>NW_026527002.1:20239940-25039940 GCF_024362965.1 Panthera pardus
TAGGTTAGTTTCAACTTCAAATCAGAGAATTTAGACACACTCAGAACACACTTCACATTCTGATACAAAGAATTTATCCAGGGTTTAAACTGACACGACACGTGGAAAGGCTAAGAACCACGTCTTGCCTAAAGGAATGGTAAATGTTTGTTTTTCCTTTTCTCTCTCTATCCCTCGAGGTGCCCTGTATTTATCTCTGCTTCAAATCGCTGTGAAAACTTGAACCACCTCATGAGACCTCAATGTGTTATATAAACAAATGATCAGGTATATTCTTTGCATAACCAGCCCTTGTAATTTAGAGGAAATAGGACCTTTAATCAACAGGGACCTCAGTAAAAATAATGATTCGGCTGAAAGAAACACTGAAGTAGAAGTATCACGAGAAGCCAAAGATATCAAACGTATTGGAATAAATAAGTAATAAATAAATGCCTCTTATTTTCTATCCCACAATAAGCAAGGGTCAGGCAGTAAGCATACGGCTCCTGCTGTGGCAGTCCCAGACCCCACAGGACTCAAGGACAGCCAGCAGGACAGCAGGTCTGCGGGACTGTGGACAGCACGGCAGACAGCTTTTATTTCACTCTGGAGGTTGAACAGCTTTGGTGATAAGCCACTGTGGTGTGAAAGGAGAAAGATTTTAATTTTTTCGTTTGTTTGTTTTTAATATTTACTTTTAAAAATAAAGAGGAAAAAATAGATGGGAGATACGTAAATGTGGTGAGCACACATTATGGTTTAAAGCAATATGCACGGGCATTTAGGATATGTTAAAATAAAAATACATTTTAAGAGATAACAGCAGTATTTTACAAAAGGTTATTTTTTATATTTCAAGAGATACTTTAAAGAGAAAGTCTGAACCTGACCTTGACATATCATATAACTATGTCAGTGAACAAGTTCAAAGTAATAACTTACATGGAAGACAATAAAGATTTTATGAAAATGTGTGTGTATTTTGAAGTAGCAACATTAAACATTTAACGTCTACATTAGAGAAAAACTTAAATGTTCCAAAGCATCTAGTTTCAAAGAAAAGATAAACTCTAGATTCCACTAGGTTAATAAAACAAAATTGTGTATAAATAAGACTCATGAAGCAAGCCTAATCTGTCTAACAGATGTTTAATTTAAGTCAAAGGAATTTTACATTTCTATTCTATTCAAATATAATAGCTTGAGTAATCACAATATAGTTTCAAAACACATTAGCTCAAAACTATCTTCTATTTTCATACTCTGTCTTATAACCTATGAAACAGAAGTTTATTTTCTGGACTATAATAAAACTGTCGTATAAAAGGTAGAATTAGAAATCTAGGGGAGCCTGGGTGGCTCACCTGGTTAAGCATCTGACTCTTGATCTCAGGTCATGATCTCACATTCGTGACATCAAGCCCCACATCGGACTCTGCTGACAGAGTACAGCCTGCTTGAAATTCTCCCTCTCTCTCTCTCTCTGCCCTCCCCTGCCTACACTTGCTGCTCGCCTCCCTCTCTATTTCAAAATAAATAAATAAACTTAAAAAAATAAATAAACCTAGATGGGGCACCTGGGGGGCTCAGTCTGTTGAGCATCTGACTCTTGATTTCCACTCAGGTCATGATCTCATGGTCGTGAGATCTAGCCCCACATTGCGCTCTGCACTGAAATGTAGAGCCTGCTCGGGATTCTCTCTCGCTCTCCCTCGTTCTGTCCCACTGCCCCACTTGCGCTCACTCTCTCAAAAAAAAATTCAAAAATTCAAAAATAAAAAGAAATCTAGATCAAATAGCTTTGTGAGTGACAAAGAAGTTAAAGAAATTGAGAGATCAAGTTTCCTTTTGCCCCTACTCTCGCTATTCTAATTTAAGTCATCAATTCAATAATTATGGCACAGTTGTTTCCTTTAAAGATATTATTTTATAGTTTAAATAAAGACTTAGAAGTCTCAGTACTCCAATAAGGCATTGGTAGGTCTTTTATACACTTCCCCACTCATCTTTCCACCGAAGTTTATCCTGGCCTATGACACTTTTGCCTTTTCAGCCTTTTTCACTTCTCAAGAAAGTGCAATAAAACTGTGTTCCAACTCTGTGATATTGATAGGTAGCAAAGTTCCAGACATTTAGGTTGAGACCACAAAATGTCAAGGGTAGGATTTTGCTTATTAAAATTCATGTAGCTAGCACCAAAAAAATTGAAAACTCTTAAAGAAAGTGAAGTCCTCAAATTAATAAATTCAAAATCAATTCAATTATTTGTAAATACATCAAAAAGCAAAAAGAAAAAAAAAAGGCAGTGAAGGCAAATGATCCTATAGGCTATGATACCACAAAAACCAACCTTGCATGCAGACATGTATTTAAGAAATCCTTCAAAATTAAACTACATACATTTATAGTACATGGTTAAATTCCCATTTAGCCACTATTAAAGACTATATATATGTCTTATCCTCCCTTTGCTCTTTTTGGATGGGAAGGCAGGGTGTAACTGGGGCAAAAAAATACATTTCCATTGACTGTAGACATCCATGAATCATTCATGAGGTAGCAAATAATGCTTAGACAACCCAATGCATGGAAGTAGCAGCAAAATTTGCTGTTAACTTCTCTAGATTTCTCCGGTTTATCTGAGTCTCAATAGAAACATCTATATCCTAAAGCAAAAGAATCAGAGGGGAAAAAAAAAGAAAATCTACTTAATTAATTCTATGGATATGGATAATTTCATAATAAATGCTTAATTTATCCTTTATATATAGACGTTGTAAACAGTGGAGAAAGACATGAATGATTTGAGCTTCAAAAGTAGAAGTCAAGTCAATGGAAGCAGCCTTATTTACTTGCTGTTTTATCTTTAAGGGTATTCGGGCAAGGTTAACTGACTCAAATTCAACACCTCCCTAGAAAATAACACGTGTTTGTCACTTTCCTTCCAAAGTAAAAGTGAACAAGATAGCTAAGAAGCCTACTATCTCAAAATCAAAGGCCATGAATTCCTAAAGTTACTATGGTAGCACTTATGTGAAATTTTGCTTCCTAGAGACCTTCTTCTTAAAGCTAACAACTCTACTATCCAGATAAGTAGAGTATACGAGTTTGAACTGAAATGAAAAGGCCAATAACAACCAAAAAAAGCAGGAAACACATTGTACTCACAATCCCTAAACCACGTCTTCTCACTGCCAGGTACACATCCACCTGTTCTACAGTACAGAAAAGCATAGCTGAGGAATCAGAGCCCACTCTAACCGTCTCGGAAGATTCCGACTCTGGTGCTACCTCCTCTAAGACATGCTAATTCAAAAGATTTATACGAGTATAGATTGGTAATACTTTTAATTTTAATGATTTCCAAAAAACACCAGCTACACCAGCAGAAGTCACACGTAGAAACTTTCAGTTGAGGGGCAGCTGGGTGGCTCAGTTCATTAAGCTGCCGACTTTGGCTCGGGTCATGATCTCATGGTTCGTGAGTTCGAGCCCCACATTGGGCTCTGTGTTGACAGCTCAGAGCCTGAAGCCTGCTTAGGATTCTGTCTCCCCCCCCCCCCCCCCCCCCCCCCCCCCCCCCCCCCCCCCGCCTCTCTCTCTGCCCCTGCCCTGCTAATGCCTCTCTCTCAAATGTAAACAAACATTAAAAAAAAAAAAAACAAACAAACTTCCAATTGAAAAAAAAGTGTTCTCACAGTGAAATGGCTCTAAACTGAAACTCAACTGTCTTACAATCCAAGAAACAGGTTATGAATTTGATTTAAAAATATGTTTTTAAGTTGCTGTCCGTAATTCTAAAATTTGCTTTTCCAGAATTTAAGTTAACCAGAAGAATCTGGTTCTCCCCATATTTCTGGTATGTTTTTCATCCATGCACTATGCTTACTAATATCACTCTGCTTGTCTGCACCTATAGAAATAGCAAGGACACCGTTCTAAACAGACTGTCCAGACTCTGATTACCTCAACCTGACCAAGCACAAACACGTCTACCTCAGGAGGTGTGTACCTTCCCCGGAGCGCACTTTGCAAGCATCGTTAACCCCATACAACAAAACGTTTACTTAGGCTAGATAGCTTTAATTGTTGTTGCTGGTGCCTCAACCTCTACTACTATGGACAGATTAAGACTTTTAGTAAGAAAAGACATATAATTCAGAAATTACTGTTCAGTTTTTTTCTTTCAAAGAAAACTCAAAACGCCAAAGCTCAGTGTAAAAACAATGAGCAAGGAAATAGGGAGTTAAGCTTGTAGTGATATTCCTTTTCCACTTGAATAATTTGGGTTATTGGAAATACTGGTTCCCACAGCACTGAGTATAGGCTAGCACAAGATAAACAATTAATAAATCTTTCTGAAAGGAAGGAGAATCAGAAGGAAAGAGGCATGGCCTGAAGGTAAAAAGAGGAGGGAGGGGAGTGAGAAAGGAGAGTTAATGGTGCTGAATGAATCTAATTTGATGGGGACAACTAGTCCAATCTGTGGACACTAGTACGTACATAAAAAAGGAGGCAAGCAGACTAGTACAAATGCTTTAAAAACTGGCCTGTCATCCAAACAGTTTCCAACTGATGGCTCTCTGTCAGTGACACCCACTAGACGATCATCTGGACTTACCAGTAAGCCTGAGTTCAGCAGTCTACTCTATTCACTAAGAGCAGAGGTGCCTACCGAGTGGGGCTAGGGTTAAGATTCTAGCTCGAACAGTTAAATGACTGAGGGCATTTTGCCAACTGTCAAAATGCTTGTTATTTTCCAGATCACAGTGCCTACCATGCCAGCATTTCAAGGAAATACACAAAGGAGCAATACAATTAAATGTCTGTAGATTTTGCCTGAAGCAAGATATATATATTTAAATGTCCTCCATGTTTGGTTAGATCAATACTGAGTTTCAGCAGACAGTGCTCAGAGCTTCAGATCTGTAGCTCAAATCAAGCTGCCCCATTTTCACGGGAACTCACACATCTCTTAGTTAAATCAGGCTGCTAACGACACATCTCACATCTATGAACAAAAAGCGAATCCAAAATGCAACAAATACTCACTTGAATGTTCTAGTGGCTTGAATGCCATAGCCAATACGGACAGAATTTTTTTTATGTCTCGATATGCTTAATAAAATTTTGAGTATTTAGTACACAACAACACAACATATTAGTATTACCAAAAGTATATTACACTTTATTGGAGAACTTATATCTCCATATATTAGCATCCCAGAGTTTGGCTCTCACTAGTATCTGTAAACAATTCTTCACCCACCCATCCCACCCAAAATCTTCTGGCATACAGAAAATAGACTTAGAAGTAAATACAAAGTACCTATGATTCCACAGTGAGTTTAGTTTTCCATAGTGAAGGGAAAATTACATTTTGAGGCTATATTGTCCAACAGATTTATCTAATGCTTGTTCCTGTTTTGACCATCAATTCTAGAATTATTTTATTGGCTAACTTTAAAATTGCTTTAAATGTAAGAATGGAATGGAAATACCGATGTAGTTATAGATTAAGAGGCACAATGTGGTCTGTTAAATAAATTGTCTTTTTAATTCAAACTACAGAATTCCCTTTCCAGATACTCAAATCTGAAATTTACATTTATACTCATAGACATAAACGTCTTGGAAAGTGTAAGGAAATATAATTAATCACGCTCTCAAATCAAAATTTTAAGATGTATTCAACAACACTGTCTTCAAGAACATGTTGTCCACATTATCACACATGTTAAAAGTCAATATATTTTTATTTTATTTTGAGAGTGAGTGAGCACGAGCATGAGCAGGGGACAGGAGCAGAGGAAGAGAGAGAATCTTAAGCAGCCTCCACACTCAGCTCAAAGCCCCACAGCGGGGATCAGTCTCTTGACTTTGGAATCACGATCTGAGCCAAAATCAAGAGTTGGACGCTCAATTGACTGAACCACCCAGTCACCCCCAAAGTATTTTGATATAATATGTCCTTCTCAGCCTTGAAAACAAACTAAACAGCTAATAGGCCTGGGTGGCTCAGTTGGTTAAGCATCCAACTCTTGATTTCTTTCAGCTCAGGTCATGATCTCAAGGTTCGTGAGAATGAGTCCTACCTTGGGCTCTGTGCTGTTAGAGCAGGGATTCTCTCTCCCTCCCTCTCTCTCTCTGTCTCTCAAGACAAATAAATAAACTTAAAAAAAAAAAAAAACTAAAAGAAAGCTGAAGTTCTATTTGAGCCGACTCTGCTCTACCTCAAAGTGAAGCCACTTCATTTCTTAAATAATTTTAAAAATGTTTCCAAAGATATAAATTATTATGCTTTTCAAGTTAAGAGTCCTATGTAATTCTATAATCACTCTATTTCATACAACCTGTTCTAAGAAAAGTGATTCATCCATCAGGCCACAAATGCCATCTGTAAACTAAAATTTCTAATATTTCAAGGGGTAAAGAATGCTGATTCATAGCATACCACATTTATAATGGAAAAAGGAATCCAAATGGCTTGCTTTCCCCCATGTGCCTCCCCCTCTAAAAGCGAGTATGAAATGAACGTGCCAGAGTGGAACTTTAAATTGTTTAGGTAGTCATTAAATTTCAGATGGGTTGTCATGTTTCACAGTTTGAAATAAAGGTTAAAAGTTAGGACCTGCTAATGAAATATAAGCAAATAAGGTTTGACTTTTAAATTAATTTTGAAATCTGCACATATCAACATGATCTTCCTATATTACACTTACTACCACATGCCTGTATTCAGGGCTGTTTAGGCATAAAATAGAGCTCAGTGGTTAAGATCAAGGTCTTTGGAGTGGCAAATTGCCACTTATTTGATATGACCTTGGAAAAGTCACTTAACCTTTCTAAGCTTCAATTTCCTTATCTGTTCTTCTAAAGATAACTGAAAAGCACTTACATAATGCCTGGCACACACTGAAAGAGCTGCTGTTATTAACATTATCAAAGGAATCTCTGCAAGTTGCACTTAGAAAATCAAATGTGCATACAAAACCCTTATATAATTTACAAAATTTTGTTAAAAAAAAAAACAAAAACCTAAAGGTCAGACTTAATTCTTTCTACAAATGAAAATCACAGTGGCAGAAAAAGAGACCAATGCCTGAAGAAAACAGATCAAAAAAGAAAACAAGGGCACCTGGGTGGCTCAATCACTTAAGCATTTGACTCTTCATTTCAGCTCAGGCCACGATCTCACGGTTTGTGAGATGGAGCCCCGCATTGGGCTCCGCCTGCTTGGGATTCTCTCTCTCCCTTTCTCTCTGCCCCTCACCCACTAGTGCATACACACTCGCTCTCACTCTCTCTCTCTGACTCTCTCAAAATAAATGAATAAACATTTTTTTTTTAAATACCAAAAAAAAATAAGAAGAAGAAGAAAAAAAAACAAGAGAAGAACCCAAAAGAGCAACCAATATCCTGGACCGCCTAAAGAAAACTGCCAAGGACACAAGGAAATGGGTGGTCTGCTTATTCCTATAGCTATCTTTTTTTTTTTTCCCCAGTAAGCTCAATGCCCAATGTGGGGCTGAACTCATGACCTCGAGATCAAGAGTCGCGTGCTCTGCTGACAGAGCCAGCCAGGTGTCCCTCCTACAGCTTTTTGATCATGAATTCAAACATCAACGTACGAAGTGGAAAAATGACCAAAAAATTTCCCCAATCTAGAAACAGAAAACCAAGTAAGGAAGTCACATTGCATAGCCAGTGACAGGTAGTGGGAAATTTTTAACTTATTTGGTTTTTAGAGACAGCAATTTTCAAATCTCTCACTCTCTATAAAGATACCACAAAACATATCCAATATGGCAGCACGATCCAGTAAGGAGGTAAAAAGCTCTCACACCTGCTTCAGGTTTGTCCGCAGCTTGATCATAAGAACCTTCTAGGGTAGTGACAAAATAAATACAGAACTGGAAGCATTACCCTCTGAATTCTAACTTGATTAAGCATACTTTAGTACATAAAATATGCAACACAGGTAATTTCTCAGAACATTTAAGAGTCATATACTTTAAGTATCTGATACAAATTAACTTCATATTTAGAAATAAGTATAAAAACTACTTCTAGTTTGTATTTATAGATGCAGAGTTCAATGACTCTAAATATAAATGAACTCTTAATATATACTACCTAATAATTATATTAACAAACATTTATTCAGTCTTTCCGATAGACCAGGCACTATCCTAAAAAGTCAGGGATACTATTTTTTAATAACACAAAAACAGTCTCAAAGTTCATGGAGCTTATATTTTCATAGGGAAGACTGTAAAGAGGTAAGTAAAATATATCACATGATAAAAATCAATCAGGGCTGTGTGCTAAGAAGTGACTGAGAAGCTATTTCAGACTGGTTGGACAAGAAAAGCCTGCTTATTAAATTTAAACCATTTACCTCCATTTGCTGCCAAAATTGATAACAGCTATTCTTTTATTTATATATAAAAATAAATGTAAACACATTTTGCCAGGTTATGACATAATTCAAATTATCCCATGGGTATATATAAACCTATCCCAAATATACACAGTAAGCGCTGATAAACGGATAAGATCACCACCTTTCAATTAATTTCTAACACATTCTGACAGAATTTTTACAATAAAACAGAAATGCTGACAAATATACATTTTGTTTTTTATTTATATTTATTTACATGTTACTTTGCTAAACTCTGAATAGAATAATTTTTAATATTTGATTTTACTTAAAAACCAAAATATTCCAGGGGCACCTGGGTGGCTCCGTTGGTTAAGCACCGACTTCGGCTCAGGTCATGATCTCACAGTCCGTGAGTTCAAGCCCCGCACCGGGCTCTGCACTCACAGCACAGAGCCTGGAGCCTGCTTCGGATTCTGTGTCTCCCTCTCTCTCTGCCCCTCCCTGCTTGTGCTCTGTCTTGGTCTCTCAAAAATAAATAAATGTTAAAAAAAATTTTAAAAAATTCCAATAGAAGGGCATAATTTGAACTCACCTGTGCCTGTACACAGTGCAGAAGATCTATAAATTTGTAGCCAAATCCGAGAGAAATCTGCAATACAAACAAACAAGCAAACATGAATAAAAAGATGCAGAATCCTCTTAGACTCATTAGCATGGAGGTGATTTTTACAACCAGTATACAAATAACTCATTAATAATATCTTGCCATTAAATTGCATGATAAATCAAGACATAGACTTGCTGTATTATTTCTATTTGGATAAGAAAACATCAAATATGCAAGGCCACATTTCATTGTGAATTATGAGGTGTCTATCCTACAAATTTTTAGTTCCCACCATAACTCTTATTACACTTTCGTGTAGCTGCTTAGATCTAATGAGAAGCTGAGAAGCAGCAGAGGCCTGAGCCCCCTATTTCCAGACCGCCCTCCCAGAACACAGGAACACAATGCACAATAAATGTCTGCTGAGTAAATAAATAAATAAAATTTGCATCGCGATCTTAATTTGCAGTGATTTATAGGAAACCAAAAGGCTTGAAATTATTGAAATAAAAATCTATGTCATAATTGTTTAACGAAGTTCAGAAGTGACCAGGTAATATGCTATCTCAAAAAAAAAAAATGTCTTAAGTAAAATGATGCAAAAATGATGCTATATATGACAATCTTAACAATTTGCAAGAGCAAATGTAGATAAGGAAGAAATGAACATGTTCGATCATGAGAGTAGATGCTCACCAAATTTCTTCTGGGAGTATACCCTTGAGAACAAAGACTTTACCTCCAAAGGACCCTGCAACATTTTCTCTGATCCACACAAAAATCCTTTCCACTGCACTAAAGAAGTTTGTTGCCAAGATGCATCGTGAGGAATACAAACACAACAAATAAGTGCTTGTGATATTTCACGTGTATTCAGGTTTACTACTTTTTAAGAGGTCTAAAAGGGAAAAAGAAAAAGAGGCGTAAAGGGGAAAGAAACGGAAAAAAAATTCCATTTGGATTTTTACAAGAACCTGATCGGTCTGGAGATCATTGAATGTAATGAAATGCAGCTAGGGTTCAGTCAGAGATGATTCATGAAAAACAAAAGAAAATTTGTATGCAAATAAGAAGTTATCACAGTAAGTAAAACGAATGGATTCTCCTCAAGTGGCAGTCAGTGAGTAGTGTGCAATAAACTGTTATGTAATAGAAGTCATCAATTCTTTCCAGCTCTACTGGGGTAAATGTATTCATTATGCTGCCCTACTTAAGCCCATTATAATTCGATACCAACAACTAATTCGCTCAAGGACATCACACTATGAAACAATCGAGAGCTAAAAGTTGTGATTATTAGGAGTGATGACATTAAACTATTACTGCTTGGTCTATATTATTCGGCGTGTTTTTACTAATATGCTAATGTAACAGGAGGAGAAAGTGCCGACTCATCCAATGCTGAAGAAAGAGATAGAGGGGACATGAAGGTGTGGATAATTTCCACAGTACAAAATGGTATCTCAGTGTAACGTTTTAAATAAGAGGTTATAATGAAATACTTACAAACACAGAATCACAAAACGTTTCACAAGTTCCTAAGGGAAAATCTCAGCCATTTAAAGCGATAGTACAGGCAGCAACAACTCCATGACAAAGCAACACCTTCTACTGCCCACCAGTCGTGACAGTTTTCACAAAGTTCTTTCCGGAGTGTGTTTCGAGGGAGGGAGAGGGGAAGGCTAGGCTGGTCCGGGCAGAGAGACACAATGAAAGTCAGGAACCTTGCAAGAAAGGGCGGAGGGACAGTTGTCACCTTCTTTCTTACTACCACTACTATTTCCACTGTATGAACTAAAAGGATACACCGCCTCTCCACAAAGCAATGGGTCGCTATCAGAGGCAGCACGAACCGCGCAAAGAACCTAGGAGGGTTCAGCATCATTGCACAGACCAGTTCTCGAAGCCTGCCTCTATCATCTACATACGGCTGCCGTTCCTATTATTCTGTCATTAGCAGCAGCTGAGGTACGTGACCTAGGAAATGTTATTGTGGATTCAACTATAAAATGAGGGTAATAATGTCTGTTTGCAGCACCTTGTAAGTATTAAATGAGACGATTACATACATAAAACACCTGGTACACAGTAGGTGGTACGGCTGCTGTCCTAGCAAGTGTGATCCTGCTAAATGCTGCTAGCTCTGACAGGTAGCTCGACGAAAGGATGGAGAACAGAGGCTTCAGGCCTCCGCTCCACCAACTAGAACTGATTTTTCCCTCAAATGTCGTAATGGCTTTATCTGCCCAGCCTCCAGAGAGATACATAAACATGGAGACTGTTGGGAAATTTTTGAGACAGGGCTCTCTTAAAACTACATCCAAGTTGAAAAAGGGGCGCCTGGGGGCTCAGTCTGGTGGGTGTCCAACCCTTGCTATCGGCTCCAGTCATGATCTCACGGTCTTGTAGGTTCGAGCCTGCATCCGGCTTTGTCCTGACAGCGCAGGACCTGCTTGGGATTCTCCCTCTCTCTCTCTGCCCCTCCCTTGCTTGTGCTCTCTCTCTCTTAAATAAACTTTATACTCAAAAAAAAAAAAAAAAAAGTTGAAAAGTACTACCTAATTTCAAACCTTACTATAAGGCTATAATAATCAAAACAGTGGGGTATTAGCCTAAGGAAGAGAACACAATCTAGAAACAGGCCCACACATTTGTGATAAAGGTCACAAGGTAATTATACGAGAAAGACAGTCTTTTCAATAAATGATGCCAGAAACTGTTATACATATGGAGAGGGAAAAGGAACCTTGACCTTTATCCTGCACGATGTACAAACATTAACTCAAAATAGGGGCGTCTAGGTGGTTCAGTCAGTTAAGCATCCGACTTCAGCTCAGGTCATGATCTCACAGTTTGTGACTTCAAGCCCCGGGTCGGGCTCTGTGCTGACAGCTTGGAGCCTGGAGCTTGGTTTGGATTCTGTGTCTCCCTCGCTCTCTGCCCCTCCCCCACATGTGCTGTCTCTCAAAAATAAATAAATGTAAAAAAAAAATTAACTCAAAATGGATAGGATCACAGATCTAAATGTAAGAACTAAACTACAAAACTTGTAGAAGAAGGCACCTGGAGAAAATTATTGTGGATAGGAAAAAAATGTTTAGATATCACACCAAATGCATAAAATAAAGACCATAAAAGAAAAAAAGCTGATAAACTGAACTCCATTAAAATTAAAACTTCTACTATTCAAAAGACATAATTAAAAATGAAAACACAAGCCACAGATTGGGAGAAATTATTGGCAAAATAATCATTTGATAAAGTACACGCATTTAAAAAATATAAAGAGCTAAATAATAAAGATAGTCAGCTAGAATAGACAAAAAGACTTCTACAACTCAATTATAAACAAATAATTCAATATTTTTAAATGGGCAAAATACTTAAAGATTTTTTTAATATATTATATATATACCTATATATATACATTAATGTTTATTTTTTTGAGAGAGTTCATTCAAGCAGAGGAGGAGCCAAGGGGAGAGGGGTAGAGAGAGAGGGAGAGAGAGAAATCTCAAACAGGCTCCATGCTGTCAGCACAGAGCCCAAAGTGGGGCTCAGTCTCACAAATCGCGAGATGATGACCTGAGCTGAAATCAAGAGTTGGCCGCTTAACCCACTTAAACACCCAGGTGCCCCTATGTTATATATATTATATAAGACGTACGATGGGGAAAGTACACAAAAAAGTACTAAATGTCATTAGTCATCAGAAAAATAGAAATTAAAACCAAAACATAATATGCTTGACATCCAATAAAACATCTAGTGTTGACAAGGACAGGAAGAAACTAGAACCCCTCACATGACATCCCTTGCTTGGTGGGAAAGCACAATGGTATGACCATTTTGCAAAACAGCTTGGAAGTTTCTCATCATATAACCCAACAGTTTGACACCAAGGTGTGTTTTCAAGTCTCTTGGAGACAGATGACCATACAAGTAGTTTTACAAGGATGATTCCAGCAGTCATGGTCAGAACAGGTAAAAAGCAGAGACAACTAAAATGTTTATCATTTGGAGAATGGGTTTTCTAGAATGTAATACATATGTGCAATGGAATACCACTCAACAATGACAAGGCATGGATTACTGACACATGTAACAACACAAGCCTCAAAAACATGTGCTAAGTGAAAGAAACCAGACACAAAGATAACATTATATAATTCCATTAATCTGAAATTTCTAGAAAAAGTAAAAACTATAGAGGCAAAACAGTGGTGTCTTGGGTTAGAGAATGGAAGTGGAGAATGCCTGAAAATGGGCACAAGAGAACTTTTTGGGCTGACAGAATTGTTCTAAAACTTGGTTGTGGATGATGCTGAAGAAAAATGTATAAGAAACACGCGACGCACATAACTACATATTTACCAAAACTCATCCTTTAAAATGAATGCATTTCATGGTATGCCAATCATACCTCAATTTTTTAAATGCTAAAAAAAATTATAAATGACATTTAAAAAATATACCTCTATATCCCTGCCCTTTCTTTCTACGTGATAATTGTCATTACTGTGTGAGTAAAGGGATTGAAGGGAGAAAAGGCAGTTCTAGTAGCAAATGGTGTAAACATTTGCCAAGCAGAGAATCAACTAGCAGGCACGAATAACACATCATGGCTCTGAGGCAAAAAATGAGGACTGAGCCTGCATCACACAGAAAAAGGTTGCCGACAGCATCAAAGCTGATTATTAATGATTTTTCAAAAGGTGGTGGAGGGTTAGGAGAAGATATGCACACGCTCGCTCTTATTTATTTATTTAGATAGATAGATAGATAGATAGATATGAAGGGTTAGGAACAGGGGTTAGGGTAGATAGGTAGATACAGATCTATCTATATAGATATAGATCTATCTCTAGATATATCTCTCTATATATAGATAGATCTAGATCGATCGATCTATCTATCTATCTATCTATCTATCTATCTATCTATCTATCCAGAGAGAGATCTATGTATATGATTACCAGAATGAGAGAAGAGCCATATTTCGCTGTTTTGGTTTACCATCACCATCATCAAATCATCACTGCCATCATCATCATCTACAATTTCTTAAAGGCCTCTGTGAGCGCCCCAAGCAGAGGTGGCTTAAATGGTTACCCCATTTGATCTTCCTAACAACCCTACAAGGTACCTACTGCTACCACTATCACCTCCATTCTGTAGATACAGAAACTTAACTGACAAATGAAATACTCTTTTCAAGGTCACAGAAGCAATGCAGTGGCAAAGCCCGGATTCTAATCCGAAGTCTGATGGCAGAGTCACGCGTGCTTTTACCCACTGAGCTGTTATGGAAGCTCACTGTTTTGATAATGCTATCGTTGTTGCCAACATGATTTGAAAACGAGGATGCCAAAATGTGATCAACGTGAAAACGACCTTCTGGTTTCTGGTATGGTACAAACAAGACCAGGAGAGCATATTCTCCACACCATCTACCCCTGCCGACATTTTTAGTGAATCCTGACGTTCTTTTTGCCTGACCCAAATGTAGCCTCACAGTCTTCTCAAAGTTGCCACTAATCAAAGGAAGTCATCATTCAACACATCGGCGTCGATACACAAATGAAGACTATTTGCCAACCAAAACGACTAACTTGAGTTTTTATGGACAACAGAGCGTATGGCACATGCTACTGAAGAGAGAGGGCTCTCATCAAAGGGAGCCTTAAAACTGCCATACTTCATATTTCAACATTAGGTTCCATTATTGGTCTTCGTGTTATTTGGCCAGCACCACCCCAGTCGTGTAGCCAGTCAGACAGGTTGGTAGAAATGAAGAGGACACATGGGGAAAGGGAGAGAAAGCCAGAAGTATTACTCCAATTACTTGAGATTTTTCAACAGTTTCAACCAAACATATCTGAAACATATACGCATCACAAGCGTATACTCATAATGAATGATTAGTACAATCAGTTGTTTTCTTTTTGCTTAAAAGCACAAAAACTCTCAAATAACTTAACAAAAAACATACCTTGAACTCAGCATGTTTCAAATTATAGTACATCAAAAGGACATTCTCTCAAGACTTAACTATGAGAATATTTCAGATTATTGAACAGCATACTATATTTTTTTATTTGATATATCTATTACACATATCTTAGATAATATAAAAGTATCCTGGGGCACCTGGCTGGCTCAGTTAGAAGAACACGCAACTGTTGATCTCGGGGTTGTGAGTTCAAGCCCCAGGTTGGGTGTAGAGATTACTTAAATTTAAAAAACAAAACAACACAAACCTAAAAAATAAAAAAAAGGAAAAGAAAAAGAAAAGAAATCTCAAAAAGAAGTATCCTAAAACATAGCTTCCATATATATTTTAACAAAATACTACAATATTAAAATCCCAAATTTGATGTGTTGTAAAAATCTTAATATAAATAATATGTATAGAATTTGAACGATGTAAGGTAAAATTCTTTCCCAGTTGTTAAGCCGATGGTGCTAAAAATAACATCCAGATCACAGAAGAGTAAGTTATAAGTTAACTGAAGAACTTCTATATATACTTCAGGTAGCCTCTGTTTTCTTCGTTTAAAAGGCTCGACCTGCACTGCAGACAATGACTCTTAACTAATGAAAGTCTACAACAAGTAATTTTCATTTTCCAAATTCTTTTTTAAGAAGGTCAACTTAAAGATCCCCTTAAAGTGACATTTAGCTCATAACTTATGTATAAACATTAATTAACGAACCTTTAAGTATTCCTTCCAACTACTCATTCTGCCTATTACACATATAACTTAATTTGCTAGAGAAGTCTTCAGTTTTCTAGAACTGTTGCATAAAATTAACTGAAGTTCAATCTTAAGATGTTCTTTTGTTATTTTAATTCAATTTAATAAAATGCTTCAAAAAGTACAGCAAGTTAAACAAGTAGAGATTTAGATTTATAACTTAATGACTTTTCTTCCTAAGTGTAAAAAAAAAAAAGTTCTAATTAGATACATAGAAAAGGATATATCATCAGCCTAAAAATTCCTAAGCTACAGGTAGGTACACAAACACAATGGATATGAATATGGTGCAAAATAACCTACCCATCAAATTCATAAATCTCATATGATCATTCCTTTCATTTTTGTTTCTCACCCACCATGGTCTGAGCCAATGTAAAAACAATAAAGCAACTATCATAAACCAGTAACTCTTCCAAGAGTAGTATTCTTGCCAAGAGACAGACCTACCAGAAAAATTAGTCTCATACATGTACATGAATGTACATGGCTCACATTTGGAAGGGGACTAAACATATTCAAGTTGGAGTCACTAACCTGAACATAATATTTAAATCTGCAGAAATGGTTAAGATTTCTTAGGGAAAAGCCAGAAGCAGGAGGAAGACCAGCAAAGACAAGTACTATAGAATCCAAGAGGAGACAGTTCTGAGAAGGAGAGGGTGCTCAAAATCGTTCAGTGCTATGAGAATTACAGTGTCTACCTGGTCTGGCAAGCAGAAAGTGCTGACGACCTTCCTAAGAACAGTCTTACTGGAATGACAAAGATATAAAGCAGACCGGAGAAAGCACTCACAAAGGAACCGGAAATAAGGATTTGAACACAGCACGTGCAAATAATGACTATCATCATCACCTTACGCTACAGTTAATCTTCCCTTCTAGACTGCTTCCTGAGGGCAAGGTAAGGTTTCATCCACCTGCTGGGGCACCTGGGTGGCTCAGTCGGTTAAGCCTCTGACTCCTGATTTCGGCACAGGTCACGATCTCTCGGTTTGTGAGTTGGAGCCTCGCGTTGGGCTCTGTGTTGACAGCGCGGATCCTACTTGGGATTCTCTCTCTCTGCCCCTCCCCTGCTCACACACACATACTCTCTCTCAAAATAAATACATAAACTTTAAAAAGAAAAAAAAAAAAAAAACCAACCTGCTGTTGGATTAGTGATTTTTAAAACAACATTCCTGCAGAAGTCCTGGGGCTTTAATTAGGGAGCTCAGCCCCCAAGTCCACACATGATACAGTTTTTAAGCAATTACAGGAGAGAAAAGGAAAAATAAATTACCGGTCAGAAATTCATCTTTCTGAAATAGACATAAAAGACTCAGAGATGAATCTCAACCAAGACTAGAACATGCCATCCTGACAACCAATCAGTCTTCCCAAAATAAAAGGCCCTAAAACACAATTAGTAAGAATTTTAATTGTTTTTCTCCCACAAAATGGATAACCTTTGCCTGCAATGCTTTCCTTCATTCTCCTTGAAATGAGAATGTTACTGAAGCCTACTGTGTACATCAGAATAATAGATGATTTCTGTACATTGTCAGTTTATTTTTCACAATAAACCAATCTAAGAGGAAATGTCTACCTTCCTTAATAAAATATATACCCTGCAACTATTAGCAGTAGGGGAAAGAAATCCACTTAGGAAGAGGAAATAGGACTGTGAACTCCTCAGAAATTCACCTTCTCCTAGGCTTTTCTCCCTAATTAATGCTGCAATGACCACTCTCCAATATAAAACGAGCCTAGAACCCCCTTCCCTAATATCCCTGAGGGCAATGCAGGTTTCCTAATATCCCTGTGTAAAACTTACCTCAAGACTATGGGGTAACAAGAGAGACTGAACCAAAAGCAACATTAAAACTATATGATCTGCCTACCCAGGGCCGGGAGGGACACAGTCTTTAACCAATACCTAACAGTACCCTCAAAACCAGCTTCACAAGGACCAGCATAAACTTTCTGTCCACCAGAGACCCCCCACTGAGATGCTGTTTCCTCTCTCAGGATGGGCTTCCCCAAATGACTGTCACTGACTATGCATTCCCACCTCCTAAGAGGAGGCCACACCTTTCAACAGCATATGACCGCATTAAGTTAATCATCATTTTAACATAATAAAGGGAATATTCATAAAAAAAAAAAAAAAGATGCACGCAGTATGAAGAAGATAGCATTCTTAAAAAGGAAGATGTTCTATAAAACCTATTTTACAACCAAGAAGAGGTTAGTACAGAGGCACCTGAGTGGCTCAGTCAGTTAAGCATCTGATCCTTGATTTGGCTCAGGTCATGATCTCCCAGTTCTTGGGGGTTCCTGAGATTGAGCCCGGCCGTCAGCACAGAGCCTGCTTGGGATTCTCTCTCTTCCTCTCTCTCTGCCACTCCCTCCCTCCCCCGCTAGCTTGCTCTCTCTCAATATAAATAAACATTTTTTTAAAAAGAGGTAATACCATTTGCTTAAAGTCAAAGAAGGTGTGATGGAGCTGGCTGTCAAACCCAGGTCCCCCTGACTCCAGCATTATGTTCTTAATACTGACTGCCTGTCAGGCAGCACCAATCTGCCTAAAAACAATGAGGAGGGAGAAGGAAGGTGACAGAAGGGAGAGGGGAGAGGGGAAAAGAGAGAGTAGCAAGCCCTAAAAAAATGGTATTTTTTAAAACTTGAAAACAGCCCACATGTATGTATATGTGTTCATGGCTATAATTTTATGTCACACTAAGTTTTTTAAAGTAAAATTACAATTTTACATAACGTAATTAAATGTACCAACCTTTTACACTTTTAGAAAGAATATGGTATTCCAAACAGGAGCCCTAGATTACAAAGAGAAAGCTATGCAATTTAGCATGTGGGAAAATGGAGAGCTCATCCTTGGAGTACAGATAGCTAACCTAGTCACATGTTTATTGCCTGTATGATCTCACTGAGTCAACTCACATATCCAGTGGTCACTCAGAAGAAATATTATCGAAAGATACTTCATCAGAATTTTTTTTAATGTTTATTTATTTTTGAGAGACACAGAGTGTGAAGGGAGGGGAGGGCAGAGAGAGAGGGAGACAGAGAATCCGAAAAAGGCTCCAGGCGCTGAGCTGTCTGTCGGCACAGAGCCTGACGCGGGGCTCGAGATCACGACCTGCAAGAACATGACCCGAGCTGAAGTCGGACACTTAACCGACTGAGCCACCCAGGTGCCCCCTTCATCAGAAATTTGATTTGTTGTGTGGGCCTATATAGAGTTTCCCATTGGTAAAAATTTTTAAATGCAAATTTTCATTTGACTGCATTTCTAGGTTCTAACAAAAACATTGAGGAATATTGGAGAAAATGGGATCCTGTGGCAGGAGTACCATTTTGAATAAAAATTTAGCTCTGGAAGAAACTTAAAAATAGGTTAACTACTCAGTTTTATGGATGGGAAACTGAGGCTCAAAGAGATGAGCACCTCCACCGACAGCAATAGCACTTCTCATTCACCCTCTGGTTAAAGGAGTTTCTATGAACCCCAAAACAACTACTACCCTCAAGACACTAGCCTTCCCATCCTATCTTAACTAACTGCTATGGAAATCATCATCAAATACGTCAACCTTCGTATCACAGAAGGGCATAAGGTACACAAAAAGGTACGAGAGGTTTGTAACTTAGTTGTGAATCTAGAATATGTAGAAAGAATATCTAACAATACAAAACATAAATAAAAATCAAAAAATCTGGAGATGAGCTTCCTAATATCCTAAACATACAGAATAACAAGAGCTACCTTTTGCTAAGTATCAAGTATTAACTGCTGTGATACAAATGTTACAAGCATTATTTTTGCTATTTCCCATAAATAGGCATCTATTGGTTCCATTTTGCAGGTGAGGAAATGGAAAGAAGTTAAAGCAAGAGGCAGAACTAGCAGCAGAATCTAGGTCTTTCTGAATACAAACCCTCCACTTTTCCCTGTGGTTTCTATCCTACTTCCTTGCTCGGGCTTCAGTCCTCCGCACTTCTTGCTCCACCCACCACCTTCCTCCCCTCCCCCACATCCTCCCCAGGGGTGGGGGGTGGGGGGGGGGGTACAGGTGCGGGGGTGGGGAGAATCGATGTGGTATCATGAAGATGCTTTCTAACATCCAGCCATTACAAAAAAACGCCACAAGCACCATTCACCCAACAAATAAATTCGCTCAATACAAACCTGTGAGTTACCCCCAAATGTGTCACTCACAAGATTATTCAATTATTGGCCTGTTGTGCCTATAAGCAAAGAAAATGGAAGAAATACTGATACTGTAGGATAAAAGACAGATATAAAGAAAATTTAAAAAGCTGTGACAACTCTCTCCAACACACAGAATTGAGTTTAAAAAGAAAATGAAACAATCCTAAAACCTAAGGTGGAACAGTTAGGAAAATAAACTAGAGTGGCTGGAGCTTTCCTTAATCTGGGAATCTCAAAGTCCAAGAACATATACAAATATCCACAAAATTTCATTCTGATGACAATCTCAGATTGCTTACATGGATATGCTGAATCATGGATAACCATTATCCACACTGGTTGACAAACTAGTTGTTTTGGTTTTTTTTAAGCGCATTTATTTTGAAAGAAAGAGCAATCACACATGTGTGCATGAGCTGGGGAGGGGCAGAGAGGGAGGAGAGACAGAATCCCAAGCAGTCTCCACATTTTCACCAAAGAGCCCCACACGGGACTCAGTCTCACCAACCACTCCCACCAACCGGGAGATCATGACCTGAGGGGAAATCAAGAATCAGATGCTTAACCAACTGAGCCATCCAGGCGCCCCCCAGGCTAGTATTATTTTAATGTCTTTCACATCAAGTCTTGAGAAACAGTTTTCTATAAGTTCAAGGAAAGAAAAATATTGGGGGAGATTTGAAGTATCTTCACACAGCTAATAGTATATGCTGAACTCAATGGAATCTGAGCTCAGGTTACAAACAGCAACTTTGTTATAACCAGACAACACTGCATGGTATTGTTAATTTAAATCTTATTGATTTAGTAGTTTTGTTAATATTTAGTTAGTAAATGTGGTTTTATTTTATAGGTCCTAATGAAACTAAAATCTTTCCACACTGAAAAAGAATCAAGTAACATATACTAAAATGGTGTTTCTCATAAGGACCATTACACCAGTTAATTCACCCATTATTTACAACAAATATGGCTACAAAATATAGATTTAAAAAATTCAGGTACAGCTTTTATTTTTAAAAAAATTCTGCTGACAAGTCAAAGACCCTACCAGTGGTCCCCAAAATGTCTGAGTGTAGCTCCAAAGCAAAATTTTTCTAGGTTTAAACCTAAATGAGAAAAAATGGTAGTGCTTTATTTTTCTATAAAGCTAAACTTTATTAAATTTAGGATTTTCCTTTATTGTTAGATTATGAGCTTATCATTTTGTGGGGTTAAATTTTCCTTCTGTTTTCTGAAATGGTGGTTATAGCCGATGTTTTTTGTTTGTTTTTTCCCCCTTGTATCATGGCTTGACTGAATTCAAAATTTGGCAATCCTACATCAGTTCCCTAGATTTGGGGGGAAATGCTTAATAGTTCATAAAATCAAAATCTCTAGGTACCACTGGCCTATTATAAATGGTATATTTATACACACACACACACACACACACACACACACACACACACACACACACAAATACAGGTACTCCCGTCTGGCACCACGGGGAAAATTCATTTTGAGCATGAACTTGCAACCAAGAAGTTCTTGTTTCTACCCAAAGAAATTTTTAACACTCCTTCCTCTCTCACACAGGTCTAGGAAGAAGAGCACTCCAGGCAGTCAAGCCAGAACAAGCACGGAGACAGGGAGAAAGGAGCTATCATCAGGTCCCTAAGTACTTAAAAGTGGACATTTTGCCGAACATCCTAAAATAAACCACAGCCTAGTAAGGTTAATAGTAACAATGACAAGTCATACATAAAGAAACTGTGGAAGACTAATGATAGCAATAAACTCTGCCACACCTCCCACTGAGAAATGAAGTATAACTGCCCTCCCCTTGACACTGGGGTTGCCTTAGTGATTGGCCTGACCGAACAGACTGTGGCAGAAATGATATTCTGGAACTTCTGAGCTTTGAAGCTGCCGCCCAGGCCTCTGGAACCCTTTATCTTGGAGTCCTGAGCCACTGCATATGTCTGACTACCTTGAAGCCGCCATACTATGAGGAAGCCCAACACGGTCATCCAAAGAGGCCAAACGAAAAAGAGAGTGAGGTGCTCAGCCAGTCCCCAGCTGTTCCAGCACGTACCAGTTCCTGTTCCATCAGGTGAGACTCCACACATCATGGAGCAGAAACATGTCACCCCGGCTATGCCCTGCCCAAGTTCCTACCCCACAGAATTATGAGACATCATCATCATCATCATAAGCTACTTAAGCAATAGCTAACTAGAATAAAAACTAACAGCTTTTCATAAGTAGTAATAATAAAGACTTTAAAGCAAAAAAGAAATGTCTCGGGAAAACTAGCTAGAAACCAGAATGGTATCAGACACAAAAGAGGATTATAGTGCATAAAAATAAATATAAATCCATTTGTTCATTTATCCAACAAATATTTATAATATCAGGGCCTATAAATAGGGATATACACAGACTCTGGAGACGGTTTTAAAAAAAGAAATGTCCTGGGGCACCTGGGTGGCTTAGTTGGTTGAGCATCCGACTTCAGCTCAGGTCATGATCTCACAATTGATGTGTTCCAGCCCTGCACTGGGCTCTGTGCTGACAGTGCAGAGCATGCTTGGGATTCTCTCTCTCCTCTCCCTCTCTCTACCGCTCCCTCACTCGTGCTTTCTTTCCCTCTCAAAATAAATAAGTAAACCTAAAAAAAAAAAATGCCCTGACTTCAAGGAACTTAATAGACCAGAGAGTATTATGTAAAATAGTGTCTTCTTGTGTACCTTTTAATGTTTTTCACAAAAATAACCTAATCAGCAGCTCAGATCAAATCAATACGTAGACCTATCTCATCGAGGGACTTGGGGTTTGAGTCCCTCTGTGAGAAGGAAGTGAAGATTGAATCAAAATCCCATAAAAGATCATTTGCAGTTTGCAGTATCTAAGCATGCCTTAGTGAACCACAGTATATAATAAAATGTTTGGGTTCTTATTTCAGACTATAAATTCAAGGCATGCGTAACTAATCCTTTTTATTTTTTCGTCATAAAGTATCAGGTTAAAGAACCTTTTAGAGATATTATTACAAATAGGCCAAGTAGACCTTTTCTACTTTACTGCAGTCAAGATTCTGGGACCCAGAATGGGCAAACCAAGTAAGGTCAGTAGTAAGTTGTTGTTTTAATAAGATTTATTTCTGTCTAGGTGTGCTACAGTTTAAACAAACACACTTACTATTCCAGTGACTAAAATAATCTTAACTGCTTCTTTTATGAAAGCATAGACAATTTAACCTTTCATATTATTCTCAGGGTTCTAAAATTATTCACACTTTTTCTATTTACAGTATTTCTCTATTCAAATTTCACAAGAGGGTAAAAAGAACATAAATAGAGAAAATTATTTTACCAGGTATTTTTAAATACAGAAAAATGTTTGATCTCATGCTGTAAAAGAACACGACAGTAAATAAGTATGCTCGTGGCCTCTTGGCCCGACGACCATAGTGTCTCTTAAAATCATCAGCACCTTACAAACCGCCTCTGTAGAGGGTACTCAGCAAATATGTATTGACTGATAACACATTTATTCCCTAGTTATTTTTCAAGTGTGGCCAATAAAAATAAGCAATGCTATTTTCTGTCTTAGTAAATATTTGAGGCCAAAAAAAAAAAAAAAAAAAAAGATAATGTTTTCAAAAGTGGTCACAAAGAAACAAACCTTCTCATTTTCTCTTCAAAATCCTGAAAAGAGGTATATGGTAGCAAGGGCAAGTTAACAAATTCTTTGTGCTCTAAACATCAAAATAGTAAAGGTGCGACAAACAGTAACCTAAATTATAAATGGCCTGTGTTTATCTTTTTTCTCCTAATTTCAGTTTTGGCGCATTACGCAATAAGTTGTCAGAATTTTCTTTTTTAAAAAACATGACATAAAAGACAAAATCTGCTAAAAAGTAATTCCTTAGTATGTTAGCCCAAATATACCGTAAAAGTCAAAACAGAGTACTGAACAAGAATATAATTAGGAACTTAAAAACAATACTAACATTTCATTATAAAAAAGTAACAATATCTGGGAGGGAGGTACTCAAGAATATCTGACTTAACAGGTGGCACATTGTTTCTCCCTTCCAGACTGCTCTGGAGGCTAGCGTGGAATGAGAATGTGCGTCAGGAGACCTGGCCATCCTCCTAGACTTCCCTATAAAATTCAAGGCCAATCATTTACCATCTCTTGGCTTCAGTTCCTCAGTTAAAAAGAAAAAGAGTGGCACAATTATCTCCAAATTCCAGTTTAGCTCTAAAAAATTCGACTGTTCAAAGAAAGAGCCATTAGTCTAAATAGATAGGGTTTGAAGACACGTGCATCTTCTATTTGCTTAATATTAAGGCACAACTATTCCCCTAATCTTACTTTACAAGCTTCAGACACCTACAGATAGATTATTTTTCTCTTATTTTATCTTTACAACAATTCTGTGAGGCAGACTTTGAGAATGTAATTATTATGTGCATTAGACAAATGTCAAAAGGGAAGTTCGGTGAGGTTATGTGATTTGATTAAAGTCACTCAGCCAAGAAAAAAAAAAAAAAGCCTAGAAGTCAGATCTTCTGACTCCCAGCTTTGCTTAAATTTCTAGAAAAAGCCACTTTTAAACTGCAAAGTATATTACATACCAGTAAAAAAGAAAAAAATACGGTGCTATTTTTGAGTGGCTATACTGTTTCCTCGTTTCTTTAAATCTTCATGTCCTTTATCTTAAATTCCCTAAGATGACTCCATTTGGGGCCATTATGTCTCAAAAATTATTTTCAAGAAAATCCTATTGGTTTCAACATGTTATAAAAACATTGCCATATATCAAGGTTGTCTTAACTGATGTATATTCCTTGATAAAAAAGGTTCCATGGCGAAATAAATTTGAAAATATGTGAAGACTGACAGCACACATAAGCTTCTCAAGTTGAACGTACCATTTCACAAACGTATTGATCCACATACATTTTAGACATTTAAAAATACCAACTGACACTCTAAAGCACTTTTATTCCAATGAACCCATCTTAGAAAATACTTCTACACATTTTAAAGAAAATCATTGCTAAACAAACCAAAACTACTATAATTTCTTCTTATTTCCCAAGCATATATATTTTCATATTTTCCAAAAAGCTGATCTTACAATTGTACATGCAATGTGACAGTGTTTCTTTTTATTTTTACTGAAAAGCTGCTAATCTAATATTGTACTTTACAATAAACAGCAACTTGGAATAGAGGAACTACTGTGAAAATCTTCTCATAATCATAAAGTGTCCTCTCGGTGACAAAAATGACATCATATTAAAACATTTCCCCCAGGAGTCATGCTCAATCAATTACCCAGAACTGACACTAAAGAATCTGAGACCTTAATGCTGATAGGAGCAGACACTTTGGATATGTATTAGCAAAGACATATAATTAGGGGGAAAATGTTCATTACAGAAAGAATACTTGAACCAATCTTACAATAATGCAAGGATTTGTGTCTGAAATTGGGAGCAAACATTTCCAAGCAGAGGGTGAGTCAAATTACTGAATCACTGAGCCACAGTTAACCTAACAGTAACATGGAAGCAACTGTGAGTGTGGTTTTTGCCCTATTTATAAAATAGCAAACTCTGAGGCAAAGGCTAATTAACTAATCTGAATGTATCTCGTGCTCATGATCTTATAACACTTGATGA
Organism: Panthera pardus; assembly: GCF_024362965.1. NCBI lineage: Eukaryota > Metazoa > Chordata > Mammalia > Carnivora > Felidae > Panthera > Panthera pardus. The sequence continues at coordinate 20,265,574 of NW_026527002.1, forward strand.
ATTTATTTAAGTCCCAAAGGGATGAGACATTTCTAACCCTTCCTCCAGACAACTATGAATTCTCTAATACAAATGAACCAAATACATTTTCTCCTTACTTCCATCTAATGATGTTTAGCGTGTCCAAAAATACTTCCAAATGCTTTTGGAAGTAGAAGGCAGCTTAGGAACTTGAGCTGTTTTTGGTGATGGTATTTTAAAAGTGGTAGAACTTACCACTTCAGGCAAAGAGGTGCGACTTGTCACTGGTAATAGTGGTAACATGGCAGAGTGAAGAGAGCTATTTTGAGAAAATAAGAGATTGTGGGTTCCAGTCTCAAACCTCACTCTTCCCCTCATGTATACGAGGTGTAATGCTTATGTAATTCACAAATTAAATATGTTTAAAACTGGAAGAAATTACAGCAGAATAAGTTATGTGTTCATTTTTAAAATTACATCAAAAAAATCTTTTCTAGGAATAGAAGCAGTCAGCACTGCCTAAAAAACTGGGGTATTTCTGTTCTTCCTAATCCTTAAATGTTTACACAAGTGTCCCCCCCCCCCCCCACCACACACCCCTACCCACTTTGCTCTTATATCCATTTTAGAAATGTGGAAGGTAATTCTCAGATACAGAGTAAATTTCAAAAGCCACTTCCTTGTCCACAAATACATGAACAAGTCGCATTTTAAAATAAAGCACAGACTGCCACAAAAAGACTCACGAAAAGCTATCAAAGCATAGTACGCACCACCAACCTATAGTTATCCCATTTCCGGCTATGGAGTAAAAGCCACCTTCACACAAATGAGTTTAGACTCCAAGTGCTAGATTAAGGAAGATGTACAAATCTAAAAATCATGATTCACTTATAAAACGGCAAAAGTAAAGATGACCCCACATATTATGATTATTAACATTAAATAATAAACATTAAAACACAATTTAAAAAAAGAGCAACTACAGGAATAAACATTTATTGACCTGGAAGGAGGGCTGCAGTGTATTGGCAAATGGAAAAAAAAAAAACAAACCAAAAAACAGGTTGTAAAAATAAAATATAATGTATGATCGACCCTCCACTCACTCCCCCAACCCCCACTGCAAAGAAAAGAGAAGTAACGACTAACAGCATTTTTGGGAAAGTCACGTCAAAAAAGATGGAACTGCCCAAACTCCATGACACAATTAGCCTCTCTAAGGGAGACAGATAACTGAAGAAATCTGCACCCTATTCATAGCTAAAATGGAGCATTTATTCACCTTCAGCTCATTTTCAAGTACAACACTGGGAAGTGAGTGCCTTAAATGGTCTTTAAATATGTAAGCAAGCAACATTTCCTAAATATAAAATATAACTTAAAAAATTAAGACTAATGGAAAAGATTAACACTTGAGCATTGTGAAATTTTTCATCAATAGTTAATCTTTTTTTTAAATATTAAAACTGTACTTGTGTGGGTGAAGACCATTGCCTTTGTCAGCTGTATTTTCAATGACAAGCCTTCTAACTTTGAGAATTGAACCATTTCTCACTGATGGATGTGCTCTCTTCAGACAGACTACAGAAATGCCGCTCTGGTCAGTAATCAATGCTCTCCGGAGGCCATTTCCTTCAAGGTATTGTTCCTTTGATCCAAAATGAGGGCAGGAGTGTAAACCCTTTCCGCATAGGGGTAACACTACTCACTCCTACACATCAGAGCCTTTTATTTGAATGCCTAAATCTCCAACGTGTTCAGTAAAATACTGGTAGGCAAACAGCTTCGGAGTGCTAAAGAAGACAAGGCATTTTTGTGCTTTGTAACCACTTCTTGATCATATCTTACAGAAATCAGGTCAGATACTTGACACTGATTATAGAGGAATGACCGGCTAGCTTGCTGATAACGCAAAAGCCCGTCCGTCCGTCTGTGACTTCTTCCTTCGTTTTGGCTATTTCTTTGGGCACTGAACACCTCTAAGGAAAAGAGAGGGGTGAGAAAATGAGGTAGAATTCCAATTTATGAATTGCATCCCTAGTAAAAGACTAAAAAACGAAAAACAAACAGAATACCCTCTTAGAGACCTAAAAGAAAATAGCAGAAGTAGTTGTGTGCGGATGGTGCCATTGTGGGTAAATTCTGTAATGTCCACATCTTCTAAATTGTAAGCATATTACCAATAGTTGTATTTAAACCAAAACAATGAGAACATAAGTTAAAACCAATGGTTTCAAATATTTTAACTACCCTGGGTTTCTTTTCCAGAAGATAAAAGGGAAGTTGCCTATATAAATGGGCAACGTAAACAAATACAAAAATATCTCCTAATTATTCCCTTCTTCATTGTCTGTGTGAAGGAAGGGAAAGGAATAAAAGGAAACGAAAGCCATGAGTACCCACTCACAAACCAAAACCACAAGAAAAATAATCTAAAACCAGACGATAGGAGGCAAGAGAAAAAGCAAGACTCTCTACATAAGAAGTGATTTTGCAACACTAATAGGGCAAACCCACATTCCTGCCACAAGCCTCCTGCTTTCAAACAGGCCACACAGCTGGCGGTCTTGAAAGCTTTCCAGATAGGAACCAAGATAGTAAGAGAAATCAGTAGGTCTCAGGACTGAACTAAACCCTAATCTGATTCTGATGAAACCCTGCCCTGCTGGGGTATAATATTAAGGCAGCCAGAAACTCAGTTAAATAGATGATTATAACTTTTAGGGAAAAAACCTAAAGAAACACTGCTATGAACATGGGCCTCTGTAGTTAATAATGAACTGCCCCAAGTACTGAAAGGCACACGCATGCTTTCTAGGGAGAAAAGTCTATCCGCCTGATGCACAACACTGGGAGGACGCAACACCACCTTGAGAAATAATCTAGAGGTCCGCCTCGTGTAAAATCTGCTCTTGGTAAACTATGTTTGTGTAAATATTGAGTCTATTTTCCTCTCCGACTCAAAGGACGATGTGGTTGGAAAGAGGTCTCTCTACATTTGGACTCTGAACTTTGTTTCCAGGGCTCAAGAGCTGTTTAATGTACTGCGTTTTCACCAAGCCCTGGGAGCGTCTCCTGTGAAACTACCTCAACCAACTCCGAGAAGCTAGACACTTTCCTACACAAATCCTCCTTATCTGAATCCCTACAGAACTCTCTAAAGCAGCACTCTGGCTTTGTTTTCAGAACTTTCAAGAAATTACTCATCCAAAAGAGATCTGAGTAGGTTTACCTGAAGGACTGGCCATGTTACATTTTCTTCCTCACAGAGGAAGCAGTGATACCAGGACCTTCTTCACCCAACAGAAAGGAAGCAAAACAGCTTCCTATTGTACTAGGAATGCTTTTATTTTTTTTAAGCTAGAATATACTTCATAAATTTGCTTCCTAGATAATGTTTTCCTCTAAGTTATAAAATACAGCTTTGGAAGCAAGGCAAAATGACCAAGCAGCAGATAAACCTATCTCCAAACTGCCAATAAGTTACTTATTTCATCACATCACCTAATATAGCACTAAGAAAATCATCGTGTTTTCCATTAAATCTACTCTGATAACCTAACCACCATACTTTTGGCATGGTTCTTACTGAAATATGCTTCCTTCAACAAAGCCATTGTGCCTCCAGATCTTAGTCAAGACTATTAATATGAGCTCATTCCTATTATAAAGATTTACTGATATTTAAGATAAACAGTAGTGATTATTATAACACAAATGGCATAGATAAATGTTATGAGCTTCCTTTTCACTTAGAAAGCAGTATTCATTCCAAGTACGGAAAACCACAGATTTCATAAGCAAGACACCATTTATGATCATAGGCAATGCTGTAAGAGCAATATGAAATTTACTAACATTGTTCAAAATGTTCATGTCTAACTCCATTATTCGGACTTAAGTATAGTTTTTCCCTTAGTGTCCTCATCTCTGAGAGTTTTTGAGACATAGTAAAATTCATAGAAGTTTTGGACGCCAATAAACCAATGTCCCAATATGGACTTCAGCCATTTACCATTATGTATGATCCTGAACAAGTCAATTTAAAGCCTCTCTCTGCCTTAGTTTCTCCAACTGTAAAATGGGAAAACTATGTACCATGTTGAGTTTCTGAGTACATAAGAAAACAGAAAAGAAGTAAAGCACATACGGAAGGGTCTGGCCCACAGCAGGTGCTTGATAATTACAGGAATGACGATAATCATTATTGCAGTTGCAGAGATCAACCTAGGAGCCAAGCAGTCACAAGAGTGAAGTGCTCAGGACTTTCAGAAATATTTCAAAGAATTTGTTTTAAAAATGTTTTTACATTTGTATTTCTAGGATCTACAAAGCCAAATAGCATCTCTGTCATTAGGCTGTGTCGTAAAACTCTGTTAGGTACTTTCTTGATGTTAGTGAGAGGCAAGTGTGTATTCCGTCACTACTTGAAACCTAAGGGCTGCCAATTACTGAGTCAGATTTAACTAATACATAAACTACTCAGACTATGCTAAACACTTGGAGAGGCTCATCAAATTTTTCAACAGCCAGTCAGTGAGTGAGTATTTATCGAGTCCACTGTGTACGTAACCTTGTACTTGAAACTTGGCACACACATCAATGATCAAACATAATCCCTGCCCTCAAAGGGTTTACCATCTAAAGGAAATAAACAAACAAGAAATTAAAGAAAAAATGCAGGAAAATATAATATTCGTAGCGTAAGTGTTGGCTAAAGAGGGTTACGCAGAGTGGTTGGTGGACAGCTGATGTTCAGTAGAAAAGTTTCTTTGAGTCAGTTTTGTATGTTTTAAAAACAGGAAGAGTACCATGGATGACTAATAGATGAGAGGAGTTATAAATATAAGTTACAATTTGGACATTGAATGTAGCAACAGTTAGAAAGCACATCAATGCAGGATGAAACAAGTAATTTTCACAGTGAAAAGCAAAATTATCTGGGGTAGGAAAAAAATAAAATTTAGCAAACTTTGAAAAGGTTATTGATTTTAGGTTGATAACAGCCTAATCTGGAAATTTAATAAAATTTCTTAAATGATTATTTGATACATTTATTTATTACAGCTGGGAGGGTGGGGGGCATAAGTGCCTGAGGAAACTGAATTTATTACCAAGATCACGTCTCTATAAAACGATGTGTAAATCAAATTGCTGATTATATAGTTATGATGTCTCACTCAGTAAATATTGCCTACCAAACTATTTTTAACCTTTCTGTCCTCTGGCGTGAGCCTATGAGTGTAACTTTCAGATTTTCCAGAAAAAAATAAAATAGTTAAAAAATAAAACAAATCCAAATAAAGGGCCAGAATTTAAAGGATAATAGGCATATGTATACACAACTGTTCAAATACTACATGGGAAGTTAACAGCATTCCCAGAGTAATCCTGGTCCTCAGCAGGGATGAGCAACCTTCCCTGAGCAATTCAGGATCCCACTCCCTGGGCCCAGACCCCCAACTGCCCCCATGACTGGTCCCAGTGCCCTAATGAAGCTCTGCAAGTATTTTTCCCTCTTTCTCCTACTCTGTCCTAAATGATAAAGCATTCCGTTTTTCAAGACTGACATTCATACACCATACACATTCTTAGGACAAAATATACCAAATAAGCTGGTGATTATTTCCCTTCAAATTTCTCTACCTTCCCCATCTTACCAATATATATGCTATCTAACTCCAAAAAGATATGCTGACATTTCTCTTGTCAATCTGTGTACAAAATCTAGTACCAATTTCATTCCCTTAAATTTATTCCCCATAAATTTATCAAGCACCAGGTGCCAGAGGGTATAAAAAAGTTGTATTAATGTTATCCTTACTCTTACAGAATGTACTCTATACACCAACAATCTCTAATAGAAAATTAATACTCGTTCCTACTCATTCCAAGAAGATTTTGCTGTCCCTGGGACTTGCTCCACAGAATAGGGCTTCTGTTTCCAAACTTGGCCTCATGTCTGGAGCAACTCTTTCAAGTGAAGTCAGTTCTACCTTTTTCCCTTTAGTGAAGTTACTATTCACTCTGTTCTTTTTAGATTTCCTTTTTAAGATTATAAAATAAACAAACGCTCATTTTGAAGAAAAAAAGAGAGAAAAGTATGAAAGAGAGAGAAATATGTTCACTACTGCCCCCCACCCCTGAGATGCCTTCTGTTAACAGTTTGGCTACATTTCCATTTAGAGTATTTCTTTCAGGTATTTTTCTATCCATATTTTTCAAAATGATTAAACTTAATCCTCTATAACAATTTACTGCTTTGTTATTTTCCCTTACTATTATTGCTGTTACCATTTACTTAACCATTTCTTCCCTGTTTAACGGTACTGTTCCACTGTTCACAGAAACTGCAAGATGGAAATCTTTGTACATAAATCTTCATCTGGATATACGACTACTTCCTTGAAACAGAATATTAGGAGTGACATTCCTAGGTCAAAAGACTGGACCGATTCATCGTAAGGCTCCTGATCTCCAAAGCCAAAGTGATTTTCAGAAAGTATCAATTTACACCACAAACCAGCATTTCATGAAAATGTTCTTTAATCACAGCCTAATTAACAACGGGGAGACTCATTCATTCATTCATTTTACTAATCTGAAGGGTAGAAAATGGCCTCTTACTACAGCTTTCACTTGCATTTTTTTAAGAATGACCTATTCTTCATAGACACTAATGAAACTTAGCTTTCTCCGAGAATCTCTGACGTGGGGGGCCTATTAACTTGGTCTAGCATTCTGGTCTTTCTGGCCAAAGCTCAGTCACCTCTACCTCCTCACCTCCTAAGTAGAGGCCATTGCCACCAACATTCTAAGCAGCAGACTGATCTCCCTGAGATACGCCTACCCTTCTAGTGACAGAGTCACTCCAGCAAACCAGCCTGTACTACTCTTTACCTCCTCATAAATAGCAAGACAAACCAAAAACACTGGGTTAAAGTTTAACAGATTTCCACAGAAACTCCAACAGTTCTTAATACCATTTTTCTCAATGTTTTCTTGGTACCTATGATATAGTTCAAGGTAGTACTATTTTCAAAGCTGTGCAGTACTTGTAACACAAACTGCAGAATCTGTGTACACATATGCATATAAAGTGCACACATTCTTACCTTTATTGTTACCATCCGACACACATCAGTCCAGGTATATATATAGGCATAAAGTACACATGCTCTTACCCTCACTCTTTAAGTTTCCTCACAAACATGTGCATGGATACAGGTATTTCACTGTTACTAGTTCAAAATAGTGACAGCAATAAAACTAATCGAAATAAGATCATGGAAAACTAATCCTTCTGTTCTTCTCACACACACACACACACACACACACACACACACACACACACACAGCACAGCACACGAGCACAGTGCTATAATCCCTACAATTATACAGAAAACTTTAACTTGAAGGGCATGTCTTTGGAAAACTGATCTGTAATATGGAAGGTTCACACAAGGAAAACTGATAGGTAACTTACATATGCTTTTTTTTTTTTAACTTAATGTAACTAACATATGCTGAACCCGGAAAACTGTTGGTCATATCCTCAGGGATCCAATGCTAAAGATTTTAAGCCCCAAAGCTAGTGAAGTGCCCTTGTCCCTTATGCAGATTCACTTCTAGACACATTGGTAGCTCTAAACTATTTCCCCAACCGTCATGATCTTCCAGATGCATAAAAGGTACAATAGGAGAGGTGGTAAGGAACTTAACCTTCAGTGGTTTTAAAACTTTACATGTATTGGTGGTAGCCCATAAACTCAACACTGACTTACAAAAGGCAGAAATGGTCTTAAAAAATAAAAGGCCTCAGCTACCTTACTGAGGTTCTAATAAATAACTTATGTACTGGGTTTCTCTAGAGACTGCACTCTGGATAGGACAATCAGTAACTCAGTCCTGTACCATAGCTCTTTACCAGCAACTAACCCACTTCACTGCCTTTGCTTAAGTTTTCCTTGCCCAATCTCAAAATTTTCCATTTCAATTATAAGATTATATAAATTCTTGAGTTTGCCCACAGAGGGTAATACATTCTGCTTTATGTCCTCTCTTTCCTTACAACACAGCACACATGACCAGTCTTCGAATCAACAACAATCTTGCCATCCATTTGTTTACACTTTGAATGGTATAAGGAATATACCTGAAATAAGTATGTCTGGTAAAAGAATACTGCAGTATGTCTCCTCTCCTCATAAATGCATACCTATATTTATCCTGAAACTCTTACAAAATCCATAATCGCTACAATCCATTCAAATAGACACCTCAAAGCTTTCTAAGTACCAAACTGCCTTAACTGATTATATTTCAAAGATAAATATTTTAAACAATTCTTCCACCCATTCTCTATAATGGTAATAACAACAAAATCACGGATCAATCACACTGATAAAGTTAATGCAGTTAAAAGCCAACCAGTTAAACAAAGCAGCAGTATAATATGACTGGGTTCATGATCAACCAAAACACCCCAGCTAAAACAAACCTACTAAACTGTGAAAAGAAACCTACCTGGATTTCCAAAGTCATGTTTATCTTATTGGAGGAGGCATTCATACACTAGATAATATGATTAAACACTAATGTATTCAAAGAGTTTAAAAAACGGAATGAAGATAGATAGACAGATAGATAGGTAGATAGATAGATAGGGTTTTAAAGCTGCATTACCTACCAAGTGCTTCCAATAATCCTCAGTCCTCTGGGAGACTGCATTTTAATGAACCAACGACATGCATCCATCCCAGAGGCTCAACCCACATTTCCTGATTTCTATGACAAAGATTGTCATTAACCTACCAAGATCACTAGGAATGCAGTACCAGTGTGGCCACACTTAAATAAACCTTTCATCTACTTGAGCAAAACAAAAACACTATGAAACTGGTGTGGCGAGTTATACGACTCAGCACTATTATACATTAGTTTCAGATGAGACCGCCTGACTAATCAGCGTACCTGAGACTCAGACAGGAAAGCCAAACACGTGGAACTTGCACGAACTTGGAAAAACAAGAACTGATCAAGTCAAGCAATTTTTAGCAGGATAACTTACTGTAAGTTCGTGAAAGCTATATAATGAATAAAATTTACTAATAAAGTCCTACAGATTATATGCAATTGCTGTATTTTGAAGCAAAAAAGACCTTGAGTTTTCAGTGATAAAGGTCTTTACTGAGTTCTTCTACAACTTGTCAATTTGTGAATAAAGATCTTTACCATCTTAAATTCCTTTGAAAATTTCCTCAAAATTCTAAATGAAACAAGTAGTTTCTAGAATATTGTACTTGTCCTTATTGTAGGAAAAACTTCATTAATATCAGTGGTTAAACAAGCAATCAAGGCTCACTTATAAAGACATGGGTTAGGAAAAAACAAAGCAAAACCTCAGCAGTATCCAAGACTATGCACACAACTGTTAATCTCTCTATGTGAATAAGTACCTACATTTATGTTAAGTATTTTTTCACTGTAAAACATAACTTTCAGTTTGCATCTCTATTACATGAAACTAGACACCCTATTAAATAGATTTAATTCAAATTAAATTAAAAAGGGAAAAAACTAATAAGGCTGACAATACCAACATATGATAAGCAACTAGAACCCCCATACATTGCTGATCAGAGTGTAAACTTGTACAAACACTTAAAAAACTGATTGGCAGCACCTACTAAAGGTCACCATATATTATTCCCAAGGTTAAGCAACTTCAATCTTGGGTATGTTTCTAAGAGAAGTCAATGTAAAACATGCATTAAACTGAAAACATGTGTAAGAATATATATAGCAGCTCTATTTATAATAGCCCCAAAATGGAAATGACCCAGATTTCCAGCAGTAAGAAGAACACATAAACTTTGATATATTCACATAATGGAATACTAGGCAGCAATGAAAAAGAAGAAAGCGACACTCTACGCTACAACATGGATGAATCTCACAGATGCAATGCTAGGTTAAAAAAAAAAAAAAAACGCCCGATACCAAAGAGTATATTTATATGATTCAATTTTTATGAAGTTCAAGAACAGGCAAAACTAATCAAGAGGGGATAGAGATACGTCTATGTGGATCAAGACAAGAACAGTAGTTACCTTTGAGGGGACACTAATGAGAGGGGGCACACAAGAGAGCCTACCAAGGTACTGGAAACATTCTATATGTTGATCTGGGTAGTATTTACGAAGGTATTTTTATACATATATTTACACATATATAAAGATTCATCTGAGTCCTATTCCGTCTTACCACTTACTGGCTTCCTGACCTTCAAAAGTTTTAACCTGTCTGAATGTAACTTTTTTCCTCTCAAGGATAGGGAGAATGCCTTTGATATAGTGTCAATGTTAAGATTATAAAACACCGAAAAAATAGTAATTGTTGTTATCTCATTACTTGTTTACAGCAAACGGGGAACACAGTGAAAGGATTTATGAATGCCAGTGGTGAAAAGCACGAGCTGACATTTACGGGGGAAAAAAATCAGACATAATAAATTAAGATCTGTACTAATCTGGGTGCCATATTGTATAAAAGCAAAAAGTGGAATACAACAGAAATTCATCTGCAGGCACAAGAAAAAAGTTATATTTATGTAATTTTAAAGATTATGAATGTGGGGGTGCCTGGGTGGCTCAGTCAGTTAAACATCCAGCTCTTGCTTTCCACTCAGGTCATGATCTCGTGGTTTGTGGGTTCAACCCCCATGTCAGGTTCTCGGAAGACAGCGCAGAGCCTGCTTGGGATTGATTCTCTCCCGCTTTCTCTCTCTCCACCCCCTGCTTCGTTCTCAAAAATAAATAAACTTAAAAAAAAAAAAAGATTATGAATGTGTATAATAACACCTAGGAAAGATTTCTAGTTGATAAAATAAAAGCAATTCTAACCTCTAAGGGTTGGTTATCTTCAGTCATCTGAAAAAGGGAGTTATGCAAAGCAAATAGGTAAGAAATTAATACAGTAATTTTTTTTCTCTCTTAAGTAAAAACTTTCAATTGGTGAATTTATTGTAAAGTCTCCCCTACTCTCATTTACTTAAGAGGAGTCAGCACAGAAAAAAGTTCTAACACTAAGGAGAGAATTATTTCATTCCAAATTGCTCATTAGAATATAGCCTTTAGTTGTAAAAAGCAAACTCCACGTTTAAATTACAACTTCGGCAAAAGTACCACAACTTTAACGTAACATCTCCTGGATTTTTCTTTTACAAAAATGGTTCAAAGTAAGTTATTATCACGTATAAACTTTTCTGCATATAGAAACGATAGCATAAAGGTTTTAAACAACCCAAAACAGAATCTAACATTTACTAACCAATGTAATGCCACAATGCTACAGTCAAAAGCTTAAAATAACCCAACACAATAGAGTAGAGCCCAGAAGTGACCACAGTCATTTAAATCTTGGAATTTTTATGACAGTTCCTATTGGTCTTTGAATTTATTCTAACTCAAATTTCTCCCTTGCTAAAACAGCAAATTCTACTAAAAGTCTTAAACTAACGTTAAAAATTTCTTAACTGTATAAATTGTATACAGATATTTATTTTCCTTTTCACAATTCTCTTCAGTTCACTATGAAAATGTGTAGGTGAAAGTGAGATATTCCTACCTTAAGCTAAAACGTCTAAAACTATTGCTATGTGTTAATTTGTGTCAACTTTTAAAAAGCAGAACACTTTGGTGTTATTTTTATATCTACATTCCCTACCCCCTCTCCCCCGCCCCCCCCCGCATTAAACTGCATACCACCAGAGAAACCAAAGTAAAAATCAGACTTTATCCAAATTCATTTTAAGCTAGGCTTTAATTTTCATTTAAGCTTTATCTTTAAATGCTTACATTTAAATTTTCTAGAGCAAAATCTCATTCAATGAGGCAGCAATCAAATATATTGTTAACAAAATCATTACGATGTTATAGTCCCAGCAAAGGCAGTAGGAAAAAATGCATTTTCACACAGACACAAATTACAGTTTTAAACAATAAGTCATGACTTACATCATGACATGAATAGAGATGCTTGAAAGGTTAGAAGGCAAAGTCCCCTCAAGGTCAACAGGATTTACTTGTTTAATTCATGTTACATGAATTCCTTTATTAGGGTTTCAAAAAAACAATACTTATGAAAAAAGTCACTATGTGATGATGGAAGCCATTTTAAGATTTGTAAGGCAACGATTTTACTAAAAACACAAGTATACAGTAAACAGCAAGTGGAATTTAGAAGGGGCTGGGGGCGAAGCCAACACAATTGCTTGTTGCTAAAACTGGACAAAGTAAATATTCCCTTTTTTTTTTAACCTCTAGGAATTTTTTTTTCAGAAGACTAGTCAACTTTTTCAGTTAAAAAACACAACTACGCTTGTGTTTGAGCAGAGAGTATCTGTGCCAAGTTTAGCCTACTGTGAATTAAAATGGCTAGGTTCGTAAGGTCTAAAACTTACAGGTTTAAAACTGTGCTCAATAATGAAAAGAAGACCACGTACACTTGAATGTGCTCCACAATATATTACAGTATGATTCTGAATCTATTTCAAGAATGCTGGTCTGACTAAAACTTTTTCCCAACTTATTCCTCATTCGAGATATTAAAATGAGTTTTTCTGTTGAAGTGAAGAGAAAATTCTGCCAAAATCCCCTTTGACTATTTTAGTCATAAGTTTTATTGTTGTTGCTGGTGTTTAGGGAGGGGGTGAAGAAAATAATACTATATATATTATATTAAGGTATATAAGATAGACTGCAATTCGAATAGATTTTAACAGCAAATTTTGATGCTCACATCAATTTTTTTTTTTTTAAAGTAACTCAAAAGTGACCAAGCTTGTTTTGCTGCTAATCTTTAAAGATCAAACTCCAGGAGTCCATAGTTCAGAGAAACTCACGCTTTACAAAAGCTGAATGTGGTTGCTTAATACAGAGAAGAGTAAAAAGCACTGAAATCATCATGTTAGAGATGGGGAATAAATTATTTTATAGTTACTATCTCAAGTCATCTGAGCAGACCTGAAAGGTAAACATTCTCTTGATTTAACAAAGAAACAGAAAAAAATGGAGTTTAAATAATCTGCCTCCAGTCTCACTGCTAGTGGCAAAGCAAAGATTTGAAGCTATGATTTCATACTCCAAATTCCATTTTCCACCTTTATCCGATCCAATATTTGGTTACAGAATTTGTCAAAGAGCTGGCAGGACCGGTCTTCCCCAACTGCTTGCAGGGCATGTTCAAAGACTGGACTTTTTTTATTAGCTGACTTGAAGAAATTAAGACTCAAATCCAAACTGAACGAAGTCAAGAGTAACCGGAAGCATTCACTACTAGGGCGATGCATACCTCGGCGATGCATACCTCGGGGTGCGGGGCTGTAAAATCCGCCCGTGCCTGCATCTGCCCCAGATCCCCTTCAGCTCTGCACTGCTTCTGGCGCAGCAGGCTCTCCTGAACCCTCCTGGGGCAAGCGTGAGGCAGTGAACGCTACTCTGTCCTCGGCACTGGCCTGAGAGGTTAAGCTTCCTGTTCAGTAACAACGGCCATTTCCCTTCTCCAACACCACAGTGAATAATCTCTTCAGTTAGAATCCTTTTCACACGCTGCCGGGCAATGTAAACATCCATGACACCGAGCTTTTGGCCCTTCCTGGCGGAGATCACCCTGGCCGTCCCTGTATCTGTGTCTTAGTGCTCACCTCGGATCCAGATCCATTATCTCTGCCTATTAACATCCTTCTCATCTTTCAAGGTTCTGCTCCTACTTCATCTTCCTTGACCTCACTTCAGAGAACTAGATCTCTGTAGTCTGCGTTTCCACAGAACTTTCTTTATACGGCTTGTCGGATCCTGTCTTGTATTTTAGTTCCATTGGTCCACACATCTTATCTTATTCTGAGCTCAATACTCTCCTTCTTGCTCTTAAAGGCAAGGGGTTCTGACTTGATCTTTCTATTAATCCCAACAACTCGCAGCACAGGACCTTTCCCGAACCCGTTATCATAAATGCCAATAAATGGAATATATCTGGATCCTCTGGCAGAAGCTAATATTCTACCTGGTAGATACGATAAGAAAACAGTTAAAATGAGAAATGTGGATTATCTGCTGACACCCTTAATACATTGATTCTGCTCTTCCTACATAGACCATGGTCATTTTCTCAGCTACTCTGAACATGTTCCACTGCCTCCTGTTTCCATGAGCTCCGCTCACCCTGCTCCCCCCGCCCCATACCTGCCTACCCCTTTCTTCAACTTCCACAGAAGTTTTTTCTGGAATGAATCAACACATTCACACGCATACCACACAATGTTCTCTAGAAAACAGGGCTGAGCCAGTTGCTTGCGACCAGCGTAGAGCCAGCTGCTACTAATAAGTGTGTTTGTTAATTAAAACACCACACGAAAACACCTGAACAGATTTTAGACGACAGCTGAAAGGCTGCTTGTTGTTTCATCGTGGTAAGATACACAAAGCATAAAATTTACTCTCAAACCCCTTTACGTGTACAGTTCAGTAGTATTAAGGGCATTTACATTATTGTACAACCGGCCTCCAGAACCCTTTTTGCCTTGCAAAACTGAAATTCTATACCCATTAAACAATAACTCCTCACTACCCTCCTGCCCCTGGCAATCACCATTCTACTTTCTGTCTCTATGAATTTAACCACTCTAGGTACGTCACATGAATGGATTCCATTAGTATTTGTCTTTCTATGACTGACTTATCTCACTGAGCATACTGTCTTCAAAGTTCATCCATGTTGTCAGAATTTCCTTCCTTTTTAAGGCTGAGTAATATTCCCTTATGTGCGTACACCACACTGTGTTTATTTATTCCTCTGTCAATAGACACAGAGTTGCTTCCACCTTTTGGCTATCATGAATAATGCTGCTGCGAAGCTAGGTATACAGCTTAGGGTTTAAGGTAACTCCAGTTACTCTGGAGGGGCTGCACGGAGAGAGGACAAAGGTACCTCAAGGGCAAAGAAAGTCATCTTACAAAGCAGATAAAACTAAAAGACGGCCAGCGCCCCTTACAATACTGATGGAGATGGGTTTAGATAAAGATGCCAAGGACCAAGAGCTGCTGGCAAGACAAATCAGTGCTTCGTGTTCACATAAACTCAATACTTTTTTTTTTAACATTTATTTTTGAGACAGAAAGAGACAGAGCATGAGCAGGGGAGGGTCAGAGAGAGAGGGAGACACAGAATCCGAAACAGGCTCCAGGCTCTGAGCTGTCAGCCCAGAGCCCGATGCGGGGCTCGAACTCACAGACCGCGAGATCATGACCTGAGCCGAAGTCGGATGCCCAACCGACTGAGCCACCCAGGCGCCCCAACTCAATACTTTTTAATACATGCTATAGACCCGATAGCGACTACTTGAAGAGTAATGTCTATGTACATGCGTATACACACTGGCCTCCCCTCCACCGAGAAGAATCACTAATCACACTCAAACAAATGAACCCCTGCTATTGCCTGTCCTAGAGCATATTAGAAAAGTTGTCCTTGAGAAAAGCAGCCCCTTTAACATCAGCACTTGTATTCTATGTGGGGCTCATACTTTCCATCAGGAAATAATACTGTCTCTCTCCTCTTCTTCCATATTCCTAGCTCCTCCCATAAACGCCAAGATGGTTCACATTCTTCACCCCCGATTTCCAGGATAAGAGGGTAGAGTTCGGTCCTGATACAGGAAAGTTTCTACTGCGAATGAGGATTTGCGAATGACTGCACACAAAGCCGGATCTGGGTCACTCACAGTCAGAAGCTGTCACACTGCCTGCCTCCCAAACATCTAGAAGAGCAAGATGACAAGAATTCCTGCCAATAAATCCCTCCCAAGATCCCTGTCTGGTCAGCAGAAGCATGGGAGCAAGGGGTCTGACAAAGGAAAGAATTTGGACTCCACTTTCCAAGAGAGATCTTTCTGGATAAGGCAATGGAAGATACTGATTAAGAGCACAAACTCAGGGGATGGTGGGGAGGGGGACGCACAAACTCTGGAGGTAGTGCTGAGATTCGAACAGTGGCTCTCCACAGACTAGTTGCGGGACCTTAGGCTGCTTACCTAACCTTTGTGTGCCATCTGCAAAACAGAAGTCATAACTATACCCTCCTCGTGGTGTTGCTATCAGGTTTTAAGTAAATGAGTTAATAGCAATGAAGCACTTAGAACAATGCTCGTCCCAAGGTAAGCACTATAGACACAAGTGCCTGTAAAATAAACAGGTAGTTCAAGTTCTGTGAAAACGACTGATCGTGCAAAGGCACAAAATGAAGTCCTGGTACCTCAACCACTTTTTAAGTGTGTCCATTCCTCAGCACACACATGCATAACCTCAAATTAAATTATTCATAGCTAAAGTCAGTAAGACTGTACTGCAGTGATGCCCCGAAAAATGTGCTTAACTGATTTGTTAATTACGAATGCATATTCTTTTAACAAAGAAAACAGATTACTCATGGATGTCTCTATTTAGTACTTAAAATATTACTTGCTAGCTTCATACTTGTTTACATTTTTCTAATTAGTCAATTCCAGCTTCTGGCAAAACAGAGTACAGGATAAAAGCTACATGACTTTTCCCTACAATGGCAACTATATACAGAAAGGACAAAAGAGAGACCTTAGGCCAAATTTCCTAATACTCAAATGCTTTCCATTTAATAATACGTGTTCAATACTATGTTGTCTCCTCAGTATATTTTGTACAAATGTGACATTTAATTTATACAGAAAATTCTAATTCAGTACAAAATATGTTCTTACCTTAACTAGTATAGATCTCAGTAATATACACCTGGCGTGATATAATATCAATGAAACACTATCACATACAGAAGTAGTTAATTAAACATCCTTTTCTAAGTAATTTGTTTTGATACACTAATGACATTTTTTATTTTTTTATGTTTATTTTTAAGAGAGAGAGAGTGTGTGTGTGTATGTGTGTGTGGGGGGGGGGGGGGGGGAGGGGCAGAAACAGAGGGAGATAGAATCCAAAGCAGGCTCCAGGCTCTGAACTGTCAGCACAGAGCCTGATACGGGGCTTAAACCCACAAACCCCAATGATCTGAGCCAAAGTCGGATGCTTAGCCAATTGCGCCACCCAGGCGCCCTGCTAAACTAATGACATTTAAATTAAGTACCTTGTAGTTTTAAGATTCAAGTATCTGAATTAAAAAAAAAAAAAAAATTGACCACATTAATGCAGTCAACTTTGGGATCTTTGGGATCTAATGTAATAGAAAGCAAAACAAAACAAAAAAACCTCAAATAGTCCCTTAGGGCCCACAGAAAAACCAAACCTTTTTATTAGAGTATATTTTATTATTGTTATTATTTACTATTATTATCTTTTGTAAGTTCTGAAGATCTAATTTTCAGAAAATTCAAAACAGTTCTATAAATTACCCCCCTTAAAGTGTAAAACTTACAAATACTGCTTTATGTTCTTCCTAATGTTTATACCATTTCAAGTAAAATTTCACGCTAAGACATTCTTAGTTTGATACTGCATTATCGTTACTGTGAAGGAAACCTAAATAAGTTAGCTTTTTCCCTCTGATTCTACATCTACGAATACGTTTTTTATTTGATCATCTTCATACTACTCAAACACGATTGCCAGATTCTATACGCTCAACTACTGCCAATCTTATAATTCTGGATCGTGTTACATACTGCAGGTGTGCCAAAACACACTTCATATAATATTAATACATAATATTCCATTCTATTTGTTTTTAAAGAAAAAGATTTCTCTCCAGCCTACAACTTACCTACTTTCCTCCCTTTGCAGTCACTTACACATACACACACCCTAGTTAAAAATCTCTTCTGGAATATTGTTTAGCTAAGCAGGAAAATTTATGTAAGGTAGGTTCCAAATATGCTTTTTAACACATACAACACAAGTAAGTAATGCCACTGGATAAAGCAAATGAAGGTACTATTTCAGAAGTAACAGCCTATAAGCCATTAACCATTAACTTATATTCTATTTCACTACCGGCACTAAGCAGAAAAGATAAATATTTAATATCCTCCCATGGTCAATAAATTTGAATTATTTCAACAGTCACTGCAAATACATTAGCGAATGCCTCTAGTTATAACCCCACAGGTTAGTAAACAATTTTCAAGGGACAAAATCACTAGCAGAACTGAAGTTTATTCAATGCCTCCGATTAAATATTCCTTTAAAATTTGTTTTTATAAATAAAGTCAGTGCAAAATTTCTACTTTTGCCCCTTTTGGTCCCTACGTTTCATTCTGCCATATGTAACAGCCTTCCTAGGATGTCAAAAATATCTAAAAGAATGGATGAATATTTTCATACCATGACTATCTCAAAGACGATCCCTAAACCCAAGTAATCAGTAATGATTTACACTGGCACATTAATATAGGCAACCAACGCAAAATTATGAGGACCAAAGATCCCTATCTTCTCTTTCATTAAGAACGTGAATCTTATTTGAAGCTTTCATCATAATTCAGGGTTAAGAAGGGGTGCCTGGCTGACTCAATCACTATAGCATTTGACTCTTGATCTCAGATCTCAAGGTTCTGAGTTGGAGCCCCAGCCTGTGAGTAAAGTTCACTAAATCAATAAATCAATAAGTCAATCAGGGTTAAGGAAAGTGGAAGATATTCAACTTGAGTTCTACCACACAAAATAATATTCCTAGAAAAAATGTTTTTTCAAAACCCATTTTTGGCTGGAACCTGGGACACTCTCGGATGAACAGTATCACAAACGGTTATTACATTGCCTCACACCAGCAACAAAAGGCCTATTAATCTATATATTCTATTTGTATGGCACTAGAGCATGTTTATAGTTCTGTAAAATCTTACCGGCCCTTGTAAAAACATTCCGATAAGAAAACTCAGAGTCCCCACCAGGGATTTCAGGAACCCACCTCCTGTCCACTTTGCAGCAGTGGGACAGAGGACAGACATGCCTCCCCTCTGCTGGGGACTAAGAGAATACTGTGCCTCCCCCTGAGTGGTGGGGGCAATCTTGGGGAAGCAGGAAATGTTATGGGAAAGATAATGGGTGGGGAAAGGTGGGGAAAGGTGGGGAAAGGTGGGGAAAGGTGGGGAAGGTTTAAGAGGGTCTGAAGACCAAAGACAGGAAATTTGAGGGCAGGTGCTAAGCTGGAGACAAGACTGCCATGGGTAAAGAACAGTGAGTGCCAGCAGAACTAACCAGTGGACAATTTCCAGCCCCGGGCCAGCCTGCTGCCTCTCTTTCAACTCACCTCACCTGCTACCTTTGCCCAGAATTTCACTCTTTCTGTGGCCAGCTACAAAACAGAACACAGACTCTCTTATGTCTCCATTAACAACAAACCGTTCAGATCTCCGAGGATTTTTCTGCTGCTAACAACAACAACAGAGTGTTAAATGGGCCCTCTTATGCATTGATTAACTGTAACTCTTTTTTGGAGAAAATGAGACTCCATTCCAGGAACTGGGACAAACCGTGGAGTGGAGGAAAGATGACGGCTTTTCTCTGGACCAGAGAAGAAATAAAAGTGGGGCTGAGGGCAGCGCAGGTTCCAACAGTGGTGGGAAGAAGATTTTCAAAATTGTAGTAAGTCTTGGGGCACCTGGGTGGCTCAGTCGGTTAAGCCTGGGATTCGGATCAGGTCGCCATCTCGTGGTTTGTGGGTTCGAGTCCCATGTCAGGCTCTGTGCTGACAGCTCGGAGCCTGGAGCCTGCTTTGGATTCTGTGTCTCCCTCTCTCTCTGCCCCTTCCCCGCTGATGCTCTCTCTGTCTCTCTCAAAAATGAATAAACACTAAAAAAATTTTTTTAGTTGTAGTAAGTCTCACAAAACAAGTCAATGCTGTAAATCAGATCTGCCTTTTTTTTTTTTTTTTTTTTTTTTTTTGAGAGCGTGAGCAGGGGAGGGGCACAGAGGATCCAAAGCAGGGTCTGTGCTGACAGCAGCAAGCCGGACAGGGGGTTCAAACCCATGAACCATGAGATCATGACCTGAGCCGAAGCCTGACGCTCAACCAACTGAGCCACCCAGGTGCCCCTCAAGACCTGCTTTTCGACAAAACTTCAACCGTTCAAAAGACACAATATAGTTCTAAATAGTATAAAAAATAAACACTTAACTGTCTCAAGAAGACAGTTCATTTATTTAATGTAAAACGTGTCTCAAGTGGAGTTCCTGTTAACATAGTCTTTTCAACTGCTGATGCCAAAGCTTCAGTTTTGTAGTAAATTACAGTGGCCAAGATAATCTACGAGTAATTTACCGGCCAAGTTCTTTAATCACACCTGGAAACATTTAAGGCTGTCATGCCATGTATGCTAATGGTTAGGAAGCAGGGCCTGTAGATTAACCACATCTGAAAAGTTAAATTATCATTTCATACAACTCCAAAGGATCACAAATAATGCAATATGGTTACTCCCCAGGGGTAAAAAGGCAATGTGTGACATATGGGAATAGAGGGATAAATGATCACTCCAAAGACCTTCACAGACAGTTTTTTCAAAGAATTTGTAAACGTGCCATGCATGGTTTATAAATTTTTTCTCTGCTCAGAAGTTGTCTTCATATTTAGAAATGTAATCTTTCGGCCAGATAAAATTTCAAAGCATTTTTAAAGAAGTATACTTAGTGTAATTTTTTCCCCAGAGGATTAATAGCACATGCACACAACCACTGCCCCAACACATACTGTCTTCTCTCTTTCCAGAAAGAGAGGGAAACACTACAAAACCCAGCAAGCACAAAAACAATTAGCAGCAGTTCGATAGCAACTAAACCTTGACTTCTAGAAATACATATAATGCTTGGAGCCATTCCAAATAACTTGTAAAATCCTATTAAAGTGAAGAATCACTCATAATTTAGATCTGTTTTAGCTGTAAACTCCTAAACGTAACACAAGCATTTAATCCCTCTCACAAATAATCTATGATTTAAATGCCAACTTATTTTGCCTAGTATTTTCTGCTACTGCTCTCCAAATCACAGACTTTTTTTTATTGTTATTCCTATTCACCAGGATTTGAAGGAGCCCTATTCCAAGACTCTCAAAATGTTTTAAGTAACTGAGGCAAAAGATCTGCCTAAGTGTCAAAAGAGCCAGCAACTAGTGACTTCAAGGTCACGGGCCAGAGAGCGGAAGTGAAGCTGAGGCAACGAGGCCGTTAGAACGAGGGCTCCACGTCCACCATCTTCTCCCCACACCACACCGCGGCTCCGGCCTTCCCCCATACTCCTGTCCAATACAAGGAACTGCAGTGCTTGCTATTTTCTTGTGAAATGACATTTTTTTTAGGTTTTTTTTAATGTTTATTTTATTTTTGAGAGAGATAGAGCACAAGCGGGGGAAGGGCAGAGTGAGAGGGAGACACAGAATCTAAAGAAGGCTCTAGACTCCCAGCTGTCAGCACAGAGCCCGATGCGGGGCTCAAACCCACGAACTGGGAGATCACAACCTGAGTCAAAGTCAGACGCTTAACCAACTGAGCCACCGAGGCGTCCCTCATGAAATGACATTTCTAAGGGAGTTACTCTCACCATGAAGAGTTAGAATCTGTGGTATTTGATGTATATGTATATGTATATGTATATGTATATGTATATGTATATGTATATGTATACACACACACACACACACACACACCACTCTAGTCAAGAAATAATCAACTTATCTGTGTTCATAAACAGAACTTATATGGTTTCTTGTGACACTGTGAAATGTACAGAGATCTATGGATGAAATCCTAACAGTAAGTGTTCAATAAAACGTTTAATCAGGAATAGAACATTTTCACATGTATCTCCTTCAAAACTGCAAAGACTCTGCTTCTCTGGCCCTCACTCTGGCACCCCACTGCACCTGCCATTCTGACCTGTACAATGACTTTTTAATAACTGTTTACAGCCACTGGGTGTAAACATCAAAGTGCTTGCTAAACATTAATTACTTCTTCTCCTAACATCCCTATTTACAGAGATAAGCAAACTAACTCCTGGTAACATCCCTATTTACAGAGATCAGTAAACTAAGACTCAGATTAAAGCCTGTGCCTGTACTGAGCACAATATTTTTATACTGCTAAAGCTTAAAATTCCAATTATTGGTGAAATGACTATCAATCTGAAAGTGAGCTATCTGCCTTTTTCCTTTAACAAGCTAAACACTGTCATAACAAATTATTTTATTTTACAAAATAAGGAACTTTATCCTATGTCTATATCCAAATGGCCCACTGGACTAGAAGTTCCAAGTGGGCAGCCAGCCTCTGGAACTGCATTATTCAACACTGCACCACTGGTTTCTGGCCTATTATCTAGATCATGGTAAGAACTCCGAAAACGGGCGTCTGGCTGGCTCAGTTGGAGGAGAATGTGACTCTTGATCTCAGGATTGTGAGCTCGAGCCCCATGCTGGGTATAGAGATTACCTAAATACGTAAACTTTTTAAGAAACTCCGGAAAACACTGGTGGGAGGCAGGCAGGCAGGCAGACAGGCAGGCAGGGAGGGAGACGTGGAAGCTATAGAACAAAGACTGGGTTGGCTCGTCCATCTCTATACTCAAGCTGCTAGGCTCCACAGAAACCTTAATTTCATAAATGGTAACAAATTAATGCTTAATGCAATTCCTACGTGTATGTGTTCACTGCATTCCCAAACATTCCCAAATTTTTTCTCATGATGGAATTTCAGAAGTTTAATTTGTCGACAAGCTTCATGAGAGGTTGGTCAGGATTTTTCAAGTACAAAAGCCTAATTTTAATATTTGCCAACACCATCCATGTAAAATATACTGGCAGATTCATATTAAATTGGCCTAAAATGGTTTTCTTTCATGTCAATAAAATGTAATCTCTTATTTTTAATCATCTTCATTCTATAGATTAAAGGGCAAAAATAGTGAGATTTACCTCTTATATTTACAGTCCATACTGAATTCACATACATTAACTTTTACATTAAGCTTTAAAATATCACGACTTACTGAAATTCTTAATTTAAAAGAAATACCCCCCCCCCCCCCCAACACATGCCCAAAAAAGAGAGACAACACAAGATACAACCTCCTAGGCCTGCTGTAGCAGAAATCAACATCTCTGTTGTGATGCCTCTAGACTCACTTCAAGCAGAAGTTTTATAAAAAGCTGAAACACCAGTTCCCCGGGAGCAGGACTGGTGCACCCACAGCTACATCTCTAGAAAGGCTAAGTTTATGGTGTTTCTACAGTACTCATTCACATTACAGTAAATGTCTTAGGAAGAGAGGGTAAGAAGTTTCTCTGAATTTTTTTCCATCAATATTTCCTGACAACAAATGGCTGAGGCAACAAAAAAGGAGAAGCTGAATAAGAAACAGTTCCTACCCACTGGGAGTTTATAATCTAGCATGAGATATTAAGGAAAGATACAAATGGCTCTAACATATGGTGAGATCAGTGCCCTAGAAAGAACAAAGAAATGTTCTGCAGGTTCCTAAAGGTAGTAAAGAATACAAGAGATTACCCTTAACATGCATCCTTTCAACAGGCAGGGGTGAGGGAAAGGGTACTCCTTGAAGAGGAAACAGGTGGACAAAAACTCAAGAAAGCAAAAGAGAGATGAAACACTCATGATGCAATACAAGCATGAGTAAGGCAGGAAGAGAGAGACAAACCAAGATACAAGTGGGCATTATTACTGAAGACCTAGAAAGGCGGTCGTACCTATTTGAGAAGGTTGTGGGAGAACTAAGTAATCCGCGTGAGCTAGCAGGTGGTCTGATTGTAGTGCTTTAGCAAGTTTAATCTTATTTCAGTATGAAGATCAAGTGACTCAGCCAAAAAGGCAAGGAGGTGCTACAACAGTCCAGGAACGAAGTACTGAGGGTCTGAATACACGCGGTGATGGGGGGATTGGGGGATGTATACGATGTCACGTATACATATGGAGACATTGTGAAGTTAGGCTGCATATAACTTGGCAGGCGAGGACGTGTAGAAAGTCAAGACAGGAGAGTCAACAGCTGATGTTCTGTGCCTGGGACAGTGGCAGCACCAATTAACAGAAAACAGGAAATCTGGAGGGAGAACTGGTTTGGGTGGAGGAAAGTAAGGAGTTTCACTTTGGTTGGGCTACCCTGAAGGTGTAGCACACAGAATTGTCAAGCAAGCAGCTAGAGCTTAGAAGAAAGGTTAGGTTGGGGTTATACATTTGGGAGCTATCCAAATAAAGGTGATGGCAGAAGCTTGGACAGGATAAGATCACTGATAAAAAAGAATATACTGGCACAGAAGAGAGGAAAAATGTGTGAAAATGCCTACCTGTGGGGATGGGGCAAAATGGGAAGAAAAATGAGCAATGGATGGGCGGTATTGGGCAGAGACAAAACTAAAGTCATGCTCAGTTCAGTTCAGCAAAAGTTAATTGGGGGCCTGTTATATGTGAGCATCACTACCTTATGGTAAAATGATGAATAAATAGTAAAGTTCCTTCTTTAAAAATGTGATGTCAAGGAAATAAGCAAAAAAAAAAACCAAAAAACAAAACAAAAAAACCCAAAAGACTGTTGCAAAAAGAACTTAGGAGGACATAATTATAGCTACAGACACAGTAGAGAATCAATACTCAGAAGAATACTGGGGACAATTTTACGTCAATATTTGAAAAAATACAGAATGGAAAGTATTCTGGAAAGATACACATTATCAAAAATTTGTCTCAAGAAGCTTGTGAGAACCAGGAAAAATAGTTACCCGAGAGCCCCTAACAGACAACATAAGCAAACTGTATGAGCACACTGCTAGATACAAACTGGAGGGGGCTGGGGGAACTATTAGGAAACTAAGTATAGGAGGGGACTTCCTTGACCTGTTCAAGGGCTTCGAGAGGCCCTCTGCACACTCTGGGTGGTCTCCAGCCATGAAAACTCTGCTCCCCAAGCTTTCACATGAAAAGTGACTGCATGTACAGTCAGGTCGGCATTCCATCAAATCCTGAATTGTCTGAATTCAGGAACTAATACAGACCTTCGTGTCATTTTCCAAAAGGAAAAAAAACCCCATAATTCTAGATATCTCCAATTTTTAAAAATATTCTATGATGTATGTTTCATCTGTGAATCTAATTTTCATGCATTTTTTCCCATTATAGCTTATCTTGTAGTACTAATTTCCACAAGTTTACTCCCAAATATAGAAGAGAGCTCTTTAATGTATCCTAAAACTGATTCTTCTAAGACTCCTAGAGGCACTTTTACCCCACCCTCAATTCCAGCGTGATGGACTCTGAAGAATTTATCCAAGATCATATTTCAATAACCTCAGTTACATCCTCCTCTTCAGTATTAATAGCTCCAAGAAACGAGTAAAACGAGTATTTGCAGTTTACTGCCTTGTGTCCAGATAGTTCATTATTTTTATTTAACAGAAGAACATACAGCGTTTCTTCTGTGTGTGTTGAGAACACAGTTTTGTTCTATGGCAAAAGAACATGCTGTTCTCACACTCTTCCAAAGAATGCCCAGCCTAATACTGACCTCTGCTCAATATCTACAGAGAACCATCGACAACAGCTATTGATTTTTTTACCCTGATTATAACTACATTCAGGATTCCTCAGTTAATATATGTAATTCATATGATTTTTCCTAAGCAAACCACTGAGAAGTATCCCACACTCGTTCACTCAGTTTTTTGCTCTCTCGTTACCTACCGTTAGGTTTTTTCCTGGGGCCTTCACGGCCCTTCCTGGGATATTCACTGCCCAAAAAAGTTAAAATTTGACTACATATACCCTCCTTCGTGTCATTTACAAAAATATGGAATGAGATTCGTCCTGGCACAAACTCCTCGGGGACCCATGCACACACACAAAAACACACCTGTGCCTCTAGAGAAATGACCTTCACAACCAATGCTTACTTCCTGTTTCTAAGCCAACGTGACTCCATGATAACATTTCTCCTCCATCCTATAGTAACACAAAAGTTTTTATTCCTTTTGTATTAGAACTCATAAAGTTTACATAAATTACCTTCCCAGTTTCTCAATCTCACCAACATACTCCAATAATCCCCTACAATAACTCCAGTTTGCCAAGTAAGCAGGCTTTTCTTTTGTGAAACCAGACTCAATAATTTTTTGTTTCAAACACCTGAACATTAAAATACAGCAAGACTAGGGGCACCTATCTGTTCAGTCAGTAGAACATGCAACTCTTGATCACAGAGTTATAAATTTGAGCTCCACTTTGGGTGTGCAGATTACTGAAAATCTTTAGGGGCACCTGGGTGGCTCCGTTGGTTAAACATCTGACTCTTGATTTCGGCTCAGATCATAAACTCATGGTGGTGAGATCGAGCCCCGAGTCGGGCTCCTTACTGAGCCCGGAGCCTGCTTAGGATTCTCTCTCGCTCTCTGCCCCTCTCCCCCATACATGCTCCCTCTCTCGTTCTCTCTCTCAAAAAAGAAAAAAAAAAAAATATACCCCTATTTTTTCATCCCTAAGTATACAATTTACACATGAATATCAACAGTTCCAAGGATTACTAATGAATCTTTACCTGGGCTTCTGACTTGAGGAGGGTTCATTTGGATTCATTTTTAATCTTAACAAGTAACTCTTTGATTTGATTTTGGCCCACTTGACTTCTAATTTACATCTTGCATGTTACACTTTCTTAATTGGGCAATGTTTGATTTTTTTTTTCAAGAAAGCTATCTTCTATAATTATAGTTTCTTTTAATTTTTCAAAAGGTCATGAAGAATTTCTCCCCATGCATGTGATCCAATTAATCTTACACTTCATACTTTTTCCAGGATACTCAAAACAGTGTTTTAAAATAAACATTAATATTCAATTATGTTTTTATATCTTTTAAATTAACTTAATAAAATGTTTATTAAGCATCTACTATAGTCCAGGCAAAATACTTAGTGTTTATAAGTGGTATCTCTCTTAATCATGAGGTAAGTACTATTACTCTCCTTTTCATTTTTTTTAAATGTTTATTTTGACAGAGAGTGAGAGCGAGGGGGGGTGGAGAGGGAGGGGCAGAGAGAGAGGGAAACAGAATCCTGACCATGCTCCACACCATAAATGCAGAGCCCAATGAAGAGCTTGAACTCACAAACCATGAGATCAGGACTTGAGCCAAAACCAAGAGTTGGACACTTAACTGAGCCACCCAGGTGCCCCTCTTCTTTTTAAATAAGGAAGTTGAAACTCAGAGTGCTGAAAAAGGTTGCCCAATGTCCCAAAGTTTATTATGTGACAGGAGTCAAAATTGTAACCCAGATTTCTGACTCTGAACATTAGTCCCGTCCCATCATGCACACTGACAAAAAAAACTAAATGAGACATAATCCTTGTACCCAAGAAGGTCACTGGCACGCAACAAAAGAATCCAACACAACTTGTGAGTTCTTATCAATTTTCTTAATGCCATTTTGTATTAGAAAACTTTCTGGGGGCGCCTGTGTTGCTCAGTCGGTTAAGCATCCAACTTCGGCTCAGGTCATGATCTCACGGTTTATGGGTTTGTGCCCCACATTGGGCTCTGTGCTGACAGCTCGGGAGTCTGGAGCCTGCCTCTGATTCTGTGTCTCCCTCTCTCTCTGCCCCTCCCTAGCTCATGCTCTGTCTCTCTCTGTCTCTCAAAAATAAATAAATGTAAAAAAAAAAATTTATTTTAAAGGAAAAAAAAAACTTTCTGACTACCCCTGAAATCATTGTTGCACTATATGCTAACTAACTTGGATGTAAACTTAGAAAGACAGAAAGAGAGAGAGAGAGAGAGAGAGAGAGAGAGAGAGAGAGAGAGAAAGGAAGGAAGGAAGGAAGGAAGGAAGGAAGGAAGGAAGGAAGGAAACTTTCTGAAATTATTTTGGAGTTTCTTCCACTCAGATTTACTAAATTAAATTTTGTGCAGTTAAACATTTACTAACCTCCTATTACCCTGAATGTACTATGAACTGTGGTAAGTGCTCATAGGGGAAGATAGAGAGCAGTTAAGAAATACATTTTACATCATGAGCCAACACACACAATAAGTGAAACCAAAGTTGCATGAATAAGTATTTTCTGTTATTACATGTGATATACTATCATGTATATTTTTCTTAATGCTAGTCATGACCCACTAAATTAATTTTACAACCCACTTACAGGTCATATGCCACAACTTTCAACACACGGTCCTGTATGATACGCTGACCAGAAGAAATCTCCACTTTTGCTTCTGACTCAATCTGCTTATCCTTTTTAAATGAAGCTTTTATGGAAATAACACCCATTAGGGCTAATTTTGCTCCTATGCTTAGCAGTATCATAACAGATCATTCAAACCACCCTACATTTTAATACATCTCATATTTAATGGTACACTACTTTTGAGAGAGCCTCAAATTTTTCCTAACTTGAAAATGTTAGATTAGACCCAAACTATTAACACAAACTAGCATTTTACTTTGAAAATATTTTTTTAAAAATTCACTGCAGCAATCTTGCTTAAAGTCATTTCACAGTGAGTCTATTACCATTAAAGAAAACATATTTAAGAAAACCAACCAACTTGGGCGTTTAAAAGAACCGAAATCATCCTTAAACACTGAATTTAGATAAGCCAACTTTTTCTTTTAAAAAATTTTTTTCAGTCTGGTAAATGTTTTTTTTAGCAAATAGATGGAAGAGAGGTTAGAAATGAAAATGATCATACACACATTTCAAAAATGAAAAACGCTAAAGGATTAAAGAAAATTCAGTAATCTGACCAAAGTCATAAATGTCCCAAGTGGTAGAACTTGGACTAGAACCTAGCAGCTTGTCTGTGGTGACTTGTATGTAGTAC
The DNA here is from genome assembly GCF_024362965.1 of Panthera pardus. Classification (NCBI taxonomy): domain Eukaryota; kingdom Metazoa; phylum Chordata; class Mammalia; order Carnivora; family Felidae; genus Panthera; species Panthera pardus. The sequence continues at coordinate 20,294,407 of NW_026527002.1, forward strand.
GACTACGATGCACTTCGTCCACACCTAACCAAATCACTACCACCAAACCAGTCTTGATCTCTCCCTTATTTAAAATTCTAGGGTTTAAAGAAAACTTCTCAGGTAATCATGTTCTGACCTACACAAGCGAAGCACACTTGATTATGTAACGGTATGCACTGTCCTCTGATTCCCGTGCTTACCTTTTAACTCCTCAGTAAGGTCTTTACATGTCTTATAAATAAACTGACCCTTATAAACTGTTAAGCATGGGAAATATAATTTAGCCATAGAACTACTTGAAAGTCAGTTTCATATTTAATCTCCTTAATTGCACACAATGCCTGCCAAGACCTTAGTCCTGGATTCCATCATGTTGCTGTAACCATCAAAAGAAAACCCATTTCTTCTCTACAAAAAGGAACTGCTCCCTTTATTTGCACAATCTACCGTCTCCCAAGGGTATGACAAAGGTTTCAGCTGTAATTTTAAACCCATTGCAAAGCATCATAAATAATATGAAAACATAAATCGTTTTCATCTTACATTGTCAGGGCATTGTTGTTTATAAAAAATGATTTAAAAAGTTATTTTTAAAAGTCATCACTATATGCCCATGTTATATTTTCAAATACTAAATGATAAATCTGACTGAATTTTACAACTCTTTATTTTCATATATTGTTGATTTGGTTTCAGTTTAAGTAATCTAAAAGACTAGAAAGAACAAAATTCATATTCAACTACAAAACCCTTAGAAGCCTTCTCACACAGATGTTCCCAAAGGTAGTTCTAGCTGGAAATCCAGAGATGACCCATGCATTCCTTTCCTTTGAAGGCAGTAACAATCATATTCTCCAAAATCAGCACAGAGTAACTGCACTCTACTACATATCAATCTGAAATATATTAAAAAGTATGACGTAGTCCTAATCTAACAATTCAGAGACCAAGGACACTGTCTTTGATGAAAAAGTAACAATATGTCTCTAAACTTCAATTACAAAATCTCTTGACAATGGTATTTACCAGAAAAATACGGAAATCTTTTAGGTAATATTAAGAGTTCAACATTAATAAAAATTAAAACAAGCATCTACTTAATGCTAAGGGATTCTACGAAAAATGTCTGCCCACTAGTAGCAATCTTAAAAAATAAGAGAACTTTATTTAAGCAAGAATGGAAAAAGACATTTATTCTTCATGTAGCACAGATTTTGGGGGAAAAAAAGTTGTTGGCTTATTATTCTCAGAGATTTGAACAGTCCCAATATAATGAATTTATTTATGGAAAAAATTAAGCCGATCAAAGCCTACTGTAATTAAAGGTGTTTTGGCACAGATGTTGGCCCTCGAACGTTTGCTTTGTCAGCTGTCTAATCCACATTGACATTGCAGTAATTAGCACACTGTCTATAATATTTTAAATGCAAATTCAACAAAATTAAGCTATTATATATTGGGAAATGAATACTGATCAAGCTATCAAATATACTTCTATCTCTGTTACTATAAGATGTCAACCATATGTGTGGCACATGGCCAGATCAGCCATGCTCACTATGAAAAACATGCAAGAATATTCAAAACCAGAAGAAAGACTGTGCTGACCTAAGCTAATAAAATCACACAAACATCCACCTAAAGGGGAACAGATCCTGACGCTTGAACAAAGGAATCAAAGTTAAGAGTCTTCACGGCTGCCTATCTCACAAACACTCTCTGAGACAGATATTCATCTCTTCATTTATTTGTCTTGACATTTACTGAGTCTCTACTTTGTGTTAGACACTATTCTAGGTCCTGGGAACAAAGGCGCGAATAAAATGAAGGAGAAAATTACCCTCATGAAACTTACATTCAGTAAGGGATGCAAACAGGTTTCCTGTCACATACAAACTCCAAAATACTGCCTGAAATCATAGGCTGAGAAAGCTTCTAAGGCTATGTCCAAAATTCATCAAAAAAAAGCCATGATTTATTAGCAATATATGTTATGGATACAATAAACAGTGAAAAAACAGAATGGGAACTTAAATCTGCCATCCCCATTCTAAGGAATTTTTTTTTTCCTATTTCTGTCCTACTTACATATCACATAAAGGGTAATCTAATAACATGAAATTTTTCAAAGTGTGATGACCTGTTTTGTGAATCTGAATGGGACTGAATGGTTTTCTCCACTTTGGCAGAAGCAGAGGAATGTTATATTCAAATGAAACTATTTTACACAAGAGCGAAGGATCTTCACACTTCTCAATAATAGTCTTTACCTGCCTTTTCAGAATTTCAAAAGACTATGAAGGAGATTATTTTATAGCCCTTGTCTCTGTTGTTAAAAGTTTCTTTTTTTTTTGTCCTCCCAATAAATGTCCCCAAAGCACAAACAGAAACATTAAGAAGCTAATCATTCTTACAGCAACACAGGGACAGGATAACTGTCCTAGCAGCTGTACTCCCAGGAAACTGTGAATTACAGAAAATTTTGTTAAAGAAACTATGTTCTAATGATTTAAAATATGAAAAGGAGAAAAATAAAGGCTGGAAACTTTCATACACTATATAGTCCAATACTAAAGGAACATGTAATAAGTAAACAGCTTTGTTCCCAAAAAGCAAGCAGGTCACAATTTCCTGCAGCTTAACCCTTTAACACCAAATGCCCCCCAAAAATAAGTTTCCCTATTAGTTGACTGTTACATTGATATGGAAACTGAAGGGCACAGGAGAAATGGCTTCACCTTACATTTCTAGAATCCCTTGCCAGATTTTCACATTCATTACTTCATTTAACCATCAAATATTTGGCTAGTTGTTTTCACAAAACAGAAAACATCATTAAATCTGGATTAGAGTCATTTCTTCTTTGCCCTCTCCCTATACTGTCTCATAATCTTTTTCTGTTAGTTACTATGTGTGTTTTTTTCCCCAGTATAGTTAGTTCTTCTTGTTTCCCCTGCTCTCCCCGTGCGAAGGTAGTTTAATAGATGATGTCTGTTCAATGAATTCCCTGTGACTGAAATACACTTCTCCCACATTGTTTGGGCCATCAAATTCTACCCTTCAAAATTTATTTCAAATGTACCTTCTGCCACAGTCCGAGATCAACACACAAAAAAACAGTTGCATTTCTAATATACCAGCAATAAACAATCGAATTAAAAAACAATCCCACTTAAAATAGCATCCAAAATAAAATACCTGGGAACAAATTTAACTGGCAAGATGAAAGACTGCTACAGTGAGAACTACAAAACAATGCCTGAAGAAATTACATGCATGGAATTGGTGAACTACTATATTGTGTACCTGAAAACTACCATACTGCTGTGTGTTAACTCACTGGAATTAAAATAAAAATTATAAAAAAAAGAAATTATAGAAGACCTAAATAAATGGAAAGACATTCCATATTCACAGACTGGAGACCTAGTATTATTAAAAAGGCAGTATTTTACCCAAAGTGATCTAATGATTCAATGCAATTCTTATCAAGATTCCAATAGTTCTTTCTGCCGCTGGAGAACCAATCCTCAAATTCAAATGAAATTCTAAGGGGTTCCAAATAGCCAAAACAATATTGAAAAAGAAGAACAAAGTTAAAGGACTCACTCTTCTCAATTTCAAAAGAAAGAACAGTCTATTCAACAAATAGTGCTGGGACAATTAAGATATCCATGTGCAAAAGAATGAAGCTGAACACCTACATCACACCGTATACAAAAATTAACTCGCAATGGATCAACAACCAAATTAGAAGAACCAAAAACCATAAAACTCTTAGAGGAAAACATAGTGGTAAATCTTCATGACCTTGGATTTGGCACCAAGAGCAAAAACAACAACAACAACAAAACAGATAAACAGCATATCACCAAATTTAAAAACAGTTGTGCATCAAAGGATATTGTCAAGAAAATGAAAAGACAACCTACAGAATTAGAGAAAAATATTTGCAAGTCATATTTTTGGTAAGAGACTAGAATCCAAAATACAAGTAAAATGAGCCAAGGACACGAACAGATATTTTCTTCAAAGAAGCTATACAAATGGCCAACAAGCACATGAAAAGACATTCAATATCACTGGTCATTTTTTTTAAGTTTATTTATTTATAATTTTGAAAGAGACAGAGAGAAAGAGCTAGTGAGGGGAGGGAGGGGCAGAGAGAGAGGGAGAGAGAGAATTCCAAGCAGATTCTGTGCTGTCAGTGTGGAGCCCCAAGGTGGGGCTCAATCTCACGAACTGTGACATCATGACCTGAGCTGAAATCAAGAGCTAGTGGCTTAACCTACTGAGCCAACCAGGCACCCCATCACTGGTCGTTTCAAAACCACAATGAGGTGCCATTTCACATCCACTAAGATGGCTATTTAAAAAAACAAAACAAAACAGATAATAACAAGTGTTAGTCAAATACATGTACACATATTTTCGTAGCAGCACAATTCACAACAGACAAAAGATGGGAACAACCCAAATGTCCATCAATGGAAGAATGAATAGATAAGCAAATTATAGTATATTCACATAATAGTATTATTCAGATAAAAAGGAATAAAGGAATACAACTTAGAAAAACCTTGAAAAGGTTGTGCTATAAAAGAAACCAGACACAAAAAGGTTACATATTGCATGATTCCTTTCATACTGGAATATCAGTAAGAAGTAAATTCAGAGAGACAGAACACAGCTTGGTGTTTGCAGGGACTGTGTGAACAGGAAATGGGGAGTCATGGATACAGGGTTTCCTTCTGGGGCAAGGGAAATCTTTTAGATCTACATATAGGTTGCTAATTGTACTAATGTGAATGTACTAAATGCTTTTCTTCTAAGCAACATTGTGCTTATCATCCTACATTTTATTTGCATTTCAAATATATATATACCCTGCCCTCTAACTTTACTTTGTGTGTGGGTATCATTTCATCTTGCCTAATTGTATAAATCCCTTCTCTCCCAGTTCCATTCTCATTATGCCTCTTTCTCTTCCTAAATTAATTTTTATTTACTGGAGTAAATCTTGTTGGAATCTTTTAGGAAGGAGAATTGGACACAACTTCAAGACATGTACACTGGAGGTATCCCTACTCTGAATTCACCAAACAAATGTAGTAATGCATTTCCTATTTGTAATATATCAGCATCCTATACTAAATAATCTACCCGATGTAATCAGGCAGATTTTGGTACATTTTACGTTTCCAAAGTCAAGTCAGTGTCAATGGGCAAATCATACAGCCTAAAGTAAAACAGTAGTAAATAACTAGGGAAATAAAAAAAATTTGAATTGACTCTCCTATGTTTAGTTTTCAGACAAGTTATTTTCTGAGAATTTAGCATGTATCTTTCCAGTACATTTTAATGAAAATTCACTATTTATACCTTCACATCACCTTTCAAATTACTGAAGTCCCAAGACAAAACAACACATAAATTAAATGCTGCCCTACAAGTCTTAACTATGAATTTAATTAGCAGTACAAACAGAACCCTTATATTTAAAGGGTAGTTAATTACAGTACATGAGCCTTTAAAAGAGGTCACTGGAAGATTTTATGTTCATGGTTATTTTATCCCACCAAGAAGGTTTCTTGCAACACACCTGTTTAAAAGTCAGGGTTAACACAAAACCATTCATTTCCACGGGATCAGAGGATTGAAATATCTCTGCTATTACTAAATGTTATTTTTTAAATACTAATGCTAATACGGATTCAGCTAAACACATCACTTCAATAGCAAAAACAACTTTTTTTAAACAAAGGTCAAACTAAAAAAATTTTAGAGACAAAATTAAAATTCTTAACCCAAAGCCACTCTTGCTAGTAACTTTGCATTGTTAAATAAAATGATCCTGATCCTAATATCTTATCAGTTTTTAACAAAAGCTTCTTCATAACAAAACTATGTCTCTACACAGCATGCATTTACAATGAAAACTTTAGTATATGGAAATAACTGAATAGAAAAATTATGTTTCTGAAATTCTAATTCATTTTAAATGTTTATACATAAATTCTAGCTCTGTAATGAGGAAAAATGAGGATCGTCTGACATATTATTATCTCTACCATTAATTTAAAAAAGAATAGAAGATGCTGTTGTCTTCAGGTTTCCCTGAAAATCTATTTTTACAGACTTAGAACCAACCTATTCCATTAATACAGAAATCCAAAATAATCCAATTATATGTAAATACATTTCTAAATGTCCACCATTTTCAAATGCAATGCCAATACAAGTTCAACCATTTATCTTAAATAAATATTGTAAGTCTGTTCAAAGGCAGTTAAATAGTAAAGTAAGGGTTAACTGTAATCAGAAACCAAGCCCTCCTTAGAAAGGATCAAGAGGAAACGGCAACTTTTGGAAAATCCCAAATATTTTAAACACGGGAACATATCCAGTTTTGACAAGCTATATGACTGTGGCATAAATGCTTCCATCTTCAATAGCTCTGAAAACAAGCAGTCCTTTACAGAGAACAGAATTCATTTCCCCTATACAGCTGCACTGTTTCAAAGTCCATTAAACATAAGTGTGACAAGATGGATTTTTTTGAAGCACAGATATTTACTGTATTGTCCTGAAGGGCGTAATTTACAAATAAGTAAGTGTGCATATGCATGTGTGTGCGTATGGTTGCGTGCGTGCGTGCGTGTGTGTGTGTGTGTGTGTGTGTGTATTGGGGGTGGGAATAAAGGGAAGAAGGGCAAAATCAAAGAAGGAAAATACGAAAATAGGATAATCAAAACCATACCTCTACAGGCATACTTAGACGCTCTTGTTAAAAGCTTTTTGTTTGCGTAGTATGAAAATCAATGCTCAGAACAATCCATCAAAGAAAAACTAACAAATGAAAAAACAAACCACACCCTGGGTGAAAATATTTACAAATCAGCATAATCTGATAAAAGATTCTGACCAGAATATATAAAGAACTCTCAAAACTCAATCATATGAAAACAACTCTTTTTTAACAGGCAAAAGATTTTTACAGGATCTTCACCAAAGAATATATACAAATGGTAAATAAAGTCACAAAAGCATCCTCAACATCATTAGTCATCAGGAAAATGCTAACTCAAATCGCAACTAGATGGATCACTACACACCTATTAGATGGGTTCCAAGAGGAAAAAAACCTTACAGTAACAACTGCTAATGAGGATACAAAGCAACCAGCATTCTCCTACATTGCTAGTGGGAATGTAATGGTATAGTCACTTAGGAAAATTATTTGGCAGTTTCTTATGAACTTTAACAAGTTAACAAGTAAACAAGTTTAAACTTACCCCACAACCCAGCAAGCCCACTCCTGGATATTTATCTATGAGAACTGAAATTTTATGTTCACACAATCTGTAGGCAAAAGTTTCTAGTAGCTTTATCATAACTACAGAAGCTGGAAACAACCCAAACGTCCTTTAACTGATGAATAAGCTGCAGTACAACCAGACCAGGGAATATTATCGGCAATAAAAAGGAATGAGCTATCGATACACACAATGGCCAGACTCGTGAGGCTGTATGATTCCACTTAAATGACATCCTAGAAAAGGCAAGACTATAGAAACAGATCAGTGCTCGTGAGGGGCTAACGATGATGGTTGGGATGGACTACAAAGGAGCACAGTAAAATGTGGGGAGGATGGGGGTGATAGAACTGTTCTATGTATATAGTTACAGGACCATATGTTTGCATACAGTTGATGGTATATATTTGTCAAAACACATAGAACTGTACATTTTTTAAATGGATCGTACTGCATGTTAAAATATAAATTTTTTAAATGTTCAATATAAGGTCAAGAAAATGCTGGCCATCACCAGGAGCATTCTGGGGGGGAAAAAAAAACCCTCTTTGCCTTATCAAACTATGTTTCTTCCACCATGTGAATACTATATGCCGTACTGCTGGATACAACAATGAAAAAAACATAAGTAGACAAGACTCAAAGAATGTCACAAAAATGACAAAGGGAAAAAATGTTGTATGGAGACTCACTCCAGATGGAGAGACAAGGACTGAAAGTACATGTCTCAATTACCAGGAAAAATATGCAGGGAGAAAACATCTTCGTTGCCCATCCCAGAACACTAGAAAAAAAGTAATCACTTAAAACCTTCCAGTTTTACATTTAGCACTGAGAACAAACCTACAAAACTCAGTCCTCAAATACAGTATTGCAGAAAGGGGAAGAGAGGGAAGGAAGAAAGAGTACAAGCAAAAAACATAAAACACTTGGAGAAATGTTTAATCAACTTTAACTTGAAGATAACAGCAATTCTGACTTTTTAAGGAAAATTATAATTTTTTTAGAGAGAAAATGGGGCAAATTGGAAGCAGCAAAAAAGATGGAGTCAAAGGACCTTGGAGAACTAAATCAGATGATACACACTGAAGTCGAAAAACGGTGCAGTGTAAAAATGCCAGTAATAGTTGTTATTTAATTATACTCTTTCTGAGCTATAAGCAATGAACCTGAGAACTTTCAAGCCAGGATGCTAATCCCAGAGATGATTACAGTCACAGGGCCATAAATGGAAGAGCTAAGACCTGAAACCCAATTTGTCTGACACCACAGCCTAAGCTCTTTTGACCGCTGTATTATTCCATTGCCCAACAACACTTAAAGACAGTTTTACACCAATGAACTTAAGGAGCAAAGCAACGTTCAGTAACTGCCAGAAGGTTCTATACATACAGTAAACAGAATTGGGGGCCTGTTTCAGTGTTTGCAGTCGGTGCTCATCAGCACAGGAATTCTGCAGCAGGGTGGATCACTTCTGTTTGTATGCTCTGATGGGGTCCCAAGTGTTTGTCGCACTCTAGGAGGGTCTCAGTACAACGGCCAAATGATGTGGTTATTTACCAATACCTTATTCTGGCCTAGCATTTTTCTAGTTAGTTTCCATTTTAACACACATTATCTCACTGGAAGCAAACAGTTATCTAGTAGGGATCGATCCTTGGGACACAGATATATATTCACTTCAATCCAATGAATGCTTATAGAACACCAACTCATACCGTAGAGGACTGTATAAAAACAGGCACAACACTGTATGAAGTAAGCCCAAAGAATAAAGTCCTGTCCTAGTTGAAAACAAGGAATCTCTACACATAGCCAATTTTATTTTTTCCTTTCTCTGAACATTTATATAGTTTCTAAATCATCTAATTCAGTAGCAGATTATATAGCATACTCTTCTTTTTTTAGCCCATATGGTATTCTTTCAGAGAAAAAAAACCTCATCTTATGGACTTTCTAGAGTGTTAACAATTAAAGCTCATATTTTCCCATGGTGCCCTTTTTCAATTACAGACATGAATGTTTTTGAAATGCCTGTCAAGCATTCCACACTGGAGACACCAATGCTCTTCCTGCCTACAGAAACCCCTGCTGATGACAGAAGAGAAAATAAGTCCTCTAAATTTTCTTTCAAAATGGTAAGGAAAAAAAAGCTTGGGGAAAAATGAGCAAGTATAGGGCCATACAAGAAAAGGATAAATAAAAAGGTGCATAAAGATATTATGCAGGAAAATCATCCAGTAAAAGGGCCCTCAATAACCATTCATTTCAATGAAAGATGAAGGGAAGAGGCAGGAGGAACGAATAAAATGAGCAAACACCAAACTGAATTACCCGAGTCTGCGCCTGGTCAGGGAAAAGAGCTTTAAACAGCAGCTACTAAAGCCAGGAGCCGTGGGCCTCTCTACCAGAAGAGCACTCTCTTCACCGCCCTGCCTCCTAAGCCACAAGACCCACTTGGGGCCCGCATGCTGAATGGAGGCAGATCCCAAATCCGGACAGCCCTCGTAACACAAGGCTCTCGTGACCACGTTTGGGGGGGGGGGGGTAGTGGTACCCAAAAAGTGAGGTGTGAGGATCTGAGAGGACATAAGCTGATGAACCTGTACTGTACTAAACTGGTTAAAGGAGGCGGGGAGCATTTAGGGAACGGGTTTCACAGAACTTCTATAGCAGGATCTACATATTACCTAACACAGATTATGCACCTAAGAAAAAAATAATACTAAGGATATTAAATGCTTCCATGAGAACTTGCTCTAATATGGCCTTAGTCACAACTTAGTAAGAAAAGGCTCAAGACTAAAATATTTAGTCCAATACCCAAGGACTTTGGTGAGAAAAAATATGTGTATAATATGTAGGTGTGTGCACATGTGTTTAAAAATGACAGCTGCCAATCTAAAATTTACAAATGAGTTTTTTCTATCAAAGACGTTTTCTTTCTCTATTATGTTGGCTTTTTCCCTGAGCACTCAATTCATAGTTGTATTTCCACCACCTGCATGATGAATACATAGCTGTAAATAACATTCAGAAAACAAGCAAGAAAAACCACTCTACAAAATTAAGTAGCTCCTGGTTAAAAAAATAAAAAAAATAAAAAACAATACTTGGATGGTGATGTACTTATTAAATGTTTGCTGTTCTTTCCTAGAATTCTGATTTTAGCAAAGATGGGATTCCAGGAGAATTCTAGTGGCTACAATTCATACATACTGGCAGAATACTAGTCAAATTCTAGTCAAGACCTTGAGATGATACATTCTTTCCCCCTCAATGTGCTAAAACTTCACTAAGGCAAAAGATACATGAGGAATTGTCAGTAACCAGTATACTCCAAATCTGTTGGGCACAGCAGAAATCTTCTATAGTTCTCCTCAAGGAAAATAACAGAAACCCAATCATGTCTGACTTTACGTACAATCTTCCAAACACCATACCAACTCCTTGGGAAGATTCTCTTTTAGAAGTAAATGCAAGTTACTAGTAGCCCAGATTTCTCTTCAACCATTGCCATTCCTTCCTTACAAACTCCTAAAACCATTCTCACTTCCCTCTTCTACAAGGCTGACCTTGTTTCAGCTCCTGTGTTTCATTAAAAGACACCGAATACTGTTTTGAAATGAAATAAATTCAAAATAACAGCATTTGTGAGATTAACATGAAAACTTTTGTGCCAATTTCTGAAGCTCTGTGGGAATAATGGTATTAAGTGCTACTATTTTTTCCCTTTCTTCCTCAGGAGGTGGACTACATTTCCAGACAGAGTGAAAAGACGACCAACAGAGTAATAGTTACCCCAATAACATATATAAAATAGGACTGCTGAGAGGATAACATAGATTTTGGAGTTACTGCACAGAGGGACCAATAATCACAGTACTCCAGCTTTTAGTAAAACCCAGTTTGCAGATACAAACAGTTTCAATTTAAATGTTTGATAATCAGTTTCTATGTATTAAGTAGTACTATTCGAGGTGTTTGAAAATTCTCTCTGGAAAATAAGCACATATCTAAATGTTTAGGGTTTCTTAAAAGCTATTTTTAAAAAGGAACTAAAGTGAAAAACTGCTATAAAGACCTGCTGAAAGAAAAATACCAGATAACAATAAAACATGCCCAAGCCATACCATGACTTCAAGAAGATACTATTCCCCCAAATCAACATTTATATGACTCAGGATTCTCAACTATAAATAACAATGTTTGACCAATATCTCTACCTCTAAAAATCTATAGTTTTATGAATTCTATGTGTTTTTTATAGTTTCACTATGTGCAAAATACTGAAGTAGATGCTACAGAAATGAATTCAATACAGATTCAGAACAAGAAGTCACAGGCCTCCGCTCTCGGGAAGATTTCAAATGACGACCAGGAAGTGAGACAAATAATGTAGGAGCTTAATAACAAGACAATGCAAGCTATGACAGCTTATACGCCAAATGGAAGGCATAGAGAAGGGCAGCAAGAATCTCATCAAATGTGAAATAAAAGTTGCTCACTTGGTCTGGAAAGTTAAAGGAGGTTTTTAATCTTCTAAACTGCAAAGCACGCATAGGAGGTGGATAGGCACAAAGACTAGGAATGCCGCAAGCAAGGATCAGTCAACACTGGCTCAAGAAGTTTGGCTGAAGTTCAAGGCTTGCGTGCATGGCATGAGGCTATAGAACACACGGGGCCAGGACTTCAACCAACAGGAAATTACAGGACACTGAAAAGTTAAGGGAGGAATGAAAGGTAAGAGTCTTTGAAAGCGTAATCTCAAAGGCGATTGAGGGGTGGGATAGATAGACGAAAAGCCAGAAAAAAAAAAAAGTACATAAATAAGGTAAGGAAATACAGTCATCATTTACGTTTTCAAGTCAAAGAAAATCTACTGCTGAGGCCAAAGTAACTGGTTTTCTATATCAATAAACAATTCTTCACTTTATTTTTCTTATAAAACAAAGTTTACATGGTTTACTTTATTAAAACCTTTCACTGTATTTCTACAGTGTCACATAACAAACTATATTTCTGTAAAACTCTACTTTAGAAAAATTAGGACGGGGCACCTGGGTGGCTCAGTCGGTAAGTGCCTGATTTAGGCTCAGGTCCTGATCTCATGTTTGTAGGTTTGAGCCCCACATCAGGTTCTCTGATGTCAGCACAGAGCCCACTTCTGATCCTCTGTCCCCCTCTCGTTGGCCCTCCTCTGCTCTCTCTCTCTCAAAAATAAACAAAAAATAATAAAAATAAAGAATAATTAGGATAGTCATTACTATTGGTCCTAAGCCTTTTTCAAAAGGAAATAAATGCTGCTTCATAATATTGTTTATTCAGTTAAGCCATGGGGTGCCCTGTGGGCACGAGGGGAACTCATTTATTGGTCAGCAACTTACCCCTCCCAAAACTGAGCAATTTACTTTGTAACTCCCTGTAGGAAAGTCAAGTTTGGTAGGTACTCTGTAAATATACCATAAAATCAGCACCCTTGATGTAATGGCTACTAAACTAAAATAGTAAATGTCATTAAACATTTTCCAAAAATGACATTAGTCCCCCCATAAAGGCTGTTCTATTAACTACTTCATTATATAGTTATTAATTTCTTTACATTTCACATTATGCCTAAAAAACACATTTGATTCACATTTTAAATGCTTTGTAATTTTTTATCCATTACCAAAATGTATAAATTTCACTTAAAACTCACAATTCATTTGACATAAGATTTATTCAGAAACTTTCTACACAAATTCAATTTTTGTAACTCAAACAGATTAAAACATTGAAAGCTGTCCATTTAAGGATGCCATTAATACAAGTGGTCCTTTTATTTAAAAAAAAAATTTTTTTTAATGTTTATTTATTATTGAGAGACAGAGAGAGACAGAGCATGAGCATGGGAGGAGCAGAGACAGGGAGAGGCACAGAATCCAAAGCAGGCTCCAGGCTCTGAGCTGTCAACACAGAGCCCGACGCAGGGCTTGAACTCACAAACTGTGAGATCATGACCTGAGCTGGAGTTGGATGCTTAACCGACTGAGCCACCCAGGCGCCCCACAGCTGGTTCTTTTAAAAAACTGAGATATACCAATATAAAAGTGAGTATGGGCCTGATTTTCTAAATTGGGATTTTGTATTTTATTAAAGTTTGCTGTTTGTAGATGGTGCTACAAACACTGACTTAAAAACATGATACTGAAATTACTGCCATCATAATAGAGCAGAGCAATGTTACATGCTGGAATTTAGTTTTTTGATTAGTGAACACAAGACACTGAGTAGCATGGACCCAATTAATCCACAACGAGTTTCCCTGTTTGCTCCCTGGCAACATGAGGCAGAAAGAGAGAGCAGAAGGCACACAATCTTGATAATCATCCTTCAATTTAAATCCTGCTTTTGCCAATGATGAGTTTGAGATCGTGCCAACCATTCCACATGGTGAATGTATGTGTAGTGGGGGTGGGCAGGGGCTGCTAGTACATACCTCCTAGGAATATTATGAAGCTTCAATAAGACAAATTTGAGAAAAGTTCTGGACACATAGTAGGTCCCTTCTGTCCCACAGCCCATTATAACTTCAGTGTTTGCCTAAAGGGTAAAACAAGAAGCTACAAAGTGATAAAGACAGAATAGTGTCTTACTCACTTTTTTCAAGATTATAAAGTGAATATTTTAAAACACACACATACAATGAAAAGGTAAGGGCTACAAAGAGAAAACAGACAAATGAAGAATATTATGTCAGAAAATTTCAGTGGTCCTGTCATCGAACTCTCTAGAAATTATTTACCACTTGTGGAAATTTTATTTTAAATAGTAACAATTATGCAATAAAGACTTACTGTATTCCCAGGAGTACATATCCTACTTCAAAAGAAACTTACATCTTTGTGATATATGTTTGTTTACATCATTTCCACAACAGACTTGTAGCAGCTAAAGGAATAACTCAGGCAGGAGAACTGGCACACTGAGTCGTACTCAGCCCGTGCTCTTCCAAATGCCATCATTTAATTAGGATTGTCATTATCAGTGCACTGATGTAGGGCTCAAACTCATGAACCCTCCGTCACAAACCCTGTGAGATCATGACCTGAGCGGAAACCAAGAAGTCAGACACTTAACCAACTAAGCCACCCAGGCACCCCCCAGGGGTCAACATTTTTTTTTTTTTAATTCTACACTAGTGATTTAAAATTAAATAAAAAATTCACATGACCTTTTTTGTGCTGGGTAATAATGATACATGTGCATTAAAATTAAGTTACCTTGAAAACAAAGGAAAGCACAACAATGTAAATATATGTAACACTACTCAACTGAACACAACAGAAAATGGTTAAGGAGGTAAATTTTATGATACGTGTTTTTTTTACCACAATAACAAAAAATAAATAAATAAATAAAGGGCGCCTGGGTGGCTCAGTCGGTTAAGCATCTGACTTTGGCTCAGGTCATGATCTCCTGGTCTGTGAGTTCGAGCCCCGCGTCGGGCTCTGTGCTGACAGCTCAGAGCCTGGAGCCTGCTTTGGATTCTGTGTCTCCCTCTCTCTCTGCCCCTCCCATGCTCATGCTCTGTCTCTCTCTGTCTCTCAATAATAAATGTTAAAAAAAAAATTAAAAATAAAATAGAAATTAAAATTAAAAAATAAATAAAATAAAATAAAATAAAATAAAATAAAAGGATTGCAGAGAACAATCTAGGATTCTTATACACTTAAAATGGAGTCATCAGGGCACCTGCATGGCTCAGTCAGTTAAGCATGAGACTCTTGACTTTGGCTCAGGTCATGATCTCAGAGTTTCGTCAGGTTTCATGAGTTTGAGTCCCATATCGGCTGTGCTGACAGTGCAGAACCTGCTTGGGATTCTCTCTGTGCCTCTCCCTTCAAAATTAAATAAACAAACTGTTAAAAACAAAATCAGTCTTCTTAAAATAAAAAGAGTCATCAAGGGTACCTGGCTGGTTCAGTGGGTAGAGTGTGCGACTCTTGATCTCAGGGTTGTGGGTTCAAGCCCCATACATGTTGGGTGTAGACATTACTTAAAGATAAAATATTTAAAAATAAATAAATTGAGTCGTCAGATGTTTAGGAGTTCTCATTTAAAATACATAGCTTGAGGGGCGCCTGGGTGGCGCAGTCGATTGAGCGTCCGACTTCAGCCAGGTCACGATCTCGCGGTCCGTGAGTTCGAGCCCCGCGTCAGGCTCTGGGCTGATGGCTCGGAGCCTGGAGCCTGTTTCCGATTCTGTGTCTCCCTCTCTCTCTGCCCCTCCCCCGTTCATGCTCTGTCTCTCTCTGTCCCAAAAATAAATAAAAAAACGTTGAAAAAAAAAAATTTAAAAAAAAAAATAAATAAATAAATAAATAAAATACATAGCTTGAGGGGCGCCTGGGTGGCTCAGTCGGTTAAGCAGCCGACTTCGGCTCAGGTTGTGATCTCGCGGTCCGTGAGTTCGAGCCCCACATCAGGCTCTGTGCTGACAGCTCAGAGCCTGGAGCCTGTTTCAGATTCTGTGTCTCCTTCTCTCTGACCCTCCCCCGTTCATCCTCTGTCTCTCTGTGTCTCAAAAATAAATAAACGTTAAAAAAAAAATTAAAATACATAGATTGATTTTGTGGAAAAAAATAACAAGGAATTTCACCTACAAAGACATAAAAGTAATAAGTGATTTACAGAAATTCCACATATTCTAGGCCACCTGGGTGGCTCAGTCGATTGAATATCTGACTCTTGATTTTGGCTCAGGTCATAATATCAGGGTCACAGGGTCAAGCCCCGCATCAGCCTCCACACTGAGCATGGAACCTGCTTGAGATTCTCTCTCTCTCCCTCTGTCCCTCTCCCCGACCCATGCTCTTTCTAAAATAAATAAAATGAAGAAAAATTTTAAAATAGAAATCCCTTATATTCTGACAAAAGGATAGACATTTTATTATGACAGCTATCAATGAAAACTTTTATCCTATGAGCATTAATCTGGAGAGTAGGTATTTTTGTTGTGTGTATTAAACCACATAAACACAAAAATACTACACTTGGGGAAACACATCAGTCCCAAGAGGACGTAAGAACTGCTGAAGCTTTTCAAATACATTCACTGCATCAGTTTCTTCAAAACCCTGAAAAGGAAATTCCCTATCACTTCAGGCTAATATAGAACCTCTTAAGAGAGTTATTCTAAAAACTGTTACATTTTTTAAAGTTCATTATGAGATACTATAAAAGATTTCTTTAATATTAAATTAACAAGTGAAACACATTAAATTAAAAAATAAATTTTCACAAATGTATGCTGTATATGCATATAATTTTTTAAAGTTTAGGAAAAAAAATTTTATGGGCTAAAATTATGT
The DNA here is from genome assembly GCF_024362965.1 of Panthera pardus. Classification (NCBI taxonomy): domain Eukaryota; kingdom Metazoa; phylum Chordata; class Mammalia; order Carnivora; family Felidae; genus Panthera; species Panthera pardus. The sequence goes on from NW_026527002.1 coordinate 20,311,061, forward strand.
TAACTGTAATCCATTAGACCAGAGAAAAATGGAAAAAAATCAGTGAGTTAGATTACTGAACAGAGAAGGAAAATAAAACAAGACAAAAAAAAAAAAAAAGACACAAGGGTACATTCATTTTGAAACCCTACAGACCAAAAAAAAAAAAAAAAAAAAAATCCAAGGAGAAATTAAAACAGTATTTCTGGAAACCAGATTCTGTTATAAAACTCTAAAAGCTCAAAGGTCATCCACCCATACAAAAATCACTACTAAGTTTCCCTGTTACTGGAAAAGAAGGGGTAAAAAACTATATTTAATGTAGAAATTAGAATACATGTGTTGCTAAGGTTAGGGGTTATGCAGAACTGAGCACCCGCGAGCGCGTGCACACACACACACACGCACGCACACACACACGCACAGCCAGTTCCAGAGGAATAACTCACAAATAGAAACCCCTTCTCCAAAATTCTATTCTCAAATATGCCACAAATGCTCACTTTAAATGACTTTATGATTTGGCCTATGCCTGTTGGTGTGGTGGGGCCGGGGGAAGGGAACTAAAGAATTCACTCTTATCAAAGGCACCTACCCTCCATCATGTATAAATAAGCATCTGAAAGCCTGGCTAAACCAAAGCTTCTAACTTACGAAATACACAAGTATGTACAAATGTGTATACAACAAATGTGTACAGTTTGACATTTAACACATAACAAGTATGTATTACTACTGCAATTAATACATAGAACTTTTCCATCTTTCCAGAAAGTTCCTTTATTTAACGTCAATTCCATCCCTGGCTTTGTCAACCACTAACTAGTCTAATTTCTATCACTACAGCTCAGACTTTCCTGTTCTAAAGGTTCATATGAATGGAACATACATGTCTGGCTTCTCTTAGTCAGCTTATTTTTGAGATCCATCCATGTAATTATTATGTTCATCACTAGTTTATTTTTTATCCCACTGTATGAATATTAGAATTTATTAAATTTATCCTGTTGATGGACATTTGGCTTTTTCCCAGTTGAGAGCTGTTACAAATAAAGCTGCTATGAACACTGATGTATTAAGTTTTTTTTGTGGATATGTGCTTACATTCCTATGTTAAACTTCACAAGAAACTTTCTAAGAAACTCCTAATCTGTTTTCCAAAGTAGTAGTACAGTTGACACTCTCACCAGCAAAGAGTAAGGTCTAGTTTGCCTCACATTCTCCCCTAAACTTGGTATTCATTTTTCTTAATTTAGCTGTTCTATTTTAGTGTGGTTTTAATTTGCATTTCCCTGATGGTTTATGATATCGAGCACCTTTTCATGTGCTTACTGGCCATTTACATGCCTATTTTTCTTAACTTTTTAATGTTTACCTATTTTGAGAGACAGAGCACACCAGCAAGAGAGAGGCAGAGAGGGAGAGACAATCCCAAGCAGGCTCCAGCTGTCAGCGTGGAGCCCAACGTAGAGCTCTCTCCCACAAACTGATTTGGTGACCTGAGCTGAAATCAAGAGTGAGATGCTTGGGGCACCTGGGTGGCGCAGTCGGTTAAGCGTCCGACTTCAGCCAGGTCACGATCTCGCGGTCCGGTCCGTGAGTTCGAGCCCCGCGTCAGGCTCTGGGCTGATGGCTCGGAGCCTGGAGCCTGTTTCCGATTCTGTGTCTCCCTCTCTCTCTGCCCCTCCCCCGTTCATGCTCTGTCTCTCTCTGTCCCAAAAATAAATAAAAAACGTTGAGAAAAAAAAAATTTAAAAAAAAAAAAAAAAAAAGACTGAGATGCTTTAGCTGAGGCACCCATGCCCCCTGCACGTCTATTTTTAATGCAGTATCGGTTGAAAGCTTTTGAACGTCTAAAATTGGGCTGGTTTCTTATTATTAAGTTATGATTTGAGTTCTTTACATAGTCTAGATACAAGTCTTTTGTATCACGAGCACTTTCTCCCAATCTGTGACTTGCCTTTTCATTTTCTTAACAGTTTCTTTAGAAGAGCAGATGGCTTGGATTTTGATGAAGTCCAATTTATCAATTTTTTTAAATCTTTTATAGTTAGTGCTTTTTGTCTTCTAAGAAATATTTGCCTATCCCGAAGTTGGTATGGTTTTGTCTTGTGTTTTCTGGTAAAGCTTTTGTATTTAGGTCTATGAGCCATTTCAAATGAAATTTTACGCATTTTATGAGAAAAAAAGTCAAGAGGGCAAGTTCATTTTTTTTCCCATACCAATATCCAATTGTTTTAACACCATTTGCTGATCAAAAAACAAGTGACCATATATGTATGGTTATATCTCAAGTTCTATTCTGTTTCATTGATCTGTATGTCTGTCATTATGCTAATACCACACTATCTTAATTCTTTTTTTTTTTTTTCAAAATCATGGTTACTTTATTGAAGTGTTTCACCATTTGGAGATGTAAACTAAAATAGGACTGGGGTCGCTGGGTGGCTGAGTCGGCAAGCATGTGGCCTCTTGGTTTCAGCTCAATGACCCTCTGAATTGGGCTGAGGTGCCAGAGCAGAGTCTGCTTGGGATTCTCTGCCCCTCCCCTGCTCGTTCTCAAAGAACCTGAACTAGGACTTAAGGTAGAATAAAGGGGGTTAAGGCATTCACACACGGAGGGAAAACCAGTCCTTGGTCTCTTACTACAAAGATTTCCCATGGACTAAGGTTGTACAACACTCCATTAGAACAGAAATGACTGTGGGGGGAGCCAGTCTGCAGGAGGGATGGCAGGGCTGGAGGCCGTGGTTCAGGTCCAGGACGGCAGGCTGGGAAGAAGTCAGGTTACTACATTCACCAAAAACACTTGTTTTCCAGGCTCTAGGATGCTGAGGATTTCCTCAGACAAGGTTTTGTTTTTTTTTTTAAGTTAATGTATTTTGAGAGACGAGTATGTGTGCAAATGAGTGGGGGATGGGCAAGAGAGAGGGGGAGAAGGAACCTTTAGCAGGCTCTGGGCTCAGCACAGAGCAGAGCTCAATCTCACAACCTGAGCCAAAATCAAGACTCAGATGCTTAACTAACTGACCCACTCAGGCACCCCCCACCCCACACTACCTTGATTCTTGGAGCTTTATAATAAGTCTTGAAATTAGATAGTGTAAGACCTCCAAGGTTGTTCTACATTTTCAAAATAAACTCTGACTATCTTAGGTCTTTGCATTTCCATTATGAATTTTAGCACGAGCTTGTCAATTTATATAATTTTTCACTCACTGCTGAGTGGAAAAACAAGCAACTTGACAAACAGTATTAAAAGCTTAATCCCACGTTAGTTCAATCAAATCTGGACATAAAAGGACATGTGTAAAAGAAACTGAAAGCAGGGGCACCTGGGTGGCTCAGTCGGTTAAGCGGTTAAGTGTCCAGCTTCGGCTGAGGCCATGCTTTAGCATCTAGCAGTTTGTAAGTTTAGCCCCGTGTCCAGCTCTGTGCTGACAGCTCAGAGCCTGGAGCCTGCTTGAGATTCTGTGTCTCCCCCTCTCTCTGCCCCTCCCATGTTCATGCTCTGTCTCTCTGTCTCTTGATAATAAATAAACGTTAAAAATTAAAATTAAAAAAAAGAAGAAAGAAAGAAACTGAAAGCATATACAAAATACATAAAAGAATTCTCTCTAAAGGGTGAAATTACAAAAGATTATCTTTTTACTGACCTGTATTTTCCAAAATTGGCAACTTTACAAAGAAAAAATTTATATATAGCTAATAAACGTAAGCCTATACAGTAACTTAAATAGGAAAAAGAAATAACTGATGCTTAGTCATCCTATTTTTTCATCCTTAATCTCACATATTATCTGTAAATGGAAAAACACAGTATGAAATGATAAAGTACTAATTATTAACTCTCCTTGGTCAGAGGATTGTTGCAAGAAAAATGAAAGACTTCACCTTTTATTTTGTATACTTCTGGAATGTTTGATTGCTTTGTCACAGTGACCCTATTTTAAGTATTTAAGAAAATTAAAATATTCACCAATAAAATTAAAATATATGTCTATGTATTAGCTGAAAAGATCATCTTTGAAGAGGGCTACCCAACTCTAGGTCTGTCATCTGAATTTTAAGTTACAGAAAAGCCTTTGCTTGGCTAGGAATTTGCCTCTGGCATCAGGTAATATAGCTGCTTCAGAAAATCCAAAAAGGATTCATCACGTATCCTTGGGAATCAAAAGCAACAGAATACACTGTTCCAATAACCCCCTAAGATAGCTATAAATTAGCGCTAAAGGCAAAAATAATGAAAGAGGATAAAGTGTTGTAATTTGATAGGTTTGTGATAGTATTATTAAATATAAACAACATCCCAGGTGAGCGTGCCATTGCTCCTGGTACCCAGCCCACATTTTGTGATACTGATTCAGACTTGGGGACTGATCAGTAGATCAAGATGAACCTGTTAGGCATTCTTACACACCCAGTACAGTTCTCAAACCTGCTCAGGTGTCAGACAACCTGGAAAAAGAAATTCCTGCTGAAAACATTCTATTCATTAACTTATTTGGAAAAACGTGCTTCCACTCAATTTTCGTAATGAGATCCCTCAGTCCACAGGCACGTTGTCTGAGAGCCATTATTCCATAACATAACAGTAGTGAAGCAGGCATAAAAGCAGAAACAGGGTAGGAGCAGAATCAGGATCTCCAAATACAGAATGCAGTGACAATTTTACAATACCCACCAGAAGGCACACTATCACTTCCTATTTTAGGAATAAGCACCCTCAAAATTTAAATAGGCCATTAGTTGATCTCCTTCGGGAGAGTAACTGATATCCCATCTTTCCAACTTTTCTGAACAGAACTTACAGTAAAAATAGATTTTACACAGAGACCCAGCACATACACACACAAGCACACCACACGGGAGCCAGTATACACAGGGTATGCCCTCATGCAGTTATACTTTGCCTATACTTTATGCAATGCACTCTGAAATCTTTCTATTATAGTCTCTAGTTTTTTTTATAAGCTGGTTACAACACTCTAAACTGATAAACCATTAATGGGTCATAACCTACAATTTGAAAAATACTATTATAGAAGAATGGGAGAAGAACTTGAGTAGATTTCACATCTTTTAATTGTTTCTTTTTCTTTTTTTAATGTTCATTTTTGAGAGAGAGAGAAAGAGAAAGAGAGCACACAAGCGAGCGGGGGAGGGGCAGAGAGAGATGGAGACACAGAATCCCAACAGGCTCCAGGCTCTGAGCTGTCAGCATAGAGCCCAAGGCAGGGCTCAAACTCACGAACTTTGAGATCATGACCTGAGCTGAAGGCAAACGCTTAACTGACTGTGCCACCCAGGCGCCCCAAGAATTGTTAGATTATTAAACAAGTACAAATGTAACATCCCTTTAAAGGTCTGTGGTTGGATGGTTTACTTTATGCTAAACTTCTATTTTAATAAAGAGCAATGAAATTCAATGTTCATAGAGAAAAGCAAAATCTACTCATCTTAGCGCAGGGTAGCAGTGTTAGAGATAAACGCAGCACTTATTTAATACTCTTCCCTATCAAAATCTTATTCAGGTGTATCTTTAATCTTCAGTCGAGGGGAACTCTGGGGCCCATGCTGGGAAAGAGCTGCCCAAGAAAGTCAATCTCGTAGTCACTGATGATTCAAGAACTCAGCTGGCCTGCTCTTGACCCCTGAAGCATCCCCAAGCTTTAACTAACATCGATGGCATGGGAGCATCAATCTAAATTTTGAAAAATATATATATTGATTTTCCACAAATGATGATGATGGCTTTTTCTGCAGTAAATGTGCTTATACGATGTTTTTTTTTTCTATACACCAAGACTATGATCAACACAAAGAATAAAAAAAGGACTTTATGTATTTATTTTTAAGACCTATTCATCAACCAAGCTCACTAATGACTCAAAATCCATACTAAAACACAACAAAAAAAGAAATGAGGCACTTCAGTAATTCTTACACAGTGGGTAACATGTATTCCTAAAGTCCTGATTACATGGAAACTTGTTTTAAAAGCCTTTTTAAAGAAACTCTTATTTCCCATTTATTAAAAATCTCCTACAAGTCTAACACACTTACATTTCTTAGAAATACCTGAAAAAGAAATAGTTCCATACGGTGAATTTAATTCTGCATAAATAAGAAAAAACTTAATATTTAGTATATTACATTTATTAGTAGTAGCCAAAGTATCCATTATAAAGGATTAAATCTTTTAATATTTCCTGTATCTTTAATCAGTCTGGCAATTTTGAGCTATCTTTCAAAGCAAAATAGGTTGAACAGCTTAAAAAAAAAAAAGCTTTACCACATATTTTCAAATAAAACTGTCTTTTGTGCGATTGCCTGATGAACTGGAATTTTTTAGCCTAGAATTCCAGGCATTGAGTTGAAAAGAATGTTTCCCATTACCACAATACTGCAAATGGAAATATGTAAATTAGTTCATGGGCAGAATCATTAATTTAGATAAAAAGTAAAAACACATTAATTGAGCACCAAAAATGTGACAGTTCTTGCACAAAATCTAAAATGAGACAGCTGCTACCACTGGAGCTTGTAAATCTAAATTAAATGCGAAAAACAGAGAATTTTAATTCTTGTTTTCCAAAGAAATGACAAGTCTGATAGTCCTCCAATCTTCAAACTAACAATGATAAGTCTGACTCTGATTTCGATAGGCTCATACTGGCCTAGTTATCAGTGCCAAAATCATAGTTTGGGTTTGGAGGGAAGCAGAAAATTTTGCCCCAAGTTAGAACCACAAGAGATCAAGTTAAATGGATTCCCTCTGGTTATCTATTTCCTGGAAGATCTGGGTCAGTATCACAGTCTTAACAGACACTACTTACACCCCATATCTATCAACAACCTTGAATAAAATAGCCACAAGCTGATTCTAAATAACATCCACATAATTATTCAGCAATGATTAAATATGCAGACTTTCAAACAGACTTTTGTTATTATGAAACACTTAAAAATATTATTTTAAATGATTTTATACATTACATAAAATATTTTTAAACGTATACAATTTGACAAGGAAATCTGGCTCTAAGCTGACGGAAAGAGAACCATGTGAGGTAATGAGAAGGAACACCAGTATTTTTGAACACACATCCAGTGCCATTATAGATGGCTGAAGCAGTATGCAAAATGAAATGGCGGGGGGCGGGTTGTGGAATGGACTAGGTCCGTTTTTGTCAAGGGAGACAGTTCCGTGGCCTTCAGTAGAATCTCAAAGGGACCTGGCAACTTAAAAAACAATTTCAAAGATTCCTGACCATAATCCTATGAGATTTTATTACTTCAAAACTGAAGAAATTAACGCTCAACGAATTACAAAAGCTTTCCCAAGGTCAACAATTTGTAAAATGGCAGCAAATAAGAATGCAAGTTATTCTGGTTCCAAAGTCCCAGCTCTTCTAGGTGTTATGCTAAAAAATGACAACATAAAATTAAGAAACTGTTATTCAATCAACTTTGCTAAAAGCAGCCTGATGATGCTAACTGTAATAGTAATAGTCATTTATAGCGTCCTAATCACGTACCAACCACTGTTGTCAGTGACTCGTCTAATCCTCACAATAGAACCAAATCTCAGACACCATTATTATGATCGCCACAATGGCAGTGGCAGAGCTGGGTTTCAAACCCTGGCAATTCTGGAGGCCCATAATGCTCCTGATCATTCTGTAGGAGATGTTCTTCTTCTCGTGAGGACCGGCAGTTTACAGGATACTGGTAGGAAAGGTGGGAGAAAGTCTCTCCTACAGAAATTTCTGGATGTTTCAAGTAGTGTTCAAGAAAATAATTATTACACGGTATTTCTTCTTAATTTAAGCTAACATGTAACACCATGTAAGCCTAAGTTATCAAAAACAGTTTTTGGAACAGTTTTCAGGTTCCTAAAAGATTTACATAAACTCAAAGTATAATCGCCATCTCCTATCTAAGAAATCTATCATCTTCCAACTGTAATACTTCGCTTGATGAGTCCAGGAGATATCTTGTTTTAGAAATGTTTATTAATGTATTTTAAATGTTTATTTTAGAGAGAGAGACAGAGCGTGAGGGAGGGAAGGGAAGGGAGAGAGAGGGAGAGACAGAATCCGAAGCAGGCTCCAGGCTCTGAGCCGTCAGCATAGAGCCCCAGGTGGGGCTTGAGCCCATAAATGTTGAGATCGTGACCTGAGCCAAAGTCTGATGCTTAACCGACATCTGATGCTTAACCGACATGCTGACAGCTCAGAGCCTGGAGCCTGCTTCAGATTCTGGGTCTCCCTCTCTCTCTGCCCACCACCCCCCCCCCCCCCGCTTACACTGTCTCTCAAAAATAAATAAAAACATTAAAAATAAACAAAAAAACAAACAAAAAAATAGCATAGAGGTGCTCAAAAAAAAAAGAGGTATAGCCTGGGTGGCTCTATCAGTTAAGCGACCGACTTTGGCTCAGGTCATGATCTCACATTTGGAGAGCCCCACGTCAGGCTCTGTGCTGACAGCTCGGAGCCTAGAGTCTGCTTCGGATTGTCTCCTTCTCTCTGCCCCTCCCCCACTCTCTCAAAAAATAAACATTAAAAATAATAATAATAATAATAATAATAATAAAAAGGTAGAGCATATGACAGGAGAAGGGGGAATCAAAGTTATCTCAAAACCCCTAAAAAACGTTTATCAAGTGTTTCACTTAACCTACAGTTTCCTAACAGAAGTATTGCTTTTCTCTGAATGGGTCTAGACAAGTGCATTACTGCTTGATGGAGTCACCAGACTGCCTATCCTCCAATTATCAGTAGTTCATGTTATCACTATCCCTTTATCTGTGCCACAGTTTTACTTTACCGGGACAGTCACTGGGAAAAATGAACTGCATTCATTGGTTATCCATAGCATACCCCAAGAGAAAAAATACCAACTAAATATCTTATTAGGTTAGATATTAAAATTAGCGACCAGAGTATTTGTCTGTAGCCTCTACATAAAACTTTGCGCCACTAAACTTTTTATTCTATCAACTGATGTCTTATAATAATTTAGTTATTAGCTTACATCTCAATGGAAGCTTGAATAAGATGACCAACTGCTGGTTACAGATTGAAATGCTATTTTCTTGCAGTGAATTTTGCATCAAATGATATAAAAGTGTCAATGATTATGATGTTTATAAATAACTCACCAAGGCTCAAAAAGGCAGATGGATTAGTTCTAAGTGTTTTGAATATGCAAACATGAGTACTTAACATACAGTTTTTATGCCTTCTATAAATAAGACAGGAAACAAGTGTCAAGCAGGTTACTAATGTGAGGGAAAAAAAAGTAAGTCCCAGTAATGCCATAAGTCATCTGCCAACGAAAGACTAAATAACTGATTATATGCACAAGCTTTAAAATTATCTTTTCTTCTCAGTCTCAGTACAGTCACATGAATATAACTTCTTAAAATGAGATCCTACCAGGATTAGGAATCAGTTTTCGGACAAAATCAGTTTTCGGACAAAATCAATTCTCTCCCTCCCTTAAGGCAAGCTCTAATTCATTCTCTGCCCTCGCACTTGCCCTCTGTCCCCACTTTAAATCCCAAATGACACTGAACACACATGAGACTCACTTGCCAAGAATTCCCTTTTCAAACTAATTTTTTCCATTCACTCAACAAATGAGTTAGTATCTACAAGGTGCCAGGCACTGTGCTAGGCAAAAAAGAGAAGATCCCTGCCCTTCAGAGCTTAACATTTAGTGTCATTGGTGTAATGTCTGCTACTGAGTTTCCTCGAGCAGCAAGGGGTTCACTCTCTAAATCTAATAGCAATATTCCTTGATTATTCCACCATGAGGCAAAACTTTTAAAAGACTAGACAGCCCAACACCTTGTTCCTTCAGTCAGCATTTGTTAATTCATGCACAATGTGTGAAATTCTGCTCTTTACCAAACTGGCAAGGGGCATCTGGGTGGCTCAGTTGGTTGAGCGCCCCACTCGCTCAAGTCATGATCCCAGGGTCGTGGGATCAGGCCCCAAGTCAGGCTCCGTGCTGAACATGGAGAGCCTGCTTGAAACTGTCTCTCCCTCTCTCTTTTCCTCTCCCTCTGCCCCTCCACCCCACTCCTGCTCTCTCAAAGGAAAGGAAAGGAAAGGAAAGGAAAGGAAAGGAAAGGAAAGGAAAGGAAAGGAAAGGAAAGGAAAGGAAAGGAAAAAAAGAAAATTTAAAAACCTGGCTAAAAAGATGAAATGATTTGTCTGGGATTTCCTTCGAGATAGTTGGAGGGTTGAGCAGGTGGGTAAAGTATACAGAAGTTGGTTCATGAAAGCTCACTGTACTATTTCCATCTACTTTTACATAAGTTTAAACTTTTCTATAATAATTTTTTAGACTGTAAAAGACTTTTAGCCAACAATACCAAAAAGATTAATTTCAGGAATTTCAGGAAGGAGCACAGAAAGCACAAAAAACAGCAGAGTAACAGAGTATTTCAATGCATTTTATTTAATCAATGGTGGGACCCCCGAATCCTAATCTTAACTCAATTATAAATACAGTATCGAGTCTCCATTGTTCCAGACTGCTCCTTTGTTAAACTGAAAGTAGCAATGCTAATCTATCTCACTGAAAATATATTAGGACTCTGTAGACAACCCTACAAAGGTACAGTGTTGATGTTATATAGATAGTAACACTAATCATGGAAAAGTATTTTCATATTTTCTTTACCAGTCTAGTAGATGAAATAGGGTTGTTACTGTAACACCACACAATTACCAAATGTAAAATAATATTTCCTATGTTATTCAAGGTTATAGAGATGATGACAGAAATATAAAACTGAAACTGAGATAATGAAGTATATGGTATTGGGATCAAAGCTAGATGATTTTTAAGATAACACATCCTACCTGACATTTCCCAGTCACCTATGAAGCTCTCATTTAGAGTCAACAGCTGGTCCTGTCATCGGATAGTTTAAGATCTCATGGCAATATTTAAACATGCCCGTAACTACAACAAATAGTATTTGTAGTGACATATTATAAAGCCTTTATATTTTCTCATTTACTTTCACAAAATCCTGAGGTTAGAGGAGTTACAAGAGAATATTTTTACAAACTAAGAATCTGCCTATGCCTTCAACTCCTGGGTAAAGGAGCCAGAACTAGAACTGATTCCAAAACATCCCAATCCAAGTTCCTTTCACTTAACATTATCCCAAGCTGCTGCTGCTGCAGGAGTTCATAATTTCATTACACATACAAAACCTAAATATACACAGAAAAAAAGCAGAACATGAGATAAGCTATCAGTAGCCAAATGTGTGGCCTGGTGAAGGTCAGGAAGGAAGGTCATCAGTCGGCTGAAGCTCACCTTTCCTCCCGAAAGGTCTCTTAGGAGAGTGCCATGGAAACCAGAAGGATGCCCAACTAACAGAGAAAGAGCACTTTCACAGTCCAAAAATGACAATTTTTAACTGGATTATAATAAATTGGCTAGACTAAGGAATCATAAAAGCAGACTGTGAAGCTTACATTTAAAACACATATTTTGCACAGCAAAGGAAACCATCTACAAAATGAAAAAGCAAGCTACAAAATGGGAAAAATATTTACAAATCATGTATCTGATAAGGGATTAATATCAAAAATACATAAAGAACTCATACAACCAAGAGCAAAAAAAAAAAAAAAATCAGATTTAAAAATGGACAGGAGAGGAGTGTCTGGTTGGCTCAGTCAGTTAAGCATCTAACTTTGGCTCAGGTCATGATCTCACCATTCATGGGTTCGAGCCCCGCGTCGGGCACTGTGCTGACAGCTCAGAGCCTGGAGCCTGCTTCAGATTCTGTGTCTCCCTCTCTCTCTGCCCCTCCCCAACTTGCGTTATGTGTGTGTCTCTCTCTCTGTCTCTCAAAAATAATCAATCAATCAATCAATGGACGGGAGAATTAAATAGACATTTTTCTCAAAGAAGACAAATAGCCAACAGATACAGGAAAAAGTGTTCAACATCACTAAACACCAGGGAAATGCAAATGAAAACCACCATGAGCTATCACCTCACACCTGTTAGAATAGGGGTCATCAAAAACACAACAAATAACAAGAGTTGAGGAGGATGTGGAGAAAAGGGACTTCTCATGCACTGTTGGTGAGAATATAAACTGGCATAACTACTATGGAGAACAGTAGGAAGATTCCTCAAAAAATTAAAAACAGAACTACCACATGTTCCAGCAATCCACCTCTGGGTCCATATCCAAAGGAAATGAAATCCCTGTCTTAAAGAGATAGCTGCACCCCCATGTTCACTGCAGCATTATTTACAATAGCCAAAGCATGGAAACCACCTACAGGCCTCCCAACCAATGAATGGATAAAGAAAATACGATGTATATATACAATGAAATATTATTCAGTCACAAAAAGGAAATCTGCCATTTGCAACAATATGGATGGATCTTGAGGACATTATGCTAAAATAAGCAATACAGAGTAGGATCTTACTTATATGTAGAACCTAAAAAAACCCCAAAATCACAGAAACAGAAAACTGATAGATGGTTGCCAGAGGCAGGGGAAGGGAGTGGGGCAAATGGGTAAAGGTGGTCAAAAGGTACAAACTTCCAATTTTGAGGCAAATGAGTTCTGGGGAGGTAATGTATAGCATAGTAACTATGTTAACAATACTTTATCGAATATTTGAAAGTTGGTAAGACAAAGTAAAACCTCATCAAAGAAAAAAATGTGTAACTATGTGATGAGGGATGCTAACTAAACTTACGGTGATAATCATTTTGCAATACAGATATACATCAAATCATTATATTGTACACCCTGAACTCAAACAATGTTATATGTCAATTATATCTCAATAAAACTGGAAAAAAAATTTTTTAAAGACATATTTTGTTCTGTTTCAATGAGGAAGAAAAGAACAAAGAGGTGTCGACTCCAGTGTGATAGAGTCATAGATCAAGAAACATTAATATGCCCTGTGGGGAAAGCTCAAGTATCTGTTGCTCCAGGCCCGTCAACAATATCTAGAATACAAAATGCAGCTCTCAGATACTGCTGCTCAGGAATCCCAGAAGAATGAGGCAGGGAAGTTAGCACAGATCTACTCTGAATGAAAATGACAGTTTACCTGTAAAAATGAGTCTGATCTAAGCCAAAACATGGATACACTTCTTCTGCAACATACCAAGATAGCAAACTGATAAAGACCAATTGGTAAATTACTAAATAATATCACATGCTCCAGAAGGGTTAATACAACTGATACAGAAAAGCAGTCTGTCCCCCAGAGATTCTTTTTTTTCACACCCTGATCCACTATAGAACCAACTGTGTTAATAATAATGCTTTGTAATTTTAGATCACTTTTCCTGCTAAAAGCTCAAATGAGTTGATATGGCACATCACAAACTACACAGATGGTACCCCACAGTTTCCACAGCTCTGACTCAATAGCTCATTTGACTTACTAATAAACGTTCCTATTTCAAGATTAAAAACAAATAAGAAAAAAACTAAGGAAAACGGTAGGAAGACAGTGAATTTTCATATCCAATTCCGTGGCATCTCTCTGAAAGGTAAATGCTAGGTAAAGCACCCAGAGCCTAACAGCGTTCCTTCAGATGCCGGTGCACACTTCCAGAAAGGTATGGGCTTCCGGGAAAGTCCTGCCAAGCCACCAGACTGACTGAAAATGAAAAGAGGGGCTAGGCAGTGAAAGAGGTTATGCTATTCCCCATGTGAATGTGCGACAGTCAGACGTAAAAGGAAAAACTCTCACCAGGGAGGAGCTAGACCTGGAGTTACCATCTCCTTCTATTTCAGTCCCTTAACCTGTCATGACACATGGTCAGTAGCTTGACTAGAAGTGAAGTAATGGTTACCAGTCTAAAGTATAACAGTATTACTAAGATTTATAAAGCATATTTAAATTGGACTCCCGATTTAAGCCAAATATTTTTAAATGATTCCATTCTATATATAGATGTGGACTATAATCAATCCACGAAATTTTCTTTATGCTATTCAGAAATGTTCTGCTCATACTCTACTAATAAGAAAAGGCATTCATTCCTTTGAACTTCATAAACCAACCTTCTAAATGTACTTTATCGGTAACTGTAACTCTCTCATCTCTCCCTGTGGATCTGGAAATTCCCCATTAAGCAATTTAGCTATATAAAGTTGTCCATCATCTCTGGGTAAATCAGTGTGTACTTTGTGTAGTAAGCGTGGGCAAACACAACTGAATATAGGCATCCCTCATTATGATTTGTGAAATGTGAACTTTTCTAGGGAACAGGCTAGATCTAGAACAATTCAGAGGGTCAACTTATCTCTAGGGAAAACAAAACTATTACTGATGATCAGACTTAACTAAACTGTACAATGAAGACAGCTGAGGTGGAGAACGGCTAATGAGACTTGCTTTCCTTGGCTGTTCAAGGGGTTTTGTAGCATCTGTTTATAGGGTACATTCAGGATCCAAGAAAAAACAAACACCTGCTTTCGGTGAATTATGTCCAACCATTCTTAGCAAGAGTCTCACTTTTTCTGAGAAAATTATTGTGCTTTAAGCCACCGTCTCAACTAGTCAAAACTAATGGTCAAGTTGTATGCAGTAGTGTTCTCAAAAGAAGAGGTTTTATATTAAATCAAACCCGTCAAATGACTCCAACATTGAGGTCTCCTCAGATTTCCCTGAGAAATCTAAGTATTATCTCTTATAGAGAATACCACAGTCCACCTCTAAGACCAACACTTAGATATGTCAAATAAGCATTCAATCTCCCAGGTTAATTAAAGATGTATTTTATGTACTTGATTTTTTGGACCCGTTTTTAACAATTGTTTTATTTCTTTATTTTGAGAGAGAGAGGGAAGGAGTGTGCGTGAGCAGGGGAGGGCAGAGAGAGAGAGGAGAAAGGGAATCCCTAGCTGGCTCTGTGCTGTCAGCACAAAGCCCGGCGTGGGGCTTGATCCCCTGAACCATGAGATCATGACCTTAGCCGAAATCAGGAGCCAGACGCTTAACCAACTGAGCCACCCACGTGCCCGTGCTATGTTTAATAGGATAAATAAAATGTTCTACCAACTCTGAGTAATTTTAAAAATAACCTCCCAAATTTTTCCTAAACATAAGAAACTTTAATTCTATTAATTTAAAGCACCCTCTTCTCAACCTTTTGCATAAAACAGCACTATCAGCTTGGCCTTCAACTACCAAGAAACCACATGGATATAAAAAAGGACCAAATAATACATCAAATAATCCTTATCCTCCCTCCCTACTCCCACTAGTCGAGAACCACTGAATTAGACCTACTAGATACTAAAATGCTAGTGCGATTATAATAATAATAATTTTATAATCAGAGTGGTAGCACATTTACTTTAAACAGTTTATAGTTACAAAACTGTTTATAATGTATCCTTATAGACTGTATAATATAAAGTGTTGTGCAACCCTTGCATTTCTGGAACATGCATTAATTAATAAAGAAAGGTGGTTTAAAAAAAAACTTGACCACACAGATGTGGTTCTAGTCTTCAGGATTGGCTTCCTAAGTAGTTCCTTAAATCCCCCTCAATTTGCATTTAAAATAATCTACTCTGAATTGCAATCACAAAAAACCAGTTAAGATCTATTGAACACCAATTGTGTCTCAGACTCTGACCACTGAGGGAGATATAAAGTCATGATAATAACAACAATGAACATTTAAGGAAATTGGGGCACAAGGTCACATCTGTTCAAGTGATGGAGCCAGACCACAATCTAGACAATGTGGCTCTTAAATGCTACTCCATACTGGCTAGAATTTTTTAAAAATATATAAATAAATAAATTCCAAAACCAAAGAACTCTTGCATGTAAAAAACTCCCAAGTTTGTTGGTATATATAACATATGTAATACGTAATGTTAACATCTTTCAACAGAACACTCCACAAGGTTTTAGCAAATTCTCTAAGAAGAATTTTATAAACTTTGTGCCCTGCAGTGACATCACAGGAGTAACTAGGAAGAAAAACTAATGACAAGATCTTGAAAGATTTTACTTTCATTTTATCCCTAAAAGTGAAATGCCCTTCCCAAGGACAGGTCTGTGCTTGATGGTATGTTAGATGTCAATTACTTCACTGTACAATTTTCTGATCTTCTCTACTGAGAAATTTCTTACTATGGAATCATGAGCTCAAACAGTACATGCAGACAACAAACAGTCTTGCGGGGCAATCTTCACACTGAGTATCCCTCACCCTCTATTTGTTTCCGGTTGCTGGGATATCCCAATGGGAAAAGAATCACACACCGCTACCTTGGCTCATGACCTAAACCAGGGGACTCTCAAGGCTGGCTCTCCAAAGAATCTGGCAGAGTCCCTTGAAGAGTCTCTTTTTAAAAGCAGAGACCCCCTCCATACTTTTTCTAAATCCCAGTGAGACACTGGAATTTCCATTTTGAGAAGCTAGGTAGACAATTTATGCATTTTAAAATTTGGACTAGAGACTTAGAATAAAAACTCTATCATCCATGTTCCCAGCACATGAAAAAACCATCTTTTGAACAGAATGCTGCCTTAATCTATAAAGCGATCTGCTGAACCAGGACCCTCCTGGTGCTTGAAGGGAGGACTATATTAATGATTACTCATATCGTGAGTGG
The DNA here is from genome assembly GCF_024362965.1 of Panthera pardus. Classification (NCBI taxonomy): domain Eukaryota; kingdom Metazoa; phylum Chordata; class Mammalia; order Carnivora; family Felidae; genus Panthera; species Panthera pardus. The sequence goes on from NW_026527002.1 coordinate 20,327,704, forward strand.
CTTTCAGGGCTAATTCCCTAGAAATGTTGCCGGTAAAACAAACAGTTCAAAAATATATGTCATTATAATTTAATCAAAAGTTCTACCAAATAAATACATGAATAAGAAAGAAAAACAATAGACCACATTTTTCTGTATTTAAAATAAAGGTAATTCTAGAATTTAAAGAAAAATTTTAGAAAGATTAACTAATGCCCTATAATTTTCTTTGGAGATAAACAGAGAATCTGTTACCAGAAAATTTCTTTAAAATCATCTCATTTCCTCTAGTTAAAAAAAAAAAAGCCTATTAATTTTTTATCAGAAAGTTCTTCTAAACATCTAAAAATCTCATTAGACATAGTTTAAAAACTTTGCCTTTTACAGAACTAAAGAACAGCTGCTCATTACATCTCATATGGAATCACTTTGGATACCTCAAAAACAATAAATCATCCTTCCTCCCATGTGTCTTAATGAGGTTAAGTCATAAAGGGTGACAGCATCCTTGGATAGATTACATTTTGAACCCCAGCCGCCATGCTGTGAGGAAGCCCAAGCAGCTAGGTAGAGAGGGCATATGTAGGTATCTGAACATGTAACTCAGATGAGGGCATGGCCAACAGCCTACATCAAACAGCAGGCATGAAAGTGAGCAAGCCTTCAGTTGATTCCATTGCCAAGCCCTGGCTTTGAGACTTCCTTAGCTGAATGCCAGATGTCATGGAGCAGATAAGCTATGTCTATCATGGCTTTTCCAATTGTGTCCCACATTTGTGAGCATAATGCCACCAAGTGAGGGATATATATTATGCACCAACAGTAAACAGAACTCCCTAATCCAGAACACAAGCAAGAAATGAAAAGGAGACAAAAAGGCTTCTTTCTAAACATTCAAAATAAATATCCCAAATTCCGTGCTCTAAAGATTACCAGTTTTACAGATAGGAGCTTCTCAGATTCTCATGCAGATCTTATTTAAAGTGCATATTTTAAAAAGTACATATATAATAAGAGAAAAATAGAACATACTATGATATTTTCTATGTTCATCCTTTGCACGTGTCTCTCTTTAGAATACCTTTTCTCTGATGAAATCTAAATCAGCCCTTGAGGCTCAATCAAACACTCCAGCAGCTATAAAGCCTTCCCTCACCTCACAAAATGAACATCTGCCCCCGTAAAATATATGACTAGCCCTCTAATACAATTTCCTATTCTAATGCATATGTTGTCATTACTTGCCCACGTGACTCCTTCCTTCTCTGTGAGATTTTCAAGGATAGGGGCCTTTTCTTTTTTTAATGTTTGTGTTCCCATTGTCTGGTTATATATAGGAAGTGCTCACTAAATTTTTGCTGAATGAACAAGCAAATCTGGTTATCTGGCTTCTAAACCCACAGCAGATAAAATGCAGAAAACCAGAAAGGACAAAAGACACTGTCATTTAAACACACACACACACACCATACACAAAAAGTAACACCCAGTGAAGAGACAGAAAGTCCAGGAGTTACCTAGAATTCTGCAGTTTACAGTTACGTGATAGAGAGACAAACAGGTCAGTGACTGAGAAAAGGATGTGGACCTTAGTGAATTTTAGCACATTTCAAATCGGTTCAGAAAACAGGAAAATACTTCACATTTTATTAAAGTTTATTTATGGGGGTGGGGGGGAGGCAGAGAGAGGGAGAGAGAGAATCCCAGGGAGAGAGAGAATCCCAAGCAGGCTCTGCACTGTCAGTGCAGAACCTGATGGGAAACTACGTCACATTTTAAAAGTATTTTCTCCTTGAGGCATCTGGCTGGCTAGTCAGTAGAGTATGCGACCCTTCATCTTGCAGTTGTGAGTGCAAGCCTCACACTGGGTGTGGAAATTACTTTAAAAACTAAAATCTTTAAAAGTATTTTCCTCTAAATGGCTCATTTAAAAATACGAGGTTCACAAAGGAATAAAAAACAAAACCAGAAAAATTAGATACACAACCACTCCTTTTCTGAGGGTTTTGTATAGCACCTGTTTTATAATAATATCACTTTCTTTATATTATTTTGGTGCCCCTCCCCCACCTGTCCATCATGTCCCTGTTTTGGTTCTATTTCATGAAGTACTTCCCTCTCAGCTGAGCCATGCTGCTACCTGTTACCTTATCTGCTTGGAATGTAGCCCGCAGCCACTCAGAAATGCAACTACACTTTTTGTCCAACCCTTTCTAACATTTGAAACTTTTTAAAAAGCAGCACAATACACACAAAAAGAGATGAACAAGAGGGCTATCACTTAGTATATCTGAAAGACAGCTCAGGAAAGTTTTGCAATCAATCAATAAGTATCAGAAAATGGTATTTCTGAGTCACTTATTTTAAATTCTAGTCACTTTAAAATTGTCCAGATGTGTTAAATAAAAAGAGGACTAAGTGCAGCCCCACTTTTCTTTCCATTCTTCATGTCTCTTATGCATCTCCCAGGTATATGATTTCTCAGTACAAATATTAATTCAATAACATTCTCATTATTCCTGAGCAGCATATTTTGTTTTGTCCTGTTGTCGCAGGGAGGCAGCAAGTACAGGATTCATGGTCATTAGCCTAACAATACTCCATTCCCTGAGAGTATTAGGTAGAGTAAGAGAAGATAACCTTGTTTTTTATTTTCCAGAAGCCTAAAAGTTTCAAGTTGAGCGCTATACTGGAGTTTTCTTAAATTCTTGTGTCATTTCTTGTCTTCTTTGAGTGGTAGTGTTTTTCCCACCCACAACTTTTCCACTGAGGCTTCCAGATCTACATTAAGTATAATTACTGGGGCGCCTGGGTGGCTCAGTCAGTTGAGCATCCCACTCGATCTTAGCTCAGGTCTTGATCTCAGGATCGTGAGGTCAAGTCCCGCATAGGGTTCTGCCCTGGGAATGAAGCCTACTTAAAATAATAACTACTTCTCCGCTGGATTAGGTAGGTGACAAAACGAGGTACCTCTCTGGTATAATCTGCACACCTGTGAATGAGTTTTACTTTTATATTCTATTTCTCAAAGTGAGAATGAATCCCAGATATCCACTGTGATTCTCAAGGGAAGACAAGAGGGCTCTCTATAATGAAGAGAACAGGAGGTTAAATAGAAATGAAAGCTGGAAATCATGGGGGTGGAGGAGAGGCACAAAAGGTCTGAAGGGAGAATAAATGAAGACACTGCAAAAAAAAAAAAAAAAAAAGAAAAAAAGGAAAAAGAAACAGAAAGCTTCAAATTCAAAGTTGTGCAGTCAAGCATTCAAGAAACCCAAGCTGCCAAACTCCATAAAATCCCAGCAAATTTTTGTCTCTATAATGTTACTCCAAACAAGTGTTGGAATAAAAGCTTTCTATTTAGCCAAGCGCTATAAAATTAACGTCTCAACCCCCATCCTGCGCCTAAAAGAGAAATCTACAACTTCCCAGGAGACTCCTAGAGTTCTCTGATGGTAACCCTTCTCAGAGGCAGCATTCCCTCCATGTTTGCATCCCTCAGCATTAGGTGTATCTCCCTATGGTGCACTTGAACAACGTATGTCTGGGCCCAGACCTGAGGAGCATTCAGAAGGGGCATGCCAAGAAAAAGTCCTAAGATGCCACTATCTCAAGCAATAAGCTCTCAAAGGTTATGCTATCCTTCAGCCCTGATCAAATTCATTAACATATTTAACAATTTAATTATCTTTTTTTTAAATTTTATTACGTAATCTCTACACCCAACATGGGGCTAGAACTTACAACCTTGAGAGCAAGAGTCACATGCTCCACCAAATAAGCCAGACAGGCGCCCCAACAATTTAATTTTCTTAACACTTCTGGAGAAACTGAAGTCTTTTTTTTTATTTAAGTAATCTCTACAACCAACGTGGGGCTCTCAGAGGAATGCTGCCTCTGAGAAGGTCTACCATCAGAGAACTCTAGGAGTCTCCTGGGAAGTTGTACTCATGACCCCAAGATCAAGAATCATATGCTCTTTGGACTGAGCCAGCCAGAGGTCCCTGGAGAAACTGAAGTAAACACTGAAAAGACTGGCTACACAACAATGTAAATGCACTTAGCACTACTCAATTATTTAAAAAATTATAAGATGGCAAATTTTATAGATATTGCCACAATGAAATTTAACTTAAAAAAAAACATTTAAAAAGTAGTCTAAAAACCTAAAAACAGGGGTGCTTGGGTGGCTCAGTTGGTCGAGCGTCTGACTTCGGCTCAGGTCATGATCTCACAGCTCATGGGTTCCAGCCCCGTGTCGGGCTCTGTGCTGACAGCTCAGAGCCTAGAGCCTGCTTCGGATTCTGTCTCTCCCTCTCTCTGCCCCTCCCCAGCTCACACTCTGTCTCTCTCTCTCTCTCACTCTCTCTCTCTCAAAAATAAATAAACGTTAAAAAATTAAAAAAAAAAAACAAAAAACCAAACAAGTAAAAACTAGGGGAAATCTTTCATAGTAAGAGAGACTACAGAGTCAAATACAGTGAGCAAACTTGATTAGTTCTTGGTTTGAAACCCAAAACTGTAACAGTTTGGGGCCAACTGGGAAAACTGATCAGAGAATTGTTATTTGGACATTAGTTTTCTTGGGTTGAATAGTCCCATTCATACTGTATACGGTGCTATAAAATAATGCCTTTATTTTAAGGCAGTGTGCTTTATGGATAAAGGGGCATCTGTAATTTACTTTCAAATAGTTTATCTAACACACACACACACACACACACACACACACACGCACACACACACACAGAAGGAGGGAGAAAGCAGCAGCATACACAGCATGGAAATAGCCATTATTTAGCCACTTGTTCTACCACATTACTGAAGATCACAGGAGCTAAGGAAAGGATATAGATATGACCCTGTACATCACAAGCACCACCCTGTTTTTCCACCTGAGGTGTATACTGTTTCTACTACTTTAATATACAATTGGCTTGTGACAGAATGTAAATAGCTGACAGACAGATAGATAGATAGCTTTCTCAATTACTCTGCAAATAAAATGATCCCACAAAATAGAGAATAATTGTTTAAGTAGAGATTTGGGAAGGAGGTTGAGAATGTTTTTATAGGTGTTGTCACTAGTATATATTGTGTGTGGACTATGAGGGATTTGCTCTTTGGATAGTTGTAGAATTTCATTATTTATCTATTGAGACATCAGCCCTTCAAATGACGCTTTCATTCTCTTTTTTATCACTTCTTCAATGGAAGTATTTAAGTGCCAACCCTGGTATACTTTCTTTGTGTTTGGTTTTGTTTTATTACCTTTCCAGTACTACTGAATTTCCCCAAGGCTTTCTTTACCTTTTTTCTCCTCTTTCCACTATAAACTGAGATTATTAATCCCTCTTCTCACCACAGTGTCAAAATATTCTGCAGGGGAAAAGATAATAAGTCTCAGTGTGAAAAATGTTCAGTTTTACAGAAGCAACAAAGCCCAAAATTTAAGTCTTTATTGTTTCTGTTTTGAAGGTAAGTGGATCTTTTTTTTTTTAATAAAATCTGTAAGCAATGTAATAAGCATCTTTACTAATAACATTTGAATACTGCTGGACTCCATGTCTCTTTGTTTTGATCATATGCTCTGCTATTAACTGAGAACAATATAAACTCCCAATAAATTGAGTTTTATATCAAAGGATTGCTTCCTGAACTGCAGAATAACTCATTACTTGGGGCAAAATCAAAGAGCGTGAGTTTGCATGGTCAACACAGGCTCACGAGAGGCCAGGAAGAACAGACTAATGGGTACAAAGGCTCATGTAAAAAGCACAAATAGGGGAAAAATGGGTCTGTGATAGACCTATCTAGTAAGTGTTTAGGAATATCATTCTGTGATGTGTAGGGAATTGTATTATTATAAAAGGGGTCTTTGGGGAAGATCAGTCTATCAATGACTTACAGTGCAAAAGGAGAATTTGTTCAGTCAGTCCAAATACAGTTTAAAAATGAAAGGTTTTAAGCTGTTCTATAATACTATTTTGGGGGAGGGGGAGAAAGAATGAACAAAAAATATACACATATGTACTCCATACTTACTACCCAGTTTTTAGCAAACCAGTGAGAAAACATGTACTATTTCCTGTTGTACCTGTTGCATTCAGATAAGCCAATGCATACAATCATTTTAAGCATATTTACTGAACACAGTAGGCAAATTTTAATGCTTGATTATTCAGAGCATTTTAATTTATGGTTTTTCTCCTTGATGCTAAGCTCCAAAGAATGTATATCAAAAATTCTCATTTGTTTTACTGATATTAGGAACTAAGCCACCATTTATCTATCTAAACCTTCCAAAAAAAAATAAAGCCTGTATAAATAGCCTATCCCACTTAAAGTCTCAAGTACTATAAGTTAACTGCTCAGTATGATCAAGTGGAAAAAGGAGTAGTGCATCCTGAAAGTCTTTCAAGCTGCAAGGGCCTGTACCTGCTACTCTCGATTTATTCCATATACACCTTCATTATTTTACACATTTCAGTCAAGGCTGTTCTACTGCATTGATATCTTGCATCTACATGGTCCTAACCTTTTTAGCCTAGATCCAACACAGCAACTCCTTTCCACGCCACCTCAACTTCTTTCTGAAAGCTTTCCCCCCATCTCCATTATACACTCGATCTCTTTGTCGAAGACAATAAACCACTATGAACAACTGAGGCAGGTTCAGAAAATCTCCGATGAACCTGCAGGAAACACCTGAACCTCAATGGGAAATTTCTCAAGAAGGGAATGGAAAAGGGCTCCCACAGCAAAGAAAACTCTATCCCTTGGCGAGGTGCTAGCTTCCCTCACTCCTCTGAAGGCCAAGCCAGGTAAAGGCAAGGAACTCAGCCTCTGAAAATCACAAGCCCCTGAAGGTCTTCCCTTGTCTCACCTGGTCTTAACTGCTTTTAGGTGGAGGAATCCCCTCACTTCTCACCTCACAGAGCACGGGGGTGGAAGGGCTGTGGGGCTCAATGGTGCCTCAAGGGCACAGGCCGTCAGCACTGCCTGAATTAGGGATACAGATCAGAAGATGTTATACATGAGAGCCGGCCAGCTCCTGGTGGGAGACCCAGACACAAACAAAAGTTGTGCAGGTGAGCATCTGGGACCTTCATGCCCTGGGACTTAACCCACGTTTCATCTGGCACAGGCTCTCCCTTTCCTCCCCACCACAGGGTCAGCAGCTGCCCCCAGTGATAGTAAGGGGGGGGGGGGGGCGGGGAGGGCACCTCTCCTAGGGGGAGTCCTAACCTCTGCAGGAGGTCCAGCTCAATGACCCTACCACCAGCACACAAGGCCAGGCCAGAGGTATCCAGACCCAATTCCTTCCTGCCTAAAGCTTTGCTCTCCTAGAGTCAAATATCTGGGGTTCCCTTTACCTCCTGACAATCTTCTCCTGAATGCCTTTTCTCAAAGTGAAAATATTTACTATTAAAATGAGATCACCAATGATTACGAGAATGCTGTTATGTGAGCATCTTCTAACCAGAAGGATAATTCTCCAATTGTGTTTTCTAATGTCCTTCAATGTCCAGGCATTTTGTTGACTTTTGTTACCATCAACTGTCACTGTCAATATGTTCACTTCACAATGAATATCATGTCATTTTTTGTGTTCTAACTGGCTAAAGCCTTTCATTTATTAAAATTCTTTTTATTTTCATTATTTATTATTAAGAGACAGAGAGAGACAGAGCATGAGCATGGGAGGAGGGGAGACAGGGGGAGACACAGAATGTGAAGCAGGCTCCAGGCTCCGAGCTGTCAGCACAGAGCCCGACGCGGGGCTCGAACTCACAAACCACGAGATCATGGCTTGAGCTGAAGTCGGACACTCAACCGACTGTGCCACCCAGGCGCCCCATTTATTAAAATTCTTAATTAACTGTACACACCTCCTGCTTAAAAGGTAGTACAGCATAAATCAAAGAGCTTTACATGACATCCACTTCTTTCACTAGGTTCCATTATTTATACTTATTACGTGTTTACTTCAAAAAGATTCTAGTGGTGCTACAATAAAAATGACATTTTTTAAATGGGATAAATATTTTTATATCACACTTTTACAGAAAAGCCTTAAGGAATCAAGACATTATTACTTAAAACAGCAGTAAGAAAAATACACATAACATAAGCCCCAAAATGGAATTCCAGAAATTGAAAATACAATATACTACCAGAAACTCCAAAGAGGCAGACATTCCTAAGGCTTTAGGAATTTGGTTACAATTTTCATCAATCTTAAATCATCTTAATATTTCCAATTTATGCCATTTGGACCACTTGAATCTAATGAACACTTTCAAGACATCTAACACTATAGAGCTTGTAACAATATCCTTAAACAAGGAAGAAATAAAACACATAAAAGCTAGGGAGTGTAATACTCAATCCTATTAGACAACAGAGACTCAGCCCCCCAAGTCTACTAGACCACAATGCTGTCCAGCAACCGACCAACTTCCAACAACAAATCAGCCAATTACTGCACTGTGCCTGTTAAGTGATCTGTTTTCAACCTAATGGCTTATTTAACAAATAGCTAGCTTCTTCACTAAGTGCTGTTAGCAGAGCCAATCTGTTTGGTAAAGGGGCAAACCATAGATCATGATCATACATGAAATACTTAATGATAGTAACAGACTTCCTCCATAAGCTTGATCGTGTTCCCTTCACTACCAGCCATCATCTGTCTTTAACTTGAAGGGAAAAAAAGAGAGAGAAAGCCAAAGGAGAAAAATAAACGAAAGCAGAGGAAAAAAGTCTACAAAGATCTATACCCAAATTGAAGCAGTCCAAAGTTGTCCCATTATTTCCCATCCCATCCTCACTTCAAAGTACTGAGCCATGCAGGAGCTTAGTCTCAGAGCACAGCATACCCAACACTATGACCCACATCAGGCTGCAGGCACAAGGAGGCAGATACAGGACAGGAGAATCTTCTCAAGCCCCCACCCCCCGCCAGCCCGTACTGCCTATCTCCATAACTATTGAGACCAACTTCTGTAATTTTGAGAAATGGCATTAATGTTAAATATGCAGAAATTCACACCCTTGACATTCAGATTTTTAGCAAGGAATTTCCATATTCCTTATTCAGGAATCTAAAAGTTATGTGAAAGAATTCAGCACCTATGTTTCAATAATAACCAGAGGTGATTACCTGATAAACACACTTATGAGTAATGCTATTTTTAAAATATATACAAGCACATTAAAATTGTATTTTTATTTTTTTAAGTAACCTCTGCACCCACCGTGGGGCTCAAGCTCATGACCCCAGGATCCAGAGTCACATGCTCTATGTCCCTAAAAATATATTTTTAAAAATTTGTTATCCACATAGCTATCTAAATTTTCCCTTTAGTTTGACTCTAGAAATGGCCTAGAAATGACTCAAGTGAAACTGTAAGTTTCTCTAAGATATGCAACTCCATTTTTAAATTTACACTTTGACAATAACTGAAAGCTTTTCATCGGTAAGCATATTAATAGAAACAAATTTTAAGATAAATTAATATCAAATATTCTTACATATGCTACTGTACTACCAAAGGCAAGGGAAGACGTTTTATGTTTGGTTAATGAGCTGATCTGATAAGCAGAAATAATCTGCTAGAAAAGAATCTTCATTTAGATGGGTACTTCAATGGGCAGAGGTCAGTCAGCAACAACAGGAACTTCCAGAACTCACTCACACTCTGCAAGTGAAGCCTTGGAATATGTGGGATCACATTTCATATAGACACACTAAATGAGTAACAGAAAATATCATGCATTATATTTTCATCTATGACAACAAGTCTTCAGTCCCCAGAAGCTACAGCACTAAAGGCAGTGCACGCTAATCCCCCCGCGTGCATAGGTCTTGAAAGAGTCCCCTGAAAGCTCTCCGCACTCCCTGCAAACAATTGAGCAGACAGAAGAATTCCACAAATAGCAGAGCACAAGTCAGATGACTGAATATATTATCAGCCCTCTTTTGAGACTATGGTATCTCAACACCAAGTCATCCACACCACATAGATTGCACAAAATCTGTAAAACATGCGTCACACAATCACCACCTGATAGTGAAACATACTAGAATTAAACATAGTGTAAAGATATAAGCCAAATATCTGTATCAGTGTTTCGTCCTTTCTCAACCTATATCCCCTATAGTCCTCTCAATCTGTTTTCTCCCTAGCCCCCACAATCAAGTTTTCTAGAGCTTATTTTCTTAGCTTTTTATTGTGAGACTGTGCCTTCTCAAAATCTGCTCCTACCCCTTTCCTCTTCCCTAGTTGAGAATCACTGATCTGTGTTCCTTCAAGGAAGCACTTGATAAGACACAACCACATTATGCTGAAAGAAGTGTGGCCCACTAGCTAAGAGAACACACGCTAAGGGGGCAGGGCTGAGGGGCAATGTTGGCCTGGGTTTAAATTCTTCTCCGGTAGTCTGGCTGTGTGACCCTTGGCAAGTTACTTGACAGTTCTGTGCCTCCACTGCATGAACTATATTATAGGAATGATAACAAGAACACCCACCTCACTGTGTTAGGGAGAAACACACAAGAATATACAGTAAGGGTGCTTTAACCCTGCACCAGGTTTTTAGGAAATACTCAATAAATGTTACCTATTTTTACTTCATTCCAGTTCTTACTTTTTGAACATTAAAAGACAAGAACCCTGCAATTTAATAGTTGTTAAACACTGGGCTGCTGCCGAAAAAGCTGAGACTTTTGGGGACCCTGGGTGGCTCAGTTGGTTAAGCGTCCCACTACAGCTAGGGTCATGATCTCACCGTTCGTGAGTTCGAGCCCTACGTCGAGCTCTGTTCTGACAGCTCAGAACCTGGAGCCTGCTTCGGATTCTGTGTCTCCTTCACTCTGCCCCTCCTCCACTCACACCCTGTCTGTTTCTCTCTCTCTCTCCCCTCAAAAAAGAAATAAACATTAAAAAAGGAAAAAAAGCTGGAGACTATTTGTAGATCTTAAGTAACGCCTGTCCAGGGATAGGCCTGCCTTGATGCAAGACTTTGCTAGACACCTGCTGGCATAGTTTGCAGGACCAGAACCACTTACATCTCTTCATCCCTCTCATGGGCTAAACAACTAGACTGACAGCCTGCAAGCTTGTTCTTTATCAGATTCTTACAAGGAAGACACTCTTAGGCTCGCCATTCCCTCTGATACTCATGATCGGCTTCCCCTCACTCGCTGGTCAAGGATAATTTTCCCCCCAACGTTTTGCTCATATGCACAATGACTTAACCTCCCTGAAGCTTCATCTTCCAGAAAACAAGGTAACCTCTACTTTATAGGGCTTTGGCAAAAAAACAAAAAACAAAACAAAACAAAAACCCACACACCTCAGAAAGCCCCCAACAGGTTGTTGGCACTCAATGCTATTATCGGTTATGTTGTATTGTCGTTACTCTCCCAATACAGACATTTTAGTCAAGAGCAAGAACGAGTTAAATCTAGAAAAACAAATAATCATAGCAGAACACCTGGGAAAGCCTGCACAGGGAGTTTTCCATCCTTTAGAAACTTAGGGTATGAAGGCCCAGGATGTGTCAGCCTTAACGCAGCCACAAGGCAGTGTCTCCACAAAACAGGGAGGTCCCTGCCTTGTTGCCCTCATGCCTTCCACCAGCTGAAGATTGCCATGCTGACTACACTGACACAATTCCAGAGAAAATAAAACAACACTAATTATAAATATTCATACCTTCGTTAAAGGAAACTTATTTGATTGTAAGCTAATCAGTCAAGGGGACATTTAACAACTTTTTTATTACAAACGTATAATCCTACTTTCAGCCCAAACCCAAAGTAACATTTTCTGACAATACATAATTAAAATTACACACACACACACACACACACACACACACAGATCTTTAGTATCAAAGCTAATTGAAAATTAAGGTGAACATGTCCCTTTCCACCTCCTCCTCCACCAAAAAAAAACCATCCATTAAGGGGCACTGGGTGGCTTAATCAATTAGGCACTGGGTGGCTTAGTCAATTAAGCGTCCAACTCTTGATTTCGGGCTCAGGTCATGATCTCACAGTCGTGAGATCTCTCTCTCTCTCCTTCTCTCTTCTCTCTCTGCTCCACCCCCCTTCACTTGTGCTGTCTCTCTCAAAAATAAATAAACATTTTTTTAAAAATCACCCACTCTGTTCCCTCTTAAATCACAGGATTTGTAATGAACGGTTTATACTATCAAAGTAAACTACCAATGGGAGGATACTCAAAAACTCATCAAATAAATAAGTGAACAAATAAATGAAACAATGGTTAAAGGAGACAAGAATGTGAAGACAAGATCTAAAAAGCCTAATGTGAGATTTAAGTTACCCATCAGGATCTCTTAACAGGTCATGATTAGCTCCCTATAAGGCATAAGTTCTACCAGATTTAACCTGCCAACTCCACTTCTCCATGTATCTTATCAACTGATACTCAAATTAAAAATTATTTTTTCTTTCAGAACCTTTAACTAGTTGCCAATAACTTTTACCTACAAGCAGTTCTCCTCTCTTTCTTACTTAAAAGTCCAAAAGCCTCAAAAGCAGCTCGGTAAAGCATCCCCATAGATTCTCTGTTCATTTAATGCTCCTCTAGAAATTTCCAACTAGGGAACCAACTGAAAATTGTCCTAGAATCACTTTTTCCACAATTGCATTATGTCATTATAGCCATTGGAAGCCAGAAATGTGGTTACTGATGAACATTTCATAGGACAGACATAAACTCTCTGCCCCAAAAGCCCTATTGTGATCTACCCAACAATCATGTAGTCCTTTCACTTCAGTTACCTTCAACACACAAGTTTACCTTTAAGATTTCCAGTCTTTTCAGAATCGGTTTTGCCTCAGTTTTACAACAGCTAGAAAAACTACACCAGCTTCTAAAATATTCACAGAAGCCACATTCCCACCTCTATTACAAATTAGTACCTAGACTCCATAAAGTATGAGTTTCTTTATGCTGTCTGAATTGAGGGTCTATGACCTAAAATTGTATTTTACAGCTTTTGCAGACATTACTTTTAATAGACTTCAAAGAGTAACATGACATAACATTCTTTCTAGTTTGCAACTCATAAACCCTTCTACAACCCTTTAAAACAAAAAAGGAAATAAACGCTAAGAATATTTTTTTGTTTAAAAAACATGGCATTGTGGTAAATGAGCTTCAGATAGGAGAGTATAAAAAACTAAGGGTTTTGTTCTGTTTTCCTTTGAATGGCTTTCATTATTGGTATGTAAATATAGTTTGATTATTTCGTTAGGGGAAAAGATCCTAATTTCCCGCTGATTTTAAGATTTATTGCAATAAAGGACCAATACCTTAAAGGAGTGACTTTTCTTTCTCCCTCCTATTATCTTAATTTAAAATTGATAGAGCATGTAATAACATAAATTACCAAACAAAACTATAAACACAGAATATTGAAAAGCCAATAATTTCTTAAATAGCAGTTCTGCCATAAAAATAGCTAAGCATTAATTATGTCTTTAAATATAATTTCAACCACGACATAAGAGTAGCCAAAATATCAAGAACACATTGCACATTTCAGAAAACTGACCTTCTAGAAAAACTGTTGACTTTTTTTTTTTTTTTTTTTTTGCTGACCTCCTAAGATTGCTTAAAAGAATCACTTTTAAACCCAATATAATGCAATCATTTTTTTTTCCTAAGAAATTCAATCTGTCAACTTATGGATCACGTTTCACCCTGATGTGATTTAAAACAGCTAAGGTTCTGAATCCTTAAATATAGGGTGTGTAATGAAAGCAATGCTCACAGGTCCTCGATTGTGAGGCTTGGAAACCTTTAATAAGATAGAGCTATAGATATAGCCAACCAAGGAGCATTACCCTTTTATGCACTCAAACCCAGCACAAGTCTCCCTCCGATCCTTACATTTTACATTTCCAGTGAAATACTCCTCTACCAGTGAATGAAAGTCATGTAAATTGTATTTAACCAATGCAAGGTTAAAAATCAGAGCCAAACTATCTAAAAAATATTAAATTCAGAACTGGTGAGCTTTTTTCTACCCTCCGTTTCAGTACCCTGACATATAAAAGTCAAAGAACTCCTCTGTTAAGACTGAAATCCCCAGGAGGAAGAAGGCTCAGATCTAGTCTGAGAGCACACAATGGAATCACAGCTGACGATGCACATCTTTTTCTAGATGTCTCCATATGCTTGAGAGGTCCCCCCCTCCCCAGCCAGGCTTTAAGGGACTTGATACTCTCTGCCACCAAGAATCTGAGAACATTTTCAAGGATCATTGTAGAGAATGAAGTAAATTAATGTGTTGCTTTTACGCATACAAAAGAGAGAGAAGGGCACACATCAGAGTGGCCATCAGTAACTAAATTAGTAATGGGGGTTTTCAATGTTGTCAAATTTTGAATGTTATTTATGACATTCCCTACTTCTAGCAGCTAAATGTTTGTTTTATCCTCACAGTTTTTAGATTTTGTCACTAAAATAACACCTCAAAGGCTACAGCAAAATGCAATTAATTTTTGTCTACACAAACATCCAAAATTATACAGAATTAAGAATTCACATGATAAATTGGAGAATGGTATATTACAACAGAACACATTTATAGAGCATGGTTAATACTGTTCCCTAAAACTACAGTTCTTTGTCAATTCTTTCTTATGGTAACCAAATATTTATAAAAGCTTGAGAAACCACTATAGAGGAGATAAATATCATGCACATAAGGTACCTCCAAAAATAATAATAATAATAATAAGCCTCCCAAGATTAGTTAAATTCATGGGATACTTAACACAAAATGAATGGATTCATTCTCAGTTTAGTAGGATTCATTATTTGAACTCCCAAAGATTTTTACAAATTCCAGTTGGGAAAAGGATTCTTGTTGCTGTCAGTGTGCACTAAACCTCACCAACAAAGGACAGGAGCACACATACACACACATAAAAAAGCAATGTCCCAGCTGCTGCCTTTTTAAAAGGCAGCTTATTCCTGCCGAGCAACCTGTGCTCTTTCTAGAGAATCAAAGACCTATCCTCCTTATTCTTAAAAGTCAAGAGTTGAGGAAGTCACTGAACTGAACCCAACAGCCAGCATAAAACAGCCAAAGAGGTCTCCTAACCTTGCATAAACCAGAAAAGTACCCACACACTGTACAATTCAACAGTGTTTAAGAAGAAAACTAATTAATTTTTAAGAATCTTTTGTGCGGGAAGTAATCTAGCAAACTACATTTCACTTAGACTTTTTTTTTTCTGTAGACAAATATTCTTTGACTAGCTTTGCTTTTTAAATACCAACGCTTTACGTCTCAAACAGTGATGCTTTGGTTCCTAACTTCATTTTGTTTACTCAAGAAAAAGAAAAAAACAAAACGCATACCATAAACGACAACTTTTTTTTTTTAATGCCATCCCCAAAGCCTAACTTTCAAGTGCACTTTGGAAACTGGCGGTCTAATTAAACAAGGAACCAGTGAAGCCATTACAAACAATGATGCTTTACACTCAATAATCAACTGACGTAAGACTATCCGGACGCCTTCATTTTCAGAGAACCCTTTCAAATTTCACTGTCCCCACGCTGGAGTAGCTGAGTGAAAGTGAGGAAGAAACAAACTAATAACTCCTATGATCTTCTGCACATAAACCGGTCGCTGAGGTCCAGAAGAGACCACTACAACATATGCCATTTTAGAAACGGGCCTCGGAGAGTTACTGCCACATCCTAAGTGGCTTTAGACCTCATCGTGTCAAAACGACGTCTCGTGTGGTGCCAAGAAAAATACACTATCTCGCATAAACTACGTGCCTCCCGGGTCAGAGACCCTATAAGTGACACTACACCAAGACCAAGGAACGGGTGACTAGGGATGGACAAGAGTCGCTAGCTCGGCGTCTCCATGACTCCCCCGCCCCGCGTGCAACTCGGCTCTAACTGGTCGGGAAGCAACCCCGCCCCCCTCCTTCCTCCCGTCCCCACGATTGGCTTACCGACACCCGGCAGGTCAGCTCCCCGCCTTCGATTGGCTCACTGCCCCATCAGTCACACGCAGCGAGATTCGGGTCGGTGGGAGGGGAAGGCGTTGGAGGAGGTGGAGTGGGAGTGGGATTAGAGGACGAGGTGGCGGAGGAGGTGTTCAGGCTTGGTCCCCGGTTTGGGAAAGTTTCCCCTACCAGTGACAGACCCAGAAGGCGTTAGGCCCGGTCCAGCTCTGGGCCAGTGCAAAGGGCTCGGGTCCCCGATTCCCGCCCCTCGGTCCCGCAGGCCCCGGAAACCACTAGAGGGAGGGGGAAGAGGGAGGAACCATCTAACCAGGGACCGACCCACCCCCGATCTCGGAAGAGGCGCCTCCGGGACTCCCCGGAGGGGCGAGGGGCGGGGGACCGGGAGCTCCACAACGCAACGACGACCCCGGCCCCCTCCCTCAGCAGCCCCCAGCGGCCCGAAGGAGAAGTGTCCCGGGCGCGGGGCGTGACCGTCGCGAGTCGGCCGGGAGGGCCCCTCCCGCTTCCCGCCTGGGGCCCTGAGGGCCTGTCCCTTCAGGGGCGGGGAGAAGGGGGAGAGAAAAGGGGGCGCTGGCGAGCCAACCCGGAACCTCCCGGACCGCCTCCCGCCCCCAGCCCCGGCCCCAGCGCGCCTCCTGCACACATGCCCGCACCCAGAAAGTTAAGTCAGGGGCGAGCCCAGCTCGGCGCCGCCGCGGTCCGGCCCCCGGCTCCCCGCCCCCACCGCGGCCCGGCCTGCTCGGCCCGAGCGCGCCGCCCGCCCCGCCCGCCGCAGCTCTTTCCCGTCCGCCCGCGGCGCGCGGTGCCCCTCGCCCCCCGCCCCCGGCGCTGACACGGGCCCGGCCCGCCCGCCGGGCCGCCGATCCCCTCCTCCCAGCGTCTCACCCCGCCGGCCGCCCCTGACATCGCGCTTCACCTTCACACACCCCCGAGCACTTCCCGAGTCCTGCCTCCCCTCGCCCGACACCCACCCTCCGCTGCAGTCGCTCCGCGTTTCCATTAAAGAATGCACCTTCTCAGGATTCACCTTCCCGTCTCAGCCCCTCTCCCCCTGAGGGGACAGGAGCCTCGGTTCTCGCCAACCCCGCACCGAGCGGGCGGGCTGGCGGGCGCCAGGTTCCTCGGGCGGGGGCCGCGCCCGCGCCCCCGGCCTCCCCGCCGCGACTCGGCTCTCACCTCTCGCCGGCGCCGCGGGCTGCAGCCTCCGCCCGCCTCGCGCTCCGGGACTCGTCTCCAGAGCTCTCGCAAAGCGCTGGAGCGCCTCCTTTCTCTCCCAGGGACTCCGCGTCTCCCCGCCGCTTCCCGCCCTCCCCACCCCCCAAGCCCCAACTCCCCAGCTTCGCGGCGCCTCCGGGATGCAACTCCCGTTTTCCGCACACTCCGGCAGCGGTCCCCGCACACAAAAACAGCCCTTTCCGCGGCGCACGGTTCTGCCGGGCTCGGCGCAGGAAGGGCAGTCGCAGCCGGGGGTGGGGACGCGGCGCCCCCCGCCCGCCGCCCGCCTCCCGCCCTCCCTCACGGCCCCCAGGGAAGGCGCGGTTACCGGCTCGGGTCGGTCACGCCGTCAGGTGCCGGCTGCCGTCGGCGCTGACCTTCGCCGCCGAAGCTGTGGCTGAGGCTGCGGCCGCCATGTTCCCGTGTTAATAACTGCTGCCTGGTTGTTTATTTCAATGGAGATCCTCCCCCAACTCCCTCCTCCTCCTCCTCCTCCGCGTCTCCGCACTTGCGGAGAGAGACACAGACCGCGCGAGCTCGCGAGCAGGGGAGGGGGCTCGGGAGCAAGGCCGTCTCTCCCTCCGCCTCCCTGGCCGTGGCCGCCGCCAAGTCCTGTCACTGGGGAAAGGACGGGGCGGAAACTTGCCTCCTGCGCCCCCGGGGAGGGGGCAAAGGTGGACGGAGGGTTCTCCGGAGAGCAGACCCTGGCCGCGGGGTCCGCAGCATCTCCGTCGGCAGACTCCTCTGAGAAGGCGACTCGGGGAGAGGTGAAGAGTGAGGGGGAGAGGGAAAGGGGACAAAGTGGGTGAATGTGGAAAAGGGAGGGTGACCTATGGGTGGCTGCAAGTGAAGGGAGAGTAAACAGATGACTCCATGGGAGGGCAAAGGGCAGTGCCAAAAAAGAAAGCGAGAGAATAGGACAGGCCGGGGCTGCAAAGTGGAGGCAGTGGGTTCTAGGGGCTGCAGACGGCAGGGAAGATGCCCCGGACGAAGATCGGGGAAAGTCAAGTGCCAGCTTCGTCTCGGGAAAAGCCTCCCGCCGGCGCGCAGACCGGGCCCCTCTGCCAGCAGCCTGCCCCCCTAGGGCGCACCTCACACGCCCAGCGTCTGCTGCTACAGCCCGGAGGTGCCCCCTCGTCCATCAAGTCTCCCGCTCCTACGAGGATAGGCTTCTCCTGCAGCAGCCGTAACTCCAGAGGGGATGGAGGGATGCGACTGCAGGAGGCGAACTGAAAGGCGTGCCACCCAGCAATCGCATAATAAAGCAAAAGAGCCCACAGTGTGTAAAACTTAACCTGGTGGAGCATTCTTGTCCCAGGATGAATCACAAAAGTTTTTTTATTGGAAAGACCACTTTTTAGAGTCAGAAAGCGATGTTGGGGGGACGCAGGAGAGTTGCGCCAATAGTTGGAGGATGATTCTCATTTGAATATTACTTGGATTAGTTTTATGCTTTGGAAAAGCAAGGTCTTCCCAACTTAGATATAATTAGTTGGAAAAAACGAACAGCATTTGCATAACAGATTTCCTTATTTGTAGTCTTATCAGAAAGGTCACTTGCCATAGACCATAATAGTGTTTATTGAACACATACTATGTGCCTGGCAGTATCCTGAGTAATTTATATATGCTATAGATTTTGATACTCAAGTTTTACAAGGTAATTACCATTTTTATCCTTCACCAAAAAACTTAAAGAAATAAAGTAATTTGCCTAGGATTATACAGCCAGGAAGCTGGAGAGGATTTGTGCCCAGTCCTGGCGGGCTCCAAAGCCCACACTTTTAATGTTTTCAACCTCAAATTTGTGGGAATACTACCAATTTTATTTTGGGAAAGAAAATGTGTGTGTGTGTGTGTGTGTGTGTGTGTGTGTGTGTGTGTGTATAGATGGAAAATGGAAGTCTATTACAACAAATTGTTAGCACTGGGGAGTATAATAAGTGGGTGTGTAAAGGGGTACTTCCACGTTTCTTTTGTACACTTAACTACAGTGTTCATAATGTTTGCACTGACTGTGTATTAATTTAAGTAAACTTTTAAAGATTATTTAATTGCCTTGCATAACAGAATTATGTTCCCTGAAAACCCACAGCTCTCCAAAAAAAAAATGGAGAAATGGAGGGTTTTTATGGATTGTCTTCTTCCACCAAATACTAGTTCATAGCATTCCTACAATGAGGGTGTAGTCACCTGAGGTCTGTCACATTGCTGCCCTCGGATCTTTTCTCCTGTCTTCACCCCAACACTGAGTTGTGATAAAGGAAAGATTCTCTCTCTTGATTTCTTTTTGGCAGAAGTCCTGAGTCCATCAGTCCTCTGCAACAGTGTATTTCACACTGTCAAAAACCACCCATGATATCTGTGCAAACAACTCCCCATTGCATTTCCATATTTCTCAATAAACTTACTACATGCTCAAGATACATGACTGTTTCACAAAAATAAAACAAACAAATCTGACAGCAAAGCATAGTATGTTCTATGTCCAGCTGCTACTCAATTGCCTGGAGCCTTGAGGAATCCTGTAACTTCTGCTCTCCAATACAATCTCTGGGCTCCTTCAGCACTTCATGCTGTCGTTCTAATAATAATGTGTTGTAGTGGAGTTGTTTATGTATTAGTCTTTCTCCTTCACTACACTGTAAACTAATCAGGCCTCTCAACCACATCTTGTTCTAATTTGTCCATACTGTGGCTCTCACGTAATGTTTTTGTGTTTAACTGAATCTGTAAAATATAAATGCTAGTATCTGATCCAATCTCCATGTCCCCTTCCCCACCTGACCCTCCAATACCTTGCTCTTAAAATACGTTTATAAAAAATGTTTTCAGTATTTTTATAGAACTTAGATTCCTATGAGACCTCAGAATAATTGTTACAGAAACTAGCCGTGAGTATTAGTGAATCATCACTATGATAATGTAAAACGGAAAGGAAGAAAACGCAGTAAATAAGTTGATTTAATGATGCAAAGAAAAAAAAAAGCAAAGATATAGGAACTAGGTATATTACCAACAGAGGACAACCCAATAAGGAAAAAACTGTGGGCACAAAAATTGTGGGTACAAATCATAAAGGGGAAGGAAATTACTGAAATTTAGTAGAAGCAGAAACTTGACAGACTGAGTGGATGAGGCAAGTAGACAAACCAAAAAAAAAAAAAAAAAAAGGCCAGCCAAATTATAAATGCAATATGAAGAAAAATGATAGTTTATATATTTAACAATATGCCTAAAAAAAATGAGAACAATGTGAGTATATAGGGTAAAAAATTTCTATTTTGGCTGCCTCTCTTCCCCAATTTCAAGGTACTTACTGTCTTCATACTTAACCCACATAAAAATGGAAGATTCAATACTATTTTTGTGTTATTAATACTACCAGCATGCATCATGATATAATGAGAGGTAACATGGTATGGTAAAAACAACAACAACAACAACAACAACAACAACTATAGAAGACAGGCAAATAAACATGAACTGCACTTTGCTACTTACTATGTGACCTTAGACAAGTCACTAAATATCTGTTTCTTCATCTGTATAACTGTTGCATTACTCAAACAAAATGATGTAAATAAGTGTACTTTAACTCTCAAACTTTTTATACAAACATGAAGGGATATTATTATGTTGACTAGATCTGTGCATAGCAACAGTTGCCTCTATTTTGGTACACTCTACTTTCAAATTGTAAAAGTGAAAACCTATAGTTCATCCCATTGAAATGTAATTATTGGAAGGGAGGATCAATTAAAACATTCGTTTGACAATTTGATTACTGAGAACAACTATTTGACCAACTGTTCATTCTTATTGCTTGCTTTTTCCAAATCCCTGAAATATTATAGCTACAATAAATGTGTCTAATATAGGTCAAGCATATTATACATATTTTTATTTCTAGTCGAAGTAGGCCTTACATGCATTATTGTTTCCATTTTACATATGAGAAAACCGAGGTTCAAAGAAATTAATTTATGCAAGATCATAAAGCTGATTTTGCAGCATGGCTAACAGATTGTGCTGAGATTCTGTTCTCCATCACTGAATACCCCTACCACTTTAGGCAACACATGCTCTTCACCTTTTTTTCCTCAGTACCTATAACAATGCCTAGAATACAATACAGCCTCAAGAAATGACCATGAAATAACAAGTAAATGAATGAGGGGCTCCCACAAATCATACTGAACACTGTCACAAGATTAATATACCCACTTTTATTCTATTACTGTCCCACTTGAAAACACTTAATCCTTCATTGCCTACAGAATACAATTAAAATCCTTTATGTTATAGTCTTCAGTATAACGCTATTTTTTTCTAGCCATATCTTCTGAAGTAGTAACAGCAACAAAATACTTACTGTACCTTCACTCATTCCAGGGTGTTCTGGAATTGACTGAGTTTCAATCTTGGCTCTTACTAACTGTGTGAACTTAAGAAGCAAGTTATTTAGCCTCTTTGCAAATTTTATGCAATGCAATAAGGTAGGAAAATAAAAAGAAAGGAAGTAAAACCATCTTTATTTACTGATGATGTGATTGTGGACACAGTTCAAAAGAATCTATATACTATTAAAATGAATGCAAGATCACAGGATATAGGTCCACATACAGAAATCAATTCTATTTCTACATAGCAAGAAATGATTGGAAAATGATATTTTTAAACATTTACAAAAGCATAAAAAACACAAAATACTTAGGAATCTACTTAACGAAAGATGTGCAAGATAGACTCAATATTGTTGTCAGCTCTTCCCAAATTGATCTCTAAATTTATTACAATCCCAATCAAAATCCCAGCAGGTCTCTTCAGTGAAAATTGAGATGCTAATTTTAAAATTTATATGGAAATACACATTATCAAGTAAAGCCAAGACAAAATTGAAGAAGAACAGTTTGGATAACTGACACTACTGGTTTTAATACTCACTATAGAGCTACAATAATTAAGACAATGTGATATTGGTGTAAAGATAGACAAATACATCAATGGAACGGAATAGTGAGTCCAGAAATAGATGCCTAAATACACAGTCAATTGAATTTTACAAAGTCATTAAAGAAATTCAATAGAGAAAGAAAAGTCTTATCAATAAATAGTGTGAGAACAACTATTTATTGGTATAGAGAATGAATATTGACTCCTACCTCACACCATACATAAAAATAAATTAGAGATGGATCATGGACTTAAATGTTAAAACTAAAGCTATAAAAACCTCCTACAAGGAAAACTGGGATAATAAATAGTTTACAATTTGGGGATAGGCAAAGATTTTTAAAAAGGATATGAAAGACACTAACCAGGAAAGAAAAGTAAATGATAAATTGGATTCCATTAAAATTATAAACTTCTGGGGCACCTGGGTAGCTCAGACAGTTAAGTGTCTGACTCTTGACTTTGGCTCAGGTCATGATCTCACAGTTTGTGGGTTCAAGCCCCCTATTGGGTTCTGTGCTGGCAGTGTGGAGTCTGCTTGGGATTCTCTTGCTCTCTCTCTCTGCCCCTCCCCTGCTGGTTCTCTCTCTCTCTCTCTCTCTCTCTCTCTCTCTCTCTCTCTCAAAATAAGTAAATAAACTTAAAAAAATTAAAATCACAAACTTCTTATCAAAAATGCCACTAGGAAGAGAAAAGGCAGTCCACGGATTGGGAGAACATATTCGCAATACACCTATCTGGCAAAATAACTGTATCCAGAATAAGTACAGAACACCTCCAAATTAATAATAAACAACTCAATAACAAAATGGACAAAAGACTTGAAAAAGTTGTTTTACAAAAGTATGTGAATGATCAATAAACATACAAAAAGATGCTCAAAGTCACTGGTCATCAGGGAACTAACACAAGTTAAAACAAGAGATACCACTTACACACCCTCTAGAATGGCTAAAATTATAAAGACCAACAATTTCTAGTAATGGCAAGAATGTAGAACAATTGGAACTCTCTTTCATTGCTGGTAGGACTATACAACCACTTTGGAAAATACCGTGGCACTTCCTTTTAAAGTTAAGCATATACTTACCATATGACCCAACGGTTCTCTCCTAAGTATGTACCTAAGAAAACCTTGATCTGGGTGATGGTCACATTTTGACAATGGTTCGTCAAAATTATTGAGTTGTACGGCTGGAATTTTTTCAC
Source organism: Panthera pardus (assembly GCF_024362965.1). Classification (NCBI taxonomy): domain Eukaryota; kingdom Metazoa; phylum Chordata; class Mammalia; order Carnivora; family Felidae; genus Panthera; species Panthera pardus. The sequence goes on from NW_026527002.1 coordinate 20,351,099, forward strand.
TTTGTTATCTGTAAATTATACCTAAACAAAATACCATTTTGGCATCTAAAAACATGGAATGAAAGAGAACTTCTGCAATATAATGAAGTGTATATACAAAGCACCTCTAACACGTGTCAAACTGAATGATGAAACATTTACAGCTTCTCCCTCAGATTAGGAAAGAGAATTGGGGGTGGAATGTCCACTATTACTATAGTCAATATTTTACAGGAAGTTCTAGCCAATGTGATTTAAAAAAAAAAAGTGTAACTATTACTAAGGAAGAAATAAAACTATCATTTGCAAATGGCATGAATGTTCATGTAGAAAGTCCAAAAGAATCAACAAACTATTAGAATTAAATTTAAGATCTCTGGAATGGAAGGTCATTATACAAAATCCAATGGTATGTCTATATGTTGAAAACAATTAGAAAACGAAAACTTGAAATGTACATTGGAAAGCTGTTTGGCAATGTCCTTTAAAGCTGAGCATGTCCGCTTTATGACCCAGTAATTCTACTCCTAAAGTATATATCCAGTGGGTTCCTCAGCAAGGGAATGAATAAATTATAGTGTTTTTGCTCAATGGAATACTATATTGAAGTGAAAATGAAAAAAACATCGCTCCATGCAATGATGTGAATGAATCATATATAAAAATAATCTTGAGTGAAAGGTGCCAGATCTAGAAGAATAGCACTGTATGATGTTATTTACATAAAGGTCAAAGACAGACAAAACTAATTTATAGTTGCAGACGCTGAGACGGTTGTTACCTTTAGGGTGTAGGTGGCACCCAGGAAAGCACATGAGGGAGATTTGGGGATGTTGAGAATATCCTATTCCTAATCTGAGTAGAGGTGACATGGGTATGTTCTTTTGGGAAACATTTTATGTACACTCATTCAAGGTACACACATGTGTACCTATGTATATTATATTTCAACTTAAAAAGCATTATTGTATACATTTACTGATGTCTCCCTAACTAGACTGCAAGCTCCTTGAGGACAGGGATCGTATTTTAGATTTCTTAATATCCTGCACAGGTTTTAGCACAGTGAATTCCTGAAATAGTACTTTCCATAACGTAAGAATATACTGGTGCCAATAAAGTTTATTTGGTTTTAGTATAAGTACAAATAGTAAAGTAAAACAACATACATACATATATGTACAAATAAAATCAATTTATGAAGCATTAACATTTTCCTGCGATTCTCCTGTCTCTTATGTTTATCTGAAATAACTCCAAAGTAAAGTTAGCTGTTAGAAATAGAATCTAATAAATTACATGAATATAAGAGTCACAACTCGTGGACTCCGGTAAGAATCAGTATTTGGATCCACGAGGTGTTGGCCTTATCTCATTGAATGTAGAAGTCCATTCAGGTAGGCTGATGGGGATCTTAGAAGAGAGAAGTAGGTTCCAAACCAGAATCTGAACCCATAATCAGTGTCCCCGGACATTTTGTTGGTTGGTTGGTTGGTTGGTTAGTTGGTTGGTTCACCACATTTTTATCATGGTAAAATAGAGATAACATAAAAATTGCCAATTTAACCATTGTTAAGTGTACAATTCAATGGCATTAAGTACACGCACATTGATCACCACTATCCATCTCCAGAACTTTTTCATGCAAATATGTTGGACACTTTGTTAAATGCATCTGGGACTCTGTTTCTTACCTGAGTCCTACATTTTTAAGATCTTGCACAGCTCGGAAATACTCTATCAGGAAGCTAAAAAAGCACACTCAGAGGGAAAAAAAGACTCCTTTGGTTAAAATTGAGATTGTCATAAAATCCTAAGTCTGGAGGGGGATGTTAATGTGCAATGATAGCCAGGCAGAAAAATATCTTTGAGAAAAAGAGCGCATCTGAATAACAGCTCTTTTTCCTTGGTAAAAGAACCATCTTCTTGCTTCTTTTGAAATAGGCCTTTGTAAACATGGACCACTTGACAAATTGTCCTACTCACCACAAAGCACTCATTCGAGCAATATTTCTTGGGCTTTAAAATATAAAACTCTGTTTTTATTCAAAACATTTACAATGCCAATCAATGTTGTATTTTAATTAGTCTCTTATTTATGAATGTCAGTTTTTGACATCCTTGATTAAATGCCTAGCCTCCTGGCTTGTTTTGTTTTGTTTTTAGCTTTTCCCCAAGATGATTATGAAGTTCTAGACACACTACCTGAAAGATTGCAATTGTTCTCTTCTCCCATCCTAAGCACTGTTAGATGATGAATATCTAAGTTTTCAACTGAGTGGTAGGTATGTGAGTATCTATTGTTCTTAATATCTGTCACACATGTTAAAATAGTATTTTGTGTATATTCAGTATTTAGTAAGAACAATTTTGGGGGCGCCTGGGTGGCTCAGTTTGTTGGGCATCTAACTTCGACTTAGGTCATGATCTCGCGGTTCGTGAGTTCCTGCCCCGTGTTGGGCTCTGTGCCGACAGCTCATAGTCTGGAACCTGCTTCAGATTCTGTGTCTCCCTCTCTCTCTGCTCCTCCCCCACTCATGCTCTGTCTCAACAATAAATAAAACATTAAAAATTCCTTCTATGATAAATATTTTACTTAAGCACATGCTTTTGTTACAAAATAACAAAAGCTAATATTTAGATCTTGCTTTTCTTTTAGACTAAGTTTTAAAATAAACTATGACTTTCTAATACTCTCAATCAATGGGTTCTTTCTAGTAAATTCAGTCCCTGATTTACACATGGCCAGCCAGCCACCTGAGATGGGTAAGGTTCTTGTTAGACTGAAACTTCCTTTTCTTTCTGCCTCTGCCTAGAGTTTTCCCCACTCCTGTTTCCCCTCCCCCCTTCCTATGACGGGCTACTCAGCGGTTTCTTTCCCTCTCTTAATCATGGTTTCATTTACAATATCACCATTCCTCCATGCCCGTGTCCTACTCCTCTTTAGAGTTGATTGTTTCCCTTGCTCTGAGTCCCTGCTGCCACCCTGAAGATAAAATACCAAGCTACAGGTGAGTTTGAGTACCCACATTTCCAGAGACTGGCCATGTTAACCTGGACGTGCTTAACAGGGTTCTTATGCAGGTGCAGCAGACTCAGTTCTAATCTCCCACAGAAACACACACATGATGGTTATGTTCTATGACCTCTGCAGGTTCTATGACCACTGCGGGATGTCACAGGTTTTAGGAAGGCAGCTCTGAGAACCTAAACCCCTTGTAAAACTTTGTTTCTGTAGAAAAACATATTCCGCTTCACCATCAGTCAATAAAAAGGGAAATTTCTGAAAGAAGTCCATGAAGATTGCCTGTACTTTTCATCTAAGACTTCAAGTCTTTCACAAAAACATTGCTTTCTTAAAGAGCCTTTTGGCCACAGCTAATAGTTATTTAGGAACCTGCTATATTCATAACTAAGACACATGTGTTAACCAACTTTGGACATGAAGTGTAAGAGAGATAATGCACAAATTATTTCCAGTGCTGTTGGATAGGCTTCTTTCCATTTATTAATTCAACACAAATTCATTGGGTTGCTATTCTGTGCAAGGCCATTATCCTCAGCATTGGAGACCCAGCCCTGAACAAAACAGGCAAAACCCCTATCTTAATAGGTTTTACAGAGGATGTAAATACTAGGCACTTAAGTATTTGTTGAATGAATGATTAAATGTGGCGAAGAAAACCATTAGAATATGATAAATATTTATGTTTTACAAAATTCAGTGAAATCAGTGAACAAAGGGGTTGCAGAACATAAATTAGGGGAATTTGTTCCAGCCATCAAGGTTAACATATTTCCTTATTATAATGAAGCAATATCGGGTAGAAGTGTTGGGTGATCAGAACCAGAAGGCCAGCACTCTACCACGCACATGGCCCTGACTTTGCAGAGCACTAGTTAGGAGTCAAGTGCCATCATACCACTACCTCCGTAACTTTTTGCAAATTATAACTTCGAGACCAAAGTTTATTATATCAATAAGTAATTTTGATATATCATCTTAACTGCAAGGACTCAGTGTCAGTTTACGGTAGCATTGTAACAAAGGACAACATTTTACCAAATGCAACAGAGGCTTCATTCTATAATAATTAGGTTACATTTTAAATCCCATCATCATAGATTTCTGTAACATATTTTTGTCTTTATGGTGTTACCTATGATTGCAATCCCTAAAAAGGAAATGTCTATATATCTATATATACAAAGAAGAGAGACAGAGAGAGAAACAGAAACAAAGAGAGACAGAGAGATAAAGATTGAGATAGAGAAAGAGAGAGGTGAGGGGGATTTATTTGAAGGAATGGGCTCATGTGATTATGGGAGGTGGGAAACCCAAAATTTGCAGCGGGGGCCAGCAGGCTGGAAATTCACGCAGGAGTTGATGTAGCGGTCATGAGTCTGAAGGCAGTCTAGAGACAGAATTCCTTCCTTCCTGGGAAAGCTCAGTCTTTAAATGCCTTCAGCTGTTTGGATGTGGAGCATCCACATTATGGAGGGTAATCTGCTTTATTAAAGGTCACTGATTTAAATGTTAAATTTAAAAAAAACAAACAACTTTCACAGCAACATCTAAACTGGTGTTTGATCACACAACTGGGCATCTCAGCCTAGACAAGTTGACACGTAAAATTAACCATCACAGTCTACTGCTTGTCAACTTGACTTTCATACACATCTCCTTAAACCATACTTAATTTCCTAATAAAGACAGTAAAAAAAGTCATACTTCCACTTAACATAATATGACGATCCTGTGTACAACTGAAAGCATACCAACTCCTTCCTAGAAGAGGTTCAAAGACCTTGGGTCATGTTCATGATTTTCTGGTAACTTAAATATCTGGTAACTTAAATACTATAATGTAAAGTTAATTCTTTTTTTTTTTTTTTTTTTCGATTTATTTTGAGAGAGAGAGAACACGCATGAACAAGGGATGATGGGTTCCTGGCTCCGTGCTGCCAGCAAAGAGCTTGAGGCTGAGCTTGATCCCACAACCATGAGATCATGACCTAAGCCAAAATCAAGAGTCGGGTGCTTAACTGACTGAGCCACCCAGGTGCCCCCTTAAATACTATGATATAAAGTCGTATATATCTCATAGGATAAGGGAATAAGAGAGGGAGGAAAACAAATATGCAGATAGATACATACACACATACATACATATGTACACACACACAAGCATATTCATAACAAAATAAAGAAGAAATACTTATAACAAATATGGTCTTCATTCTGTAACTGGTCACATGGTCATAACTGTTATTTACAACTGCCTTCTCTCGCTACCCATTCCATATTCTTCAGCAAGCACCTTGGCTGGTTATGATTCCTTACCCAGTAGGATGTCCCAAACCCTCATTCATGAAGAATCTGGGCCACGAACAGATCTGCCAGAATTAGATTGTTGCAGTTTTCCATTGATTTTAATCCAGGGTATAGTGCTAAGGCACTTCCTGAATATCAGACATACTCTTCCTTACCTCCATTATGTGGTAAGCCACCCAATTTGCCCTTGGTAATTGGGATCAATCAGTTAGCCAGGACAGTAACTCTCTTCTTTGCCTGTTAGTTCAGAGGCATAAGAAACCCAAAGTGGCCCGGCAGCAGTCTTAAATTCCAGTCCATGTAATCACTGCTGTGTCTTCTGATGGAAGCATTCCTCCCTTTGGAACTAAGACCTCTAGACCAGCAGAGCATAAGGTCACAGGACTGGAAGCAAAAATTTTACTAGTGGATCACTGGGGTAGTATTAAATGGTGCCACTCCAGTTTTCATCTCTTGACTCTTGGACCCATAAATCCTGACTGTTGCAGAAACAGCACCGTATATTGGATGCCAATTTAGAGTAAATACAGCCTCCTGGAGAACCTTGCCCCAACCCTGCAAGATACTGCCAACTCGCTGGTTCTGTAAGGCAGTCTTCAAGCGGCCGTTACACTACTCTATCCAGCCAACTGCTTCAGGATGGTGGGAAATATGGTAAGACCAGAAAATTTTATGAGCATGGACCCACTGCCCCACTTCATTTGTCATGAAGTGAGTTCCTCCATCAGAAGCAATGCTCTGTGGGGGCGCCTGGGTGGCTCAGTTGGTTGAGTGTCTGACTCTTGATTTTGGCTCAGGTCATGGGATTGAGCCCCTCATGGGGATCCATGCTGAGTGTGGAGCCTGCTTAAGATTTTCTTTCTCTCCTCCTGCCCCTCACCCCCACTTGCATGCTCTCTTTCACTCTCTTTCTGTCTCTCTCAAATAAATAAATGAATAAATGAATAGGTGAATAAATGAATAAATGAATAAGAAGCAATGCTTTGTGGAATACCACAATAGTGGACAGGATGACCCATTCTGGGGCTACCACTCCACCTCCTACCCCAGTGACTTTTGTCATCACACAGTGGGTTCATGAACAGTGTGGCCATGATGGCAACACAGACTTTCATTTTCCAAGACAAACCGGGGCTCTGGCCCCCACTGAGTGCCCAATCGGCCAGCAGCAGAGACCAACACTGAGTCCCTTCTATGGCACCATTCTCCAGTTAGATACCTGGTGCCAGGTTGATTACATTAGACCATTTCCATCATGGAAGGGGCAGCATTTGTTCTTAATGGACTAGACACTCTGGATATGAATGTGACTCCCCTGCATGCAGTGCTTCTGCCCAAACTACCATCATGGACTACTTTGCTACAGAGCGCGGTCTCTTTACATTCTGGAAGAGAATACACTAGCACTGAAGCAGTAGTTACAACAGTTACTAACTGTTACAACTGTTACAACAGTTACAACTAGTTACTAACTCAACTTTCTTTTGTAACCGAAAATCTAGTACTTTATTAGCAATATAGCAGTTTTTAATAAACTTGCTCTAAATGCAAAAAAAAAAAGTCTTACTCATAAATTACTATTGGTTATAATAGTTATTATAATAGTTACTATTGGCATACTCTCAGCAAATTGGTATATCTGTAGTACCAAATCGAGTGTTCTATTCAGCTTACTTTCTATCAGTGTCTGCAATGGGGTATTGGTGTCAAGCTGAAAAGTTAAAAAAAATTTTTTTAACATTTTATTATTTATTTTTGAGACACAGAGAGACAGAGCATGAACGGGGGACGGTCAGAGAGAGAGGGAGATACAGAATCTAAATCGGGCTCCAGGCTCTGAGCTGTCAGCACAGAGCCCGACGCGGGGCTTGAACCCACACACCACAAGATCGTGACCCGAGCTGAAGTCCTACGCCTAACCGACTGAGCCACCCAGGCGCCCCAAGCTGAAAAGTTTTAGATCCAACACCCCCACCCCCACCCCGGGGCCTATTTTCAGGATTTCTTTGTAGTAGAAATTTGTAGGATTTTTTAAGAATTTTGTAGGAATTTTGGAGAATATACAGAACAAGATACCCGGATTCTTTGCTGAGCAAATTCTCCTAGTGCATTTGGCTCGATTTCACTGCTAGCTCTTTCTTGAATTTTACTAGGTTATTCATATGTTAAATTTTAAGTAAGGGCATTTTTGCAATTCTTTATGAAGTTTTTTTTTTTTTTTAATTTTATTTATTTAAGTAATCTCTATACCCCATGTGGGGCTCGAACTCACAATGCCCCCCAGAGGTCAAGAGTCACAAGTTCTTCCAACTGAGCCGGCCAGGCGCCCCTTTAAGAAGTTTTTATTTTCAGTCTGCTCACTCTTAAAATAATGTTTTTTTTTTTTTAATGAACTAAAATGGTACATTTTATGTAGCATATTTGAAGAAAATGGTAAATGATTTTTTTGTAATAGCATCTATTTTTAACTACTGTGCTATTATGCATAATATGTTTTCTTTAAAATTTGTCATTTTTCCCTTCCCTTTAATATATCATTGTGATATTCTTAACTATATTTTAATTCTATTTTGGAATGATTATGCTTTCTTCATGAGCTACTCTTTTACTTTGTTTTTCTTGCTCTTTTCCCCTTCCCTACAGATTGTTTCTATTCTATTCTTGGTCTGTCCTATTGGCCCTCTCTCCTGTATTTTTATTGATTTCTACTTTTAATCTAACTCTGTAACTATCTTTTCCTATAATTCTGAATAACTTAAGTATCATCTATCAAAATGAGCTTTTTTCTATCTTTTATACCAATGTTGAACCAATTCTGTTATTTCAAGGCACCCTCAAATTTAACCTCAGTTTCAAACTTCCCATTTGCTGCTGATATAACTGTGGCGTTTATCTACATCCCACTTTCCTATAATTTCTATTATATTTTAAAACTTGATTTAGATACAACGTGATAAGAACATATTCTATGACTATGCCTGAAATTAGATTCTAAGATACTCTTTATTCAGAGGAAGCCCGTATATGCCTCTATCACAGGATATCACCAAATTTGCTGAAGTACTCTTTCTCCTATTACTAGGTGATAAGCTTCTTGAAAGCAGGGGGCATGTGCAGATCTCTAGAGTCTGGCATAGTGTAGGTTTTTAACGACTGAATGAGTAAACGAGAACAGTCAGTTGTGCAATTTCCCTGGTCTTGTCCACAAAACACACTCCCCCCAGCTCGAAATGACACCGAATGGGATTTCTTTTACAGAGGCCAAACCTTCTAATTTCCCAATTGGACTTACTTTACAGCAAAAATATCCTCAGAAAAATGCATTCATTTTAACCTATTCATCCAAGGCAGAAGTTGTCAGCCTCGGCTGAAGATAAGAATCACGTCCTCGTCTCAGTCAAAATAAATTCGGGGCCCCAGAGGTGACTCCAAAGTGCACGCACGGGTGAGAGCTGTGCCAAAGACAGACCCAACCAGTGGCACGTTCAAAGGAGCAAGGGAAGGAGAAAAATAAGATCCTTAATGCCCTGTGGTGGAGAATTCTTTCCTTTTTTTAATGTTTCAGGTTTTTATGCAAATTACTTATTGGGGGAAGGGGAGGTGATAAGTTTGACAGAAACCCAGCTCTTCCTTCAGGAGGCTGGGGAGGGAAGGGCCCGTTTGTAAAAGTGAACTGTTGTCTTGAAAAATTAAAAGGAAAGATTCTAAGTACCTTCTAAAGAGGCAAACTTTGAAGAGGAAAGAATTTAAAATTTAAATTTAAAACTGAGGTCACAGATTCCAACAAATGCTCATAAAAGGGCCCTTTGAGTTTCTGGGGCTTTTTACAAAAATATTCCGCAGGCTTGCAAATACGGCACATGTATTTGGTATACAGGCTAAGAGAAAGGCATAAAGAAGAATAAAAGTTGACATAGAGAGACTTGACCAGAGGAAAACTGTTGTAAAGACTTAGCGGTCCCCAAATATGTGTCTATATCGTAACTGCAGTGACATCAAAGCTATCTGGGAATATGGATGAGAACAAGAGAGGATGTAAACCATTGGCATGTTTCAGAGTATTGGACTTGTAGCCGAAAGCTCTAGTTCCTTCTTTGCTACTAGCTTGCTGCACTTTTTTAGGCTGGTCTCTTCACTTCTCCCAGGCTCTGTTTCCTTAGCTGCAAAATGAAGGATTCGAAAGCTTGAACTAAGTGGGTGCTTCCCACAAAGTTTCTCTAAAAGACTAAATACGTGCACCCCCAGACTCAGTGTGGGGGTAGCCTGAAGCACCCACCACAAGTCAAAATCTTTTAAAATTCTCCTGTTTTGTCTTAAAAGTTTCTGTCCTGGTATGTGAATTATTTCTCAGTAAAGCTGTTTGTTTTCTTTTTCTTTTTGAATTCCTTGTACTCTTTTATCCCTTAACTATTCTTTTTGTGGGTTTTTTTTTTTTTTCTTTTAAATACGGTTGAGCTTGTATTGTATGCAACATGTTACGGGCACCTGGGCAGCTCAGTCGGTTAAGCACCTGACTCAATTTCCGCTCAGCTCATGATCTCACAATCTGTGGGATCCAAGCCCTGCGTCAGGGTCTGCACTGACAGCATGTTTCCTACCTCAGATTCTCTTTCTCCCCCTCCCTGTGCCCCTCCCCTGCTCGTGCTTTCTCTCTCTCTCTCTCAAAGTAAATAAATTTTTAAAAGCTTAAAAAAATTAAAAGTTTATATTCTGCTTTTTTCAGAGTGTGCTATCTACATTTCACACATGTCACTAAAAACACTGCTTTTCTTTCTTTCTTTCTTTCTTTCTTTCTTTCTTTCTTTCTTTCTTTCTTTTTTTCTTTCTATCTTTCTTTCACTTTTCTTTTAATAGCTATACAATATTCAGTCATCTGGCTGTACTCTAATGTATTAACTGGCTCTGAATTTGGGATATTCATGTTACAGCACAGTGTGTTTTCACCACCATAGTCCCTTAATTCCTTCTGCTTCACTCCGTGTAAAGGCTGAGATTTCTTTATAGTTTCTAATTGAATCCTCTGAAGTGTGAAGATTATAAGATGAAAATAATTTTTTTCTCTTATTACTGCAGTGTGTTAAGCAGTCTCTTGGTGACGTAAGTTGTACTTCATTCTTTAAGATCTTATTGCTAAAGAGGGAAAAAAAGAAACTAACATTTACTGAAGGTCTATCCATACAGGGTCTTTTGTAAAGGTTATCACATGTCATCAACCCAGTAAGGTAATGATTGTATCCCACTTCATGTGATAATAAGCCGAGGCTCAAAGAAACGAGGTAACTGGCTAATGATGTGTAGCACAAAGGTATAAATTGGGTCTGATCTCCCCCAGATCTGTCCCAGGCCATCCTGTTCAGGACACTTTGGTCCCATAGCAGGAGCAGAGGGAGCACACAGCCATCCCAGTCCTTCCCTCAGCCCAAATCCCACTGGCCAATCTCTTTTCTTAGTAGTGCAATGGTCTCTCCTGTGATGAACATCTTGGTTATTATTATTATTTTTTTTAAACTTTATTTTTTTTGAAAGAGAGAAAGAGAGCCCATGCTCTTACATGCATGAGTGGGGGAGGGGTAGAGAGAGAGGGAGAGAGAGAGAATCCTAAGCAAGCTCTACACTGTCAATGTAAGCCTCACCTGGGGCTCAATCCCACAAACTATAAGATCATGACCTGAGCTGAAATCAAAAATCAGATGCTTAACCAACTGAACCACCCAGGAGCCCCAAACATCTTATTTTTTGATAAGGGTCCTTTGATATATAGCAAATTGTTTGTCAAAGAATAAATAAATTAAAAAAAAATTTTTTTTAAATGTTTATTCGTTTTTTGAGAGAGGTGGGGACAGAGCATGAGTGGGGGAGGGGCAGAGAGCCAGAGACACAGAATCCAAAGCAGGCTCCAGGCTCTGAGCTGTCAGCACGGAGCCCGATGCGGGGCCCGAACCCATGGACCACGAGATCATGACCTGAGCTGAAGTTGGAAGCTCAATGAACTGAGCCACCCAGGCGTACCTTAAAGAATAAATAAACTAAGGATTATTTTAAAGCTTACAGTAGGAGTCAATAAACTTTATCTGCAAAGGGCCAGATAGTAAATACTCTAGCCTTTGCAGAATATGTGCTCGGTGTCCCAACTACTCACCACTGTCCTTGTAGTGGGAGAGCAGCCACCCACAGTCATTGACAAATGGGCGTGCTGTGTTCCAATAAAACTTTATTTAGGGACACTAAAATTTGAATTTTGTGTCATGTTCACTTCTTTTTTTTTTTTTTTTTTTAATTTTATTGATTCATTTTGAGAGAGAGAGTGTGTACCGAAAGGGCACAGGGAGAGAATCCCAAGCAGGCCCTGCACTATCAGTGTGGAACATGATGCAGGGCTGGAACACACAAAATGTGAGATCATGACCTGGGCCGAAAATGAGAGTCAGAAGCTTAACTGACTGAGCCATCCAGGCTCTCCTCTAATGTTCACTTCTTACAAGATATTCTTCTTTTGATGTTTTCCCATCCATTGAAAAATGTACAAACCATTCCTAGCTCATAGGCAGTAAAAAAAGTCTTCATGGGCTAGTTTACCCCCAGCCTCAGCCGTAAGTAGGTAAGGTGTTCAAATGTAATGCTTGCTGTGGTCTACAGCTCTAGGTGAGTGAGTGATAGGGTATATGTGGGTTATGTTCTATTTGGTCCATTAGGAAAATTATAAAAGATGTAGAATAAATCAGTCAATAAATCCCTATTTGTACCTTAACGTATGTTGATAGTAGGTAAGTGATATCAGAAACGCATCTCCTAGAGGCCAGGCAATAATGAATCCCCTCCATAGCAGTGATGCGCTTAGCACTCTCATTTCCTGGAAGGCATCCTTGCACTAAGGATGATAGGTCTTGATATTTCCACCTTGCACTTCCCCTTTAAAGACTGCCCATCACTAGGTCAGCCACTCCCTCCTGTGGCTACATGGTAGACTTAAACCTTAAACCTGCTCCCCTCTAGGCACTTGTACCCCAATGTTTACAGCAGCACTCTCAACAATAGCCAAATTATGGAAAGAGCCTAAATGTCCATCAACTGATGAATGGATAAAGAAATTGTGGTTTATATACACAATGGAGTACTACATGGCAATGAGAAAGAATGAAATATGGCCTTTTGTAGCAACGTGGATGGAACTGGAGAGTGTGATGCTAAGTGAAATAAGCCATACAGAGAAAGACAGATACCATATGTTTTCACTCTTATGTGGATCCTGAGAAACTTAACAGAAACACATGGGGGAGGGGAAGGAAACAAAAAAAAGAGGTTAGAGTGGGAGAGAGCCAAAGCATAAGAGACTGTTAAAAACTGAGAACAAACTGAGGGTTGAAGGGGGGGTGGGAGGGAGGGCAGGGTGGGTGATGGGTATTGAGGAGGGCACCTGTTGGGATGAGCACTGGGTGTTGTATGGAAACCAATTTGACAGTAAATTTCATATATTAAAAAATAAAAAAAAATAAATAAATAAACATTAAAAAATAAAAACAAAACAAAAAAAAAAACCTGCTCCCCGCCAAACCCCCTGCCACCACCCTCATTCCTCTTTCACCCCATTTCTTTACTACCTCAATTCCAACAATCCTTCCGCGCCACTGAAACCTCTAATCAATTGTTCCTATTACCCGCCTCTTTTCCTTCTCACTCAGACCCTCCCTTTCCTCCTCAAGCTGTCTAAACTTCAAGGTCAATCCTGACCCTGTCTTCCTTGCTTATGCCCTCAGGGGCTGATTTTTAGTAAGCAGGTTAGGTATCTTCAACTCAGATAGGAAACATTGGAGAAGTGGACGGTAGCACAAGATAGTGAATTAAACCCCACGCCCGCCCTCCCCCAGGTTGTGCTGCCCCTGAGGGCGGCCCCTTTTGCCAAAGCCAGCTGGCCTGCTCGCTCCTTCAATGCTAGGGGCCACGTGTACCACTCTGGTTGGGAGCATTTCTCCAGGGACTGCCCGCTCTCCAGCCTATGTCCTACCCTAAGTCCACGACTCATCTCTCTCCCAAGCATCAGGCCTAAGGCACAATCAGAGGGGAGAGTGTAAATGAAGCTACACTTTCCAGAAATATTTGGACCACTGTCTCCATCACCCTCAGCTCTATCAGCTGTATTTTTCACAGACTAAATCTGGGTGCAGAAAAAAACATTAGATACCAGAGACACAGCAAAAACTCTTCTCTCTATAGTTGGATAATTTGTGCCTTCTGGGTCAGGAAGACAGATGACCTCATACTTCCTACTGGGAAATAACAGGTTTGGGAAACAGACTAGTGATTCTCATCCATTGCAACTGATAAGCTGACCTAAGACGCTCTTAAAAATACCGAACATATGTCAGAGCAAGCAAAATGTATAAATGACATGACACTCTTTTGATGATCGGTAAAAACATGCATGCTAAAAGAGATCCAAGGAAAAAAATTAACTGCTTTTAAACAGAATGGTAAGATTAATAGATGAAGTTACCATACTCTGTTTGGCTTCAGTAGAGCATTCACATGGTTACCCAAAGTTGTGCTAATTAAATCGTTTCACATTGACTAAGTTATGGGCACTAGCAAATAGACCAAGAACTGAATAAAAGAGCAGCAGAAAATATGGTCTTGCTTTAGGTTAATGATGTGCCCCGTGAACTCTCCGATACCTGGCATGGTGTTCACTACAAAGCTTTAGTGTGTGGTTCTTTTTTTTTTTTTTTAATATTTATTTTTTGAGAGAGAGACAGAGACAGAGACAGAGACAGAGTGTGAGCAGGGGAGGGGCAGAGAGAGAGAGAGAGGGAGACACAGGATCCGAAGCAGGCTCCAGACTCCGAACTGTCAGCACAGAGCCCGACGCGGGGCTCGAACTCACAAACTCTGAGGTCATGACCTGAGCTGAAGTCGGATGCTCAACAAACTGAGCCACCCAGGTGCCCCTAGTGTGTGGTTCTTTTATGTACCCATTCAATATTATTTGATGCAAGTGCCCAGACATGGGAGTCCATGCCTGTGTATCTGTTTGTCATTTCATTTCTTATGCTTAGCGTTGTGCGTGGCATTGGTGACCTCGGTCACTAGATACAGCTTGCAAGAATGATGACCAAGTGTGGTGGTAAGGATGTCACACTGAGAAGTTCTGGATTGGGTTGTAAACCTTTGAAGAAAGTGTAAATTATACTTAGTGTGTCATCTGTTCTAATTATTTGAGTATGGTTAATTTCATATTGTGTCAAACGGCAAATTCTCAATTTCATGTGATACCTTTATTTTCTCCCAGGTGACGGTTAGAGTTTATTGGAATATTATTGGGATGGTGGGTCCAGTGTTAGCACTTTAAAGGTGGCCTGGAAGGCAATAAATACCCTCAGTTTTCAGGGGGAGAAACGGACAGCATTTCATGAGAACAGAGAAACTAGTAAAACTAGAAATAAAATGAAAATTAACCTGAGAAATATGTATCTTTAAATATGTAACTTTTTGTTGAAAAAGGAAGATTGAAATAGTGTCAGATATAGAATTACACTTCACTGTTAAGTAGTGATGTGTTCATATGAATGCTTTACTAAAATCAAATATATAAAGTACAATACCTTCTTTTCATTTATTAATCTTACACCTCTATTTATTTTTAAATATATTTTTTTCATGTTTATTTTTGAGAAAGAGAGAGAAAGACAGAGTGTAAACAGGGGAGGGTCAGAGAGAGAAAGGGTGAGAGAGAGAGGGAGACACAGAATCGGAAGCAAGCTCCAGGCTCTGAGCTGTCAGCACAGAGCCCGACGCGGGGCTTGAACTCACGGACCGTGAGATCATGACCTGAGCCGAAGTCGGACGCTTAACCGACTGAGCCACCCAGGCACCTCGTACATCTCTTTTTAAAAGCAGTTATTTTTTTCCTCAGATTAATTTTCTTCCAGTATGGATACTTTTATTGGTCAGCAAAATAGTGTAATGTCATGTAAACATCTTACCACTAAAGACCAAGCAAGTAGAGTTCAATAACCTGCTGCTGGAATGTTGTAAAGCCATTGTAAACTGTCTCAATGTCCATAAGAAGGTGAGTAGCTATTCCCACAATTCATACAAACAGGTATATCCTTCCCGGGTTCCAGGGCCCTGTTGTATCTCTCTCAGCTTAGCAGAGCCAACTATACCAAAAGTTGCTTGTAGGAGGAAGATGCTATGAGGGTGGCCCGTGACCCCAGATTTCATTGACACACATGTGAATCCCCTTCAACATGATGCCAAACCACTGGTTTACATTTACTTCCCAGGAAGTCAAACCAGGCAGGTTACAACTGGGTGTCATGGCTTTTCCAGCTTGCTAAGTGAGGCACTTTTAGGTACAGACAAAATCACACACATGCCTTAAGTGCCAGTTCACAGACACCTGCCTATACTAAGGCTAAGTGAAAGTGGAAACCTATCAATATTCTAAATAAAATACACTTTTTAAAAAATATTAAATTAAAAAAAATGTTTACTGTTTATTTATTATTGAGAGACAGAGAGAGACAGAGCATGAGCATGGGAGGGGCAGAGAGAGGGGGAGACACAGAATCCGAAGCAGGCTCCAGGCTCCGAGCTGTCGGCACAGAGCCCAACGCGGAGCTCGAACTCACGAACCACGAGATCATGACCTGAGTTGAAGTTGGTCGTTGAACCGACGGAGCCACCCAGGCGCCCCTTAAAGATTTTATTTATTTAAGTAATCTCTACACCCAGTGTGGGGCTCGAACTTACAACCCCGAGATCAAGAGTCGCATGCTCTACCGACTGAGCCAGCCTGGTGCCGTTAAATAAAATACACTTCAATATCAGATTACAAGGACATAAAGATAGGGGGAATGTAGTGAGAAAATTAACATAGTTCTCATGTAGGGTTGATAAGAATATATTTGCCCCTCCAAAGTTTTGTTAAGAACATTTTTGCTGCTGTATGTATAAAAAAATTTTTAAGGAAAACATTATAATGTGTCTCGAAATCTTTAATTTCCAGCTGTTCTACTGTCAATGACAATGGGAGACAGAAATTTAGTTTAGTACTTTGCCTGAAGCAAGGCAGCATAGCAACTATTCTGTAGGGCAAATTGCTCAGCAAGCAATATGCCCTCTGTGTGGAATCCAGCATGGGCCATGTTGAACTAATTTGCCAAGAAAAAAGTCTAGAATAAAGATTTCACTATATCTCAGTTACTTACTGTGGGAAACTACTATATGTGTTTTGCGATTTTCAGTTTACTATCGGGAGGATAAAAATTTATTGTGGTTGATGTCAACATTTAATCACTTTGGAGTCTCTGTATTTCAAAACCCTAAACTTTCAGAGTTCCAATTTGCAGTTTTACTGCCTTATGCTCAAGCATGTTCGGCTGGGTCAGGCTGAGTACACTGCTCATCCATTTACCTTAAGGAATTATAAATGCACAATTTTAAGATGTTTGGTTGCAATGCTGTAACAGGCTCAGTTCTTCCATTTATATTGAAGCCTGATAAAAATACGCGTGGGGGTTGTGGTGCGAGGCTGACCACTATCCTCTCGTATGGCTCCTCCCGAACGAAGGCTATCTGTCTGCCAGCAGGGCGTGGCTGGCCCAGAGGGTGACAAGCCTTTCAGTTCAGCAGAGCTACTTGAATACGTCTTTATAAGAATGTAGGAGTTCCGCACAGCTGTTATCACTCTGCTTAAATTATCCATCTTTCCTTGTAGTCCCTTTCTCTTCTCTCTTTCATCTTTTCTTTCTTCCGTTTTTATGTATGTATGTATTCATTCATTTATTTCTTTATAAACGTTTATTTATTTACTTTGAAAGACAGAGTTCGCGTGTGTGCACACGCACAGGAGCAGGGGAGGGGCAGAGAGAGCGGGAGAGAGAAAATCCCAAGCAGGCTCTGCACTGTCAGCGCCTGCCAGTAAGGGGCTCGATCTCACTAATCATGAGATCATGACCTGAGCCGAAATCAAGAGTCAGTTGCTTAACCCACTGAGCCACCCAGGGGCCCCTTCCTTTTTTTATTTTTAAATATCTGCTCTTTTCTAGACTAAACTCACTTGATACGTAATGAGGGGCAATTTCTCCCAGAGTTGTGACAGTTGTAAAGTCATCCTTAAGAATCTTGACATCTCATTCTCTTCTTCTACAAGGAAAGACTTAAATTTATTAAATACGTACAGTGGAAATATGAAACAATCATAATTAATCTTAAGTGGGGAGCATAAAAAATAATAAATGTGAGGTTTTAAATTTTAATCACCAAACTGAAGAACAAAAGGATCAAAGACCAAGATCATAAAGATATCAGCAAGAGATGATTTGTGAACTTGAAACAATGTACGACTTTAGGACATTTTTAAATTTTTTTCACTAAATGCTCCTTGCTTTTGCATTTTTAAAAAAAATTTAATATTTATTTATTTTTGAGAGAGAGAGAGACAGAGACAGAGAGAGACAGAGAGAAACAGAGCATGATTGGGGGAGGGGCAGAGAGAGAGGGAGACACAGAATCCGAAGCAGGCTTCAGGCCGTCGGCACAGAGCCTGATGCAGGGCTCACTTGAACTCACGAACTGCGAGATCATGACCTGAGCCAAAGTCGGATGCTTAACCAACTGAGCCACCCAGGCGCGCCCCTTTTTCATTTTTTTTTAAATAACGTTAGGTTGCAACTACTAATTGTAATAGAAACCAACAAAATGATACATAGAAAGCTATGCTTGCCTTCAGTAGGCTTTCTTAAAATATCTAATTTACATCACAAGTAAAATGAGGTAAAAAGAGAAACCTCTTACCCCTTGAGGAACACGGTATAAATTAGTCACTTGATAAGAACTTTTACTTTAATAATTACCTTTACTTTTGTAACCGAACTACATTTTTTTTTACAGCTTTTATTAAGGGATAATTCTCATACAAGAAATCATGATGAAAGTGTACAACTGGATAAGCTGTGACATCTGTACGTATCCCTGCAACCACCAGACTGATGAAGGCAGTGAACATATCCATCACTCCTCCAAGCTTTCTTGTGCCCTTGGTGATTCCTCCCTCCCTCAGCCTCCTCCCCTCCACCCTCCTTCCTTGGGGCAACCACTGATCTGTTTGCTGTCACAAGGGTTATTAGTTTAGCATTACTTTTAATAATCTATAACGAAACTGAAATCATCCTTTTCACGCAATTTGAAAAAAGAAAAGGTCTGCTTTGTTTCCTAACTGGAAGAAAAAGTAACAACCCTAAGAGCAAAAGGGTGACACACAGGTCATTAGAAAACACTCTTAATTGAGTCATGATCGTGCAGATTCTCTTTCATACTCCACAGCCTAATGCTAATTGGATTAAAGAGTCAAGAATCCAGGAAATGAAGTAAAAGAGGAGGTGTGTTGATTTTAATAAATAGGGTTTTTTTTTTTCCTGTCTCATCTGTCAGCTTATTTCTAATTAATAAATGGATTTTCAAAACCTGGCCAAAAATAACAGCGGTTCAAATACACGATATGGTTCTTAAAAAAAAAAAAAAAAAAAAGCAGCTGCATGTTGGAGTTCTCTGCAATAATAAAGTGAATTGTTGCAAATGATATTAAAACCCTACCTAAACGCTACCTTGCAAAAATATAGATTTATTCTAATCCATCATTACAATACGTAAAACTTCTGTTGGCATATAAGTTGAGAATGCTAAAAACTCTAGCAGGTCAATTTTGGTGTTTGTGGAATTATGTATTTGTTTTGTGTCTTTAATTAAATAAACATGTTTATAATATATGTAGAGTATGTAATTTATTTCTCTCCCTTTCCAATATCCATTATTCTGTTAAACTCGAAGGTATGCTTCCACGTTTTGAGAGTGTTTTTGTGAGATGTGATATTTCAAGCAAACTCAATACTTCATTTTGTAAACAGCACATTTTTCATTCTCTTGACATCACCAAATGAGAATGCTGTACATTGGAACATAAAACAAAAATAGGTCCAACTTGGTTGGAATTATATGTAGCACTAATGCTCCTTATTGATTACCACAAGGGTGTTGGCTCTGGCTTTATTACAGCTTTTCCACTCTAGAGCGAGAACTAGAAGGACAGTGTTTGTGACAGGTGGTTGCACTAAAATGTCTTCATGTGGCGAATGCCTACTCCCTGCTCTCGTACAGCAAATTAGTCCTTCACGATGAATGAAGTATTAGGTCTCTGGACTATATGTATTTCAATCCTTGAAAATGCTTAGATAATTTTAATATCAATAAGTCTACGTAGACTCCTATATATTTCTACCTGGGTTTGCATGTGAATTTTAATTAAAATATGTTCCAGTCTATCATTTCACCCACCGTTTACAGAGTTTTGAAAGATAGGGTAATGACCAACCTAATTTTACAATTCACTGAAGAATATTTTTATTCATGTATTTCTTGTTTTTAGTTTATTTTTGGCAGAGAGGGAGGGAGGGGGAGGGGCAGAGACAAAAAGCGAGAGAGCATCGCAGGCAGGCTCCACACTGTCAGTGCAGAGCCCGACGCGGGCCTCAAAATCGTGAACCGTCAGATCATGACCTGAGCCAAAATCAAGAGTCGAGGCTTAACCGAGTCACCCAGGTGCCCCTCATATATTTCTGATTTAAAAGATACAGAGGTATTCCTAATTTTATTCACATGCTGAAACACATTTTTTGAGCACTCTGAGCATAGCACCAGACTAAAAATAAAGGTATATTCAGACAAAATAGTAAATGGCAAGTGGGAGTGTGCCCTCGGGGTGAACACACACAATTAGGGAAGAATTAAACATGAACCAGTGGTTGATAAAAATAAGTATAGATGGGTATAAGGATAAGACTGTTACAGGTACTGTATTGACATTACTTGCTAATACTGACAATTGAAAGAATTCTGTAAGTCCACTTTTATTACTAGTTTCAAATTTTCTAAGAATTTTCTTGACAGGTGAGACCAAAGTGGATAGCTCTAATTTACAAAAAGAAATATTTCTGTGGATCTGGTACAATGGGAAGTATAAGACTTTGATTAAAAAAAAAAAAAAAGCAGATAGGATGTATTTGCTCGACCGGATTTTGTAAGATAGGGTCTTCATTCTAGGCTGTCACTAGGCCAAAACTCTGGATCTTTGAACTCAGAAAATCCTGGGATTCACTCACAAAACAAGAAATATTGGACTTCTAAGAATTAAAATTATAACGGGGTGCCTGGGTGGCTCAGTCGGTTAAGTATCAACCTTCGGCTCAGGTCACGATCTCATGGTTCGTGGGTTCAAACATGCGCTGACAGCTGGGAGCCTGGAGCCTGCTTCATATTCTTGTGTCTGCCTCTCTCTCTGCCCCTCCCCACTTGTGCGCATTCTCTCTCTGTTTCTAAAAAATAAATAAATAAACTTAAAAAAAAAGAATTATAATCGTAAATTCTTGTCAATCATAATTTCATGTTTATATTTATTTCTAGCTCCTGTAATGAATTTAGATCTGGTAAAGTAGCTTCAAGCGGATGGGTAACTATGATTCAATGTACTCTTTTTTTCTTCTGAAATTAAAATATATGTTTTGGTTGAAGTCCCAAATTTTTAGCAAAAACAGTTTAGTCTCATCAGTTTCTTTCTGAGATTTATGTGTTGCTTGGGAATTCTGTTGTTTATATATTGATTACAAGCTATAATGACATTAAGTAACCTGAGAGAGCATGTCACAAACTGGTTTTAGCAATAGCTATATTTTTACATATCTGTCTTTTGAGAGAGCTGGACTGGATATCTATATTTTACTTAGTAATATCTCAATTTCCTCAATAAGTAAGTCTGTAAATTGAATTTATAGTTTATTTTGTCTTTCCTCCCATCAAATTATATGAATAAGAAATACTGTGGTCTCATAACATAATTTTATTTCTAAGAGAAAGAACATGCAAGTCTGTAAAATAATACTCAGTAGTGACTTTGTCACTATTTTTTATAAATAAAATGTATTTATTGAGCACTTACTGTATGCAGGACACTGCAGGAGTGACAGAAATATATTTTGTCTAGTGTCCTTGCTTTCCAGAAGAGCACTCTTTAAAAAGAGAGAAGAATATGCTTTAAGTAGGAATCTATGTTTAGGAAAAACAAAAACGCTGTTTTCTTTCTTTTTCTTTCTTCCTTTTCTTTCTTTCTTTTTCTTTCTTTCTTTCTTTCTTTCTTTCTTTCTTTCTTTCTTTCTTTCTTTCTTTTCTCTTTAATGTTTATTTTTGAGAGAGAATGCACAAGCAGGGGAGGGGCAGAGAGGGAGAGAGAGAATCCCAAGCAGACTCCACACTGATATGGGGCTTGAACTCACAAACCATGAGATCATTACCTGAGCTGAAGGAGGAGGCTCAACTGACTGAGCCACCCGGGTGCCCCAACCCTGTTTTCTGATCTATATATCGAAGGTAGCTTTGGTGGATCCATATATGCCAATTCAAGGCCTCTGAATTTAAACATTGCAAAATAACAATGTTAAAAAGAAGTTACGGCTCTCAAAAGCTTAGGGTGTGTGAGTGGTGACAGGATGGTGTGCCCGACGCAGACAGGTAGGCAGAGGCCAGATCATAGAGGGCATATTCCTTAAGCAGCAGACAGTTATTCAAGGGTTTCAAAGCTGGGAGCAATTTTCCCGGTAGAGGTGGTAAGACTGTATTTAGGAACAATAGTTTGATTAGACAGGAAGGTCTGATGAAGCATCATTGTCAAGGCTTGGTCACTGGCCGAAGGTGACTGGCGACAAAGGTTTGCAGGTTTCTGGCTTGGGTGATGAAGTGGATGCAGTTCCCACCCCTGAAGGAGAGGAACCAAGAGGAGAACACGTATGGAAGAGGAGATTACTCCCTTTGGACATGTTGGGTTTGAAGTGATCTGAGGCACTTTAAGACAAACACTAGGCCATCTGGTCCTGTGGAACTTCAGAGGAAAAGTCTTTGCTAGATTAGAGGTTTCCGATTCATTAAATAAATGAGACACATTAGCATATATGTTGTCATTAAAATCATAAGAGTGGATGAAATTGCACAGGGTGCTCAATAAATGTTTATGGGTATAATGAATAAATGAGTAAGAGGGGGAGATGGAAAGAGAATTCAGAGGGGGAATGAGGAGTCGCACGGTAACAAGGGAAGTGCCAGAATAAGCGGCACCTACTCCATAAATTTCCCCAGAATTATCTACGGTCGTGGGAACGTCTAGTTATGTAACTAAGATGAATACCGACGGAAGTAATGTGCATACAGTAAATTCTGTTTTATTTGATAAATGCATAATTGATTAATTGGAGATAGCTAAACTAGCTATTTCAGAACTGCTACATTTCAGAACTGCTACATTTTAGCAGATTGTGAATCCACATTGTTATGCAGCTCATGAATCCACGTTATTAATGAAATGTGAGTGTTACCCGTCAATTTGTTCTCCAAGAAAAGGAAAAACACAGCATGAAGATCCAGAGGCATTGTTACACGGTAGCTGACAGTACAAGCTGTAGAGTGGTGCCTCTCAACCTTTTTTTTATTATTGCCCCCCACGAGGAGACTTTTTAGACATGTTTGTCCTAACCATTACCTAGCAAGTCTAGCATAGAAACATTGGTTATTAGCCCTTTCCTACTTTATTTACACCTTTCTCTCTTCCTACTGTCTTTTGGTCTCTTTTCATTTTACCTTGTCACACTGGTTTTTGTGAACGGTCACTTTGTGTTTAAAAGCTGTGCTGCTTATAATTCAGCGAACATTGTACTATGAATATCTGCCATGATAGTTTGTCCTTTCATTGGCATCTAAGAATGACTTGAATTCGTACTATTTCATTGAACGGTGTTTAACAAAGCCATACTTTAAAAGGAAAAAAAAAATAAAAGTAGTGATTCTTTTCTCAAAAACTAAGACCCAGTCTTCAGAGACACTGGTTGTATTCCCATGCCTCATACTGTTTTTCCATTCACAAGTCTTAGAGAAATGTGTAGTGTTATGTAGCCATTGTTGATTACGTATGTGGAAGCTGGTCATGGATAAAGTGAGTACCTACCTGTAGAGGTCACATAGCATTCCCAGGAAATTTCACAGCACGGTAAAAGCTATTAGGTCCCATATGACTGCAAGGGTGGACACTGAAGTTGGCAGTAGTTCCATGACCTCCATATCTCTGAGCCATAGCTTCAGATAAGTGATCTCCCTGGTTTATCTTAGATCGTCAAGCCCTTTATGTACAGCATAGAACTACTGTTGGCTTTCACTCTTGAAGAAGCACGCACACAAATTGCAGAACATAAATCAGAACCAGAAGCACTGATAGAATTCAATCCATTCAGAACATTTATTGAGCACTTATTACGTATGTGTGGAATACAAAGGTGAACGGGCCTGCATTTCTGAAACTGTGCTGCACAAAAGGGAGAAAGGCATGTATGAAAAATAACCACAATAGAGGCAGACAGGGATAGATGAGACAACAGGGATATTATCAGAGTGCTTCAGAGCACAGAGGAAAGGAATGCCATATTTGGCTGAAAAGAATGGGAAAGGCATTTGGAGGAGGTAGCACTTGAGAAAAGCCATATAGGATTTTGAAGACATTCACTGAAGGGTGGGGAGGAATGTTGTAGCTTATGATGAAATGTATTAACTTGGTTTGCAAGTCCCTTGCGAGGGACATAGTCTGCCTTCTCCTTAGTCTCTGGAGCCTCACCTGAACACGCTCCTATCTTCTTTCTAGTCTGGCCATGCTGGACTGTCTCAGTTCCAAATCCCCTCTCTCCTGCCCTGTGATTTCTACATGAGCTATTCCTCCTGCCCGGAACACCATTTCCACCATCTGTTCGCCTAGCGGACTTCTAATTATCCTTCTGACCCCAGTTCACGCACCACTTTCTCTCTGACCTTTCTGAGATCCCTCACATCCTCCAACAGAGGCTGTATGGCAGTCATTCATAGAATGGCTTGATGAATATCTATCTGCCCCAGCAGATCATAAGCTCCATGAAGGCACCAACTGTGTGTATATGTTTTATATTTTTTATTATCTGCATCTAGCATGGTGCCCGACACCTATCAGGTGCTTAATACCTATCAGGTGCTTAAAGGTGTTGAATGAATAAATTAAAGTGAGCCAAGGAAAACAAATGAAAAACCACAAGGTGTTTGGAAACAGGTGAAAAACCTGATTTGACCGAAGAAGTAATCCTCAAAGTTACTTTTTTAAAGATTTTATTTTTTAAAAGTAAGCTCTCCACCCAACGTGGGGCTCAAATTTACATCCCCAAGATCAAGAGCCTCCCGCTCTACTGACTGAGCCTGCCAGGAACCCCAGTAATGCTCAATGTTATGCCCTGAGACCACGATGATGAACAAGTTGTACAGAAGTGTGTTTTTTTTTTGAGGGGGGGGTAAAATTAAATAATGGCTGTATTTTCCCAATGCATAAAAAACAATGTATGAGTGAATAGATTTCCCTACCTAAAATTTTTCTCTGATATATGCTTCTTAAACAGTTGAGGCCAGTTAGGGTGTTTTGTTTTTTCCTGCTAGTAAGCAGTAGCGGAGTGTGCAGTGATTAATATTAGAAGAGAAAAGTTAATAATGATTAATTTCACAGAATGATCATTATGGACATGTGCTTACGGATATTGTATTATACATACATGTAACAGTTACATTTTTCAGAAGTCAGCTTGTTCCTAATTTATGGAATTCCATTTCTACCACAAAGATGTGGAAAGGGTTGGCGAGAATGGAACATTCAGAGGAAAAATGTAAGTTCATTAAATCACCCAGATAACTTGAAACATTATAATTTTGCGACTGTGTCAACAAAGTGTCTGGGTGATTAGATGAGTTTTTCATTTTATACCCAATTGTTTTTGAGTTATATACTCCTTCAATAGCCTAATACCACTATGGCAACTTTACATTATTTGTGTACATTTTGCTCTTGCTATGTATTAATTACCTGAAAGTAATTTGGAATTTAAAAATCACAATTATAATAGTACTTTCTATTTGTTCAGAGAACTTCATTTTGCTTTTCTATTGTTAAGAGAGTTTCCCAGTTTCCCTGACTATTTTCTTATTCAAGAGCTTCTGTTAAGGCTATATTGTAATTCAAAACTCTAGTTTGGTCTAAATTTTTTTTTGCCCACTTTATTTTCCTAAAGTATTCATTTTATTCTTTTTTCTTCCTCTCTTTTATTTAATCATTAAATTATCTTATTTTATTTGGCTTTATACTAAAATAACCCAATATATTATACTGACCTCACCAAAGCTAGACATATGTACAGCATTTACTTAATTGAACCTTTCTGGCTTGTCTTGTTCTATATTTAAGCCTCCATTATGCAATGCTATTTACTTGATTTATTGGGTTTGGCTTACATGTTTTATAAATTGTGACTGTTGGGAAAATTTTAAAGAGATTGACTTGGCCTGATTGGAGGGTTTTATATTGAGGACTTATGGCCATGAAGTTACATTTGTTGTTTTGTTTTGTTTTGTTTTTTTAATCCATTATAATAAGGATCTTGATCTAGGAGTAAATAGCACTGGCTTTTAGACGCTAGGACAAAGGGTTTCTTCCAGTTGTAGATTTTTTTTCCCTGTATTAGAAATTGGTTAAAGTCTCCACTTAAAACTAAGTCTATGGGATACCAAAGACCAGGGTGAAGGGTTGGAAATTCAGTCACCGAGATGCTTCAGAAGATCTGAATAGAGGGCATTGTGTGGGCCTTAAATTTAAATGGCTTTCTATGTTGCCCTCTTTCCATCTAGAAATTTGGGTTTCTGCCTACATCCTCTTCTAAGGGCTTCTCCTCTTTTTCCCTTTTCCAAGGCTACCTTTATGTAAGATAGGTAGCGTAATAGTTACCTTGTTAGCAAAGTTTAACAAGCATTACTTGTTAAATAATTTAATATCCTTTAATATCCTCTGATGAAAGGGACTAATTCAATATAAAATACTGCTTTTGCTTTGACCTGTGGTTTGAATGCCTAATTTTGTATGGCTTTTGCTATACTTAGTACTACATGGCATGCTGCTATGTGCCAAGCACTGTGCTAAGTGCTAGGGAGTCAAAATTAAATTAAACACAGTTCCTGCCCTTAAGGAGCTCACAGATCCATGATGAAGTAATGGTGACATGTACCAGGTGTAGTGGTGACATTCAAGAAGGGCGGGGGCAACAGTACCCAGCCAGGGGAAAGGAGGATCAGGGAAAACTTCAGAGAAGAGGTGTCCCTTGAGCGGAGTCTTACAAGAAATTTGGATGTAATCAGTCGGACAGATGGGGAAGGCATTCAAGGAGAGGAAACAGCACAAACAGAGATGCGATACCTCATCATTCATTCAATCATTCAACAAACATTTACTGAGCAAGTTCTATGAGCTGTGACTAGAAGGCACGGCTCTGCCTCAAGATGTGTAGTCTGATGGAAAACGGAAGACTCCGTAGGCACACAATGTCAATACGGTATCGTAAGCATAATAATGGAGGGGCTCACTAGGAAACATGGAGCTCGGAGGAAGGGCTTCCGGTCCAGATTCCTTGCCCAGTTTAACTGACGGGACCACTCCATTTGGACACTCTGCTGCCCTGTTCCAAGGTACAGCCTCCTGGGTCTAGTGTGAGCTGACTATTGATTCTGACACTGTAATTTGTTTTCCAGAGTTACCACTCAGAGGGTATGCTGTGTAGACTCCACCTATCCCAGTCGCTCCTGAGGTCCCAGCATGCTTTGTGCTCAGACCTCAGAATTAAGACAATGTGTCAAGACAGCAATCTTTCCCCCCCCCCCCCCCCACAGGAATCTTTTTTTTTCCCCCCAAGACAGCAATCTTGCCAAGGACTCAAAGGCCTGGAAAAGCTACAAGAGACTGATTGGTAGTGTAATTTCTCGTTATCTCCAAACCAGCAGCATCATCTCACCTGGAAGCTTGTTAGAAATGCAACATCTCAGGGGCGCCTGGGTGGCTCAGTCGGTTAAGCGTCCGACTTCGGCTCAGGTCACGATCTAGCGGTATGTGAGTTCGAGCCCCACATCGGGCTCTGTGCTGACTGCTCAGAGCCTGGAGCCTGTTTCAGATTCTGTGTCTCCCTCTCTCTCTGACCCTCCCCCGTTCATGCTCTGTCTCTGTCTCAAAAATAAATAAACGTTAAAAAAAAATTAAAAAAAAAAAAAAAAAAAGGAAATGCAACATCTCAGACCCTTTCTCAGACCCGCCAATTTCAACAGGATCCGCAGGTAATTAATATTCCCTTTAATGCTGAGGCTTACTGGTCCAGCTCACACATTCAGGTGCAGTCCATTTAAGATGGAAGTCTATTTCTAGGGCTGAACATTTACCAACTTTCTTAGTTCTCTCTCACTTGGATGTTTATATACACGAATCCCTCAAACAGCATACTTGAAACCTTATTTTTACTTTTGTTCTAACCTCAGTGGAGATGGAAATAGATAGTCATCATTCTTGTACTTTAACCTTTCACATATGTTTTAAGTGGTTAGTTTCCTTAGTTCATAATTAATTTGAAATAGCCTTCATTTGGAGGGCACCTGGGTGGCTCATTCGGTTAAGCATCGAACTCTTGATTTGGGCTCAGGTCATGACCTCAGAGTTGGTGAGATCGAGCCCTGCATTGGGCCCTGTGCTGACAGTGCAGAGCCCGCTTGGGATACTCTCCCTCCCTTTCTCTCTGCTCCTCCCCCACTCGCACTCACTTCCTCTCTCAAAATAAATAAACTTAAAAAAAAGAAAAGAAAAGAAAAAGCCTTCATTTGCACAGAAAGGGAAATATCTTGGCTTAGAGATTTTGCTAACTTAAATGGCACGTGCCTAATTGCGAAATACAGGGTCAAATTTTTCCTCCCAGCAGTATTTATTTTTTTTGTAATAATGCTTTGTCAACAGCTACTGACTTCTGTTTTGCACAAAGGGTCCTAGCATGTGGTGATCCTGACATTTTAAGGTTTTTTCATTTCCCCTGAACTCTTCGATAACTGCTCTGTCCAGTCATTTCTGCTGGAGAATGATTCCAGTTTGTTCCAAGGGGAATGGATCTCCTTGTACCTCTTCAGAGCCACCAGTATGCCTAGCACAGGGCTACCAAGATGAGCAAAGACAGGGTTCCAGTGGCCCGCATTTTATTACCTCAGACTCCCCCGAATAAAAGCAGTGGTATTGACTAAAATGGGACATTTCTGTCTAAGCGCCCTATGTTTTTTTTTTTTCTTCTAGGCAGTCCATTCAGTTTAAAAACTCTTTTACTTGCAAAAACATAGTAAACATCAAAGTCTAAAAAGACTAAGAAATGTATTATAATACTAGGCAGAATATATTCTCTTTATTCTGTAACTTAAAGGAATTACTATCTTTAGACAGCAGTGATCTTCTGTACCTGAGTATATATCTTTGTAACTTCTTCAAGGACATGAACACTCTGCCTGAGGCAGATTACTCTGCTTGTAGTTCCTTAAGTCTGTCCTACGCATGCCCACTCTGTACCTTTGGTTTATAGTTCCTCCTGCCTGGAGGGCTTAACTCCTGACCTCTCCGTTTTTGTACGGGTATGTTCTTCTTTTAATGTTTAGGTCAAGTCTGAACACCTCCAAGAAATCCCTACTCAATTAACTGAGCTCTTGGTAATTCACCCCTTTCCTGGTTTCCATGCCTTTCCAACTAATTTAGCTCTTAGCCTATGCGATTATGGTTTAGTGAAGGTGTTACTTCTTCAGGCATAAACTAGATCATTTATTTCATTGCATCCCCAGCGTCACAGGAAGGATGATGAGGTAAATCTGCTGGAGGGATCCGGAAAGCTCTTTAGTTCCCACCAAAGGGTTATTCCGTTAGGGACAAGAGTAAAGTTTTAAAAACTTAAGTTTTCAAATTCTGGCTTATTCTCTTATCTATTTTTTTTTTTTTAAAGTTTACTTATTTGAGAGACAGAAAGAGAGAGGATGAGAGTACAAGTGGGGGAGGGAGAGAGAGAGAGGGGGAGAGAATCCCTAACGGGTTCTGTGCTGTCAGCTCAGAGCTAGGTGCAGGGCTCAATCCCACAAAGAACGAGATGATGACCTGGGCCAAAAATCAAGGGTCAGCTACTTAACGCACTGAGCCACTCAGATGCTCCTATTCTCTTATCTTTAACATAAACTTCACGTTGCCAGATTAACTACTCTGAAGCAAAGTTTTTAGCATATTAGTCTCATATTCATAAGCCTTCCTTATCTTTTAATTACCCAAATTCCAAAGGCCAAATGCAAGGCCTGGCATTGAAGGCCACAGCATCTAATCAAAGGCACAGTCTGGTGTCACCATTCACTAATTCCTCAAACAAACTTCTGCTCCAGTTGATAAAATGTTTTTCCTACTTCCTTAATTTTATAATTTTTTTTTTTTTTTTTTTTTTTTTTACAAAGTAAACTCTACACCCAATGTGGGGCTTGAACTCACAACCCTGAGGTCAAGAGTTGCATGCTCCACCTACTGAGACAGCCAGGCATCCCCCACCTCGCCAATTTAAAGTGAGATATTTTGCCTTTGCTTTTGCCCTTTGCAACTGAGGCTTTCCTTCTCACTCTCTGCCATGCAAATCCTCATCCTCCAAGTTTCGGCTTAGACCTAGGTCTCTTCAAAGTCTACCCTACGTGTGAGTGACTCTTACTATATACACCCATGTTGTGCTACTTACATCATTCAGTGTCCAGTATGTAATGAGAACGCAAATGCTTTTTAATTTTTCTTATTTTTTTGTATGTGAGAGAGAGAGAGAGAGAGAGAGAGAGAGAATCTCAAGCAGATTCTGTGCCCAGCACGGAGGCCAACACGGGGCTCCATCTCACGAACCATAAGATCAGGACCCGAGTGGAAATCCAGAGTCGGACACTCAAAAGATTGAACCACCCGGACGCCCCAAAATGCAAATTCTTTGAAGGCAGAACCAGCCTATGTTCCTTCACTGGGCTTTCAGTCACTTGACGACAGGGCCAGTGTCCTAGTCATCTATGGATTTCCAATGCATGATACAATTCCTGGCATACAGTAGGTGTTTAATAAATGCTTTGGATGAATAAATGAACTCTTATAAAGGGACACAGGAATCACTATGTGTCCTTCTCTGAGTAGCCTTAAGTTGAAAGGAAGAGAAGACGTTACAAGAGTGCATCTTAGAGCCTGACACTGGGCAAAGGGGTCTCTATTAGACTCCCAACCCCGGCCCCAGGGGGTCTTTATACTATGTATAATTTTTAGCAGTGTTGAGCCATTGCCCCAACTCACCATACTTGTGGGGTAACTCCACTCTCTTCTTCTTTCTATCTGGCACAATGCCCGCACAGTTTTAACACTGTAAGTGGGAGCTTATAAATATTTGAATTAAGGGCAGATATTGAATTATTAGCAAATAGTCAAGCAAGTTGCTCTTGAGATGTATAGTACTATATTTTTATTGCTAAAAGAATAATATTTATCTTGACTGTGGCGGTAGACACACTAATGTTAATGTGACAAAACTGCACAGAACTAAGCACACACACGAGTACATGTAAAACTGAATACGGTTCCTAGCGTGTATCAGTGTTAATTTCCTGGTTGCGATGTTGTACCATAAGTATGCAAGAAGTTACCCTGGCGCAAAACTGGGCAATGGGTATGTGAAGTCTCTGTGTTATTTCTCACAACTCTATGAGAATCTACAATTATGTCAAAATAAAAAGTTTTTAAAAACATAGCAATTTCTCTGAACCTGGAGCTCTTTTTAAGAATTAATAAGACAAAATACATAATGCAGATTTTTAATTATGAAGGGGAACCTCAGCATCAAGCTTTCTAATTCAAAGTTCCACCAAACTGATGCACCTCACCTTGATCCTACCTTTGAAATTTGGAGTTTAGGGCTTTATTAATTTCTTTCACTTATTAGTGTCCACTCGTTTTGCTAAGAACTTCAGCAAATGTTTCTACTACTTAAGAGATTTTGTGTGAGACATTGAATGCTGTATTATGGGTGCTCTCTATAAATACTGTTTAAAATTATATGGCAAAGACTTTCAATTTACATCCTGCCAACTGTTTTACCACACTTTTTTTTCTTGCCTGTTTGCCTGCTATGTTATCCTCTATAATGAGTGAGTTACAGTAATTGTAGCTGGAAAAATCATCATGCAAGGGGGAAAAAAAAGCTCAAAACCTGCCTTATTTTTAAATCAGTAAAGCTTCTGTCATTTTTTGGCCGAGTTACAGCTTCACAGCAAAGTCAAAGAGCCAGTGGAGTAAATGCCACGTGGGGAAAGCCTCTGTTGAAGCATAAATTAACTCTATTTCATTTTCCCTTAATAAAGAATTTCAGTTTTTCCACAGTTAACTGTATAATCAATTTGCTCCCCTGCTGGTTTGCTAACTTGCTGTTGGCTTTACTTCAATAATATTGAGCCGAGCTTGGAACGAGAGAAAGAGGTGGAGTTGATCTCCCTGAGAATACTCGGCTGTGATAGAACATAGTTTCTCCTTCTGGAATGTGGCTGGGCCTTGAATCCTTAAAGAGCCTAAATGTGTTGCCCCAACACCCCACACTCTTCTGGTCACCCACCTCCCTCTTATTAATATCTGGTATATTCATAGAGCTGCTTTTAGTCGGGTTTTGGCGATTGGACGATGTTAAAGTTTTAAATCCTCAGTTTTCTGCGGCCTTGGGCTTTCCACCTTTGAAGTGCCTCTGGAAGACTTTTTTGTTTTATTTTATTATTTTAAAAATCACTGAACTGTGCAAGAATTGAGAGTTCTAAGTAAGGAAGTATTTCAAGTCAAGTTGCCTCCGTGAGGAATGCAACATAACTTTCTATCAAACGCTGCTGTGCAATCAGTTCTTTAATTGTAAAATTATCCTACTGGAAGGGCTGGAGAGAGCACAGAAAAAATACATTCTATCGTAACTGCTGATTTTGTTCTTCCTGCCCTTCCCAGGCCTAGAAATTATACCCTATAGTATGGGTTTGTTCACTAACTTACTTGTAATTCCACATTTTTTTTTTCCAGCTCTCTGGATTACAAGACACAAGTTAAACATACAAGATAAACAAATATTATCTTTAGTCACAGAATCACCAGACAAAAAGCCCTTCAGAGCAAGCTGTCTCCACCCCCCCCCCCCCCCCCACTGCTATTTTTGCTCCCCATTCCTACGGCAGCACTTGAATCCGAGGACAGGACACTTGGTAGAATTGGGAGAAGCGGTTAGGCACCAAAGTCGAACGCCAACAGCCCCTTTATCTGCTTCAGTTCGGGGTGCCTAAACTTCGATTTGTTCCCCAGATAGTTTCAGAGTCACATTAACCCCTGCGATGCCTTCGAGAGGCTATGGAAGAGTAGATGACAATTTCATAGATTCTTGGTGTACAAATACACACAGAACCTCCCACTCTCAGTATTGGGGATGTCCCTTATTCTCCTTATGCATGTAGTTCTGGACTGTTGTTCTCATTGTGCTCACTCCTGCTTCATCATTACATAATGATGCGGGATGAGGTCCTTTCTGCTTGTTTGTTTTCTTCCCGAAACCTATTGTAAATCGCCATTGTTTTTTTTCTCCTTGCCTTTCCCCAGAAGCATTCTAGTTAACTCAACTGTTTCCTCTGTTTCACTCTGTTTTTCCATCTGAAGGGAAAGTCCAGTTAAATTGATTTTTCTGAAAGAAGTTATTCTTTTTCTGCAAGCTTTTTGAGAAGGGGTAAAAAGAAATAAAGGGATAAAAAAGTATATCCCATTTAATACAACCTTTGCCCCTCTGGAATCTTCAAGGTTTGATGTACACCCTAAACTATGCCTAAAATGCCGTGAAGCATTCATTATTGTCCTGCCGTCTGAACAGAACTCTGAGGCTGTTAAGAATGCTGGGCTTCCGGAAACGTTTTTGGTGAACTGACCAAATCAAAAAGTAAGCTGCACTGGCTTGAAATCAGGGCAACATTGGGAATTCAAACCTACTAGAGTGATGACAATTTATGCCTGTTTTGCAGACTCTGCAAGGAAGTTAATACGAAGATAATTCTGATTGAATTTCTCTTTAATTTGGTCATCTTTGAGAACTATTTTTTGAAAAACTATATAATTAAGAATGGCATATGTATTTGAAGAAAACAACCTAACAAACACACTGTCATCCAAAGCAGGACGCTCTGACTCAAGCAGTCTAAACTGTCACTTCTCCGCATGATCTCAACCAGATCGGCAGCATAGTCAGTGTCATCAAGGCTCAGAACAGCTGGATTGGGGCAAAAAAAGCACATTGAAGACAGTTGTTTGACTGCTTTGGGACAAGCCATGACAAGCCTAGGCAATAATTTGAAAGAAACTTTTCCAAAAGGTCATGTACCAAGCTCCTAATTTAGAAAGCAGTAGGGATCGTGTCCAGTCAAATAATGGTGACCACACCCATTGTGCCCAGTCAGATAATCATGCAAGAGATTTATGGTGTGACTCACTTGGAATCCACCAAAAAGATGTTGCACAAATGTTTTCTTTGAGACTGAAGTTTTCTATCTTCTAATCTCCGGTTGAGAGTGAATCCTGTATTCCCACTGTCAGTTTTCTTCTCAATGCTTGCTGAAATGGTCACCATGTTTGGTCCGTTAATTCAGTATTACTGATCTTTGATAACCTTTCTTATTCTCATTCTAATCAAATTACTTTGTAAAAAGAAAATGCACGGGCATGTTTGTTGTTTATGATAGACATTTTTTCTTCAAGTTGATAGAAATGCATTGCTAATGCTACATTGCTTTCTCCTTGCGTCCAAGAAAATAAGAGAACGGAGAAACTCTTTTATGAAGGCCAAAGTGAGTTTTATTGGTCTGCGTAGGGCAGGTAGCTTATGGGTATCTTGCTTCTGTGAGAAAGCTGACAGTCTAAAAAGAGCGTCTTCGGATAAGTATGCTTGAAGGTAAAAAACAACTCCTCTTTCTTTACCATGTCTATGCTGACCACACACATTACACGCTCACACATGCACACACACTCACCGCACACATACGCACACTCACACATCTTTCTTTCATAAGCAATCAAAACAGAAAAGAGAATCGGAGTGAACAAAGTGAAGGCAAAGTTGAAAAGGTAAGACAACTAGAGTTAGAATTTATTATACTCCACTCCAGGCTTCATTTGCTTGTTTTCTGCCCTGTGATCAGAAGCATTCAGTGTAACAATTGGCAAAGACAGAAATCAGAATAATGATGAAGGAAGAGACTGCAAGAAAAAATATAGGAGGTTTTTGAAATGAGAGAAAAACTACCCTTTGCTCTTTTTCCTGATATTAAACTTGCAGTGTTACACACACACACACACACACACACACACACTCACCACTCACATTGTGTAACTTAGGAAAAATAAAATTAAAAAACAATTAAAATGTCCCTTGCTTCCACCTTTACATGCTTCTGCTGGGCATACAGAAAAAATATATTTAGTCACTGTAGTGATACAATAAAGCAGACTTGTCATGCCATGAGATAAGTTACCTGGCATTTTGAAAATTAAAAATAGGTTTCCCAAATAAATCAACATATACATTAAGTGCAAACTGAGAATTTACCAGTGCCGTGGCCATTATCAAAAATCTCACCTCTACCCAAGTAATTGTCAGGGGAAACAAAGCGAAATGGAAGCATGTACTCCCCATTTATTCATTTATTAATTACTTAACAAATATTTGTTAGGCACCTACTAAACTATCAGATACTATGAGGGATTGTATCAGTTAGGGTCCTAAGATTAAACAGATGGCACAGTCAAGTTAGGATAATCTGAGTGGAGTTTACTTACAAGAGGGCTTAACTGCAAAGGGTTGGCTAGAGAGGGATTGTGCAGGAGCCCAAGGCTAGACAACTGTTACTACCCCTACGTTCTGAAGGCACAAGGAGAAAGGACGGCAAAAGAGCCGAGCCAGAGAGAGTTGCAAGGGACTGAGGACCTCACAGGAAAGGAGCCAGGAAAATCAGTATTCTTGTTTGTTTGTTTGTTTGTTTTTGAGAGAGTGTGCACAAGCGGGGGAGGGGCAGAGGGTGAGAATCCTCTTTTTTTAAAAAGGTTTATTTATTTTGAGAGAGAGAGAAAGCACAAGTCAGGGAGGGGCAGAGACAGAATCCCAAGCAGGCTCCGAACTGTCAGTGTAGAGCCCAATGCAGGGCTTGATCTCAGGAACCATGAGGTCATGACCCGAGCCAAAGTCCACTGCTTAACCAACTGAGCCCCCCAGGTCCTCCTCAGTATCCTGATCTCACTTACCTTCCTCCCTCCAATCTCCATCCAGGGCTGCCCACTGACTGAACTCAGCAGAATCTGGAGAGCTCGTTGCTGGTTGACTGCACACAGGACGGCCACCAGGAGGTGAGAGCCATGTGGGAATGAGAAGTGGATGGCTGCATGGAAGGCCCTGGCGCAGGTGCAGTCGAGAAAATAAGAAAGCTCATGTCCTCAGAGTTTTACTCTCTTATTTGAAGGTGGCTGTGTTCACATGTAACAATGAGAGCCTTCAGTGCCATTAGGCAAGAACAAAGCCAAGGCTAATGTCCAGTGGGGACAGTATGAAATGCATTGACTAGCAACAACATTAAGTCAATGTATTCTGAATGGCTATGTTTCTTCAAAAGTAGCCTTTTAATAGAATCCTAAGTGGGAGGTAGAATAATATATACATTTATCATTTTTAGAGACCTTGCTCCTTATGGGGTGATAATATAAGAAGCTGGAAAAGGAAGAACAGAACCATTGTATGAAACACATACCCTATTTTCAATTTTTTTTCTTACCATAAAAGCATATGTGGTTGCTGTATGCATTTTGATTCTCCAGCACACGTCTTTTACATGTACTATGTCTCCTTTGGTAAATCCTTTTAAAAATACAATTTTGCTTGATCTCAATGCTGCCTATATCCTTCAAGGCTGAAACTTCTCTTAGTACTCCAATCCTAATTTCTTCTTTATTAGTAAATCTTTATTAGTTATTTATGTGTACATTTCTTCTGTGCTTTCATCTTGACCTTAAGTTGTTTAAAGGCTTATAAATTTTTAAATATTTCTTTAGACTCCTTTCCACGGTATCTAGCACTCTAGGTGGTCCAGGGAGAGTACTTAGTTTGATTAATTATATTTGGCTTTTTGCATAGATAAGTTTTCCCATTAAAATTAACATAACATTTCTTCTTCAACCTGCTGGATCAAGGTCCTCAACAAGTAGCTTGATCACATGTCCTGTTTTGCCTGGAATAGTGTCACAGTATGCTTGTGTTATCTGAATAAGTATTAATAACGCTCTCTGTGCATTGATAAGTGTATCCCGAAGAAAATATTTGTAACTCATATAACAGGTAAGGGTCTAGTATCTGTAATACATAAAGAACTCTTACAACTCAACAGCAAAAAGACAAACCAATCAATTTAAAAATGACTTGAATAGACTTTTCTTCAAGGAAGATATACACATAGCCAATAAGCACATGAGAATATGCCAGTAATCATTAGGGAAATGCAAATAAAAAACCACAATGAAATACCCTGTCACACCCACAAGGATGGCTGTTATCCAAAAAAGAAAGATAGCAAGTGCGGTGAGGATATGAAGAAAGGGGTACCCTCATAAATTGCTAGTGGGAATGTAAAATGGTGCTGCCACTGTGGAAAACAGTGTGCATTTCTTCAAAAACTTAAATATGAGGGGCACCCGGGTGACTTCATTGGTTAGCGTCTGACTTTGGCTCAGGTCATGATCTCATGGTTCATGGGTTTGAGCTCTGCATCAGGCTCTCTGCTGGCAGTTCAGAGCCTGGAGCCTGCTTCTGATTCTGTGTTTCCCTCCCTCCCTCTGCCCCTACTCCACTGGTGTTCCATCTCTCTCTCTCTCTCTTTCTCAAAAATAAACATTTAAAAATAATTAAATATGAATTCTCATGTGACCCAGTGATCCCATTCCTCGTGACATAATCAAGAGAAATGAAAACAGATACCCACACACAATAAGTTGTACGTGGATGTTCATAGCTGCATTATTATTGCATAATAATTGAAAGGTAGAAACAAACCAAATGTCCATCTACTGATGAACAGATAAACAAATGTGGTGAGGCCATACAATGGAATATTAGTCACGAAAAGAAATGAAGTACTGATTCATGTTATAATACGGATGAACCTTGAAAATATCATGGTAAGTGATTGAAGTCAAAAGACCAAATACTTCATGATTCTATTTGGATGAAATGTCCAGAATGGCAAATCCATAGAGACCAGAAGTAGATGAGTGGCTGCGAGGGCCTGGGGGAAAAGGACTGAGGAGTAACTGCTTATGTTGTATGGGATGTCCTTTAGGAGAGATGAAAATGTTTTGGAGCGAGATATAGGTGATGGCTGTGCAACACTAAGTATATTAAGAGCCACAGAACTGTACAGGTTAAAATGGTGAATTTCATGTTATGTGAATTAAATCTCAGTTTTAAAAATTGCAAAAAAAAATCCATAACAAAACAAAATCCCAATGTGTCCTGGGTTGGACAATTAATTAGACGATTACTCTATTCATAGGGCAATGACTAGGGAGTCAATAGAAGAAAGTAAAGACTACGAAGACTGCAAAGACCCAGGAGCTGAAGATTAGAATGAAGCTCTTTTTCCAAGACCCGATTGTCTAGGAGACAGACAGCATTACACGTACAAAGGTTTCGTCTTGTATTTTCAACATGTTATTATTCAGGATCAAGGGCAGGCTGAAATTTTAAAGATTCTCTTGCAGAATAAGCGTTAGTATTCCTTAGGGCAGAAGGTCCCCGACCTAACAAACTTTTAACTTCGAACTTTCAGACAGAGGAGCAAAACTAGAGGCGTCTTAGCCTAGCATTCATTCAGCAGAGGGCTAGGAGCTTGGGAACTTCAAGGCTAAGCGGGGCCCAAGTGCTGCTACTGACACTTTTGTATCAAGACCCCACTAATGTCCTGGGTTTCACGGCACGTTACAATGAGCCCAACGCCAGAGTCCGTGGCAGGTACACAGCAAGGAAGACCCTCGAGCTGCTAAGGGGTTCCTTAGGCCCTGCAGAAACCTCCAGGAGAGGTGATGCCTCCTTCTCCACATGTGCAGTGGAGATGAAATGAATCTATCCTGCACAAAGAGGACTGATAGAATGTGGGTTAAGCTGTTTTTAGAGCTGGAAAGATAAACTCACACTCCTGTTTAGAGGAAATGCTTTGAGAACTACAAGTTTATAAGCCTAGCCTGTTTGTAAGTAGAAAGCTGTATGGAATCTATTGCTTTCCTTTAACTCAGGTGTTGAGTGAGAGGTTTCCTTATGAAATAAAATGTCCTGATGTCTCCATGAAGCCCTCTCAGATAGGCATCTTGTCTGCCTCAGTTGGCCATACCATCGTCCTGCTCCTTCCTTCTAGTCTCTTCTCCCCACCTCTCATCAAGGACTTTCTCTAGACTTAGCCACATAAAGTACACACAGAAATAAACCTGGATACTTGCTCTCCAACACATCACAATCAACTGGAAGAGACAAACGAAATACACAGAAAATGCTAAATAATGTTATGCTTTAAATAATGCATGAGTGGGACACCTGGGGGCTTACTCTGTTAAGCGCCTGACTCTTGATTTCCACTCAGGTCATGATCTCAGGGTTCATGAGATCGAGCCCCACATTTGGCTCTGGCTGACAGCACAGAGCCTGCTTTGGATTCTCTCTCTCCTCTCTCTGCCCCACCCCTGGCCCCGGCTTGTGCACACGTGTTCTCTCTCTCTCTCTCTCTCTCTCTCTCCTCTTTCTCTCAAAATAAATAACTAAACTTAAAAAAATAACATATGAGCATGTCGCAAGGTAATACATGATGAAATTCTAAATGAGTGGTTTAGGAATAAGAACTATGAGTTTAGGAGGATGAGATCACCATGGGATAAAAAAGATTGAGAACAGTTCGTGTTTCATTTAAAGTAACTCTCATTTTGAAGAACTCTGAAGGATTTTCCACTGACAATTGAAATATGTTGCCCATTGACTAGGGCTTGAAAATAGTTTTGTTTTATGTAATTGTAATCAGATTTGATGTGTGCCATAAAATTCTAATACAGTCTTCCTTCCTAACTCCAAATTGGATAGCCTCTTAGCATTTGTGGTAACAGGATTTGACCTATAATACATTGTGTTTATATAATACCCTATATTTAGCATCAAATGGAAAAGTTTTCCAATAATGAGGTTTTGGAACACAGTCAATTCATAGGAATCAAGTCATGTTCGTGACAGCTCAGCAGCCCTGAACTGTTCTTGAGAAGAGAGTGAGTGGCAGGTTGCAAAACTAGCAATTGTGCAAAGAACTGAGCTGCTCCCTTCATCGAAACTTGACTGGGAACTTGTCTTATAATGGACTGCGTGGTTGTTTGACCTTTCTCCGGGGAAACTGTCCTTAGCATCCCTGATCCTCCCACCCCCTCCCTCTCGAAAACCTTTTGTTCTATCTCAAAGGTAGTTCTAGACCATCAGCTAAATTATCTCAGAACTTTGGCAGCCTCTAAGTTTTAGTTTGACAATTACTTCATTCAAGCATGAGTTTTTCTTTCTTTTCGGAAAAACCAAACCAATCCACAACGAAATTTACCAAAAATACCACCGTCCCCGCCAGTTACCAACAATCCCCTCCCCCAACAACAATAACAACAAAAACATTCCACGAGACAAAATTCCCTTGCCAGCCTCACTTTGCAAAGATTTTAGGGACACACTTTGTGAGCCTTCCGTGCTGAGAATGTTCTGGCACAAAGAAATGAGAAGTTTTCCTGTTTCAGGTGTGGTTGTTAGAAACAGAATTTTCCACCCTGGATTAGATCATTTTTCCATCAAGGCCAATATCCTGCTTAGCTGACATGAAGTTAATGACGGTGAAATGCTTTGAAAACATAAATACCACATACATATGAGCAATAATGAGCCCGCATACTAGTAACTTTATGGCCCTAAGCCCTGGTTCATGAAAAGAACCTTAAACGCACAGAAAGAGACAAGGCATTTAAAGATTCACTTCTTGCTTTTCTTCACATTTTACATGTCTTGAGGAAATAAATATATATAGTTTTTAAACCTGGAAGTGTTAACAGTGAAGGGTGATTCCATAACGAGCTAAGCATGTGTTTTGTGATAGTCTTTACAATGTGGAAGTGTTTCTTGGGTCTGGCTGTGAAGAACTGAGTTGAGCAGGTTGCATGTAACTATAGGGCTCGCTGCCTAGAAATGATTATTTTTATTCCTTCTTCTTTCCTATTGGACAGGGAATAGGAGGGACAGAAACTTTCCCAAGTAGTATTTCTTAAGTTGTACAGCTTTAAATTTCCTTGGAGAGTGGGGGCCATTTTATTTCAGATCTGTTTACCTGGTATCTTTTTTCAGGTTAGTTCAATTTGCTCTCAAAACCTAAGGGAAGGACTTTAAGATGAACTAGAGAGTGTAGGTTTTGCTGCTTTAAGTGTTGTTTGAGCAGCGTTTTGGATTAACAACAACTGAAGAGTGTATGGGATTCATCAGTGAATTGTGATTGCTCTGCTCTCTACAAAAGGCTGAAAACTAAAATCACCCACCATACTCCTTTGTTGTTTTTGTTACTTTTAAAAAGGGCTCTCAAATTTTCCATTTCAAAAGTTTCCAGATAACTCTACCATTTGGTCTTTATTTAATGTGGAACTGTTCAGATCACGTCAATAACACTTGCTTTCTTAAAAATATCGGAACAATTACAATTCTGAGGAGCTTATATTTTTATTAGGATCCTGAGAGTCTGTCTAGATTATATCTAATTTTTATAAGCATTACTGAATAGCAGACTTTATAAAATATTTAAAAAGGTGCCAGAATAATTCTTGATATTTATATTTAGTTTCTATCTCAAATATCCCAAAACACTTTGAATACCAACATTTAGTCTATTTTATAGATGAAGAAACTGAGGGACTAGAACAGCCACTGTAGTGCTGTGTAGCAAAAAATGCCCTGAGCTGGAAATAGACCCTGTTGTTTTAGCTTTGAATGTACCATCGGAAGCCTGGCATTTAACCTCCCTGGGCTTCAGTCTCTCCACCTACAAAACGAGGGATCTGGACTGGATATACTGAGGACACTAACCTTCTACATGTCTAAACTCAGAGGAACTTAACAGCACAAAAATGAGTAAGAGCTAAATTTATTTTGTCAACCCTAGAGAAGAAGGGGCCTGGGAGTCAGAAGGTATAAAGGCAATGGAAGTAGTGGCCTCAAGAGTAGGCATTGTTGGGGGCTGGGGGGCGCCTGGATGGCTCAGTCAGTTAAGCCGCTGACTTTGGCTCAGGTCATGATCTCACAGTTTGTGAGTTCGAGCCCCTTGTCAGGTTCTGTGCTGACAGCTTACAGCCTGAAGCCTGCTTTGGATTCTGTGTCTCCCTCTCTCTCTCTCTCTGTCCCTCCCCTACTTGTTCTCTCTCTCTCAAGAGTAAATAACAAACATTAAAAAAAAAATAAAAATAGTAGGCATTGTTGGGATCAGACTTCTCAGTGCTCTGGCCAAGCACTGGGCATGGTTGGGAATAGCATCAAGTGACCTTGCATGTCCACGTGTAAGCAGGCATAGACTGGGATGTATGCAGAATGAAAAGTTCCAGTCAATTCAGAGAGAGAGAAAAAAACAGGCCCATTGTTTCCAGTCATGGATGCCTAGTAGTCAATAGGTTCCCAGAGCTTTCATATCTTTGCTAACTTACTTTTGATTTGTTTTTCTTTTATTTAAAAAAAAAAAAGTTTACTTATTTTAGGGGGGGAGGGACAGAGAGGTAGAGAGAGAATCCCAAGCTGGCTCCGTGCTGACAGCACAGAATGCGACGTGGGGCTGGATCTCACGAACTATGAGATCATGACCTGAGCCGAAATCAAGAGTCAGACACTTAACCGACTGAGCTACCCACGGGCCTTGGATTTGCTTTTCTAAAACCAGCATAACCTGGTGGCAGGTACATAGCTACAGTCGTATGTACACAGGGCCAAGCAATACATTAAATTTTCTTAGTTTCCAAATTAACTGATCCTGCCTAATCACACAATTAAAATGTTTTCTGGTTGTAAAAGCAATGCATGCTTTACTGAAGAACATTAGAAAAGTTTTTTAAAACTATGAGTAAAATAAAGATCAGCAATAATCCCGCCATCCAGAGAATGAATACTCACTC
Source organism: Panthera pardus (assembly GCF_024362965.1). Lineage (NCBI taxonomy): Eukaryota > Metazoa > Chordata > Mammalia > Carnivora > Felidae > Panthera > Panthera pardus. The sequence continues at coordinate 20,393,653 of NW_026527002.1, forward strand.
TAAATATTTCGGTATGTTCCTCTCTGAATTCCTTTCATTGGGCATATGTACAATTTGTGTTTTCAAAACTGGGATCACACTGTATACATGGCTTTCAACTTCTCTTTTTTCTATTAAGGGGATGCTGGGAACACGATCCCATCGCAAATGCACTTAAATAGTAAGCTGGTATTTAATTCTGATGCCAAACATCTGGATGAAAAGTAAAAAGTCTGTCAATTATCTAGATATTTTCAAATACCCAGATGTTTGGCATCATATCGACAGAACATTAAAATCCTTGACCAAAATTTGCAGCTTTTGCACAGATGTCTGGCATTATGTAGGCAAACTCTCTCTGAACTGACTGGACCTTTTGGCAGAAAAGAGGCAGTGCATTTATTACATGCTTTAAGTCAAAAGTGTTTCAAACTTTAGCTCATGTGTACATGGGTAACTGTTTCATTGTTTCATAATGAATCAGCAGCACAAAGAATATACACATTTTAGGAACCCTTAACCTATTTTGGTAAAACTTTGCTAACTACATTTTTAGTCATTTCTCAGTCGATTTGACTGTTTGTTCACCCTGAGAGTTTAGCATGAAGTTGTCATTTCATCTCAGTCTTGGTCTTGAGGCTTTGTACCCTACTTGGGGGTTTGTTTTGTCTTTTTGCTTGAATTAAGAAAGTTCATTCTGGCTGCTAATTTTATTAACAGATTGCTCTGAATATTTAAAAGTCATGTTAACATGCTAATATCCCTATTCCTGACAACAGTCTTGCTTAAGATACATTAAGATTTTTCTTTTTCTTTTTTTTTTTAAGTTTACTTATTTATCTTGAGGGGGGGGGAGGGGTGGAGAGTGGGGGAGAGAAAGAGAATCCCAAGTAGGCTCTGCGCTGACAGCCCAGACCCAATGCAGGGCTCGATCTCACAACAGTGAGATCATGACCTGAGCCGAAACCAGCAATCGGATGCTTAACTGACGGAGCCACCCAAGCGCCCCCTAAGACTTTTCCTAAAAGATATTTTTATTATTTCCTAATTGTTTTGCTCCTTGGGTCATAGTCCTCCTTCTAGTTCTGTAGGATATATTTTCACATGTATGTTCTTTTTAGATTCCTAAAGGCATCATTTCTAAACGTTCAGAGAAGTTCAATGTTATCCACAATCATGTCACACCAAATTTTATGTACTTGAAAACCTATTTGTAGTTATCTCTGATCATATATCCTTAATATATTTTTTTGACTTCGTGACATTCTAAAGTGTAGTTGTCTTTCGTTTCCATCCTATCTGGTCTTCTCTTGGTTGGTGTTACTACGATTCTGTCTACCATGTGTCTGTTAGTGTAAAAATATTTCTACTTCTAGATGCTGGAACGGGGGGAAAAAGAGAATCTATCCAACTTACGCCAAGGAGAGCTATGTAACTGAATACTTCAATGCACGAGTCAATTAGTAATGGGAAGTAAGTTCACGTCTTGCCTCTCACCCACACAGCGCTGCTTGGCTGGTCCTCCCTCCCTCTGTTGCCGACCTGCTCAACTGCAATGGGCAGGGCATTAGCTAGGGCTTGGCCTCAGGTTCCTGATCCTTCATCCATAAAAAAAAAATTAGACATTCTTGGGGCGCCTGGGTGGCTCAGTCAGCTGAGCATACGACTTCACTCATGTCATGATGTCAAAGTTCATGAGTTCGAGTGCTACTGCTGTCAGCTTCGATCCTCTGTCCTCCTCTCTCTCTGCCCCCCGCCCCACTTGCTCTCTTTCTCTCAAAAATAAAATAAACATTTTTTTAAAAAATTAGGGGCACCTGGGTGGCTCTGTTGGTTAAGTGTCTGACTTTGGCTCAGGTCATGATCTCAGGGTTCGCAGGTTCAAGCCCCACACTGGGCTCTCTGCCATCAGTGTGGAGCCTGCTTGGGGAGCTGCCCCCCCCCTTCTCTGTCCCTCCCATGCTCATTCTCTCTCTCTCCCTCAAAATAAATAAATAAACTTAAAAAATTAGACATTACCACATTAGTATGCTTTGTGGAATAATTTGTAAAGGTTCTTTGACATCATAAATATTAAATGGTGTTACTACTGAGCAACTTGATTTATCTGAAGGAATTGCATTGAAAAACCTGGTAGAAATGTTTGTGATTAAAAAAAAATACTTAAACCACCCCACATTTGAGGTCTGACTGCTTTGTTTCTTGCAAGGCAGGGTAAGTGCCTCATTTTCAGTTTTAGTATGTGGGTCTATGTGTATTTTGCTCTTATGAATATTTCCTTCAGATGTATTGAGTGTCGTATTATGCTGGTGTTCTTACCCAACTGCAATTCACTTCTGATTTTATATTCTAGGAGCTTTTCTGGGATCTGAACAGGCCTAAGTAAAGCAGTCACTAATGAGGTGATATGGCACTGCTATTCTGGGCTGGTATCTTCACATGATTGCTATATTTCATATAACAGCAAATCTTTGGATAAAAATGAGAAAGTATCTCATACTTGATGATTAAATTCAGTCACTAAGTTGTGGCGTTAAGGTTAAGTAGTTGTTGGGCAGACTCATTATCAGTAGAGGCATGTATCCTGGTGCACATATTCCTGTGCAGCTGAATTTTAGTGACTATTTTCTGATATCTGTTAATGATAAGAAAGGTCAGACTCCTCGGTTTCTCTCACATCCCCCATCCAGTGCCACTCTCTCCAAAATGTTTTCCGAATCTAACCACTTCTCACTATTTCTACAACTTCCACCTTGGCCTAGGCTACTGTCATCACCTGCTGGGACTAGAGCACTAGCCCCTGAACTGGTCTCTGCCTTTCCAATCTTGTGTCTCCTAGGATCTCTTCCCCACACAGATGCCAGAATGACCTTTTAAAAATGTTGCCTGGATCATGTTACTGTTCTGCTCCAAAGCCCCCAAAGCTTTCCAAAATATTCAGAGTACAAGCTGACCTCTGAAGCCCTGCATAATCCAGATCCTGCTTATCACTCCTCCTCTGTCTCGCCAGCCACACAGGCCTCGCACTGTTCCTGGCATATATGAAGCCAGCTTGCGTCTCAGGGCTCCTGTGAGCACTGCACTGTCCACGTGGAGGCACCCTGCCTCGAGGAGTCACACATTTCAGGTGTCTGTTCAGTGCTGCCTCCTTCAGGAGACCTGCGTGTGCCACGTTCGCTAAAGTAGGTTGCTGGCCCCTTGTCATTCTCAAACTCCTTGACCTGCTTTATTTTTCTTGACGGTCTTCTTCACTATCTGAATTTACGTTAGCTATATGTCAGTTTATAGTTTGTTATGCCTCTCAGCTTCCAGCATGCAATCTTCACGAGAGAAGGAATTTTGCTTGTCTTACGCATTGATGTATTCTGGCATCTACATTGGTCTCTTAGTAGATGCTCAGGAAATGTCTTTTCACTGAAGAAATGACTTAGGACCTTGGTTCTCTAGACTTACATCATTCTATTGTACAGCGCTGCGTTCGCAAAATTATCGTGTTTCTTAGAGGCACAATTTTCAGCAAATCACGTCTCCTGGACAGTCTACCTAAAGAAGTCTAGATAATATTAGGAGACAGCTGAATTAGATCATCACCGGTTGATCAATTACCAATTTGCTTTTTCTGCTGTTGTGATAATTTCTGCCAGGCAACCCCGACATGCAGCCTGTTGCCTTCCAGCATGACTGGGGTTACACCTGCCATCCTTACATCTGGGGAATGGGACTCACTCTGTGTGCAATGAGGGTCAGTTTTCTTTCCCATTTTGACTCACCTCACAAATCACCGGATATTCTGATGCCATGGTAATTTCCTATGTTGTTAAGAGCATTCTCTTTCCACATGGTTGAAAAATAAAAAAGGCAAAAGTTGATCTGAAAGGCCTAGCCACCTGAGCAGAAACTTCCCCTTGTATGAATACTTGTGGTTAGTCCCATAACATGTATATCCTGAATTCTTTCCAAGTGCCAAATTGTGTGGTGAGCTCTAAGAAAAAGCAAAAACACAACAGCCCTTTCATTTTACCACACTTTTTTAGAGCTTTCAGATATTTTTTTTTTATTGTTATTATTTTAAGAAAACTCTACCACCAATGTGGGGCTTGAACTCACCACCCAAGACCAAGAATCTCATGCTCAACTGACTGAGCCAGCTGAGTGCCCCCACATATTCTTATTTATCTTATTTATAGTCCCTGCTCTCAAGAAGTTTATAATCTCTTTGTGGCTTAAAAAATGTAAAATAGTTAGAGACTAATGTGAAAGTATATAGTTAAAGGCTAAGTTGCTTGGTTGGAATAAACATTATAGGAATTGAAAGCTGGGTAGGCTTGGACTGGATTGGACCTTCCAGAGGAGGTTCTAGAAAGAAGGTTCCAGAGAGAAGCTTAGGGGTGATCCAGAGCTTTGTCTGACGTTTTCATTGGATCATTGCTTACATTCATATGCGACATATTTCAAACTCTCAAAGATCTTATAATCTAGTAGGAAGATTAAAAAAGTAACATTAAAAAAAAAGCGGAATTTGGTACTAATATAAGAACGATATAAGCAAAACAGGATAGGACATCGGACGAAAAAGAGAGATTTTCCAATCAGGCTATCAAGGAAAGCTTTATAGAGAAGGGAACGCGGGACCCATCTTCAAGGTTGAGGACTACTCCTGCAGGCACAATAAAGTCATTCAACTGGCAATGACTCAGCGTCAATTTGGCCAACAGTACAAAAACAGTTTAAATGTGCAGCTGGGACCTACATAACTTCCCAGGTAAATGCACCCTTTAGGTTTATGATGAGGAATATTACTAAAGTAGTCTATGTCAGGAAGCTACTCTAGAAAGGGGTCCAAACCTACACACAATTAAGCAAGAAGGATGAATCACACTCAGAATGGAGTAAATGCCTATGCAAAACTTAATGACTGCTGATGCTCAGTCAAAAAGCTTTTCTTTCCTCCCCCAATCCAATAAAACAGTACTATTTACTCTTACAAATATAAAACTTAATGCTAAATAATCAGAATGTTATGTTCCTATGTAAATTAATGCACAATGTGTACCAGATAACGTGCCCTTTGCACACGGAGTTGGTAATTCTCTTGGGTAAATCCAATACCCAAACTCCCATAGCTCCTGAGTGACATGAGTAGCCATGAAAGTGCAGGCTGGTCTGTCTGGCTCTATTACAACACCGTGAGCTGCCGCAAAGAAAGCGTGTGAGAAAGCAGGCTGGGTAGACACAGGAAGACACTTTACGGTAATCCACAAAGTGAACTGTTACACTTCTGCAGAGTAGTCTGCAAGTTGCACAAACGGATTCCATTGACTGTCAAGCCAGGGTGCATCCCCCATAGCAACTCTTGCTTCCACTGTTCCCAATAATTACTTATTTTGGCTTTTCAGTTTTCCATATTTACACTGGTTTTTATATCAAACGTACCCGTTAGCAAAGGAAGCACTTTGACTCAATCCCAAGCAAAACTCAAAACAAAGGTCTTTGAGTCCAGAAAGATTGGGAGGCAGAAGTTTGGGGAGGTGAGTTACATCCTCAGGGAGCATTAGCGGAGAGGGTCAGGGAGTAGGCATTGGGATAAGAAGGCAAGACAGTTCTCCAATTGGCTTCAGTTAGGCCTCCATTTAAGTTTGTTTCAATTTTGAAATCAGATCTGCCCATATGTAAATATGTCTTAACAGAAGCACATTTCAAAGCCAAGTCTAAGTAATGTTTACATCAGCCACCATTTTATACTATTCCCAGGTGGTGTTCTCTTCCATTGATACTATTAACTGAATGTGGGCTAGAGCTTAGAATGCAAACAGAAAATAACGTGTCACGGTTATTGACGTGTTTCAAAAGACAAGTAAGTGACACCGGATGTGATAATTCAAAGAAACTCCACTACAGAACACCATATTAGCCTCCAATTTTCCCTGTTACCTTTGAGTGAAAGTGCTGGTTTTCTTTCTCATATTACTTGTCGGCTCCTACTTACGGGATGGGGTAAGTTCAGTAGCTTGCCCTGGTGGTTTTGGGGAAGCCGGAAAAACAAGACCTGCTAAGCTTGTTCTGGAAGGGGCACGGGGGAGAGAAAATTCGCCAGCAGAAGGATGGAATGAGGCACCGGGAATGGGCTGGGGTAACGGGTTCAGAACTAATGGTACCCCTTAATGTGTCACCTTAGTGACATAAGACCACATTCTAGCTCTTAATATTGGCACCCATCCATCCTACCCGGGCAGCAGTAGTAATTGTATTAAGACCTACTACTATTTTATTACTTTTCATATATATACTATACAGATACAGATATAGTTTATCATAAGGTAGTTTTCAAAATCCTAGTGTTATTGTAATAGTCTTTCTATCCAGTCTTAGGCCACTTCTGCCAATTCTAAAAGTCAATAGAATAAAAACCTTAGGCCTTGGGATGACTGGGTGGCTCAGTTAAGCGGCCGACTCTTGATTTTGGCTCAGGTCATCATCTTATGGTTCGTGGGATCGAGCCCCATGTCGGGTTCTGCACTGATGGGGCAGGCTTCTCTCTCTCCCTCTCTCTCTGCCCCTCCCCTGCTTGCTTTCTCTCTCCCTCCCTCTCTCTCTCATTCAAAATAAATAAATAAGCATTAAAAAAACCTCTTAGGTCTTAAGACATACTTTATTTTCTACTATTTTCTCTCATTTGTTATTTCAACTCAGAGTCACAAAAGAACATAGAAAAACTTCCTTCAAACACAGTGGGAATATGACAGTGAGTAGCACTTGGGAGTACAAGCGGCATTTCCATGTGGATTAGATTACTAGGAGACTTACCATAAGTGGAAATAAAGTGCATCAAACATTATTTTCTCATAGAAACAGTGCTATAACCAAAGGGTAAAGTTCCTGACCTAGGGCCTTATGCCAACTTTTACCAAATGCAGGACTTAATAAAAAACTATAAATGATATATTATATGTTTCAGAGCATAAAGCTTTCTAAAGCATGCATAAATCAATTAAGTGGTGCTACAAGTAGTCAATAAACATAAAATCCATTTAATATGATGCACTCTCCTTGACCACATTTTCCTGCCAAATGTTATACTGAAGCAAAACAACTCTAAGGAGCAGGTTTATTTGTTTGATGGATTTCAAGATGATTTCCTTGAGGACGTTTTGACCAGCGCATTGAAAGAAATTTTGGGGCAGTGATCTGATGCCCCAGAGAAAACGAACTCAGTGTCCTTATGGTCAATTCCCTTGTTTTCTTATAGTCAATTTTCCTGTCATAAAACCTTGGGATTAGAACGAATTGTGGCCTGCTAGTGTGCAAAAGGTTGGGATTCATTTCCTCCAAAGGGGAGAACAACATATGTTCATGTGAGAAACACCCCGTGTGAGTGTCAGAAGTTACAACACGGGTGTAATTGGCAGAGGGCTGTAAGTGTGAATTGCCGCGAGTACAAATCACCAGAAGGATGGCTTGCGTGATTTCCCCCTCTCCAATTTCACCACTGAGTGGAAGGGACATTAACTGGGAGACTTGAGTTCTTATCACCCCAGGTAATACAGTTAAAGCAAAAATGGGAGGATCCTGAGAAGGTCCGAGAGTTCTAGACTAGACCGTAAAGTCGTCCCAAACGTCATGTCAGACGTCCTCATCCTACAATGAGAACTCATCAGTTATCCTTTGCGAATCCAACAAACACTGAGGGAAAATGGATCTCTAATAATTATTCTCCAAATCTTGCAATAAAATCCGGAGGTTTCTGTCAAGCCAGTCTGTGTGACAGGACACAGTGAACAGTACAATTTGTTCTAATTCATGTAGGGGAGAAAAGGGAAGCTATTCATTTAATCTTGCATTACATCAAAATTGATTTGAGAAAAAGTCACAAATTAGTTCTGTCATTTCTGACAACATGATTTTTATCAGACGACGAAAAGCTTAGTTAAATGGTTTGCAGGGGGGGGGCAGGGGGAAAGATTTTATTTCAAATCTTGAGAAAAAGACCGTTGCATCAAAATTATTTAACTATCATTTGCAGATATCGGTGTTCAGAGTAACTCTCCTATAGCTGTGTTTATTTTTTGCAGAATGCACTCTTTGTCAGTTCCATTTATCTTAAAAGGCCCAGTTGTTCCTTTCCTTAGCGTACAACCAACTCCACGAAAGCTGTGTTTATCTCTGCTTGTTTCCTAATCTAGTGGAATCAAGGAGGCAAGATGGTCAAGTATGATTTCCCCTCGAAACGGAAACTGCTGTTTACCTGGCATGTTGCAAGGCAGTAGTCTTGTTTTCTAAAATTACCTGAAACACAGTAGAAGCAAGAAGCTTCTCCTCTAAAAGGTGGTAAACACAGTGTCACGAACCAGCCTCTCTGGGATAAAGGCAGTAGTGTTGTTCGAAACTTGTCTCTCACGAGGTGGAAGAAGTGACATTCTCAGGTTTTAAAAGGAGGAGAGCTACCATCCCCGTTATGCTCTACTAAGCACAAAGGGAAACACAAGGAATAAGTGAAGTAGAGATTAGTGATTAGTTTTGCCTCTTTAGCAGATCCAGCTTTCTTCAGACTGTTTCTTTTTTGGCTTCGTAACATAAGATAAGTCCCTTGAAACAAGGAGGCGTTCTTTCAAGAACAACCTTTTCTCCCTCTGATCCCCAAGCCCAGCCATTGTTTGATTTGAGGCATAGGGGAAGGAACGCGGGAAAATTGTGTAGAAACTGCAGATTGGATAAGCAAGTAAATAAAAGCACCAAAAGAAGGAAAACTGGTATGAAAGGAGCTTGGAACCTTGCAGTGGATGACCACTGTGGCTACCAAGAGCAAAAATGTAAGCTAAAGCCAGCCTTTAAGTGGAATGGACCTCACCACTTTCAAAACCCCTTTAAATGTCAACACACCTTGAACAAGGAGGTAAGTCCTTTAAGCAAAACAGCGAAACTCATTAAGGGGTACTTGTAAGATTTACACAGACAGAAACTCTCTCAGGTGATTTCTTGGGGGGCCGGAGTGGCTCATCATCATTCTTACAGAGAGAGTTTTGACACTGAGCTGTATTAAGGATGATAAAATAACAATATTCACCCTTTAGAGAGTTCCCATCTCATGCCAGGTGCTTTATATATCTCATTTGACTTGCACAGCAGTTCTATTAATTATTATCGTTGCCTCCACGTTATGGATGAGCACGTCGGTACCTCTGGACCAGCATGAGTGACAAAGCTTGAACCTAGAACTTGATGCTTTTTCTGCTACATGGTGTGGTTTCCTTGAAAAGGAATGATCTATGAAACCGCTTTGTAAGCAGTAAAGTTCCATGGTATTTTATAGTTAGAGCTTTCCTATTTTGCAAAGTCTGGCCAAAATTCAAAAGAGAACTCTGTTCTGCAAGGTGGTATGAGCCCAGGTTTCGTTCTCACTCGCTGTGTTAGACTTGCACCACCTTACTTATCTGTCAGAACCTCAATTGTTTTCATTTGGAAAGTGGTGACGATAGGAGATACTTAAAAACTGTTTTGAGGAACAAATGAGATAATATGGTAACAAACTGCCTGGCACACAGTAGGCTAAGCTGGCACGCAAGAATTGTCGCTTTATCCTCTTTCCTCATAGCTGTTCAAAAACAATGGAGGAGGTTCTCTCTTGGTTAATGCCATCTCTTATCTCTTCAGTCACCTAAACTTCAAGCCTTGAAACAATCACTCATTGTTCCATTAAAAAAATACTTTGTGGGCACCTTATGCCTCACATTGTCCTAGGCACCAAGATCAAGAAACGGACAGAACAAATGAAGATAATTTAACTACTGTTTTCTATCTCTCTAGCCTTTCAACCAAATAACCACCAAAGTCCTGTCTACTGTACATCAGTATGTTAGACAGTGAGATCTGATCTTGCTAGAACATTTAAAATCTGTCCCATTCTATTCTTCCCTCCTGCCACCTCCCAAAATGTTGGGGAAATGTTTTCTCTGTCACCTGTCCTAGATCAATGGTTCTCAAACTTTAGCAAGCACTGGAATCTCGCTTGGAACCTGGCAGGCTTGTTCAAACCCAGGTCGCTGGGACCCAGCCCCAGAGATCCCAGGTGATGTTGACGGTGTTGGTCAGGGGCCCACTTTGAAACCCCCTGACCTGGACTATCACCTAGTTTACTGATTGCTCTATCAGTAACCTTACCATCTCCTCATCCAGGGCTCAACAAACTTGGCTCCTCAGGCCAAATCTGGCCCACAGCTTGTTTTTGTAAAGAAAAATTTACTGGAACACAACCATGCCCATTTGTTTACACATTGTCTACGGCTGCTTTTGTGCTACAAGTACTTGGGACAGAGACACATAATGTACGACACATGACCCACAAAGTCTAAAATGTCTGTGATCTGGCCCCTCACAGAAAAAATGTGCTGACCTCATCCTTAACATGCTATAAAAATGGTCTTTCCAAAAATAAGGCCCATCTTGTCACCTCCTGATTTAAAAATATCAAGTGGCTCCTCCATTGCCTCAGTGTCGAATCCAAAGTCTTATATGATATGACAAGCTGTCCAACCCTCATTTGCCAATCTCTTTGCACCCTATCCAATCATTAGCCATCCTGGACTGCTTAGTTTTCTCTGAATATGCCAAGATCCTCTGTCATTCCTTGGCCTACCCCATCTTGTCCCCCTATCTACGGTACTTTTCTCCTTTCTTCACAGGGTGAGCCACTACGTAAGAGGTGAGTTCAATTTTTGAGAATTCAACTGTATACTCTACAAAAAGGGAGAAATAGGACAAGTCTGCTGGCCCATTCTGTCTGATGAGTTTATGCTTCTGAACGAGCATGAGGTGGGAGTCTTGAATCTACTGTTTCCTCAGTCTGCTCAGATCCCTGGTGCCTCTCGTATGTTAGTGTGAGTATCTCACCACGGAGGGTGTAATCCCAGTGTTTAAAGATAAGTGTTTTTCATACAACAGAGCCAATAAACACAAGCCAACTCTTCATCTGGTACTCAAAGAAGAAGTAACAATCTGTTCCTAAAGTGGAGGAAAATCTGGCTGTGTTGGGCTTACTAGACCCTGGATATCTAGATACTATATGTAGATACTGTACCTTATGGGTGATTTAAAGGGTTCACTATTTTATTTTTAAGTAATCTCTGTATCCAATGTGGGGCTTAAACTCACAACCCCGAGATCAAGAGTTGCATGCTGTACCGAGCCAGCCACACAATGTTATGTTAGTTTCCGGTGTACAACGTAGTGATTGGGCAAGTCTATATGTCATATTATTCATTTAAGTAATTTCTCATCCAATGTAGGGCTCGAACTCACAACCCCGAGATCAAGAGTTGCATGCTGTACCGACTGAGCCAGCCACACAATGTTGTTAGTTTCCTGTGTACAACGTAGTGATTCGGCAAGTCTATATGTCATATTATTCATTTAAGTAATTTCTCATCCAATGTGGGGCTCGAACTCACAACCCAGAGATCAATACTCTTCCAACTGAGCCACCCAGGCACCCCTCTATACATTATATTATACTCACTACAAGTGTACCTATCATCTGTCACCATACACTTCTATCACAACACCGCTGACTATACTCCCTACACCGTAACTTTCATCCCTGTGACTTGTTCACTCCACAACTGGAAGCCTGTACCTCCCACTCCCCTTCACCCATTTAACCCATCCCCTACCCCCCCAAGACCGAGTCATTCTGTAAACCTTAGCACAATGTCATTTCTTCTCATTTCCTCTGGTGGGGAGTCAGTCTTCCTCTTTTCTCCCATAAATATCTTCTGCTCCCCTAGCAATTTTTACATATCTATATTATAGCATTGAGTTGTAATTATTTATTTCATTTTCAGGCTCTTTCCATTAGACAATGAGCCATTCAAGGACAAAGGCATATTTTAGGTCTCCAGTGTCTAGGTCTTTCCCAGTACCTAACCTAAGTATAAATATGTAACAAGTATTTATTGATGAAATGGATGAAGTCCCATCTCCAACAGTAGACCACTCTCTTTTCTCTGAAATGATCTATGAACTCCCACTGAACTTTCTGTTAATGCCTACGGTTTAACATTTCAATGCATTTTAATTCTTCCAGTATTCATTTTCTCTTTTCAACCAGATTTAAGCTTGTTCAGGGAACAATCTATATGTTTACTCCATTATGACAAGAAAATAATAGTTGTTAATGGATTGATTGCTAATTTGAGAGTGATACGTTAAAAACAGAGATAAACTAATCAAATAGTTTTTACTCGGTCAGAGATTTGTTTATATCTGCTTGTCTACGGTTTTAAAGACCTTGCTGTAGAGTGAATGCTTCTGTCCCCCCACCGAATTCATATGTTGAAATCTAACATCCCAGAGCACTCCCTCACCCCTGCCATCATATGAAGACGCAGTGAGAAGATGGCCATTTATGAACCAGGAAGTGGCCTGCTGCAAACACCAGATCTGCTGGTGCCTTCATCTTGGACTTCCCAGCCTCCAGAACCTAAGACATAAATTTCAGTTGTTTGCAAGTCACGAAGCCTACATAGTATTATGTTAGAGCAGCCTGAAAGGACTAAGACAAGGGCTAAATATGGCTTCACTTTGAATAGAGATCGTTCCTCCTTATTTCAAGAGTCCATATTTGCAAAAATGAGCCATATCCACCTTGGTACTATCGTCTGAAGTTGCCTAACCTGTGTCCTTGCGTGGAATGTTCTTCCTTGCTGGCTGGCTTCTTACCAGCTGTGCCCAGGGCTGCTCTTTACGCCTTTATCAAAAGTTGCTCTCTCTTCCATGATCCAGTTCATTTTTTCCTATGGCATTGTGAAGAATGTAAGTTAAGGAGTCCAAGTCCGCATTTGTCCAATGAATGTCAAGGTGCCACTTTCCACTAAAGGTGGAAAACAGCTAAGCTGATCTGACCCTGTATTCAGTTTTCCTACCTTTGGTGAAAAACATTGCAGAGGAAGTAATAGAGAATGGATTATTCAAAAGTTAACCAGACTTAAAGACTATCATGGAAGGTATTTATTATTCTGGAGGATCCAAATGATATTTGGGTCTCACTGACCAGGGATTTTCTGCAGACCTCCAATTCTTAAAATTCTAAGTGATATTTCTTTTAAAAATAATCATACTTTATCACACAGTTTTGAATTTTTATTTCTGATAACTTTAGGAAACTTTAGAAAATTTGTCCCTTCGTCTACATCTCTGAAAGTGAAATAAAAAGTTCAACCAATAAAATTATGCTGAAGAGTTTGAGACTAAGAAAAGGAAGGTCCCTGTCCTGGTGAGTCACTGTAGGATGACTGGGAGTGTTCCTGGGTGGATGTGTGGCTGCCCCTTAGTTTGGGGCCCCGGACGCTTAGGGTGAGTCCATTTAGAGATTCTAGGCTTTTGCTAAAAGGCAAGGGGGAATAGAGGGGAGCAGATCGAAGGACTAAAGCAAGTGGTAGGGTTTCTCCCTCTGGGTTCCCCTTTCTCTTTCCCTTCATTTGTTTATGTCGATTTTTGTTGTCTATCCCTTCCTCCCTCCCACATTTTCTTTCTCTTTTCACACATAAACCACCAAGATTGAGAACTAAAATGAGTTTCAAAAGTTGCTAGCTATAATTTTTTTTAACTTTCTATTTTCTGATATAGTCTCTCATTTATTCCTCTAATATATAATGTTCTGTTGCTCAGGTTGATTTTAAAGAGTACTCCAACCTTCTTCGCTTGCTATTTTTAAATGGTCTGAATGAGTCAATAGTCCAAAAATGTGCATTTCTTTGACCCAGAAACTTTGCTTCCAGGAATTTTTATTAAGAGAACAATTAAACAAGTATATAAGGACACTTGTATAAGGCTGCTTAGTCTAGAACTGTTCATCATATTGAAAAATTGGTACCAATAATAATGCTGCTTAAATAAACTTAGGTGCATTCATACAATTAAATGTTATGTAGCCATTAAAATTAATTATGTAGATATATATTTATTCCCATAAAACATATTTATGCTATGTAGTGAAGTGAGAAAAATAGTTTACCGAACGATCTGTATCATAATGTATATTTCACATGACTATACATACACACACATATTAAAGAAATACAGCTTCAAGAAAATATGATAGGAATTCAGTGAATTATATGGTAGTTATCTCTGGTGACGCGACTGTGGATTTTTCTTGTTTGTTCACGTGTAATTTCTAATTTTCCTATAATTAGGAAAACTTACTTCTATAATGAAAATAGTTTACGATAACCAACAGAATCTAGTGCTTATTACATATGCTATTCGACTAATGTGTATAGAAAATGGCATCCATTTTTGTTCTAATTAATTTTACAACCTCATTTGCTCACTCTCCAACTTTTTTCCTTCTCTGTCCCTTCTCAATTAAAGAAGTTCTCATGTCTCGGAAAATCACTGGTGAGCAACTTGTAGAGAGGCCTCTGGAGGCTAACCGTGCCTTAAAGTAAAAAACAGATAAAATGAAAAATTCGCTGCTCAAGGGATCTGTTCTCTGATGGAAATGTTCTTTAGACGACTAGGATGTTCTTTCAATCTGTTTGATTTTAATGGGTTTTCAGCTTCAAGATGTCTGAGGGGGGTAGATTTCCAAGGGATTTAGCTCAATGTAACCTCCTTCTTACCTTAACCTCCTTACCTGGACGTGTAGTGACATATAGTCACTCTGCGACAGTGGACATTTTTTTTTTGGGGGGGGGGGGGTAATGTACATAAGCAAAGTAAACTGGAAATTGAGACAGTTTCCCAAGGCCTCAAGCTATTTTTCCCTGACCTATTTGTTTTTTCCAGTCATACACTACCTTGCCCTGGATTATCTTGATAATTCTGCATTTTGCATATTTCCAAAGTTGGAGGCCCAGGATCCCCCCCTCCTGCCCTTTGTCAGTGGCAAAGCCAGGGCCCCAGCTTGGGTAGTGGTGGCAATAATCTTCATACCAGGAGAGATGCCATCAGTCCAGGAGATACACGGACTCCTAATATCTTCTAATATCGGGACCCCAAATATGAGGCTAAAGGAGCCGAGTGAGGGATTAGGGCCTGGCAATTGCACCTGCTATTTTTAGCTCCTGTGTTTGGTTCCCGGTTATGCGGGGAGGCAAACACTCATCCTCCCTGCTCATTGGTTTCCAGTTGACAATATGAACAGGGTGAAATTGGGGGCAGGGGAACTGCTTAGTTAAAGGCAAAGGAGAGAATGCCACAAGCACAGTCTTCTCAGAGCTAACAATGATGGGGGAGCCCAGAAGTCTTTTCTCGATTTTATCTCTGACTTTGTGTGTGTCCCCCCGAGCACTTAAACTATTCCTGTGGCCTCAGCTTTCTCATGCATAGACAGGTAATGATACTCTGTTCTCTCTACTTCCATTATATGGCACTGAGAGGATAGAAGAGCAGGTTAATGAGATTTAAAATAGGAAGAAAATGTTTTTTTGAAGTCTTTAGAGTACTCTGAGATTTTCAGGTCATCATCAAATAGAAGGCATTGTCTCGAGGAAAATCTGTACTGTTCATATAGTGTTTGCTTGAGTGCTGCATTATCTGACAACTAATTTTTCCTTCCTCCAGAAATAGGGTGGGAAAATGGAGACAAAGTAACATAATAAGAACACGCAAGCCTGAAAATTAAAGTTGCCAGCCATGTTAAACCTTGGACCCATATTCTCGCTGAAACTAACATTTAAATGTTAGTTTCAGGTATTTGAAAGATCAACCATATAAACTCCCTATCTCCCTTCTGATAGATTTGGAAGAGTGCATTTAATGGGGTGACTGAAATGTCCACCCTGGCAAGTACATTTCTCCTGTGGAGAAATAGTGCAATTTTATCTCAGGAAAACTTTGAGAACATACTTCTTAAACACATACGGTGCTGAGGACATTTCCTGGAAAACCACTGGCCTTTGCCTGGGCCACTTGCATCACATGGAGATGTTTGTGGTTCGGATTTACGAGCAATGTAGGATCTGAAGCCAACATAGGACTTTTGCTCAGTACAACCAGGGGCCAGATCTAAAATGGCAGGCATTTTCCTATTTGTACCTTAGGGAAAAGTTTTCCAAGTTTTGCAGGATTCCTCTTCTACCTCCCTAATAAGTCAGCAAATCTAAACAATGAGCTACCTTCTGACGAAAACAAATTTACTTAGTTGATTCAGATTTAAAAAAAAATTTTTTTAACGTTTATTTGTTTTTGAGAGAGAAAGACATCAGAACACGAGTGGGGGGCGGGCAGAAAGAGAGAGGGAGACACAGCATCCGAAGCAGCCTCCAGGCTCCGAGCTGTCAGCATAGAGCCCGATGCAGGGCTTGATCTAACGAACTGTGAGATCATGACCTGATGCTTAACCGACTGAGCCACCCAGGCACCCCTAGCTGATTCATAGTTTAATGAAAATCCCATGTGGGCCTCTCTTTGTCTTGTTTAAAGATGTCTCAAGAAGGTGTGTGTGGGAGGGGGTGGGGGGTGGGGGGAGAATGACAACAAATGTTAACATATTTTCTACTGAATTTTATGTCCGAAATATTTAGCTTAGAGTGCAAACTTTGAAGGAAAGTGTTCTTTGCTAAATGTTATACAACCCTGTGTTCGTTCTAGAAGAACAAACAAAGCTAATGGCAACGATCATCTGCTCTGGTGTAATGGGAAATGGGTGGGAGACTCCACCTTTTCATAGTTTTTGATGTTTGCACCAGTATTAATTATCCACAACCAAATTGAAATACGAATAAAAACATGTTTACCTGTGGGGAAAGAAATTGGCAGTGAAGAAGGAGGAGTTGGAAAATTTTTTAATGGAACCATTGTGATGTATTTGCATTTTTGCAGCATGTATGAATAAATAAATGTGCATTCGTAATTCAAAAGAACAGACAACAGGAAAAAACCAGAAACAAAACCTCTGTATTCCCTACACTCGGAGTAAGAAAGGATGAGCCTCCTGCTCTTTTCCTATACTCTTGGATAGCTTTTTCATGTGCCAAAGAGCTACTCCATGGTCGTAGGATGAAGGGAAAAGGCAAAGTCCATTTTAAAGACCCAGCCAAACGTGATTATGTAGTGTTCTCTGTACAGACATAATAGGGTTACACATTCTCTGTGAAAAAGCTACAGACAGATTACACCAGTCAACAGATCACCCTGCAGAGAAACTGTAAAGCCATTTTAACACTTACTTCAGATATTATTACATGTGACAAAGTATTTGAAAGATCAACCAAATAAACTGTTCCTAGGAAATGTTTCCAATAGAATACTTCTGGAATAATGTTGCTTTTCTTAGGTCACTGGGAATTGAATTAAGACACTGTAACATAGAGTCAAGATGAAAACCTACATTTTTCGTGGAATACTTTTATAGAAGCCTCTGGATACTATAATATTTCTCAATCATTTTTTCTGGCACATAGAAAAACTGAAATAGATTGTCTGCTTTACATGGCAGAGAATCTATATGTGCGTATTATAAATGTGACAAGATTTCAAATTTAACAGAACATATCTATATAACCATTTATCCATGCGTTCATCCATCACTCATTTATCTTACCATGTGTGAGGCTCAGTATGGGATACTCTGGAAATACAGAAATGAAAAAGACCCAGAGCACCTGGGTGGCTCAGTCAGTTAAGCATCCGACTTCGGCTCAGGTCATGATCTCACGGCTGGGGGGGTTTGAGCCCTGCATCGGGCTCTGTGCTGACAGCTCAGGAGCCTGGAGCCTGCTTCAGATTCTGTCTCCCTCTCTCTCTGCCCCTCCCTTGCTCTCACTCTCTCTCTCTTAAAAATATATAAACATTAGGGGCGCCTGGGCGGCTCAGTCGGTTGAGCGTCCGACTTCGGCTCAGGTCATGATCTCGCGGTCCGTGAGTTCGAGCCCCGCGTCGGGCTCTAGGCTGATGGCTCAGAGCCTGGAGCCTGTTTCAGATTCTGTGTCTCCCTCTCTCTCTGCCCCTCCCCCGTTCATGCTCTGTCTGTCTCAAAAATAAATAAATGTTAAAAAATTTTAAAAATATATATATATAAACATTAAAAAAAAAAAAAGAAAGAAACAACCATGATCCCTAATTAAAAAAAAAAAAAAAAGACCCAGTTGGAGGAGGGGAGGCCAAGGTGAAAATCAGCGATCACAAGCTGGTGTGATAGGGAAGGTGTACCGTAAAGCACAGGTGCACTCTGGAGTCAGACAGAGAGGAAAACAACACTCTCCCAGAGGGCGGTCGTGGAGAGTACAAAGAGCAGAGCATATAAACCACTCAGCCCAAACCTGACCCATGATAAAGGATTACTAAGCATTTGCTAACACGAAGAAAGTAGCAGAGTTATAGAGTATTTGGGGAACAGCTCAGAAGTATATGTAACTCAGCCTGAAAGTGGGAGAGAGGGAGAGGGAGGATTAAGAGAGAGAGAGAAGGAGGAAATACTAAGAACATATACGTTAGAAGGTAGTTGAGAGTTTTTAGAACTGCATTACATTCATAAACAATGAGTTGACGGTTTTACATCAAAGGAAGGCTAGATTTTTGTCACGAGTTTGAGTCAAAGCAGGGACATTTCACCTGCTATACTAGGAACAAAAGAGGCCAAGATCTCACACCCTTGTCACCTATTGACATTTTACACTGGATTATTCTTTGTTGTGTGTGTGTGTGGCGGTGGGGTGGGGGGGTGCTGTGTATTGTAAGATGTTTAGCAACATCCCTTGTTTCCACCTCCTGAGATGCCAGAAGCATCCTTGTTGTGACAACCAAAAATGCGTCTAGCCATTGTCAAAAGTCTCCTGGGGGTCAAAATCCCCCCAATTAAGAACCACTGCCTCAAACCAAGATAATTTCATTAAGTATTTATAAAGTTTCATAAGCTATTAAGCTGCAAATGGAAAATTGAGGTCGATAGAGAACCAACTTAAATATTTTCCTTTTATTTTGATCGTGGCTAAATGTATTGTGATGAAACTATCAAATTAACATGTCTAGAGACTGGCCTATTCTCATTACCATTTGCCAGTCATAACAGGGTCTGAGACATAATCCAGGAAAATGGCTCAAATTTGACATGGGCACCACTTACTCAGGGAAGTAGAGCCTATCCTAGCTTCTGAATACCTTCGTTAACCTAAGCCTTGCAGCAAGTGTAAAATAGGGTGTTTTAGTCATCAAGGCCACCATGGCTCCCAGACTGAAAGCTGCAGACACGCTAGTTTCCCGATGCCTCTCCCTGGCCTATTGGTACAAGGTCCTGGAGTGGTGACTCATCTTTGGTCATTCTCCTCTGCGCTTAATGGAAACCTGTAAAAAGCAAAGGTCACCCAGAGGCTGCTGGGAGATTTTTTGCTTACTTGCTGTTGCCTCTTTCTTTTTCTTTTTTTTTAACGTTTATTTATTTTGACGGAGGGAGAGAGAGAGAGAGAACACAAGCAGGGAAGGGGCAGAGAGAAAGAGAGAGAAAAACCAAAACAGGCTTCACGCTGTCAGCACAAAGTCTGATGCGGGCTCGAACCCACAAACCCATGAGATCATGACCAGAGGTGAAATCAAGAGTCACCACTTAACCGACTGAGCCACCGAGGCGTCCCCTGCCTCTCTACTTTCAACAGCTCAAGTAAATTTGAGTAGTAAACCACGATTAACTGGCATGTTTATATTTGAAATTCATTATTTTTTAAAAAATTAAACCTTTAGGATAAGAGCTGGGTATGCGATAATGAGTCAAGGACATCCTTAATCACAATTTATTGATCGATCGGTTCTGCTGTCACTATATAAATAATATAATCAAAGTGTTTTTTCTCTTTAGATGGTTTATACCATTTTTACTTCCAAAATGATATTGGGAGTCTTCCTTAACAACTACACACACACACACACACACACACACACACACATACATATACATACACACATACACACACACATGTAGGGATGGCCCTCTCTCTCTTTTTAAAATGTTTATTTATGTATTTTGAGGGGGGGAGGGGTAGAGAGGAAGAGAGAGAGAGCCTCCTAAGCAGGCTCCATGTTGTCAGTGCAGAGTCCAATGTGGGGCTCGAACTCATGAACCATGAGGTCATGACCTTAGGTGAACTCAGAACTCACGAGTTGGACACTTAACTGAGTGAGCCGCCCAGGCACCATACCCCACCGCCTTTTAATAAGACCAAATTAGAGCATACTCTATACATTTTCCTATAGATTGCATTTTTTTACTTGATAGTACAGTGTGGAGACTATTCTGTATCAGTTCATAAAACTGTAATTCAGTTTTTCAAACAGTTGTATAGTATTCCATTGCATGAATACACCATAATCTTTTCAATTAGCATCTATTGGGGCACCTGAGTGGCTCCGTCAGTTAAGGGTCTGACTCTTGGTCTGGGCTCAGGTCATGATCTCACAGTTGGTAAGATCTAGCCCCACGTCCAGCCCCGTGTCAGGCTTTGCACTGACAGCAAAGAGCCTCCTTGGGATTCTCTCTCTCTCTCTCTCTCTCTCTCTCTCTCTCTCTCTCCCTCTGCACCTCTCCCCTGCTAGTGCTCGTTCTCTCTCCCTCTCTCTCAAAATAAACTTAAAAAATATTAGCACCTATTGATAGACATGTAGCTTGTTTCTAGTGTTTAGTTACTAAAAATACTGTAATGAATATCCATATTCATACAGTCTTTGCAACTCTTCACATAAATTCCTAAAAGCTGAGCTGCTGGCAACATGGATGGAACCGGAGGGTATTATGCTAAGTGAAATAGTCAGAGAAGGACAGATATCATATGTTTTCACTCACATGTGGATCTTGAGAAACTTAACAGAAGACCATGGGGGAAGGGAAGGGGAAAAAATAGTTACAGAGAGGGAGGGAGGCAAACCACAAGAGACTCTTAAATACAGAGAACAAACTGAGGGTGGATGGGGGCGTGAGGGAGAGGGGAAAGTGGGTGATGGGCATTGAGGGCCCTTGTTGGGACGAGCACTGGGTGTTGTATGGAAGCCAATTTGACAATAAATTATATTCGTTAAAAAAACCTCAGCTGCTAGGTCAAAGATGTTTGCATTTAAACTTTTTTTTAACACCGACAAATGATTTCCTATAGAGGCTATACCAATTTATTTTCTCATACTGTATAAGAGTGACTGTTTCCCCATATCTCTGCTAGCATAATATAAAACTTTCTGTAGGTTAAAAATATTGTTTTTAAAATTTACACTGCTTTAATTGCAAGTGAAGATGAGTATATTTTCCTACTTTTAAACAAACATGTATGTCTGTGAACAACTTTTTCATGTCTTGGCAAATCTGTTTCTTCCTCCTCCTTCTCCCTCCTTTTTCCCTTCCTCTATTATTTTTCTGTCTTGGTCTCATTCTCTTTATTTTCTAAGGACTCTTGGAAATTAGCCTTTTATTCTATCATATCTGCTGCAAATAGTTTTTTCCGAGTTTTTGTTTTTCAACTTTCTTTATGGTAACTTTTCACGTGAAAATATTTAATATACATAGTCAAATGTACTCATTTGCTCTATGGCTTTTGTCTCACGCTTACTTTTGTCTTATGCTTCCTTTGAGATTATAATGAAAAAAATTATTTCACTTTTTCTTCTAGTACTATTACGGTTTTATTTTTCATCTTTAAATCTTTGGGCTATCTGGATTTTATTTCTGAATAAGGAATGAGGTGGGAATCCAAGCTTTACTTTTTCCCATATAGCTAGCCAAGTGTCCTAACACTATTTATTTTTGCCTTATACTGAATGTTCATATTTAGAACTGTCTCAAAAGTCTTAATTCTTTTCCATTTGTCTTCATCTCTTCACATACCAGTAACAAACTGCTCATAATGTTTTAATATATGCTTTTGTTTACTATTTTATTTTGTGTGTTGATCAGTATCTCTTTCTAACTACATATGTGTTTTATTTCTAATCCTTTAGGTGTAGTTACAAAGGTACAGGGTGTTAGGATACATTTTTGTAGTAAGAACATTTTTTTTAATGTTTATTTATTTATTTTTGAGAGAGAGAGACAGAGAGAGAGAGAGTGCGCACAAGCAGAAGAGGGGCAAAGGGAAGGAGAGACAGAATCCCAACCAGCCTCCGCAGAGCCAATGCAGGGCTCGAACTCACAAACCACAAGATCATGACCCGAGCCAAAATCAAGAGTCATATGCTTAACGGACTGAGCCACCCAGGCACCCCGTGTAGTGAGGACATTTTTTGACAATGATACTCGTATCAGAATTCCCAAACTCCACACTTAAGCCATTGAATGCTCAGGTTGTTTTTATCATCTTTCAAACTCTGAACATAACCTTAACTCTTAGCACCCAGTTTATCGTTATCATCGCACGTCTCACCTCAAGAGCCTGAAACAGAAGTCTGCTTACGGATTACAGTGGGGATGAGGTGAGCTGGAGCAGCAGGGTCGATGCAGTGAGAGGTGAAAGCCAAGTGGGAGTCCAGAGAGCTGCAGCCTCGAAGCATTGATAGCAACTGGCCATGTGAGAGGCCTAATACTCCAAGCTTATCATTTATGGGGACCACAGGAACGAAACTGTCAGGGAGTGCAAAGGACTGTTTGATTGTATCAGAAGAAAAAAATCCAGACCTGACAAACAGGATCCTGTACCCAATTCAAATGCAACAGAGCAAGGAGTACTGGGCCCTCGGGCAAGTCCCAGACTTGAGTTCATTAAAAAAATCCAAAGCACTCTTAACAAAAGGCTGGTTACCTCCAAGGAAGGCTGCTATCAAACCACAAATGGCCGTCACGAATCTTCCTCCAGGTCTTCTCTTAAAGAGGCCTACCCAGGAATGCCTCCCACTGGTCACATGAGCTTGGAGAGGGCTTGGTCGATCAAGGTTCTATGTGGAACTGTAGAAAATGTGCATGGATGATGCTAGAGACGCTGGAGCAAGTCCATGCCTCCTGCAACCACTCTCTTATCCATAGGAGAGAGCTCCTGACTTGCTCCCAGGCTCACAAGTTGCTCACGGCAGGGAGGATCCATATTGGAGTGTGCCAACATCACATGGATTCCAGATCTGCCACTTACTAGCTGTGTCGTCTTAGGTACTTGGTTTCTCCAAGCCTCAGTTTCCTTTTTTTGTAAGTGGGTTTTACAAAATCCATAGGTTTACCTCCTAGGGTTGTTACCTCCTAGGAGTAAATGAGCAAGGACGTGTCTTGTACTTTAAACATGAACTGCCACAGAGTAAGTCCTCGATAAATGTTAGGGTTGTTAATTGTTACTATCATTGTTGCTGCAACCATTTTGTTTAAAGAGCAGGATTCCGTGGGGTGCAAGCAGAAAATAATTTTCTTTCTTTCCCCTACCGCCCACTCAAACCCACTCTGCAGGCTAATATATCCCTGTCCCTTGGATGAAATCTAAAGTAGGTCTTGGATACCTCCAGTCACTCTCGGGTACTACAAAGTTCTCTGTCATGTGTAGTCACAGTAATTCATTTCAGTAATTGAAATGTCCAGTTCTGTGTAAAAATCCAAACTTGAAATTCATTTCCCCTTTCCTTGATGTCAGCCCTAACTCATTATGTAAGTCCACAGAGGGAAAGGGGTTGGGCTTTGGTTGGTTTCCTTTCTTTCTAACCTATGTTTGCCCACCTCTGGATCCCCACCCCCACCTCCCTAGCTCACCCTCACTGCCAGAGTAGCTGACCCCTCCGTGATTTTCCTCGACTGACACTGGTGTTACAGTTCTATAGAGATGACAGGTGTTCAACACTGACTCTTCCTTTCATGGAATGTTTCTGCGGGTCTCTTGGAGACCCCATTTGGGAACATACTAGGAGCACCCCTGACATGATCATGGGTAAGGTCTCGCTTGGGGCTGGCCACTTACAAGCCCTACTGACCTCCCACTTCCTGCTTAAAGTCGGATGTTCCTGGTGTCAGTCTCCTTTAAAATGACTCCCAGCCCTGCCCCTCCTATTTGGCCATCCGGTCCGTGAAAATCACATACCTCTGGCCTCCCATCCCTGGCAGGTCAACCTGTTCCTGGCAAAAGTAACTCTCTTTGCTCTACCCACAGGGTGAAAGTCCCAGTCTTTAGATTTTTCAGAATGAGATGCCACGCGTCAGATACGAGCCCCTTTGATCCCAAACTCTAGGAGACATAGGGCACGTTCCTCTTAATGCCTCTCTCCCTAGGTTTGGGGTCAGGACTATACTCTTATTCTCTTCCCATTTACAATGTCCTTTTCCAAGGATGCCCTCCCTCCTTGCCTCTTTAACGTAAGGGTCAAAACTGCTTCTTAACCACTTCTTTGCATGTCCTGCAGAAGCCGGTTAGCATCTCCCTTTTGAATGTGGGTTTTCTTGCTCATGTTGTTTTGTTCTCAGCTGAAATGCAGACTAGAAAGAGTCCCTTTTAAACACCCAGTGTTACATTATTAGTTACATTATTAGTGCCATCTTCATAGGGTTGTTATGGGATTTAAATGAAAAAAATGCATGTAAAATACTTAACATGGTGTCAGGCACATCGTAAGTGCTCAATAAACATTAGGAGGTGTTTATTTAACAAATATTTACATGGCATTAACTGGATCATCAGTGCTTTATAAGTAATAACTCCTTTAACCCTCAAAACAACCCTATCACCCTCACTTTATAAATAAGAAAACTGAGGCACAGAGAGGTTACATATCTTGCCCAATAGTAAACAGCTGGTAAATGATGAGGCTGGGATTCAAATCCAGACAGTCCAGCTCCAGAGGGCATACTGTTAACCGTTGTGCTCCTTCCCTTTCCTAAGAAGAGCTGTTATTATCCTCATTATAATGATTATTTGATATGTATGGGGCCAGGCTTGTGTAAGCCTCCGGGCCAAATCAGTTACAAGGGCAAACTGTTAAAATACACAGTTTGACTTCATCTAATTTAACTTCTCTCCCTTCCTAGACCAGAGCCAATGGGTGGTTGGTTTTTCCCAACGAAGTATTGACAGTGAATGAATACACATAGATCTGGTTAATAGATAGCCGTGTTTAGTATCACATCACATTCCAGAAACTGATTTCAGCTTTATGGATCCTGAACAATAGTGTGGATATCCCTGAACAACAACGAGGACAAGGATTTCTCCTTCACATTGCCCTAATACTAAAAGGCGGGTTGGACCAGATCAGGATTTATAGACACTTCTGTTTGGCCTAATAGGCTGGAACTTGGAAAGAGCAAGTTTGTTTACCAAGAAGAGACACGTAGATCTGTCAATGAGTTAATTACAGCAGAAATAGGAGATCAATCATCTTCAGGGTGGACCATCGGAGCAAAGAACTAGGGACACCTGCCATCAGACGATTAGACACATTCCTTTGTCCTGAGCAATATCCCACTCAGTGTGGCTGACTCCTCTCCTCTTGACTTCCTGTGTATCTTCAAAATCATTTGGTATAACTAATTCAACTTGAGCATGCTTCTATGTCTTGCAACTAAAAGAACTTAATATAATATTATCCTCAGGTAATGATAGCCTCAACTTTGCCATCCCTAACAGTTATACATGCCTCTTTGTTCTGCTTCTTGTCCTATGTCACTAGCTAGAAATTCCAGAATATTACTAAATAATAGTGGCAATAGCAAGAATTCTTTTCTTGTTCCTGATAATAATAGTAATGCCTCAAGAGCATTTTTAGTATGCTCTATCCCTCTGAGAATTGGATCAAAGTTAACTCTACAAAAATACACATACCCTCAAAATTTGTTTATAGTTTAGGAGTTTCAAGGACCACGGACCATATGGAAAGTTTTTGTGAATTCCCATAAGTATGAGGTTGGCTACTGATTTAAGATAAAATTTTTTGCCAGGGTGTCTGGGTGGCTCAGTCAGTTAGGCATCCAACTTCGGCTGACGTCATGATCTTGCAGTTCATGAGTTCGAGCCCCTTGTCAGACTCTGTGCTGACAGCTCAGAGCCCAGAGCCTGCTTCAGATTCTGTGTCGCCCTCTCTCTCTGCCCCAACCTTGCTCATTCTCTGTCTCTCTCTCTCTCTGTCTCTCAAAAATAAATTAAAAACATCAAAAACAATTAAAAAATTAAAAGATAAAATTTTTACCATATTAATAAAGATTCCTTAGAGTGCTAATTTAGAAATAAGAATTTTGAAATATATGAATTTCATAAAATATCTTTTTACCAATCGATATATGTATATCTTCTTTCTCTTTAGTCTGATGCCGAATTATATTAATATGCTTACCAATATCAAGCCATCCTTGCATTTCTCAAATAAATTTTGCTTGAATTTGATATATGATTGTTTTAATATTCTGTCAGGTTTAATCTGGTAGTGTTAGGTTTCAATTTACTAATGAATCGAAGTGCATGTCAGAAATATTTTTGAATAAAAAGAATTATAAGAAAAGTTATTTGTTGGTTAAACCTCACCTGGTAAAAAATACTAATCAAAGCATCTTTTTTTCTAGGCATCCTGATAAAGATTATAGAGTTAAAAGCTGAAAAGGAGCATTTAAAACCTACTCATTTTACAGGTTAGGAAAGGGTTACTCAGAGAGGTTAAGTGACTCGTGCAAGATCACACTTCTTAATAGTGGGCGTTGACTGTATAAGCAAGTTGTTGAGGCTACAAGAGAACACCGGGGAAAAGACTTGCCTCATTTCCAGTGGAACAGGACTTTAATTCTACGGGAGACGGAAAAGAGACAGGAGACTTGTTTCTGAAACAGTGAAAGTTTCACAAGGAAGTGAAGTAAGCATTTTACTAAATTAAAGACATTATTGTCATCTTTAAGGGATTAAAAACGTAACTTGGATTGATTTTCCCATATCTTTCAGTTCCAACCATCTCTCTTTGTATGCGCAGAGCTGAAATTCTGAAAACGCCGAGTTTTGGCTCCTTGGACAGTTCTCCCCAACACACACCAGGGAAGCCTTCCTGCCAAGAATGGACTAAATGCGTTACCGGCAGGGATGAGAGAAACACAGAACAAAGGAAAGAGGCTCTGAGGATACAGATTTTAGAACGGCGCCAACTTTCAAAACTATCTGGAACCGTACCAACTCATGCGCAGGACCCAGGCAAAGGAGGGACTTCATTTGCTGTTGGTGCGAGTCGGATTGTCTGTCAAGGTCTCACCCAGGGTTCCGTGACTCCCGATCAGCTTTGTGCTGGCCCTGTCCACCCAGCCGTTCCCTCCCTTTACCCTCGGCAGGGAGTCAGCCTGAGCCTGGCAGAGCGGCACAACGCCCTGGGCCCAGCGCGCTCCCTGACGCCACGTGCACGCGGCACGGGGCTGACCTTCCGGGGCTGCAACACTGGGGCGGAAGCGGCTGCTCCGTGCGGATAAGTCAGTGCGAAACTCAGCCACGCCGGTTGTTTGGTGTCACGTAGCAAAACAATCGCTTAGATGGCTGATTTCTTTCCTTCTCCCAAATGCTCTGTGTTGACACTGCGTCAGATTCTAATCTGACGGTGCGTTTTATTGAAACCTTGCTACAAAGAGCACACTTAAAAAAAAAAAAATTCTTTTAACCCCTTTAAGGGGCTGTTACATTTACTATCTGAAGCTGCAAACACTCCGTGCAGCAGATAGAGCAGCTAATATCCTAATTCAGTAAAAGAGGAGACGGAGGCCGGGGCATCTGACTGACCTGCACCGGGTCTCACAGCTCGTGGGTGGTGGCGCCAGACCTGGAACCGCAGGTGCCCCGACTTCCGGGCCGACTCTCCAGCGATGCAGCATAGACTTCTTTTCCAAACTGTGCGCTTTCTAAACAGAAAGTTGTGTATGTTAGGGTTTTTTAAGTGTTTTCTAAATGTTTATTTTTGAGAGAGAGAGAGGCAGAGAGAGAGAGAGGCGGGGGGGGGGGCAGAGGATTTGAAGAGGGCTCTGCGCTGACAATAGAGAGCCCAATGCAGGGCTCAAACTCACAAACCGTGAAATCATGACCTGAGCCATCCAGGCGCCCCATGTTAAGATTTTTAAATTTTATTTTAGTTTTTTAAAGTTTTACTTATTTTTGAGATAGACAGAGAGCACGGGAGACCAAGTGGGGGAGGAGTAGAGAGAGAGAGGGGAACAGAGGATCCAAAGTAGGCTCCATGCTGACAGCAGCCAGCCCCATGCAGAGCTCCAACTCACAAACCTTGAGATCATGACCTGAGCCAACGTCAGATGCTCAACGGAGTGAGCCACCCTGCTGCCCCTCAAGACCTGCTTTTTAATGAAACCTTGGCCATTCAAAAGAAAAAATATAGTTCTAAACAGTATAGTTTTAAGAATGTAAATACTTCCAAATATCTGTGGAATACAGGAGCATTCAATAAACACATGTTATGTAAGTTGTAAACACATTTTGATGAAGAAATCTGTTTACATATAAATTCGGAGGATCACTTAAGAGAACTGTAATCTTTTTTCAAAGTAACTTAATGGATATATGGAGTATCTTTATGGAAATATTAATATATTAAAATCAAGCCTAATCAGTTCAGTGATTATTTGCTATATAGCCCGAATTTTCCCGAGAGTCTATACCACATTGAATATACATCAATACGTTGGCTTTTTCTACAAATTTAGGACATTATTTTTTAAATTTTTCATTGGGGAAATTTTCAAACATACAGAAGTAGAGAGAAGAGCTTAATGTATCCATCACCCCATTTCAGCAATTTTCTACTCTTCCCCACCTCTTCCTTGGATTATTTTAAAGTAAATCCCAGACAGTAAGTGATTTCATCTATGACATTTCACTACGTATCTCTAAAAGATAAGGAACCTTTTTCTTAAGTCACAATATCATTATTACACTTTTAAAAAGTTAAGAGTAATTTCCTAGTATCATCTAATCTGCACTTAGTATTCAAATTTTTCTGATTGCCCCCGAAATGTCCTTTAGAGTGATTTGTTCAAATCAGGATTCAAACAAGATTCACATGTCAAATTTGGCTAGTACATCTTTAAATCTCTTTTAATCTATAACATTTCTGTCAAGAGAGATATTTAAATAACTGCTCCTGGAAGAATTATCTGGCTTTCAAGGGAATAGTTTTATCTCTATACCATACTTGATTGATTCTAGGGCAGGATTAATTGTAAAATGCATTATTATTTTATGTACCACTAAAAAATTTAAAACGCTGACAATTATAATTGTAAGATGCCACCAACTGTAAGCTATATTCCAATTTTAGAGATATAAAAAAGGGAAAATATATGATTTTCAATCAATGAAACACAGTAGTTAGAACACAGATAACTCACATGTCATTTTTTATTTCAAAATCAGATGTGGGAGTGGCATTATGGGATGTGCACAAAATCCTTCCCATAGGAATGGTTTACTTCTATCCCAAAGCAGATGCAGAATGAAGAGTGATTTCCAGCCTTGTGTTCATGGCTGATGGTGCAGTTAAAGTCCTTTCCTCTGTGTGCCTGACTATAGGTTTGGCATCTAACCTGAATTTCTTAGAGTGTTTCTACCACATTTCATATACATCAATACATTAATGTTTGCTACACATTATGGTCTCGGAGAAGGCAATGAGAGGCTCTTTTTGTCACACTGACTTCAGAATGTTAGGTGAACCCAATTTGAAAAACACATCTCTATCATGCCTCTCTGTCTTCAAATGCAGAGTGCAGTTGTAGATGTCCTTTGTTGTTGCTTTGTGTCATCGGAGGTGAGTGCTCAATGGGCAGTAATGTTCTTTACAGCAGCTGGAAGATTCAGAGAGGAAAATGAGACTTGGCAAAATCCTATTTGGCCTTGAACGCAGCTGTTTGGTTTTTACGTCTTAGAGACGTTGACATCACAGATGAGTTCTTGATAAGGTGAGTGTCTGCTTCAAAGAATTTGGGCTTCCATAGCAATTTCTTACTTGACACATCCC
This sequence comes from Panthera pardus, assembly GCF_024362965.1. Taxonomy (NCBI): domain Eukaryota; kingdom Metazoa; phylum Chordata; class Mammalia; order Carnivora; family Felidae; genus Panthera; species Panthera pardus. The sequence continues at coordinate 20,423,488 of NW_026527002.1, forward strand.
CAAAGGCAAGGGAATTAAAAGCAAAAATGAACTATTGGGACCTCATGAAGATAAAAAGCTTCTGCAGAGCAAAGGAAACAACCAACAAAACTAAAAGGCAACCAACGGAATGGGAAAAGATATTTGCAAATGACATATCGGACAAAGGGCTAGTATCCAAAATCTATAAAGAGCTCACCAAACTCCACCCCCCAAAAACAAATAATCCAGTGAAGAAATGGGCAGAAAACATGAATAGACACTTCTCTAAAGAAGACATCTGGATGGCCAACAGGCACATGAAAAGATGCTCAACATCGCTCCTCATCAGGGAAATACAAATCAAAACCACACTGAGATACCACCTCATGCCAGTCGGAGTGGCCAAGATGAACAAATCAGGAGACTAAAGATGCTGGAGAGGATGTGGAGAAATGGGAACCCTCTTGAACTGTTGGTGGGAATGCAAATTGGTGCAGCCGCTCTGGAAAACAGTGTGGAGGTTCCTCACAAAATTAAAAATAGATCTACCCTATGACCCAGCAGTAGCACTGCTGGGAATTTACCCAAGGGATACAGGAGTACTGATGCATAGGGGCACTTGTACCCCAATGTTTATAGCAGCACTCTCAACAATAGCCAAATTATGGAAAGAGCCTAAATGTCCATCAACTGATGAATGGATAAAGAAATTGTGGTTTATATACACAATGGAGTACTACGTGGCAATGAGAAAGAATGAAATATGGCCCTTTGTAGCAACATGGATGGAACTGGACAGTGTGATGCTAAGTGAAATAAGTCATACAGAGAAAGATACCATATGGTTTCACTCTTATGTGGATCCTGAGAAACTTAACAGAAACCCATGGGGGAGGGGAAGGAAAAAAAAAAAAAGAGGTTAGAGTGGGAGAGAGCCAAACATAAGAGACTCTTAAAAGCTGAGAACAAACTGAGGGCTGATGGGGGGTGGGAGGGAGGGGAGGGTGGGTGATCGGTATTGAAGAGGGCATCTTTTGGGATGAGCACTGGGTGTTGTATGGAAAACAATTTGACAATAAATTTCATATATTAAAAACAAAACAAAAAAAACACGAAGAATTTGGGCTTCGACTTGTACTCTTCTTGTTAACATGAGCCTTTTGATAGGAAGGGCTGGGGGCAGGTGGGAAGATGTGTTACTGTATCACAGGTATCGATGAAAGCAAGTTCTAAACTCTTGCCTCGGGTCACTGGCAATTTTCGAAAGGCAAAAAACTTTGATTTCTCCCTGGAGAGATTTCAACCCATGGCTAAAAGTATTTTGCTTCTGGCTAACTATGCTTATAGGAAGAATCTGGATTCTTTATTTACCAAACCTGAAGTTGTGCAAAGGCAATTCACTCCAATGGCTCTGAGACCTGGAATATGGATATTTTTAAAAGGTAGAAATGTACCGCCCAATTCTTTTCTGCGTGTGTGCTCTCTGAGGTACAGAAATGGGTTTGTTCAAACAGAAGAGACTCATAAATATGGGGAACAAAGGGTTACAGGAGGGGTTGTGGGGGGGGAAATGGGCTAAATGGGTAAGGGGCACTAAGGAATCTACTCCTGAAATCATTGCTTCACTATATGCTAACTAATTTGGATGTAAATTTTAAAAAATAAAAAATAAAGTTAAAAAAAAATCACACACACACCAAAAAAAGAAATGGGTTTGTTCTAGCAAAACTCAAAAGAGTCACTCTTAAGGCACAGTATGATCCAGACCCTCTTTCTCTGCATCTCCTCCTTCTCTTGCTAATTTCTCTTGCTTGCTTTTGGCCAGGTTCCCTGCCTCTTCTCCCCTTCTAGAACGTGCCGGACATTCCCTTTGTCTTGGGACTTTTTCACAGCCACCCTCCCCTTTTGGAACACTGTTTCCTGAGACAAAGTCTTGGCTCTGCAACTCCTCAATGGAAATTTCTCAGCTCTTGTATTTAAGATTACAACCTGTTACTCCATCCTCTTATTTCCAAATTACTTTGCTGTGCTATTTTTCCCATAGCACTTATCTTCCCCTACATGTTGCAAAATTGATGTATTTATTAGGTTCATTGCTTATCTTTTGTCCCACTGGAATGTAGCTCCATGAAGACAGGGGTCATCTTTTTAAATGTGTGTTTGTTTGTTTGTTTGTTTAGAGAATGAGAGAGAAAGGGGGGCAAAAGGAGGGAGAGAGAATCCCAAGCTATCAGTGCAGAGCCCAACATGGGGCTGGATCCATAAACTGTAAGATCACGACCTGAGCCTAAATCAAAAGTCAGACACTTAACTGAGGGAGCCAACCAGGTGCCCTGACAGGGTTCATTTTTAAACAAACATATCACAAACTTTGAATAAAGTGCTTGGTACATAGTAGATGCTTAAAAAAATGTCAAATGAATAACTGAACTACCAATCTGTTTTATATATCCATGAGCTTGGGTTTTCTTTTTTGTTTTTTTTTGTTTTGTAGATTCCATATATAAGTGAGATCAGATGGTATTTATCTTTCTCTGTCTCTTACTTCACTTAGCATAATGCCCTCAAGATCCATCCATATTTTTGCCAATGGCAAGATTTTCTTCATTATTATGGCTAAATAATATTCCATTGGAATATATAGATACACATTTTTTTTATCCATTTGTCCATCGATGACCATTTAGCTTGTTTTCATGTCTTGGCTACTATAAATAATGCTGCAATGAACATGAGTGTGCAGATATTTTTTCCAATTGGTGTTTTTGTTTTCTTCAGATAAATACCCAGAAGTGAAATTGCTGGATCAAATTGTAGTTCTATTTGTAATTCTTTGAGGCACCTCTGTACTGTTTTCCACAGTGGCTGCACCAGTTTGCATTCCTACAACCGTGCACAAGGGTCCCCTTTTACATTCTTACCAGCACTTGTTATTTCTAAGTATTATTAAAAATGTTTTATTTTATAATTGTTTGTTGTTGTTTTATAGAGATAGCATTGGGTTTTTTTTTTAAGTTTATGTATTTATTTTTGGAAATCTCTACACTCAATATGGGGCTCAAACTCATAACCCCAAGATCAAGAGTCACATGTTCTTTTGACTGAGCCAGCCAAGTACCCCCAAATTGATTAAAAAAAATTTTTTTTTGAAAATTTAAATTAAAATTTTTTTTTAAAATTTAAAAATTTTAAAAAAAATTTAAAAATTAAAAAAAAAATTTTAAATGTGGGGCTCAAACTCACAAACCGTGAGAGCATGACCTGAGCTGAAGCCAGATGCCTAACTGACTAAGCCACCCAGGCGCCCCCTAAATTGATTCTTTTATATCAACCTTGTGTCAAGTGACCTCACATTCACTGAGGATTCCTCCATATTTTCCACATTCATGTCATCAGAGGATAATGAGTTTTCTATTTCTTCCTTTGCCATTCTTAGAACTTTTATTTCTTTTTCTTACCTTGCTGCATTGGCTAAGAACTGTAGATTAATGTTGATAAAAATAGTGGTAATGAGTGTCTTGTTCTGTATTTCAGGGGAGAAAACTTTTATTTTTTTAAAGATTTTGAATTGTTAATTAATTAATTACTTTTGTGTGTGTGAGAGAGAGCACAAGCAGGGGAAGGGCAGAGAGAGAGGGAGAGAGAGAATCTTAAGCAGGCCCCACTCTCGGTTTAGAGCCTGACACAGGGCTCAATCTCATGACTGTGAGATCACGACCTGAGCCAAAATTAAGAGTTGGACACTTAACCAACAGAACCATTCAGGTGCCCCTCAGAGAAGAAAACTTCTAATATTTCACCACTGAGTATAATATTTGTTGCATTTTTTATAGATGTTTTTATCAAATTAAGAACTCATTCTTCTATGCCTAGTTTGCTAAGCTTTCTTTTTTTTTTTTAATTTTTTTTTTTTAACGTTTATTTATTTTTGAGACAGAGAGAGACAGAGCATGAACGGGGGAGGGGCAGAGAGAGGGAGACACAGAATCTGAAACAGGCTCCAGGCTCTGAGCTGTCAGCACAGAGCCTGACAACGGGGCTCGAACTCACAGACTGCGAGATCATGACCTGAGCTGAAGTTGGCTGCTTAACCGACTGAGCCACCCAGGCGCCCCTAAGCTTTCTTTTTAATCATGAAGGAAGTTTTAATCTGTCTCCTCCGTTCTTAGTCTGAGTACACCCAAACTACTCTGCTGTAGTTGAGATTACATATTATCATCATGACCAAAAAATAAATAAATAAATAAATAAATAAATAAAACCCTTATGTTTTCATAATACATTCTCATGGGAGTTCTGATATATTCTTTGATCTCCATGCAGTTTCCTGTAAGACGGAGATGATAACAGAAACTACCACAGGTTGTTGTGGGGAGAGGAAATAAGTTATCAAAACTATTTTTTTTAATTTATTTATTTCTGAGAAAGAGAAAGAAAGACAGAGACAGAGAATGAGCTGGGGAGCGGCAGAGAGAGACAGGGAGACATAGAATCTGAAGAAGTTTCCCTGGAACCTGTCTGACCTGTCAGCACAGAGCCCGATGTGGGATTCAAACCCATGATCTGTGAGATCATGACCTCAGCTGAGGTCAGGTGCTTAACTCTCCTAAAAATTATTTTAACAGTCCCTGATGGATAGTAAATTTTGTCAACGTTAGCTATTACTAATTTTTAAAATAATTTTTTTTAACGTTTATTCATTTTTGAGAGACAGAGACGGTGCTAGTGGGGGAGGGGCAGAGAGAGAGGGAGGCACAGAATCTGAAGCAGGATCCAGACTCCACGCTGTCAGCACAGAGCCTGACTTGGGGCTTGAACTCAAGAACTGTGAGATCATGACCTGAGCCAAAGTTGGACGCTCAACCAACTGAGCCATGCAGGTGCCCCAGCTATTACTACTTTTTTTTTTTTTTTCCTTTCAGGTGATGAAAACAAGGTAGGGAAAGAATACATGATAAAACAGTGGTCAACTTGGTCCTGGTCAGATCTCTTGACTCTCACTACTTTTTTCTTTTTTAATGTTTATTTATTTTTGACACAGAGAGAAAGAGCATGAAGTGGGGGAGGGGCAGAGAGAGAGAGGGAGACACAGAATCCGAAACAGGCTCCAGGCTCTGAGCTGTCAGTACAGAGCCCGACGCGGGGCTCGAACTCACAAACCGCAAGATCATGGCCTGAGCCAAAGTCGGACGCTCAACCGACTGAGCCACCCAGGGGACCCTCTTGGCTCTCACTTCTTGACTCTTTCCCTGATATCATTTTGCCTCCCGAGAATATTCAGTGACCTTTTAGTACTTCTAAATCAGTAAGACTCTTCATCATATTAAAGGTTTTCAAAAGACTATAAAATAATGCTTACAAACCTATAGACTGGAAAGGCTCTTCTACAGATAATTCTAAACAGTGTATTCAGTGTACATGCTTCCTGGGTAAGTCTCAGAATAACAGAAATGTTTTAAAAAGAGTTTTTTCGTCAAGTTCCTTTTTATATAGACTCTTCTTAAAGTTAAGATGACCGCTTCACTCATGGCTGCTGTGCAAAGAAGCTTGTCTTCAATCAGCTCATTAAGGTACCTTTGTAAGGATAGTATTTTTTTAAAAGGCACTTTGCCAGCTCCCTCAAACATAACACTGCAAATGGACAGCAAGAAAAACATGGCAAATCACTTCCATATGGCTCAAGGCAATGAGAAATTTTTTTGATTAACAACACATTCAGTACAATAAAATAACTTCCAACTCTGCTAGAGAGACACTAATTTATCTGCTACATCTATTTTCTGTTTGATTTTTCATTGTTTTGACTCTCCCCAAATGCTCCTAAACTCCCAATTGGTTCATTTTTAAACACCAGCCTCTTCTAAGACAATCACCTGTTCCTATTTGTCAGCCCCATCAAGCAAATAGTTGCTCTTAAACTTATTTTAGAACCAGCTGCTTTAAGCATATGTTTCAAAAATTCAAGGGATGGCTTTTACAGACTCATCAGTTGATAAAATCATTAACATGTCATCTGCATATGCAAGTACTAGTTTAAACATCTAAACTACTCTATTTCCTTCCACACCTGTCTAAATAGTAAATCAAGTGAGTTAGTTCACATCATAAATTCTCATCAAAGGGCTTTTAATTAATACAGAAAGGACAAAGCGGGCACCCTAGCCTTAATGTTGTCATTATCTAGATCTCCCCATTCCTCCCAGACAGAAACTAATCACATCATTTTTGCACTCTTGATACATTGAAAAGGTATGACATCAGCCTTATATAACTTTAAACAACATGTCCTCGCCCATCAAGAGCTATTTTTTCTTCTTCAAATGAAAGAGAATAAGAATCCAACTGTCTTTTACTGTGTGTTTTACAGTTTCTCTTGGTATAACTAAACCATCTGCCACCTCTGTCCCTAACGCCTGGAATGAATCAAATCATCTTCCTTGCAAACATTGTTAATCTCACAGTAATCCCTACTAATCACTTTGTAATCAGCACTCAAAGGGGCTAAAGGTCCTGGATTCTTAATCACAATATTTTAATCATCATTCTTGTGAGATGGCAGTTAGTAATCCCCGAATCTTGGGCTTATTTCTTCTCCATTTCCTAATTATTCCCTAGGACAAAGAACAGGAGGTCTCTAGATGTAGGAAACCAGATCTCTCTGGCTAGAACTGGTTGGGGAGAACATGCCTGTTCCAGGGTGGTGTTTCTGATGACTGCCTGTTATTTTCCATTTTGGATATTGAAGACAGATCCTTATTTTTGTTTTACTTTCTTATTTTCCTTTGTTTTCTTTGACTTCCTTATTCTTTTTCCTTAATCTCTTTTGCCTCCATTGTACTTTATGCCTTGGTAAATTGTTGCGTAAGAAACCACTTATTTTTCCTCTCTGCATCCATACAAGTCTTTGGTGTCTGGTTTGTATAATTGCCTTTTTTATACTTGCTCAGGTCGAGGAAATTTCCCTCTATGCCTAGTTTGCTTAGAACTTTTGTCATGAATAGGTACTGGACTTGGTCCAATGCTTTTTCTCCATCTACCAATATGATATGATTTTCCTTCTTCAAATTGTTGATGTGATGGATTACATATAATTGGTTTTTGTCTTGTTTGTATTCTGAAGGTGCAATATGCTTACTCTTTTATATAACTTTACAACTTATTACTTCTTTTTCTTTCTAATTGTTTCCTCTGAATAGGATGGAAAGAACTCAAGAGACAACTCGGAGGCTGGCTATCTTGTTAAATGACTGAATATTCCTTTCTCTTCATTCTTAATTTTTTCTCCAGCACTAGTTTAAGATTATGTGTTATTTTCTCATCTCACAATGTCTTTCTTGGCCATGTTTATATAACACTTATCATAAAGTCTATTTTTATTCTTAAATTTCCTTTATTTAACTTATTTCTAAAAACCTTATTGAGGACTGCTATGTGCCAGGCCTAAAGCAGAAATTTATTCACCATTTAATCTGAGGCTCTACATTGGCCAAATGCCTTTTGCCCGGAATCTAAGTTTAATTTCTTCACCTTTAAGGAAACAGTTGAGAAGGGGGCCTTTTCCCTTGCTTGCTTAAATAATAATGATCATCAAAGAGTTTGATGATCTTTTTCTAATCGCCTTTTCCTAAGCCCCACCCTGTAGTGTATTTGTCAGTTTATCAAGCATAGATTTGAGACCAAGTGTGCTGTCACTGTATTTTAAGGGAAAGGCACAGAGAGTGAAGAGGGAGAAGACTGGAAGATGAGCTGTGTTCTAAGAGTCTAGAAGAGTGGGCGCTTGGAAGAGTGGGCTCTGTGCTTTTTGTTTCTCTCTACTCCCATCAGAGTGATCTCCCTTAAACACAGAGCTGATTTTTTAAAACAATTCAATGGTTTTTAGTATGTCCACAGAGTGGCGCAATCATCACCACAATCAATTTTAGACCGCTTCTATTCTCCCAGAGAGAAGCCGCGCCCCCTCAATATCACCTCCTAATCCTCCCATCTCTCCATCTAGCACTAGGCAACCACTAATCTGCTTCCTGTCTTATAGATTCTGAGCTTTTCATATAAATGGAGTCTAGGCTTCTTATTCTGGGCTTTTCATATAAATGGAGTCAGACACTATGTGGTCTGTTGTGACTGGCTTCTTTCCCCTACCAGAGCGTTCTTTAGGGTCATCCACATTGTAGAACATAGATAGACCACATTTTGTTTATCCATTTATCAGTTGATGAACATTTGAATTGTTTCTACTTTTTGGCCATTATGAGTATTACTCTATGCACATTCTTTTACAAGTTTTTGCATGGGCATATATTTTCATTTCTCTTGGGTATACACTCAGGAGTGGAATTGCTAGAACATAAGGTAACTCTTCTGTTTAATTTTCTGAGGAATTGCCGCACTGGTTTTCAAAATGGCTGCACTATTTTACATTCCTACCAGCAGTATGTGGGGGTTCCAATTTCTGCACATGTTGCCAACACTTGTTTTTATTTGTCCTTTCTATTATAGCCAAACTAGTTGGTGTACAGAGACATCTCTTGTGGCTTTGATTTGCATTTCCCTTATGCCTAGTGATATTGAGCATTTATTTTCACGTGCTTATGGACCATCTGTATATCTTCTTTGGAGGTGTGTCCATCCAGATCCTTTGCCTATTTTTTAATTGGATTATTTGTTGTTATTGACTAGAATATTATGTATTCTAGATACAAGTCTCTTGTCACATATATGAACTGCATATACCTTCTATTCTGTGGCTTGTCTACTCACTTTCCTGATGGTGTTCTCTAATGAACGAAAGTTTTTAATTGAGGAAGTCCAATTTACCTGTTTTTTTTCCTTTGATTGCTTGTGCTTTTGGTGTCATATCCAAGAAATTATTGCCAAATCCAAGATAAGATTTACCCTATATTTTCTTCTAAGAGCTTATCATTTTAGCTCTCACATTGAAGTCTTTGATCATTTTTAGTTAATTTTTATATATGGTATAAGGTAGAGGTCCAATTTCATTCTTTTGCATGTAGCTATCCAGTTGTCCCGGTACTATTTGTTGAAATGATTATTCTGTTTATTGTTCTCACAACCTTGTCAAAAAACAACTGACCATAAATGTGAGGGTTTATGCTGGATTCTCAATTCTATTTTACGTGCGTGTGTGTGTGTGTGTGTGTGTGTGTGTGTGTCCTTATGGCACAACCACAGAGTCTTAATTATTTGAGTTTTGTAGTAAGTTTAAAATTGGAAAATGTGAGCCCTTCAACTTTGTTCTTTTTCAAGATTGTTTTGGCTATTCTAGCTCCTTTTGAGTTTTCATACCAATTTTAGGATCAGTTTGTTAATTTCTACAAAAATAACAGTTGGGATTCTGGTAAGTATTACAATGATTTTTGTAGGTTAATTTGGTAAATATTGCCATCTTAACAATATTGTCTTCTTCTTTTTTTTAATGTTTATTTCCTTTTGAGAGATGGAAACAGACTGCAAGCAGGGGAGGAGCAGAGAGAGGGAGACACAGAATCCGAAGCAGGCTCCAGACTTTGAGCTGTCAGCACAGAGCCCAATGTGGGGCTCAAACCCATGAACCATGAGATCATGACCTGAGCTGAAGTCGGATGCTCAACCAACCGAGCCACCCAGGCACCTCAACAATATTGTCTTCTGATCCATGAACATAGGATGGCTTTCCATTTATTTAGATCATCTTTAACGTCATTCAACAATGGTTGTGGTTTTCAGAGTATATGTTTTGCACTTCTCTTTTACATTTATTCCTAAGTGATTAATTTTGATGCTTTCATAAGTGGAATTGCTTTCTTAATTTCATATTTGGATTGTTCATTGTATAAAAATATAATTGATTTTGCATATTAATCCTATATCCTACAGTCTTACTGAACTTGTTTATTAGTTTTAATGGGATTGTTCTGTGTGTGTGTGTGTATTTCTTAGTATTTCCAGCATACAAGATCATGTCACTTGCAATCAGAAATAGTTTTCTTTTTTTTTTTTTATAATTTTTTTTTAATGTTTATTTTATTTTTGAGACAGAGAGAGACAGAGCATGAACGGGGGAGGGGCAGAGAGAGAGGGAGACACAGAATCGGAAGCAGGCTCCAGGCTCTGAGCCATCAGCCCAGAGCCTGATGTGGGGCTCGAACTCATGGACCGCGAGATCGTGACCTGAGCTGAAGTCGGATGCTTAACTGACTGAACCACCGAGGCGCCCCTCAGAAATAGTTTTCAATTGGCATGCCTTTTATTTCTTTATCTTGCCTAACTTCCCTGGCTAGAACATTTAGTACAAAGTTGAATAGAATTGGTGAGTGCAGACAGCCTCGCCTTCTTCCTTATCTTAGGGGGAAAGCATCCAGTCTTTTACCGTTAAGTGTAATATTAGCCATGGTTTTTTCTAAATGGCTTTTATCAGGTTGAAGAAGTTAGCTGCTCTCCCTAGTTTACTGTTGTTTTTTTTTTAATCATGAGGGTTGGTTTTTGCAAGTGCTTATTATGCATTTATTGAGATAGTTATGCTGCTGTTGTTATTGTTTCGTATCCTATAGACATGGCAACATCACTTGATGTTTTTTAAGTTTCTTTCTTTATTTATTTAGAGAGACAGGCAGGGAGGGGCAGAGAGAGGAGGAAAGAGAGAGAATCCCAAGCAGCCTCTACACTGTCAGCACAGAGTCCAACGTGGGGCTCAAACTCACAAACCTTGAGATCATGACCTGAGCCAAGACCAAGAGTCGACACTTAACTGACTGAGCCACCCAGGCACCCCAACATTACTTGATTTTTTAATGTTCAACCAACCTTGCATTCCTGGGATAAATCCCTCTTGGTTGTGGAGAATAATCCTTTTATGTGATGCTAGATTTGATTTCCCCATTCTCTGTTAAAGATTTTTGCATTTGTAATCATAAGGGATATTGGTCGATAATTTTCTTTTCTTGTGATACTTTTGCCTGGTTTTGGCATTAGTGTAATACTGGCCTTATGGAATGACTTGAGAAGTGCTCTTTCACTCACAAATTTTTGGAAGAATTCATGAATAGTTGGTATTAACTTTTCTGTAAACAGTTGGTAGAATTCACCCAGTGAACTTAGCATCGATACCTTTTTATCTTTCTGTTAAAAACCCTTTAGTAATTACCAACTACTAATGAATTAGATACAACATCCAATACCATGCTCTCCACAAAGTCACGATCTGCATCCCCAGTCTTACATTCTACTGTTTCTAGCTGGTACCCTCCTGGCCACCACTGATGGGGAACTTGTCCATAGGCTGTTCCACCTCCTGCCTCAACCTGCACTCCTCATGTACTTTGGCTTTTTGCGAGTCAGACTGGCATCCTTTCCTAAGACATCTCAAGTCTACTTATACCTTGAAACGTTTTCTTGACTTTACTGTCTAATTCGTTCAGGCTTCCCTACAATTTTCTAAACCAACTTTCCCTTAGAAGCATTAAAAAAAAATCTCTATTGGTTTCCATAGGAAATCTTACTTAGGAAAAAGTCTTCACGATAGGTTTCTGTAATTGATTAATTTTAAAAGGCACCTTAATGGGAAAAGCCCCATTCCAGCTGAATCGGGACCTGCTGGTTACTTTGGTAATGACACACAACTATCAAATGCTATACGGAATCCACTATGAACAGTATTTCTCTGTGAGTTCTTTTTCCAATGTCAGAATAATTAAAAAGAATTTTTGCTTGAGGAACTCATTATGAATGACTTCTCTGTGTTTCACCATATTTCTGAGGAAAATTTGTCTTAAAAAATTGATTCAGTACTGGGGGAGGTTCTGCATGCCTTTTTGCTGACTTTCCAAGTCTCAAAATAACGACCTTCACAGTAGGGGATACCAAAGGAACTAATGGCAGAGTTACAATGGTAATAGTTTTCTAAAAAAGCATTTCTTCTTCCAAGATCTAAAGTAAAGTTTTTCAATATTTTAAAGCTGAGATATAATTTTGTAATAAGCTATATTATTTTAATAAATATAATGATTTATTTATTTTTAATGTTTATTTATTTATTTTGAGAGAGAGAGATAGTGAGTGGGGGAGAGAGAAAGGGAGAGAGAATCCCAAAGCAGACTCCGTGCTTGTCAGCGCACAGCCTAATATGGGCTTGAACTCTCAAACTGTGAGATCATGACCTGAGCCGAAATCAAGAGTCGTACGCTTAACCGACTGAGCCACCCAGGTGCCTCATAAATATAATGCTTTATATATAATATTGCTTATCAAGTGCATATAATGCTTTAGAACATGCTCGAAACCCTTTTCTGTGTTGCCATACACAGTGAGTTAAAATTTTGTGAGTTAAATTTAGTGAGTTAAAATTTTGACAAAGCGAGTGTTGCACTACCATTGCTAATATATATCTGCTTCCTAAATTTCAAAAAGCTAAAACTGTTATTTTAGTAAGGAATGAGTTAAGAAGGAAACTCTGGGGCGCCTGGGTGGCGCAGTCGCTTAAGCATCCAACATCAGCTCAGGTCATGATCTCGCAGTTCTTGAGTTTGAGCCCCATGTGCTGACAGCTCAGAGCCTGGAGCCTGCTTTGGATTCTGTATCTCCCTCTCCTCCCCCCCCCCCCCCACCACCACCACTCTCTGTCTCTCTCTCAAAAATAAATAAAAAACATTAAAACAATTTTAAAAAGGAAGGAAACTCTTTAAGATAAAATTATCAACAAACACATGTCATAGATCTTTACTATTATGTAGGTGTTGCAACTAAAGCCGTAACTTCACCTGACTTCAACAATATTGCCAGTTTTACCTCAATATTGGCCAGGGAGGTATATTGGTATTGCCTCTACTATTACTACCAATAAAAATAATAACAAAAGCTACACTACACTTATTTATTGTCACTTACTATGTACTAGGCATGATGCCAGGCACTTATATTATCACCTGACTCACAACAAACCAGCAAGAAGGCTCTATTAGCCAGGATTAGGTTCAATTGTGAGTAACAAAAACCTAAAATGACCAATGTCTTAAGCAAGGGAGAATTTTATTTCTCTTGCATACAAATCCAGAGGTAGGCAGTCTAGGGTTGGTTTCACAGTTCTGCTTTACAAAGTCCTTTGCGACTAGAGCATTCTCTTGGCCAGTAGCTGTGACGCCATCAGAGGAAAAAGGGATGAAGGAAAAGGGGGCGAAGGAAATGTACCAGCTTCCTTAGGAAGATTCCAACTACATGATATTTCACTTATAGCTCATTGGCCGGAACTTAGTCACATGAACACACTTAGGGAGGAGCCATGTGCCCAGTTAAGAATTTGGGGATCTGAAATATGGAGAAAGGAACATAAGATATTAAAGGACAATAGATCCCTTCTCTGCCACAAAAGTATAAACTCTATTTCATAGGTTAAGGAATGTGAAGCTTAGAACTATTTGATGAGCTTACTGGAAGTCACCAGGTTAATAAACGTGTTAGAGAAGATTTAACCCCAGATATATCTTTCTGAATGGTCTATGCTTTGGGGGCAGGAGGAAAAGGTGTGAGGTAGTAGTAATTTCTTCTAGAAGCCTAGTAATATTGCTTTATACACTGTTAGTCATTGCTATGTAAAAACCATGCCAAATTTAAACAATAAGAACTTATCTAACCCAGGAATCTGTAAATTGGCTGAGCAGTTCTGTGATCTGAGGCAATCTTGGCTGATCTCTGCTTGGAGGTTGGCATGGGGCTGGTCTAGAATTGCCTTGGCTGTGACAATTTGACATTGTTCCATACAGCCCCTCATCCTCCAAGAGGTTAACCTGGGCTCATTCTTACTGCGTAGCAAAAGCATAAGAACATAAGTGTGCAAGGCTTCTTGAGGTATATATGTTTATCATAATTGGCTCAATGTCATTTCCACTGCATTCTATTAGCCAAAGTAAATAAGAAAACCAGCCCAGATTCAAGGGGTGGGAAAGTCGACCCCATCTCATGGTGAACTGCAAAGTCACACTGCAAAGAGCATAGATGAAAGGAGACCACTAATTGGGACCATCAGTGCAGCAATCTACCATCACACTAATAATACAGAGTTGTTGATTGGAGTTGAGAATAGTAAAGATAATTTTCAACAAAAAAATCTGAATATACTGTCTTTATTTAGCATTAATCAATCATGTTTGTTTGTTTTTTTAAGAGGAATTCATGTTCTACAATAGGTCTACTCAGCAGTCATAGACACGCCCATGAAGTAAAACATAGAAAAATGTCCTTAGATCTTGGGATATTTTTTTTTCTGTCAAACTAAACCTGGATTAAGTCTAGGAAGGGATACAGAGACAAAGAGTCTGTGGCTAAAGATTTCTTCAATGTTCTGTGAAATTGTAATTTGTCCCGGATTGCATTTTTCTCTGAAATATAAAGTCTGTGTTAAATCTTAATGAAAAGGGTGGGAGCGTCCTCAGGTTCTTGAGAAAGAAAATGAAAAGAGTTAGTTTTGTTTCTTTGATTCTTTGGGCTGGCTTGTTCACTCATTCATTTACCATAAATGCGTTGACCTCCTCCTACCATGTATCAAGCACCATGCTAGGCACTGAGATATAATGATCACCAAAAATTGAAATGGTGCCATTTCAATGGAGTTTACTCCCAGGGGTTGGGGAGGTGAGACATTAATTAAATGATCTCACTAATACCTGCCTCATGACAAAATGCAAAAAGTGTCATGAAGTAAAGGTACATAATGATGAGACTTTCTAAAACAATAAGCTGATGTGGCCTAGGGCACCAAGGAAGGCTTTCTTTCTTTTTTTTTAAATTTAATGTTTATTTATTTTTGAGAGAGAAAGGGAGAGACAGAGTGTGAGTGGGGGAGGGGCAGAGAGAGAGGGAGACAACAGAACCCAAAGCAGGTTCCAGGCTCTGAGCTGTGGGCACAGAGCCCGACGTGGGGCTCGAACTCACGAACCACGAGATTGTGACCTGAGCTGATGTCGGACGCTTAACTGACTGAGCCACCCAGGCGCCCTTGGAAAGCTTTCCTGAAGAAGGGATGTTCAAGTTGAGATCTGAAGGATAAATCAGAACTAAGAGGGTAAGGGTAGGGAATAGGGTTCTAGGCACAGAAAAAGCATTCTAAAGGCCCTGAAGTGACAGGCCAGTACTTAACAAAAGCCCTGAAGAAAGCCACTGGGCTAACACGGAGATCAAGAGGAAGTGGGTTCTGAGGTGAGATGGAAAGGTTGATGGCTGTGAGATTACGTCAGGCCCTGCCTGATAAAAGAAACTTTTGTCTTCATCTTCAGAACCAAGAGCAGTCATAGGAAGTCACATGAGCAGATTGGTGAATTTGAAAAAAATAATTTTGAAATTAGGTCCAAGACTGTTAAGCAGAGGCCATTTAGGTGGCTGTCGCAGTATCCAGGTAGAACATAACAGCTCAGACCAGGACGGTGATGGAGGAGAGGGTAAATATTCAGGGGATTTGGGTGATAACATAAGCCAATGTAATGTGTCAGCTATGGGAAGTAAAGAGGAAGAAGATATGGTATATTGAATCTTTCACCCATTCCTGCAACCATACTGTTGACCTTGGGCTTGACAACGTGGCCTGCTTTAGCCAGTGACATAAACAGAAATGCTGGTAACATCAGTGTGCCATTCCAAGTCTAGGATTTAAGAGACACTGTGTGGGCGCCTGGGGGGCTCAGTCGTTAAGCATCTGACTGCGGCGCAGATCATGATCTCATGGCTCACGTGAGCATGAGCCCTGCTTCTGATGAGCTCATGTCCTGCTTCAGGTGAGCACGAGCCCCGCTTCAGGCAAGACATGAGCCCCCTTACTTCAAGTAAGTCCCACTTCTCTCTCTGTCTCTCTCTCCCTACTCTCTCTTCCCCTCATGGGATTCTCTCTCTCTCTCTCTCTCCCTCTCTCTACCTCTTGCTCAATTGTGCCTTCTCTCTCTCTCTCTCTCAAAAAAAAAAAAAAAAAAAAAAAGGGAGAGAGAGAGATACTGTGTGTTTTTGCTTTGCTTTTGAGCCTCAGCCACCACCATGAAAGGAACATGCCCGTTACTGGCCTACCAGTCTGAGGAAGATGTGAGACATGTGGAGTAGCTCTACCCTCTGCAGAGCTACAGCAAGAAGCAGAGCACCCTGGTGGCTGCAACCTAAAAAGAATGGCCCAAGTGAGTCCAGCCTGGATCAGGCAAAATCTAGCTAATCTCTAGATATGGGAGTGATAAGAAATGAATGTTGTTTTAACTATTAAAATTGGGAGCTATTTGTTACTCAGCACTAGCTAACTGATACCAGCAGGGTCTAAATTTAAAGTTCCACTCTGCTTGCAAAACTAAATGAATGATGGCACCATTCACTTCAGTTCATCCACTTCCTGCCTCTACATGCCTTTCTCTGCTCGGCCCAATTTTCCTAGTTCTTTTCCTGCCACGTCTACTCCTGGTACTGCCACTTAGTCTCTAGAGGCAAAGATAAGTAGGAAGCAAGGTGGGAGGAAGGAAGCAAGGGTGATGCTATAGATTGAATTGTGTCTTCTTCAAATCCATATTTTGAAGCCCCAACCCCTGAGGTGACTGTATTTGGAGATAGGGCCGTTACGGAGGTAATTAAAGTCATAAGGGTCAGGCCCTTATCCAATAGGAGTAGAGTCCTCATAAAAGGAGGAGGAAACACTAGAAAGTTTTCTCTTTTTCTCATTCTTTTTCTCTTTACTCCCACTGCAACACACATCCGACTTGAGTACAAAGAAGAGGTATGTGAGCACACAGGGAGAAGACAACCACGGACAATCCACGAGGAGAGGCCTCAGAAGGTACCTTGGAAGGTACCTTGCCAGGACCTTGATTTTGGACTTCTCAGACTCCAGAACTGTGAGAATCCAGAACTGTGAGAAATCAATGTATATTGTTTATAAGCCCCCAGTGCATGGTATTTTGTTAAGGCAGCCAGAATAGACTACCATAGCAGGCGTGAGGCTATGTGACAGAGAGAAGATGGTAACAGTATGGGTGACAAAGGACAGCTGTATTGGGAAGGGGAAATGGCTGGTAGCACATGGGGATCTCCTTAGAAGGATGCACTTTAGACGACTCAGATTCTATTCTGTCATCATTGGCCTAACCGAAGTTCACAAAGTGATCATCAACCTTTTCCAAAAAGGCTACATTTTAGCATAATAAACAATCTCCAAAAAAAAAAGTTGCAAGTTCATAGTAAAGTAAGGGAAAAGCAGGAACGTCAACCACTGCTGAATCCACATATTCTGCTGCCTCTATTATGTGATGGGCTCTGAGGCCAGGGCCACACCCAGGACAGGACCCCATGCCTCATCCAAAGTCCCCTGTGTGTGAGGAACCACAGTGAAAAAGGTTTAGGTCAAAGGAGATTTTCCCTCCTGTTGACCTGACCCAATCCATTTCCCTTCCCCTAGCAGAGGCTGCAGACTGAAGCTGATCTGCAAAAAGAATTTCCACGATCTTGCTATTTGGATTTGGGTTTCTTCTTCATTGCTGTGGATATACACTCTGGTGGGTACAGAGCAAAAGAGGTGGTAGGGGGCTGTTCGAAAGGAGAGATTGTCTAAAACCACCCCATAGCAGATGTTAAAATCTCACCTGCTGCCTTTAAAACTTTTTTTAATATTTATTTTTGACAGAGAGAGAGAGAGAGAGAGAGAGAGAGAGAGAGACAGCATGAGCAGGGGAGGGGCAGAGAGAGAGGGAGACACAGAATCCGAAGCAGGCTCCAGGCTCTGAGCTGTCAGCACAGAGCCCGACGCAGGGCTTGAACTCACGGACCGTGAGATCATGAACTGAGCCAAAGTTGGATGCTTAACTGACTGAGCCACCCAGGTGCCCCATACCTGATGCCTTTTAAAGTGAAACACTTATTACATGGCAGATAATATTAACACTGCTTGCTGTTGTTTGCTGCCTACAAATTTCATTCCAGTAATTCTTGTAAAGTTTAAGTGCCAAGCCAAAAGAGGGTCTCTGCTCTGACACAGTTCTGACTGAGTGGATTCCACTTGTGAAGTGTGTGTGTGTGTGTGTGTGTGTGTGTGTGTGTGTGTGTGTCTGTGTGTCAGAGAAAGAGAGACTGAGACACAGAAGGAGAGACAGAGAGCTGGTTGTGGTGTCTCATTCCTATAGCTGAGCTGTTGGCTGGTCTGGTTTTGGTTTAACAGTTCTTTGCCTACATTTGATTCTGTTGCATCTTTAGAATAAGATCTTTTATAATTTCCTCCCTTTCCCTGCATGATTTCTATCCATCATTGGGTAAATCAGAATTATTCCTAATGGGTTTTTGATTTGTTCTCTGGAGCCCCCGCTTTTAGTAAGCACACAAAAAAACTATTCATCCACATTACTACCTTACACTAAACGTTCTTTGTTAAGTGAAATTCTACAGGCTGGGCAGCATAAACATTCAAGAAAAAAAAATGCATTGTACAGCCAGTTCTAAGAATCTGGCACCAAACAGTCCTCTAAGGTTTGTTTAAACAAGAAATGTATTAAAAGAGAGACATTTTTTACGGTGATGATGGCTTTGGCCGCAGAAGTCACATATTTGAATCCTGGTCATTGCAGGAGCATTAAGGAGCCTGTCGATGAAGCTTGCCTCCGGGGAAGAACCAATCAGATTTCTTTACTTTTAGAGTTGTGCATTTTTTAGTTTTTCTAACGACAGCTTCCGCTTTTTTAGGCTTAGCACATGTCAATACTTCAGGAGAGGGTCAGAGAAAAACAGCTGCAAGTGTGAAATCATAGTATTCACTGACTTCCAATCAAGTGGATCTTAATTTTCTAGCCACTTCACTTAATTCAGTCTCCTCAAACAGCGTCAGCACTAAGTGGGCAGAGTTGGGGTTTTCTGCGCTGTGTGCCCAGGATTTTGTCAGTTTTCCCTTCTCTGCTCTGGGCCATTCACTCCCTACTTCTTCCTCATCTGCTCAGAACCTCTGTTCATTCCCACCTTGCTATAAATCATTGCCCAGGTATTAATTTCATCATGGAATTTGATATTATACTTGCTATTCTGTACTGAAGCATACATAGACTTACAGGATGTTCAGAGCTGACAGGGTCATTCATTCATTTGTTCATTCATATGTCCGTCACATATGTGTGGTTTTTTTTTTTTAATTCAATCTTCACATTTTTTTTTAATGTTTATTTTTTTGAGACAGAGAGAGACAGAGCATGAACAGGGGAGGGTCAGAGAAACAGACACAGAATCTGAAACAGGCTACAGGCTACAGGCTCCAGGCTCTGAGCTGTCAGATCAGAGACCGACGTGGGGCTCGAACTCACGGACCTCGAGATCGTGACCTGAGCCGAAGTCAGACGCTTAACCAACTGAGCCACCCAGGCGCCCCACATATGTGTGGTTTTGTGTCAGGCATTGCCCCAGGCCCTTAGTAGCTTCCATTCTGGGCGGGGGGGAGAGGAGGGTGCGGGGAGTGGATGTGCAGAGAAGCCATTACAACCCAATCAAATGCGATAACGGAAGTATGAGCAGAGTATGTTGGAAGCATAGCAGTAGTTTGTCAGTTGTCCAGGAGGAGACGGTGAAGCCTTTCCCAAGCTGGCAGTGGACAGGTCATGTTCGGAAAGCGGGTGTAGGAATAATGTTTCCACTGGAGAGCAACCAACCAAGTTCAGGGACCACTGGTAGCTGAGATCCCTGCAGGGTATATTGTGAGCAGGGAAAACAATGTCAATGGCCTTGAAATGGCGGGAGAACATCCTGAAGGAGCCTGAATGCCAAGCAAGGGAATTTAGATTCTAAACTAGTGGCAGTGGGAAAACAACTGAAGACTTTTTAACAGATACTGCATCTTAGAATGATCACTCTTGAGAGCACCTGGGTGGCTCAGTCGGTGAAGTGGCCAACTATCGGTTTCTGCTCAGGTGGTATCTCATGGTTTGTGGAACTGAGCCCCACATCAGCTCTGCGCTGGCCAACGAGGAGCCTGCTTGAGATTCTCTCTCCCCCTCTCCCACTGCCCCTCCCCCACGCTTTCTCTCAAAATAAATAAACTTAAAAAAAAAGAATGATCACTCTGAAATCAAGGGGTATAAATTGAGGGTGGAGGGATAATCAGAGCCAAGTCAGGGAAATGTAGAAAGAGACCAGTGTAATAACCCAGGCAGCGGATGAAGGCCTGAGCTAGGGTAGGGACTCTGGGCTTAAAGGAGAGAGATGCTCAGGACTGAAGGATTAACTGGGCGGGGAGAGGGAGGAATCTAAAATGAATCCAGGTTTCTCCGGCTTCATTAATTGGATGGATGGTTATATGGTTCATCTCTGGGAAATCTGGGTTATTTACATAGCGGTTTAGGGCCTGAAGAAATGATGAAGTCAGTTTTGTGGTCTCAGGTTTGAACTGAAGGTATAGAGTCCTATTAAAATGAATGGCAATAGGGGCGCCTGGGTGGCTCAGTTGGTTAAGCGTCCGACTTCAGCTCAGGTCACGATCTCGCGGTCCGTGAGTTCGAGCCCCGTGTCAGGCTCTGGGCTGATGGCTCAGAGCCTGGAGCCTGCTTTGGATTCTGTGTCTCCCTCTCTCTCTGCCCCTCCCCCGTTCATGCTCTGTCTCTCTCTGTCTCAAAAATAAATAAACGTTAAAAAAAAATTTTTTTTTAAAAAAAAGAAAAGAAAAAAATGAATGGCAACTGAAGTGAGAGAAGTCTGAGAGGAGAAGGTCAAGGCTAGAACTGTGGAGTAGTCCACATTTATTTTATTTTATTTTATTTTTAAATATATGAAATCTATTGTCAAATTGGTTTTCATACAACACCCAGTGCTCATCCCAACAGGTGCCCTCCTCAATACCCATCACCCACCCTCCCCTCCCTCCCACCCCCCATCAGCCCTCAGTTTGTTCTCAGTTTTTAAGAGTCTCTTATGCTTTGGCTCTCTCCCACTCTAACCTATTTTTTTTTTTTCTCCTTCTCCTCCCCTATGGATTTCTGTTAAGTTTCTCAGGATCCACATAAGAGTGAAACCATATGGTATCTGTCTTTCTCTGTATGGCTTATTTCACTTAGCATCACACTCTCCAGTTCCATCCATGTTGCTACAAAGGGCCATATTTCATTCTTTCTCATTGCCACGTAGTACTTCATTGTGTATATAAACCACAATTTCTTTATCCATTCATCAGTTGATGGACATTTAGGCTCTTTCCATAATTTGGCTGTTGTTGAGAGTGCTGCTATAAACATTGGGGTACAAGTGCCCCTATGCATCAGTACTCCTGCAACCCTTGGGTAAATTCCTAGCAGTGCTATTGCTGGGTCATAGGGTAGGTCTATTTTTAATTTTCTGAGGAACCTCCACACTGTTTTCCAGAGTGGCTGCACCAGTTTGCATTCCCACCAACAGTGCAAGAGGGTTCCCGTTTCTCCACATCCTCTCCAGCATCTATAGTCTCCTGATTTGCTCATTTTGGCCACTCTGACTGGCGTGAGGTGATATCTGAGTGTGGTTTTGATTTGTATTTCCCTGATGAGGAGCGACGTTGAGCATCTTTTCATGTGCCTGTTGGCCATCCAGATGTCTTCTTTAGAGAAGTGTCTATTCATGCTTTCTGCCCATTTCTTCACTGCTTTATTTGTTTTTTGGGTGTGGAGTTTGGAGAGCTCTTTATAGATTTTGGATAAGCAGTCCACATTTAAAGATATCATTAGAGGTTATCTACTCGACTCTGAATAGATTCCAGGTGCTGTCCTAGATGAGTTAGAAGGTCTAAGTGAGGCCTAAGGATCCATTTTTAAGAAACACTCTTCAAGGCACTCAGGTAAGCAACTAGAGCTTCAAATCACAGGTCAAGTCCCACCCTACTCCCAGATACTGCTGAAGCCCAAGTCTACTGGGGTGGGTTGACTTTCCCAAGGTCGCGGAACTCCCTAGAGGCTAAGTGGGGCGCTCAGCTCCTCCAGAAGACGCCTTTGTCTTATTTAGATTTTAAAACACTGGGGACGGTCTGCACGTCTTCTATTTGTAACATACAATCAGTTATAATAGCGTATCTGGCTGAGCAGTGGATGTGGCAGATTGAGAGACATGTCTGTCACAAGTTCATGCCACTGGTTTCCTAACAATCTTACTTTGAACAGCACCCTTATCAGTGGAGAAAAGTGTATATTAGGACCCATTCTTATTATTCTGCTGGCAGCTTTTTGTGGAATCTGGTCTTTGACCTAATATCTTCCTATATAATCTGGACCGTGGAATAGAAAAATGCTTCTATTTTTGTAAGAGATGCTCAGTGGGAGAAAAATAAGCCCCAAATCCAGAAGTCTTCTTACAAGTATGTACAGATGACACAGAAAGAAAAGACAAGGTCACTGTGTTTAGGAAAATTAGAATTTCATGGGTTGTGAGAGACCTTATCAATGAATGAATACGAAGATTTCTCTTCAGTTCTCTCCTTCAGAGCACGTATCCCCTTGGAATTAGTCACAGTCATGTTGCTTTAACCAAAAAACGTTAGCATAAGCAACATGTGTCACATCTAGATGGAAGGAACGTGTAAAACTTCTCCATCCTCCATGCTTTGTGCCTCTGCCCCAGCAAACCCTGAAAACCTCATCGCGTTGAGATGACGGTGTCACAAGATGGTAGAACTTTTGCT
This sequence comes from Panthera pardus, assembly GCF_024362965.1. Taxonomy (NCBI): domain Eukaryota; kingdom Metazoa; phylum Chordata; class Mammalia; order Carnivora; family Felidae; genus Panthera; species Panthera pardus. The sequence goes on from NW_026527002.1 coordinate 20,446,064, forward strand.
ACCCTGGACCATGGAATGAGTGTGATGATCAGAGTGGACAATGTAGTGCAAATAAGGAAAAGAAAAGCTAAAAGTATCGTGTTAAGCCACTGAGATTTGGGGGTGATTTGTTTACAGCAGCATAATTTAGCCTAAACTGACTAATGCACTGATCAATGGGAAATACGCACAGGAAGTAGGCAGCTAACACAAACCCGGAGGTACCACAAAAGGGAAAGATTCCTGCAGGCTAGAGTAGTCATAGAAGGCAATGCTGGTCAACTGGAATAATGGGACATAGACCGGATGGAGTTCAGCGGAGAAAAATTCAGGGTTGTGCACTTGGAGCTGAAAAGTGAACATATTCAAAGGCAAGGTGCCAACCGCTCAAAAGCAGTTGGCTGGAAAATCGAAAGTATAGCTTTAGTGGATAGCCAGTTGACCGGGAGGAATTGTCACAACCCTGCAGTTCTGATGATTAAAAAAAATGCAAGCGGAGAACTGTGGCAAATGAAAAGCATGTCTCTATCATGAGGTAATTGCTACACTGCTTTGCACGGATCTGAGCTGTAACAGAGCTGGGGCTGGCTCTGGTCTCCATAGCTCAATGGGATTGAGAGAATGTGGAGAGAGTTCACAGCAAAAGCCAAATAGTCATTCAGCAACCGGCAAAGAGGGGCTAGAGGACCTGGGATCATACAGCCTAGAGAGGAAACGCTTCAGGATGACTTAAGAAGCATCAGAAATGGACACGAACTGCAGAAGAACCACTGTGTGGCGGGAGAGGACTGCTTTTACTCTGTTGCCAAGAGCACACACAAAAACCGGGCTTATTAAAGTTAAACAAAAGGACGACTTTCCTTACCTCAAGGGTCGTTTGACACCAGATAGGGTTGGAGATTTCTCTCTGGAGGATGGTACAAAGATCAATGTCCTTTCGAATGTAATGGATTCACTGGGTCTTTCCTGAAGCTAGGAGATGGAAGGTTCTCAATCTCTTTTCTGCCATGACCCAGATGATGGATGATGCCCACCGGGGACACACTCCCATGGGCGTGCGAACGTTTTACCCAACACCCAGCATCCTACTGGCAGCTGTCTTTCTTTCCTTCCTTTCAAGAAAACACACTGGAAAACAAGGGAGAGCCATGTTACGATCAGGATAACCTCAAATCCTCTTTTTTCTTTTTTTTTTTAAGGTAAATGTTTTGTAAATGTCAATATTTTAACTATTGTTTGTAAAAATAACTTGTGATGTGATCGCTTGACATTTGTTTCACAAATAATTATTGAGTAAGATGTGTACGTGTGTGTGTGTGTGTGTGTGTGTGTGTGGTGGGGGTGGTATTTAAGGCTAAACTGTAACATGCAGTTACGATGCAGTGGTAAATACTGTGATATGGGAAATGTGATACTCAGGGAGATCATGGAGAAGGGTTGATTAGCCTGTACGTGGAGGTACAGGGAAGGCCTCCAAAGGAAGGCATGTACAAGCTGAGATCCATAGGGTGAAGAGGAGAAAGTTGGTCAACAGAAGAGGAAAAGCAGGAAAGCTTTTCCTGTGTGTGTGAAGGCTGGGAAGCCTGAAGCAGAGGGAGGAGTCACAAATAGAAAGATATCTGGACACAGCAGTGGGGCTGAGGGAATGAGGCGACGGCAGGTGATGGCAGGAGACAAGGGTGGTGTACGGGAGGCAAGACACTCGGGGTCCCTTCGGCTTGACTTTTATCCTGGGAGCAGAGCGGGACCATGGAAATGTTTTCTGCAGGAGAAGGACATTATCAAGTTTATGCTTCAAAAAGGTCCCTCTGGCTGCAATGTAGAAAATGGGTTAGAGGGTCTTTGGAATTAATCTGGCCCGCATTTGAATCTATGTTCTGCATGATAAGCTATCAGATTTTTGACAAATTAATCTCACTGAAAATCAGTCTCCTTATCTGTGAAATAGACATAATGATGTCTATCTGGGAGGATGGTCATAAGGATATGTTTAAATAATGTGTATAAAAGGCCCGTGAAGTGTTTGATGGCCTGATATGGGCCCTCCACAAACACCGGTTCCCTTCTGTACGAATTAACTCATTGTCAATTTGCAAATAATAAATGCACTTGACACGGTAAAGAATCAAACACTTTTTTTTTTTCATTTGAGAGGATTATTACATGGGTGGTTTCTGCAGTCCTCTTAAAACTACAGAGACCAGATTTTCCTTCAGTCCTTCATCATCTTTGTGGTTCTCTGTAGAATGCTCTCCAATTTTTCAAAATTCCTCTTCAATTGTGGAGACCACAGCTCGATTAGTCACCGTAGAGAATTCATTATAATTAGATCAACACTGTGCAGTCGCTCAGGCGGCTGGCTCAGCCATGTAAACCCAGTCAGCCGGTCCCCGTCGACAAATAGGTTGTGTTCCAGGAGTTCATTAGTAAGTTGGTTGTTTGGAACACAGAAAGCCTTTCCCCATAGAAACAGAATTATAGATGGTGGCTTGTTTCCCAGGCCAGTGTACAAAAATCTATTTAATGCACATGCAGCTGAACCAGGGCCTGGCAATAATAGTCCCTCAAGCCCTTGACTTGCTTAAGCCCCAGTGGAACTCCTAGTCCTATGGAGCCCTGAAAACCTTTGAACCCTAGGCTTCCAACCCTGGTCCCTCTGACAGAGGTGAGAGCTGGGCTGGTAGCTTTTCGAGTGAGGATCATTTGCAGTATGGTTATGAAGATCACGCCTTTGATCTAGGCCTTTATTTGCAATTGTGCTTATTATTATAAACAAGTAATCAAGAGCTACCTTATGATAAATGCATCTATCGTATGCTGGATAGTTTACCTAAATTACCTAGCTACATTATCTATAATCCTCTCAAAAATTCTGTAAGAAAAATATTCTTCTCATTCTTCCCATCTTGTCAGCATCTCAAGATTGTCCATGGCCCAGGGACGGGCAGGTAGAAGGAGGCAGAACTGTTGTGGGAACCCTGGCTTTCTGCTTGCGAAGCTAAGAGCTTTTCACTGCACAACACTGCCTCCCAGTGGAGAGTGCTTAGCACATAACCTAGCGTGGCTAAACCAACTATGTATAATCTCCGAGTGAAGTAACAAGTTCTTCATTCATACATCCAACAAAGAATCTTTGAGTACTTCCAGTGAGCTAGGCCTTGGGAACGCAAAATCAAATTAGACTTGGCGCTCTCACAGAGTAGTTGGGAAAAGGAACAAGTAAATCAATGACTGAAATCAATGAGACAAGGATATGATCAAATTTAAAAAACAACAAAAAGAGATTACACAGAAGACTAGAAGAGAGATTAATAGGACTAGGATGGTCATGATGGTAAACTAAGGAAGGCTTCCTGGAGAAAGGGAGATGAGCTGAGTTTAATGGGTGAGTTGGAGTTAGATGTAAATCTATAAGACAAAGGGCCAAAGAACATTCTATGCAGAAGGAACAGCATGTTTAAATGCATAGGGATGTGAAACATAAAAAAAAATACGTTAAGCATTTCTTTGACCCATCTGCTTTTGTGATAGTTCAGCACCATGCAAAGATAGAGTATCTGGTACCCTATCTTGTGCGACACACTAGTGAAAATAGTATTCCGCGTAGCTTTAATTTTCCTTTCTTCCATAGTGACATTTCTAGATTCTTTATATATTTAAAATATATATTTGTGGGGGTTTTTTTTTGATGAGCTGCTTATATTTATTGTTGATTTTTCTATTGATTATTATTGGTTATTTAAAAATTGATTTGTAAGCAAATGAAACAAACTAACTTGAAAAGACATCTACGTGTTCATTGCAGCTTTACAATAGCCAAGATATGAGAGCAAGCTAAGTGTGTATCGATGGATGAATGGGTAAATAAAATGTGGCATATATGTACAACAAAATATTTTTCAGCCTTAAGAAAGAAGGAAACCTTAGCATTTGCTTACTTGAGGGCATTACACTAAGCGAAATAAGTCAGACAGAAAAGGATAAATACCGTATGATCTCACCTATATATGTAATATAAAAAGGAAAAAAAATCAACCGAACTCTGATACAGAGAATAGACTGCTGGTTTCTAGAGGCAGAAGGAGAGGGTGGGTGAAATGGGTGAACGGGGTCAAGAGGTACAAACTTTTAGTTATGAAACCTAAATAAATCCTGGGGCTATAATGTACAGCATGCTATGATAATAATACTATATTGTATATTTAAAAGTTGCTACCAGAGTAGATCTTTAAAGTTCTCATCACTAGGAAAAATACATTTGTAACTATGTGTGGTGATGGATGTTAACTAGACTGATCATTTTGCAAGATACACAAAAACTGAATCATTACGTTGTTCACCTGAAACTAATATATCATATATATGTAAAATATCTCAATAAAAATTGATTTGCAAGAGCTTTTAATTCACTGTAATCATTTATCTTTTGTTTTACACAACTATTTTCTTCCAAAGACCCTCCCCAGCTCTGATTATTTTCAAAAAATTAGATTCTCTTTTTACCTTTCAATCTTTGATGCAGCTGAAATGCTTCCGGGTCAGCGGAAGGAGTATGCCGGCTCCCCCACTACATTCCCTAGTGTCTCTTGTAGCTTTTACCCTCATGGCTGGCAGACCAGAGCCAGGCTAACTGGATGAACCTGGGGCAGAGACGGGCTTCCCCAGCTGTGTAAAGAAGTCTAACTGGGGTCACCGCACGGGGCTGCAGCTGGAATGAAGGTGCCCCATTCACACCGGCAGGATGCAGCACAGACCAGCAAGGACGGAACCAACTCTCAAGCCCCGGGGCCACTGGACTTGCCCTTGATCTCTGTTGAATGGGGAGTCGGCAACCAGGAAAACACCTGGTGATGACCTAGACGGCCCCAGGAGCTTCCCTGCAAGGCCCAACGAAAGGGCCAGAGGGGCGTGAGCTTGGGAAGAAATAAGGCAAACCCTCCCGCTCCCCCACCACCAATACACACACGCCCCGCAACAAAACGAAAGAAAGTAAACAAAACAAAGGCCGCGAACAAGATTCCAAAGCACATGAAGGAAACTAACAAAACTAAACGGGAGCTAATTTAACTACTAATGAAAAACCACTGGCGGCATCCGCACCCTCGGCTCTTTCGAGTCTATTAGGGCTAATCTCATTATGCCTGTAAATCGGTTCACTCCACCAAGCCTCCAGACACCCAGGCCGCTCCTCTCCCGCCCTGCGGGTCTCTACCCACGTATCACACTTTCCTCATCCTTTGCGCGTCTCCCATCCTCCCCAGACCCCGAAACCCTCACACCAGCCCCTGGGCATTAACAACCCCCCCACCCCCACCCCAATACTCTCTACCTCCTTCCTGAATGTTCTCCGCTTCTTGCTCTAACCAAAATATGGATCTCCCCTGAGGTCACGGCTTCCCTCTTGTCCTCCCTGCAACGCCCTACACGCCTGGTACCACCGAGCCAGGAGAGGTTCTTCTTCCTCCTCACTGATGCTTCCAGCCCGAGGCCCTCCATTTCCCTGAAGTGCACGCGACTTTAATGGTTACTATACAGCAATTCACAATCTCACAAGGCTAATTACCAAAATGACAATAAAAACAGACTTCGACTCACTTTTTACGAAAGGCAAAGGCCGCAGTGCTTTCACTTTTGCTCCCTTCTCTGATCACTCCGCGCTCAAGGCTTAAGATTCTCTCTCAGCCTCTCCCTCTGCCCCTCCCCCGCTCGCCTGTGTGCACATGCGCGGGCTTTGTCTCAAACAAAAAAGCAACAAAGTTTAATAAAAAAAAAGAAGAAGAATGACCAGAGACCTATAAACATGCATTCACTGAACTAATAATTTAAGAAATGAAGAAATGCGGGGCACCTGGGTGGCTCAGTCGATTAAGCACAGGACTCCTGGTTTTGGCTCAGGTCATGAGGTCACAGTTGGCGAGTTTGAGCCCCTAATGGGACTTTGCCTTAACAGCGTGGAGCCTGGTTGGGATTCCGTCTCCTCTCTCTCTGTCCTTCCCCTGCTCACTATGTCTCTCAAAAATAAATAAATAAACAAAAAAATTTTATAAAAAGCAATTGAAGAAATACAAATTAGAGATAAGGTTTTTTACTTATGGGATTGGCAAAAATTCAAAAGATGCATATGATGTTTGTCTGATGTAAGTGAGGGAGAAAAGGCATGCTATTGATGGTTATAGGAAAGATCACAGCACTTTGGGAAGATAGTTGTGTACTCTATGGACTATACCAATCCCATTTCTTGGACTCCTCTACAAATTCGTAAAGATATATGAATATATACACATATACACATAACACACACAAAGCAGTATTATCTGTAGAAATACAATAATGGAAATGATTTCAGTGATGATGAATGGGGACATCCATCAATACTAAGCATCTAATAAGAAAAAATGTGGTTGCCCTCTATGTATACTGACCTGAAAAGATGCCCATAACGTATTATTATTAAGGGAAAAAAGCAAATTGCAGATGAATATAATCCAGGTTTTGGTACTTCCCTCTCCTATCAAAAAAGGAATCTGCATAGGGTATGAATGTGTCTGTACAAGCAGAGAAAACTTTTGGGAAGGATACAAAATGCTGGACGGTGGTTTCCCATGGGAATGGAACTGGAAAGTAAGTGGGGGACTTTTCATTCCATATACTTTCTTTTTCAAATGCAATGAGCCTCTGGTTAATTGCTACTTGCTTTGGTATGTTTTTCAGTAATCCTCAAGCACCACTTGCTTCACACACATTGAAAATAGACTGGGGATGGGGCGCCTGGGTGGTTCAGTTGGTTAAGTGACAGACTCTTGATTTCAGCTAAGGTCAGGATCTCACCGTTGGGTCGTGAGATTGAGCCCCTCGTTGAGCTGACAGCACAGAGCCTGCTTGGGATTCTGTCTCTGCCCCTCCCCTGCTAGCGCTCTCTCTCTCAAAATAAAGAATTAAACATTTAAAAAGAAAGTGGACTGGGAATTATTTTTTAATGTTAGCAATCGCTTGTTTATTTTAGTTGTTTACAGAGGGAAAAGCACCTTGTTTTAAGAGGTAATAGGTGACAAAACGTATTCCATAATTAATTAGGCTCTGGGATCAATTAAAGTCAAAATAAACCACTTCAAGGATGTGTCATTAACAATATTTGTTCAAAGGCAAAACACTACAAAAATATAGTATGGTGCATGGTAGGTATTTGGTTTTGTGATTTAAAGAGTCCTACTTTGGGGTTGCCTGGTTGATTTAGCCAGAAGAGTGTGTCACTCTTGGCCTCAGGGTCATGAGTTCGAACCCCATGTTAGGTGTAGAGATTACTAACATAAATAAACTTAAATAAAGGGTGCTACTTCAATGATAGGGAAATAATCAAAGAATGCTGAGACAACTCTACGGTACCAGTAACAATATTAGGTGTTGGCTCAAGACTGCGCACACTAGGTCTCTGCTCTTTCTTTCCCTGTGCCTCACTCTGACCCGCTTTTGGATATACCCCTCCTCATGGTACAGAGTCCATGTAGCCAATATTTGCCCACCCAGAGTATGTTCCTGGCCTTCACATGCAGGGAGTAGATGAGCCTATGCAATAGGTCTGTTGTCCCAGATGTGGACTGCGTCGTAGGTGTGTGCAACTCCAAATCCGAGGTCTGGCCAGGAGGAGGCTGTTTTCAGGGATTAGATGGAAGTTGGACATGTGGGTTGGAAAAATATAGGGATAAGAGAGGTGTGGGTGGCTGGGGAGAGGAGTGTTGGGAGCAGGACAGGGCCAGCAGAGAGAAGAAAATGGGGTGTGCTGGGTACAGGACAAGGATGGGGGTGGGAAGAGAAGTGGGTCTACTGAGGGTCAAGGGCCTGCAGGTGGCTTTCCCTCTCATACCTCATCCAAGTGTAGAATTCAAGAAAATCAAAAATTCTGAATGCACCCTGGCCAGCGTGTCATGAAGTATACAAGTCAAACTGGGAGTTTAGAACATATTTTATTTAACATGTTTAACATATTTATTTAATTAGTTTGATTTTCAACTTTAAAATGTCTAGACACACAGTATGTAGGCTTACAACTGTATTCTTCTCCTGGACACTGCAGTGGGGAGGAAGCCAGAAAACAAAATTGGACAAAGTGAGATCCGGGAAAGTGGATAAAACAGTGTTGAAAAATGAAGCAGACTAGAGGTGGCTGCGGCCTGAAGACCCTGAAAGGCGTCCCACTTGGTAGGCGACATCTGCCCAGAAAAACCCCAGAACCCTGCAGTGCAGGTGGGGGTGGGGTGGAAATGGGACTGGGAATCTCCAGCACATTGGACACTTTGAAATATTTTGTTTCCACCATCATTTCTTATTGGACCCTTGAATTGTTTAAAAGCATAATACTTACTTTCCAAGCCATGGGGTATTTACAAATTATTTACATGATTTCTAACCTAGTTCCACTTGACCCATCATACCTTTAAAACTGCACACCTCACATAGCATTCCTTTTCCCTTGGCCCTTTTTATATTTTTATATTTATATATAATATATGTACAATATGTTTTATATTATATATAGTACTTACCACTTGCTGATAGACTACTATCAAAGCCATTTCTCTATACTCTTCTAAGCTCTGTGCTATTTTTATTTTCTGTACTCTGCCTAGAATGTAAGCCCCAGGGTAGCAGGGATTTTTGCCTATTTTGTTCACTGATATATATTCCTAGCGCTTAGAATAGCTCATGATACAACGTAGACACTCAGTAAGTTTTTACTGATCCATGAGTGAACTCCAAGGCTGAGTTCCTTGACAAAAAAAATACAAAATAGAGGCATCAATGGCTTTCAAACAATAAATTCCCTCTTCATTGAATCTTACCAGGACTTTCCTTTCTTCCTTCTCTCAGAGGACTACAGCTCCCAGAGCATCCAGCCCAGGGATGAGAGTACTGTCCCTCAGTTGGAAGAGTCACATCCAAGATATGTGGCAACTGTTTCTTCCACTCCTCCAAGCTCCATGCTGCCTTTCTCTGTTGTCACTTCTGGTGTCTCTGGCTCGGCCCATTTTCACGGACATTTGCTTTTGAAAGAGGACTTATAGCCTCAAAGGTCGCTTTAATTTACAAATACTCTGGGAATGAAACTCCTTTATACAGAACACATTGGCTTTTAAGCCTGGGTTCTGTGTGAAAGACAGAGAGCAGGGGCACATGAGACTCAGGAAAGAGAGGAAGGGGTGCCTGGGTGGCTCAGTCAGTTAAGCATCCGACTTTGGCTCAGGTCATGAGCTCAGGGTTTGTGGGTTCAAGACCCACGTCAGGGTCTGTGCTGACAGCTCAGAGCCTGGAGCCTGCTTCAGATTCTGTGTCTCCCTCTCTCTCTCCACCTCTCCGCTGCTTATGCTCTCTCTCATTCTCTCTCTAAAATGAATAAACATAATAATCATAAAACACACTCCCTAATCCATACAACAGTTATGGTACTTAATCCTTAAAAGATACAGTGCTTACTTATTTCATAAATTCATTGCTTTTGATTACCCCCCAAAAATTATACAGATTTTTCTCAGTTTAAACATTCCTTTGTTATATGTTATTTTGCATTTTAAGAAAAAGTATCTTTCAATATCTTGTTCTTACACTACTTTTTAATAATTTTTATACTAAGTGTATCCATGTTTACTTTAAAAAATATTACAGAAATCTCATACAATGAAGTATTAATTCATACAGTTGAAACCTAAAAAAAATAAAAATAAAATGAATAAACATTAAGAAAAATTAAAAAAGAAAGAGAGGAAGCAAGAATATGCACACAGGCTCTATCACATATTTTATTTGTTTTATTTGGTTGTGTTAGTGTATTCATATTCTACTTTTTTCTCCACGGAATGATTTAGAGTGACTTACAAAGAGATACACAGATGTCTAAACCCTATGAGAGCAGGGACTTGGTTTTGTTCATAGCTGTATTCATAGCTCCTAGAACAGGGCCTGGGAAATGGTAAATTCTCAAGTGTTAGTTGAGTGAAAGAATGAATGAATGGCAAGGCATTTTTTTAATGTTTATTTTTATTTAGTTACTTATGTTTGAGAGAGAGAGACAGACAGGCAGACAGACAGAACACGAGCAAGCGTGAGCAGTGGAGGGGCAGAGGGAAAGGGAGAATCTGAAGCAGATACCATGCATGCCCAGTACCGAGCCTACCTCGGGGCTCAGTCCCATGACCTCGAGACCATGACTTGAACCAAAACCAAGAGTCCACCGCTCAACCAACTGAGCCATCCCAGCACCCCAGCATCACCCCTTCATAATCTGAATGACAGCTCAAGTATTGGACTCTGTGGGTCAAACTGGATACTAACCAACTTCTGGACGCAGAGAGTGCCAGAGGGAGTTCTGGCTTCCTTAGCTCTGTCTTGTGGTTTGATGGGGGTATTGTCTCCTACTGCCCTGGCCCTTCAAGGTCATGTTAAGGCTAGTTTGCCTGAGGAGATTACTGCACCTAAAGTGTGTGTGTGTGTGTGTGTGTGTGTGTGTGTGTGTGTGTGTGTGTAGGAGCTTGGCTGCCTGTACCTTTGGTCAGGGTCAAGCTTTGAATTAAGTTCTATATTTACTCATTCTCCTATCCCTTTTGTGACAACTACTACAAATCTAGCAAGTGGAGCCCAATAGGGTCTTTGAAGAAGAGCAAAACCTCTCCAAATACAGTAAGCTTTCATCTCCCCCCAGTGATTGCACACACACTTAGTATTGCCATTTAGAAACAAGTACAATATATGTTTTAGAGTCTTGTTACAACCTCTTCCACTCTGGATCTGCTTTCAGATACCAACCTATGAATGAAGTAGGAGCACAAGTCTCTAAGATGTCAGGGAGCTGTAGCCTTTTCAATGGAAGGAGCCAGATGTCCTCCGGTACCATCTAGACCTACCTCTATGTTGTTGGATTGCCTTCGTTCTCCACTGTTGCTGCAAGTGGTTAGTGGGGGGCTGCTCTAGGAGATGAATGGGGAAAGTTTATGACAGACTTAGGGAAGCATCACATATCTGTCCTTGACATCCTCTGCACCCTCACAAATACCTATTAATGAGAAACACATCACTGCACAAGGAACTGGGCTTCACTATAGCAGGAAATAAATGGTTTGTTCCCTTTCAGAGTTGGCTTTTAATTTTTTCTCCAGTTTTCTTTCCCTGTGTCCTTCCTTCCCTTTCTGTTTCTTGATTAAAAAAACAATAATCCCTTTTCTGATATCCTAGGAAATATCCTGAGATAGCCTATGCAATTCCATCACAGGTAGTGAAGTTCTGACTTCAAAATGAATTGTTGAATCAAATTCTGCACACTAATGAAGGAATTATTCTACAAGCTTCTGCCAATAGCAAATATGCCAAAATTATGCTACAAAAGGCACATTTCTCAGAAAATCAAACGAAGGAAATAGGAAGGAACAGGCAAAGCCCTTTTCTTTTTTTCTCTTTTATTTCCCCCTGTTGCCTAATTCACAGCTTTTATAAGGTCATCTGAAAAAGGACAAGATTCTGGAGACTTGGGCCTCTGTTTATTTTATCTTATTTTTTGTAGTTCCTGGTTCCATCTTTACCTTCTCTATTATGGCTTGTGCTCACTTAGAATATGAACAATATTGTTACCAGATGGCATTACAGGGGCATCACCAAATAGGTCTCTTCTGGAACAGGCTGTAACAAGATTCTAAAACACAGCTTGTGTTTCTCAAAGGGTTTAGTTAGCATAGACACCATCTTACTTGGGGAGTCTGAGACTTACTGTATTTGAAGGGTTTGGGGTCTTTCTCAAAGGAGTTGTTGGCTTCACTTGCAGGGAGGTCACAGAGGTAATGGGGTAACACATGAAAATGGAACCTCCGATTCAAAACATAATGTGGGCCACTTCCCAACCTCCAATCAAGCAAGTTCCCCTCTTTTCTCTATGAGAAGGGACATGGGTTTGGCTAAGCAAAGATGGGGACGGGGTGGGGAACTGCAGGAGAGAAAGAGACAAAGAGACGACGAGGGAAGAATGGAACAGAATTTCTATACCCTAAGTGCTGCTGATTCTTCCCCAGATGGAGTTTGTGTCTACAGTGATGGCCTGAGGTTTGCTGTCATAGACTGGGTGTTACCCTCTTGGGCTCCATCTCCCTTGGCTTTGCCATCTTCATGCCTTCTAGGCTCCCTCATAGCTAGATCCTTGCTCACTGGATGTTGTGGCTGCCTTCACTACGACAAGGAAGAACACATTCAATTTCCATTGGAGCCTTTCTGCATAATTTTTGGGAAATTCAAGAAGAGATTTAAAAAAGGGAGGGGGGCATAAAAGAACAGAAAAGTGCTTTAGATTTCTGTTTCTTAATTTCCCTTCAAGAAATCTCATCATTTGAGGCTTCCTCAACGGGTGAGTAGCTTGGATTTTGCCTGAGCTCATCATGTACTGATATGTATTTGCCAAATTCTATGGTTGGGCATGATACCTGAGAGCACAGGATCCAAATGAACTAAGTTTGTATTATTTTTTCAATGTTTGTCTATTTCCAAAAATTTAAATCAAATTCACGGAGCCTTGAATAAAACAGTACACCAGCAAAAAAATAAAAAATAAAGATAAATAAATGCACTGAAGGTGAAAAAAAAGGAACCTGCTGTTTGATTTACATCATTTTATTAATGGGTTAGTCAACATTTACTCAGAACCTACTGGGCACAGAATGTAATAGACATGTGGGAAAATTACAAAAGATATGGGAAGAGATTTTTTCTGCCAACTGATTTAGTCTAACGAAAGACACCAACTAAAGACATTTGAGAACAGCTAAGAACACAAATAATGGGAACCTGCGATGTTTGCTAAGGACACATTAGTTTCAATTGTCTATGAGTGCTGAAGGGCTGGCTCAATGAGCGTGTCCTGAGACCCATGTTGCAATGAAGCATTCCACTGGGGATGTCGTGGCACCTCCTTGGCCAAAACAGTCCGACTGCAGACCTCGCCTCTCTCAGCCACTGTAGGAACAACCATACAGCTAAATGTGGTGACTTTAAAGGGCTGGTTTCATACCCATCATACCTGATTTTATTTAACTGATAATACAGTTGTGGCCATTTGGGGATTTTTGCCACAGGCTTTGTAACTATATCAGCTCAGCGCTCTTCCATCTTCTTTAAAGTCAGAAGAAACAGATGTCACACTTAGCTTTGAAGACACCCCTGGCAACAGTTTCTCTGTGCCTCTAGTTGGCCGGCTCACATTTTTGTGGATTTCATGTGGAATTAAGCATCGCTCTGGATAAATCTGATTTTTTCAAGGAGAGTGTAGCCTCCTGATCTGTGCTTCCTGCTGGCAAAAATCTGGAAAGCTGCCAATGATCTGGCCAAGAACTCTGTTTTGAATGAGAAAGCCTAAAGCGTGGCTCCTGACTTGACCTCAGTGTTTCTAGATCCATTGGGAACTGTCGTGTTTAACTACCTGTTCTTGTGAGTGGACTGCCTTTGAGGCCCACTTAGTGGCTCTGAACAACGCATCTCAGAACACCTGTGTGGAAGGACCAGTTCTGCCTTAAATCCATTATACATCAATGTTTTTACAAATAATAATAAATAAAATAAATAGAAAAAAATCCTCCAAAGACATACAAAACATAAGCTCGATTTCTTCCTTCCTTTCTTTCCTTCTTTTTCTTTCTTTCTTTCTTTCTTTCTTTCTTTCTTTCTTTCTTTCTTTCTTTCTTTCTTTCCATCTTTCTTTCTTTCCAGATTTGGCAGACATAAAACCATTCTGCCATATTGCCAAAAAAGTTCTAAATGCTTAGTTTGTTTCCGTACTTATCTCACTGCAGACGGGTTACAAACAATTTGCAGAATGGAACAGGAACTGGTCCCTGGGTTGTAGTTGAAGCAGCGTTGGCTTGAAAGATGAGGGGGCTGTGAATTATTTTCAGAGTAGGAGCCTTTAAGCTAATTGTTAAGGAGCCAGAGAGCAGCCCCCTTTTAGTTGATTCCCTGTAGCCTTTTGTTCTGACTTAAACCAGAACTTGCAAATGTGAAATCAACAATGCTCGTCCTGAAAACCAGCTCCCATTTCTCTTGGTCTCCCAGCTGGGATGCAGGCTCCTCTGCACACGTCCACAGAGCTATTTAGTGCAGTGTCTTACCTCTTTGACTAACCTACAAGATCTGCCTCAATAGTACTCAATAACATGGTGAGGAGGAACAGAATGATAATTCTAAGCATAAGCACTGGGGCACGTGACCCCATCAGATTTACAAATACTGCTGAGAGTGTCCCAAGAAATTTTGCTGGGTCACCAGCATCTTCACAGGAGAAAGACTTGTTGAGAAAACCCAAGCAGGGTAAAAGATAAATACAGTCAATCGCTAGACCCGGCACAGTATTCGCACCTTCAGGCCGTGATTCTCCATGGGAAGACTTGGGAGACGCCTTGGCACCAAGGACGGAACCGATGTCCCGAGGCCCCGCCCTTCCTGCCACCCCCACCCAATGGCCCGAGTGTCCTGGTTGGGCCTCCCTCACTCTCTGCCCGAGTTATTCATCTGGAGCTTCTTAGCTCGGTGGTAGTTGTCTCAGAGAGGCCTTTCCTCCTCCTGCCGGTGTCCTCTCTTTACAAGCCAGGGATTCCTCCCTTTCTACAGCTTATGATTTCTCATTATATTTTCGTACATGGCTCCTTGTGTTGACACTGGAAGCCGGGGAGGGCGGGAATCATGCCGTGTTGTCCCTCCTGCAGGTACCGCGATTGGCACAGTGCTTGCAACCCACGCCCTAAATGGCTGCTTAGTGACAGCCCGGCCACAACAACCACGCTCTGTGAACCTTTTCTTTTCTCTCTCGATTTTGCTCGTAATCTTTTCATTACATGGGTTTGATAGAGTGGAATGCTAAAGTGACCTCACTTTGTTTCATAGTCCCTTCAGACCCGCTCTGTGGGTTCCTTCTTTCCTGCCCCTGAGGGGGATGTCAGGCAGGTCCGATAGCTTGTACGGTTAGTCATAGGTCATAAAAAGTCGCTTGCAGGGGCGGCTGGTTGGCTCAGGCAATTAGGTGGCCCACTCTTGATTTCGGCTCAGGTCATGATCTCGGAGACCTTCGTGGGATGGAGCCCTGCATCAGGCTCTGCAGTGACAGCGCAGAGCCTGCTTGTGATTCACTCTCTTCCTTTCTCTCTGCCTCTCCCCTGCCCATGCGTGTTCTCTCTCTCTCTCTCTCTCTCTCTCAAAATAAATAAACTTAAAAAAAAATCACTTGCCGTCACAAGAGCTGATATGTTCGTAGTTACAGCTGAAACCAGGGGCCTGAGGGAAATCTGTGAATGTTTGCCCAAACTTGGCTCCTCTGGTGGGCCCCGTGCACAGTAGTCCAGGAATGCCCTCACATGGCGCTCAGTGAGGTCAGGGCTGGGGGCAACGTGCCGGCACCCCCACCGCCCTCACCTGCACTTTTCCAATTTGGATTTTCTGCAGGCTGGGGCAGGGTGGTGAGCTGCAAAACTGCGCTCACAACCTCTCCCCATGCGCTGGGAGAGGTCCAGCATCTGCTGTCCACGTGGGACCTGAGGCCACACAAGGAGCCCACCAGATCCTTCTAGGCCTTAGGTCCATAAGCGAAAATGAGGCAGAGGGAACCTGGTAACATCCTGTTTGCTCTTCTCTGAGGGCACCGAGACTTCCAAGGAAACAAAGTCGACCAACTCTTTTCAGGCTTTCTTTTTTCTTCTTTGCACCTTTGGACACTGCTGACTATGTCCTCCTGAAGTCCCTTTGCTTGGTTTCCATGGCCTCTGGCATCTCTTCACCTCTTTCCATCCCCCTCTCAGGCTCCCCCAAGGATTTGTCTCTCAATGATTTTTCCTTACACATCCATGTCCCCAAGTTGTGGGCTCAATCTCTTTCAAGCCATAGTTGATTCCTTTTTCACCGATTTATGGATTCATTCATTCATTCACTCATTCATTCATCATCTTACACTGTACATGAAGCCTGAAGTAAATTCTCATGATTCAAAACTCAACCTTAGGGTCATTTTCTGAAAAAAGCCTTTCAGCAGCCAGATAGTCTGGCTCAAGTTCAGCCTTACACCTGAGGTACCTGGTACTTATCCCTGCTCTAGAACTTTCCCCATTGCTGATATTATTGTCTGGGATGTCTGCTTCTCACACTGGACTGTGAGCCCTTGAAGGTAGGGACTGTGTTCTAGGAATTTTTGCATTCTCATAACATCCGGAAAAAAGGCGTATTAGTGTTTATTGAGTAAAATAAATAAGCGATTTTACTTTACACGATTAATAATGTACAATTAGAGATAACCTGATCTTTGTGAAACTCTTTGGAAGGAAGAACACTGAAGATCAAATAAAATGGTTGTCTTCCAAGGACAGGCTTGGCTGGAGGAGAGGTGTGTTAGAACATAGTGAAGAACAGGTTCTCGATCAAAGACCTATGTTCAAAGCCCGGCTTTGTCACTTACTGAGTCACTTCATCTTTCTGAGATTCAGTTTCTGTAAAATGGGGCTAAGAATGGTCCAGACCTATTCATAGGGTTCCTGTGGAGGATCAAAATGAGGGGGTTGGGAAAGCACTTAAAAATAATAACGGGGGGTGCCCCTGTTTTTTATATTTAATAATAATGGGGGGTGCCCCTGTTTAGAATATTTAAAACAAATATTCTAAAATTATTTATTTTAGAATCAATAAAGTACAATATTATTGTGCCTTATGGAAAAAAGATTGTGGAGGATAAAGAATGGACTGTGGGAGGGTATTTTGGGGACAGAGGTAGGAGGGGTTGGGCCTTTGCTATAGGAGAATATAAAAATGCAATTGTCTTTTCCCCATCTCTTCCCTTTCAGAAGACACTGGAACCCTACTGCACGTGGGGAAAGATGAAGGGACAGTGTAATTACTCTAAGCTATCCTGCCAAGAATGGACCTGTGGAGAGCTAACGGAGAGTCAGAGCATAGAAGGAGCCCATCAAAACTAAGCTTCTCTGGAATGAGAATCACTACGTGTAAAAAAAAATATCCTACATAACTGATCGCCTCAGGTCTTCAGGCAATTGGTAATATCAGGAAGAAACAAATTTCTAATGCTTTTAAAGCCAAATTCAGATCCATGAGTGAAGTTCCAGACGTACATTCAACTCGGTCTCCCTCCCCAAACCCCCACCCCCACCCCCGCACCATCGGCCATTCTAGCGCATCAAATCACAGTAAGGCACAGGTCTTCTGTTTGGAATTCTGAAGCTCAATGTGTGAAATGTAAGAGTACTATTTTAGATGCAAGTGCAGATCCTGGAAAACAGCTGAAATAATCAATGCAAAAAAAAAAAAAAATCACAGGCTGAAAGTCTCTCTGTTAGTAGAGAATTTGCGACATTAGGTTTAAAAAAAAAAAGGGAACAAATGTCAAGGGCGGCTGGGTTAATGAGTACAGAGAGTACAGCTGCTCTTACCTCTGGAGACGAGAGCGCTGACGTGGATGGAGCGAGAGCGGAAAATGAGGGTGGTGATTGCAGCAGCCCCTAACGGGCACTTGCTCCACATCAATAGATAATGGGGTGTGATTGGCACCGCCTGCCGAACTGGAGATGCTGGGCTGTAATTAGGATGTTGGCTCTCATCAAAATACAGTAAAACAAGGGGAGCAGTGATTACTCAAACCTGAAGCTATAGTCTACAAGATGGCTTGCTTTTTAAATTCTCTATTGTTTCAGCGTTCATTAAAAGAACAAAAAACCCCCGCAGGCCGTACAAAATTCAGATGCCATCTAATAGAATACATGAGACGAGCCTGAGCTTTCCGTACAATGGCCAGTGTTTAGAGATGTGCTCTGTAAATTGCAATGAGAAGCACTGTAGAGCATTTCTCTTCAGAAAGAGATTCCGCTCTGCTACCTGGCCATCTCTCCATCTTCATTCTATGCCGCTTGTATTATTGTGTCTGCTCCGAAGCACAATTGACCCGCCATAGGGTAATAACAACAGGGAAAGGACTTCTGGGTGTAAACCTTGGCTTTGGATTCACTGAGGGCAGTTAACGTAAGTTCTCTTTGAAGATCAAGTTGAACCAAGCCTTGCTTGCTTTCTTTTGAAATGTTCAAAGCTTCTTATGTGTGTTGGGATTTACGCATATCGGTCTTCTGACATTCCTCGTAGTCTTCTAGGCCTCAATCCTACAGAATGGAATTCACTTTTTAAAAACCACACTTATGGGGCGCCTGGGTGGCTCAGTCGGTTAAGCATCCGACTTCGGCTCAGGTCATGATCTCACGGTCCGTGAGTTCGAGCCCTGCGTCAGGCTCTGTGCTGGCAGCTCAGGGCGTGGAGCCTGCTTCAGATTCTGTGTCTCCCTCTCTCTCTGACCCTCCCCCATTCATGCTCTCTCTCTGTCTCAAAAATAAATAAACATTAAAAAATAAAAAATAAAAAAAAAAATAAAAACCACGCTTAGGGGAGCCTGGGTGGCTCAGTTGGTTGAGCATCCGACTCCTGGTTTCGGCTCAGGTCCTGATCTCCTAGTTGTGACGGTGCAGAGCCTGCTTGGGATTCTCTCTCCCTCTCCCTCTGCCCCTCCCCTGCTCGTGCGCATGTGCACACACATACTCTCTCAAAACAAACAAAAAAAGCACATTTAATTTTTTCTTCTTCATATACTTATTTACAGTATAGACACTTTCCCCTTCTGACCCAAGTTACACATAACCTGTATCTTATTATTTTGTTTGTTTGTTGTGAATGAAATCAGCAAAAAAGAGAAAAGGGCCACCCTGGTTAGGAGGTCATGACTAACCTAAATTAGTCTTGTAAAATAGCATTTAAAAAAGTATTCTCTAACCATTCTCATAAAATAGTTTCTCATAGTTGATGAAGGAAAAAAGGATTAGTCCAGAAGTTAATCAGCAAGGACACCATAAAGTAGCGACCTTAGTCTTCAGAGTTTAGTCCATTTCATGCATTATCCACACTTTTATGTATATCCCACACACACCATTACAGCCGGGCCTTCCGTTCACTTGTGGAATTGTAATTTGTAGGACATTTTTTTGAGATTAGTTCAAGTATATTGATAAATATTGTTTGTAATACATGTTTTTTCTTATCCCAGGTAAATATTCTCATTTCCCTGATGGAGTTTGATTTTCCCAGTAGAAGGTAAGGCAACTCCAAGCAACTAAAAATTTTCTAGAAGTTGTACACACCATTGAAGTGAAACTATGATTTCATAAACCCTAGGTATCTGATTTAAAACTCATTCTTTGGGCACCTGGGTGGCTCAGTCGGTTAAGCACCCAACTTCGACTCAGGGCATGACCTCACAGTTCGTGGGTTCAAGCCCCGCGTTGGGCTCTGTGCTGACAGCTCAGAGCCTGGAGCCTGCTTCGGGTTCTGTGTCTCCTTTGCTCTTTTCCCTTCCCCTGCTCACACATTATCTCTCTCTCCCTCTCTCAAAAATAAATAAACATTAAAAAAATTTAAAAAAATCATTCTTGGAGTGCCTGGGTGGCTCAGTTGGTTAGGCTTCCAACTCTTGGTTTCAGCTCTGGTCATGATTCCAGGGTCATGGGATAAGCCCGGCGTCCAACTTCACCCTGAGCGTGGAGTCTGCTTAAGATTCTGTCTCTCTCTGCCCCTCTCCCTCACTTATGCTCTCTCTCTCAAATAAAAAATAAATAAAATAAAATAAAGTAAAATAAATCATTCTTTAGAAACTATATAAGCTATTTACGGCTTTTATAATTATGGTATCACAGGGGCACCTGGGTGGCTCAGTCGGTGAAGCGTCCAACTTGATTTCTGCTCAGGTAGTGATCTCAGGGGTGTGAGATTGAGCCTTTCCTAGGGCTTCTTGTTGAGTGTGGAGCCTGCTTAAGATTCTGTCTCTCCCTCTCTCCCTCTGCCCAGCCCCCCCCCCCCCGCTCATGTGCACACACTCTCTCTCTAAAAAAATTAATAAACATATAATTATGGTATCACATAAGTATAAATGATTCAGTACAGACTTGGATGTTTGATTTATGAACTTTTGTGCTAGATAAGCATGCTTGCAGTCTTGTGGTGATTAAATGACCATAATGTTGGCCTGAGCATCTCATGCGACTTTATTGGCCTGCCTGCTCAAGGGTATGTGCGTTCGAGAACAGGAGTGCTCTATAACCTTGTATAATGAATCATATATGGAGAAGTAGTAACAACTAAACTTACTTAATGGTATTAATCATTCCTTTACTGTGTTTGTCACAACGTTGTGAGCCTACAACTAACATCTAGTGAACATTAGGCATGGAGGAACGCAGTTTATGCGCATTATCTTAGTCTGCAGAACTACCTTGTGGGGTAGGCACCATTACGTATCTCAGGAAACTGAGGCACAGACATTAGACCACACAGAGCTATCAGTGGAGAAGTCAAGATTTGGACTCTGGTCTGCTACTCTAACCATTATGTGCCTGTTAATGTTAACAGAAGTCAACAAGGTTATTTATCACTTGAATTGGTTGACGTGTGAATCTTCACAAGAGACTATGTTTTTTTTCTTTGGCTCAGTTAACCTCAAAGTTACTAATAGTTATGCATGAGACTATGTGATGGGCCTAAACCTCTTAACTGCTTTTTTCTGATTTGCTTGCTTTCAGGACACCCAAATGTTTGATTTCAGCCTTAAGCCAACAAAGTATTTTCACTGAAAATAGTTAGACAAATTGGCTTAGCCTCTTCCCGAATGGTGTTGAATAAAGCTGGTTAATTTTGTAAAGCAAATCATACTTAAACCCAGGACTGGTTTGTTTTTGTAAATAATGCCTCGTTTCATCCTAGTGGATTGGGCTTCCAATGCAGTCTAACCCCATTCATTCCCTTCTCATGCCCTGGGTTACTAATCTTTCGTTCTTGCAACAAATACTTGCTAATGTCTGCTTTGAAATTCCCAAACCTGTCTTGTGTTGAAGTTTTATAGTTGATGATTAACTGAATCACCTATCACATCAAGGGTGATCTTTGGGGAGAACCATCTGTTTAAGCATTTCCCTGGAATTTCCCCAGGATTACTTTTGAAGCCATTCCTCTATTTTCTCATTTTCATTTTTTAAAATGTTTTATTTATTTTTGAGGAGCACAAGCAGGGGAGGGGCAGAGAGAGAGGGACAGAAGATCTGAATCGGGCTCTGTGCTGACAGCAGCGAGCCTGATGCGCGGCTTGAACTCACAAACTGCGCGATCATGACCTGAGCTGAAGTCCACACGTTCAACCGACTGAGCCACCCAGGTGCCTCTTGAAGCCTCTCCTTTAAAAATGCAAACCAAGGGTGCCTGGGTGGCTCTGTGGTTAAGTCTCTGACTTGGGCTCAGGTCATGATCTCACAGTTTGTGAGTTCGTGACCCGTGTCAGGTCAGGAGCCTGCTTTGGATTCTGTGTCTCCCCCTTCTCTGCCCCTCCCCTGCTCGCACTCTGTCTCTATCTCTCAAGAATAAACGTTAAGAACATTTTCTTAAAATGCAAACCAGTGGGCCCTCCCTGCAGGCCGCAGCCTGACAGACCCCGCAGCCCCCCAGGCTCCTGCAGCTGCCGCCTCCCTCAGGTGTGGCACAGGGCCTCACCTCACTATGGCAACAGCGGGGCACAGTGTGCTCATCTTCATGCTCGGCGCCAAAGCTGATGGTGAGACTGTTCTAAAAGGCCTCCAGTCCATTTTCCAGGAGCAAGCGATGACAGAGTCGGTGCACAACTGGCAAGACCACAGTTATTTAGCGGCCTTCATAAACCAAAAAGGCAGCTTTGCCAATTTGAGAATTCACCCACATGGATTGGTATTGTTGGAACTTCAGAGTTATGATGGTGATTCGCAAGGCCAAGAAGTTGAGTCTTTTGAAAAAGTAGAAGAAAGAAAGGAAGAACTGAGTGGGACCGTAAGAATGAAGTAGAAGAAAGAATGGAAGAACTGAAGCGATGACCACCCATGGACAGATAGTGGCCCACTGCTGATGGCTGCCTGGTTGAGTAGGACACAGAGGTGCCTGGTGTAATGAAGATTCACCTTTCAGAACATTACAATTCTACACTCAAAGAAATTTGGAAATATTCTCATCCTTAAGTGGGGGTGTTAACCTGGCAGAGGGTGATTTAGGTATATCCAAACCATTGTGGGCAGTGGAAAAGACTACAGTGGCACTGATTCTAGGGGGTGGAGATGGGGACATATGTGAAATAGTCAAACTGAAACCAGTGATGGTCACTATGGTAGAGATTGACCAAATGGTGATTGATGAATGTAAGAAATGCATGTGAAAAACATGAGGCGTCACCTTAGACAATCTTGAAAGAGCCTACTTTCAGGTTCTAATAGAAGACTCTATCCCAGTACTGAAGAGATACACCAAAGAGAGTTTATGTGATTCATGATTTGACAGCTGTTCCAATCTCCACATCTCCAGAAGGTTCCACATGGGAGTTTCTCAGGCTAATTCTTGACCTCTCAATGAAAGTACTGGAACAGGATAGGAAATATTTTACACATGGTAACTGTCAATTTGACAGAAGCACTGTCAACTCCATGATCAGCTCGGGAAGCTGTATTGTCCTATGGAATTCTAAGGGATCATCGATGTTCTTTCACACTTGGAATTGTGGGTATTTACACTGTTTGGTAGAAAGAACCTTGAAGACCAGTATCCCTTAATCATGCATGCTGTAAATAGCCTTCCTGACCTTCTTATACTGTATACGACATCAAAATGAGTCAGGCAACAGTGAATTCTTTCGTTTTCTTTTTTTTTTTTCTAATTCTTATTTTTAATTAAAAAAAAGTAAATAGGGGCACCCGGGTGGCTCTGCCGGTTAATCACCGACTTCGGCTCAGGTCATGATCTCACGGTTTATGAGTTCGAGCCCCGCATGGGGCTCTGTGCTGACAGTTCAGAGCCTGGAACCTGCTTCAGATTCCGTGTCTCCCTTTCTCTGCCTCTCATGCTCTGTCTCTCAAAAGTAAATAAACATTAAAAAAAAAAAAAAAAGTAAATGGAAAAAGTATATTTGGATGGGCTAGGGTGTTTCTTCTTTTTTAAAAGTCAGCTTAAGGATGAACAGACAGCACAGCGATGGCTAAATGCACTTAACTCCTAGAATGTGACTTATGTTACTTTTTTTGTGCGTGGGCTTTTTGTTTTTGTTGTGATCATCAAGATCACAATGATTGAATTTAGTTGTTTGGAGGAATGAACATCACTGTTTTGGTCTGGAGGGAAGTTCTTGATGGTGCTTCCTTCTCCCCAAATTGACTTATTAGATATTGAAATTTGGTGCTTGTAAGAGTTAAGAAAAAATGAATGGCAATGTTTCAGAGAAAAGTATAAATTAGAAAAAAAGGAAACTATCAATGTTAACTATCACTTCTTGAAAACAATTCTTACTGTTTTATGTAGACAGGCAGAACTCGTTTTCAGTGAACACATTTGGGAACACCTTGTAGACACAGGGTGTCATTGGATATTGCTAACAAAATGTGTCACAAAAAATTTCTCATTTCTTCATCTATACAAGCTTTGTTCTGGGATTAGTTCTGGTTTTGACTGTGCAGAATTAGTGAATTTTAGAAGAATGCAGTTAATACTTTTGTTCCAGAATAGTCCACCTGGACCACCCACAACCATATTCTAAAATGCAAGCAAGCAAAAAGGCATTTTACAGAGGCAAAGACTGAATCCCAAAATGGTAAAGCAACTAGTTCAAGGTTACTCAATGAATCTGACAGCTGGCGGTCCTGCATGCTTCCCATCAGGCTTCAAAGCTGACCTGAGGCCAGGTGACAATGCCATATTCTGCCATGACCTGGAGGCCAGTAAAGAAAGACTTTCCTGAGAGCATTTGGGACAAGGGGGGGGGGGGGGTCTAGAGCTTATATAATTCACAAATACACTTGGGTATTTATGTGTGTCTGTGAAGTTTTAGCTACATACAAAGGATTTACACTACATATTATATCCCCATTGCAAATATTCTTGGTGCATCAGCATATTTGCATATAAAGGGTTGAAAAGTTCTGTAGTAAAGAAACACCTTTTAACTCAGCAGTCTCTGAATTTATTGACCATTTGTTTCCCTCAGTAGCTCGCATAAATTATATGAAACTAATCACCTTTTTTTTGCATAAAAGTTTTTTGGGAAAGGCTATTCTGAATGTCTGTGAAGAGTTTACTGTTTAAACATGGTACATTTAAATGAGATTATATACTAAAAGCATAAAACTTGCTAACAATAAAGAAAATGTCCAGGATACAGCTTGTGAAAGTAAAAATTTTATTTTGATTCATTTCTCAATGTATATAGTTCAATATAATGCCAGTTTTTAATGGCAAAAATTTGGTTCCACTGAAACTCCATGATGCTACAGAGAGCTACTACTTTTTCCAGGAAGTAAGTAAACAGCTGGAAATAGAAAGCAAAACTTTCTAGCAGCATGGCAACTTATTAAGCTGCAGACCTAACAAGCCTGCAACTTTTATACTAAAAATGGCACAAACATGAGCTGGTGACAAAAGTGAGAAATGGAGAACAAGATGTGAACACCAAAAGGAGCAGTATAGGTCCTGTGAAGACAACAGAAAACCAAATATAGCTGTAAGAATTTTTAAGGATAATTATAGAAAAGGGAACCAAATGTTTTACTCAAATGTTTTTTAGAGCCTTTCTTTAGAGATACAAATATATATATATATATATTTATCCAAAAATATGTTTTATACAGATAAATGCTTCTCAATTAAAGATGGGACCAAAGCTATAGTTATAACATAAAGCACTGTCTTTTATAAGACTATTTATCCAACTCAATTTTTGATTTCTTTAAGATTAGCGCAGTGTTTTCCAAATATAATTACCCAACATTCTTTTTATAGATATAAATCAAAGTAGACATTATTTTTAAAAAGGGTTTGTAGGTTAAACAGTATTTTTCTAAGATGCTGTGCATATAGAACTTATAACAAGCCCCATTAAGAATCATTATTAACAAACATATCAAAAAGGGCTATAATCAACTTTGCTTCTTTATAGTAAATATTTAATTTTCTGATTTCCAGTTTATAAGTGTTGAAAATGCACAAGAAAGATTTTTCTTCACATGTAGTTTTATGTTCATATATTTTGATTCAATACATACGGCAATAAATCTCCACACATCGTAACCAATAGTATGTTTTCTTTTAAATGGGGATGTGACATTAACAACCGTTACCTATATAATAAAGCACACAATTATTTTAGCGAATTTACAAATCTTTTTCCCCAGGTGTAAAGACTACAAAAATTCCTAAAAATTAGAGAACACTTGAAAACATATTAAAGTTTGACTTCCAACTTTATAGTATTTCCATTTTACCCTGAAAGATAACTTAAAAAATATGACCTTGCTGGAAGAGGCCATCTTGCTAATATAAAAAATTGGTGACAGCAAGAAATTTTATCACTGATATGTAGAATTTTTGTAAATAGTTCTCTCTCCAAATCATTAGAAAAACGTTCAAAGATAAAAAACAAAATAAAATATGGTGGTGGTCCCTAAACTATTTTGAAGGCAGGTAGCTTAGTCTAAGCTAAATATTTTTTTCACTCATAGTAATCATCCTTCCCTCAAATGCCCTTTAAAAAAATGCATGAAACAGTACAATAGCAAGAATCAAAGAGCACAAACTGTATTTTCAAGGACAGAAAAAAAATCGCTAGTGCTGAAAGATATAGTAAAAAGCAGATTTCTTTGGGGACATTAATCAATTAGATTATAATTCATTATGAAGATTTCTCTTTTCTATTACGGGGAGAGTCTGCTCCATTTGAAGTTACTGTTCCATTTACACCATTTTCTGAAAAGAGAAAAGAATCAGGGTTACTCTCTTTTCTAAAGAAATGCAAAGAATATCATCTTTATTCATAAGAGTACCTTCAGAAAAGGAAATTTAAAACCTCGTATGTATCCGTTTGTCCTTATGTAAAACTTAGTGGTAATTAATTTTTAATAGTATTTAACCAATCATAAAACCTGGTAACATGTAACACAATGAACCAAAAGTAGCAAATTAAAAAAAAAAAACTAATATGTCAATTGTATCTCAAAAAATATAAATTAGAAAAAAGCAATTACTATATGTAAATTTATAATTTATAAAAAATTTTAAAAAAAGTGACAGAAAACAAAAAATTCTAAAATCAATTACAAGAATTTTAAAATAGTAGTCTTAAGAGCAGTATTTTTGATAGAAATAAAGAACCTTTTCACATTTGTCTGCAAAGTTCTTAGGTATATGTTTCTTTACAATACACAGAGTCGGTATTTAGGATAACTCTTATGTTTAGGAGTGTACTATGGCTGCCTTCTTCTTCAAGTTATGATGGATATATATATATACATATGTATGTATGTATGTATGTATGTGTGTGTGTGTGTATGTGTGTATATAACTAATGTCAGACTCATCTCTCCAAAAAGATCCATAAAAGTAGGAATACATGGGAATGCAAGCTGGTGCAGCCACTCTGAAAAACAATATGGAGGTTCCTCAAAAAACTAAAAATACAACTACCCTACGACCCAGCAATTGCACTAGTAGGCATTTATCAACGGGATACAGGTGTGCTGTTTCTTTTTTTTTTTTTTTTTAAAGTTTATTTATTTTTGAGACAGAGAGAGACAGAGCATGAACGGGGGAGGGGCAGAGAGAGAGGGAGACACAGAATCTGAAACAGGCTCCAGGCTCTGAGCTGTCAGCACAGAGCCCGACGCGGGGCTCGAACTCACAGACCGCGAGATCATGACCCGAGCCGGAGCCGGACGTTTAACCGACTGAGCTACCCAGGCGCCCCCAGGTGTGCTGTTTCGAAGGGACACATGCACCCCCATGTTTATAGCAGCACTATCAACAATAGCCAAAGGATGGAAAGAGCCCATATGTCCATCGATGGATGAATGGATAAAGAAGATGTGGTATGTATAGACAATGGAGTCTTACTCGGCAATCAGAAAGAATGAAATCTTGCCATTTGCAACTACGTGGATGGAACTGGAGGGTATTATGCTAGGTGAAATTAGCTAGAGAAAGACAAACATCATATGACTTCACTCATATGAGGGCTTTAAAAGATAAAACAGATGAACTAAGGGAAGGGAAACAAAATAAAAACAGGGAGGGGGACAAAACAGAAGAGACCCATAAATATGGAGAACAAACTGAGGGTTACTGGAGGGGTTATGGGAGCGGGGGATGGGCTAAATGGGTAAGGGGCACTAAGGAATCTACTCCTGAAATCATTGTTGCACTATATGCTAATTAATTTGGATGTAAATTAAAAAAATAAAATTAAAAAAAAAGTTGGAATACAAAAATTGGCTGTTTGAAGACAATGAAAAAACCATACAAACAAGGCAGCTCTGTGTATTTCTCCCAATTACTGAACACGCATGCACAAAGCAAGACTCAGAGAAGTCAAGCAGAGAGCACTTCCTTTGCAAGTACAAGAGAGCTGATTACTCTATAATAACAGGAAGAAAAAAATTTGAATTCAGAGTCTGTCAGAGAAGACAGATTGTACAAATAGTTGTTGATGTCCTAGGAATGAGGGCAAACTGGAAATAGATACTGTGACAGGATAGAATGATCTACCCATATTCAACCCAGAGCCTCTATAAACACATCTAGAGCCTACACACTGTTATATAAAATGTCCAGTATTCAATTAAAAATTACCAGCCATCAGAAAGCAAGACCAAATGACTAAAAACCAAGAGAAAAAAAGTATGTATCAGAAATAGATCTTCGTTTTTTTCAGCCAGCACCAGGTGATGGGCATCTCACGGGACAA
This sequence comes from Panthera pardus, assembly GCF_024362965.1. Classification (NCBI taxonomy): domain Eukaryota; kingdom Metazoa; phylum Chordata; class Mammalia; order Carnivora; family Felidae; genus Panthera; species Panthera pardus. The sequence continues at coordinate 20,473,878 of NW_026527002.1, forward strand.
CTGGCACAAGCCCTGCAAAACCAGGGGCAAGAGAAAGCCCTTCCACAAGAAGCAGAAGTATGAGCTGGGATGCTCTGCCCCATACACACAGTCCCAATCTGGGGAGGCAATAAGAAGTACTGTGCCTTGAGGCTGGATGTGGGGAACTTCTCCTGGGGCTCTGAGTGGAATTACTGACACTGTCTACAATGCATCCAACAGTGAACTAGTCCACACCAAGATACCAGTGAGGAATTGTACTGTGTTCAATGACAGCACACCATGCTGACAACAGTATGAGTCCCACCATGGGCTGCAAGCAGGGAGCCAAGTTGATTCCTAAGGAGGAAGAGATTTTAAACAAAAAAGAATCAAAGAAATTTCAGAAGAAATGTAATGACAGGAAAAAGAATGCCATAATCAGCAGTCTTTAGGAGGAACAGTTCCATCAGGGCAAGCTTCTTGTGTGCATTGCTTGAAGACCAGGTCAGTATGGCTGAGCAGATTGCTATGTGCTAGAGCGCAAGAAGCTGGAATTCTATTTGAGGAAAATCAAGGCCCAGAAAGAAAGAAATGAAAATATGGAGAATTTCACCAGAGAACTGAAATCTTTAATCCTAGAACTGGAAAATACAGTAACTGAAAATGCAGACTTAACAAATGAACAGCAGATTAGGCACAACAGAAGAGACCAGTGAACCAGAAAAAATACTCAGACTGAAACTCAAAGAAAAGGGATGAAAAATGCAGAAAGTATGAAAAGATGTAAGAGACAGGGGAAGAGGATTTAACACATATTATTGGAGTTCCAAAAGGACAAGAGAGAGAATGGGACAGAAGAATATTTGAGGAAATTATGGTCAAGAACTTTCCAAAAATGTAAAAGAAGCTAAGCCACGACTCAGGAAGCTCTACATGACAGAATGCAGGATAAATACAAAGACAACCACATCCAGGGACATCACAGTATAACTGCCAAAAAACAAAGACAATAATTATCACACCGGATGAAAATAAATCCAATTATATGTGTTTACAAGAGACACAATTTATATTTAATAACAAAGAAAGGTTTAAAGTAGAAAAAATATAGAAAAAGATACACCTCAACATTTTACCAAAAGAAAGTTGGTGTAGCAGGGTGCCTGGGTGGCTCAGTCAATTAAGCGTCTGAATCTTGATTTTGGCTTAGGCCATGATCTCATAGTTTGTGAGTTCGAGCCCTGTGTCTTTCCCACACTGTCCGGCAGATTCTCTCTCTCTCTCTCCCTTTCTCTCTGCTCCTCCCTCACTCTCTCTCCCTCAAAATAAATAAACATAAAAAAAAACTGTTGCAGCTATAGTAAATTCAGACATTTACTAGAGATGAAGGTGGACATTCATTAAGAGAAAAGGACATATTCAATAGGAATTTAGAACAACCCTAAATTTTGATGTACCTACATCTTCAAAATATTTAAAGCAAAAACTTATAAGCTACAAGGAGAAGTGGTCAATATCTCCTGCAATAACTGACTGAACAAACAGAACTCCTTCCACCAAAACAGTAGAGATATAAAAGACTGAACACTACAGTAACAAATCTGACCTGATATATAATGGAATATCCAACAAATACGGAAAACACACTCTTTTGAAGTATAAATGGAACATTTACCAAAACTGAACACATGCTGAGCCATAATGAAAGTCTCAATAAACTCCAAAGAACTGAAATCATTCAGAACATGTTCTTAAACAATAACAGAATTAAGCTAGAAATGAGTAACAACAACAACAACAAAACCACTAGAAAATGCCCAAGTAGATGTTAATTAAACAATGTACTAATAAGTAATGCATGGGTCAAAGAAGAAACCAGATTGGAATTATAATATCCTGAACTGAATGATAATGAAAAAGACATATCAAAATTTGTAAAATGCAGCTAAAGCATTGCTGAAAGGGAAAGTCTGCCCTTAATTGCAAGTAATTCACAAGATGGGTGGAAAATCAATGATACAAAAATTCATTTCAAGAAGGTAAACCACAAATAACAAAACAGCAAATCAAGCCCCAAAAAGGGAAATGAGAACAGAAATCAATGATATGACTATGAAAATCAATAAAATCCCCCACAAATGTTGGTTCTTGGCTAATGAAAAAAAAAAAGAGATAAAGGCATAAATTACTAACATAGGGAATAAGATACCACTGTTGTACACAAATTAATAAAAGAATATTATGAATAATTTTACCAATATAACTGCAAATTAGATGCAATGGACAAATTCCTTGAAAACACAACTTACCAAAAGAGACACAATAAGGAATAAAATACCTGAATAAGCCTATTATCTATTAAATAATGTAAATATCCTCCCCTAGAGAAGATTCTAGGTTACATGGCTTCACTGATGGATTCTTCCAAACGTTTAAGTACGAAACAATGCTTGAAATCACACAAAGGATAAAGCTATTAATGGTCTGTTTATTTATTTTTGAGAGAGACAGTGTGAGTGGAGGAGGGGCAGAAAGAGATGGACACCAAGGATTCCAAGCAGGCTCCGCACCGTCAGCACAGAGCCTGATGTGGGGCTCAAAGCCACAAAACCACAAGATCATGACCTGGGCAGAAACCAAGAGCTGGACACTTAACCACTGAGCCACCCAGGTGCCCCTCAATACTTTTTATAAAGCCATCATCACCCTGATACCAAGATCTGACAAAAATATTACAAAAACAAAAAGAAAAACAGATTAATTAGAGGCCAATCTTTTGTGAATACAGATGCAAAAATTCTAAAAAAATACTGAAAACACCAATCTACTAAAAGTGATGCATTATCATCATCACCTTTATGCCATAAATGCAAGACTGGTTTTACATCTGAAAACAAGTATTTTACAAAAAAAAACCCATCAATATCCTTTATGAATATAGATATAAAAATGCTCAATAAAATACTAGCAAACCAAATCAAACAACATCTTAAAGAGGATTATATACCATGACCAAATGAGATTTATCCCAGGAATGCATTGTTGGCTTAACATTCAAAAATCAATAGGAATACATGATATCAAAAAAATGGAAGGACAAAAACCATCTGATGATCTCAGTAGTAGATGTAGAAAAAGCAAGTGACAAAATATAACATTCTTTCATAATGAAAATACTAACAAACGAGAAATAGAAGGGAACTTCCTCACGCTGCTAAAGACATTTAGGAAAACCCATAGGTAATAACATCATACTTAATGTGAAAAGACTAGATGCCTTCCTGATAAAATCAGTAACAAGATAAGAATGTCTACTCTCACTACTTCTATTCAAAATTATTCTGGAGGTTCTAGGCAGGGCAATATGGCAAGAAAATGAAATAAAAATCATACAGATTTGACAGGAAGAAGTGAAGCCATTTATTTGCAGATGACATGATCCTACATACTGAAAATGGCAAGGAATCCACACAAAACTTCACTAGTCAATAATAAACCTAAAAAATTCAGCAATGTTGCAGGATAAAAGATAAATGTGGAAAAATCAATTCCATACTGGCAATGATTAACACAAAAATGAAATTAAGAAGACAATTCTATTTACAGTATCATCAAAAAGAATAAAATATTGAGGAATAAAAAGAAATGCAAGACTTACATACTGATAACTATAAAATTTAATTGAAAGAAATGAAAGAAGACCCAAATAAATGGAAAGACATCCATGTTCATACTTCCCAAGGAAATGTACACAGTCAAAGTAATCCACATCAAAAGCCCAGCTGGCTTTTTTGCAGAAATTGACAAGCTGATCCTAACATTCATATGGAGGGGTGCCTGGCTGGTTCAGTCATTAGAGAATGTGACTCTTTGTCTGGGGGTCATGAGTTCAAGCCCCATGCTGGGTGTAGAGATTACTTAAAATCTTAAAAAAAAAAATTCACATGGAAGTACAAGGGACCAGAAAAACTAAAGCATGAAAAAGGACAAAATGGAAGACTCACATTTCCTGATTTCAAAACTAACTAGAAAGCAACAGTAATCAAGACAGTGTGGTATTGGCATAAGAATAGGTACACAGATTGACAGGATAGAATCGAGAGCCCAGAAATAAATTCTTACTTTTGGATCAACCGATTTTCTCCCCTCGCCAAAAACAAGTTATTTATTCTGCCCTGTAAGCACCTGACCAACTGGTTTTCAATAGGAGTATCAGGACAACTTAATAGAGAAAGGTTAGTCTTTTTGACAAATGGTGCAAGGGACAACTGCATATCATATGTAAAAACAATGAATGTAAAATGGTGCAACTACTTTAGAAATCAGTTTAACAATTTCCCTGAAAATGTTAAACACACAGTTAACTATAGGACCCAGCAAGTCATTCCTAGGTATATATCCAAGAAGGCAAAAACAGGGGTTAAAGCAAAAGTTTGTACATAAATGTTTACAGCAGCATTATTCATAGTAGCCAAAGAGTGGAAACAATCCAAATGCCTATCAACTAATAAATGATAAACATAATTTGGTATATTCACACAATAGAATAGTATTTGGCCATAAAAAGGAATAAAGTATTGGCATATGCTGCAATGTATATATGTTGCATATGTGCATATACATCCATCTAGGTACATGCTAAGTGAAAGAAATCATTTGCAAAAGATCACATATTATATGATTCCATATAATATGCAGAAAAGACAAATCCATAGAGACAGAAAATAGGTTAGTATTTGTCAGGGGTAGGGGGAAGAAAGGGATAGGAAATGACTGCTAGTGGGCATGGGGTTTCTTTCTGGGGAGATAAAAATGTTCTGGAATTAGATAGTGGTTCACGAACTTTGTGAATATACATAAGAACCACTGATACCTACACTTTAAAGGTTGAATTTTATGGTATATGATTAAATTTGGTATGGTATTAAATAAATATTACTGAGAGAAATTAAAGACAATCTAGGTAAATAGAAGTATACACCATATTTACGCCCTGAAGTGCTCTATTCTCCCTGAAATGATCTATAGATTCAATGTAATTCCAATCCAGTTTCTCAGCAAGAGGTTTTTTTGGGGGAGGGGGAGAGGGCGGGAGTGAAAATTGACAAAGATGTACAAAAATTTATACGAAATACAAAGGCCCAAGAATTACTGAGACAAGCTTGAATAGGACAAGGCTGGAGGACATAAACTATCAAATATGAAGACATACAAGAAGCAAACCAGAGTCGATAAAACTGGAACTCCCTGTGTCACAGTTCCAAGTATAACACCAAATGGAAGTTCAAAAAAATTATTGCAATGTCAATGCCTTTTCAATCAAAATCCAGAAGAGAAAAGAAGGTAGATGCAGGCTCAAATATGAAAGATCAAGCAATAAGAAGTTATAGAAAGAGCTCTTCCAGTTGGGACTAAAGGGCAGATGGGAAGGGGCTGTAAAGAGGTTTTGTATTCTAAATATTAGTAAGATGCTTGAAAGCACAAACTACCACTCTCTAGGCTAGCTACTGGCTACTAAAACAGCCCAAACATACTAGTCTAATGGAAAACTTGGGAAAGAGAAATTTAGTGGACAGCTTTTGAGGGGAATAACTGACCTCACACAATAACTGTAGAATGGGGCAAGTTTTACTTTGCCTCTAATTTTGCTAAAGAGAGAAAAAAAATTTCTTTATAAGATTTTAAATCTTACTACGTTTATAATAAGACTCCACAACATTTAAAAAAAAAATGTTTTCCACTGCTTACTGAATACAAACCTGTTCCTTTCCTAGAAGACCTGCCTTTAGTCACTGTTGGTTTCTTCTTCACAGTTGGTGCCTGAAAAGTAGAATGTTCTCTCCACCTCCGAAGCTGAAAATTAATGAACTTCCACATCATGAAGGCTTGGGTAATGCAAATGGATGCCAGGACAGCAATTCTGAGGATATTAAAGTCAATAAACAAAACATTAAGAGTACATCAAAACAATGTCATTGAATGAAGCATTCTATCTTGCACTGACAGAATTAACTTAGTGCTAAATTCCCAAGGCTGACAAGATTATGTTAATAAACAATTATTCCATTAGTAGTTAATCCCCAAAGTCAAAGAGATCCTTTAGTATTTCAATTCAGACATATGCAACTGCAACAGGTCTGATATCAAATCAAATAAATATGCTCCCCCCATATTTGTCTCTATTTTTTTTAAGGGGATTTGTATCATAAATTGGTAATACATACTATATAGCAGGACAAAGTGAGAAAAATGTTAAATCGATTGTACCTTACAGCTAACACATTGAAGTTCCCAGCACTGAAATCCAATTTCTGGTTCTCTGCTCTTGCAAGGCCAAAGCCAACAGTGAGTACTGAAAGAATTAAAGTCAGAAGTCTTCCCAAAACAAACAAAACTGCCCACAGAGAAAACCTGTAAGAAAAATATCCTAAGTCAAATTCATAAAATTGCAAAGATATGAAAAGATTCTAATATGAATCAGATTCCTATTAAGTAAATGCATATTAAGACAGCATTTCCTATTGTTCTGCAGAAGAGATTCTGAAGTAAAATGTCTGGGATATGCTATATACTATATCACACCCTTGAAGATACATAACACAGCGTATTTAAGATTCTAGGAAGTCCAATAAAGAAATAATTAATTTTGAGAATGCAAGCTGGTGCAGCCACTCTGGAAAACAGTATGGAGGTTCCTCAAAAAACTAAAAATAGAACTACCCTACGACCCAGCAATTGCACTACTAGGCATTTATCCAAGGGATACAGGTGTGCTGTTTCGAAGGGACACATGCACCCCCATGTTTATAGCAGCACTATCAACAACAGCCAAAGGATGGAAAGAGCCCAAATGTCCATCGATGGATGAATGGATAAAGAAGATGTGATATATATATATATATATTGGAATATATATATATATATATTGGAGTATTACTCGGCAATCAAAAAGAGTGAAATCTTGCCATTTGCAACTACATGGATGGAACTGGAGGGTATTATGCTAAGTGACATTAGAGAAAGACAAAAATCATATGACTTCACCCATATGAGGACTTTAAGAGACAAAACAGATGAACATAAGGGAAGGGAAAGAAAAATAATATAAAAACAGGGAAGGGAACAAAACATAAGAGACTCTTAAATATGGAGAACAAACAGAGGGTTACTGGAGGGGTTTTGGGAGGGAGGATGGACTAAATGGGTAAGGGGCCCTAAGGAATCTACTCCTGAAATCATTGTTGCACTATATGCTAATCTGGATGTAAATTAAAAAAAAAATAAAAAATAATACAAGTTAATAAAAAAAATTAAATTTAATTTAAAAAAAAGAAATATTTATTTTTATTTAGCTGATCTCTTTTTTAAATATAACTATCATTAATGATCCTCAAAATTATCGGTACATAGAAAAATTTTCAAAAATGCTAAATAAGACAAAACAAAAGATATCCTGTTAACAGAACACCCATTCCCATTTAATAGGCCTACTTTTACTTTTTTTTTTAAAACAAGTCATAGTGCTCTAATTCTGTTTTCAGTCCAATTGTGCCGCTGAAATGTTTTAGCATCTTATATAATCTATTATTTAATCTTCTTCTTCCCTGTTACTTTTATCCCTATTATCACTTCCTTATTACTCCTCCTCCAAGAAAAACATGCATTAAACAAAAGAGAAGTTATAATAGAAAAGTAAACCCTAAAACTCTTCCAAATTACAAGTTTCAATGTAACATCTGGCTAACTAAGACAAGACTCCATTTTAGAGAATAAAATACCATCCTGAATTGTAAAATCGTTTCATTTTATTTAAAGCTACTACTAACAGCTTACAGAGTGATATAATTGCCGGCAGCAGGGACCTTGGCAATAGCACAGTCCTTGACAATACAGGCCCTGACTCTTTAATTACACAAGAAACAGAATGGCTAAGCAACTTACCCTTTCTGATACTTTTCGTCACTAAAATAAAACAGGCGGGAAATGTGGAAAAGAAATTCAACAAAATAATGCAGCACCAGAAGAACAAGTCCCAGATGATTCAAGCTGTTAAAAGAACAAATTTAAAATGTAAAGATTAATTAGCAGACAGATTAGCATACTATCTACCCAGTCCATTTACACATCCAAACAAAATCCCAACTCACTTTAAAAGATAAGCTCCAGCGATGTGAAAGAGGTAAAGACCAATGTAGACAAGCTGACGAGGAATATCTTCCTGTAAACAGAGATGCATTACAGATTAAAACATGCCGAAACATTTCCGTTCCTTAGTAGCAGTGTGGTGGAGTGAAAAATACACTCTTAGAGAAGACCTGAAGGCTATTCAGCCCCTGCATTCTACCCCAGCTGCTACACGGCTTTAGCACCTTTCTAGGCTTCAGCTGTCTCACCTGGAAAATGTGACTCAATACTTGGGTTTGCCTGAATCGGAAGAACTCAAAATCCCTTTCAGGGCCAAAACCTATGGCTTCTTTCTGTAATAAACATCTATTAAATGACATAATGTTGATAATCACAATGCTGCCCTTCTAATATTAAAATTGCTATGTTTATAGCAGTAGAGATGCTTTTCTTTAAAATAGTATTCGTATTTTTTAGCTCATGCTTTGACTCCCTTTTAACCGTTATAACCATTAAAACTGAAGGTTAAAATTTTATCTTCTCACTTAGGATACTACCTTGTTATATAGTCTTTCTCCTTCTAATAACCCTGTAAAGCCACACATCCAGATTCTACTTTTTGCTTTTCTTTTTTCTTCCACAGTCCCTAGTGACCTGGTTATCTTAAAAACCGTGTTTAAAAAAAAACGTGAGTCAAGGGCTACTAGTGGATCATGAAATTAATTTAGGAGTCACACTAGTATCTTTTAAAATATGAAATAAACTAGAAAATACTAGGGTGTACAGCACATTGCACTGTTTCATGAAAATTTTATTATGGTTTTCACACACACACATATACACATTAAATTATAATGTAAACTATGATTTTTCATCTTGAGTTGCAGTCAAAAATATTTGTAAAAACTGACAGTGTTAAACCCAATAAACACTTGTTAATTAATGAAATGCACAGACTTCTCATTTCTACTCTCTCTGGTTTTTGCTCTTCCACACATGTATGTGTGTGTGTATGTGCGCCTGTGTGTATAAAACATAGTTACATTAGCCTGATCTATGTGTAGTATAAAGCTGTATTAATCTGGTTAGTACTATTCATGTAATACAGCTGCTAATTACAATTTTTTACATGGTGGGTTGATGTTAAATGGACTGAACTGTATTCTTCTGGAACCTCACAAAACTCATGTCTGCCACCTAGTACAGTTGAGTGCAGGTCTCTACAGTTCAGTAGAGTTACTTCCCCAAATCTTCGGAGAAAGAACAGAGATTTTACAATTGTAGTTTTGAAACTGAAAACTCTTCTCTAGTAAGAATGGTACAAAGATCAAGTGTTAGAAAGGTAGGAGAAGAGTCAGATATTACCACACGTAGTACGATGTTTTGGGACTGTCAGGGAAAAAACCCAAGACAGAACATCAACTTTAGAGAGGTTCTTTCATTTGGAAAGAGAAGGATGTCTGAAAAGGAACTTTCTTAATTAAGATTTTCTCCACATAATTTTTAAACTTCCAATGAAATATTTCTCCTTACAAAAGGAGAGAGGGAGAACAATGTCAAGACTAACATGCTAAAAATTCAACAAGGGAACCTTTTTCAGCTCTTATAATAATTTTAGAACAGCTCACTGGTAGTGTTATAAATGTGTTTTCGTATGCTATGAATAGAGGTGCCACTAAATATATACATGATATACATGTTTCCTAGAGTGTGGTATTCATAGCACTGGCACTGTACAAAATAATTTTAGATAGTACACAACAAAAGTATTTTGTTGTGTACAGTTAAAATACTTTTAACTATAATTTTAATTAAAATATTTTAAGTTAGAGCAAGTGGCATGTAAATGACTTTATATGGGAAATACTGCCATATTCCTTCAGATGTGTTAATCAATGCTCCAAATTTCTGAAGCGAAAAGAGACCAGGGAGACTCTCGATAGTTGTAACAAAAGCTCTGAAGTGTTTAAATTACTGACTGAACACTAAACTCATTTTCTTACATAAAAACTTGTGTAACACAATGGAATTAATTTTCTGGAATGACTGCAGGAAAAACTATTTGATAGAATCTAACTTCTTGGGGGGGATTAAAAAATATTTAATTTCTAAAAAATGTTTATTTATTTTGAGAGAGAGAGAGAGAGAGCAGGGAAGGGGGGAGAGAGAGAGAATCACAAGCAGGCTTCTTCATGCTGTCAGTGCAGAGCCTGACGAGGGGCTTGAACTCACAGACTGTGAGATCATGACCTGAGCTGAAGTCGGACGCTCAACTGACTAAGCCACCCAGGCGCCCCAGAAAGAGCTTTTAAAATAGTTTCTACAACTTTCCAAAGGACAGAGGATCAAGAAATCTTTTTCCAAATAACATTCCCTTCAGCTATCTACAAATTGACCAATGTCTATAAAGGAATGTTTGAAAGTCCAACCAGAGAAAAAGTTTAAGTAAAAACGGGTGACACAGAGGAGTGTTAATACTACAGGGAATGGTGGACATCATTGTGAACTGGAGAACACACATTCTACATTAAAGACATTCCCATATTCTTTTAAAATTACAAAGGCAATGGGGATGATATAACATGATTTTTTAAAAGAGAAATTTTACCTATATTTCAATTAGATCATGGCTATAATGGCACCTCTGTTTTAGGCCAAACTCCTCCAACATTCTCCAATCCTTGTGGGGTTACAGCTCCACTGGCAGGGTGCTTATATGTCTGAGGCCAACAACAACCTTGCCCAGCACTATGGTCTCTGGGGTTACACATTTCCATGGAGTGAGGGGAATGGGAAACAGAGGTGGCTGGGTGAAACTTGGCCATCTTAGTTCACTGGCCACATCAGAGATTCCAGTTAGGCAGTCAGCATACCGTCCAAGAGCATCGATCATTGTTCTACAATCTACTGTCTAGCTGAATTGCTGAAAGAAAGCCGTTTTGGCTTCTCAAGACATTTTCACACAGCATCCTATAATATTATTACGTAAACAAATGTTTTCTACCAGGAGCCAGACATTAGGTTTTGTTTATTTTGTTTAAAGATTAATAAACTTCTTTTGTATTTGAGTAGAAAAAATATATAATGAAAATGAGTTATTAGAAAAGCTTTATCAAGCTCTTATATATTCTTTTTTCTAAAATTTTTTTAATGTTTATTCATTTTTGAGAGAGAGACAGACAGACAGACACAGAGTGTGAGCGGGAGAGGGGCAAGGAGAGAGGGAGACATAGAATTCGAAGCAGGCTCCAGGCTCTGGGCTTTCAGCACAGAACCCGACATGGGGCTCAAACCCACAGACTGTGAGATCATGACCTGAGCCAAAACTGACCGCTTAACCAACTGAGCCACCCAGGCGCCCCAAGTTCTTATATATTCTTAATGCTAATGTTTAAATAGTTTATATAAGAATGATTTTATTCTTATGAATGATGAATTAAAATTCTAATAGTCTCATTTTTTATGGAAAATCTAGTAAATATAGGACATTAAGTCAAAACAAGTTCTAAAATTATAAATAACTTCAAGTGACATTTTCAGTTGTTATTCAAACATCTTTTTATTAAAAATATCAGGCATATACTTCAGTAAAATTCTATCTTTATAAGAAAATGCTTTTCTTAACTACACACTACTAAAAACTTGACTTTAAATGGAATAGCATAAATATGCCCAAATACAAGGCAAAGATTTTCGCTAAACCACACATGGAGCCACCTCCTATTTAAATCTTTTCAAAGCTCTTATGTTATAGGGATCTATATCATTATTTTGAGCAACAAATATATGTTTGGGGAAGTTACACAGCCTGAAGAACCTTAATCAATGTTACTTCTAAGTGCTTATAGAGGTCTAACAGAGGAATCACCAGAGGGAAGATGATGTACTTTGGAAAAACTGAGTTAGAGGATTCAAAATTGGCTCTAGTGATGAATGACAGGTATGAACAACAAAGTTGCATGTGGAAAGTGTGAATATAACTTTCATGAAGTGGGAACGGGAAAATGCATTACATCTAATTTAAAATACTTCACATGACAATGCAATATGCATGTATAATTAAACAAAATAAACTGAATATTGGAAATAAAGTATTTGGCTATCTCCTCTAGACTTCCCTGAAAGCTCATATATTCAAGTTGGCTGAGAAATTACATGGTTAATCTTCTTATGGGCAAAATGGAGTAATGTTTATATGGAGCCATACATACTGTATGCAATTAAAATATTCTCCTCAGGAGAAACTGAGTTATTTGTGACTAACACACCCCTTGAACTGCTACTAACAGTGTTCCTTCCTTTCTTCATTTCTCTGTAGGATCAGTTCGAAACAATCACTGTACTAGTTTCTTCCAGTAAAGAGTTCTTCCAAAAATAATTTTCATAGAGTAAATTTTAAGAAACTGTTTAACACATATGCAGCTGTTACTTTCAAATTATGTTAATTACTTGAAACAGTTACTTTCGACTGTCATATGTAGGTGTTAAAAATAGTTTCAGTTAAGTTCTAAGTTATGCAAATTATTCCATAAAAATTAGATTGCATTTCTGGAGAAATGCCATCTGGCAGGAATTGATAAGGAAAGAACTTTGAAAACTAAAATGAACATTCACTTTGAAATGTCCCTCTTTATTTACATGGTCAAGGAACAAGACAGAGACATATGGATTAATAATGAAGCCCAAATGTCTTATGTCCATGGGTATACAAGTACATACATGAAGAAAGCTTTAAATATTTGAGCCATGGTAGTAAGACATCAAGAAACTATGATGTTCTCAGCAATACTGCCCAACAGAAGTTTCTGCGATGATGGAAATGTTCTCTATCTCTTCTATCCAAAATGGCAGACATGTAGCCACTTGTGGCTAAGTGAGTACTTGTAATAGGGCTAAGTGTGACTCAGAAAGTAAATTTGGTTTTTAATTGTAATTACTTCACGTATTAAATTTTTTTTTTTTTTGCTGCTACTTAATTTTGAGAAAGAGAGAGAGAGTATAAGTGGGAGAAGGGCAGGGACAGAGAGGGAGACATAGCCGAAGCAGGCTCCAGGCTCTGAGCCCTCAGCGCAAAGCCTGATGAGGGGCTTGAACTCACAGACTGCGAGATCAGGACCTGAGCTGAAGCCGGACGCTCAACCAACTGAGCCACCCAGGCTCCCCAACTGTAGTTACTTTAAATGTGGCCAGTGGCTTCTGTTTTGGACAATACAGCTCTAGGACATCTGTGGTTCACATTAGGTGCTTAATGAATATGGAAGGGCTTCTGGAAATTGTGAGCCTAAGAATCTTATCTTAACACAGTTCTTTTTTTTCTTTTGTTATTTTGAGGGAGAGAGAGAGAAAGAGAGAGTTAAGAGCTCACGAGCAGGGGAGGGGCACAGAGAGAGGGAAAGAGAGAATCCCAAGCAGGGTCCATGCAGTTAGCACAGAGCCCAACTGTGGGGCTTGATGTCATGAAATGAACTGTGAGATCATGACCTGAACTGAAATCATGAGTCAGAAGTTCAACCAACTGAGCCACCCAGGTGCCCCTTATCTTCACATAGTTCTAAGCCAAAGGTTTTATGGATCTTCATCCTTATCCTTATAATCAACTTAACTAGAAAAACATTCTTCTTGATACAAGAAATTAACGTAAAGATAACTTCTTTCGAGACACAGTACATGAACTCTAAATTGGTGCTATTTTCTAATCATAGCAGACAACATCAGGACAGATGTTGTTGATGACAAACACACAGGACACAAAAAACACAGACACAAAACAGTAGTAAATCAGGTATCTATACTCATGGATTAACTATTTGCAGTACATACAGAAGTAAATGTGGCTTTGGAGAAGGCAGAGATAAACTGGTCACATTACACTTCTATCCTGAAAAGCTTCTCAAAGCAAGGAGGCTTTAAATGCAGAAAAATGTAAATACATATATAACAAATAGTATAAAGAATCCCCATGTAGCCATACCCATCTTTAATACTTGTTAACTCAGGACCAAACTTGTTTTGTCCATATTCCCACCCATGTTTCCTATATGGGGATTTTATAAATAATCTCTCCCTGAGAAAGGGAATAAGAGCATTTGATGAGTTTAAAGGTATTCCCAGAAAAAGAACTGATGTGCTGGGATCATAAAATTAGAGACTATCAGTGTGAATGAAGACCAAGGAGAGAAAAGAGGAAAAAAGGAGCAGAGACGAGGTTGTATACACCAAAGAAACCCATAGAGGACAGGTGAACAGCTGTATTTTATTTTATTTACTTATTTATTTCTTGAGAGAGAGAGGGAGCATGAGTAGGGCAGAGGGGCAGAGGGAGAGAGAGAGAGAATCTTAAGAATCTTAAGTCCTGACCCAGGGCTCGATCCCATGATCCCAGGATCATGAGCTGAGCTGAAATCAACTGACTGAACCACCCAGATGCCCTGAGCAGTTTAAAGCAACAGGGAACTGGTACAGGTTTGAGAGAAGAAAGGGTTAAATAAGGGAACTAAAATTTACTTTGCGGACATCCGACTTCAGGAGTACAGAGGATAAAGCAGAAAGAAGGATATCGCACTGCTCTGGTAGTTATTTGTTCAAATACAACAAACAACAAACAAACATCTTTCCCACATGTTAAAAGTACGCTCCACCCATTTCAGGAAAAGTTTCACCACTGAGTGTTTAACTATGGTTTATTTTATACTGAATTTTTCACTGCGACTTAGCACATAGAACGGTTAGTTGTAAAATAATTTGATTAATCCTTTTGTCTCATTTGTGAAACTCCTAAGAGTATCAATAATATAAAACTAATGTTGCATTTTGAAATTTTAATTTTAATTTATTTTAAATTACCACTAATACAATTTTAAGACAAGTGATTAACATGTCACATGTAAAAGATTCCACTCTAAGATAAAATAGGACGAAAGGCTTACATCAAGAGATACGTGAGGATATTTAGTCTCTGACGAAAGAGGGGAGGTGGGAGAATAATGGGAGAGTTGAGGTGGGAAGGAAAGGGGGGAGGTTACAGACATGAGGAAATGTTTAATTTTAGAGTGACTTTTCAAAAAAGGAAAAAATGACAAGACAGCTTTCAAAGTTACAAAATCTCAGCTTACTTTTTTGGTTTTCTGGAAGTAGAGTTCAGGAAAAGCATGAAACCAGTAAGCCAACTGGGCTATGTAGAAAAACTTCATTTGAAATCTGCACAAGAAAGCAAAAAATGTCTTTTAAAGCATAATATTTTAAAAGAATAAAGTAAAACACTGGAAATCAGGGTGTACTACGGAGCTCCCTTTGTGTTACCATTTCATGTCCCCCCCGCAATACTCTGTGCCCCCCCAGCAGCCACTTCCCCATCTCCCTAGAATATTTTACCACCAGTCAATTCCTCGGGATTAAACAGCAGATGCAAAGACAGCATCTGCAGAACCCTGATGACGTGCAAGCTGGCTGAGAGGTACCAGAGCCCCTTGTCTATTAGCAAATTAATACTGATTAGTATGTCGTGTTAGCTACTGAAAACATAAGGAACATGACCGAGGGAATCAGTTCACAGACCTGTAAGGTTTCATCAAAAGGAAAGCAGGAAGCGCAAAAAGACAGACACAAAAGCGAAGGTATATAGATAAACCATCACCCGAAACTGGTATAATCCCAACTGCAGATATCCCCTGGATTTTTTCTTAGGGAAACTCTACCTGGTTGGAACCCTGAGAGAGTCTCAAAAGAATGGAGGCAAACCAGAATTAGAAACAGGGATAAGGCATAGAAGTGTTCCCTTGGAGATAGATCTAATCAGCCTAGAATCAACAGTCTCATGACATTATAACCCTCCAGTGCCCCTGCTTTCTCTTTGTTCTCCATTCTCCTACTCCTCCAGATTTCTATAATAGAAAACACAAAGCCAATCGGGAATAAGTTTTTTGCGGAGAGGGGAGATACAGTCCCATATAAACCTGATGTCTACCATCCTATTCCACAAAAGCTCATTGAATTAATATCATTTTTAAAGTCAGAATGACTCAGCAGTATGGGTATTACTGCTGGACCTAAAACAAAGGTATGCATGGCCATGTTGTTCCCTTCATATCTTTTTCTCCAACTGTTACATCATAGGGCATTGACTGAACACTGTCTAGGTGGTGAACACCTACATACAGCCTGGCACAACGAAGGAATATAATATAGAGATAGTTCCTACTGCCGTCAAGGTACACAGAGTCTTGGTGGGCATGGGTACAATATAACTTACACAAATGAGGCAATTATAGAACATTCAAGACAATATAGAGATATTACCAAAATACACCAAAAAGACAAATTCAGGAAAGCAAAAGACAATACAGGCTAAAGTAGCAAGGAAAAATAATGCGGAATAGTCCTACTAGAGCTGGGCTTGAAGAATGAGTCATTTAGCAGAATGTCTTTGCAACCCTGGGCTGTTTTACAGGTCTATATAGACACCTTGGGGGCTAGGAAGATATAAAAGAGACAACAATCCCTACCTTCAAGTTTACAGTGTAAAAGAACAAGAAATGAAAGGAATAAAAAGAGACTGGGATAAAGAAAAGGAGCAAAAGTATGGAGAAGATGGAGAACTGATGAGCAGAAAGGATGAGGGAGAAGGGAAAACAGAGAACTAAATTACGAATCTTGTTAAAATCGGTTTTCTCAAGCTAATGAACATGTTGGAAATATTATATACATGAAAAAAGCACATTTTTTTCTTATGGCAGCAGGACTGCCGATGACGTAGCTACTGTATGAATTTGCAAAGTCCTAAAGAGAATGACAAGAACGGATTCTGCTTAAAAATGACATGACCATGGTCCATTACTAGGAAAAGCCTGCTAAAAATGACTTACGTCATCAGGTTATGGGGATAAGCCCTCCACAAGATAGTTGGGTCTGAGATGTAGTTTTCCTAAGAAAGAAGATATAAAAATTAGCCTATTGAGTACAATGCAAACTTCTTGGAAAATAACACTGTATTTTCATTTCTTGAACATTTATAATTTCCCAGACCAGGCTCCAAAGAGTCCCACTGAAGTTGAACTTTTCAGTTATTTCTGAGTCCGTTGAATTGCTTATTTTAGCAAAGTAAAAACCACTATGAGAGACATGAGGTCAAATAAGAATAATTCCTGGCCTTCAAAATTCTTTCAATTCATCAGGATAAAAAATACATGTAGGCGAACAAACATAAAACAACCAAAAACCAGTAATGTACATAACAGAGGTTAACAATGGCTGCGGGAGAGATGAATTTCGTCTCGGGTAATTGGAGGAGGGTTTTGAGGAAGACGTGGCACTTGGCAGTGGATGGAGGGTGAAGGTGTTGCCAAGTTTTATAGGATGATTGATGTCCACACACTGACCCCATCTATTCAGTGAGAATTATTGTACATGTAAAAACAAACAAACAAAAAAACCTCTCAAATGACTTATCTTTAATAAAAATAATTTCCCACTGAAATGTGTACTTTTATATTTTTTTCAAAAAATTGTACACTAGATTTTAAGCTAAAATTACATACATTTATAAAGTATTATAGAAACAGCAGTATAAAATGGAATGAGCCCTGGAAAGATTGAGTTTTAGTGTATTTCCAACATTAAATATCATACACTTGCCTGTTTACTCATCTTTAACACAGTAATGCAAAAAAATTGTGTGTCCTGATAAACTCAAAAATTTGTACATTCTGGAGTCCATATAAATTTCAGAGAATGTGAATATTAAAACTGATGTAGATACTCTCTTCCCCCTCATTAGTTAGAATGATACACTTAAAGGTTTTGATGGCTTTAACTGAAAAGTTATATAATATTTTAAGTTGCTTGGACAATACTCGACTTTTTTCTTTTTTCAGTAGGCTCCACACCCACCTTGGAGCCCAACATGGGGCCTGAACTCATGACTTTGAGATCAAGAGTTAGGCACTTAATCAAATGAGCCACCCAGGAGCCCCTCAGACTATTTTTAAAAGAGGAAATGACTGTAAACATTACAACTCATGGAACCCACTAAAAGTATCACTGACCTCTGACTCTTTTTGCCAATAGAGAGTTATCTGCAAATGACTACAAGATACAAAATCGACATTCAGACTGACTGAAAATGAATAACTTTCTGAAACATAGACATAGTTTAGAATTTCTGCTGTATAAAAACTAATCAAAAGAGCCATTTATCGCTGAAATCTAATTTATACTAGTTCAAACAGAATTCCTCATCTTAGATAAGAACAAGAATAGAAGAGGGATTTTCTAAGGTTCAGGATTTGCTTACGAGCATTAAAAATAGGACATCATTTTTTGTTCTGGGTATACAACATAAATACTTTAAGAAATGAAAACTTCAGCACAGTATATACTTACAGATATTAGAATGAATGTGCCCCAAATACAAGAGAAAAGGTAGAATGCACTAAGCTGACCAGATTCATTAAACTTGCTGTGTTTCGTTTTGGAGAAGTGCATTCGCCTATTAATTTTCTAAAAATAAAAACAACCATTAGTAATTAAGAATATGTTATAAAATATATTTAATATATGACTACCACAGTATGGAGAGCTAGTACTTTACAAAGTATAGATTTCTAAGATTGCATACTTACATCCAACACATACTCTTGAATTATGGCATGAATAATTATCGCCACTAGCATGTAGAAGAAAACTGTAGCCAAATCTTTGATACCATAGTAATAAAGGGACGCTGATTCAGCAGCTTGTTCTTCTGAAGGCCAAAAAGGACAGGACACACATACACAAAAATATACATTAAGATTATAAAAACAGCACTAAGTACAACATAGTTATGGAAACAAACAAAAGAAGACTAATAACCTAATAAATAAATCCCACAGAAACATCATAGGTAA
This sequence comes from Panthera pardus, assembly GCF_024362965.1. NCBI lineage: Eukaryota > Metazoa > Chordata > Mammalia > Carnivora > Felidae > Panthera > Panthera pardus. The sequence continues at coordinate 20,492,846 of NW_026527002.1, forward strand.
TTTGCCTTTAGACATTTTGAGTCTTAGGAGCAATGAAAATTGAAGACACCACTTAGAAATCTAAGGCCTCAGAAATTACTTACAAAAGATCTGACACGTGTTAGTTACAGCCATTACAGCCATCAAAGACCAAAAAACAGGGAAAGGGAGGCCATACTCAGATCCTCGAAAAGACTGTAAAATTGGTATTATCCCAGGTAGAGATCGGATTATACTTAGGTTACACAAAGTTATACTTAGCCTGTATGTCTGTCTGTTCATGGAATTTTGAAACTTTCTACCTCATTTCAAATTAAACACTTCATTATGATTCTGATGGAAAAAAATGATTTAATCTATATATGAATATGAATTAGTTTTGATCTATAAGCAGTAGAGATAGAAGCAACTGCTACTTAAAATTGTTTTTAATCCTTGAAATTGTCATTTTTCAAAACAAATCTTAATCAAATACTTGCGAATTGCTATAGCTTATTACCAAGCTTTACGATTATGGAAACAATTGGGGAAAAGAAGCATTATTCTTCTCTGGCATATTCAAATTTCAAAACAACTTTGTGATTTTAAGGGATCTGATATCTAAGTCACTAAATCAAATATGATTGACATCTGAACAACACGGGTTTGAACTGTATGGGTCCACTTACCTGCCGATTTCTTTCAAGAAATACAGTACGGTACTGTAAATGTACATTCTTGTCCTTATGATTTTAGTAACATTTTCTTTTTTTAAATAATATTTTCTTTTCTCTTAGCTTACTTTATTATAAGAATGCAGTATATAATACATACACAAAACATGTTAATTGACAGTTTATGTTATTGGTAAGGCTTCTGGTCACCAGTAGGCTATTGTAGCTAAGTTTGTGGGGATTCAAAAATTATATATGGATTTTTGATTGTGCAGCGGTCGATGCCCCTAACCTCTGCATTATTTAAGGGTCAACTGTATTTATACAACTATATAACTGAATTAAATCCAAATCGATGTTTTACATATATATATGTGTGTGTATATATATATATATATATATACACATATATACATATATATACATACATACATCTATCTGATCTTGCATTCTAAATACAGAGCCAAATACTTGTCTGAATATGTTAATATTTTATTAGCCAAATACCCTCACCCATGCTAGTTAACTGTATTACTGTATTCAATTGCAACCAATATCCAATAACAACTTGATTTTCACATAGCCCAATTTAGAAATAAAACATTTAGGGGTGCCTGGCTGGCTCAGGTGGTATAGCATGTGATTTTTGATCTTAGGATTGTAAGTTCAAGCCCCATGTTGGGTGTGAAGCCTACTTAAAATTAAAAAAAAAAAAAAAGAAAGAAAGAAAGAAAGAAAACTTTTAAAAATAAAGCCTGAAAGTGTAGTTTGGATGCTATTATAACTCCTAGAGTTTACTGACTTCCTCTTTAATCAAGTAACTATTACAGGTAGAGCACAACAAAAACACAAAAATAAAACAGGCTTAAAAGGATTATTATAGGTCCAAAACATAACTCATAGGTCAGAGAAACTGAACCTAAACACTGTACCTTTAGAAACCTTGATTGAATGATAACACTTTAACAATATCTATTCTTAGAATTTTCTTATGGAAAAGATCAGAAGGAAGAGAAGGCAAAAAGAAAAAAAAAAAGGAAAGTCAAGTCCACTTAGAAAATATACAATAAACATTAAACACATAAATTCCGATTTTCATATAGTGCATATGGTGCAGCCAACAAAAACATCATTTCTGCATTACAAAATCATCATAATAATGTTCAGCCTAATCATGAATGAAATCTGTTAAAATGAAGGAATTTAGTATTCATGGAAATTTCCAAGTTTGTTCAAGTAAACTAACAGAAAACTACCTACCTGTTGCAGGGAGGGTAACATTGTACTGAAGAGTCACAAAAATGATAGAGGCTTTTGCTGTTATCTAGAAGGAAAGAAAGAAAGAAAGGAAGGAAGGAAGAAAGAGAGAAAGAGAGAAAGAAAGAAAGAAAAAAAAAAGATCAAGTTAATCTGTGACCTTCTCCCAAACAGAAGACCAGGGGAGGAAACCATTAAAAGTTCTGCCCCAAATCTAAGAACCAAGGGCACCCTAGTTCCTGTGGCACCATGACAGGCCCAACTGGAATTCCTGATCACCAAGGAGTTGAGCTTGGGAGTGAACATAATTCACCTGAGAGTGCTGCAGTTTAGATGAGTCTGTGTTATTCCTAACTTTAGATTTCTAAAGGGACACTCTGCAGTTTCAGTAAATAGGGATTTGATCCAAAAAAGGCTCTCTACTCTGTACCATGAGCAAAGTTCCTATCAAGAAAAAACTGGAATGTAAATTCATACAGAAAAGGAAGCACAGTTACCATGACAAAATGGATCCAAGGTAGGGTCTGTGGTGTATGTTTATCTCCCACACATTTGAGACAGTTAAGTGGTCAATAAATACTTAACTGACCTGACTACTGGTGAAAGTGAAGTGGTCAGAACAGAAAGATGGAATGCTTATTCAATATTTATAGGCGCCCGGTAATGTGCTAGACAAGAAAGGACAACTAAGATGAATGATACAATTCTTGATGACTCACAGCTCAGTTGGGTCAGGAAGATAAGTAAACAAAGTGTTATAATTCTATAGAATCAGTGCAAACAGGTACTCAGGATAAAGAATGCATTTTGTTTTTGTTTTTGCTTTTTTCCTGGAGTGGGGAATGAGGCAAAGGCTTCTCAGAGCATGTGGTGTGGAACTGTCTCTTGTTGGAAACAGAAGTTCCCTAGCCTCATAAAGAGGGACGAAGAGGGCAGCTTAGATAAAAGAAGAGAAAGCACAAAGGTTGAGTAGCAGCAAACATGAGGCCTGGCATGGATATGCATCAGTAAGCAGTAGAAAAGACTAGAAACCTTATCGAGTGCTAGGAAGGGCCTTGTTTGTTGAACTAAATAGTTTAGATTTTATTTTGGCACAACTGGAGAATTGTGGGGGCGGGGGGAGTTTAATTGTATTTTTCAGAAAGATCATGGATGTAACCTACTAAGTGGTCTCTAAAGCATCAGATCCATTCTGCACACTTCAACCGGAATCACCTTCTGACCATGTTAACACCTTTCCCCATGCCACCCATCCTCTATCCCCACCCCAAAAATCCTTCACTGGATTCCCATTCTTTGTAGGATAAAGAACAAGATCTTTAACGCGGCCCATACAACAATCTGTGCCCATTCCCTTCTCTCCAGCCCTACCTCAGACCACTGCCTCCCGCACTCCTCCCTATTACAGGGTCTGTGCAAGTTCTATCTGAAACCCTGTTGAAAACCTTCCCCCTTCAGATCTCAGTTCAATCACACCTTTTCAAGGAAGCCTTCCCTGTCTTCTTAGAGTAGGTCACTTCCTTGGTTAGATTATCTCAGAAAACTGTGTTCTTTTCTTTCAAAACACATACTGTTGGTGTGATAATATTACTAATTTCTATCACACTCATTAGAAAGTAAGCTCCGTAAGAGATGGGACCATGCCTGTTTCTTCATTACATGCTTAGAGCCCAGCATGGGGCCTCCTGACCCATATTAGATTGACTGATCGATACTGTTGAATAAATACTCGATAACACATAAAATGAAGTACACAAATCAAAATATAAAACTTCTGCAAGATACCACATGAAAGACAGTAAGACCTAAACTAACACGGTGATAGTGGGATAGAGGCAGAATAAGGCTTGGGGAGTAAGAGGAAAGAGTCAAAGATTATGTACGGACACTTACAGCTTGAACAATTAGGTGAAAAGTAACACTATTAATAAAAATGTGGAATACAAGAGGAGGAGCAGATTTTGGGGAAAAGAGGAAAAAACTGAGTTTTAGATGAACTTAGATTTCTGTGAGATACACATGTGGAAAGACCAGTGGGCATATAAGCCTACGCCTGGAACTCTGCCGAGAGACCCTTGCTTAAAGACTTGGGAGTCTCTACTTTACAGGTAGTAGTTGAAGCTTTGGGGGTACATAAATCACTCATGGAGAGTGCACAGTGTTTGTAGAGAAGTAGGACAACATCAGAGCCATGGAGTGGGCAGAGAAAAAGCTGGTGGCAAAATGAGAAGAAATGGTCAGAGAGGCAGAAAGAGAATGAAGAAGGCTTGATGCCCTTGAAGCTAAGGAGGAAACATGGCAAAAAGGTATGGCTAATAAAGTTAAGGTTTCAAAAGAGACTTGGCAGGAAAAGAGTACAATCGACTGGACAGTTTAAGAAGTCAACAGTGGTCACAGCTTGAGTGATCCCAATGAAGAAGTGAGAGCAAAAACCACATACAGTGGACTGAAGAACACAATAGAAAGAAAATGGTATCTAGCAATAGATGCCAGGTCAAAATTAATGTTTTTATGACGAGAGAGACTGAGCTTGTGTGGGGACAATTAAGAAGGTGCCAGGGAAAAGGAAGAAATTCAGCACAGAAGGGGATAATGGACAGGAAGATCTCACAAGGAATGAAATGTAAGGATAGAGCTAGAAGTTAATTTTGAATAGTTTTCTTCTTAGATGAAGAAGCAGTAATGGATGAGACAGATAAGTGCAAAAGGCAGGAAAACTGAAGAAATTCACATCTAATAAACTCTTATTTTCTCTGTAGGGGGAAAAAAAAGCAATGCCATCTGTTAAGCGTAATGGGGGATTTGGATGATGAATATTTATATTGTTCCTATAGGGAAAGGAGCTGGCCAGGGAAAAGTAAAAAAGATCACTGGGTGTTACTGATGTCTGAGATTAGAAACCTTTGATTTGTAACATAATCTATCCGCACAAGTGTAGCACTTTCTCTGGCAGCCCTCAGCAATCCATGAATGGAGAAGCACATAAAAGGCGGAAGCTGGTTGGATATTTGCAGGGCTAATATGGAGAAAGACCATGAGGAAAGGGAGCTGAGGGCCTGGGGTGAGTGGGGACAAGCAGTTACAGTCTACAGGAAGAAAGCAAAGCAATGTGAGGGCCAAGGGACCATAAAAGCTTAGATTAGGTAGAGAGCTGGCATACGAACAGCAGAATGAGGGAGATGAAACAATATGTAGGTTGTGGCTGTGTTCTGTTCTACTGGAATTCAGAATCTGGAAACAAGGCAGGCTACGTGATAAAGTCCACAGTATGGGCACTAAAGTGAGTTGCTTAACTGTGGTAGATATGTAAAGGTCACTCGAATAGAAAAGGCGAGGAAGGCTTCTGGTATTACCATTTGGGTCATTCATACGGATGCATTAGAGCAGAATGAGGGCATGAGTTTCTAGGGCAACACTGCTTTCATGTGATTATTTTTAATAAAGTTGACTGATTACTAAATCTCATTTTTTTGATATCTTTGTTTAGACTTCTCACACATCAGCACATAACATACTTTCACCACATACCTGTTTCTAGTTTGGCATATGAGGTCACCACTACCATAGCTAAGAAAACTACTTAGGAGTCCTTTAAAAAGGACAAGTGACATTCTTTAAAGATAAATTTAATATCAAATACCAAAAGCAACAAAAACTGGATTATCTTTTTATGGTGGGCTTCCAAATACCATTAAAACCTGGCCTCCAGCTACTTTAGCATGTGGCATTAAGTAGAGCAAGAGGAAAAATACAAACCACACATCCCAAAAAGTTTATTGAAAAAGTAAACCAGTAATCATGCTATTAGCCATTTCCAGGCCTCCTAAGACTCACACCCCAGCTAGCAATCCTTTAAATTAATATTACAATCAGTTAATAGTAAGACAAAAATTAGTTTGGAATAAAATATGTTGCAAAAACCTGTGTTACATTCAGAAGTAAAAATAACTGAGTTTATGACAGTTTTGGACATTTACGAGAAAAGAATGAGACTTATATAGATACATCTTGAACAGGTCACATAAATCCTGAGGAATTACCTAATTCTATGAGTATGTAATATCATGAATATCCTAATGTTTGCTTAATCAAGTGATCATCAGCTGGGGCTTGGTATTTTTTTCTTGCTAAAATTATTTTGTGCTTGTTAGAGGAAGGTGTGACTTACTATAGTGACTGTATGCCTGAAAGATAAAGACAATTTCTGAGTATCAAATTCCACTTCCCCACCAGCTTATATAAACTTAAGTTCTTAAAAAATGAGATGGAAAGAAAATGTTAGCATTAAGGCACGTCATCCTTAAAAATACAACAAGCCTCTAGAACTCTTCCAAGATAGCTACAATTGTAAATGCTCCCTCAAGTCTGCTTGGTACACACAACCCGGCCTCCTGCAAAGAAGCTCCTTTCCAGATGAAAATATTCCTCTTGGAAAGCCCTAACTCCTCTTATCCTCACTTGAATTCCCAAACATCCTTGTATTTTTTGATTGTTCAAATTTTCCTAACTCAAATATGAAGTCATTAACTATAGACCGTGATATGCATTATGTGGACAGATACTGACTGCTAAAACCAGGATTTTAAGTTACAAGCAATTTTTGATAACATGAAGTTTCCTGGAAATTAAACTTCGATTTCTCCAAAACAGTCTACTTCTTTTTCAACCTTTTTTGTATATGAATCTCTTTAAATGCTAACCACTGGACTCTTCTCTCACATTTAAAAATGCTGTCTTCTAGGGGGGCCTGGGTGGCTCAGTCGGTTAAGTGTCCGACTTCGGCGCAGGTCATGATCTCACGGTTCTTGAGTTCGAGCCCCACGTCGGGCTCTGTGCTGACGGCTCAGAGCCTGGAGCCTGCTTTGGATTCTGTGTCTCCCACTCTCTCTGCCCCTTCCCCGTTCAAGCTCTGCCTCTCTCTCTCTCTCTCTCTCTCCTTCAAAAATACACATTAAAAAAAAATGCTGTCTTCTATTTTCAACTTTGATAAATATCTAATGAATAATAATAGCTACTATTTATGGCATTTCTCCTGTAAGCCAAGCACTGAACTAAAGCCATGATACACATTAGTTAATTTAATTCTCAGAGTAACCCAATGAGCCTGGTTTTACAGAAAAGGAAACAAGTTCTGAGAAGTTAAATGATATGCCCTAGGTCACCTAGTGAGCAGGCTGCAGAGCCCTAACTTGAACATGAGCCCCTTTAGCTACAGCATCTATGCTTCTACAGTATATCTATATCGATTTTTCATTTTGGCTAGTAATACAGTATCTGTTATCATTTTGTCAATTTCACCATAAATCCTCTGACATTTCCTCAATATATTTACACAAAAGGCTTAGCAGGTTCTATAGCAAAAACATCAACTTCTCTATTATTCTAGCACAAATACTGTAATTCTATAGTTATGTTAATGTTAGTTAATTTGAGATTCAGCAGCAATTATTTTAAAAGTCAAATAGGAAAACTAACCTAATTAAGTTTTTCTGATATGTAGATAACATGCATTCAAATCCTAAAACTTTAACATGTGGTAAGAAACATGTACAATTTGCACAAACACCCCTCTTCTGTATATTACTTTAATGTTCCCTCAACTTCTATTTAAGTCTTTGTTGTGTCTTTTCAGATTTACAAATTTTACAGATTACATAGAGTCAAAAATCCACTCACTATATAAAAAAATCATTGACATGGGGCAAGGTATAGGTGGTGAACTCCCCTCAAAATACGGTAGAAGAGTGTGAAATCTCTTACATAAAAGCAAAGTTACACCATTTTTAAGTGTCGGGATTTCTGATTTATATTCCATTTCATTGAAAACAATGCAAATATACCCTGCAGGTAATATTACTCTTAAATTATATTCTTAAAGTCAGGAATTCTTAACACGTGGAGATGGGTTATGGCAACTTTCACAAAACTGTTTTTACAAAATTGTACATACCAAAGTATTACTTCAAATACCAAGGCAGAAAATGTATACAAATGCAAAATTCAGAAAGTGAGTACAAATGTTAGAATTGCATTTTTAATATCATACATTCATATAGTACTTTACACAACCATCAGATGCTCTCACACCGTATTATCTGATTCTTGTAACAGCGGCTGTGAGAATGCCACAGGTGCTGTTATTTCCTTACACAGAAACACTCAGGCTTAGACTTGAGTCACCCAATAAGTAAGTAGCATAGGGCCAGCCTAATAGCGTGGGACGTATGTTAGTTAGTTCCCTTCTAACTTTTCCTTCCACCATACCTACTACCTCCTTAGTAGTGGACTGGGTGGAATAAATGACACTATCAGGAATCAAAAAAATCTATCTAGGTCCAGAAAAGCCTATTAAAAGAGAAGTAAAAGTAAACTAAAATGTTAACTTACCTAATAACATTTATAAAACCCACATCGACTCCACTTAAAAATTTTATTCATCTTGTTCACAAAAAAAATTTATTCATCTGTCACTGGCAGTCTCGTTCTATTAGTTTTTCTCAAGAATTCTTAATGTCACTCATTCAACAAATATTTTTAAAGCACCTACTATATCCCAGGTACTATTCCAGGCACTGGAAACAGACTAATAAAACCTCAAAGTTTCTGCCCTCACCGAAGTTATATTCCCAGGAGGAGGGAGACAAACCATACATAAGTAAAATAATTGGTATATCTGATGGGGCATAGCGGCTATATAGAAAATTTTTAAAGGAAAAGAAGGTAAGGAATGGGCGTGTGTACTGAGGAGCGAGGGAAAGAAAACCGTAGGATGTTACATACACGTTCACCTTGCAAAGTTTATTACCCCTATTCAACAGCTGTTAAATAAGTCATCAAAATACTAGGCATGTGGGAAGAGAATTTACACACTCCTGACATTTCCATTCTCTCATACTTCAAGAAACAAAAAGAAAATCACTCGGTTTCTTGGCACGGCTGTTCAGGAGCTACATTTATGCATCAGATCTTGTTTCTTTAAGGAAAAAGCAAGAGTCACGGCAGAAAGTTCGGTAAGTGGTAATAATACCAGCTTGGGAGAGAAGAATGAAAACAATCGGGTGTGCCTCAATGTACCGAACTCGTGGAGATCACTCGCTGCCCCGCGGCCACCGCCCTTCAAACAGGCAGCAGACGCCTGGCTCCGGCTGTTGCCCGTTCATCCCGAACTCGGTCCTACAAGGGCCCCCCCCCCGAGGCCTGGCCTCCCCTAGTCTCCAGCCCGCGCCGGTCGGACGCACTCGGCGCCCAGGGCCGGCCATCCCCCAGCCAGCCCGCCCACCCGCCCGGGAGCCAGCTCGGCGGCACAGGGGCCGCCCCCGCCGCCCGCCGGCCCCTCGCCGGCTGCCACGTAACCCTTCGCGGGAACCAGGAACTGCGCGGCGCGGCCGGCGGGAGGGGACGGGGACAGGGACTGGGGCGGGGGCGGGGTGTGCGCGGAGGCTAAGTGGGCGCCGCGGTGGCCCCCAGCTCCTGCGGGCGGTGGCCAGGCCTGCCGGGGCTCGGCATCCCCAGGCCCGCGCGGGGCAGGGCAGGGCAGGCCTGCACTTCGGGGTCCAGGGGGCCGGCACCTCCCCCCCAGCCCCGTCCCCCGCGGTCCAGGGCCGAGGGGCCGAGGGGCGGGGGAGCCGGGGGCCCGAGGCTGGCAGCCCGGGGAGGGGGCGACGGGGCGGGCGGTTGGGGCGCGGGGCGGACTCACCTCGAACATGAGCCCCAGCAGGAAGACCATCGCCACACAGGAGACGATGTCCGCGTGATTCTGCAGGATGAATTCGTGGCTCAGGACCGGGGGGCTCTTGGTGCTCTTCTTGCGAATCGCCATGGTGAAGCCACCGCCCGTGCCTGCAGGTGCTCCCCGGCTCCGCTCTTTCCAGCTGCTCACCGACTAGCTGCCGCCGCCGCCTCCCCCTGCCTGCTCCTCACAGCCCCGCCGCTGCCACTCGCTGGGGCTTCACTTCCCATCCCACAGCCAGTACGCAGCCGCCAGGGCCGCCCGAAAAAAAAAAAAATAAAAAAAAAATAAATAAAGGCAAGCCCACAGCGGGGGTGAGCATGCGCACCGGGGAGACGGCGCTCGCTCGTGCCGGGGCCGCCCCTGCGAGCCCACAGCGCCGCCTGGGGACCGGAGGCCGTCGGCCCACGGCCGGGCCTGGGTACTGAACCAGAGCGGCACGCCCACTGCTCCGCTGCCGGACGGAGGTTGGGAGTCGTTTGAGGCGCGAGCTTCCAGCGCCTAGTTAACAGGCTGAGTCCGCGGCGGGTCCGAGAGCGGCCACGTGCGGTGGCGTGCAGGGTCGCAAGCATGCCTTCCAGCCCACCTGCCCACGCTGGGCTTGGGTGTCAGTGCTTGTCTCCATATAGATAGTCACTTCTTGAAAGCCGCAGCCGCCATGAAGATAATCTAAATACGACCACAGCCTAACTACATACACAAGGGTAAGGTGCATCCTTCAGTTTTAGCATCTTTTAAAAATTAACTTCAGAGTTATTTTGAACTCTCTTGGTGACTTAAAAAAAAAACTGTTGAAAGCTTGAACGAGTTTTAAAAAAGGAACAATTCCTATTCAGCCCCACCTACCCATCCCCCGCCCTTCCCTGCCCCCGTTGGGTCTCTCCCTGAAAACAATCACCATCACTTTGGGTTTACTTGCTTGATCCCTATTTGCATTTCTTAGTAATCTAGAGAGATGGTAACGAAGGTTTCTGGACTAGATAGGTCTTCCTCTTTTATCTTCTCAAACCAAGACTTCTTTGTACTTTTTCTTTTAAATAGCACCACTGTTTACCCATTTGCCAAATCTAGAAACCGAAGTCATCCTGGACTGATACCTTTCATCATTCTTCCACATCCATACTATTGTCAGACACAGGTAATTCTATCCCCTTGCACCTTTACCACTGCCACAGCCTGAGGAAGGGACTTATTTCTTGCTTACAACATTACAACTCTGGTGAATCACTGAGTGGTTTAAGATGATGGTTTTTTGAGTCCGAATTCTGCCACTTATGACCTGAATGACCATGGACAAGTTACTTAATTTCTATGAGACTCGATTTCCTCATTTGTGTATTCATTTATTGAGAAAAATACTGAGCGTTTGCCCACGTGCTCGGCACTGAGGATACAGAACTGAATGAGAAATACGAATTAACCTGTTCTTGGGCATTTTCATTTTAGAGAGTGGAAAGGATCTTTAAACAGGATTTAAAAAGTGAAACATATGTTAAGTTGAGATGAGGGTCCTAGACAAAAAAATAAAGCAAATGGAGTAAGGGAAGCGTGGGGAAGTTATATTTGCCTGAAGACTTGAAAGAGTTAAGGGATCAAGCCATGCTGATATCATTTCTATAAAGAGGAGATGATTGTAATTAAATGAGATGCAATTACATGAGATGATTCCAAGAAAGTGCTTTGTAGAGAATTAGGGCTCTATACACATTAGCTATGAATGTTCTTCTTTCTGGTCAAATGATTACTAGTTTCATTTACCTCCAAATCACCTTTCAATTTTTACATTAGAATGATGCATTGAACAGGCTAAAGATTTCTCGGTGGTTTTCCTTTTCTTTCATGGAAAGCCAGCATGACTAAATAGCTCTTCATGATTTGGCCCCTGCCTACCCAGACAGGCTCAAACCCTGCCGTAATAGACTCCAATTTCTTAGTTCAAGCATTACTGACTTCACACACTATACACTCTACAGGATGCGCTCTCCCCTGGCTTTGTGCCTGCTGCTGCTTCTGCCTGAAATGTTTTCTCCTTTCCCCTTCACACACCCAGCACACTCCCACTGTTTCTCCAAGTCACATTCATGTGTGATCTCTTTGAAACCTTCACTGACTTCTATGACTGAGCTAGGCATCCTGTCTCTTATGATTCAATTGTGTTTTTTAAAACACATTTTTAAGATTTTAAGTTGAAATTTTAGGGGCGCCCGGGTGGCTCAGTCGGTTAAGTGTCCGACCGGGTCAGGTCACGATGTCACAGTTCATGGGTTCGAGCCCTGCGTCGGGCTCTGTGCTGACAGTTCAGAGCCTAGAGCCTGCTTCGGATTCTGTGTCTCCCTCTGTCTCTCTGCCCTTCCCCTGCTTGTGCTCTCTCTTTCTCTCTCTCAAAAATAAACAAACATTAAAAAAATTTAAGCTGAAATTTTAAGTTTTTAATAATTTATATCATATAGTTCAAGTGCACAATTTGATGGTGTTGAGTATATTGACAAAGTTGTGCGACATCATCACATTCTAACTTAAGGACATTTTTGTCATCCTCCAAAAAAATCCCATACACGTTACCACTCACTCTCCATTTTCCCAGGCAGTCTTGGCAGCCCTTGGCAACCACTAATCTCTCTGCATCTCTAGATTTGTCTGTTCTGACATTTCATATACACAGAATTGTGGTCGTTTGTGACTGGCTTCTTTCACTCACCATAAGTGAGGTTTTTGAGGTTCATCCGTGTTGTAGCATGTAGCAGCATTTCATTCCTTTTTATGGGCAAAATAATATCCATTGTAAGGATATATCACATCCTCTCTATCCATTTATCAGTTCATAGGCATTTGGTTTGTTTCCACTTTTTGGCTATTGTGAGCGATGCTGCTGTGAACATTAGTATATAAGTTTTGTAAGGATGCTTATTTTCAGTTCTTTTGGGCTGTATACCTAGGAGTGGAACAGTAGAATTGCTGGTCATATGGCAACTTTATGTTTTACTTTTTGAGAAACTGTCAGACTGATTTCCAAAGTGGCTGTACCACTTAAAGGATCTTACGATCCTACCAGCAACGTCTGAGGGTTCCAATTTCTGTACACGTTTCCCAACAGTTGTTATTTTCTGTCTTCTAATTTTATCTATCCCAGTGGGTGTGTCTTAGATGTACATTTCCCTACTGACTAATGCTGTTTATCAGTAGCCATTTCATGTGCTTACTAGCCATCTTTGGAGAAATGTCTATTCAAGTCTTTTGCTAGTTTCTATAACGGGTTATTTTTTAAAAAATTGATTGGGTTATGAGTTTTTAAAATGTATTCTAGATACAAGTCCCTTATCAGACACGTGACTTGAAAATATTTTTTCCCAGTCTGTTTGTTGTCTTTCTGTTTTCTTGCTGGTGTCCTTTGAAGCACAAAAGGTTTGAATATTGATGAAGCCCAATTTATCTGTCTTCTCTTCTATCACTTGCTTTCTGTGGCCTCGGAAATCATTGCTTAACGCAAGATGACACAGATTTACTACTGTCTTTTTTTCTAAGAGCTTTATAGTTTTGGCTTTTATATGTAAGTCTCTGATAATTCAGTCGTATTTTGTACATCGTTTTACTTTAGCCGTTGCTGTACTGTATTCTCATTGTAAGTCTGCCTGTCCCGTAGATTAGTGCTCCTTGGGAAATGGGAGCCATTTCGTCATCGTATCTCCTATTACTTGGCACTATGCTGCCAAGTTTTAGTGCTCCATGTCTATTGAGTGAATGAAAAGGAAAAAGGTTTCACATGGCTTAGACAAAAACTTAAAATAGTTTACCCAACAAACAAATATAAAGGTGAATGGAAATCATGGCTCTACAAATTTAGTGATTTTGAAGATACTTAAAGAGCACTTGCCCTTTCCGCGCTACCCAGGGAAGGGTCCATATGGTGTTGTTCTGCATTCCTGTCGTTAAAGGAAACTTTCATAATGTCCAGAGCCCTTGATGTCCTGTAAATGAAGGAGGAGGAGGGTGTCCTCAAATTCCTTGCAGCAGGAACCCACTTAGGTGGCGCCAACCTTGACTTCCAGATGGAACTACATCTATAAAAGGAAATGTGATGGCATCTGAAGAGAACGTGGGAGAAGCTTCTGCTGGCAGCTTGTGCCATTGTTGCCGTTGAAAACGGCTCCCGTCAGTGTCCTATCACCCAGGAATCCTGGCCAGCGAGCTGGGCTGAAGTTTGCGGCTGCTACTGGAGCCAGTCCCACTGCCGGCCACTTCACTCCTGGAACCTTCACTAACCGGATCCAGGCAGCCTTCCGGGAGCCGAGACTTGGGGTGGTTAGGATCCCAGGGCTGACCACCACCCTCCCACAGAGGCGTCTTCTGGTAACCCCTCTGCCATCACTCTGTGTAACACAAACTCTCCTCTGCGCCGTGTGGACATTGCCGCGCCTTGCAACAACAAGGGAGCTCGCTCAGTGGGTCTGACGTGGTGGACGCTGGTCCAGGAAGTTCTGCACGTGCGTGACGCCATTTCCCGTGAACACCCATGGGAGGTCACGCCTGATCTCTGCTTCTACGGAGAACCTGAAGCGGTTGAAAAGGAAAAGGCTGTGACCAAGGAGGAATTTCAGGGTGGATGGACTGCTCCAGCTCCTCAACCTGAAGTCGCAGACTGGTCTGCAGGCGTAGCAGGTGCCCTCTGTGCCTGTTCAGCAGTTCCCTCCTGAAGCCTGGCGCTCTCAGCCTGCCGTGCGGACCTGTGTGCAGCTCCCACTGTTCCGGGCACTGAGTTGGTAGGAACAACCCCGGAGTGGTCTTAAGCTGCCCCTCCACAAAGGCAAACAAAATGGAAATAAGGTTAACAGAAGCGAACAGTTTCAAGATAGATAAATAAATAAATAAATAGCACTTGCAATGCACTAAGCAAATGTTGAGCACTAGGGAACAAGACAGTGCTCAACAAGTGTGAACAAGACAGATTTAATATTTGTTTCTGAAGCTCATGTAAAGGTGTCCCCTGCTTTTCAAAAGTTCACATTACACCACTTCCCTTTATGAAAGACCGATGTTAGTACTTGTTTTTGACGACCAAAAGAAATCCAAAAGAGGATTTTCTCAAAAAGGCACGAAGCAAAAATAGCGTTCAGCATCTGTTTTGCAGTGAGTGGTTACAGAGGCAGTGTGCATCCCAGGCCGTGAGAGTGACCCTGCCAAGCTCCTTCCCCTGGACCTTCCCCGGGAACTCGGCATCTCAGCATCAAGCTGCTTTAAACTGCGCTGTGAGCATCTGTGCTTTATCTCAGTTTATTTTGTACATCTGTTGGCAAGACGGGTCCTAGGGTATCAGAAAAGCCCAAGAAAGATTATTTTTTGGGTCTGAGAATGCTAAAAACCTTTCCATATACATTAATGATAATTGTTTCTTTGCTCTCTGCCATTTCTGCTTACAAAAGGTTTCAAAGGAACACTCTACTTTCCCACAACAGGGGAAACCTGTACCTGGAATAAAAGATGATAAACGAGTACTTACCAGTGTGATGGGTGTTTTCCAGACTTGCTTGGTGCAGGGGGTGATAGGAATATTCTTGGTCATTTGGAAACTAATCGTTCCAGTAAAGTGAATTTTTAAATTTAAATAGACTCTTTCAAACCTTAAAAATTTAATTATTTTTTACTCTTTTACGGGAAAATCCTCCATTGGTCTTTCAGTTTCATAAACCTATCATACTCTGGGCAGCCACAGGACTTGAGATGACCATTGGATATGGCAAGGCAAGGGTTGTCTGATTGCATCAGTCTGGGTTATCCAGGAAACAGACGAGACAGAGTTAGAAGCATAAGAGATTTTTTTGGCAATAACGTTTGTGGAAAATAAAGGGGAGAGAAGTCAGTAGGGAAGGCCTTCAGATCACTGTACAGGCGTGACACCTGAGACCAGAAGGAAGGAGGACCAGGCAGGAAGATCCTCAGATGAAGTTATAGTCTGAGGAGGTTTCAGACAGCCCAGTGGGGAGCACCAGCATGCTGGGCAGAAATGGGGGGGCACCTTCCACCACTGCTGTGTCGGGGACTGGGGGCTCCCTCCACGCACTCCAAAGATGATGGCATCTGGCGTGGAAGTGTAGCACCCACAGAAACAGGATTGGGATACCCACAGTAACTAGAGGGAGAGTGGAGTTTATGGAGAGGTTGACGACGGCAAGATGAAGTTGTCTTCTTCTGATCGCTTCTGTTTTCTGAGTAAAATACGAAATGAAATCATCAGGAATGGGGATAGTACAATGAAGAGAGAATGGGATGAAACTGGGAGGGTGAGTGGATTAGGGGAACATAACCAGACCGCAGAAACTTCTTGAGACTTGTAGACATAAATTCAAAGTGACACTTGTAAGCAGAGTCACACAACTGTCTCCAGCCACACCCCCCGCTTGGATATAGGTGTGGAGAAGGCTGGGTCTTGCAAGGCCAGTATGACAGTGGGGCAAGGATGTTGAGGAGGAATGTAGATGAGGGCAGGGCTCATGAAGTGAAGGTGTGAGGGGTAGTCGTGCTCTGACCCTCTAGCACCCTCCAGCCTACAATCCACTCTTCTGCTGTGAAAGACATACCTCTATAGACTGCATCCCTGAGGCTCCCTTGCACTCTCTCTGACTCCTAGTTGACTTCGGCTGAGGGAAGGCACTGGCCAAAAATCAGAGGAGAGCTCTGGGGATTTATGGTCCCTGATTCCTCCTTGCCTTACTGTTTCTGGCAGTGGCTGTGGTTTCCTGTGGCCATAGCCCAGTCAGGTAGCCTTTCTCTCACTGTTCCAGCTCTCACTGGGCTCAGTGAGAGCTTATTCTCTCCTTGGCTTATTCTCTCCTTAGCTTATTCTCTCCTTGGCCTCTTCAGGCTGTTTGTGGTAATGGCTTCCCACATTCCTTATCCCCAGGAACTTCCCTGGCTCTTGTTACTTCCCTCTACCTGCCCGCTCCTCTGTGAACAGGCCCTTCACTAAACTCTCAGCAGTTTAACCCTTCTGAACATGCCATCTATCCCTTGCCAGTCTTCTGACAGATGCAGAGGACAGACCAATAGTGCTAAGACCTCTGAATGGGAGGCACCCACGGGGTTGAAGACAGTTGGGGTGGGACTAGTTGGCCCAAAAGGAAGTAGTCAGGGAGTGGGATGCTGGGAGTGAGTTCAGGTGTTGTGCACTCACCGGCCGTGAGGCGGTAAGGTCGTGATGAAGGGAGAGGGTGCGGAGGTGGAGGTAGGAGGAGTGCATTGGAAGTGAGGAGTCAAGGCACCAGGAGGCTAGGGGGCCTGACACACACTTTGCATGGATGTTCAGTCACCAAGAATGACTGAAGGAGCAGAATCAGAAGGGAGCCAGGGAAGGAGCCAGCTGCCAACGGCTGACATGAACGAGGAGGAGTCAGAGAGCTTAGCAGATGATTGCCACAGGGGGATAGTGGGTGGTACAGTTGGAGGGCATGGGTTTCCAGAAGAGTTGGGGCTTTTGAGCAAGGGAGAAAAACTGTCATCAGCCATAAGGATCATGCAAAACACCCACTCCACCCCTGAGTTCTATGGTATGTGAGGTGCAGGAGGGAAAAAATAGCCACCTTTCGACAAGGCACAAAGGAAAACAGGTTTCAGTTTTCAGTGTTCAGTTTTCAGTTAGAGCTGTAGCCAGGTTTCTGCATAAGACAGTGAAGAAAGTGGTGGAAAGTGTGGAGGTAACACAGCTGGGGTCCTAGGGGATAAAGTAGAAGGGTTAAGGGGCTGGTGGGGGGAGGGTTGGCTTTTAGTTTAAGTCACTAAGGGGATGAACAGAGTCATGTGGGGAAGAGACAATGGTGACGATGGGTGACGCTGGAGGTTTGCTTCTGGAGAGTACCAAGGTGGGAAGTGTTCTTATGCATGATAGAATTATCCTGATGGTCTTTTAGGGGAAAGTGGGGAATCTACTCTAATTTTAACTTCCCTTTTAGGATTAAGGAGATTATAAGGAGGGGTGACTGCCACTAAGTCCTCTAAGCGTGGGTTATGGTAGCGGGGAAAGTGGTCTTACTAAGGCTCTTGGGGCTCTGGAGGATTCTTTTAAGCAGGTTGGTTGCTCAGGTGTATCCCACTGTGGGGGCCATCGTGTGTCCAGCATAGTGCTGACCAAAGTGTGTGCAGTCACCACATTTTGGGTAAGTGATTTTTTGGCAAATGTACCTTGGGCCCTCAATTGTTGGGATTCTCAGGATATTTTCAGTGATTCAGAAAAGGACTGAAGGCAGATTATGTGGATTTGGGTCTACCCAGGAAAATGTTTGGCATAGGGTTGCTGTCGTTTTGAGAAATAGGAAAGAAACAGAAAGACGGTCTTTGCCATTGAAGAGTTTATCTCTAGTTGGCCGTATGAGACCTACCCAGGGATGAAAAAACACTTCTGAGATGACGTGAGAGTCACATGCAAGAAAGTGCCTGATTGAGTGAGAAGGAAAATGCGACTGTTGCATTTCGGCCCCTCCTATATGACAGAAGGATGAGAGGAGAGGAACTATTTGTTGCATGCCTACTGTGTTCCAGGCATTTTGCTTTCACATGGGTTATGTCATTTAGTCTTCACAAAAACCCTATGAAATAGGTGTTATTTTATTTTATTTAAAAAAATTTTATTGTTTATTTTTTTTATTTTTTTTTTTTCAACGTTTATTTTATTTTTGGGACAGAGAGAGACAGAGCATGAACGGGGGAGGGACAGAGAGAGAGGGAGACACAGAATCGGAAACAGGCTCCAGGCTCCGAGCCATCAGCCCAGAGCCCGACGCGGGGCTCGAACTCACGGACCGTGAGATCGTGACCTGGCTGAAGTCGGACGCTTAACCGACTGCGCCACCCAGGCGCCCCTATTGTTTATTTTTGAGAGAGAGAGCGTGAGTGAGCATGAGTGGGGGAGGGGGCGAAAGAGAGGAGGACAGAAGATCTGAAGTGGGCTCTTCACTGACAGCAGACGGCCCACGTGGGGTTTGAACCCACGAACCATGAGATCATGACCTGAGCTGAAGTGGGATGCTTAACCGACCGAGCCACCCAGGTGCCCTAGGTGTTATTATTTTAATTTAAAAATGGGGAAACTGAGGCTCAGAGAGGCTAAGTAATTTGCCCAAAGTCACAGGGCTAGTAATCTGTTTGCCAAGCCTGTTCTTGTTTCATGTAAGTACTCCTCCAGGAGCTTCACTTACCAGGATGATGTTGAACTTCCAGAGAACAGTGATTGTCAACCTAATCCATTCCCGACTATAGTTCCTGCCCTCATAGAAACACAGCACATTTTTTAAAAGTTTATTTATTTGTTTTGAGAGAGACGGGCCGAGAGAGAAGGAGAGAATCCCAAACACAGAGTCCAATGCGGGACGCGATCTCACAAACCTCGGGATCATGACCTGAGCCAAAATCAAGTCATATGCGTAACTGACTGAGCCACGCAGGTGCCTCACTTTTTTTTTTTTTTTTTTTTTCTTTTTAAAGCAGGTCATGGGGCGCCTGGGTGGCTCAGTCGGTTAAGCGTCTGACTTCGGCTCAGGTCACGATCTCACTGTCTGTGAGTTCGAGCCCCCGTGTCGGGCTCTGTGCTGACTGCTCAGAGCCTGGAGCCTGTTTCAGATTCTGTGTCTCCCTCTCTCTCTGACCCTCCCCCGTTCATGCTCTGTCTTTCTCTGCCTCAAAAATAAACGTTAAAAAAAAAAAAAATTAAAAAAAAAATAAATAAAAGCAGGTCATTGATCTGTTTACATGCCATTGTTACATCATATGTGGTAAGTTGTTAAAACATATAATTGCACTCATATTGTAAGGAATAAATTGTATTTCTATGAGGAAGCAAATTTGTTCCATTCATAGTTGGAAATTATATAATTTCCTTGAGTATAAATTTTACTCCTATGGCAACTGTAAACCAAATTTATAAGGCTGCACCGTTACTAGTAGGGCAGATTGGCGGGAGGTGACACAGCACGCCCGGAGGTGGGTCTGACCATTGAGGGAGAGCCGGCTGGTAACAGAGTCTGGGACCCACCTAGACCACTCCTGTGTTCCTCCAGGGCTAGGACACAAGTCGGCCCAGGACATGGGATTATGACTCTAGAGGCTTAAGGGGCCCCAGGTGGGCTTTCTCCCCTTTGACCTATTTAACTGATTTAACTTTGTTTCATCTTACTTTATTTAACACGTCAAGGGCCTGAGTCAAATCTTCTCTGGTAGAAGAGAGATCAGTTTCAGAGAGCAGTCAATGCCTAGGGAAGACATGGAAACGAGAGAGTAAATACTTCCAAGTTTCACTTTGAAGAGGAAGAGAAAGCAGGGTCTGCAACTACGGAGGAATAAGGGAGCCAAGGTAGATTTTGCGCAGGCTTTCGAATGATGTGACTGACAGTTGTGCGTGTGTGGATGACTAGAAGAAGGGATGACAGGGAGAGTTGAAGACACTGGGGAAATGGGAAGAGGTGGCAACAACAGACTGAGGTCTCTGTGGTAGACAGAGCATAGATAGAGGAGTAACTTTACAAAGGAGGGGATGCCAGTTTTCACCCCGAAAGGAAGGAGGAAAGGTCAGTAGGGACAAGGCAGTCGTAGATCTGTGAGTAGAGGTTCCCCCACTTGGGTGGTGAGATCAGGAGAGGCAGTGTAAGGAAGACTGGGAGCCAGATTCTTCTTCGGAATGAATGAATGGGGAGAGGGGGACAAATGGCAGTAAGAGTGGAAAGAAAGATGGCTGAAGGAACAGGGTTTTTTGTTTCTGTTTTTGTTTTTCCCAGGGTGGCACTGTAGCGATTTGGAGAGGAAAGAGATTGTCAGTCCCACTCAAGAAGGCTGAAGGAGATTAGTGGATTGAGGGGAGGGCTGTGATATAGCCAAAGCGAGTGGTGAAGAGAATGTTTGGTGGAACAGTCGAGGATGTAGGGGATTTTATTTATAATGGAATGGATTGTATTAGTCATAACTCTTCTAGTTGCAAGTGACTCAAAAGAGGACATAGTGGGCTGAAAGTTAACAGATTGAAAAAGAAAAAAAAAAAAAAACCAACAAAAAAAGCTTAGGGAGCTCTAGAGTGCCGTTGTGGATCTTAGAATCTAGAACCAGGCATTTGACCTCATCGGGACTCTCAACATATCTCCTTTTTTTCTGTCTTCTGTTTCAGCTTGGCTTCATTTTTCCCTGTTATAAATGGACTTTATTTACATGGCATAGAACATGGTTTCTTGGAAAATCTATCAGAATAATCCCAAGGAAAGACCCAGACTAGTCTAGCTTGGTAGCATGATCATTCCTGGGTCCATTTTTATGGCCCATTGTGGTCACCCACTTTTCCCTGTGGGTAGGGTAAGTGAGTTTGTTACTGGAGGGTGTGGAAGAAGGGGTGTTGGGCACATAAGAACATGAACCACCACAGGTGCTTCAGAGAACATGGTGTAAAGGTTCTGGAGGTGGAGGAACAGCAGGAAGTGGTTGGATCAGGGGAGAAAAATCCAACAGCAGCATGAGCATGAGTGAATGAGTGTAACAGAGGTTGAGGTGACTCGTATTTGAGGCAACGGTCGAGGACCGTGGAGACGTGTGTAGTAAGGATTCCGGAAACAATCTCAGCAGACACAGATAGACAAGGGGGTCTTAGTTTGAATTTGTTGTGCTTTCAAGAGGGTCCTAGTTCTCAGGAACAGACAGGAAAATGGTAGTAGGTAAGCATTTCCTGGGGAGGTTGTCACATTTGGGAGATGCCTCATAAAATAATTGGGCAATTACATCTGCCCGGGAGGCCATCCAGTAGATCACTTTCATCTGAGGAGAATGAAATAATGAACCCATCTTTCTGTGCAAAATGCTTTCTTAAACTGCTTTTAACATTAGGTCTTGTGCCTCAGGGAATTTGTGACTGATTGAACTGAGTTGATATCTTGGAGCCATCAAAAATGGTATAGGGCTCAGTGCCTCTAAGACAAAGCTTACAGCACCAATGAAAACAACTAAAATGTATATAGTTTCTTGCAGCCTCCCAAGTGCTGTTCATAATATTAATTTTTACCACATGTCAACCTAGAATGTAATGTTATTCCTATTTCAAATGAGGAAACAGAGGCTCAGCAAAATGACTTGTTTAAGGTTTTACAACTATTACACTTTCACTCCCAAGATGAAGAATGTGAATTCTATCTTATAAAATCTCATAATCTTATGTAAGATTTTACCAGAGAGCAAATTTGGTGTTTTGTGGAGTTTAATTGGTATAAATCAAAGTGAAATAATCATAAGGACTATGTGACTATATTCTGTCAATAATAACAACAACAAAAATAATAGCAACTGATATTTATTGGGTACCAAGCATTATGCTGAACACTATGGATATTTAATAGTCATAACAACTTATTGAGTTAGGTACTGTTACCATTCCTTCTCTTCAGATGAGAAATTGGTTGGACAAATACTATTGCTAAACCATTACCGTTAACCACCACCGCCAGCACCACAATGAATAAGAAGAGGAATTGAACGAATACAGAGAAATCAGTAGTTTACTTTAATTTGGGGCAGGAGTACCAGACTGGGGAAAACAGAAAGGGGTCTATCCCTGAGACTGTCTAAGACAAATGTTAAGTTTTGTCCCTGTGAAACAGGGCAGTTTTATTTCCTAGGCAATTTATCACTCCTTCTGAGATCACTCATAATCACTGGCATTTTCTTTGGTCTTCAGATTGCATCCACATCCTCAAATTAGAGCATAAATATTGCCCTGCTAAGTGGAGGGGGATTCAAAGAAATGAGTAACCAAGGACTAATTCAGCTGGGGATGTGGAAAAAATGGTGATGCTATTTACCTAAAGGGAGAATTGGAAGAGGGCAGTAATCAGGAATGTAAAATTGCACATTGATGTGTGGTCTTTGGGAGACAGCCAAATGAAGAGTTTCTGCAGTTAGCAAAGGATTTAGGCCTGGGGCTTTAGTGAATGATTCAAGTTCAAGCATACATCTGGAAATTGTTCAGCATGATGGTAATGGTTGACACCACTAAAATGGATTCGATCTTTGAGGTGGTGAATAAAAAGAAAGAAACAATGTATTTAGTCTGGGGAGTACCCTTAGCAAAGAGATTGAAAAGGGATCAGAAACTTAATTATGTATATGGCATTTAATAACAATGATTTTCAGAGTGCCTTTCAAACAGTAATTTCCTATGAAGCTTCCATAAAATCTGAATGATGAAACTTTTAAGCCCACCAGATTCTTTTACTCTATAATCCCAATAAGTGATTTATTTTAGGCTAAAATGCCCTTGCAAGGAATGTGCTGGTCCAAAGGATAGTATTATTACAAGTTATTTCCTCTGAAGTTGAAACTCATTAAAAAATACTGAACCAGACAAGTAATAAAATGAGGGAAAGAAAAGGAGAATAATTATATTAAAGAACTGAATTTTAAGAAAAATTGCTTTAAGTCTAGTTTCCAGGAAGCCAAGGCAAAAAGTGAACATGGTGAATTATCTAGACATCATCTCACGTATAGTTTTGAAACATGGTTAATGTTTAGTCTTACATGGATTCTCTCTTACCTGGAGTATCTCATGAATGGGTTTTACATGGGGTCTGGGATGCATGTATTTTTAAAAATTTCCCCAGGCAATTTTGATAATTAGCCAAATTTGATGAACACTAGTCTAATAAAGAAAGCACAGCAGTTCATAGAAAAGAAAACCTTTTATCCAGCTCTGAAATCTGAAAGGGATTTTGTTCCATGGAAACCAAAGAACACTGAATAATAAAATAGACAATGTCCTTGACAGGTAGCATTAAAAAAAAGATAGAGATTTTATTTGTGTGTATCTCACAGCAACCTTTGATAAATAAAAGCCAACAACCTGATACTAAATTAGAATTCTTTTTTTTTAAATTTACATCCAAATTAGTTAGCATATAGTGTAACAATGATTTCAGGAGTAGATTCCTTAGGGCCCCTTACCCATTTAGCCCATCCCCCCCTCCCAAAACCCCTCCAGTAACTCTCTGTTTGTTCTCCATATGTAAGAGTCTCTTATGTTTTGTCCCCCTCCCTGTTTTTATATTATTTTTGCTTCCCTTCCCTTATGTTCATCTGTTTTGTATCTTAAAGTCCTCGTGTGAGTGAAGCCTTATGATATTTGTCTTTCTCTGACTAATTTCGCTTAGCATAATACCCTCTAGTTCCATCCATGTAGTTGCAAAAGGCAAGATTTGATTCTTTTTGATTGCTGAGTAAGACTCCATTGTCTATACATACCACATCTTCTTTATCCATTCATCCATCGATGGACATTTGGGCTCTTTCCATACTTTGGCTATTGTTGATAGTGCTGCTATAAACATTGGGATGCATGTGTCCCTTTGAAACAGCACACCTGTGTTCCTTGGATAAATGCCTAGTAGTACAATTGCTGGGCCATAGGGTAGTTCTATTTTTAGTTTTTTGAGGAACCTCCATACTGTTTTCCAGAGTGGCTGCACCAGTTTGCATTCCCACCAGCAGTGCAAAAGAGATCCTCTTTCTCTGCATCCTCGTCAACATCTGTCATTGCCTGAGGTGTTAATGTGAGCCCTTCTGACAGGTGTGAGGTGGTATCTCATTGTGGTTTTGATTTGTATTTCCCTGATGATGAGTGATGCTGAGCATTTTTTCATGTGTCGGTTGGCCATCTGGATGTCTTTTTTGGAGAAGTGTCTATTCATGTCTTTTGCCCATTACTTCATGGGATTATTTGGTTTTTGGGTGTTGAGTTTGGTAAGTTCTTTATAGATTTTGGATACTAACCCTTTATCTGATATGTCGTTTGCAAATATCTTCTCCCATTTTGTTGGTTGCCTTTTAGTTTTGCTGATTGTTTCCTTTGCTGTGTAGAAACTTTTTATTTTGATGAGGTCCCAATAGTTCATTTTTGCTTTTGTTTCCCTGCCTCCAGAGACTTGTTGAGTAAGAAGTTGCTGCGGGCAAGATCAAAGAGGTTTTTGCCTGCTTTCTCCTCGAGGATTTTGATGGCTTCCTGTCTTACATTGAGGTCTTTTATCCATTTTGAGTTTATTTTTGTGTATGGTGTAAGAAAGTGGTCCAGGTTCATTTTTCTGCATGTTGCTGTCCAGTTTTCCCAGCACCACTTGGTGAAGAGACTGTCTTTATTCCATCGGATATTCTTTCCTGCTTTGTCAAAGATTAGTTGGCCATACTTTTCTGGGTCCATTTTTGGGTTCTCTATTCTGTTCCATTGATCTGAGTGTTGGTTTTTGTGCCAGCTAAATTAGAATTCTATTGGTATCAGAAAAGAATCATCTGGGTTGACAGAAGAAATTATATTCCTTGGTCCTCTCTAGAAATTCTGATTCGGTAAATCTGGGAGGTTCCAGAAATGTGTATTTGTAGTAAGCTCCCCAGTTGATAGCGATCCAAGTGGTCCAAGAGCACATTTTGTGCTGAGAGACTAGATGGCTAAGAGTATTCCTGAGAGTTTCAAGTTTAGATACAAAATTTTGAGATATACCATTTGTGATAGACATTTTTACCTTTTTTGAAAACTGAAACAGGAGAAGGAGGCTGGATTATCTACTTCCACAAAGTACGCTGGGAAGACTTCTGTGGTATGAAACCAGAGAGCTTCTGCTAATAAAAATTTTTCTTCAACTCTTGGGAAATATGAAGAGCATAGGTTGCTTTATATGGCTCCAGAGTAGATGTTAGTCTCACCCTAAAAGGAGGAAATGGATACTGAATGGATTAAAATCTCATGGAATTATGGGGACAAACATGGGAAAACTAAGTAACTGGTCTTTTGTTAGAGAAGTACTTTCCTCCAAACTTAAGTACCAAGGATATCACAGTAGTATTATAATCATGCACAAAGTAAGTTCATTATAGCCTGGATTGCTGCAGCCTAATTTATATTTGGAAACCTCTGATTTGGAAAAATACTATTTTCTTCAGAGGAGTGCTTCTATGGGGCCAAAGTTCTTAAAAACGCTAGTAAACATAAGTGAGGAAATCTGTCATTTTAGGGTTAGCTTGCCTGCAAATTCTGTAGTGGGTAACTTAACCAACCACAGAGAAAGTATTTGTTGAGAGATAGAGGCAGAATCTTTTTTTCTTTACATTGGCTAGTTACTGAATCTTAAATTCAGTTTAGATCTCAATGGGAGAAACTTGAACTATGATAGATCTTTAGTAGTGTACTGTGTTATGATTGGAATACAAAGTTGGGATCTACCATACAGCTATAAATAGCACTCTGCTGGCTTCGGGTAACCTCAGGTCTAGTTATCTTTAGATGGTTTCATACTGCAGTGGAACTTTAAAGGCCATGGACGTCCAGTTCACCTTCATTCTCCAGGTCCTACAGTCTAGATACTAGGTATAGGATTTCCTCTTAGGGGAATCTTTATGCTTGAGATTTGTATCCATTAAGGATTATGAACTTGGAAGATTCTTACCCTTTGGGCTAAGAGAACATTAAATAAGCATGTGTCTCTCATTGTTTACAATTCCTGAGGATTTTTGCAAGAGCAAATTCTATGACAAAAGTGCTTACTCCACTGGACTAAAAGAGTTGGAACTTACCCATTGCATACTATCACTATTTTGACATTAAAATGTTTAGTTTATATCACATTTATTTAAAAATTTCTTCTAAAATTTTTTATTTAAAATATTTTAAAAATATTTAAAAGTTTATTTAAAAATCAGTGCCAACAGGAAAACCCTTTCCCAATCTCTTCCGGAATTTTTTTAAGATGCCTTTTCTGGCATTAATGAAATTCTAACCCTTTTATTTCCTGATTTATCAATTTTAGACTTTATTGACTTTTTATTATCATAGGTGATGATTCAGCACTCACAACCTCTTATTTCCTTTCCTCTATTATCCTTATACCACATTAAAAAAAAAGTTTATTTACTCATTTTGAGAGAGAGAGGGAGGGAGGGAGAGGGAGAGAGAAAGAGCAAGTGAGCATGAGTAGGAGAAAGGCAGAGAGAGAGGGAAAGAGAGAATCTCAAGCAGGCCTTATGCTGTCAGCATGGAGCCCGACACAAGGCTCGATCCCAGGAACCAAGAGATCATGACCTGGGCCGAAATCAAGAGTCAGATGCTTAACTGACTGAGCCACCCAGGTGCCCCCTTAACACAATTTTTAGTCAGTGTTTACATTATTGCCTAGGTAGAATTGCAGAGACCAAAACTATTTCATAATTATTCCTTCCTTGTGTAGCTTATGTTTTTTGGAATCAGTGCTTGCCTCATTTTTTTCCTCCACCAGTATAGTTTTCTATTGTTACTTTGATCATTGTTTCAGTTGTTCAGCTAGTGCTGTTATAGGACCACCACAGATTTTTCCTCCCAAAGGCTCAGGAGTACCAGATAATCAATCAGTTTCCCCTCCAGAGATCTCTTTTTGAAGCCCCTACTTCCTCCTGCCCCGAAATAAATAAATAAATAAATAAATAAATAAATAAATAAATAGGATAAATAAATCTAGAGCAGGGTTTAGGCACACCTTTGCCTTAGAATGTACTTTTGACGTTTTTCTATTTTGGATTTACTATATCAGTTGTGTGCTTTTTCTTGTTCTTCTGGAGTACATTATCCAGCAGTTCCTGAGAGGTGCATGGCAGACATAAACTTTTTGAGTCCTTGCATTCACACATGGCTGATAGCTTGGTTGGTTATAAACTTCTAGGACAAATAATTTCTCCCTCAGATTATTGAAGGCATTATGTCCTAATACACACTGAAAAACAAAAACAAAAACAAAAAAACAGTGCCGTTTCGATTCATGCTCCCTTCCAAGTGATTCCAAATCCCCAATCCTGCTACCATACCCACAACCCAGAATCTTTGAAGATCTCCTCCTTAGCCCCTGAAATTTTATAATGTTAAGCTCAGAAATCTTATAATGTTATGACTTAGTGTGGGTTGTTTTATCTTTTTTGTATTGCTGGGCATTAGTGGACCCTTTCAACTGAAAGACTCATGTCCCTCAGTTCTAAGAAATTTTTTTGTACTTCTCCTTTGATAGTTTCTGCCCAATTTCAGTCCTTTTTTTCTGGAACCCCAATTACTTTGATGTTGTACCTCCCAGTTTTCTCCCAAAATCTTCTATCTTTTCCCTTCTGTTTTCCATCTTTGTTTTGTTATCCAAAATTTCTATTTATTTTAGTTATATCTTTACTTAATCAGGCTTTTTCCTAGAGCTGTTTTTCACAGCATCCTGTCCTTGTTTTACAAATTATAATACCTTCCCTTATCTAAGAACACTAATAATTAAAATATTTTTTTGTATACTCTTTTTTTCCCTATCCCTGCTTATTTTGTTCTTTCATTTCTTATGAACTTTGGATTTCTGTTTATATTAAGAGATATTGATTGGGAACTGTATATATGTGTGGATGGGCTTCCCTGTAGGGAGATATAGCTAATCTCTTGGAGAACTCCTATATAAATTTATGTAAAGTTCTTTTTTTTTTTTTTTTTGTCTGTACCATTCACTTTCTCTAGAGATGAAATTCCCAATATTCTATCTAACATTCATCTCCTTGGAAGCCACTGTTCTGGGGACAGGTAAGGAAAGGGGAACGGGAGTTCTTTCACTTAATTTTTTTTTTCTGGCCTTCCACTTCTAAGAATAAACTTTGGTTTCTTTTTTGGGGCAGCTGTTGCCTGGCTGTGTATCACTCGGGTATGTTGCACATATAAGCTTTCAACAATCCCACTTTTAGAACAGAGCACTGCCCCCACCTTCTGTAGCACCTGGTGCCTGTAAGTCCTAATCTTTTGAAAGGGTTGTTAGGGTGACTTGGCTCTTTTCCTTCCTACAGCAATTTCAGGATATAGTTTTATCCCTGCCCTAGCTCTATCTGTAGTCTTTCAAAATTTGGTTGTAATCTATGCGGTCCCCTCTTGCTTTCTGTCTTCTCAGGTTTATACGTTTTACTATTATTTTTTTAATCTATAACTCTGTATACTTAGTATGTATTATTTTTTATTGGGTCTTGGAAAGGAGTAGCAATAAACATGTAGTAAATCTGCCACAAATAGTACTGAATAGAATTACATTCTCAAAGAATAATGCTTACTGTTTTTTAAAACTGCCTATAATGTTAATGGATTTTAATGTGGATTTCTTGGGGATTCAGAATTTTAGCATTTATGTGCAATCTTTCAGGATAAAATTGGGAATATGCAGTAACAATATGGTAATATTGTTGAGGATTTAATGTTATATAATCCAATAATGGGTAAAATAAGCATAAACAGCACATAAGAGTCTTCATTTAATACTACTGACCTTTTTTTTTTTGGCTGGTAAAACACCTCTGTCCTAGTGATTACCCTATCCTTGATCAAGCTATTTTTGGTATCTTTCCAGAGATATTTTCTGCATCTGCAAGTAAATACACCTATACATATCCCTCCTCCATTTTAATTCCAAATGTTTCAGAAGGCCCAGCTCCATGGAGGTTGGAAGTAAGACTGTCACAATCAATGTTTCAAATATTGAACCTTTTTCTTCTATCAAAATGAAGTCTCCGTTCAAGCACCCTGCCCCCCCGCCCAACGGAATGGGGGAAAAGACCGATAATGGTGCATTTTCCCGGTCCAACAATGCCTGGAAGTTGGTAGCGTGTCTCACGCCGGTCCACGCTCTGGTAAGCACAGAGTGATTTGCAAGGGAGGTGGTGCTAATGTATCGTCCTGGCAGGTTGAAGAAACACCTGTACTTGAATCTTTTCTCGTTTTCTCTAGGATTTTAGCTTCCCTGCTACTAGCCAATTTTACTTTTTCTTGAAGTGACTATCGGGGACGTGAAGATACTCCCAAATAACTTAAAAACACTCAAAAACTCTCACAGAAATACACAGGAAAGGTTCAGTTTGCATAGAGTTGGTCCAGACATTCTGTGAGCTACTGCAGGGAACTGTTTTATCATACACTGGAAGGAAAGGAAAGCAATTCAGTAAGGAATCCATATTGCTCTAGAATCTTCCTGTGACTCTTCTTTATCTGAGAACAGACCTCACCCACTCTGGCTACAGGGGTAGGCATGTGACCAAACCTGGCCAAATTACAGTACCTTTTGTTCTGTACAGCTGAGACTGGCCTAAGGAAAGGGTAATGAGCCAGTGTAAGTCACGGAGTCCTTCCCCTAGGATTTTTTCAAACAGAACCTGAAAGCATCAGTTTTGCTTGCTGGTTATGAAGTGGTTAGGATATGAGCCCAGAGAGGCCTGTAGCCATGTCTCCTGCCTTGTGAAGAAGCCAGTCTAATCTGCAAAAAAGGAAATAGAGGTGAGAGGTTTGGGGTTGTATTGATGGGATCCATATCTTTATTCTTGTTCGCAAGCCTGGCTCCACCCTTATCCTTCTTAGGTTGGTTACATGTGCCAACCAACTTCCCCTTTTGCTTAAGCTAGTTGAAAATAAGTTTCTGTCACATGCAGCAAAATAGATCTTGCCTATTCGGCTCCAGTTCCATAGACCTAAGTGCCTCCTAGGTATCTCCGTCTGTATGTTCCTTGGTACTTCCAACTCATCTATAGTACAATGCATCTTTCCTTCCTTAACCCATTCTACCTTCTCTATTTCCTGTATTTTCTCATCCTGGTTATCAGGTCAACATCTACCCAGCTGCCCAAGCCAGAAATCTAGATCTCTACTAGACTTCTCCTTTTCTACTTGATCCCCCTCTTTCAAGATCTAGTAGTTTCTAAGTGCTATTCCTTTTCTTAAATACTTCTTATACCCTGTCTTCTACTACCTTTGAGACCCCTTCTCTGCTCTTTTTCTTCTCACTGTACTGAAAAGGCCAATCTCAGAATCCTTACCCAGTCCACTGTTGAATGGGGTTCCCTTCTGGTCCCAGATGATTGGTCTAGAGTAGTTACATAAAGGCTGGTCAGTAATATAAAAGACGGGATGGCAGGAAAGCACTCTTGAACAGGGACACTGAAGGTTAATTACACCAAGCAGGTCCTCTTCTAGGAGGAGATCTGCATCTGAGACACGTACAGGTCTACTCAGTTGTTGTGAAACAGAAGTTGAAGATATACAGAGAAAGGCAAAAGTGATGACAAGGAGAATGCAAATTCTTGAGTAAACAGAAAATGTGTTTAAGCAGAAGCTGTGAGTAATCCAAAACTACTGGGTATATTGAAAGGAGGGTATAGTAATTGGTTATGACAGAAACAAAGAGGAATGAAATCACAATGGTTGGGAACCAACTCTTGCTGTTGGGAAGACAACAAAATAATACTACAACTGCTCTAGACTATGATTAACTGTAAAAATTTTTTTTTAATTTAATTTATTTTAATTTACATCCAAATTAGTTAGCATATAGTGCAACAATGATTTCAGTAGATTCCTTCGTGCCCCTTACCCATTTAGCACCCCCCCAACAACCCCTCTAGTAACCCTCTGTTTGTTCTCCGTATTTAACAATCTCTTCTGCTTTGTCCCCCTCCCTGTTTTTATATTACTTTTGCTTCCCTTCCCTTATGTTCATCTGTTTTGTTTCTTAAAGTCCTCATATGAGTGAAGTCATATGATTTTTGTCTTTCTCTGACTAATGTCACTTAGCATAATACCCTCCAGTTCCATCCACGTAGTTGCAAATGGCAAGATTTCATTCTTTTTGATTGCTGAGTAATACTCCATCGTGTATGTATGTGTGTGTATATATATATATATATATATATATATATATATATATATATATATACCACATCTTCTTTATCTATTCATCCATCGATGGACATTTGGGCTCTTTCCATACTTTGGCTATTGTTGATAGTGCTGCTATAAACATGGGGGTGCATGTGTCCCTTCGAAACAGCACACCTGTATCCCTTGGATAAATGCCTAGTAGTGCAATTGCTGGGTCGTAGGGGAGTTCTATTTTTAGTTTTTTGAGGAACCTCCATACGTTTTCCAGAGTGGCTGCACCAGCTTGCATTCCCATATGATTAACTTTCTAATTCCTAAATTATGCATATTCCAGCCTGTGCGAAGCATGGCTGGATGACAATACATTGCTTCCTGTGAAATTTCTATGTTCCCTTGATTCGTTTTGTTTCTAAGACCTCAACCCACAAACATTATACTTAGTTCTCCAACCATGTGATGCTCTGCCATATCTGTTTATGTGCATACACCATTTCTTCCAACTGGAACAATTCTTCTCATCTCCTAAACATCTCTAACTTCTAGGGGTGCCTGGGTGGCTCAGTCAGTTGAGTGTCCAACTTTGGCTCAGGTCATGATCTCATGGTTCGTGGGTTCAAGCCCCACGTTGGGCTGTGTGCTGACAGCTTGGAGCCTGGAGTCTGCTTCAGATCCTGTCTCCCTGTCTCTGCCCTGCACACTCTCTCTCTTCTCTCAAAAAAATTAAAAAGAAATCTAAACATTTCTAACTTCTTTACTTGGATACCACTTACTCATCTTTGAAGACTGGGCTCAGACTCCTCTAACCTTTTTTTTTTTTTTTTTTAATTTTTAAAGTTTACTTATTTTGAGAGAGAAAGAGAGAGGCAGGGAGGGGCAGAGGAGAGGGAGAGGGGGAGGGAGAAAGAGAATCCCAAGCAGGAGCTTGGAGCGTGGAGCTCAAATTCATGACCTGAGCCGAAGCCTAGTGGGTTCAACCGACTGAGCCACCCAGGTGCCCCATCCTCTAAGCTTTCTATAACCCAACCAAATGTCATGGTACTGCATATTGTAACTATGTATCTCCACAACTAGAATATAAGCTTCTTTTGAGAGCAGAGATGCTGTTTTGTTCCCCTTTGTGTCCCCAGTGCCTGATCCAGTACCCAGCACAAAGCAGATATTTAATGAATGCCATTGTTTTTGTTAAAGGTCAGTTGCTTAGACTCTGAAAAATCAGGAAGTTG
Organism: Panthera pardus; assembly: GCF_024362965.1. NCBI lineage: Eukaryota > Metazoa > Chordata > Mammalia > Carnivora > Felidae > Panthera > Panthera pardus. The sequence continues at coordinate 20,525,357 of NW_026527002.1, forward strand.
AAGGGCCTTCCATTATCACCCCTCCTCCAATAGGTCCACTTGCAGTGGTGCCATGGTACTTAAAAAAGACCGTGATTACATGGCTTTGTGCAGATTTCTTCAGTTCAGAATGCCCTTCTCATCCCTGTCCCCTCACTCCCTCCAAGAACAGAAGTAGGGAGACCAGAGTTATGGGCTATGGCAGTTGTCCAAGCAAAAAAGGGTGATGGCCTGGGCTAAGGACTATTGGTGGAGTAAGAGGCAGAGACAAGTTCCAGAGCTGGAACAGTCAGTATGTACTTGATGAAAAACTGGATATGATATGAGGGATGGGGGCATATCAAAAATAACTATTGGGTTTTCTGGTTTGATCAACTGCTGTTTTATTCAAAGAGATTGGAAAGAATGGAGGACATGCAAATTAAGAGGTAAACTAAACATTCACATACACACATAATCAGACTTCTTGTCTAAATTTTGCTGGTATCTGCTATACTTAGGGAATGGGAATACAGATTTTTTTTTCTTTTTTGGTGGTGGTGTTGGGGAAAATATTTATAGCCATTTTTTACCATTTTTAAAAAGTTTTTAAAATGTTTATTCATTTTTGAGAGACAGTGATACAGAGCATGAGTGGGGGAGGGGCAGAGAGAGAGGGAGACACAGAATCCGAAGCAGGCTCCAGGCTTGAGCTGTCAGCACAGAGCCCGACGCAGGGCCCGAACTCACGAACCATGAGATCATGACCTAAGCTGAAGTCGGATGCCCCAGCTGACTGAGCCACCCAGGCGCCCCCATTTTTTTTTTTTTAACAATTTTTAAGTATACTGTTCAGTGGCATTAAATACATTCATGATTTATGTACAATCATGATCACAATCATCTATTTCCAGAACTTTTTCATCTTCCCAAATTGAATTCCTTACCCACCAAACACTTATGCCCCATTTCTCTGTCTCTCCCAGTCTCGCATCTACCATTCATTCTTTTTAAAAAAAAATTTTTTTTTAACGTTTATTTTTGAGACAGAGAGAGACAGAGCATGAACGGGGGAGGGTCAGAGAGAGAGGGAGACACAGAATCTGAAACAGGCTCCGGGCTCCGAGCTGTCAGCACAGAGCCCGATGCGGGGCTCAAACTCACAGACTGTGAGATCATGACCTGAGCCAAAGTCGGATGCTCAACCGACTCAACCACTCAGGCACCCCACCATTCATTCTATTTTCTGTCTCTTATCAATTGGACTACACTAGGTATCTCAAATAAGTGGAATCATATAGTATTTGTCCCTTTGTACTGGCTGATATCACTTAGAATAATGTCTTCAAGTTTCACCCATATTGTAGCATGTGTCAGAATCTCCTTCCTTTTTTTTTTTTTTTTTTAACATTTATTTATTTTTGAGACAGAGAGAGAGTATGAACAGGGGAGGGTCAGAGAAAGAGGGAGACACAGAATCCGAAACAGGCTCCAGGCTCTGAGCTGTCAGCACAGAGCCCGATGCGGGGCTCGAACTCACGGACCGCGAGATCACGACCTGAGCCGAAGTCCGACGCTTAACCGACTAAGCCACCCAGGCGCCACTATCTCCTTCCTTTTTAAGGCTGAATCATAGTCCATTGTCTGTATATACACCCTTCTAGTTACCCATTCATCCTTAAATAGACACTTGGGTTGCCTCCACCTCTGGCTATTTTGAATAACACTGCCTTCATGAACCTGGGCGTGTAAATATCTATTCAAGTCTTTGCTTTCACTTCTTTTGGGTATATACCAGAAGTGGAATTGTTGAATTGTATGGTAATTCTATGTTTAACTTTGGAGGAGCCACCACAACGTTTTCCATAGCAGCTGCACCATTTTACATTCCACCAGTGATGCCCGAGGGTTCCAATTTCTCCACATCCTCCCCAATACTTATGTTATTATTTTTTTTGATAATAGCCATTCTAATAGGGATGAAGTGGTATATCATTGTGGTTTTAATTTTCATTTCTGCCGTGATTAGTGACGTTCAGCATATTTTCCTGTGCTTATTGGCCATTTGTATATCTTCTTTGGAGAAATGTCTATTTAAGTCCTTTGCCCATTTTTGAATGGAGTTGTTTATTTTTGTTATTGTTGAGTTCACAGTTATTTTGTAATGTGAAATGGTTTCAGGAACACAATAGGTCTCTAAAGCATGAGAATAAGTGTTTAGAATAGTATGAACATGCTGCGGACCTTGGGAAAAGGAGCAGAAAGAGGTGAGGATATCAAAAAAAGCCTAAAAAAATTTTGTAGTCTTACCTTTAGGAAAGAATTTTAAAAGGGCCATTTCTCAGGATTCTGAGCTCATTTTAGTATTGTAGTTTGGCAACCTTGTGGGTTAAATAAGCACTGGAGAGCTGCCCTGAGAACCTAACCCCTATTCAAGAACACTACTTATATAAAAAATGCCCTGTCTTATAAATCCTCTAATTAATTAAAAAAACAACTTTTGGTATATAATTCATATATATGCTGATGACTACATACTAAAAACTAAACTTGAAAAAGTATGTTGGTTGTAGTAATGGACTACAGAAATAATTATTATATAATGACTTTAATTGGCATTATGCCAATGTCGATGTTCATAAATTATTGTGGGATACCATTATAAGAAAATATACAAGATACAGGGCTATAGAACTAAAATAAAATCATAATCGATAGAAGCATGAAAACAAAGCTGTTATCTACAGACGTAAAGAAGGATTATGTAGAAATCTGTGCTGTTAACTGCAGCAGCTGGAGAAAATAGTATTATTGGCCATTTGTAATAGATAACTAATCTCCAAGAATAATATTCAGTTTTAAATTACACAAATTCTATTATTTTTAAAGTAGCCATTTTATTGAATCTGTTGAACATGGATAAATTGTTGGATTCTGAATTTTTGACAAAATGTTATACGACTCAGGTTAGATAAGTAACATGTAAAATGTAACATTTATTTTAGAAGAAAATATGACAATATTTTAAAGTATATCTAGGGTTATTTTCAATGTTCTATACTCTGTCTTTCGTATAAATAATTAATAGTTAAGAAAATCACACCATTCTCTAAAAACAAACCAACACAAGCTTTCATTAATCTGCAACTAAAGATTAGCTTTCCATTTCTTGTCAGGATCCATGTTGCTAACTGTGGAAAGAAAATTAGAGAGTAAAAATTTAACAACAGATAAGCAAATTTAATGGATTTTAAGTTATTTTGTGGCTAGTAAAAGCATTCATTCCTAAAATAATTTTATTGCTCAACATAAAGTGGGTATTTTTTTAATTTTTGGACATATAAAAGCATTGTTGAGGCTTCCACACAAAATTCAAGCTTTAAGCTTCTTGATTTTAAGGATTAAACTTCTAGAAAGATTAATTTGATGAATTAACCTAAAACTAGTAAAGACAGATTGACTGCTTTAATATCTTTGTGTTACTACCTTTACTACTGCTAAAACACTTGGCTGTTCCCAAGCCTTCTACATGTGAAATTCTTTGTGGTCTTGTGGTTGGGAGAGGAGAAACTATCTTTCCATTACACGCCTTTGATTATAGTTCTGGTGGGTAAGAACTGCAACCCCTAAGCAAAATTCTAATTCCTGTGGGAACTTTAGGTTCCAACTTGTGGTCCACTGGCCTTTCACTATTAACCCTTCCTAGTGCGTTTCTCCATCTTACAGTGACGTTCAAGGAAGAGTTTGTAAGAAAATATTTTAGATGTTGGTAATAAAAGAAGTGAAGTTTGGAAGTATACTTACAGATTTTTCCTTCTTTTTCTAATTTTATCAAATGAAGCAAGACATTATGTTCAGCCATCTTATATAAATGCTCAGGAACAGTCTAAAAAGAAAGACAAGAGTGAAAGAAAATATTTCCTTTTTAAAAAAGAAGAAGTTAATCGTTTTGAAACTATTGAAGAAAAAATGCATCAAAAGGGGAAAATTTTAACTTAAATACATTTTTATAGAGGAATAATCAAAATGATTTCACCTTGTACATGTCTTGCTTTAGGCCACTGTATTTCTATCTATATACCTGTAGATCAAATAGACTGAACAGTCTAGACAGTTAATAGTGTCAGTTTTGTTCATCACTGAATACCCAGTGCTTAGCATAATGGCACAGAGTAGGAACTCCACATTTTATGAATGAATGAATAAATAAATAACTATAAAAATTATTCTAGATAGTTTTGATGATGCCACAGATCCATTGGCCCTATGGTTTATTTATTAGGTTACACGATAGTATCTTTGTATGTTTCCATTGGTTATACTACCTCTCCCATCATTTAGTTTTCATCCTGAAAATTTCCTTAGACTTCTCTTAAAACACTCATGAAAAAAAAAAAGTTTATTTAATTTTTTGAGGGGGGGGCAATGAAAGAGGGGTACAGAGGATCCAAAGTGAGCTCTGCATGGACTCATGAACTGCAAGATCATTACCTGAGCTGAAGTCAGATGCTCAACTGACTGAGCCACCCAGGCGCCCCTAAGCATTCATGCAACAATGAGTTGTATTGTTGACTCACTTCTTACACAACCAACTTGGCACAGCAGTATCAGATATTAATGTTCCCAAATATAAACTTCTAACCCCCAACTCTCCCTTAAGCTCCATTACCATATCTGCCATTGTGATCTTCTAATTTTTTTTAAATATTTATTTTTTAGAAAGAGAGAGAGAGAGAGAGAGAGAGAGAGAGCAGGGGAGGGGCAGAGAGAGAGGGAGACAAAGAATCCTAAGCAGGCTCCAGGCTCTGAGCTGTCAGCACAGAGCCCAATGCAGGGCTCGAACCCACAAACTGCAAGATCATGACCTGAGTGGAAGTTGGATGCGCAACCAACTGATCCACCCAGGCGCCCCCAGCATTGTGATCTTCAAGATCTGATTATGTGACTCCTCTCCCAAGATCCTTGAGTGGCTATGCCCAGGTTTATTGGCTAAAGCCCAACTTTTTAGCATGGTGGTGAAAGCTTCCATGATCTGATCATCCTTGCCTTTCTGCCTCATTCCCTGGGATTCCTTTCCTGCCCATCCCTATATGTATTGTGTGCTCCAGTCACATGCAGTTTCTTTGTGGGTTTTCAAATGTACACAATGCTGGTTTATTACTCCCAGGGCATGTTTTTCCTTCTGTCTAGAATGGCTTCTTTTCTCCTATACTCTGGCTTGGGAAATACTTACTCTTTCTTTAAGACTCAATGAAATGATTAAAATTTTAAAGCTTTTCCAGGCAAGCCTTAATACCCTGCATCTTCCATCAGATATAATTTATTCTTCTTTCTTTAATGCTCTGATATACTATATAGAGGTCTTGGAGGAAGCCTGGTATGATAGAAAAAGCAAGATATGAATAGTATCTGACATCTCACTTTTGAGTATGTGACATCTGCTAGTGGTGTACCTTTGGAAGTTACTTAACTCAAACTTTCTGAGTCAGTTTAAAAAAAAATTTTTTTTTAACATTTATTTATTTATTTATTTAATTTTATTTTTTTAACATTTTTTTTAATTTATTTTTGAGACAGGGAGAGACAGAGCATGAACGGGGGAGGGTCAGAGAGAGAGGGAGACACAGACTGAAACAGGCTCCAGGCTCTGAGCTGTCAGCACAGAGCCCGACGCGGGGCTCGAACTCACGGACTGTGAGATCATGACCTGAGCCGAAGTCGGACGCTTAACCGACTGAGCCACCCAGGCGCCCCAACATTTATTTATTTTTGAGAGACAGAGAGAGACAGAGTGTGGTGGGGGAGGGGCACAGAGGGAAGGAGACACAGAATCTGAAGCAGGTTCCAGGCTCTGAGCAAGCTGTCAGCACAGAGCCCGACACGGGGCTTGAACCCATGAACCATGAAATCATGACCTGAGCCTAAGTTGCTTAACTGACTAAGTTGCTTAACTGAGCCTAAGATGCTTAAGCGCCGCTCAGGCGCCCCAGTTTTTTGTTTTTTAAGTCTATTAAATTGGAATAATAGTATCTTCATGTATTGAGAATTAGAGGTATATGAATTAAGGACCTCAAATTACGTTTGTAAGTGTGAAACAAGGAGTACAGCATCTAGCACATAATAATGTGTTCAAAAAATGATAGAGTTAGTATTACAACTATCTGTTGAACGTGTCTGTCTTCACTAAACTATGAGTCCTCTGAGGGCAGGGATCTCTAATCATCTGTGTAACTCTGTATCTCGTCCATTGTGTGGCACAGGTATCTAGTAAATGTTGACTGAATACATCTCTGTGTAATACCTAGTATTATTCTGTATGCAACAGGTACTTGACACACATATACAGTGAGTATACCTCTGAACATACCTCTGAATGCAGAACCAGCATTTTTTAGGGTATGGGAAACTGCTTAATGACTCATCTGGGAGGGTTATAAGAGTTCTGCTGTCTATACTTAAGTTAGGAGAGAAAACCCCAGTGTACCAATGTATAGTCTAGAGTGGCTATACTCTAGTATTATGAGGAAATGAACTCTTTCACAGAATTTAAATATTTATGTTACCAGGGGCTCCTGGGTGGCTCAGGCGGTTAAGCATCCGACTCTTGATTTCGGTTCAGGTCCTGATCTCATGGCCGTGGGATTGAGCCCTGAGTTGGGTTCCACATGTGGAGCCTGCTTAGGATTCTCTGTCTCGCTCTCCCTCTACTCCTCCCTTACTCATGCATAAGCATTCTCTCCCCCTCTCTCAGAGAAAGAAAATTTATATTACCGCTTTGCCAGTGGCACTTTTTATCTTTAGCCATTTTAACCACTCATCCCTCCTTTTTAAAACAAAGCACACTGAGTACGATGTGATTGTCTTGATAACTTACGCCTATGGAACGTTACAGTTCTTTACTAATTATAACTGGGCCCAGGTACTTTTCACGCTCATCTTTATACTCCCATGTATCTTATGGCTGTACAGGTTGTGGTAGTAGTTATATATGATATGCTCAGAGGCCACTGACGCGAGGGTTTCTTTTCTCTATATACTAAGTTATTTACTCATGTTCTGTTACATGTACTTTCTCCTTCTTCTTCCTTGTTAGGCATTGCTACTTCTCCCTGCTATCCCAGTATGTCTCTAGCAGATAACCCTTCTCACTTGCTACAGACTAGGACACCAACAATCAAGAGGGATATAATAATACATAAATCGCTATAGGCTGTTGGTAATGGTCTCTCCTACAGAATGAAGTACATAAGGTTTAATGATAGTTCAGAATGGTTTGTTTGGTTTCCCATGTCCATTTTTGTTTGTTTAACTTCTGTGTTCTAGAAAGTTGAGATTGTTGATCTCAAATTTATACAAGCACACTACTTATAAAATTAACAGACTTATTCTGTTCTGGGATGTGATAAGTCTACCATATGTGTTCTATTACATAGATTCTTCTTCTTTTTTTTTTTTTTTTTTAAATCTATTTATTTATTTTTGAGAGAGAGAAAGTGAGAGCAGAGAGGGGCAGAGGGAGAGAGAGACAGAGAATCCCAGGCAGGCTCTGCTCTGTCAGCTCAGAGCCTGATGTGGAGCTTGAACTCACGAACTGTGAGATCATGACCTGAGCTGAAATCAAGAGTCTGATGCTTTAACCGACTGAGCCACCCAGGTACCCCTGTGTAGAGTATTCTAATAAAACTGTTGCTATGTACAAATAAGATAAATGAAAATTACCTTGTAAATGTTTTTTACCAGCTCCATTGCTGTAAATGATTTTTCAAAATTATCATGAAGTAATGTAAGAATCTGCTGTTCTCGCATATTTCTGTGAGAAATGTATTCCAGAATTTTATCTTCGGCATTATGGATTACTGGGCCGTGTCCTGAATTAGAATTATAATATTTATTTCAAACAGATAAAAAACACTAAGTACAACTGAAATTAATTCAGCCTGTTTAAAAATAATGCATATGATGTATTGAAAAAGCATACTAAGTGTTCCAAATATGAATTTGTGGAAAATGATACAGGTGTAAGAGATTTAAAAATTACATACAATGCCAAAACCAGAGTATTATATCAGATAAAATCTGCATGAAATGTTACTATATACTTAAAAAAAAATTAACAACAAAAACAGTAAGCACATGAGTAAGGATAGGTACTATTTATAGTGTGCTCATTATCTGCCAGGCACTGCTCTAAATGCATAATACATATTATTGTTTTTTTTAAATATGAAATTTATTGTCAAATTGGTTTCCATACAACACCCAGTGCTCATCCCAAAAGGTGCCCTCCTCAATGCCCATCACCCACCCTCTATATATTATTGTTATAAGAGTCCGATGAGGTAGGCACTCTTATCATACCTTCTTTATAACAGAAGTGGGAGTGTAAGGAGGGTAAATAATTTGCCCACAGTTCAACAGTGAGGAGGGGACGGTGCTGGGGTTCTGACTTGTGAGCTTTTAATTACTCTGTGCTCTTACCCACCATGCCACACTTACAAAAGATTGAAGGGAGGAATGTAAAAAGTAGCTTCTTGTAAGTGACCAAGATCTACTAAAAATTCACAAGAACCACAGTAAAATTTTAAGCATCTTATGTATAGGCTAGTCATTCAGAAATGCTGACAACCCCGATTAAATTATAGTAAAAGTTTTTTTTTAAGTTTTTAAAGTTTTTTTGTTTTTAACATTTATTTATTTTGAGAAAGAGAGAGCACGAGTGGGGGGAGGGCAGAGAATCCAAGCTGGCTCCATGCTATTGGTGCAGAGCTTGACGTGGGGCTCAAACTGAGATGAAACCAAGAGCCAGATGCTTACCTGAATGAGCCACCCAGGTGCCCCTAAGTCATATTGAAATTTAGTTGCTCTTTCAGATAGTGCAAATTATGTATGACCCAAGTCTGCAAGAGGGATGTTTAAAATATTTGAGAACAAATTAAGCAGACTAACCTGTTAACCATATACAGAGCATGGGCTTTGGTTGGAATATTGACTATCACTTACTAGTTGTGTGGCCATCAAAAGTCTGAATCCCTGAGCTTGTTTCTTCAGCCGTGCAATGAAGATCCCACGACCTGCTTCACTGGGTTTTTGTGAGGACAACACTGTAAAGGTCCCTGCACAGTACCTGAGAGGTAGCAGGCCTTAATATATAGTAGCTATGGTTACAGAAGGTATTTTAAGTTCCTGCTATGCCAGTAGGCCAGTTCACTGGAGTCACTAATACTCTAAGAACCTTTACCAAGGCAGCCTCTCATTAGTTTTACTCCAATGTGAGTACATCAAACATGTGCTCTCTTCTCTTTAAAAACAGCTGTCAGCTTCCATTCCTCTTAGGTCATAATAAATCCAAATGCCCAGCTCCACCATGTTTCCTATCCCCTCAGCAGTAGAAACTCATGAAAGAATATAAGGGGATTGAAGACACTGTAATTACAAGTCTCTCCATGGCTTTCTGGTTAGGAACAAGTTGGAAGGACTTAAACAAATAGGTAACCTCGTTTCTTTTTCCTTCTGGGCCCTCTTGTCCAGTCCTATGTCTTTCTTCACTTTTAGGATAAAAGGGAGGTTCATATTGAAGAGCAATGCAGTGACAGCTGAGATACTAAAACAGGCTTCTTTTTCTGGAGAAGTGAAATGAATACACAATTTTACAGTTGACATGGAAGCTACTGATATTTCAATAGTGTGAGTTAAAGACTAGAGCTCAGAGTTCACTGCTAAAATGCAGTCTACAACAGAAATCAAATTGACAGAAGTGAAGACAGTTTGTGGAATGAAAATGTAAGTTTATTAACTTTGTTTAACAGTTCTATTAATAGCTGTGTAGATATTAAAAAATAACCCTTGTATCTTTATAAAAAGTTATTAATATTACTCTCAGCCTGTTTAATTGCATGGCTTGATAAGACCTGGGGGAGGGGGTGATTTAAAGAAGCACTGTCTATCTCTTCAAGCCCTGAAAACATAAATACACATACAGACAAACCAAAATGAACCTTCTCCATCATGTCACACAAGTGGGTCGGTACATGTAAGAGACTACCCACCTGGATATATAATATCAGCTTTGACTTTCAACAGTTCTTTTAGGGAGTTCATATAATCATAAAGGTCCTCAAATATAGTTGTTCCTTCTCCTAGGATGCAATCTCCAGAAAAGAGAGCATTTTCCTCTTCTAAAAGTAGAGCCATATGATCATCAGTGTGGCCAGGTGTGTGTATAACTCTAGTTAAAAGACAAAGAAGAAATAGTAACAATTATAGACTCTTAGGCTTAGAAGAAATTTTGAGAAGTAAATTATTCTCTGTCCTTATCTCAGTAAGACACAAATAAATGATGTTAACCTGTTAGAAAGCTCCTTTAAAAATTTTTTAAAAATGTTTTTATTTTTGAGAGGGAGCGAGAGAGAGAGCACACGCGAGAGTGCATGCACGAGTGAGCACGAGTGGGGAAGGGGCAGAGAGAGAGGGAGATACAGAATCTGAAGCAGCTCCAGGCTCTGAGCTGTCTGCACAGAGTCCAATGTGGGGCTTGAACTCATGAACCACGAGATTGTAAGCTGAGCCGAAGTTGGAGGCTTAACCAGCTGAGCCACCCAGGCGCCTTGGGGAAAAAAACCAAAAAGCAAAAAAAAGTCCTTTTTTTCTTGTGGCCCATTGAAAATTATCACCAGAAAATTCTCTCCTTTAAATCAAATTTCTCATTCTGAAGTGCAAACTCAATACTTTCCCACCTTTTTCTCAATAATAAGCATGCACTGATTACAACAAATTTTGAAAAGAGAAAGGAAAATACTTAAAGGAGACAACAATTCACAATCATTGCACTACTCAAAGACAGTGCTTTTATTATTTAAAGACAATTTTTTTTCAATTTCCTTTGCATATGTTTATTTTACAATATACTTTATGGCAAGACTATGAGAAAAAAGCACTTTCGTGAGTTGCTGGTGGGAGAGCAAAACGGTAAAGCCCACAATGAAGGGAATTTGGCATTTTCTAGCAAAATTACATAACCCTTTGACCCATCGCTCCCACTGCTAGAAGTTTACCCTGACGATACACCTTCACAAAAACAAAAAATATATACAAGTTATTCATCACACTATTTATAAAAACAAAGTATTAGGAACAACCCCATACCCATCCATAGGACACTGTGGTCACATTGTGGTACATCCACACAATGGAATATATGCAGCAGCCATCAAAAAAAATGATGAAACTCTCTATGAACTGATATGGAGTAATTCACAGGATATACGGTCAAGTGATAAAAAAAAAAAAAGAGCAAAGTGTGGTTCTTTTCATGCCTTTGCTTTGTTGCTGGTGCAGGCTGTGAAGTCTACTTGGCATTGCACCCTGGTCTTTCAGGCCATGCGCGGTGGGCCTCAGGACAAGGTGGCTGGTATGGTTCTGGGAGCCTGCGGGTGCATGTCTGGCCTGGCGTTTGGACCCCGGAGACACACAGGCAGCTGTACTCGGCACCCCGCACTGCCCTGATGAGAGCGCGTGGCCCTGGGCCAGCCCCTAACATCAACTTTGCTGAATGTGCCACGAAGCAGATCCTTGACCTCCCTCCGCCTACAGACCCCTCACAGTTGGGTAAGCTCTCCCCCTGCCCTGTCTCCATTTGGCCTTATCACCAAGCACCTTTTCCACACAGCCATCCAGACTGAGGAAGACCTGGAAATTTCAGGGCCACGGGAGCCACAGCCACAGCCCCATCAGTAAGCATGGAAGCGCCCAGAAGGCCGGGATAATGCTGGTGGCATGCATCACCACGGGACCGACTTTGACAAGTATCATCCAGCTTGCTTTGGGAAAGTTGATATGAGGCATCACGACAGAGGAACCGGGGCTTCTGCCCAACCGTCAACCTTGATAAACCGTGGACTGTGGCCAGTGGCCAGACACGGGTACATGCTGCCAAGAATAAGACTGGAGCTGCTCCTATCACCGGCGTGGTGTGATCGGGGTACTACAAAGTTTTGGGGAAGGGAAAATTCCCCAGACAGCCTGTCACCTTGAAGACACAATGACAGTGGGAGAGCTGAGCAGAAGATTAAGGGTGTGGGGGGGGGGGGGGGGCTGTGTGCTGTGTCCTGGTAGCTTGAAGCCATGTGGAGGGAGGTTCATTAAAGGCTAACAGATGCTTTTCTCTTAAAAACAAAGTGTGCAAGAGTGTTGATAATTGCTCTTTTGTATGGAAAGTTAGGGAAATGAAAATGTATCTATTTCCTTATTTTTGTAAAAAGAAAAGAAGGATAAAAAAATGAATGAATATAGTTGCCTTATAGGGGTAGGCAGGTAGGATGTAGGGAACAAAGATACAAGCAAGAAGTCTCTGATAGTAACTTTTTATTGGTTTTAAATTTTAAGCTGATATATTCTAAACATGAAACTAAATAAAAGGTGAAAGAAAACGTTAACATTGAATACAGAAAGAAGCCAATCTTACTATGTACCAGATAACAGCCACACTAATATTAACTCCAGTAACTTTTAAGTACTAAGATTATACATCCTTAATAGAATATATCCCAAGATTAAAAGAACTGGAAGGATTTTGAACTTGGCTTAATAGGTTTATTTTTGGCAGTGTGAAGGTTACCGTGTTTCTGAGATTATTTTGTGTTTATTGTATCATAGTATAAACGAGTAAGTAAATTGATGTTGAGAAGCAAGGTTTTTACTGTGGGATAAGGAAGAAATATATATGAATGAGGGAATTAAGGTTTTGGGTTGTTTCTCATCTGAACTGAGGAATCATTATGAATTCATTTTTTTTTTTTTTTTCTAGCTCCATGAAAGGCCCAGAAGTAATGATACTCCGGTAGTAATGAGCACACCTCACACTTAATTCTTTGTTTCTAAATACCATTTCCCACTTAATGAAGTCAGGGTTCTTGAAGACATGGCTGGCTCCAGGTCTGGGGCAGGGAAAGTAAAAAGTGATACGGAGACATCTCTTTTGTCTGGTTCAATGTTACATGAAAATAATTCCGGGAGGCGTATTTTCACAGCTATAAACATGTGTGGGTTGTCTGATATCTTATGGACAATCTTATGAACAATCACACATCCAATGCATTTACAAACAGAACCCCAATCATTTTTTTTTTTTTTAATCTACAAAAATTGATCAGGAGAAGCACTCTTTTTCAGAGTCTGCGGACTGTCTTATCTGTCACTGTGCTTGCAATGCGTCCTTTCTTTTTTCCTCCCATTCCCTACTCCTGAACTCAGTAATGGTTTTCTTTGATAACGAAGGCAATGAGATTTCTTAAATTAGGGGATCAGAAATTCCAGTTCTCCAGTCACCTGGGCAGCAAATGCTTTAATCTGCATAAAAACGGTATTAAAATTCACTTCACATAGGCAGGGGGAGGAAAGGAGATGACATCAGAGGTGCTTTGCCACAGATCAGAGGGACTGCAGCTGTGGCCTTCCCATTCATCAGGTGCCACATTTATCTAGTTCTGCCACTTGTGTGATACAGCAGACTTTATAAGGACGGCTCTCTTAGAAGATTTAGAACAGGTAACAAAAGCTGTCAGACTGACTTGTCTTTGAGAAATTGAATTTAGGTCACTAGAAAATTCTTGAAGGTTATATTCAGAATCAAATCCTACTGAAACACCTGCTTTCTTCTTTTTCACTAAAGGGTTCTTGGTGGGTATTGTCTCTATCTCTATTTTATTTCTCCCCCCCAAATTGGCAAGTAGACCACATCAACTGGACATGAAGTACTTGAGGACTTAAGTAGATTTTAATCTTCTGTTTATGGAACTTTTGCTTAACGAATCTTCTCGTTAACATTTAAAACAACTGGGTTTTACTAACTTTATTAAAAATGGAAATTGGAAACCATGTCATCAGTAAACTAAATGTTTTATTCAAATTCTAGTATAATTTGGGGTGCCTGGGTGGCTCAGTCGGTTGAGCGTCCGACTTCAGCTCAGGTCATGATCTCACAGTCTGTGAGTTCGAGCCCCACGTCAGGCTCTGTGCTGACAGCTCAGAGCCTGGAGCCTGCTTCCGATTCTGTGTCTCCCTCTCTCTGCTCCTTCCCCACTTGTGCTCTGCCTCTCTCTCTCTCAAAAATAAATAAACATTAAAAAAAAAAAAGAAAATCAAACTCTAGTATAATTAGATTTTTGTGAAAAGGTTATTTACTAAGTCATTTTTAAAGAGTGTGTCTACTTTTTTTGATTCTTTTCATTTACCTCCCAAATCTTAAAATAGATTCCCATAATTCATCTTAATCAGAATTCAGTGAAAAATTAAATGCAATTCAGATAATATCGAGGGCTTTGGCATCAATTCACCCCATGAATCTAAGATCACATTCAAGTGAGGGGGAGGCAGTGACACGAAGCATGCACATGAGAGGCTTTAGGGCACTGATACTGTCATCACTTGATCCAGTGCTGCTCACATGGTTTGTCCAGTTTGTAATAATTCACCATGTTGCACACTGATGATATGTACACTTTTCTTTTTGTATACTTTAATAAAAAGCTTAAAAAGATATGGTCTGTTCATGGCAGATGGGTGGTAATTAATTACCTGGGACCAAATGTTCTCAATCTGCAAATTAGGTATAAATCTAATATCCATGATTCTGTAATAACCAATAAACCAGTACCATGGTTCCCAAGCCTTTGAGACAGACCCTTACTGTGTGATGGGGGAAATTCATCATTGCTGAGAATACTCCCTGAAGAAGTAGTAATGTAATGTTTATTATCCTTAGGTATCATGAACAAATTATAGGAGATACTACCGTATTTCCAACAAGAGCATTTTTAGAAAATTGCCCATAAATTTATGGTTTATGCATTAAATTTATAAATCAATGGCATAGTAGGAAAAAAGGGAACACTGGTTTGAAAGAGGGCACGGATACCCAGTTCTTCATCTTCTCTTTCTCATTCATCTGTTCATCTATTTCCCTCTTTTAGATATTTACTCTGTGTTGGTAAATATTCCGTGCCTTCTATGTGCCAGGGACTGAGGATCTGAAGATGAATCTGGTATCTGCCTTGTGTCAGAGAACAGCCAGCTTATCATCAAACCTTTCTTCTTTTTCCTGGGCATGAATTTAAACTCCATTTTTCCAGCCTCCCTGCAGTCAGCAGTGGCCCACCACGACTGAATTTACAGCCAATGTAACAAAAGGTCTGGTTTGTGAAAGCCTCCCATGAAAGATCCCTTCCATGCTCCTTCTCTACAACCCAATGGATTGACTGAGGTGAACAAGGTGACCTTGAAAACCAACTACTGAGGATGGTGGAGTCGTAAGATGAAAGGTATCCGAAACATTATTTGCAGGGGCGGGGGGCACTGGATGATCAGGAAGCTTTTGTGGACTTTATGTGACTGGGAAGAAAACTTAATTCATGTATGAACCATCATACATTTTGGGATTGGTTTACTACAGCAACTGTCATTAACACTGTGAACCTAAGGGGTTTATTACCGTTTAAGGAAATACCTACTCACACACACAAAAATTACAATACAACTCAATAATTACTATAATAAAATACAAGTTATATGAAAGTTAGAGGAAGGAGCAGTTAATTCTGCCTGGGTAAGTAACATGTGAACTGAAGTTGGAATATTTGGATACGGTTAATTGTGTTTACAAGGAAATGGTAGAACTCAGGCCAGGAAAGTGGTTTGGGGCCAGACAGTGACATGGTAAGGAGAATAAACATGATTTTGTATGCAGTGAGAGTTATTCAAGGTTTCAAGTGACATGGGGTGTGAAGGGTAGATTGAAAAGGGGAGCCTGGAGACAGAAATATTAAGCAAGAAGCAGTGGTGGTGGACACGAAGAAAAGGGGACAGAATAGACAAATATTTTTAAGGTAAAAACTAACCTCATTAGATGTGGTGGGTGGGGAAAGGGGGAGCGATAAAGGTGAAGTAGAGCCAGCTTTCATCTTAGAAGAAAAATTAAAATCTTATGTGCTGAGAGCAATAGGTGTTCTGAAGTCGGAAAGCAAGTCGATCATGGGGGACAGAGGAGAACCATCAGTAGTTCGGTTTTTAAACTACTGAGTTTGAAACAACTCCTCAATCTCACTTAGGTTATGGGAGATTATGGGTCTGGCCTAAAATGTATTTACTTTAGGTACGGATCATCTTTTGGAACTGACAGCATGAGAAGGTCCTTAATTTGACTGAGAGCTCTAAACCACCCTGGCAGGAAATGCTGATCTGTTTTTTTAATTTAAATTTTATTAAAAAACGGTAATCCTATAATTCAAACAAATTAATTTTAGAAGGGTAGATAGAGTGAAAAGTCTCTTCCCCTATTTCTCAAGCAACTGGTTTTTCTTCCCAGAGTAACCAATGTTATCAGATCTTTTATATCCTTCTTGAGATACTCTTCACTCTTATAAGCAAATATGCAGAAATCTTCCCCTATTTACTTTTTATAAGACATACATCACCTCCTCCCCCCTTCCCTGGCTAAAGGATGTTTACTGACCTGAGAGTGGCACCCTCAGTTTTAATCATGTCTCCATCTTGCAGATAAACATATTGTTGCTTTCCATCTCCTATAATTTCTTCTCTTGGAGGGTTCCGTGGGAGTTTTTTAATGCAATATGCAGTGTCTAGTAACAAAACATGTAAAATAGATTAAGTCATACTTTCAATGACAATTCAGCCTTTTAAGAGATCAGCTTTCATAGAGCTAACACTGTGCATGACGGCAAAAAATACTAACATTAAGAGAGAGACAAGAGGAAATGGGATGGGTTATAGCAGCGTTATCTCTGGAATAGTATTTTTTCTATCCCAACAAAAGAGCTCTTTATTCTTTCATGTGCTTCTAGGTCTACATAAACGCCCTTGAGATTTTCTAGTCACCCTTATTTTATACAAAAGTTTGAAAGTAGTTCTTCATAATCTCAGCTAGTTTTGCTATCAAGATGGGTGTTGAAGAGGCAGTAATACAGTACCTGAGAATTTTCTTTCTATCTAGGTCTTAACATAGAGTAGAAGAAGTCATGGCATCATGGCAGTACTTAATAATAAAAGGATGAGAGCACAGTGTTCTTTCTGTGAATGTTGAACGGAAGCCTCAAACCCGGGGCTAAGATATGAAATTGTTAAAATAAATTTAACCCATACTAGACCTCTCACTGACGTTAAGAAAATCAATTAACCAATCAATAGCTGAGTGTGAATTATCTAACCGGTATACTACACATAGTGAATAGAAGCACCATGACATCCAGATGCTTAAAAACTGTCACAGTTGGGGACATAAAATTTACAAACCAGAAATAATTAAAGAACTATCCTTGGTCTCATTTAATGAATACTACGTGGACAATTCAGCTCATAAATGCAATGCTAGTTAAGAGAAAGAAGAAACAATTAAGAAAAAAATTCATAGACTTGATATAACTTGAAGCATGGCGTAAAGGATGAGTAATTTGGGAAAAGGTACTGAGAAGGACTTATAGATAAGGGGAACAGCATCTGGAAAAGCACAGAGATGACCACGTGTGTCTACCAACCTGTCTAATGCAAAACACTGGCTGAGAAGCGGAGATAAAGTGGGATTAGATGCGCTCAGACCATGGAGGGCCTTATATTGCCTTTCACAGAATAGAGGAATTTAAACTTTACCGTATGTGGCCACTGTACACTCTTTGGAAAGAAAATGAAATAATGTTAACCCGTTGATCAATATGGCAGCTCTAGGTGGGACAATGGAGGGGAAGAGATCAGAAAGACCAGGAGGGGATGACTAGGTGTCAGAACTAAGGTGACAGCAGTGGACAACATGGAGAAGAAGACATTCAGGGAAACACTGACAAGGCACAGAAATCAGGCTAGAATGGAAGAGAAAAGAGATAGAAATACTGCAAATGTAATAAAAATAAAACAACTGGGACCAGATCTTCCCTCTCCAGCCCCAAACTCCACTATTTTGTATCTTGGAGGCTGAAGCAAAAAATAATATGCTATTCTGGGAACTGGCATTACATAATAAGGCTGTCTTCATTCTGGAGTGAGATGGGGAGGTTTTTTGGTATGTGTTTATTTTTAATCTGTATAATTTTGTCTTTCAGTAGAGAAGTAGAGGTATTACATTTCTTCTGGTTATGAGACCTTTGGTACACAATCTTTCCAAAAAACTCACCGTTATCTCAAAATTATAAAACAAATGCCATACAATAACTTTGTGTTAGTTTTTAAAGTTATGTGCAAATATGAAAACACATGTCCTCCTCAAATTAACAACCTATATAGGCAGGATGGAGAAGGGCATGCTGAAAGCAATCATATAATAATAATTGTATTTAATAAAAGCTTATTGACAGATAATTCAATAGTACAAAATTCATCCTTTTAAAGTGTATAGTTCAGTGTCCTTAAAGTATATCCAGGGTTGCCTGGGTGGCTAAGTTGGTTAAGCATCTGACTCTTGGTTTCAGTTCAGGTCATGATCTCACACAGTTGGTGGCTTTGAGCCCCGCATCTGGTTCTGCACTGATAGTGCGGAGCCTGCTTAGGATTCTTTCTCTCTCCCTCTCGCTCAAAATAAACTAAAAAAAAAAAAAAAAAAAAATATATCCAAAGAGCTGTATAACTATCTCCACTATCTAATTTTGTAATGTTTTCAAAATCCCTCAAAGAAACCCTTTACCCAACTGTAGTCACTCCCTATTCTCTCCTTCTTCCAGCCCCTGGCAACCACTTACCTACTTTCTGTCTCAATCATGTAATTATTTTAACAGGGGGAAACCCTCAGTCATTTGTTAAGGTTTGAATAATGGTTTATAACATCATTGTTAATGCTAATTACTGAAGCTGATACAAGTCATATTGTTTATAATACCTTCCAATGAGAATACATTCTAATTGAATGGCATAGAAGCAAACATTTGACTCTTAAGACTGGGATGGGAAAGAAACGGCAAAGACCCAGCTTTAGCTGCAAAATAACAGCTATCAGATTACAAAATATATTTTGTAAGATTTACTTAAAAATAAACCAAAATATTGGGGCAGCCTGGGGCTATATAGTTCTCATGTCTAGTAAAATTCTGGTTTCCTGCCAGCTACTGGGAATTCCTAAATTATACACTGATTGTATATTAAATGTTTGAAAGCAGGATGCTTTGAAGTTACTGTATCTTCTCACAGAAGTCTTTTTTTTTTTTTTCTTAAAATTTTTAAATGTTTATTTTTGAGAGAGAGAGAGAGCAAGCAGGGGAGGGGCAGAGAGAAAGAGAGACACAGAATCCAAAGCAGGCTCCAGGCTCCAAACTGTCAGCCCAGAGCCTGATGTGGGGCTCAAACCCACAAACTCACATGAGATCATGACCTAAGCCGAAGTAAGACATTTAACCAACTAAGCCACCCAGGCACCTGGTCACATAAGTCTTATAAATGGCATTCATAATTTAGGTGTGGCCTGTAAAACCACAGGTTGTTAGCATCATAAAGCAGTTGAAAAATTTCTGCCATCTGATAGTTTACAAAAATAGTAAAATGATATGGAGCAAAGAAAGTAATAAAATAAAATGGAACAAGAATGCCAGTAATTAAGGATTTAGAGAATGAAGAAATACATGGGACTCTTGCGGGGAGATTCTGAAAGGTAGCTCTGTATGATTTTAGTGCTGAGCAACTCAAGGTCTGTATACAGTTGGTCTAGCTTCAATAAAGTTCAGAATGAAAGTCAACAAGTTACTTCTCAAAATATTAAAATTTTAGTGGCTATAGAGCAGTGTCAAATTTTTTTCTTTATTTTGGGGCTTGAACTCACGACCCTGACATCATGACCTGAGCTGAGATCAAGAGTCTGATGCGTAACTGACTGAGCCACCCAGGTGCCCCTTCTCAATTTTCTTTAAATCAACCTAATAGGTAATCTATTATACAAATATTCATTATTTTATATGGAACCCAAAACTTTTAATTTTTAATTTAAAGAAATAGGTCAAATGTCCATTGGCAGGTGAATGGATAAACAAATCATGGTATAGTCCCACCATGGATTACCACTAGGCAATAAGGAACAAACTACTGATATATGAAACCTAGGTGAATCTCAAAAACAAGACGCTGTGTGAAAGAAGCCAGAGAGTGATTCTGTATGCTTCTATCATGTGACATTTTATTTATTAAAAACATTTTTTTAATGCTTATTTATTTTTGAGAGAGAGAGAGAGAGAGCAAAAGCAGGGGAGGGCAGAGAGAGGAGGACAGAGGATCCAAAGCGGGTCTACGCTGACAGCAGCAAGCCCGATGTGGGTCTTGAACTTGCGAACTACGAGATCATGACCTGAGCCAAAGTCAGACACTCAACAGACTGAGCCACCCAGGCACCCCCCATTATGTGACATTTTAAACAGGCAAAACTAATCTATAGTGAAATAAAGCAGATTAGTGGCTGCTGGAGGGAGAATCACTGCAGAGAGGCACCAGGGGACCTCTCTTTAGGGGCATGAGAGTGTTCTTTATCTTGACTGGATTGGTCACAAAGGTGTTTATCAAACTATACTTTTAAAATGGGTACACTTTATGTATATAAATTCAAGTTCAATGAAGTTGATTTATGAAACAGTAGGCCATAAACATTAAAAAATTTCAAACTGACCCTCATGCTAAAAGAGTTGGCCAAAGCTAGTCAAGAACCTTCAGCATTGATTTTTAATTCACAAAATTTAATTGGTAGATAGATAAGAGAAAGGTGAGGAAAAGTGACACTGAAAGATAATGATTTCCTATGGCATACGGTCCTCTAGGATTGTAAGAAAGGAGGTAAGAGGGGGAGACTGTGCGGCTCAGTCAGTTAAGTGTCCGACTTTGGCTCAGGTCATGATCTCACTGTTAGTTTAAGCCCCGCATGGGGCTCTGTGCTGACAGCTCAGAGCCTGGAACCTGCTTTGGATTCTGTGTCTCCTTCTCTCTCTGCTCCTCCCCCACTCACACTCTGTCTCTCTCTCTCAAAAATAAATAATAAAACATCAGGAAAAAAAAAAAGAGCTAAGAAGGTAACAAAGGTTGGAGCGTTTTTTAATAATGGGCCTGGTGATATTGGGTGCTCTGGCTGAAAATATCTTGGTGTCCCAAATGTAATCTCAAGCCCAAAAAAGACGACACTTAAAAATATTTAAAACATGAGTTGAATGCAGATGTGCATTCCTTTTGTGAATGAATGCTCCTGACCTTCTGTCCTTCATGTGTCTTGAACTTGCCAAGCACACCCCAATTCCAGTATCTCTGCTCTTGCAATGCCTTCTTGTCTGTTCAGACACGCCAGCCAGCCAGCCATACTGTATAGCTTGCTCCCCCTCCCTGTCCACTCTTGATACAAACCACTGCCCTTCCGCCACTTTGGCTTCTTTCCCCTTTTACTTTACTTAGCTTTATTTTTTTCTTCATGGCACCTATCGCCATCTGACTTATTATGTATTTATCATTTACCTTCCCTACTAGAATGCAGGCTTCAGGACAGCAGAGCCTTTGTGGTGTTCACTGCTATATCCCTTGTGCCAAGAACAGTGTCTGGATATAGTGGTCGCTTGGATATTTGTTAAAGGAAGGAATGAATGAATCTGTGTGTGATGGCGAGATGGGGGAATAAAGAGAGAAACAGTAAAGTGTCAGTTCTGAATGGGTTTCAGGTACAGAGAATTATCAGTGCAATGATCTTTTACCAGCATTTCAGTGTACTGCAGTAAGTGCCTTAAAGTTACGGAGGACCTGAGACCAGGTTTAGAATGTGGACAAAAACAGCAGCTGCCTGTAACGCGTTTAGCACAGTGCCTGGCACACAGTAAATGCTCAACACTGGTTAGTTATTGGATCTGAAGTACTAACTGTCACACAGACAAAATTAAAACCGACCTTCATCACTGGGCAAAGGGGAAAAATAAGCGGGATAAGAGATCTGAAGTAGAAAACAGGACTTTCCCTCTCCTCTTTTGTTAACATTGGGGCAGTATTAAAGTATATTAACTTCTAAAAGTATGACATAAATATATAAGGTATTCAGTAAATGACCAACTAGCTTACATAGTTGTGTAACTGAAATAAATTATTCTGAAAACGTACTTTTCCTCAATGAGCTCAATTAATGCTTTCTGTTTACCATTACTGATGCTTTTACAAATATCTCCTATGCCCCCGGTATGATCACGGTGCCAGTGAGTCACTACGATTTCCTGGATTGTTGTATTAAATTCAGTCAGAGCCTGCTTTAAACAGTTGATATATTCTGGAATTGCTGGTTCTCCAGTGTCAATGAGGATTCTCCTGAAAATTAAATGGAAGATAATCACACAATTGGAACAGAGAGTATCAGCATATGTCTCACATAGATAATTCATATTACATTTAAGAAACTACATAAATTGCTTGGCTTTCAACCTTCTCAAAAACCAACTAAAGGATACTTTGCCTTAACCACAGTAATCTCACTGTAAGAAAAGTTCTTTGAAAAAAACTTATAGGGGCGCCTGGGTGGCTTAGTCGGTTGAGCGTCTGACTCTTGATTCCGGCTCAGGTCATGATCTCAGGGTTGTGGGATCAAGCCCCATGTTGGGCTCTGTGCTGACTGTGGAGCCTGCTTGGGATTCTCTCTCTCCCTCTGCCTCTCTCCAGAGCCTGTGTGTGCATGCTCTCTCTTTCAAGAAGAAACAAAAAACAAAACAAAACAAAACAAAACCTATAGTTAAATGTGAGCCTGAACTTGGCAAGTTCAAGGCACAATAATATTGAATACTTACATAGCACTTAAATATGGCATTGTTCTAAGGACTTTACATATTTTAACAATTATGTTCCTTATGAGACTATTTTTTTTAATGTTTATTTTTGAGAGAGACAGAGAGAGAGAGAGGGAGAGAGTGCGCACGAACAAGCGGGGGGAAGGGCAAAGGGAAAAGGGAGACACAGTATCTGAAGAAGGCTCCAGGCTTTGAGCTGTCGGCACAGGGCCCAATGTGGGGCTTGAACCTACAAACCATGAGATCATGACCTGAGGCGAAACTGGATGCTTACCCGACTAAGCCACCCAGGCCCCCTCACTCCCATAAAACTATTTAAAATAGGTATTTCATGGGGTGCCTGGGTGGCTCAGTAAGTTAAGCCTCTGACTTCGGCCATTGATTATCTCACAGTTTGTGAGTTTGAGCCTTGCATGGGGCTCTGTGCTGACAGCATGGAGCCTGGAGCCCACTTCCCTTTCTACGTCTCTCCCTCTCTCTGCCCCTCTCCTGTTCACACTGTCTGTCTGTCTCTCTCTCAAAAATAAACATTAAGAAAATGTTTTAAAAATAGGTATTTCATTATTATATCCAGAAATTAAGTAACTTGCCCAAGGTTACTCTGCAAATAAATGGCCAAACCAGCATTCAAACCCAGATATTCTGGCTCCAGAATGTGCTTTTATGCACTCTCTCTTTAATGTTTATTTTTGAGAGAGGGAGACAGCATGAGCAGGGGAGGGGCAGAGAGAGGGGGACAGAGGATCCAAAACAGACTTTGCGCTGACAGCAGAGAGCCCGATGGGGGGCTGGAACTTATGAACTATGAGATCATGACCTGAGCCAAAGTTGGAGGCTTAACTGACTGATCCATCCAGGTGCTCCTATCCACTCTTTGAGATCTTTTATGACATCCTT
Source organism: Panthera pardus (assembly GCF_024362965.1). NCBI lineage: Eukaryota > Metazoa > Chordata > Mammalia > Carnivora > Felidae > Panthera > Panthera pardus. The sequence continues at coordinate 20,548,984 of NW_026527002.1, forward strand.
AAATGTCTAATAGATATGGAAGAATTAGATTCAATGGTATTCCTAAAGAAACCTCGTCTTCTGCACTACATAAAAACTTACACTCAAGTTTTACATTGGTTCCCTTCCACATAAAAATGAAGGTAGGAGGGAAGCATGGGGAAATGTCTGAGTTGCTTTATTTCTTGACTTAGACAACCCTGTTATATTTTTCAGCTTTGTGGTTCTGAACCTTCCTTATACTTTGTTTGCCCTTCCTCACTATTTTATGGGATGACGTTCTTTCTCTGTGAGGTTTTCCTGAACTAAAGAACCAGCTCACAAACTTCTTAATTCATGCTGCTTCACAGTAACACCTCCCTAATTCATATTGGGGGACAGAAGATTAGTCTTAATGAAAAGTCTGAGTCATTCATTAATATAATAACTGTATGAATTATCTACTATATGCCATGCCTTTCTTACAAGACAAAAAATCCTGTTTATACTAGTGGAGGGTGGGAAGAGCTATGAAAACAAATAGTAACAGTTGACAGATAAACAGTTCAGCATTCTGCAGAACATTAATATGGGGTAAATGACAGGAAGAAACCGTATGGCTATTTTATATTGGGTGGCTTGTTTCCCTAACCGTATTCCCAGAGACCCAATAAAAACAAACTGTCTGCTTGCAGGATTGGGGTGTTTCTGTGTGTGTGGTGGGGGGGGGGGGGGCATGAATGGCCTTGTGGTCCACAGCCTTTTATCTACACCTTAAGTTCCATGGAGCAGTGGCCATACTTCACAAGTACATAGTATTATAACTGTCCCTTCTGGAGACAGGGAAACTAGATGGTTATATTGGCCCAAGAATGCATTATGAGGTCCTGTAGGCAGTGGAAATGTAAGGAGGAGATGGTTAAAAAACATTGACACAATCAGCAGGATTTTTTTTTTTTTTTGAGGGAGACAGTGAGCGTGCAAGCACACCTGTGCGTGCATGTGGTGGGGAGGGGCAAAGAGAGAGGCAGAGAATCTTAAGCAGGCTTCATGTTCAGTGCAGAGCCCAACTTGTGCTTGCTCTTACGACCATGAGATTGTGGCCTGAGCTGAAATCAACAGTTGGACACTTAACCAGCTGAGCCACCCGGGCACCTCAACAGGATTTTTTTTTTCAACAACTGGAGTCGGAAGGGAAAGGAAAGAGTTGACGATTCTGTGGTTTCCAGGTGAGATGACTGGTATGTCATTAACCAGGACTGTAAACACTGGAGGGAACAAATGTGAGATAAATCTGGTTTGGGCCACGGTGAATTTTGATGACATTCCAGCCATCTTCCCTTGCTTTTTCTCCATAGCACCTATTACCATGTGACACATTATATACTTACATGTTTATTTATTTATTGCCTATCTCCATACCCTCCCACAACCTACAAATTTAAGCTCCCTGAGGACAGAAACCTTGTCTGGCTTTGCTGGAACCTAGATAGTGGCAAGTACTAGGGAATAAATGTTTGTTGGAGGCAGTAGCTTTATTTTTATCTTATTTAATTATCAAAACAATCCTGAGATTCTTCTCTCATTATATAGATGAAGAAACTGAGGCCTTGACAAGTTAGACATATAAGTAATATAGTAACTTGCTCAGAGTCACAAACTCTAGCAGAGAATATAATTGAATCCAGACCTTTCTAACTGCAATGCACATTTTCTTTGGATATGAGGAATACCCTTTGAGGTGGGTACTATTCAACTCTCATTGCACAAATAAGGAATCTGAAGCTTAAGAGAGTCAACTGTCTTGTCCAAAGTCATAAGCTAGGATCCAGATTTAGGTACAGAGTCTTAACTCTAGTTGCTACATTAGACTACCTTTTCCTATTAAAAGATATACTATTTGCCATCAAGGGAGTTACAATTTTGATAGTAAAGGTTAAACTTGCAGCTTTTGGAGATTCTTTTTTTTTTTTTTTTTTTTTTATGTTTAGTTATTTTTGAGAGAGAGAGAGAGAGACAGAGCATGAGTGGGAGAGGGGCAGGGAGAGAGAGGGAGACACAGAATCCAAAGTAGGCTCCAGGATCCGAGCTGTCAGCACAGAGCCTGATGCGGGGCTTGAACCCCATGAACCATGAGATCATGACCTGAGCCGAAGTCGGACGCTCAACCGACTGAGCCACCCAGGCGCCCCAGCTTTTGGAGATTCTTGAGCAGAGGAGGAACATGGAAACACTTGTCAGAAGATCTGGCTGTTATTTGTCCATTCAAATGTTTACCGAATACCTGTGTACTGGGGCATCACAGGATGGTTAGTAATGCTTTAGGGAAATTTATTTGGCACACACAGGCTAATGAGAATGAAGAATACCAGCTACAACTGCAGTTACTCAGAAATCTTTGAATCATAGTACTGAAAATGAAGAGAAAACCTAGAGAACCCTCATTCATTCATTCAGCAAATATTTACTGTACTATGTACAAAGCTCTGTGTGAGGTGCTGGGGATACAGTGATGAGTAAGCCTTCATTGCACTTAGTTTGGTGGGAAGTGGAAGTGAGGAAAGACATGAAGCTTCTTACACAAAAATTCATTTTTTGGAGGAAAGATGGCGGCGTAGAGGACGCTGGGCTCATCGCGTCCTGCTGATCACTTAGATTCCACCTACACCTGCCTAAATAACCCAGAAAACCACCAGAAGACTAGCAGAACGGAGTCTCCGGAGCCAAGCGCAGACGAGAGGTCCACGGAAGAGGGTAGGAAGGGCGGAGAGGTGGTGAGCGCTACACGGACTGGCGGGAGGGAGCCGGGGTGGAGGGGCAGCCCGCCAGCCAAGTAGAGCCCCCAAGTCTGGCTGGCAAAAGCGGAGGGGCCGGATGGAGTGTGTTTGGACAGCAAGCGGGACTTAACACCTGGAAGGTTATAAGTTAACAGCTCTGCTCAGAGAACAGGAGGGCTGGAGGACAACGGGAGGGAGAGTTGCTGAGCCCGGGGAGGACAGAGCTCAGTTTGGTGGGGAACAAAGGCGCTGGCCAGCGCCATGTCCCTCGCCCATCCCCCAGCCAAAATCCCAAAGGGAACTTGCCTGCACCGCGCAAACACCCAACGCTGTGCTTCTGCGGATCCATCCCTCCGGCGGGTCTGACTCCCTTCCAGTGCCACAGGGCCCCTCCCGAAGCGGATCTCCGAAGGAAAAGTGAGCTGAGCCTGCCCCTCGCGCCCCTGTGCACCTTGCCGATCCACCCCAGCTAATACGCCAGATCCCCAGCACCGCAAGCCTGGCAGTGTGCAAGTAGCCCAGATGGGCCACGCCGCCCCACAGTGAATCCCGCCCCTAGGAGAGGGGAAGAGAAGGCACACACCAGTCTGACTGTGGCCCCAGTGGTGGGCTGGGAGCAGACATCAGGTCTCACTGCGGCCCCGCCCACCAATGCGAATTATTCAAGACAGCACAGGGGAAGTGCCCCACAGTCCCGCACCACTCCAGGGACTATCCAAAATGATGAAAGAGAAGAATTCTCCTCAAAAAAATGTCCAGGAAATAACAACAGCTAAGGAACTGATCAAAAATGATTTAAACAATATAACAGAAAGTGAATTTAGAATAATAGTCATAAAATTAATTGCTGGGCTTGAAAACAGTATAAAGGACAGCAGAGAATCTATTGCTACAGAGATCAAGGGACGAAGGAACAGTCAGGAGGAGCTAAAAAATGCTATCAATGAACTGCAAAATAAAATGGGAGATGACCATGGCTTGGATTGAAGAGGCAGAGGAGAGAATAGGTGAACTAGAAGATAAAATTATGGAAAAAGAGGAAGCTGAGAAAAAGAGAGATAAGAAAATCCAGGAGTATGGGGGAAAATTAGAGAACTGAGTGATGCACTAAAGAGAAATAATCTACGCATAATTGGTATTCCAGAGGAGGAAGAGAGAGGGAAAGTTGCTGAAGGTGTACTGTAAGAAATAATAGCTGAGAACTTTCCTGATCTGGGGAAGGAAAAAGGCATTGAAATCCAAGAGGCACAGAGAACTCCCTTCAGATGTAACTTGAATCGATCTTCTGCACGACATATCATAGTGAAACTGGCAAAATACAAGGATAAAGAGAAAATTCTGAAAGCAGCTAGGGATAAACGTACACTAACATATAAAGGGAGACCTATAAGACTCGTGACCGATCTCTCTACTGAAACTTGGCAGGCCAGAAAGGAATGGCAGGAAATCTTCAATGTGATGAACAGAAAAAAAAATGCAGCCGAGAATCCTCTATCCAGCAAGTCTGTCATTTAGAATAGAAGGAGAGATAAAGGTTTTCCCAAACAAACAAAAACTGAAGGAATTCGTCACCACTAAACCAGCCCTACAAGAGATCCTAAGGGAGATCCTGTGAGACAAAGTACCAGAGACATCGCTACAAGCATGAAACCTACAGACATCACAATGACTCTAAACCCATATCTTTCTATAATAACACTGAACGTAAATGGACTAAATGCGCCAACCAAAAGACATAGGGTATCGGAATGGATAAAAAAAACAAGACCCATCTATTTGCTGGGTCTACAAGAGACTCATTTTAGACCTGAGGACACCTTCAGATTGAAAGTGAGGGGATGGAGAACTATTTATCATGCTACTGGAAGTCAAAAGAAAGCTGGAGTAGTCATACTTATATCAGACAAACTAGACTTTAAATTAAAGGCTGTAACAAGAAATGAAGAAGGGCATTATATAATAATTACAGGGTCTATCCATCAGGAAGAGCTAACAATTATAAATGTCTATGCGCCAAATACGGGAGCCCCCAAATATATAAAACAATTACTCACAAACATAAGCAACCTTATTGATAAGAATGTGGTAATTGCAGGGGACTTTAACACTCCACTTACAGAAATGGATAGATCATCTAGACACACGGTCAATAAAGAAACAAGGGCCCTGAATGATACATTGGATCAGATGGACTTGACAGATATATTTAGAACTCTGCATCCCAAAGCAACAGAATATACTTTCTTCTCGAGTGCACATGGAACATTCTCCAAGATAGATCACATACTGGGTCACAAAACAGCCCTTCATAAGTATACAAGAATTGAGACCATACCATGCATACTTTCAGACCACAATGCGATGAAGCTTGAACTCAACCTCAGGAAAAAGTCTGGAAAACCTCCAAAAGCATGGAGGTTAAAGAACACCCTACTAAAGAATGAATGTTTCAACCCGGCAATTAGAGAAGAAATTAAAAAATATATGGAAACAAACAAAAATGAAAAGACAACAATCCAAATGCTTTGGGATGCAGCAAAGGCAGTCCTGAGAGGAAAATACATTGCAATTCAGGCCTATCTCAAGAAACAAGGAAAATTCCAAATACAAAATCTAACAGCACACCTAAAGGAACTAGAAGCAGAACAGCAAAGGCAGCCTAAACCCAGCAGAGGAAGAGAAATAATAAAGATCAGAGCAGAAATAAACAATATAGAATCTAAAAAAACTGTAGAGCTGATCAATGAAACCAAGAGTTGGTTTTTTGAAAATATAAACAAAATTGATAAACCTCTAGCCAGGCTTCTCAAAAAGAAAAGGGAGATGACCCAAATAGATAAAATCATGAATGAAAATGGAATTATTACAACTAATCCCTCAGAGATACAAACAATTATCAGGGAATACTATGAAAAATTATACGCCAACAAACTGGACAACCTGGAAGAAATGGGCAAATTCCTAAACACCCACACGCTTCCAAAACTCAATCAGGAGGAAATAGAAAGCTTGAACAGACCCATAACCAGCGAAGAAATTGAATCAGTCATCAAAAATCTCCCAACAAATAAGAGTCCAGGACCAGATGGCTTCCCAGGGGAATTCTACCAGACGTTTAAAGCAGAGATAATACCTATCCTTCTCAAGGTTTTCCAAAAAATAGAAAGGGAAGGAAAACTTCCAGACTCATTCTATGAAGCCAGTATTACTTTGATTCCTAAACCAGACAGAGACCCAGTAAAAAAAGAGAACTACAGGCCAATATCCCTGATGAATATGAATGCAAAAATTCTCAATAAGATACTAGCAAATCGAATTCAACAGCATATAAAAAGAATTATTCACCATGATCAAGTGGGATTCATTCCTGGGATGCAGGGCTGGTTCAACATTTGCAAATCAATCAATGTGATACATCACATTAATAAAAGAAAAGATAAGAACCATATGATCCTGTCAACCGATGCAGAAAAGGCATTTGACAAAATTCAGCAACCTTTCTTAATAAAAACCCTCGAGAAAGTCGGGATAGAAGGAACATACTTAAACATCATAAAAGCCATTTATGAAAAGCCCACAGCTAACATCATCCTCAATGGGGAAAAGCTGAGAGCTTTTTCCCTGAGATCAGGAACATGACAGGGATGCCCACTCTCACTGCTGTTGTTTAACATAGTGTTGGAAGTTCTAGCATCAGCAATCAGACAACAAAAGGGAATCAAAGGCATCCAAATTGGCAAAGATGAAGTCAAGCTTTCACTTTTTGCAGATGACATGATATTATACATGGAAAATCCAATAGACTCCACCAGAAGTCTGCTAGAACTGATACATGAATTTAGCAAAGTCGCAGGATACAAAATCAATGTACAGAAATCAGTTGCATTATTATACACTAATAATGAAGCAACAGAAAGACAAAGAAAGAAACTGATCCCATTCACAATTGCACCAAAAAGCATAAAATACCTAGGAATAAATCTAACCAAAGATGTACAAGATCTGTATGCTGAAAACTATAGAAAGCTTATGAAGGAAATTGAAGAAGATATAAAGAAATGGAAGAACATTCTGTGCTCATGGATTGGAAGAATAAATATTGTCAAAATGTCAATACTACCCAAAGCTATCTACACATTCAACGCAATCCCAATCAAAATTGCACCAGCATTCTTCTCGAAACTAGAACAAGCAATCCTAAAATTCATATGGAACCACAAAAGGCCCTGAATAGCCAAAGTAATTTTGAAGAAGACCAAAGCAGGAGGCATCACAATCCCAGACTTTAGCCTCTACTACAAAGCTGTCATCATCAAGACAGCATGATATTGGCACAAAAACAGACACATAGACCAATGGAATAGAATAGATATCCCAGAACTAGACCCACAAAAGTATGGCCAACTCATCTTTGACAAAGCAGGAAAGAACATCCAATGGAAAAAAGACAGTCTCTTTAACAAATGGTGCTGGGAGAACTGGACAGCAACATGCAGAAGGTTGAAACTAGACCACTTTCTCACACCAATCACAAAAATAAACTAAAAATGGATAAAGGACCTGAATGTGAGACAGGAAACCATCAAAACCCTAGAGGAGAAAGCACGAAAAGACCTCTCTGACCTCAGCTGCAGCAATTTCTTACTTGACACATCCCCAAAGGCAAGGGAATTAAAAGCAACAATGAACTACTGGGACCTCATGAAGATAAAAAGCTTCTGCACAGCAAAGGAAACAACCAACAAAACTAAAAGGCAACCTACAGAATGGGAAAAGATATTTGCAAATGACATATCGGACAAAGGGCTAGTATCCAAAATCTATAAAGAGCTCACCAAACTCCACACCCAAAAAACAAATAATCCAGTGAAGAAATGGGCAGAAAACATGAACACTTCTCTAAAGAAGACATCCAGATGGCCAACAGGCACATGAAAAGATGCTCAACGTCGCTCCTCATCAGGGAAATACAAATCAAAACCACATTCAGATATCACCTCATGCCAGTCAGAGTGGCCAAAATGAAGAAATCAGGAGACTATAGATGCGAAGATGTGGAGAAACGGGAACCCTCTTGCACTGTTGGTGGGAATGCAAATTGGTGCAGCCACTCTGGAAAACAGTGTGATGGTTCCTCAGAAAATTAAAAATAGACCTACCCTATGACCCAGCAGTAGCACTGCTAGGAATTTACCCAAGGGATACAGGAGTGCTGATGCATAGGGGCATTTGTACCCCAATGTTTATAGCAGCACTCTCAACAATAGCCAAATTATGGAAAGAGCCTAAATGTCCATCAACTGATGAATGGATAAAGAAATTGTGGTTTATATACACAATGGAGTACTACGTGGCAATGAGAAAGAATGAAATATGGCCCTTTGTAGCAACGTGGATGGAACTGGAGAGTGTGATGCTAAGTGAAATAAGCCATAGAGAGAAAGACAGATACCATGTTTTCACTCTTAGGTGGATCCTGAGAAACGTAACAGAAACCCATGGGGGAGGGGAAAAAACAAACAAACAAACAAACAAACAAACAAAAATAGGTTAGAGTGGGAGAGAGCCAAAGCATAAGAGACTCTTAAAAACTGAGAACAAACTGAGGGCTGTTGAGGGGTGGGAGGGAGGGGGGTGGGAGGGCACCTTTTGGGATGAGCACTGGGTGTTGTATGGAAACCAATTTGACAATAAATTTCCAAACAAAAAACAAAAAAAGAAAAAGAAAAAAAAATCATTTTTTTTTTTCCCACTAAGACAAGGACCATGAAAAGCATAGAGTGCTAACACAGTGCATTATGTCAACCTAACATAGTCTAAGGGGCCAGGGACAGCTTCCTTGAAGAAATATTTTGGAAGAGTTCATCCTGAACTCTACAGCATGAGTGAAGATAGCTTGGTAAAGAGGAGAGGGATAAGTGGGACACTTAGAGGAAAACCTGCATGAAAGCCAGGGGGCAGAATGAATACAACCCATCTGGCTAGGATGGGAGAAGGGTTGTAGATGAGGTTGATGAGACAAGTGGAAGCCACAAATGCAAGACCTTCTAATTTTAATTTTGAAAATACTATTCCTGCCACATGGGGGAGAATGGATTAAAGAAGGACAAAAACAGTTCCAGAGAAGCCTTTAGGCTTTCTAGAAGCGTAAGCAAGAGTCATACTGGTGCAGTCTGGGCGACAGAAGTGGACATGGAGAGATCCTCCAAATGGCATGGAAGTGTGTGCAGGAAGCTGAGAAGTGGCAGGAAGGGTGCTAAGCATTTGCACTGATCAAATATGGGGATGGTTCTGTTTACCAAGATATGGATGACTGGAAGAGGACCAGGTTTGGTGGAAAGCACAGGAGTTCAGCTTGTGAAACACTGAGTTTCAAGTGGCTGTGTCATCCAAGTAGAGATTTAAGAAAAGGAGCTGGATATCCTAGTCTGAAGATCAAGTTTGTATTTTACCTAAACTGGAGCTATAACGTTGGGAGCTATTAATGGATAGATAATACGTGAAGCCAAGGAAGTAGACAAGATCCCCTAGATGGAGAATATAGCATGAGAACAGAAGAGAAACTCCGATTATATCCTGAGGAACTCACACACTTAAAGATCTGGTAAAGAGGCTGATTCTATAAAGAAGATTGAGAAATAATAGCTAGAGAGGTAAGAGGAAACCAGGAGACTGTGGTGTTAGTAAATCGAGGGAATGGTCAATAGTGTCAAAAGGTACTGAAGTCCAAATAAGATAGGAATGGAGAAATGCCATTAGGTTTGGTGATATAAGCACCACCTGTGATCTTAGAACTGTTTTGTGCAGAACAAGTGGATACCAATATCTGATCTCTTATTTGTACCAAATTAATATTCATCTCTTGCCACCTGACTTCTACTTTATAGAGTAACATCATCTGCACGTTATTCTAGCTCCACTGTATGAATTGGTCATATATATGTCATATATGAGTGATTCCACTGGCCATTTCACCCCATGAGTTGACGTGAGTGGTAACATAAGCAGTATAAAGTGGGAGACTGTGAAAGTTTCCCTTAGTCACTTCCAGGTTCTCTATGTCCCTTTTACCACAAGCACTCTGCTACAGTGAAAGTGATTCCAGTGTTTAAAGATACAGTATGTATTTTTCATACAACATGGCCCCTAAACGCAAGCCAACTTCGTCATCTGGTTTTCAAACAGGACCAGCCATCTGCTTCATTGCTGGAAGAAAAGCAGGCTGCACTGAACTCATTGTTAGATAGTACACGACCTCCAACTCAGTGCCTCCTAAGAGACTTCTCAGGGTAATTCTGACTATATTCCATTTTATCATGGTACTGACGTGGGAACTAGTTTAAGATGACACGCTGAAGAGAGAAGAAATGCCTAGGACTTCCTGGGGTGAGGGAGTCCCAGCCAAGACAGACTCTATCCTAGCTCTGAGGTATGTTTTCTGCTGAATTTTCTATCCTTCTAGTTCTGGAGGCAGCCCAAAGTAAAGCTTTTGTACCTACTTGATCCTACCTTGTTACTCTGAACTTAAGTTTTGTTTTCCTGACTTTAGCATTTCCGATTCCTTAAGTTTTGTTTTCCTGACTTTAATACTTCCACTTCCTTTCATCCTGCTCCATCTAACATTGAGCAAATACAGCAGACACCTCAAACGAAGACTCCAATTATTCTTACTAAACTGTTTTTGGAAATCACATCTTGAAATATACGATTAAATTCTAGGTTCAAGGAGAACTGTTATCTTATTTTTATTTTGTATTACACAGGATATATACTAAAGACGAAGCCTACAAAAACTGTTCAATGCACATTTGTGCAGTACAACACCTCCCCACTTCTGCAGAATTACACTAAAACAATGCAGCTGAATAAGAGAAAAATCTTAGAAATACAGATAGGTTATTCCACCAACAAAATAACTTAAATGAAGCCACACAATAGTAACAAAACCCAAAATCTGTTAGTGGGCTCCTCTTTCCCAAGAGCTGGCGGGGAGGGGGGGGGGGGAGCTCTAGACTTGAGCAATTTGCAAGCAAGAAAATCCTGCCCTCTGCTGCTGAATTAAGAAAAAGGTCTCAGCACAAGAAATCTACTTTCCTGAAGGGCAAGTTATACTCTGAGCAAAACACTAGGTCAAAGGCAGAAGGTGAGCAAAGTAAACGCTTTTCTGGATTACTAACTCTAGGCGATCCTAATTTCTCAACATCTTAAATACACTCACTCTGACATTGAATGCAAAGTAAGTGGGGTTTCAAAAACAGGAAGGTTCTCCCTCCCCCATTATTTCTCCCCCATCGGCTATTTGTCAGTTAGAGGGGCTACCACCCGGTACTACAGTGATTTAGGGGATGGCTGGAATCGGAGCGTCTGACGGTGGTCCTGAGTGGGGCAGCCTGGCCCGGGCAGGTCACCGAGCTCCAGGGTGCCGGCTCACAGCCTCTCCGTCTCCGGAGAGCAGTTGTCGCAACCCCAGTTCCGTGTGTCCCGCAGGCCCGGGTGTTTGTCGGAGAGGAAGAGGGACGTTTACCTGCTGCCGATCCCTACCAAGTAGGTGTTGGTGCCCTGCAGGGTCATGGGTCCCGGGTTACAGCCCAGAACGCGCACCACCCTGCTGGACAGCCGCTCGATGCGCTGCAGGACAGTCGACATCTCGGTTTCCGCCACCCGCGACGCGCGGAGACCAGAGCGCGGAACTGGTGACTGGGCTCGGGGCGGGGCCGGCAGTCAGCTGACGCCGCGCTCTCCAGACGGGAGGAGAGCTCAGCTGTGCTGGGGGCGGGGCCAGAGGTCAAAGGACGCCTCCCGGGCTGCGCGGGCACCGGCGGGAGGGCGGGCGAGCGAAGGCGCGTGGCTCGAGGCGTCTTGAGGCCGGGTTGGGTTCCGGCTCGTCGGGCGCTGTCGCCTGTCACAGAGCCTGGTGCCTTCACAGGGATTTGTGTCCAGACAGGCGAGTTCATCTCAGTGGTCCAGAGACGTTTTAACCCAGGAGGTCTCGTAGTGGAGCAAAGGGCAGGCAGGTGTGGGGTTGGTTACAAAACACTGGCACCTCGTTGTTTTTAGGCCCTGGCGGTGTGTGAGTGTGTGTGTGAGGGAGAAGGAGCTTGTGAATCTTTCATAATAGCGGCAGCTAATATTTACTTAGTCCTTACTGCTATGCTGAGTGCTTTCTCTAGACACTATTTAACCCTCACAACATTAAGACGTAGGCGCTATTTTTATGGCCGCTTTATAAATGAAAAACGGAGATTTGGAGACTTGCCCAGGTGACAGCTATGAACCCCCGCTCAGCGTCTGCTGCTTTGCCCCCATCTGGTCACGTTCAAGGAGCTTGTCCCTCCCTCCGCGGGCCGTGTTCCTGCCCAGACACCTCGGTCGGCCTTGAGGAGTTGTGTGCCTAAGACCTAAGGGAGTTATTTTCTCTATAAGGAGTCCATTTCTAAGCGGTTCAGCACTAACTATCCCAGTATTAACCGCTGCTACCTATTAAAAAAAAAAAAAATCTAGTTACACGTTACCTAAAAGGAAATGCACAGATCCTATGATCAGTTTCATTGAGTTTCGGCAATCGTATGTAAGCCCTACCTCAAAAGCGATCTAGATCATCTCCACTGTCCCAGCCCGCTTCTTTTTCAAAACAAATGAGAAATTGACAGTAGATGCTTGTGGTTCTAAAATTTAGGAAACACAGTTTAACTTTTTTGTTTTGTTTCGTTTTTGTTTTGCGGGTATTTCTGAAGAAAAGACTGCTATTAATTTGTACAATATTTATTTTGCAAATCATTAGTTTACTATTCCAGATTTCTTGAAAGACACACCTGTATCATGTATAACATTTTCTTTGCCTTGTGTCTCAAAGATGTACTTTTAATGGAAAAGTGTTTCAAAAACCTTTGCTGAAATAATCGCGTAAATTATCCCCTTTGTAATAGGAAGGCTGGCAATATGCCCTTTAAAAAAAAATGTTTGGAAGAATCATAAAAATTCCCCACATCAGGCATTTTCAACTTCCCAATTTTATTTATTTGTAGCCATCACTTAATGGGTATTCAGTCAGGAAGCTACTTCCATTTTCCTTTTTTAAAATTCCTGAGCTGGGAAGTCAGCCAACCTTTGAGAAAATGGTGGAACAATAATTTCTGGGACTTGTGGGCAGCTCCATTCTTCTATCCCTCGACTTTTTGTTTTAAGTTAGAATTTCCTTTGTGGGTTCCATCTCAAGTTCTTTTAATCTGTTGCCAAGCTCTTCATTTGGCAGAGAATGGACCCAACAAATAATATAAAAGTTGAGTGACTTGATTTGAGACATTAGACACCAGCAGAAGAGGAGGAACAGAGATTGGGTAGTGAACTTGGTTTGGACAACTGAAATTAGGATGATTATGGGATATTCTGGTAAAGAAATATATAGACAGTTGGTTATATGTGTTGAGCTCAGAAGAGTTCTAAGCTGCTGATACAAAATTGTCTTTGTGGATATGTTTAGAAATGTGACTTGAAGTTAAAGCCCTTCAAGAAATAAGATGAAAGATTTTATATTCTGTTCAGTTAATTTATTTACAATCATTTATCATCTGCCTGCAATGTGCAACGTATTGTTGTAGACATATGGGGGGGGGTGTTAAAAATGTTAGTTGGCTTTCTAGAGGTTTATAACTAGGAAGGAGACATACATTATCTTATTTTAAAGCATGTGTGGGTAAATCCTAGTGAAGTATAGTTGAAGTGGTGGGATTGCAAGGGGGAAGGGGAGAATCAAATTAACTGGGAAGATCTGGGAAAGCTTAAAGGTGGTAGGGCTTTGAACTGATTCTTAAAGGACTGATAGAACTTGATCAGGTAGATGGAGGTAGGAAGGGTATTCTAAACAGTAAATAATGTTGAGAAAAGGCTTGGAAATAGAAGAACTGTAGTATTTATTTGGGGAAGAGAAATCAATAATCATATGTTCTTGGGGCATAGGGTTTGAGAAGGTATATAGTTTGAAAAAGGTAGGTGGTACTAAGTTAAAAATACTTCGTAAATTTCTTTATCAGAGTACTTCAAATTGAACAATCTCTCTCCTTCCTTTTCATACACTTTTCATCTACTTGGATATGCTGGGAAGCAAATTGTATTTTCTTGAAACTTAAATTTTGAATACAGTAAAACCTTGTAACCTAGTTAACTTATAAAAGGGGCCATGTGATTCCTTCTCCCAATGTGATAGTTATGAAAGGGTGTACTGTTAGTTCCAGTGACATAAACTCTGTTATCACTAGATGAGGAAATCCCATAATATGACTAACAGATGATTTCAGTTTCATTTTAGTATTCGATCTTAAAGGTTTACATACCCTTTAATGACACTTATTTTCAGTGAAGAAGAAATAAAAGATGCCAAGGATGAAGATTTTCCAGAAGGGACTTTGAGTTAAAGACAGCTTTTTATACTTGGCAAGTAAGTCTGTATTTTATATGTATTGAATTTGGTTAACAAACGAAAGTTTGCTAGTTTTTATTTCTTCAGATGTCTGGATTATTGCAAAGAGATCCCACACAGCGGGCAAAGGTTATTTATTTTGGCTGGCAGCCAGTTAGCCACATAGCTGGGTTGACCTTTGACTGAAATTGGATTGAAACTGTCCTATTAAGTCAGCAAGTATCACAAATTCTCTATGAAGTCAAATTTTGTAGGTGGTATTATTTGTCCTAAGGTGATAAATGGAACAGTGATTATACTGTAGGGATAGATAGGAACCATCCTTTATATAATTTATACAACTATGTGGTCATTGAAGGAGCTGGAGAGCCTCTTTATGAGAGCTGCTATGTTTATTTCCTTGCTATGTAGTTTTCTTTCCAGTTGGCATTATGTTCTGCCTGACTAAGTTAGGAATATAGAAGTTGCCATGTCAGATCAGTCTATTGAGTCTGATGTTTTGCCAATAACTTAGAAATTATTTTTGCCATTTTGTAAAATTTGTTTCAGAATTGCAAGTGACTTCCATATCCAGGCCAGGTAAAGGAAACTATCTTTGTGGGGATAGTGATTAAGAAATGTACCCATGGAGTGCTTAGGTCTGTAACGTTAAGGAAATTATCTACATTAAAGTCCGTTTACTCATTAGAGATAACTCACAAGCCTCAGAATTCTGGCCAATAATACCCTTCTCATAGAGATTTGTGAATATTAAATAAAATTGTCTAAAAATACTTCACACATAGTAAACCCTCAGCAGTGGTAGCTATTGTTACTATTATCTGTTCTTCCATTATATATGTGATATTCTTTTCCCTAGGTAGTGAAGCTTAACAAATTTCTTTTTTAAAATTAAAAATAGGACTACTCTATGACCTAACAATTGCACTACTAGGTATTTACCCAAAACGGATACAAAAATACTGATTGGAAGGGGCACATGCACCCCGATGTTCACAGCAGCATTATCAACAATAGCCAAATTATGGAAAGAGCCCAAAGATCTATTGACTGATGAATGGATAAAGAAGATGTGTATATCTATACAATGGAACATTACTCAGCCATCGAAAAGAATGAAATCTTGCCATTTGCAGTGATGTGGTTGGAGCTAGAGTGTATTATGTCTAGCAAAATAAGTCAGTCAGAGAAAGACAAATACCATATGATTTCACTCATATGTGGAATTTAAGAAACAAAACAGATGCATATAGGGGCAGGGAGAAAAAAAAGAGGGAGGCAAACCATTAGAGACTCTTAATGATAGAGAACAAACTAAGAGTTGCTGGAGGGGAGGTGGGCGGGGGATGGGCCAAATGAATAATCAGTATTAAGGAGGGCACTTGTGATGAGCACTGGGTGTTACATGTAAGTGATGAATCACTAAATTCTCCTGAAACTGATATTATATTATATATTATATATAATGATATATATTATATCAGTATATATATAATATACTATAATATATAGTATATTATATACTATATATTAACTAGAATTTAAATAAAAACTTACAAAAATACTATATTTTTTAGAATGATATTAGAACAGGGTTTGGATGCACATTGAACACATCCAGTATGACCATGGTAAGGAATTTGCCAATTTTTAGTGGAGCTTTTGTTTCTGGAGGATATATTTGAAATCTAGTACATTAGATTTTCAAACTAGCTGTTCTTTTCACCTGGAAAACTTTTCTACATGATATAGACATAACTAATTTCATTACTCATTTGCCTACCTCCTCAGTGAGGCCTGTCCTGACTATTCTAGTTAAAATTGCAACTCATAATGGGGGGCACCCGGTGGCTTAGTCAGTTGGGGGACCGACTTCAGCTCAGGTCATGATCTCATGGTCTGTGGGTTTGAGCCCCTCATCGGGCTCTGTGCTGACAGCTCAGAGCCTGGCACCTCCTTCAGATTCTGTGTCTCCCTCTCTCTTCTCTTCCCCCCCACCTTGTGTTCTATCAAAAATAAGTAAATATTAAAAAAATTAAAAAAAATAAAATTTCAACTCATGATGAGACTATCTCTACTCTCAACTCCTAGAGTTGTATTTTTTTCCATAATACTTATCACCTTCCAGTATAATATTTCATTCACTTACTGTTTTTATTGTTAATTGATTGTCTTCCTCTGCTAGGATGTAAGTTCCACAAGGGCAGGAATTTTTGTCTCTTTTGTCATTTGATATATCCCAAAAGCCTAAAATAGCACATGGTAGGTTCTAAGTAAGTATTTAATTCAATTGAACAGAACCTTCTGATTAAATCTCATCCTCCTAACCTCCATGCTTATGTTGGGCATGATGTCTTTCATTTTAAAATAAGAAGCATACTGCAAGGAAATTCATGGCCTGCTGGATAGGGAAAACTCAGATTTTAAAATTATTTTTTTCTATACTGTTGGCCACAGCATTCTTGACAGGAAAAGTAGTAATAGCGAGCTTTTTTTTTTTTTTTTTTTTTCTGTAAGAAGAGTGAAATACCTTTTCATATAATTTTGAAGACTTTTAAACAAAATACTTATACGTGGTAAAATAACGAGAACACTGTAAGTATTGGGTTGTGTGTGTTTTTAGTAACATTGCCCCCTCCTGGTTTTTAAAGTAATAAATGTTCTTTATAGAGCATATCAGGTGTTAGTCTATTCAGGCTGCCATAACAGACTACCACAGACTATGTGGCTTAAACAACAGAAATTAATTGTTTATAGTTCTGGAGTCCAGAAGTCCAATATCATGCTGCCAGCAGGGTTGGTTTCTTGTGAGTCCTCTTTTTGTTGGTTGCAGATGACTGCCTTCTTGCTGTGTCCTCATGTGAGTGTATGGGAGGAGGGTGTGTGGGGGAGATAGGTCTGTGTTGTCACTTCATTGAAAAAAAATTTAACGTTTTATTTTATTTTTTGAGAGACAGAGACAGAGTGCGAGCAGGGGGAGGGGCAGAGAGACAGGGAGACACAGAATCTGAAGCAGGCTCCAGGCTGTGTCAGCACATGGGGCTTGAACCCATGAATGCGAGATCATGATCTGGGCTAAAGTCGGATGTTCAACCAACTGAGCCACCCAGGCACCTCTGTCACTTTGTTTTATAAGCGCATCAGTCCTATTGGATTAGGGCTCGGTCCTTATTATTCCTTTTAAACTTAATTACCTCCTGAGAGGCCTATCTTTAAATACAGTCACACTGGTAGTTAGTACTTCAACATAAGAACATGCCACAGTATTTATTTTTACTTAACATTCTTGAAAGTGAAGTCAAAGATGGCAAACTCAGATGCTTATAGAGATCAGGGAGGCAGGCAAGGTAATGATGGTAACTTAACATTTATTGAGCTCTAACTGTATGCCAAGTGCTAGAGGTTTATGTGTATTACACATATTACCTTTCTTAGTTTTCACAACAACCCTGTGAGGTATATGCCATTATTATTTCCATATTTCAGGTGAAAGAAAATAAGGCATAGGCAGGTAAAAGAACATGTTTAAGGACACACAGCTAGTAGGTAGCTGTATTAGCATTGAGACCCAGCTGCTGAAATGACTGAAGTTAGGTGGCTTGCTACTGTGGTGAACTTGAGAGAGCATGCCCCCATTAGTAGGAGGCATCCACTACTAATGAAGGAATATTAGCCTATTGTAGCAGTTCTTTCAGTTTTTTGATAGCCGTGAAAAATCTGGATTTTTATATGAAATATTGGCAATTACTTAGGAAAATAAAAAAAAAACCCTGTTGACTCAAACTTTTTTTTTTCCTTTTTTTGTAGCTTTGAAACATTTTATTATAAAAACCTGGCACTCTTAAACATAAACTAATAAGAACTTAAAATTCATTGCCCATGCAGCACCTGGGTGGCTTAGTTTGTTGAGTGTCTGACTCTTGATTTTGGCTCAGGTCATGATCCCAGGATCAAGCCCCGCATCAGGCTCCATGCTGAACGTGGAGCCTGCTTGGGATTCTCTCTCTCTATCTCTCTGCCCCTCTCCCCAACTCTCTCTCTCTCTCTCTCTCTCTCTGTCTCCCTAAAATTAAAAAAAAAAATCATTGCATATTTACTTCATTTTTTAGCTTGACCTTGTAGTAAATCTTTAGCTTCATTGATTTTGGCTGCTGTAAGGAGATCCTCTCTTGTCTAGGTGATTTAAAATTGTAATTCGTTGATGAGCATCTCTTATTTTTCCTTTATTGGCAGTAGAACTTATGCCTACTACTTATTTTTTATTTTTATTTTATTATTATTATTATTATTTTTTTTTTTTTTAGCTTACTCCTGCTATTAGTGCTGCTTCTCATTTTGTCATTTCGGGTTCAAACCCACCTCTGTAATAGCGACCACTGAAGGCAGATTTTGGTAGACTTTGAAAAGCTTGTTTTGCTTTAGGCTCCGTATGGTTTATGGCTTACAAAATTATAACAGCCTGCAAATCCTGCAGCAGTAATGGTCAATCCATTTGCTACCACTGTACTGGCTCTGGCTCTGGGTCTGGTTTAAGTCCCCTGCTTCTACCCAGCCTAGAGGCTGCAGCCACCAATTCCATGCCTTTACCAGAGAGCACCACTGGCTGGTACAAAGGGCCCAGACACACACACCCCACGAAATGTGGGAGCATCTTTCAAGTCAGACAGATTTTGTCTGTGGATTGCATTCAGCCCACATTTATAAAATAGGGGTCATAATAGTAGTACCTATCTCCTAAATTTGATGTAAGAATTAATCTTACATCAAATTTAATCTTACATCAAATTTAATCTTACATCTAAATCTTGTATAAGATTTAGTTTAATGCCTGACACATAGGGCTAAGTAAATGTTAGCTAACATTAGTAGCATAAACATTTTTTCCAGTCATTCAAATTCTTTAAAAGTATAATTTACTATTATTTTTATTTTAAGAGATTATATAAGTAATACATGAGTACATATCTCTTGTAAAAAACTCCAACAATATAGAAGAGTAATTAATTACAGGATTGAAATTGCATTTACTTTCTATTCCCAACTTCCTTACTTTCTCCATATATAATTGAAAACCATAAATGCTATATTTTTCCTTCTGGCACTTGCTTTTTTTTGCTTAACATATCTTGGAGATCTTCTGAAGTCAATTTATACAGAGCTGCTTCATTCTTTTTAAAAGTTGCATAGTATATTCTTTGCTATGGAGGTAAATTAACTTATTGAACTAGGTCTCTTGTCATCTAAATAGTTTTCAACTTTTTGCTGTTCTAAAAACAGGTTTTGCAAAGAGCACATATCTTTGTACACATTTGTGACTATTTCCCTAGGCTTGATTCTTAGGTAGAATTGCTGAATCGAAACCATATAAAGTTAACTATAGGGAACAAACTGATTGTTACCAGAGGGGAGGTGGGTGGGGGGATGGGTGAAATAGATGATGGGGGATTAAGAAGTGAATTTGTGGTGATGAGCACTGGGTGATGTACAGAATAGTTGAATCACTATATTGTACACCTGAAACTAATATAACACTGTGTGTTAACTAATGAATTAAAATAAAATTTAAGAACCAGATTAAAAATTTTCACAGCTGTTGCACCTTTGTTAAATATTTTTTGGTAGTTGTGTAATGTTGCATTTTGTGAATCTACCGTTATTTACCAGTTCCTTATGTTGCCACATTTAGATCATTTCTAGTTTTTTGCCACTTTAGATAGACAAGTGATAAATATTTTTGTTAGTAGGTTATGGTTTTTAAAAGGTAAGTAGTCTGACAGGAAGTTGTCAACTAATAAGTTTATTTCTGAGGCTTTACTTTACCAAAGCTATTATAAGAACTGTATGTAGTGGTGATATGTTGTTTTTAGAAAAAGTACATGTTTGATAAAGTCATGGACTAATATTATACTCAAGATTTTTAGAATCTTTTATGTATCTTTCATTTTAGGTGTTGTCATCTGTAATGAAGATCATTGAGAAAACTGAATGAAGACTTTTAACATTGGATCTGGATAGGAGATTTAGAAAAGAAAATTAAAATTAGTCACTTTAGTTTTAGTGTTCCAATCTATAATATTTATTCTTTCTTCTGAATAAATTCAGGGAACAGAAACTAAAATTCATTGCTATCCTAATGGACACAAATATTTGTTCTTTGTGTGTGTGTGAGAGAGAGAAAAAAGTAGCTAACCAAGAGCTATAGTGATTCATAATGAAATACACTAAATTGAATTTTATGATGTCAGTTCTTGGCATTGTAATCTATATAACTGATTTAATTGTGGACATCTGGGTGTCTGTCAGGTTTTTCCATGATGGACAATATGTTTTTGGTATTTTAACAGTAAGCTTTATGTTCTTTGGAACACTTGTGGTTCAGTGTTTTAGTTATTCTTGGTTCAAGGCTGATTTAAAAAAAGCAGGCCAAGAAAGTCAACGTTGTTTTCTTCTACTTCATTGCTTGCAAGGAGGAGTTTTTACAAGGTGAGCATACACTTTTGATCATTAACACTATTTTTCCTTCATCCAAATAAAAACTATGTTTCTGTGTTTGGGTAGTGAAATGTACAAAGATCCCCTATTTGCATGTAGCACAAAGGTTACTTGCTCCTTAGTATCAGTGCTTATATGAGTCATTGCTGTACTGTTAGAATTTTCCAGATTCATTAATAGAATGTTTTAATTTACCTAATTAAGTTATTTTTTCTGATATGTATTCACTTAATATAGGAGGGAAATGACTCTTTTCTGTGCCTTGTGAATCTTCTATCTTCTATTTTATATTCCAAGCCTGATAATGTAAATATAGATTATCAGTTGCAACTCTGATAGAGCACTTAATTTTTCAAGTTACTTATGCCACTGATTTAACTAAATGAAATTTTTACTGCAATAATGCAGTAGCCATGTGCAGAACTAAAAACAACCTTAAGAATCATCTTGTTCAAAACCTTATTTTATAAAGAAACTAGTATCCAAATAGTCCTGAGAATTCTGTGATTTTCCGTATGTCTAATTTCATCTGACATTTTCATTATTATATTAAGGAATTTAATTATGTTAAAAGCAATATATATATTCTAGGTAAAGAGAAAAATTAAAGACAAATATTAAGATGATAGGATTAATTGTTTTGTTACAGTTAGATTTTGAATTTGGGCTATTTTAATAACCATCTATCTTGAGAGATATTTTAGTGGCTCTAGAAATCTAGTGAGTAGTTATTTTGTCTCTGCATATTATATTTTCTTGGGTTTCCATTGTTGCTATTCAGAAATTAAATGCCAGTCTTTTCTAAAGTTTTGCCACATTTCCTTCTGGGATTCCAAGAAAATATAAATTAGACCTCACACTATCTAACGTGAGTGTTACATGTTAGATGTTCTCAATTTTTATTTTCTGACTCTCTGTGGTACATTCTGTGAATTTTTTTCATAACTCTTTTAAAAAATTTCACTAGTACTTTCTTTTGCTGTGGGCAAAATGTTATTACATCCAACCACTGAGTTTCAAATTTTGACTATTATAATTTTTATATTTGGAAACTCTATTTGGTTCTTTTCAAGTCTGCTATGTCACTTTTTATAATTTCCTTAGTTGTTTCATTTATAATTGCAATGTCTGAAGCCTTTTCAGGTTTGTTCCAACTGGTTCTGCTTCTGCTATCGAGCACTCATATTGCCTTGTTTTCCTGTGTACCAGGTGTCAATGATCATGTTCTGGTCATTGCTCTTGAAAAAATTATTTGTGGGGCCTTCACCAAGCCCTCTGTAGAGGCTTTGAGTTTATTCTTAGGAGATGCCTAAAAGGTCTATCATATGGGATCTACATTTAAATTCTTAGCTTGAGGTTCCTTGGTCTTACTTAGGTAATGCATAACTGGTATACGACTCTGTTCCAGGAAAGTCTGTGTCAACAATAAATATACTGATCAGTTTTTAAACAAATCAGCTTATTAAGGTATAATTTTACATATGATAAGATGCACATATACATATATAAAAGATATCTTAAGAGTTTTGAGTCATTTAGTCTTCTAATCCATGAACAAGGTTTTTCTGTCCATTTATTTAGACTTTTGAAAATTTCCTTAAACAAAGTTTTGTGGTTTTTTCACGTATAGGTCTTTTTTTAAAGTTTATTTATTTACTTTGAGAGAGAGAGAGAGAAAGAGAGAGAAAGAGCATGTGCAAGAGGTGGGGGAGCAGAGAGAGAGGGAGGGAGAGAATCTCAAGCAGATTCTGCACTGTCGGTGCAGAGCCCTATGTAGGGCTTGATCTCATGAACCACGAGATCATGACCTGAGTAGAAATCAAGAGTCTAACACTCAACGGTCTGAGCCACCAGGTGTCCTTAATGTATAGGTCTTATATATGTTTTGTTATAGTTATCCCTAAGTGTTTCATTTTTTTGGATGCTATTATAAGTGCTATTTATTTTTAATTTTAATTTCTAATTCTTTATTGCTGATATATAAAAGTATAGTTTTTATTTTTTAAATGGATTTAAAAAAACTGAAGTATAGTTTATATATTAGTTTCAGATGTACAACACAGTAATTCAACTATTACATATGTTACAAAATGCTCACCAGGATAAGTGTGGTTACCATCTGTCACCACACAAAGTTATTATATTATCGACTACATATCCTATGCTGTACTTTTTATCCTCATTTATTTTATAACTGGAGGTTTGTACCTCTTACTCCCCTTCACCTATTTTGCTTATCCTCTCATTCCCTGCTTCTGGTAACTGCCAGTCTGTATTTATGAGTTTGTTTCTGTTTGTCTTGTTTTGATTTTTAGATTCCACAGATAAGTGAAATCATATGATATTTGTCTTTCTCTGACTTATTTCACTCAGCATAATGCCTTCAAGGTCCATCCATGTTGTTGCAGAATGAGCAAGAGCTCATTCTTTTATGGCTGAGTAATACTCCATTGTGGGAGTGCCTGGGTGGTTCAGTCGGTTAACTGCCAGACTCCTGATTTTGCCTTAGGTCATGACTCACGGTTCGTGAGATCGAGCCCTGTGTTGGGCTCTGCACTGAAAGCATGGAGCCTGCTTGGTATTCTCTCTCTCCCTCTCTGCCCCTTCCCCACTTCTGCACACGTGCACATGCACTCTCTCTCAAAATAAATAAACATTAAAAAAATACTCTGTTGTGAATATACTACATCATCCTTATCCATTCATCTATTGATAGATACTTTGGTTGCTTCCGTATCTTGGTTATTGTAAATTATGCTGAAGTACACATAGGAGTGCATATATCTTTTTGAATTACTATTTGTGGGGGGGTAAATGTGGAAGTGAAATTATTGGATTGTATAGGATTTCTATTTTTAATTTTTTGAGGAAACTATGTTGTTTTCCATAGTGGATGTACCAATGTATATTCCCACCAATAATGCATGAGGGTTTGCTTTTCTCTACCTCCTTGCCAACACTTATTTTATGTCTTTTTGATACTAGCCATTCTGATTGGTGTGAGGTGATATCTCATTGTGGGTTTCGATTTGATTTCCCTGATAATTGGTGATGTCGAGCATGTTTTCATGTGTCTGTATGTCTTTTTTGGAAAAAAATATCTCTTCAGGTTGTCTGCCGATTTTTTTATCAGATCATTGTGGGTTTTTGGTGTTGAGTTGTATGAGTTCTTTACATATTTTGAATATTAACCCCTTGTCAGATATATCATTTGCAAATATGATAGGTTACCTTTTTTTTTTGTTGATGGTTTCCTTTGTTTTGTAAAATCTTTTTAGTTTGATGCAGTCCCAGTAGTTTATTTTTGCTTTTGTTTCCCTTGCCTGTGGAGACAGATCCAGAAAAATGTGGCTAAGGCTGATGTCAAGAGTTTACTGCTTGTGTTTTCTTTTAAAAGTTTTATGGTTTTAGGTATTACATTTGGGTCTTTAAACCATTTTGAGTTTATTGTTGTGTTAAAAAGTGGTCCGGTTTCGTTCTTTTGCTTGTAGCTGTACAGTTTTCACAGCACCATTTATTAAGGAGACTGTCTTTTTCCCATTGTATATTCTTGCTTAGTTTTTGTGGATTAATCGACATACAAGCATGGGTTTATTGCTGGACATTATTCTATTCGTCGATTTATGTGTCTTTTTTTTTTTTGGTGCCAATACCATGCTGTATTTTTAAAAAATGTTTATTTTTGAGAGAGAAAGCATGAGCGGGATAAAGGCAGAGAGAGAGGGGGGCAGAGGATCTGAAAACGGGCTCTGTGCTGACAACAGAGAGCCTGACGTGGGGCTTAAACTCATGAACTATGAGATCATGACCTGAGCTGAACTCAGAGGCTTACCCGACAGAGACACCCAGGTGCCCCAATACCATACTATTTTGATTACTATAGTTTTGCAGTATAGTTTGAGATCTGGGATTATGACACCTCCAGCTTTGTTCTTTCTTAAGATTGCTTTGGTTTTTCAGGATCTTTTGTGTTTCCATACAATTTTAGGATTATTCATTTTAGTTTTGTGAAAAGTACTGTTGGTATTTTGATAGGGTATTTTGTGTTGGATCTTTAGATTACTAGAGTAATATGAACATTTTAACAATATTTGTTTTTCCAATCCACAAGCATGGTATATTTTCTCACTTGTTGTGTTTTCTTCAGTGTCTTACAGTTTTTAGTGTACAGGTTAAATTCACTTCCTTGGCTAAATTTATTCCTAGGTATTTTATTCTTTTTTAATTTTTTTAATGTTTATTCATTTTTGAGAGACAGAGAGAGACAGAGCATGAGCAGGAAAGGGGCAGAGAAAGGGAGACACAGAATCCAAAGCAGGCTCCAGGCTCTGAGCTGTCAGCACAGAGCCCAACATGGGGCTTGAACTCACAAACTGCGAGATCATGACCTGAGCTGAAGTCGGATGCTCAACCGACTGAGCCACCCAGGCACCCCCACTAGGTATTTTATTCTTTTTGATGCATTTGTAAATGGGATTTTTCTTTCTTTCTGCCAGTTAGTTGTTTGTGTGTAGAAACACAACACATTTCTGTATGTTGATTTTGTATCCTGCAACTTTACTGAATTCGTTTATTAATTCGAATAGTTTTTTGGTGGAGTCTTTAGGGTTTTTATATATAGTATCATGTCATCTACAAATAGTGACAGTTTAACTTTTTTCTTACCAATCTGGGTGCCTTTTATTTCCTTTTTTGCTGTGGCTAGGACTTCTAGTAATAGGTTGAATAAAAGTAATGAGAGTGGACATCTTGTCTTGTTCCTAATCTTAGATGAAAGCTCACAGGTTTTCACCAATGAGTATGATATTGGCTTTGGGTTTGTCATACATGGTTTTTATTATGTTGAGGTATGTTCTCTCCAAGCCCAATTTGTTAGAGTTTTTATCATGAATGGATGTTGTGCTTTGTCGGCTGTTTTTCTGCATCTCTTGAGAGGATCATGATTTTTATCCTTCATTCTTGTTTTTTATAATGATCTTCTATCCTATGACTTTGATAGGGTCACTTATTAGTTCTAATAGCTTTTTTGGTAGACATTTACTAGTTACAGTAACTCTTTTGTAGACTCCTTAGGAATTTTTTTTAGGAATTTTTTACATAGGGAAGCATGCCGTTTCGAAAGAAACCATATTGTCTTGATTACTGTAGCTTTATAATACTCCTTTATGTCATATGCTTTTCACTCCTTTACAGTAGACTTTATTTTTTTAGAGCAGTTTTACGTTCAAAGAAAAATTGAGTAGAAAGTAAAGTTCTCATATATCCCCTAATCCCCCATCAACAGCTTTCTATACTAGCAACAGTCCTTACCAGAATGTTACATTTGTTACAATTGATGAACTTCTATTAACACATTATCATCACCCAAAGTCCATAGTTTACACTGGAGTTTATTCTTGGTGTTGTACATTCTGTGGGTTTTGACAAATGTATAATGACACGTATCCACCATATAGTATCATATGTAATAGTTTCACTGCCCTAAAAATCCTTTGGGCTCTGTCATCCCTACTGCCTCCCTAACCCCTGGCAACTACTGATCTATTTACTGTCTTCCAGTTCTTTCCCAGAACATTATACAGTTAGAATCATGAAGTATGTAGCCTTTCAGATTGGCTTCCTTCCCTTAGCAATAGGCATTTAACATTCTTTTGTATCTCTTCATTTCTTTTAGCACTAAATGATATTCCTTTGTCTGAATGTATCACAGATTATTTATCCATTTACCCAAGGAAGTATATCTTAGTTTCCAAGTTTTGGGAATTATGAATAAAGTTACTGTGAGTATTCATGTATAGGCTTTGTGTGGACATAAATCTTCACTAATTTGATACATACCAAGGAACTGGTATGTATTGCTGGATCATATGGTAAGAGTAAGTTTTTTGTTTTTTTTTTTAAACAGAGTATGTGTGTGTGTGTGTTTAAAGTTTATTTATTTTGAGAGAGAGAAAAAAATGAGTGGGGGAGGGGCAGAGAGAGGAAGAGACAAAATCCTATGCAGGTTCCATGTCATCAGTGCAGAGCCTGACATGGGGCTTAAACTCAAAAACTGTGAGATCATGACCTTAGCTGAGATCAAGAGTCAGACGCTCAACTGACTGAGCCACCCAGGTGCTCTAAGTATGTTTAATTTGGTAAGAAAATGCCAGACTATTTCCCAAAGTGGCTGTACCATTTTCTGTTCCCACCAGCAGTGATTGAAAGTTTGTATTGCTCCACATTCTTGCCAGTACTTGATGTCAGTATTCTGGATTTTGGCCGTTCTAATAGGTGGGTGGTGATACCTCATTTTAACTTGCATTTACCTAATAACATATGATATGGAGCATGTTTTCATATGCTTGCTTGCTATCTATGTATCTTCTCAGGTGAGGTATCTATTCAGGTTTTTGCCCATTTTTTTAATCAGGTCATTTTTTTATTGTTGAGCTTTAAGAGTTCTTTATATATTTTGAATAACAGTTGTTTATCATATGTCTTTTACAATTATTTTCTCCCAATCTTTAGCATGTCTTCTCATTCTCTTGACATATCTTTACTTTCAATTTGTATGTGTCTTTATGTCAAAACTGGGTTTCTTCTAGACAACATATAGTTGGGTCTTGAAGTCATATATTCATTATGTTTTTTTTCAAAATTGTTTTGTCTATTTTAGGGCCTTTGTATTTCTACATAAATTTGAATCAGTTTTCCAGCTATTATAATTGGCATTGTCTTTAAAATGTCATTTTTCAATTATTTGTTT
Source organism: Panthera pardus (assembly GCF_024362965.1). NCBI lineage: Eukaryota > Metazoa > Chordata > Mammalia > Carnivora > Felidae > Panthera > Panthera pardus. The sequence goes on from NW_026527002.1 coordinate 20,576,375, forward strand.
CCACTGAGTAGAAATACAACTGATCTTTTTTTTAACTTAATCTCCCAAGAACTTGCTGAACTCACATAGTCAATTTTTTGTTTGTTTGGTTTCTTGGTATTTTCTGTGTTAATCATCATGTCATTTACAAATAAGAATAGTTTGATTTCCTTTTTAAAAATGCTTATTCCTTTTATTTATCTTTTGTATTGCATCATTCTCTGTCTAGGTCTTCCAGTAAAATATTGAATAGAAGTGATGACAGTGACATTCTTGGTTTGTTTCTGATCTCAGGGATAAAGTGTTGAATCTTTGGCCGTTAAGTTTGGTGTTAGTTGCAAGGTGTTCATAGCTGCCCTTTATCAGATTAAAGAGATTTCATTCTCTTTTAATAATCTTGAGAGATTTATTTTTGTGGATTGATGTTTAATTTTGTCAAATATTTTTTTGTACCTGTTGAGATCATATGGTTTTTCATTAATTCATTTTTCATTGATTGATTTAAGGCTATTAAACCAACTTTGCATTCCTGGGACAGACCCTAATCGATCTTGATTTTTTTAATACATTGCTGAATTTCATTTGCAAATATTTCATCAAGCATTTTTGTGTCCATGCTCATAAGGGATATTTGTTTTACAACAAATTGTTTTACAATTTTCTTTTCCTTTTTTGGTGGGGGGTGCGGGAGGGAGAGTGTGCACATGTGTGCAAGTGGGGCAGAGGGAGGAGGGTGAGAGAGAATCTGATTCAGGACTTGATCTTACAACTGTGAGATCATGACCTGAGCCAAAAATCAAGAGTCAGATACTTAAGTGACTGAGCCCCCCAGGCGCCCTACAATTTTCCTTTAATGTCATTGGCGGGTTTTATTTTTTGTTATTTAGTTAAAAAAATGTTTATTTACTTAGAGAGAGGGAGGGAGGGAAGGAGGATGGGAGGGGCAGAGAGAGGGGGAGAGAGAGAATTCTAAGCAGGTTCCACACTGTCAGTGCAGAGCTGGACTCAGGGCTGGATCTCCTGACCTAAGCCAAACTCAGGAGATGTTTAACTGAGCCAACCAGGCACCCCTCACTGGCAGGTTGTAGATAGTTTTATGCTAGCCTCATAACCCAAGTTGGAAAGTGTTCCTTCTTTGTTTATTTTCTGAAGGAGTTAGTATAAGACTGGTGCTATTTCTTCCATAAATGTTAGAAAAAATGTATTGGATGGAGTTAATGTGTGTAGATTTTTTAGAACAATTAGATTTATTCAGATTTTCTGTTTGATCGTTTGTCAGTGTTAGTAAGTTGTGTTTTTCAGGAAATTTTTCTATTTCATCAGAGTTGTTCAGTTTATTGGTGTAAACTTGCTCCTAATATTCCCTTATTGTAGTTTTGCTCTCTATAGGCTCTTTAGTGCTGTCACCTGTTCTATTCCTGATATTGGCATTTTGTGTTCTTTACCTCTCCCCACCCCACAGCAGTCTTGTTTGAAATTTATCAGTGTCTAATGTCTTTTTAAAGAACCAGATTTTGACTTTGTTTTTTCTATGTTTGTCTCTTACTTATTTTATTGATTTTTGCTTTTATCTTTATTGTTGTCTTCTTTCTATGTGTTTAGGGCTTTTTTCCCCCTCTTTTTGTAGTTCATTTCTGTGAAAACCTATATCATTACTATTAACCCTTTCTTTTTTCTAATAAAAGTATTTAAGCTATAAAGATTTTCCAAACCTTTGAATTAGCTGTTTTCCAGACATTTTGATAGTTTGTGCTTTTATTATCAATCAGTTCAAAAACTGTTTGCTTTCCATGTGACTTCATCTTTTACCCAAATGTTAGGCTGTATTTAAATAATTTTTCAGGTATTCAGGTGTTCTGTAGATATTTTAATATTGATTTCTAATTAATTCCATTATTAGCTAACATACTTTTGACATTTCAATCTTTTGAAATTTATTTTGGTTTGTTTTACTGTCCTACATATGGTCCATCGTTATGATTTCATGTGTACTTGAAACATATGTGTTCTGTTGTTGTTAGTTGTAGTATTCTATAAATGAAATTTAGTAAATGTAGTTGATAGTATCACATAGAAATTCTACATTCTTAATGATTTCTTGCTTTGTCGTTAGGTGTGTTGGGAGAACTGGGTAGCCATTTGGGGGAAAAAAGCATATGTGAATTATAATTAGACTGGACCTTCATATAAAAGTCAGGCTTAGCTCATAACCTAGGATGGCACATGGTCTTGAAAAGGGTTTAGCTTGTTCAGTGATAAAGGTGAACTCTTTAGAAGTAGCTTGATAGAAACATACAGGTGGGTATTGGGAGAATTTTAAAATGTTGCAGTTTATGTCTTCAGCCTCCCAGTCTTTTATGTGAGAAAATATGTGTTCTAATTCCTGCTAGACAGAAGAACATATGAAAGGATAAATTGGAAGACTTTTGTTTCCAGGGTAGCACTACTCCCTACCCCTCCAAATCCAAACCACAAGGATAAGAAAAGAGGTGTTTTTGTCTGTATGCCATGTAAAGACCACAGATTGTAGAAATATACCAGACTAGAAGAGGAAACAATAGCAAGTATATGCGGCATTAGAACAGTAAAGTTTTGATTAACTTTAGAGTAGGGATAATTTAAGATTGCATGTTATGGATTATATTCTGGGTAAGTTATCAAACACCAGGATAGATTCCAATTGAATAAATAGTTAATGTAAAAAAGCAAAAAAAAAAAGTACTATAAGAAAACATGGGAGAATTTCTTTATAGCCTTGGAGTCAGAACTTTCTAACCATAACTCACCCATAAGCCATAAAATTATAGGTTTGACCTATAAAAATGCATGTCAATAAGCAAAAACAAAAATTCCCCAAGTCAGCAAAAACAAAAGCAAAGCAAAAAGAAAAGGCAACATTAACAGGGAAGAAAAATATTTGCAGCTTATAACAGACAAAGGGCTAGTCTTCTAATATTTAAAAAAATTTTTTTAACGTTTATTCATTTTTGAGAGACAGAGACACAACATGAGTGGGAAAGAGGCAGAGAGAGGGAGACACAGAATCTGAAGCAGGCTCCAGGCTGTGAGATGTCAGCACAGAGCCCAATGCAGGGCTCAAACTCACACACTGTGAGATCATGACCTGAGCCGAAGTCAGTCGCTCAACCAACTGAGCCACCCAGGCATCCTAGTCTTCTAATATTTAAAGAGCTTGTGAAGTGAAAAGTAAAAGAAAAATATAATAGAAATAGAATAAGAAAATGGGAATTTTCTTTTTTTTTTATTCATTTTTTTCATTTTTTAAAATTATATCCAAGTTAGCATATAGTGCAATAATGATTTCAGGAGTACATTCCTTGATGCCACTTACCCATTTAGCCCATAACCCCTCCAGCAACCCTCTGTTTGTTCTCTATATTTAAGAGTCTCTTATGTTTTGTCCCCCTCCTGTTTTTATATTATTTTTCCTTCCCTTCCCTTACGTTCATCTATTTTGTCTCTTAAAGTCCTCATGTGAACGAAGTCATATGGTATTTGTCTTTCTCTGACTAATTGCACATAGTTGCAAATGGCAAGATTTTTCTTTTTGATTGCTGAGTAATACTCCACTATATGTATATGTGTGTGTGTGTATGTGTGTGTGTGTGTGTGTGTGTGTGTGTGTATATATATATATATATATATATGCGCCACATCTTCTTTATCCATTCATTCGTCAGTGGACATTTGGGCTCTTTCCTTACTTTGGCTATTGTCAATAGCACTGTTATAAACATTGGGATGCATGTGCCTCTTTGAAACAGCACGCCTGTATCCCTTGGATAAATACCTAGTAGTGCAATTGCTGGGTTGTAGGGTAGTTCTATTTTTAGTTTTTTGAGGGACTTCCATATTGTTTTCTAGAGTGGCTAGATCAGTTTGCATTCCTGCCAGCAGTGCAAAAGAGATCTTCATTTTCCACATCCTCACCAACATCTGTTGTTACCTGAGTTGTTAATGTTAGCCATTCTGACAGGTGTGAGGTGGTATCTCATTGTAGTTTTAATTTGTATTTCCCTGATGATGAATGATGTTGAGTATTTTTCATGTGTTGGTTGGCCATCTGGATGTCTTCTTTGGAGAAGTGTCTATTCATGTCTTTTGCCCATTTCTTCACTGGATCTTTTTTTTTTTTTGAGTGTTGAGTTTGAGAAGTTCTTTATAGATTTTGGATGCTAACCCTTTATCTGATATGTTGTTTGCCAGTATCCTTTCCCATTCCGTCAGTTGCCTTTTAGTTTTGCTGCTTGTTTCCTTCACTGTGCAGAAGCTTTTTATTTTGATGAGGTCCCAGTAGTTCATTTTTGCTTTTGTTTCCCTTGCCTCTGGAGACGTGTTGAGTAAGAAGTTGCTGTGGCCGAGGTCAAAGAGGTTTTTGCCTGCTTTCTCCTTGAGGATTTTGATGGCTTCCTGTCTTACATTTAGGTCTTTCATCCATTTGAGTTTATTTTTGTGTATGTTTATTTTTTTGTTTTATTTTATGTGTAAGAAAGTGGTCCAGGTTCATTTTTCTGCATGTCGCTGTCCAGTTTTCCCAGCACCACTTGCTGAAGAGACTGTCTTTATTCCATTGGATATTCTTTCCTGCTTTGTCAAAGATTAGTTGGCCATACGTTTGTGGGTACATTTCTGGGTTCTCTGTTCTGTCCCATTGATCTGAGTGTCTGTTTTTGTGCCAGTACCATACTATCTTGATGATTACAGCTTTGTGATAAGCTTGATGTATGGAATTATGATGCCTCCAGCTTTGATTTTCTTTTTCAGGATTGCTTTGGCTATTCAAGGTCTTTTGTGTTTCCATACAAATTTCAGGATTGTTCTAGCTCTGTGAAGAATGTGAAGAATGCTGGTGTTATTTTGATAGGGATTGCATTGAATATGTAGATTGCTTTGGGTAGTTTTGACATTTTAATGACGTTTGTTCTTCCTATCCAGGAGCATGGAATCTTTTTCCATTTTTTTGTGTCCTCTTCAGTTTCTTTCATAAGCTTTCTATAGTTTTCAATTTATAGGTTTTTCACCTTTTTGGTTAGGTTTATTCCTTGGTATTTTATGGTTTTTGGTGCAATTGTAAATGGGATCAATTCCTTGATTTCCCTTTCTGCTGCTTCATTATTGGTGTATAGAAATGCAATCAATTTCTGTACATTGATTTTATATCCTGCAAGTTTGCTGAATTCATGCATCAGTTCTAACAGTTTTTTGGTGGAATCTTTTGGGTTTTCCACATAGAGTTTCATGTTGTCTGCAAAGAGTGAAAGTTTGACTTCCTCCTTGTCATTTTTGATGACTTTTATTCCTTTGTGTTGTCTGATTGCTGAGGCTAGGACTTCCAATACTATGTTGAATAAGTGGCGAGAGTTGACATTCCTGTTATGTTCCTGACCTTAAGGGGAAGGCTCTCCGTTTTTCCCCATTGAAGATGATATTAGCAGTGGGTTTTTCATATATGACTTTCATGATCTTGAGGTATGATAATTTTATCCCTACTTTCTTGAGGGTTCTTATTAGGAAAGGATGCTGTATTTTGTCAAGTGCTTTGTCTGCCTCTATTGAGAGGATCATGTGGTACATGTCCTTTATTTTATTGATGTGATGTATCATATTGATTGTTTTGTGGGTATTGAATCAGCCCTGCATCCCAGCTGTAAATCCCACTTGATCATGGTGAATAATTCTTTTAATACATTGTAGGATCTGGTTGGCTAGTATCTTGTTGGGAATTTTTGCATCCATGTTCATCAGGGAAATTGGTCTGTAGTTCTCCTTTTCAGTGGGGGTCTGGTTTTGGGACTAAGTTAATTCTGGCCTCGTAGAATGAGTTTGGAAGTTTTCCTTCCATTATTATCCTTCCATTATTATATTCCTTCCATTATTTTTTGGAAGAGCTTCAAAAGAATAGGAGTTAAGTCTTGTTTAAATGTTTGGTAGAATTCCCATGGAAAGCCATCCAGCCCTGGACTCTTGCTTTTTGGGAGATTTTGATTACTAATTCAGTTTCTTTACTGGTTATTGGTCTGTTCAAATTCTCTATTTCTTCCTGTTTCAGTTTTGGTAATATATATGTTTCTAGGAATTTGTCCATTTCCTCCAGATTGCTAAATTTATTGGCATATAATTACTCTTAATATTCTCTTATTGTGTTTCTGCAGTGTTGATTGTGATCTCTCCTCTTTCATTTTTTATTTTATTTATTCGGGTCATTTCTCCTTTTTTTTTTGATCAAACCGGCTAGGGTTTATCAATTTTGTTAGTTCTTTCAAAGAACCAGCTCCTGGTTTCATTAATCTGTTCTACTGCTTTTTTGGTTTCACTAGCATCAATTTCTGCTCTAATCTTTAGTATTTCCTGTCTTCTGTTGGTTTTGGGGTTTATTTGCTGTTCTTTTTCCAGCTCTTTAAGGTGTAAGGTTAGGTTGTGTGTGTGAGATCATTCTTCCTTCTTTAGGAGGGCCTGGATTGCTATACACTTCCCTCTTATGACTGCCTTTGCTGTGTCCCAGAGGTTTTGGGCTGTGGTGTTATCATATTCATTGGCTTCCATGTACTTTTAATTTCCTCTTTAACGTCTTAGCCCATTCATTCTTTAGTAGGATGTTCTTTAGTCTCCAAGTATTTGTTATCTTTCCAGATTTTTTCTTGTGGTTGATTTTGAGTTTCATAGCATTGTGGTCTGAAAATATGCACAGTATGATCTTGATCTTTTTGTACTTTTGAGGGCTGATTTGTGTCCTAGTATATGATCTGTTCTGGAGAATGTTCCATGTGCACTGGAGAAGACTGTGTATTCTGCTGCTTTAGGATGAAATGTTCTGTATATATCTGTTAAATCCATCCAGTCCATTCATTCAAAGCCATTGTTTCCTTGTTGATTTTCTGTTTAGATGATCTGTCCATTACTGTGAGTAGGGTGTTGAATTTCCCTACTATTATAGTATTATTAATGAGTTTCTATATGTTTGTGATTAATTGATTTATATATTTGGGAACTTTCATGTTTGGAGCATAAATGTTTACAGTTGTTAGATCCTCTTGATAGACCCCTTAATTATGATATAATGCCCTTTTTCATCTCTTGTTACAATATTTATTTAAAAATCTAGTTTGTCTGATATAAGTGTTGCTACTCCAGCTTTCTTTTGGCAACCATTAGCATGATAGATGGTTCTCCATCCCCTTACATTCAATCTGCAGGTTTGTTTAGGTTTAAAATGGGTCTCTTATAAACAGCATATAGATGGATCTTGTTTTCTTATACATTCTGTTATCCTGTGTCTTTTGATTGGAGCATTTAGTCCATTGACATTTAGAGTGAGTACTGAAAGATATGAATTTATTGCCATTATGTTGCCTGTATAAAATGGGAATTTCCAATAGAAAAATGGGAAAAGAATAAGATACTTCATAAAAAAAGGAAATGCAGGTGGCTCTTAAATTATGTGAAAGATGCTGTGCCTTGTTCATAATTAAAAAAATGCCAACTAAAAGTTCACTGAGATGTTTGTCACTTACCATATTGGCAAAAATCCAAGTGATAATATACTCTCTTGGAAAGGCATGGGAAAACAGGTACTCTTATATTTCATTGGTGGGAGGATGGATTGGTACAATCCCTGTGAAGGCAATTTGATTATATTTCAAATGTATATATATACCTTTTGGCCAGACGTTCCTCTTCTGGGAATTTATCATACTTGCATACATGTAAAATTACACATATGAACACAATTTTCAGTCATAGCTTTTTTTTTTTTTTTTGTAAAAGGCGAATAATAGAAACAGTTTCAATAAATGTCTGTTGGGAGAGTTTATGGTATATCCAAGGCAATGGGGTACTTCATAGCTATTACAAAGAATGTTAAGTACTTTATGTACTGAAATGAAAAGATCTCCAAGATGTATTTTTTCTGAGTTTTTATTTAAATTCCATCTAGTTAACATACAGTGTAATACTAGTTTCAGGTGTAGAATTTAGTGACTAATCACTTACCTACATCACTTGGTGCTCATTACAAGTGCCCTCCTTAATACCCATCACCTATTTAACCCATGTCCCCCCTCCCACCTTGCCTCCAGTAACCATCAGTTTGTTCCCTATAGTTAATAGTTTGTTTCTTGGTTTGCCTCTCTTTTTTTCCCCTCATATGTTTATTTGTTTTGTTTTTTAAATTCTACATGAGTGAAATCATATGATATTTGTCTTTCTCTAACTCATTTCACTTAGCATAATACTCTCTAGGTAAGCGTAATACTCTCCATCCATGTCATTGAAAATGGCAAGTTTTCATTCTTTTTGTGGCTTTGTAATATCCCATTGTGTGTGTGTGTGTGTCTGTGTGTGTCGCACCCCAGACACACACCACATTTTTTTTTATCCATTCATCAGTCAGTGGACCTTTGGGCTCTTTCCATTATTTGGCTGTTGTTAATAATGCTGCTATAAACATTGGGGTGCATGTATCCCTTCAAATCAGTATTTTGTATCATTTGGGTAAATACCTAGTAGTGCAACTAATGGATCATAGGGTAGTTCCATTTTTAACTTTTTGAGGAACCTCCATACTGTTTTCCAGAGTGGCCGCACCAGTTTGCCTTCCCACCAGCAGTGCAAAAGAGATCCTCTTCTCTGCATCCTCACCAACATCTGTTGTTGCCTGAGTTGTTAATGTGAGCCATTCTGACAGGTGTGAGGTGGTATCTCATTGTGGTTTTGATTTGTATTTCCCTGATGATGAGTGATGTGGAGCATCTTTTCATGTGTCTGTTAGCCATCTGTACATTTTCTTTGGAAAAAATGTTTTTTCATGTCTTCTGCCCATTTTTTAACTGGATTATTTGTTTTTTGGCATGTTGAGTTTGATAAGTTCTTTATATGTTTTGGTTACTAATCCTTTATCAGTTATGTCATTTGCAAATATCTTCTCCCATTCTGTAGGTTGCCATTTAGTTTTGTTGATTGGTTTCTTTACTGTGCAGAAGGTTTTTTTTTTTTAAATGAGGTCTCAATAGTTTATTTTTGCTTTTGTTTCCCTTGCCTATGGAGACATATCTAGAAAGAAGTTGCTATGGCTGATGTGAAAGAGGTTAGTTACCACCTAGAATTTTGATGGTTTCTGGTCTCACATTTAGGTCTTTCATCCATTTTGAATTTATTTTTGTGTGTGGTGTATCAAAGTGGTCCAGTTTCATTCTTTTGCATGTTGCTGTCCAGTTTTCCCAGCACCATTTGTTGAAGACTATCTAAGATATACATGTGTGTATGTGTATATGTATATATGTATATATATATTTTAATTTTTTGATGTTTATTTATTTTTGAGAGAGAGAGTAAGAGAGAGAGAGAGAGAGAGAGAGAGAGACAGAGAGAGACAGAGTGTGAGCAGGGGAGGGGCAGAAAGAGAGGGAGACACAGAATCTGAAGCAGGCTCCAGGCTTTAAGCCATTATCACAGAGCCCGACGCGAGGCTCAAACCCATGACCTATGCGTTCATGACCTGAGCCAAAGTTGGATGCTCAACCTACTGAGCCACCCAGGTGCCTCTAAGATATATTTTTAAGTGAAAAGACAAGGTGCAGGCAGTAAGTATGATATGATACAATCTGTGTAAAAGAAGGTGGTGAAAGGCTTATATGCTTGTTTTTGCTTGCATATACATTAACAAACTCTAGAAAGGTATGCCTGAAACCAGTAACAGTGAATTCTTGTGGTCATAGGGGAGGGTAAAAACTGGGTAGTTGGGCCATAGGAGTGGGAAGAAGTTTTTTCAGTGAATAACTTTTTGTATTTTTTGATTTTTGAATTATGTATTTTGCCTGCTCAAAGAATTAAACAAAAGAAGAAAAGAAAAAGTTGAATTAGATTGGCTCTTAGTGAAAAATGCCTGCCAGCTAGATAAACAAAAACTCTTCCTTCTTTTTGTCTTTCTTTTTCTTTGCGTTTTAGTTAGTGTAAGAAGTGGTAGAATACTGAGACAAATAGAAATAAGCAAAAATTAAAACAGTAAAAATGGGCAAATTATCCCAGGGTTTGTCCAGACTAAATAGAGAAAAAATTGAGACATACTGAATTATGGATTCATTTCCTTATAGGATAGCTAAATTGAGTTTGTGTTGGTAGATGAAAGACAAGGAATATCAACATGAATTATTTATTAGATATAAGTGCCTGTTGTTAGTAAGTATGCTGTTACTGCTCAGGGGTCTGTGGAAAAAAATGTTTCACTTTTCAGAATATAAATTAGATGACCCTTTCGCATTTCCATTTTATGTATGATTTGTGATAAAATCTTTTTCTTTGTCAAAGGAGACTTTCCCTTTGATAGATACATGAAAGACATTTGAATTATTTAAAATATGGAATTTATTTTTGCTCCTTTTGAATACATTGTAAAAAAAAGTTCAAATTGTATAAAACAGAATACAGTGGGTGATGAGTCTCTTCCTTCCCACGGATCCCTACACCCTTCTTTATAGAGTTTCTCAAATGGTCATTAAATAGTTGAACCCTCTTTCTTATTTATTTTCTATCTGAAACTCTTTAGGGACATGTCCTTTAGTAATGTTCAAATTTCCTAGGTTGCAATATTTATGAAACTTTAGGGTCTGGATCTTTTACCTCAAACTCTAAATATTTGGGGATTTTCCTAGATATTTTATTGTTGATGATCTCTCATTTAATCATACTTTGTATGATTCAGCCTTCTCAAATTTATTGAGACTTCTTCTAAGGCTCAGCATATAGTCTAACTTGGTGAATAGTCCATGTGCATTTGAAACGAATTTATAATTTGCTATTGTTGGGTGCAGTGTTCTATGCATGTAAATTAGGGCGTTTAGGCTGATAGTGTTATTAAAATCTTCAGTATGCTTATTGATTTTTTCTTTTGGCCTTTTTCTTTCAGTTACTGAGAGATGCATGTTAAAATCCTCAACTAAGATTATGAATTTGTCTTTTTCTCCCTTTATTTTTGATAATTTTTGCTTCAGGTATTTAAAGCTCCAATATTAGGTACACACAGATGTCTTCATGAAGAATTTATTCTTACATCGTTTTGACATGACCCTCTTTTTCCCTGGTAATAATCCTTGATCTGAGGTCTCTTTTGTCTGAGATATTAATATAACCCTACCAACTACTTTTTTCTAATTTTCTTTCAAACTATCTGTATATTTATGTTTAAAGAGTGTCTATTGTGGGGTGGCTGTGTGGCTCAGTCAGTTAAGCGTCTGACTTCGGCTCAGGTCATGATCTCATGGCTTGTGAGTTTGAGCCCCGTGTCGGGCTCTGTGCTGACAGCTCAGAGCCTGGAGCCTGCTTCAGATTCTGTGTCACCCTCTCTCTGCCCCTCCCCCGCTTGTGCTATGTCTCTCTCTCTCTCTCTCTCTCTAAAATAAACACTAAAAAAATTTATTAAAAAAGAGTGTCTACATAGATCAATGGAATAGAATAGAAACCCCAGGACTAGACCCACAAAAGTATGGCCAACTAATCTTTGACAAAGCAGGAAAGAATATCCAATGGAAAAAAGACAGTCTCTTTAACAAATGGTGCTGGGAGAACTGGACAGCAACATGCAGAAGAATGAAACTAGACCACTTTCTTACACCATTCACAAAAATTAACTCAAAATGGATAAAGGACTTGAATGTGAGACAGGAAACCATTAAAACACTAGAGGAGAAAGCAGGAAAAGACCTCTCTGACCTCAGCCACAGCAATTTCTTACTTGACACATCCCCAAAGGCAAGGGAATTAAAAGCAAAAACGAACTATTGGGACCTCATGAAGATAAAAAGCTTCTGCACTGCAGAGGAAACAACCAACAAAACTAAAAGGCAACCTACAGAATGGGAAAATGTATTTGCAAATAACATATCAGACAAAGGGCTATCCAAAATCTATAAAGAACTCACCAAACTTCACACCCGAAAAATAATCCAGTGAAATAATTGGCAGAAGACACAAATAGGCACTTCTCTAAAGAAGACATCCAGATGGCCAAAGGCACATGAAAAGATGCTCAACATCGCTCCTCATCAGGGAAATACAAATCAAAACCACACTCAGATATCACCTCATGCCAGTCAGAGTGGCCAAAATGAACAAATCAGGAGACTAAAGATGCTGGAGAGGATGTGGAGAAACGGGAACCCTCTTGCACTGTTGGGAGTGCAAACTGGTGCAGCCACTCTGGAAAACAGTGTGGAGGTTCCTCAAAAAATTAAAAATAGACCTACCCTATGACCCAGCAGTAGCACTGCTAGGAATTTATCCAAGAGATACAGGAGTACTGATGCATAGGGGCACTTGTGCCCCAATGTTTATAGCAGCACTCTCAACAATAGCCAAATTATGGAAAGAGCCTAAATGTCCATCAACTGATGAATGGATAAAGAAATTGTGATTTATATACACAATGGAGTACTACGTGGCAATGAGAAAGAATGAAATATGGCCCTTTGTAGCAACGTGGATGGAACTGGAGAATGTGATGCTAAGTGAAATAAGCCATACAGAGAAAGACAGATACCATATGTTTTCACTCTTATGCGGATCCTGAGAAACTTAACAGAAACCCATGGGGGAGGGGAAGGAAAAAAAAAGAGGTTAGAGTGGGAGAGAGAGCCAAAGCATAAGAGACTCTTAAAAACTGAGAACAAACTGAGGGCTGATGGGGGGTGGGGGGGAGGGTAGGTGATGGGCCTTGAAGAGGGCATCTTTTGGGATGAGCACTGGGTGTTGTATGGAAACTAATTTGACAATAAATTTCATATAAAAAAAAAGTGTCTATTCCAAATCACCTAAGGTGAATCTTTATTTTTTATCCAGTTTGACAATATCTTTTACTTATTAATTAAAATTTTTAAAGTTTATTAAATTTGAGAGAGGGAGGGAGAGAGTGAGTAGTGAGGGGGAGAGAGAGAGAGAAAGACACAATCTCAAGCAGGCTCTGTGCCATCAACGGGGCTCAAACCCACGAACTGTGAGATTATGACCTGAGCTGAGATCAAGAGTAGGACACTTAACCTACTGAGCCACCCAAGTGCCTTGACATTCTCTTATAATTTTTTTTTAATGTTTATTTAGTTTTGAGACAGAGAGAGACAGCATGAATTGGGGGAGGGTCAGAGAGAGAGGGAGACACAGAATCAGAAGAAGGCTCCAGGTTCTGAGCTGTCAGCACGGAGCCCGACGCGGGGCTCGAACTCATGGACCGCGATATCACGACCTGAGCTGAAGTCGGATGCTTAACAGACTGAGCCACCCAGGCGCTCCAACATTCTCTTTTAATTGGAGCGTTTAATCCATTTACATTTTATGTGATTACTGATATAGTGATTACTTACTTAGGCTGTAAGGTCATTGAAGAGGGAGATCACGCCTTCGTCATTTTTGTAAACCTGGCATCTAGCCCACACTGAATATAATAGACCGTGGTATTTAAAACTGTAATGGTAAAAATATACTGCTGTTGGCCACATAATGAATCTTTGTATATCCATTTATGCATACATCTTGTTTACAATAGCAATATCTTATATTTGTGTGTTACTTCCAGCTTTTCAAAGTTCTTTCCTATCTACTGTCTCTTTATCTTTATGGGAAAAATGTCATGAGCTTTCAGTTATTCATTCATTGAATAAATATTTTCTGAGAACCTACTATGCACCAGCTGTTCTAGTTGATTAGGATATAGCAATAAATAAAGTCCCTGCTCATGTAGATTTCATTTTTGTGAGGAGGTAAAAATAAAAATAATATGTCAAATGGCGATAAAAAAACACCACCACAGGATAAAGAGAGTATGATGGGGAGTACTACTACTTTAGATGGTGTGACCTGGAAAGACTTCTATGAGGAAGTAGCATTTGAGTAGAGACCTGAATGAAGTTAAGGAGTAAATTAGTAAATTTTCTGTTTTTTAAACATTTTTGGTTTTTAAGGAACTTTTTTTTTTTTTTTTGGTCAGCCTTATTTCTGTTGTAAGAGTTTGTGGGAGAGCAGCTTAAGACCACTCAGTGATTGTTCCTCCCATTCAGTGGCCAGACCAGTGGGAGCTGCACACCAGCCTTCAGTGGCAGGCTGAGAACTCCAGTCTTCCATAGGGAATTGCTAAATAGGTACTGAGGGCACCTGAGTTTTTTGAGACCATTTTGCGACTTCAGGTTGAGTGGCAGTGAACTCAGGAGCTGGAGCAGTCCATTCACCCTAAAATTTCTCTTTGGTCACATCCTTTTCAGCAGTAGCCTGCTTCTTTTTTCCAGTTTCCTCAAGATCTCTGTAGAAGTAGAGATCGGGCATGACCTCCCATGGGTGTTCACAGGAGATGGTGCCACACGTGTGTAGAGCTTCCTGGAGCAGCGTCTGCCACATCTTGCCCAGAAGAGTTCCAGGCAGAGGCGGGTAGCAAAGATAAAGCCTTTACATTGGAAAAAATAGCAAGAAGAGAATACCAAAAGTGTGAGAAAAATATGATGGAAAGGTAGCGGGAGTAATGCATGTGAGGCAGATTATGAAGGGCTATGTAGAAAGTGGTAAGACTTTGTTTTTTTTCTAAGTTTGATGGAAATCATTGGAACATTTTGAGCAGAGTGACATCAGAACTATGTTTAACAGGTTCAACCTAGATGCTATCTATGGAGTAGAATGCATTGGGAGCAATAGAATCAGAAGGCCCAGTTATGAAACTATTGAAGTAATATAGACTGGAGATGTTGGCTGTTTAAACTAGGATTGAAGCGGTGGAAGTGATGATGTGTTTAGATTTGGATATATTTGAAGTTAGAACCAAGAACCAAGAGAACCTGGTGAGGAATTTTTTTAGGTTGTGAGAAAAAGAAAGGAGTTAGAAATTATTTCCATGTTTTTGGTCTGAGCAGCATGGTAAATGTTGGTACCATTTACTGAAATGGGAAAAATTGACAGAAGAGGCAGGTTGAAAGAAGGTATATATCACTGCCCTTATTTTATATATGAGGAAACTGAGGAATAGATAAAGAGTTTTGATAAGCTTTGGGCTAGAATCCTGGTTGCCTTGTTGCTAGCTCCAAATTTCTTCTAAATAAGTGTCTCGATATGTTTTGTTATTAGTTTTACTTGCATGGTGAAAAATCATGTTCATTTTAAAATTCTTTAAAAAGAGGAGCTTGAGCAAGAATGTTTTAAAAGTCTTTGAGACATTACATATTTTTTAGGGTGGTAGTGGTCAAAGAGGCTAGCACTTTGCAGATATTGAGTAATTGTTTGCTAGGTTCAGTCTTATCTTCAACCTTGACATTATCATAAAACCATGCATCTGTCTTGTATTTAAGATAAATCGCATGAATTGAAAATTGCAATTTGTCTTTCAGAAAGTAGTGGTTAAGACTAGGAATCTTAAGATCTACGTTTGGAGTCTATGTCTGCCTCTTACGCTCTGCATAACTTTCAGTGAATCACTCTAACATTCTCAGCCATAGTTTTCTCATCTGTGAAATGGAATAATACCTACTCATTTCCTATAATTACTGTGAAGATGAATTGAGATCATGTATGCTTAACATGTGTGCTAGCATACACCTACAAATCAAACATGCAGTTAAAGTTTATGGAGTCTGAATCTCAATATAGCCACTATGAAATATTCAGAATTGAAAGAAATTTTGTAGTAGACAAAGTTTGTATGAAAATTCTATACTTAAACATGTTACCTTTTCCAAAATTATTATGTATATTAACATACACTTATAAATAATATATTACTGGAGATAAATGTTTGTTTTTACAGGTATTGGTTTGCCTTGAAAAAAGGTTATCATGTGGCTTTCAAATACAGCAGCAAAACTGATAACTTCATGGAAGAACAAATTGATCAGCATAAAGAAGTTATAGATAGAATGACTGACTTGAGCATGCTCAGGCTATTTGAGACCTACCTGGAAGGCTGCCCACAACTTGTTTTGCAGCTCTACACCCTTCTGGAGCATGGTCAAGCAAATTTCACTCAGTGTAAGTCTTTCCTCACACCGTATGTTAAATGAATACACTGAGATCTTGTGTCAACTACACAGCTCTTTGGCAGGTTTTAGAATTTTTCTTATATTTTTTCTTTTTAGAATTATTCATTTTTTTTGAAAAGAAGTACATTGTGGAAGTATCAAAAAGTATATGAAGACATATTCTCGCTCTCCCTTATTCCCATTCCTTCTTTTCATCTGCCCAGAAAGGAAACTATTATTGTCAATTTTTTGATGATTCTTTCAGAAAAAATTTTAAAAAGCCTATATCCTTTTTTCCTATTGTTTCTTTTACAGAAATGGTAAACATAAAATCTGTCTTTGCTTTTTGAACTTAACAGTATGTGTTGGAAATCTATCCATATCTGTACAGAAAGAGCTCCCTCATTCATTTTTATTATCTGTATAAGATTACAAATTATGGGGGCGCCTGGGTGGCGCAGTCGGTTAAGCGTCCGACTTCAGCCAGGTCACGATCTCACGGTCCGTGAGTTCGAGCCCCACGTCAGGCTCTGGGCTGATGGCTCAGAGCCTGGAGCCTGTTTCCGATTCTGTGTCTCCCTCTCTCTCTGTCCCTCCCCCGTTCATGCTCTGTCTCTCTCTGTCCCAAAAATAAATAAACGTTGAAAAAAAAAAATTAAAAAAAAAAAAAAAAGATTACAAATTATGGATGTACAACGAGTTATTTAACAAGTCCCATATTTATGTTAATTTAGGTTGTTTCTAATATTTTACTATTGTAAAATTACAATGAGTAATCTTATGTAGCCATCATTTTGCATGTGTGAAGTTTATTCATAGGGTAAATTCTGGGAATTTCCAGAATTTGGTATTTCCATTAAAAAAAAACCTTTTTAGGTATTTAATTTAGATATTAAAAAAACCTACTTGCTAAATAATAGACCCAGTTTTCAATAATGACTATTGTTCTGTGCAGACATGGATTCATCTCAGAGGAACAGATTATCATCTTCCCTGGAGTTCTCTCTATGGTAGAGTCACCCATGAGATCCGTTCATTCTCCCAGGCTTCCTGTTTCTGGTTTCCCATAAACCTCTAGACTGCAGCCCCTTTTAATGTTTTTACCTTTACTTTGATAGTAAGACATTGAAGAGAACCTACTTATGAGACATTTTATTCCTTGTGATACAAAGACTTTGTGGGTTTGGGCTTAAAAGTTCTGTATCATATAGTTCCTGAAGCTGGAAGATCAATATTTAGAACTTACAGCCTATATTATGGTGGATCTTCTGATGATTTTGAGTAGTACACAGCATCCAGACCAACAATGGGTTCCAGTGACAGCTAGCTATATGTTACGGTTCTATCCTCATCCTTTAGTTTCTTCATGAAATAAGAAGTTGAGGTGTTAGTAAAAAATAGCAAAAAATGAGAAACCTAATTGGCTAACAGTGGAATTAGTAAATAACTTATTGTAGACTGTTAGTATAAAAAATGATATAGCCACTAGAAATAGTACTTACAGATAACTTTTGATGACAAGAAAGTAATTCTAAAATAAAATTTAGGCAAAAAGCAGTATGAAATTTTCTATCAGCATACTTTTAAGGATACAAAGAAATCATTATATAAAAATGTCTGGAAGAAAATATGCAAAAATGTTAACTGTGGCTGCTTCTGGGTAGTAGGGTTATGAGTGATTTTATTTAATCTTCTTTATACTTTTCTGAATTTAAAAATTTTCTGCAGAAATCACATATTGTTTTGACAATCAGGAAGAATAATTCAAAATGTAAAAAATAATCAGGTTATATATAGAAGTACTTCAGAAGACTGAACATATTCTTTATCTTTGCACTTTCCTGAAATTATACTAAAAAGGAGAGTAAAGGAGTAAAAACAATCTAAACCCACAAGGACAAAGAGAATGCAGAGTAGAATAGCAGATTAGAAATATCAACAAATGTTTAGAAGATGGAAAGCAGATGGAAAACTCAGATTATTTAAATAAACCCTACCACTGAAAGGCAAAATTACTTGAATTAATCCTCTCTCTGAAAATATGTAAAACAATTGGATAAATGTTTTCAAAAGCCTTCCTAAAGCCATAAAACAATCTGATACAACAAGCCAAAATATGTGAAAGTGGGAACACAGCAGGGTTAAGTAAGACTTTGAAGGCATACCTGGAGGTTTTAACCAAACCTATAAATAATAGATTCAGTTTCAATAGCTTCCAGTGTGGGGAAGACTGAAGACAAAACTCAGAGTCCTCACAAGGGAAGGACATCTGGTAGAAAATTCTAATCTGTAAAACTGGTACTCCAAAAGGTACCCTCCTCAAGATAAAAGTGTGAAGTTACTTACCTCCCTCTCTACTTTGAAGAGACAGCAAGGAATATTGCCTGGTGCCGAGTAGAGAAGGTAAACATAACACTGTAACAATTGTGCAATCAAAATTCTCACCTTTGGTTAGTCCAAAAAACAAAACAAGGCAAAAAAACCCCCAAAAACAAACCAATAAAAGCCTATAACCTATGAATATAGGTTAAAATGGTCCCAGACTGATAGTGACCCTGTCTAGCACAAACAAGTATAAATCCTCCCTGGAGGAATTCACTTTCTCTTAGGCCTCAAATAATTTTCACAGTTTTCCAAGGAGAATGAATGTTTTACAATAATTTATAGCACTAGAAGGAATAAGGCATCATGAGTAAGAATCAGCAGAAATAGAAAAAAATGTATGTAGTAAGGCTTTAGATATTGGAAATTAATGGTTGCCAAGTATGACATACTTCCTATTATGTTGAAAGAGGTAAATGATGAACTTGAAAATATGGAATAGGAAGCTATAAAAAATGAATTGTGTAGGGGTGCCTGGGTAGCTCAGTTGGTTAAGTGTCTGACTTCAGCTCAGGTCATGATCTCCCAGTCTGTGGGTTTGAGCCCCATGTCAGGCTCTGTGATGACAGCTCAGATCCTGGAGACTGCTTCAGTCTCCCTGTCCCTCTCTCTCTGTCCCTCCCCTGTTCATGTTCTGTCTCTGTCTCTCTCAAAAATAAATAAACATTAAAAAAATTAAAAAAAATGAATTGTGTATTTGACAAAAGAGCAGAATTTTTGAGAATTAAAAATTTTAAGAATTGAAAATGAAAACTTAGATAAGACACAACTGTATCGACAATTAGTGAGTCAAAGCTAGATCAGAAGAAATTATCCAGATTATAGTTTACGGAGACAAAGAGATGGGAAATATGTAAGAGATATTAAGAGACATGGAAGAAGAGATGAGAAGGTCTAATATACATCTGAACAGAGTCTGGGAAGGAGAGAGAAAGAATGGAACAGAGGCAGTATTTGAGAAGTTAATGGCTGAAAAAATTTCAGAACTGATGAGAGTCACTTACCTACAGGTTCAGGAAGCCCTTTATCTCACAAGCAACTAAGTAGAAAGAAATTCATACCTTAGCATATCCTCACTAAAGGAAATTCCAAAGAATGTACTTCATACAGAATGGAGGTGTTCTGAAATGCAAGAAGGAATAAAGAGGAAAGAAAATAGTAAATATGTGGGTAAATCTACATTAAGATTGTATAAAAGGAAAATAATACTATGTGGTTAAGAAAAAGATAGAATGAAAGTATAAAACAGCAAAAATGTGTAAGTCCAGTAAAAGATAATGGAGTTAAAGTGTTTTAAATTCCTTGTGTAGTCCAGAAAAAAGGTAAAGCAAAGGTAGATCTGGGTTTTTTGAAGTGTAAAACTAAAACATTTAGAAAGACCCTATTTAAGAAAAAGAATGTAATATGTAAACAAATTAGGTATTGTGTTAGTCTGTGTAGGCTTCCATAATAGAATTTCACAGCTTAACCATCAGAAATATATATTTTTTATAGTTCGGGAGACAGGAAGTCTAAGATCAAGGTGTCATTTGGGTTGGTTTCTGGTAAGGGCTCTATCTTTGGGTTGCAGATGGCCACCTTCTTGCTGTGTCCTCACATGGCCTTTCCTCTGTGTGGAGAAAGTTCTCTGGTGTCTCTTCTTCTTCTTATAGGGACACTAGTCCTATCAGATTTGAGCCATGCCCATGTGACCTCATTTAACCTTCATTACTTCTTTAAGGCACTATCTCAAAACAGAGTCACACTGAGGGTTAGGGCTTCACTATATGAATTTTGGAGGACCACAGTTCAGTCCATAAAAGGTATGAAAGTAAACGTTTAAAAAATTTTTTTTAACGTTTATTTATTTTTGAGACAGAGAGAGACAGAGCATGAACGGGGGAGGGTCAGAGAGAGGGAGACACAGAACCTGAAACAGGCTCCAGCCTCTGAGCTGTCAGCACAGAGCCCAACGGGTCAGAGAGAGAGGGAGACACAGAATCTGAAACAGGCTCCAGGCTCTTAGCTGTCAGCACAGAGCCTGACGCAGGGCTCGAACTCACGGACCGCGAGATCATGACCTGAGCCGAAGTCTGCGGCTCAACGACTGAGCCACCCAGGCGCCCCAAAAGTAAACATTTTTAAAAAATAAAATAAATTGTAGTAAATTACAGATGTAAGAAAGGTGACAAATACTATAAATTTCACGAGAGAAAAAAGTAATATGTTTTTATTATTTTGATACTCTTCTAAATTTTTTGGCATGTACTCTCTGACTGACTTGATTTGATTATCATTTTATAATATTTATGGAGAGAACAGAAAATTTCAATCCGATTTTTAGCATAGTTGATTGAAATTTGTTTTTTATTTTAACTTAGAAAAGCTTCATTCAATGTCACAGATTATTAATAATATGCATATTTTTTTGATTGTTAAATTTGGGAAAAACCCTGGCAATTTTGTCAATAATGTGCTATAATATCAGAGTATATACAATTTTTTTAGATGAAGTAACTAATTTTAGATAGTGTGAATTGACAACATTAGTTTATTGTTGATGTCTCAGTAAATATTGAGAGTCTTAGGTTTTCTTCACCGGTGTCAATAATGTCAAATCAAAAAGAAATTAATAAGGATCTGTGTATGTGTAATTGGGCAAGGGCATTTCAGACTGAGAGAAATACATAGGCAAAGACATGGTTTGGCAAAGACAAGGAATTCAGTTTGGGTAGAGTATAATATAGTGTTACATTAGCTAAATTACAAGAAAAATATGTTAGAGCATATAGATTAGTAAGAAATGGGAAGTAGTGTCAAACTAATAACGTCTACTGGATGAGGCAAGATCATCATGCCTTCCTGCTACATAGTCAAAGGCCTGTTGATGGCAATCTAGTGAAGTGTTAAAATCAGGCAAACAGAATTCTAGCTCTGTCACTTACTAATCTTAATTATTGAAACAGATCTTATAAACATGTCCCTCAGACCTACACTTAATGTATTCTCAACTCAGTTTCCCTTTAGCCAGATCTCCAAAATGACCCACAACTACTTCAATACAGCAAGGGAAAATGTAAGAGAGAGTAAGTAGGGGTAGAGACAGGGATTTTAATCAACTTCAATTAAAATGTTTTATTTTCCTGAATCTTATAAAAATACATGACAAAGTGAACACATTGCTAGGGCTTTGCTAGGCTTGGAAGGAACCTGGGCAAGTGTGAGTCCCTGAAATTTAAGCTTCATTACCATTGTTGTAAATCCACCTCTGAGGTAGAGCATTAACTTATAACTTTGATATATTTGATATGCATATTGTGATTTGTAGTGAAACCACCGAAGAATAAAATAGCATATCACTGAAGGATGTGGGTTATTAGATTGAAAGCATGAATAAAAATGGGCATACCAAGCCCATCATTATAACATTCAGAGAAGCAAGAATAAAGATAACTTTCTGTAAGATTTGAGAGAAAAAAAATTACTTAAGGATAGAGAAACTGAATGGCATTGAAATTCTTAACCCTAGTACTTGAAATTAGAGCTTATAGAGCAATGACTTTAGAATTTTAATGGAAAACATTTTTAAACACTCAATTCTATTTCTAGCAAAACTGTGTATCAAATTTGAAGGTAGAGTAAAGACATTTTGAGGCATACATGGTCTTAAAAATTTTTGCTTAGATGCAGCTTCTCTCAGGAATATCTGGAGAATGCTTGGTAAAAACATGGGAATAAAGTGAGAAAGAAACATGAGAACAGGAAACAGAAGTCAACACCGAAGAGAAGTGAAGGGAAGTTCTTGGAAGGCAGGAAGCAAACCTTGGGAACAACCACCTTAGACCAGGAGGATTATATTCTTAAAAAAATAAGAACTGATAGATATATATAGGGGAGTTTTTAAAAAAAAATTTTTTTAACGTTTATTTATTTTTGAGACAGAGAGAGACAGAGCATGAACAGGGGAGGGTCAGAGAGAGGGAGACACAGAATCTGAAACAGGCTCCAGCCTCTGAGCTGTCAGCACAGAGCCCGACGCAGGGCTCGAACTCATGGACCATGAGATCATGACCTGAGCCAAAGTCGGAAGCTTAACCGACTGAGCCACCCAGGCGCCCCCATAGGGGAGTTTTATTAATTAATTTGAAGATTTTCCTAAGAAATATTAATAAATTTATAAAAAACTAAACAAGTAAAGGAGCAATGGGCAGTTTTAAAGGAAAGAAAATATAATGAATGTAATACTTGGCTGAGCAGTAAAAAAAAAAAAAAAAAAAGCTCTACTTATGTAGTTATAGTAAGATAAACACCGAATATAGACTTTTACCAAAAATTGTGATGTTACTCCGTTGGGCAGATGGAGGGAGAGAAAAATGCAAGGAGCATGTGCATATATGTGTCTATGTGCTAAATTTTCCTCTTTCCAAATAGGAAATCAGTAAGCACTGTCTAAAGCAGATAAATTATGAAATAGAATAGGTGTGTTTTACTTGCAAATATGGCAATAAGTGTCAGAAGAAAAACTAGAAATTGATAGTGATTTCTTCTGGGGGTTGCGACTGAGAAGTGAGGAGGGGGGTAGAACAGGGTATTTTTCTTATAAGTTCTATAGTACTTACTGACTTTTAAGTTATATATGTGTATTAATTTGTTTTTGTTTATTTGTTCAATTGTTATGTATATGTATTTGGTAGAAGATAAAACTAATTAGAAAAAAACAAAATTTAGGGGAAAGAGATGCTTTAATTAAAATATGTTTGAATTAAAGAAGAAAAAAAAAAGTTCAGCTAATTGTGTGGTCCAGAGTGGAATATGGTAAAACCAGGAGGGTAGACAAAGGCATTTATAATCATAATCCTCCTTAATAGGTCAGTTTATTTTAAGTCTGCCTTTTTATCATAATATATAGACCTCCAATGAGGCTAAATGGGAAGGAATAGCATTCTGTAGTCTGCTTTAAATTCTAATTCTCTAATGTCTTTGCTTTCAGTTCTGTTAAAGTTCCCAGCTTTGGCAATGGGGCTAATGGCATACCTTTTTACAGTAGTAATGAACTTACTCTTCTGTTACTTGTTGGGGGAAAAAAATGGGACAAAGATGTCAAACCTATAGAAATTTGTAAGTTTTAGAATATATTTGCTCATTTGATTCGTCTTATAGAAATGGAAATTAAGCTTGTTGATACCTTATACTGACATTAAATTTTCTGTTTAACATCCCTCTTTTCCTCTTTCCCTTCCTACCCCCATCCCCCATCTTGCTGTCTCTTGGAGAATTAGGTATATGTCCAAGGTCAAAGCCAAAAAGACTGGAAAGACTAGGACTGTAACTGTAGTCTCTTAGAGAACTTCTAGAGTGTGCAGTTTTCATTATATAAGTTGCTCAATAAGATTTGTGCAGTGAATTTATTTAAAATTTTATAAAGCAGTCTAATGTAGCATTTAAGTAAACCAACTTTGGAACCCTCAGGCAGATTTAGCTTCAGATCTCTGCAACTTGCTAGCTGTGTGACTTGAGTCAAGTAATATGTATATTCTCTAAGCATCAATTCTTTCATATGTAATATGGGAATATTAATATCTACTTCAAAGATTAGATGAAATGAATATATAAGGTACCTGACATGTTTGTGGGCATGCATATATACAGATAAAGCATGTATGGCATATAGTAATTTGATATTGCTACTATTATTCCTATAACAATATATGTTTTTATTTTTTGTTTTGTAGATGCTGCCATCATGGTTTCTTGCTGTGCTATTTCTTGGTCGACTGTTGATTATCAAGTAGCTTTAAGAAAATCCTTGCCTGATAAAAATCTCCTTAATGGATTCTGTCCTAAACTCACATACCTCTTTTACAAATTGTTTACATTATTATCTTGGATGCTGAGTGTTGTACTTCTTTTATTCATAAATGTTAAGATTGCATTATTTCTGTTGTTATTTCTTTGGTTTTTAGGGATATTGTGGGCATTTAAAAAGCAAACTCAGTTTTGTGCTTCTATAAGTATGGAATTCTTATACAGAGTTGTTGTTGGATTCATACTTACCTTTACGTTTTTTAATATTAAGGGACAGAACACCAAATATCCAATGTTCTGTTATTATATTGTAAGGGTACTGGTCACAGTGGGGATATTGATTGGGTTTTGGGTTTGCCCAGTCTCTATTTTTAATTCAGACTATTTTATACCTATCAGTATCACTATAGCTCTTAGTCTGGTCCTTGGAATTATTTTTCTTATTGTTTATTATGGGACTTTGCATCCAAACAGAAATGAAGAAACAAAACCTGATGAAATTGATGGAATAGCAGCTGAAAGAGATTGTAGAATGAAGTATTTTCTAATGGAATAGCTATTCATTTACGAGATATGTTTTTTTATTTTTTGTTTCATTGGTTAGTAAAGAAAATGTCATATGTATGTGTTGTTTCTTATTTTTGCCTCCTTCCTGCCCCCCTTCCTTCGTACCCTCTTTCTTCCATCCCTCTCTCTCTCTCTCTTTCTTTCCTTTATTTTGAGATCAGTTTTGGTATATTAACTATGAATATGAGAGAGTATTGTAATATTTTATTATTTAAATTAATTTCTCATTGGGCTTTAAAGATCTTGAGTACTCAGATACGTTTCCCTATTGCCTGGTAGAGTTGCCAACTTGACCTGAATTGGAAGAAATGTTCTGGTTCCCCCAAATCAGAAGCCTGGAATTGAACTTCCCTCCAATTTTCCCCTCACTGTTTCGGAACCAAAACTAATGCTTGTTATGGAGAACTCAAAGGGAGGAGAAGAACAGAATGCTCATTTTTCCTTCCTCTATTTTGTTGATTCAGTGCATATATTTTGAGTTTGGGACAGATTGGGTAGAGGGAAAGGGAATGGAAAGAAAGAAGAAAAAAGCAAAACATAAAGTTTACCATTGTTAAATGCACAGTTTAATCGTGTTAACTAGCATTCACCTTGTGCATCTCTATAACTTTTTCATCTTGTAAAACTGAGACTCTTTTCTCATTGAACAACTTCCCATTTTCCTCTCTCCAGCCTCTGGGAACTATAGTTCTATATTCAGTTTCTATAAATTAAAAAAAAAAAATTTTTAATGTTTATTTATTTTTGAGACAGAGACAGAGCATGAGCAGGGGAGGGGCAGAGAGAGAGGGAGACACAGAATCTGAAACAGGCTCCAGGCTCTGAGCTGTCAGCACAGAGCCTGACGCGGGGCTTGAACTCACAAACTGTGAGATCATGACCTGAGCTGAAGTCGGACACTTAACCGACTGAGCCACCCAGGCACCCCTCTGTTTCTATAAATTTGAAACAGGTATCTACTTTAGATACCTCATACAAGGGGAATCTCAGAGTTTTTGTCTTTTTTGTGACTGGTACATTTTACGTAGCATGTTGTCTGTTGTGCCGTGTGACAGGATTTCTTTCTTTTTAAAGGCTGAGTAATATTTTGTTGTATGCATATGCCACATTTTCTCTGTTTATCCATCACTGGGTTGCTTCCATCTCTTGGGTATTGTGAATAATGCCATTGTGAACATGGGTTTGCAAATATTTCTCCAAGATCCTGCTTTCATCTCTTTTGGATGTATACCCAGAAGTGGGATTGCTAAACTCCATTTTTAATCTTTTGAGGAGTCTCCATACCATTTTTTGATAGTGGCTGGCTGCATCATTTTATAGTTCTACTAATAGTATACTAGGGTTTCTTCCAGTTTCTTCACGTCCTCACCAACATTTTCTATTTTTTCTATTTTTGATAGTGGCTATGCTAATAGGTGTGAGGTGATAATCTCATTATAGTGTTGATTTGCACTTCTCTATTAGTGATGTTGAACATCTTTTTATATACCTGTTAGCCATTTGTATATCTTCTTCAGGGAAATGTCTGTATCTGATAAGGGATTAATATCCAGAATGGAGGAGGAACTACAGCTCAACAATAACAAAACTAAAATAGCCTGATTAAAAAATAGGGAAAGGACTTTAACCAAATCATATATTAATAGTTTTTTGCATTACTCCTTACATTAAGAAGTAAATTTGGTCCTAGGAGTAAATAGGACAATAAGATTACGTTGAACTTCTGGAAATAATCAAACTTTTTCCATCAGATTCTCTTTTCTTTTTCAGTTTCTTACCTTTTCTTTTCCTTGGGTCAGCTGTTAATGAATAAGTCCTCAAACAATAGCCTTCTCTAATACCAGGAGAAAAAATTTCCGTTTCCACATTTAGTCTTATAACTTAAAAAATTTTTTAATTTATTTTAGAGAGAGAAAGAGAGTGTGAGAGAGCGTGCAGGGGAGGGACAGAGAGAGAGGGAGACACAGAACTCAAAGTGGGCTCCAGGCTCTGGGCTGTCAGCACAGAGCCCAACACGCAGCTTAAACTCATGACCTGAGCCAAAGTCGAACACTCAACAAACTGAGCCATCTGGGCATCCCTAGTCTTCTAAATTAATGTATAAACTACTGTATAACTTTTGGGATGAGATTAAAGTTAACTGGATACAACACATTTCAACTATCAAAGCTATTTGAAAACAATAAGTAAATGTTAAACACTCACTCTGCCCACCATTCTGTTAGGTATTGTTCGGGGTACAAAACAAGTGTATAATAGAGTTCTGTTCCTTGAAAAGGTTATATACTGAAGCATTTATAGAAACTGATGAGTTATCTTTCAGAATGTTTAATGTTTGCAGTTTTCATTTTATAGTAAGTGAAACAAAATATTGACTAACAAAAGTGGTTATATTTATAGAGTATATAAACTCAGTATCTCCATTGAGAAAGATAGGCAGTGTGGAAAAACCTTGCAGGAACTAGAGAATCTACAGTTTACTTTGGGTACTTAATCCTTGTATATGTGAATACCACTTATTGAATATTTCCCCATCCCTGCATGTTTGGTGCTATGTATGCCTGTATGTTTGAGAAAGTGAAGTTGGGAAAAGAAGTTAGGCCCATTTAGTAGCACTTTAATCAGAATCTTTGAGTCATTTTAAAAGACAGACTTTGAGGCATAAACAGAAAGTGCTCTTTATTCCTTTCTGGTGATTTGAATATTCATGTATTATCATTTCCCTTCAGCCTAGAGAACATCTTTTAGCATTTTCTGTAGTTTAGGTTTGTCGATGATGAATTGTTTTCTTTGATCTGAACGTGTCTTTTTTTTTTTTTTTAAGTTTATTTATTTATTTTGAGAGACTGAGAATACAGTGTGGAGCCCAATACAGGGCTCGAGCTCATAAACTATAAGATCATGACCTGAGTGGAAATCAGGAGTTGGAGGCTTAACCAACTGAGCCACGCAGGCACCCCTTATCTCAACATGTCTTTATTATTCCTTTGTTCTTATATTTTTTCTGGATACAGAGTTCTGGGTTGACAGTTTTCTTTTCCCCTTATGCATTTTAAAGATTATTTTGCTAATTTCTGGCCTCCATTGTTTCTGATGAGAAGTTAGTTATTCAAATTATATCCCCTATATGTAATTGGTTGTTTTTCTTTGGATGTTTTTAGATTTTACCTTTAGTGTTTTGTTTGCAGTAGTTTGACTACTGTGTTTATGGGTGTAGTTTTTCTTTGTATTTATCCTAATTGGGGCTCTCTGTGCTTCTTGAACCTGTAAATTTTAGTCTTTTACTATATTTAGAAAGTTTCCAGTCATTATTCTTCACATATTCTATCATTTTACTTCTCTTCTTGGACTCCATTGACACATGTGTTAGACTTATTGATGTTATCCCACAGATTTCTGAGAAGCTCTGTTCATTTTTTTTCCAATTTATGTTTTCTGTTCTTACTGGATTTGTTTTCAAGTTCATTGACTTCTTCCTTCATCTTAAATCTACTGTTAAGTTCATCCAATGAATTTTTTAAAAATGTTTGTATTTATTTTTGAAAGAGAGAGAAAAAGAGAGAGCCAGCATGTGAGGGGGGAGGGGCAGAGAGCGAGGGGGACAGAGGATCAGAAACCGGCAGTGTGCTGACAGTAGAGAGCCTGATGTGGGGCTCAAACTCACAAACCATGAGATGATGATCAGAGCTGAAGTTGGATTCTTAACAAAGTGAGCCACCAGGCACTCCCATCCAATGGATTTTTAAAAAATTTCAGAGATTTTATGTTTATGTTCTAGAATTTTCATTTTTTATGGTTTCTATTTCTCTGCTAAGATTTTGTATTACTATGAGCATGTTTCCTTTATATCCTTGACCATAACTGTAATAGATGCTTTAAAATCCTTGTGTGTTAATTTCAGTATCTGAGTCATCTCAGGTGTGGTCTCCATTGATTGCCTTTGCTCTTGAGTACAGGTCATATTTTCCTGTTTTCTCATAGGTCTACTAATTTTTTTGTGTGTCCTGGATGTTATGAATGATGTATTTTAGACCTCCCTTGATCATGTTTGTTTTTCAGAAGAGTATATTTTTTTTCTTTTAGCAGACAGCTAACCTGAACTTCAAACTCTGAACGGTCTTTATTTGCTTAGCCTTCATTGTGCTGATTGGATTTTGCCCTTCTATATATTGTTCAGAGTCAGTCAGAGAATTAGAAGACTATTTAATATATGGAGTAAGGCTTACTTTCTATTGGCTCTCTCTTTCCCTAGGATTTTCACCCTGACTTTTCAGCTGCTGTGGTCACTCCATACTCTGTCTTCTAGGCTTTAACCACTAAGACTGCAGGTTTTCTGTGTTTGTGTACTCAGTGTGTTGACTGGGGTCTATCCTTGCTCAGTGCCATTCTTTCTTATAAATGTTGACCCCCTCTTCAATGTCTGCTTGCTTTTTTTCCCTCAAGTGCTTTCAGTTAGTTTTTTTCTATATTTTGTGCAGAGTTTATAGTGGTTATTTGTAAGGGTTTTGTGCAGTAGGAGATACGGCCATCTTTTTATTAATCAATAACAATTTTAATACTCTGTAATATATGCCATTCTTTCTGGGATATTTTCTTAAACGTGATGTATAAGTTTCTTTTAACATTTAATCTTCCTTTAGTCTTGTGTACTTGACCCTCACAAAACCTCAGTAATATAGATATCATTTTTTCCCACTACTCTTTAGCTGGGAAGCCATGACTTATAGAGTTTAGGAAACTTACCAAAGGTCACATAGATCAAATCTCATATATATATATATATATATATATATATATATATATATATATATGTATTTTTTTTTTTACCTCAAGTCTATTTTGCTTTTTGTAGAACCACACCATCTTTATCTGATGAACAGAGTAAGTGACCATTAGCAGCCTAGAGCTGACACTAAGTTATACATGATTTAAAAATTACTGAAATATTTATTCAAAATATAATTTTTAAAAAGTCTGCCTTACATAGTTTTTGGCCTTAGCTCAGGATGTGGCTGAGGTACTGTCTCTGATAGTTTGAATGATTCAATTAACAATATATGTAATGGGAAGTAGCAATTTATGTAATGGAAAAATGGGTAGAAAATAATATACATCCATTAAAGAGCTTGGCTATTAAATTCCCCACCCAAACCTGGATTTAATATTTAGTTCATCAAACAAACATTTTCTCTCTGATTTATAGACAAGTAACAAATAGGTAGATCCTGGTCAGATGTTTTGGTTAGTCAGCAAGGTCTTAAAATGAATTTACTTTTATTCATTTTATCCTATGGTTTTCTGTATCAGTTAGTCATGGCTTTTTAGCACTTTTAAATCTCCCCAAATGAATGTAAGCTTTTCTTAGAGTATTCTGTGCATATAAAAGACCTTTCAAAATTCAGAAAAAGCATAGGAATAATTATGAGCAATACTCTTATAAAAGAACACTTATATTTACTGTATTAGGTTTCTTCAGAGAAAGGACCAATAGGAGATAGATAGATAGATAGATAGATAGATAGATACATACATACATACATACATACATACATACAAGAGGAGATTTATTATAGGAATTGGCTCATATGGTTAAGGAGGCTGAAAAGTCCCATGATCTCTGTCTGCAAGCTGGAGAATCATGAAAGCCAGTGGTGTAATTCAGTCTAAGGCTGAAAGCCTGAGAATTGGGGGGCTAATGGTGTAATTATTCATCTGAGTCTGAAATCTTAAAACCAGAAATGCCAATATTCTGAGGGCAGGAAAAGATGGATGTCTTAGCTCAAGTAGAGAGAGAGCAAATTTGCCTTTCCTCTGCCTTTTTGTTCTGTTTAGACCCAGTAGATGATACCCATCCATGTTGGGGAGGACTTTTGCTTTACTCAATTCACCAACTCAAATGCTAATCTCTTTAAGAAATACCGTCACAAACCACCAAGAATAATGTTTTATTTAATAGCTATTTGGACATCCCTTAGTCCAGTCAAGTTGACACACAGAACTAACCATCACATGCACCTATCTGTATTCACATTTACTTCAAATTGAATAAAATGCTTCCCTTAAACTAGTGAGTGGTTCCCAAAAGTTACTGTGCATCAGAATTGCCTGGAGGGTACATTGAAACAGATTGTTGGGTACCATCCACAGAGTTTCTTTTCACTAGATCTTAGTTAGGGCTTGAAATTTGTATGTCTAAGAAGTTCCTGGATGTTGCTGTTGATGTTGATCTGCTTACACGCTTTGAGAAGCACTTGCTGACTTTCAAAGGCTACCGTTAATAACTAGTTGCAAAATCGCCACTAGAGGGCAATGGAACCATGGACAAATTGGATGTGCTGCTTAATAGGTTCCCTGGTTTATGCCATCAACTACAATATTGCTATAAGCCATGAGAATACCCAAGCCAAACATTAATTTCCTGTACAATATCTTGAGGCTCATTCTCAATTGTAATATAAATCAAAGCTTGTCCTTATGATTGTGGGGGTCAGAAATGTATAATGCAGCTCTAACTCTGGATGAAGCCCATTTAGTGATCATGATAAATTAAAAGTTGGACTTCTTTAAGTGGGCATTTGCACATACACCTAGTAGCCTTTGAGGTTAAAAGGAACTATTTGTGGTTTCCCAAAGAGACTACATTTTGATAATAGTTTTAGTTTGTTATGGAGATAATGCCACACTTAAGAGGTATTGTTTTAAGACCCACCTTTTATTTTACGAAAGTGAGATCGAAGTACTTTTTAAAGATACTAAACTTAGTAGATTAAGTTTATACCAAACATGAATTCACAAAACATAAAGATCCACACAGTATATGGAATTTGTAATTTTTTTCTCCTAGATACTTCCTTTGATAGTAGACAAGGATTAGAGAAAAATCAAAAGATGTAGTCTGTAGGGCTGTTATATTTTTTGTTTGCCTGGCCTAGTACAGAACTTGAAAGCTGCCTTTAGTACTGCTGTTATTAGTTTAAAAAATAATTTTTGATAGATCATGGCTGTAGACATAGACATCTTTCTTTTTTTTTTTTTTTTTTTTTAAATTTTTTTTTTTTCAACTTTTTTTTTTTTAATTTATTTTTGGGACAGAGAGAGACAGAGCATGAACGGGGGAGGGGCAGAGAGAGAGGGAGACACAGAATGGGAAACAGGCTCCAGGCCCCGAGCCATCAGCCCAGAGCCTGACGCGGGGCTCGAACTCACGGACCGCGAGATCGTGACCTGGCTGAAGTCGGACGCTTAACCGACTGCGCCACCCAGGCGCCCCACATAGACATCTTTCTGAGTAGGCCTCTTTCTTAGATTGAAACAGCGATTGCTTTTCATTGTATTGCAGAAATTTTGATTTGAAAGGCCAAAGACTTGAGTTTGATTCCCTGCTTTGACATTATTACCTATGTGACCCTGATGAATCATTTAATGTCTCTAAGTCTCAGTTTCTGTATATGTAGAGTGAGAATTATGGGTAAAATAATTTGTTTGCATTTTCCAAGGATATGAAGATTAGTGGTAGTGGTGGTATTAGTGTAGTTTGTCCTTTTGAAAAAAAAATAGCTTTATTGAAGTGTAATTCACATACATTTCACCTATTAAATTGTATAGTTCAGTGTTTTTTAGTGTATTTACAGACATGTTCAACCATTACCACAGTCAATTTTAGAACATTTTCATCATCTCAGAAATAAACCCTGTACCTTTATCTATTAATCTTGTGATGGTTAATTTGTGTGTCAACTTGGCTGGGCCACAGTGCCCAGAAATGTGGTGAAACATTATTATGGATGTTTCTATGAAGGTGTTTTTGGATGAGATTAATACTTAAATAGATGGACTTTGAACCTCATCCAATCCGTTTCAAGGCCTGAATAGAATAAAAGACTGATTTACTCAAAGCAGGAAGGACTTTTGGTCTTTACACTTGAACTACATCTCAGTTTATCCTGGGTCTCAGCCTATTGGCCACCCTGTAGATTTTGAACTCACCAGCCTCCATAATTGTATAAATCAATTCCTTAAAATAAATCTCCTTCTTTATATACACACATTCTATTGATTTGTGTCTCTGGAGAACACTAATATAACCCTCCTCTTCCATCTTCCCTTCCACAGCTCCCAGCCTGAGGCAACCATTAATCTACATTCTGTCTATAGATTTCCCTATTCTGGATTTTCATATGAAGGAATTATATAGTATCTGGTCTTTAGTGACTAGCTTCTTTCACTTAACATATTATTTTCAAGGTTTATGTTGTAGCATGTGCTAGTACTTCATTTCTTCTTTTTATGCAGAATAATATTCCATTGTATGAATATACCACATTTTGTTTATCTGGCTGTTCTTTAATGGACATTTGGGTTGTTTTCACTATTTGGATATTATAAATAATGTTGCTATGAACATTTGTACAAGTTTCTGTGTAGACATGTTTTCATTTTTGTTGAGAATATACCTACAAGGGGAATTGCTGGGTCATATGGTAACTCTATGTTTAATTGTTTGAAGTACTGCCACTCTTTAGCAGAGTAGCTACACCATTCTACATTCCTATCAGTAGTGTATGAGGGTTCCAATTCCTCCACCTCTTCACCAACACTTGTCATCTGAATCTTTTATTCTAAACACCTAGTGGTAAGAAATGGTATCTCGTGGTTTGATTTGTATTTCCCTGATGACTAATGATGTTAGGCATCTTTTCATAAACTTACTATTGGCCAACAGCACACCTGTGTTCCTTGGGTAAATGCCTAGTAGTACAATTGCCGGGTCGTAGGGTAGTTCTATTTTTAGTTTTTT
Organism: Panthera pardus; assembly: GCF_024362965.1. Taxonomy (NCBI): domain Eukaryota; kingdom Metazoa; phylum Chordata; class Mammalia; order Carnivora; family Felidae; genus Panthera; species Panthera pardus. The sequence goes on from NW_026527002.1 coordinate 20,609,882, forward strand.
GAGGAACCTCCATACTGTTTTCCAGAGTGGCTGCACCAGTTTGCATTCCCACCAGCAGTGCAAAAGAGATCCTCTTTCTCTGCATCCTCATCAACATCTGTCGTTGCCTGAGTTGTTAATGTTAGCCATTCTGACAACTGTGAGGTGGTATCTCATTGTGGTTTTAATTTGTATCTCCCTGATGATGAATGATGTTGAGTATATTTCATGTGTCGGTTGGCCATCAGGATGTCTTCTTTGGAGAAGTGTCTATTCATGTCTTTTGTCCATTACTTCACTGGATTGTTTGTTCTTTGGGTGTTGAGTTTGATAAGTTCTTTATAGATTTTGGATACTAACCCTTTATCTGGATATGTCATTTGCAAATATCTTCTCCCATTCTGGCAGTTGCCTTTTAGTTTTGCTGCTTGTTTCCTTCACTGTGCAGAAGCTTTTTATTTTGATGAGGTCCCAGTAGTTCATTTTTGCTTTTGTTTCCCTTGCCTCTGGAGACGTGTTGAGTAAGAAGTTGCTGTGGCCGAGGTCAAAGAGGTTTTTTCCTGCTTTCTCCTTGAGGATTTTGATGACTTCCTGCCTTACATTGAGGTCTTTCATCCATTTTGAGTTTATTTTTGTGTATGGTGTAAGAAAGTGGTCCAGGTTCATTCTTCTGCAGGTCGCTGTCCAGTTTTCCCAGCACCACTTGCTGAAGAAGAGACTGTCTTTATTCCATTGGATATTCTTTCCTGCTTTGTCAAAGATTAGTTGGCCATACGTTTGTGGGTCCATTTCTGGGTTCTCTGTTCTGTTCCATTGATCTGAGTGTCTGTTTTTATGCCAGTACCATACTGTCTTGATGATTACAGATTTGTAATACAGCTTGAAGTCTGGGATTGTGATGCCTCCAGCTTTGGTTTTCTTTTTCAAGATTGCTTTGGCTTTTAGGAGTCTTTTCTGATTCATACAAATTTTAGGATTACTTGTTTTAGGTCTGTGAAGAATGCTGGAGTTATTTTGATAGGGATTGAATTGAAAATGTAGATTGCTTTGGATAGTATTGACATTTTAATAATGTTTGTTCTTCCAATCCGGGAGCATGGAACATTTTTCCATTTTTTTGTGTTCTCTTCAGTTTCTTTCATAAGCTTTCTATACTTTTCAGTGTATAGATGTTTCACCTCTTTGGTTAGATTTATTCCTAGGTGTTTTATGGTTTTTGGTGCAATTGTAAATGGGATTGATACCTTGATTTCTCTTTCTGTTGCTTCATTGTTGGTGTATAGGAATGCAACTGTTTCTGTGCACTGATTTTATATCCTACAACTTTGCTGAATTCATGAATCGGTTCTAGCAGTTTTTTGGTGGTATCTTTTGGGTTTTCCACATAGAATTTCATGTCATCTGCAAAGAGTGAAAGTTTGACTTCCTCCCTGTCGTTTTTGATGCTTTTTATTTCTTTGTGTCGTCTGATTGCTGAGGCTAGGACTTCCAATACTATGTTGAATAACAGTGGCGAGAGTGGACGTCCCTGTCTTGTTCCTGACCTTAAGGGGAAAGCTCTCAGTTTTTCCCCATTGAGGATGACATTAGCATCAGGTTTTTATTGGCCATTTGTATATCTTCTTTGAGGAAATGTCTATTCAGAACCTTTGCTCATCTTTTTAGTTGGGTTATTTGTCTTTTTATTACTGACTTGTAAAAGTTCTTTATATATTCTAGATTCAAGTCCCTTATCAAATATATGATTTACAAATATTTGCTCCCACTCAGGGGTTGCTTTTTCACTTTCTTGATGGTATCCTTTGAAACACAAAAGTTTTCATTTTGATGAAGTGTAATTTATCAATTATTTCTTTTGCTATTCATAATTTTGACATAATATCTAAGAATCATTTGCAACTCCGAGATCATGAAAAGACTGTTCTTTCCCCAACTGACTGGTCTTGACACCTTTGTTGAAAATCAATTGACCACAGAAGTAAGGGGGTTATTTCTGGACTCTTAATTCTATTCTTTTGCTCTATGTGTCTGTCTTTGTGCCAGAACCATGCTGTGGTGATTACTTTTGCTTTGTAGTAAATTTTGAAATTGGAAAGTATGAGTCCTTTTAGTTTTTTCTTCTTCTTTTATTTATTTTTTATTTTGAGAGGGAGGGGAGCAGAGAGTGAGCACATGCACGCACGTGCAAGTTGGAGAGGGGCAGAGAGAGAGAGACAGAGAGAGAGAGAGACAGAGACAGACAGACAGTGGGAGATAGAATCCCAAGCAAGCTCTATCCCACAAACTGTGAGATCATGACCTGATCTGAAATCAAGAGTTGGACACTTAACTGACTGAGCTGCCCAGGCGCCCCTAGTTTTTTCTTCTTTTTCAGAATTGTTTTGGCTATTCTGATCCTTTGCAATTCCATATAAATTTTAGAATCAGTTTGTTAATTTATACAAAGAAGTTGGCTGGGATTCTAATAGGGAATGTGTTAAATCTATAGATTAGTTGGAAACTAATACTATCTTAACAGAGTTAAATCTTCCAGTACATGAATGTGAGATGTTTTTCCATTTATTTAGATCTTCTTTAATTTCTTTCAACAGTGTTTTATACTTTTCAGAGTATAAATTTTACACTGCTTTTTATCAAATTATTCCTAAGTATTTTATTCTTCTTGTTGCTATTGTGAATGAAATGATTTTCTTGATTTCATTTTCAGATTGTTGCCAATGTATAGAAATACGACTGTTTTTTGTGTATTGATCTTATGTCCTACAAACTTGTTAAACTCATTTATTAGTTCTAATAACTTTTTAGTGGGACCTTAGGATTTTCAATTATACAAGGGCATATCACCTGCAAGTAGAGATAGTTTTACTTGTTCCCTTCCTATCTGGATATCTTTTGTTTCTTTTTCATATTTAACTCCCTTGGCTAGAATTTCCAGTACAGTGTTGAAGAGAAGTGGTGAGAACAGACATCTTTGTGTTGTTCCTCATCTTAGAAGGAAAGCTTTCAGTCTTTCACCATAAATTATAATGTTAGCTGTGGGTTTTTCATAGATGCCCTTTATGAAATGGAAGAAATCCCCTTCTATTTATTTAGTTTTTTTAATCATGAAGGGGTGATGAGTTTTTTCAAAATCTCTTGAGATGCTTTTGTGATTGAGATGATTATTGATGACTTTTGTTTTTTGTTCTATTGATATAATGTACTGCGTTAGTTGATTTTCAATGCTAAACCAATCTTGAATTCCTGGGAAAAATTCACTTGATCATGGATTTTTCCTTTCTTCTTTCCAGGTACTGCCTTTATCTGTATGTTGTTGTGCTTAGTGGTGTCTCACATTTCTCTGAGGCTGTTTATTTTTCTTCATTCTTTTTCCTCTTCTGTTCTTTAGTTCACATAATCTCCATCAATCTATCTTCAAGTTTACCAGTTCCTTCTTCTGCCAGCTCAAATCTACCATTGATCCCCTTCTTGTAAATTTTTATTTCAGATATTGCATTTTTAACTCCAGATTTCCATTTGGTTCTTTTTTAAAAGTAATTTTTAAAAACTTATTTATTTACTTATCTGTTTTGAGAGAGAAAGAGAGAGAGAAAGAACACATGAGTGAGGGAGGGGCAGAGAGAGAAGGAGAGAGAGAATCTCAAGCAGGCTCCATGCTGTCAGAAAAGAGCCCGACATGGGGCTCGAACCCATGAACTGTGTGATCATGACCTGAGCCAAAATCAAGAGACAGTTGCTTAACCAACTGAGCCACTCATGCCTAAGTCATTTTTATCTCTTTTTTGATATTTTCTTTTTGGTACAATATTGTCAATATACCTTCCTTTACTTCTTAAAACATGGTTTTCTTTAGTTCTGTGAACCTAATTATAATGGCTATTTTGAAATGTTTTTCTGTTATATGAGACCTCTGGTTGCTTTCACAAGAAGTTTCTGTTGCCTGCTTTTATTTTTTCTGAGGTATGGGTCATACTTTTCTATTTCTTTGCATACTTCTTAATTTTTATTGGCATTATTGATACGGTAATTTTATGGCCTTTTTAGACAATATATTGTAGTAACCCTGGGCACTGTTCCCCTCATTCTGGGGCTTGTTATTGTTACTTGCCTATTTATTTGTTTAGTGATTGGCTGGATCATTTTAGTGAAATCTATTCCCTGCTTTCCCCACCCACCTCCTCACCCCCCCAAGGTTATGAATCTGATGTTGCTCCTCAGGGAGGCACAGCTTTAGGTGTGCCCACCGTCACTTTGGGATGACAGCAGCAGTGGTAGGGCTCTTTTCCACTCTTTCCCTGACTGTACTCAGCTGCTAAAACTCCCGTAATTGCTGCCTGTTACTCTTTTTTTTACAAAAATGTCCTGGGGCATAAATTCATCTACAAATGAATCCAATCAGACTGTGGCTCTTTGGACAGAATCATTTCTGAGATCAGGGTGATATTTGTCCTGACCCCAGGAAGGCTCTCTCCTTCCCCAGTTCTCTGAATTACTAGCCAGGCCACAGTCTAGGCCTTTTCTTCTTTACATACACAAGTCTCCTCCCAATGGCCTTTTACCATAGCCTCCACTGTTCTTTTCTTTCTTTCTTTCTTTCTTTCTTTCTTTCTTTCTTTCTTTCTTTCTTTCCTTTCTTTCCTTTCTTTCCTTTCTTTTTTTTTTTAGGTTTTATTTATTTTTGAGAGAACACAAGCAAGGGAGAGGTAGAGAGAGAGGGATCCGAAGAGGGCTCTGTGCTGACAGCTCTGTGAGCTTGAACTCACAAACCGTGAGATCATTACCTAAGCCAGAGTCGCTCAACTGACTGAGCCACCCAGGTTATTGTTCTCAAGAGTGCTCTTAGGTTAAACTTCTCCAAAGCTCTATTGCAGATGAAGTCAATTGCTTTGCGAAAATATCAGGAACTCTCTGTTTTATGGCTGCTTCTCCCCTAGGCAAAATCTGTGGGTCAGGGCTCTGGAGCTGGGAGTGGGGACAATGACAGGTTCTGTTTGGGTGACATACCACCGTAGGAGCCTCAGTTCCCCAAGTGGGAGTTGGGTGAAAGAAGAGAGCTCCCACCTCTTGAATGTACTTGCCTGGGACTTATCCCCAGCAATGGGCAGCCGGGTGCAAGATGAGAAGCACTGAAATCTTGCTAGCTTCCAGAAAGAAAGCTCTCTCTCCCTGGGAGAGAACAGGGGACAGAGGGAGGAGTTCCCTGCCGCAGCAGTCTTGAATGAAGTGTCTGCCTCACTGTGCTGGGTGTGGGGCGGAAGAAGTGGTCTTCATTCAAATGCCACAGACTGTCACGTATCACCTAAGAAATTTCTTAGGTTTTATCGAAAGATAAAAGATGTTTTTATAGAAGAAAAAAAGATGTTTTTATTCATTTGCTGTTTACCCACAGGACCATTTCCAGAGGCTTTAGTTGCTTGCTTTTTAATAATCCTGTCCAGTTTGGGAATGAGTCAGTGGGGCTCTTTGTGCTGTTATGCCGCTTTCATAGTGGTCTGTTGCTCTTGACAACTGTCCACTAACCTGACATTATGAAGATTCATTCAACTCAAGCCAATAAGAAAGTCTCTTAATTCATTACGAGAATTCAGGGCTGTTTAGGCACCCATTTAAATAGAGCTCTTCTTTATACGAAACTGTCCAGATAGTTTGAAATCAAGGGTGCTTGGAGACCCAGCTCCCAGTTCCGTTCTTTCTAAATATTTTTCCTGTGACACGATGGTGACATTTTTTTGTCTTTCACATATAACAGTTACATTTAGACATTGACTTTTTATTTTTTTTTTATTTTTTAAAAAAATTTTTAACGTTTATTTACTTTTTGAGACAGAGAGAGACAGAGCATGAATGGGGGAGGGGCAGAGAGAGAGGGAGACACAGAATTGGAAGCAGGCTCCAGGCTCTGAGCCATCAGCCCAGAGCCCGACACGGGGCTCGAACTCACAGACCGTGAGATTGTGACCTGAGTTGAAGTCGGACGCCTAACCGACTGAGCCACCCAGGCGCCCCTAGACATTGACTTTTTAAAAGTCAGTCTTGGTGACACAATTTCTTGGGTTTAAGATTGGAGTGGCTTAACAGCTTGCATTTTCAGTTGTCCTTTACCCTCTTGTTTATATTATCAGCAATAGCCAAGCCAGCGGGCTTGAGCAGTGCAGTTACATAGTAATGGCAGAGCTCTGTATTTGTGGCCTGACTCAGCTGGCACTTCATGTGGAGCTGTCTGGCTGGTCTAGTGGCAGAACTCTGATGTGTTGGCCTCCATTACTTGCAATTGTTTGGGATGAATTATGCAGAGGCCTGTCTAGCAATCTGTGACAGGCAGAGATCCTTCGTTTTGTACTGCTAAGTCGTGGTGTGTGAACAAAAAGGGCGGAAGCCCTTTTTAGCTGTATTGTATGAGAAAGCATAAAATTTCTGTTTCCATCACAGAATATACTCAAATATCTTTTATTGTATGTGTTGTTCTTTCTATAAAGGAAAAAATACCTACATAGAAAATAAAACTGAGTCATTAAAACACTTATAACAAGGAAAGATTTAAAATGGTTAAAGATAATTATAACAAATTTGTATTATTAAGAGGCAGAATTCTTAGATTTTATTTATCATGCTAATCACTCAGATCTGATTTTTCTACATCTTTCACTAGGTTTAGACAGTCTAATGTCAAGAAAATTTCTTACTCTTGGTTACAATACACAAATTGTGCTTTCATTACATACCGCATTCCCCTACCTTTTCATGGTTGGTACATTTGGCCTATAGAGGGACATTGACAAGTCTTTAGAGTTGAGAGTCTTTCCAATTTTCAGTTGCAATGAGTTTGTGGTTTTGCCAGAATTTTCTTGTCGACTGTTTTCTTTTTTGGCAATGAAGAATGTAAGCTTTTATCATAGAATTTTTCATACAACTCAGATCCATACAATATATTGCTGAATTGTGCTATATTGGCCCCAGTACACTAGGCCTTATTAATAAGACTCACTTCTTCTGGAAAGAACTTATTTAAAAAGGGGATGGAAGATAAGGAAGGGAAGAATAAAAATAAAAAAAGAACAGTTCTTCTAAGGACATAGTTCAGACAGGGGATATATGCAGATGAATTTTTTCCCTTTTTATTATGAGGAATCAACTGTCTGAGAGATCATGTATCATTCTTGACCTTGTTATTTTAATCCAGCAGTAAATAGAAAGAAATGTGTTTCTTTTTCCTTTAAGGTATGGTTATGACATCTTGCAAAAGCATTTTTAGTAATTTAAAGATAATAAGCTATTTCTTCCTCTGTCTTCCCTACTGTCATTGTGTAGGAGAAGGACAGCATTCCATGGACTTGTTTTAATTATCCTATCGGTATGTGCCATGACATCTGGTGGCATTGGTGAGCTCACCTGATGGGCCACAATGAACCCTGATTTATGAACCCATAATTGGGTTTCCAATAAACATTTGTCAAAATAATGTATTAGTTCAAACCAAAGCTTTCTTTATTTATTCATATAAAAGAGCACTTAACTTTCAACAAAGAATTGCCTATCATCAAAAACACTCTATAAATGATTCAAATTTATGAAGACACAGTTCTAGAGGGTGACCGCTCACAGACTACAGCTTATTTTAACTCTTTAGAGGACTTAGTGTTCTAACTTGCTTGTATTCACCATATTATTTCATATTTACTTTCAGATATATATTTTAATATTTACTTGTTGAGGTACTTATTACAGAATAAACATAGTGACTTTTAAAAATATTTAGTTGTGAAACTAGCATATCTTTAAAAGGTATCATTCTTTAGCTATTTCAAATTCTGTTACAACATATTTTTATCTCTTCTTATTCGGTGTACATCTAAGTAAGAACAAAATGTACACTGCCCTCAATCCAGTCTGTAAATTGTTAAGGCTTCTGATGAGGAGATAATTATTGATCTTTATTTTCAATATTTTAGCTGTTTTACTTGTATTCCCATTAACAGATTCATCTGTTTCTGTTGGAAATTCACATCGGTAACTAAGATCTGTAATGTAATACAGCATGTATCCCTTGGAGACTTTACTTGTAGGGTGCATTGTTACAAAACACCATATGAAGCATTGTTTTAATACTTAATAGTTACTACCTTTTTTATTGTTACATAATATACATAACATAGAATTTACGATTTTAACCATTGTAAGTGTTTATTTTAATTCCAATTAGTTAACATACAGTGTTATATTTCAGGAGTACAATATAGTGATTCAGCAATTCCATACATCACCTGGTGGTTATCACCACAAGTGCATTCCTTAATCCTCAAACCTATTTAACCCATCCCTTCATGTACCTCCCCTCTGGTAACTATTGGTTTGTTTTCCATAGATAAGAGTGTGTTTCTTGCTTTGTCTCTCTCTCTGTTTTTTGGGGTTTTTTTTGAGAGAGAGAGAGAGAGAACACACGTGCTGGGGAGGGGCAGAGGGAGAGGGAGAGAATCTTAAGTAGGCTCCCTGCCCAGCATCGAGCTGGACGTGGGCCCAGATTTCATGACTGTGAGATCATGACCTGGGCCAAAATCAAGAGTCCCACGCTTAACCAACTGAGGCACACCTCTCTCTTTTTTATTTTCCTTTTGCTTGTTTGATTTTTAAATTCCACATATGAGTAAAATCATATGATATTTGTCTTTCTCTGACTTATTTCGCTTAGCATTATATTCTCTAGCTCCATCCATGTCATTACAAATAGCAAGATTTCATTCTTTTTTTATGACTGAATAGTATTCCAGTGTGTGTGTGTGCATGTGTGTGTACCATATCTTCCTTATCCATTCATATATCGACGGACCTGTGGGCTACTTCCATAATTTGGCTATTGTAAATAACACTGCAATGAGCATCAGGGTGCATGTATCCCTTTGAATTAGTGTTTTTTTTAATGTTTTAATTTTATTTTTGAGAGAGAGAGAGAGAGAGAGAGAGAGAGAGAGAGAGAGACTCTAGACTGAGCTGTCAGCGCAGAGCCCACCATGGGGCTTTAACTCATGAACCATGAGATCATGACCTGAGCCAAAGTTGGATGCTTAACTGACTGAGCCACCCAGGTGCCCCGGAATTAGTGTTTTCGTGTTTTAGGTAAATATCCAGTAGTGCAATGACTGGATTTTAGGGTAGTTCTATTTTTAATTTTTTTAAGGAATCTCCATACTGTTTTCCACAGTGGCTGCATCTGTTTGCATTCCCACCAACAGTGTAAGAGGGTTCTTTTTTCTCCACATCCTCATCAAACACTTGTTGTTTCTTGTGGTTTTGATTTTAGCCATTCTGACAGGTGTGAGGTGATACTTCATTGCAGTTTTGATTTGTGTTTACCTGATGATGAGCACCTTCTCATGTGTCTTTTAGCTATTTGTATGTCTTCTTTGGAGAGATGTCTATTCATGTTCTCTGACCATTTTTAATTGGATTATTTGTTTTTCTGGGGAGTTGTATTAGTTCTTTATATATTTTGGATACTAACCCTATACTGGATATGTCATTTGCAAATATTTTCTCCCATTCAGTAGGTTGCCTTTTAGTTTTGTTGTTTTCTTCACTATGAAGAAGCTTTTTATTTTGATGTAGTCCCAAGAGTTTGCTTTTGTTTTTGTTTTCCCTTGAGGAGACTTATATAGATAAATGTTCCTATGGCCAGTGTCAGAGAAAGTACTGCCTGTGCTCTTCTATGGGATTTTTATGGTTTCAGGTCACACATTTAGGTCTTTAATCCATTTTGACTTTATTTTTGTGAATGGTGTAACGAAGTGGTGTGGTTTCATTGTTTTGCATGTAACAGTCTAGTTTTCCCAACACTATTTGTTGAAGAGACTATTTTTTTCCCATTGCATATTCTTTCCTCCTTTGTCAAAGATTAATTGACCATATAACTGTGGGTTTATTTCTGGATTTTCTATTCTGTTCTATTGATCTACATGTCTATTTTTATGCCAGTACCATAGTGTTTTGATTATTACAACTTTGAAAATATAGCTTGAAGTCTGGAATTGTGATACCTCTAGTTTTGTTCTTCTTTTTTCAAGATTGCTTTGACTATTTGAGGTCTTTTGTGGTTCCATACAAATTTTAGGATTGTTTTTTCTAGTTTTGTGAAAAATGCTGTTGGTATTTTGACACAGATTGCATTAAATCTGTAGATTGCTTTGGGTAGTATAGACATTTTCACAATATTTATTCTTCCAATCCATGAAGATATCTTTCCATTTCTTTGCATTGTCTTGAATTTATTTCATTGATATTTTATAGTTTTTATAGTACACCTGAAAAAGAGGTTTTCACCTCTTTGGTTAAAGTTTTTTCCTAGGTATTTTGTTCTTTTTGGTACAATTGTAAATGTGATTGTTTTCTTTATTTTAAGGGAGATTGTTTTCTTAATTTCACTTTCTGCTGCTTCAATATTTATATATAGGAATGCCACAGATATCTGTACATTGATTTTGTATCTAGCAAAATTACTGAATTCATCGATCATTTCTAGGAGTTTTTTTTGTTGCTTTAGGGTTTTTTTATATGTAGTATCATATCATTTGCAAATTTGAAAGTTTTACTTCTTCCTTACCAATTTGGATGCCTTTTATATCTTTTTGTCATCTAATTATTGTGGCTAGGACTTTCAGTACTATGTTGAATAAAAGTGGTGAGAGTGGATAGACTTCTTTTGTAGAAAAATCTGTGATGGAGTCAGATATGCATTTTCATTTGTTAAACAGGGACCTCAAGGAATTTAGAAAATCCTTTTCTCTCCTACAAAGCCTGCTTTCAAGACTATTTCTTATCCTCATTGACTTGAAAAGATTGACTTGAAAATTCTATGTTGTGGTCTAAGTGATTACTAATTTTTATTTCTACTTATTTTAATGCTGCCACAATCCTAATCTCCTCACCCAATTTCAAAGAAGATAGATAATTTATGATGTTTTGTGGTATATAAAAGAGGAAAGCTGTTGATACACTATAAAAAGTTTTATGCTTGTTATATATAGATCAGGTGACTCTTAGTTAATCTGGCTTGAATATGATATTAGCCTATAAATGAAGATAAAGTGAGGCTATCTCAGAAGAAAATGTGGCCTATACCCATTGATAGAAGGCTGGTAGTACCTAAAATGTTCCTTGACTGTGTGTTCCACTAATGGTGTCCTGTGAGTAGACCTTCAGAGAACCCACTCACACTTGTCAAGCCCTGTTTTCTGGGAATTGGGTGAAGCAGATGATCCAGTCCTGCCGTAGCATGAATTGTTTAAGACCTGGCAAAAAGATAATTGTGGATATTTACAGATCTTTGCCAGTCTTTTAAAAAAAATAACAATTGGCTTATAAAAAAAAAACCCAAGAAAATTTTCTAAATGGGCTTTAGGTAAACAAAATAAAATATACAAAATAAAAATGTTTTGTTTGCCATGTATAATGTACCATTGAACACTTTTATAGTTAGATTTTATTTAACATGGTCTGGCTAACTACCAAACTTACACTTATATATCAGAAAGTTAATACAATAACACCACAAAAATGCCTCTATTTTTGTGTAATTAAAGGATGTTTTCTTTATTAGACTGTAAGCAACTTGAGACCAGGACTGTGCCTTAATCACTTTTGCAACCTTAGACTGTAGCATGATAATTGGAACACTGTAAATACTTAAGGTATGTTTGATGTCTGTATAGATCTTTGCTGATCTCTGAACAAAAGACTCGTAAAAGAGAACACAAAGGAAATGATGTATATCTCTTTTTAGTGTTTTATGCTTAGGATAATACTCCATGACAAAGGAACCTAATGATTCGAATTTCAACTTGTGTTGACCCCGAAAGGATTTTGGATGGCCCAGTTTAATAATAGGCAGGGATAGTGGGGAGAAACAGATTTCTTGGCAATGTACTCTAGTTTAAAACACCATGAAATGCTTTGGTTATCACAACCTCCATAAGCTAACAAGTCAGGAATCCTATAATGTTTATGACACTGATAGGAGTTTAATAATGTATGCTGTGTAAGATTTCATTTGATGGACTGCAAACATTCTGAATTGTGATATCTCATAACATCATGCTGAAATACCATGGTGACTCTTTCTTTTTATTCATACAAATATTTTTAAAATATAAAAAGATCTGTGTAAAGATGAACAGCAAAATTAGTCCTTTGATTTCTAATTTATGAGTTGTAAGTCTTTGCTTATTAGGACTTGAAAATCTTTTAGTTTTCCCCATTTCTAGCCAGGTATCCAGTAAAGGGGAATATTTTGGTATGAAACAAAGAATTTTAATGGCAAGGACAAAAAATGTTGGTTCCAGTTGAATAATTGTTTTGAGAATTGATTTTTTTTTAATGCTGTGTCCATAGGCTGGATAGGAAATTAATAGATCATGAAAATATTAAGGTATAAGGTTATTTATCCATGTAAGGGAAATGCATTTTTGTGATGAACTTACTGTATAGTTATTGTACTATAAGAGAGGTCTTGTTACTTTGTAAAAAGCCCCAATATTGTGATTACTGAGTGCTCAGAAATGTTCTTTGAGTGGTTATAAACAGATCTAACCAACAGATATGGTGAGGTAAACAGTTTATAAGTGTCATTGAGGGATTTTTAATTAAGGTTGCCCGACTGAAAAAGGAGTATTATTTGGCATGTCTATGGATATAATGGTATGCAGGGCAACAGGGCTATGGCCTAATTCAGCAGAGAACATGTGTTAACAAATTGGCTCTGTCAATGATGGATTATGCCTGAAAGAACTTAACTGAATGCAATCTACTGGCCATGGTCATAGAGGAACACAGCTTTTTTTCTTCCCATCAGGCTGACTTTTCTTTTGGCGTAGCACTTAACAAACTCCACATGCAAAATTGGATGATCCCGATTGTTGTAAAATGGACTCAACTTGTGCATTTTGAGAAAAGGAAGAAATGCTTGGATTAAATTTTGTGTGTTAATCTTTTGGAATGTGTGTGGATCAGACTCCAGGAAAGAAATTGATAGCTCCATGGTGAAATGTTGGCATACCATTTCTAACTTCCATTTGTCAGTTAAAAAAGAGAAGTGTCAGAGTCAAAAACATTGATCTATTTGCTACCTACAAAGACAATGAATGGACAAAATGAGTGTATCATTGTAATATTTGGAATTAAAGTCCAGCATGAAGTCCAGCTATTTCATTAGTCCCTGAGCCAGTTGGTTGCAATGGTGTCTTCATTTCTTTGTAATCTTGGTAAGATTTAGTTAGAAAACAGAACTCAGCTATTGGTACAGAGTCATCTTTATGTAGAATAAAAGTATGGAGATTTAAAATCTAGAGCAGTGGTTTATTAGAAATGATTTCATATTTTTCTCTTGGTGTTCTTTTAATAATACTTTTCTATTTTTTTTTTTCTTTTCCCAAGTCACCTTTAACAGCATTTTTCTTTATTGAGGTCTTACCTCCAATATCATGCTTGATTGAAGTTCTCAACTGATGATTTGCCATATTTCTAGATTAAAAGTGCCAATAAAATCTTACATTTCTAACAAAAATAGCATATGAACTGTATAACCAAAACATTTATTACTGACTGGTCTAGAATATGCTTCAGTAGCAAAGAATGCCCAAATATCAGTGGTTTAACATAACAAAGGTTTAAGTCTCACTCATGCTATGCATCCACAAAGGATCTCTGCACTTTGCATTTTGACAGATGCTTTCATGATTACATGAGAAAAGGAACATGTTATATCATACCCTGGCACTTAAATCTGCCCCTTCATATCCATTCACATTTTTTTTTTTTTTTGGGCAAAAGCAAGTCAATATTTGCTACTCCAAAGTCTCAAAGATTTTCTCCTGTGTTTTCTTCTAGAAGCTCTATAATCTTCACTTTAATTCTGTGAGCCATTTTGGGTGATTCTTATGTGTGGTATGAGGTAAGGATTGAATTTAATTTTTTTCCATATCGCTTTCTAGTTGTTCCAGCAAAATTTGTTGAAAAGACTGTCCTTTCCCCATTGAATTATCTTAGCACCCTTATAAATAATGAATTGACTGTGTGTGCATATATATATATATATATATATGCACACACACACACACACGTACATATATGTATATGTATATATATACATATACATATACATCATATACATACATACATACATACATATGCCCATAGCCACTGGTTTAGCCTGTTCTATTTGTTGTCCTAAGGTCAATTCATAATGTTCTGATAACTGTAGCTATAAGTGTTGAAATAAGCTGTAAGTATTGGAATAAGTAGTGTAAGTTCTACAACTTTGTCCTTCTTCGAAACTGTTTTCACTATTCTAGGTCTTTTGATGTTCCATATAAATATTATAATTAACCTGTCAGCCTTTCTAAAGAAGCCTCCTGGGGTTTAATTAGGATTGCATTGAATCTTTGGATCAATTTAGGGAGAGATGATTTATATCTTATTTTTACATTTATTTATTTTTGAGAGACAGGGCGTGAGCAGGTGAGGGGCAGAGAGAGAGGGAGACACAGAATCAGAAGCAGGTTCCAGGCTCCTAGCTGTCAGCACAGAGCCCATCGCAGGGCTCAAACCCACGAACTGTGAGATCATGACCTGAGCCGAAGTCGGATGCTTAACTGACTGAGCCACCTAGGCACCCCAGGGATGATTTATATCTTATATCTTAACCCTATTGAGTTTCCCAATATTTTCTCATTGTGTGGATCTTCATTTTTGCTCAGTAATATTTTGTAATTTCAATGTACATATTTAATTTTTCATGCTAATGCAAATGATATTATTTTCTCAATTTCTCCAATTGTTCATGCTAAGATATATACAAATACACTGATTTTTTTCATATTGATCTTGTATCCTATAAACTTGCTAAATTCACTTAATTCTAGTCGCTTTTTCTTCATAGATTTCTTAACATTTTCTATGTACACAGTAATTTCTTTTGCAAATTAAGACAGTCTTACCTTTTTCTTTCAGACTGTATGTTCCTTCCTTCCTCCCTCCCTCCCTCTCCATTTTTCTTCCTTCCTTCCTTCCTTCCTTTCTCACTTTCTCTTTCTCTTTTCTTTCTTCCTTCCTTTCCCTTCCTTCCTTCCTTCCTTCCTTCCTTCCTTCCTTCCTTCCTCTCTCTCTCTCTCTCTTTCTTTCCTTCATGTAGTCCCAATAGTTTATTTTTGCCTTTGTTGCCCTTGCTTGAGGAGACATATCTACTTCATTCTTCTGCTTTTTCCAGCCTGCTGTTCATTGCTTGAAGCTTGTTTCCAAACTTGTTCATTGCATTCTCCATCTGATTGATTCTTTTTTTAACTCTTTTATCTCTCTGGTAAAGGTCTCAATGATTTCTTTTATTCTTTTCTCAAGCCTGGTGAGTATCCTTATGATGTTTGCTTTAAATTATCCATCAGGCATGTTACTTATATTTGTTTTGCTTAGATCTCTGGCCATGGCCTTGTCTTGTTCTTTCATTTGGTATAAATTCCTCCATCTTGGCATTTTGTCTAAGTCTCTGCATGTCTCCTGCTCCTGAAAGTAATGGCCTTATGAAGAAGAGGTCATATAGTGCCCAGGGCATGGCGCTTCAAGGAATGTCTCTGGTGTGAGCTGTATGCACTCTGCTCTTGTGTTTTGGCTGCTCTGTCCTTCAGGCCAATTATCTGTAGAGGCTCTCTTTGCCTGTTGTGGGAAGTGTTTGGTCCCTGGCCTGAATGTGGCAAGTTTTAACTAGGTATGCTCTGGTCTGCCTGTGAAATGAGACCTGACACCAACTCCACCAGAACTGAGGTCCTGCAGAACTCTCTGGTTAAGAGATGTGGTGTGGGCAGGAGTTTGTGCTGGTCTACTCAGGAAGGGGCTGACCACGTTGGGACTGAGGCAAGCTTGACTGAGAAGGGCAGTCCTGCCAGAGTGTAGGGTTGTGGGGTTTGATCTAAGTAGCAAGTTAGTCAGCCCATGTCAGTGCTGTGCTGCTTCATTTGGGTGGTTCTATGTTTGTGCTGAAAGGTGAGGGCTGAAATGTTGCCAGCCACTCCTTTGTTCCTGCAGAGGTGTCTTCATGAATGCTGCCTCTCAGGGACATGCTCAGAGTAGAGCTACTAATCTCCCCTGTGTGTGCCTCAGAAATTCTTCTGATGCTGTTCCCACACTGTGAACCACACACCCCCCAGCTCAGGTTGTTTACCTGTCTTCTCTCCAGAAGCAGGGAAGTACCCTCCAGGCTATATCCCAGCCAAGCCTGATGACCTTTAAAACTCCAGGCTTTAAGTCCTGCTGGTTGCAAGAACCCACAAAATTCAGCCCCTTTTATTTTCCAAGCCAATGGCTTTGGAAAATGTCCTCCTGTGTTCCCCTGTATGCTCCTCTCTCTCTTGCCCTTCTCTGTGACCATGGCTCCCTCCCCTCTGCAGCACCTGTGATCCATTTATCCCCTAAACCATGTCTCCACACTTCCTACCTTCAATGTGGTCTCTTCTCTCCTTTCAGTTGTGGAGTTCTGTCAGTTTTCAGGTCGATTTTGGCGGTACTTAGGATGATTTGATAGTTATCTAGTTGTGTTGGTGGGACAAGATGAGCCTACGGCTCCTCCTATTTTGCCATCTTCCTCTCCTTATCAGAGTCTTTTAAAGAGTATAAGTTTTTAATTTTGATGAAGTACAATTAGTCAATTTATTTATTTTTAGCAGTCAATTTATTTTTTAAAGAATTGTCCTTTTTGTTTTATCTTTAAGAAATTTTAGCCTAACCCAGGAATCAGCCAACTGTGACCTGGAGTCCAAATCTGGTCTGCTGATTGTTTTTGTGTTATTTCAATTATTTTAATTGAAATTTTTGAGGTAAATGTAGATTCATGTGCGATTGTAACAAAATGTAGCAAGGTATCCATGAACACTTTCCCTAATTTCTCCGGATGGGAAGAAGGATGGTAAAAAGGATACAATTTAATATTGCAACAAAGATACTGACATTGACAGAATCCACAAACCTTATTAAGATTTCAAATTTTACTTGTACTCATTTGTGGGGGTAAGAATGATTTTTACATTTTAAGTTAACTCAATGCCTATCATGGGCTCAAACTCACAATCTTGAGGTCAAGTGTTGCATACTTACTGAGTGAGCCAGCCAGGTGCAGTTTTTACATTTTTAAATGGTTGAAAAAGTCAAAATAATAATATATCTTGATGTATGAGTATGATATGAAATTCGCATTTTAGTGTCCATAACTTTTATCGAAGCATAGCTACATTTATTCATTTATGTATTGTCTATGGCTGCTTCTGCTCTATGATAGAAGAATGGAGTAGTTGTTACAGAGACCATATGTGGTGATCTCATTGACTTCTGCTGCTCAGTGAACTATAAATTGCAGCGATGCAGTTATAATTTGACAGCATTTTGTGTACCATACATCACCGTACAATTACATTATATTTCATTTTAATTTCCAGTGCATTCCCATCATGTCATAACAAGAAAAGAAGGGAAAAGCAGACTTTGAATATCATGCTTATAAAGCACAATGGAGTTTAGATTATTTTCTTAACAAACCAGATGGTAAAGCATTGTATTTATTATGCAGTGACACCATACCTCTGCTGAAAGAATGAAAAATACATGGACATTATCAGACTATCAACAATATTCCCGACTCATAGGAAAGAAACAGAAAAAAATTAGAAAATTCAATGTGGAATATCTCATCATGGCAAAATTTCATTCCAAAAATAAAAAATGAAGCTGCAACCAGAGTCAGTTTTCGAGTGGCCCATTTGTTAGCCAACCAAGGATTTCTGATGCTGAATTAGTTAAATCATGTTTGTAGCAGTTGAAGAAAAAGTGTGTCTAGAGAAAACATTTCAGATTATTAATCTTTTGGCAAAAGCAATTTCTCAAAGATTTGAGGATATTAATAGTAACATCAATAGTCAGTTAAAAAAGAAGGCAAATTATTTCAAGTGGTTTTCCTTGACTCTTGGTGAGTTGAAAATGTTATTAATATTTCTCAATTGTTTTTACTTATTCCAAGATTAAATACCAAGTTTGAAATGATAAAGTATTAGCCCTATGAATAGTCTGTATGGAACAGCTACAGGTGAGAATATTTTTAAATAAGTTATGAAAATGCTAATATAGTACAACCTGAAGATGATATCTGCTAAAATATATTACAACTGATAGTAGTAAAAATATGTGTGAAGCAGGAAGGATTTTGTTGAACAAATTAACAAAGCATTTGAAAACAAAAGATGTTTATTTGGTTATTCAGTGGTACTTTGCAAGAAATATTTCAATCTGTCATTTGTTATTGAACCAGTAGTGTTAACAGTGGAGTTCATTCACTCTTGTGGACTTAACCATCATGAGTTCTGTGAATTTTTTTCAGAAACAGAAGTGAAATATCCTCGTTTGCTCTTTCACATAACAATTCAATGATTTAGCAGTGGTAATGTTTTATTATGATTTTTTTGAGCCCAGAGCCAAGATTGAAATTTTTCTGAAAGAGAAGAATGTCTTTGAATTACTATTATCAAGCACCAAGTAGCTTTCGAAGTTGGCTTTTGCTGCAACTTAATAAAATGTATTAATGAGTTCAACCTAAAATTACAAGGAAAACAGCACTTATGTAACTTGTACCAAGGCAAAGTCATCTTGATTTTTGTTGTTTGAATCACAAGTAATGTCAAGCTATTTTATATACTTTCTCTATTTTGAAAGTTAAAAAAAGAAATGAGATCTTTTTTCCTACACAAATTTGTAGCAGACATTTTTTTTCCAGCAGCATATTTTGGACTATGTTGCAAATGTATAATGATAAATATACTCAATTAAAATCAGATAATTATGGATTGATATCAGTAGTTTGTAGTACCTGTGTAAAAGACATTTTCAAAGGTAAAAATCTATAAAATCTCATTATAGATGAGCATTAACAGTTGCACATTTGCAAATATTTTTTAAAATTTATTTTTTATATTGAGATATCCACATATCAGAAAATTCATCATTTTAAAGTATCCACTTCAATCATTTTTAGTATTTTCACAGTGTTGTACAACTATTATCCAGTTCCACAACACTTACATCAGAACCAAAAGAACCTCATAACCATTAGTAGTTACTAATTTTCCCTTTCCCCCATCCCCTGCAACCACTACTTACTTTCTGTCTCTATGGAATTGCTTATTCTGAACATTTCATATAAATGAAATCATATATATATGGTCATTTGTGTCTGGCTTCTTTCACTTAACATAATGTTTTCAAGATTTATCCAGGGATATCCTATTTCAGTCCTTCATTCCTTTTCCTGGTTGAATAGCTTTCCATTGTATGTACATACCACATTTATTTTTTCTCTTATTAGTTGATGGATATTTGGATTGTTTCCATGTTCTGCTATTATGAATAATACTCCTGGGAGTGCTCCTGCACAAGACATTGTTTGAGCATCTGTTATTAATGTTTTTTGGGTATATACTTTATAGTGGATTTTCTGAGTATTGTGGGTTAAATTGTATCTTCCCCAAAGATGTGTTGTAGTCCTAACCTTTAGGACCTGTGATATGACTGTATTTCAAATTAGGATCTTTGTAGATATAATCAAATTAAGATGAAGTCATACTGGGTTCAGATGAACTCTAATCCAGTGATGGATGTCCTTATAAGAAGAGACAAATTTGGACAGAGAGACAGACATACACAGAGAGAAGACAGCCATGTGAAGACAGAAGTAGAAATTGAAGTGATGCAACTCCAAGCCAAGAAAGCTAGGGATTGCTGGCAACTACCAGAAGCTAGAAAAGACAAGGAAGGATTCTTCTCTAGAATCTTTGGAAGGGGTGTGGTCTGAAATCACACACTAATTTAGAATTTCTAGGCTTCGGATCTGTAAAGGAATAAATTTCTATTGTTTTAATTCATCCAGCTTATGGTAATTTGTTTTGGAAGCCCTAGGAAACGAATACACTGGGTTATATAATTCTATGTTTAACTTTTTTAGAGATGTCAAACTGATTGAACAACAGCTGTACCATTTTACAATTCCATCAGCAGTATTTGAGGGCTTCAACTTCTCCACATCCTCACTAATAATTTTTTTTAATATAGCCATTCTAGTGTGTGTGAAGTGGTAGCTCATTGTGGTTTTGATTTGCATTTCCTTAATGAGTAATGGTGTTTAGCATCTTTTCATGTGCTTGTTGGTCACTGTGTATCTTCTTTGAAAAAATATCTGTTGAAAATTTTTTCCTATTTTTAAATTGGGTTGTCTTTTTATTGTTGAGTTGTAAGTGTTCTTTATGTATTCTGGATATTAGACCTTTATCAGATATATGACTTACAATATTTTCTCCCATTCTGTGGATGTCTCTTCACTTTCACTTCCCATTCTGTGGATGTCTTTCATTATTCTTTGATACATACTAGTTTTTAATTTTGAAGAAGTCATGTAATGTTTTTTTCTTTGCTTGTATTTTTGGTGTCATAGAGAAGAAACCATGCTTGATCCAAGGTCATTAAGACTTAAACTTATGTTTTCTTTTAAGAGTTTTATGGTTTCACTTTTTAGATTTAGGTCTTTGATTCATTTTTAGCTAATTTTGTGTATGGTGTGAGGTATGGGATCAAATTAATGTTTTTGCATGTTGATATCCAGTTGTCCCAGCACCATTTGCTGAAGAGAGTATTCTTTCCCCATTGAATGATCTTGGTTCCTCTATCTAAAAGTGCATGTGTTTACTTGTGGAATATCAACTCTATTCCTCTGATCTATATATCTGTCTTTATACCAGTATCACACTGTCTTGATTACTGCAGCTTTGTAATAGAATTTGAAATAAAAAAGTGTGAATCTCCCAACTTTGCCCTTCTTTTTCAAGGATCAGCTCTGTATTTCTATGAAAGAAAAGGCAATTGGAATTTTAAAAGTGATTGCGTTGAATCTCTGGATCAATTTGGGAAGTATTGGTATTTTAACAATATTAAATGCTCCATTCAATGAACACAGGATGTATATCTGCCACATATTTATTTCTTTAATTTCTTTTAAGTATAATTCTTATACTTCTTATGTTGAATTATATCTAGGGGTGCCTGGATGGCTCAGTCGGTTAAGCACCCAACTCTTGGTTTTGGCTCAGGTCATGATCTCACTGTTGGTGAGATCAAGCCCCAGGTCAGGCTCTCTGCTGACAGCACAGAGCCTGCCTGGGATTCTCTCTTTCCCTTTCTCTCTCTTCCCCTCCCTCTCTAACACATGCAAGTGCTCTCCCTCTTTCAAAATAAATAAATTAATTAAAAAAATATGCCTAAATATTTTGGTATTTTTTGATGCTTTTGCAAATGAATTTGTTTTCTTCATTTCATTTTCAGATTGTTCATTGCCAGGTTATAACTGATTTTTATTGAATTTGTATCCTGCAACCTTGCTAAACTCGTTTATTCTAATAGATTTTTTTCTTTTCTTTTTTATATATTGAGGTAAAATTGTTATATAACATTATGTTTCAGGTGTACATTATAATTTGACATACATATATGAGACAAAGGAATCACCACTAAAAGTTTAGTTATCATCCATCACCATACAGTTGACCCCCTTCTTTCATTTCACCCACTCTTCCTCCCCTCTTCCACTTTGGTAACTCCCATTCTGTTTTCTGTATGTATGAGTTTGATTTTGTTTTGTTTTATTTATTCTTTTGTTTTTTGTGCTTATTTAGATTTCATATATGAGTGAAATCATGTTGTCTTTCTCTATCTGACTTATTTAACTTAGCATAACACCTTCAAGGTCCATCCATGTTGTCATAAATGATTTTTTTGTATGTGTGTGGCTGAATAGTATTCCATTCTATATTCCACATCTTTTTCCACTAATTTATTGATGGGCATTTAGTTTGTTTCCAACTCTTGGCTATTATAAATAATGCTGCATTGAGTATAGGGATACATATCTCTTTTTGGATTGGCATTTTTAATTCTTTGTATAAATACCCAGAAGTAGAAGAGCTAGATCATACGATAGTTCTAGTATTAATTTTTTCGAGGAATCTCCATACTGTTTTCCATATTGGCTGTACCAATTTACATTCCTATCAACAGTGTACAAGGGTTCCCTTTCTCTACATCTTCTCTAACCCTTATTATTTCTTGTCTTTTTGATAATAGTTATTCTAACTGGTGTGAGGTAATATTTCTTTGTGGTTTTGATTTTCATTTCCTTAATAATTAGTGATGTTGAAGATTTTGTCATGTGTCTGTTAGCTATCTGTATGTCCACTCTGGAAAAATGTCTATTCAGCTTTTCTGTCCATTTTTTAATCAGGTTGTTGGTTGTTGTTGAGTTGTGTGAGTTCTTTATATATTTTCAATATTATATCCTTGTCAGATATATGATTTGCAAAAATCTCCCATTCAGTAGTTTGCCTTTTGGTTTTGATAATGGTCTCTTTTATGTGCAGAAACATTTTGTTTGATGTAATTCCATTTGTGTATCTTTGCTTTTGTTTCCCTTGCCTTTGGAATCAGATTCACAAAAAATATCACTAAGGCCAATGTCAAGGAGTTTACCGCCTGTATTTTTTTCTAGCAATTTTATGGTTTCAGGTCTTACATTCAAGTCTTTAATCCATTTTGAGTTAATTTTTGTGTATGATGTAAGATAGTTTAGTTTCATTCTTTTGCATGTTGCTGTCCAGTTTTCCCAGCACCATTTATTGAAGAGACTGTCCTTTCTCTGTTGCTTGTTCTTGGTTCCTTGGTTGCAAATTAATTGCCTATATATGTGTTGGTTTGATTCTGAGCTCTCTATTCTGTTACATTGATTTGTGTGTCTCTTTTTATGCCAACACCATACTGTTTTGATTACTATGGCTTTGTAGTATAGTTTAAAATCAAGAAGTGTGATACCTTCAGTTTTGTTCTTTCTCAAGATTGCTTTGGCTATTTGTTACCTTTTGTGGTTCCATACAAATTTTAGAATTATTTGTTCTAGCTCTGTGAAAAATACCTTTGGAATTCTGATAGAGATTGCCTTCAAACTGGTCTGCTTTAGGTAGTATGGACACTTTAACAGTTCTTCTATTCCATATGCATGGAATATCTTTCCATTTACTTATGCCATCTTCAGTTTTTTTCCTCAGTGTCTTATAGTTTTCAGTGTGTAGGTCTTTCATCTCATTGCTTGAATTAATTCCTAGGTATTTCATTCTTTCTGATGCAATTGTAAATGGGATTGTTTTCTTAATTTCTCTTTCTGATGACTATAGATATTAGTGGAATGTTTTGTGGGAAGCTTTTTGAGTACTAACTAAATCTCTTTACTTGTTATAAGTGCATTCAGATTTTTAATTTCTTCTTGAGTTAATTTTGGCAGTTTGTGTCTTTCTAGGAATTTTTCCATTTTATTTATCTAATTTGTTGGCATAAAATTGTTCATTATACTCCCTAGTAATCCTTTATATTTCTGTGTGGTTAATAGGAATGTTTCTCCTTTTATTCATAATTTTAGTAGTTTGAGTTTTCTTCTCTTTTTTCCTTTGTTAAAGGTCTGTCAATTGTTTATCTTTTCATAGAACCAACTTTAGGTTCCATTGATTTACTGTGTTATTGTTATTATTTTTTTTTCAGTTTATTTTTGAGAGAGAGAGAGAGACAGCATGAGCAGGGGAGGGGCAGAGAGAGAGGGAGACACAGAAACCAAAGCAGGCTCCAGACTCTGAGCTGTCAGCACAGAGTGTGATGCAGGGCTTGGACTCACCAACCATGAGATCATGACCTGAGCCAAAGTCAGACACAACCAACTGAGCCACCCAGGTGCTCCTACTGTTTATTTTTCTATTTTCTATTTCATTATTTTAGCTGTAATCATTATTAGGTTATTGATTTGAGGTTTTTAAAAAAATATAAGCATGCACAGGTATAAATTTACTTCTGAATACTGCTATTCCTACATTCCATAGATTTTGGCATGCTGTTTCTTCATTTTCTCTCATCTCAAACTATATTTAAATTTGCCTTATGATTTTTTCCTTGATGCATTGCTTAAGAGCACACTGTTTAGAGGGTGCCTGGGTTGTTCATTTGGTTCAGTATCCAACTCTTGATTTGAGCTCAGGTCATGAACCCAGTGTTGTGGGATCAGGCCCTGCATTGGGCTCTGCACTGAGCATGGAGCCTGCTTAAGATTCTCTCTTTCCCTTTGCCCCTCTCCCCCACTCATATGCTCTCTCTCTCACTCTA
Organism: Panthera pardus; assembly: GCF_024362965.1. Classification (NCBI taxonomy): domain Eukaryota; kingdom Metazoa; phylum Chordata; class Mammalia; order Carnivora; family Felidae; genus Panthera; species Panthera pardus. The sequence goes on from NW_026527002.1 coordinate 20,634,116, forward strand.
AAATAAAAATAAAAATAAAGAGTGTACTGTTTAATTTCCATATATTTGTAAATTTCTCACATTTTCTTCTCTATGTGTTTTCCTCTCAAACTTTTGTCATTGTCAAGTATGCTTTGTTTGATTTCAATCTTTCAAGATTTATCAAGACTTGTTATACAGCCTAGCATATGATCTATAATAGAAAATGTTCCATGTGCATTGAAGAATGTGTATTCTGCTGTTGTTCTGTAGATACCTGTCAGATCTAGTTGGCTTAAGTTGTCGTGGAACCTGTGATTTCTTTGCTGATTTCCTGTGTAGTAGTTCTATCCATTATTGAAAGTGAGATATTGAAGCCTCCAACAATTGTTGAATTGTCTATTTCTTCTTTCACTTCTGGCAGTTTTTTTTTAATGTAATTTAGGATGTTTATTACATATACATATATATATAATTGTTATATCATTTTGATGATTCACCCTTTTATCATTATAAATGTCTTTCTTTGATTCTAGTATCAATACTAGTCTTAAAGTCTAATTTGTCTAATATTAGTGTAGACTCTCTAATTTTCTTTTGATGACTTTTACTATTAACATATTTTTGTCTTTGAATTTAAACTGTTATGTAGTCAGTGTATAGTTAGATCATGTTTTTAAAACCAAGTCTGCGATTTTCTGACTTTTAAATGGAAAACTTCATCCATTTACATATAATGTAATTATTGCTAAGGTAAAATTTATACTTTCAATTCACTATTTGTTTCTCATATTTCTTTTTTTCCCCCTCAGTCCCTCCATTAATGCTACCTTTTGTGTTAAATGGATATTTCTACATGTTTTAATTCTCTTATAAATTTTCGGTGTATATATTTTTAATCTTTTTAAAAAAGTTTATTTATTTATTTTGAGGGAGAGAAAGAAAGAGAGAGAGAGAGAGAGAGAGAGAGAGAGAGAGAACACGAGTAGGGGAAAGTCAGAGAAAGAGGGAGAGAGAGAGAAACCCAAGCAGGTTCTACACCATCAGCATGGAGACTGATGGGGGGGCTTAAACTGATGAATCATGATATTATGACCGGAGCCAAAATCTAGTATCCTTTCATTTCAGCCTGAAATACTCCTTTTAGTATTTCTTGTAAGGCAGTTCTGCTTGTAACAAATTTTCTTAGATTTTGTTTATCTGGGAATATCCTAATTTCTTCTTCATTTTACAAAATAGACATTAATTTTTTTAATGTATTATTTATTTTTGAGAGAGCACAAGTGGGGAAGGGGCAGAGAGAGAAAGAGACCGAGGATCCAAAGAGGGCTCTACACTGACAGCCGTGAGCCTGATGGGGGGCTTGAACTCACAAACCATGAGATCATGACCTGACCTAAGTCAGATGCTCAATTGACTGAGCCACTCAGGTGCCCAAAATAGACATTTAAAAAAAAAAGAAAAACAGAAAAAAAAAAGAACAGGTTTAGGGGTGCCTGGGTGGCTCAGTTGGTTAAGTGTCCGACTTTGGCTCAGGTCATAATCTCATGGTCTGTGGGTTTGAGCCCTGCCTTGGCTCTGTGCTGACATCTCAGAGCCTGGAGCCTGCTTTGGATTCTGTGTCTCCCTCTCTCTGCCTCTCCTCCACTTGTGCTCTGTCTCTCTCTCAAAAATAAAATAAAAACATAAAAAAAAGAACAGGTTTAGTGTTATCTCCTTCATTTTTGGAGGATAATTTTGCCTGATTTAAACTTTTTGATTGACAGGTTTTTTTTTTTCTTTCACTAGTTGAATGTTATCCTAATGCCTTCTGGCCGCCATGATTTCTGATGAGAAATCAGCTGTTAATCTTATTGAGACTCCCTTGTATGTGATGATGTGATGAGTCTCTTCTCTTTGTTTTCAAGATTCTGTTTTTGTCTTCTGCTTTCAACAGTTTTATTATGATTTGTATAAGTGTGGATATCTTTAATTCTTATCCTATTTAAAATTTGTTCAGCTTCCTGACTGTACATATAAATGTTTTTCAACAATTTTTGGAAGTTTTTGACCATCATTTCTTCATATATTCTTTCTACTCTTTTCTCTCTCTTTCCCCCTACAATATTGTGTATGTTGGCATATGTGATGGTGTTTCACATGTCTTTGAGGTTCTATTCATTTTTCTTGATTATTTTTTATTTCTGTCCTTCAGACTGGATAATATTAATGGACCAGCTTTAAGTTTGCTAATTGTTGTTTCTGCCTGCTCAAATCTGCTGTTGAGTTCTTCCAGTAAAGTTTTCATTTAAGTTATTCACTTTTCAACTCTAGAATCAGTTTGATTCCTTTTTATAATTATATTTCTTTATTGATATCTTCTATTTGAATGTACGTAATTTGCTACTTTATTTATTTAAATATATTTTTCTTAGCTCTTTCAGCATATTCAAAATAGCTGATTTAAAGTCCTTGGCTAGTATGTCCAATGTCTGGCTTCCTCAGGGACAGTTTATGTTGATAACTTTTTCCTGAGTTCTTCTAATTCTTTCTGTGTTTTCACATGTCTTGTAACTTTTTGTTGAAAAATTTTTTGTTGAAAAACCGGACATTTCAAATAATATAATGTAGTGCTCTGGAAATTAGATTCTGTCCCATCACTAGAATTTAGGGTTACTGTTCCTTGTAGTAGTAGTAGTAGTTTTTTGTTGTTGTGGTGGTGGTGGTGGTTGTTTGTTTGTTTGTTAAGTGGCTTTTCTGACCTAACTTTGTATCTTTTTTGTGTGAATCCACTGAAGTCTTCATTTGTTAGCTGAGTGGTCAGCTAACTATTAAACAGAAATTTCCTTAAATATCTGGAACCATTAGGTTTCCCAGTTTTTTCCAAGGGACTATGAATGCTTTTTGAGACATGTTTTCAACCCTCAGCCAAGAAGTTTACAACACTGCCTTACCCTTCATTTCCTACTTGTACAGAGACTTAAGGTCAGTTAGAAGTGAGAGAATGGGGCATTTTTAGGTCTTTTCCTTAGCATACTTATAGCCCTGGGCAGGCATATGGCCTTCTACATGCCTGGGAATATGTCAGATCTTTTTTTCAAAGCCCATATGGAGATTTCATTTCTCAAGTTTTCCTTTTAAACTTTTTGATTAGTATATTGTTTGCTCCAACTGTTATCCATCACCTCAGGTATGTGTGATATTAAGCATTTGACAAATGCTTCCCAGAAAGAGACATTTGGTACTGGACAAGTTCAAGTGAGATCAATAAATGCAGGTATTTTAAGTGGAATCTTCCAGGGAACCACCAGATAGGTCAATGAATAATTCCTTGAGATGAATTTTGTTGTACTCCCTCTGGAACCGAGAATGTGAGCTATGAATTTTTTTTCAAGTCTATCTGGGATAGGGTATGGGACTAATGCAAGTTAAAACAAACCTCAATTTCTTATTGAGATTTAGTTTTTTTTTTTTTGATTAAATGCTTCCTGGATTGCTACAAGCCTTTTGTTAATTTCCAGAGTTCTAAAAAAGTTAATTTTGACAATTTTTTGGGGGGCATTTTTTGGTTGCTTTTATGGAGAGGCAAACTTGTGGATGTACTTACTTTGCCAGTTTTATTGATATCATTCTGAAATCAGTTTTGATGTTAGAAAACACTAACTTGGGGTCCAATTAAGTGAAATATTATCCCTCCACCACAAATTCCATTATTCATATTGACAACCATGTTGTGGACATGTACCACAATGATTGCACTCAGTTATCATGATTCTATTTTGAATTTCTTCAAAATTTTATGGAAATTTGTTTTCTTTCTTGCCATATAAGTACCTATACAATATTCTTATTTTTTTTCCTCTTGATCCCGAGCTTAAAATATTTACTCTCTGGCCCTTTAAAGAAAAAGTTTGCTGACCTTTGGTCTAATCCAAGGTCCAGAGTTTTTCTCCTATGTTTGTTCTAGAGGTTTTATAGTTTTAGATTTTTCATTTAGATCTATCATCCATTTTTAGTTTTTTTTTTATTGCAAGATGTGGATCCACATTCATTTTTTTTATATGGATATGCAGTAATTCCATCACGATTTATTGGAAAGGCTTATTTTCTCCACTACATTTTCTTTGCACCTTTGTCAAAAATCAGTTTTCTATTTCTGTGTGGATTTATTTCTGGGATTGTATTCATTTCCATTGATGTATTTGTTTAATATTTATGCCAACACCATACTGTTTTGATTATAGAGTTTTGTAATAATTCTTGAAATAAGTAGTATAAATTATTGAACTTTCTTATCATTTTTTTCATAGAATTGTTTGACTATTATAGGTCTTTAACATTTTTTAAGTCTTTAACATTTTTATATGCAATTTAGAATTAGCTTGTTAATTTCTACAAGAAAGTCTTGCTGAGACTTTTATTGAAATTGTGTTGAAATATAGATCAATTTGAGGAGAGTTTACATCTTAATATTGAATCTTTGGACCTGTGAATAAGGGATATCTCTTCATCTGTTTAGGTCTTATTTGATTTTCCAGCAATATATTTTTTCTAACCCAAGGGCCTTAGAAATTAAGTATACATATACTACTGTGCTAAGCATAAACATGGGAGCTCTGACTTTTAGTCCAGGTTGCTTGGTTTTTAATTTCAGCTTCACTACTTACCAGCTGTGTGATCTTGGGGAACTCCTTGACTTCCCTTTGCTTTAGTTTACCATTTATAAAATGGGATAGTGGTAGTATTTATTCACAGGATTAATATGAGTTAATCTATATAAATTGCTTAGGACCCTTCCAGCACAGATTAATTACTATGTAAAGATCAGCTTTTGTATGCTGTGATAAGGAATTCATATATGTAAAATTTGGTTAATACTATTAATACTAGTGGGATGGTATGCCTAAAACTTTCGTATTGTATAAGGGCAAATAAAAATTAAAAATCTAGGGGCACCTGTGTGGTTTAGTCAGTTAAGCATCTGACTCTTGGTTTCAGCACAGGTCATGATCTTATGGTTTGTGAGTTTGAGCCCTTCATTGGGCTCTGTGCTGACTGTGTGGAGCCTGTTTGGGATTCTCTCTCACTCTCTGTCCATCCCCTGCTTGCTCTCTCTCTCTCAAAATAAATAAACTTTAAGTGAAAAAAATTAAAGATATAGCAAGTGACATTAACTGCAAAAACATTTTTCCTGAAGCACAGTCTTTAAATTCATACGTAGTGATGATGCTAAGTGACATAGTATAGTCTTTTGAGTACTGTGGATAATAATAATAGTTTGCATTTGTAAAGAACTTTTAGCCTTTAATTAATTTTACAAAAATTATTTGAGCACATGGTAACTGTGAATGGCTTTTAAACTATTGCAGTCACAGAAGAGAAACTCTACTTGGCTAGCCAAATAATATGAGTTAGACTATTTCCCATTTTGATTTTTAAATAAACACACAAAAAACCTTAATTCTAACTAGTGAGAGCTTTGTATATAACAATAGACTATGTTATTTATAGTATATGTAGCATAATGATTAAGAGAATAAGACTGTAGCATGACTGACTGGGTTAAAATATCTGCCTCATCACTTTCTAGATGTGTAAATGTGGGCAAGTTACTCTATACCTCAGTTTCCTCATCTGTAAAAGATAAATAAAAAATAGTACTAATCCTCATAAGGTTATATGATGATAAATGAATTAATATACATAAGGTATGTTTCTATACTGTTAGTTACATACTGTTATTTATTATTATTATCAGTACTAACAGTGGTAGCATTTTGTTATTGCTATTATTTTTAAAAGGACATTTTTCCTGATTATAAAAGTGATGCCTGTTTATCGTGGAAAATATAAATAATTCTTAAGAAGGAAAAGAAAATCATTTATAGTTCTATCCCCTGAGATAATTGCAACTAACCCTCTAGTGTGTGTGTGTATGTGTATGTGTGTGTGTGTATCTATCTACCTATATCTATCTATATCTATCTATCTATATCTATATCTATATCTATATCTATATCTATATCTATATCTATCTGTATCCATATCTATATCTATATCTATATCATCTATATCATCTATATCATCTATATCATCTATATCATCTATATCATCTATATCTATATCTATATCTATATCTATATCTATATCTATATACATTGCCAGACTTTTTTCATTATTACCACATGAGTTTACTTTTTTTAATACAAAATATATTACACTATAAATATTGGTTGTCTCAGGTGTAAACTTCTGGAAGAAAATAAATTTTGGTCAATTGAGTTTCCCAGCTCAGTTTATTAATTATGTGAAGATAGGCAAATTTTATTGCCTTTCTTTGCTTCAGTTTTCACATCTGCCAAATGTGATAATTGTTAAATGAAATTAAATGATATTGTGTATGTAAAATTCTTAGTATACACCTGGCATATGGCTGTTGTTGTCAGATAAAAATTGGGAAACAACTTGGAGATATAAGGTATAGTAAGGTGGTAGATATGTTATCCGTGGATAACAAACAGGGACAAGGAGTTATAAAACATACTATTTTCTCTAAAAATGGTTTCATACTAAGAGTTTTTATGTTAGCTGAATCTAGTATGTGTAATTGCCAAAATATATCTTGAATCAGTTTACATTTCTGCATCTCTGCTGCCATTTTCTTAGGCAGTACATCATCATTTCATGTATAAATAGCAATAGCATCCAACTGTTTTTCTTTTTGTCTTATCTCTTTCCAATTGATTTCCACATATTAGTGAGAGTCAATGCTTTTAGAAATGTAAGTAGGTTTATGTTAGTTCTTAGCTTAAAGCACTTAACTGGTTTTACATTGTATTTATAAATAAAATCAAAACTTTGTGTCATGGACTACAGATCTTACATGTTCTATCCTATGATACTTAGCCTTTCTAATCTCAATGTTCTTCTCTTTGCTTATACTCTATCCACTATGGTCTCCTTTCAGGTCTTTAGGTGTTGTAAAAACTCAGGTCATCTGCTTGTGGTGTGGGCTAGAAGCAGAAAAATGTTCACCTTTAGCCTAGAAGGCTGACTTATAGCCTGCATCATTTCAATAAAGATAAAAAACATGTTAGTTGCTACAGTTTTAAAGGGTCTCATAACTGTCTGTACATCTCACTGATAGTTAATATCAGGCTGAATGATAAACACCAGAGAAATCTTGTGAAAGTAGTTTTAGGAGTATAAATTCTAAGAAAATGTTTATGATCTAATACTCCATGCATCTCTCCTCTCCTTTGAGCACTAAGCGTATAATCACCAGTTTCATACAGCAAAAGTGCAGCTCTTTCTGCCCATGGGTCTCCATGCTACTTAAATAAACTTACTAAGTTGCATTATAAAACATACCAAGAATTCTTCCTTGACCATTGTGCTCAACAATCTTGCAACATTTTTGGTGGCCTGGACCGGGACAATGGAGTGAATTCAAGAGTGTCAATGAGACTTGGTAAGTCTTCTTTACTGCCAGTCTTTGTTTCTTACCTCTTCTTTTTCTTTTTTGAGGATATCCTGAATAGTATGACCCTTCAAAATGTGTCTCTCCTGAGTGCTCAGGAATCTCTTGCCTGTGACTACACTATGGGGAGGGACAAACTCCTGCCACCCAGCTGGACACCAGTACCTTGGCCATAATGGTGTTGAGCTCAGAAATCAGGAAATCCTTCTTTTTACCTGTTCTTTTAATACTTGTATTCTCCTAGGGCATGGGATGACCATGCATGTTATTAGGACAGTTATGGATCTGAAGACTCCTATGTAAGTCTTCCTTCTAAATAACCCTGTGTGATCTCTTGGTGAGCAAAAATCCAAGATACATCTGACTGTGAGCTTCCTGAAAGGGACTGGTTGGAGCTATTACCAAGTTGGGGCACTCATCCAATTTGGTGTACTCCTTTGGGACTGGATCATGGACAAAACTCACAAGAAAGGTGCCTGAATTAGATAGGAGTTCCATACTTTCATTTTTTTTCATTGTTTTTCATTTGTTCTTACCCACGGGTGATTTGGTGTTCTTGGTCCTGCTCTCAAATTGAAAGTACTTCTAGCTTAGATATGTGGCTTAATATGATATAAAATAGCTGCCCCTTCTTAACAAAGGCCAGACTCTCTACCCCATTCATTAATACTAGATCTACAGGCTTACAAACGGTATTATTATTGGTTACCAAATGTACCAATTACTCCAAAATGGAAAGAGGCAGCCCCAATTTCTTTGGCATTTCAGTTCATCCACCAACACCTATTGTAATCTGGAATGCAATGGGGAAGCAAAGGGAGGTAGTACAAAGGTGTCAGAGTGTTCAAGAAAGAGGGATGCCTCCTGCCATTCTGAACCTCAGGAACCTTCAGCAGTATTCCTGACAGGATGCCATTCAGAAGCTGAAGGGAATTTTTGGTAATGGACTCCTAGTTAGTTAATGTACTCTCCTCGTTTTGTAGGAATCAGCCTTGGGATCAGCTTCCTTGATCTCAAAATATTCCCTCTTGAGCTCTCTTTTAGCACACTGGCGTCAATTTGTATTTAGAGAAAAAGCACCCCAAGCTATTGGGCTATAAAAGATAGAAACCCAACCCTCAGGGTATGCAGCTCTCCTGTAAGCTGGTTGCTGCCAAGATCCTATACATGCCTGTCTATGTTTTTCCTGAGTCACTCGTCTCCTCAATGTTGGCTTCTCTTGTGTGTCAAATCTGGAATATATTTTGAGAGGACTGGATGAATGTTGCCGGGCACTTGTATGTGGGGTTTTCTCCTTCGTTCATTACCCGAGTTAATGGCTATGATAATTGGAGCCAATAGTCTGGTTAGTCTATCTTGGGACAGGGACTTGAAGGAATATTCCAAAGAAGTTGCTGAAATTCCTTTTGTTTGGGGAGGTCCCTGTCTTCTCTGGCCCAATATAGACTACCTATTTTCACTTTTTGTTGGTGGAAGGAAACTGTGTGTCTGTTCATCTGTCTGAGCTGACCAGCTTTAGGACTGGGAGTTTTCTTTCTCTGCCCTCTGGGCTTTTATCTGTGTTCAGCCTTGTGGTGGCACCTCAACTCTTCTGCTCCCACCTGCCGCTCCTCCTGTTTCTGCATCACCATGGGTTCGGCTTGCATAACCACCTCCTATACTATCCTCCATGCCTCTGGCACCATTGGTTCCTGTTTCTCCTACTCTATCAAAGAACAAAGGGCACCCCAAGCTGTTGGACCACCTCCTTAACACGAAGGGGCCCAAAGGTTCCCTTGGACTTAAACTGCCCACTTCATTTCCCCCACAGGTGCTCCAAGTAAAAATTGACCGTGGAGAATAAATTGAATTTTAGTGGACCCAGCTGCAACATATTCAGTATTTAAAGTAATTTAAGTTTTTTAGTTTAATTAAGGTAGACATACCTTCAGACGTATCAGCATTAAAGATAACTTTTATTCTACCAATGTTTACTAAAGATCAAATACGCTTATGGTATCTCTGTTGCAATTTGTCAGCAAAAAGATGACTTAAATGATTGGTTAATTTTGTCTCATAAGAGTTTTCATGGGTAATTGTCGAGAACAAATAAGTTGAATAAATAAAAATGTTTATTGGTAAAACTTTAAAGTTTATTTTATTTATTTTGAAAGACAGAGGGAGGGAGAGAGAGAGAGAGAGAGAGAGAGAGAGAACAAGCGGGGGAGGAGCAGAGAGAGAGGGAGAGAAAATCCCAAGCAGGCTCAGTGCTGACAGTGCGGGGCTCTATCCCACGAACTGTGAGATTATGACCTTAACTGAAATCAAGAGTCAGATGCTTAACTGACTGAATCACCCAGGTATCTTTATTAGTAAAACTTTTAAATAACTTTTGAAATTTTTGGTAACCTGAAACTTTGAAGTTTGGCTAAATTAAATGGATTGAATTCATTAGATATATAAGTCTTTTCCAAATAAGATAAAATACTAAAACATTGATTCCTGAATGTAGGTTTATCTACTCTGACTTCTTATGGAGAAACTGAAGATACTTGGGTCTGTTGGTAAGTATGCTTTATTGAAAGATTGTACTATGGAAAAACATGTTTTGTTTTTGTTTTTGTTTTTTTTAAAGAAATTGTGGAATGTATTAGTGTATTTCAGATCTAAAGAATTCTTGTGTAATACTTCACAATTAGTTACTATTTAATTTTTGCTGGAACTAAGGTTTCTAAGAGTTAAAATTCTGCTCGATGTAATTAAGACTGATGAAAATAAGGAAAGAATCTGTATGTAGGAAAATAGGAGATATATGAGAAATATATAAAGAATAGCAATATATTTTATTGTGAGTAAAAGACGATAATTTTTTTCCTGAGACTGGTTGTTTAGAGAGAAAAGGCTTCGGACAAAATCAGAATGAAAAAGAAAATTGTAGAAGGTTTGTGAGGGGAAATCTTTGGAAAAGAGTTTTATGTGTGGTCAGGACTGAGCTTGAAATGAATGAATTTTAAATATATACTTGTATAAGACTGAAATTCTGCTTTTCTCTTTCTTAAAAAGACAAAGTTTTCTTGGATTGTTGGTCTGCTTTCGATAAGAAAATATAAACAAAGTTTTTTTTTCTTTATCTGCCCAGAAAGCCAAAGCTCCTGTTTTGTCTTTATCAGGTCTTTGATTACTTAAGAAAGTTAAATCTTCTCAGTGTTAAAGGAGTTAAGTTTTGCTAACAACTATATAGCTTCCTGTAGAACCCCTTATTGCCACATTTGTTAAATATAAATATTAAATTTATAATGATCTGTAATCCTATTTAGGCACATGCTTTAAAACTTTCTGAGATTTTTAACAAACTTCCCAATATTTAAATGGTAAATAAAGTCTTTTTGACTAGTTAGGCTTGTTTGTTTGCTATGTTAAATTACTTGGAAAGCTCTGTCAAGCCAATAATGATAGGCCTTATGTTGTATTGTATGGATAAATGTTCTAATTATTCTAAGAAATATATGAAATTCCTGAAGTTTTAGTATATCCTGGTAAAAGGTCATTATTTGAATTATTGAAAAGTGTGTCACAGAAATAACTGGATTTGTCAATTTCATTATAATGAATCCTCATATCAGACTGTTAACTATGTCCATTTCTGAGTTTGTCATTTATAGTTACTGTTCTGATGTTCTTGCAAAATGTGTTTCATCTTCAAGTAGATTCATAAAACAGAATTTTTTTCCTTTTTAAAAATTTTTTTACTTTTTATTTTTTTAATTTGTATCCAAGTTAGTTAGCATATAATTTTTGGAGTAGAATCCAGTGATTAATCCCTACATATAACACCAAGTGCTCATGCTAATGAGTGTCCTCCTTAATTCCTCTTGCGCATTTAGCCCATCCCTCCACCCATAATCTCTCCAGCAACCCTCAATTTGTTCTCTATATTTAAGAGTCTCTTATGTTTGTCCCCCTCCCTGTTTTTATATTATTTTTGTTTCCCTTCCCTTCTGTTCATTTGTTTTGTATCTTAAATTCCACATATGAGTGAAGTCATATAATATTTGTCTTTCTCTGACTAATTTTGCTTAGCATAACACCCTCTAGTTCCATCCACATTGTTGCAAATGGCAAGATTTCATTCCTTTAGATTGCCAAGTAATACTCTCTTGTGTATATATACCACATCTTCTATATCCATTCATCCGTCAATGGACATTTGGGCTTTTTCAATACTTTGACTATTGTCGAAAGTGCTGTTATAAACATGGGGGTGTGTGTGCCCCTTTGAAACAGCACACCTGTATCTTTTGGATAAATACCTAGTAGCGCAATTGCTGGATCATAGGGTAGTTCTATTTTAATTTTTTGAGGAACTTCATACTATTTTCCAGAGTGGGTACACCAATTTGCATTTCCACCAGCAATGCAAAAAGATTCCTCTTTCTCTGCATCCTTGCCAGCATCTGTCATTGCCTGAGTTGTTAATGTTAGCCATTCTGACAGGTGTGAGGTGGTATCTCATTGTGGTTTTGATTTGTATTTCTCTGATGATGAGTGATGTTGAGCATTTTTTCATGTGTCTGTTAGCCATCTAGATGTCTTCCTTGGAGAAGTGTCTATTCATGTCTTTTGCCCATTTCTTCACTGGATTATTATTTTTTTGTTGTTGAGTTTGATAAGTTCTTTATAGATTTTGGATACTAGCTCTTTATCTGATTAGTCATTTGAAAATATCTTCTCCCATTCTGTCAGTTGCTTTTTAGTTTTGCTGATTGTTTCCTTTGCCTTACAGAAGCTTTTTTATCTTGATGAGGTCCCAATAGTTCATTTTTGCTTTTGCTTCTCTTGCCTTTGGAGACATGTTGAGTAAGATGTTGCTGTGGCCAAGGTCAAAGAGGGTTTCCTGCTTTCTCCTGTAGGATTTTGATGGCTTCCTGTCTTACATTGAGGTCTTTCATCCATTTTGAGTTTTTTTTTTTTTTTTGTGTATGGTAAGAAAGTGGTCTAGGTTTATTCTTTGGCATGTCACTGTCCAGTTTTCCCAACACCATTTGCTGAAGAGACTGTCTTTATTCCATTCCATTGGATATTCTTTCCTGCTTTGTCAAGTATTAGTTGGCAATGTTTGTGGGTCCATTTCTGGATTCTCTTTTCTGTTCCATTGATCTGAGTGTCTGTTTTTGTGCCAGTACCATATTATCTTGATGATTACAGCTTTGTAACACAGCTTGGAGTCTGGAATTATGATGCCTCCAGCTTTGATTTTCTTTTTCGGGATTGCTTTGGCTATTTAAGGTCTTTTTGGTTCCATACAAATTTCAGGATTGTTTGTTCTACCTCTGTGAAGAATGTGAAGAATGCTGGTGTTATTTTGATAGGGATTGCATTGAATATGTAGATTGCTTTGGGTAGTTTTGACATTTTTTAAAAATTTTTTTATTTTTTACTATATGAAATTTATTGTCAAATTAGTTTCCATACAACACCCAGTGCTCATCCCAAAAGATGCCCTCTTCAATGCCCATCACCTACCCTCCCCTCCCTCCCACCCCCCAAGCCCTCAGTTTGTTCTCAGTTTTTAAGAGTCTCTTATGCTTTGGCTCTCTCTCCCACTCTAACCTCTTTTTTTTCTTTTTTTTTCCTTCCCTTCCCCCATGAGTTTCTGTTAAGTTTCTCAGGATCCGCATAAGAGTGAAAACATATGGTATCTGTCTTTCTCTGTATGGCTTATTTCACTTAGCATCACAATCTCCAGTTCCATCCACGTTGCTACAAAGGGCCATATTTCATTCTTTCTCATTGCCACGTAGTACTCCATTGTGTATATAAACCACAATTTCTTTATCCATTCATCAGTTGATGGACATTTAGGCTTTTTACACAATTTGGCTATTGTTGAGAGTGCTGCTATAAACATTGGGTTACAAGTGCCCCTATGCATCAGTACTCCTGTATCTCTTGGATAAATTCCTAGCAGTGCTACTGCTGGGTCATAGGGTAGGTCTATTTTTAATTTTTTGAGGAACCTCCACACTGTTTTCCAGAGTGGCTGCACCAGTTTGCATTCCCACCAACAGTGCAAGAGGGTTCCCGTTTCTCCACATCCTCGCCAGCATCTATAGTCTCCTGATTTGTTCATTTTGGCCACTCTGACTGGCGTGAGGTGATATCTGAGTGTGGTTTTGATTTGTATTTCCCTGATGAGGAGCGATGTTGAGCATCTTTTCATGTGCCTGTTGGCCATCCGGATGTCTTCTTTAGAGAAGTGTCTATTCATGTTTTCTGCCCATTTCTTCACTGGATTATTTGTTTTCAGGGTGTGGAGTTTGGTGAGCTCTTTATAGATTTGGATACTAGCCCTTTGTCCGATATGTCATTTGCAAATATCTTTTCCCATTCTGTTGGTTGCCTTTTAGTTTTGTTGGTTGTTTCCTTTGTTGTGCAGAAGCTTTTTATCTTCATGAGGTCCCAGTAGTTCATTGTTGCTTTTAATTCCCTTGCCTTTGGGGATGTGTCAAGTAAGAAATTGCTGCAGCTGAGGTCAGAGAGGTCTTTTCCTGCTTTCTCCTTTAGGGTTTTGATGGTTTCCTGTCTCACATTCAGGTCCTTTATCCATTTTGAGTTTATTTTTGTGAATGGTGTGAGAAAGTGGTCTAGTTTCGACCTTCTGGATGTTGCTGTCCAGTTCTCCCAGCACCATTTGTTAAGGAGACTGTCTTTTTTCCATTGGATGTTCTTTCCTGCTTTGTCAAAGATTAGTTGGCCATACGTTTGTGGGTCTAGTCTGGGGTTTCTATTGTATTCCATTGGTCTATGTGTCTGTTTTTGTGCCCATACCATGCTGTCTTGATGGTTACAGCTTTGTAGTAGAGGCTAAAGTCTGGGATTGTGATGCCTCCTGCTTTGGTCTTCTTCTTCAAAATTACTTTGGCTATTCGGGGCCTTTGTGGTTCCATATGAATTTTAGGATGGCTTGTTCTAGTTTCAAGAAGAATGCTGGTGCAATTTTGATTGGGATTGCATTGAATGTGTAGATAGCTTTGGGTAGTATTGATATTTTAACAATATTTATTCTTCCAACACATGAGCATGGAATGTTTTTCCATTTCTTTATATCTTCTTCAATCCTTCATAAGCTTTCTATAGTTTTCAGCATACAGATCTTGTACATCTTTGTTTAGATTTATTCCTAGGTATTTTATGCTTTTTGGTGCAATTGTGAATGGGATCAGTTTCTTTCTTTGTCTTTCTGTTGCTTCATTATTAGTGTATAAGAATGCAACTGCTTTCTGTACATTGATTTTGTATCCTGCAACTTTGCTGAATTCATGTATCAGTTCTAGCAGACTTTTGGTGGAGTCTATTGGATTTTCCATGTATAATATCATGTCATCTGCAAAAAGTGAAAGCTTGACTTCATCTTTGCCAATTTTGATGCCTTTGATTCCCTTTTGTTGTCTGATTGCTGATGCTAGCACTTCCAACACTGTGTTAAACAACAGCGGTGAAAGTGGACATCCCTTTGGGTTCCTGATCTCAGGGAAAAAGCTCTCAGTTTTTCCCCATTGAGGATGATGTTAGCTGTGGGCTTTTCATAAATGGCTTTTATGATGTTTAAGTATGTTCCTTCTATCCCGAATTTTTATTTTCTCGAGGGTTTTATTAAGAAAGGTTGCTGAATTTTGTCAAATGCCTTTTCTGCATCGATTGACAGGATCATATGGTTCTTATCTTTTCTTTTATTAATGTGATGTATCATGTTGATTGATTTGCGAATGTTGAACCAGCCCTGCATCCCAGGAATGAATCCCACTTGATCATGGTGAATAATTCTTTTTATATGCTGTTGAATTCGATTTGCTAGTATCTTATTGAGAATTTTTGCATCCATATTCATCAGGGATATTGGCCTGTAGTTCTCTTTTTTTACTGGGTCTCTGTCTGGTTTAGGAATCAAAGTAATGCTGGCTTCATAGAATGAGTCTGGAAGTTTTCCTTCCCTTTCTATTTTTTGGAATAGCTTGAGAAGGATAGGTATTATCTCTGCTTTAAGTGTCTGGTTGAACTCCCCTGGGAAGCCATCTGGTCCTGGACTCTTGTTTGTTGGGAGATTTTTGATAACTGATTCAATTTCTTCGCTGGTTATGGGTCTGTTCAAACTTTCTATTTCCTTCTGATTGAGTTTTGGAAGGGTGTGGGTGTTTAGGAATTTGCCCATTTCTTCCAGGTTGTCCAGTTTATTGGCATATAATTTTTCATAGTATTCCCTGATAATTGCTTGTATTTCTGAGGGATTGGTTGTAATAATTCCATTTTCATTCATGATTTTATCTATTTGTGTCATCTTCCTTTTCTTTTTGAGAAGCCTGGCTAGAGGTTTGTCAATTTTGTTTATTTTTTCAAATACCAACTCTTGGTTTCATTGATCGGCTCTACAGTTTTTTTAGATTCTACATTGTTTATTTCTGCTCTGCTCTTTATTATTTCTCTTCTTCTGCTGGGTTTAGGCTGCCTTTGCTGTTCTGCTTCTATTTCCTTTAGGTGTGCTGTTAGATTTTGTGTTTGGGATTTTTCTTGTTTCTTGAGATAGGCCTGGGTTGCAATGTATTTTCCTCTCAGGACTGCCTTCGCTGCATTCCAAAGCGTTTGGATTGTTGTCTTTTCATTTTCGTTTGTTTCCATATATTTTTTGATTTCTTCTCTAATTGCCTGGTTGACCCATTCATTCGTTAGTAGGGTGTTCTTTAACCTCCATGCTTTTGGAGGTTTTCCAGATTTTTTTCCTGTGGTTGATTTCAAGCTTCATTGCATTGTGGTCCAAAAGTATGCATGGTATGATCTCAATTCTTGTATACTTATGAAGGGCTGTTTTGTGACCCAGTATGTGATGTATCTTGGAGAATGTTCCATGTGCACTCGACAAGAAAGTATATTCTGTTGCTTTGGGATGCAGAGTTCTAAATATATCTGTCAAGTCCATCTGATCCAATGTATCATTCAGGGCCCTTGTTTCTTTATTAACCGTGTGTCTAGATGATCTATCCATTTCTGTAAGTGCAGTGTTAAAGTCCCCTGCAATTACCACATTCTTATCAATAAGGTTGCTTATGTTTGTGAGTAATTGTTTTATATATTTGGGGGCTCCTGTGTTTGGCGCATAGACATTTATAATTGTTAGCTCTTCCTGAATGATAGACCCTGTGATTATTATATAATGCCCTTCTTCATCTCTTGTTACAGCCTTTAAAGTCTAGTTTGTCTGATATAAGTATGGCTACTCCCGCTTTCTTTTGACTTCTGGTGGCATGATAAATAGTTCTCCATCCCCTCTTTCTCAATCTGAAGGTGTCCTCAGGTCTAAAATGTGTCTCTTGTAGACAGCAAATAGATGGGTCTTGTTTTTTTATCCATTCTGATACCCTGTGTCTTTTGGTTGGCGCATTTAGTCCATTTACGTTCAGTGTTATTATAGAAAGATATGAGTTAAGATTCATTGTGACGTCCGTAGGTTTCATGCTTGTAGCGATGTCTCTGGTGCTTTGTCTCACAGGATCCCCCTTAGGATCTCTTGTAGGGCTGGTTTAGTGGTGATGAATTCCTTCAGTTTTTGTTTGGTTGGGAAGACCTTTATCTCTCCTTCTATGCTAAACGACAGACTTGCTGGATAAAGGATTCTCGGCTGCATATTTTTTCTGTTCATCACATTGAAGATCTCCTGCCATTCCTTTCTGGCCTGCCAAGTTTCAGTAGAGAGATCAGTCATGAGTCTTACAGGTCTCCCTTTATATGTTAGAGCACGTTTATCCGAGGCTGCTTTCAGAATTTTCTCTTTATCCTTGTATTTTGCCAGTTTCACTATGATATGTCGTGCAGAAGATCGATTCAAGTTACGACTGAAGGGAGTTCTCTGTGCCTCTTAGATTTAAATGCCTTTTTCCTTCCCCAGTTCAGGGAAGTTGTCAGCTATGATTTGTTCAAGTACACCTTCAGCACCTTTCCTTCTCTCTTCCTCCTCTCGAATACCAATTATGCGTAGATTATTTTTCTTTAGTGCATCACTTAGTTCTCTAATTTTCCCCTCATACTCCTGGATTTTTTTTATCTCTCTTTTTCTCACCTTCTTCTTTTTCCATAACTTTATCATCTAGTTCACCTATTCTCTCCTCTGCCCCTTCAATCCGAGCTGTGGTTGTCTCCATTTTATTTTGCAGTTCATCGATAGCATTTTTTAGCTCCTCCTGGCTGTTCCTCAGTCCCTTAATCTCTGTAGCAATAGATTCTCTCCTGTCCTTTATACTGTTTTCAAGCCCAGCGATTAATTTTATGACTATTATTCTAAATTCACTTTCTGTTATATTGTTTAAATCGTTTTTGATCAGTTTGTTAGCTGTTGTTATTTCCTGGACGTTTTTCAGAGGGGAATTCTTCCGTTTCGTCATTTTGGATAGTCCCTTGACTGGTTCGGGACTGTGGGGCACTTCCCCTGTGCTGTCTTGAATAACTTGCATTGGTGGGCGGGGCCGCAGTCAGACTGGTGTGTGCCTTCTCTTCCCCTCTCCTGGGTCGGGATTCACTGTGGGGTGGGGTGGCCCATCTGGACTACTTGCACACTGCCAGGCTTGTAGTGCTGGGGATCTGGTGTATTAGCTGGGGTGGATCCGCAAGGTGCACAGGGGCTGGAGGGGCAGGCTCAGCTCACTTTTCCTTGGGAGATCCGCTTCGGGAGGGGTCCTGTGGCACTGGGAGGGATCAGACCCACCACCAGAGGGATGGATCCGCAGAAGCACAGTGTTGTGTGTTTGCGAGGTGCAAGCAAGTTCCCTGGCAGGAACTGGTTCCCTTTGGGATTTTGGCTGGGGGATGGACAAGGGAGATGGAGCTGGCGAGGGAGATGGTGCTGGTGAGCGCCTTTGTTCCCCGCCTAACTGAGGTCTGTCGTCCGGGGCTCAACAACTCTCCCTCCCGTTGTTCTCCAGCCCTCCTGTTCTCCGAGCAGAGCTGTTAACTTATAACCTTCGAGGTGTTAAGTCCCGCTTGCTGTCCGAACACACTCAGTCCGGACCCTCCGCTTTTGCCAGCCAGACTCGGGGGCTCTGCTTAGCCAGTGGGCCGCCCCTCCGCCCCGGCTCCCTCCCGCCAGTCCTGTAGCGTGCACCGCCTCGCTACCCTTCCTACCCTCTTCCGTGGGCCTCTCGTCTGCGCTTGGCTCCGGAGACTCCATTCTGCCAGTCTTCTGGCGGTTTTCTGGGTTATTTAGGCAGGTGTAGGTAGAATCTAAGTGATCAACAGGACGCAAGGTGAGCCCAGCGTCCTCCTACGCTGCCATCTTCCCAGCAGCTCCAGATTCTAGTTTTGATTAATTTTCTTTAAATGTTTGTTTGCCTAGGGGTGCCTCAGTCATTTGAGTGTTTAAGTTTGGCTCAGGTCATGATAACACAGTTTGTGAGTTCAAGCCCTGCTTTGGGCTCTGTGCTGAGAGCTCAGAGCCTGGAGCCTACTTTGGATTCTGTGTCTCCCTCTGTCTCTTCTACTCCCCTGGTCATGCTCTTGTCTCTGTCTCTCTCAAAAATAAATAAACCAGGGGTGCCTGGGTGGCTCAGTCGGTTAAGCGGCCGACTTCAGCTCAGGTCATGGACTCGCGGTCCATGAGTTCGAGCCCCGCGTCGGGCTCTGTGCTGACAGCTCAGAGCCTGGAGCCTGTTTCAGATTCTGTGTCTCCCTCTCTCTGACCCTCCCCCATTCATGCTCTGTCTCTCTCTGTCTCAAAAATAAATAAACATTAAAAAAAAATTAAAAAAAAAACCAAAAAAATGTTTGTTTGCCTAAACTAGACAACTAGAGATAAACTTCAGAGAAATTCCCATAATAGCTCATATATAGACAATCTTCCTCCTTGTTACCCTTAGCAGATAATAAAAGAGACCCCATGGACATATGATTATTTAAACAGCTGGATAATGGGATGGACTCCGCAACAATTGTATAACTTAGCTGTCACCTTGATCAATTCGATATGGCTGGGATAACAAAATTGTTCCTTAAAAGTTAGAGTGTACCCTCTTCCACTGGGTTAACTATATGAATTTGTGGAGACAATGGATGGTCCCATGTTCCTTAAATTTGGATTGGAAAATACACTTGGGGATGCCCTTATCTACTGGGACAAATTATCTTCCACTTGCTAATAGGTTCTCGTATTTAGGATATTGTTAGGGCTAGACATCAGGCAAACAAGTCTTCTTAATGGTTTTATACATTTTGATATATATTTTTAAAGTTTATTTTATTTATTTTGAATGAAGGAGCACAAGCTGGGGAGGGGCTGGCCTATGGTAAATGTTTCTTGCTGCCCTATGGTAAATGTTACATGGGACTCTCTGAGCTTTTATCCTCAAACTATCAAAATTTTAACTGAATATGCCAACCCACAGGTAAGCTTATGACAACAAATTCCCTGACTATGTAGTCCTTCCCATCAATACCCCAGGAAGGATTATATCAAATATGGAGTGGATATATGTGGCTTACTCAATAGGACAACTAAGCCAAAAGGCCCTTTCATGATGGAAACAGAAAAATCATACCCTTCTTAAGGGCCCAATAGTACTCATCAAATGAGATAGCTCTCTCCAGAAGCCTGTGACCACACCATTATTTTACAGGCAACTGACTGGTTTACTACTGATTGGACAAGGCAACCAGACATCAGATGGCTAGAACCTAATGGAACACAGTGGTTATGTGGGCAAAATTTGTGGTCATGGCTTCCACCAAGCCATATCAGAAAATGTACTATGGGTTATGCCCGGATGCATGGCTGTAGCGCTAGGCCTATCGCAAGTCCAGCTGATCTTCCATATATAAAACAACAACAGACAAGATCTTTGTTCTGTTGGTATGACAGTCTGACATCTATTTTTCTTACATCAGTAGGTTTAGAAGATGTCATAAGGCATATGGAAGCCCTTGATAACTACACAATTAAGACCTTAAATGACTTAGGGTACCTGGGTGGCTCAGTTGGTTGAGCATCTGACTTCGGCTTAGGCCATGATCTCGTGGCCTGAGAGTTTTAGCACCGTGTGGAGTTCTGTGCTGACAGCTCAGAGCCTGGAGCCTGCTTCAGATTCTGTGTCTCCCTCTCTCTCTCTGCCCCTCCCCCACTCACTCTCTATCTCTCTCTCTGAAAAATAAATATACATTAAAAAAATAAAATAACAAAAGACCTTCAATGACTCAAAATAGTATTACATTATTGAACACTAAGGTAACTCAAATGAGTATAACAATTATACAAAGTAGAATAGCATTAGATATCTTAGCAGCACAAGGAGGAACATGTGCCATTATTAAATTGTAATTTGTGTCTACGTTCCAGATTATGATAAAAATATAATAGGATTACTCACTGAAATAAATAACCAAATTGGTGCCTTTAGACCCTACATTGTCACTTAATGATTGGTTAAATTTTTGGTCAGGAGGTGGACTGTGCTCTACCCTAAAGAGTCTTCTTATCACACCTCTTTTTTTAAAATTATAATATTAATCCTAATATGTTGTCTCTTTTGCTTTATTCTGTCCTTTTGTTGAGATAAACACAGTCACTTCTTGACTCCTTCACCCAGCTGACAGATGGTCCTAACTACTTGAAAGAAATTCATTCTGATGTCCAGTCCGCACTCTCAGCAATGGCCTTCCATAATAGTTACTTGTAAGGACAGAGAGTGACCAATTTTGGTCCATAAGTAGGGACATCTCTATGGTGCCTGCCAGTTTGAAAAAGTTTAAGAGGATGAGCCCTTCACCCTTTCACAACCTTAAAGATTTAAGGACTGAATATTAGTCAGGGGGAAATGATGAGGCATAGTAGCAAAAAACATGTTCATCTTTAGCCCAGAAGGCTGACCTATAGCCTGCATAGTTTCAAAAAGGATCAAATACATGCTGGTTGCCACATTCTTAAAGGGTCTCTTGACTGCCTGTACATCTCACTGATAGTTAATATTGAACTGAATGATAAGCATCAGAGAAATATCTTGGAAGTAGTTTTACAAGTAGAAATTTGAAAAAAAAATTTATGATCTAACGTTCCCTGCATGTCCCCTCCCCTTTGAGCACTAGGCTCATAAGCACCAGCTTATACAACAAAAGTGCAGCTCTTTCTGCCCACTGGTCCTGTCCCTGTGCTACTTAAAAAAACCCAAGTTACACCATAAAACATCTCAAGAATTATTTCTCGACCGTTGTGCTCAATGATCCTGCAGTACTTGGAGTGCTTTCCAAAGTGATTTTTTTACATGATTAGCTCTTTTTCACCTTTCAAAATTCAGCTAATCCTCAGAAAATCCTTCTCTGGTCACCCTATCTAAAAATCATTCCCCATCCAGGCACTGTTATTTCCTATTACAGTGCTTTGTTTATTTTTCTTTTGTGGCATCTTTCTTACCTTATAATTACATTCTGTTTATCTACTAATTTAATCATTTATTAGCGATCTCTCACCTGGATTAAAACCATTATGAGTGTAGTGATTTATCATTTTTATTTATTGTAATGTAACCAACTCTTAAACTGTGACTGTTTATCACCATATAACCAGTGTCTAGTACTTTGTTAAATGAATGAATTAATATATCTGAAGGTTCTCAGAGATTCTGAAGAAATCTATGAAATCTGAAGGCAAAGAGCCAAACATATTGGTAGCATTAGGTAGCATTCATGCTGTGTTATGCAGAATACATTTGATAGTCTGGGACTTTGGTTTGTACTAGCTTGCTATTGGGAAATGTAACTAGGGATTGAATGGTCTTAGAGACAGTGCCATTTTGACATACCTCTCCTAAGTCATTGCTACCAAATTGGGTTACACACTGGCCTATTTACAGTGGGGTTGCAGTTTGGCAAGGCCGAGTCTATGGCTGGCCATCTGTGTCTTAGGTCCTTCTTGTAGCTCTGGAATGGTGAGACAAAAGCACTGCTGTCTTTCTGAAGCTGATGAAGAACAGACTTCTTCCCTGGAATGGGGCCGAATGGTAATGTGCCTCTAAGGACTGCACTGAGTAAACCTTTAGAGCAAGGTACAGTCAAAGCTGATTAAAATCACACTATTTCATAACACTGCTTACAGGCAAAGACTTACACCAGGAAGCTGAGAAGAAAGAGAGCTGGCTGCCCAATGAACAGCAGCCTGGATCTGTTCTTCCACCCCTTGAGCTATTTGTTTAGCACCGCATGGAACTGATTTTCTGCTTTGTTTATTACACCTCCAACTTCTCTCTGTCTGACTTATTGATAAGATGACTGTAGATGTCTTAGAGTTTTCCACCTTGAGATCAAAAGTTGAGATAACATTCCTGTTTCTCTGCTGCTTCCTTAAAATAAAAGGTTTATTGATATCTTAGGAAAATTGAGAAGAATCATACCTCTTAGAAATCTTTAGTATGTTAATAACATATAAAGAGTTGCCATTCTGAACCTGGATGGTATTTCCAGGAAGCTGTCCACTGGTATTCTAGTATTCAGTTGTCTGAGTGGTGGAGAAAGGAGTGTTGCTCATGGAATTTAAAGAAGGGTTCAAATTATGATTCTGTTACTTAACAGTTTGAGGACGTTAGAAAAGTCACTTAACATCTCTGAGCCTTAATTTCCTTATGTAAAATAGAAATAACAGCTGTTCTACCTAACTCAGTGTCCTCACATCCATTATTTCATTTGATTTTTGTATGCTGTAAAGCTATTTGCAAATGTAAAGTACTATGTCCTTGCCAAAGCTTTTCCCCCTCTCTTTTTCTTTAAAGAAAATGTTAACATTCTTCAACCATTAGTTAGTTATTCCTCTAGGGCCATACTTTTTTTTTTTTCAGACAGAACAGGTGTCAGACTCTATGATGCAATTTGGAGGAAACCCTAGAGTCTTTTAAGTGACCTGCCAGCTTTCAAAAAGAAGGCTTGTATAAAATCCTTTTCCTTGTCATGTCTCTTCTAGCAAAGCCCCTATGGAAGTACAGACTTCAGATACAAAGCATATACTTGGAAGAGCATCATTAGCATGTAGTTATTAAAGGGGATTATAGATGCATTACTTTAATAGACTTAACCCATCACTTCACTTAAAGGAAAACAGAAATACCCTTGACATATTTATCAACCTAATTAAAAGTCAGTTGAGCTTTTTGTTTTGCATAATATTTTTAATATTTTCCCCAAGCAACAATTTTTGAAACAATTTTCAACAATTTGTTGAAAAACAATCTTATTTTCTTCATCTAAATTTCATCAGTACAGTTTTAGTGGTTTAATTATAGATCTTGTCTATTTATCATAATTGTCATAGAAAAAGATCTTATCAAAATTATTTCAGATAGTTCGGAAAGAACAGAAATATTTGTGGCCATCAGTAATACAAGTAGAAGATAAAGGACTCTTTTTTAAATATTTGAATCTAATTCCCCCAAATTATTATATTACTTACATTTTCCATAAAACTGAGAAATATAATTTATTGATGATATTTTTGTAATAATTTAATAATGATAAATATAATGGTAAATAATATGATAATTTACATTAAGAAAAGAAAAAGGGAATTGGTTCCAATTATGGCAGCAGGAATATAAGTTAGATAATCACTTTAACTTAATAACTGCCCAGGATAGTGAAATGGACACTGTCACTACTCAGTGAAACTTGGTTCAGAGCAGCAAGGTTAGCTTTAGCAACAACTAGACTTGTTTCCTTCCGTCCCTGCTCCACACTCCAGATTTAAGACTTTATGTACTCCGAAAATGCAAAAGAGCAGACTCCTCACCCCATCCCCAGCACGCACACACACACACACACACACACACACACACACGCACACACCGAGAGGGCCAAGTTCCTGATTCTTTGGTAGGACAATTCATAGTTAAAGGATATAAGACAGTTAGAAAGATTGAAGATTTTAGGATCCTATAAAAGTTATTATAAATAATCTTAAAGTCAAGAAAATAAAGCAACAAGCATAATACATGAAATAGAGAAGAGTCAGTATCATTTAACCACTTGAGATTAATAATAATGGGCACTTTACAACTAATTTCCATCAATCATCTGCTTGCTTCTTCGAACATTTTCAGGATCTCTATATACTTGAGTTTCAGTGAGATGTAAAAATATGTCCAGTTGGCCTTATGGGAGATAGCACAAATACTAAAGGGCTATTTATTTTGTGTCTGATGCTCTGTTTGAACTTTAATAGTCCAGAATATTGACTCCAATCTCTAGTTTCCACTGTGGTCCCAGAAATGCAGCATAGTTTATGGATTTACATTTACCAAACTTTGGGTAGCCTTATTTTACATATTTGACAGAACTAAATAGATATTTCCTAAATGATGTCCTCAACTCAAGATTCTATATCCTTGGCTCTGATCACTGCAATGTTCATAAAAACATACCACCAGCAAAATAACTCAACTTCCCTCCTTACAGAAGTAGAAGTACAATTCCAAGTACAATTACTTTTCCTTAGCTTCCTTTATCTCTGGAAGGGGCCAGTGAGACAACTCTTATTGCTGCTGGCCCTTCCATTCTATCTTTTCCAATCCCAATCACTAGTTCCTTCTTGATTTACTTCACTCTCATAGGAATGACTTATAACTTAGGGACTCTGGAACTCAAATGCGCATGGTAGCTAAAAAGCGTGCGGGAGACTAGAATTTCTAGTTAGAGAATATTGTCATTGGAAAAAGATTCTTGTGCTTGGGGAAAACTGTTTTTATTTAGTATTTTTTCAATATTTTCGTATCTCAATTAGGTAGGTGGGTTTATGAGATTATCCCCTGAGAGAAGTTTTAGATGGGGATGGAATGGGGATGGGGATTGGGGAGGAAAAGGGGGAACAAGAGCCCTTGAGTCCTTCATGAAGTGGACAGGGACTATATAAAGGAGTCAAGGGGGATGCTGAAGGAAGGGCACTAGGAATGCTGAAGATAAACTTTGTCCATTTCACTGTTTTACTTCCATTCTCAAAGAACTTGAAATCTCGTTTCTATAGCAAAAATTTCTCGCCATGGAATTGTGAATCACTGGAATGTATTATCAAAATAATTTGTAGTCTTTTGAGAATTTTTTAATGAAAAAAATTAGATCACAATATCTTTAGAGGTGTATTAGCTTAAATATAATGTTGTGCAGAGAATACTGGAAAAAAATGAGCTGATATACACTATGATTCTGAGATAGTGCCTAAGGAGATACAAAACAGACCATTTTTGGTTATGAAAACACCATTGACCATTTTCAGACATTGTGTCTTTTAGAAAAGGAATATGTGAACATTTGGTTGATTCTATACTCTATTTTACCTGTTTTCAATGTTAGTGTGGTGTCTGACATGAAGTAAGTACACAACACTTATACATTGTTTAGTATAATACTAACACAAGATTATTGTCTTCAATCTAGAACTTAGAGGAACTGGAGCCTATGCTTGCTTTTCTCTTCATTAGGTGTTATAGCTCTGTTCTTAATTTAGGACTCATCCTTCTAACTTAGCTCTCTATTTCCTAGTCTAATAATCATATTTTAAGGCTTTTTTCATTAACACTGTAGTACTTTATTAGGACTGACTTAACAAAATGCCACAGACTCGGTGGTTTAAACAACAGAATTTGTTGTTTCGTATTTCTGGAAGCTAGAAGTCCACCATCAAGGTGTCAGCATATTTGATTCCTTTTGAGGCCTGTCTTCTTGCTTTGCAGGTGATGCCTTCTGTCTATGTCCTCACATGATCCTCCTTCGGACTCTGTGTGTGTTGTCT
The DNA here is from genome assembly GCF_024362965.1 of Panthera pardus. Lineage (NCBI taxonomy): Eukaryota > Metazoa > Chordata > Mammalia > Carnivora > Felidae > Panthera > Panthera pardus. The sequence goes on from NW_026527002.1 coordinate 20,660,308, forward strand.
TTGTCCTGATCTCTCTTTCTGATAAAGACACCAGTCATATTGGATTAGCACCTACTCATGACCACATTTTACCTTAACTACTTCTTTAAAGGCCCTATCTCCAAATACAGTCTGAAGTAATTGGGGTTAGGACTTCGATATATAAATTTTGGAGTAATGCAATTCAGCCCGTAACAACCACTTTAAGCAAAATGCTTTTTACTGCTTTAGTTCAGATAGATCCCCAAAATAGGTTTATGTGTTGATTTGAAAATCTTCTGTTAAGAGGATCATATCCTCTTGCCAACTACATACTGAAGACCTGAAGGAAATTGAAGACTAAGTAATTATATATATTCTCTCTTTCAAATTCTGTATAGGATTCATGGGCAGACATTTATACCCTAGAATGTTAGGAAGGGCAAAACAAAAATCTAGTGAATAGCTATGATTATATGATGAAAACTATTTTATGGTCTTCTTATGTTGTGGTATATGGTCTTAGATTTTGGTGGGCTCAATTTATTTTTTATTTTTTTATTTTTTTTTTTCCTTGTTGTCTTGAATTTTTTTTTTTTATTTATTTTTTTTATTTTTTTTATTTTTTAATATATGAAATTTACTGTCAAATTGGTTTCCATACAACACCCAGTGCTCATCCCAAAAGGTGCCCTCCTCAATACCCATCACCCACCCTGCCCTCCCTCCCACCCCTCATCAACCCTCAGTTTGTTCTCAGTTTTTAACAGTCTCTTATGCTTTGGCTCTCTTGGTGGGCTCAATTTAAATGGAAGCACTTCTTGAGAGAAGTAACTCTCAAGTATAATAGCTCTTTAGGGGATCAAATACTCTCTAGTACTAATAGAAATGTTAATAATCATAAGATAACAGAGGTCCTGCAAATTTCTGTGGTTTCTCAACCCTCAAAATAAAGTTAAAACATCCAGGATAGTTTCAGTGGCAAGAGTATTTTATTTTGAGCTGAATGAAGTTCCATATTCATCACGATTTTCTGGTTTCTCCTTTGTGTGGACTTGTTAGCCTGATTTTTGACTGAAGATTTTCTAGAAGTTCTCTTTGCTCTCTTTGAGTTATTTGGTGAATGATAAATTGTAGCTTGTAGCTGTTCCTTCCTCCCCCTCCCACCTTGCTCTGCTCCCATACTGATCATATCTCACACTTTCTTCTTGCTGCTGGGGTTCTCAGTTGGACTTGGTTGATTTGCTCATCCTAGTTCATTGAACATCTTGCTCAGATATCTTGAAAATTTGTTAGCCTGAATTCTTTTCTAAATCCCATTGCCTAGGAAATTTATTTCCTTCTTTTATGCCTTCCCTCAAAGTTTTTCTAGATTTAAGAGAATATTGTATACTCATAAAGTTCTTTCATAGAATCCAGGCAAGATATCTCATCTTATTATCTTCATATTCTAGAAAAAGGACATTTCCTTGAAGACTGGCTATTAGTTGTCTCTTCAGAGTTCCTTTAATTCTTTCATGGGACCACCCTGAAGAGCTTTTTTGATGAGGATTCAGTCACTTCTATGTTTCCCAAACAAATTGCACAGCCATGTCTGTGAATGTCATTGCTGTCATCTAGAATTTTAATAGATAAGCCATGGGGAAATCTACCAGACACCTGGAAACTTAAGAATCCTTTGAAAATTGATCATTCATTTGTGGGATCTATGGACACGCTCTATTAACTATCCAACTTCCTTCCTCTTTCCTCCAGTCCTGCAAAGATTATGCTGGAAAAAGGAATTTGTTGCAAAGCGATTTAAAAGCAAATTATACTTCCTTTAGAAAGGTCCAGTTTATTCTTTTGATGATATCACATATACATATATATTTATAAATTATATATTTATGTATTATATATTTATAATTTATTTTGCAACTGATTTTAAATTAAGGTATGTAGTTAGATTTTAAAGTAGGGTATGTAGTTAGAATAATTCATTAGGAAAAATTAGAATCAGAAACCTCAGAGTACTAGTTAAATGTATGTTGATAAAAGTGAGGCTGTAATTACAGCTTATGTTGGGTGTTTTCTAAGGAAAAAACTGTATTAACTGTGTTGGGTCAAGGCATTTGTACAATAAACTCTCAAATGTTAAATTTCTGCTCTGGTTTCCCAAGTTTTGACTAGATCTTGGTATATCCTTTAAAGTGTGGACTGTAGAAATTAGGAAATGAAATTTGAACTAATTAGTTTTATGATATGTTGGAAGACCTTTGTAAAAGGTCTATTTGCTTTTGTTTTGTTATTGGCAAATCAAACACTGACTTCTTTTGGTTTGTCTACTATGTTTTTTCATTGTCAAGTGAATGTCAATCAAGTGAATGCTCATAATATGTAGCTTCTCTAATGATCCCCCAACTTTTAATGACATAAGTAGATAACATAAATTTTGCCTTTTTTTTGGATAAAACACATCAGTTTAGCCTAATTTAAGTCAAACAAAATGACTTAAATATTTCTTATATTTAAATTATGAGAAATTTAGAGGCATGGAAACTTGCCTTATTCTATCCACGTAAAATCTTTTATGTTGATTTATGTTACTTCCTTTAAGAGTTATAATAAGTCAGTCTGGTTGATTTTGCAGGCTTTCCATTGTCCATATTTGGAAGATCTTTTTTCTGTTACAGCTAATTTGAGAAACTCGGCAGGTAACATTGCTGTCCTAGTCTCAAATAGTGTGTATATAGAAATGGAGATTAGCTGTTTAATATATTAATATAAATAAAGGATTAACAACTTTTAAAATAAAAATGCTTATGTTATAACATTAAAAATGAATAATTTTTTTGGTGATGCATTTGTATCCTATTCTAAGTATAGTTTAAAAAAGAAAAATAATTCCTTGAAGAGACTTTTTGAAGACCATTTTTTTAAAGGTTAACAAGTAAAGCACAATGCAGGCTACAGGCTCATAATATGTAGCTTCTCTAATGATCCCCCAACTTTTAAAATTTGTTAGACATAAAAGCGGTGCTAATCTGATTAGTAACTGTGATTCAGTAAATCTACTGTAAAAATGGACCGTGTTCTGGTTTTTAACATGATACCATGAAAGTCATTTGAGAACTGCCTCTGTGGAACATAAAAGTCTCTTTGATGGAATATTTATTCCATGATTAAAATCTATCCCTATGTACAGACATACACATATATATGTATTATGCCAAAATATGTAAGTGTATGTGTGTATATATTATTTGTGTTGTTTATTTTAATAAATAGTTATAAAATTTAGTTCTTGGAAAACTGATAGGCAGGAAAGAAAAACAGCATGACACAAACAAATGTCAGTCAAGTCTGGATGTGAATGTGTTTACCAAATATTGAGACTCAAGATTATCCAGTGCTCTTTCAATTTCCACCCTGTCCTTCTCTCTGCCTCCAGATATATGTAGAGAGAAGAGCACTAATGTCTGAGAGGCTATCGTGTGCAGGCATTTTACATATGTACCTTATTTAATTAGGAGAGTAGAGGGGAGTATGGTAAGCTTGTGATGTTGAAAAATCTGTTAGCTGTATTGTGAGACATTGGAAATGTTCCTCAGGCCCTCTATCTAGGCTGTAGTGTATTTTTATATGTCACTTTAGTGATCACAGATACATACTTCTTTTGAAGCAAAAAAGGTCATTCCTTGGCATCCACATACACTGCAATTAGACTTTTGGCAAAATGCCAAAAATCTCTGGCAGTTTAAGTGAAGTCCAGAGAAATGTCAGCACTGCTTATTAATGTATTTTTTTTAAAAAGGAAGTCATTTTCATATTGCTAATATATATGAAAATATACCAAGAAAGGAAAGGTTTTAAGCAAGAAAAATAAAAAAAAATTGCTTAATTCATAGTTAACCTAGAATTTAAATGGGATTTTCTCATTTTTATCACAGATATTTGTTAAAATATCAAATTTTGTGATCCCATTTTAATATTTCTTTATAAATCCAGTGAGCACCTTATTTATAAATAAATCACTTTATACATTTATAATGCTTTTTGCACAAGATTTTCATTATTAACAATGTCATAAAATGTGAGTGCTGAACATCATGTAAGACACTTTCTAATAGGTAACATAGGAACAATTGGGTGAGTAGAGTTAGGTTTTTATTTCAACTTTGCTGCTTGGCATTTTCCGGTATTTTCATGGCACTTTTTGAAAGAATTGACCAAAGTTGGGTACTCCTTTAAGGATTTCAAACAGTACACTGATTTATAGATAAAGCTTCCATTTTCAAAGAAGATAAAGGTTAATGAAAAGTTTTCAATGAATAAAAAATTAAATTCCAAGTAAACTTTGGATTTTAGATGTACGATTAATCAATTCATAAAGCCCTTAGTTCACACTGATTTCATATGATTGGTCTCCCTTCTGCAGCTTATGAATATATAAGGAGAAGACCAGTGGCTGGGGTACCATATGGGGAGTAGGACAGGGACTTCCAAGGTTTAGGTTGGGGCTGTGGGTCGAATACCTAACCATTCGATTTAATGTGTAAAAAGGATCGGTTGGGGGTGGGGACCGGAAATGGTGCTTAGGAGAATACAGTATATAATGACCATGAAAATTTAATTATTTCTAGTTGTATTATCTATTGGGTAACTAAGAGTCCTCAGAATAAAGTCAAGTTCCCATTCTAAGAATTTTACATACATTATTGATTTCCATCTCTACCTGTTATTTCCCCAACAATTTTCCCTGATTACCATTTAGAGAAGTAAACTGCTTTCATTGTGAAAGAAATTCACTGTTTTCTCCATGAAAGGGAAATTCTCCTGTTGAAAGTCACAAAAGTCTTTGCCAACAAAATAGATGGCACATATGATATTTCTTTGGCATTTATTGTCACAAATGCTTGCATTGTGGTTTATCATTTAAAAAAAAGAGTGAAATTTATTGCCCAAGTGTGAACTAAATCCTAGTTCCTCTCTTACCAAATGTGTAGCCTTTGAAATTACTTAATCTTTCTCTGCCTCAACCCATTTGAGATAAAGAAGATAATAGGGCTTCTGGGGGTGCCTGGGTGGTTCAGTTGGTTAAACATCTCTGTTTTGGCTCAGATCATGATCTATGGTTCCTGAATTTGAGCCCTACACGGGCTCCACGCTGGCAGTGGGGAGCCCGCTTAGGATTCTCTCTCTCTCTCTTTCCCCTTCACTCTCTGCACCTCCCCTGCTTGTGTGTGCAATCTCTCTCAAAATAAATAAGTAAACTTAAAAAAAAAAAGATAATAGGACTTCTGTATAAACAGGAAAATACAAGTAAGTCACTGAAAACAATTAGCACTAAATGAGTGCTGGCTACAACAATTATTGTTTGTTACTACATACTTTAATGACCAAGAAATTCTGGGAGTCTTTACGACCTAGCTCTGCATTAAGAAATAGAACTTTTTGGACCAAGGCTTTGACTATTTTTAAACTTCTTGATATGTATTATTCACTGTTTCCCCAAAAAGATTCTACTAATTTATGTTTCCAAGGTACCTGTGAAAGTTCCCATTCCACCTATACCAACACACCATTATTTGAATCTTTGTTATGTTCAAACGTGATACCACATTATGGCTTTAATTTTCATTTCTTTGATGATTAAATAGGTTGATTTAAAAAAATGAATTTGGGGCACCTGGGTGGCTCAGTCGGTTAAGAATTCGACTTCAGCTCAGGTCATGATCCCACGGTTTGTGGGTTCGAGCCCCACGTCAGGCTCTGTGCTCTGGCTCAGAGCCTGAAGCCTGCTTTGGATTCTGTGTGTCTCTCTCTCCCTGCCCCTTCCCTGCTCTCTCTTTCTCTCTCAGAAATGAATAAACATTAAAAAAATGAATTTATTTACTTATTTGTAAAAGGTCCTTGTCCTATTGTTCTTTGAGGTCTTCTTGTTTTGATCATTTATTTTTATTAGTGCTTTATTTATTAAGGATATTAGCCCTTTGTCATATTTGTTGTAAATATTTCTTCCTTTTAATTTTATATTTCATATGTAGAAATTTCAAGTGCTTATATAGTGAAATATCTTGATTTTTTCCTCTGTTGTTTCTTCCACTGAAAAGCCCCCCATTCTTATGATTTATGAAAACAACTGTTAGTTCAGAATAAGTCCTAGAGTGGAGTAATTTACTCATTAGTTTCAAGGTCTTGGAATCATTTCTTTGTGTGAGCTTAAGAAGTCACTCTTACTAATTGAAACTTGTCACCAACAATCACAGCAAAAGTCTCCTATTAAATATAAATTTATATTAAAATTTTTTTAATGTTTATCTTTATTTTTGAGACAGAGAAAGATAGAGCATGAGCGGGGGAGAGGTAGAGAGAGAGGAAGACACAGAATCAGAAGCAGAATCAGAAGCAGGCTCTGAGCTGTCAGCACAGAGCCCAATGCAGGGCTCGAACTTGTCAAGTGCGAGCTCATGACTTGAGCCAAAGTCGGACGCTCAACCGACTGAACCACCCAGGTGCCCCTATAAATTTATATTTATATAAGCCAATCAGGTACCCAGTATCTGTTGATATAGCACATTATAGTTTACAAAACACTTCTAACATACGTTCTATACTTTTATTTCATATCTTACAACTGCCTTATGGAGTAAAAGATAGCTATTAGTATACTATCACATATCCAATTCTCAGAAAGAGTGTATCTTCTCTTAGGTTACACAACTAGTGAATAGCAGAGTCTGAACTTGAATCCATATCCTCCAGTTCCAAATCTGTGCTTCACTCATTTGTTGGAATGTTTTTGAAAAACTTTACACATACCAAGTAAATATTTTTTTAAGGACATAACTTCTTTGGGTTTTAAAATTTCAAATTCTTGCTGCTCCAGGTACCTTGCTAGAGACGAGGAAAGGAAAGAACATTTGTTGAGCTAATATCTATATTTAAAATATTTACATTGGGGCATCTGCTTTCATTAAAATATCTTTTAATTCCTTTTTATTTTCCCTTTGTCAGGAACTGTATCATGTCTTATTTGTAAGGGCTTTTCATTCATGTCATCTCCATGTTATAAACCCTCTCTATCTCTCTCTTTTATTTTTTAAATCATCTTTCAGTAAGGCTCTGCATTTTTACCCCTGTAGCTATCTGTGCTGGTTTCTGCCAAATCAGTCACACTTCTTTCTCTTTCCATCAATGATAAAACCCATGTCTGGCTCTCATAAATGTTTAAATCCAGGATGCTATACATAATCCTTACCTTCTCTAATTCTCACAGTAGTTCAGAAGGTAGATATTACTATCTTTTCCATCTTACTGGTGATGAACAAACATGGTTTGCCAACTTGCCCAAGGCCTCACAGCTAGTAAATCCTGGTGCCATGTTCAGAGTTCAGGTGTTTTCCTGTTGCACCCTGCTGACTCCTGGCGGGGATGATTGAAATTCTTTTCACCTGTTATGATCCTAGAAGCAGTTTTTCTTCTGTGTCTGAGCAGCTGTAAATGCACTTCTTGGTTCCCATCCCATAAACCTAATTCCATCTCAGGGTCATTCTGCACAGCTTGACTTACACATAAAAATTAACTTTTAAGAGGTTTACTTTAGCTTGATAGCCATCTATTCACTGATCTAGAAAGCAGGTATCCTGAGTGCAATTTCCTTTCTATAAATGAATACATTGCCCCACTCTTCTATGAGCTCATTCTTAGAGAGTATCACATTTGCATTATTGTTCCAGACTAGATGAGGACATACTGACCTACAGTTTTCAAACCCTCTTGGTCTTCAAATTTCCACAGACAACTGGGTTTGGACATTCATTAGACCTGGACATTGATTTTTTTTTCTTTTTTTGGATACAAGCAAAAGAAAAGAGAAATGGAAAGTACTTGGCAAAGATAGACACGAAAGCTGGAGTAGAAGAAAAGATTTTCAAAAATGGAATGAAAGGCGCTTAATTCCGACAATATAGACAAAAGATAATTGAGAGAGGAAGTCTTAACTTACATTAAAAAAGGACTTATGTTGAGGAGAGAATGAGCCGAAAGGAAGTTTAGTTGTAGCAGTTTTTTTTTTTTTAATATGAAATTTATTGTCAAATTGGTTTCCATACAACACCCAGTGCTCATCCCAACAGGTGCCATCCTCAATGCCTGTGACTCACTCTCCCCTCCCTCCCACCCCCCATCAACCCTCAGTAGTCGTAGCAGTTTTTAATATAAAAAATATAAAAACCTGGAATTGTGTGAAATCACTGGGATGTTCATATTAATATATTTACATATATACACATATACATATATTAATATATTAATTTACATTATACATGTATACATATATACATATGTACATATATATGTATACATATACACATATACATATATTAATATATTAATTTACATTAATATAATGTATAACATACATTAATATATACACATATACATATATATACATACATATATGTATATACATGTATACATATATACATATATACATATATACACATATATACACATATACCTATATATACACACATATATGTATATACATGTATACATATATACATATATATATGTATATACATACATATATATACATATATACAATGGAATATTACTCAGCCATAAAAAGGATGAAATCTTCTCATTTGCAACAACATGGATAGAGCTAGAGAATATGATGCTAAGCGAAAAAGGCAGTCAGACAAAGACAAATACTGTATAATTTCACTCATATGTGGAACTTAAGAAATAACTCAAATGAATGAAGGAAAAATAAAAGAGAGAGAGACAAATCATGAAACAGACTCTTAACTATAGAGAACAAACTGATGGTCACCATACAGGAGGTGGATGGAGGGATGGATATAATAGGTGATGGGGATTAGGAGTGGCTTTATAATGATGAACACTGGATAATGTATAGAATTGTTGAATCACTATATTGTACACCTGAAACTAATATAACACTGCACATTAAGTATACTGGAATTAAAGTTAAAAGCTGAATAAAAAAATCTCTCATCGGTTAGTTGGGTCTTCCTTCAAGCACTTTTGTATTATTTCCCTGAAGCTTTTATAGATTCAGGGAAGAGGTTTAGCTAATCAGTAGAGGGTTCCTTCCCACCTCTACATATTGAGTTTACCTCCATGTAGAGATGGTGGAGAGAAAGTTTAGAATTTTACCAATTTGAGTCAGATGTATTTCTCATAATTATAATTTATAGTAATTGATTTCTATGATTTTCATGAAATTCAGGTGAATGAACAAGTGACAGTGTCACAGCAATGACTGAGACATCTAGACCTGCATGGAACTTATTGTCTATTTATTAGTCTGGAGATTTATGTCAGATCTTCATTAATTTTTGAATTTAACATAATAAAGGACATACTATTTTTCAAAACCTTTTTAAATATCAGAAATAAAAGGTAAAATATACGTAGATGGTACTCTGTTTTGAGATGTGTTAGATTGCAAAAAAATCATACGAAATGTGAAGTATCTTATAAAAGGTAGAGCCTCCAATGTCTAGCTCAGTGTTCTCAACTCTGGCTGTGCAATAGAATCAGGAGGAGTTGTAAAAATATGTCTAGAGCCTGGGCATCTGGGTGGCTCAATTGGTTAAATGTCCACCTTCAGCTTGGGTCATGATCACTCAGTCCATGAGTTCAAGCCCTGCATCGGGCTCTGTGATGACAGCTCAGAGCTGGAACCTACTTTAGATTCTATGTCTCCCCCTCTCTCTCTGCCCCTCCCTCACCCATGCTCCATCTCCCTCTCAAAAATGAATAAATGTTAAAAAAATTTATAGAATAATATGTCTAGAGCCTACCTTAATATTTGAGCTAGGCCCTTTTATGTTTAAAAAAATACAACAATCTTTATTACTATTTGCAGATGATGTGATACTATACATAGAAAACCCTAAAGACTCCACCAAAAAACTACCAGAAGTAATAAATGAATTCAGTAAATTTTCAAGATACCAAATTAGTACCAAGAAATCAGTAGCATTTCTATACACTAATAGCAAAGTAGTAGAAGAGAAATTAAAAGAGCAGTGGTACCAAATGTAATAAAATACCTGAGAATAAACTTAACAAAAGAGATGAAAGACCTGTCCACTGAAAACCATAAAACACTGATAAAGGAAATTGAAGATGACACAAATAAATGGAAAGATAGTCCATGTTCATGGATTGGAAGAATTCATACTGTTAAAACGTCCATATTACCCAATGCAATCTTTATCAACAGAATTTTTCGCAAAACTAGAACAAATACTGCTAAAATTTGTGTGTAACCACAAAAGACCTTAAGGAGCCAAAGAAATCTTGAGAAAGAAAAATAGAGCTGGAGGTATTACAATTCCATATTTCAAGATACACTATAAAGCTGTAGTAATAAAAAAATAAAAAAAACAAAAAATAAAAAAATTTTGTGCCAGTGCAGTACTGGCACAAAAATAGCAATTTAGATCAATGGAACAGAACAGAGACCCCAGAAATAAACCCATGATTATATGGTCAATTAAAGGAGGCAAGAATATACTGGGAAAAAGGGTGAAGCTGGACCACTTTCTAATACCATACACAAAAATAGAGTAAAAATGGATTGAACACTAAATGTGAGATCTGAAACCTTAAAAATCCTGGAAGAGAACACAGGCAGTAATTTCTTTGACATTGGTTGTAAAACATTTTTCTAGATATGTCTCCTAAGGCAGGGGAAACAAACAAACAAAAATTATTGGGACTGTGTTAAAATAAAAAGGCTTTTGCACAGCAAAGGAAACCACCAACAAAACAAAAAGGCAATTTACTGAATGGAAAAAGATATTTGCAAATGATATATCTGATAAAGTGTATCCAAAATATATAAGAGAACTATACAATTCAACAGCAAAAATCAATCTGAGTAAAAAAAAAATGTAGAGGACCTAAATAGACATTTTTCCAAAGAAGGCATATAGATGGCCAACAGACACATGAAAAGATGCTCACCATCACTAATTGTCAGGGAAATGCAAATAAAAACCACAATGAGGTATCATCTTACACCTGCCAGAAAGGCTAAAATAAAACACACACACACAAAAACCCCACAAGAAAAACAAGTGTTGATGAGGATATGGAGAAAAAGGAGCCCTCTTGCCCTGTTGGTGGGAATGTAAATTGGTACAGTCACTGTGGAAAACAGTATGGAGTTTCCTCAAAAAATTAAAAATAGAAATACCATGTGATCCAATAATTCCACTATTAGGTATTTACCCAAAGACAATGAAAACACTAATTCAAAAAGAAATATGAACACTTGTTTATTGCTGCATTATTTACAATAGCTAAGATGTGGAGGCTACCTAAGTGTCTGTCAACAGATGAATGGATAAGGAAGATGTGGTGTATGTCTACACACACACACACACACACACACACACACACAGGAATATTATGCAACCATAAAAAGGATGAGATTGTGCCATCTGAGACAGCATGGATAGATCTAGAGGGTGTTATGCAAAGTGAAATAAGCCAAACTGAGAAAGACCAAAACCATATGATTTAACTTGTAAGTGGAATCTAAAAAACTCAGAAAAACCAAAGCACAAATGAATAAACAAACAAAAAGCAGAATCAGACCTATAAATACAGGGAACAAACTGATAGCTGCCAGAGAGAAGAGACCTGAGGGGTTGGACAAAATGGGTGAAGGGGAATGGGAGATACAGACTTCCAGTTATGGAATGAATAAGTGTTGGGAATAAAAGGCACAGTGTAAGGAATATAGTCAATGATATTGTCATAGTGATGTATGGGGACAAACCATAGCTACACTTGTGAATGTAGCATAATGTATAAACTTGTTTTATCACTATGCTGAACATTTGAAACTAATGTGACATTATGTATCAACTATAGTTGAAAAATTTGAAAAATAAGTTTTTAAAAACTATTTTTACTATGACATGGATTTGAATACCTTCAGAGCGCCTTTCCCTCTCACTGTACTTAATTTTTCTTTTTAAACACTTAGTATCCCTGAAAAGAACATAAAAGTCAATATATGGTTTAATTAGTGTAATACAGAGGATTTTTAATTACCTTCTTTCTCTAAATGAAATCTAAGATATAAGAAATATCAACATGATACTTAAGACATACAAAGAGATATAAAGAATAATGCAATGGGTATCCATAGACCCACCACCAGATTAAGCATATGGTATATTAACTAGTTATAGTTGAAACTCCCTCAAATGCACTCACCCAAAGTAACCGTGGATTTCTCTTTTTAAATTATAAACTTATGTATTCCTAAGCAATATATGACATCATTTTGCATTAAAAGTTTTTGAACCTTTAGATATATATACACACATATATATTATATACATACACATATATATATATACACATATACATACATATATATATACACATATATATACACACACATATATGTGTATGTATATAATATGTATATTCTATCCCAACTTACTGTTATGTTTGTAAGATTCAACTATGTTGCTATATGAAGATTTTGTCCATTTATTTTCATCATTACATCAGATTCTATTGTAGTAACTATACCAATATTTATCCTTTCTCTGCTGACAGACATTTAGGCTGTTTCTATTTATTTTAATGTTGTCCAAATTCATATTACCTTTCGAATAAACAACTCACACTTTTGATTAATTTTTCCGTATGCTGCTGCTAATCTATGATTTTCTCATCCCACTGTAATTCATTTTCTGAAAAAAAATTTATTTTCTCATTTTCATTCATTTCAATTTATATTTTGTCCCAATTATATTTCATGTTTAAGCTTTTGAGGTTGTGTTTTCATTTAAAAGTCTCTCTTTTTAGTTTCATCTCATTTTTCAGATTGTCAAACTATTTTTGGATTAATTGGTCACCTGGTGTTTTAACTCCCCTTCCATCTTTGTGTTATTTACAAGTTTGATACGAAGTCCTTCTATATATTATTTAAGCCATTGATAAGAATTATGTTGAGTAGGATAGGACCTGTTACCCAATGAAGCAGTCTATAATTTACCATGCTATAGTGTGGATTTAGCATAGATAAAAGCAAAAGCAGTGAATTTATTGTTTAGAACTAGATTTGAGCAGCTAAAAGATGTATGTTACTTTAAACCACCACAGATTGAAGAAAGATCCTGAGACTGAAAATCATACTCTGGATTATCTCTCAAGCAACAGTCATTGAGCTGGATTGGTTAAAAAGATGAATGAGTGAGCATCTAGGGAAATGGAATAAAAACAAAATCATACTGGTGTTTTTCACCTCATAGTTAATCCTAGTATGATCATATTAAATTTTTAAAAAACTGTTTCTGTGGTTGGAATTTAAGGGTCTTACATCTCTCAACCACAAGGAGGAGCTATGATCTAATAAGGAAGAGGCTGGCTTCTGATTGGGAGTGGCAGCTCAAAGATAATCTTTCAGAAAAGAGGCCGTATCTTAGAAAATGATCTTTCTCAAAAATGACATTTATAGAGGAAATTTTAAATGTGTAAGCTAGTCTTTATTTTCAAAGGGAAAAGAAACAAGAGAGTTACATATAATTCAAATATAACCCCTCCACTAAGAAAAAAGTAAATTTCTTCTTCTTTTTCAATTGGTTAGATACATGGAATAGACCAATTAGCTAATTCGTTAGTTTTTCATCCGGAACCATTAGGCTTTAGAATGGACAGGGATCTCAGCATCATCCAGTTTACCTCTTTGCCTTAAAGCACTCAGGTATTAAGGTTTTAAGATATATAATGTGGACTCAGTAATTATTTATTGAATGAATGAATGAATGAATGAATGAATGACATAAAAATCTATAGGCTGGGTAGGTTAATATAGGCTAATCTATAGACTTGTTAGGCAAACAAGTACCTAACAGGGTAAGGACCTGGGAAGAGGGATATCACACTAAATCCCAGGTTTCTAGTTCCTTGGACTGTACTTCTTACACAAAATCATGCTCTCCCTCTCACATGCTCTGCTTAAGTATAGTCTAAATGTAAGTTAACTGCTTTTAGCCATGTTCAAAGATACAGTAGTCTACCTTGGGGTGTAGCAGGCTTCCATGCACCATATATTTGTCAACTGAGGCTGTCACAATCTGCTTGTTTTGGGAGGTCGTAGAGAAGATTCCTGTATTAAATCCTAAGCAAACTCCACACTGATTGAGGAGCCTGATGTGGGGCTTGATCCCATGACCCTGGGGTCATGACCTGAGCTGGAATCAAGAGTGGGGCATTCAACCGACTGAGCCAACCAGGCACCCTGGAAAATTTTAAACATACAAAAAAGTTGCGAGAATTTTATAGTGAATACCCATATACTCCCTACACAGATTCTACCATTAACATTTTGCTCTATTTGTCTTATCATTATCTATCCACCTTATTTTTTGGTACATTGCAAAGTAAATTGTAGACATTAGTATGCTTCCCCTTAACCACTTCAGTATGTATAATATACAAGTAGAGTTCAATATGTGTTTAGGTTTTTAAAGGTAAAATTTTCATGCAAAAATACAGAAATCTTAACTGAACCTTTGCAGAATTTTGACACACGAATACACCTGTGTCACCTAAACTCCCCTTAGGTATAGAGCATTACCATCACACTAGAAGTTTCCCTCAAGTTCCTTTCCTGTCAATCCCTGGCCCCTACCAAAGGTGACCACTGTTCTTTTTTTTTCCTTCATATCAGATTAGTTTGCCTGTTATAGAACTTCACATAAATAGAAGTATTCTGTTTACTTTTTGTGATGGCCTCTTATACTCAGCATACTATTTTTGAGATTCATCAGTGTTGTCGCCTGTATTGGTAGTCTGTTCTTCTTATTTCTGACTATTATTCCGTTACTAAATAAATACACCATAGTTTTTAAAATCCATTATAAGCCAAATGTTGGTGGCTAGGTGGGTTGTTTCCAGGTCTTAGTTATTACAAAAAAAGTTGCTATAAACATCTTTGTACCAGTATTTCTTCTGGACATAGGTTTTTGTATCTCTTGGGTAAATATCTAGGTGTGGAATTTCTAGGTTATAGGTAAATGTACATTTAGTTTTATAAATATTATTTCATATTTTAAAGACTAAATATTTATTGGCTGCTTACTGTATGTCAGGCACTATGTTAGGCAGTGGGGAGGGATACAGTTGTGAAGGCTAGTTGATCTAATGTGTGTCATGTTTTTTTCTCCTACTGGTTTAATGTATTATTTTTAGGTTTTGTCTTATGAAGTTGATCAGGTACACTTTCTACATTATTTTGTAATTCTTCTTTCAAAATAATAGGTTCAATAGAGACTGTTCCCACTACTACATGGTGGTTAAGACCACAGGCTCTGGAGCCTGAATACCTGGGTTTAAATCTCAGTTGTTTTTTTTTTTAAGTTTTTAAATATTTATGTATTTTTGAGAGAGACAGAGACAGAGCGCAAGCAGGACAGGGACAGAAAGAGAGGGAGACACAGAATCCGAAGCAGGCTCCAGGCTCTGAGCTCTCAGCACAGAGCCCCACTCAGGGCTGGAACTCACTAACCACAGGACCATGACCTGAGCCGAAGTCGGATGCTTCACCGACTGAGCCACCCAGGCGCCCCTCAAATCCCAGTTCTACCACTCACAGCTATGTACTCTGGAACAGTTTATTTGACTCCTTTATCCCCCAACTACCTGCTATTATAGCCTCCTGTACATACTTCCAATACCTCTCATTTAATTGTATTGCAATTATTTGCACACACACTTGCTTCCTGTACTGGACTGTGGGCTTCTTGAATCAAATATGTCTCTCACTTATGTGCATAATGTTAGTACCAAGCTCACTGCATGGAAAATAACAAGTACTCAGTAAATGTCTGATGAATAAATGACTTAAGACAGATATTTGGGGTTAAGACATAGTTCCCAACAAGGCTTTGTAAGGATTTAAATGAGAAACTTGAAGCAGGAAATCCTGTAAACACATGCTGTCATAGCATTGTGGATTTGTCTGTCAGATTATTAGTGTACAGAGCAGAAAGCTGAAGGGATGGGACAGAGGACATGAATCTTCTAGAAGGTGGGATATAAAATAGAAGTCTGCTCTGGAGGCAGGTCACTGAGCCTCAGCCCTGGTAAAAGGACTTAAAGGGTAAGACGTATGGGTTGAGGGACTGAAAAGGAAGGAAGGGAGCAAGAGAAACAAACTTAGCAAACTTCACAATTAGTCAAATCCTGGTTGTGCTGGTCTCAGTTCTGGTTTGGAGGCAACAAAAACACCTACTGGATTATTGTTACCCTTGGATTTCAGTGGATCCTATATATAAATTGAGAGAGAAGCAGTGTTCTCTTAGGATCTCCAGGCCATGGAGGATGTACATTCTCCCTTTCTGTTTCTGTTCCAACATTGAGCTAATTAGAAGCAGCTAACGCAGAAGTGGTGAAAATAATAATCAATTGATGTCGAATGAGATATCTTGAGGTTTTTAACCACTATCTCTTGTTTACACGTTCATGATCCTTCACTGTTACTGAAAATCACCTTCCTAGTCAGGGCTTGAAATTTTGAATATCACTGCTGAGACAAAAGTTCAGTCATTGGATGTTAACAGTTTGTGACAAAAATATTTGTTCCTTTAGAGAAGACTTCAAGGGTGCTGAAAAGACCAGCTGATCTACACGCAGGCATGATTATAGATCAAATTTTTTGAGAGCTGATTGTTGAATATATTTCTAAATAAGAATAATAATGATGATAACACAGATTTGTTGAGTACTTACTCAGTGCCATATTCAGTGCAGAACAATTTTATATTTATTGTCTCTCTTTATGTAGTAAGTATTATTGCATCTTTTTATAGATGGCAAGGTTGAGGCTCAGAGAAGGCAAAGAAAGAGCATATAT
This sequence comes from Panthera pardus, assembly GCF_024362965.1. NCBI lineage: Eukaryota > Metazoa > Chordata > Mammalia > Carnivora > Felidae > Panthera > Panthera pardus. The sequence continues at coordinate 20,677,172 of NW_026527002.1, forward strand.
CAGGTATTTAGGATGTTATTTTGTTAGGTACATATCATTGCCCTCCCTTTTACAGAAAAGAAAACAGGCTGAAAAAGACTCAGGGAATGGGCACTTACTGAACACCTACTATGTACCAGGCATTCTTAGTGCATTCTTATCACTGTTAGTTCAATTTCATAGCCTCATAACAACCCTGTCAGATAGGTACTCTCACCCCGAAATTACGAATGTGAAAGCCGAGGCTCTGGGACTGGCCCAAACTCATAAATTCATTGAACAAAACGAAACAAAACTGAACATCAAAAGCAGTCACATCTTTTGCCAAAGTCCATGTTACCTCAAAGTTATGATGTTCTTTCTCTGATACTTAATCTGTCCAGGGTCACACAATTAGAAGGAGAGTGGAATTTCTTACTCAAAATTTGGTTCTTCTTTCTACTACATCCTGCAGCTGCTCTGTGGTTTTGTTTTGTTTCTTCATTCTGTCCTCTGCAGAGGTAGAGAAAACAGGTCAAGGGTTTGCTCTTTTCAAATCCAAGTGATTAAGCAACCGCATATGCTCGGTTTTGCTAGACTAAATACTGTGATGGCAAATCCTTTACCCTTCACTTATAGCTCATGTTTTCAGCCTCCAATATTTTTGCTTATCTTTTTAAAATTGTGATCAAATAAAACATATAAAACTTACTGTCTTAACCATTTTAAGGGTATAATTCAGTAGGGCTAATTTTATTCACATTGTCGTGAAGCAGACCTCCGGAACTTTTTCATCTTGCAAAACTGAAAGTCTATATCCATTAAACGCCAATTCCCCTTCCCTCCAAGTCCTTTGCAACCACCTTTTTACTTTCTGTCTTTATGAATTTGACTGCTTCAGATGTTTCATATAAGTGGAATCATGCAGGATTTGTCTTTTTGTCATTGGCTTATTTCGCTTACCACAACATCCTCAAGGTTTATCCATGTTGTAGCCTGTGACAGGATTTCTTTCTGCTTCAAGGCTGCTTATCCTTTTATTTTGATTTTTTGTGTTGTTGCTGAACATTAAAGAAAACAGCATAACCTGGTGTGTTCTGAGGGGCTGTTTCCTGATATAGTGGTCCTGCAATATTGTTCAAGAGAAAAGTGTTGCTTTGAAGAATAATATGTAGGTAAATACGATGACCTAATTCCATATTTTTTATACTTCTATGACTTGGGGATATACTGGACAGAGAGTAAGGGAAACTTCATAATTCTAAAATCCATATTTGTTATCCTGAAGGACTGAGTTTTGCCTGCATGACTGTATTTACAATAGAAAACAGTATGTTTCCAAGGAATTTCACTACAAAAAAAAAAGGGAATTTTAGCCTCTGTTTTGAAGGTTGGTTCTGCAGCTATGTGCTTGGAAGCTAGTGTTTCTCTTTTCTTTTTATATGCCACATGGAAAATATATTCCCTGGGAGACTAGGTCTCTTGGGGGTTTTAAGACTTAGTCTTAGGTATGTTCTCAGATAAATCAATGTACTACATTGCTATTTTTCCGAGCATAGGAATCACCATCCATTTGGTAAAAATTTGTTACTACTTGCTTAAATACGACAATTTTATCTGCAGGATTTCAGTGTAGCACTTGGACAAAAATGCATTTGTTACCTATTTTTTTCCTCTTCTGGTTTTTGAGATATCTTGTTCAAGTTCCTCAGGGGAATTTTCTATCTGTCTAATCAACAGAGAAGACAGTCTAATTTTAACAGTGAAAAAGAAACTACTACTTGCTGCGTGATTCTGTGTGCTCTGGCATAAGGCACAGTCCCTAAATTTCAAGGGCATCTGTCCCTAAGTAGAGAGCCACCAGCAGATGGCAATCCCCCTACATGGAATCTCCTTGCAGACAAATGGCAAGCACCTAAGTAAACTGATACCTCAGTGAAGTCACATGCCATTTCAGAGAAACCTGATAGCTTTGGTTGGGTAGGAACCCATTTAACATTATCTCTGAGCTATTATCTCATCTCTCCGTTCCATCTGACAATTCTTCCACTCAGCGTTTTGTGGCCGGCCATCCTAAAGGTCAAACATGGCTACTAGGGTAGGTGCTTTGAACGTGATGCCTGGATTTGGTATTAGGAGCACACGTTTTTAACAAGCAACTTATGTTAACTGCTCTCCACAGTGACCTTGATGGGGCTATTTGCTGTCCTCACCTCTGTGATCTCCTGCACTTGGCTAACCCATGTTTTGGGATGCTAAGCATTGAAGTTACGGTAGTAACTTGTGAGCAAACCTTAAAGCAGAATATGTTGGTGTTTTATATCAATAAGAACCTTGAAGATTTCCCCACAACAAAAAGGCTGTCGTTTTGAATTTGGTTGACTGGTTTAGCTCTCCTCATGTCGCTCCTTTATCTTCTATGGACCTCTATACCCTTGCTTACGATATCCACCTGCACTGGACTGTACCCTTCCAGAAACTGGTTGAGATATGGAAACTGTGTTAAGTAACTTAAGACCTATGGCTGATATCTTCTTTTATTTTAAAGCACATTTTAAGATTTATTCATTTTGTAGGCGATTTTCTCTGATCTTATGCTTTTTTTTATTGACGTGTATGTATTGAGATAACTTCTGGTTGCAACAGAAAACCTATCTCAAATTAATTTAAATGATTTATTTCTTTTTTTGAAAGTTTAGTTATTTATTTTTGAGAGACAGAGAGAGACAGAGTGCCAGCAGAGGAGGGACAGGGAGAGGGAGGGAGACACAGAATCTGAAGCAGGCTCCAGGCTCTGAGCTGTCAGCACAGAGCCCGACGTGGGGCTCGAGCCCACCAACTGTGAGACCATGCCCTGAGCCTAAGTTGGATGCTTAACCAACTGAGCCACCCAGGTGCCCCAATGTTTATTTATTTTTGAGAGAGAGACAGAGAGACAGAGCATGAGCAGGGGAGGGGCAGAGAGAGAGAGGGAGACACAGAATCCGATGCAGGCTCCAGGCTCCAAGCTGTCAGCACAGAGCCCGACCTGGGACTCGAACTCACAAATCATGAGATCATGACCTGAGCCAAAGTCAGACACTTAACTGACTGAGTCACCAAGGCAACCCCCCCACCCTTGCTTTGATAATTTTAAAGCATGAGAGAAAAACCTCAGATTTTTAAAAGAAAACATTATCTCTGAATAATATTCTGTAAATCTGATAAAATCATAACATTCAATTTTTCCTTATTTTCACAGCCTCAGTTTCCAACTGTATAAAGGATGGAGTGGGTGATTTCTCAGCTTTTAGTGTGGATATAATTAAAAATAAATATTTCTGCCTACTTAAGTACTTTATCAGATATCCACGAACCCTCTGGTTAATGTACAAATTGCAATTTAGTCTTATGCTATGTCATATTCAACATTATCAACTATTTGAGATTTTAAGAAACAATTTATTTGGCAATAATATCAAACTTCCAGAAAAATTGCAGAAACAGCACAAAAATCTCCTGTATATTCTTCACTTAGAGCCTGCATTCAAGTTTTACCATTGCCCGACTGATATCCTGCATAGTGTAAGGATTCACGCAGGATCACACCCTGCAACCAATTGTCATATCTCCTTAGGTTCTTTCAATCTGGAACAGTCCCTCAGTCTTCCTTTGAGTTTCATATCCTTTTCAAATTTAAGGTCATAGATCGGTCACTTTGTAGAATGTCTGTCAATTTTTGAAATGTTTCCTGATGATCAGGTTATGCAGTTTTGGGAAAAATTTTACAGAATGATGCGGCATTCCAATCAGATGGCACATGATGTTGATTTGTCCCCTCAGTGGTAGTGTAAATTCTGATCACTTGATTGCCATAGGAGTCTCCACTGTGAAGTTGCTTTTTTTTCTTTGTAATTAAATAAGTGTTTTTTTGTGGAAATTCTTTGAAACTGTATAAATACCTGATCTTCACCTCACTTTCACACTCAAGTTTTAGCATCTATTGTTCATGCTTGAATTAATTATCAGTATGATGGTTTCTAAGTGGTGTTGTTTCTAATTCTGTCATTTCTCCTACATTTGTTAGCTGTTGTTATACTATAAGCAGAGCTTTCTTTTCTTTCCACTGATTTGTTTATTTACTTACATCAGTATAGATGCACTGATTCCTGTTTTATTCAATGGTTTATAGTCTGTTATTATCATTATTATTTTGATGACCCAGACTTGGCCTTCAGTTGCCCCTTCAAGCTAGCTTCTGTGTCCTTTTGACATATCTTTACCATTCTTCTAGCATTTGAAGCCAAAAAATGTTTTAGTCTCATCTTGTACTTTCCTTGCCCAGCCCTGGATTCAGCCATTCCCTCAAGAAGTCCTAGTTCCTTTAACTGCAAAGTGGTATTTAGAAACCAAGTTCAGGGTGCTGGGTGTGCTCATTGCAAATGGGGTGTTGCTGTTCCCAGGCCAGAGCTAAGAAATACACACAAATACACACATCCTTTTACATCTATATTTATGTATTCTGAGACTATAAATTCATATTAATAACTCCAATACCACGGGGTTCTTCCCAATCATTGAGAAACCTGGTTCTCATTATCACCAATATATTTACTCATTTGCTCAATCCTTTTTATATAACCAACTACTGACCTTGTCAGACTGTTCCTGCTGCCCTACTCCAACATCATCTTCACATGAGCTGTCATTACCAGCTGTAGCCAGGCTTCTCTCACCACATGGTTTAAATACCATCTTTAAGAGGTGCCACCGTTAGGCTGCTCAGGTTCCATTTTCTCCACAACTTTGATGCCATTTGAGTCCTAATGAGGTCTGCCTGATGAATTTCATACTGAAGAAGGAGAGAAGGAAGAAAAAAAGAATGGAGACCTATGAAATTATAGATTAAAATAGATAACAGGGATTTTAATGATCACTAAAGTTAGAATGCATGCCCATAGTTTCCTATTTCTTCTTTACTAGTTCCTTTTAAGTTTCATACTAAAGTGCACTTTCACAGAAAATTATCACAATCCCTTCTTCAAAAAGGAAATATACGGACTTAAGAGACTATTTTTAAAAAGCACAATGAAAATGATTGCCTCTAACCTGAATTTGGCATATGAAATCACACATACACCTATTAAACAGATAAATGCAGCCTCCCACTATGAATATCTTAAAGGTGAGTATAGCATAGGTTGTCTTAAATTGCCCAAGTTACTTTTTGTATGACTATGGTTAAGTTAATTAAACTTTGTTCCTTAGTTTCCTCATCTATAAAATATGAATAGTAATAATATGTGTCTTTCAGAGTGATTTTGAGAATTAAATGAGTTGATAATGTAAAGTCTTCAGAATAATGTCTGATGCTTAGTAAACACTATCAGGATTATTGCTATTGTGATTATTATTTGTATTGCCAAGTCCTTTCTTATACAAATACTAGTTATTTGAGTTTTTACTGTCATATCTCTAATTTCTTTAAAAGCTGCCCTTCCAAACCTTCTCTAAACTTTATTTGCAATATTTTCTTTTCTACATGAACTAGTGATTAAATTTCCTCCTGTACATTAGGCATTCTCTTGGAAATTAGTTAATTTAGGCCCCTCATCCCTACAACTCTGCTTTGTTTCTACCCATTTTATCCTGCTTGTGGATAAATATGTTACCTAAATTCTGGGGGCTTTGTAGAATCTAGAACTTCAGAAGACCACAGAGCGTAGTTCTTTTGTTTGGGCTCTGGACTTGGCTGTGTGACCTGGTGAAAGTGCCTCAAATACCTTGATCCCTGTTTTCCTTAACTATGAAATGGAACTAAGTAGTGTTATCTCCTAAGGCTACTGTAAAGTTTGTTTAATTAATTAACTAAATCTAGATATAATTGACATATAACATTACATTAATTTCAGGCATACCACATAATGGTTTGATATTTGTTTATATAGCAAAATGATCACCATCTTATGTCTAGTTAACATTCATCACCACACATAGTTACAATTTTTTCTTGTGTTGGGAACTCTTAAGATTTATACTTTAAGCAACATTCAAATATATAGTACAGTATTGTTAACTATAATCACCATGCTGGACATTGTATTCCTATGACCTATTTATTTAATAACTGCAAATTTGTAGCAAAAGAGATGCTTTTTTGAATGGGTATCACAGTATTTTGGTATTATACCTATTTTTTGAAAAGTTGTTTGTTTTAGATAAATTGGGCCAGTACAGATTAGACTTTGGATATATTGCCCTCTAAAACGTAGATTGTAGGGGTGCCTGGGTGGCTCAGTTGGGTGGGCGTCTGACTTCGGCTCAGGTCATGATCTCGCGGTTTGTGGGTTTGAGCCCTGTGTCTGGCTCTGTGCTGACAGCTCAGAGCCTGGAGCCTGCCTCAGATTCTGTGTCTCCCTCTCTCTCTGCAACCCCCCCCTCCCCACACTCCGTCTCTTTCTCCTTCAGAAGTAAATTAACATTAAAAAAATTAAACGTAGATTATAATATATAATTATAATTAAACGTAGATTATAATTAATCTGATCACATTTTTAAAGAGGCAGCGTGGAATGATAAAGAAAATTCATTCATTAAACAAATATCCTTAAAAAACACACAAAAAAACAAATATCTTTTAAGTTTCTTTTTTTAAAAAATTTCTTTATTCATTTTGAGAGAGAGAAAGACAGGGAGAGGGAGGGGTAGAGAGAGAGGGAGAAAGAATCCCAAGCAGGCCCCACGCTGTCATCACAGAGTCCCATGGGGGGCTCAATGTCATAAACCATGAGATTGTGACCTGAGCTGAAATCAAGAGTCCAACACTTAATCAACTGAACCACCCAGGTGCTCCTCTTTTAAGCTTCTAATAAATGTCAGCCAACTGTACTGGGTGAAGAGAAAGTATGTGCACACACACACATCGCTGCCCCCTCCTGCTTCTGGTGAAAAGATATTTCTTCTCTTATAACTTACATCAGGTGGGGAGACAGATAGTAATCTAAGCATCATGTAAATAAAAGAATAATTATACCTGGGGTAAGAACATGGTATTGAGAGAGTATATATTAGGAGAGGCCAAAGGAGGCTTCCTGAGGCAGGGGCGCTTGAGCTGAGGTCGAAAGGATGAGCAGAGAATAACTTTGCAGGGCCATCAGGGAGTTAAGGAAGGAGATTATTGCAGACAGGAGCATTTGTATGCAAAAGTTTGTGGTAGGAGGGAGCATGGATTGTCTCAAGAGGGGAAAGAAGGTGAGAATGGCCAGAGTTCAGAGGCAAGGAGGGGTGTAGTGTAGCTTCAGTGATGAGATCATATAGTAGGTAGGAGTCCAGAGCAATTAGGGCTTTGTGGGCCATATTAAGTACCCGTGTTGTCCCAAGTTCTCTGGGAAAGGACCCCTCAGATGTTGAGAGAAGCTTAGGCCATGGATTCTGGTATATGAAAAAAAAAATGAAGAAATGCCAAAAAAAGCGCTAATAATTAAGGCTTTAATTTTAATATTCTGAAAATATAAACAAATACAATTCCATATAAGCATGCTATTCATAAGAAAATTACAGAATTTACAAAAGATCAGTTTAAAGTAATATAGCAGGTGGTATGGGTTGTTAATAAAACACCAATTTAAAGTTGTATAACGAGGGCTGTTTGAGTAGCTCAGTCGTTTAAACATCTGACTTTGGCTTAGGTCACAATCTCACAGTTCATGAGTTTGAGCCCCGCATCCAGCTCTCTGCTATCAGCACAGAGCCTGATTCAGATCTTCTCTCCTGTTCTCTCTGCCCCTTCCCTGCTCATGCACACATGCTTTCTCTCTCTCAAAAATAAACATTGAAAAAAAACTTAAGTTGTATAATGAGCATCTTCTCTCAATCCTGGCACTGTGTCTCCGTGACTGTATATATATATCCTCACTTGGAGGTAGGGCCAAACTTTAAATTTGTGGCTTTTCATGAATGTGAGGCCACGTGGTCTCTCAGATAGGCTGTGAATAAGGAACTAGTGAAATATTGCATGCAAGGGAAAGTGATGCAGTCAAGGCATACATATTAAGAAAAAACACTCTTAATGTAAATTGACCAGATTTTAGAGGGGCCCGTGAGAATTTGGAGAGGTCAATTAAGAGACTGTTGCAGTAGTCCTGATAATAGATGCTGGAGGCATATGGCAGGTGATGGCAGTGGAGCTGGAAAGACACAAGTGGCTTGGTTTAGTCTTTGTTTCGAATGAAATACAGAGAATAACCACAAGTTAGGGGTTCATAGAATGCCATCCCCATATTAGTGCTAGAATTATGTAACCTGACTGAAAGGTAAATAAGATTCCCTAAATTACACCAATATAGTGATTCTTTTTTGTTTTTCCTCCACATGAAACTGTCTTTTCATGTTTGCATATCTGGATATATTTTAAACTTTTCATTTTCCAAACAACTATTTGCATGTATAAACAACCACTTGATATGGAAATAACAAAATTTGCACATGTCAGTATTAGCACAGAGTAACACTTTGGCTTTGTTGTTAATGCAGAAATTAAACAGAATTTGCCAACAAACATTTACTGAGCACCTGCTACGTGCCAGGTAATAACAGGTTTTAGTTTATGACCTGTAAATTTGTATCCCCCCATAATTTTATAACATGTATGCTAATTCTGAAAAAATCAAAAGGATTTCAACTTAGTTTTAAAAAGCTTGGGGGTTAAAAGTATTAAAATGTAACAGGAAAAAGAAGTTAAACTTTTTAGTTCTTGAATATTGTGTGCCAGATGTCCTAAATGTTTTAAGAATCCTTTTAGCCTTTTCGTCTGCCTTCCCACTGTGTGCCCGGACTAATTGATTATCCGTGTGCGATCCTACAAGCATTGCAGCAAAAAGGGCAGAAAACAATGGACAAAGATAATGAGATTTTACATTTTGCCCTGCCTACCTTTTTCTTTCAAACTAACCTAAGTTAATAAAACTTCACATGAAAGCCTTTGAAATTTCATCGTGGGTTTTGTGAAAGAGGTGAAAGTTGACCTAGAAGTGCTGACCTATAACTTGGCAGCTACTGAAAGTCTAGCCTCATAATTCAGAGGTCCAGTGACAGCTTTGCCTATAAACTCAAGCCTTCATTTCACTGACATTTTCAGGTTTAGTCTCCTTGAAAATGCTAACAAAAGTGAAGCATATCATCTCTCCGCTTGGGATAGCAATGGTGATGTTTATGGAACCATTTGCTGTCTCAGGGGTAATCTCCCGGATAATTTGGATTAACCTTATCGGGTCTCCAGATACCACATTACCCAGGGTGGATGATCTCCAGAATAACCTTTCCAGATCCTAAAGTTTTCACCGCAGCACCATGTGTTATCAAAAAACTTTCCACAGAAATTCATTGAAAACTATCCTACCAGGCTTACTTCAACCCTTTTGGCCTAAAGTGGCCTTCATTCAGGCAAGAAAACATGATATTTTCTGTGAATCATTCTAATTAGAAAGTGGGGCAGCTTGACATCTTCCTCTGTTTACTTCTTCCAGGAGACAGTTGTTCTGTATCAAAGTGCCTTTCTTTTCATATTTGCCCAGGTTTTGAAACTGATTACCTGGAAAGGGGTGGGGAGAGAGTAGTGCTTTTGACAGTTTCTTTGCTGGTAGAGAGAATTTACTTAAAGGAGTGAAGCATTTTCCCCAAGGAAGAATTTGTCTTTTGGACGGACAACAGAAAGAATCTTTTATATGTACTGATCAAAAGTCCTTCTCAACATTTTTTTTTTTTTTTGAAGGAAAAAGGGAAATCAGATGCCTTCTGAAGCTGGGATCAACCCTGAAATTCTGTCCCACTCAAGATTTCTACATCCTAATAGATCTTTTAAAATCTAATGATGTTCATAATTACTTCTTAATATTATAAAGCTAGAGCATATAGTTCCAGTGCAAGACTGAATTTCACAGTCTCAAACTAAAAAATAGAAATTACAACTACTGAATTATTTTATTTTTCTGCTTTTTAGAAAGGGCAAGCCCAGGTGATTCACTGCAGTTTTTCTGGAAAATATTCATCCCATTTGAATCAATTTAAAGAGGTAGAGCAGAGTAGTGATGGTTAGTAAAATTAATATCATATCTGCAATAGCCAGAGTACTCATGAATTGAAATTGATAATATTGAAAGGGATAATAGAAGAAAAAAATCCCTATGCATTCTTCATATTGAAACCTGACTTGTGCTTCTGAAAGTGAGATGTCTATATACCTTTACCTAATGCTCATTAATTTTTTTCTAAAAATTAATCTGATTAGGATGCTTTAAAAATTTTTTAAAAATGTTTATTCATTTTTTGAGAGAGAAAGACAGAGCAAGCGAGTGGGGGAGAAACAGAGGAGAGAGAGGGAGACAGAAACCAAAGCAGGCTCCAGGCTCTGAGCTGTCAGCACAGAGCCCAATGTGGGGCTCAAACCCACGAACTGTGAGAGCATGACCTGAACCGAAGTTGGATGCTCAACCGATTGAACAACCCAAGTACCCCTGGGTGTTTTTAAATATGTAGGGTGAAAGAGAGTATTGAGGTTGTCTGTGCTGAAAAAATAAGATCCTATTGCTGATTTACTTTATAAAAATAGTTTGATTTGGTCAAGTTATAAGATTCAACAATTTAGCCTTAGAAGGGACAAATAAAACACTTTTCAAAATAACAGTAATTTCTGTTTCCCTGAGAGTTTCCTTTGTGCCTTGCATGTAAAGCCTCATTAATCTTGATAACATTGTAAACTGTACATTATCATCTCCATTTTATAAAGAAGGAAAACTGAGACTCAAGAGACTAAGACACCTGCCTAAGTTCACCTGTCTGGGTTGAAATTCCTCGGCGGAGGAGCTGCCATTGTGACCCACTCTGTCTCTGGTGCCCATGCCCTTTCCACTATGCAACGTGCCTACAAAATGCTCAGTTACTTCCTGCTGTACCTTCTTGAGAATAAAAGTGGAGAGGTTAATGTGAAAGGCCAGAACGTGGGGCTGGGGGATGGGAGTGATTATGGATGCAGTGGTGTTTTCACTGGAGAGTTACATGTTTGGATATTAATGTGGAGAGCTGTGGTCAGGCAATTAGAGGATGAGCCAGTTAAGCTAGCTTGAGGAATTTCCACTGAGCTCGGGAGCACAATCTATTAGAAAGATTCATTTAAAGAGTGGTTGGACCATTTCCTTGTCTCAGACCAATGGAATAATGGAAAGAAATATTGCATTCCAACAATAGAACAGTTCCCTGCTAAACGGAAGTGTGATATTTAAAAATTTTTCTTTTAACGTTTATTTATTTTTGAGACAGAGAGAGACAGAGCATGAACGGGGGAGGGGCAGAGAGAGAGGGAGACACAGAATCGGAAACAGGCTCCAGGCTCTGAGCCGTCAGCCCAGAGCCCGACGCGGGGCTCGAACTCACGGACGGCGAGATCGTGACCTGAGCCGAAGTCGGACGCTTAACCGACTGAGCCACCCAGGCGCCCCAGAAGTGTGATATTTAAATAAATAATAACAGTAGCCATTTATGGGACTCGTCCTAAGTATGAAGCTTTTAAAAAATGCATTATTTTTAACCTCACAGCTTCTCTTTGTAGTGTAGGTTTTATTATTTTTGTTTTACAGATGGGAAAAAAACCCAAATAAATCAAGTATCGAGGAGGTTAACCGAGTTCCCCTAGGCTGGCAATAGAAGGAAGAGAATTCTCTAAAAGCTAGTTATATTAGTGAGACTTTTGCATTGCTTCTTGTGTTTGTGAGACCCGCCATTGCGTGGTCTCATTAAATGTGGAGGCCAGGTGCTTTTGTGCTCTAGGCCTGGTAATTTGCCATGTGAAGGTCAATCATGCATCTTGATTCTCAGTTTATTAATTTTTTAAAAGTTGATATTAACATTTATACCATCAGTTTATTGTGGAGGTTGATAATGACTATAGAATAATCTGGGAAAGTTCTATTTCTACAACTATGTGGTTATTATATATTTGCCCAGCCTGTGAAAGATCAGAATAAATTAGAAGCTCATATTTGCTAAAATGTAACAAGTGGAACTTAGACCATATGATTTTATCATTCACTTTTCTTTGCTAAAAGCTGTAAGACCAAAAGGAAAGGAAAGAAAAGAAAAGAAAAGAAAAGAAAAGAAAAGAAAAGAAAAGAAAAATAAGGGCAAGCCTTTCTTTACTGGCAATGAGAAGTGTGTCAATTGCAAAATCTTCTGAAAGCATGGTATTTTCTCCAGCTACAAGCGTGGACTATTTGTAAAAGTGTTAGTGGATTTCCCAGATTTGTGCTAATAACATACAGTGATTCCAAGTTGTCATTTATACTTACACTTTACTTGTAGAGAAACTGAATCAACAAAAATAATGTTATATGGGTAAAATACAAGAGTCGGATGTTGGGTAATGAGTTTTCATTAATTTAAAAAATTCATTTTTTCATCTCTTTATTTGTCCATACATTTATTCATTTAGCCAATATTAAGTTCCCAGTACTAAGCTAGGTGATGAGGATAAAAAGATAACTAGTCTCATGTTTTTTCATTTAATTTCTTCCTTCTTAATATGTGAATAACTTATGAAAGTTAAAAATAGGCTATCCTGATATTTCTGTTAATGTGTACATTTCTCTTTATTTATGAAGAGGCTTATTCTTTACCAGGGATTCCTATGAATACAGGAAAGCCTTTGAATACTCTGAAATATCTGTAGTAAGTAGAAATATACACAAATTAAGAAATAAATAATAACACAAAAGTATGGTGCTTGCTAGAGACTCTTCCCATTGCAAACAAAAGCATCTTTTAAGACTGGAATATGAGCTATGTGACTGTAGTACTGACTCTCCTCAAGTATTTAAAAGTGTGAACCATGAGTGTATTTTAGACTAATCCTTTAGAGAGGACTTTCTTTTGTTTGATAACTGGCTTAAGAAAAAAGAAGAAGAAGAAAAAAAAAAAAAAGGATTGACTCCATATCTGAAAAGCCAAGACCTTTACCTACATGGTCTGATCCAGGGATCCAAATGATGTCAGTAAGGTTGTCTTTCTCTCTTGGCTCTGCTTCTCGTTGGCAACATTTTATGGAGCAAGTTCTTCCCCAATGGTGATAAAATAGCTGTCAATAGTTCTAGATTTATGTTCTATTTTGGCAACAATTCAAGTATAAGAATTGAGTTTCATTGGCTCTGGTTGGTCTGTCTTGAGTCACATGCCCATTCTTGGAGCTGGTGAGTGTCAGTCTTACCCAAACCACATGAGCTGAGAATAAGGAATATCAGACTTCTGCTACTAGAAGGAAAGGGCATGAATACAGATGTCCATTACATTATTTTTAGCAATATGTAGTATCTAGAAAGATCCTATCTGTTCTTTGCCTTATATGATAGCAGTGGGTTCCACAGACAGCTGCCTCTCTCTTACCCCAGTGCACCAATTTTTCTCTATCTTACACATTTGGGTTTGCTCATTAGTTTTTTTATGAGACCATGGTTTACAACCAGGGATTTTCAGGGCTGTGAAATCCTTAAGTAGAGAATGTTTCCATTTATAGAAGAAAAACTGCTCTGTGCTTTTTGGCCATATGGCCTGCCTTGGTGCGAAGACATGTATTCTTATGTCAGCAAAATCCCTTGATATTGATATAAAATCAACTTTTATAGAACAGGATACATATTTTGTGTCCTCTTTACAAAGAACATTAAAACTGTGTCTCCTCAAAGAAAAAGCATCATGAAGTTGTGTGATTATATTCATTTCATTTCAAATGATTTTTAATATAATTTACACAACTTCATGATGCTTTTTCTTTGAGGAGATGCAGTTTTAAATGTTCTTTGTAAAGAGGACACAAAATATGTATCCTGCTCTATAAAATTAAATTTTGCATCCAACTGGATGGTTCTATGTAACCTCATGGATTTCTGAGTGTTTAAGATAGTAACATCTGCCAATGGAGTCATAAAGGAATCTATACATCATAACAATCAGAACAGTATGAAACTTTTAAGTTTAACTTTCCATGAGGATACAAGATCAGTATACTCCATTAAAGAATATATTTGGAATTATTCAATTAAGTTTCATTATATTGCTGTCCCCCCTTCAGTAGCTTATTTCTGTATGAGTTTCTGCAGTCCCAAAGACTAAAACTCTTAAGTTAAACTAGTCCTTGTCATAGTGTGAGGTACTCAAGATGTAAATATAAATAAATAAAAAAACCCCAAACCATTATTTAATTTCAACAGAAAAACTCCTTTTGAGGGTGGTAGAAACTGAGCTAGATTCCTAGTATATCAGTAAACCATAAATGTAGGGGAAGAAAAACTCAGGAGGACGTAAATAGAGTATAATAGGCACACAAATACCCAAAAATATATAACACAGAAATAATTACCACACAATAGAAAGGTGGTATTGGGTGGTATGAATTCCATATTTTGAAATAAAGCATAAAGTATCCGAAGCATTCATACTACCTGAAGTTTTAGAATTACTGAGTCTTGGATGCAAGAAGTAGGAACTTCAGAAAGTTTACTTTTGTTTATCAGAAGATTTATTCTTAGCAAGTGGGTGGGTGGACAGGTATCCTTTTTCTCCCTTGATTCTCACACAGATTTGGCTCTTGTTTAATCTCTCCAGCATGAAAAATGCTCCTTAGTTTATATCAATAAAAGTTTCCTCTTTGAAGTAATCTGGACAATCCTACTATTTCAACTCCCTAAAAGAAATAAATCCAGGGGCTTCTGGGTGGCTCAGTTGGTCAGGCGTCCGACTTTGGCTCAGGTCATGATCTCACGGCTTTTGAGTTCAAGCCCAGTGTAGGGCTCTGTGCTGACAGCTCGGAGCCTGGTGCCTGCTTCGGATTCTGTGTCTCCTTCTCTTTCTGTCCCTCCCCCCACTCATGCTCTTTCTCTCTGTCTATCAAAAATAAATACATCTATACATTTAAAAATTTTTTATATGAAATAAATCCATAACTGACACAAATTCCAGAAGACTGGTTGGAACTTTCATGAGAACTGTGATTTAAGAAAAGCCACAAGTGTAACACCTTCACTAGGAAACTGATTTTGTGAGTCTCAAACTATTTCAGCAGGTTTCTTCTCAAATCCATTTCAGTTTTCCATTTTATTTTTCAATGGAGTCAGATTTTAGAAAGTGACTACTAATGCTCATTACCATAAAGAGTGATCAATCATAGGGTATTATTTCCCTTTTCCAGTTTTATTTCCTTTTTGTTTGATTTTTTAAAAGTCGTCTTGTGCTTTTTACAATGTAGGCTGTGTGTGTGTGTGTGTGTGTGTGTGTGTGTGTGGTGTGTTAATGCTGGAGACATTCTGAGATCTGGACTATGCAACATTCCAACCAATAATGCAGTAGTGATATGTGACGAATACAAATTTTATTATTATTGCATATGTAATAATTATTAGTGCATCTATAATAATTATTATTTTCACTAACTTTAATGTGCTAGGCATTATGCTAACAACTTTCACTTTCATAAGTGGAAGGAAATATTTATATCCTCATTTTACAGACGATATGATTAAGGCTTAATTTGGATTAAGACTTGGGTGAGTATTATATTCACTCTAGACTTTTTTGTAGATGCCCTTTATCAGGTTGAGGATATTCTCTTCTGTTCCTACTTTGCAGAGAGTTTTTATCATGAATGGATGTTGACTTCTGTGAAAGGCTTCCTTTTTTCATTAATTGAGATTATCTATGATTTGAAAAAAAGGGTGCCTGGGTGGCTGAGGTTGTTATGTGTCTGACTCTTGATTTCAGTTCAGGTCATAATCTCACAGTTTGTGAGATCAAGCCCTACATCAGGCTTTGCACTGTCAGTGCCTCCTTGGGATTTTCTCTCTCCCCCTCTCTCCGCCCCTTCCCCTCTCAAGCAAACACACACACACTCTCTCTTTCTCTCAAAATAAATAAATAAACATTAAAAATAAAATAAGGTAAAATTTTAATGGTGAGTTACATTGATTTGTAATTATTGAACCAGTTTTTATATTCCTTGGGTAAACTCCAGGTTGCTTATATGTGTTATATTTTTATATGTTGCTGAATACAATTTGCTGGAATTTTGTTGAGGATTTAGACATTTATGATCATAAGGATATTGGTGTGTAGTTTCTTATAATGTCTTATTTCTGGTTTTGGTATCAGTGTGATGCTGGCTCATAAAATAAGTTGGGAAGTATTGTCTCAACTCATTTTCTGGAAGACATAGCATAAAATTGATATTATTTTTTCCTAGAAATGTTTGGTAGAAATCTCCAGTGAAACCATCTGGGCCTGGAGTTTTCTTTGTAGGAAGGTTTCCAATTTCTTTAATAGATAAAGGAATATTCAGGTTATTTCTTTCGTTTTTAGTGAGTTTTGTTGATTTCTGTCTTTTTAAAAAAGATTTTTAAACATTTATTCATTTTTGAGAGACAGAGAGAGGCTGGGGGAGGGGCAGAGAAAGAGAGAGACAAAAATCAAAGCAGGATCCAGGCTCTGAGCTGTCAGCACAGAGCCTGACATGGGGCTCAAACTCATGAACCACAAGATGATGACCTGAGTTGAAGTCAGACGCTTAACCAACTGAGCCACTCAGGCACCTCGTTAATTTCTGTCTTTCACAGCACCGGCCCATTTGATCTAAGTTGTTGAGTTAATGGGCATAGAGTTGCTTGTTGTATTTGCTTGTTATCCTTTTATTTTTTAAAAAATCTTTATTTATTTTTGAGAGAGAGAGACAGACAGAATGAAAGTGGGAGAGGAACAGAGAGAGACGGAGACACAGAATCCGCAGCAGGCTCCAGGCTCCGAGCTGTCAGCACAGAGCCCTATGTGGGCCTCTAACTCAGGCTGGAACTCACGCTGGAACTCACGCACTGTGAGATCATGACCTGAGATGAAGTCAGCCGCCTAACCAGCTGAGCCACTCAAGCACCACTGCTTATTATCCTTTTAAAGTCTGTGGGATATCTTATTCCTGCCACTGATTTAAGTCTTCTCTTTTTTCTTTGTCAGCCTATCTTGAGGTTTACAAATATTATTGACCTTTTCAAAGAACCAGGTTTCGGTTTCATCAAATTTCTTATTAAAATTTTATTGATTTCTGTTCTCAGATTTGTCTTTTCCTTGCCTCTATTTAGGTTTACTTTGCTTTTTCCTTTTCCACTTTCTTTCATTATTGAGATCTTTCTTTTTCTAACATAGGCATTTAATGCTATACAGTTCCCTCTAAGAAGTCTTATAGCTGCATGCTGCAAATTTTGGTACCTTATATTTTCGTTTTCATCCAGTCAAAATATTTTCTTTTTCTTTTTAACGTTTATTTATTTTTGAGACAGAAAGTGACAGAGCATGAACGGGGGAGGGTCAGAGAGAGGGAGACACAGAATCTGAAACAGGCTCCAGGCTCTGAGCTGTCAGCACAGAGACCGACGTGGGGCTCGAACTCACGGAGTGCGAGATCATGACCTGAGCCGAAGTCGGCCGCTTAACCGACTGAGCCACCTAGGCACCCCAAGTCAAAATATTTTCTAATTTCCTCTGTGACTTCCCCTTTGACCCATGGCTTAGTTAGAATGTACTGTCTACATTTTACAAACTGGGGATTTTCTAGATATATTTCTGTTTTGATATCTAGTGTAATATCTAATTAATTATGGTCCAAGAGCACACTTTCTGAGATTTTTATCCTTTTAAATTTGTTACTGTTTTAAGTCATCTAATTTTTTTCTTTAGATGAGAGTGTCCTTATTTTGTCATGAAGGATAGCTTTACTGTATGTAGAACTCAACAGTTCTTTTCTTTCACTGCTTGAAAGATGTCCCATTCTCTTCTGGCTTCCATGCTTTTTGAGGAGAATTCTGCAGTCAAAGTTTTGTTCTCCTATGTGTAATACAGCATTTTTCTGTGGCTGCTTTCAAGATTTTGAAATTTTATCTTTGTTGTCCAGTTATTTGGTTGATATATGTCTGTGCGTGCCTTTCTTTGAGTTTCTGCTGTTTAGGATTTGTTGAGTTTCATGACTTTCTAAATTCATGACTTTCAACAAATTTCTTAAAATATTTCTTTCTGCATCAAACTCTTTCTTCTCCCCTTTGGAGACTTCAATGGCTTAAAAGAAAAGAACAACAAAAAAGAATCAGTGGGTGTCTCCTATACTCTTCTACTTATTGTGATCCCTTTCCCCAGTCCTCTCCCCAGAAAGACAGCTTTTCTCAGAGGTTTGGCTGCCTGTATCCACTGTTCAGTTTTGCATTGGGGTCACCCTTGGGTCAAAGCTGGATGATAAAGGAGGAAATAAAATGGCAAAACTCAGCCCTATTATATATAGATCGTTCTTTTTTTGAAAAAACTGTTTTTTAAAGTTTATTTTTATCTATTTTGAGAGAGAGAGAGGGAAGTGTCGGGGAGGGGCAGAGAGAGAGGGAGACAAAATCCCAAGCAGGCCCTGCACTGTTAGCGCTGGTCCGACGCGGGGCTCCAACTCCCAAACCATGAGATCATGACCTGAGTCGAAGTCAAGAGTCCCCTGTGCGATTTGGCTCCAATTATTAATTCTCCACAGTTCCTTTGTAGTTGCTTTTTAATTTGTAAAGAGTTGTTAGTTACAATAGGGGGAGAGAGGGCAGTAGTAGAGTTAATTCCATTTTGGCTGGAATTGTCGCCTTTGGTTTTTAAAAATTGACATCTTGCAGATGCTTCTATATCAACACGTACAGATTTGCTTTGTTCATTTTAAAGTGGCAGAGTACTTCATTTTGTGAATATATCATAGTTTATTTAATAAGTTGTTTATCTTTTGCTACTGACAATGCTGAGACAACATTTTACACATGTGCGTTGGAATATTTTTGTGAGTACATCTGTAGGCTAAATTGCTAGCTAGGGAATCATAGTTTGAAGGATATGTGCACACACCTCCACAAATAGTGCCTGAGAATGCCCATTTCTCCACACCCATGCTTGACCGGAGACTTAAAAATGTTTGCAGTTTGATAAGTGAAAAAGCTATCTTTTTTTTTTTAATGTTGATTTATTTTTGAGAGAGAGAGAGAGAGAGAGAGAGATAGAGGCAAAGAGAGAGGGAAACAGAAAGTGAAGCAAGTTCCAGGCTCTGAGCTGTCAGCACAGAGCCCGATACAGGGCTCAAACTCCTGAACTGTCAGATCATGACCTGAGGCGAAGTTGGACGCTTAACGACTGAGCCGCCCAGGAGCCCCTTAAAAGGTCTCTTGTTTTGATTTACGTTTCTTTTCACAATGGTCAAGGCTGAGCATTCTTTCATAACTTATTGACCACTGTGTTCCTTTTTCTGATAACTGCTTGGGGTTTGTGTTTAGCTAGAAGGGTCAATTCCTCCCCACCCTACCCCAGACCCAGGTGTTAAACAAAATCACTCAGATCTTCCACATGTCGGAAATTTATGATTTTATTTAGTGTACATTCTTCACCCTTGGCAGCCAATGCAAAAATGGTATATTAAAAAGAAACCCC
Organism: Panthera pardus; assembly: GCF_024362965.1. Taxonomy (NCBI): domain Eukaryota; kingdom Metazoa; phylum Chordata; class Mammalia; order Carnivora; family Felidae; genus Panthera; species Panthera pardus. The sequence continues at coordinate 20,696,624 of NW_026527002.1, forward strand.
AACATGTTAGCATACTTGGCTCATGTATCCTTAAGTAGAGTTTAAATACCTGTCTGACAGGTCTAAGTCTTCTTCTGGAATAGGAAGAATTCGATCATGTGATTCTCAGACTTGAGCATATTATTCAACTTTATAGAACATCCTATGAGGGCTGACAAAGCAAAATGGAAAAAAAAAAAAAAAAAGCATCACATTAGCTTCCATGCACGTGTGTAGCCCTTTTGGCTCTGGGGACGGAAGGAGAACTGGCGGGTTGTATCCTCAAGGCCACACTGCTCTTTTCATTTGCTGACCTTTTCGTTTTCTGATTTTACTTGGTGGCTATAGTGAATATTGGCCACACAAGCCATTGGCTGAAAATTAAACACTTATCTACAAAAATTATCTACCTTCAGCTTGAATGGTGAGTTGAGGAAAGAAGTAGAGAATGAGTTGTCTGGCCTTTCTGTGTTTATTCTGAAATGTGGGCGTAAGAGAAATGGGGAGAATAAATGTGTTCCTTTTAACGAAAATGCTTTTCCACAGTGATGTCTATATAAATGATATGTCCCTTTCTCTGATGAATGTATGAAAGGTTTTCTAAGATAATTAGATTTATGTGTATACAGTATTTAGCATTTCTTATTTTAAAATTTACATACAGTAGATGGGTTTATTTATCCTTAGACTTTTTGAGTGTAGAGTCTTGGCATTAAACATTCTTAACTGAAACTGGAGTCTCAGCCTCTCTCAGAACTGCATTTTTTAGCTGACTTTTTATAACAAAGATTTTTTTGTTTGGTTACTTTTTCCCATCAAAATTGTTCTCAAAACGTGCTTCCCTTTATATACTTTATTTTTATTTTACCTAACTTATAACAGCAACAATTTATAGTCTCTATGTCAAGTTTTCTTAATTTTACTTCTTCTAAGGGTCCTATTTGGCTTTTGTTTGTACATTTAATAAAAAATAGTACATTTCATTAAGCAGTTAGAGCTTCTACTTAACAATTAGAAGATAACATGGATTATTTTTTATGTAATATTAGAAAGTAACTACTGATCTAACCAAGTCTTATCACCTTGTCAGTTCTGTATGTCAACTCAGTTTATTCTAAAAACAATTAACTATATATACACACACACACACACACACACACACACACACTTAACTCTCTCTCTCTTTCTCTTTCTCTCTATATATACAATTAACTATATACACACACACACACATATATATATATTAATAAATTACATACAGCAAAATGCACTCTTCTTGGTGCACAGTTCTATGAGTTTTGACAAATGTGTAGTTTGTGCAACTAGCACCACCATCAAGATGTAGTTCTGTCACCCCCCACAAATGTCCTTGTGCTGCTCCTTAGCTGTCATCCCTTTCCCTATTTCCAGCCTCAACAACCAATGCTCTGTAATCTGTCTTGCAGATTTGTTTGCCATCGCCAGGATCAGGTACAATATTTACAAATGGAAATGTGAAACACACTACCCTGTTTCAGCCACCATTTCCCATGAAAGCCACTATGCTCTGCCTGCCTGAGACTCTAGTTGAAGCTCTGTGGACTGTTTCATCGCTGGCCAATCTCTGTGAACTCAAATGTTTTCTCGAGAAGTCAGTCACCTTAGGTCTTTGATCAAAGCACTGTTATTATGCTGTTTTGTATAAAAATTGGTGCAGTTAAAAATAGCTACTAGGGACAGAATAGATTGCACTTCCTATTTTATACTGCCTTTTCAAAAGTCAGACATGCCTTTATGACAGTGTGGACTGAAGTCATATCCATTGCCATGACTAAGGACTTTTTATAAAGTGATGTACCCATGTATGTAGAATTCCTCCCTCCATCCCCTTCTCTTTCTTTTACTCTTCTCTCTCTTTCTCTTCCTGTCTCCAAAACAGCATATGTATGTTGAAGAATGGTAGAAAATCTTGATAAGTATAGCAGAGTTGGGAGGGGGAATAATCTAATTAGTCTCAATTCTTGTATAGTATAGAAATAGTTAACTGTCTGTGATTGATATCTAGACCTACTTTAGACACCAGAATAACAAATTTGTGAATGGTTGTTCCTTTTTCTTATAGTCAAACATGACCTCTAACTTTAGTCTGTTTTGATCTTTATCATTTATTAAAAATATCCCATCATATTTATTCTTTGCTTTGTTAAGTTTTGCAAAGACCCTTGACTAAAAAAAAATTTTTGATATAACCTCATCTTATTTGACTATTTGAAATAGCTTAAAGGCTAAAAACAGAAAGTTATACAATAATTTCTGCCAGAGTGAAAAGGAAATTATTATTTCAGAAAACTAAGTAACTAAAATTTGACTTTTAATGGCAATTGTCTTCTAATCTTCTTTATAATTTTCTCATAATTTTTGTAACATTACTAATCTCTGGAGGTCCAGCTGAAATGAAACCTAAATTTTTTGTGCAAGTAGATAAGGTCTATTTTTCAAAAGTTTCCTGTGGCACTGAAATGAACATAAGCTATGTCCCAAGTACCTTGGAGGGAGACTGCTTCAATGAGGAGTACTTAGTTCATACATTCACACAGTAAACTCTTACTGAATACCTTTATGCCTCAGATTCAGTACTAGGTACTGGGGATGTGGAAAGGAGACTTCATTCTTTGCCTTCAAAGAGTTCATAATAACAACAATCTTAAAGAAGGTGTTTTTAAATCCATATAATATTCCTTTCCTTCACCAATCACATCTAAACAATCACTAATCTCTATCACTATAACCCTCTAAGTCAGCAGTTTTCAATACTGGTTGTACAGCTTAAAGCTTGCTAGGACACTTAAAAAAAATACTGATGCCCGGATTGCACCCCCAGAGATCTGACTTGGGAAATGAAGATGATTCCAAGGTACAGCAAAGAGAAAGAATGATTGCTCGAGATAAGGACTTAGCAACTTTTCCTTTAAGGGACTAAATGGCAAATAATTTAGGCTTTGGGCCTTTAGGATTTGTGGTCCTTGCTGCTACTACTCACTTCTATCATTATAGTACAAAAGCAGTCATTGACAATGTATAAACAAAGAGTGTTTTGATAAAACTTTATTTATGGATACTGATATTTGAATGTCATGTAATTTTCATGTATCATGCAATATTCTTTCTGATTTTTTCAACCGTTTAAAAATGTAAAAAACCATTCTTAGCCCATGGGCTATCCAGAACAGCCAGTGGGTCAGATTTGGTGCATAGCTGTAGGTGGTTAATCCCTGCTTTAGAACAGCTCAGAAACCGAGGTGCTCATCAGAATCATCTGTGACTTTTAGAAAAGCGCCTGGCCTTGCTCCTGGGGACTCTGATTCAGAAGGTCTCTCTGGGATCAAGGGATTCTATGGCCACGGCAGGGTTGCGAATTCTGAAGATTCGTTGGATTGTTCTCTTCTGAGAGAACCACCACCATTTTCCTGTTTCAGGTCTTTGTTACCTCGCACCTGCACTGTGGTGATACCCTGTGCCTATGTTTCCAGTCTACATTCTAACAAATCCATCTTCTTCATTGCCACATTTTTTTTTTTTTTTTACCTCTCACTTCCAACTTTCCAATGGCTTCTGTTGCCTAGAGGACAAAGTTCATACTCTCTAGCAAGTCATACAATGGTTTTTATTACCTAGTTTTTGCCTATGAACGTGTCTCCTCACACCCTTGGTTCTTGGCAAAAAGGGCTACTTGCAGTTTGCACTGTGCAATTTCTTGTTGGTACATTTGGGCTCATGCTGGTCCCCCAGCCTGGAAAGCCCTTTTCTGCTGGCACATATCTACTTGTTCTTCAAGATATGGGAGTGTTCTTCATTTCCTCTGTCTTCATGTCTGGGTTACATGTCTGGATTAGATGACCCTCCCCAGAATTCCCATGGCCCGTTTGTTTCACTTTTGCATAACATGTATCACATAACATTGAAATAATCTGTTTGTAAGTGAATTATTTCAGATCAGGAAGCCAATTTTATCTTTATATCATAGCACTTAATGAATACTTAATATGTAGTAGGTGCTCAAGAAACGCTTATTGATCTGAACCCTGTAAAGAAAGCAGGGCAGGGAATATTTTTTCCCGTCATACAGATAAGAGAGCTGAGGCCCTGAGGCAATGAAGGATGTCCTCAGAGTTCACCTAACTACTAAGTCAGTAAGCCAAGGAATTTCTAGTTTCTTATTGCCAGTGGCAACCCTTCTCCACACCATGCTGGACGGCTCTTTAGTACAGCTGAAGCCATCTGTGAGTGCTACAGTTACATTATGTGGTCAAATGAACACTAGGCTGGTAGTTACGAACCTGGCCCCAAATAGCAGCTTTTCTGTTGATTAGGAATATGGAACCCAGTTTTCCAGTCTGCAAAAAAAGGAGATTCAGTTAGATTATTTTTAAGATGATTCTCAATTCTTAAAAAAATTAAGTTCTTTCAAGTAGTTCCTTTTACTTAATTTGTTTATTTGCAAGCCCACTTATTAGTTAGAACTTGATAGCAAACTAAAGCAGAAATGTGAAATAATTTATTCAGAGAGTCCCTGCAAACTGGTGGTCGAATAGGAAATGAGCCTCTGTTAGTTTTCTATTGCTGCCATGATAAATGACCACAAATTTAGTAACTTAAAACAACACAAGTTTATTATCTCACAGTTCTGTAGGTCAGAAGTCTGGGTGGTTCAGTTGGCTTCTCTGTTTAGTCTCACAAGGCTGAACTAAAACTGTCAGCTTGCCTGGGCTCTTATCTGGTGGCTCTCAGGAAGAATCAGCCTTCAGGCTCCTGAAAATTGTTGGAAGAATTCAATTCTATGTGGTTGTAGGACTGAGGAGACTGTTGCCTTGCTAGCTGTCAGCCAGAGGCTATTCTCAGCTTCGGGAAGCCACCCATATTCTTTGGCTTGTGGCTCTCTTTTTTCATTTTCAAAACCAGCAACTAGGATAAATTCACTGACCTTCTCTTCTGATTTGCTGCCTTCCTCTTTTGTTTTAAAGGGCTCATATGATTATATTGTGCCTACCTGGTTAATCCAGGATTATCTCACTTTATTAAGGTTAACTGATTAGTAACCTTAATTACATTGGTGTCTTTTTTTTTTTTAATTTAACAATACCTCCTGGAAATCACTTTATATCAGTTCATAGAAATCATCCTCATTCTTCTTCTTCTTTTTTAAAGTTTTTATTTAAATTTCAGTTAGTTAACATACAGTATAATATTAGCTTCAGGTGTACAATATAGTGAGTCAACAATTCTGTACAACACCTGGTATTGATAATGACAAAAGCATTTCTTAATCCCCATCACCTATTTAATCCATCCCACGACCCACCTCCCCTCTGGTAGCCATCAGTTTGTTCTCTGTAGTTAAGAGTCTGTTTCTTGGTTTGCCTCTTTTCTCTCTCCCCTGGCCCCTCCTTTTGCTCATTTGATTTGTTTCTTAAATTACACATATGAGTGAAATCATATGGTATTTGCCTTTCTCTGACTGACTTATTTTGCTTAGCATAATACTCTCTGGCTCCATTCATGTCATTGCAAATGGCAAGATTTCATTCTTTTTTATTGTTGACTAATATTCCATTATATTTATATATATATATATATATATATATATATATATATATATATATATTCTGTTATATGCTTCTATAATTTGGCTGCTGTAGATAATGTTGCTGTAAACATCTGGGTGCATGTATCCCTTTAAGTTAGTATATTTGTTTTTTTAGGTTAATACTTAGTAGTGTAATTGCTCGATTGTAAGGTAGTTCTATTATTAACTTTTTGAGGAAACTGTACTGTTTTCCTGAGTGGCTGCACCAGTTTGCATTCCCACCAATGGTGCAAAAGCATTCCTTTTTCTCCATATCTTAATCAACACTTGTTGTTTCTTGCATTTTTTTTTAAATTTTAGCTATTCTGCCAGGTGTGAGGTGATATCTCATTGTAGTTTTGATTTGTATTTCCTTGTTGATCAGTGATGTTGAGCATGTTTTCATGTGTCTGTTGGCCATCTGTATGTCTTCTTTGGAAAAATGTCTATTCATGTCTTCAGCCATTTCTTAACTGGATTATTCATTTTTTTCAGTGTCGAGTTTGATAAGTTCTTTATATATTTTGGATACTAACCCTTTAGCAGATATGTCTTCTCCCATTCCATGGGTTGTCTTTAGTTTTGTTGTTTCCTTCATTGTGCAGAAGCTTTTTATTTTGATGTAGTTCCAATGGTTTATTTTTGGTTTTGTTTTCCTTGCCTCAGGAGACATGTCTAGAAGGAAGTTGCTATGGCCAATGTCAAAGAGGTTACTGCCTGTGTTCTCCTCTAGGATTTTGATGGTTTTCTGTTTTGTTGAGGTGACTGTCTGTCTTTTCCATTGGATATTCTTTCCTGCTTTGTTGAATTGACCATATAGTTATGGGTTCATTTCTGGGTTTTCTCTTCTGTTCCGTTGATCAATGTGTCTATTTTTATGCCTATACCATACTGTTTTGGTCACTACAGCTTTGTAATATAACTTGAAATCCAGAAATGTGCCTCCAGCTGCTTTCCTTCTTCAAGGTTGCTTTGGCTATTCAGGGTCTTTTGTGGTTCCATACAAGTTTTAGGGTTATTTGTTCTAGCTCTATGAAAAATGCTGGTGGTATTTTAATAGGGATTGCATTAAATGTAGATTGCTTTGGGTAGTATAGATATTTTAACAATATTTGTTCTTCCAATCCATGAGCATGGAATGTTTTTCCACTGCTTTGTGTCCTCTTTAATTTCTTTCATCAGCATTCTATAGTTTTAAGAGTATAGGTATTTTACATCTTTGCTTAGGTTAAGTCTTAGATATCTTATTGTTTTCGTTGTAGTGGTAAATGGGATTGATTCCTTGATTTTTCGTTCTGCTGCTTCATTGTTGGTGTATAGAAATACCACAGATTTCTGTACATTGATTTTGTATCCTATGATTTTACTGAACTTGTGTATCTGTTCTAGCAGTTTTTTGGTGAAGTCTTTTGGATTTTCTATATAGAATATTATGTCATCTGCAAACAGTGAAAGTTTTACTTTTTCCTTGCCCATTTTGATGCCTTTTATTTCCTTTTCTTGTCTGACTGCTGTAGCTAGGACTTCCAGTACTATGTTAAATAACAGTGGTGAGAGTGAACATCCCTCTTTTGTTCCTGATCATAGAGGAAATTCTCCACTGAGGATATTAGCTGTGGGTTTTTCATATATGGCCCTTATTATGTTGAGGTATATTCCCTCTAAACCTACTTTGTTGAGCGTTTTTATTATGAATGGATATTGTATTTTGTTAAATGCTTTTTCTGCATCTATTGAAATAATCAGGGGTGCCTGGGTGGCTCAGTTGGTTAAGCCTTCGACTTTGGCTCAGGTCATGACCTCACGGTTTGTGGGATCAAGCCCCATATTGTACTCTGCGCTGACAGCTTGGAGCCTGGAGCCTGCCTCAGATTCTGTGTCTCCCTCTGTCTCTCTGCCCTTCCCCTGCTTGTGCCCTCTCTCTCTCTCTCTAAAATAAAATAAAATAAAATAAAATAAAATAAAATAAAATAAAATATTTAAAAAAAGGAAATGATCACATGGTTATTATACTTTCTTTTTTTTTTTAATTTTTTTTTAACGTTTATTTATTTTTGAGACAGAGAGAGACAGAGCATGAACGGGGGAGGGTCAGAGAGAGGGAGACACAGAATCAGAAGCAGGCTCCAGGCTCTGAGCCATCAGCCCAGAGCCCAACGCGGGGCTCGAACTCACAGACCGTGAGATCGTGACCTGAGCTGAAGTCGGATGTTTAACCAACTGAGCCACCCAGGCGCCCCATACTTTCTTTTATTAATGTGGAATATCACATTGATTGGTTTGTGAATATTGAACCACCTTTTCAACCCAGGAATAAATCCCACTTGATTGTGGTGAATGTATCTTTTTTTTTTTTTTTTAGTGTATTGTTGGATTTGGTTTGCTAGTATTTTATTGAGAATTTTTGCATTCCTGTTCATCAGGGATATTGACCTGTAGTTCTCTTTCTTAGTAGAGTCTTTATCTGGTTTTGGTATCAGGGTAATGCTGGCCTGAGAATGAATTTGGAAGTTTTCCTTATTTTTCTATTTTTTGGAATAGTTTGAGAATAGATATTAACTCTTCTTTAAGTGTTTGGTAGAATTCACTTGTCAAGCTATCTAATCCTAGAGTTTTGTTTGTTGGGAAATTTTGATTCATTTTGATTCATTTTCATATCTAGTAATTGATGTGCCCCATTTTCTATTCCTTCCTGTTTCAATTTTGGAAGGTTATATGTTTCCAGGAATTTATCCAATTCTTCTAGGTTGTCCAATTTGCATATAAATTTTTCATAATATTCTCTTATAATGCTTTGCATTTCTGTGTTAGTTGTTATCTTTTCTTCTTCATTTCTGATTTTATTTTGGCACTCTCTTTTTTTCTTAATGAATCTGGCTAAAGTTTTGTCAATTTTGTTGATCTTTTCAAAGAACCAGCTTCTGGTTTCACTGATCAGTTTTTTTGTTTTTTAGTCTCAATTTCATTTATTTCTTCTCTAATCTCTATTATTTCCTTTCTTCTACTGGCTTTGGGCTTTGTTTGTTTTTCTTTTTCTAGCTCCTTTAGGTGTAGAGTTAAATTGTTCATTTGGGATTTTTCTTTCTTTTTGAGGTAGGCCTGTATTGTGATAATCTTCTTTCTTAGAATAGCTTTGCTGGATCCCAAAGTTTTTGGACCATTGTGTTTGAATTTTCATTTGTCTCTATTTTTTTTTATCTCATCTTTGATTCTTTGGTTGACCTATTCATCGCTTAGTACATGGTATTTGTTTTCTTTTCAGACTTTTTCTTGGATTTATTTCTAGTTTCATACCCATTCTAAAAGCATTATATTTTTGGTCCCCCACCACATTTTATGTATATGATGCTATACTTTTACACCTTTAATTTTGTGAACCGCTTGATTGACTTTTATAGATGTAATTGATTTTACCTTTTTTTCCCTTTAACCCCCATGCTAGTTTTATATCTACTACTTTTATTATGTTTGTATTGACCTGTGAAATTTCTTCCTTTGAAATAATTTTCTTCATCCTGATTACAGTCTTTTCTTTCCACTCAGAGTGCCCTTTAATTTTTTTGTAAGGGTGGTTTAGCCACTCCCTTCTGGCTTGCAAAGTTTCTACTGAAAAATTAGCTGATAGCTTTATGAGGCTTCCCTTGTATGTAACTTTTTATTCTCTTGCTGCTTTAAAAATTCTATCGCTACACTTTGCCATTTTAATTATTATGTGGCTTGGTGTGGACCTCTTTGGGTTGATTTAGGCTCTCTGTGCATCCTGGATCTGAATGTCTGTTTTTTTCTCTGAATTAGGGATATTTTCAACTGTTATTTTTTAAAATAAATTTCTGCCCCTCTTTTTTTCTTTTATTTTGGGGTCTTTATACTGTGTGTTGTTATTCTTGATAATGTCACTGAGTTCCCTTAACCGATTTTCATTTCTTATCATTCTTTTTTCTTTTTTTGGTTCAGCTTGTTTGCTTTCCCTTACTCTGTCTTCCAGATCATCTGGTTCCTCTAATCTACTATCGATATACTCTAGTGTGTGTTTAATTTCAGTTATTGTGTTGTCACTATTTGTTCTTTTAAAAAAATTTTTTTAACCTGCTATATATATATATTTTTAATATATGAAATTTATTGTCAAATTGGTTTCCATACAACACCCAGTACTCATCCTAAAAGGTGCCCTCCTCAATACCCATCACCTGCCCACCCCTCCCTCCCACCCCCCATCAACCCTCAGTTTGTTCTCAGTTTTTAAGAGTCTCTTATGCTTTGGCTTTCTCTCCCATTCTAACCTCTTTTTTTTTCCTTCACCTCCCCCATGGGTTCCTGTTAAGTTTCTCAGGATCCACATAAGAGTGATAACATATGGTATCTGTCTTTCTCTGTATGGCTTATTTCACTTCGCATCACACTCTCCAGTTCCATCCACGTTGCTACAAAGGGCCATATTTCATTCTTTCTCATTGCCACGTAGTACTCCATTGTGTATATAAACCACAATTTCTTTATCCATTCATCAGTTGATGGACATTTAGGCTTTTTACACAATTTGGCTATTGTTGAGAGTGCTGCTATAAACATTGGGGTACAAGTGCCCCTATGCATCAGTACTCCTGTATCCCTTGGGTAAATTCCTAGCAGTGCTACTGCTGGGTCATAGGGTAGGTCTATTTTTAATTTTTTGAGGAACCTCCACACTGTTTTCCAGAGTGGCTGTACCAGTTTGCCTTCCCACCAACAGTACAAGAGGGTTCCTGTTTCTCCACATCCTCGCCAGCATCTATAGTCTCCTGATTTGTTCATTTTGGCCACTCTGACTGGCATGAGGTGATATCTGAGTGTGGTTTTGATTTGTATTTCCCTGATGAGGAGCTATGTTGAGCATCTTTTCATGTGCCTGTTGGCCATCCGGATGTCTTCTTTAGAGAAGTGTTTGTTCATGTTTTCTGCCCATTTCTTCACTGGGTTATTTGTTTTTCAGGTGTAGAGTTTGGTGAGCTCTTTATAAATTTTGGATACTAGCCCTTTGTCCGATATGTCGTTTGCAAATATCTTTTCCCATTCCGTTGGTTGCCTTTTAGATTTGTTGGTTGTTTCCTTTGCGGTGCAGAAGCTTTTTATCTTCATGAGGTCCCGATAGTTCATTTTTGCTTTTAATTCCCTTGCCTTTGGGGATGTGTCAAGAAATTGCTGCAGCTGAGGTCAGAGAAGTCTTTTCCTGCTTTCTCCTCTAGGGTTTTGATGGTTTCCTGTCTCACATTCAGGTCCTTTATCCATTTTGAGTTTATTTTTTTGAATGGTGTGAGAAAGTGGTCTAGTTTCAACCTTCTGCATGTTGCTGTCCAGTTCTCCCAGCACCATTTGTTAAAGAGACTGTCTTTTTTCCATTGGATATTCTTTCCTGCTTTGTCAAAGATTAGTTGGCCATATGTCTGTGGGTCTAGTTCTGGGGTTTCTATTGTATTCCATTGGTCTATGTGTCTGTTTTTGTGCCCATACCATGCTGTCTTGATGGATACAGCTTTGTAGTAGAGGCTAAAGTCTGGGATTGTGATGCCTCCTGCTTTGGTCTTCTTCTTCAAAATGACTTTGGCTATTCGGGGCCTTTTGTGGTTCCATATGAATTTTAGGATTGCTTGTTCTAGTTTCAGGAAGAATGCTGGTGCAATTTTGATTGGGATTGCATTGAATGTGTAGATAGCTTTGGGTAGTACTGACATTTTAACACTATTCTTCCAACCCATGAGCACGGAATGTTTTTCCATTTCTTTATATCTTCTTCAATTTCCTTCATAAGCTTTCTATAGTTTTCAGCATACAGATCTTGTACATCTTTGGTTAGATTTATTCCTAGGTATTTTATGCTTCTTGGTGCAATTGTGAATGGGATCAGTTTCTTTATTTGTCTTTCTGTTGCTTCATTGTTAGTGTATAAGAATGCAACTGATTTCTGTACATTGCTTTTGTATCCTGCAACTTTGGTGAATTCATGTATCAGTTCTAGCAGACTGGTGGAGTCTATCAGATTTTCCATGTATAATATCATGTCATCTGCAAAAAGTGAAAGCTTGCCTTCATCTTTGCCAGTTTGATGCCTTTGATTTCCTTTTGTTGTCTGATTGCTGATGCTAGAACTTCCAGCACTATGTTAAACAACAGCGGTGAAAGTGGACATCCCTGTCGTGTTCCTGATCTCAGGGGGAAAGCTCTCAGTTTTTCCCCATTGAGGATGATGTTAGCTGTGGGCTTTTCATAAATGGCTTTTATGATGTTTAAGTATGTTCCTTCTATCCCAACTTTCTCGAGGGTTTTTATTAAGAAAAGGTGCTGGATTTTGTCAAATTCCTTTTCTGCATCGATTGACAGGGTCATATGGTTCTTATCTTTTCTTTTATTAATGTGATGTATCACGTTGATTGATTTGCCAATGTTGAACCAGCCCTGCATCCCAGGAACGAATCCCACTTGATCATGGTGAATAATTCTTTTTATAAGCTGTTGAATTCGATTTGCTAGTATCTTATTGAGAATTTTTGCATTCATATTCATCAGGGATATTGGCCTGTAGTTCTCTTTTTTTACTGGGTCTCTGTCTGGTTTAGGAATCAAAGTAATACTGGCTTCATAGAATGAGTCTGGAAGTTTTCCTTCCCTTTCTATCTTTTGGAAAACCTTGAGAAGGATAGGTATTATCTCTGCTTTAAACGTCTGGTAGAATTCCCCTGGGAAGCCATCTGGTCCTGGACTCTTATTTGTTGGGAGATTTTTGATGACTGATTCAATTTCTTCGCTGGTTATGGGTCTGTTCAAGCTTTCTGTTTCCTCCTGATTGAGTTTTGGAAGAGTGTGGGTGTTTAGGAATTTGCCCATTTCTTCCAGGTTGTCCAGTTTGTTGGCATATAATTTTTCATAGTATTCCCTGATAATTGCTTGTATCTCTGAGGGATTGGTTGTAATAATTCCATTTTCATTCATGATTTTATCTATTTGGGTCATCTTCCTTTTCTTTTTGAGAAGCCTGGCTAGAGGTTTATCAATTCTGTTTATTTTTTCAAAAAACCAACTCTTGGTTTCATTGATCAGCTCTACAGTTTTTTTAGATTCTATATTGTTTATTTCTGCTCTGATCTTTATTATTTCTCTTCTTCTGTTGGGTTTGGGGTGTCTTTGCTGTTCTGCTTCTATTTCCTTTAGGTGTGCTGTTAGATTTTGTATTTGGGATTTTTCTTGTTTCTTGAGATAGGCCTGGGTTGCAATGTATTTTCCTCTCAGGACTGCCTTCGCTGCATCCCAAAGCATTTGGATTGTTGTCCTTTCATTTTTGTTTGTTTCCATATATTTTTTGATTTCTTCTCTAATTGCCTGGTTGACCCATTCATTCTTTAGTAGGGTGTTCTTTAACCTCCATGCTTTTGGAGGTTTTCCAGACTTTTTCCTGTGGTTGATTTCCAGCTTCATAGCATTGTCGTCTGAAAGTATGCATGGTATGATCTCAATTCTTGTATACTTACGAAGGGCTGTTTTGTGACCCAGTATGTGATCCCTCTTGGAGAATGTTCCATGTGCGCTCGAGAAGAAAGTATATTCTGTTCCTTTGGGATGCAGAGTTCTAAATATATCTGTCAAGTCCATCTGATCCAATGTATCATTCAGGGCCCTTGTTTCTTTATTGACCGTGCGTCTAGATGATCTGTCCATTTCTGTAAGTGGAGTATTAAAGTCCCCTGCAATTACCACATTCTTATCAATAAAGTTGCTTATGTTTGTGAGTAATTGTTTTATATATTTGGGGGCTCCAGTACTCGGCGCATAGACATTTATAATTGTTAGCTCTTCCTGATGGGTAAACCCTGTAATTATTATATAATGCCCTTCTTAATCTCTTGTTATAGCCTTTAATTTAAAGTCTAGTTTGTCTGATATAAGTATGGCTACTCCAGCTTTCTTTTGGCTTCCAGGAGCATGATAGATAGTTCTCCATCCCCTCACTCTCAATCTAAAGGTGTCCTCAGATCTAAAATGAGTCTCTTGTAGACAGCAAATAGATGGGTCTTGTTTTTTTATCCATTCTGATACCCTATGTCTTTTAGTTGGCGCATTTAATCCATTTACATTCAGTGTTATTATAGAAAGATATGGGTTTAGAGTCATTGTGATGTCTGTAGGTTTCATGCTTGTAGTGATGTCTCTGGTACTTTGTCTCACAGGATCCCCCTAGGATCTCTGGTAGGGCTGGTTTAGTGGTGATGAATTCCTTCAGTTTTTGTTTGTTTGGGAAGACCTTTATCTCTCCTTCTATTCTAAATGACAGACTTGCTGGATAGAGGATTCTTGGCTGCATATTTTTTCTGTTCATCACATTGAAGATTTCCTGCCAATCCTTTCTGGCCTGCCAAGTTTCAGTAGAGAGTTCGGTCATGAGTCTTATAGGTCTCCCTTTATATGTTAGAGCACGTTTATCCAAGGCTGCTTTCAGAATTTTCTCTTTATCCTTGTATTTTGCCACTTTCACTATGATATGTCGTGCAGAAGATCGATTCAAGTTACGTCTGAAGGGAGTTCTCTGTGCCTCTTGGATTTAAATGCCTTTTTCCTTCCCCAGATCAGGGAAGTTCTCAGCTATTATTTCTTCAAGTACACCTTCAGCACCTTTCCCTCTCTCTTCCTCCTCTGGAATACAAATTATGCGTAGATTATTTCTCTTTAGTACATCACTTAGTTCTCTAATTTTCCCCTCATCCTCCTAGGTTTTTTTATCTCTCTTTTTCTCAGCTTCTTCTTTTTCCATAATTTTATCTTCTAGTTCACCTATTCTCTCCTCTGCCTCTTCAACCCGAGCTGTGGTCATCTTCATTTTATTTTGCGGTTCATTAATAGCATTTTTTAGCTACTCCTGACTGTTCCTTAGTCCCTTGATCTCTGTAGCAAGGGATTCTCTGCTGTCCTTTATACTGTTTTCAAGCCCAGTGATTAATTTTATGACTATTATTCTAAATCCACTTTCTGTTATATTGTTTAAATCATTTTTGATCAGTTCGTTAGCTGTCATTATTTCTGGAGGTTTTTTTGAGGGTAATTCTTCTGTTTTGTCATTTTGGATAGTCCCTGGAGTGGTGCGGGACTTCGGTGCACTTCCCCTGTGCTGTCTTGAATAACTTGGGTTGGGCGGGCCACAGTCAGACCTGATATCTGCCCCCAGTCCACCGCTGGGGACACACTCAGACTGGTGTGTACCTTCTCTTCCCCTCTCCTAGGGGCGGGATTCACTGTGGAGCGGCGTGGCCCTTCTGGGCTACTTGCACACTGCCAGGCTTGTGGTGCTGGGGATCTGGTGTATTAGCTGGGGTGGATTGGCAAGGTGCACAGGGGCGGGAGGGGCAGGCTCAGCTCGCTTTTCCTTCGGTGATCTGCTTCGGTAGGGGCCCTGTGGCACCAGGAGGGAGTCAGACCCGCTGGAGGGATGGATCCGCAGAAGTACAGCATTGGGTGTTTGCGCGTTGCAAGCAATTTCCCTGGCAGGAACTGGTTCCCTTTGGGATTTTGGCTGGGGGATGGGTGAGGGAGATGGCGCTGGCGAGTGCCTTTGTTCCCCGCCAATCTGTGCTCTGTTGTCCAGGGCTCAACAACTCTCCCTCCCGTTATCCTCCAGCCCGCCCGTTCTCCGAGCAGAGCTGTTAACTTATAACCTTCCAGTTGTTAAGTCCTGCTTGCTGTCTGAACACACTCCCTCCGGCCCCTCCGTTTTTGCAAGCCAGACTCGGGGGCTCTGCTTTGCCGGTAGGCCGCCCCTCCGCCCTGGCTCCCTCCTGCCAGTCCGCGGAGCACGCACCGCCTCTCTGCCCTTCCTACCCTCTTCTGTGGACCTCTTGTCTATGCTTGACTCCAGAGAATCCATTCTGCCAGTCTCTGGTGATTTTCTGCGTTATTTAGGCAGGTGTGGGTGGAATCTAAGTGATCCGCAGGACGCGGTGAGCCCAGTGTCCTCTTACGCTGCCATCTTCCCAGAAGCCCCTCTTTAAAATTTTTAATGTTTATTTATTGAGAGAAAGAGAGAGACAGGGCACAAGTGGGGGAGGGGCAGAGAGAGAGACACACACAGAATCTGAAGCTCTGAGCTGTCAGCACAGAGTCCGATGTGGGACTCGAACCCATGGACCGTGAGATCATGAGCCAAGCTGATGTCGGACTCTTGACCGACTAAGCCACCAGGCGCCCCAAATAGCTTTTATTTTCATTTATATTTTTTTCATTTTCATTTCACCTTTATTTTCCATCTTTAATCAGTTAACTTTTACTGTCACTAACTTCATAAACATAACATTTGGTCATTAAAAATATATGTGGCTAAATGTACAATTCTACATTTCTTTTTTAAAAAAATTTCATTCATTCATTTTTTTTTTTAATTTACATCCAAGTTAGTTAGCATACAGTGCAATAATAACTTCTGGAGTAGAACCCAGTGATTCATCCCCTACATATAATACCCAGTGCTCATACCAAGTGGCTCCTTAATGCCCCTTGCCCATTGAGCTCATTCACCAACCCACAATCCCTCCAGCAACCCTCAGTTTGTTCTCTGTATTTCAAGAGTCTCTTATGTTTTGTTCCCCTCCCTGTTTTGATATCAGTTTTGCTTCCATTCCCTTATCTTCATCTGTTTTGTATCTTAAATTCCACAGAAAAGTGAAATCATATATTTGTCTTTCTCTGACTAACCAGTTTTGTTTAGCATAATACACACTAGTTCCATCCACATTGTTGCAAGTGGCAATATTTCATTCTTTTTGATTGCCGAGTAATACTCCATTGTATATATGTACCACATCTTCTTTATCCATCCATCCATCCATCGACATTTGGGCTCTTTCCATACTTTGGCTATTGTTGATAACGCTTCTATAAACATTGGGGTGCCTGTGCCCCTTTGAAAGAGCATACCTGGATATCCTTTGCATAAATACCTAGTTGTGCAATTGCTGGGTTGTAGGGTATTTCTATTTTTAATTTTTTGAGGAATCTCCTTTTTCCGGAGTGGCTGCACCAGTTTGCATTCTCAGCGGCAGCACAAAAGGGTTCCTCTTTCTCTGCATCCTTGCCAACATCTGTCATTGCCTGAGTTGTTAATGTTAGCCATTCTGACAGGTGTGAGGTGGTATCTCATTGTGGTTTTGATTTGTATTTTTCTAATGATGAGTGATGTTGAACATTTTTTCATGTGTCTGTTAGCCATCTGGATGTCTTCTTTAGAAAAGTGTCTATTCATGTCTTTTGCCCATTTCTTCACTGGATTATTTGTTTTTTGGGTGTTGAGTTTGATAAGTTCTTTATAGATTTTGGATACTAGCCCTTTATCTGATAAGTCATTTGCACATATCTTCTCCCATTCTGTCGGTTGCCTTTTAGTTTTGCTGATTGTTTCCTTTGCTGTGCAGAAACTTTTTATCTCGATGAGGTCCCCATTTTTGCTTTTGCTTCCCTTGCCTCTGGAGATGTGTTGAGTAAGAAGTTGCTGTGGCCAAGATGAAAAAGGTTTTTGCCTGCTTTCTCCTCTAGGATTTTGATGACTTCCTGTATTACGTTTAGGTCTTTCATCCATTTTGAGTTTATTTTTGTGTATGGTGTAAGAAAGTGGTCTGGGTTCATTCTTCTGCATGTCACTGTCCAGTTTTCCCAGCACCACTTGCTGAAGAGACTGTCTTTATTCCATTGGATATTCTTTCCTGCTTTGTCAAAGATTAGTTGGCCATACGTTTGTGGGTCCATTTCTGGGTTCTCTATTCTGTTTCGTTGATCTGAGTGTCTGTTCTTGTGCAGTACCATATTGTCTTGATGATTACAGCTTTGTAATACAGCTTGAAGTTCAGCATAGTAAAGCCTCCAGCTTTGGCTTTCTTTTTCAGGATTGCTTTGGCTATTCAAGGTCATTTGTGCTTTCATACAAATTTTAGGATTGTTTGTTGTAGCTCTGTGAAGAATGCTGGTGTTATTTTGATAGGGATTGCATTGAATATGTAGATTGCTTTGGGTAGTAGTGATATTTTAATAATATTTGTCCTTCCATCCTCCATTCTTTTCTTAAGTCTGGTAAGTGTTTTTATGACCATTACTTTGAATTCTTTAGCAGACATATTGCTTATCTCCATTTCATTTGATTTTTTTGTTGTTGTTGTGGTTTAGTGCTGTTCTTTCATTTGGGACATATTCCTTTCTTTGTCTCCTCATTTTGTGTAACACTCTTTGTTTATTTATACTTAATACAAACATCAGCTACATCTCCTGATCTTGAAAATAGTGGCCTTATGAACATGAAATCCTGTGGTGCCTTGTAGTGCAATGGCCCCTGTTCACTAGAACCGGGCACTTCAGGGGTGTCTCCTGTGTGGTTTGTGTGTGCCCTAGTGTTGTGGCTGAGACTCATTGACCTTCAGTCCAATTGGCTGCCATGGCCCACTTTGCCTGCTGTGGGTGCACCAGGCAGGGTTTGGTCAATGTGCTGTTAAGGGGTCAGTTTGGGGCTGCCGTGGGCTTATAGATGGGTAGTGTCAGCAGTCAGATCAGATGCCTGCCCGCAGCCTGTTTGCTGGGGATCTGGTCACACCAAACTGCAGGATGCTCTCCCTGTGATGCACCCTGAGAGATTTTTGTTGGTGGGCAGGGCCAGCAGTCAGATCATATGTCTGCCCTCAGTCTGTCTTTTGGGGCTGCAATGGAACTGGTGTGGTGGTTATCTTCCCCTCTCCCAGGGCAAGAGTTTCTTTGGAGTAATGCTGATCCCTGCTGGGGCTACTTGCAGGATGTGACATGGCAGGAGCCCCTTGGGAAGGACTCCCTCCTGCTGAGTGGGGTGGGTTGGATCTGCAGGAGAGTGTGAATGCCGGGCGTGCAGTGTTAGCAAGGTAGGTAGAGGGTATTCACACTGGTGCCTACAAGTGTCCCACCATCCAGGCTGGGGTAGTCTGGGGGTAGGGAAGAGATATGGTACCTGCTAATAGCACTTTCATTTTTGGAGAAGTTTCCTAAAGATCCCTGCCCCTCCAACACATGTTCTGAAGTTAATGAAAAAATATTCTACTCATATACTGTAGGTGCTTTAAAACTTTTTTTGATGTTTATTTTGAGAGACAGAGACAGAGCGCAAGTGGGGGAGGGGCAAAGAGAGAGGGCGACACAGAATCTGAAGCAGGTTCTAGGCTCTGAGCTGTCAGCACAGAGCCTGACGCGGGGCTCAAACCCATGAACTGCGAGATCATGACCTGAGCCCAAGTCCGAGGCTTAACTGACCGAGCCACCCAGGCGCCCCGAATGTGCTTTTTAAACTGCTGTTTTTGTCTATATCTCCAGCAAGGTTATTTGTTATGCTGGCTTGTTAAGGGCAGGGACCCCGTTTCCTGTCACTCTCTGGCTCTTCCAGAGCCAAGCCTGCTGTTTTAAAGTACCCAGACTTAAGCCCTGCTGATCGTAAAACCTTCTGAAATTAAGATCCACTTATTTTCGAAGCCAAATGTTAAGGCCCTCATCTTCCCCGTGCAGGTCCCCCACGTCTGGGGTGCCTGGCTTAGGGTCTGCTTTTCTCCCTTCTTTGTGCTTGTGGTGTCCTTCCCGTTTGTAATTAGTCTCGCCAGGAGTTTGGTTCTGACCGCATCTCTACCCCTCCTACCCTCTGCTATGTGGCTTCCTCTCTACAATTAACTGTGGAAATCTGTTCTGCTAGTCTTTGGGTATTTTCTGGGTTGGTTGCACTAATGTGGCTGTTATCTAGGTGTGTCTGTGGGATGGGGTGGGCTTAGGATCCTCCTACTCCACCATTTTCCCAGAAGTTCGGGCCTATTTAGGTCTTTCTTAATTTCCTTAAATGACGTTCTGCAGTTTTCTGTGTAGAATTTGTGGATCTTTCATGAAACTTCTTCCTAGGTATTTGATGCTTTTGATGCTGATGTTATTAGTATTAATAAATATTTTTATTTTCTAATTGTTTACTGCGGATATATTGATGTGCTGTTCAGTGTGTGTGTGTGTGTGTGTGTGTGTGTGTGTGTTGCCCTAATATCCAGGAGTCTTGCTAAATCCACTTAATTATAACCATTAATCTATAACTTCTTTGGGAGTTTTTATTTATACAATAATGTCATCTGTAAATAAGGAGAGTTTTTTTTATCCTTCCCCATATTATAACTTTTATTTTATTATCTTGTCTTATTTGCTTTGGCTAAGATTTAAATATATTGTTAAATAAAAATGTTGCTGGAGGGCCTTCTTATTTAGATGTAGATCTTGGAGGTTTCTAACATTTCTAAACGTTAAAGATGATATTTGTTACAAATTTTTGTGGTAGATATACTTTATCAGATTAAGGTAATTTTATTCTAACTTTAATTTTCTGAGAGGTTTTGGATTTTACCAGATTTTCTATTCTTCATCTATTAAGAGGATTATATATTTTTCCTCCTTCTTTTGTTATCTTAATGTGCAAAAGTACATTGATTGTCTTTAAAAAAATTTTTTAATGTTTATTTTTTGAGAGAAAGAGAGACAGAGTGTGAGTGGGGGAGGGGCAGAGAGAGAGAGGGAGACACAGAATCTGACCGCAGGCTCCAGGCTCTGAGCTGTCAGCACAGAGACCGACGTGGGCCACAAACTGTGAGATCATGACTGAGCCGAAGTCAGATGCTTAACTGACTGAGCCACCCAGGTGCCCCGATTGATTTTCAAATGTTAAGCTATCTTTGAATTCCTGAAATGTAGCCAATTTTGTTATGATATAATATTCTATTTATACAACACGGCCTTCAATTTGCATATGCATGCATATATGTATTTGCATATATATATTTAGGTTTGTTCATGAAAGAGATTGGACCATAGACTTTATTTCCTTGAAAAATTCAGTTTTTATTATCAAGGTTATGTTGGTCTCTTTGCTTGGCTTTTTGTCTTCTATTGCACTATTTCCTAGAGAGTCTTTCTTTCTGAAGCACTCTCACCTCTATTTCACTGTTATTTTTACTAGGATGCATGGGAAGAGAGAGTAGAGCATTCTCTGATGTTCTCATTAAGCCTCAGTTTTTTGTTTTTTGTTTTTTTTTTAAGCCTCAGTTTTAGGTAGGCACTGAGAACCTAGGTTTTAGCAGTGTGGCCTTCACACGTGTTCTGCACCTTCTGTAGATGTAATATTTGACTGAATCCTTTCTCCACCCCAAGGGTAGAGCTTCTTTGTACCCCCCCCCCTTGTTTCTGTCTCTTAGATGCAGCGGGTTTCTACCGATGCTCTCCAGCCAGTTTTTATGCTCTTATCCCTGATGTTTAAAGGTTTTGTTCCATAGGGGAAATCAGAGAGATAGGTCTGGATGTTTTGGCAGGAGCTGCTGTTCCCCTCTCCAGAAATGACCATGGAAGACTATAGATATCTCTCCCCACCAACCATATAAGGATAGAGCAAGAAGGCAGCTGTTTGTAAGAACCCAGCCATGCTGGTACCTTGAGGTTGGATTTCTAGCTTCCAGAACTATGAGAAAATAAATTTCTGCTGTTTAAGCCAGTTGATCTATGGTATTCTGTTATGGAAGCCCAAGGTGACTAACACACTGGCATATATGATGTTTGCTTGCCTCTGCTCTGGATAAGCAAATGCTCAGCTTCTGTTTCTCCCCGCAGGTGCCAGTCTCTCTTACTTTGGGATTAATTGTTCTGCGACCTCAGTTCTCAGAAAGGTTCAAGAAAAGTAATTGATTTTCAATTTGTCCATCTTCTTTCTTGTTTTAAAGGTGGGAGTGGTGCTCTTTCAAGCTCTCTACTTTCTGAGCTGGACTGAGAGGTTAATTAACGACAGCCCGGCCACGCGGCCCTAACCCACTTCAGCAACAGGCGACAATGAAAAATATACCTCAGATACAGTCCTGAAATGGTATCATTCTGCACAACAGAGCTGCTATAGGGCAACCCACACAGGAAGATAAATAGAAACTGAATTGGCTTTCCCTCTCCTCTTGAAGTATATATACCCTAAACATATTTTCTGGACTAATAATGAGAACCTGTTATCTGATACATGGTCTGTAATGTCACCAAGTATTTGTAAAGGGGCTGTCTTGGAAAATTTGTTAAGTATACAAGACATAAAGCAGAATTATGGTGGATATGCCACTTAAGGCCCCCTTTGAGGAAGGATCTGCTGCTGAACTGTGGAAAGTGCCATCAGTGGGCCGCATTCAGGCATCAGCTTATGAAGAGTTTGCCTCAACTACTGAGGGCTGCCTTGCTACAAGTCACAACCTTCCCAGGCTCCTCACATCCAACGACTGAGACGTGGGGGTTATTTCTGATGCATAGCACTCACTCCAGGGCTCCTTACCAGGTTGGTCGAGAATTGGTTGTCTTTACATCGCAGTTCAAATTCTCCACCTGCCCAATCCTGCTTCCTCCTCTTTTTTTCCCATGGTGTGGATCCTTAGTAAATATCTAGCCCTCCAAACTCCTCATCAGTACCTGCTTCCAGAGAATCCAACATGAAACAGCAACGTACTTTAATTTTTTCCTTTTTAGTTTTGTATCTTCATATCATTCATAGAGGTATTACACTGTAATGCCAAAAAACGTGTTCATGACTGTTGACTGATTTGGTTGATTAGAATCAATGAGAAATGAGATGGATGTAAACAACCAGGGTTTTTTTTTAATTTTTCTAATTAAAAAATTTTTTTAGTGTTTATTTATTTTTGAGAGACAGAGTGCAGGTAGAGGAGGGACAGAGAGAGAGAGAGAGAGAGAGAGAGAGAGAGAGAGAGAGAGAGAGAATCTGAAGCAGGCTCCAGGCTCTGGGCTGTCAGCACAGAACCTGACACGGGGCTTGAACTTACGAACCATGAGATCATGACCTGAATCAAAGTCGGTGCTAAACCGGCTGAGCCACCCAGGTGCCCCACAAACTTAGTTTATTGTGGGATGCAGTGCATTACATTTTTTTTTACCCTTGACTCCCTCCTTGATTACTCCCTTTCCCTCTTTCCCCACATCCAATCCATCCAAATGTGTTTGAAGCCCTACCTTCAAATGTCTCTCTACCTATTTCTTTACATATTATGTTCAATATTCTAGTCCAAGCCATTGTTATCATTTGCCTGGACAACTGCAGAAGACTCCTGACTTTTTCCCCTACTTCGATCCTTTCCTATCCCCAACCTGTCTTTTATTAATTTTTTTGAGTTGAGATATAATTCAATCCTTTAAAATTGTTTTTCCAGTCAATCCGCTTTTACAAAGAAACCAGAGCGATCTTTAAGAGCCCTTGCATAAAAATCTTTGATTGATTTTCATTACACTTAGAATAAACCCAAATTCTTTAATGTGGTCAACACAGCTTTGCATGAGCTAGCTGGGCTTATTTTGGCATTGCCTTCTATTCTTCTTGTCTTCACTTCATGTCTGCCTGTTCCTTGACCCCATCTCTTCCTGCCCCAGGGCCTTTTCCTCATAGTCCTTCAACTAGAATGCCTCACTAGACCATTGGCTGGGTCAATGTCACCTTTCAGTACAAGTAACACCTCTTCTGAAAGACTTTCCCTGATCATTCTACCAAAAGTAGCTTTCCTCCTTTAATCACATTTCCCTTATCTCACTTTTTATTATTCAAAATTACCCAATTTTTAAAATTTGCTTATGATCTAGCTTACCCCAGTAGAATATCAGCTATAGGAGGTCAGATCCCAGGGTGCCTGGGTGGCTCAGTCGGTTAAGCGTCCTACCTTGGCTCAGGTCATGATCTCCTGGTTCGTGAGTTCCAGCCCCGCATCAAGCTCTCTGCTGACAGCTCAGAGCCTGGAGCCTGCTTCGGATTCTGTGTCTCCTTCTCTCTCTACCCCTTGTCCACTCACACTCTGTCTGTCTGTCTGTCTCTCTCAAAAATAAATAAACATTAAACTATTAAAAAAAAAGGAGGCCAGATCCCTTATCTATCTTGTTCACTTCTGTGTCTAGTTCCTAGAATATTATAATTCCTGGCTTTACAAATATTTATTCAAAAAATGAATAAATGGCATCGTTGAACCTATTGACTTTTGCTAAATGTTAGCATCTTATAAACATGGATTATCATAATCTTTCAAAGTATAGCAGTTAAGCATGTAGGCCTTTAAGCCAGATTGCTTGGATTCAAATACTAGCTTTATGTATTCCTAAGTGTTGTGATATTGAGCAAGTTACATATCTCTCTGTAAGTTTCTTTCCTCACCCACCTCCCTCCATGGGGATAATAGTAGTAGCTACCTCAAGGGTTAAGATGAGGGTTATATGAAATAATCCATGCAACATACTTAGCCAAGCCAGGTACATAGTAAGTGCTCCAAACATATTAGTTATTAATTGTAGTATAGGGAGTTACGTGGAGATCTTGCCTTACACGTAGGTAGAACCAGCAGTCATCTGTATGGTAAGCTTGAGGGGCAGTGGGAAGGTTTTCTTGCTTCAGAATCTTCTACATGTCTGCTAAATTGCTTGACATTTTATCTTTGGGATTTTTTTCCTTTGGATTTAGTCATTGTTTGTCCCTACCAAGCAGCTATGCAAGTTGGACAAGAAATGACTGAGAGAGAGAAGATAGGGTTCCCAGACTGGGAGAGACCAATGTAGAAGTCAATCAACAAAGATGGGTGCAGGTGGCAGATAGACTGTATTAGGGAAGATGCAGAGAGGGTGAGAACATAGGTGAGGGACTATACATAAGAAGGAGGGCTCCTATCCTTGGAAAGACTTGGAGGAAGTAAAGCCCTCAGATACAAAGAGCTGGATCTGGAAACCAAGTCAGAGATTAAGGAATAGATAATATCTAGTTCTTGGACTGGGGTATAAGATAGTTAATGCAACTGGGGGACAACTCAGCTGGCCTCAGGCTGAGCCAAAAGGTCTTAGAGAGCTCCTGTAAAAGGAGTGATATTGGTCTCAGATTTAGTCATTTGGTTATAATAAAACTAGAAGTATCTGAGAGCTAGCATCCGGATCATGAGATCTTTACACGAAGCATGGTTGGTACAGTAACAAGGAGTTGGGCTAGAGTCAGACACTTATATTTCAGCTCTGCTGTTTATAATGTGTCTTAATTTGAGTGGGATACCTAACTCCTCTGAGCCTGAGTTTCTCTATCTGATGAAAAAGAAAATAATAATATGTTTCTAATAGAAGTTTTTTGGGAAGATTAATTGAGCTAACATGTGAATGCATTCTGCAGAGTTCCAGGTACAGAATAGAAGCTCAATAAATGATAGTTTCTCTCCCTATTATTGGTCATTTATATGTTAGGGTGAATGTTTTTGCATTCGCTCAATTAATAATAGTTCTTTTTGTCTGCCAAGGGCAAAACATCTGTAGCAGTGAATGGTTTGAATAGGGGAAGGTGGGAAAAAAAAGGAAGAAGAAGTGATATTGAATGTTACTCCTGGATGGAGTATCCAGTGGGGTATCACTGATATGCTTTAGGATACTCCAGAGTAGTCCTTTAGAAACTGGGGGAGTGGCTTGCATATACCCCAGTTAATTCTCTTCATTTTACCCTTTACTTCCAAGATAAGTATTCTCTTTTCTTATTTCCTTGCTATATCACAGGAATTACTGAGTGTACCTTTATTCTTGTGAATATTTGATCATTGTCTTCTTCATGGGGCTGCCTGCTCCATGAGGGCAGGGAACCCACCGTACGCGATGTGAACACAGTATGCAAAATGATCACAACAGCACCTGAAACATAGGCAAGGGACACCAGGATTGGGAAGAGGAACATTAAAATATTGAAAGTGTTGAGATAATTTAACTTCTCTTTCTTTACGGTTTTGCCTATGGCTTTCAGAATTGTTACAATGCTGTACAGACACTAAGATTCACTTGAGAGATGTTGAAGATTTATAAACGCTTATCATTATCCACATCATGGGTACAACATTCTAGAAGGTCTTCAGGAGAACTTTTGGAAGATAATTTCCACTATAAAAAGTCTACTGACAGTAAATTATGTTCCTATTTTAACTTTTATCAAGATTTTTAGATTCAAACATGAAAAATAACCTAAAAATTAAACAACACTTTACTTACCAGAACTTTTTTTTTTGGCATTTGCACAAAAATGAAGGTTGTTAAACTCGAACAGCTAAAGGTTTTTCTTGGAGAGTGGATGTGAAGTATGACATCTTCGTTTTTGGTAAAACACCAAAAATAATGATGTGGAATTAAATGAGTTCACTAGTTTTCAAATGAAAATAATTCAGGGAAAATAATGCATGAGAGGCCGTCACTTAAGGACATTTTTTTTTTGCACTTACCTATCTCAAATTGTTAGGATATGATTGTGATGTTTTCCTAGTAACCTGTCTACATATTTGAGTAACTGTTTCCATTATTTCGAAATTAAGCAAGCAAGAAAAAATATTTTAACTTCTCTTTCCAGAGTAAGTGAAATAAGCATTTTCTACATACTTTCCTTAACTACCATTTATTGACCCACTACTATGCATCAGGCATTGGCCAAGTCCTTTAAATATGTTTTCACTGTCTTCATAAAAGTTCCAGATACTATTACTATTCCTATTTTTATAGATGCGAAAACTAATGCTTGCGTAAGGTCACCAATTGAATAGGAACGGCTGAATTTCCACACAGCCTCCATTATTGAGGGTTTTTTTAAAAATTTATTTTGAGAGAGAGTGCAAGTAGGGGAAGGGCAGAGAGAGGGAGAGAGGGAGATAGAGAATCCCAAGCAGGCTTCCAGCTGTCAGCGCGGGAGTCTGACGAACCCACGAATGGTGAGATCATGACCTGAGCCGAAGTCCAACTTAGCTTAACCCACTGAGCCGCCCAGGCACCCCCTAAGTTTCCATTAAAATATGTTATATCCTCTAAACTAACATTCTAAAAATGTTAACAAGAAAAATATCATTTTAAATACCAAACAGAAATCAAAGAATCAAATAAAACAAAATAGTTTCTTTTCTAATGTGTTCAATTAGTAATAGTAGCTTCTATGAAAAGATTTTTATATAAATCTCTTTATATAAACTTTTATACAACATATTTTATTATTTGTATATAATATATACTTATATATATTTATATAAAGTATTTTTATATAAATCTTTTTATATAAATCTCTTAGCTAACGGGTCACTACAGATAATGTCACTGATTTCCAGTCTCCTTATTGGGAATAATGACCTACTGAGCTAATCATAGTGATGACATTTTTTTTCAGAAAGGAGACATGAAAGGAGAATGAAGACATTTATCAATGTAAACATTCATTCATTTAAAATCTTTTCCCAGCTGATCATGGGGTATTATCTTTGTTGATATGATAAAGAGGCGGGGGTAAACACATCATAAAACTCCCTAACTTGGCTCCTAGGCAAATAGCTTCTCTGATAGAGGAAGGATATGCCATCCCTCAAACCGGCAATGACAGGATGCTCTCAGAGACAGCAGGATCTCTCTCTGCTCTTGACAAACAGTAGTGAAGAATTAGCGATTATTGGCATTTGTCAAGTCTGCTTCTATGGCAGGAAAACGGAAACAGCAGCAATCATGCTCAATTTAAGTCTCCCGTGATGTCAGGCTTTTTCACGGACTCGCATGGACATCTGAAGAGACTCAAAAAGGTTTACAGATGTGCAGGCAGCCATGACAGTGACGCTGCCAACGTGGCCCATGGATCAACTAACGATTAAGACATCAAAAGCGATCCCTGTAGCTTGTTGACAGCTGGTTCAATTGTTTGCACCTGTTTCCCCTGCATTACACATGTGTCTGGAATGGATTATTCTGGCTTGTGCTGGAAACATTTCACCTTTCCTCATGGTGACGTCCTCCAGGAACATCACTGCCAAAGAGCAGGCCACTCTCTATAAGGGCCCACAGAGGGGAGCCCGCATGGTGTGCTTTTAAAAACGGCTCTGGGATGTCAAGGCCTGACAAGGTTATCAGTTAAGGTTAGTTCTTGTTAACAGTTAACGGTGACATATGAACAACGTTTCTCCTATGCCTCCAATAGGAATAATGGAGAAAGCTCTGTGATCTCACAGGGATAGTCAACCCTCACCTCTTCTTCAGATAACAGTGTCACCATCCATCCAGCCATCTTGAATCCGTAGTGGAACTAGATGGAAGTATAAGTAACTCAATGAGCCATTCCCTTGGTCCCCTAGTCTTCCCGTTGCTGAGAATACCTCTCTCACTCTCAGAGCCAAATTTACCGCGAAGCTGAGGAAGCCCAAGCTTCACATTCTTGCAATTGCATGGGCTCTTTCCCAGGTTCTGAGAGATGCCCTCGCAAGGGGTTCACATGGTTACATATTTTTGCAAAATGTGCAAAAGTAAGACATTTTAACCACAGTGGGTTAGGACTGCTGTTTCTTTCCACTTTGACTTCTCTTCTGACATACTTCCCATCATGTGATGTGGTGTTGGAGTGGTTGTGGGCACTTTTCGTGTCTGGCTAAGGGGAAGCTGCGTTGGGGACACATTTAGTTTGGGTTTAGTGGGAAATTTTTATGCGGTTTGCAGTCACTTCCGTGTATATATGTTATTGCTGGCTTCCAGGAATACTCCTACTGTCCATTATTTATACCTAATTTTGAATTCATAGTTCTATATTTTTTAAGGAGGATCCTCTAAACTGTAAAAGTTGCAAGGTCCAAAAAACCTGATATCTCCCTCTAGCTCCTTGTATCTAGTCACCAAATCCTGTCAATTCCATCTAGCGGTATGCTGGTCAACTGACTCTCAAAAAATAAAAAGCCCTGATTTATAGTGTGTGCTAATATCTGTCACTTTCTATTTCAGATACCAAGCTACCAGTGGTTTAACAACCAGCTCACAGGGGCACCTCGGTGGCTCAATTGGTTAAGTGTCTGACTGTTGATTTTGGCTCAGGTCATGATCTCATTGTTTGTGGGATCAAGCCCTTTGTAGGGTTCTGCACTGACAGCACAGAGCTTGGATGGCATTCCCTCTCTCCCTCTCTCTCTGCTCCTCACCCCCTCTCAAACTAAGTAAAAACAAAACAACAACAAAAAACCAACCAGCTCACAGAATTTCTGACTATGTGACAATTGACTATGGTAAGCTGGTACAACATGGCTCCAATATGCCACTAATTTTCTTCAGGAATAATTTTATGAACTGGCCTCTCTTCTTCATTTCTTTTTTCTTCTTTTAAAAGTTTATGTATTTTTGAGATAGACTGCAAGCATGGAGGGGCAAGGAGAGAGGGAGAGAGGATCCCAAGCAGGCTCCGTGCTTTTGTTAGCACAGAGCCCAATGTGGGACTCAGACTCACGAACTGTGAGACTATGACCTGAGCAGAAATCAAGAGCCGGATGCTCAACTGACTGAGCCACCCAGGTGCCCCTCTTCTTCATTTCTAATGTCCTTAGTTCAGAATTTCATCTTGCCTCAATCCCATCCTCCCAAGACCATTCTTAACATCTTCTTATCCTGTTTCCCCTTACCTGGCTGTTGTGAGCACAGTATATTTTATAGAATACCACTAGATTTACTGCTTAAGATGCAAATTGGACCATGTGAGCCTCTTGTTGTAATCCTCCTCTGGCCTCCCCATTATCCATAGGGGAAAAATTTAAGTTCCAAACTTGTTTATAAGTTCCTTCATGTTCTGGCTCATACACATCATCTGGCCTCATCTCCCTCCATAGCATTGGAGCTTCCTGAGTGAACTCAACAATTCCCAAACATGCTGAAACCATCACTTTTCTGGGCCTTTGTTCATGCTCTGCCTCTGCTTCTTTCCTTTCTCTGCTTGGCAAACTCCTATGCACATGTCTATACACTGGCCTATTTTTCAGACTATGGAAAGGTTTCCCTAAACGACGGTTCCCTCAAGGATGTCTTCTGTAGGGACTCATGAAATTCACAAAAGTTTACTTTGAAGATCCAGGACAAAAAGAGGGACAAAAGAATGAAATATCTCCATATCAGGAGTTACATTTCCCCAAATTCCCTTTGTACCTCACCAAACAGTACCCAAAATAATATTGTCCCAACAAATAAGACCACTCTTTCATTACTGGCTCTAAAGCACATTACTCACTGTTGCAGGATAAAAGAAGATGAATATAGATTTGGGATCCCAGGCTAGGAGTGTGAATAGTTAACTTCAGGTTTCCTGCCCAAATCAGCTCTCAGAGATAGTCATTAAAATAATGCTCTCTGCTTGTTGAACCAATAACGTATCATATTGTCACATTCAAAAAACATTCTGTATCTCTTGTACTTCCAGTTGCCTTCCCTGTGAAGGTCACTCAACATCATAAGGTTCTTGGGTCTTCCAGCAGGATTCTTTCCATACTTTTTATGGCACTCATGAGGATGTACATGGCCATCTGTTAATACGCCTATCTCCTATGGCTAGACTGTACACTCCTCAAGAATAGGAACCATGTCTTGTTAAACTTGATATTCTCAAGGCCTGACTAAATGGGCCCTCGATAGCATTTAGAAATCTTCAATAAGTATGTGCTGAATATAGAACGGATGGATGGATATATGAATGAAAGGATGAAGTAGGTGAGGCAGTGGTCAAGGTAGGAGAGATGATTTTTTCCACATCGATACAAGTGGAAGTCAGAATACATCCAACATGATAGAAGCAAATGATGAATCTGGAAATAAACAGTGGAAGCTTTTGGTTTTGTGGCTATTAGTGTTTCCAAGTATAATGTCTTTATGAAATTAATCCTTTCTCTTGATATGACAAACTTTAAACATTAAAAAAAGAGACATAGTTGGGATAATAGGACAAACTACCAGAATTAAAGCCAGGCTTATGCCTGTAGTGAGTACATGATGAACACTTAATGAATATTAAGTGTTGTTTAAGAAAAGGGAATAAACAAGGCCTACTGGGGGAAGCTAAGAGAGGAGAGAATGAAAAGCAATGTACAAAAGAAATGCAGAGGAGGCTGCTATCATAATAAAGAAATTTGCTATTGGCTCTGTAGGAAAAAACTGGGATGGGGCAGGCACAGGAATACAGGAAGGAACAAATACAGAAAGGTATCTAGTAAACCAAGTGAAAAAAAGTGGTAAGAATTTCTGAAATGGGTGAGTAGATGGTGGCAGGCACCAGTTTCATAGACTGATTTGCAGAGCACTTTCTCGTACATTATAAATACACATCATAGGACTGATGTTTCTAAACTTTATGACAGTGTTTCCCATACTGTGTTCTATGGAACACTAATGTTTTCAAGATGGCAATGGTTGTTTCACTGGAAAAATATTCCATATACCTTATAATCAAACTTTGCTCACTTAGATGTTAAAGACTAGGGGAATTTCAGAAACATTTATCCCCCACCCCATTTTTACACTTATCCCCCATAAAATTTTTTTTTTACATTTATTTATTTTTGAAAGACAGAGAGAGACAGAGTGTGAACAGAGGAGGGGCAGAGACAGAGGGAGACACAGAAACCGAAGCAGGACCCAGGCTCCGAGCTGTCAGCACAGAGCCCGATGTGAGGCTTGACCCCCATGAGATCATGACCTGAGCCGAAGTCAGACGCTTGACCGACTGAGCCACCCAGGCGCCCCCGTTTATCCCCCTTTTTAACCTAACTTTCCCTAAACAGATTGAACCATTAAACACTTCTTTCACAAAACATCTACTGAGACAGAAAGGATGAAAATTTTCGTCAGAATGTAGTTTAATAAATACATATGCTTCATCTAATTCACTTCAAAGAGTGTGACATGGAGGGAAACTGTTTATTTCAACCGATCTGAATTTTTAGTAACCACAGAGACAAAATACACACAAGTGACTTACTATTTGAAGTTCAATTTTCTTCTCTGTGGTATCGTGATGAATGACTGCCCCACCAATGTGAAGATGATGGGAATAGCACCTTTGAAAATGCTTTGGAAAATTTTAGAACAGTTGCTGGAAGGCAGCATGACCAGACCACTGGACCAGGAGTCAGGAGGCCTGGCATGCCTGGTTATGCGTGGCATAAATGGCTTTGACAGTTAATCGTGCCGTTAAGTGTGTGGGTTTACAAAAGTTATACGAACTGCCAGGGTTTCACTTTCATATATATATTGCATACGTATGTGCAACGGACTGGATGTAAAAGCTATAATGTCCTGAGTTGAGATTGTTTGACAGTAAGCTGAAAACAAGATGGGACACAGATAAGTGCCCAGTCCAGGGTGAGAAGTTCCTAACAGCTGGGAGTGCTACAAGATAGGAGTTAACTGAAGGGAGAGGATGAACCCACTTTTTCTAGGTAAAGAACCTCTTTGGGTGGTCAGCAACAAAATCAGGAGTGGAGAGCCATGGGCTCACCCCTCCTTCCTTGGCCCTATCCACATGCTTACCATCCCTGTATCAGCTTGAGCCGATCTAGTCCTCCTGCCTGAGGTCATGGGCCAATGGGCACTGGATCTGATAGTACATACGAAACTGTCTCCATTCTTTTATAAAGAGAATGGTCTCGAAATGAACTGATATCCCCTACTTATCTCAGTAAGACTAAACTGAGCACCAGGGCCCATTTGAGCCTGAAGCTATAGACTTTCTGACCATTAATATATGTTTGTGGTCTGTTTGGCACTGTGTGTAGGTATAGAGCCCTCCGACTGTGTCTGTTGTGCCTAGTTTTCCTATTTCCCTGTCTTCCCAAGGCCCTGGTATGTGGTTTTGCCTTCCATCTTCCTGGAATGACTTGAGTCTAGATTTGGCCTTTTGTCTAATTCCTGTAGTTTTCTTTTCTGCCAGGGCTTAAAGAAACATCTGATTTCCAGGTTTTTATTAGGACATTTTGGCCTTCCACTGTATAGTCTTCCCATAGCCTTGGGGACATTCTTAAGCACATACCATGGGACGAAGTTATCTGTTGCAAAAATGTTTAAAACGGCTTAAAATGTGAGTTTTTTTTTTGTTTTTGGTTCACGAACTATGTGCAAATGACAAAAATGCCCGCTATGACACTGATGAAAATCTTATCATCTTTTAGAAAAACAATTTTGTGGATTACTATTGATACTTAATTGATATCTATAATCACTGCCACCTCAAAGCCTGTGTGCTCTTCCATTGTTTGTATCTCAACATTATCCCCACGCCATTAGCCAGGGTCAGACCTCCCTGGATTTGGTCTTAAATGGCCAAAGTATTCCTCCTGCCAAGCTGGTCAGACTCCAAAGTCAGTCCCAGCTTGTTCTTGTCTCCCAGATGGCCCAGACATGTGATCGCCAGCTTTGTGCAAAGAAGGAGTAGGAAGGGTACAGTGGAATCATATGCACATTTTACTAAACAAGTCCAACTACAGGAGCTCAGGGAGATAGGGTGGAGATAATACCATAGATCTACCTACCATTTTGCCAACTGATTGTGCAACTGGGTGCCGGCAGGAAATGGAAGGCAGAAATCATTTCTCTCGATCAGTCTTAGTTCCCGTTTGTTTCTCCATGGTGTGAGCATCTCATTGGGCTAAGTGTGATTACAGTATTAAACACACACACACACATACACACACACACACACACACACATATACCTACCACATGGCCCTCTCGTTCAATTCTCTTGAACAAAAGAATGAGAGTTTTCATCAGAATGTAGTTCAATAAATATATACGCTTCATCTAATCCACTTCAGAGAGGTCCCTGAGTGTGACATGGAGGGAAACTGTTTATTGCAACCAATCTTAATTGCTGCTCAACCAAAGAAATAGTCACCTGGGCCAAAGCTGTAAGCAAAATGGTTCTTCCGGAGGAGTACTGTCCTGTAAAATTTTTGTGATGATGGAAAAGTTCTATAGTTCGTAGTGTCCAGTATGGTAGCAAGTAGTCACACGTGGCTAGGGAGTACTTGACATGTGGCTCGTGTGACAGAGAAATTTAAACTAATACAAATTAATTTAAATGAAATAGCCTCATGCTGCCATATTGAATGGCATTAGTTTTCTGTTTCGGCATGACAGAGTTACCACAAACTTAGCGGTTTACATACCCATTTATAATTACCTCACAATTCTTTAGGTCAGAAGTCTGAGATCCTTTGATTTCTCTGGTTAGAATCTTGAAAGACTGAAATGAAGGTATTGGCTGGGCTGGGCTTTTATCTGGAGATTTGGGAAAAATCTGCTTGTAGGCTCATTTAGTTTCTCGTGGTTATAGGTCTAACGTTCTTGTTCCTGGCTGGCTGTTGGCCAGAGGTCACTCTCAGTGGCTAGTGGCCAATCCGTGGTCCTCCCACATGGCACATTCCAACTGCAAACCAGAAAGTGGCTTGTTGATTTCTTTCAGTGCTTTGAATCTCTCTGATTTCTCCTGCTACCAGCCTGTGAAAACACTCTGGTTTTAAAGGGCTCACTCAATTGGGTCAGGCCCACCCAGTTAATCTGCCACCTATTTTATTTTAAGGTGAACTGACTAAGGACTTTGCATCTGCAAAATGTCTTCACAGTGGTACTTAGGTTAGTGTTGAATAAACACTGACTTAAACACTAACTTAGGTTAGTGTTGAATAATCAGGATGGGAATTCAGGAGGCCACCTTTAGCATTCTGTCTACACAGTCACCTTCTTCTTAAGATTTCCAATGGTAATTTTAGTGTTTATTTTTGAGAGAGAGAGAGAGAGAGAGAGAGAGAGAGCAAGCATGAGAGAGAGAACACAAGCAAGGGAGGGGCAGAGAGAGGGAGACAGGATCCTAAGTGGGCTCTGAGCTGACAGCAGAGAGCCTGATGCGGGGCTAGAACTCATGAATCATGAGATCATGACTGGAGTCAAAGAGGGATGCTTAAGTGACTGAGTCCACCCAGGTACCCCAAGATTTCCAATGGGTGGGTAATTTTGACCAGGCTTGATTTTTGTATTTCACACTAACTTTAGAACCCAACTCCCAAATAAAACATGATCTCATACTAGATAGAGTAACTTCATTGCTTTGGTTTTGAATTCTTTTCTATTCTCTAGAATCACTTTAAAAATGTAGAAACCTAAGAGTTAGTGGCTGGAAGTTGTAGGTGGGGTGGAGCGAGAGCATATGAACCTGTGTCTACTAAGACTGTCACTTTTAACGCTCTAGTTATGATTAGGTGATATATAGATGAGATGGGCTGATGGAATTGTGGGGAAGGATGATGGCGAGCCAGCTGAGGAGGGCCAGGAGGAAGGAGGCCGATGGAAGGACTTAATGGCTACTGAAGCCCACCTTCATTTATCTCTCTCAAAATTATCTACCACTTTGGCATTTGAGCCATAGGTTGCCACTCATTGAGCATATTTTGAGAGCTATTAAGGTCAACAAAACAGCATGATTTGTTAAAAAAGAAAGATCCCTCAAATCCTTTCAAAGTGATATCAGTGTGTGTTAATGGAAGCATTATGTTCCAAACCAGGAAAAAAAAAAAGAAAAAAATTATTTCCAGCAACTTGGCACTCATCCTGCCTGAACATATTTCAACTGCTTTTAGTTTGGGATACCACATGTTGAAAAAGAGACAAATTAGAGAAAATTCAGAGAATGGCAACCAACATGATAAAATGTCTAGTTAAAAGTCCATGGCGTGGCCCAAGGGATTGGTAATGGGATGTAAATCCTCCCGAGTCAGCACTTCATTGTTAGCAGTGTCTATCTAATGGCTGTCGTCACTGCTTCTATTCAGAGACCAGCATGGGAGGAACCGAGCGTTGGTTGGTACATGGTTTGGAATGTTGTAGTTCATGTTCCAAGTAGCATCGCCGTCAGAGTCTTTTTCACCTCTCTGGTGAAGAAGTGAAGAGTTTAAACACAAAGGCTAAATCAGGTATTCAGTTTGACCTGAGCCAGTTGCTTCCAAGTTTGGCCGGATGCATGTTACTTGCTCTGAGCAGTAGTCTTTGCTGTCTGTATTTGAGTTAGGAGTGAGAGAAATTCTTTTTCTCGAGTTTAAATAAATATCCACAGCAGTTGAACTATTTCCAAGAAGTTTTCAATCTGCTTCAAGTTTAAGTTAAAAAACCAGAATGTTAATTTATTTAACTACAATGAGAAGTAAAACGGTAATCTAAACTGCAACGCGCATGTTGGTGAAATCCGTGCATTCTACACTTCTAGGAAGACCTGTGATGGAAGCCGAATCATAATTGGAAGCGTGCTCTGTGGCAGCACAGTGTTCTTTAGGTGATTCTAAAATACCTGGATGTGTCTGTGCATCTACGATTTTTTGGTAAGTCTGGATGACTGTCCAGGTTGTTTGGTGGGATGAGGTCTAGAATTTGTGAGACCTCTGGTTCAGTCATGGATCTGAGAATTAACTCACTGAGTGATGCTTGGTAGAATGGTAAAATAAGAAACTGGCAATAAATGATCTCTAAGACCTTTTTAATTGTAAAATTTGATTTTATGTATGTTCTCTGTAGGCAGCTAAGTACATAGATAATTAACTCTCATGTTCTGTTCACTAAAGACCTCATGGCTTTTTATAACTATCAGTCAATTTAATAAACATTTGTTCATGGCTTCCTGTGTGCAAATATAGTGTTAGGCATGGAATTAAACATAATCTCTTCCCACAGAGAATTTAAATTTTTTAAACAACTAATTAAAATGATGATTATAATTACAAATTAACATAAATATTAATGCATATGAATGATAACATGCATATCATAGTATAATAAGTATAATGACTGATGACAGTATAAGACAGAATCAAATAAAGCCAGCAAAAGAGGTGCAGACACCTGTGGGCTATGATATGGGGGAGGGAAGATATACATAACTTACAGAGATTAGAGAAGAGCATAATATTTGAACCGGATTTTTAAGAATGAGTGTATTCAGCAAACTGAGAACCACTGGTCTGGAGTCAGGGTTGGAATTGCTGTAATGGTGACGTGAAATTCAGTTTGCCTGGTAGGACAGGAGGCTATGGCAAAAAGCTAATGGCACCTTAGCTTCAGGGTCTCCCAACTGCATGGACCACTTGTGTAATAGTACACTCGGGCTGCCATAACAGGATTCCACAGACTGGATGGCTTAAACTGCGGCAATTCATTTTCTTGCAAATTAGGAGGTTAGAAATCCGAGATCAAGGTATCAGCAGGGCTGGTTTCTCCTGAGGCCTCTGTCCTTGGCTCGTAAATGGCCACAAGTTCTCTGTGTCCTCGCATGGCCTTTTCTCTGTGCATGCACATCCCTGGTTTCTCTGTCTATTCTTATACAATACTCTGTTGTATTGTATCCGGTACATACATAAGGTACGATGACCTCATTATACCTTAATTATCCCTTAAAAGGTCTTATCTCCAAATACAGTCACATTGGGGGTTAGGGCTTCAATATATGGTTTGAGAGGATAGGGCACAAAATAGTCTATTACAACTTCTAAGGATCTGAGAGGGGATCTGGCCTTGAATTCACATGATGTGTGTGTGTGTGTGTGTGTGTGTGTGTGTAAAGTAAGATTCTTTTTGTATTCTTTAAGAGTGCCCCCTCCCCACCCCCCATAGGATAGGCTTTAGGCCCCGTGCAGTGTGGGTCCACCTTCTGTCTGAGGGCAAGATATTCATTAGGCCCACTGTTCAGCAGGAGAGGTAGACCGGAGGAGGGATGATGTGGGGGGAAGTGGGCAAGTGAGAGATTCCTCTGTTGTTTGACATGGAGGACATAGGGGCTGATGTGAAATTCCCAGGTTCTGATGGAGCTGTGAAAACTTTTAGATTTAGGGGATCAATACGTAGGAATTAAATGTGCAGGTCTTCAGCAATTATCTTAATCTTCCAATCCTACACCAATAATGTCAAAAGGAAGCAACATTAATGGGAATCCAAAGGAACAAAACCTAATGGAGCAGAAAGGGCATATAAGGCATAGAGGAATGTACCATTAAAGTTGGGAGAAAACACAGAGTTGATAGAGATGAAGTAGGGGAACCATTCTGATTCTTTTCTTTCTTTCTTTTTTTATTCTGGCATGACATAAATGTAAATTAGATTTAGGAAAAGATTTCTTGGTCTCAGGGTCAGGAGAAAGCAGTTCATATTCCTAAAGACTGAACATCTTTTAAGAGGGGCATGGATTCTATTCCTCTCCTTCCTTGAAGGCTCTCTGTTGCTCCTCCTGAATTCCTGCTCCTCGTCAGTCACTTGGGATGCTCGTGAGGAATGAAGATTTCCTATTCCCAGGCCTGATCCCAGAAGGAATAAATCGGAATTCTTGGTGGGTAGGCTTCCCAAATCTTCATTTTGAAAGTCTGGATTTGATTTTTTTACTCTCTAGAGATTGAGGTGTATTGCCCTATATATATATAGTGGAGTAGAGTACTACTCTTGATTCTGGTATTGCTACCTTTAATATATATGGATTACAACAAGAAACTACTATTTTTGGAGAAGTTATTTTAAGCTATGTACTGTTGTAAGCAACATATTCACTTGATTTTCACAGTAAACTTTTATGGTGAAGATCATGCAGATGAGAAACCAAGACTCAGAAAAGTTAAACAGATTTCTCAAGGCCACGTAAAGTAGTAGTATTCAAAAAAGTGAAGGGGAAAAGAGAACGAAAATTTGGTAAACATACTAATTTGCAAATTTTTCTGTTATGCAAAAAACTATGTTAGAGTTATCTGTTACCTCAGTTGTGTGGATGTTATAATACATATGAACTCCTAAGACGCTTGCCTGCTTGGGCATTGCCGAACTCAACTGTTAAACTGATATTCTGATGAAATGGAATGCCAGGAAATTCCACACACTTGTGGCAGAAGAAATAGATTTCATGCACTTTTCTTGCCAATACTAACATCCCTCTATGACACTTATGAGGCTATGGAGACTTGTTTGCTTGGCTAATGTTCACATTTTTGGTTTGATAAGAAATTTGGGCAGCTTTAGAAATAAGGTGTGTAACTTTGGAAAATACGAACAAAAACCTGTTGTGTGATAATCTATTTTCTTTCAGTAGGATGTGAGCCCATAAGTATGTTTTATTTTTATGAAGCAAAATGAAACAACTCATAATCAAAACATTTACTGGGAATGTTACAATATTCCATCCCATAGTCCTCCACAGTTTTTAAAAAAAAATTTTTTTAAGTTTATTCATTTTCGAAAGAGAGAGGCAGAGCATGAGCAGGGGAGGGGCAGAGAGAGAGGGGGAGACACAGAATCCAAAGCAGGCTCCAAGCTCTGAGCTGTCAGCACAGAGCCCGACACAGGGCTCAAACTCACTAACTGAGAGATCATGACCTGAGCCAAAGTCAGACACTCAACCGACTGAGCGGCCTGGGCACCCCCCTTCACAGTTTTATTTAAAGGAAGATCATTTCCATTCATTGGACCAAACAACATAATAAAGTTTCTTGAGGCAACTCTTGGCAATTACCATATAAATTTATAACACAAGCAATGTGTGTATTCCTTCAACCAACTTACATTTCAAATATACAGAAAGAAATAAAATATCCATGTTATTATATTTAGACTGACTGGATATCATGATAAGAGATGGCAAAGGAAAAGAATCCAAGTTGATGTAACTCAATTTAACAAATGTAATTCTGCCTAAATTAAGAGGTTAATTATTTCAAAGATGTTTTATTTCTGCAGATGAGAATAAGTATTTACTTCTTTTAATATTTACTTAAATAAAAGTTTCTGGTTTCCAAACACTTTTATAGTTTAAAAATATTTTGAAATATGCTGAAAGATCAAAATAAATAGAATTCACCTGTCATCTAAGTTTGGATTTTATTAAATAAAGGCACTAAAGACCCCTTCCAGCTGTACATTTTTCTCCTCTCAGGGTTAAAAACTATTGGCTAGCTATTTGATGTGTATTCTTCCTTTTTTCCCTAGGTTTATACTTTATATGCCTGTATACATCAGATACCCTAAATTATAATATTATTAAATATACTTATCTAGAATCAGTTTTATTTACAATAGTATAGGTATTTTTCTAGGTCACTTCATGCAGGATTTTTTTTAACATTTCAATGTCTGTGTATTGTTGCTATGGAACCATTCCCCCATTCATTTTTTATATTTTTCCTCTATTAGGTTTTTTCTTCTTTTTGCTGATGTAAACAATTTTTCAATGAATAGCCTTGCCAAGTATGCACATTTTGAATTTCAGTAGATATTGACAAGCAAATTACTTTCCACAAAATTTGTCTATTTTCCCCACGATTTGTATTTGTAAATTTGTATTTGTATATTTTCCCCATGGAGCTGGCTGTTAGCAGTCTTTTGTATCACTGACAATCTGCTAAGGGCAAATTGCATTTTTTTTACTTTGCAATAAAGAACTGGATGATTTTGAGTGTTTCATACATTTAAATTTTTTCTGGTATAATTCTAAAAGGTACATGTACTCTAGAATCAGATGCTTAGGTAGGACTAAACACCACTTAAAATAACTACTATTCACATCTTTAATGTCAGATTAAAAATACATTTTAGGGGCCCCTGGGTGGCTCAGTCGGTTAAGTGTCCACCTCTGGCTCAGGTCATCATCTTGTGGTTGATGAGTTCGAGCCCCACGTCTTGATCTGTGCTGACACCTCAGAGCCTGAAGCCTGCTTCAGATTCTGTGTCTCCCTCTCTCTTTGCCCGTCTCCCACTCTCTCTCTCTCTCTCTCTTTCTCAAAAATAGATAAACATTAAAAAATACATCTTATTTGCCAGGATTGGTAATTACTTCAAAATGTTTCAGACATTAACCTGAATGTTTGCTACTTCTGTGGGGGAGTGAGACAAGAAATAAGTATTTCTGCTTGTTCCAGAAATTCAGGCATTTTTTTGTACTTACCATCTGCGCTTTGTTATTGGGAACAATCTTCATCTTTATCAACCCACGTTACAAATTATATTTTTAACTTTGAAATCTATACAAAACACCAAAGATTATGATGCTGGACAGTTTCTGACTAGTGCTAATTTGAGTCTTTCCCTTTGCATTCTCATAAATTAAAACTTTTTTTTTTCTTTAAAATAAGTTATTGGATCTTGGTGGATAAGAAATTGAAATGAGATGCTCTTTACTCAATCAAACCAGCAAATACCTCTGCAGACTTAGTCATAAAACCCAGCACGGAAATAATACTTGCTTCACAATCAGGTCAGAAATGAGAACTGAAACCATGCAAGCCTTAAGATAAGCTACCTGTGTAACCGGGGGGGAAATAGCTGAAAGCCTAATAGAAAGCTTTGTGTTGGAGGACAGTGATTGAAGTTCAAAAGGCTTAGCAGAGGTCAAGTTGGCAATGTCAGGTATTTCCCCAAGTTTACTTCATTCAATTAAGTTGAAACAATCTGCTCCTGTGAGAGTTGGTGGCTTTCCTTACGCGGGGCGGGGTGGCGGGGTGCAGGCAAAGGGATGCTCTGTTTCCTCTGTGCCAGAAGCCATGTCTGGCAATATTTTTAGAAAGAGACTGAGTTGATTTTTGTGGACTCTCTATGGGGAACTTGAGTGCAATACAATGCTTGTAAATCTGGTGGATTTACCAGATACATTTGAAAAGGATGGGGGACGCAGGTATCTGCACGTATTAGCTAACTCTCAGCAACCAAATTCTTCTCAAAGTTGTGTTGCTTCTAAATGGGATGACTCTTCCTGTGTCTGTCACATTAATTGAGCTGGTTTTCTTCTTTGAGTCTAAACTACTGTTGATTGCCTTGACCTCTGCCCAGCTGAGGCACTAAATGCCTTGGATGGAGGGCTTTCTTAGGAGTGCCTGTATTCTCCGCTCAAGGCTGCATGATGCTGGCAGATTTTCAGGTAGGAAAGTGCCCCAAATTGCTTCTTTAAAAAGTAAATGTCGCGTGCCTAGGATTTTGTCTTTTTTCTTGGTATGTTACTTTTCTTTTACTTTTTGTCTTATTTCTTAGTTGGAGTAATTATTTTACAAAGACGAGTGAACTTTGTGGAGGGGTAGAAATGGGACATACCCTGACTCTAGCAAATGATCAGATTACAGAGATAAATTGATATATGAGAGGTTCCGGAATACTGGGTAATTACAGCACATACCTTCAGGAAATTCACACACACACACACACACACACACACACACTCCACATTAACCTCCTGCATATGTGTGTGTATGTATGCGCCTATATAAATTTTAATTACACAAAAAGCTTAGGAGATAAAACCTATTTTTAAGTTGAATCGCACTATCAATGGGTTTCTTACAGTTTAAGATATATTGCTAAAAGCTCATAATCCCAATAACTTTTCATTAGTCAGATACTGAGAAAAACAAATACGGACAAAAATGCTTCCATCCAGTAGTTCCTAAACCTGGCTAATTGTTAAATTCACTCGAGCCCACTCAGGCCTCCTGAATTAGAATCTCCAAAACAGAGATACAGCAACCTAGTTTAACAAGATCCCCGGATGGTTCTGATAATCAGCCAAGTTTGTGAAGCCTAAAATGTCAGTCTAGAAGAATAAGTCATTTTGTTCTGATCAGTTGGATGTCGAAGGAATTGTGCAGTTTACTGAAGAACCACAAATGCGTGGTTTTGGCAATGCGTATAACCGCAGTAGTCATAAGTTGCTTCATTGGAGCTTTCCAATAATAGTAACCTTGATTTAGACGTTGTGAGTTCCATTTTACAGATGAGGGAACTGATATCATTAGTGTTAGTAATTAATTAATACCATAGTTAATTAGTGTCCGAAAGTTAATAACTAGGAAAATCAAGATTCAGTCCCAAGCCTTTTGGCTACATGCCCAGGACTTTCAGCACATTGACTTTTGGTAGCTTGAAGGTGAAAATCAGCAAAAGCCTTTTCACATGGGATCTCTTATTTAGACCTAGCATTTTGCCTGTCATTCTAAAATAACTTTTGAGGTCAGTGTTATTTCAGTTGAGAGTACATTTATGGGGTTGCTGTATGCCTAACTTTGTATTGGATGAGGGGTAGGCCTCTGGGGGGTGGGTTTTACACTCGCAGAATCTTGTTGGGGATGAGGTCTACTTGGGACAAGAGGAGAAAGCAACAAGTTCTAGTGCAAAATGTACCACATGGACGTTCAGTGCTATAGTGGGTAAGAGGCAATCATTTTGAACTAAAATTTTTAGGGAACACTCCAGGAGAAGCAGGATTTCATTTGGGCCTTGAAGAATGGGTTTTGGAAAGTTCAGGAGAAGACATTACAGGTATGGGAACAGCATGAGTAAAGGAGTGAGTGTGTGTCTATGTGTGTGTCTAAGTGTGTATGTGCGTGCATGTGTGTATTTGACCATAGTGCTCAAGAGAGGGCCGGTCCAGCTGGGAGCAATGAGGGAGAGGGAACAGCATATAAAACATAAGGCCGTGCTCTGTCCATCAAAGGAGACAGACTCTGTAGGGCGCTGAGATTGTTGTTGAGTTAAAAGGTACTTTTTGGAGTCACTGCCCTCTTCTTCTATGTTATTTATTATTCTCTCATGTATTTGCTCCCAGCCCCCAGGAAATACTTTAACCTAATGCTTCAAAAGCCTCTGCCATTGTCTAGAATCAAATTAAGCACAGTGAAAATGACTATCGCTCTAAGACACATGGGATTTGGGATGTCAGAAGACACAAAAGCTTCAGCATAATAGAGAGAATCAGCAGGTTCCTGGGATATGACTAATTTTTCTCTGGCTGTTTAGTAACAGGTGGTATTTATCTAAGCAGACTGCCCTGGGCAGCTGGTTGATGGGTTCTTCCAGCTGGACATCTTCTCCCCATTTAGTCCAACCACACCTGCTTCAGACAGCAAACAAGAGCCTTTCTCATCTCCAGTATCTACATGTGGGGGGCTGGGGGTATAGATGAACCGTTCAGCTTCCAGCTGTAGCGTTTCATGATGTCCAAGGATCCCATCTGGCCTCCTACCAGAAAAAAAGAAGTTTTAGGTTTAGAGGTGGGCTTTTTATTGTTTTTTTCCTTCCCAGAGTGGTTTTGTCCTGTTAGGTTGCTTTCTTTTAAAAAAGAGATTTTATCATCGGCTGCTATCATGTGATCAGATTTATCTCCCATGAAAACTTCCTTTCCTTGAAGCATGCACTGACACGAGGGTGCCTGTCCCTTCAAGCTCTTATCGTATTGCATTGAGGAATAGTAGAATAGTCTCATGAAAGATTAATCACTTCCTGTAAGCATCTTGTACCTGCAGACAGGCTATTACTGAAATATGTCTGAAAGAAAACAAGGAAGGATGTTAAAATGTATCAGCCAGGTATTTTTTGGCAGTGTGACTACAAAACTTGTTTGGGTGCCAGCTTTTTTGGAGCCAAAAAGGACTTCTGTGCTGAGTTAATGGATCATAGTTTGTTTTGTACATGAGTAGCAATGTTTTCTTTGTAATGATAGCCAAAACTTTGACACTGCACAGGTATTTCCCTAGAGACTGTGTAAGTGTGTGCATTCTTATTTTTTCCCTCTGTCTCAACTGAATGATTTTAGTTCTGGCAATTTAGAGAACCCTGTACCCTCAGTGCCGGGCCTGCCAGATAGTAGGTGTTCACTAAATATTTGACGACTGACAATCTCTATTTTACAGTTGTCAAGGGGTTTACAACAAAAGTGTGAGAATTTAGAGGATGTCACAGCCTTGGTCCTGAAAATTCCACTAATCAACAAAGCAGTGGGTCCACTACTGCCCTGACTGAAACCTTTCTAAGGCTTGGTGCTAGAGGCTGGATATAAAAAAGAAAATAAAAAAAGAAAGATATGCCCATGGTTTTAAGAAGCTGAGAATTCCTGATAAGGGAAACAGTAACACAGCGACATCAACAGCAACAACAACATTTATTAAGCACTTGCTGTTTTGTAGACCCTTAAGTACTTTGTAGGTATGAATTCATTTGATCCAGAATTATTACCAATATTATTCTAGTTTTTCCTTTGTGTACACCCAGGCACAGGGAGTCACACACCTTTCTGTAATGTACCCACAGCTAGTAAATGATGGACCTGGGGTGCAAATAAAGATTCAAAACCAAACATTGAATTTGTGGAGTGCTCTGTTGGGGTAGGTTCAGGGCGCAGAGAGGAGGCTCTATCAGCTTAATATAATAGGGATTGGGGTAGGGTTTCAGGAGCAGGTGATGTGCAGGCCTTTTTCTCCTCACCTCTACTTCTGACCCT
This sequence comes from Panthera pardus, assembly GCF_024362965.1. NCBI lineage: Eukaryota > Metazoa > Chordata > Mammalia > Carnivora > Felidae > Panthera > Panthera pardus. The sequence continues at coordinate 20,741,313 of NW_026527002.1, forward strand.
GGGATCTGGGATCTGGGACTTCTGTTCCTCTCGAGGTCTGGTCCCAGTGTTTTCCATGGCCTTTGTCACTGACGAGGAGCATTGTGTTCTACTTTATGACCTCTCTTCACTGATGCCTCAATAAGTTCTTCAACTTTCAGCAGCTATAATGATGTCCTTTATGATTGACAGACTCCTGTCTTGGCAAAAATGTAGACTCTGGAGTCAGACACACTTAGATTTGAACCTCGTCTCTTCCATTTGCAAGCTGTGCAATATTGAGCAAGTTACTTAACTCTGTAGGGTTCATTATTCTCACCTCTCTGGTATGTTTAAAGAATTAATTGTGGGGCGCCTGAGTGGCTCAGTCAGTTGAGCATCCGACTTCAGCTCAGGTCATGATTTCATGGTTTGTGGGTTTGAGCCCCGCATCGGGCTCTGTGCTGACAGCTCGGAGCCTAGACCCTGCTTCAGATTCTGTGTCCCCCTTTCTCTCTGCCCCTCCCCCGCTCACACTCTGTCTCTCTGTCTCTTTTAAAATTAAATAAACATTAAAAAATTAAAAAAAGAATTGTGAAAATATATGTAAAATATCCATCATTTGGAAGGCACTCAATAAATGCTCATTTTATTTCTCTTGTAAGACCATGTCTTTTTTTTTTTTTTTTTGCCTATGTTTCTCCCAGCACCTTTCATGGTTCTCACAATAATAAATAATTAATACACATTTGTTAATTTGATTTTACGGGTGAGGGGAAATAATTTATATCAGCGCTATACACATGCCTTCCTGGGATCTTTTTCTCTTCCCTTTTCTTTCCCTACCCACATCAGTCTTCCCGCTTAGTTTAAATCCTACTTGTCTTTCAGTTCTTGGCTTAGCTGTCAGCCTCTCCAAGAAGTTTTCCGTGCCTGAGTTAGGCTGCCCTTCTCTCTGCTTCTGTGGGATCTTGGACTAGAGGAGCTATAGGTGTCAGACAAGCTTTGCTATTATTTTTTGGATCGAAGTGAAATCCGTACGACATACCAGTTCTGGACGTTTCCTATCAGTGGATAGGAAATACACATATACAATATGTGACCTTTTATGTGGGGCTTCTTTAATGTAACATAATGCTTTTAAGCATGTATCAGTGCTTCACTCTTTTTTATGGCCGAGTAATATTCCATTGTAGGTATAAAACACATTTTATTTATTCATTCAACCATTGATGGACACTGGGTTGTTTTGCCTTTTGGTTACTGAAAACAGCAATGTCATGGACATTTGTGTATTAGTATTTGTGTACGTGTTTTCGGTTTTCTTGGGTATATACTTAGGAGTGGAATTGCTGACTTTTTTGGTAATCCTGTGTTTCACTTAAAAAAAATTTTTTTTTACATTTATTTATTCTTGAGGGAGAGTGAGAGACACAGAGCATGAGCAGAGGAGGGGCAGAGTGAGAGAAGGAGACACAGAATCCGAAGCAGGCTCCAGGCTCTGAGCTGTCAGTACAGACCCCGATGCGGGGCTCGAACTCATCATCCGTGAGATCATGACCCGAGCCGAAGCTGAATGCTTAGCCGACTAAGCCACCCAGGCGCCCCTCCATGTTTCACTTTTTGAACAACCACCAGCTTTATTATTTTTTAATTTTAAAATGTTGCCCAGTCAAACCTAAAGACAAGCCCAGGATCTGGAGTTAACTATACTTAGAAAAAGCCCAATTCCAGCAGGTCTTGAAGACTTTGGTTTAGGGATGAAAAATACCTAAGGTTGTACATATAAATCTCCTTTGTAAAGATAATTTTGCTTGTGTGAAAGAAAAACAATGTAAAACACTCCATGGGACATTCTAATGGGGGAGAGAAGACTAATTTTAACCTAGTTTCCCAGAGTCCTCCCAAATCCTCTGGGTTAGCTTTCAGCAGCTGGGCTCCCTGAGATTGCACTGTTTATTTAGACATTCGGGTTGCATTTTAAAGAGTATCCACATAAGCCTAGTAACCCTAGCATCATGAGCTGTCCACAGAGTGTAGAGAACTTAGATTCTGACTTACTGAGCAGATACTGTGTGGAAGGCATCATGCTGGTTTGGTGACCCAGGTGCAATTTGGGGGGGATTTCGACTGATTTGGTTGTATATTAGTTCCTTCCCTGGAAAAAGATTATTAACTGTTTCAGGAAATGTGTGATTATGCCACATGAGTGCTACAGAGGAAGAAGCAAACATTTTCCATGAGGATTATCAGAGGAAGCTTCAATGGTAAAAGGGACACTTGAGCTGTATTTAAAGATATGCAGGATATCTAGAGAGGAGAAGATGAGGGTTAGTTTTGAGGTATGACATGGCCTGACTTAAGTTAGTGAATCTGGTTCTGAGCAGGCTTATCATCTCAACAAATCTTTTTTTAAATCTAATTTATTGTCAAATTGGTTTCCATACAATACCCAGTGCTCATTCCCACAAGTGCCTTCCTCCCTGCCCATCACCCACTTTCACCTCTCCCCCACCCCCCATCTACCCTTGGTTTATTCTCAGCCCGTAAGAGTCTCTTATGGTTTGCCTCCCTCCCTCTCTGTAACTTTGTTCTTTTTCCCCTTCCCCTCCCCCACAGTCTTCTGTTACGTTTCTCAAGATCCACATATGAGTGAAAACATATGGTATCTGTCTTTCTCTGCCTGGCTTATTTCACTTAGCATAATACCCTCAGTTCCATCCATGTTGCTGCAAATGGCCAGATTTCATTCTTTCTCATTGCCAAGTAGTATTCCATTGTATATATGAACCATATCTTCTTTATCCATTCATCAGTTGATGGACATTTAGGCTGTTTCCATAATTTGGCTATTTCAACAAATCTTAAGAGAAAAACCGTAGCAGCTTATAATCACTCCAGAACAAGCCAATAGAGACAGAGCATCTGAAGAGGGGAATGAATTTCTGTAAGGAAACAAAAGTGAAATCTGGGTTGGAAACTGTGGCTAATCCGATCTGCTGAGTGGGTTACTTCTAAGAAACCCAGCGAAGGAATGGAGTTTCCTTAGATATGATCTCAGATCTTAAAACTAGATGTGGAAGTGGCTCGGATAATGGTTTGAAATCTTCTACACTCTTCTTATGTAAGTCATAAGGCCACACTGATGAACGTTAGTGTTCTCCATCTCTGTGGACTTAGCGGTATGAATCTCCCTTTGATAAGTTGCCTAACTGCAAAAAGAGTAGACACTTTTGTTTCATGAGCTACTTTCATCTCATGATTATTAGATATTTACCTTGCTTTTCCTAGAAGGGCAAACCTGGAGAAATAAAATTGTACAAGTTGTGGACTGGAAATAACAATCAGTGTACTACTGGGTGAGAAAGAAGTGATACTCTCTTCCAAAGCCTCTAACTTCCACCTAGATAAGGAACCATACACCTGGTGCTCTCAAATCATGATTTCTGCCACTAAAAAGGGTTTTATCTTTTCCATTTGGGCAATGTGCTTATTGAACAGTTATATTTTCATTTATGGCTCTTCCCAGTCTCCGTGTAAGTTAAGAAAGTGTCTTCAGCAATCTGTTGCTCTACCAGTGGGATCAGTCTAGTCCTAGGGTAATAGAGACACAAGACCCTTCCTTGTATCCTAGAAACACTTCACCTTGCAGCTAGTTAAAAAGTGATCACAGCTGATAACTATATTTGACTTTTGTGGTTCCCCAGGAGCTTTTCTATGATCTCCCTGGATAATATGTAGATTCAGATTAGAGGTACCTTTATAGCATTATGTTTTACGGGAGCCTTGACATTAATCTCTTACTTACCTTCCTTGGTAACCAAAAGCAGCCCACAGGCAAAGGCAGGAGCAATTGTCCGAGGAGCAGGGTGGGTTGGGAAAATCCTTTAAGGGAGAAGTGACTGCTTATTTATATTAATAATATTAAAGTCCTCCCCTACTGCAGTTTAATTTAGGAATGCTTAGGAGTACCAGCTTTGAACACACATAGTCCCAAGGTTGAAACTGGGGCTCACCTCACCAACTGTGTACCCTGGGATCACTGATTCAACTTTTCTGAACTTCAGTTTGCAATTTTACAAAACGGGGATAAAAGCATGACCTCCTAGGGTTTTCATGAGGATTAAATGAACAGATGTATATGGTACACAGAACACCGTGCCTAGCACATGAGCTCTTATGTTATTAACCGTTGGCGGTTCTAGAATCACATTCTGTGGCCAGCTCATAAGTCTTATCTACTTTTACTGGTATATTCCCATCTTAAATGAGAAGTTTCATTTTGCTAATCTTTTCCATACTTTTAGTAAACGTGTGCATTCTTTCAAAGTTTGGAGAGATTTACATGAAAAAAATGGTGTATATAGAGCACATGAGAATTTATAATAGAGTCTAAAAAATATATGAAAATTGTATTTATATTGGCCAAATTAATACTTGAAGGAAGGAAAGTCTTTCTCTGGTACCAGGATAAAATTTTCTTTTTCTCTTTTCCCCCCAGTTTTATTGAGACACAATTGATACATACACAACTATATAAATTTAACATGTACAGCATGGGTAAAATTTTCAATTGTTATTTACTAATAGAGTTTAAAACTTATTTAAGTAATATCTGGTTGTTTTGAGTTGTCCCCTACTTGTCATTCATTCGTTCATTTATTTGTTAAAGCACTTCTTTAAGATCTAAGGGGCTCAGGATTGTAATAAATACTCAGTTTTCCAAATTCGTGATTTCACAGTTGTTAGTCAAATACAATAATTAAATGACAAAACCTCGAGATTAATTAGGGCTTTTTAACTGCCAGATGATCTTCCAAAACAAAATGTTGAGGAATTAGGGGGGATAAACTAGGAGCAGATGGATTTCATTTTCTTTGAAATACATTTTGATTCAAAAATTAAGGGAAAACTGGGACAATTTTTTTTGAAGCAGGTTTTTAAAAAGGTAAATATCTGGCTAAATGCTAAATAATACCAAACTCAACTGTTTAAGTTTTAAGCACCATTGCCCACTGCCAAAATATTTTTTTCTTTTAAATGGCAATGAAATGTAATAGGTCTTTCTTTACCAAAATCTGGTTTCTTCTTTTCTTTCCCATATGATGAACAGACTTTGGGAAAAGAGTTCTAAGTAAAATCCTGGACTGGAGCTTGGAGACTTGGGTACCATATTTCGAAATGAGGATTTATGAAAATTTTCAGGGATCAGGAAATGTGGAATTAAAAAAATTTTTTTAATGTTTTTATTTATTTTTGAGACAGAGAGAGACAGAGCATGAGCAGCGGAGGGGCGGAGAGAGAGGGAGACACAGAATCCGAATCAGGCTCCAGGCTCTGCGCTGTCAGCACAGAGCCCGACGCAGGGCTCAAACTCACGGAGTGTGAGATCATGACCTGAGCTGAAGTCAGACGCTCAACCGACTGGGCCACCCAGGCGCCCCAGGAAATGTGCAATTTTAAATTAAAATCTAATTTTAAAATTGATAATTTGGTCATTACAGTGAATGCCATCTTCAGCTTTTTATCTTTTCCCATCCATAATAGGAAAAGTATTTTTAGTAAAGTTATATTCTGCTTCAATTTCTTATTAAGTAGTACACATAAGTAATTTTAAGAATTCAGGCTTGCATATCTGAGTATTTCCTGAAAAGAATAAATAGAAATGTTTCATAATTGTCTAGACTTCCAATAATTCATAAAACTAACATGTTTCTATGCATCTTTGTGCAGAATGTTCAAATTTATCTTCCATGCATGTATCAGACAACCTTGTACTTCTCAGAGCCTGAGAGAATCATTTCCCCCAAAAAGATCTGTACTGCCTCTTAGAGAACTGCACCAAAACCAGATTTTCACCTGGGGAAGGAGCCGTTTCAGAAGTGTTAAAAAGGAGAATAGATTCATCTTTAGAAGCAAATGATATCTCTGTTCGCAGTGTACGATATATATAATCGTCTAGCCTAAGAGAAAAACAACTGGGTTTTTCTTCAGGACAAAGAGTTTTGCCAAACACGGGGAGCTCTGAGTCAAAAAAGCCAAAAAGCTCGAAATCTTCAGAATGTGATGAATATAAAGTCATGTGAGGAAAACTACCCAGATAGGAGAGCAGATGAGAATATGGGGTTGGTCTCATCTGAACTTGCAGTTCTTACTCTAGGCAGGGAGAATTCACCACAGCTATGGATCATTTCTGTGAATACTGTCCCTCATCTTTTCTATAGTATCTGTTCCCCATGAGTCTCAGTTTACACCCTATAGCAGCTAGGGTTGAATGAAGAATTTCCTATCTCTCAGCAGCAGTTAAATCTCTGCCTAGGAGCCCCCTCTCTGGGAAGGGGTGACCAGTTAGCTGCAGCAAGTAAGGAAGGGTTTGAGGAGCGAAGACGCAGTTGGAATGTTCACTTACCATGAGCTTCACAAGAAAGGGATTAGGTGCTCCCTTTATCTTCCACCCCCCTGGCATACAAGCATCTACACAGAAATCTCTCTGTAAAATTGCCCCCTGGGTCTATGTCTTTGGGGCCGTCTTACAGTTGAGCCTGTCTTGTAATGAAAGAGGTGCTCTGATACTGCAGAAAATCGCAAATGCAGGGCCACCTACGATGGATGATGGTCTGTTATTAAATCCTGACCTGTAGGGAATACAACATTAGGCAAGCCGAACAATGCAGTAAGATAAAGTACCTGCCAGCATGGCCTCAGGTACCGATTATTTTCTTAAGGAATACCTAACGATTAAAAAGTGTTCTAGTGAGGTTTTGGTATAATTTATACCCTAATACTTTACCAGTGCTAATTTGCATAGATTGGCTCTCTTTAGCTAAACTATGTGTCCATTAGGGAACTTAGCTTATATTTCTCTGTGTCTTGTTATGAGTGTTTACCTAATTGATAAAGGTTTGTAGATAGTGCATGGGGAAAAGAATAATAGCAAGCATGAGTCAGTATGCTTAAAGCCCGAAAACACGTGATGATCACTGGGTACTGACTTTGTCTTTTAATGCTGAGTAAAGTCTCATAGAATTACACTAAATGAGAAATGAAACTTGACACTTCAGGCTTCAAAATTTAATTTTGAAAAAGGGGATCATGGCATCCCCCAAATGGCACATGTCTGCTGACTAAGCAGTGCAAGATGCTGTAACTAAATCCTAAAAGTGAAGGCTGAAAATAGAAATAATTGGAGAAAAGGAAGGAAAATTGTGTTAGTAAATTCAGTAACCACTAATCCCTGATTTTTGATCAAAGGCGTCTAGACACTGCCTAACTCCATTCTAGCTTTTTTGGATGCTGAGCAGGAGTGTGCATTCTTATTGTCTTATTTAGTGTTACAAGATGTCTGTGTAAACAAACATCTCCTGAACACTTGTCCATTTGTCGGGGTTGCCTGTTCTCTGGGCTTCTATGGAAATCTGATTTGGTGTTAGCTAGCACTCTTCTGGAAGCTACACCCACCAGCACATGGACTTACTCCAACCGAAAAACCGACCTGCTGTTTTGCCCCACAGACGTGTTGCCTATAGGACCCAGATTTCTCAGAGACGATTCCGACCTCAAATATTTTTGTCCTTTTCTCTCTCCATGTCATTTACTCTTTTCATGTCCCCAACGCGGTTTTTGAAACAAAAAAATACGATCCTACAGATACGAGGGCCCTCATCTTTTCCTTGGAAATAATAATGCCAAACATTTATTTGAGGACTTACGTTCCAGTTAGTCTGCATCCATATTCCTTTCAACAATCCTTCAGGGTAAAACATCACTATCCTGGTTTTACAAATAGGCAGATTGAGAACTCAGGAAGGTTAAGTAGCTTCTCTAAGACCACACAGCTTGTAAACCAAGATATCAGGATTAAACCGAGCCTCTGTTCTTCTTATTACGTGACTCGAGGAAGTGTCACTGGCTCAAGCCAATCTTGTGAGTATGTTGGATGGAAGACCTCTGTGATATGATTTGCCTGTGAAGGTCCCTTGCTCCAGAGTTTCTCCTTTGTCCAGCTGGGTATGAGAAACTCCTTTGCCATAAAACTTTGCGGCACCGGGGAAGGGATGGAAATCCACACTCACAGCTTATTTTGGATTAGTTAACTGAATTACCTAGCAGGAGTCTGAGAATGAGATACAGGACGATGGGTTTTAATATGGAGTGGTTCAGGAAGAGAACTTTGCATCTGAGGAGTGTGATTACCGTGCAAGAGGCTTTGCGGGGCCTAGTTTCTGCCACCAGGGGTCAGTGTGCAGGTGCTAGAAATCTAGGCAAGAGGCAGCTTTGGGAAAACAAACTTGGATCAAAATGGAAAATGGAAATGAAAACTGTATTTCGGTTAGTAAGACTTGGCAAAGAGCCCCTGGCAGGTTAAACCCCAAACTGAAACTATAAATAAGAAGTTACTTATGATTGGGTCTGTCTGAAGACACGAAAGCCAATCCTTCCGAGGTGAGGGCAAAATGAACGTACCATTATGGTTGCAAATGCTTTTAAATGATAATGTAACTAAGTTGCAGTACACAGACAGATACAACAGTCTTTTCAAATTTATTAAGGGTGATAGTAAATCACCCTTAATAAAGGATGATTGCATGACCCTTTGTGGGGGTGATTGCTTGACAAGGAGAATAGAGAACGGTCGAAAGAAAGAGGAAGACCGATAGGCAGGTGTATTTTGTAAATTATCAAGATTTAAGTACAAGCATCTCATTTTTTAAAATGAAAAAAAGTACCCTGTAACGTGTTGGATAATTGCGACAGACCATTTCAATCTTTTATCACTTCATTCTTTTAGGTAAGATGAAGTATGCAGTAAAATAACCAAGCGATGCTAAACATTTAAGAAAATACACTCCCCCCAGAAATGTCACAGTTTCATTGCTTGCTAATATTTTATTTTTACTGCAGCTTATTTGCGAACTCTTTTGCTTGGTTGTATCCTGACTATTTTGCAACAGATGTTCATATTCTTTTTTTTTTTTTTTAAAGATTTTATTTATGTATTCATTTAAGTAATTTCTACACCCAATGCGGGGCTCAAACTCATGACCCCAAGATCAGGAGTCACACGCTTCACCAGCACAGCCAGCCAGGTGCCCCCTCATATTCTTTTCTTTAGACATAGCTATTTGGATACTTTTTAAATATGGGTTGAAAATCAGAGGGTTTAAAATTTTTATATTAAAATAATTACTCCAGGAAACTGTAAGGTATTTAGTTCTCATCTTATTTTCCTAAATATAAATACGTTCATCTAGTAGTTGGGAAAACATATTCAAAATGGTAGTTTGCATCCTTCATGATTTAATAGGAGCATGTGTCTGCTAAAGAGCACAGCGAAAGTTAATTGCTGTCTACTTGGAAAGCTGGAAGCAGCAGAGTTTGCCCCTGGCAAGATAATTTTACAAAAGCGGGAACAAATAATGAGCCAGGCTGTCTCTCAGCCATTACTATGTCAGATGAAAGCTTCTTTCTCTCTACACACACACACACACACACACACACACACACACACGCATGCACACACACACGATGAACTTAAGAGGCACACATTTAAAATGACTGTTTATGATCTAAGCAGCCCAAACCATAACACAACACATAGTTTCATAAAAGACTTCATCTGGGCCAGTGAATTTTGGATGACGTATTCCTAGAGTTTAAAAGTACAGATTATCTCCTGCCTAAAATACCTGCCTGCATTAGCTTCGACTTAACTGCATGTAGGTCTTTCAGCACTGGGACTTAACATTCTGACCTAACATTTAATGTATTAATCCTAATTTTAATCCGATACCAAGACTCTCTGTTGTATTGAATCAATTCAGGTTAATTCAGAATTCTGTTGCTCCCACCCAGAATCAATAGGCCCACTGTTGGTCCTCTCCAAAGCTGACCACCCAGTTTTGTGAGAATCTGCAGTGAATTAGAAAATCTGTCATTGCTCAGGAGACTGGGCAGCTGAGACATGTCTCTGGTCTATACAATACCCACCCTTTGTCTACCGTCTCCTAAACCAACCTGACATAACTGAGCCAGCCTGCCAGTCAATGAGATCTTTATTCTTCTGGAAGGAATGCCCTGCACGCCAGTGTTATTAAGAAATTTCTGGACAATGTTTAGAGGCTGAAGAATAATCCAAGGTTCTATTAAAAAGCCATCTGGGTAATTAATAGCACATTTGTTCTCAGCCTCCTCCCAATTTGTCCATTAGTGGAATAAAAGCTCAGGACAAAGGGTAATGTGGTTCGGTTATATTTTACAAGAATTCTTCAGGAAGTTGAAAACACATGATAGTTTTCCAAAGATACATATGTTTATGGGCTCTTAGAGCAGCAAATGGGAAAATCCATGAGCTTAAAATTGAGGTTTTTGCTGCGCCTGGCTATTTAAATGAAGCAAAAGGATATGGAATATTGACCATCTATTCTCTGAATTGATCAACAGCTGCTAGCATGCCCCAGAAACATGCATGGGCTGGGATGTCTCCATCATATTTAAATGAAAAACAATTTTCCCTTGAATATTAACAAATTTGAAAAAATAGAACTTGTACCTTTTCCCCTCATAGTTGAAGGCTTTTCTAGGATCTCTTCTTAGTGTATTTTCCTGAGTAGTAACCTCAGGCAGCATGCTTTTGCACCATTGCCAAATGCACCGTTTTTCTTATTGATGCTTTCTCTGTTAGTCTGCTTTTTTTCCCCCCTCTTCATTGCACGTACAGAGAAACTTTGAAGTTCTAGATAGGTGAGGTATTAAAGTTAAAAACACCTCTGCAAAGTGAAATGAGGATGTTTTCCCCTCTTTTAGAATTTATTTTAGGGCAGTGGCCAGCTCTCTCTCTCGCTCTCTTTCTGTGTCTGTGTGTGTGTGTGTGTGTGTGTGTGTGTGTGTGTGTGTGGCGGGGGGAAGAGTGTTGGGGGATGTGGTGGAGATGAGGTGGCGGCAATGTCAGGGTCACACCAGTGTATTTGTAAATATACTCCAATAGGGTTGGGAGGTCATCGGTCTCAGAGAGATGGGAAGAGGAGAGGCTCTATGGCCTGTGATCACACCTCCTTCGCTCACTCTACCTCCCAGCTGCCTTTCTCTTTCTGGAACATCGAGTCTTTGTACTTGGTAGTCTCTACCTTGAGTGTTCTTTTCCTACCTTTTTATGTGATTAGGCTTTTCCCTTTCCAGTAAATGTTCTTTTAAATGTTTAAAAAATGTTTATTTACCTTTGTGTGTGTGTGAGAGAGATAGAATACGAGTGGGGGAGGAGCAGAGAGAGAAGGAGGCACAGAATCTGAAGCAGCTCCAGGCTCTGAGCCGTCAGCACAGAGCCCCACATGGGCTTGAACTCACAGACTGGGAGACCACGGCCTGAGCCGAAGTCGGATGTTCAACCGACTGAGCCACCCAGGTGCTCCATCCCGTAAATGTTATTTTAAGAAAACGTGCTTTCGAGGGGAAAGACTTGAGTTAAGGCCTGGCTTCATTCATTCTGTCATTCATTCAATACTTACGAAACGCCTATTATGCCCGAGACATTGTTGAAGCCATAAGAGTCAAAATATTTCCGACTCTTGATCTTACAGGCTTACTGTTTTGTCAAGGGAGAGAAACAATCAAACACCAATATGGCTGCAAAAACTGTAACCTTGACAAGTGTAGACAGGGGAGGTGCAGGATACCCAGAGAGCCTATGCTCAGGGGATTTGAACTGGACAGGACGTCAGGGAAGCATTTCCTGAGGAACTGACTTGACTCCTGGCCTGAACCCTGAGGGATGGCACGGTATTATCTAGCAGAGACGGGAAGGAGAGTGAGGTGGAGGCAGAAGACAGCAAAGACCTGGTTCTGGGAGGGGGTATGGTGAGCACGGCTGGATTACAGAGAGCAGGGGGAAGTGAGCAAGATGGAGAAGTATGGCGGACTGGTCCCACAGCCTTGGAGGACAAACGTGAGCTTTATCTTTCGAGCAATGGGAAGCCATTGAAGGGTTCTGGAACTTTGGCATTTCCCTTGTGGAAAAGCTCTCCCTTCACTTTCTTTTCCACCCCTTCTCTTCTCTCTGCACCCAGACTGATGTCATTCAGGAAAGTAACTCTGTCATGAGTTTTCGTCATGAGATCTCTTTGTGGCTTTCAGTGGCACCTTTACCGCCCCCCCACCCCCACCCCGGGATGTCTCCAACACTGTGAGTTCGGGAGAGGGTCTGGAGGGCTCGGCAAACAGTGACAGCTTCAGGTATGGGCCACTCTGACCTGGCAAGCGCAGGAAGGAAAGTACAATTTTATTCCCAAACTAAGTTCTGTTTCAGAAACACAGACTCTGAGATAAGCCAAGGAATGAGACTGTTTAAACATCCATTTGTGACTAAGTGTTTTTTTAATTTCACTGAGTTAGGAGGTCAGCTGCCTTGGCTGCCAAAGTGTGAGGGGAGCACAGAGCTAGTGGCCTGGGGCCCTGCACCGAGGCTGTTCTTGGCCGGCCCCAGAGCCATCCCAGCCTGGGAGGGCTGGGGCTCTCCTCAGCAGAACAAATATTTGTTAGCACTTTACACAAGAATACTCTTGAGCTCATTGTATTTACATTGCAAATGCTCTGTAAATAGCTAAGCAGTTATGTGTACCTGCAATTCGTTATTTGTTTGAGGACACTATATTCAAGGAAGATGAGAAAAGTAAGTTTGGAAGGGAGAGGAGTGCCATGAAAAAGCAAACAAACGCAAACCTGCAGCAGAATCTCCCTTTGCCAGGGCAGATACTTAAAAGGCCACCCCCAAATGAATCCCAAATGAATGCTCCCTCCAAGTCTCTCCCTTGGCAGGTTAAGAGGACCTAGAATTATAAACCCAAATGTCAGTACAAGCTGTCTCAGAAGAGTAAATGGCAGCCACGTCCTGGCTCCAGTACAGGGGTCTCTGGAGCATCACAGGGTGTTTCTTTTCTCCCTGTAGGGCTTCCCAGTGCCCACCCTCATGAGCACCTCCGGAAGGGAAGATAACACAATCCCTGTCTGCTAAAGCAATGTGTCTTCAACACTTCCCAAGGGCTAGATTTTCATGTCAACATGGGTCACCACATATGGATCGATTTGGGTTATATATACAGAGCACTTTCCAGGGGCGCCTGGGTGACTCGGTCGGTTAAGCGCCTGACTCTTGTTTTCAGCTCAGGCCATGATCTCATGGTTTGTGAGTTCGAGCCCCTCATTAGGCTCAATGCTGACAGTGTGGAGCCTGCTAGGGATTCTCTCGCCCTCTCTCTGTCCCTACCCCGCTCGCTCTCTTTGTGTCTCTCAAAACAAATGAATAAACTAAAAAAAAAATTGTAAAAAATATTGAAAAAAAGAGCACCTCTCTATACGTTTAGGGTCGTATTTTTTTTTTATTATAAAATGAAACACCAAAAATACAGGAAAACATTTTATTTTTTTTATTTTTTATTTTTTCCAATATATGAAATTTATTGTCAAATTGGTTTCCATACAACACCCAGTGCTCATCCCAAAAGGTGCCCTCCTCAATACCCATTGCCCACCCTCCCCTCCCTCCCACCCCCCATCAACCCTCAGTTTGTTCTCAGTTTTTAAGAGTCTCTTATGCTTTGGCTCCCTCCCTCTCTAGCCTCTTTTTTTTTTTTTTTCAGGAAAACATTTTAAATAAAGAAGAATTGGTTTGAGGAACAAAAATAATTACTTCCACAGAACGAAGGCAATGCTTGCTCTTCATATTGTAAGGGGGTTGCTCCAGTCTTTTTGTCGATGCAGTTTAAAATTTTTACGTAAGGGGGTTTGGGGGGCCCAGTCAGTTAAGTGACCGACTCTTGATTTTGGCTTAGGTCATGATCTCATGATTTGAGAGATCGAGCCCAACATCAGGGTCTGTGCTGACAGTGTGGAACCTGCTTGGGATTCTCTCTCTCCTCTCTCTTTCCTCCTTCCCCTGCTTGTGCGCACACACACACACACACACTTTCTCTCTCTCTCAAAACAAATAAACATTAAAATTTTTTTTTATGTATAGTCTGCATATGGATTATCCCTATGTGGTGTGGTGGTTCTGGAAGTAGTTCTCCCAAAACTATTGCTGAACTGAAACATCTCATCATGTATAATAACATATATAATTAAATGCTAATATCCTTACTCTGAAAAGCTTTCTTGAGATATCATTAACAAACATAATTTATTCATTTAAAGTATACAGTTCAGTGTTTTCTACTGTATTCACAGGGTTATGGAATCATCATCACAATTCAATTGTTTTCCATCCCAATTTAATTTTTCTTAATGTTTGTTTGTTTATTTATTTATTTATTTATTTATTTATTTTTGAGACAGAGAGACACAGAGCACAAGCAGGGGAGGGACAGAGAGAGAGGGAGGCATAGAATCCGAACCAGGCTCCAGGCTCTGAGCTGTCGGCACAGAGCCTGATGTGGTGCTTGAACCCACAAACTGTGAGATCATGACCTGAGCTGAAGTCGGATGTTCAACTGACTGAGCCCCCCAGGCGCCCCCATCACAATTTAATTTTTGATAATTTTTGTCTTTCCAAAAACAAAAAGCCCATGCCTGGTAGTAGTCACTCCTCATTTCCCCCGGCTGTAGGCAACCACTAATCCTCTTTCAATCTCTGTGGACTTGCCTCTGCTGGACATTTTATATAAATGGGATCATACAACACGTGGCCTTTTCTGCCTGTCATTTTTCGCTTAGCGTGTTTTCAAGTTTCATTCATTTTGTGGCATGGATCAGTACCTCAGTTCTTTTTATTGCTGAATAGTATTCCATTTTATGACTACACCACATTTTATTTTTCCATTTGCCTTTGAATGGACATTTGGGTTGCTTCTACTTTTTCGCTGTTATGAATAACGGTGCTGTAAACATTCATGTACAGGCTCTGTGTGTGTGTGTGTGTGTGTGTATACTGATGTTTTTATTTCTCTTGGGTAGATACTTCAAAATAGAATTTCTAGGTCCTATGGAAACTCTCTGTTTAACGTTTTGAAGAAACGCCAGGCTGTTTTCTGAAGAGCTACACTATTTTATGTTCCCACTAGCAGTGTATGAAGATTCCAGTTCCTTCACATTCTCACCAAAACTTGCAACTGTCTAATGTTTCTTTATAGGGACGATTATCCTCCCTTTACTACCATTTTGTAACTCAAATCCCTTCTTAAGCCCCTCCCCGCCCCCATCAAATCTCTAACATGGTAGCATGAATTAGCTTATCAAATGGTTATCCCGGGCAAGTAGGTTTTTCTTTTGTGCATCTCTGTGCCAGGTTGGGCTGGGGAGAAAGAGTGGAAAGATACAGGGACTAGCCACCGGAAGGAGCACAGGGGGGACCCTGACCACCTCACAGATTGTTCAGCCAAAGGCCTGGGTTGGAGACAGAGTCGTGGAGTTTGGGTCTGAAAGCATACCTCTGGTTCCTTGGATACGTGGGAAGAGGCGTATCAGTTTTCTCTAAGGCTAAGTACACTTTCAGATTGCTGGAGCTCAGAGGAGTTCAGCCTTGTGGAGCTCAGCTCACGGGCCCCGGCTAATCACTACCCGCCACGCTGAGTGTGGTCTGAGAACTCTCGTTACTAGTCCGTGACAGAAATTGAGAACAAGTGTTTAGAAACATTCTTAACAACACGATATTGCCGTGACATCCAAATGTGATGAACTCATGATTGGTGAGCGCATCTCGTTAACGGGGTTTAACCTGTCAAGTTCACACAGCAAGTTGCCTGTGGGCAGGAGCTGCATTCTAGACGTGTGCAGAAGGACCAGGACAGATTGGAAACTGAAAATAAGATTAGTCCTTGGCCACAGCATGAGAACCACTGCAGCCAACTCATGCTTTTTAGCATTTTTCTCCCGTCAACTACATTGGACTTTGATACAGGGACGGAGGAGGTTCAGGGTGTGGGAGAACAACGATCATAGCCACTGGGCACTCACTAAATGTTAAGCTCTGCAGTAAGCACTTTATTCGTATCAACTAATTTAATTTATGCTATTATTGTTTCGAGTCCATTACATTATTATTATTTCCATGCCGGGAAGCTGGGGACGGGAGGCAGAAGCGCTACCTCCGTGGGCAGATTTACATGCTGACCAGGGTGAGTCCTACCTCGGCCTCCAGTCTTTCCAGCTCATGAGGGTCTGCTCTTCTCGCTGACTTGGATCCCGGCCCCCCTCCTCCCTCCAGGCCCTGGCTCTGCCTGCTCCCCTTTGCTGGCTGACTTACTGGATCACAGCGACGAGTGGGGAACTTCTGTGATGCAGTGGGGTGGGAATGCAAAGAGGAAGAACCAAGGCAGGCGAAGAAGCTGAGAAAGAGCCCAGAGGGGTGAAGGAGAGCTTGCCCGGAGGCCTTTCTTTGGGGGAAGAGTTGGAGCAACTGCTGTGAAAGTGGAAATCTGGGGAAGGAGATAGAGGTTTAAAGACCAAAGTGTGAGATCATCCTCCGTGTATCCACAACCTTGGGAAAAATCCATAGAACCTTCTGTGCTTTTGGAGCGAGGGGGGAGTTTTCCTCTTGCAAACACAGTCCTGAGTGAGAGCCGCGCAGGCTTCCTGGCCATGTTTGGATTATACGAGGACAACTCAGAGGTCTTAACTTCATCCCAGCTAGTGTGGCCTGGGGTATGTGTTTGCACCAAAGGGAGAGACGCCTCCTAGTTCTTTGGTCTTTCAGGAGAGCTGGGGTTAGGGATGGGAAGGGTTAGTCTACCCACCGAGTAGCTACGCAGGTGTGAACAGTTCCTTCCTTCCCATCCCACCTGTGTGTTGGCCGAAGGTTACCCTGCTGATGTCTGGTTTTTAGCCAACATTATCTTTGTTTGATGCAGATTGTCTACGGTGGACCTGTGCTAAACTCCTTTGCATTATTTCCCATCAAAACACTTATTTTAATGATTTGTAAAATCGTCTTATTATTTGGGGGGTCTGACGTTAGTGACCCTTTAAGAAAGAACTGCTAACCTTGAGCGGACTTTTGTAGGCTTTACCCTCAGGTTCATTTCAATTCAGGGAGGGTCCTGAGGCTCCTCCTACAGCTCTACGCGATTGTATACTAGTCCTTTACGTTCATGCACGCGTAGGTGCTTTCCGGGAGAAACCTTGTACACAGATCCTTACACATTTGCGGGGCCAGCCTTTCAGGTAAGTTGCCAGGGCCAAGTGTACTATGTAGAATATTTAGGAGGCTTTCCCGAGAGATTCTTTGAGATGCTTAGCTTGGCGGCTGGAGACGACATCCGTCTTTTGGAAGTTGAGAGTTTTCAATTTTAAAATGAAGTATTTTGCGTCTGGGGACTCCTCTCCGTGGAATTGCAAAGTGCCCTCGTGTCATTGTGCAATTATTCAACAAGCGCTCTGCCTTGAGAACCTTACAGTGGCTCGGAATTAAGAAACTTCTGTTTCAATTCCAACTGTGCCAGTGACTTCTGTGTGACCTTAGGGAAATTAGTTAACCTCCTTGGGTTTTATGTGTTTCAAAACGTGAATCAGACCATTACCTCATAGTCTGGGCTCAAGGCTCAAATAAGGAGCCGAAGCCCGGTGAGCTCCCCAGGTGAAGGCTGTGAAAACTAGCCTTGTGCTCCAGCCTGAAGGCCGTCCCTCGGCTCAGAAGCGCAATTAGTAACTCTGTCAGCCCGCAGTCCTTTGGGAGGCTTATTGTATACTCACAATACCTTCTATTTGAGGAGCGTATCATGACTTTTAAAAGAATATTATGTATTTAATCTCCTTTCTGATTTTCTCCATCCTGGGGAAGGCAGGCTTTAGTACCACCTGAATTCTATAACTTCGGTTAGGGCAGGGAACTTAAAAGGGATGTTACCAGTTAATTTAAAGACTTAGTAACATAGAGGGCAGCGCATATTCTTCCACCGTCTAGCCCCATGGAAAGACAGTTTCTGTGGCCCTCTTTCCATTTGTATTGGAAATGACTCCTCAGAAGTACACCAGGGCTAGACTCACAGTGGCTGGCTTTCAATCTCGCTCTATCCGAGAGGAGCTGTGGGCAATTTACTGAGCTTCCCTCAGCCTCATTATTTTCATTATAAAATGGGGATAATGAAAGTACTCATCTCAGAATCCCAATCCTCCTAATGAGGCTTAAATAATATCATATACCTACGTATATATGTAAGGTGCTTAGTGTATTGCCTATGACACAGTAAACTCCCAATTGTTATGTTGTGTGTATTCTGTTTTATTTTCTCATCTACCGTCACTTCATGCCAATATACTGTCAAGTCAGTCCTCTTCTAAGTATACACTTTGAAATGTGTAACACACATTAGTCTCTCAATAAATCAGAAAAGCACAAAGAAGAAAACAGAAAAATTATTTGTTTCCTTCCCACTCAATCCCTGTTGATGTTTTAAAAAACAAAATAACACATTTGTAAGGTTAGAAACATCAGCTTGTAGGGAAGTGTATACCTAGGGAACATGAGAAAACTGTTTTTTCTTTTTGCAAGGCAATCCCTCTTAAATGTTTGATTATTTTCAGAAGAGTGTGTATATTTCCACCTATATTGATAGACCTTTTTTCTGTTCACGCATAAGATTTCATACAAGGCAGACTGTTCTGTACTTGTTTTTCTTCACTTTGATATCTGGAAGCTTTTCTGCATATAGAGCTACTGAATTCTCTTCTATGTTCTCCTAGTGTTCCACTAAACAGATGTATCATATTTAATTTGTCCTGTTAGTTATTGATGGACACAGGGTTGTTTTCAGTTTTAGTTGTTCTGTTTGCAATTTAATTATGCTTTAGTGAATAATTCTGTACTTATGTCTTGGAGAATTTCTGCATCTTGGAGAGTACCAGTAAGTAAATTCCTGGCATAGGGTTGCTGAGTCATGCATTTTAGTTCTGATAGTTCTTTGCTAGATATTTCTCCACCAATTTATACCAACATAACACTTCTCCTAAAGGACTTTTCTGTATCTTTGCATGTACCAAGTATCTTTCAACCATAAGCATTTTCAAGATTAAAAAAATGGCATCTTGTGATTTATACTGTTGATAAGTGAAGATCATTATCTCTTTGTCTTTTTGATTTTCTCATGAGCACGGTTGATCAGCTCTTCCGATATTTGTCTTTTTCAGCATATACTCCATGTTTGTGTACTTTGCCCATTTTTCTATTAGGTTATTTATCTTTTTCTTTCTTTAAAAAATTTTTAATGTTCGTTTGTTTTTGAGACAGAGAGAGACAAAGTGCGAGCAGGGAAGGGGCAGAGAGAGAGAGGGAGACACAGAATCTGAAATGGGCTCCAGGCTCTGAGCGGTCAGCACAGAGCCCGACACGGGGCTCGAACCCAAGAACCACGAGATCATGACCTGAGCTGAAGTCTGAGCTTAACTGACTGAACCACCCAGGCATCCCATCTTTTTTAAAAAAATGTTTGTTTATTTACTTATTTTTGAGAGAGAGAGAGAGACAGAGAACAAGCAGGGGAGGGGCAGAGAGAGAGGGAGACACAGAATCCCAAGCAGGCTCCAGGCTCTGAGCTGTGGGCACAGAGCCCGATGCGGGGCTGGAACCCACAAAATGAGAGATCATGACCTGAGCCAAAGTCTGGTGCTTAACTGACTGAGCCACCCAGGCACCCCTATTATCTTTTTCTTATTTATTTATATGACCTTTAACAAATAAATATGTGGTTTCAAAAGATATGTTAAAGTACATGTAATTTTATTTATATCTTGGGATATAAATAGCTTAGGAGCTATTGTAGACAATATTTGTGGTTGCGGGCCCAGCATCTATTTCCCCTTCCACAAATACCATCCAGATTTTCCTTTTGGGTAACAGCACATTTTTGCTCCATGCATTTGGGTTTCTCTAGACGTAGACACATGACCTAGACTTGCCCACCGGAGTTCTGCAGCCGTCTGGCCACGGTCCCCAGACAGAGAGACCCACGCCCGACCAATAGGAGCCCTGCCTGTGACTCAGCTGTTTTCATTTGGCAAGAGAGGCTCTTTCATTCCGCTGCTGTTGCTGGGAAGAACAGAGAGGGTGCTGTGGAAAGTACAATTTGGTGGAGCCTCAAGTCAGGAAGTGGGAACGGGCAGGCATGAATCAATAAGTGTCCTCTCTAATACTACGGGAGTTTTGGGTGAAGTTGGCCGGGTTTGGAAGCTTGGTGCGGACGGGTGCACCGACGGCGTGCGAGGGCGTGTGAACTATTCTGTGGAAGAAATGCTATTAGGATGACTTGAGGTTCAAAATAATCCTGGCGGAGCCATGAATGCCAGGCAACGGTTTATTCGAGAAGGGGACACTGAGGCTTGTTTGGAGTCACCGCACTGAGACCTCTACATCGTGGAAAGGCCAAGCCTTAACAAGAGACTGGTTTAATAACCGAGTCGGGCTATAGTCTGCAGTCTAAGGGACAAACTTCCTGTGTGCGCGATTCACCGTGCTTGAGTCCTGTTCTGGTAAAGCCACACGCGTCGATAGCCACAGAAGCACACGAAGTGAAGGACATCTCTTGTTTTTTATTTCTCTCATTCTTTCTTTCCCAGTGGAGAATCAGGGACTGGTGTTTCCCCAATATGTCAGAGGGAAAGGTACTCCCACATTACACATATTTTAATAGAGTTCAAGATTAAAAACATGTAAAGCTAGGACTTAAGGGTACAATTTCATAAGGCTGCCTGCTTTTGGCATTGAGTACCAGTTTATGACCATATTCCTTTTGGCAGGCCAGAGTTTAACTTCCAATAAGAAGAGTTAAGTGGTGAAAATGTGTAAGATAAACTCATAAAATTAAGCTTCTAAAATAAGTATTAGCTAAGTGAAAAAAGCATAAACCCAGCTCAGCTCATCGTAAGTAAAGCTAGTAATTTATGCCCACTTAAGAAAGTTTTTATTTTTTTTAATAGTGTGATAGGAGCAGGAATGACAGGTCAGCCAAATCACGTCAATAAAGATAGCCATACTGATGACAAAGTTTACTAAATGTAGATTGAAACGATTTTCCCTCTTCCAGATGAACTCATTAGAAAAGGCAGACCAGAACCACGTGGGCTGAATTAAGATAGGACAGATACAGTGCCTTCTGTCTCTTTGGCATCTTTGGGATTTGACTGTGAGATGAGACTGGGGACCATGAAAGAGGGCCACATAGCCACTGGCTTTTGTAAGTTCATTTATTTTGATGAAAGCTACTTTCCCAAATTCTCCTTTCTCCCTTTTCATATTTTTTATGGTTGTATATAATATGGCTCTATTATAATCTAGCACTACTAGGAGTAAGATATTTTAAATGTGAAGTTTGTATGCAATTGTGGTATCTGGACTTTTATGTTTTAATTATTTTTTTAATTAAAAAAATTTTTAGTGTTTATTTTTGAGAGAGAGAGAGAGAGAGAGAGAGAGAGAGAGAGGAGGGGCAGAGAGAGAGAGGGAGACACAGAATCTGAAGCAGGCTCCAGGCTCTGAGCTGTCAGCACAGAGCCCAATATGAGGATCAAACCCATGGACCAAGAGATCATGACCTGAACAGAAGTAGGATGCTTAACCAACTGGGCCACCAAGGTGTCCCTATGTTTTCATTATTTTTAAGAGAACATTTTCTAAGGGAGTATTTCTACGTACATGATATCATTATTAAGACTTACCGTTCTTTGTGTCAGTACAATTCTATGTCTGCATGACAGCCCCCGTGTCAGGCTATTAGCTTTCACTTATTTGTCATCCACTGTTGCTATATCCAACAGCCACCATCACCTCTTCTAGTTTAAGTCCTCAAGTGTGAAGTGGTGAATGCCCTCATTGTGAGTCAGGCAGGGGCCACATTTCTTCAGCAAAGTGTGGACCGCGGTGTATCCGTCTACGATGGAGAGGGTTCCTACGCTGAGTGTGTAGCTGAAGTAGATGATCCTGAAGTGTTTGGCGACTGGTCCTTCAAGACTTGGTACGTAGAATTCTTCCCTCTTTTCTGGACTAGTCTTCCTTCTTCCTTTTGGCTTGGCTACTTCTTGTTCATTCTTTTGATCTTGACCACTTCCCGTGATTGCTCTTCAAGGTCTCCTCCTGACCCTCTGATTTCCTATATCATTACTTCATGTGTCACGTATTATTGTAATTTCTTATTTAATGGTTGTGCTTCTGGGTAGATGCCATGCTGGCTGGCATTATGCCCGTTAAATTTCCCCCAAGCACGAGCACATAGTTCTCTGCACATAGTAGGTGCTTTATATATATATTTTCATGAATGAATGGACTTCTTGATACTTGAGTGGATGTGAACGTAATCCCTGCCCACTAGGTCACATAGCTAGGGTGAAGGCCATCCAAGGCCTGGATAATAATCATGTTGGGAACAAAGTGAGGATACCTTTATCTCCAGGAAAAGCGAAGCTTATGCTACAACCTTTGTTGTGTAAGAAATATCACGTTAATCTTCACATATCTGAAACTACCTCTGTGTTCTAAGTGGCTGTCCTGCCCTGCCATGCTAGGGCATTGAAACTCAGTCATTCTGGGGGCTCCCTTCTCTTTCCTGGACATGCCAAGAATTTGGAAGGCTTATGTGGCTTATGTGGCCCAGAGAAATGGGAGGGCCTCTGATCTTTAGTCTGTCATTGTTGCTACTGCTATTGCAATCATTCAAACCCTCATGTGGCTTCAAAGGTAGTCATCTTGGCTGCCTACAGATCAAGGGGGACGGGGGGGATTTGCCTGCTATCACCGTCATCGCCTCTGAAATCTTGCCATCTTCCGGTGGGATCTGGTCATCTCTGTGGTCTTCTTTGTCCTGTGAGCTCTCTCTCTCTCAGTCCTTTGAAGCCAATTGCTTTCCCCTTTCTCTCCTCACCCAATCATTTCAAATCCCCCCACAGAATCACTGGGATGCCAAGCAGAGCCATTTTATACATTAGTCACCTGAAGTATAATGTGGGACTTACCACGGGCTTAAGAGCCTATGACAAAGTTGAGAACTGAAAAATATATTAATTGGTGTCAAATAAGAAATTAATAACAAGTTTAATGAAAGGTCTGTAAAATGTAACATCGTGTCAACTTCCTTAAATGCTAAATTTAAAATCCATAACAGCTTTACTACATGTGAAAATAATTTATAAGTGGGATTTTTCTCTCTTCTCAAGATTTCCCAAGTATCACAATGATTGCTGAGGTGTAATTAATCATAAACGAGCTGTTGATAGATAATTTTTAAAAAATTATAGAATTGTTTGAAAAACAAGAGTATAAAAAGCCTTTCGGCTTCTCAAAGAAAAATGATATTTAATTGGGGGATATGAGAACACTTGAGTATGTTGAATATGGTATGAAGTGTATTTCCTGAGTTCTGAAATTCCTAAAAGTTGCCTATGCCTTCAGCTCTCTCACTTGCATGGTAGTGTTCTGGTGATCTCTACTTTGAGAGCGTAACGCAATTCTGATGCTAACTACCCAGACTCAGCTCATATTTCACAGGTTAAGGGCGCTTTCCAACAAGATTGCTCTCACTTCTGACACCAGCCACAAACCTGGGGCTTTCTAGGCCATCTGTACTTCTGGCCAACTGGCTACAAATATGGGGGTTTCCACTACCCATGTCAGATTTGATAGTTCACCAGAAAGACTCCTAGAATTCAAGAAACTGTGATAATTATGGTTATAATTTTATCACAGAGGGCATGTATCAGGACCAGCCAAATAAAGGGATGTATAGTGTGAGTTCTGGGGTGGTCCCAAGCATGAAGCTTCTGTTTCTTCAACGTGTGCCATCTTCCTGGCAAATTAATGTGGATCGCCAGCCAGGAAACTCACCTGAGCTTGAGATGTCCAGAATTTCCACTGAGATTTCATTGTGTATATACGGTTGGTTTTTCTGGCATGACCAGGCCCCCAGAACTCAGGTATAGTCCTTGGGGCTAACCATAAATAACAAAAACATTCCCATCACTTGGTAAAGTCTAAGGATTTAGAGGTTACCTCCCAAGAACCAGGGAGCTAAAGACCAGCCGAATTCTTCTCATCCAGAGGGCTATGGATGTCATACTCACTGAAATGAGTGAAGGCTCTATTGTCACTTGTGTCACAATTATTTTCTTAGATTCTCCAAAGAGTAAGCTAACATTTATTTATTTATTTAGTTAGAGACGGCACACAGGTGCGCGCACGTACACACACACGCAAGTGGTGGAGGGGCAGGGAGAGAGGGAGAGTCACAGCATGGAGCCTGATGTGGGGCTCAGTCCCAGAAACCATGAGATCGGGACCTGAGCCCAAATCAAGAGTCAAACGCTTAACCGACTGAGCCACCCAGCTGCCTCAGAGTAAGCTAATTTTTAAAATTTTGTTAAAATCTTCTCTCTTGAGGAACGTGTGCTAATTTCTCTCAAGTTTTGGCTAAAGAACTTTTCTATGCCTAGCATCCGCTCCCCTTCTTCCTTAGAGATAGCTGTTTCCTCTAGTTACCAAGCTCCTAAATTTTCTTTCCTATTTCTGCTGGAGAGTGCAATAGATCTTGAAATAGATTCTTGGTGGGCCTTCTCTAGTTTGCTCGAGCTTCTGAGATGATTGTAGAGAAAGCATCCCACCTTCCTCTGATATAACACCAATGAGACCTCTTTCCAAGGACGCCTTTTTGCTTTAATCAAGGTATAGCATATGTATTATTAAAGCATAAACTGCCTCCATCTATAAGCCAACTGGGTAAGAAGCACAGAGGCCTGAAATAGAATAAAAGAGATTGTTTAGAAAATGTTTGCCTCTATGGAAAATGGAAATGAGTGAAAATCTTAATCAATGATTCCAATTTTGCTTTGAAATCATCCTACGTGCTCTGCCCTATAGGAAATAGTGCTGCTTATTTTTATGTGTCAGCTTAGCTAGGTTATGGTGCTATGGACAAATAGTTGTTTGGCCAAATAGTAGTTGTTGCTATAAATGTGTTTTGTAGATGGTATTAACATTTACACTCAGTTGACTTGAAGTAAAGGACATTAGCCTCAATAACATGGGTGGGTCTCATCAGTTGAAGGCTTTAGAAGCTCCTCTCATCTCTCCCCCCTTCCCCAAAGAAGGAATTCTGCCTTCTGCTCTCACCTGTAACATAGAAGTCTTGCCTGAAGTTCCCAGCCTGGTAGCCTGCCCGACTAGTGTAGAGATTTTGAATTTGCCAGCCTCCACAATCACATGAGCCAATTCCTTAAAATTTATCATCACCTATCTTTCATTTTTCCATCTATCCCGGAAACCCTGACTGATAAGATATAACGTTTTGATTCATTCTCATTAGCATTCAGTTCTCACATAGAAAGATTAAAAAGAAAATGATAATTACTGCATACACTGAGCTGTTAATGGCACGTTCCAGTGTTGCTCTCTCTTTTCCTTCAGCCTCCTTCTGCAAATGTCATTGGATACGAAAATGTAGGCATCTGCCTTTAAGACGTGGAGTCTTTAAAGATATCATTGGATTTATTATCACATACTTGGCTAGAGATTAATTTGAATATGGTGGAGGGACTCTTGAGTTGAAAAAACTTACTTAAGTTCAACTACAGCAGAAGCTCTCTTGGACAATCTCTACTTACTTGAGTCTCTGGATTAGTGGGAGCTTGCCATTACCTTCACAAATAAATAATACTCACTGTTGCGTCAGATACACTGAAAGCTAGCTATTGGTAGCATGCTTCTTCCCGGTACACCGGGGACGTCATCTTCCTTTAGGTGAGTTGTGTGTTTACCTGGAGCCACATTAGTTTATCTGAAGTCGCTACATGCCAGTTTTAGTGTTATTGTTATTATGCTATTTAAGGAAACATTATGTAAGCCAATGAAATGGAACCACGGGGACCAAGTTGAATGCTTTCAAAAAGCTCAATAAAAGGGTTTGCTGAAAGAAATTGCTGTTGAATTAGGCATGAGACAATTATAAAAACACTGAAAATAGGTGATATATATAAGGATTCTGCCTTAGATCGCTTTGCAAGATTCATTCAGTGTTCACTTGAAGAAATTGTGGTGGCAAATCACAGGCAAAGTATAAATGCATTATAGATGTGGTTATATGAGAGGGGAGATTTGGAACTCCAATAAGTGGGCCCATTCTCAGAGAAACCCTTGGTCCCACAATGGCAAAAAAGATGTGAATTTGCAGAGATTTAGATATTTTAAGAAAAATTAGTATAAATGTAATTATTTTATTATGATTATATATTTTAATTAGCTTTTTCTATTTACCAACCAACTACTTGTTGTGTTTCCAGTGAATAAGAGGACTTCTATTTTATCTGATTCCTAACTAGGTGGACTTGAGCAAATCTCTTAATATCACCTGGCCCAAGTTTCCTCAGTTATAAAGTGAAGAGTGTTATTTAGACACTCTTGAAAGTGTTATTTTTGAACTCTTGGAGTTTAAAATTCTAGGACTGCTATGAGCTGGAGCTGAGATTGCTTTCATTAGTGCTCAGATTGGATAGCTTTTGCAGGGATCTGATTAAGCAAGTAACACTTGAGTGGTGTCCCCAAAATGGGCTTTAGATTGCATCTAACTTTCTATTATCATGAACAAGGCTGCAATGGACAATCCTTGTACATTGTGTTTGAACAAATAATTCTCACAATTCTGAGAGCTATATTTTCAAGAAGCGACGAGAACCTCTAAGAATGAATTATGTGAGGGAACTAAGTGTCTCTTTTTCTTTCTCTCTCACACCCCTCCCTCTATTTTTTCTGTACAAATTGCTTCTCTGTAGAGAGTTGAAAGATATAACACCAAGGATGAATCTGGTAAGAATGCCAGCCCCCCCCTTTTTTTAAAGCAGTCATTTTATGCCTTTGCTGAGAACATGGGAGACAGCATGCACAAATATCATGTAAAAAAGGAAATAAAAACAACGAAAATTGGGGCGCCTGGGTGGCTCAGTTGGTTGAGCGTCCGACTTCGGCTCAGGTCATGATCTCGCGGTCTGTGAGTTTGAGCCCCACGTCGGGCTCTGTGCTGACAGCTCAGAGCCTGGAGCCTGTTTCAGATTCTGTGTCTCCCTCTCTCTCTGACCCTCCCCCATTCATGCTCTGTCTCTCCCTGTCTTAAAAATAAATAAAACGTCAAAAAAAATTAAAAAAAAACAACGAAAATAACCTATAATTCTTCTTCCCAAATAGACATTTTGTTAAGCTGATGCTAATTTTATAGTAATATTCATATTGAAGTCTAGTAGATAGGCAATCAAAAGATTAGAGAGGGAAAGTAGCTACTATGGGAGAAATTCCTTATATCAAGTAGCAAACAAAATACAGACCAAATAATAATTCAGGTCACAGCAGAATTTGCAAAATTTATGGAAAAATGAACTCATGTTAAGTAATTAATAGGGAGAAAATAAGGAGAAAATAGTGATTTTGGAGTTAACAGAAATAAAATGAAGTGCTTGTTCTGCAATTTACTCTCATTGAAGCACGGACATCTCCATCTTTTTTGCCTTCGTTTCCTCATCCATAAAATAGCAACAGAAACACCAACTTTGCGGAGCACTGGGAAGTGCATTATAAATCCTGTTTCCCCACTGTATATAACGGTATTGGAGTTATGCTCTGCTGAAAACTTTTTCACTCTGTCTAGTGAAATGGTAAAGATCTCATATATGTAAGGGGAGGCAAAATGCAATTTCTGTGTACTAGACATGCTTTGTTCCTCGACCTGTCTATTCCAAGGGGCATCTTGGCATGTTGTGGGACCTAGCTGGCAGCGAATCAACTTTTGTCTCTCAATAATTCAAACTGGGAGACAGAGGTTTGCAGACAGCAAACTTTTGAATAGAAAGTGGGCAGAGAGGGCAGCCATCTTGTTGGGTCAAGTAGAAGCTACTTAATAAGTAGAGAAAAATACACTATAGATAAAGAAACTATCCAAAATACTGAGATTACTCCATTCTGGGTATTTTTTTTAAACACTTCACTTCATTAGTGCCTCTGATAGATGATGAAATTGAAGAAACTCAGTTAATAAGAGATAGATTTAACTTCAGGCAGTCCCAGGTGGAGTCTAAATTCTAGACCACCAACCTATAGCATGCAAAGGAGGCATAGAGAAGGGAGCCTTAATTCTCGCCCACCTCCTGTGAGACCCTGCTGGGCAATGAGCCCCTATCATGGTTTCTGTAGTACTTACTGTACTCTTTTAATAAACTTTGATTTTCTTGAGAAGATGTCTGTTCTTTAAGAAAATTATCCCTGACTATCACAAACCAGGAAAATTCTAAAATTCTTCCATGCACGGTAAGAAATAAACAAACAACAAGAAGCAATAACATCCTTTCAAAGAAAGCATGTTAATTACCCTTGTGTTGGTCAATATTGAACAGCATCTTTATATATGGTGCTGGAGTCATTGCGTGGGCACAGAGCCTGTTGTATGTGATGAGGACAAGAAAGATGCTTCTGTGGAATTAAACACTGGTTTCCTTCATATCTGACTCTTGTTTTGAAATCAAGAAGTGTGAGGCCTTTAGCTTTGTTCTTTTTCAAGGTTGTTCTGGCTTTTTGAGATCCCTTGAAATTCCATGTGAATTTTAGGATTTTTTTTTTTTTTACTTCTGAAAAAAATGCCATTGGAATTTTGATAGGGATTGCACTGAATTTGTACATCACTTTGGGTAATACGAATATTTTAACAATACTAAGGCTTCTAATCCATGAGTGCATTTATTTGTATATTCTTTGATTTTTTTTAAAGTAGCAAGAAATAGTGCAAATGTTCTGTAGTCTTTAGATTTTTACCTCATTGGTTAAGTTTATTATTTTTTAAAAATAAAGTTTTTTTTTTTTTTTTTTTTTTTTGAGAGAGAGAGAGCACGAGCTGGGGAGGGGCAGAGAGAGAGAAGACAGAGGATCCCAGGCAGGCTGTCAGTGCAGAATCTGATTGGGGGCTTGAACTCATGACCTGCATGATCATGACCTGAGCCGAAGTCGAGTTGGTCGCTTAACCAACTGAGCCACCCAGCCACCCCTGGTTAGGTTTATTCTATTTTTTAAAGTTTATTTATTTATTTATTTTTGAGGGAGGGAGGGAGGGAGGGAGGGAGAGAGAGAGAGAGAGAGAGAGAGAGAGAACGAACACAAGTGGGGGAGATACAGAGAGAGAGAGACACACACACAGAATCTGAAGCTGGCTCCAGGCTCCAAGCTGTCAGAGCAAAGCCCGATGTGGGGCTTGAACCCACGAACCATGAGATCATGACCTGAGCTGAAGTCGGATATTTAACTGACTGAGCCACCCAGGAGTCCCTGGTTAGGTTTATTCTTAAGTGTGTGTGTGTGTGTGTGTGTGTGTGTGTGTGTGTGTGTGTGTGTGTGTTAATGCTATAGCAAATGAGGTTGTTTTCTTAATTTCCTTTCTGGATTGATCATTTTTAGTGTTTTAGATAGACAACTGATTTTTATGTTGATTTTTATATTCTGAAACTTTATTAAAATCATTTCTTATTTCTAACAATTTTCTGGTAGGGTTTTAAGCGTTTTCCACTTGTAAAATCGTGTCTTCTGTGAAGAGAGACAGTTTTACTTCTTTTCCAACTTCTTTCTCTTGTCTACTTGTTCTGAATAGGATTTCCAGCACTATGTTGAACAGCAGTAGCAATAGTATCCTTGCCTTGTTCTCATCTTAAAGGACAAAGCTTGCAGTCTTTCGCCATTGAGTATGATGTAAGCTGTGGTCTTTTTATATATGACTTTTATTACATCAGGGTGTTTTCTTTCTCATCCTAGTTTGTTGCCCACCACCTTAGTGTACTTGGTCTAGCCTTATAGATTACAGGCTATATCGGATACTGATTTGTTGAATTTCAGGTACAAATCTAGAAAGTGTCTTGGACTGGATTTCAACACCTGCTCTGGCCATGATTTACATGTAGTTTCTGTTTTAGAGGTAATGATCTCTAAATTTTGCCACCTGAACTGAGTTTTAAACTTGGCTTAAGTAATTTCTACATCTTTTATGTGAGTTATTTTGTCTTTTGCCAAACTGCCATCCCCGCAGAGAAAGGAATAGCTTAACTCACATATTTTTAGCGCCACGTATAACACATGTGCAGTAAACATGTCTTTGCATTGTTTCTATCACTTAACTCTTCTGTTTTCACTAGCATCTTTAACAGTCAACACAAGATATATTTGTCAAATAAATGAACTACGTGTTCTTAAATAGGCAGAGATAATTAAAGAACACCATCTATTCTCCCTTTCTCTCTCCTAACGATTCAAGCTTGCCCCAGTGTTTCATGGGGTTTTGTAGCGGAAGAAATTAAGTAGTATCTATAAGCTTTAGCAAATTTATAGATTACAAGTGTTGGAACCACTTTGTTGCATGCTTGGGTGACTTCCCGCCATTGACGATTGTTAAAACCTCAAATCACTAGTGTTGAAAATGGCAAATGATTGATGCATATTCTTGAGCAATCTAACTGAATTTAGATTTTATATGGAAACTAGCATTTTATTGAGAGCTGGAGCAGAGTGTGAGAAACAAAGCATGAAACTCTCCAAATTATTTACATCAATTATACGATATATTTATATATATATAAACTAATCTACCATTAATGTTTGCTCTTTTTAAAAACCGACTTACTGAGATATGATTTATATTGTTTGTTCTTTTTACAGGTAAATTAACTTGGGGTGGCTCATTTGGTTAAGCATTCGACTCTTGATTTCAGCTCAAGTCATGATCTCACGGCTTGTGGGATAGAGCCCTGTGTAGAGCCCTCACTGACAGTGTGGAGCTTACTTGGGATTCTCTCTCTCTCTCTCTCTCTCTCTCTCTCTCTTTCTCTTTTTCTCTACCCCTCTCCTGAGGTCTTTCCTCTCTCCCTGAAAATAAATCAAGAAACCTTAAAAAAGATAAATTAACTTAATGAATTGTATTTAACTTAGCAGTTTGTTATGCAAGGAGTATCTTGAATGTGTTTAATATCTTTTAATATGATAAAATTCTTTACAAAAAATTTTCAGCATAGAAATGCTAGTTTATGATTCTTTAGTCTTAAAAGTGTCATGACTCCTTTTTCTAAGTGTCTAAGACTTCACTTGCCGAGCTGATGATATAGTTGGTTGTAAATCTGAGCCTTAGCAGACCCCCAGGTGGGACAGCAAAATGAATGAGCAAAGAACACACGATCTGGTGTTAGATGCCCTGGAGTTAGGTCATCCTTGTCTCTTATCCCCGCGTGTTCCAGGACAAGCCATATAACCTCTCCCAGTGTCTATGCCTTGCAGTGCAAACCAGAGAAAATAATAATAGTACCTGCTTAACTTCTGTTATGGGTTATTTGGATAACCAAGTGAAATAATGTCACTGAAAATATTTTCTAAACTGTAAATTGCTGTATTAATGCTAGTTATTCTGATTTTAACAACTCTCCTTTACACATTTCTTATAGCAGAGGTCTTATCTCTGACATAAATTCGCACATCACGTAGTGCTTTTCCCATCACATGAAAACAGGGTGATCAGCCTTCCAATGATGTCGGAGACTTGAGGCAGCATCTGGAAATTAAAATAGGGAACTGGAATTCATTTATTTTAATACAATCTTACAAAAGAGAAAGAATTTATACCTTTTTGGAATGAAATTTGGCTTGCCTACATTCCATAAAAGCGGAATTATATTTGTCATTCTTAACTAATTTGGGCTTTCAAAATTTCTGAAATGTTATTCTGCCATTTAATATTTCCTAAAACTTCGCCACTTTAGTTCAGTTCTATGAAACCACATTCCATTTTGACCGAAATTGCACTTCTGCTTTCCAAACCTTTAACAGAGTGTGATAATAGCCAAGAGCAAGTTTGGGAAGAAAGAGAGAGACAGGAAGGGAAGAAGAGAGGAAAGGAGGGAGGCAGAGAGAACAAACATTTTATGCATTTACAAAGCACCATCTGGGAACTTTCAGAAACTTGGAGTAATTTATAGTTTGCTTTCAAAATAGGTGTGGAGAGAGACCCCTCTTTCCTTGAACAACCAGGTGAAATACAGTTACCTTGGAATATGTTAAAATTGCCATCACTGAGAGGTGTGCTTATTGAATTTCATAATATGCCAATAGGTATTTCATCTCCATGGAAGAAGTCCATTTTTTTATTTTAGTCAAATTATATTTGGGTTGGGAGATAAGAAAATCTGGCTTGGTAAATCCTTATTTTTTCCTATTTTTTTCCCCCTACTGGTTACCAATTTTGGAATTTGGGGAAGGAAGAGTACAATCTACCCATAGGAACAGTAAAGCTGCCTATGAGCATTTGTATCACCAAAGGGAAATATTCCATGTGGGGTGGGTGGGTCCCATCGGAAGTGCCAAGGGCCCAATAAGGCAGCATGCTAAGGGGACTGTTGCTTAACTGGCCTGTCCGTAGCACCAGAATTTCTCCTGCAAGTAAGAGTTTGAACTATCAGATCTGGACATTTTTATGAAATGACATCTAGAGGAGTTTTGCAGTTTGATTTTACTAAGACAACAATGGATGAAACAAAATGAGTTTCTTCTATGAAATGGGGAATTATATGCTTTTAACAAACAATATATAGCAAAGGATTGGAAACTCTGTTCTGGAAAAAACCCATTCAGGGAGATGCTTATTGAAACCAGGCTTCTTGGTTTAAATAAACTGAGGATACACCGGGTTAGAGGTAAGCATTTTTCTTTACAGCAAGGTTCTCAAGCCCTTCAATATGCGAATGTGAATCCTGAAGCAGGATACTTTTCTTCCATGGAGTACATCTTAGAGCTATGTGCACCTCCTAAAACCACATCTGTCCAACACTAGCTTGGGAGCCACTGCAACATACTTAATTTAAACAAATATTAACAACTGCCAGTAATATACTATGGAGTCTTGATTTTCACTTTTTTTAGGTTAATATGTATACTTTCCATTTTTATTTATTTATTTTTTGAATTTGATACTTAATGATTCTTCTTCTATCGTGATTGGTAGAATGCTTACCCTGATGTAAAGGAATTACTTTTGTCCTCATTAGATTTGGTTGTCTCCATCATTTTCAACTTTTCCATGTGTCCCAAGTTCTCATGTCCCTGTGTGCTCTGCATTTGCTGTGTCCTTTATCAGAGCCTCTAACATTAATTGCAGAAGACTCTTGGTACCTTAGTCTATAATTGCCTCAAAGACAATTTTTTTAAGTACAGAATTCCAATGACTATTTTTTTTTAATTTTCTTAATGTTTTTGTTTATTTTTGAGACAAGGAGAGACAGAGCATGAGCAGGGGAGGGGCAGAGAGAGTGGGAGTCATTTTATAGAAACCAAAGCAGGCTCCAGGCTCTGAGCTGTCAGCACAGAGCCCCACCCAGGGCTTGAACTCACGAACTGTGAGATCATGACCTGAGCTGAAGTCGGACGCTCAACCAACTGAGCCACCCAGGTGTCCCTCCAATGACTATTTCTTTTTTTTTTTTAATTGTTTAATGTTTATTTATTTTTGACACAGAGAGAGAGAGAGAGAGAGACAGAGCATGAGTGGGGGAGAGGCAAAGAGAGAGAGAGAGACACACACAGAATCCAAAGCAGGCTCCAGGCTCTGAGCTGTCAGCACAGAGCCCGACGCGGGGCTCAAGCTCACAGACCGCGAGATCATGACCTGAGTGAAGTTGGACGCTCAACCGACTGAGCCACCCAGGTGCCCCTCCAATGACTATTTCTAAGGAGGTTTTGCTTTATTCTCATGTGCTCTGCAAAATGCCCATCACCAGTTACTTAGGAATGTTCTCTCTTAGCGTTTAATTCTGCAAATTTATGCTTGCTCTTTGATCTCTGTGTTCCATATACCTGGAGCCAACCTGAGTGGATAAAGCATTGTATCATTTTTAAACTTTCCCCCCAAAGCCATTACTGAGCCAACCTCTTAAATAAAAAAAGTCAGGATAGTTTTGCCACCTTTTTAGAAACTGAAAGGTAGCCGTCTTTTATTAGATACCTAGGAGGTGCCTACTCCTAGTCTTCTGGAGTTCCTATGTTTCCATGTTTGGCTGCCCAGCAACCAAAATACCTTGCTTTTTTCCAAGCAACCCAATTTCCTCTGGATGATCACTTCAATGATGGTCTTGGTGGAATGTGCTGGTCTGGGTGGAATGACGTACCAACCATTAAGCAATTGTCTACTGGCTCTCATTCACTCTGCTATACCTGGCTTGTGACATTGGCGCTGGGATTATGCAAGTTACCGTGTGTCCTTTGCTAGCTGACTCCCTATTTATAGAGGGCACTAGGTGGAGACTAGGAGGCAGGAGGAGGGAAAAAGGACTTGTTCCTTCCGGTTTACTTGCTGTTCCTGTCTTCAGTGGCCCAGTAATGGTGTTTCCTCCCTGCAGCTGCTGTTCATTCTAGTGTCTGGCTTCTTGCAACACCTCTTGAACTAGGCTTAAGCATACCAGCACGAGCCTGGCAGAGCACCGCCTCCTCAGGAGTCCAAGTCTAGATGTGTAAACCTTTCCTTTGAGCTCTTAAGAGACCGGCAGCAGCTGGGCTCACCATCTTTCTTAGAGGTTGGATTTCAGCAGTGCAGAGTTTTTCCAAGCTTTTAGATTCTGACAACCCATTTTCTTCCCTTTGTTCTGGCAGCCCTGGGATGGTAAATGCTTCCTGCAGTTATTCCCTCTGTGTTTCTTCAGCATTTTTATTTGATTTTTCAGTCCTCCGATTGCCTATATTAAAATCT
This sequence comes from Panthera pardus, assembly GCF_024362965.1. Lineage (NCBI taxonomy): Eukaryota > Metazoa > Chordata > Mammalia > Carnivora > Felidae > Panthera > Panthera pardus. Next base: position 20,775,968 of record NW_026527002.1, read on the forward strand.
CTGTTAAAATACCTGGTGTGGCTTCTGTTTTCCTGAGTGACTCTGACTGAGCTAGAGAGGGCTAGTGTCCACCTCCCAATAAAGGTCACAAACCCTGGAGTCCAGGCTGTCCTTCTCCTCCCCCTCACAGCCAGTGTGTCCATGAACTAAGCCAACAAACCCTTTTTATTGGAGGTTTTGGGTCTCGAGAAGGCTGAAAATAAATAATAGTTGGAGTATGTTCATCACCGCAGGGGGAAATTGACTTTTCTCTTTTGGTGGTGAGTCTGTTCCCATTTCCTACCTGTCTGGAGCTCCCTTGAGGAATGTTGTTGCCAAAGCTGGTTCTCTAGCCTTCGTTCAAGTCTGTGATTTCTCTAATTTTCTTTCCCAAATATCCCACGTTGGCCAGAGTCCTATTTAGATGCCTGCAGCCAAGGAATCCAAACCCTAAACATGTTAAAATGTATTTAAAATTCAGTTGCTTCATTGCTGTCTTTACTGTACCAATGATGAAGAACTCCAAGTTTCATAAGGTTTATCTAGGATGCAAATTTTCCCCCCTTAAACGAAAGGTATAATCATAGAATTGTAAAGTTCCAAGTGATTTTTAAGACCATTTTTTTCCTACCTCTCCTTCACTGGTCCAATGCAAGATTCAGTATACAATATACTTTCTGGTAATCTTCTAGCCTGTGCTTGAGAAATTCTGTTGGGGGGATCACTACCTTCTAGGCAGTCGATTCCATAATTGGACAGCAATAATGACTAGAACATTTATCTTTTTATTAATTTAAATTTACTTTTCTGTAGCTCTTAATTATTTGTACCATTTATGCCCTCAGGAACAATGAAGAATATTGCTTCATTGCTTCAGCAATGAAGACCTGATTTTTCTTTGACAAGATCTTATATGGTTTACTTCTATCTTGCCATTCTTTTATTGAATTATATTTCAACAACCTTAGGTGAATAATTTTGTATATTTTTAATTATTATTTTTAATTGATCTAAGTCCAAGTAACATTATACACTTCACATGTAGTACAGCTAACTTATAAAAAGTATTCTCAGTTTCTCCTTCCCATCCCTATGACAGTGCTATCATTCATTTCACTTATCCATATGCTATAATTACCCAAAACATTGCTATCATTATTACTTTAAACAGTTATGTTTTAGAAAAATTAAGAAGAAAATTAGATTTTATGTTAACTTCATTTATCTTTCCACAGTACCCTTCCTTTCTTTACATTGATCCAACTTTCTGACCTATATCATTTTCTTCTCCTTGAGAAATTCTTTTAACATTTCTTATAGGTCAGGTCTCCCACCGACGAAGTCCTTCAGGTTTTACTTATCTGAGAAAGTCTTTATTTCTCCTTCAATGTTGATGGATACTTTTTCTGGGTATAGAATTCTAGGCTGGTGACTTAGAAAAAACACTTTATTTTACTTGCTCTGTTTTTACTTGCATGGTTTCTGGTGTAATTCTTATCCTTATTCTTTTGTATGTAAGGTATTTGTTGTTGGTGTTTTTTAACCTGTGGCTTCTTTCAAGATTTTATCTTTGTCTTTGGTTGTATGCAGTTTGAATAAGATGTATTGAGGGTAGAGTTTTGACATTTAACTTGCTTGGTGTTATATGAGTTTCCTGTATCTGTTGTTTGGTGTCTGTCATTAATTTTGGAAAATTATTAGCCATTATTATTTTACACGTTCTGTTACATTCTATCTTCTCCTTCTGGTATTCCAATTGTATCCAATTATATATATATATATATATATATATATATATATATATATATATATATATAAAACTGAAACTTTCTCTCAGTTCTTATATGTTCTCTACTTTTCCTTTTCATTTTGTTTTTATCTTTATATTTTAGTTTGGGAAATGTCTAGTGATACATCTTTATTTAGGTGAAATTCACAAACATAAATGTAACCATTTTAAAGGGCATGATTCAGTGGCTTTTAGTATGTTCACAGTATAGTGTAACACCATCTATATCTAGTTCCCAAATATTTTAATCACCTCAAAAGAAAACTACTTATTCAGTAAGCAGTTACTCCCCACTTCCCTCTCCTGTAAGCTTTTGCTAACTACTAATTTAATTTCTGTCTCTTTGGACTTATCTATTCTAGGTATTTTATATAAATCGAATCAGAAGCTTTGTGACCTTTTATGTCTGGCTTCTTTCACTTAGCATACTTTTGAGATTCATTTGGTTACAGCATGTATCAGCACTCCACTCCTTTTTGAGGCTGAGTAATATTTTCTTCTAGGTATATGCCACATTTTGTTTACCCATTGATCTGTTGTAGACATTTGTGTTGTTTCGGCCTTTTGGCCCTTGTGAATAGCACTTCCAGTGAACTATTCCCACTATTTTCTTAAAGGATCTCATTTATTCTTCCCTCTACTGTATCTATTTTACTGATGAGCCCATCAAAGTCATTCTTCATTTACAGTTTGTGTAATTTATGGCATTTCATTTTGCAATAGGAAGTGAGGTAAACGGACCTGTAGGGTAAGGATTTATGTTAACCTAGTTAGGAGCTGGGCTATATTTAATTTTTTTTTTTTTAGCTTCAGGTGACAGAGGCTTCACATACTTACTTTGATGTCCTCTTTGACTTTGGGCTTCCCTAAGTGTTGGCCTCTGTGTTCCTTATACCAACGAGCCTTTCTTGTTGTGTGGAACACTCTTTCCATAAGTATGTTTTGCAATGACCTTGCCTCCTTCAGCTGTGCTCAAATCTTTACCATCTTATTCGAGACTATCCTGATAATCCTATTTACATTGGAACCTGCCTCCCCATCCTCTCACTCCCAAACCTCTTACTCTGCCCTATTTTTTCCACAGCACTAATCACAATCTTATATACTGCATAATTTACTTCTTAAACTGTTCTTATTGTTTCTCTTAAATAGCATGGAGGCACATTTTTTTGTCTCTTTTTGTTGTTCACCGAAATATGTCAAGTATGTAGAAAACCCCTTCTAGAAACATGGAAGTCCTGTAAAAAATCGTTTGAATGAATTATTTTTCTTGCTTTTGTGTCTTCTAATAGTTCATCCTAAAACTAGTGGGGGTGTATAAAAATCATGTCATAGCTAGAATGTCTCTTTGTGTATTCTCCTGGGAAGACATTAAGGAATATTTGTTCAAGTTGTAGCAATAGACTGGGTTTCTCCGCTTCAGATGTGAAATTAAGGTATGAAGTATATGGGTTATCAGTTACTCATGTGTGCTTTGTTGCAAGTTCAAGAAAAATTATTAGGACCTGAAAGTTTGATATCTATTTTTTTTCAGTTGAGTATATTTTAATTTCCTGATAGTTTTTATCATTCCATATTGTGTGTTGCTTCTCTATACAATGATTTAAATGAGAAGACAAAATGGATTGTCTCCCACATCAGAAACAAATACAATACAATGTCACAGCATTCTGCAGTTGGTACCTTTGGATGTGTGCACCTTTGGATGGGGATTGGTCGGGATTGTTGCTCAAAGTGGAATTTAGGAAATATGTTTTAATTCATTTAGTGAGCAGTAATTCCACCCCTCCCATCATCATTAAATCCCTGTTAAGAGTCTACATTATTTACAACTAAGTTATTTTCAATTAAAAAAAAATGTTGGATTAAACAACAGTCACCAAATCTGAGATGCTGTATCTCCGGTGACGTAGCATTACAGAAGCACTCTAGACTTCAGACTCCAAAAGAGTTCTTTTTCTCATAGTTAGTCCTATGGGAGTCTTATGGGAGTTCCTAATGGTTAGGGAGTACTCACGAAAATGAAGAATACTGATACAACAATATAATTCTTTTTGTAAGTTTTTTTTAAATTTTATTTTTGAGAGAGAGAGAGAGAGAGAGAGAATGAGAGGGAGACACAGAATTTGAAGCAGGCTCCAGGCTCTGAGCTGCCAGCATAGAGCCCGACGTGGGGCTCAAACTCACAAACCTCGAGATCATGACCTGAGCCAAAGTTGGATGCTCAACCGGCTGAGCCCCACCCAGACACCCCACAACAATATAATTCTGATAAAATAGACTACATTCAATAGTGTCAGAGTGAGAAACTTTTTTTTTTTAATTTTAAGGATTTTCCCCAAAGATCACTGTTTCTTTTATTTCATTATTTACAGATACTGCAGCCCAGTAAGGTTGTTTGCAACTTGCTCTAGCTCATACATAAATGAGCCAGCTCCGAGTCCTTTTCTTGTTTCTACCATACCATGAGAGGTGTATGTCACTCTTAATTTAAAATTTTTATGATGACTAAAGTCACTGAGCTATTCCAGTCTACTGCTGGCATTTTAGGCAGGAGGATAAGAAAAGTAATATAATCCTGAACCTAGAAAAAAGTAAAATACCAGTATTCTACCAAGCAGATTAGTAATTATACTAGCAGAAATAAAGGACAGACATGGCTTCGGGGAGTCCTTTTGATCTGTTTTTCATGGTGGAAAACAACTTAATGTGTTCATACATGATTCTCAGTGACTTCTAGAAAATGTCTTTGTCACTGAGACACAGAGCAACCACAAAGTAACAGGAATCAGACAATTTTGTTCTTGTAGTAGCTGTTTCATGTCATTTACAAATTCAGTCCATTGAAACTGTCAAAGTAATGTCGTGAACGATGAGGTCAGTTTCAAACTCCAGTGCTCCTTCGTTTTAGGGAGTGGCACTGTAAACCACCCCCCAAAACATGTTTTTAAAAATAGCCACTGCATTCACTTCCTGTTATGTATTTTACAAAATATATACATGTCACTGCAGTAGCTTATATTGGTAGCTGCTAATAAGTATTTCAGTTTTCCCCAGAACATGGCATTTTAATTTTCTCTAATTAAACATCATCATCTACTAAAGTGAACCAGTTTCTCTTTCATTCTTTTTTTTACTAACTCTCTTCCAAGAAAAAAGGTGATGTTGATTTTATTTTTAGTGTTCACTGAATTTTGTGCACAGTTTATTCACCTAAAAAGGTACTACACCCCTTCCTTACCCTGTTCACCCTGTCCCTCACTATCCAGAGGGGTAGCAAACACTGCCAGCCTGAACCCCTTGGAAAACTGTCTTCAGCTGAGAAGTGAACTGTCTTCAGCCGAGAACCCATTAAATTTCTAGCTGTTCTGAATGGAAAAAAAAAAAAAGTTGTGAAGAAATTTTAGGTTATTTCACATTAAGGTAGAAATTCTCTATAGACAGTTGTTAATTGACTCTAGATAGGGAAACTTGGAATGCCTTCATTCACTAGAAGAAAGTTATAGAGATGAAATTATTTATCATTATTAACTGAATTAAACCCTAGCTGTCTCTCTTATGCTGTTGAGAAGAAGAAATGGGCAGAGTTTTCAATACAGTTGATGTGGGCAGGGACAAGGCATAAGTGTTTTTTAAAAGCACCAAGGTGATTCTAATGCAAAGCCATGCAAAGACCCACCACTTAGACAAATGGGAGGCACACGGGAACTGGGAACGTTGCCTCTGAACACGCTGAGGGTTCCGTTACTGAGGGGTAGATGAAGTGGCCTGTATCACAAGGACACAGGCCTGACTAAAGGTGGGAAAATAACTTTTTAAATTGAGGTATAATTGACATATAACATTATATTAGTTTCAGGTATACAGCATAATGATTCAGGGTTCGTCTACATGGCAAAAAAACACAATCACCACAATAAATCTAGGGGACATCTGTCAAGAAATTAAAGAATTTTTAATTTACTTAAATTTAAGCTGGAGGGTGCCTGGGTGGTTCAGTCGGTTAAGCGTCTGACTTCAGCTCAGGTCATGAGCTCACGGTTTGGGAGTTCGAGCCCTGCCTTGGGCTCTGTGCTCACAGTGCAGAGCTTGCTTGGGACTCTCTCCATCTCTCTCTCTCTCTCTCTCTCTCTCTCTCTGACCCTCCCCTGCTCTCTCTCTCTTTCAAAATAAATAAACTTAAAAAAATTTAAGCTGGAAAGGAGATATTCTAAAAAAAATCCACTGGATTACATAAAATGCACCCTCTTGTATATTTTTCCCCCTTTTTTATATAGGCTAACAAATCGAAAGTTGATGTTTCATTCATGATTAAAAAGTAAATTGGGGTCAGAATCAGGATTGTACTTTGCGGCCCTAGATGCCTTCGTTTCTTGCTGGACTTGAACTTTCTGCCTTCCTTGTGGCCCGATCTCTGCGTGTATCCAGATGGGGTTTAGCATGTGGGCAGGTGTGCGCATGTCTGAACCTGACGCGGGAAGAGGAGTCCTCGGGAGCTGGGGGCTGTGCGGTCAGCCCGGTGTCTGTGCAAGGAGCCCTGCGCGCTGCCTGCCCCGGGCAGACGTAGAGCAATTAAATGCAGGAATGAGACAGCTACCTCTTGAGGGGTTGGGAAGAGTAAGTGACGAGCAATCGCGGAGAGAAGGGCCCTGGACACAGATTCTGACGATCTCAGCTGCGGTTCCACCTCTGCCGCTTAGTGGCGGGGTGACTGGGACCCTGCTGAGTCTCATTTTTCACATCAACAAAAGGGGAGAGCTGTGCCCCATACTCTTCTCATGAGGTCATCACATGGATGGAGTGACACCATAAGAAACCTGACAGTTTGTGGATTAACAACTGCTTAAAAAATACGCATGACGTGCTGTTGTCAGTGGCAAGAGAGACGGGCTTGGGGGGCGCCCGGGTGGCTCAGTCAGTTAAGCGTCCGACTTCAGCTCAGGTCATGATCTCGCAGTTCATGAGTTTTAGTCCCATGGTGGGCTGTGTGCTGACAGCTCAGAGCCTGGAGCCTGCTTCGGATTCTGTGTCTCCCTCTCTCTCTGCCCCTCCCCCACTCGTACTCTGTCTCTCCCTCTCTCAAAAATAAATGTTAAAAAATAAATAAGATAAAATGTGAAGGATTTGCATCGAACAGGCAACTTCTGTTTTATACGGTCTCCCTTTTACTCTTTCCTATTGATATTATTGTAACTGCAATAAAAAAACGTGCTGGCCTTTATAGAGGCAATCGGATGAAGCTTTGTAACCATGGAAGGAGCCCCTAAGTGGAGATGTTGAGCTCATGCTCTGAGACATAAATGGGGATGTGCAATTCCAGGTCCTGAGCGCCTCTGCAGGAAGACGCAGGCAGGAAAGTAGAAACTAGAACAAAGCCCCAGTGAGCGGTCTGATTTGCTTGCCGCACCACTCGGGTGCCATTTCACACGGAAACTTCTTTGCACTTGGGGCAATGACGCTGCTCCTCCCCGGGCAGCAGGAGATGAACTCTCCATTGAGGACGGCGTTAATCTGTCCCAAGCGGAGGGCGTCGTGGGGCGCGGGTCTCCCTTTGGCACCAGTTCTGTCAGCTGTAGGGGATGACATTTGGCACCCATGTGCTGTGCTTGGCGACGTCCTTCAAAGCAAACCTTCTCAGCAATTTTCAAGTTAGCGAGCACATCACGCTCAAGTCCTGTCTGGTGCTTCGAAAAAGCATTGCTGTGTTTTGAATGCGGTATCTTTCGCACAGGGCTTATTTTGGGGTCATTCAGGGAATCAATGCTCAGAAACTCTATAAAATGCTTGGTGTTTTCATCTGGGCTTTAGAAGTCATTGGCCTGATACTCTCCTGTATAACATAAAGGTCTCGCAGCAGGAAGCTTCAAAGGCAACTGCTCACAAAGGAAAGAGGAGGGAAAAAAAAAAATCTTGTGAGACCGTGAACAATTTTTCAACAATTCCTCCTTTAGCTGTAACCACGATACATGTCTTTTAACTGAGTGGGGCAGATAGAGGATGGGAGGATAGTATTTTCCTGGCTCAGATTGGTTTTGGTTCTTTTTTTCAACGTGTTTGTTGGTCACTTTCCCGCAAATTCTCTGATAAAGTAGTGGGGTTAAGACCTAACTAACCCCTGCTGATGTTTTGCTAAGGGGACTGTAAAGAAAGGCTCTTTGTAATTTTCTCTATCAGGCTGGGGGCCCTTGACTTACTGCTCCATCCCCAGCACAGGAGCACGTGGTGGGCACTTGATACATCCTAGTTGAGTAAATGAGTACGTATGTCCCCTGTGTCTAAATGGAAGATGTAGCAACAGAGAACAAGGTTATCAACTGCACCTAAAGTGGGTGATTTGCATTTCTGAGGACCCGCAGACTTGGTACAATAACTAGGTTATTAGGCCTCCGACCTTCCCAACAATGAATACCCTCAGAGGTGTTTCTTCAGAGATGAAACTTGTAAACAAATAACATTACAAAACTTTATGGAAACTCAGAGAAGGGAGCATGATGTATGTACGGGGGAGAAGATACATAACATGATTTTGAAGTCTGATGGGTTCACTGGATGAAGATGAGGAAGGTCATCATGGGTAGAGAAAACAATACACTGCAAAGGAAACACACCATAAATGCACTTGACCTTTGGGGAGGGGAAGGTGCAGGAAAGGGTGGGTAGGAAATCAGGCCAGTAGTGTTGGCCCATGAAGGACCATGCTATCAAACATGAACATCCTTTTCATACTAGGAAGAGAGTTGTAGGAGAGTTGTTGGAGGCAAGGGCACATAATCAGATATTGAGTGATTTCTGTATAATCCCTAAGAGGGCTGGGAATGTGCTGCCACTCTGAGATGTGATGGCCAATGGACTTCGGTATCCCGGTTAACAAGAACAGATTATGTGGCCACACACAGGGAACTTATTAGCAATTCATTTGCCTCCATAGAGAGAAAGTATGTGACATAAAGGACATTATTTTATTTATTTATTTACTTCCTTAAAGTTTTGTTTATTTAGAGAGAGAGAAAGAGAGAGAGAATCCCAAGCAAGTCCCAAGCTGTCAGCATGAAGCCCAATGCTGGGCTTGAACCCACAAACTGTGAGATCATGACCTGAGCCAAAGTCGGACGCTTAACTGACAGAGACACCCAGGCGCCCCAAAGGACATTATTTTAATAATGTTTGGTTTGGGGTGTAAACAGTCTTTTTGACTAAAACGGAAAGACAAATAATTGTGCAAGAAGACAGAGGTGCTGCCTTTGAAAGTCTTACAGTTTAGTTGGGAGATAGACTCGTAAGCAGTTCCTTACCAGACGCTGGTAGAAATGAGTGCAACAGTTTGCGAGAATCTTACTTCTGTGCTGTCCCCTTTCTTTAATAGGATGTAGGTGGCGATTTCTAGCTCTGCCACAGAAGACGTCCTGGCTTGAACTGCGTGAGCAGTTGTGAAGCTGGATCCAAGTAAGTTGGCAGGGAACTGATGGGCTGCATTTAGTAAGATGCAGGCAGTTCCTGGCGCTCTGTCTGGGTGGGCAGGTGGTGAAGGCTCGCTGGGCGGGAAGAATTGTATCTGCAGCTGGGAAAAATCTCCGGCCTGAAAACACCAAGGCCTGGATTCTTGACTTTATTCTGCTCTTACCCCTGTGGTTTTGGGAAATTCATTTCATTTTCTGGGCCTTCTTCATCTGTAAAACAGAAGGACTGACCTAGAGGATTTCTAAAGTAAGTGGCGTTATTTACAATTTCATGAACTGCAAAAAAATAAAATAAAATTCTTATCCACATCTAGGAGTGGCAACTGTGGGGCGTTTTCAGTAAACAAGTGGGGAATTCTTGGCTTCCAATCGAGGAAGAACATCCAGGCATATTCTGTACATCTTATTAGAGAAAAAATAAAGGTGAGAAGGAAGAGGTTCTACTTCCCCCAGTCTAGAAGTTCAGTATCTGAGGTCTATCAGGGTCTGAGATTGGAAGGCCAGTCCATCCTCAGTGTTGTGCGGATATTTTCTTCTTACAACTGCCAAGATGGTGTCCTTCCTAACCTCCAGATGAAAAGGTGTCAGTTTTGGATCTTTACATTTAGGATTTTATTCAGCCACATTCCACACTCAGGAAGAATGTTGTTTATAAGAGGGGGCTCCTCAGAGAATATAGTGAGTTTGGGTGTTGTTAGTTGCATGATTTGACTGAAATGAGCAGTCTAATTTAGGCAGATAAAAGTATGGAATGGATATGTTCTTTTGATATGAGAGTTTTTAGGCCTTTCAGACCAAATAATTAAACCTAGTGGGGAGAAAGAATTAGGTGGCTAAGTGAAGAATGCAATGGGTAAGGATAGTTAATGCAAAATGGGGAGAGTAGAGACTGACATTTATGAGGGATGTCTCAGGAACTCAAACCCTTAGCAGGACAAAGGGTGGGGGAGGGCACTATGGTAGATATCTGGTTGGTAGATGGGGATGTCATTGAGACAATTATATCTAAAAGAGTGAATTTCTTTCTTGGATAGGCCTCTAACTGGCCTACACATGAAATATAGAAAGGGAAATAAATATTAAATCAGGGGAATCAGACTAGATTAATCAGATTATTTTGTAGGGACCCAAGCCAATCCAAAATGGCGTCTAGCTCTAAGGTAAGAAAATGGTCTGCTTCTCCGTATCTCGAAGGATTTGGGGATTTATATTAAAAACAACAACAGCAACAACAACAACAAACCATGAAGGAGTCATTGTTGTAGGCTCTAAACCCTGCAAGGGACATTCGTGTCCACATTAACCTATCTTTGGTCTTCTTAATAAAGGGGTGGAGTTGGGGAGACTCATACACCAAGAGGGTTCTCTGGGAATTCTGCTTAAATAAATGATAGCTCACATTGTTGATAGTTGCTTGGAGACGAGTGGATGGAGGATTCCAAAGTCTTGGTTGAGGAGCCGGTAATAATGGATCTGTTCATGGAGTATCGTTGGAGAGTTCAATAGCATCAGGGTCCTCGTTCAAATCAGAGAGGCTTTACCCTAAGAGTCCTCCGTGCATGGAACCTCCATCTCTCTCCTCTGCATCCTGTTGTGAAGCCGTCAGCTCTTTCTGTGATGACATCTGCTGTTGCGGTTGGGTCATATCACTTCCATTATGTGGGGCTGGAGGAGATGTGGTGGATGGAAGTCCCACCCAACCACGTTGCCTGCCTGGGTAAAATTATCATAATCCTGGGTTGGAATTCAACCTATGGCTTTCCTTACTTTTTCAAATAAATTTTAATGATTTATAGTGATTCAGCAGTGAGGAGAGGGGAGGGGATGATCTCTATTATGAAGAGCTTGAAGGACTCTTGTGCTGTGAGTCCTCAATCATTTCTGTTTGGGGAGCCTTTCTGTGGGACATTCATAGACTCAAAATGAAAAGAATTGAAATGAAAATCCTCTGAACAAAAATAAGCAAAGTTAGTGAAAAACTTAATTAAAATAATAACAAGGACTGTATTTAAAAGCTGGGATAAACATAAATAGTATGGGAAAACTATTAGAGGGGTAACAAAGAGGTCAGAGGTGAGACAGCGAAACCAGAGAATTGGAAAAATAACAAAATAAAAATATACACAGTTAAGAAGGATAAAGGTAGACAAACTAAGATAAAATTTAGAATATTGTGCCAGGAAAATCGTCTGGCAATGTATACTAGGTGTGGTATGTGATGATCTTTGGGCGAGTAGGGGTATAGTTTTTTAAAATTATTCATTTTGCTTATTTGTAATATGCGATTTCTCTGATATTACCTTATGTTGTATATGTAATAAAAATTGTAAGAAAAACTGCCCATGAAATACATGAAATTAAAATAAGCAGACCGTATAGAAATAAAAAGGCAGTTAGATTAGTCCATATGGTAAAAACTAAGACAAAGAAAACAGAGAAAATAAATATTTCACAAAACAGTACAAAGCAGAAATTAAAAGATTTAAAAAATGTACTAACACATATAAGTATTTACAAAATTTAAGAGAATAGGCTATTTTATTTATTAATTTATATATTTTTTAATGTTTTTATTTATTTTTGCGACAGAGAGAGAGCATGAGCAGGGGAGAGGCAGAAAGAGAGGGAGACACAGAATCGGAAGCAGGCTCCAGGCTCCCAGCTGTCAGCACAGAGCCCGATGCGGGGCTTGAACCCACAGACTGTGAGATCATGACCTGAGCCGAAGTCGGATGCTTAACCGACTGAGCCACCCAGGCGCCCCAGAGAATAGGCTATTTTAAAAGAACAAAATTAAAAGGCCTAAAGAAGTCTTGGGTTCAGTGCTCATTTTTACAGGCTAAGCTGAGGCACCCCCTCGGCTTGAGGTCCCGACCTGTCCTCAGCAGGGCGGCCTAAGGACAAAGGGCAAATCTCTGGCCTCTCCAGCTCATCTCGTGGTAAAGGTCTTGCCTCCTGTCTCCCACTAAAAATGTCCAGCACATGGTGTGGCAGAATCAAATTCCCCTTCCTCCACGCACGAGTGATAAAGCAAATGGGAGGGAGGAAGGCACACTCGCAGTTTCTGAAGAACGCCTTGAACACGGCCGTTATGCGTTTGCCGTCTTTCTTCACTGTCTTGGCAGTGTTTGCGACTGCATTCAACCGCCCATGCAGCACGTGGGGTCAGACACTGAGCTGTACCCAGCCCAAGAGAAGGAAGAAGGGGTAAGAGAATGGATTTGTGCTGGGCATCTATTCTGGACCGGGCATGGCATGAGGAATATTGCTGTGCTCTTTCCTTTGGTCTTGACCATCTCACGAGGCAAATCTTTTAATGCCAGTTTCGAGAGTGATGAAGCAGAGGCGGACAGGGGTCATATAATTTCCTCAAGGCTACCTCCAGTAGTGGAAGTCTGACCGTAAGGTCCTTAGAACTTCTACCATGCCGCCCTGGGAACATTCTCTTCAGTAGGGCGACTCCACGTTCCTTTCTAGAGTAGAGAGGAAGCCAGTTCAGAGGGTTAGAACACATCCAGAACACTGCCACACCCTGGCAGTCCTAGGGCAGTCCCGAGGGCAAGGCTGATGGGCCCCGAATGACTCAGCTCTTTGACTGCCGGTGAGGAGAAGGGTCTCCACTCGTGGGAGAGGAGCCGGGAGCCTAGAAATCAGGCTGGCAGTGGTTCTCAAAGGGTGGCCTCCAAACCAGCAGCACTGACATCGCTTGTGAGCCTGTCAGCAGAGCAGAGTCTCAGGTCCCACCCTGACCTACTGAATCGGAGTATCTGGGAATGGGCATAGAATACCCAACAAGCTCTTCGGGTGATTTTTAAGCACAAGAAAGTTCACGAACCCTTGCTGTCGGGAGACCAAGGCGTTGCATGTGGAGTTCGGGGACGGGCTAAGGGAGCTTCCATGTTGGGGGGGAGAGGATGGCAGGTGGATAAGACTCTGAGCTAGTCAACAGTGTGAGAGATGCGGTTCTGGTGAGCAGAATGGGAAACAGGTGTGGGGTGGTGGGGACAGGTGCGGGGGCAGGCAATGGCCTGTAGTCAAGACCAAGTCTGAGCTCATGTCAGTCAGCAACAGCTATCCGCATCCTGACCCCGAGCCTCACTTCCTCAGGCTTACGTGTGCTAGTGGGTCTGAGTCACCTATCCCATGAGGGAGCTGCAAGGCTGCAAAGCAAATTAATATAAGTGTGTATGCCTGACATATAGTCAGTGCTCAGAAAATAGTACTTGAACTTGGATTTAAACGGGGAGCTGAATGGAGGGGGCAGAGAGTGAGGGGGACAGTAGTCGCGTTTACTCTCATGGTGACCCTGGCTCACTCAGGCAACCCTTGTGGTCCAAATGTTCCGCTCTGGCATCCACACAGCTGGAAGTTCCCTGGAAAGGTGAGTTCTCAACTTGGACTTATCTGAACAATGAAGCAGATATTTTGCCTGTCTTCTGTTGAGGCAAGAGCTAAGTACATCCCTCAAAAGACAAAAGGGATAGGTTTTCTCCGAGTTATAAATTTTGTGCAGTGCGGAGGGTAGAAGAGTGGATCGTGCAGCCCGAGCTAGCGGGGAGCACCGTGGCATAATGAAAAGCATCCGGCATTCACAGGGAAAAGACCTGAAGTTGAATCAGCCCTGGTCTGTAACCTAGCTGGGTGACCTTAGCAAGTTACCGAGTTTTTCTGAATTGTAGCTTCTTCATTTCCAAAGGGGGATAATTCTCCACCTCTGTGTATTGGGAGGATTGGAGAAAAATATAGGTGAAAACATCCATAATGGTGCCAGGCACATGACAGCCGGTAAGAAATATTTTCTGGGGCGCCTGAGTGGCTCAGTTGGTTAAGCGTCCTACTCTTGATTTCGGCTCCGGTCATGATCTCACGGTTTGTGGGTTCAACCCCCACATCGGGCTCTGCAGTGACGGTGTGTAGCCTGCTTGGGATTTTCTCTTTCCCTTTCTCTGACCCTCCCCTGCTTGTTCTCTTTCTCTCTCAAAAAATAAATCAATAAACTAAAAAAAAATATATTAAAAAAATTTTTAGAACGTTTATTTGTTTTTGAGAGAGAGAGAGAGAGGGAGTGAGAATGAACAAGAAAGGGAGGGGCAGAGAGAGAGGGAGACACAGAATCTGAAGCAGTCTCCAGGCTCCGAGTTGTCAGCACAGAACCTGAGGCAGGGCTTGAACCCACGAACTGCGAGATCATGACCTGAGCCAAAGTTGGACACTCAAACGACTGAGCCACCCAGGTGCCCCTAAAAACAATTATTAAAAAAAAAAGACATCTTTTTTGAATTTCAATTCTATACCTAGCCTTTGCCCTGAATAAAGCCGAGGAAGTGACCCGGCTTGTGCACCTGAGCAATGCCACCTCCTCAGGGTGTGGTAACATGGACCCTCTTGAGAAAGCCTTGTCTGTAATGACCCGTTACGTGTTTACACGATACAATTCCTTTGCCCTCGAATACTCACCTTGCCCAGTCTTTACTGGGCGGGAAGGGTATTTGCCAAGCCGATTGGTCAGCTTCTCTGTGCCACATAGGATGTTCTGGGCACTGTCCCTTTCTCCTGTCCGCGTTCCAGGGTCAGGACATCCCTTCCCCTTGCCTACTCTCTTGTGTTTGGAGACCTTTGAGCTGGGAGTGGGGTCTTTTTCTGGCCAACGTGAATAAGACTAAGACAAGAAGCAGCTGGAAAACAGCATCGTTTCATGGACACTGATTTTATTGTAAGGGTGGGGGGGGGCAGCTGCAAATGGGGGACAGTTTTAGTTTCTGTGACAGTGTCCTCTAGAGGCATCGAGAGAGAGAGAGAGAGAGAGAGAGAGAGAGAGAGAGAGAGAGAGAAATCGAACAATTGGTCTGCTCTCTTGCCCCAGGCTCCGTCATTTGCCTTTTACTTTCTGTATTTTCATACTGGAGTCTGAAAAGCAGAGGACCCACACAATCAGCAACAGATGTCCTCGCGTAATCTACACGGTACATGACTTCAGTTAGCATGCAAATTGTCATCCTAGGGCGGTTCCAGGGGACTGCTGAAAAGGCAGCAGGCCTGCTTTGCAAAATAGAGAGAGGGCATGATTAAAATGTCTGGATCCAATCATATGTTTAATTACAATCGCTTTTTTATCTCAACTACAATGACTGGTAGCTATTATGACACAATATTGAAAATGTGTATGACGCATGGTGGCACTTGGAAGGCTGATAGGTGGTCTGTGTTTGATCAAAATGATCAAAGCTCCTTGCTATGGAGAGCCCCCTCTCCTTCTGCCTCGTCTGATCCACTTAGACGAGCAAAATATGATTTATAGGAGACAGTTTATGTGATTTTCAGTCCCCGAGAGCAAGGGCATAATTTTTGCACTACCATTTCCCTTAGAAATGATGGGAGCTTGACAATTGCTTATAAACGCACAGTAACAGACCCTACTCCATGGTTGTCTACAAGGCCTCTCTCATGCTTCAGCTTTAATTTACTCTCCGTTCAAACACTGTTGAATTTTATTATTGGTATAATAAAAAAAAAAGACAAAAAAAAATCATAAAAGCCCTGAGAAGAGAAAGTCTTGATTATTGCATTCTATTCATACATCCAGATTGTATTTGGGGGAGTTTAGATAAAACTAAAAGTGAATTTTTCACAATATGCTATGTAGTGAAGTTGAACTACTTGGTTGATATAAAGACCGAATTTCATCGCGTAAACTTACGGCAGTGGCATCAGCTAACACTGCTGTCGTGTCCATTTTAAGAACAAATGTATATTGTTTGTTTTGTTTCTGTTGTTCTGGAAGGCAGAGAAATAGGGAGCTAAGACCGACTTGGCCGGCCTGTCTCATCATAGGTATTTTAAACACGTAACCAGCATTATGGGGAGAACTAAGTTTGCCAACACCTTGATGGAAAAATGTAATTTGGACTAAATTTTATCAGATACAATTCTTTTACACCTTTCACAGCTGGGGAGCAGTATATTTTTCACATCTCAAAGCCTTTCGGTGAGGACTTCATATAAAACTTGGGTTGTGGTTTCATATATACTTGCCCCTCTACTTTGGGGGTGACCTTGTTCTCCTTTTACATTGGTTACTGTTGTACAAAGAAAACAAAAATATCCTTAACTAGCAATAAGAAATTGAATTAAGGATTTATGGTGCTGTTGCCCTCCCTGTGTGGGGGCGCTATGTGGGGGCGCTATGTGGGGGCGCTGTGTGGGGCTTCAGCTGATTTGTTAAGGCTTGAAGTCTGCCCTCAAGGACTTTATAGCTTAAGTGCAAGTTCTACAGTCAGTCACGTTAAGAAGCAAACATAAAGAGATGGATAGACAGATAAAGAGAGAGACTGGAAGTTGGACAGGGAGGGAGGGAAAAAACTTGGGCAGGAGGATAGGCAGAAAGAATGAAATGGCTAGAATCGTCTAATCCTTTATCAGCTATGTCCTGCTAATACAGGGTCCCAAGGAAGGGGAGGGGGGACATTCCAAGGAAGAGCACATTGTTTACTGCCGTAAGGCCTTGGCTCTAAGCTGTTTTGTTCAAATTCCAGCCACGATTGGCCGAGATGCACCCGGGTGAATCACAAACACTGCTTTTGTATCTGTGACTTAAGGTTTACCCTAAAAACAGGCTGAATGACCTATTTAGCTCTTACCTTAGTTCAGCCCTTTAGATCCTGTATCAACAACTAACTCTTACTGAGTTCTTATGGTGTGCCGGGCATCCCACTAAGCCTTTAATGGGTGTTTTCTCATGTCGTCCTCACAAAACTCCTCTTTGAGGTAAATACCATTCTGTCCAATGGTTCAGGTGAAACAAGGGAGACACAGAGAAAACAAGTGACTTACCCATGGTTAGAGCTCAAGCAGTCAACATTCAGAACCTGAGTGTTTAACCACTATACTGAATCTAAGTTTGGACCAATGGTGAGGGCATAAACCCAAGGAGTTTGAAAAACTTAACAGGAGAAAAGATGTCTACCCTATACAGGCTTACCATACTCATGCCACTGAAACTGTGTGTTGATACAATGAACCAGGGTGCCTGGCTGGCTTAGCTGTTAGAGCATAGGACTCTCGATCTCAGGGTCGTGAGGTCAAGCCCCACACTGGGTGTCGACCTTACTTAAATAAATACAATGAACCAATTTTATTCTAGTCTTGGTTCACATGCAATATCGCTCTCCCGTTTGGGAGAAGGATGGAGGTGGGGGGGGGGGCGGTGAGATGCTCTTTATCTGTGACTCTGGAGTTTTCATGAGTCCATTAGCAGCACAAGCCATGTCAATGTTCCAGGCATAATGAGAAAAATATCTTTTCACCTTGCGGTTCATCTAGAACCTTTCTCAAAAGGAAGCCTAAATATCTTCTTGGCTGAAATAACTCAAAAAGCATTTAATTTAGTTCACATATTTTTCATTACAGAGGGAGAGAGAGAGAGAGAGAGAGAGAGCGAGAGTGCAAGTGATCATGAGTGGGGGAGAGGGGCAGAGGGAGAAACAGAGAATCTTAAGCAGATTCCATACTCAGCATGGACCCCAACATGCACTCATCCCACGATCCCGGGATCATGACCTGAGCAGAAAGCAAGAGTCAGACACTCAACCAACTGAGCCACCTGGGAGCCCCTAGTTTGCATTTTAAAAATGAGAACATACTATAAAATCAAAGTGCCACGAACTGGGTGGCTGTCATCAACAGAAATTTATTCTCTCACAGTTCTGGGGGCCGGAAGCCTGAAATGAAAATGTTACCAGGGTCATGCTCCCTCTAAAGGCTCCAGGAAGAATCCTTTCTTGCCTTTTCCAGCTTCTGATGGCTCCAGGCATTCCTGGCTTATGGCTACGTGACTCCAATATATACCTTGTCTTCCCGTGGTCTTCCTCTGTGTGTATGTGTGTATATGTCTATCTTTCATAAAGACACTTGTCATTGGATTTAAGGCCCACTTGGATAATACAGGGTAATCTCATTTCGAGGTCCTTAATTTAATTTTGTCTGCAAGGACCCTTTTTCCAAATAAGGTCATATTCACAGTCTCCAGGGGTCAGGACATGAACATATCTTTTTTGGGGCCACCGTTCAATCCACTACAATCATCCTCCCTACACAGGCTACCTTGAAGAAGGATTATGCTCAACAACTGTAAGATATAGCAAATGTTTAAATATATTACACGTGTAATTTTTAACATATGGAATGGCTCAAGAAAACGCCTGTTCAGGGACTAAGAAAGATGTTGGCATTTCTCTACATTCAAAGACCCTGGGTTTGAGACCTGGGCCACTGCTTGTCAGTTGCAGGCTTGTCTCTCCTCTGGCTCAGCTCCTTCCTCTGTCATAGGAGCTGCTGGCTTTGGATGGCAGGAGGACAAAATAGCATGTGACTCACTTTGCAAACTGAGGAGTGATTCACAAATATAGGCAGAGGAGTTTGATGCTGTTAGAGGGAAGTGACAACTTGCAGAGTGGTTCACTTTTGGGGAAGCATACTGCAAAGATGCTTCCAAGTCCGTGAAACCATCCAGGTTTGTATTATACCACTCGAGTTAACAACACTTTTGGTATGAAGCAAATAACATCGAGGTGGGAGGATTTCTTCACAATGTGCATAGACACGTACACTATCAAAGAACATCTAATGGTAAGATGTTGGATAATGAAAAGACTATTTCTCCTGCAGTCCTTGGCACATACTTTTGGCCTCAGAACATAGCTCTAGAGAGAGAATTGTAGTAAAAAAAAGAGGAAGCAGCAGGTAAGTAAAGCACAACAGACTTAAGGGAGGGCAGAATTTTGGGTAAGCAGCTGTAACTGCGACATTTTTATCACTGACTGTAAAATCATGCATGGGAGAAATTTCAATTCATAGAGGTCATCTTTAAATGAAAGCGTAAGAGCAGATTTTTAAAGACATTTGTTTCGATGGTGCCTCATCAGCTGTTAAAAACTCTTTTGAATCACTATTTTATCTTACAAACGTTAAGTATTCTTTGTAGACAGGAACTGTCTGTTAAAGTAATATTTGACATCTTAGTGAATCAAACATACTTTACAATGAAAGGCTGACATCTGTTTACTATATAAAAAAGAGTGGTGTGTATTTTTACTGGAAGAATTTTCCTTTAATAAGGCAGCCAAAAGTCATCTACACATACCAAACCAATTTACAGCCAAAACCTGTTGAATACCAACACAGCATCATGGATGCTTAGAAATCCACTCCTACTACCCTCCCCCACCCCCAGTTTTTCCCTCGTTTGGTATTGGATTTGTATAGGAAATTTCTTTTCTTTTCTTTTCTTTTCTTTTCTTTTCTTTTCTTTTCTTTTCTTTTCTTTTCTTTTCTTTTCTTTTCTTTTCTTTTCTTTTCTTTTCTTTTCTTTTCTCTTCGAGGGAAAGGATATAATAACAATAAAAAGGCCTGGGTTAATTGCTGATTTGGGGAGCTTCAGCCTTTTCGGTTCTCTCAAATTTGACTCCCTTACATTGGCAGTAGATCTCCCTTATTTAAGGAGAGCAAATTGCAGCTGAGCTCTTATTTTCCAACGTGTGTAGTAGCAAACAAAGTCTGTACGTTTGGCTATTTCCATCTGAGATCTGTGTAAGTCACTACAATTAGGAAGAGATCAGACAGAAGGCAGTCAACTTGGTAAAGAGTTTAAATCTGTGTGTAATCTCATACAGGTGCTGCTTCCTGTGCTCTGGAAAATCCCTCATCACAAAACAGGCTAACTGAGCCACACCTGGGTTTAAGCAGAACATCTGGACCTACTCTTTCCTACTCACTCATGTTCTTCAAATCTTCCCAAAACAAATGGCACTTTAGCACAAGTCTGACACCAGAGATTTGTAAGCCCTAGGTGCCCTGCCAAATCCAGTTTGATACAAAACACAGCTACCCTTCTTGAATCAAATACATTACAGATATGATACCCCAGTCATATATTTCAATTAGTCAAGCCTCAAGTAATTTATGGAGGTCATTTCCACCATCAGTAATACATTTCGTAATGGCATTAACAATTAAACAGGGAATTTGGGGGAAGGTTGAAATCCGATGTCTATTAAATGCATGAGCAGTCATTGGTCAGATGCTCTTTGTTTTCTAGTCATATAACCATTGGCTGAGAAAGTTCTGAAAATTAAAGATGTGTGTAGATATAATTAATGGAATGCCAGCGGCTCTCAGTTTCCTAAAGAGAAAGCACATATCTGTTAAACTCCTAAATGCCTGACTTTTGCTTAATGAAACCTCTTAATTTTTAGATGTACAATTCTGGGAGAGCTTTGTAATTAATTAATGACTACGTGTTACACGTATACTCTGAACCTAGCGTTATGCTGGAATAGCTGAACTTAACGAGAGATCAACGAACTATCAGGAAACCATCAATGTAATTTGTGTGGCCTTACGCATGGCCTTTTAGTAAGTGTTTTATGTGGAATTTTGGCATTTCAGTTTAGGTGGGTGCCAGGGAACAGAAAAAGTCAGCATGAAGAATGAATGGTATGGAGTAGGTATGTGTTTTATGGCTCCTATAAAATATGCAGGAACAATGGGATTCTATGCAGGAGATCATTAATATATGTGTACATTTTACGTAAACACATCTAAATATATCTTCCAGTGTTAACATTTTGAATTGCTAACCAGCTCACCATAGAAAATTTATGACACTTTCAGTGCTGTTTTGTTTTTTGTTTGAATTCCTTGGCTTCACTTGGTATTAGTCAAGCTCACCATCTCTGAGAGAACTTAGGGATTGAGAGCAAGGTGGGTTATGGAGTGGGTGATGGAGGGAGAGGGGCAGGCACCTGTCACCCATACCAACAGGTGATAATCCAGAAGGCAGGCTCTGGAGTGTTCAGAAAGCAATCTCAGTTCTAAGGGGGGGTATTCTAGTTTAGCAGATAGCTCTGACACACCAAAATATACCTTATATTCCCAAAGGGTCTGAATTGAGAGACTCCCTAGTGTATCCTTTGGATTTCAGGGAACTTGGGTCTGATCCGGGTCCTCCAAGGAAGGGGTAATGGGAAGACCTCCTGGATGAGCAGGTACCTCTGCCTTGACTTGGTATTGATGTGACTTGGCAATGGATTGAACTTAAGTGCCTCTTGGTAGTGGGGCCTGGTCATTCAAATAATGGAAACTCTTGAGTTTTCCAAAAGTTCTCTGCAGCATGGTTTGTTTTTGTTTGGGTGGATGTATGCTTATGGTATTGGATGTGTGAACTAAACACACATTCGGTTTTGAGAAATCTCAAGCTGGTAGTTTTTGTAAAAACTTACTTTGCTTTCAAAGTAATTGAAATTGATCTCTCTGATCCTCGAATTTTGTGGTGGGCATGGGTGAGTACCTGCATCAAAGTTTAAGTTTTCTTGTGTCAATTTCTTGCATCTAGAAGTGAAGGACAATTAGTAACGGAAAGACTTACAGACAGCATGGGAAGTGGGGGAGAAGAGTAAAGGTTTTTATTCAGAAAAAGGCAGGCATGGGTACTCAAAAATGGAAGCTGAAGTGTTCTGGAACATTGGCATAAAGATGGCCTTTATAAAATTCCCAAGAAATGTAAAGGATTGGAAAAAGAAGTTGATGCCCAAATCTAATGATCTGGGGAGAAATGGTTCTCCAAGAGGAAGCTGTGGTGCAATACAGACATTGGATACCCATCCTAAAATTGTGTGAGGGTCAAGGAAATTGTGGCAGGCAGGAACAAATTCTGGAACACATACCTAATGGAGAATCTATGGGAGCTTCCAAAGGGATAAAGAGAGCAAGTGGAGAAACCCAGGTTATAAATAACAGAGGCAACACATTATCTCAGAGATAGGAAATGAGTTTTATGGAGGCAGAGAGCATGGCAGGAAATATTTGATTTCCCAGCTCTGGCACATGGCTTGGCACAAAGTAGGTAATCAGTGTTTCAAAAGGAGCAAAGCTGTAGAGGTATAAAAATTAGCCAAAATGAGCAAGGATGAGAAAGTATTTGTTAGACAATAAGAGCGGAGGAAAAAAGATAATTTTCTGAATTAAAAAATAACCCACGAAAGATGACACACGTTAGCCCTTTTATGAATAAAATTGGGGTAGGAGATGTTAATCCTAAAATATTTTCTTGGAAAAACATCTTTGCAAGTCTCAGGTCCCGTATTCGAATCAAAACATACCCGCTTAAACACAAGATGAGATTAAATGGCCCCACCAAATATTGTAGTTCAGGAACAAAAAGAGAAAAAGCTGAAGGTCATTCAGCTCTGTGACTGACAGCTACATTCCACATAGTGTGACCACTACCCAAGGGGAAGGAACTCTTCATATCTGCTCTCTCACTACAGAGTAGTAGCTGGTTGATTTCAAGTCTGTTGAATACCTAAATTATTTTGGTAAAGGCCCAGTGCTTTCCCTTTGACATCTACATCTGTATCTATATCGGGATTTTTTTCCCTACATTATATCCAAGTGAGAAATGCCGCCTTTTTCAGTGACGCTCTATACCTCCAGGTGCTGTCAATAAATAATTTATGGATAGGACAAATATGGAAGAATCTGATTGGTCAAGAGAGCCTGAGATTTGTAGACCTTTAGTGAAATACTTGGAAATCATTCACCAGCATCTTTGTTCAGGGGTCAAAGCAGGAAAAAAAGCCTGACCTGGAACCGTAGGGAAATCTAGTGTTTACTGAAAGGATTGATCTATTGGTGTCAGGAAGACCAAAACGTTCAGGATTTTGGTCTTTATTCCTTCACAAGCCATGCAGGAGGCTGCCTGAGAAACTTTCCTCCCTGATGCGGCTGCTGGAGGTTCACACCTGCAGGTCGGCTGAGGGGCCGCCTTTCTGTGCTGGATCCAATAAAGAGATCAACCTCTTCACTTTCCCTGAGAGTCTTTAGAAGAACACAGGTTGATCTCAGGGCTATTTTTTTTTTTTTTTAACGTTTTTGTTAAATCTCTAAGGTTGAGGTTGATTAACTTTTAAATTAAACCACACTCTGAAATGAAGTTTAAAATGTCTTAACCTTCGAATAGGAACGGAATTCTCACCAGTCGTTATTAGAACTCACTGACGTTACAAATTTGTGGACGGATGTTATCCATTAAGGTGAAAGCAGAAAGGGGCTATAAAGTTGAACTCAGAAGGCTAAGTGCTTTACCTTCGGGGAAGCATATATAAAAACCTGTCCTGAACCGTATATAGAGTAATAGTTAAAGCTCTGAGCACCTGGTTCTTAACTGGTCAGGCAAAGTCATATAAAATACTGACATACCTTCTACTTACTGTTATTTTGATCTTTAGGCAGGTTACTATTTTTATTATACATGCTTAGGAATTTAGCTTCAGCGATCAGTCAACCCAGAGGGCATTTACTGAATACTAAACCATGCGCCAGTATAAACCTAAGATAAAGTTTTAAGTCAGGACTAGGTTTCTCAGGCCTTGCCTTGGTCTAATTCCTGGACTGGTGGAAATAATGCTTACCTTCAGCAGTTCTTAACACCCTTTTGCAGTGATTTGACGAATTGACATTTTTCAGAGAGTTCAAAATCTGCAAGGTGCTGCATGCCCGGCTTAGTTAACTGAGCTGGTTGGAAATACAGTGCTAATGAGGCCAAGGTTCAGTTCCCATATGGCCCCGGTTGTTTTGAAGGCTAACACTGCCTAGCTTCTTGATTTCCCAACAATGGCCATGTTCAAAAGGAGGACCACTTGAGAGAGGATGGGGCTCACAGAAAATTCTTTATTGCCCCTGGAAGAATAATTTAAAGTCCATGAACTGTGTTGAATTAATTCAGTAGTGTCACCTCTGTCAACAAATATCATTTTCATTAAGGTGGCTTGTACAAATAGGAGAGAGTGGAAACCAAGAGGATTATTATAAAAATCAAATTTCTGTGTATGTAACGAAATGTATGGAAAACAATAGCTAATTTTTATTGAGCATTTTCTACCTATCCACTAGTGTTCTAACATTTTTTATAGGTATTAACTTATTCAGTCTTCATAATAGTCCTTCGAAGTAGGTACTTTTCAAAAGCCCTATTCTATTCACAAGGAAATTGAAGCAAAGAGACCTTAATCAATTTGCCCCAAGGTCACACAGGCAGGTTGTTGATTCCAGAGCTCCTGTATTAACCACTACCCTCAACACAGGCACTGTCTAGAGAGGAAATCCCCTAGCTTGCTGATTAGCTCCAAAATGGACAAGGGGTGCCGGGGTGGCTCAGTTGGTTAAGTGTCTGACTCTTGATTTCTGCTCAGGTCATGATCTCAGGGTTCCTGGGGTGGAGCCCTGAGCCCATTGTCAGCTAGTGCTGATAGCGTGGAGCCTACTTGAGGTTCTCTCTCTCTCTCTCTCTCTCTCTCTCTCTCTTTATCTCTCTCAAAATAAATAAACATTAATAAAGTAAATAAAATAGACAAGAGCTATCAAAGGACTAATCCCCAGTTCACTGGTGAATGATAGCTACATAATTGATTATTGCTAGACCAAAAACTTCACCAATGAACTAAACTTAGTCTATGAAATTTTCGTCCTTTCAACACTCATCATACCTTAAACTAAGACAACCTACACTTAAGTGTTTCTTTACAAATGTTCTTAAGCATGTTTTAAAAATTCTTCTAAATTAAAAGTTGTCTTTTTTATCCATTCAATAAAGCACCATATAAGATACTGTGAAAAATTGACCTAGACATTCAAAATCAAAGTGAAAGACTTCATCGTCCTCTGTTATCTTCTTCTCATTAACCTCACAAACAAATGCAAGTTTCCCTTATGGAAGAAAGCCTCTTGTTGGTCTGTTCACATCCAAATGTCCTTACTTTTAAGCTTGACTTCTGAAACTCATGTTCATTTCTTATTCAACTGCAATATACCTGCTTGCTCTATTCTACTGAAATAAGTCCTTTAAACATTGTGAGTCGTCTCTTATAAGTTTACTCTGTCTTCACTTGATTCTTTTGTGTTGCCTGCCTTCTTCATCTTGTTTGATCTCGCTCCCCAAGTCAGCCTTCACATTCATTATGCTATGTCCTTCTATGCCTTCTGAGTTTCTCCTACCTCTCCGGTCTGGTTCACTCACTCAGCACATGCATTGCCTTAAGTTCTTGTCCTTAGCCCTCTCCTCTTCTCGTCCTCCGCTTTCCTCCCGGGTGATCTCATTTCTATCCATGCACTCAACAGTGACTGCTGCTTGGGAGATGCCAAAAATCTAATCTGTGTGGTCTTGACTTCTCTTCCAAGCACCAGACGTATTTTTCCATCTCCTTGCTAGTTATTTTTCTTCTGGTTGGCCTACCAATATTTCAAACTTAATTTGTCCAAACTGTGTCCCTGCCTCCAAACTATCCTCAAACTTATGCCTTAACAAACTGGAAATCTGACTTATCCTTGGCTTTTCCCTGTCCCTTATTCCCTACTTTCAAGGGCTTTCCAAGTCTTGTGTCTGTTTCTAAAAGCTTTTTGAAATCCGTGTTTTCCAATTCTATTTCTATGGTAATAATTGAGACTTTTCAACAATTCCTGAGCACCTATTATGTGTCAGGCATTGGGCAAAGGCTACAAAATAGCTGCCCTCCAATTCAAGAGAGGGGACAGAAGGAAGCAAGTTACTGTGTGACAAGTGTTATAATGGAAGGAAGCATGCACAATGTGTTCTGGGAATGCAGAAGTGGGAGAACAGTGTGCTATTAGCACAGAGAATGAAATTGGCAAACATGTTGGAGTTATTTGCCTGTACACAGCAAATTACCTCTTTCTGAGCACCAAATAAACAATTACATAAGCAGTGTTTCCTTAACCTGTTTTGCCATTAGCAGAGAAGTTTTTTTCTTTTTCTTTTTTTAACGATATTTATTGTTCAACGTGTGATCTGCCTCTCCCTTTTGGTAGGGGTAGTTTGAGTGTTGTGAAAGTCTGCCTGTTCTGCGGAATGTGACCTACCTGAAATTTAAGAATTTCCCCGTGATTTCGTATCAGAGATAGTAAAATACAGGAAATTCTATCAAAAAAGAATCACCCAAAATTGTCACTGTTGCTCTTACTAGAACCAGAAATGAAAGAAGCATGTCACAACATTGAAAATGTCTTTTTAATACTATTTTTTGTTTAAAAACCATTTAGAAACTTAATTTACTTAGTAGGGGAAGTCTAATTTATTAGCTCAAAATTTGATATTTAATCTGAATATTCTTACGTTTGGGGTTTTGCATTATTAAAATCATTGTACATCAAAATGGTTAAGTACTGGCAATTTTATATGGCTCCACCTAAGACATTGGTAACTTTTTTTTCTCCCAGTTATTGGGATTAGTAGAATTGAGAGTGTGGTTCTTAAGGTAATCAAGGAGAGGTCATCTTTATGAGTCAATCATCAACATTTTAAATTCTTATTTGATTCCCATGATTTTCTTATTCCAGTGGAGATTCCTGAATATTTAATACTTTATGACATGAATATATTTTGGGGAAGAATGGTCTTAACAAAGCACCATTTAGAAGATCTCGGGTAAGTAGTTCTTGAATTTGGAGCTCCTTGAGATAGCTATGGATGTCAGAGGTGGGAAGACCTATGTCTCTCTGTTTAAAGACAAAGCATCTAAGAATCAGGGAAGTTAATGTACGTAACCCTATGCGGTTAATGATTCATAGAGCTAGGACTAGAGCTCTTTATGTTTGCAGCAACTAAGGATACATTCAAGAGTTAAGAGAGAAAGAAGAGAGGGAAAGGGAGGAATTTGAAGTATTTATGACAGTATTAAAGCATCAACCTTGTCTCTAGGCAACCATAACCTTCAAGATTTCCATTAATCCATGATCCTCTGGCCATGCTGACTAGGGCACCTCCTTACTAAGTCCTCCCCACCAGATCTGTTGGTCTGCAGGTCACCAGATGAGCTGTTTGGTGAGCAGGAGGAATAGGTTCTTATGGTGTTAGAGGCTAGGATAAAATTCGGTCTTTGGTTCCAAGGATTGGGAAATGCAAAAACATTTCTTTAAAGGAAATCAGGTTTCTAATGTAAAATATTCAGTTACTTTGATATATTTACTATTGCTCTAATTCCTCAAGAGCCAGATACAAGATTTAACGGAACAAACATTTCAGCTGCTTTTCGGTTCATGTAGTCTTTGGAAGTGTACTGAAGGAAATTAATTTTGAAGACATTAACAGATTACCAACTGCGTTCAATGTGGGTTTTATTTACTTATTAACATAATGAAACTCTCAGTTTTCTGGCTTGCCAAAGTGTGTAATCCAAAGTGGAGGGTATAAGTTCTTAACGTAATACCGTGTTCTAGAGTCTCTCTGGACAGAAATGATGTTTCAGAGTTGTCTAACTTAATAATAGAAAACTGTTTTAAAAAAATAAGATTGCCAATAGAGCAAAGACATCCTAAAATTATTTTTCTACTTTCGGGTAGGCACATTTGAAAAGTTTTATTTAAGGAAACCCGGCAATTGAAAACATGACCCCGTTCTCCTGTAAAACACATAAAAACTATGGAACGAAAACGTATTTTGCTGACAAAAGTCACTAGTCATCTTGGTGCACTGACAAAGTACTCACAGCTCGCTTTGAACATTTAAAAGTCTGTTGTATCATGCTCTGGACAAGCTTTTAGATTTCAAAAAAGTTGGCTAAATGACAAAACTCTTCTCACTATGTCCCCAGCCTGAAGACCAGAGTGCTCTTCTAAAGAGCTGAATTTTTTATGAGGTGTTAAATCAACATTGCCAAATGTGACTTTGTGGAGCTCTCTTCAACCCCAGAGTAGAGCGATGTAGACGACTTGATCATTTGTGTATCTTTAATCACCTACAATTAACCCTTCTTATAAGGAAATGTGTGGGATGTTTTGGTTATATATAAATCATCATGAATAAAATGCATTTGTATTTATATAGGATTGAGGCCAGGAATCCCTCCACGTATCCATTTATATTTGTTCTGCAGACTTAAAAATGTTGGCAGCACAGGCCGTGTGCACAGCATCTTGAGTAGCGATGCCTTCTTAATAGACTGATGAAGAAAAATGAGTAAACCAGCTTGGGTTTCCTGGGCTTTTCTGGGGAAGGAGGATTTTATTTCTGTAGTACAGTAATAATCTCTTACCTCCATAGAGTCCTCTCCAGTTCACAGTGTGTGTTGTTTCATATTCACTGGGTTTCACGACTGCTGAGTGGGGCAGGGAATACCGTCAATTCAAAGTTGAGGAAACCAACACTCAAGAGAATTTGCTTCAAAATGTAGGGAAAGTGGCCTTCAAGTTCAGGGTCTGTTCTAACACTTTCACTGCAGGAGCCCCATGGTGCGATCTCAGGAAGTATGAACGGATGAAACTTTGGAAATCTTCAACCTACAGCATTTGGTGGCTCAGGACTTAGCCTAAGCTGGTGGTTCGTTTTTCCAAATTTGGGAATTTGATGATCAGTCTACTTGAAAATGTAGTCTAAGAATAATATGGGAATGCACAGTTAAGGCAAAGAGGCAATTTAAACATCTGATCTTTGTGTAAGTGGTTGGAGATGGAGAGGAAAGAGAACTCAAGGAAATATTTTAATGATCCCCAAGTAACTTTTTAAAGATTTTGGATTCTAAATGTATCGAAGCCTTGTTATAACATTGTTTTTGAAGCTTATGCTTTAGAATGATCTTGTAGGTTAAATCTTAGCTCTCTTTGGATGAAGTCCTCATTTCTGTAATTTAATGAAAACTGTTATAATCAATCATTGCCTGATATAAGACTATGCCTACTTTCTTGATAAAATAGCAATTTCTTCTCTTTGATAGTTTAAGTCATAGAACATGGTTTGGTTTACATATATTGTGAAATTACCACAATAGGTTTAGCTAGCATCAGTCTTCTCATATAGATACAATAAAAAGAAAAGAAAAAAAAAAAGGAAAAAAAAATTTCCTTGCAATGATAACTCTTAGGATTTACTCTCTTAAGAATTTCCCTATATATAGTATAGCAGCGTTAGCTATAGTCATCATGTTTTACATTACATCTCTAGTGCTTATTTATTTTATGTCTGAAAGTTTATGTTTTTTGACCACTTTCCTCCAATTACCTCTCTCCCCACCTTCTGGCTCTGTTAACCACAAGTCTGATTTCTTTTTCTATGATTTTTTTTTATGTTCCACATATAAGTGAGATTATACAGTATTTGTCTTTCTCTGTTTGACTTATTTCACTTAGCATAATGCCTTCAGAGTTTATCCATGTTGTCACAAGTGATAGGATTTTTTATGGCTGAGTAGTATTCCATTCTGTGTGTGTGTGCGTGTGTGTGTGTGTGTGTGTGTGTGTGTGTATGTGTGTGTGTATCTGCACTGCTATGTTCATACAGCCTATGCGAACATGGCGGTGCAGATACATTTTTGAGTTAATGTTTTCATTTCCTTTGGATATATTCCCAGAAGTGGAATTGCTGGAGCATATGGTATTTCTAGTTTTATTTTATTTTATTTTTTTCCTTTTTATTTATTTTGCAAGAGAGAGTGACAGAGAGAGAGAGCACGCACATGAGTGGGGCAGGGGCAGAGAGAGATGGGGAGAGAGACAATCCTAAGGAGGTTCTGCACTACCAGTGTAGAGCCCAATGTGGGGCTCAAACCCATGAACCGTGAGATCATGACCTGATCTGAAGTCAAGAGTTGGATGCTTAACTGACTGAGCCCACCCCCGCACCCAACCCTGCACTTAGTTTTAATTTTTTTTTGAGGACACCCCATACTGTTTTCTATGGTGGCTGCACCAACATACAACCCCATTGACAGTGCACAAGGGTTCCCTTTTCTCTACATTTTCCAGCATTTATCTCTTGTCTTTTTGATGATGTTGTATGATTTTTAGTAATTTTTTTAATAGTGTCTCTAAATCACTTGTGCATATGCAGAATATCTACCTACCTGAATACGATACATTTTGACCTTAAATTCCTTGGCTATTAAATATTATGTATATGAATGTGAAGAACATAATGAGTACGTGACCTTTACTAGTATGAAGATCACTTTGTATCATTTAGTTTTTTAATGCTGTGCTGGGTTCATACTTGAGTTCTGAAATGCCTTACCTGTGAAGTTTTGGACAAATGACTATAGTCAGTGCCCTCACCTGTAAGATGATGAAGAATGCTAATATGAGGGTTGTAAGGACTGAATGAGGTGATGCACAGTCCTTGGCATATAGCAAATTCTCCCAGATGAGATGTTATTTAGATTATATTGAATTGAATATACTTAGTGATGGATATCCAAATGCTTCTTCCAAATAAGACAATTTTAAGATAAATGATATCCTTGAGGGAGGGCGTTGAATTCCTTTCACATTTTTTTCCAACTCGAATAAAAATGTTACAGATTTTACGTTTTAAGATTAAAAAATGTTATAAAATGTTTAGAAAATGAAATCGCACAGCCAATTCACATTTCTAATTGATTTTTTTTCATCATAACTCTGGATATTAGGTCCTATTTAAAGTTATTTTTTTTAAGTAGTAAATACATAGTGAGTATTTGCTTCCTTTGGCCTGTACAGTTCACTGATATTTGCCTCCCCGTTCTATTGCTACATTATCTTTTCCAAAAGATACCACCCCCACCCCACCATCTCATCTCCCACCCCACATGTATCCTGCCTCATCTGAAAACACTACTGAAGTTACTACAACTGTTAAGATGGTAAATTATGTTTTAAGGCTGCCAGGAACTCGTTCAGCTATCAAACGTTTACCAGCCTTGAAGAAGCAAGTACTTCCTCATTACATAAAATCACTCGTTATACGGTTGAGTGGTTTCTTTTGAGTGGTTCCTGACAGCTGCAGCAAAGAGAAGGAGAAAGAAAAAGTCAAACAAATTTGCGAGAACTCCAACTATTAATATACCGTGTAGTAGTTATTCCTAACTTTGCTTTTATAAGTGTTTACTAAAAATACGATTGCCTAGGCCACTTCCCTGAAGACCTAAGTCAGCGGGTCTGGAGTGGGGATCCAAATCTGTCTTTTTAACAGGTATGTCAGATGATTCTTCAGATCTATCCACTTTGGGAAACACTGCATGTAGAAACCTACGGGAAAGCCTCCTCCCATTTTAGAAATATCAATAAGCAAAGAGAAACAGCGAGAAAAATAATCTACAATATTATTTCTTAGGATTATTGAGGCTACTAACAACCATTACAAATGAGGGAACCAGACCGTGTGGGTTCAAATCCAAACTCCCCCACCACAAGTGCAAACTTGCCCAGGTTATATAATTTCTCTGTGTAGTGATTCTTGAATTGTTAGAAAGCAATGATAATATTGCCTCCCAGGACTACTTTGAAGGTTAAGTGAGTCCATGTATTTAAAGTCTTAGAATAAATCATCCCTGGAGCTCAGAACAAGTACTCAGCAAATGTTAGCCATCATGAAAAATAATTTCAGAACTATTAATAGTAGCATACTACTACCTTGTAGCACATCGTATTTTCCTCCCATCTCACCTGTTTTTCCACAATGAGACCTTGCTATTCCTCACATCAAGAGGAGACTCTAATTCCTCTTTTCTTGAATACGGGTAGGTCTATGACTGCTTTGGCTCACAGATTACAGTAGGACTTCCAAGGTATAGCCATGAAAAGTGACGTCACTTGCTGGAACACTCAGGCTTGGAGCCCTGAGATGATACGTAAGAGGTCTGATTATTCTGAGGCCGCCATGCTGGGGGGAAGCCAAATCACATGGAGAAGCTACATGTAGGTGCTCTGGTTGACTATCCTAGTGTTTGATTCATTCCAGCCCAGGCACGCGAATGAGGGAGCCCTAGGCAATTCCATCCTCCTGTGGTAGAGTCATCACCTCTAGCTTTCAAGTCTTCCCAGCTGAAGCCCCAGACGTTGTGGAGAAGGGTTACACCATTTCTTCATGCTCTGTCCAAATTTCTCACTCACAGAATCTGTAAGCATAATAAAATAGTTGCTATTTTAAGCCACAAAATACTGGAGTAGCTTGTTATGCAGTAATAGTGGCTGGAACATACATCTTTCCAACTCTATAAATGTAATGACCATATGTCTTGTTCACTACTTAGTCTTTATCACCTAGCACATAGTAGCCCTTAATTATTTGTTGAACAATGTACTATATTTTAAACAATTCCTCATTGTTGGGCAGCTGGATAGTTTTCCATTATTTTCAGGGATTCTACTTTTCAGCATAAAAAACTGGAAGAATGCTGAGTCATAGAATATTGAAAATGGTTTTTTTATGAATATATGAAAACATTGCTATCACTGCTCACAGAGAATTATCTAGAGAGAGCCTGTCAAAGTTAAACCATCCACATATACCGTAAAGAACTAACAGGAGCTAATTAAATGCACACGACTGACCTATAAACCAGGATAATGACTTTTGAACAGGATACCAATGTATTAACCTTAAACAGAAAGTTTGCTAGCATACTGGTTTTCTACTTGATGTGTAGGTGTCTAAAATTACCTAAAAAGGGCTCATAAGCTGTAGCAGGTATTTCTGCAAATCTCACTTGTCCTATGTGTTCTGGAATTAAGGTAAGATGTTAATAAGCATAGTGAGTTTCATTTCTTTTGGTCAAACTTGTAAGTGATTCTGTGTTGCTGAGGCGTTCTGATGTTGAAGTCCTAGGCATTTTGACGCATGGTTGCTGTAGCATATACCATTAGTAGAGGCACCTGTCACTTTCTGATTTGAATACACCCATCCATTATTTGACCAACTTTGACAAGATACCATGTGGTAGCCAAAATTAAGGGCCCAGTAGCAGTAAACATAAGTGTCTAGCTGCTTATTTAAATTAATTGCATATTGTGCTCGCTTCGGCAGCACATATACTAAATTAACTGCATATTAGCATCATAGCTATATTAGTAATTTATATGACTTCCTAATATTACTGTGAGCACTTGCTGTTTTGGGCTCTTTGGGTAAAACTTAGATTTTCTAGCAGAGCGCACATTACTTAATGTAACTTCTTTGGTCACCCAAAACTACAAATTTTCAAATCGTGTAATCTACATGGACAAAATAATATGAAACCATAGAGGCAGAAGTTTGAAAAATACAAATAGGTGCACAGGGAGTATCATTTGCGATTGCTCCAAACCGAAGAACATATTAAGTTGTTTATAAGCAGGAACTTAGGACAAAGGGAAATCCATTACTTTTCTCCATGTCTAGGGTAGTTAGGAAAAAACTTGCTTTGTTCCATTCACTGAAGACTAAACATAATAGAGTGCAGAAACATTGGGATTTGAGGTCAGAGGTGTCAAACTCTAGGTAGGTGATTTGGGTCAGTCCCTGGGATACTGGGATACTGTAATATTGGGATAATATTATCACATAGAGTTTTGTGGGGACTAAATGAGCTCACACATGAAAGATCTAATCATAATGGATGGTGTACTGGTGTTCAATAAATGTTAGTGGAACCCAAATTTATCTTTCTACATATCTGTCGCTGGCTTTCATAATTGGAGCATCCTCTTCCTTGGATGGTACCGTAAGCACAATGATTCTGAACTTTTTCTAACCACCAGATAGTTCAAACTTGTGGTGATATGTAATTTTCTCCAACTGTCAGATGAGATCACATCTTTCATTGCATTAGTTGTGTTACTGATAACCCTGGGAACACCACATAGGAAAACTACCTCATAATATAAGTTACTAGACTGATGATGAATTGTATCTGTTTTGTCTTATTTTAGTGTCAGTTCCAAGAGGTGACTTTTTCTGATTCTATTCTTAACCTCTGACGTTCTGTCATATCTTTTGGAACTTGTAGATTGCTATGCATTCATGATAGCCCTGGATAATCACTGAATTCTACTCCTGAAGCCAATATTACACTGTATGTTAGCTAACTAAAATTTAAAAAAAAGAAAGAAAACCATCACAACAAAAATAATAATACCCCTGAATGAAAATGTAATTATGGTAATATTTTTAGAAGTCAACTTAGGATTCATGTTTTAAAAATGTTTATTTTATTTTTGAGAGAGTGTGCAAGCTGGGAGGGGCAGAGAGAGGGGGGACAGAGGATCCGAAGCAGGCTCTGCACGGACAGCAGTGAACCCAATGTGGGGCTTGAACTCATGAACTATAAGATCATGACCTGAGCCAAAGTTGGATGCTCAACTGCTGAGCCACCTAGGTGCTCCAGAATTCATTTGGTTTTATTATAATTTTCACTTTATGGTTAGGAAACTGAAGTTCAAATATGCCAAATGACTACAGCGTGAAGCAGAAGCAAACTTAGTACGCATGTAACAAGATGCTTTCATTTTATGCATCTGGAGGGCTAGAGAGTCCCTGTGGTAAAATGTGGCAACCAGCCCTTGGGAATCATGAGTCCTGTTCCAGTGCACATCTCAAAAGATTTCCAGTGATTTTCTAAGTCATGTATTTAATATCATCAAATTAATGATAAAATGTAGATACCTAATTGCTGAGAAAATGCCTCTCACTAGGTTTGAATAAATTCCCTTTGAAAAACACTGGACAAGATTTAGTGAATCCTCTTGCTATAAAATGAATTATGGAGTAAGACATTTTGAGTTGGTGACTTTACAGTGACAAATCATCAGGAGATGATCTCACTTCCTATTTATTTCTTTATTTTAAACCTTTCCTCTCCTTTCCTTTCTTTCTCTTTCTCTTTCTCTTTCTCTTTCTCTTTCTCTTTCTCTTTCTCTTTCTCTTTCTCTTTCTCTTCTCTTTCTCTTCCTCTTCCTCTTTCTTTCTTTCTTTCTTTCTTTCTTTCTTTCTTTCTTTGAGAGAGCAAGAGAGAGAGAGCAGCTCACTTCCAATTTTAAAAAGTGAATGAGAGAGACATTTACATGGCGACCCTGGGCTTTCCTGGTTGCCTAAACACCACTGTATTGAGGTTACATCACCCAGGAAATTGATCTGTGGACTGGCAGAAGGGTCTCCATGGTTGGAGGTAGGCAGTGTGGGTGCAGATGCGAGGTGTGAAAAGTGAATTGGGGGAGAGAAAAATGGTGGTGCCATGGAGGGGAGGGAACCCTTTCCATGGAGATACAAAAGGGAGAGAGAAAGAAGGGTTGAGAGAATGTAGCATCGGGTTTACAGAAGAGGAAAAACTCTCTGGACAATGGGCTGGGGAGCAAAAAGTTCTGAGTGTTACAGATTTATTTTTGCAAACAGCATTTGGAACTCAAACTCTGAGATTTTGGAAGTGTGTGACTTTCTCCAGAGGTGGAACTGCGGTGTACCCTCCTGGGGAGAAGGAGGAAGCTGGCCCCAGAGGACATAGCATGGTGTAGTGATCTCAGGGTGCACTGGGGGAGAGCATTCCCCTTCCTGGAAAGCTTTTGGAAGAGGTATATTGGCTCTCCAAGGACAAAAGACCCTGTGGGTGCCAGCAAAGGCTACTCATTGTCAGAGGACAGAAGTACATGCAGAGGCATAAACCTTGCTGCTGCTTTTTAGCAGTGCTACACCATAAATTCCATGCACTGTGCAGGCGTGGGACTGTTTTCCTGGGACACAGGATTTCACACACAGCTCTACTGTGGAGGAGGGGGGTGGGTCTGCGTGGTACCAGGTTTCTTTAAGATGTTGAATTTTGAATCCCAGCTGTGTGTCAAAGTAAAAAACAAAAAAACAAAAAAACAAAAAAAAAAACACCCAAAAAACAAAAACAAAAACAAAACCAAACCAGACAAAACCAAACCACACAGGAGAATTGTGCTGACTACTCCTGCTATTCAGCGAGGGCTGCTTGAACAGCGGAGGAGGTGTGCGATCCCGGGTCTGGGGGTGAGAGGTTGGGGTGGTGCAACTCCCCCTACCCCCGCCCCAACACCAACGCGGTGGGACTTCAGAGAGCAACATAGCAGCCCCCAGTGGAGACAGACGGCTGGCACCAAACCCCGCCCCTCCGTGCCTGGCTACTGCTTATTTACTGGAGCAAGACTGAGTCAACACAGCAGAGCCCTCCTCCGGAAGACCAGCACAGGGGCAGCATCCCACATGCACCGAGTACACTGAAAATAAAGTACTTCAAAGCGTCACCTGGAGTTCTGGTGGAAATAGAACCAAGCTTACTTTTTTTTTTCTTTCTTCTTTTCTTCTTTTGGAATCAGGTCATAGTTTTTTTGTTTGATAGGTTTTTTTTGTTGTTGTTGTTTTTGTTTTTGTTTTGTTTTCATTTTTCATTTCTCTTTTTTGTTTTTTGGATCAGTCTTTTTTGTTACTTTTTCTTTCTTTTTTCCCCTTTTTCCCCTTTGGAATCAGGCTTATAGTTTTTTGATTGTCTTTTTATTTTTATTATTTTTCATTACTTTTCCTTCTCTCTCTCTCTCTCTCTCTCTCTCTCTCTCCTTTTGAATCAGGCTTTTCTTTTCTTTTTTCTTTTTTTCCAGACTTATTTTAACAAACAGCTGAAAGCACACTGAGTTAAAGGTCCCAAAACTCCCCACTGCAAACCAGGAGGAGCTCTGCAGAGGACTGACCAGTGGGAAAAGGCAGCCAAAAGGCAACAGCAGAGTGCCCACAGCATACACCAGAAACACTTCCTGGAGTGCCAGGCCCTAGACAGTGTATGACTCCTATTTAATATAGTAATACTCTTGGGTGCAGGAAACATAACAAGCTTTGAAATCATGCAAAAGACAGAAATTTAGCCAAAATGACAAGATGCAGGAATTCTCCCCAAAAGAAAGGTCAAGAAGAAATCACGGCCACGGACTTGCTCAAAATCGATATAAGCAATGTATCTGAACAAGAATTTAGAACAACAGGCATAAGACTCTTAGCTGGGCTTGAAAGAAACATAGACGACACCAGACAAACCCCTGCTGCAGAGATCAAAGACTTTGACTTAATCAGGCTGAAATAAAAAATTAAAAAATTCTGTAACTGAGATGCAAAACTGACTGGATATAGTCACAATGAGGACCAAAGAAGAGAGGAAAGAATAGGTGATATAGAAGGTAAAATATGGAAAATCATGAAGCTGAAAAGAAGAGGGAAAGAAAACTATTAGCTTACAAAGGGAGACTTAGGGAATTCAGTGATTCCATCAAGCAAAACAATGTCCATATTAGGAGAAGAGTGGGGAAAAGGGGCAGAAGGTTTATTTGAACAAATTAAAGCTGAGAACTTCCCTAATCTGGGAAAGGAAACAGGCGTTCCAGCCTAAGAGGCACAGAGAACTCCCCTCAAAATCAACAAAACATGTCAACACCAAGACATATCAGTGAAACTTGCAGAATACAAAGTCAAAAGAGAATTCTGAAAGCAGCTAGGGACAAAAGGTCATTAACCTCCAAGGGTAGACACATAAGGGTAGTAGCAGACCTGTCCACTGAAACTTAGGCCAGAAGGGAGTGATGGGAAATACTCAATGTGCTTCAGGGGAAAAACATACAGCCAAGAATTCTTTATCCAGCGAGGCTGTCATTCAGAATAGGAGGAGAGATAAAGAGTTTCCCAGACAAACAAAAGCTAAAGGAGTTCATGAGCACTAAACCAGTCCTGCAAGAGAAAACCTTCTTCGAGTGGAGAAAAAAAAAAAAAAGACCAAATCATCAGGTCATCAAATCACCAGAAACACCAACTCTACAGGTAGCACAATGGCACTAAATTCATATCTTTCAGTAGTCACTCTGAATGTAAATGGACTAAATGCTCCAATTAAAAGACATAGGGAATCAGAATGGATTAAAAACAGAGAAGAAAACATGCATCTATATGCTGCCTACAAGAGACTCATTTTAGACCTAAAGACACCTGCAAATTGAAAGTGAGGGGGTCGAGAACCATCTATCATGCTAATGGACTTCAAAGGAAAACCGGAGTAGCCATACTTACGTCCGAAAAACTAGATTTTAAAACAAAGACTGTAATAAGAAATGAAGAAGGGCATTATATCGTAATTAAGGGGTGTATCCATCAGGAGTATCTAACAATTGTAAATATTTATGCCTCCAACTTAAAGCACCCAGATATATAAATCAATAACAAATATAAAGAAACTCATTGAAAATAACACAATAATAGTGCAGGACTTTAGTACCCCACTTACAACAATGGACAGATTAAGCAGAAAATCAACAAGGAAACAATGGCTTTGAATGATGCACTAGACGGGTTGGACTTAACAGATATATTCAGAACATTTCATCCTAAATCAGCAGAATTCTCAATCTTCTTGAGTGCATATGGAACATTCTCCAGAATAGATCACATACTGGGTCACAAATCGGCCCTCAAAAAGTACAAAAAGATCGAGATTATACCATGCGTATTTTTGGATCACAATGCTATGAAACTTAAAGTCAACCACAAGAAAAAATTTGAAAAGCCCTCAAATACATGGTGGTTAAAGAACATGCTAAAGAATGAATGGGTCAATCAGGAAATTAAAAAAGAAATAAAAGAATACATGGAAGCAAATGAAAATGAAACCATGACAGTCCAAACTCTTTGGAATTCAGCAAAGGCATTCCTAAGAGGAAAGTATATTGCAATGCAGTCCTATCCCAAGAAACAAGAAAGGTCCCAAATACATAATCTAACCTTACACCTAAAGGACCTAGAAAAGGAACAATAAATAAAGCCTAAAGCCAACAGTAGAAGGGAAATAATAAAGATTAGAGCAGAAATCAATGATACAGAAACAAACAAAAAAACCCCACTAGAACAGATCAATGAAACCAAGAGCTGGTTCTTTAAAGAATAAACAAAATGGATAAACCCTCAGACTTATCAAAAAGAAAAGATAAAGGATCCAAATAGATAAAGTCACAAATGAAAGAGCAGAGATCACAACCAATACCACAGAAATAGAATTATTAGAGAGTACTATGAAAAATTATATGCCAAGAAACTAGATAATCAGGAAGAAATGGAGAAATTTGTAGAAACTCACAAACTACCAAAATTGAAATAGGAAGAAATAGAAAATTGAACAGACCCATCACCAGCAAAGAAATTTAATCAATTATCAAAAATCTCCCAACAAACAAGAGTCCTGGGCCAGATGGCTCCCCAGGGGAATTCCACCAGACATTTAGAGAAGAGTTAATACATATTCTTCTCAAACTGTCCAAAAAAAAAAAAAAAAAAAAAAGAAAAGAAAAAAGAAAAGAAAAAAGAAAGAAATGGAAGGAAACTTCCAAACTCATTCTATAAAGCCAGCATTACCTTGATTCCCAAACCAGACAAAGACCCCACGAAAAAAAGAAGAATTACAGGCCAATATCCCTGATGAACCGGGACACAAGAATTCTCAAAAAGATACTACCAAGTCAAACTCAACAGAATATTAAAAGAATTATTCACTATGATCAAGTGGAATTTATTCCTGGGCTGCAGGGCTTGTTCAGTATTTGCAAATCAATCAACGTGGCATACCACATTAATTAAAAAAAAAGGAAAGAACCATATGATCCTGTCAATAGATGCAGAAAAAACATTTGACAAATTTGGTATCATTCTTGATAAAAACCCTCAACAAAGCAAGGATGGATGGAACATACCTCAACATCATAAAGGCCATATACAAAAGACCTCCAGCTAATATCATCCTCAAAGGGGAAAAACTGAGAGCTCTTCCTCTGTGGTCAGGAAGGAGACAAGGATACCCTCTCTCACCACCACTATTTAACACAATACTGGAAGGCTTAGCCTCAGCAATCAGACAACAAAAAGAAATAAAGGCATGCAAATCGGCACGGAAAATGTCAAACTTTCATTATTTGCAGATGACATAATACTCTATGTGGAAGACCCACAAGACTCCACCAAAAATTGCTAGAACTAATACATGAATTCAGCAAAGTTGCAGGATGTAAAATCAATGTAAGAAATCAGTTGCATATGAAGCAACAATGATGAAGCAGCAGAAAAAGAAATCAAGAATCAATCCCATTTACAATTGTACCAAAAGCAATAAGATATCTAGAGGTAAACTTAACTAAAGAGGTAAAACATTTACCCTCTGAAAACTATAGAAGACTTATGAAAGAAATTAAAGAAGACACAAAGAAATGGAGAAACATTCCGTGCTCATGGATTAGAAGAACAAACATTGTTAACGTGTCTATACTACCCCAAGCCATCTACACATTTAATGCAGTCCCTATCAAAATACCACCAGCATTCTTCACAGAGCTAGACAAATAATCTTACTCAGCTATCAAAAAGAAGGAAATCTTGCCATTTGAAACAATGTGGATGGAGCTAGAATGTATTATGCTAAACGAAATAAGTCAGAGAACGACAAATACCATATGATTTTGCTCATATGCAGAATTTAAGAAACAAAACAGATGAAAATATGGGAATAGTGGGGTGAAGAGAAGAAAGGGAGCCTAGGTGGCTCAGTTGGTTTAGCTTCCAACTCTTGATTTAGGCTCAGATCATAAGCTCATGGTTCAGAAGATCGAGCCCCACTTCAGGCTCTATGCTGACAGCGCAGTGCCTGCTTGGGAGTCTCTCTCTCTCTTTCTGCCCCTGCCCTGCTCACATTCTGTGTCTCTCAAAATACATAAATAAACTTTAAAAAAAAAAAGAAGAGAAGAAAACAAACCACAAGAGACTCTTAACTATAGAGAGCATACTGAGGGTTGATGGAGGGAGGTGGGTGGGAGATAGGGTACATGGGTGATGAATACTAAAGAGGGCACTTGTGATGAGCACTGGGTGTTACATGTGGGTGATGAATCACTGAATTCTTCTCCCAAAACCAGTAATGCACTGTATGTTAACTAAAATTTAAATAAATAAAAAAAATAAAGATGATCTCTACACACATACACACACAAACACACACACACACAAATAAAATAATTAAATAGTGAATGAGACAAGGAGCCTTTTCTGGATATTAATTTTTTTTTTTTTAAAAAATTTTTTTTTTTAACGTTTATTTTTGAGACAGAGACAGAGCATGAACGGGGGAGGGGCAGAGAGAGAGGGAGACACAGAACTGGAAGCAGGCTCCAGGCTCTGAGCCATCAGCCCAGAGCCCGACGCGGGGCTCGAACTCACGGTCTGTGAGATCGTGACCTGAGCTGAAGTCGGACGCTCAACCGACTGAGCCACCCAGGCGCCCCATTCTGGATATTAATTTTAATAACGGTACCTGTGAAAAGGGCCAAGGTGGAAGTGAGAATTTTACAAAAGTGCTTAAATACAGTTATATATTTATTCTTTGTAGTAAAGGGACTAAAAAAGGAAGAGGAAATAAGAAAAAGTAGATTATTTGCCAGAAAATGTTTGTCCCTAGATTTTTGCCAAAGAGCTGCCTGTAATATTAGAAATATTGCTTGACTGTTTTGAATCCATGCCAAGCCTCCTGACGTTGATCCCTGGCTAGGTTACCTATGGTGTTTATTGTTTATTAATTGCCTGGGAGTGGGGAAGGAATTGTGATGAAGAAAAGGGATAGAAATAAAAATGTTTTCTTTGGAAAATAGGGAACTTCCGTTCAATATTTTACAGACTATGCATATGAAAGGAAATAAATTGGAAGACCCCAATAATTGATCTCAGGATATTGAAAAGGGATCACTGGTTATTTTAATAGAAAAATCACTATAACGTTTAAATCATCTGGTAGGTTTCTCTTTAGGTGGCCAGGTGTTGGAAACAACTGATTATCTAGTGACTATTGTTGCTGGATTTCATGACATGATATACAAAGAAAGTTTAAAAATCACAAACTTCTCCTGTTGAAGCCTTAAGATATATTTACGTGATGACAGCAGCATGGGAAAAAGTCAGCTACAGGTATTTTTACTTTTTTGGAATATCATGTCAATTACCCACTTGGATTTTCTTCACGCTGATTATTTGACCACTAAGGGATGGAAGGGAGGGAAAGTGAAAGTGAGGGTAAGAGAGAGAGAAGGAAGGAGGCACTATTAGGAGGTGCAGATTATTTCATCCCGATCTTGAGTGACACATGGTGGTAGCGGTTCATTGACTGTATTTGGCTGAGCCATAAGAAATTGCTATTTTTATTGGTCACAATGGTTAGATATTGGCAACTTCATAAGCTGCAATATACTAGGTAATAGTGAACGTCTATGCTCTCACTCTTTATTGACTTAACAAGTATTTATTGAGTCCAACCTTATATACGAGAATGGGAAAGACCAAAGGCTCTTCCAGAGCCCTTTGGCCTGGGACTATTGCATTTATTTCTTTCCTTTTTGATGGAGTCTTTCTAGTCTTTAAGACTGGGCTCCAAATCCCTTTCTCTGGGAGTTGGTGTTTTGTTTCATTATTTTTTTGCTCAGCAGGGTTCCTGATTTTTACATAAGGGTGATTCACTTGTACCTATAATTTTTGTCTTACTTTTTCATTTAACATGAGAAAAAATATTCCATGTCATAAAATTTTCATAACTATATTTCAAGGGCTATAAAATGTTCCTTTAAGTGGATAGTTTATTAGCCATTCCCATATTTGGAGGATGTTTAGGTAGTTGGGTTATTGTCTTTGTGCAGAAAGTTTTTTTTTTTCTGTTATTTCAGGTTATTTCCCTAGGATAGAGTCCCCACAGTGGAATTATTTGGTCAAAGGGTATGAACATAGAAAAATCTCTTGATACATGTCAAGTGGAAATAGCTGTATTTTTAATACTGCTTGATATATGAAGTTTGACTCCTCATCAGTCACAGGATATGTTAAAAACGGTTTAAAACGACTTGCTGACATGGTGGTCCCAAACTGTATTCAATGACAATGTCATAGTCCGGATAAAGGGAACGATTTGG
Organism: Panthera pardus; assembly: GCF_024362965.1. Lineage (NCBI taxonomy): Eukaryota > Metazoa > Chordata > Mammalia > Carnivora > Felidae > Panthera > Panthera pardus. The sequence goes on from NW_026527002.1 coordinate 20,818,961, forward strand.
AATTGCTCGTATCAAGAGAAACACTAGCTTTTCTCAGAGGGAATAACCTCTGAATGAGCTGATACCAAAAAGAAAGACCAAGTTCCCAATGCGTACAAGATTTCTTCAAGTTCTGTTTGCAATTATTTTGCCGTGAGGAAATGAGGAAAAAGGAGCCCAAGTGTCAGCCTGCGTTTGGTGATTTTCTAAAGAACAAGTTACAAATTTCACACTTTGGGAAAGAAGCAAAAGACAGAAAATGTTGGGGTTTAGAAAGTGTGTTTTGGCTTAAAATGTATCATAAATCGGAGATAATTTAGTACTGGGTCGATAATATCTATCAAGCATATTTTTAAATTCCCACGTATTTACTCTAATGTATCTCCCTAAATAAGGCAAAATAATAGAACTGATGCTAATTAGACTCTAACTTCTTTGGGTCTGAGGAGAAAATAAGCCAATGAGAAAAACTGCCTCCATCTGATGTCCTAGCATTTGGGTCAGATGGGCTGTGGGGAACTTGGGGAGAAAGAACGGAGCCACAGAATCAAGGGGTGGCTGCTATGTATGTTGACCATCTTTCTTGTCCAGACGATGCTTTGAGACAGCTTATGCCAAAATCTAGAAATAGGGCCCAGCAATAATCAAACAGTCTTTCGAGTAGGGTCATTAACATCGCGTGGCTCACGACCACATCCAGCAAGGGGAAATGCCTGAGCCATGAGAATACCTTGCCATGGGGCCAGGGTGAAGCATCGGAGGACAGGTGGTTGTCAGGACCTCTCACAGCCACTTCCTTAGTGGGGAGTATAGTGGTTTAGAGCATGGACTTCTGATCTAGATAGTTTAGGTTAAAAATTGAGGTCCATCCTTTATTAGCTGTGTGACTTTGGATGAGTTACTTAATCTCTCTGTGCTTTAGTTTACTCATCTGAAGATGGGGATAATAGTAGTCCTTACCTCAGGATGGCTGTGAAGATGAAGTGATTTAATACACGCTAAGTGCTTTCTTCCCAGTATATTAAAATAGACTTCCAAATAGGATTACAGGAAGCTTCCAGTGTATTTTAAGTGTGTACATTTAACAAATTCACCTTTTACACATACAGTGCAATGACTCTGTGGAAATCTTCATTTGGGGAATCGAGTCAAAGTCTAAACCCAAGGTCATTTGTGATGTGAGATATGACAAATGGGCCTCCTGGTGCAAAGCCCTGGAATTTATGCCATTGCTTTCTTCCTTGAGCACCACACTGATTAAATAAATGTCTTTTTGAAAGGAGCTGATGTTGAACAACTTTGATAAAGTGTCTCTGCCTCCCAACTTTTCCAGGTATTTCAGAGTTAGCCATTTAGAGTAGAAAACATATTGAGGAGGTTCTGTGCATTAGCACTCTTGAGATCTGGATGACGAAGTGATGTGGATCATTGAACTCAGAACCCGGGAGAAAAGCAGTCAAATTGGGATCATTCATGGAAAATTCATTGTTCTTCTGGTGCCCTGACATTATGTGGTTGAACGGAACACCAGACACTGGTTATAGGAAATAATGCATAGCAAGAAGACAAAGGGTTTCTTTTGTTTCTGTTTTGGTCAGAGGAAATAGAAGAATCCAAGACTTAATATGAGGCACCCCATGCTTGGGAAGGCGGTCTGGAGTAGCTGTGCTTGAAACTTTCCACTTCTGGGTTAAAAGTAGGAGGCAGTATTTGTTCTTCTTTGTAATTAGACATTTGAAAGAATATTATAAAACTTCACGCTTGTTTACAAGGTCTTTACAGAGGTCTAAAAGACCTCAGGGCTTGGTCAGACTTGCAAAACTCCTTGTGCCTTGAGAGGAGAGGTGCCTGAAATAGGGACCCAGAAACCCTGGGCATTTTTGATATTCCGGAGACCAGATATCCAGGAGCGGTATGTTATTTCATCTCTGAAACATGAACACCTCGAGTGGCAACAAAGAATTGCTGTTGACTTTAGGTCACTTGTATGTGACTCTAGAAAACTTAAGTCCCTCTGCTTCTTTTGGCAATTCAATGTAGCCATTATGTAAGGTCCTTTCGTAGCTTCTTCCCCTCTTGGATAATCATTTTTCCTCGTTTCTCAGGATCACTGTCTCACAGTAAAGCATCTAATTATGAGATGCCAAAAGTATCATTGACATTTTGTTTCTCTTTGATATATACTGATATGTAAAAAACCAAATTAATAAGTAGTGTTGGTTTTTACTTAAATTATTTTTTTGACAATAAAATAGACTCTAGTAGACCTGGAAGATGCTAATCACTTTAGAAATGACTCAAATGATTTTGACTAAGCAAAAATCGAACTGTCTGACTCCAGTCCTATTAGCTATGGGTGAGAAGAAAAACTTGAAAATGTGAGTTGAGAAGAGTCAAAATTCATGGCAAAACTCACAGAGAGTGCGTCAAATTGGGAAATATTGTCGGAGCCATAGCAGAATGTGCATTACGCCTCTAGGGGTCATTTATTTGAAATCTTTCTCACACACACATGCCATATACATAGATTTTTATCTGTTCCCAGTGTAGTGGAGCTCTCAGAGCGTATGTTAAATCTCTTCCAAAGAGTATTTCTCCATTGTTCTCGACGGTGTTTCCACTCTTGCCTCACCCGTGCTCTCTTGCCAGGTATTTCTTTCAGCTGTTGAGATCACTCAGTTGGTGTGCTCCTTTGTGTCTGACAGGAGGGGTAAGAAAACAGCCTCAGAGATAAGTACTAGCTGGAGCAAACATGGAAGATGCTGGGAAAGATTAAAGACAACGGGAGCATTTGCTGGAGCAGCATGAAAAATAAATTATCTGAGTGAAGTAGTGATTAATGAAGCCACTCCTAGAAACCAAAGAAGATTGTTAAAGACTAGTCTTCAATCCCTGTAGGACTGCTTCTTTTTAAAATTTGTGTACGCAGGAAAATTCGATTGTAATATTATGCTTTAAATTTAACTTCGATGTGATTTTTCTCATTAGACTTAAAACAAGTCGGAGTACCCTCTCTCGCCGTTGCAAGATTCTGACTTCGTTCCTTATGTCTTGCCAACAGCCTTCTGAAGTATGAAAGTTACATAGCAATCTGAAGAATAATTTAGTGTGTTGTCAAGAATTTTCCTTGAAGTTAATAATTAACATAAATTAGCATGTATTAATTAACTTTTCTTGATGGGTTATATTATTCACACAAACGCAACCAGTATATTTTATCCACTGACTAACAGAAAGCTTTGTTCATGGGGAAATGTAAGCAAAAGTTCTGTAGGCAAGAATATTTAACTTAGCACATTTATAGAATAATGGAATTTCTGAGACAAAGGTCTTAATATCATACATTTTAATTTTGGTGAGGGCGATGAGAAGAGAAGGCGGCTAAATTTAGGTGTATGACTTGGTGTGTGTATACTTTCTAGACGTGAGGAGAAGGAATAAGTAGAGTTTTAGGAAAATAGAATTCTTTCCCATTTCCAAACACTGTGTTTTACATGAAAGTAATTCATCAAAACTGTGAGTTATAAATCTTTAGCTTATGGCTACAGCAAGGGCCTCCGCTTAAACCCCAGCTATATACTCTCTGAGAGCCCAGCATATCTAATAGGCTTGTCATGTGCTTGTCTGGGGACTGTTTGAAAAAAGTCCAAGGAGCCTCCTGAGAAGGAGTGAGTCATCCTTAGGAACAGTCATCCTAAAGCAGAGAAGAGGTTGGGGAACAAAGACCCGTATGGACGAGGGAGGCGTTTTGCGTGACTGTTGCTCATCTTTGTCTCCCACGTGTCCTTATTTTTCTTGGGGATTGGGCCAGATCCCATGTATAAGATGCGAAGAGAAGCCAGTAAGAGAGATTTTTCACTTTTTCACCAAAATGGCTGAGGCAGTAGTGTAACGTGGCACCATTTTGTGAATCGGTAGCAGAGCGTAGGAGGAAGCGAGGTCTCTGCACACAGCTGAGCAGGTTGTGTGCAGGGCCCAGCTCTGGGGTGGGGATCGATCGCATGCTGGCTCACAGTCAAGGGCCCTCAGAAAAGGAATTCTTTGCACTTCAGTAGGGAGACACTGGTGTGTGTGGTGGGGGGCGACATCATGAGCTCTTGAGATCGCAGGATGTGGCTTTGATGTAGTACACGCCTTGGGGCATGGAGAGCTTGAGAGTGTGGCCGTTTGGGAGAGTTAGTTGCCTCAGACGCAGTCTGAGGCTATCACTTAATTCCGGTAGTAGGAGAAGCAGCAGTAGGAAACGAGCCATGTGGGAGTTAGGAGGGGTGGCGTGCGAGTTCCCTGAAGCTATCCAGCAGGGACTCCAGACTGTTAGCTGGAAAACTGGACCGCAGAAGAGAGAATGACACCAGAGAAGAAACTGTTTTGTGACTTGTTCGCCTACACGTACCCCTCCAGCTCACGTAGCTTCTGGAAAAGTGGATGTTTTGTTTTATAATCATTTGATATTTCTGAAATAAAAACCGAGAACTTATTATCTCGTAATAAAGAATATAGTTACCACTACTTATTGAATGGCCATTAAGTGTGAGGGACTATCAGCATCTCCTGAAATGCAAGTGTGTAGACGATTAGCACAGTTTCTTCCTGGAGCCCTAGTCGGAAAGGATGGTGGAGCAGGGAGGGCTGGGATTCTCAAGGCTTTCATATGGATAGCACTGCAGGCAGCTGTGCCCCTTCCGTGCATATATGTCTGCTCCGTGTGGCCACCCCATTTCTTTTTTTTAAATTACTTTTTTAATGTTTATTTATTTTGAGAAAGAGAGACAGTGTGAGCAGGGGAGGGGCAGAGAGAGAGGGAGACACAGAATCTGAAACAGGCTCCAGGCTCTGAGCAGTCAGCACAGAGCCCGACGCGGGGCTCGAACTCACGGGGCTCGACCTCATGAACCGCGAGACCGTGACCTGAGCCCAAGTCGGATGCTCAACAGACTGAGCCACCCAGGCGCCCCAAGTGGCCACCCCATTTCGACTACGATTATTTTCAAATCAGGGACCTAACCCACTCTCAGCATGGATGCGTATTGTCCCTTCTCTCTAATCTGTAACCTCTGGAATGATTCATTAGGTATCATTTTACCCATCTGATAGATGGCAAAATTGAGGTTCATAGGAGTCAAATTGCAACTATGATTCAGTGGAGGAACAGCCACATGACTGAATCATCAATCTAGTTCTCTGATTTGGCAAATCTTCAAGTTGTGGTTGATTCTCTTGACTCATTCTCATATCTAACTTTGTATAAATGCTATGAAGATGACTTTTCGGTCCTGAGAAAGAACATGGCCCCTAATTGAGGTCTGTTTCTCTGTGAAGCAAGACTACATGGGATTTACCACAAACATGGAGAAATGTGAACCCAAGTTTGGTTTCTTGCTATGTCCAATCTATTAGGATAATTGCTTTGTTCTTGCTGTTGTTATATTTATTTATATACAAACAAATGGAAAAAACTTTAGAAGAATTATACATGGGTATTGTCTCTTGTACAAACACATCATTAACAGGAAAAATTATGGGAAAGAAGATTGGGTAAGAATAGAAAGTGATTCATACTTGGCTTTGGAAAAGCTAGAGATCCTAGCACATAACCAAATACTGTTCTGTCCTGTTATTTAGCTGCCATGCATGTGATTTTCATTGTCTAATTAAATTATAGAGTGCCTGAAGGTAAACATTGCCACTTATTCTTTGTACTCTTTACAGTGCCTTAGTACAGGGCAAGTGGAATGGACAACCGTGAAATTGTGTTTGTACTGAAATACATACTTAACAACGAATCTCAGTCTTAATTCCTGATAAGGCATATGCTCTAAAACCACCTCCTCTACATCCATTTTATTTGACCTCCAAAGCGCTCATGTGCAGGAAATGAAGTTATCCTCTTGTTCTGCAAGACTTGGACCGAATGTCCTTTTCCAGGAAGCCTTTCAGTATTGACCAGATTGCTGGGATATTATGTATTCCCATCTCCATTGGCTTCTTCCATTCTAGATGGCATTGGGAGGCTCTCACTTCTGTCTGCATGGAAGTGACAGAAAAAAATGAGAAGTCAGCCGTTCTATGATGTATAAGTGTGGCATTATTTATTTGAATCTCATCTACAGCTGTTACGTAAAAGTACTGCTACAGTTTGACTTTTTTTATACCTAATTTGAGTGATAAGACTGCTTGAAATGCATTTCTTTTCTTTCTCCCTTGTGTCCAGCATCCTCAGCATCTGTGATTCCATTCATTGTTACGATACACTGCTTAAGGTTGAGCTTCCCGAGTTCTTGAAATGTTGATTTCCTCCATTCCCTTTTCATTTCTAAGATGATAGGAGTCTAGCCATTAATAATATATAACTAATAGTACATTTTAAAACAAAAGCACTAAGATAGACGATATTTCCTATACAGCATATTTACTGATTTATAAACCTAACCTCAAATGGGTCTATTGTTTGATTCTGTTTTTAACAGTTATGAGACATTTGGTAACTATATTATCATGACTGCGTTCTCAAGTATCTGGGTGTTACCTTTGAATTGCCAAAATGGTTTCCTGAATTTGTACATAGTTCTGACCTTTGGCCTATAAACCACAATAGAACCATACAATTTTGGTATAAGTTAAATAGGTACTTCCATATCCACATTCTATGCATCAAAAGCAGGGATTTTTATTCTTTATTTATCAGAGCTAATAATTATAATTTCTAGTATTATTTTGAGGCATAGCAATAGGATAGGTGCTAAAGAATTGTGTTGGTGCAGCTTGCTGTAGCCGAGTTTATGGGTTATAACTCTTAATCCAAATGAAATACAATTTTATTTGAGGTAGATCTGGAAGTGGGAGAATGACTATTAATTCTGCAATTCCAAAATAACTAATGTACTTGGTTTGAAGCCAGGTACACTGTGAGTTCTGGATTTAAGTGCTCTTGTGGGAAATACAGAGAGAGACTTTAACATATGGATTCTCAGAAGAAAATGCAACTGTTCCGTACAAGAAATATTGAGTTATTCTTAGTACTTTTTAATGTGTGGTTGACTATATATTTTTGAGTAGTGCCATTTTTAACACGTGGCAATTCAAGCCAAAGATCTTCATTTCCTGGGGTAATTTTAATAACTTACCCATTCATATAGCAAGCATTTAGTGGGGATTGATGGTAATGCCTTGTACTTGATTTGATGAGAAATGCAAGGAAAGTAGACGCAGGATCTGTCTTCACTGGATTCACAATATTGTTGGAAAATAAAACTGAGATGTGTGTATGCATACTCATACTACAAACAGAAAGCGAAATGGTACTGAATGTTAACGTACTAAACAACAAACATTGACTCCCTACTATGGTCTGATATAGGCAGAAGTCTCGTAGCATATGCCTCTGCAGAGCTCGTAATCGGATGCTTTTGTGTAGGGCAGGTCGACAGGAGGGGTGATAGTGGATGAGCCAACCATCTGAATTGTCATGAGAACACTGTTGAGGCAGCTACACATTCTGCTGGTGAGAATGGAGAGTGGCTTTAGAGAAGAATCGGAGTCTGAGGAATCTCTTGAAAGAAAGTATAACCAAGCTGGGCGTGCATGCACACACTGAAAGAGGGTAAGGAAGAAAAGAGATTCATGTGGGGGCAGGAAGCCTCTGTTGAGAACTGAGCCACCTCTTGCAAGAAGTTTATCACAACGATAAATAGTTATAATTTATATTATTTGACATATGCATGTCAAAGAGAGAAAAAATGGCAAAGGAGCCTAGGGAAGAAAATCCTCACAGGCAAAGGTGTAAGGGGGTGGAAATATGTACCCATAATGAGAGTGGTGCACTTAAATGCAGGTCCTTTTATTAGAAAGAGCTAAAATTAGGTGGATTTAAGAATAAACAGCATCTGACTCAACAGTTGGGTGAAATGAGAAATAAAAGCTGTTTATAAAACATTCTGTGAGTGCTAGTTATCCTAGGGTAAGGCAGCATTAGTATATTGGTTAAGTATATAGACTGGATTCCAATCATGACTCTGTCACTCTCTGGCTGTGTGACCTTAGGCAAATTATTTATCCTCTCGGTACCTTAGTGTCTTCATCTATAAAAGGTGGAGGGGAGTGATAGTTCCTACCTCAAGGGTTGTTATGACGATTAAATGAGATGATTTTTTAAAAATTTCTTTTGGGGCGCCTGGGTGGCTTTGTCGGTTGAGTGTCTGACTTCAGCTCAGGTCATGATCTCACAGTCTGTGAGTTCGAGCCCCGTGTCGGGCTCTGTGCTGACAGCTCAGAGCCTGGAGCCTGTTTCGGATTCTGTGTCTCCCTCTCTCTCTGCCCCTCCCCTGTTCATGCTCTGTCTCTCTCTGTCTCAAAAATAAATAAACGTTAAAAAAAAAATTAAAAAAAAATTCTTTTAAAGTTTATTTATTTTTATTTTTTAATTTTTAAAAAATGTTTTTATTTATTTTTGAGGCAGAAGGAGACAGAGCATGAGCAGGGGAGGGGCAGAGAGAGAGGGAGACACAGAATCCGAAGCAGGCTCCAGGCTCTGCGCTGTCAGCACAGAGCCTGACGCGGGGCTCGAACTCACAGACTGTGAGATCATGACCTGAGCTGAGGTCAGACGCTTAACCGACTGAGCCACCCAGGCGCCCCTATTTATTTATTTTTGAGAGAGAGCAAGTGCAAGTGGAGGAGGAGCAGAGAGAGAGGGAGAGAGAGAATCAGAAGCAGGCTCCTTGCACAATGTCAGCACGGAGACAGATGTGGGCTTGATCTCATGAATCCTGACATCATGACCTGAGCTGAAATCAGGAGTCTGCCACTTAACCGACTGAGCTACTCAGGCACCCCAAATGAGTGGATATTTTTAAGTGCTTAAAACAAGCCCAGCACATTAGTATATGTATTAAATTTTTTAAAAAGCATTCCATAGGTAATAGAAACTATTACGGGTTCTTAGGCAGGGATGATATATTCAAATAATAGGTGAGGAAGTTCATTTTAGTAATAATATACAGGGTAGACTTGAAGGAGGGAAATTTCTGGAGGCTGGAAGACAAGATGGGACAGATTTCATGGATATCTGGATAAGGAAGTGGGGGGTTGAGTAGGATAGAGAAAAACTAAGATCTGAACAGAGGACATATTTCAAAGAAAGAAAGAACTGTTAGAACTGGGGGTGGGGGTGGATATGGGGGTGTACGTAGTTGTGGCCAAAGATGACCCTAGTGTGGAGGTTTTGAGAGACTGGGAAAGTGTGCTGCCATAGACAACAAATGGGGGAAGTTATGCATGGATGGACCTCAAAGCTTAGTGAATGAAATCTACTGCACTTAGCCTGAATTTGTTCAAATAATAATAATCATTAGCTAGAATTTCATCTGCCTTTGTGCTTTTGTGCAATTCTTTTGCCATCTGTTCTAGGAAAAAATCAGGATGTGAGTGCTCTTTGAGTAGAAAGCAAATCCTAAACGGAGAGATTTCTTATTTAAAAATATATACTTCCCAAGCATTTAACTAAGTTAAAAATAAAACAAAGATAAGGAAGACCTGAACTTTTCAACCACTTGGAATTTTACAGAATAGAAATGAAAAATTATTTCGGTTGGGAACAACAAAAAAAACCCAATGAAACAAAATAAAACAAAACAAAAACTAGGTCAAGAAATGACCCTGCGGCAAAGTCTTAAATCTTAAAGGTCAACAGGTCACTATACTTTAAAAACTGTAATTATAGCTCTTAATTCTTCCACAGGCTTACTGTGTCATGTTAAGGTTATTCACTCCCATATACCATGGCCCATAATGTCACTCGAGGTATCCTTATGGCTTCTCCAGGTATTAAAGAAGCTTGATATGTTTTTGTTTCATTAATCTTTTCTCAGAGGCCAGTGATGAGTTCATCTGACTCTTTTCCATCAAGCTGAAAATTCTTTTCAATTAAAAACTCATCTCTACAGATGGTATTAACATTAGAAGAGGCCTATTCTGTCTAAAATAACAAATATTGAGATATTTCAAGAATTGCTCTATAAATCATTGGAAGTAGAGTTGACTAAAGAGTTTCAGTTGTGTGTGTGTGTGTGTGTGTGTGTGTGTGTGTGTGAATAAAAGTTGAACTGATGAGAATTTCGCCCCGATGCATTATTGTTGCTAGAATGGATCTGTTTCATCTCAGTGCCTGGACAATTTTGTTGCACGTTAATGTGAAATATTGTGAATGCTTTAACCAAACTATCAACTATGGAATACTTTATCCAAAACATTATGATTACAAAGGCGGTAATAGAAACAGTTTAAACCAGAGGAGAATGCCCTGTTAAAGAGGACTAGAAAGACCATTTATTGAATAGTATGGATTTCTTCCAAGCCCCTGTGTGCAGAAAGCATGCAATGCGTGAATAATTCATCTAGAAATTCTATCGTGAAGTTGTATCAGTTTCCACAGTAAAACCTGGCCATGGAGGAGGAAAATACATCAACATCTGTGACAAGCTCTATGAAGAGACAGTGGCAAAGCCTTTCAGGCACCAGGAGCAAAGCAAAATATAATAAATTCACTTAAGTGTCAAATTTGTGTCGGCTGAATAATGACACCATATGTCTGGGTTGCTATGTCACTACAGGCTGCTCTGAAAAAACACAAGGCTTTATAGAAACGGCTGTCAGCCTGGGGAAGAAACCTTGCTGGCTACTGCCTTTCTGTCACAGAAAATAGACACTGCCCAGTAAGTGCAGTGCCCGATTATCAGAAATGATTGAGTTTGTTTTGTTTTAACTGATTTGTCAGCATGTAGAGTGAGCTTGCTCTTTAGACTTAGCGTGTATAGTTAGAGAGGCTGCGTAGGTGTTGTTCCTTCACATCCTCTCAATGAGTTGGAGCAAGGCTTTGAAACTCATCAGTTGGTCTGCTCTGCAAGGGTCTTAATGATACACTTCGTCTTTATATGGCTCTCTGAGCAACGCTCCTCACGGGAGTTCATAGGCATTATTATCACCAGTTGCGTCACAGCATCCCCAGGGGGAATCGAGGCTTTCGGTATTATTTTGCTTCTGGGCCAACTGAGGCCCATTAGCCCTTAGGAGTCATGATTCTGGGGACGACTCAACGTTCCTTATGCCAGGCAGGAGACCAGGTATGACAGACACTCTTTATCGGGAAGGAAGATCTGTCCTTCTCTTCCGGGCCTCTGCCTCCTTTCTTCTGGCAAACACAGTGCTGGCCAGGTGCCCACTTCCTGGCTGCTTCGGCGTTCTGAAGGTGCTGGGCTAGGTTCCGTGGCCACGTGAGTGGGGATTCCACAGGTTGCACAAAGGGATGCCATTACCAGAATTTGCATGCTTGGACACAGACCCCAGTGCGTGGCAATCATGTCCCAAGCGACTGCTCGGACCAGCCCGCGGCTCTCCGGAGCATCCCCGCCACCACACCTGGGAGTCTGCAGTCCCATCGCAGCTGCACACGGCAGCTTTGTCTCTGCTTTGGTTTTCCATCACCATCAGTCCAGTGACACTTAAGGTAGATTGTGGCAAAGATAAAACATTTTGAATGGGTTGTAGTCAGTTTTAATCACAAGGGCATGGGTAGGACCAAGCAAATTGGATGAATGGATCTGTTATAAGGAAAATTGCATATGTATTAGTTTTCCACGGAGGAGCCTTTCCCCAAAGAATTTAAAAATACTAAATTAACTTTTTTTTTTTTAATTTTAACGTTTATTTATTTTTGAGACAGAGAGAGACAGAGCATGAGCAGGGGAGGGGCAGAGAGAGAGGGAGACACAGAATCTGAAACAGGCTCAAGGCTCTGAGCTGTCAGCACAGAGCCCAACACGGGGCTCGAACTCACGGACCGTGATATCATGACCTGAGCCGAAGTCGGATGCTTAACCAACCGAGCCACCCAGGCACCCCCTAAATTAACTTTTAAACAATGACCATTTTAAGAGTGGTTCCCCCCAGAATGGTAACTATCTGAATCACTTGGAGAGCTTTTCTGTGTGTGTGTGTGTGTGTGTGTGTGTGTGTGTGTCCATCCTCAGGGATGCTGATTCACCAGATCTGGCAGATAGTCTGGGATTAAAAAAACAAAACAAAACAAAACAAAACAAAAAACAACCCTTCCCCAGGTGAATCTGATGTGAAGTCAATGACTCTTCTGAGGTTTGCACATGCCCTGGTTCCTCTGGCCTTGCCATTGGGGAGTGTAAAACATCGAGTGCAAAGTGAAACAGATAAAAATGATTTGTGGTTTCCTGACCAGACAGAAGTGTTTCCCATTCAGCAGTGTAATATAAGGAAATGGAGAAGATAGTATAAATGCGGCCAGGCAGACCAACTCTGAAAAGGCATGTAAAGGAAGCCTGGGAGCAGCCACAGCCAGGATGTTTCTGATTGATTCTCTTGCTCCACCACCATCCCAGGTGTTCGTGGTGACAACCCAGGTCTCTGTTGGCTGCACTACCCTCACTTGAAATCAAGGGACAGAGCTTATGCTGAGGAAACATGGCCACAAGTGGAAAGGGGGTGCCTCCTTTCCTATCCCCCGGGGCCAGGCTGAACCTCTGACTGCTTTCATCAACAGGATATGTCAGAAATGATGCAGGGTCAGTTCTTAGTCTCCCCCTTTGGAAGGATTGGCTCCTTAGGCTCCTCCTCTCTCGCATCACTAACTCTGGGTTTGTCCCTCTTCAAACCCAACTGCCACACCGACAAGAGGCCCAAATCACACGGAGAGGCTCCATTCACGGCATTTTATTCAACATTCTTAGCCAAGCTCCTGGCTGAGAACCGATGTCACCTGTCAGCCATGAGAGTGAAGCATCTTGGGCGTGCCATCCCAGCTGAGCACCAGACAATTGCAGCCCAGCCCACATCACAGGGAGCAGAAGTACCACAAGGTGAGCCTGGTCAGCCCACAGAATCACAAGAACTAACGAAGCAGTTGGTGCTTTACGCCATCAAGGATGGGGCAGATTGTTCCGCAGCAGTAGACGACTGCACAAAGGGTTGGTGTACTTCCCTGTCCACACCAGTCTGAAGGTAAAAAATTTGATCACAATTGTGGTTTCAACTTAGTACTTCTGGCTATGCCTTTCACCTACCTTGTGGTGGTTCCACTCCTCTCATATTCTTCTCATAAGATTTCTCTAAGGGATGCCTGGAGCATATGATCTGTGAACCAGCTTGGTTGGCCACTTTGTGGCACGGGCTGTGTTTTTCTTACTCTGATGACATGTCGGCTCTCAGGTGACATCCCTTTTCTCTGATGACACTGGGTAGCAGCCTGGCCCAGTGTCTGTGAAAGCAGCATTGCTGTTGATGGCCGTGATGACTGAAGATGACCACGGGCCCGCCGATGCACAGGGTGAAGGCCCTGGGATCTGTATCAAGGTGCCATCTCCATCAGTAATGTGGCCACTGGTGCCACTCTGGCTGATGCTTTGGGTTTGTAAAGTCCCATGGGGATTTCAGGAAGCAGTTCATTATTGTAATTGGTGATGTAAGTGCCCATATCCTTATACTCAATAATTGTTTGTTCAATTGAAATAAGGAGTTGAGTCATTCCGCTTAGATTTTTCATTACTTTTTGGTGGAGAGGATTCATATATTCTGAATTAAGAATGCTGTATCAGTATAGCCTAAGAGAGACTGACAAGACAAATTGCTGTAATAGGAAAAGGATGCTTCTCAATCAGGTTTTCCTCAGCAGGGATTCGTACTTTATTTGGGTGAGCTAAAGTATTTGACTTGCTTTTTATTTTCAATAGTACAAGTAGAAGAAAGATTTTCTTCTTTGGACTCCAATAATAACGTAACAACATCACAGCCTCACAAATAGGAAATATTTAAGAAACAATGAGTGGAAACCCAGAGGAGAACAGATTTGAATCTTTAAGGTAGAAATTAAGTAAATGTTTGGTATCCCACTTATTCAACCAAAAGCTTGGGATTATTTCTGGGAAGGGGTTTTACGGACTTTTTGGCTGTTCTAAAGGGACTGTATCTCCCACCAGGACTGAAGTTGAAATGGATGGAAGATATTTGAAGCGTAGGATCATTAATTGAAGATAGAGGATAAGTACAAATTCAGTGCGATAGGAAAATGGGAGATCAGGAGGGAATGAACTCTGAGCAAAGGGTATCGAGGTGGAATTGTCTTCTGAGATTATGTCGCAGACCAGCTCGATTCTCTTGCGTGTGGTTTTGGAAAATTGGAGGAAAGGAGAAAGGCCATGTTTCCTGGGCATCTAGGCATTGAGAGATTAATGGAGAAAAAAGGGGGGACTTTTATGCCTGAAACAGAACCCTCTTTCGACGTTCTCCTTTGAGATACTAAGAGAAACCAGATCAGAAAAGGATTCTACTGACTGACTAGGGTACTTCCTACAGTAACGTGATGATTGGACAATGATTAATCCCCTGTGACATTGATGCATTTTCAGCGTCATGAAACATCTTAGAGAAGTTAAGAAGTCAGAAAGAACTTGCGGTCGTACTTTTTTAACCAAAAAATAAAGTTTTGGGGTCCACGTTCAGCAAGTTAAATGCTAATGTTGGAGAATTATTGCTAAATATTTCTGAGAGTAAATTGAGTTCCTCTGAGTTATGTTAAACTTGGTAATTTTCATAGTAGAGTATAAATAGATCCTAGCCTAGTTAACTTGGCTGTTTCTCCTCATAATGAACATCTGGTTAAATTCTTATATACAAACGTGAAAGAATTATATTTTTTGGAGATACCTTCCTAGGCGTCCATTTGACACTTGGAACTCTCTTTAACCTGCCAACGATGCTCTGATAACTCTCAGATTTTGAGACTCACTTTGTCAGGCACGTTGGCAAGAGGCCCACATTTGAGGAGTAGACCTTTTAGATGTAGGACCCCCTAGCCAATTTGGAAGATTTTGAATTTTTGTTGGAACAATGAAGTTGAGTTCTAAACCCTTTCCCCACATGTTATAAATATTAACAATGAAGGTAATGTGGGTGGTGGGGATTTTTTTTGAAATGTGGATTTCAATATTGGCTGAGATGATAATAAAGTCATTCACTGAGAAACAGAACAGGAGGTTGTTCTAATTTTACATGTGCCTTATTTCTCATGAAGGAAAAAGGCACAAGAAACGGCTTCTGCATAGTAATCAAGTTTATAGAGTCAATACTAATGGATATAATGGGTTAGGCCAAATTACACAAGAATTTATAGTTTGAAATGTTAAGAAGGCACATTGCTTAGTAGTTGAGAAGGCAGGCTTTATGGTCAAATTCCCTGGGCTTAAGCAGTACCCTGCCACTTCCAAGCTTTATGAACCTGAGACATACAGGAATAAAGCAACTTGTCCAATTTTCTCACCCTGATGCCTGCTAGAATTAATAATAGTACTTAACTCATGAAACAGTTGAGAAGACTTCTTTTAGTTCTTGGTCTAATATCTTGGGCAAAATACTAAGTGCACAATAAGTAGGAGTTGTTGCTATCATTATTATTGAGTAGAAAGAAACAATTACCCATGAACAAATTTATTCATTCAGGGAGAAAAAAATTAATTCCTCCTTTGTTCACATTTTCTAGTATCTTTTAGACCCTGACAAAGAAGGCGAAGGAATTGAGAGAGTTTCCATTATTATGCACGTGACTTGAATGAATTATTCCTTAAATGTGACCCTTACTTATAATTTTGAATACAGTGGCTAATGGTGTGTCCCCTTTTGTGCCGTCCCTTGGATAGATACTGGGCTAGAGCACCTCTTTTACTTTGATACACATGGAAGGTTCCCTAACCCCTCTTTCCTTTTATTATTGAACAAAAATTGTTTTGATGGGAAAGACGTCCTGTGAGCACAAAATCATTTGTGGCCGCCGGGTATCCTACCCTTGCCACTTGGCTGGTGTCATGGAAGCAGGGCGCGCAGCAGTCAGGCACAGCAGAATGCAGTCCCAAATTTGGAAGCAAAGTCACAAAATGTCACTTCTTAAGGCAAGTGTAAGAAGAGAAAACGTGATGGATGAACGTGATGTCTGCTCATGTGCAAATGTAAGCCCCGTGGGTGGAGTCTAATTGCGTGTTGCCAATAAAGTTAGTGCGTTTGCAAATTGCCATACAGGAGATACAGGATGTGTCACAAACTCAGTCAAGGGCTCTCGCCCGTCTTCCTGATCCTGCCAAAGCCATCGGGGTGTTTTGTTGTCACTGCCAGATGCTGTCGCCGTAATCTGAATATTGCTCTATCATTTAGGGATGATGGAGATTTACCTGAATTAAAAAAAAAGAAAAAGATTGAGAGGCTAATTTATTAGAGTTCCAACATTGACCAAAATACTGTCCCTCCTGTCGTTTTTGAGAAATCTTTCTGGAGATGAAGTCGGGTGGCAAGGTTATCAGCCCTTGATGGTATCCATTAGCATCATATTAACACTGCACTCACTAAACCGTCTTCTAAATGTAAGTGAGATTCCCTTGTAACTTTTCCTCCAGAGGAAAGAATGATCTGAGCATACTCAGGAAACACCTCGAGCCTTAGGGAGGTACATTTATTCACTGGGAATGAATATATTGGTGTTTTGAATCAGTCTCATAGCTATTTGGCTAGTGTCAATTTTTAGAAGTTCATCATTCTGGGTCAATAGGAAAAAAGAACCCACAGAAAACCATATAACATTGCAGAGCTGGACCTCGCGTGGGTGACAACGGACATTTTCAAGATGCAGCCAAGCAGGGTCAGTCTGGGACTGTTTGCATCCCTCTTCTACTGGGCTCACCTTGCAACCAGAGACTACATCAGGGAAATTAAGCCTCAATTTCTTGTACTCTTCATCTAGAGAGAGATATTTTACCTCACTCCCACCGGGCCAGGCAATGTTCTGATTCTTCATAAATTGGCAGAGAGTGGGAAGAAAGTAATTCTATGGACCAAGGAATTAGAGAGTATAACAGCTGAAGTCCTGTGAGGTTTCTTAATCTCAGCTCCAATTATGATGTCACTGGCACCACGTCATTGGAGAAGACACTTGATTTGTGCTACATTTTCTTGGCTCTAGTCCAATTCCATTAAAAGCTGAGGATGAATTTTTATTTCTCACATCTCAAATTCTTGGCGAATATCCAGAGAAGTACACTATCTAAACATAGTCACTATGTTTGTTTAAAGTCTGTCTTATTCAGTGGGGGTGATACGAGGCCGACTGCTAAGGAAATATATCTGATAGCTATAGAAAGTGAAAGCACATAATAAAAATACGGCGAAAATTTCCACTCGTTCTCATCTCCATGCCATTTGTAACTTAACACTTTGAATCTTAACGTGGTTATAAAAATTCTTACACTAGAAGAACTGAACCAACTGCTAACGTTGTTGGGGCCAAGATAAGAAGAAAAGAGACACATCCTGTTTGTTTTCAAAATCTAAAGAAAATATCAACTATTTTTGACTTTCCTGTTTGGCTGAATTCATTGAGAAATATTGCTAGAGGAAGTCGGTATGCCTTTTGAGAACCAGTTTTAAAGGAGTAGTACTTTCCCTTGCCTTAAAAAAAAGCGCCAACCACAACACAGCCTTGGAGTGTCACCCTTTGCTGACACAAGCCGCCCTCTGCTTTACCCCTGGAAAATTGCAGCCACCCGGGTGAGCCAGCCCAGAAAATGCCCTTGGGCACCAAACCTGTGGTCTCCCAAACCACTGACAAGGTGATTTCTTTTCACTGCCACTCCCTCCCCCCTTTGCCAGAAAGAAGATGAGCTACCTCATAGACTCCTGGCTACCTTCGCTCCCCCTTGAAGCCACAAGCTCTTTGTTCATCTTTTCTTTTTGAACCCTGGGAAAAGTGTATCAGAGTGATTCGGTCTGCCAAGTGTGTGCGCTTAGGAACTGGCACGGTGACAAAGGCCTGCGGGGAAGAGAGAAGATTTCTGTGTTTCTTAGTGTTATTTTCTCCCTGGAGATGTTTCCAGAGACTTGAAAGGAGGGCCGAGCCGAAGAACTGATCAGACTTGCTCCCGTTCCAAGCGAAAGCTGATGTGAACAACCAGCTCTCTCTGCCTCCACTCCCGGCCTGGCAACCCAGGTAACTGGGATCATTCATTACAGAAATGAGAGCTGGACCATACCCTTTCATCTGGCGAGGGCAGAATTGTCTCCTGCGGTCCCTATCGCTGAGTCTGGTTGAGTTTTAAAACATGCTGCAGGATGAGAGTGCCCCAAGTTTCCTTCGGGAGCGCTCTCCACATGGGAAAACTTGGCTAATAAAGTGAGGATTTCTTTGAGTTAGGCTCATCCCATTCTTCTGAGACAGTCCTTGCCTCCTCTGTGCTTTGCGGTCTTATGAAATGATTCAGTTCTCCAGTTTCTCCACATCTGAAGAGGAGAATTGTATCATCGTCAAAATACTGTTTGGAAAAGACTAGAAGGCTGGGGCTGTAGAGAGTGATTACAAGCAGCCACTCCACGGAGCTTCAACATTTCTTCAGAAAAGCTCCACTTTTTCCAAAATCTACAGAAAGCACTCGCAAATCTCGATGTTGGCTTGGTCTATTGTAGAGGTGCTGTGGTTCAGAACCTAGAGAATAATCTGGGCTCTGTAGCCCGTGCTGGGCCCTGAGCCTAATGGGACTGTCTAACATGAATCCTTGACCAAATTGAGAAGGTCAATAACATTTTTGAGAGCACTCGTCTACACTTCTGGGGCCATTCTCCCACTCCCGGGCTCCCCTAGGTGTTGTTAACATCACTCACGGCTCCTCTGTCCAGTGTTCTTACCTTCAGTCATTCTTTTTAAAATTGTCACCTTGGGAAGCATTTGCTAAACTACCAAAAATGCTGAGCTATTGGCTGGATACACCTCCTCCCCAGCCACCTCAGGGCATTTACATTTACTGGCAAATACGGCCTTTAAACTGAAGGAGTACTTTTCCAACTCTAAGATTCCAAATACCTGGGACAGAAATGGCATTTGTGGATATTTGTTTCTTTGTGGAGGTACTGAGGTGGAAAGGGCTTCTCAGAAAACTTCAAATGTCACGCTGTATTCATAAAATGATAGACAACGTCTGAGAACCAAGTGAGCTATTTATTTAACTGAATCTTTATTTCTGCCTGTTAGGCAGGTATGCTATGGTTCTTATTCTATGGGTAAGTAAACTAAATCTTGTGGAGTCTAAGTAACTTGCCCAAGATAACACAGTAAGATATGGAATTGGGTTTGAACTCATGTAGTCTGGCTCCAAAATCCGTGTTCCTAAATCACCATGTAGTTTCTAGTAGTGGGAATGGTAGTGATACTGTTTATATCAGTTAACATTGATGGAGGTCTTATGTACCAGACATTGTGGCAAGCCCTTCATGTGTGTTGTTCTAGTTAATCCTCAGAATTATCCCATGAGGTAGGTAGAGGTTTTTTAAGTTTGCTTGTTTGTTTGTTTATTTTGAGAGGGAGAGAGAGAGAACGAGCATGCAGGTGAAGGGATTCTCAGAGAGAGAGAATCCCAAGTAGGTTCTGCATTCTCAGCATGGAGTCCCATGCAGGGCTCAGTCTCACAAACCTGTGAGATCATGACCTGAGCAGAAGTCAAGAGTTGGATGCTTAACTGACTGAGCCATCCAGGCACTTGGAGGTAGGTAGTTTTAATCTCTCTCTCTTTTTAAGTTTGTTTATTTATTTTGAGAGAGAGAGAGAGAGAGAGAGAGAGAGAGAGAGAGAGAGAGAAGCAAGCTGGGGAGGGGCAGAAAGAGGGAAAGACATAATCCCAAGCAGGCTCTGCACCATCGGCACAGAGCCCAGTGTGGGCCTTGAACTCAACTCACAAACTGTGAGATCATGAGCTGAGCTGAAGTCAGACACTTAACCCGACTCCACTACCCAGGCACCTCTTAATATATCTCCTTTTTTATATACAAGAAAAATGAAGCACAGAGACGTCAAGGTTGTATTTATTTAAGGTTATCTTGTTCAAGGTGTGTTCAAGGTTGCATAGCTAGCCGGTTGCAGAGTTGTGGATTCAGACCAAAGCAGACTGACTCTGTGTTCTTCCCTGTCTTCCTTGAGGACTCTGTCTTTATCTCCATAGAGACAGAGGTAGTCCTGCCGTCACAGTGGCCATTATGACATGTAGGCCTTCAGGTATTGCTTTAGAAACTGGTCCACTCATAATTTACCCCAGAACTCTTTTACTCCATGAAGACGCAGTTAGCGTCCTTAGGAGGCAGCAACATGACAGAGTGGGGTTCCAGTCTTACCCACCAACCCCCAGTACCATCTGACCCGTCACGTCTGTGGTCTCTTATGTAATTACGTATATTCCAGGTGGAGCCAAATCTCTCTTTAGTGTCTTGTCTTCCACAATATACATAAAGCAATGATCTGAAAGTCAACCAAATGCTGTCTTTCAAAAGGCCCTCTGAACAGACACAACATTGCACGGTGCTAAAGAGGAAGAGTTTAGATGTTTTAAGCAGAGAGAGCCAGAGAGCAAGACAGAGTCAGGGATAGAGAAAGAGAGAGATGGGTGACAGAGTGGGACACTCTAATTTGAAAGTCAGCTGGAATATAGATGCCAGGTGTCTATATCCCAAGGGATTTGGGAGCCACCCAGGAGAACCATTGACCTGAGGGCAGAAGGAACCAGGCGAGATGCTTGTCAGTAACAAAATTTGGTCACTAGTTGGGAAGATGAAATGACCATTGTGAGTATGGCCTGGTACATTCAGGAGGCTGTGAGTAGAAATTTAAAGAAGTCTTCATATAGTCTGCAACACTATAGCATAAGCAACACTGCTTGATTAGTCACTCGTAGAGACAAAAAAAAGGCATTCTTCCTCATTTCTCTATTTCCCGGGCATTTAGCATTCCTGAGTTCATTGTGTTCCCCTGACCAAAGTAGTCGGTTCATGGATGACCACACAATGCAACTGGAGCCATTACTTGGTCTTTTGTAAAAGCAACTGGTAGGGAGGGGAGCTTATGACCTCAGGGATTTAAATCTGGGAGAAGATAGCCTTTTACTGCTGTGGCCCTCTTTTCATCACAGGGCATCTGCAAATGAAGCCATTGTGAAGGACGGCAGACCTGAGAGAGACCTCATTTGAGCCTCTGGATTAATATCCCTCCTTGCGTCAACCAGTCTGATGTGGATTTTCTGACCTTTGCTACCAAAGTGTTCACAGTGGGGCCGATAGTGATGGATTGGGTCATTTTTTAAGCTAGATTTCTCAGGGAAAACCTCTCTAAGCATCTGGAAGTCTGTGGATCAAGGTGCTAATAGCGTACCATTTCCCAGGGATGGGGTTAGAGGTGAATATTTTTTAAAGAAACAATTATTTCTTTGTTAATAGGAAAATATTATATCTACAATTTCAGCTTTTCCTAAAATTGTGAGACAGTCAACTGATCACACTGCTTCTTTGTCTCCAGCCACTCAGTATTTGAGGTGTGGCATTTGCTCCTGTAAACTCCCAGGGCTAAGTTGTGCGAGAGCTCACAGATGTGTTTTGCACTTATGCACACTTCATTTGTCTTCCTCCTATGAGGTGAGGTTTCGTCTTCTTTCCTGTAACTTGGCTTAACATCTTTCCTAACCCCACGCGTTCCCACATTCTCTAATCATGTGAGGTCAAACGCAGTTATTTGTCAAATAAAATAATGAATTTACTATGGTAGCTGCAAACTGGGAGGTGATGGGGACTAATGGCTTCCAGAGGCAAGATGGTGTTCTCCAAAGACGGGAGTGAGGAGACTCTGAGCGTGTGACCAGATTTGTCTTCCTGGCGTATTTACCTCCTGCTCTCACACATACACCATTCATGAGAGAGGCAAAATGGGAAGCTTTATTTGAATGAAAGCCCCTCAGGTAGGCCGGAGGCTCCACTTGCACTCAAGGTGCTCTCTGTCTGCTATCTGGCTGCTGTACTTCTGGGGAGGGGCAAGAATGGAGTCTGAGAGGGAGAGAAGAGGGGGAAGTATGGAGCCCTTAAAATGACTGAATTTACTAGCTACTCTGAGTTGGCTTCCTGTATTTCGTCTTGGGGGAAAAAATTCAGAGCAAGTGACAAAAAGCTACTTCTGGCTTTTTGAATACCCTTGGGGGGAAGGTTTCTAACCTTTCAAAAAGTCTTTCAAATCGAAGCTTAAAGAGAATGTGTGCGTGCTCATGAGTGCTTTCCACACAAACTCTGCTTTTAATAGTAGGTGCGTGTGGATTCAGTTCTCCTGAAGGTGCGTCTTTGTATTTGTTTTGGATCAGAAAATGAAGAATTCTGGCTATCAAGGTCAAACTGTCCACTGGATAGCATTGTGCCTGGTGTTGATGATATTGTATTGTGTACTTAAAGATTTACTAAGAGGGTATGTCTTAGGTTGTGTCCTTATCACAAAAAATAACAACAATAAATAAGAGGGTGGGAGGAAAGTTTGGGAGATGGTGGAAAGGCCTATGGAATAGATGATGGTCATGGTTTCATGGGTGTACCCTCACCTCCCAAATCATCAAGTTGTATACATTAATTGTGTACAGGTTTTTTTTGTATGTCAAAAAAATCAAACAGGCCTAGCCTACTCAAAATGAAATTATTATTCTCTTTTTTAATTCTAAAAATAGTTATGGTTGCTTCAAATCTATCGATCAATATGTCCTCCTAGTAACAGACATTGGAAAAATGTGTATGTTTCTCTGAACAGGTGTGTGTGTGTGTGTGTGTGTGTGTGTGTGTGTGTGTGTGTGTATGTGTGTGTGTGTGTGTGTATGCATCTTTTCTCTTGGGTTCCTCTTATGTGAGCCATTCATGCAATACCGAGTAGTCATATTCTATTAAATAATACACTATTTATATTTTGCTTCTAAGATTTTGGTAACTTCATTCTTTTTGTTCTTACTGTAAATTTTTAGACAATCCCTCAAAACATAAAATCAGAGATAAAAGTTCAAAGAATAGTGTAATGAGCTACCATATACATAAATGAGATTTAATACATTATTTGCTTCATTTTTTAATTTGAAAGTTCATTACAGACCTAAAACCTATCCCATTCCATTTCTCAATATTTACTTCCATTTGAATCTCTACAGTAATTCTTCTGTAACAACAGTGTCATCATACCTATAAAAATTAATAATTTTTACTAGCAAACATAAGTGGGAAAAGCTTTTTTTAACTTTAACTAAAAATATCTTACGTGTTACGTTTCTATGTTTATACCCCGAATCATCTAGAAATACGTATCACTATCAACAGATGGTATTTTTGCTGTTTATGTTTGGTAAAACCTTCATACTATATAGTGGCATAAAACGTTTCTTGTGTGTTTCATCTTAGAAGTTACATTGAAAAGCTCAGTGAATGAATCTGTATCAGGGTGGTTTTTTCCCTCTTACATTCTTTAACATAATGTTTTCTTGTTCGAAATACTTGTGCTTTTGTCACCGTGAATAATCATTTATTCCTTTACGATTTTTTTTAAATTTTTTTTTGTAGGAGTTGGTGGCTTACTGTGGGAACAGCTGAATCCTCTCTCGAGCCATAGTCCTGGTGCGCATGAGAACAGATGACATATTAAACTGTTTCCATTCTACGGGGTTTAAGTCACTAATGTGTCAGATGGTCATGTACAAGAATTACAATGTTAGATTTCCATAGGTCTCTCCAAGGGCCTTGTTAGAAGGCATTTGTTTTCACAGTGCTTGTAGATGCTTTATAAGGACAACTACTAACAGGTGACCAGTACACAAGGTCATCCTGAACACTGGGAGGGAGCTCCAGAATCCAGATAAAAGACGTGCTGTGTTCTGGATTGCATCTTATTCACTGTATGAACTTGGACCAACCGATTGACTTCTCTGAGCCTCAGTTTCTCAATTTGTTAAATGGAGCAAATCACAAAGTTAGAGAAAAAAATGTTTTGCAAGTATAATACTTTTTATTGACATAAGGTGATAGGATCTGTGCTATGGACTGAATTGTCCTCTCAAAATTCATACATTGAGGACCTAACCCCCAATGTGATTGTATTTGGAAGTAATTAAGGGCAAATGAGTTGATACGGTGGGGTCCTAATTTGATAGGGTTAGTGGGCTTATCTCTCTCTCTCTCTCTCTCTCTCTCTCTCTCTCTCTCTCTCTGCACAAACACGAAGGAAAGGCATGTGAGGTCCCAGTGAGTTGGCGGTCACCTGTGAGCCAGGAAGAGCACTCTCACAAAAACCCAACCATGATGATATCCTGATCTCACACCCCCACCTTCCAGAACTGCAAGAAAAGAGATTTCTGTTGTTTAAGACATAAGGTCTAGGGTATTTTGTTATGGTAGCCTGACCTGACTATGCAGGGTGTAAGAAGAGAATACATCTTATGGATGGGGGCCTCCTCTCTCTTTCAACTAAAAGAAGATCAGAAGAATGGGTTTACTTTATAGTAGGAAGAGAGTAGGTTAGACATCATGTAACATGTAGAGAATGAACATTGGTCAAGAATGATGAGCTTCTAATTGAGTTTCTAATCTGGCAAATCTAATCAACCAAAGATGAAAGTCTTTGGGATCTTAGTTGCCTAATTTCTAAAATAAAGAGATTTTAACAAAATGTCTTTCAAGGTCTTTCTTTTTTCTCTTAGAGGTTCCTTTGAGTTCCATGATCTTCTGTTGTTGCCTTTTCCCAATGAAACCATGCAACACTGGAGAGCTACTTAGAAGGATTGTGGAAGTGTGTACCTTCTAAAGCTGCACCTCTCCTGCTTTGTGTCATACATCCCACATATCCAGAAGTAAGCCTGCTACTTTCTCTCTGAAGTTCTCTCCAGCCACCAGGTTTTCTGATACCTGGTCTTTATTGTAAACAATTGATGTAGTTTATAGATGGAGATGATGGAGTTTTAAATTCAAAAGACAGAAGTTGTAGGGAGACTATTGATCCAAGTAAAAATATGCTAAACCTTATTTTACACTTTGAGAAAATGTTTTGCTTATTGTGAGCATAGCCTTGTCACTGTAATTTTGTGTAAATACACACACACTGTCTTGGGTTGATATCTTGGGAGATAGATCCTCACAAGATCTATCTACCTGGAACCTGTGAATGTGACCTTATTTAGGAAAATGGCCCTTGCAGATATAATTAATTGATTGCCCAGGTGGTCCCTACATCCAGTGACAAGTTTCTTATAAGACACAAACGAGAAGACACAGGACAGAAGGCCATGTGACAACAGAGGCAGAGACTGGAATGATGGGGCCACAAGCCAAAGAACACCTGGAGCCACCAGAAGCCAGAAAAAACAGGGAGGATTTTCCCCTGGAGATGGCAGAGGGAGCACAGCCCTGCTGACCCCTTGATTTCATACTTCTGGCCTCCAAAGCTGTGAGAGAATAAACTGTTTTAAGCACTCCTCCCTCCCCCAGTTTGTGGTAATTTGTCATAGCAGCCCTAGGAAGCTCGTACACATACTCTTTTTTTACCCCTAACTTTCATTATATACCATGTCCCGATGGATACATTAACTAGATTTAACCAACTTTTGCATCTGAGAGAGGACAGGTGTATTTCTAGAGCTAAATACCTGGGCTATGAATGATTCTGGCGTTCAAGGGTGAATAGTTATCAGCACATCAACATGCTTTTGGTTGGTTATTGAGAGGAGTCTTCTAGGTAATCAGAGTTAACTCAGTTTTGAATGTTGGAAGGACAGCATAAATGTTGAGTGAGGGAGGGACTTTTAATGAATGGAATTTTTCTGCTTCGGCACTACTGATATTTTGGGCCTGGTGACTTGTTATTGTGCAGGTGTTGTGGGGGCGGTCCTGTGCTTTGCAGGGGGCTCAGCAGGCATCTCTGGCCTCTACTCACGGGGTTCCAGCATCACTCCCCCCTCCAACCGCCCCCCCCCCCGCCCACCAATTGTGACAACCAAAAATGTTTTCACACATTGCCAAATGTCCACTGGAGGCAGAAATCACCCCTGTGGGAGAACTAGTTTAGGAGATGATGAGGTTCTGTGAGAAGGATGAAAAAAGTGCCTGTGGAAAATACTCAACAGCACAATAAAATCCACAGGATTTTCTTTCTTTCTTTTTTAAGTTTATTTATTTATTTTGAGAGAGACAGAGACAGTGCAAGTGGGGGAGGGGCAGAGAGCGAGGGAGAGAGAGAATCCCAAGCAGGATCCATGTTGCCAGCGCAGAGCCTGACACGGGGCTCGAACTCATGAAACCGTGAGATCATGACCTGAGCCGAAACCAAGAGCCGGAGGCTTAACTGACTGAGCCACCCAGTTGCCCCATAAAATCCATAGGATTTTCTGAGGAGAGCCGTTTTCCTAGTAGTAATAAGTGACTCTCTTTAATCCCAAATAAATGGGGATCTGTATGAGAAAAGACCTGCCATATCTAAGATTATCACCCTCCCTGATCATTTTTTTTAAACTTTTTTATTTATTTATCTTAGAGAGAGAGAGAGAGAGAGAGAGCATGGGAGGGGCACAGAGAGAGGAAGAGAGAGGGAATCCCAAGCAGGGCTTTGCACTGTCAGTGCAGAGCTGGATGTGGGGCTCGAACTCATGAACCGCAAGATCATGACCTGAGCTGAAATCAAGAGTCCGACGCTTAACCAACTGAGCCACCCAGGCGCCCCATTCCTGATCATTTTTAAAGTCAATGAGGATCATCCCGTAGCACAAGAGAGATCTCTTCTCAGAGCGCAAAATGATGATAAGTATGTGTATACATATATATATATATATATATATATATTTGTATGTTGATACATATGTGTATACAAATGTAGGTCTATACACATGTGTATGCATGCATGTGTGTATGAAATGCTTCGTAACACAGATGGCTACAAGAGTTTAATATACTGCATCGTCTTGCTTGGGAATTCTGAAGTTTCAGAGTACAACTCATTGTTTCAAATGATGATGAAGTAGATTAAGAGCCTGTGAGCAAGCTCTGTCAGAAAGGGTAACAAGTCACATTGGTATAAGTGGCCTGAACTGGAACAGTGGTGTTGCTATAGTTTGCAAAACGCCCTCATTTCTCACAAATCTAAGATTCACCCTGCTAATATGAAAACGGAATTCTGTTATTTTGCCCTCCACAAAGTGCTTATTACCTATTTGGAACTTTGTAATCTTTACCAGGCACTTCGGGAGTCACACAGCTGAGGATCCTCATTTACTTACACACACAGTTGCCTAATGTGCTTTATAAGTCATGTATAATTACAGTGAATGCAGCTTTCTAAAGATACACTTGTGGTAAGCGTGGCTTCTTCAACTTCTAGAAAAATGTTCACATGCAGGAAAAAGGGTTCCTTTGACAATATCTAAAGTCTTCTTCAGACTCAGAAATAATTTATCTTTACCTTTAAAATATCCATTTCAAAGGATGCAGACATACTGAAGGTTGCTAAGGGCTGTTTCCTGGCTTGGGAATTGGGCTGAACTGGCTGATCTAACAGTTTGCTGAGATCCCATTAGAACGATACCACTTCCCAGAGACAACGGGAGTCATGAGGTAAGTTCTGGAAACAAATCAAGGATTTTTGTGGAGAGACTCCTGGGGTCCCACCAGGCAAGAAAAATTGTAGGAGTATCTTTTTGAAATTGATTTTTGAAGTTGAAGGTCATGAATCACAAGTCTGTCCAAGCTGGGCTACAGGTGTTATGAGTACTCTAGATTTTAATTAACAGAGAGGTAATTAGCATAGAGCTGTAGAGGATGACGTCAGGTCAACAAGCAGCTAAAAGGTTTTCTTGCGCAGGGTTGTTTCCCTTTTGAGAGAAAAACATATTTTGGCAGTTAGAGAATGCTTTTTCTGCTAAAAGCGCCGTTCTCATTTTTTGGTATTATTAGCAGCTAACTTGAAGTAGGGACAGGGCAGTCACCTGAGACTGTAGTCCCACTTGGGGCCGCCTCCCACATACATGTAGTTTGAGATATTGCCTGAGACAATTCTTTAGAGGTCCAGTTCTGGCTCCAGAATGCACTAGCATGCTTTTGAGGGGAACGGCACCTGCTCTTGGCCTGTGGCCCGAGGCAATATGGCGCAGACCCTTCAGTGCCAGCGTCGACTGCTGTGTGGATGTCGGCGGCGTGGGCTGGGTTTTTCCACAGTGAAGTGGGACTGAGAACTCCTTCTTCACGTACACTTCTGCTTGTACAAGTGCCGGGTTTTGCCCACACGAGCAACTCCAAACCCAGAAATGTAAGTCTCGTTTGTGGTCGCTAGGATGGAACCTGATGGAAAACTTGACCATAAGTCTGAAAAAAAAAAAAAAACATGTGAAAAAAAAAAAAAAAAAAGCCTCTGGCACAGAAATCGGGAAATAAATTCAAAACATATATCGTGCCACCAACCCTCGCTTCCCCAACTTTCACAGCCGTCCGCCACCGTACGTTCGGGCATGCGCGGCCCTGACTGCATCACCCCACCGCGTTCTGATCTGAATCCCCACCGAGGGACCACTGGCCTCTCAAGCCCTCCCTGCCAGGGTCTGGGGCAGCCCCCCTCTCTCTTTGCCCACCTCGGATGCTCTCCCGAGGCAGCCAGGGGCCCATCTCTGCCTCGGCAGCTCACATCACTGGCCCTTTCCTCTCCTGAGCTCCCACTTTCCCAACATGGGGCAAGGCCCCTGTTTCACCACAGCAGTAAAAGCTCTTACGTCTTCTAAAGCAGGACGGTCCTCCTCCTTCCCAGTGGAAGCACCAGGAAGCTCCCCCAAACTCTCCTGCTGCCTCCGAGTCATACAGTAATAACAGTAGCAGTAAAAAAAAAATTTTTTTTTGACATCATTACTGTTTCTCTTATAAGATATAGGATTAGTATGATGCTTATGATAAGATACGGTGTCTCTTAATATTATCAAAACTTGTACACGGACTCATCTTTAGAAAACTTGGCTATTTTGGGGGTGCCTGGGTGACTCAGTCGGTTAAGCGTCCTACTACAGCTGGGGTCATGATCTCACGGTTCGTGAGTTCAGGCCCCGCCTCAGGCTCTGTGCTGACAGCTCAGAGCCCGGAGCCTGTTTTGGATTCTGTCTCCCTTGCTCTCTGCCCCTTCCCTGCTCACACTCCATTTCTGTCTCTCTCAAAAATAAATAAACATTAAAAAAAAATTAAAAAAAAAGAAAACGTGGCTATTTTTATCAAAGTAACAAAGTCTAAAGCAAAAGTGTATGTTTACAAACTCAAGACTCCAACCAGGAAGCTTTTCTGGGAGTCCTGGAGCATGTTTCGTTCAGGGTAGCTGGTGCTCCGTATGTGGTTCCAACTCCTTGCAAACCATTCTTTAAGGGAAGTTGGGACTGGTTTCTTGGAAAGTAGGTCACTGGACAATAAGAGTGCCTCCTATCACCTCCACTTTTCATGTAATCATAAGTCTGGAATTTAAACCCAGGTCTGTCACCCCAGAGTTTGTGCTACATTTGCTTCCAAAGTCACCCTCTATCTAATCTGCATATGTCACCACTCTCCCTTTTGAGAATAAACACGAGCTGCTTTACATTTCCCTTTCCTTCTTTCCATCCACATTTTAAAATAGGAAGCTCATCCATAAGAGGTTGTAGGGGTCGTAGGATGAAGCCACGTGGAACTTGGCCTCTGGAGACCCATCACTGCTGTAAAAATCTCTACCTTCTGCTATAACTGGCCCTAACTGTCCACTTAACCTCCAGGTTTTCGAGTGGGGAGGATGGTGTCCCCCACTGCTGTGGGGCTAACATTGGATTCATACACAAGGCGATCAATCCATGCTGGACAAAGAACAAGCCCCTGCATCTCACCGTCATGGTCACCATTAAAGGGCTGAATTTGCTTTCTGTTGTCAAGATCCTTGAAGGGTTCCACAGAGTGGGTGGGGTCGGAAGAGGAGGAGCAAGGCAGTAGGTGGGCCTTTCCTCCACCCCAGCCCATCTCTCCTGTACATCCTGGTCTTTCTTGAACTGGAAGGTCCTCCTACACCCGTCTGTCAGTGGCACTGTAAGCTCGATAGAGCAGATTTGGCCAACCCCAACCAATTCATTATTTACATTTTGAGTCTGCAGATAGTCTGAGATACCTAGAACAGTGAATTACAGCTGCCTCTATCTTCCTCATTTCTAGAGGTAAATGACTCTCAAAATGGAAACTTGGGGAATAAAAAAAAAAATCATTTAATTATTTTACAATCACTTTTCATTTTAAGTTCTCTTATTTGAAGTCTGCATGGAAATTCATGCTTAAAATGTCCTTTAGGGGCACCTGGGTGGCTCAGCCAGTTAAGCATCTCTTGATTTTGGCTCAGGTCTTGATCTCACAGTTTGTGAGTTCGAGCCCCACATCAAACTCTGTGCTGACAGTACAGAGTCTGCTTGGGATTCTTTCTGTACCTCCCTTTCTGCCCCTCCCCTGCTCTCACTCTCAAAATAAATAAACCTAAAAATTTTTTTAAATGCTCCTTAAAGCCTTAAGATACTCCTAAAATCCCAACAAAAATTTTGTCCATTTCTCTTTTCTTCTATCTATTCCTATTACAGAACATGGTTCCATGGGGTTGGGAGCACTAACAGTAAACTCTTCAGTTTTGTCTATCTACAGCTATTTTTAAATATAATTTTACTTTTTGCTGAATGTGATTATAAAGAAGGTAGAGATATTGGAAAGATTTAGATTTTTAGTTGGTTGATTTCTCTAAAACATTGGATGGAGTTTTGAGCGGCAATCAAAAAGATTAGTAGAAATCTCTGGGTGGTGGGAAACCATGTGCATGCCCCAGTGTGCCCCCTCACCTCTACTTAGTCTCACTGTGGAATGACCTCCACCGTGCTCTTTTTTTTTTTTTTTTTTTTTTGAGAGAGAGAGAGCGAGCGAGCAGGGAGGGGCAGAGGGAGAGGGAGAGAGAGAATCTCAAGCAGCCTCCATGCCTAGCACGAAGCTCTATCTCACGACCGCGAGATCATAACCTGAGCTGAAATCGAGAGTCGCTTAACCAACTAAGCCACCCAGGCACCCCCACAGTGCTCTTAAAGTTAGAATTCTCATCCCTTCCACTGGATAAATGGTTAGTGTTGGGAGTAAAGGGATCAGATAGTAATTTACTTCTAGGTAAGTTATGATGGAAATTTTACATTTGAAACATCTGAGCTTGGTAGACCAGAAGAATGGTTCTCTAGCAGTCGGATGGGACAGAAAATGTCTAAGATGCATCTTAGTCTCTGTAAGTGAGTTGTGGCATTGCTGTAAGTAATAGGGACCCCCCCACCCCACCCTTTATCCTCTCCTCCTCAAAACCCCCCAATGCTTAAATAAATTAGGGGTCATTTTTAGCTAATGCAAAGGAAGAATGGAGTTAGGTAGTTCAGGTCTGAGGTGGCAGCTTCCTGGCAAATCAAGAATTTGGGCTTCCCCTTTGCCACTCTCAGGATGTGTCTCTTGTCATTATGCTCCTAAGATGGCATCTGAGTCCAAGCCAAACTGTGCACATATCAGGGGGAAGAAGGAAAAGGGCAGAAGGAGCATGTCCCAGTTGCGTCAATAGCCTTTGACAATTTTTTAAAGGCTGTCCAGTCCCTTTTGCTTCCACTTCATTTCTTGAACTACAGTTGCGAGCGCTCCTAACTAAAGGAGGCTAGAAAACACAGTCATTTCTTTAGTTCTTTGTAAATGAGTACATTGCAATCATGAAAAAAAAATGGGGTTCTCCTGGAAGGGGAGAATAAATTGGCCATCGGAGAGCTATTAGTAGCTCTGCACTGTCCTTATCTATCATAACAAATATCGAAATTCCCCAATTAGAGAAATACCTTATAGGGTAGCATCAACTCCTAAACTTCAGGAAGAAGTTTTTCATTTGTCTTTTCTTCTGTCTTCACTGCAGAACATGTTTCTACGGGACTAGGAGGTCTCACCATAAACTCTTCAGTTTTGTGTAGCCCCAGCTATTTCTTTCTTTCTTTTTTTAAATTTTTTTGAACGTTTATTATTTTTGAAGGAGAGAGAGACAGAGCGTGAGCAGGGGAGGAGGGAGTAGAGAAAGGGAGACACAGAATCCTAAGCGGGCTCCAGGCTCTGAGCTGTCAGCACAGAGCCCGACACGGGGCTCGAACTCACAAATCTTGAGATCCTGACCTGAGCCGAAGTTGGACGCTTAACCGACTGAGCCACCCAGGTGCCCCTAGCCCCAGCTATTTCTGACACATTTCTCTTAGCAAGGGCCATTTGTGTTTAAACTCATTCCTACTGGTAAAATATCTCATCTAACAATCTTGGGCATTAAACACCTCCTTAAAATTACTCATATGGTTTACTCTTTAGCTTGCAACATGGTTTACACCGTCCTCCCCAAGAGGCAATCAAACTGATCACAGCCACCTGTTCCACCACCCCCACCAGATCTTTATGAAGCCTCTAGACCACTGCTGTGCCCATAGAAAGTCACAAATTGCTAAGCCATCTTGGTAGGAGCAGCAACAGCTAAGTTCGTCCTTTTAACTGAAATATTTGCCTGTGAATTTCTAAATAAACGTATTTGAACATTGACCTGGCTTTTGACTTGGATTTTCTTCATTTCAAATTTGTGGTCTTCACTCCTTAGAAGGGTCTCTGAACTGGCTTTTCATTATAGATCGTGCTACCTTTTCATTGTAAACCCGGGCTGTTGTCTTTACTATCCCATTGCCTGTGAAAAAATACTCTAAAGTGATTTTCCTGCCACATCAGCTATAAGGTAAATCATTCCTTTATTCTTAACCGTTGCTAAATTATCTGCCCTTGGCAAGAGATCACAGGGAAACTACAAACAGAGGTATAACCACATTGCCTGCGGTCCCACAGGTTTGGCCAGAAATACTTTCTCTTCCAGATGCTATCCCCTTTCATGTAGTTCTCCTCTCTGGGAGGTTCACTCTCCTATCATTTGCATTGTGAATTTCTCCCTTCTCTCCATGTGACTGACGAGTGTATTCCCCTGCACCCACATCACATCCCCAAAACGATCTTAAATAGTGAAGAGAATAGTGCTAAGAGAAGGTCCGAGCAAAGGGTGAAAGCGATTGTATCAAAGAAAACCATTTAATGTTTTTGATGTATTTTAGCCACGTAAACCTTTTTTGTAAAGCTCTTGTACCCACGAATTTGTTGGATTTCCCATAATGACATCTTTTATACCAAATCCATTGGAAGTTTATTAAATTGTTCCAGCTTTGATGGAGAATTGAGCTCTGAAACGTGATTGTTTTGAGTGAGGCAAAGATTAGCAAAATGATTTCCTTTTCTCCACGCATGGAAAAGATTATGCCACATTTAGTAAGTACCTACTGGAATTCTTAACTGCAGTTAAATCATGTTAGTATTTTCCTTAGGGTAGAGGCAGAGTGGTTAAGCCTGCCGAATGATTCCATGTAGGTGAAAACTTGGCGTGGAGCCTTGTAACCTCAGGCTGTGAATCTGAGCCCAGCCGCACATTTCCACACATTCCCCAGCATCCCGTATAATGCACACGAGCGACAAAGTTTTAAAGAGGCAGTGGAATTATTCCTATTTACCCAAGAATTGAACAGAGCTATTAGGAAGAAATCTCCAAGTCCTCTGTGAGATAAAAATAATTCTTCCACTGCTGTGAGACAGTGATGGGAGTTTGTGAGCCAAGAGGAAAGCAGCTGAAAAGAGGTAGAAAAAGCATCATGAGTGTTTTTCCACTCTTTTAAGTCATTAAAATTGGCTTAAAATATTGAAAGTGATTTTTTTTTTTTGGTTCTAATGGCTCCTTCTACATAATAGTTCCTGATCTTTCTTGATTTTTAAAAGTGTTATATTGAAGCGAGGTAAGTTTATTCAGAAACCCTATAGTGCTGATGTTTCTAGAAGTATTAATGCTCTTGGATGTTCTTTTTCCTGGTGGTGTAGTCTAAAAGGGAGCTGGTTTCGAGGAAAAGTCTCGGAGTTTGATTCTGCATTTATCAGCCATGACCCTGCACCAGTTGCCTACCCCCTTTGATGCTTAGTTTTCCGGAAAAATGGGGGGAAAAATCGTATCCAAATTGTAGGCTTGTTGAACAGGTTATGCTCAAGTCCCAGGAAAATGCTTGGCACGGTCGGGACTCATTAAGTGTTAATCGCCTTCTTGATGCTAGTGATGTTATATTACGTTGTTAGTAATTATGACATTATTACATACAGTACATTATTAATATTATATTACACAAGTAGTACACTAAATTTATAAAGAACGAAAAGCAAATAAGATGAGTGCTACCACGTTTCTTAGTAGGGGGTCTTGACGTTAGCAGTACGCATATTACTGGCACGTATTGACAGGTGTAATATGGCTGGTGTAATAAGGGTTAATGCTTAGTAGTGAAATTGCTGAGTTAAAAGGAAAATGAATTTTTTAGTTGCTAATTACTAGCAACTTCTTCTCCAAAAAGGCTACTTCAATGTTTGATTTCCCCTAAGAGTGTATGGGAGCCTCCAATTCTCCATGCCCTAATCAGAGCTGGATGTTTTAAAAGTTTTAATGTGGGGGCTCCTGTAAGAGGTAAGATCATGGGTCAATAATTAAATTAACTATAATTAGTTATGGAAAATAATTAGCCCAAGATTTCAGCCTAAAAGTGCCGGGAAGCTGGCAGAAGCCAAATTCATGATGTGCTCTATGTATTTGAATAACATGACCTACCTGTTTTCTTCTACAGACCTGTACTTTTTACTGTTTAACCACTGGGTGAAGATACCCTTGTTTTTAAATTTATCCCTACACTCCCCAGCTTCTTCTTTTTTTTTTTTTTCAGGCTTCTGCAGGCATGTTTCTTAGGCCAAAGTCACACAAACAAGGGATTAACAGACCCTCTATAGCACAGCCCCTTATTGCTAGAGAAACTTCTCTATGCTAGTCCCCTACAAAATCATGAGAAACCATGGCATTCAAATCGAATGCGTTTAAAAATCAGAGCATCGTGAAAAAATAAAGATTGATGGGCTCTCCTCGATGAAGTCTCATTCTGAAGATCCGGGATGGAGACGGAATGTTTTTAACGACACCATAGGTGACGCAGCAGCCCCCACACCACACCGTTATAGGAGACAGCCAGCTTTTACCCAACCAGACTCCGTCTCTGTGGGGATGTCCTTTATACTCGTGAGTGACCAGCAGGCCCGGACAGGCGAATGAGCCTCCCCAGTTACTACGTGCTCTTGGCTTGGAGAATGTGATGAATCTTTGGGAGGTGCCTCTAAAGAGCCAGCACCTGGTGGTCGAAGAGAATGTATTTTATCAACCCCGTGCTCGTTCCTTAGCCTGAAAACAACTTTACTGACGCTCCTTGCCACGGCGACATGGCACATGCCTGACCAACTGCTCTCTGCACTTCACACTACTCTGGCCCCTGTGACAACAACTGAATTGGCAAAACTCTGCCAGGGGCCGGACCGTAACTGTGGTACGAAATGTGGCTTGGGAAGGGGAGGAGAGAAAAGAGGCATCCAGACTTAGCTCTTGTTTGTTTTAGAGTTTTCAGCTCTTAAATCAAGCGGGTAGATATTGCTCCTAACCGATCTAGCGAGCGTGGCTCTGATGGCTTCTGATTTCTTTTTGTTTGTCGAATTGACACTTAGCGCAGTTCTCAGCACATGCCGGGTGGCCAGAAGATGTTTGCTGCGTGTTCTTACGTGCCCACACTCCTTCGACAAACTTCTATTGGGAGTCTGACTCCAGGCAGGCTTTTGGGTCCTGGGGATATGGTGGTGAACGAGATGAACCTGGCCCTTGCCCTCATGGGGCTTACATTCTAATTGACAAGTTCGCTGCCCACTGAAAGTTCTATTAAGTGCTACAAAGAAGAATGTAGCTTCAGTGGGCATGGGCACGCTAACTGGAAGACCAGACTTAGAGACGTGTGCTTTCAGAGCACACAAGCCCAAAAGGGAACAAACAAAATAAGTGACACATCTTTTTGGTCAGTATCACATCTGTGTCAGTGTGTTTGAAGTCAAGGTGTTTTGAAGGGGAGCCTTCCAGGATTGACAGGTTTATCCTCTAGAGTAGTTCTATAACGGAAAGGGCTTCCTAGCCACAGCTTCTTGGTTCATTCTCATAGATAAGTAGGTGTCTTTGCCTCTTTTGGCCCAATATCCAGGCCTATGCTAAGTTCCCTTTCTAATATCAGAGCTAATTTTAGGCCCCAGACATGGCTTCCAGCCAGAGTGTTCATGTGACCACCTCCTGAATGTGCTCTGGGAAGCATAACTACTGTCTGGAATGACGATCCTATTTCTCTGACCAGCGTGCTTCATAAACAGATGATTCCGTGGACGCGTGCCTTGGGAACAGCTTGGACATCCTTATGTGGTTGCTTTTGTGGGAATCTCTTCATCACCATATTTAGGGACATCTGCTGTTGGGTATCCTGTAAAATAGATTCATTTGTGATTTGATCAGCCTGCACGCGCAGCCTGGATACCCTCTTCTTCTTTGCTCTTACTATGCAAATGGGTGGTTATTAATACCCATTCAAGTACTCCAGTGCTGCTGACACAGTGACCTAGTTAAGAATGCTGTCTTATCTTCAGGGAAGGGGCTTGTAATATGCTTCTTACAGCTGCCACTGTAAGGCTGTGAGCTTAGAAGTAGTCATGCAATTGCGAAGTTCAACTTCTCTTGGTGAATCCCACTTAGGACCAGTAAAACCCAGCAATACTCAAATTTAAGTATGTATAAAAATTAAAGTGTTTGTAAGGAATTGATGCCTTCTGGCACCATAAAGTGAAATGTTAAAAAGCAGTGGTTAATATGAATCTCAATCTGATGATACCTCTTTGGAATTTTGGAGGGTGGCCTCCAGCTGCCTTAGGATTCCTGAAGTGACTCAGCAGTGGTCTGGATCAACCCAATCCATATTTATTAAACACCTAATCTGTTCCAGGGACACTGTACTGGATGCTGGGAGGTAACAAAAGAGTGATCCTCAATACTTCACTAGCCTGAGGACTTTGTGGGATAGAAGCCACAATGCAGGTTGACCAGGATCAAGATAGTTTACTCTACTCTTGCTTTTCACAAGGGACACAAGGGGTTATGTGTGGCTCACTCCAGGGGGGTGAACAACACAATGATACCAGACTTGACGTGGTGACCAAAGGCTGTAATCTCACCTTGCATCTTTCCTAACTGTCCGTGTCTCATACAACAAAGCCGTCCAGAACTGAGTGAAATCCCTCTGCAAGTTATTTTCTTGAGATACCGTTCACTTTCTAACATTCGGTACAACTGTTGCCTCTCTCGTGTGGCCGTCCTGCCCGAGTTCTCACTTTTATTCCCTATGTCTCTCTCACACTATACCCTCTATCTTCCCACAGCTGAGAAGACTCAAAAGAAAGAAATTTGCCTTCTGAGAATCAGAACGCTTGGCTATTAAAAAAAGCAACAGAATTGCCCACCCCCCCCCCACCCCGCCCCAGATATTCCCTGAAGAACCATTTGGATCCAGTCAGCTATGGCACTAATTTATTTAAAAACAGAAATGTACTTTCCGCACCAGGGAATGGTGGGTGGGGCAGACAAATGGGGTGCAGGATGTCAGTCTCAAATAGACTGTCCTGTGTCACCACCCGAGGCAGCTGAGGTTCAGCTGACCTGTGCTGGAGCCTCATGGTGAGGTGAGAATTTAGGGTGACTTCTTATGGGGAGTGAGGCAGGGCAACCTGAACCAATACTCGTCCGAATGTCCGAAGCATTTTTCTGCTGAAAGATAACCCTTGACAAAGGTATCCACAGGAGGCTGTCAATGGTACTATTGCAGATGCCTGAACAGAGCCACCTCTGGAAGGAGGCGAGATTTGAGTTCTTTTCCCCGGGGGTGGGTTACATGGATCTAGAATGTTGGGGTGGAGAGTGGACCCTTCGATAGCTCAGCTGGTAGAGCGGAGGACTGTAGACTAGAATGTTGGGGTGGAGAAAGATAGAAGGTTGTTCCGGGTGGTTTGAGCTACATTTAGAGACTTAATAAATGTGGCTGCTGAAGGCCACACACCTGATCTGAAAGGACTTTGCTCACCAGGTCAGGGAACACGATTTCCCTGGGGATGAAAGAAGCAGCAGTAGTTTTATGGGTGACTAGAGATTAATAAAATCATTAAGAACTCACTCTGCACCAAAAACCAGTCTACTGCTTTATATGGATTACGTCATTCAGTTCTTAGAGTGATGTGACTTGAAGAATAGACTTAAGCGATGTGCTTGCCTTGCACAGCTAATAAAGCGTGGCCCTGCGACTTGAGCTCGTCCTGACTCAGAATTCCGGTTCCTCACTATGTGATAGAGCTGGAGAGTATTTCGGGGCTTCTCTGCTACATGCATACTTATGATCACCCAATGTCAGGTAATTGTGTATGCTTACATTTTGTGGACTTTGTTTTAATGAATGAATGTCATGTTTTCTCAAGATGACCCTTTCTGTTTTAGAATCTGTGTTTCACAGAGGAAATTCGATGACATGTAGAGGGTAAAGTCCACGGGACTCCGAAATGAGATTGTCTTCAAATCCCAGCTAGTGCATTTGGTAGGGGTAGAAATTTGGGGCAAGTTACTGAACCTCATTAAGCCTTGGTGTCCTCATCTTTTGGGTTGAGAGGAAAGTGCTCATCTTGTAGAGATAAAGTCAACATTAGATATACAAGGTATCTAACACAGTGTCTGGCCAAGAGCAGGCACTGGCCCTGGATAAATTATTACAATAATTATTAATTTCCACTATCTACTGGCAGGGCTTTGGTATAATCCTGTATAGTTCAGCTGTCCAAACTGAGTTACAGGTGTGCTTTACAGAGAACATCTTTCCCTTAGTTCCATGATCCTCTGGGTGAGTCCACTCTCCCTGGGTCATGAACAGAATATATTTCAGAAGCTATTCTTTTCATTTCTGGGATACATGTTTTTTTATTTTTAATTTTTTTAATTTAAATTTTTTATTTTTCAAAAGTTTACTGATTTATTTTGAGAGAGAGAGAGCGAGCGAGCATGTGGGAGGGGCAGAGAGAGAGAGAGAGAGAGAGAGAATCCCAAGCAGGCTCTGTACTGTCAGCGCAGAACCCAACAAGGGGCTCGAACTCCCGAACCACGAGCTCATGACCTGAGTCAAGATGGAGAGTCAGATGCTTAACCGACTGAGCCACTCAGGTGCCCCTGTCATATGTGCTTTAAAAAAAAAACTATTATAAATGCCCATTAAAAAAATAAACTCAACACACAAGAATCTCCCATGCCATCTCAGACTCTGCCTAGCTGAGCTAAAACTGGTTGCCTTAGCAGTAAAGAATGCCTTCCCCAGGCTGCAGTTCTACTTGTGAAATTTAAGTCTCTGAATTGTGACTGAGGATGGTGGGAAGCCTTTTAATAATGGTGCACGCTGGTCAGATGTCTTGGCACCAGATGAAGCAGGGTTTTACAGGGTCTCATTACTCTACACATTTGGACTACACAGACTGGCACTCTAGACCTGTTTTGTTCAGGACCTTCTATTTTGTATTTGGAAAAATAGGCAGAGAAGTTCTCGGGGTATGATTGGCAGTAACTGTAAAATTATTAGCATCCTGCTTGTATACTCCTGAGATGTCATTTCATGTATAAGATGATCCTGGTTCCAGGGTAAAGGGCACATCCAGTTGCCCGTAAGCCATACATGATGGTGAACTCATGCTGTCTACTGTTACTCTGGTTTCGTTCCTAATTTCATCACTTCAGTACTGATTGATTACAAAGGGGCCAGGTGCTTCAGGGAATGCAAAGGTGAGTAGGGGCTTCCCACCTCTGTGCCCAGATCTTGTGGGAGGGCACTGAAGGGCATATCCCAAGGGCGCTGATAACTACTATACAAAGCACTTGGAGAGACATGACTTTAAGAGATATAACCGCGAAGTGCCATGGAGATTCCAAAGAAGGCAATGTTAAATCCAGGGATGGTGAGTGGAGATAGTTTTTCAAAGAACAACTCCTTCCTTGTGGGTAGAAGATAAAGTGTTAGGTATCAGTAAAACGGGTAAGAGGCAAGTAGGTCTGAAATAAAACCATACCCTGCCGTTGCGAAAACAATTCTGGATGAACTCACCCCTCAATCACTTTAGCATATAACAGAACAGAAAACAGTGAACTGAGACACCACAGACTTTGTCCCGGGAGGCAAATGGGATTTCTAATGCAAGAAGCTACAGCTTATTTACTGAACACTTGGGATCCAAAAGCCAAATGAACAATCAAATGGACAAACAGAAAGGAGAAAGAGAATGAATGCATTGTTGGTTGTTGGGGGGGGGGGGTTGGGGGGGGGTGGTGATGGGCAAAATAGGTGAAGGGGCGTGGGAGATACAGGCTTCCAGGTATGGAATGAATAAGTCAAGGGGACAAAATCTACAGCACGGGGACTATAGTCAATGGTATTGTAATAGTGTTGTACAGTCACAGATGGTGGCATAATATATAGACTTGGGGACTCACTACGTTGTACACTTGAAATTAACGTAACGTTATGTGTCAACTACACTTCGACGAACAAAAAAAGGAAAACACCACACACCTGAGTGCCCAGATTTCTGAAGATTAGTGTATCTCTCTGGAGGGAAAATTGATGTTTTCCTGGAGATGTTACTAATGTCAATGGATCCATAAATCCACCATTCTGTGTTACCGCCTAACACCTTCAACCCTAAAATAAGGCAAATCTGGTTTTATGGACATATTGCCCTGGTCTTGGCTGCCTTCAAAAGAACACTTTTTTTTTTTCTCTTAAGGAAAGACCTACTTTTTTCCTTCCCAAATTATCTGTTGCAGAAACATGGAAAGACGTACAAACTAAACTAGGAACCACATCCCCATTTTATCCCGGTCTTACTGTGGGCCTGGACTGGCCTTTATGGTCGTCCTCAGGGCTTTGATTTCTTCTGGCTTGGCTGGAATTTCCTAATTGAGAATTTTTCCATCTGACTTTGGCCCTTCAAGTAAATACCGTATCAGCTTTTCATTTTAAATCATGCTGAGTTTGAAGGGAGTCAAAGCAGATGTGCAGTTCCTGTTTCGCCAGGAGCCTCACCCCGGGAAGCAATCTCAGCTCCTCCTGTTCTTGATCTGGGGGGAATGGATCTAGATAAAAAGTGATTTTGTGACTGTTCCGTTCAGTGCCTTCCCATGACATCCCCCAAAGGATCAGAGCTTAAATGCTCTTTCTTTCAGCAGGAACACTGAATGGACCCAGCTCCATTCTTCCTCGCCTCTGCTTTTCTCCCGTGATGTCTTTCCTCCTCTCCTTCGGCTCCCCTGTTGTCTCTGAAATCTGACTTGCTGCGTAGAGTGCTTGTGACCCCGCTCTCCTCCGTGACATTTCCAGATGTCGCTGTATTCCCCAGCACCATCGAATTTCCCTTTTTTGTATCAGCAATGCTTCCCTCCCCACCCCCACCCCTGGCTTATCCTTTCCTTCTGTTTATAAACATCTTGTTTCCTCATGTTTTAATAAAAACCAAGATTAAAAACAAGCAAAACAAGCAAACAGCCACAAGGAAAAATCTTCCTAGGCGTGCTGTGGTCATTTCTGATTTCTTGGATGTCCAGACTTCTTACGAGACTAGGCTACATATTTCTAAGGTGTTACTTCTTCCACTAAATCCTGTTTTCTTCTAGAAAAACTGCTCTCCTGAAGGTTACCAGGGGCTTCCTATGATCAAATACTGTTGCAGTTTCTTTCTCATGTTAATTGACTTCATATTAAACCTGATATGGTTGACGCCCTCCTCTTACCTCTTGTCCTCTTGTCCTTTAGCGACTTCTCCGGGCTCCTCTCCCATTTGCCCCTCAAAGGCAAGGGTTTCTCAAGGTTCTGTGACTGATCTTCCTGTTAGACAATATTTTCTCCTGGGTCGTGTCATTTAAATCCAAATCTCTTGATATCGCGTCTAAGCTAATGACTCCTACATCTGAATTTCTAGCCCTCATTTCTCTACTGATGACTGAAGACTATTGAAAAAATCTGCATGTGGCTATGCATGTGGGCTCTGTGAACTCGGCGGCACCTACATGCAATTTATCCTCCCAATTTATATTCCCACCTAAATTTGCTTCTTTTCCTGCATTCCTCATCTTTGTTAATTACATCGATCTTACAGCTGGCTAAGCTGCATCTCTTTGACGTGTTCCCCACCTTCACTCTCACCTGATCAATCCAAAGTATTGTCAAGTTCACAACCAAGTGTTTCTTAAATTATACCTTTTCTGTTTTTATAGCATTACTGTAATGAGGGTTTGGATTATACATTAGTCTCCTAGATTCTAATCTCTTGCTTCCCCAAATCATTTTTATTGATTCGAAAGTTATTTTCTTAAAACATAATCCACGCCCTCTCACTTTTATTTTTTTAAGTTTATTTCTTTTTGAGAGAGGGAGAGAGAGAACGAGTGCATGAGTGGGGGTGGGGATGGGGGAGGGGCAGAGGGAGAAGCCCAAGCAGGCTCCATGCTGTCAGTGCAGAGCCTGAGGTGGGGTTCAGTCTCAGGAACCATGAGATCATGACCTGAGCCAAAATCGGGAGTCAGACGCTTAACTGCCTGAGCCACCCAGGTGCCCCCAAGCCGTCTCACTTCTTACTTCTTTTCGACAGCTTCTCATTGCCCAAATGATTAAATTTTAGCTCCCAAGCATGGCGTTCAATATCTTCCATTATGTGACATATCCTTTTAGGTTTCTCTCCCATACTACACTCTGTATGTACCTTATGTACAGTTGAGTACACACCAGAATACATGGCAAACACCTTCAGGTCTCCCAACCTTTGTTGTTGCTCTTGTTCATGTCAAAATGGCCCTGTGGTCTCCCTGCTCTCTCCCTTGCTCAGATACCGCACCTTTCCTGAAGTCTGTCTTAATACCCCAGACAGAATTATCTATTCTGACCTCTACAACATATTGTGATGGACATAGCAGGACAGGAGGGAAAG
Source organism: Panthera pardus (assembly GCF_024362965.1). Lineage (NCBI taxonomy): Eukaryota > Metazoa > Chordata > Mammalia > Carnivora > Felidae > Panthera > Panthera pardus. Next base: position 20,861,855 of record NW_026527002.1, read on the forward strand.
GGCCATGATTTTTGCATTGGACAGTTTGAATTTGAATTCTCCACCATTTAAGCTTTGCAGCTTGCCAGTGGCTTCCAAGTGGCCTGGAGAGATTTTGCAACCCCCACGCCTATACTCTCAGGAAAGAGCAACTCCATTCTTCCAGTTGCTCAAGTTACAAACTTTGTAGTCATTTTCTACTCCTCTTTCCCCCCACGCCCTACATCTAATCCATTAGTAAATTATGTTGGTTCTGTTTTCTAAATAATCCAGAACCCAGCCATTTCTCCCCACCTCCCCTGTTTCCACCCAGGTCCAAGCCACCTCACTGCCTCTCTGGAGACGGAGATCACCCTCCTGCTCCTCCAGGTCCCACCCCTGTCCTGTTTCAGTCTGTTCCCAGCACAGCGTCCAAAGTGATCCTGCTACGTGGTGTCAGATGTTTTCACTCCTCTGCTCAAAACTCTTCAATGGTTTTCTATCTCACTTGGAGATTTACAAAGATAAAGAGGCACGGACTTTTTTACAGGTCTCCATGACTTGCCTCCCTGTACCCTTATTTTTCTCTCCTCATCTCCTACCACTCTTTCCCTTCCTGTCCCTTCCTCACTTTTCCCTTGTGCTTCCTCAAACATTCCAGGGACAATCTGGCCTCAGGGCCTTGAATTCACTCTAGTCTCTACTTGAAATCCTCTCCCCCAGATATCCACGCTCCTCAGAAAAATGCTACTAGGTCAAAACCCTTATAGAAACCTTTTGGTAATAAATATGATGAACTGCTGTCTATTTACATAGATATTTATCCCACCAGCATGCAAAGAGTGAGGTATCTCATATCTATTGACCTCATTAATCTAGATGTCATGTTAAAATTATTTCATTGTGTGATTTAATTCTCACATTAATCATGTATGCCCATTTTATAGGAAAAGAGAGTAAGGCTCAGAGAGATTAAGTCATTTGCCTGTTAATAGTGAAGAAGAGCTGAAATCTGAAGCAAAGTCTAACTTCAAAGCCCATACACTGTTCTTTTCCTTATATTATATCCCCACCACCACCACCACCACCACCACTACCACGACCATCCTTCTCCTCCTCCTCCTCCTCATCGTTTGTCTACTATTTACTAAGTATCATGTAAGATGTTTCTGGTACAATAATGAGTAGAAAATGGTATTTGTGCTCAGCAAGCTCTGTCTAGAGGGAGAGCAATTCTCTCATGCAGTTCTGAGCTGTGGGTCTCTGTGCTATAATGGAAAGCCAGTGTATTGGTGGCAAAACAGAGTGCTCTGGAGGGAACCAACAGTCCTTCCCATGGGAAGTGATACCAGAAATATGTGCAGCCTGTCACTAGAGGGAATGTGGTGAGAGACCAGAGAGGGCCTCCCACACAAAGGGAGCAGAGCTGTTCAAGTCACTGCTAAGAATGAGCAGCCACTCTGTTGTCCACTTAAACCCTGTATTTTAGAAAATTGATATTCTAAATCTGTGCCTCCAATGTCAGTATCCTCACAAGTTGCTGGGCAACACTCCATATTATTGCCTCAGGGAGAGCCCATTTTTGCCAGATCTTCCATTCCCTCCCCGCCCCCAAACTACAAAAGGATCTTGAGATGTGCATATTTATGTGAAGTCCCCCAATGGTTACATGTTGGCAATCAGTTCCTTGATATTAGAACACCTGTTTGCCAAATGACATAGGTCTGTTGCAGGCAAATTTGGCCCCCGTGTCCCTCCTTTGTGAGTCTCAGCACAGCATCCGGAGTGGTCCAAAGGCTTGGAAAGGCGGTGACCTAACCCCAAACAACCTAGAACCCAGCACTAGCCCTGGGAGCGAATGCAGAAGGCAGCACCCTACACTCTGTAGCTCCTTGTTCCCTATCCCCTTGCCTCACACAACAGCTGTTTGCTTCAGCCCTCTGTAGCCCGGAGTCCCTCGGCCATAGGAACCCACCCTGTAGGCCATGAGGTGGGGGTGGGAGAGTTCCCTGTGCCACTAAAAGGGGATGGAGTGTGATGAATATATTTAGGACATCTCAGACATTGTCCCAGAGAGACGTGCCGTAAGCAGAGATTGTGGGCACTGAGATTTGCAAAGGGGCCGTGGGAAAGGGACTCAGATTCAGTTCAGGAAGTGCATGGAAGGCAGGGATTCCGTGGCATCCTCACATGGGCTTTTCTAAAACAGTCCCAAGAAGGCTCCCTCCCCTGTTCAGTGATTGTGTTTCTCAGAGCATACAGTTTTTCAAAAATATAGAATTAAATGAAGAGAACTCAGTTAAAAAATTCTCGTGACCATCAGTTTGTCCTCATTTCTTAGCAGCATGCTGACCTTTCTAAAACACAGATCTGATGATGAATCCACCTACTTAAAATCCCACGATGGGCTCCCTTTGTCCTTTAGGATGAAGTTCCTTGTGGGCCCTTCCTGGAGGGCCTTTTGATCCACTCTCACCTCATGGTCTGGCGTCCCCCATCTTCCCCCCCCCTCCCCCGTGCAAGGCCTGCTCCACCAGGTGACTTACGTCAGGACATTTCACACCTAAGCGCCCTCCTTGTGCTGTGCTGTCGCCTCTTCCTGCTTCCTCCGGTCCCCATCTTCCCTGTCTTCCTATTATTCCTTTAGAGCGCAGTTTGAAAGCCACCTCCCCGGGAAGTCTTCCCGCCTCCCTCCGGCCGATTCAACTGTGTATCTGCGTTCCTTTCACATATGTGCCTTATACGTCCATCTCCGCCCTTTAGAGCTGACAGTAGTGTTTGTAGGTTTCCTGCCCCTGTCCCACCCCACGCCCAAACCTGAGGCTGTAAGCTCTTCTGAAAACAGGGGGAGTTTCTTATTAGATTTTGGACTCCCCCTCCTCGCTGGTCCTTCATGCCCCAACACTTTCTGGAAGACGACGCCATTTCCTGTTTGTGAGCCAACCTCTTTTCTGTCCACCTGCCTCTGCTTCGCCCACTTTCTATCGAACGCATCCCATTGCTTCTCTACCACTTTCTCGGCCCGGAACCTGCTCACAGACCTTCTCAGGGGTTCTGCTCTGAGTTACCAACCCGGGGCCTGGTAGAGTCCCCTCTGGGCTGCCTGAATCTTCTCTTTTTCCATGAAGGCCTACGGGGGGGAAATACAATCTCCACACACAGATGTTGGACATGTGTGAGTAGCGGTCTATTTCTCGGTGCCTGAAATCTATTGTTGTTAGTCCTCAACAGCCCCAAAGGCAGGGAGTAGCTACATTTTATAGATGAAAAAGGCCCATCGAAGGCTGCTGGGGATTACATCCCTAGCTCAGGACTAGGTGTTTGGAGAAGGACTGCGGAGGGAGCTCCACGTGGTTGCTCTGGCGCCATGGACGGCAGGGTTCTTGGCCGCTCCTTCCCCTGAGGTGGGCAGGGAGGCCGGGAGTCTGTAGGTTAGAAGACAGGGAGACTTGTGGGGATTGGAAAGCAGAGCAGAGAGCCAAATGCGCTCATGTCCAGAAACAGAGGGGCTGAGCAAAGTCAGCCCGACTCAGGTGGGGAGAGACGGGTGGCCTTGGGCCTTCCTTTCCTTCACCTTTCCCCACTCATTTTCACTTTCATTTTCTGCCACTGCAGACCTCCTTTGTTCTTTCAATTTCAATAAACTTGTGATGGAGTTAGTGCAGATTTACCTGCAGTTGTAAGAAATAAGACGGAGATCTCATGAATACTTTACCCAGCTTCCCCCGGTGCTAACATTTTGCAAAACCATAGTGTAGCATCCCCCCGGGCGATTGACATTGAAATGTTCCACTGGTCTTATTCAGATCTCCCATTTTACCTAATCTCATTTGTGTGTGGTGACGGTGGCGGGTGTGCGTTCAGTTCCGTGTGACTTATCACGTGTGTAGGTTTGTATATCCGACACCACAGTCAAGATACCGGACATTTCCATCATCAAAGTCCCCTACTGTCATTATTGTATATCCCTTGGAGGGAGGACCCTTTAATCACCAATGCATTCCTGTTAATACAATTTTGTCATTTGAAAATGTCATAGAAATGGAATGATTCAGTATTTAACCTTTCAGGATTTTGTTTTTCTCAGCGTAATTCCCTGGAGACTCACCTGGGTTGAATTTGGGCCATGTGGGTGAGGCAGGAATCAGCAGGCTAAAGGGGGGATAAGCAGTTGCCCCGAGTGGGAACAATTTTTTGGGTAGCCAGTCCACAAGCCATTTATTTGCCAGTTGTGCCTAACTTGGGGTGACCTATTCTCTTAGGTGTCTATTTAGCCCTGAGAAGTGATTCTGCATTGTCGTTTGCAAGGTATTTTCTTACAATTAATGTTCTCAAACGCTTGCAAAGCCATAACTTTTCTGTCTTGTGGTATATTGCATCCAAATATCTAAAGGCCAGTACGTTGAAACGATACCAAGTACACTCTAGTGATTTTAAGTTCATTCGAGACTCTTTAGGATTTGGTGATTTAAAAAAATAGGCCAGAGAAAACAAAGAAAGTGTTTCAAAATTCATACTACCCTTACTTACTAAAGTCTTTATCCTCAGTATTAGTTTTCATGAAATTTTAAGTCTTTGGTATTTAAAACTTTAAGTTGAAATTTTAAAAGGATGCAAATTTGAATTAGATTTGTGATTTTAAAGTTTTATCTTAAAATACTTAAAAATCCATGTTTATGATTTACAAAATTCATATCAGTTCTTACAATATCTTTCCTTCTTAATTTTGTCTTAGTAAAAAAAACAAGGTGTGTTTAAACTGGGAGACTTAAATACAGGACAATGGGAACTAGTCGTGTGAACTAAGAATGGGTTAAAATTCTAGCGAGGCTCTATGACTAATTGAAGGAAAGGGATGACTGCATTCTAAATATAGATCGTAATTATATAACCATATGCTAATATGGATAGGAATTTAAGAATAATTTTAACACATGTACCTTCTATAAAATCCAAACGTCAAATTCTTTCTTTGTCAATGATACTCAAAATTTTGTGTCCATGATGGCATATGGCTAAAAGGTTGTGCTCTGAAGTCACGCTCCTGGAGTTCAAATCCTAGATCTGCCGCTTATTAGCTATGTGGCTTTTGCAAGTTTCTGACCATCTTGGCCTCAGTTTACTCATGTTTAAAACGGGGATAATCATAACAGTTACCCTTTGGGGGCTTTTAATATGTATCTGGACTCTTTAATATTGCAATGAGTTTTCATTAGCATTCCTATTTCTTTGATGAGGATCACAAATCACCGAGAAGTTAGTAACTCGCTTGAGGTCGTGCAGTTAGTTCGGCCTGTAGCCCGTACCAGCCCAGGTTCCCTCCTGTGTCTACACTCTTCACCGTTTAACCACAAAGCTAACTTCTCCGAACAAATGTCTCAGTGTATCTACCTGGTGGGTTTGTGATGGTGATTAAATAGAAAATCCATGCAAATGACATTGTCTTTTAAATGGGGTGATTTATTTAAAGCCACGGTGCTTGGCACTTAACTAGCAGATGAGTTGTTGTTGTTGTTATTATTATTATCACCATTATGATTATTTAGCTTTTAACTTGGCTGCTAGAGTGTATTTAAAATACGCAGACTCCAGATTATCTTTTGCTTTAAATCCTCATGAGGTCCATTCAGAAGTATGCAGTTGTCCCTAATTCAAAGATTTCTTTCTGACCTTCCTGACCACGAGGCTCTTCAGTAACAGGTCCTTTGATATGTATCATTTCTAAGCCGTGTCATGAAAGAGCCGTTCCAGTCAATTGTAAAAATTTAATGTCTGGCACAACTTTTTTTTTTTTTTTCATCTCATAAATTCCTAAAATTAGGACTAAGGATGAATAGATCTTGAGAATGTATGAAATGAGTTTACAAAATTAATGTGAAATAGAGTCGGCAATAAGAAGGTGCATACACGTGCCGATATGTAAAAGGGAGCGCTCACCATCAAGACTGACACATTTAAAATTGTGTATCAGTGCCGAATGCTTCTTCAACAACAGGAGCACGTCACTTAACACAGCAGCAACATGAAACCCTGCAGGGGGTGGGTGTCAGACTACTTTATGTTGTCTCTCCTGCACGGCTTTTTCATGTTAGCTCCATGCTGGGTAGCAAGGTCCTGCGCAGCCCGTCTTAAGGTCCTCGGTTGCTTAAATCAACATCTCAGTTGTCATAAACTTGATTTTGTCTTATAACGTGCCCTCCTAAGACCTTTGCTGGTGAGATTTTCGGTTGACTGAGCTTCCCTGTAATATGAAAAACATCTTTCACGTTTGGCTATTTTCCTGTTTCCAAATCTGCAGCTCCATTCTGAAATCTGAGTTTCTTCCCCAGTAAAGCTTTTATTTTTCTTCTTTATAGTTGGCTTTCTCTTTTCTAATATCACCACACCTGTGTCATATTATCCTATAAATGCATATTGAGTGCAAATGTATTTTTCTCTTTGAGGGATATAAAGTAACATGTATTCAGAAATATGAATCCATTTCTACAGAGTATATGCAATCAATCATTTCATGAATGAATGAAACTTTGGTACTGTTCTGGTACTTTCAAACAGCTTCTTTATAATAATTCTGGATATTGATAAATTAGTATGCCATCAAGCTGTATGCATATAGCTCCCTTATGTAACAAGGGCGTGTTTTATAACAGTTTCCGCCCCCCCCCCAAAGAATTTAGATGCAATTAGAGAATGAAATAGTTATGTGTGGATAAGTAAATATCTAGACTAAATGGCTACTGCGAGTACGAATCAGAAATGGATTCCGCAACTGGTAATATAACGTCTAAAAGCTGTTAGTTCAGGGGACTTGAGTTTTTGCCTCTCCAAGATGAACCAGCTGTTTCTCACCTCTGTGAGCAACTGGGAGCATATGGTGAAAGTCAATCATTTTAGTATATAGCGCCTTTCACTCAGGCATGTCTAAAGACCTAATAGATGTTAAGCTCCTGCTAGACACCAACTCAATGGCACTTTTCAGAAAATGAGCCATGCTCAACTGGTCACACTGGAAGATTTAGGTGGTAATAGGTCTGCCAAGTAATCTCGGCAATCCTTCACAGCGTAAGCTGTTCTCTGGGGGCAAAATGAACGAACCGTGGTGTAAATAGTATCGTGAAGGTCTCCCAACGTTAGGGACACATGTACAGCACACTCATGTCACTGTGGAAAACTTGAAGCCTCTGTCTACCTCTGGGATGAAAAAAAAGGAGGGAGGCTTAGCCCCGCCCTCCAGATTCAACCTCAGTTTCCCATCGAAACACAACTCGACCTCTTCCTGTCTTATTCTTAACGGGCTCAACAGTGCCGCTCCCTACTATTGAAATCTTCCTTCTCCCCACTCTGGTTTCCAGACTATTGTTTGACCACAATTGCTCATCGTGATCCTGGGAAGTCTACGCCGTGCAGTTGTGCCACACTTTTTCCCATACATCTCATCTACCAAAGGCTAAGCCGTGCTCATTTCTCAAGGACGTTAGCCCCTTCTTTCATTTAACAAATATTTTTTGCAGGTCTGCTGTGATAGGGCCAGAGAAAAGATGGTGGTCGCACCCCCTGCTCTATGAGTCAGCAGTGTCTATTGTTCACTCGTCTGTATCTGCATTCTCTCTCCTGGATTCAGCGGGTCATGACCTTCCCGTGATCACCCCAGCCTGTGCACATGCAAGTGTTCCCTGATGGTGAGAAACAGATTTAATGTGTAAGTGTTGACAATGACAGGTCTTGACTGTTTGTAAGAACTATGTGGATTTTTGAGTCCGTAGAGCGGCACACGTTTGAAAATCTGCGTTTACCTTCCAAAAGCTGTACTTGGTCATAGATAGTATGTGGTTCTGTCCATCTTCGGGCTTTTTAAGGACCGCATTTCAGAATGAAATGGTTAGTCATGTTTTTAATAACATACAGAGATGAACTAGATGTGATAATACTTTGACTATTAAGATCTGCCAGAATGAGGTGTGTTTGTGAAGGAAAATTCCAGGGCTTAAGAAGAACATAGACAAGGCAGCTGACTTAGTCTGGGAGTCAGTCCCCGATCCCTGTGTGAATGAAATGGGAATAGAGATTGAACCTAGGTCAGCGGGTCAGAGACAAGCAAAAGTGGTTCTGCCGGAGAGAGCAGGACATAAAAGGGGACCTTGGTCATGTTGGAAAAAGACCCATGAGATCTGACTGCAGAAAGCAAGGGGAATGGTTTGAGATGAGTCTGAAGAGGTGGGCTGAGGCGAGGTTATCAAGCCTTTGGAGCCACCCTGAGGATCTTGGCCTTTATCATATTTGGTTACCATTGTCCAGTCTCACCATTATTCTCAAGGACCCTAACATCCGTTTCATTGATTGTTCTCAAGCACTGACCTTATGATTCCTTCACCTCTCTCATTACTCCTTCACAGTGGCTGTGACTATAGCAGATAGCACAAAAACTGTTCATGTGTTTCATTCAGAGTTCTGCAGAGTGCTAAGGAAGGGGCCAAATAGGAAAAGTCACAGAAGAGCTAGTATCTGTCCATCAGCCTTTCTACAGGTAGACATGGGCATTGTAAGCCACACCAATACTGATGTCATTCTGTACAAAGGAGGCCAACAGAGGTTTCAACATAAGGTGGGGATGTAATCAATTTGCTCTCTTAGAAAGACACTTCGCAGAGGCAATTTGGAGAATGGACTAGAACAGGGAGGGACTTATGTCAGACATAAGGAGGACCCCAAATTCATGAACCGATTGGCAAAAAGAGTGCTAGACAGAAGAGATTTCCAAGGAGAAGGATCCATCGGATTTGAGGAGCAAGGAAAGCCAAAGGTTACTTACAAGAGTTCTTTCTTGGCTGAGAATATAAATAAGGAGGCCAGTATAAGAGGTGGCAGAAGGAAGGATACATTTGGGGGTGAAGAAGGATAATTAAATAGGGTGAGGAAGAGGAAAGAAGGATCAGTGGGCTTTGGAATAAGTTGACTTCCATGTATATGATTAACAGGACATCCAAGCTATCTTTAATTTCCCTACCCCTATTTCTTCTCATATTTCTCCCTCTAATAATTCACCATTAACTCATTTATGTCAATTTTAGGACTTTGAATGGCATTTCTAGTTTCTAGTCTCTCCTGAGCTCCAGCTTTTCATTTCCAGATTCCCACCACACATCTGTACTAGAATGCCCCAGAAACCTTAAGTTCAACATGTTTAATTGGAACTCTTCGGTTGTTCCCCAATCCATTTCCCCAGCAAAAACCCCTATCTCAGCTAAGGTATTCGCCTTTACCTGCTCCCAGGAGCTCAAAACCAAGGTGTTATTTTCAGTGCCTCCTTTATCACCCCCACATCCAAACCACAGCCGAGTTCAGAAGATTATATTTCCAAGACTGGCTTCACTCTGGTTCCCTTCCTCCCCATTTATGCTGCTATTGTCTTAGTTTGTGCCTTCAGTATGCCTCAACTGTCCTCTCTACCATCACTCTCTCCTAGTTTCATTCCCTCCTCTATGGGGATGTCCAACCCATTCCCCCGCTGCTCAGATCTAATCATGCTTCTCCTAGGCAAACAGCCACAGCAAAACCACACGTACACACACATACACACACACCCCTTTGATAATTCTCCTTTTTCTCATAAAATTTCCAACTTTTCACAAATTCTAAGTTCTTTCAGGCTTTAGCCCCAGCCTACTTTTCCTTCTTTTCTTCCACCATGATATTTCCTGCACCCAATGCTCCCTTCAAAATCAACTGCTTGCTGTGTTTCTCTCTGATTAAATGGTTCATCTCTGGGGGCGCCGAGGTGGCTCAGTCAGCTAAGTGTCTGACTTTGGCTCAGGTCATGATCTTGCAGTACATGAGTTTGAGCCCCGCGTTGGTCTCTGTGCTGACAGCCCGGAGCCTGGAACCTGCTTCAGATTCTGTGTCTCCCTTTCTCTCTGCCCCTCCCCAGCTCACACTCTGTTTCCCTCGCTCTCAAAAATAAATAAAAACATTAAAAAAAATTTTTAAAGTGGTTCGCCTCTGTAAACTGCATGGTGCCTGGATTACTTCTCAGAGCACCATAGGCACTCAACACTCAACAAGTCCATTTGTGTTTTAAGCTAAGATGAAAATAGCTGTGTCATAGTGGATGGATAATACAGTCTTTTTTTTGTTTTTTTTTGTTTTTGTTTTTGTTTTTTTTAGAAATAAAAAACAGCAATGAAAAAAGTAAAAGTTTTAGAAGTTCCTTTTACAGACTTATTAACATTTATTTATTTATTTATTTAACATTTATTTGTTTTTGAAAGACAGAGACAGAGCAAGAGCAGGGGAGGTGCAGACAGAGAAGGAGCTACAGAATCCAAAGCAGACTCCAGGCTCCAAGCTGTCAGCACAGAGCCTGATGCGGGGCTGGAACCCACGAATCATGGAATCAGGAGATCATGACCTGAGCTGGAAGTCAGAGGCTCAGCCAGCGGAGCCACCCAGGCATCCCCAGACTCATTAACATTTAAAAATGGGTTTTGAAAGATACTATGAGGGCATATGTCCCTCATCAGGGTGAAGGAAAGGTTTGACCTCAAAGCTGGGGTAAAAATAAAGTAGAACCTTCAGTTTCTAATAATTTTTTTCTTGTTTTAAATACCTTTATAGATTTGAACACATTTGTAGGGAAACATGAACCATTGAAGGAATGTATTACTCTGGAATTTGTTGTTACTCTGATCATTCAGTTTTCTTTTTTTTAACTGCAATATATAGACATCTACTGTTTCTTTTATGAGGAAGTCAAAATTATTGATTAGATCATGCTTGATTTGTGCTTTGATCACTTAAGAAATGCAATATTTGCAAATAAAATTTTAAATGTCCTCCAATAGATGAGGCAAAAACACAGAGAAGGGGAGTGCTGAATCTCCAAATCTCATGTTAGAACATTTAGCTTCAACTGCTCTTGCACATTAAACATTGTAGGAGTTTGAATGGTGGAATGTAGTGTTTCAGAATTTAATCTCTTCTCCCCTTAGGGCGAGGTAAATATACAATTATAAAAGACCATTCAAAATCATGGCAGAAACAAAGATCATCAGTATGATAAAAACTGGATATTCAGATATTGATCAAGTTGATTATTAACACTAGCTTACATTTTAAAAAGTGTTTTGACTCATTTTCCTAATTTCCATTGAGGAATATTTCTTTAAAAAAATTTTTTTTAATGTTTTTATTTATTTTTTTGAGACAGAGAGAGACAGAGCATGAATGGGGGAGGGTCAGAGAGCGAGGGAGACACAGAATCTGAAGCAGGCTCCAGGCTCCGAGCTGTCAGCACAGAGCCCCACGCCGGGCTCAAACTCACGGACTGTGAGATCATGACCTGAGCCGAAGTCGGACGCTTCACTGACTGACCCACCCAGGCGCCCCAGGAATATTTCTTTAGAAGTCAGGAATATTAGTGCTCTTCATTTTGTGGTTGTGCAAAAAGTGACCCATGAAATTGAGTGACTTATCCACAGTCCCGTGTGTATCTGGTGGCATTGCTGGAGTGTCACAGACAGGTACCTGGGTGGGCAGTAATTTCTAACTCTGAGTCAGGGTAGCTCTCCAAATGACGCTTCCCTGAATAGTCTGGTTTAAGCCCAGAATGGAGAGAGCTCATCAAAGACCACGCATGACGTGCATCCTTCTGCTGCCCAAGTTAGATCACCCCGAATGCCCACGTTCTTACTTTTCTCTCTGAGTTCACACGTTGACGATGGAAGCAGAGTGACTTTGCCCTCAGAGCCTGTGCTCGCCCTGAAGATCCGGAGAACCGCCTCTCATACATTATAGTATTCAGAATATATGGAAAAACTGAAGCTTGGCTGAATACATAAATAGAAGTCCAGCGATCCTTTGTCTTTTTCTATCTCCTGAGGATGGTCGGTTCTTCTCAGTTATCTTAAGAACAGTAAATATTTGGAATATCTTTTCTTTTTTAAAGATTAATGTAAGGTGTATGATGAACAGGCTACAGCCTGTCGATTAGTGTAACAAGAAGAGACTTATGAAAAATTGTCTTGAAACAAGTTCTTAATAAAAATGTACACTTGCTTGGGAAAATAAATTAATCATGCATGCTGGCTATTTAATATTATAATTAGGTGTCTATATAGATGCATCATCGATGTGATACTAACACTTATTGGTAATGAATACATCATTAATGACCACTGATACCGTGAGGATCTCACTTCGTTCTTATTAATGCTTTATTGTGGAAGGGTGGAAAGTTCATTAGATCATATGTACGTGCGTGTGTGTGTGTGTGTATTTTTTTAAGACTAAGCGCAATGTTGATAAATTTTCTTTCTAAGCTGTTTTCTCAACATACAAAGGTGCTGTTTTGTAGATTTAGAAGGAATACATGATGGTGTTGGGTAGAGAAACTGAACCGCAAGAGGGGAGCCTTGGGTCATGTGCGGGAAAGGGGCAGGGGACAGTGAGAAGGGATGCCCAGTGGATATGTGGGTGAGACCTGAGAGCAACCCAAGGGCCATGTGAGGTCATTACCTCACCGGTGACCTCTCGTCACTTCTTCAGTATCATTACAAAAAATTCAAAATTAAGTAGCAACCAAGGTCAAACAGGATGAGAAGAGGATGCTGTTTTCTTTCCATCACAGTAAGATCTTCTTTCCTTCACTCGGCCCTTTATTGCTTTCCTTTGCTCTTCCCCTTTTCAGCTCCATTTCATCTTTCCATTGCTTCAAGCTATTGTTTGTGTTGTCTGTGGAGCGGACACAGTAACTCTGATTTTAGAACTGGAACCCTGGTCACATACGAGTGGGCACAAAAGTGGCTATATCCATGGTTTGAAGGGCAATTAATCTGGCAGGCAAACACCCATGGAATAGTCTTTCAAAGGAAGAGAAAAGAAAGGAAAGGAAAGAAAAAGGACAGAATAAATGTATTTTCTACCAATAAAGTCTCTAATGTCAGGGATGTTTTACGAAATAGACAAACCATTCAAAATTAGACTCGTTAAAAATCTCATTCTGTTCTGATCAATTTGAGGAAAAAAACACTGGTTCCTACAGAACTTCTTCCTCCAGCAGGTTATTTGTGTGCAAAATTCAGAAGTATATATTAAGTTGTTCAGGACTGTGAGTATTTGGGAGGGGGGTGGGGAATGTGGATTCTATTTTGCTATGCTGTTCAGTTTTTTTTTTTAATGCTTTTTTTTAGTGCTGTTTAGTTTTAATGCCAAATTGCTTTATGAAAATCACATTGTCCTGACTCACTCATGCAGAATCTATTTGGATGTAGGTCATGTTGGTTTACATTAATATTATTTTCATTTCTGAATAAATCAGGATCTTTTCAGTGGTTAATAGTCTGTCTTAAGGCAGCATTGTTCCACATAAACCTCAAAAGCTCATAGGACTATTACTTTTCATGTGTGATATATTTGTTTGTGTTGGTTTGCATGGATATAGCAATGATTTGCGTGGGGAAATGAGGAGATTTGTTAAAGCATTCATCTCTGTTAAGCATGGTAATGAATGTTTTCTTAGTTTTCTTCTTCTCCTTAGTGAACATGAATTCCTATGAAGAAATTCAGTGGATAATATTGGTCATATCTCAAATTTTGAGCAGGCTTATTTCCTGCCATTTTCCTCTCAATCATGTTCTGACTATTAAAATCCCTTCTTCCAAAAATATTCTTAAACAGAGAATCCTCTTGAATCTATAAAGGCAAATATAAGACGTCTTTTCTTTAAAACATAAGAGCAAAGTGGCTCAAATAAAGGATCTGTAAGAATAGAAAATGAATCTTTAAAATTAATCTAGGAGCAGGAGATAGATCAAATGTTTCCAATTTATCTTGGAATTTGACATATGGCCTATTTACAATAAAAGATAATTGGGGTCAAACCCAATGGCCTTGTGGATGCTTTTGGCCACCCACCTCGCTTAGGGTGTCAGGTAGCAGGTGCTATGGATGGGCAGCTAGAACCAAACTCATGGTTTTTAATCATTTTCTGAAAGACACATCCATGCTTTTTTTTTTTTTTTTTTTTTAACTTGCTGTGTTTCTTAGCCTAAACACCATGAGAGTTTTATATCACTATCACTAGGATAATTAATCCCTACTTGCTTCTACCTACTATTTGAATTTAAATACACCTCACTAGATAGAATCCTTTACCACTTGTGTAAGTATTAGGGTTTTGTGAGATGCTGAAGTGGACTACAATGTAGGATTAGGAGCTCCTAAAACTTTCCCTTATTTGAAAGCTGCTACTGGATGGATAAATATTTTTGCTAAGCTGTTTTAAGTGAAAACTTGCCTCAAATACTAAGTCCTGAATTCCCCTTCTCCATAATATGGAATGCAAACAAGGACAATATCTAGTTCCACCTTATCTTATTAAATAGGATATTCAAAGAGCTACTCATAATGGGAAACTTGACTTTTCTCGAAACTTCTATACATCACAGAGATAGGCAGGTTTATACGGATGTGGCTTAGGGGTGTACAAGTCAGGGTAAATGTGTGTATGGTGTGTGTGGTGGGGGATATGTGTAATTACTAGAACTGCCACCAGCTACTGAGGCAAGAAGGACTCCAAAGCTTGTTTGAGGCTGGTAAACATTATCCCAATCTCTGCCCTTTCAAGGCAGTACCACTGGAATAGCTTTTGGTTATGGTGATGCCACCCTGTGTCCAGATGCACAAGTGTTTTATCCTTGATCTGGCCTCAGTGTGTACACTTCTGTGTATACATATTTAACTCTGAGAATCCTTGGCTTTTAGTTTCTAGATAGAGGTGAGAAGACGTTAAACGAGTTAGTTTTAAATAAAAGATCTGAAAGTATAGATCCGATATGAACACAAAATATCTCCCATGCTATTTTAAGCTAGTTGCCTTTCCTTTAAATTTCAAAATTTATTGATTCCATGCTTAATAATGAACTTACATATGGTATAATTTTCACTGAAGGTGAATGAACACTCAATGGGAAAATTTAAGTGGCATCATCCTTTTCTTCCTGTTTACATTTTAATTCATTTAACTGGTATGAAATGAATGTCTACTGGTGAAATGGAAAAATAGATGGCATGCATGCTGCTACTTCCCCCTCTTAAGCTCAGAGCAGACATTACTAATCAATCATCTGCAGTCTCTCTTGGTGGAGTGCAGTCGTGAAGTCATAATCTTTCCCAGTGTGCTTCCCGAGGCAGACACTACCACTAATGTGGAGATAGGAAATAAGACTTATTTGTCATCCCTAATCTGTTATTTACTCAACATTGTTCAAGGTATTACAGGGAAACATGAGTATGAAACATAATTCTTTAAAGAGCTCATAATCTACTTACAGAAAACCAAAAACAGATGAAACAATTAGAGAACGGCATAAGGCTTCAAAATTAAATTTAAAATGAATTGTAATTAGAAGAGGGAAATATTTTAATCATGTGGCATATGTTTAACCAAACAGCAATGATAATGGTTTGTTTATTGTGATCTTGTAGTTCCAAATTTTATCTGTTCATGTCTTCAACTTATCGACAACACAGGGCATTCAGATAGCACTGGGAGAACATCTCTGTGTCCTTGCAGACAACTTACACATTTTTGTTTCGACTTCTTACACATTTTGAAGATGACTTTGTTTTCTTGGTTTCTCTCTGTTTGCTTCATTTCAGGATTGCTTGGCTGAAGATCAGAAGATAGTTACGATGTGGTAATAAATTTCAAGGACTTCAAGTGTTAGTGTCCAGAGATGTCTGCGAAGAGCCAGCTAAGGAAAAGCTGAACTTATAATAAAGCCTCCTTAAATCAGATTAATCTGGAATTTATAATAATTTGATCAGGCCCTGGGTTGATGGTTACCAGTATGTTACTTAAGGACTTAGAAAAGATTTAGTAAATAAAGCTGTAACATAAGTTCCTTAATTATGTATGAGAACAAACTATTTTTAGCAATTTTAGAAACATCTAGTTTACTTTTTACAGAGTAATTGCATGTAATGAGAGACTTTCCCTTTGAATACTCTTTTTGCTATTATAGTTATAAATTTTTCTACTCACGAGTAGACTATGAGCTTTTCCAAGCATTGTTTCTTGGCCTCATTCACATTCTAATAGTACTTGGACATAACCCTACTTCACTAAAAAGTTTACAATTCAGAAATTATGCAAGTTGATTGACCTCTAATACAGTGTGAGATACTATTTCGGTGTTGGTGTGTTTTCTTTCTTTTTCTCTTTTAAAAATCATTTCCCCATGATACTTTAAGCACTGTGAAGAGGCACGGACTCTTAAAGGTCTTTTGGAACCTATTCCAGTGTTCTGACTGACCTTACACATATGCTCATTCACCTGGCTATCAGGTGTCTTCAAACTCGACACCTAGATGGCATTGTGGTCCCAGCTCCACTTCCTTCAGGAGTAAGGTAGTCGAAAAAATATGAACGTTGAAGTCTATCAAATCTGAGACCAAATCTCTGTTGGCTGCTTATTCTCTAGCTATATAAATTTGAGAACTTTGTTTATGTCCCCATTTATGAAAAGAGGGCGATTGCTGCATCACGGGGAATTGTTAAGTCAAGATTTCGTATACTAATTATTCTAAAGTATTTGGCATAGGGCCTGTATATTGGCTAATATATTTTTGGTTGTAAGAAAAGAAACTACTTCTGGCTTGCTTTAGATAAAATCAGATTCTTAACCGTTTCTGTCTGTCTCCTTCAGAATTGAAGGTATTACTAACTTGTTGGGCAGGGAACATACGAGGGCATGCTGAGGTTTTCAGCAGTAGGATTCCGTGACTATTTTCGCTAAGAAGCTACATGAAAGGCATTCAGTTTCAGCAGTTGTCTGTCTGCTATGTTTAAGTTCTCAAGGGAGAGACTCCAATGAACGTGTCTTGGGTCAGGTGTAGATCAATCAGCTTGGACCAGGAGGACATATACCTGCCAACGACATAGCTACTGAGGCCCCACTATGTGTGTAATATGCAGTTTACTCCCAGAGGAGGTGCCGGGCCCTGAACCGTTCACCATATTCTGCCCCTTAGCTGCCGATGTATCTGCATTTGCTTGTGCATATGTGTACTCACACAAGCACACTCAACCGTCTCCTACTTTCAGATATAAATGGCATGATATTATGTTAGAATTAAGCTGATTTTTCTAACTTCTCTCTTAAATCTTAAGTCAAGGCCAGGCAGAACCTAACTGCCCAAAGGCAAGGTGGATTTGGGTGCCAACCAGAATCACAGATTGGATTTGTGTCGGAAAACTGATTTGATTGACCTTTCCATCTAGATAGTAATCCAGAGACTAGGCACTAGAGAGAGACAGTAGAGATTTCTAGATTCCTTTATCTACCATCAGCATATCAATAGCATAGTAGCCTCTAAGTCTTAGAATTTCTTCTATAATATAGGGGACAAGCCTACCACAGCTGGGGAGGGGGGATTTAAATGCTCTTTTCGGCCGCAGGTATTGTGAGGGAGACAGACATATTCGAGGAAAACATGGGATGAAACATGAGTTGCCTAGCTTTTCTTCTCTCAGACCAAAATCCAGAAAAAGGGAGACTTCATATCGATTGGCTAGGATTATGAGGGTAGAATGGATCTTTTTATGTTCATATTTTGAATTTTTGGAGGAGGTGGTCCTAAAGCAGTGGTTATTATAGTCCCAGGATTAGTAGTAATCAGTATCACCTGGGAACTTGGTGGAAATGCAAATTATCAGACCCTACTCCAGATTTGCTGAATCAGGAACTGTGATCAGGCTCAGCAATCTGTGTTTTAATGACCCCTTCAGGTGATCCTGACCATGGCCTAAGTTTGAGAACTACTGGTCTACTGCAACCTATCTCCTCCCTCCCTGGCGCATTTCTCCCCTCTCAATTTAGAGAAAGGGAGACTGGAACCAGAGGAAAGTTCATTCCCTAAAATTCCTTTTGATTCTGCATGTCTAAGATCATTGTGGTCTTCTAAATCTTTACTATTGGCATCATAGTTGATGGAGATGCCCTATGGGGGTTCCTCAGCTTCTATATCCTACATCTAGTCCTCCTATGTCCCATGGGAAAGGAGCAACCTTATTTCCCCCCATGCTATAAGAAATAACCCAGCCAAAACCATGATCTGCCTTCTAGATCTTATTTGTCTTCCAGAAAGATGCACTCCTCTTTGGAGTACCAAAGTCTTAAATCAATACAGTTTAAAATCGCAGCCAGAAATCAGTGACTTTGCAAGTGAATCATTACATATATTCATGAGAAGCACCATTTCCACCTGCCCAGATGTTTTTCCAGATTCCTTATATTCTAACCATTAAAGAAATGGCAATACGTTTAGGTTGCAAGCCTAGAGTATGTGTATGTTGCATCCCTCAAGACGGCGTCTCAGTATTGCCAGGGATTATGATGACAGCTAAATCGTAAGGTCAATGTCACCTCTATAAAAAGCCACCTTCTTTTGGATAACACTAAAAATGATAAGACTGTAGATGTTGTAGGGATTAGCCCACTGTCATACTATGCAAGAAATCAAGGCAGAGTATAAGGGATTCAGTAAACACACGTAGGAAAATGATGACAAAGGAAGTAGGATCAAATTCAAAATAACCGATCCTGATGATAGGGCAAATCACTGCTCAAAATATAAGTTGTTGAAGGGAATTAATCTATGACATAGTCCCTATGCTTGTTTCCTTATTTGCAAAATGAGGGTAATACCTACTTCACAGCATTCCAGAACCAACACAGTATTTAGCAGAGGTTAAGACTCAGTAAATATTAATTCCTATTCTCTTGTTTTCCCTACCATTTTATCATCAGATTAGGTCCAAGTAAGGGGAGATGTTGCGCTATGGGAAGCAATATTGTGAAATATTAGGACTTTTTCATTTACTGGTATTGGGACTATAAAGCAAGAGATTGAAACAGGTAATTAATTACAAAATTATATCTAAGCTGCATGCTCAGGCCACAAACAGTCAGGAGTCTAGAATCTAGTATAGTGGAAAGTGAGAGACAGATCTGTACTTAAATCTTGAGTATGAAAGACTTAAATTCTGATTCCATTCTTTGTCTCTTCCACTTATTGGCTGGCTGAGCCTCCTGAGTCCCTCCAAATCTCTGAGTCCTCGCCTATAAACGTCAGGATAATGTCTTACCTCATAAGGTTGCTTTTTGGAGTAAATGAAAAAGTTATATAAAATACCGAGAGCACTCCTGGTCAGTGTGCAGTGTGGAACTCTCTTCGACGATGTAAACGTTCTATCTGCTCTGACCGATGTGGTAGACGCTAGCCTCATATGGTTATTAAGCACTTGGGAAATTGCTAGGACAACCGAGAAACTGAATTTTAAATTTCATTTCATTTTAATTAATTTAAATTTAATGAAGTACTAGCTGTTTAAAAAATGCTTAGGAGCCTCCCTTTTGTGGTCTTTTTGTATTTTATTTTTACTTGTTAGTATAAAGTTTTAAAAGTCTTATACTCGAATGTAAATCCCATAGGCGGAATGTGTGTGCGCCCTCCAAAATTCATATGTTGAAACCTAATCTCCAATGTCATGGTGTTAGGAGGTGGGGCCTTTGGGTGGTGATTAGGTCAGAGAGTGGGGCTTTCATGAATGAGATTAGTGTTCTTATAAAAGAGACCCCAGAGAGATCCCTAACCCTTTCCATCGAGTGAGGACACAGAAAGGAAACCACTGTCTGTGAACCAGGAAGTGGGCTCTCACTAGACACCAAATTTGGTGGCTCTTTAATCTTGGACTTCCCCGCCTCCAGAATCATGAGAAATAGATTTCTGTTGTTTATAAGACATGCAGTATAAGGTATTCTGTTATAGCAGGCCAAAGGGACTAAGACGGTAAAGAATAAATAAAATATAATCCAAAGATTATTTTCCATCTGATCCTCCTCCCACACACAAAGCAGAAGCCCGGAGAAGTGTGTGAGACTGAAAAGGCTGATGAGGTAGGAAGGGCCCAGCGGAGAAAATGAACTTAACAATGGGCACGGCATGTAAGCACATTAATCCAAAGAGGCAGAGAGTCCAGTGATAGATCCAGGAGTACAAGCCAGGGACACCCGGATGAACACGGAGGAAATCCACAATCACAGGGATTTTTATGGTCAGACAGGGAGTCAGGAAGGCCAGCTGTTCTCGGGGCATTCAGCGGTCTGGGGACTTGGTACCAGACACAAGCAAGAACCTAGAAGTGGATAAGAATTTGCATAACAAGAGCCTAGAAGATTGCAATTAGTTGTCCAAAGTCACACAAGTGGTCACTGGGAGATTGAGAGTATTTCTTCCGAATGAACCAGTTATTGGACAGACATAAAAATAGGCGATTGGTTTTTACTGATGATCAACATGTTCACTAAAGTCATTCCAAGGAGCGATGTAAAAGCAGTGACATCAGCATATAACAAAAGGAAGTTCTTTCTGGGATAATTAATTACAGAAATTGTAGCCATGCCATGGCTCAAACTACCCTAATCCCCAAATCTAATTTTTATAATCCCATCAACAGTATCTCCTTACATTTCCAGTGAACAATCTAATAGTAAAGAATGATAGTCGGATATAAAATTATCGAGACTTCACTGCCTTTACAAAAAGCATTAGAAAGCATTTACTGGCATGTTATGAAGTATCATAAATAATTAAAATACATCTACTTATTAAAATATCAGAATGGATAGTGATGTTATCGCCTAGTTGTTTATTTCCTCATGGTCATTTTTAAAATTCGATAACCTCCAGAAGTTAATTGTCATTAGTGCAAAATGGAAAAACATATGTGATTAATGGGTTGAAGAAAGAACAAAATGGGGCATTGACTGTATATTTTACTGAAAGACGAGAATACCAATTAAAGTCTTCAATAGAAAAAACAATTCAGAAATGAGTCAACATTTTGCTAATGCTCCTTTTAGAGACAATTATTTAAGTTCTACTTATGAGTGAATTACAGTTGTAGTCAACTTTGAAATGTTGGTTGAATCGGAGTCTCTGAAAAACCATCAACATAAAATTCAGACTTCAAACTTCAAATACCTTTTCACTTGTTTTAAAATTAGTAACTTCAATCAGCACAGGACATGTAATCCAACCCTGACAAACTGTGAACCAGGAAACTATGATGGGTTTGCAACTTCTCTCTCCTCACTGTGGACAACATCCGGCATCTGATTTTGAGCATGGTAAACACCTGTGTATTTGAAGTCACGTGTACCTATATGGTACAGACTTTTAGGTTGAAAAGTTAGGTTTTAGGTTAGACTTTTAGGGTGAAAGAGACAGCTAATGTTATCCAGGCCAACTTGCAAATTTTACTGATAAGGCCTAGAGCTGTGCTTCTTAAAATTTAGCAGTCGTATCTTGTTAACATGCAGATGATGATTCTGTGGTTCTAGCAAGCTCCCAGGTGATGCACGTACTGCTGTTGGCAAAACCGTATATTAAGAGCCTAAAGAACTGAAGTACTTGTCCAAAGTCACAGAAGCCAGAAGAATGAGGATTAGTATTTCTGTACCTCTCATTCCCTCCCAACCCCCCTTGCTTCTTTTAAATTAAAAACATGTTTTAATATTTATTTATTTTTGAGAGAGAGACAGAGACAGAGACAGAGAGAGAGGGAGACACAGAATCTGAAGCAGGCTCCGGGCTGAGTTGTCAGCACGGAGCCTGACACTAGGCTCGAACCCGTGAATCGCGAGATCGTGACTTGAGCCGAAGTCGACTGTTGAACCGATTGAGCCACCCAGATGTCCGCAAACCCCCTTCCTTTATTTTTTAATTTTAGTATGTGTAGCACGATAATTAAGAGCACAAACTTGTAAACAGCCTGGGTTCAAATCCTACCTTCGCCACTCACCTTACATTGTTGTGACCTGGCACAAGTTCTATAATCTTCTTTTTCCCTCTGTTTCATCTTTTGTAAAATGAGAAAATAATAATAAAACACAGGCATTTAATAAATGTTAACCTCCACAGCTATGATTATGATCAGTATCCCATCCTTCCTGCTACATGGCACTACCTCGAGCTCACAACCTACGTGAGAGATTGTGTGGGAACAATAGTGGCTGGTTGTTTTCTTACTAGAGAAGATCGGAAACATGAATAACAATTTAAACTACTTTTGGCCTAGGCGATTGTTTTTTTTTTTTTTTTTTTTTTTTTCAACGTTTTTTTTTTATTTATTTTTGGGACAGAGAGAGACAGACAGAGCATGAACGGGGGAGGGGCAGAGAGAGAGGGAGACACAGAATCGGAAACAGGCTCCAGGCTCCGAGCCATCAGCCCAGAGCCCGACGCGGGGCTCGAACTCACGGACCGCGAGATCGTGACCTGGCTGAAGTCGGACGCTTAACCGACTGCGCCACCCAGGCGCCCCTAGGTGATTGTTTTGATAATGCGTTGATATTTGAGTGGGACAGTGTTTGAGGTATTAGGAATCCATTCCAAGTGATCGGGAGCTGATTCTGGTGAATGCAAAAGCTGGCCAGTATTTCTGCCAAGTCACTGCTTCCTTCTCCATCCTGGAAAGTGACTGCCCTTTTTGACTGATATAAAGAACTTTTTCCAGTCTTTCTTTATTACTTTTCTTTTTAATTTTTCTTTTTTAAAATGTTTATTTATTTATTTTGAGAGAGGGAGAGAATGAACATGGGGGGGAGAGGGTCAGAGAGGGAGAGACAGAGAATCTTAAGCAGGCTCCACGCATGTGGAGCCAGACTCGGGGCTCGATCTCATGACTGTGAGATCAGGACCTGCGCTGAAATCAAGGGGCAGAGGCTTAATTGACCGAGCCCACCCAGACTTAATTGCGTCGAGCCTCTCTTTATTTTTTATTTATTTAAGAAAAAATTTTTTTTAACGTTTATTTATTTTTGAGACAGAGACAGAACATGAATGGGGGAGGGTCAGAGGAGAGAGGGAGACACAGAATCTGAAACAGGCTCCAGGCTCTGAGCTGTCAGCACAGAGCCCGATGCAGGGCTCGAACTCACGGACCACGAGATCATGACCTAAACCGAAGTCAGACGCTTAACCGACTGAGCCACCCAGGCGCCCCTTGAGTGTCTCTTTAAATAGAGGTAGGTAGCACTTGTGTTTTCGAAGGGATTTGACAGTCTGTAAACTACAGCTAGGAGAGCTGTCAGTCAATCTTAATAACATCTCTGCTGCTACTGAAGTTCAGGACGTGTCACCCCCAAACATGACACTTGGGCATGTTGATCATTTTGAGCCGAAACGGCAGGTGTTTAGGAGCAACAGATGCGGGCAGGACTCTCTGACCTACCCTTTTCTACCTAAAAACAGGCCATAAATTTTTCCCATGGGAAAGGTGCCCTCCCTGTGCCCAGGAAGAGAACATCCTTATCACCAGACTGGAAAGCGATGCTGAAATGGATCTGTACGTTTACTAAAAGAACCCTTATCTTCACTAGTTGTCCTGCCCCCGCATGTCTCCCAGTCACTTCCCCACTATTTATTGTCTCCAGCCCAACCCCCTGCTCTTGCTTGTCAATTCTTGACAGATGTATCGTTTCCTTGTCTAAAAGGTGAACGCTGCCTGCTCTGGTCACTTCTTCCTGGCCTCATTCTCTTGTGAAAGCTCTCATCGACATGTAAAAATTTAATGAAGTCTCTATGCTTTCTTCCGATCACTCCGTCTTTCATCAGTTTAATTCTTAGGGCCAGCCAGAGACCCTAAGAGGGTAGAGGAGAACTTGTCCTTTTGGCACCGCTGTCAGAAACTCGAAAGCAAGGTTTGCTGTGGATAAACCGAAGCAAAGAAATGACTGTGAAAAGGAGCCATTGAGGAAGTCTTGGGGAATCGGGTTTTTTGTTTTGTGTTTGAAGATTAACTTGACTTTGGAGTTTGATTTGGAGTTAGCTCTCCTGGGTTCTTCAGAATGGTGAGAACCATGCTGTCTTTCATTGTTTCCCGATGGGAGTGTCTTCCAACACCTTAATTGCTCCTATTTTGCTTGCCCCCAGCCACCTAATTTTTATCCGTGTCCTTAATTGCCCCTGCCCGCAAGGAACAATGTCGCTATCGCTTGCTGCAAGATGATCCTCGCTCCAGGTGGTTTCACGGCAAGATGAACAAAGGCAAAGGAGAAAGTAATTTATTTTTTGAAAAGCAGAATGCCAATTCACTAGTGGACAATTAAACCTAGAACTGTCACACCTACTAAAATACGTAGCAGTAAGAGTTGTGCAGATACAGACATGCTGATCCTTGTGACATTTACCATTGTTATTGTAACTTACAAATTAGAGTTTGTTAGAAAGCAGACTGGTGTAAAGGAAAGCCAAATCTTATCCAGAGAGTTCTTGGTGAGTAAAGGTTCAGAACAAGGATCATTTTAAAATTGAACATTAGTAGGAATAGAACCTGGGGCTCCAAGCAGGGTGAGCCTATTATGATTTTAGAATACTGTGTTATCGTGCACCTGAAAGTGAAGAGATTGATATTTAATCACATTAGGTCAAAGATAACCCTAACTTCATAGGGGACTATAGCTATAATATTCTAGCATATCTAGTTATTTGTTCAAGGATATAGTTCCTGAATCACAGGAACATTAAAACTAAAATTAATAATTTGAATCCTGGAAGGTGCAAAGCATTGCATCTATACTCAAATTATATTTGATGATATATCTTCAGAATAAAGAATTCACATTTCGCTCTGTTGAAAGCAGATACTAACACTTTTGCATGGACAATTTAAGTGCATTCAATTCTAGTTTATAATTTTAATTAGCTCAAGAAATTCTTACTGATTTTATAACATAATCCAGAATCTAAACTAATTGTATTTATTAAAATTACTGTGGTATTTATACTAACATTTTATTGTGTGCTTGAAAGACCACATGCAAACATGTATTAGTAATTTGAATCCATCTGTGAAAATGATATAGATTTGACTATATTTGAATAGCCCAGGCCTTATTTATGATATTGCTATTATCTTATTTTCCTAGGCTTTATACAACATTCATAAGTGCCAAGAAGTTTGAGGTTATATTATTGAACGTAAATGCGTTTTTTTTGTAAGGTGATAGGTGATATACGGCTTTCCAGTAACACACACACACACACACACACACACGCACGCACACACACACCACAATTTTTCTCTTTTGAACATACAATGACAGTGTTGGCAGGGGAGTAAGCAAGATGACAAAATTATTTTGAGTGTACCATGTCCTTTAAAACAAATCATTGAAGTCATGTCAGCAGGCAAGAAGTCAGTATATTAAAAAAGCAGTCCAACCAAGTCCTCTATCAGTAATTCATCTATCAGTAATTCATTCATTTGTTCATGCCTCCACCCATCCACCAACATATGGCCAGGCTCTATGCTAGGCTCTACACAAGTTTCTTTATTTTTTTCTTTTTACAAAAATTTTTTTTAAGGTTTATTCATTTCTCAGAGACAGAGAGGCAGAGCGTGAGCAGGGGAG
Organism: Panthera pardus; assembly: GCF_024362965.1. NCBI lineage: Eukaryota > Metazoa > Chordata > Mammalia > Carnivora > Felidae > Panthera > Panthera pardus. The sequence goes on from NW_026527002.1 coordinate 20,887,288, forward strand.
GGGCTGAGAGAGAGGGAGACACAGAATCCGAAAGAGGCTCCAGGCTCTGAGCTGTCAGCACAGAGCCCGAGCAGGGCTTGAACTCATGGACCGCGAGATCATGACCTGAGCCGAAGTTGGATGCTCAACCGACTGAGCCACCCAGGCGCCCCTATTTTTTTCTTTCTTTATTTTTTTATTTTAGAAAGAGAGAGAGAGAGAAAGAATCTTAAACAGGCATCACACTCAGCATGGAGCCTGGCACAGGGCTGGATCCCAAGACCCTGGGATCATGACCTGAACCGAAATCAAGCGTAAGATGTGCAACCAACAGAGCCACCCAGGTGCCCTGGCTCTACACAAGTTTCTATGAATGAAACTTGGTCCTTGCTATTGACAAGTATACAGTCAAGACAAAAAGATGGGCTCAGCTTCTTCTTACATTATTACGTAGTTTGATCCTTTGGCTTAGTTTTTTATTAACGATAGCTCTAATTTTTTGTTTAATGCTTTACATTCCTTCACTGTATTTATCACTTCTTAACAAATTTCTCTAGACACATTTCTCGGTAAGTAATCAAGCCTCTTCTCAGTTTTACTCTTTAATTTTTTTCTTATTATTTTAATTCCTTAATTCAGTTATTTATTCCTACCATCTCTAAAAAAATGAGATATAAATGACATGTAACACTGTATTGGTTTTAGTTGTGTAACATAATGATTTGATATATGTACCTATCATGAAGTGATCATAATCTCATGGTTTGTGAGTTCAAGCCCTGCATTGAGCTCCACACTGATAGCACAGAGCCTGCTTGGGATTCTCTCTCTGCCTTTCCCCCATTCATGCGCCCTCACTCTCGCTCTCAAAATAAATAAATGAACTTTAAAATAAAAATTAAAAAATACAGCTTATAGACAGGACCTTAAACCAGACCTACTGAATTCATTTCTTCTTATGAAACCTGCACCTGTACATTTTCAGTAAATTCCGTAAGTATTTCTGATGTTCAAGAAGGGTTGAAATCTGTACAAGCCCAAAGAATCTGAATAAGTGATCATAAGAAGTCCAGAGACACCCGAGAAAAGTAATCGCGTGCTAATAATTTCCATAGGTTTATAGAAATGGTGATTAGGGGGAATTTAAACTTCTGTAGACTTTCAGGTCTATTAACAAGTTACAAAGCTTCTATAATTCTCCACAAAGATGGCCATTGATTCTGAACAATGATTTTTCATCACATTTGAGTGCTGAGCAGTATTTATTTATACTCTCAACGAAAGTTACTTTTTGCCTCCAAAATGATTGATTTTTCACTTTAGTGGAGTTCCTTTCTCTTGCATTAAACTCCAGGAAATGGGGGAGCTGGGAGGGGCGCGGAGGTGATGTGTATTCAGCACGTCTCAAGTAAATCATGAAAGCCCTTGCAAACACACCTTATAGCTGTCAGCTGCTTTATTCACAAAGAATGGCTCTTTGGCAATATATGTTTAAGTTGGTGACAATGAGTACAAAAAATGGTATTGAATTTTAACATATGTAATGCACAGGCAATAGCTTATTTCACCTGGCGACTATTCATTCCACTTTTCTAGGTGCAGCAAACAAATTTTCAATGAAAATGATCTAACTATTAACAAATGATTTCTATTAATAACTAGGGCAAGTGACTTCTTGCTGACTGCGTTTATTTACTCTTTTCCGTCTGTGGGGGTGTGAGGGAAGGTGGAGGCGATCATGCACATCTCCTCTTTTATTGTACCGAGAAACTCTGTTAAGGGGCTGAGAAACACAGGTGAGCTTATTTAAACTAATGATTTCAGAATTAGGCCTAAGCAGTAAATTCTGTTAGATTCCCTTCTTTCATTCAATTGTTGCATTTTCTGAAATAAAATTAAAATCCATTAAGTCCTTTGAAAATATGTACAATGGGGATTCCCCGGGTGGCTCAGTAGTTTAAGGGTCTGACTTTGGCTCAGGTCACCATCTCACAGTTCGTGAGGTCATGATCTGGCGGTTCGTGAGGTCATGATCTCTCAGTTCGTGGGTTCGAGCCCTGCATCAGGCTCTGTGCTGACAGCTCAAAGCCCGGAGCCTGCTTGGGATTCTGTGTCTCCTTTTCTCTCTCTGCCCCTCCCTTGCTTGTGTGCGCTCTCTCTGCTCTCTTTGTCTCTCTCTCTCTCTCAAAAGTAAATAAACTTAAAAAAAAATAAAACATGTAAAATGGTTACATAATTTACTTCACATGCTGCTTGGTGACTTTATAGGTTTTTATTTGTTTTGTTTGTTTGTTTGTTTGAAACTAGGGTCCAGGAGGGAGAACTCACGGAATTTCTTCCTGGTGCTTCTAGTCACTGGGGAGAATGAGGTAAGGCTTCTTACCAGGGCCTCCTATGGCAAGGGCTTCCTGTTTAAATGCTGGCAGGAGCAGCAGATTTGCAGAAATGTCCAGTGGTTTGTTTGTAGCTATTTTAGAAGTTACTCTTGTCAAAGGTTGCTAGTCACCCAAAATTTTGAAGACTTTATTGCTGAAGTCTAAGTAAGTTTTAGAAGTTTATTTACTTATTCGGCAGTGATTTGAGTGCCCTTTGCTTATGTGCCAGGCACCAAGAGAGGAATTGAACGTACAGAAATTATCCGGACTGCAAAGAAATCTAGAAGAGGAAGCTGACTGGTAAATGACACGGTATTAATAATTAGTAATTCAGAAATATTTTTATATGTGCACATTTAGATGGGGGCCTCTAAGGGCACCTGGGTGGCTCAGGCGGTTGGGCGTCTGACTTTGGCTCAGGTCATGATCTCACAGTTCATGGGCTCCAGCCCTGCGTTGGGCTCTGTGCTGACAGGATTCTCTCTCTCCCCCTCTCTCTGCCCCTTCCCTGCTCACGCTCTCTCTTTCTTTCTCAAACTAAATAAATAAACTTACACACACACACAAAATGAATGGAGGCCTATACTTTCCATGCTGGTGTGGCCAGTTAAGATTAGATTGACAATCTCTGAGAGTCAATCCAGAAGCAAAAAGATGCTCTTTGAAAGGAAAGTGCCTTCACCTTTGAAGTAACTAATGAAACCCACCTGCACCGGCCCAAACCGGATGACGACTCAGCCTCGAGGCACCCTTCTTAAGAAGTTACCTGCCCTACTTTCCCCTCCCTGCAGGTATTTCCCTGTGATCAGTCGCTTCAGTTTGAACTGAAGATTTCTTTTTTCCAAAACTCGTTGCAGGAAGAGTTCCTTGCGAGAAAACACGAGCCCCGCACACATCCCAGGTGAAGAAGAAATGCACGAAGAGAAGGGTAGAGGAGACGGACTTGTTTCCCTCAACAGCCAAAGTGGCTTTTGGAGATCACTATGCCCTAGGCACTGCTGCCCAAAACAAGCAAATGTGCCAAATCATAAACTGTCAAAGGAACGACTTCAGGAGGGCCTGCCAGGTCTGAGTCTGCTGCCTGGCCAACCGGCTGCCTACTGACCGAGCCACCGTGCGGGCCGGCTGCAAATCTTCGCCTTGTCGCTTCCACGGGGTGACTTGCCTTTGTGTCCCCCACTCCCCCCCTCCCAACCCGGACAGCGCTCCCAGGGAGGTGAGTACTTGATGTCTTCAGGGGTATAAGCTAGGAAGCCTTACCCACCTGGTGACTCAGCTCACAGGCTTGAGTAAGAACTTAAATATGCTAAAAAGGTCTAGTGCTCTCACTTGTAAATTAAGGTCCTGAGGGAGAAATGGGTCCCAGCCTCTACTATCCTCAAGGACTGCTTGAGTGGGTGTGACGGCTTTGGGGGATTTCTGAAAATGTCTGAGGCGTCCCAGTCATGGAAGAGATATACAATCTATGCCAGTGACTCGAAGCTTATTTCATAGCTAGCTGAATCTGGGCTTCCATTAAGCGAACGATACTATTAAAATGTTTTACCTGGGCGTTTGGGTGGTGAGGATAGGGAGAAGAGAAACAGAAACATGTTTGTCATGAAAAGGAAACAAAGTTAATAGTTCTCAAAATGTCCTCACGGGCAACCGGGTCGTTCTGTGGATTTTGACAGAGCCCTTAAGGAAAGTGGTGGGGGAAATGGCATTGAAATGACTGAAACCGACATTGAAATCAGCTGAGTCACCTGGGCACAAACCACAAAGAACCATTTCCCAATCAAAAATGTTGTGTGGTGTATGGCTTATGGTTCTCTGGAATGACAGGACTAGCAACAGAATCCCTGTTCTCACTTCGGGACCAGGCTGCCAGTCTGGGGACAGGTGGTCGTAGACTGTGGCAGAACGTGGCTTGGGCTCATCTTTTGGGCCTACTGAATACACCTTATAAGTTGGCACATCCGTGAAATAGACGGGGTTTCATATTCTCGTGATGAAGAATTTGTTTCAGCTTCTGCGTAGACCTTCATTCATTCAGTTCTGCAGTATATAATTAACTGTCTGCTAAGTGCTAAGCACGGGGGCTGAGTGAACAAACCCACAATCCCTGACCCAAAGGCACATGGCGTCAGGTTCGTAGAAGATGAACTTACATGTGCGGTCGATGAGGAAACCACGCGGTACAAGCGAAGTACCTGAGAGTGGAACGAAATCGTGTCTAAGAATTCCATAGCTGTGGTCTGTTGTCCATTTTTAAGTTAGTTTCTGTGTATGGTGTGAGATGGGGTCCAGCTTCACACTTTGGTGTGCAGATAACCGGTTGTGTCAGCACAACTTGCTGGACAGAACCTTCTCCGCCCCATCGAATTGTTTCGGCACGTCTGCAACAGATCATTTGGCCCTCAACTTAGGAGTCTATTTCTGAACTCTCCATTCGATCCCATTGATCCATATTCTTGTCCTAGCACCGCACTACCTTTGAATACTGTAGCTACATGGTTGTTTTTGAAATCAGGAAACCTTTCCATGATGGTTTTTGTTATTCTGGGTGCCTTGCATTTCCATATGAATCCTAGAACCAGCTTGCCAATTTCTGCAAAGAAGTCAGCTGGGATTTTGATAGGATTCTGTTGAATTTCCACATCGATTCGGGGAGTGTTGCTATCTTAACAGTATGAAGTCTTCCAAATCATGAACACGACAGGTCTTTCTATTTAAGTCTTTAAATTTCCTGGAACAATTTCTTGCTGTTTTCAGTACACAAGTTTTACATCTCTTTTGTTAAATGTATTCCTATGTATTTTATTCTTTTTGAGGCTACTGTAAATATTTTCTTAATTTTATTTTTGAATCGGTGCCTTGCTGGTACATAGAGAGACAATTGAGTTTTGTCTATATTTTTTTCAGTTTGCAATCTTGCCGAAGTCATGTATTCAATATAAGTCATTTAGTGAATTCCTTAAGATTTTTCTATGTTTAAGATGATGTCCCTGTACTTCTGTCTTTCCAAATTTGATGCTTTTATTTCATTTTCTTACCTAATTGCCCTGGCCAGAACCTCTAGTACAATGTTGACTGGAAGTGGCATGATGGATATCCTTGTCTTATTCTTAATCATTCAGTCTTTCAGCATTAAGTACTGGATTAGTTGTGGGGGGGGGGGGGTTTGTTGTGTTTTGTTTTGTTTTTGTAGATGTCCTTTATCAGGCTGAGAAAGTTTCCTTAGATCCCTAGTTTGAGTGTTTTCATTACAAAGGAATATCAGATTTTGTCAGATTCTTTCTGTGTTGGGCATGATCCTGTGGTTTGTCTTTTATTTTTTTGATGTGGTGTGGTATGTAAATGGGTCTTCAGATGCTAAACCAACCTTGCATTCAGGGGCTCAATCCCACTTGATCATGACGTATAAGTCGTTATTCCTGGATCTGGCTTGCTAGAATTTTATTAAGAATTTTGACATCTATATTCATAAGAGATATTGGCTTTCTTGTTTTTGTGTATCTAAACTACAAAAGAACTCTTAAAACTCCATAGTGAAAGACAGCCCGACTAAAAATGGGTGAAGGATTCAAATAGACATTTCCCCAAAAAATATACACAGGTGGCTAAGAACATGAAGATACTCTGTCAGTAGCCATTACAGACATGTAAATCAAAACCACTGTGAGATAACCCTTCACTCCCATTAGGATGGCTAGAATCAAAAAGAGTTGGTGAGAATGTAGTAAATATCCAGAAAGGCATTATAATAGCCCCAAACTGGAAAAATACTTAAATTTGTTAACTGATGAATTGGTAGATGAAATGTATATGCATACAATGGAGAATTATTTCTTGATAAAAAAAGGAAGCAAGTACTTATATGCTACAGATTAGATGAACTTGAAAAACATTTTAAGTGCAAGAAGCCAGTCACAAAAGACCACACATTATATGATTCCATTTATATGAAAGGTCCAGAATAGGTGAATGTATAGAGATAGAAATTAGACTTGTGTTTGCCTAAGGCTGCAAGGTGGTGAATGGGAGAGTGGGGAGGGGGAGAGGATTGTGGGTAAATACAGAGTGATTGCTAATGGAGACAGCTTTATTAATTTTTTTTAATGAAAATGTTGTAAAATTGATTGTGGTGATGGTTGCATAACTCTGAATATATGAACATACTAAAAGACATTGAAGTGTGTACCTCAAAAGGGTGAATTGTAGGGTGTGTGAATTATCTTGGTAAAGTGGTTATGTGTAGATGAAAACATGATTCTGTGAGCTAGACAACCTGGCAAGTTTTTCACATCCATTCTATAATGACTGAAGCAATCCTGTTAGGGGGAGAGTATTATTACCCTCACTTGACACATCAGAAAATGGACGCTTAAAGAGGTTAAGTAACTTGTCCCAGGTCACATACCTTGTAAATAACAGATTTGGGATTCAAAGCAGGCACTGTGCTTGTAAAGTCCAGAGTTAACCACAGACCTCTCATGGCTGAGCAGACGTCTTATTTCAGTTCAACTGACCTCTGTGTACCCCATTTTTCCCATCCTATGTTACATTTTGTATTAGCATAAGGATAGAAAAATGGAGGCTAAAAGCTATTTAAGTAATGTGACTAGCCTTATAAATTTGTACCTACTGAAGAAGAAACACAATGATCGATGCTGGCTATTTAAGATGACCATTCAACGCTCCGTGTGTGTGTGTGTGTGTGTGTGTGTGTGTGTGTGTGTGTGTGTGTGTGGTGTGTGTATTCTGAATAGACCTGTTCTTCAAGAGAATTCACATCTATGAACATTTTTCAAAAAAGACTGTTCAAGAGCATAACTAGTTTAAAACACTGATTTGTGCTGCAGTGAATTAAAGCAGGGACATAAGTTCCTATTTTCCTTTTCACAAACTCTTTGCCATCTGGTTTTCAGTGTCCCCTTAACATAGTTTTCAGGCTATGAAATTCTGTACATCTTTATGAAGCTCAAGAATTGACCTCTGAGAGGGAAAAATCTTATTTTATTATGCCAACACCACACATCATAACTCTTATTTTGCTTGGAGATCTCATTCAATGTCATCACCAGCATGTGCAACAAGAGATACGTCATGTTTATGGCTAGAATATTCCTTTTATTTCCAGTTATAGTTTTCCCATAAAATCTCTATTGAAAATAATCTCCATGCAGTCATTGAATGTTATTGCTTGGAACAGAAATGCTAAAACAATTTGCTTATTTAGGATCTTGCGCCGTTCCCAGCATTTCGAAGTGTCTCGATCTCTCATGAAATATCTTTTCAGCCAGAGCAGTAGTAATGTGAGTCCGTGGCTTTTCTTGTCATGTATTTTATGGGATTGTGTTACCTCTATAATATATTTTGTATTCCTCCCATGTGTATTAGAGTACAATGAGTAAATAATTCTATGTTGACGCTTTTCTCCCAGATATTTTATAGCTATGATTGGCACTCTCTCAAGAGTTGGTCATTAAAAAATAGAATAATTTTGGGGGATCCACGAATGATAAAAGGCAGAACTTGTACATCATACTAAGGTCCAAAAAATACTGGTACACATCTTCACAATTAGATTTCTTTAGTCTTCTACCTATCCTCTTTTCTGACTATATAAGCCCCCTCTAGAACTAGGTAAGCAGGGGGAGGCAGACCTTGCCCCAGGAGGCGAAGGGCAGGAGAACAAGAAGGTCCCTGGAAAATCCTGAAGGTCATGCTCTGGAGACAAAATCCTAAGGAGTGGTGGGGGTGAGGAAGGGAAGGTTGCAGGGGAAGAAGCTGGAAACAAAGTCCAATGGGAAAGAGCCTAGCAGAACTAGCAGGATGGGGGCAGAGGAAGGAATGATTTGGGTGATTTCCATAAATGCAGATGAGGTGTGTAAAACTTGGTACGTGAGATCTGGTGCACTGAAATGAATGTGGCGTTGGAGTTGGATCTAGACTCAAATCTTGCTTCATAAGCTGGCTTGGATAAACAGTCCATTAGACTATTGGATCAGAATGATCTGGAGCATATGTTATTAGAGGAATCCTAGACTCTACTGTAGACCTTCTGCATTAGTATTTCTGGGGGTGGGGCCCAGGAACGTGCATTTGAACTCACCACTTAGGTGACTGTTCTGCTCTACGTAAGAGTACTCTACAGCCTTGATGCCTAAGGTGTGGTCTATGGTTCAGGACCAGCAGCATCGGCATCACCTGGGAACTTGTGAGAAATGTAAATCCTCAGTCCCTATCCAAGCCCTGCTGAATTTGGATCTATATTGACTCTATCAGATTCCCTAGGTGATTCAGGTACTCACTAAGGTTTGGGAAGGTCTGATCTATAGGGGTTTTGTGGGGATTAAAGACACGAAATATAAAGTGTCTGCCATATTATAGGCACACATGCTCTTTGTTACCACTTCCTTTTTGATCAAGTAGAAGATAGTGATCTGGGAGGGCCCACGGGTATAAGATTAGGGTAAACAGCTGTCTTGCTCTCCCTTTCCCTTGGGATCTATGCCCACTGCTCTTATGCTTCCCAGCTTTCCAGCATATTCTACACAAACCTTTCTTTCTTGAAAGCACATCACGTTCTTCTTCTTCTATCAACGCGTCAAACAGATGTGTTTTGGTGGCTCCCGTACCAACACTTCAGGGCGGAATCAGAAGACACGGCTTTAACTCTTGGTTTGGCTAATTGTTGTCTAAGACCTTGGGTCGACCTTGCTCAGTCTCAATTGTCTCAGTTCTAAAAAGAGTATAATGATGGTGGAAATGATACACTTTATCATACTAAAACCTAAGAGTCCTATCTGCCCCTATTACCTTTGGGGTGTCAATTGGCAAGAGATGATAAAAAAGCATGAGAGTCAATATTTTCTTTTAAGTTTTAAACACTTCAATACTGTGAATAAATTTTATGAAATTCTCTGTTCTGCTCTGATGACAAAAATCTACTTTTAGAAATAGGGGAGGGGGCGCCTGAATGGCTGGGTGAAGCATCTAACTTCGGCTCAGTTCATGACCTCATGGGTTGTGAGTTCAAACCCCGCATCAGGCTCTCTGCTATCAGCACAGAGCCTGCTTTGGATCCTCTGTCCCCCTCCCTCTCTGCCCCTCCCTTGCTCGTGCTCTCTCTCTCTCTCTCTCTCTAGAATAAATAAACATTAAAAAAATAAAAATAAAAAAATAGCGTGTAAATAATCTATAATAAAAAGTGAATTTAGGGGCACCTGGGTGGCTAAGTTAAGCCTCAAACTTTGGCTCAGGTCATGATCTCATGGTTCGTGGGTTCAAGCCCTGCATCAGGCTCTGTGCTGACAGCTCAGAACCTGGAGCCTGCTTGGGATTCTGTGTCTCCCTCTCCCTCCCTCTCTCTCTCTCTCTCTCTCTCTGCCCCTCCCCCACCCGCACACTGTCTGCCTCTCTCTCTCTTAAAAATAAATAAACATTAAAAAAAGTTTTTAAAAAGTGAATTTAGGTATAAATTCACAAAACTTAAAAATTTACCCATCCTTAGAAAAGCGTGCGGTCCAAATTCTTGATTTTTATGGCAATAGAAACAACGGAGTGTCTTTTAAAAATGACGTCAAGCTAGTTAATGGATGTGCTTGATTTTAATTGGCATAATTGATTTGCAAAAAGTTCTATTTAATGCTGTGTTTCTAAGTAAAAACATACCTCTCTTAATGAATGTTTAATTCCCTACAGTACATTCTATTAATTCATTAGTTTCAACACTTAACTGGCTTATAGCTAACAGTTCTGAAATGAAATTTAATTCCATCAGTTGCAAGGAGTGCATTTGGTGATCACTTTGTCTTGGAAGGAAAATGGGAAGTTCCATTACTCTCAAAGGTGTGCATGGCTGATGTTCTCTCTCTCTCTCTCTCTCTCTTTTAAATGTTTACTTATTCTTGAGAGAGCGAGAGAGGCAGACCATGAGTGGGGGAGGGGCAGAGAGAGGGAGACACAGAATCCGAGGCAGGCTCCAGGCTCTGAGCTGCAGCACGGAGCCCAACGCGGGGCTCGAACCCACAAACCGCAACATCATGACCTGAGCCCTAGTTGGATGCTCAACCGACTGAGCCACCCAGATACTCCATGGCTGATGTTTTCTAATGGCCTTTTCAGTGCCTTTTACATGGCACTGTGGGTCCTGGGTGGATTGTGTGTTAGAGTAGATTCGAATAGCTTTTTTTTTTTAATTTTTTTTTTTAACGTTTATTTATTTTTGAGATAGAGAGACAGAGCATGAACGGGGGAGGAGCAGAGAGAGAGAGGGAGACACAGAATCGGAAGCAGGCTCCAGGCTCTGAGCCATCAGCCCAGAGCCCGACGCGGGGCTCGAACTCACGGACCGCGAGATGGCGAGATCGTGACCTGAGCTGAAGTCGGACACTCAACCGACTGAGCCACCCAGGCGCCCCTCGAATAGCATTTTGAAGAAAAGCTTGGCCCCATCTGTGCACATTTCCTACTTCACTTCTCTGGAATACCCCATTTTTTAGACCTCTGTTTCTTGTAGCTTTTAGACGTCACTTCCTCAAGAAGGCCTTTGTGGGCCACCAGCCACCAGACTGGGATAATCCCTCCTCCTCATTACATCCTCTCAGCAACCTCTCCTTCCTCCCTCAGAACTGATTCATTGTAGTTTCTTAGGCTAAATTCTCTCTCATCGGTGGTTTCACAGGGACCTTTGGCAATACCTGGAGACACTTGTGCTTGTCACGACTGGTGAAATTGCTATGGGTACATAGTAGCTAGTGTCCAGGAATGCTGCTAAACCTCCCACAGGACAGCCCCACAACCAAGATTTATGCAGCCCCACAGGTACAGCGCTACAGTTGAGAAATCCTGTTCTAGATTGTATTGTCACTTCCGTGAGAACTGCAGTGGCCACACCTGCCCCGATCAGCTCTGTTTTCCTAGCATGTAAACAGGCCTCTGGGAAAGAAGAAGCTTTCCAGAAATGTGTGTTGAATTACTCTGAACTAATCGCGTGAATGAACGAATGACAAAGGACAGCACCCTTTCATTTAGTGCATTATTAAAACCTATAAATTGGCTTCCAAAAGCAAATAGTGCTATCAGGGACTGTTACCAAGTTTGCTGCGGCTCTCGGCTTTTCAGTTTAGTTGGCAGAATTACTACTGGAGTATTTAAAAAGATACGCAGTTTGTGCCTTCCTACGTATGAAAAAATATCTTAAGATTAAGCAAGATCACTGAGCTGTGAACCTGGACCGCTGGGGTCACTTCTCCAACCTCTGAGTTGCTTCTAATAAACTGTGAATTGGTCTGTCAGTATCAGCCTCCACTGGGAATCACTGCGAGAAACAGCTCAATAGGTGTGAATGTCCTGAAGGGGATGCTGGAAATTTCCCTCATTACGTCACATAGTTGTTCTTACTAGGGCTTTATGGAATAAAGTGTCCTTTGGTTTCTGCAGTGACTCTGTCTTGTTTTTATCTTAGAATTATTATGAATTACAGAATTGTTGTATTGCATTGGTGGCATTGGCTACCAAGAAGCTTAAATACAAATTTCTAGCTCATTTTTATCAAGCATGTAGGATGTCATGATTTGCTCACCCCTGGCTATCTTTTTAAAATTTTATTTTTCCTTTACTTTGCTTTTCATAAACTTTTTATCCCTTCACCTCTCTCCTTTCCCTCATTTTTTCTTTTCTTTTCCTTTTTTTTTTTTCTTTCTAAATATGCTTTGGAAATAGTGTTCTCTTCAAAAAGGACATTTTGAGAAGTAACTTACTTAATCCATAAGTATTTGAGTGCCTATTTTATTACAACTGTAGCTGTTTGGCAATAAAACTTACAGCATGCCCTGGGCACTTAAAACTTTATCAAAATGTTCATCACAAAGCATGAGTATTTCTACAGAGTTAAGAGCATGAAACATTCATGGCACTCTGTGCTTGCTGTTTCTGGAGCCTAGTCCCAGAGAGCAATCCAAGGGATGTCCTTCAGATGTCTGAGAAGAGAAAAAGTGAGAGAAGGCTACAGTAATCAAATTGTCTCACGACTAACATGACCAATTTCCTGTCCACTCAGCACATATCATGGCTGGTCACACATTTTAATTCCTTTCTAACCTTTTGAGGTTTTGCTAAATTGAGTTGGTTTGGCTGTCCCATACTTACACGATGTGCGAGTGGGCCTCTTGCCAGTATTTCAGGATTCTCCTTGCCTCTGCTAAAAAAGAAATAATGACTATTGAAAAACAACAGATTTTTAAGTGCAGCACATTCTTTGTAAAATTTGGGGATGGGAGTGGAGTTGGGGACTCATGAGCAAAAAGCCAATCAAAAAATCACTCACCCAATGAATCGCTGCGCTGTAACAACTATTATCATTCTGATAAATTCCACTGTTTTATGCATGCATAATGACGCGTGCTTTTTTTTTTTTAATAGAAATGGGATATTTTACATATTCCTCTGCAATTCTGGTATACTTTCGCTTGGTACTTCCTTTCCATGTCCTGGAACATTGCTCTGCTCTATATATCAGTTTTGGTCACTGGGTGTTATTCTGTTGTATGGGTGTGTCCTACTTGATTAACCAGTTCAATATAGTTAGACATTTAAGTTATTTCCATTTTGTGTTATTATGGTGTGTGTGTGCGTGTGTGTGTGTGTGTGTGTAAGTACACATGCTTTTTAATCAGCTTGATTCTATAATCCAAAGTCAAACAGTTGATAACTTTAAAATTTCCTTGAGACACAAATATAGAATTAATTCCATTGTGGGCTGGTATAGCAGGGTAATTTTGTAATGTACATTTGCATTAATAGTTAAATACTTCATTGTCCTATTTAGTTGGAGAAATAATTGTTTAAGGAAATTAAAGAAATGTAAGGAAATCAAACAACGTGTGCAGCCTAATTCATCATTGTATGCAGTATGCTTCTGTCTAGGCTAGGAGCATGAAGTAAATGCTAAATCTTAATTTAAAGCAACATTAGTGGTGTATCTTAGAGACCAAGAATTTCAGATGGGCATTTTTCTTTTTAAAGCAGAACGTGGAGAAAATATCTTAGAGATTGAATTTCAGTGAGCAAATTGTTGATCAAAATTAATGTGCCACTTTCAGAGCATAACGACCCAATCTTCTTTCACATAAAAGAATTAGGAGGACTATTTTATTTTCACAAATAACTGAAAAAGAGGTAGAGATAAAAGGGATGGGGAGGGAAAAGACCGACAAATCCCTGTAGACATCCCTGATTTACAGGTGGGATTCAAAAGTGCCTGCTGTGTGAAAAAGGCACCATTATGAAGAAACTCTCCTCAAATTACTCAGTCGGAAAAAAGTGAAAAACGACTCTCAGTACACCCTTTCAGTATTGTCGCCCCGCCACAGCAAATTAAATTCATTCAGGTTGACTTCATGGTATGCACCACTTGAAAACCTTTTTCTTGCCTAACCCCCCTCCCCTCAACCCCATGAACTGGTTACCCTGGAAACACGGCAAGGAGAGAATAACTGATCCAAGTACAGTGTTAGTAAACAGCACAGCTCAAATACACTAGAGGAACATTCCAGCTTGCTCTGCTGCCATCTTGGTTTTGGAGTCTGTTTCCTGCTTTGCAACATTTGGCAAATATCTTCCTTCTTACACTCTGAGGTGAAGACTGAATAAGAATGTAGGGATCACGAAGCATTGTTTTGATGCTACGGAAAGATTGGATTTTGACTGACACATGGGTTCGCTTGAATGGGTTTTAGGACCAGGTGTTAAAAAAATTTCCCCTAAACATCCAGGAGCTCAGGAAGGACCATTTCTACCCCATGCTGAGATTTGTAAGCAAAGGCTCTAGGAGGTTCCTCCTGGTGGGGTCTTTACTACCATTGATTTGCAACAGGAGAATGAGGTCAACATATGGGCCTCGTTCGGGAAGCTCTGAGTCATTCTGTCTGCCCTCTGTCATACCTTTTCAACTTTAGTAGCATTTTTCCCGCAGTGTGATGATTAGAACCGCATATCTTCACCCAAAAGTAAGTTCAGTGGTGCCCGCCAGGGCACCCCATCAGCTCCTCCGGCCTTACCCTCTCTGTCCTGGTCGTTGCTCCCTCCCAGAGAGACCTGGTGGCCTTATAGAGCACACGCTAACGAGAGCATCGGGCGGATGTTGCATTTTTTGGACGACACTTAAATGTCTTGTGTGAAGGCATGCTGTGAGGGGACTTAGCTGTCAGACTAATTTTTAAATGATCTTTCAGCACACTCTGCTCTTAATAGTAAGACCCATGGCTTTGGGAAAGGATATGAAGCCATTCTGACTCTGCTCAACAGGAAACTCCATGTCTCGTACAAGAAAAAGTCTCTGTCTATCTGACCTGTAGTTAACTCAAGCTTTTCTTCAGCGGGTCTGAAATGTGGGGAAGTAGCCTGAAGGAAAGTGTTTGAAGACTGTGCTGTGTGTGTCTGTATACACGTACTGTGTGTGTGTGTGTGTGTGTGTGTGTGTGTGTGTGTGTGTCATCTGTCCCCGGGGCCCGAGGGCAGGACCGGGCCTTCCTGTGCCTCGCAGCTCCGGCTTCTGTTGGAAAGCAGGTACACAAAGCCTTCTTTAACTCGCCCGCCAGGAGCGGTGAGATGAAACGTGCCCGCTGATGCTTAACAGATCTGTCCCCTAAGACGCCTCTCCTCGGAACATGGCGTTTGTTGACTCTGGGTGAAGCTTTTGGTAGTTTCGCTCTGTGAGATTTGGCCAGCGGCCTTTGTGTTGATTGCCATATTCCCTAGCCAGAAATGTCGGTTACCAGTTTTCTTTCTTCAAATGCTCATTAAGCCTTTTGTATATTTTCCTCTCTGATATCCCAGGAATTAGTGGTGACATGTGTCATTTTCATAGCATTGAACTTCCTAAGGAACAAGGTATACAATCATTAGCAATTCTCCACATTGTAGGGGTTCAAATGTCTGAGGACATTGCACTTTCTTTTTAACTGTGAGCAAATGAAAATGGGTACATTTATAATGTTGTTTAGCTCATTTTACTCCTATTTATTATAGACATAAGAACCAGGGTGGTTATTTACAAGTGAAATAAGCCCATAAGCTTATTTCCAAAAAGCTCATTATAGGCAATAATTTTATCCTTCAACGGCTCGTTTGAGGTAATAACATTGCCTGACGTGGGTTTCCTATCTTCTGATCCCATCAGAGAATGACAGCTCTATGGGAATCTTCCATCTGTTCGGGTAATGAGAAAAAAAGGAGCCAGTAGGAAGGCAGAAAGCAAAGACGAAGAGCCTGGGCCATCAACAGGCAGGGTGATCACTTTGTGAGGAGTTATAAATAAGTTGTGGTTCTGGACAGTTGTCACAGCCCTGCTTCTATTGGACCGTTAGGCAGCATGCCCGTGATGGTTTCCCCAGATGTCTCTGACGGCTCTAAATCTCTGCCTTTGGTCTCAGGAGGACCCCTTCCCACAAGTGGTCGATTTTTGTGCCTCAAACTGCCCAGTCTGTGGGTCTCCAGAGGCTTGTATTCCATACATATTCTAATTTTAATATTAGAGTTCTCAAACAGTTCTATTCTCTTTAGAGGAGGGTGGCCCAGGGCCTCACCAGAATCTTCCTTTGGGATTTAGAGCACAGAGGGGCCAGAAATGGGCTTTGGAACCCCACGTTGTATGTTTCAGAATTGTCGTCTAAGACTCATCTTCAAAGAGAAATTCCAGATCTCAGAATTGGATAGGAATCCGATTAGTGAAAATGTCCAACTCTGCTGCCCCTCACCAAGTTCTCTCTATCAGGATCTGTAACAGGCACTCTGTATGACTTTTCTCACTCAGTTTCTGTGGTAGAGACTATTACTATTTTCCTTTTTTTTTTTTTTTTTTGGATGAGGGCATCATCCTGAAATGCAGACCCATGTTGCCAATTCCCTGCCTCCACAACTTTTGAATTCAACCAAAGCAAAACCAAACTCATTCTCTCTTCCCTGAATTTCCATTTCATTCCCCTTTGTTTCCTATGTTTCTTGATGGAATCACTACCCATCTGTTAAGAATTGTGAGTGGTCTGAGATTTTGCCCTACTCTATAGGCTAACAAATTTGCCTACCACAGTTTCCTGGATGCCGGCAGTAAGACGCGAGTCTCCTGGGTCAGAGACAGCCGTCTTTCTTACTCCTGCACAGCAAGCAACATGAGCTTCATGATGGTGTAGGTTTCCCCCCGCCCCAATCCCCCACCGAATCCTACAGAGATGACGTGGAGTGATTCCGATGGATGTCGTGCACGTACTGGGTTTGCATCATCACCGCAGTATAATGAGCTGCAAGCAAAACCATACAACATGTGATCCAGAGGGAAATGTTGTCTTTATTATACTGGACAGTAAAAAGTGTCATGGTGGGATACTAAGTTTCAACACTGTTTACTCACAGACAGACTTAAAAAGATAATTTGGACAAAGGTGGGGCTTACTCTCCTATGAGGAAATTGCTACTTCACGTTCTGTGCCTTGCTCTCATCATGACTTCTGTCTTCCTTGTCCTTTGGCTTCTTGTCTAGCTGAAGAACTCTATTCATCCTTCAAGGCTTGGCTTCGTCACCTGCCACCCACCTACCTGTATGATAGCTTTTCCTTCCACAGGCATCCTAAGAAATTCCACATATTCCTTTATTCCAGAGCTTCTTGCGGGAGTACTGTTCATCTGTTTGCCTTCTTGTCCAACTGTGAGCAGCTGGGGGGACCTGTTTGCTGTCTTTGTGGCCCTTCCAGAGTGCACCGTCAGGTGTCCAGTGGAGCTCTGCATTATCCGATAATCTTCTGCCAAGTTCATCTTGTGCTTCGTCCACAGCACTGTCTCTCTCTTGAACAATCAGTCATTCTTTTCCTTCTAAAATGGTCTGTGACGCTAATGAAGACACCACATCTGTATTTCTGTCAGGAGTCAATCTGACATTGTAGAAATACCAAACTTTATTTAATTTGATAGTTAAGAAAAAAAAATGGCAAACTACCCATTACTTTTTTTGTCTGTTTGTGTGTGTGCCTGTTATGAAGTACCTGTGTGGATGCCAGGTAGAGCGTGTATAACTTCCCCAAAGAGAAAAATTAATCTCAACCCTTTACCTGGTTTTGGTTATTCTGCTTTTCTATCAGTAATATTGAAGAATGTACCCATTTTTATTATAAACCTTTAAAATAATGAGTTTGGAGTAGCCCGTCTTTAATTGAGTTTGGGCTACTTTTTGAGAGAATTTGCGGCTGCCAAGAAGAGAACGTGGCAAACATATATATGCACATTTCAAAATAACATCCATTCCCATTTTTTATTCCTTGAGCAGAATTCAAATTTGGTTGGGCTTCTTTCCATTTCTGCAAATTCTGGAAATTCCAAAATCATTTCATTCTAACCTCATTGGAAAAACCATGTAACTACTTTTGCAATGAATTGATAACCAGTCAAATATATTGCCATGCATTTCACATAAAAAGATAAATCCCACCCACTGGAGGATTAATGAAGGAAAAGCATAAAACCATGCTAAATCCCTAACACTGGTGACTTTTATGAAATTGTTTTAGGTTTCATAGAAATATCAATCTGTTATTCATAAAGTGTATTACCTGGGTTGTTACTGATCCAATCCTTTAGATGGTATGTTAGGCAGGACATTTGAGTCAGGTTCCTGGAAAATTGCTTGATTACTATCGAAGCTCATTTAAAACTAAGGTTTTGTTTTTAACCCAGGAAATCTATAAGAAATTAAATTTGTTTTATGCTTCATAGAGGGAGATGTGAATATAAAAATCCCTTAAAAAGGTAGTATTTAAAAAGTAGTAAAAAAACATTTTTAATTGGTTGAATTGTTTTCGTTAAGTGTATGAATAGTGGTAAGTTTTTCCTTAATGAAAGACCATGCAATTAAGATAAATTTCAAACTTTGTCTCTTGGACTGAGTCTATGTGACA
Source organism: Panthera pardus (assembly GCF_024362965.1). Taxonomy (NCBI): domain Eukaryota; kingdom Metazoa; phylum Chordata; class Mammalia; order Carnivora; family Felidae; genus Panthera; species Panthera pardus. Next base: position 20,905,574 of record NW_026527002.1, read on the forward strand.
ATAGACTAAGTGTCAATAGACTATGTGACTGAGTCTAGGTGCCAATTAATAAGTGAAGACTTAGGTTGCTCAGGTGTTTTGATGTGTTCAATATGACATAATTGAGATGAATCTTTTTCTGAAACTAGTGATTCAGTTAGAGTTGTTGTTTTCTGTATATACAGATAAATAAGCTATATAACTTTTACAACATCCCAGATATATTAGCTATTTCCTGTGACCGGGTTTCTCACCCTAAATCCTACGAACAGTGTTTAAGTTTTTAAAGACTGCTTTGTGAGTGAATGAATGAAAGAAGGGGTAAAAGGAGGAGCAGGGAAGGAAAGAAGGGAGCACACGCCATAGTCAGCTAAGAGACAGCCAGTCAAGACAATTTTGCTTTCTTGAGTGGCATTCAGAAATAATTGATATATATTGTTTATAGACACTTACTTGGGTATTAAAAATAATTCTTGGGGCACTAGGTGTCTCAGTCAGTTGAGAGTCAGTTGAGCACTCGACTCTTGATTTTTGGCTCAGGTCCTGATGTTAGTTAGGGTTGTGGGATCAAGACACACACTGAGAGTATTTCTCTCCCTCTTTCCCTCTCTGCTGCTTGTGCTCTCTCCCTAAAACAAACAAACAAACAAACAAACAAACAAACAAAATTCTGGTTTTTACCTTTATTTTCAAAAGTCATATGTGCTTTTTGTAGACAATTTGGTTAATATAAAATGAAATTGACAAAATTACAAATCTCTGTCTCATTTAAAGTAATAGGTAGAGAAAAGGATATTTTTTTTTTATTTTTTTTATTTTTTTTATTTTTATTTTTTAATATATGAAATTTACTGTCAAATTGGTTTCCATACAACACCCAGTGCTCATCCCAAAAGGTGCCCTCCTCAATACCCATCACCCACCCTGCCCTCCCTCCCACCCCCCATCAACCCTCAGTTTGTTCTCAGTTTTTAACAGTCTCTAATGCTTTGGCTCTCTCCCACTCTAACCTCTTTTTTTTTTTTTTTTCCTTCCCCTCCCCCATGGGTTTCTGTTATGTTTCTCAGGATCCACATAAGAGTGAAACCATATGGTATCTGTCTTTCTCTGTATGGCTTATTTCACTTAGCATCACACTCTCCAGTTCCATCCATGTTGCTACAAAAGGCCATATTTCATTTTTTCTCATTGCCACGTAGTATTCCATTGTGTATATAAACCACAATTTCTTTATCCATTCATCAGTTGATGGACATTTAGGCTCTTTCCATAATTTGGCTATTGTTGAGAGTGCTGCTATAAACATTGGGGTACAAGTGCCCCTATGCATCAGTACTCCTGTATCCCTTGGATAAATTCCTAGCAGTGCTATTGCTGGGTCATAGGGTAGGTCTATTTTTAATTTTCTGAGGAACCTCCACACTGCTTTCCAGAGCGGCTGCACCAATTTGCATTCCCACCAACAGTGCAAGAGGGTTCCTGTTTCTCCACATCCTCTCCAGCATCTATAGTCTCCTGATTTCTTCATTTTGGCCACTCTGACTGGCGTGAGGTGGTATCTGAGTGTGGTTTTGATTTGTATTTCCCTGATAAGGAGCGACGTTGAACATCTTTTCATGTGCCTGTTGGCCATCCGGATGTCTTCTTTAGAGAAGTGTCTATTCATGTTTTCTGCCCATTTCTTCACTGGGTTATTTGTTTTTCGGGTGTGGAGTTTGATGAGCTCTTTATAGATTTTGGATACTAGCCCTTTGTCCGATGTGTCATTTGCAAATATCTTTTCCCATTCCGTTGGTTGCCTTTTAGTTTTGTTGGTTGTTTCCTTTGCTGTGCAGAAGCTTTTTATCTTCATAAGGTCCCAGTAATTCACTTTTGCTTTTAATTCCCTTGCCTTTGGGGATGTGCCGAGTAAGAGATTGCTACGGCTGAGGTCAGAGAGGTCTTTTCCTGCTTTCTCCTCTAAGGTTTTGATGGTTTCCTGTCTCACATTCAGGTCCTTTATCCATTTTGAGTTTATTTTTGTGAATGGTGTGAGAAAGTGGTCTAGTTTCAACCTTCTGCATGTTGCTGTCCAGTTCTCCCAGCACCATTTGTTAAAGAGACTGTCTTTTTTCCATTGGATGTTCTTTCCTGCTTTGTCAAAGATGAGTTGGCCATACGTTTGTGGGTCTAGTTCTGGGGTTTCTATTCTATTCCATTGGTCTATGTGTCTGTTTTTATGCCAATACCATGCTGTCTTGATGATGACAGCTTTGTAGTAGAGGCTAAAGTCTGGGATTGTGATGCCTCCTGCTTTGGTCTTCTTCTTCAAAATTACTTTGGCTATTCGGGGCCTTTTGTGGTTCCATATGAATTTTAGGATTGCTTGTTCTAGTTTCGAGAAGAATGCTGGTGCAATTTTGATTGGGATTGCATTGAATGTGTAGATAGCTTTGGGTAGTATTGACATTTTGACAATATTTATTCTTCCAATCCATGAGCAGGGAATGTCTTTCCATTTCTTTATATCTTCTTCAATTACCTGCATAAGCTTTCTATAGTTTTCAGCATACAGATCTTTTACATCTTTGGTTAGATTTATTCCTAGGTATTTTATGCTTCTTGGTGCAATTGTGAATGGGATCAGTTTCTTCATTTGTCTTTCTGTTGCTTCATTGTTAGTGTATAAGAATGCAACTGATTTCTGCACATTGATTTTGTATCCTGCAACTTTGCTGAATTCATGGATCAGTTCTAGCAGACTTCTGGTGGAGTCTATCGGATTTTCCATGTATAATATCATGTCATCTGCAAAAAGCGAAAGCTTGACTTCATCTTTGCCAATTTTGATGCCTTTGATTTCCTTTTGTTGTCTGATTGCTGATGCTAGAACTTCCAGCACTATATTAAACAGCAGCGGTGACAGTGGGCATCCCTGTCGTGTTCCTGATCTCAGGGAAAAAGCTCTCAGTTTTTCCCCGTTGAGGATGATGTTAGCTGTGGGCTTTTCATAAATGGCCTTTATGATCTTTAAGTATGTTCCTTCTATCCCGACTTTCTCAAGGGTTTTTATTAAGAAAGGGTGCTGGATTTTGTCAAAGGCCTTTTCTGCATCGATTGACAGGATCATATGGTTCTTCTCTTTTTTTTTGTTAATGTGATGTATCACGTTGATCGATTTGCGAATGTTGAACCAGCCCTGCATCCCAGGAATGAATCCCACTTGATCATGGTGAATAATTCTTTTTATATGCTGTTGAATTCGATTTGCTAGTATCTTATTGAGAATTTTTGCATCCATATTCATCAGGGATATTGGCCTGTAGTTCTCTTTTTTTACTGGGTCTCTGTCTGGTTTAGGAATCAAAGTAATACTGGCTTCATAGAATGAGCCTGGAAGTTTTCCTTCCCTTTCTATTTCTTGGAATAGCTTGAGAAGGATAGGTATTATCTCTGCTTTAAATGTCTGGTAGAACTCCCCTGGGAAGCCATCTGGTCCTGGACTCTTATTTGTTGGGAGATTTTTGATAACCGATTCAATTTCTTCGCTGGTGATGGGTCTGTTCAAGCTTTCTATTTCCTCCTGATTGAGTTTTGGAAGAGTGTGGGTGTTTAGAAATTTGTCCATTTCTTCCAGGTTGTCCAATTTGCTGGCATATAATTTTTCATAGTATTCCCTGATAATTGTTTGTATCTCTGAGGGATTGGTTGTAATCATTCCATTTTCATTCATGATTTTATCTATTTGGGTCATCTCCCTTTTCTTTTTGAGAAGCCTGGCTAGAGGTTTGTCAATTTTGTTTATTTTTTCAAAAAACCAACTCTTGGTTTCGTTGATCTGCTCTACAGTTTTTTTAGATTCTATATTGTTTATTTCTGCTCTGATCTTTATGATTTCTCTTCTTCTGCTGGGTTTAGGCTGCCTTTGCTGTTCTGCTTCTACTTCCTTTAGGTGTGCTGTTAGATTTTGTATTTGGGATTTTTCTTGTTTCTTGAGATAGGCCTGGATTGCAATGTATTTTCCTCTCAGGACTGCCTTCGCTGCATCCCAAAGCGTTTGGATTGTTGTATTTTCATTTTCGTTTGTTTCCATATATGTTTTAATTTCTTCTCTAATTGCCTGGTTGACCCACTCATTCGTTAGTAGGGTGTTGTTTAACCTCCATGCTTTTGGAGGTTTTCCAGACTTTTTCCTGTGGTTGATTTCAAGCTTCATAGCATTGTGGTCTGAAAGTATGCATGGTATAATTTCAATTCTTGTAAACTTATGAAGGGCTGTTTTGTGACCCAGTATATGATCTATCTTGGAGAATGTTCCATGTGCACTCGAGAAGAAAGTATATTCTGTTGCTTTGGGATGCAGAGTTCTAAATATATCTGTCAAGTCCATCTGATCCAATGTATCATTCAGGGCCCTTGTTTCTTTATTGACTGTGTGTCTAGATGATCTATCCATTTCTGTAAGTGGGGTGTTAAAGTCCCCTGCAATGACCACATTCTTATCAATAAGGTTGCTTATGTTTATGAGTAATTGTTTTATATATCTGGGGGCTCGGGTATTTGGCGCATAGACATTTATAATAGTTAGCTCTTCCTGGTGGATAGACCCTGTGATTATTATATAATGCCCTTCTTCATCTCTTGTTACAGCCTTTAATTTAAAGTCTAGTTTGTCTGATATAAGTATGGCTACTCCAGCTTTCTTTTGGCTTCCAGGAGCATGATAAATAGTTCTCCATCCCCTCACTCTCAATCTAAAGGTGTCCTCAGATCTAAAATGAGTCTCTTGTAGACAGCAAATAGATGGGTCTTGTTTTTTTATCCATTCTGATACCCTATGTCTTTTAGTTGGCGCATTTAATCCATTTACATTCAGTGTTATTATAGAAAGATACGGGTTTAGAGTCATTGTGATGTCTGTATGTTTTATGCTTGTAGTGATGTCTCTGGTACTTTGTCTCACAGGATCCCCCTTAGGATCTCTTGTAGGGCTGGTTTCGTGGTGACAAATTCCTTCAGTTTTTGTTTGTTTGGGAAGACCTTTATCTCTCCTTCTATTCTAAATGACAGACTTGCTGGATAAAGGATTCTCGGCTGCATATTTTTTCTGTTTAGCACACTGTAGATATCGTGCCAAGCCTTTCTGGCCTGCCAAGTTTCAAAGGAGAGATCAGTCACGAGTCTTATAGGTCTCCCTTTATATGTGAGGGCACGTTTATCCCTTGCTGCTTTCAGAATTTTCTCTTTATCCTTGTATTTTGCCAGTTTCACTATGATATGTCGTGCAGAAGATCGATTCAAGTGACGTCTGAAGGGAGTTCTCTGTGCCTCTTGGATTTCAATGCCTTTTTCCTTCCCCAGTTCAGGGAAGTTCTCAGCTATAATTTGTTCAAGTACCCCTTCAGCACCCTTCCCTCTCTCTTCCTCCTCTGGGATACCAATTATGCGTATATTATTTTTTTTTAGTGTATCACTCAGTTCTCTAATTTTCCCCTCATACTCCTGGATTTTTTTATCTCTCTTTCTTTCAGCTTCCTCTTTCTCCATAACTTTATCTTCTAGTTCACCTATTCTCTCCTCTGCCTCTTCAAGCCGAGCCATCGTGGAATCCATTTTGTTTTGCAATTCGTTTAAAGCGTTTTTCAGCTCCTCGTGACTGTTCCTTAGTCCCTCGATCTTTGTGGCAAGAGATTCTCTGCTGTCCTGTATACTGTTTTCAAGCCCAGCGATTAATTTTATGACTATTATTCTAAATTCACTTTCTGTTATATTATTTAAATCCTTTTTGATCAGTTCATTAGCTGTTGTTATTTCCTGGAGATTCTTCTGAGGGGAATTCTTCCGTTTGGTCATTTTGGAGAGTCCCTGGCGTGGTGAGGACCTGCAGTGCACTTCCCCTGTGCTGTGGTGTATAACTGGAGTTAGTGGGCGGGGCCGCAGTCCGACCCGATGTCTGCCCCCAGCCCACTGCTGGGGCCACAGTCAGACTGGTGTGTGCCTTCTCTTCCCCTCTCCTAGGGGCGGGATTCACTGTGGGGTGGCGTGTCCCGTCTGGGCTACTTGCACACTGCCAGGCTTGTGTTGCTGGGGATCTGGCGTATTAGCTGGGGTGGGTAGGCAAGGTGCACGGGGGCTGGAGGGGCAGGCTTAGCTCGCTTCTCCTTAGGTGATCCACTTCAGGAGGAGCCCTGTGGCAGCGGGAGGGAGTCAGATCCGCTGCCGGAGGTTTGGCTCCGCAGAAGCACAGAGTTGGGTGTTTGCGCGGAGCGAGCAAGTTCCCTGGCAGGAACTGGTTCCCTTTGGGATTTTGGCTGGGGGATGGGCGGGGGAGATGGCGCTGGTGAGCGCCTTTGTTCCCCGCCAAGCTGAGCTCTGCCGTCCGGGGGCTCAGCAGCTCTCCCTCCCTTTGTCCTCCAGCCTTCCCGCTTTCCGAGCGGAGCTGTTAACTTCTGACCTCCCAGACGCTAAGTCGCGCTTGCTGTCGGAACACAGTCCGTCCGGCCCCTCTGCTTTTGCCAGCCAGACTCGGGGGCTCTGCTTGGCCGGCGAGCCGCCCCTCCGCCCCGGCTCCCTCCCGCCAGTCCGTGGAGCGCGCACCGCCTCGCCGCCCTTCCTACCCTCTTCCGTGGGCCTCTGGTCTGCGCTTGACTCCGGAGACTCCCTTCTGCTAATCCTCTGGCGGTTTTCTGGGTTCTTTAGGCAGGTGTAGGTGGAATCTAAGTGATCGGCAGGACGCGCTGTGAGCCCCGCGTCCTCCTACGCCGCCATCTTCCGGAACCCCTCGAGAAAAGGATATTTTTAATCTCGATATATGTTCTGGGGTCCAGGTCATCTCTGTTGACCCTGCCCTTAGAGACGGGTGTTCACAGCTTTAAGTTCCTTGTGGGTTGTTTTCAGGCCCTGCTGAGAAGCTATTTTGAAAATGTGCACTATTAATCACCAGGGTTACTTACTTAGAGAACCTGTAATGGATAAAAACTAATCATGGCCATTTCTTAAAGAACAATTCAAAGACTCCTTTGATAATGGATAAAAAGTTTGATGTCAAACTATAAAAATGGTAGTACATTGTCTTCTGTGGTTTACATAATGGACAAAGTTTATTCCTTCTTTTATATGTCTGTCTGCAAAATTTGCCATCAGATAAAGCCAGCTCAGTGGAAGACTGTTAAATCCCTCTAGACATTTTATCTGTAATTAAGGTGGTGTCTTCTGTAGGTAGAGTGCCATGGGTTAGAACACAGCAGCAAAAGTGCTAGGACTTCCTCAGGTGTGGCCAGATAAGGGACTTAACAGAACACCTAATCAGTTTGCACTTTGGTGTAAAAATAGAATTCTCCATGAAGAGAATTTAGATATTTAACAATTTATTAAAATTAGAAACTCAGATACTATACAGATACAGAGCAAGAATTAAAGGAGCACAAACAGGGGCTCCTGGGTAGCTCCGTTGGTGACCCATCGACTACTGATTTCCACTCAGGTCATGATTTCATAGTTGTGAGATTGAGCCCCATGGCGGACTCTGTGCTGGGCGTGAAGCCTGCTTGGGATATTCTCTCTCTCTCTCTCTCTCTCTCTCTCCCCCCGCCCCCCCCCCCATCTCTCTCTGCCCCTCCCACCCCTGCTTTTGCACGCTCTTTCTCTTTCAAAATAAATAAGTAAACATTAAAAAAAAATAAAACACACATGTCAAGGTAAAAATTGGTTTATTTTTTTCTTCTATACCTGTGTAATCACTCTTAGTGTCACGTTTGGGTCCTAGTCACAATTTCTTGCAATATACTTGGAGTTCTCCTGTTACTACTGGTTGGGCTACTTGTTGCTGATCCCGGGTAACTAGTCTTTGTGTGGCTAAAAGAGAATTGCTATCAATCGCAAGCAGCATCTCCTCTCTGTCTCTCCCCTTCCCTAAAGCTAAAACTATGCATGCCACGATTGTCCTTTCAGCCAATAACCAGCCACATTTAATTAGTGTATTCTTCTAGCTTGCTTCAGCAATATTCGATTAATGTTGAATAACTTACATAGCTCCTGTAATTTTGTGTTTTTTTTGTATAGTTTATTTGAGAGAGAGAGAGTGTGCGTGAGTGAGTGGGGGAGGGGCAGAGAGAGAGGGAGAGAGAGAATCCCAAGCAGGCTCTGGCTGTCAGCACAGAGCTCCATGCGGGGCTCAAACTCATGAACTGTGAGATCATGACCTGGGCCGAAATCAAGAGTCGGTCACTTAACTAACTGAGCCACCCTGCCCCCAGCTCCTGTATTCTGTTTACTGAATCTGCTGTAAGTTTCAAACTTCTCTCTGTCTCCTCATCCATCCATCCATCCATCCATCCATCCATCTTACTTTAAAAGAATTTAAGGCAGACTCTTAAAAGGAGTATGATATTTTTATTATGAATGTTTTGAAATGCCAGTTGAATTTATGTCAAATAGTAGCTTATTTATGTCAAATTCACTACTTGTCTCATCCTTTCAAGGGAAATATCAAACAGGATATTGAATGATTCAAAACATGAAAGTGACATCCTTGGAAAGACTCTCTTTTAAATTAATAACAAATCTGATACTTTTTGATTCCATAGGGAGATGACAAGGTGCCACACACAAATATAGCACTTTTGTTAGATAAATGACAGATTCAAACATTGGCCTTTGATAGATGAGGGAAATAGAAATTAGGATTTAAAAAACAAGGGATTTGAGATCAGTAGATCAGAGAATAAAGTGATTTGGGAGGGGAAATGACAGAAAAGGCGGTCATTGCAAACACAAGTGACCTTTATAAAAGGAAAATTACAGATCTCAGAAGGTTAAAGAATTCAGCCCAGAGCAGCAGGAGTAGCAACAACAACGATAACGGCAACAAAACCGTACCTGGAATATAGCAACATAATAATGTTTAATCACTTGCCAGAAAAGTAAGCAAACTAACTGTCCTTGAAGAGCATATTGATTAAGTGAAGGCGTATAGTATACTACGACTGGAGCTGAGTAGCTGTTTCCTTCTTTAATCATCCCAACGTTGGCATGGAAAACATTCCATTAAAGGGACGAATGTAGATTTGACAGGTGGAAAGTGCCACTGTGCTGGACATTATGACAGCTACACCTAACCGGTGCATACCGCTCATCAGAACAGTGTAAGTAATCGTTTAGCAAAGTCGATCAGTACCTTTCGAAGAATGCGCAATTTATCAATAGGCATAATACGTGAAATACATTTATCGTGTTCATGTGCATTCACGTGCCCAATAGATAAAAACATATAGACTATGATCTAGGGCATGTCGGTATTTTTACCTTCCAAAAGGTTCCTCTGGAACTGCATTTCAATAATTCATTTACATTCAAAACAAAACAACATTTACTTCTAGATACTACATATTTATGTTTATCATCTGGCACCAAGGTAGCTGCTTTCCAATCTCTCTTGGCTCCAATAGACTGATTTTATCTACGTGACACAGCTTCCCTCCTCCCTTCACCCAGAGGCACCCACAGCTATGTGTTCAGGGGGAGAAGCCCAGAGGGGAAAATGACAGAGCCCTGGGTGGTGGTTCTTCCTGTTGCCAGCTAATCCCGGATTATTTATGGATCCAGAAGAGAGCCTCTGGAGAAATGGAATCCTTCTAATTTCTGAGGCTGGTGCTATTCATCATTTCCTAAAACCATTTAATACTTAGCACCCAGAAAATTGTCCATTAAATTATGGCAGAAAAGTAACTCCATACCCTCTCTTTCCAGCCACTTTAGCCCTGGATTTAGTCATTGGCACAGTAGAACATAAAATCAGATCATCTAGGACACATGGAAAACAGCAGCCCTTCTGTGAAGAGGCCTCTCCTTGTCACTTGTTGAGATGGACCTTTTTTTTAAACATGATAAGGAAATCGGCATGGCAGGCAGCTCCAGTAGATGTAAAATGACAACAACAATGGGAGTTAATTTTTCCCACCATTTAATGTCGCTCTACCACTATGTGAAAATGAATGGATTTAAAATCAAAATGCCTACAGACAGAATCTCTTCTTTGAGAGCCGGTGACTCTTGATTTTGTTCTCAGATGCAGTTTTCGTTTTTGACCCCTGGGAGAAAAGAGGGATTCTTACACCTTCCAAATTTCTTGGCTCACTTCGTTTGTGTGTCAAGGCCGCATCTTTTTACTGTAGGTTGTATATCCACCATTCTGATGTGCTTATGTTTACTTATATACCATGAATTGAAAAAAAAAATTAGGATAAATTTCTGAAAGTTATCTGGGCAGAACATGTCTTAGAGCATGCTCATACTAATGGAGGAAAGTAACCCTTAAACTTGGATTTTTTGTGCTAAAGGAAAGCCTGCAAATTATAAAAAGATCATTTCCTCCTCTCAGTTCCTGGTTAAAAAGGAAACCAGTTGATTTGATTTAATAACTGGCAATTGCTTAACATATCACAAATGGGTAAAAATGACAGAGATGTCTAGAGTGGCATTAAAAACAATAGGTTTGTGGGGTACCTGGGTGGCTCAGTCAGTTGAGTGTCCAATTTTAGCTCAGGTCATGATCTCATGGTTCATGAGTTTGAGCCCTGCATCGGGCTTGCTGCTCTCAGCACAGAGCCTGCTTCAGCTCCTCTGTCCCCTCCCGCCACCCCTTCCCTACTCATGCTCTTTCAAAAATAAATAAACATTAAAAAAAGAAAGAAACAATAGGTTTGTGTTTCACTGTATGGTTTTCTTTTTTTTTTTTTTTAACGTTTATTTATTTTTGAGACAGAGAGAGACAGAGCATGAGCAGGGGAGGGGCAGAGAGAGGGAGACACAGAATCTGAAACAGGCTCTAGGCTCTGAGCTGTCAGCACAGAGCCCGACGCGGGGCTCAAACTCACGGACCGTGAGATCATGACCTGAGCCGAAGTCGGACGCTTAACCGACCGAGCCACCCAGGTGCCCCATGTATGGTTTTCTTACTATGTATATTAAATTAATAGGGAGTAGAAGGCACACGTGTGGAATGGGAAGTGAAAAACACTCCCAAATTTTTAAGTTCAAGGTTTTTGAAAAACAGTGAATAGAAGGAAAATGCGATTTGGGATTTACTGGGATTTTGCAATTTCCATCCTCACATTTTTCGCTGAATATTTTGCCATCCTGGCTACGTCACGTTATTCAAGTACAAGTAAGAATGCTGCGTGCACAGGAGAACGAGGGGAGAAGCCCGAGACGCGGTGCCAGCTCATGGACGTTAACAAGTTTGCATATAAAATAAGAAACCATAACTAATTAACACCAGGCAGGTGGTCTCGATGGAAACTTAAAATCTCAACTGGGACAGCAGGGAATACAGACTTGGCAGATGAAACTAGCTGAAGTGATCCCCTAAGAGTCGCCAAGCGAACCTGGAGGCAACAGCCCTTCGAAAAAGCTTCCTATGCCAGTCGTTTCTGGGGAAATTGAGCCAAGGACAAATGACTGCAGATCTTAAAATGAACACGATTACGTTACAATTTCAGGCCTCCACCCCCGCGCCCCCCACCCTGCGCTCACCCAGAGTTGTCTTAAGTGCCAGTATTACTTTGTGAGAGCTGAAATGGGACCAGTATGGATGCCACCCCACATGCCTGGGTTAAGAGCAGAAGGAGGACAGTGGGGAGGGGCCGGCTAAGCTTTCAACAAAGGAAAGGGTGTGAAGTTTTTCTGGAATGAGCTGGAGTCGAGAGGAGGAACTATTTAGACCCACAGCGACTGCCAGAGCAGAATCAGATACCAATGAGGACTGAGCTATCTGAGTAACAGCCAGGATAGCTGAAGTGTTGGGAGTGAAAAATCAGTTTTACAGCTACATGATTGGCAAGAGAAAGAAGGCTGAGAGTGTAAGATGAAATAGAGAAATACAGAGAAAAGGGGGATGCCCGAGGTGTGATTTCTATCACAATGCTGGGATAAGATGACTCAGCAACGCATCTCGGCTTTGCTTTCTGGTCTTCCCCGAAGGGGCCCATAAAATGGCGGCATGTCAATCCTAGATGGGCCCTTAGAGATGATCTCGAGATCACTGCCCTTGTTTTATAGCTGAAGAAGCTGTAGCCGGGAGGGCAAGTGTCTCACCAAAGGCCACACAGTGAATTCTTTAGCAGAGCTGTCTGGAAATCTGACTCTTGAGTCTTTCCATTTGTTGCCCTTTCCACCTCAAGACAAGCACATGCTGTTGTTGATACTCACTCATTCACTTTATTTGCTTTTAACATGCAAAGGCAAGCAGCGGTTCTGAAGAAAACAAAAAACAAAAAACTGGAACCACCCTAGCATCAAAACAACGGACGGAGAATTCCACATGAATGGATACCAGCGTGAAATTGTGAGGTTTCAAGTGGCCAGAACTATTTGGAGCTGAGCATGGGCTCAGTGCAAAATGGCCCTTGACCAGGAAGATGTTAGGTTTTCTGGTTATGAAAAAAATCATACTTACTGCAGGGAGTGGGAAATCTAAGACTGTTTCAAATAAGCATCCCTTACCTTCCTACTACTGAGGGATAACCACCACTAATATTTTGATCTTTCCTTCCAGATTTGTTGAACATAATGTGTCTTATAAAAGTTTAGATCATGATAGACATATAATTTTTTAAAATCAACTTTATTCGGTTATAATTTACAAAGGATAAAATAAACCCATTTTCGGGGAGTACTCTGATGAGGGTCTGGCTCGTGCACTTACAAGCCCCCTCAGCCCTTCCTGTCTCCAAGAACCTGCTGACGGTCCTACTGCTCAAAGCTGTGCTGCCCCAGGATGCTTTGGGTCTTTCCTCGTCTCTTAGTCTCCCTCCGTCTCCTCTTGGGCTCTGTCTCCAAGCTATCTGTGTCTCTGGGTGACTCTTTTGTGATCTCCAGTCCTCCAGATTGTTAAAGTCTTCATGATAGGAAATCATTGACACCCTCTGTCCCTCCATTATTTTAACCCAGATTTCTTTTTACGTGGGCCTGTGGAGGGGGGTGTGTGGAGAGGAAGAAGAAAGAGGCTTTATTATTGACAACTACAGAGGTTATGTAGATATTTTGCTTCTCCAAAGACCGTTTTCCTCCCGAAGAGGGAGGCTGCCTCTCTATTGCACACACTGTGAAAATAATTTAGGGAACTATTTAGTCTTTCCATCCAAGAACCTGGTGTTTGACCATGCTTTTATTTCTGTTGTTTTTTTTCCTCCCAGAAATGGCTGTTTCTTACTTCCCTTTAACTCTTACATTACAGGCTTCCTGTTGCCCTCTTCTGAGTTACAGTCTTCACCTTAATACCATTATAAATCCCTGTCCAGTAATCATACTAACACTGATGGTAGTGGTGATATTCAAATGTTTATTACTTTATTTTGAGAGAAAGAGAGTGCACCTGCGTGTGCGCATGTGTGTGTGAGTTGGGGAGGGGCAGAGAGAGAGGGAGACAGAGAATCCGAAGTAGGCCCCTGAGCTGTCATCGTGCAGCCTGATGCAGGGATAAATCTCATGAACCATGAGATCACGACCAGAGCCGAAATCAAGAATCCTACGCTTAACTGACGGAGCCATCCAGGCACCCCAATGATGGTGATATTTAGAATATAGTGCTTGTAACCTATCACATCACATTAATTCCTTTAGCAACCTGTGAGGATTGTCTCTGCCATTCACATTTCGGAGTTGAGAGTACTATGGCTGGTAATAGTTATAAGTATTTCTTTCTTATTTTGTTGTTAATGTTTGTGTACATATTAAACAAATATTTTTGTTTTTTCTTTCTCATCTACTTATCATCTAACATAAAGTTTACTAATAGTGAACTTTGGAACACAGTGTTTAAGTAACAGGATGTCATTGGAAAAATGGTGAACTTTAGCCAAGAACTTTACATTGTTTTCTGGAGAAAGGGCTAATGTGTTTTTAGTTGTAGGAAGTATAGTTACACCATGATAGGCTGAAGTATGACTTTGTTGTTCTTTTTATTTGGAGATTAAGTATGGTTGTAGGAGATGGGGAAGATGCCAAGTTGAAAAGGGATAGTCTATGATGCTCTTTTGATATGTCAGCTTGGCAAGGTTAAGGCTTTATTATTCAATCAAACACTGATCTGGGCATTGCTCTGAAGGTGTTTTGTGGACATGATTAAAGTCCATAATAAGTTGGTTTTATTAAGGGAGATTGTTCTAGGTAGTCTGGGTGGGCCTGATTCAATCAGTCAAAAGGCTCTAAGAGCACAGCTGAGGCCTCTTCAAAGGAGAAAGTCTGCCTGTGGCCAGAGTGATAGCCCATGTTCAAGACTTCCAGCTTGCCTTCCTGATTTCTTGCCCTGTGGATTTCAGACTTGCTTAGCCAGCCCCCATAATGGTTTCGGTCAATTCCTTGCAATAAATCTCTTAATGTACATCTACTGATTCATTTCCAGTTGAACTGTGACAGGTAAAGGGGCTAAGACGCTCATCCCCAGCCAGATAGCTAGTACTGCCTTGGATCTTGCTCTCAGAATTCCTGGATGCCTTCCCTTCCATTGGTGTTATCCTCCCTAACCCCTGACTTAGATCTTGCTTCATGTCGCACTTGACATTTACTCTTTGTTGAGAAGTGTATTATTGATTATGTGTTTGTATTAAATACAGACATCTTCCCAAAGAGCTTAGAGTTAGCTTGTGCTTTTCACTTTACCCAATGACTAGTCAATGACTATTTGATTCATTTTTTTTGAGTAATTTATTGCATCGAAGTAGAGAATATGGGATTTTCAGAATCTTACTTAGCTTGAAATTAGTTACTAATGTGTGTGGAATTCAACTGGTTTTCATTAACTTCACTGTAAATAACCACACATGCTGTTCTACCTCATGTGGTAAGACTTCACTGGACATGGTTCCTTGAGGAAGTATTCCTCAAATTTGTTAGACTTATGGGGACTGTGTTTTAAAAAGGGGGAATTTGAGATTTTCTTTGTAAAATTGTCAAGGAAGAGTGTTTTCACTGAAGGCTGGGAGGCTAAGTACTTAAATGGTTAAGAATCAAGTCTTTATCAGATGCAGTGTGCCCTCTTTATAAGAAAGGCACTTAAAAATTTTTTTTAATGTTTATTTTTGAGAGAGACAGACAGACAGACATACCATGAGTGGGGGAGGGACAGAGAGAGAGGAAGACACAAAATCTGAAGTAGACTCCAGGCTCTGAGCTATCTGCACAGAGCCCAATATGGAGCTCGAACTCATGAGCTGTGAGATCATGACCTGAGCTGAAGTTGGACGCTTAACCAACTGAGCCACCCAGGCACCCCAGAAAGGCACTTTTTTCTTTTTTCCTACATTACATTTGCCATCTTGGAATGAGAATCATTGATAACACAACCAACCATACACACACATTAAACAACAACAGCAACAACAACAACAATGTAATACCCTAAGTAGAATGTGGCTAAAACGAAGTAAAGCGATTTACAACAAAAAACCCACCTATTTCTGAATGTAAAAGTTTGGGCATGGGTATGTGAGAAATGTAATGAAGGACTCAAATGTTTGCCTAATCAGAGTCCCTGTCAATGGCATGGCTACAAATGCGAACTGGATAGACAAGTTGTAGTGGTGGCTTAGATATCATGAGGAGTCACACAATTAGTGATGTGGTTTTCTGATGCAGTAAATTATTCAAGTGGACTCAGAACAAAATTAATTATAGTTTTCCCTTGATTTGCATGGTGGTTGCATTTCAGGAAACACACTTTTTCTTTAGACAGTACAAAAGTACTTTCTGTTTATGTGTAAAATTGAATTAGGTTCCAGGCTCAGAAAATTGGTTTTTATAAGAGCCAGAGAGCAGAGAAGTTCATTCACCCAGAACCCCTGAAAGAGTGGTTAGCATGTCGCAGGCATTTAGTTAATATCTGTATGAATGTATGAAAGTTTTTCATCTCCGTGAAATTAGGTGGGACAATGGAAATCCTGTGGGATGAGGGACAATTCTCTGTCGTATAGGTCTGCCCCAGACGTTGCATGATGGCTAGCATCCATTGCCCTTAGTCACTAGAGCCACTAGTGAGTCTAATTATTGTGAGAGCCCCAAAAGCCGCCACCACAAATTTCCAGATTGCCCCTTTGAATGGTACTTTTGAGAACCACAGCATTAAGTAATGATGGGGGTATGATGTCTGTCCATCAGATGCCAGGGAAAACCCACTCATAGAAACGATGCCTTAACCAGTGGTGATAGGACAACCCTGTTAAAGGGACTGCCTGCTATAGCTACTCAAGAATTGAAAAAGGGGTGTGTGAAGCGGGTCAGAGCTATTGCCAACTCATAAGGACCTTGGTGTGAATGAAAGAAAAGGGCCTGCTCTGGGCAGACCAGAGTTCTTTTTCTAAGAACTGTCTGGTAGCTGATGAGAGCACATGGAAGTCACATATCCTGGCAAGTGTAGTGATGCTTGGAAGTTGGGTGATTCCCTTGATGTCTTGGCCCCAAGTGCCTTTTGACAGGACTCAACTTGGATACAGCTTTGCTGGGTTTCCACAGGAGACGGAAATCAGGGGTCGAGAGCAAAAGATCAATTGCCCACTGACTGGATGAGTGATGAACTCAGGGTGGCATAGGCAGCTTGATGTTATTCTGGTAAAGTTCATCACAGTCCGGATAAGAGGACCTGTGAGTATTAAAGGGAGTGGGAAATGAGTAAAAATGATCAGTGGAAAGAGGATAAATTAAATGAATTCTATCAACAAGTTAAGCGACTCTCTTTCCTCTATCTGCGTAATAAAAATGGATAACACTGGTGGCTTCCTCCGGGTAGATTTCTTCATGGAGGTTTGGAACTTCAGTGATCTGTGCACTTGAGGGTACTGAAGTCTTGAGGTATTTGTCAGAATCCTACTAGCCAAATACACACTTAACTGACATGTGCAGGGAAATCTATTTATAGTCTTCCACAGTGGTATATATTTTGATGGGAACAGATATTCTTGTTGACTATCCAGGAAATCAAACTCTGAGAATCAAAGGGCCTTCCTGGTGAGAATGGAACCAGAGACGGTCTTGAAGGACATTTCCTAAATGTCACAATAGAACCCATTGACTTGTCCCACCTTATGCCAAAACATGCACTTTTTTCCACTGACTGCTCATATCCTCAACATTGTCTTGGAAAGCACAGAGAAACATTGACGGATTCTTTCCCTTCATCTCTGGTTTGTAAAGGCACCACAGAGATCAGCCACTTTGTTTGAACTCTTCATCGTATTGTCAGTTTTTCATTTTCTCAGGACTTTTTTTTAGAGGGGAGACTTCTTACTTCATAGATGGCCCACAAGGAGACACCCCAAGACCACCAGGAGGCCTTCTCTCAAATTTATGTAGGGTGGGGACATCAGTAGGGATAGGCTAAGTCCTGCTGTGTGAAGAATAACATTAGAAATCTCAATGGTGTAACAGAACAAAGCTGTATTTCTCTTTCACACAATATCCTTTGCAGATCCAGGCCAGTTCTCCAGGGAGATACTGGTTTAGAATTCTGGGCTACTTCAGTCTCCTGGTACCTGTGTCTCCATATATGCTCTGATCACCACGGCATGGAAGAGAGCTACATGGGTTTTGACCCAGCAATTTAATGCTTTGGCTCCGAAATACAATAATGTCACTTCTGCTTACAACTAATTGCTTAGATCTGAAGAAGTTGTCCTCTTGTGCCCAGGAAGGGAAGACCAGATATGAACGAGCACTGGGAATGAATTAATGCCTACCATGTATGCTACAGCAGGTGTCTTAGTCTGTTAGGGCTGCCATAACAAAATACCATAGACTACGTGGCTTAAACTATGGAATTAATTTTTTCCACAGTTCTAGAGGCTAGAAGTCCAAGGTCAAGGTGTCCTTAGGTTTATTTTCTCCTAAGGCCTCATCATCTTCTTCCTAAGTTGCAAGAAACAGCTGAATTTTGGGTTTGTCCTCATCTGTACAAGTGGCATTCCTTTATTATCTTAATTGATGATGGCTGGCTTGACCACACTATGCTAAAGAATAACCTGGATCGAGGCTCCAGTCATGTCCTTAGAGACCATAGGTGGGTTTGGGCCAAAGCTGAAGATCGGAGAATATTGTCTCTTCGTCTACCAACTGCTCTCACCAACAATCTTTTCTGATTTTCTTACGCATCTCTCTCCCAGTGTTCCAAAAGTGGGCTCATTCCTGTCCTTTTCCCACAGAGAGGTTTATTTTTTCCCTGGTGGTTCCCCTCGCCACAGAATTTTAGTACCACAAACATACTATATGTATGTTTAGGTGCCTCCTATATATCTATGGTTTATGCAAAAAGTAAGGTTTTTTTTTTTTTTCATCTCTCAAGAACCAATTTTTGCTTCCTTTACCCTCCCTATTAAGGATGAATGTTCTAGAGTCAACCTGTTGAAAGAAAGCTTGTCCAGGGGCTCCTGGGTGGCTCAGTCCGTTAAGCATCTTATTTAGCTCAGGTCATGATCTCACGGTTCATGGCTTCATAGAGCCCCATGTTGGGCTCTATGCTAACAGCTCAGAGCCTGGAGCCTGCTTCAAATTCTGTGTCTCTCTCTCTCTCTCTGCCCCTCCTCTGCTTGCTCTCTCTCTCTCTCTCTCAAAAATAAAATAAACATTAAACAATTTTAAATAAAGAAAAAAAGCTTGTCCAGGAATTGATCTAAATTAGTGAGTGACACTGTCAGTCCCACGCCTTTCTTCTGCATGCTTCGATGCCAGCCGCGTACTCAAAACCATGCCGCAGCACAGATCACCCTGCAGGACAATGCTCACCTTTCTTTCCCCTATTTAGTGAAGCAGAGCAGGGGGTTGTCATAGGCCAGGATGTCACATCCTCAAGAAGGGTTTACAAAAATCCTTTTTCTGAAATTGATTGGTTTCATGTCTAAGAGGATCGTGGCCTCCGGCCTTCAGGAATGGGGTGGTTTATGTGAGAGCAATGCTGATGAATGGTCACAGCCTTTCTAGGCTTCATTTATGTGGGTCTATTTTATTCCTCAGGGTTTCCATCAGGAAGGGCTCTCAGTATGTTTATCTAGCTCGGGCAGCAATTTCCATATTAACTCCTCCACATCAAATGGTCCCCGTTGCCCAAACTATGGGCAGCTAATGACTAAAGTGAGGTGGGATTTAAAAAAATATTTTCATCAAATTTCTTGCATCTGTCTTCCTGAAGGAACTAACCTAGGAACGAGGCTACTCCTCCTTATTCTTTTACCTTAGTTTATATCTACTTCCTCACGCACGATGACCTCATCAGAAAGCTTGCCCTCCAGGGGCTTCGTGGGTCTTTACCTATCCTCTTAAGTTGCATCCATGTGGGTCATTTTACCAACAGACCTCTTCATGCACTTGGAACTACCTTTGCAAACCTAGAATTATGGGCTTTTAAAGATGGACATTAATCTCTACTGTCCATACTCTCCTTTCACCCCTCTGTACAAACACAGGTTCTAACAGCATTGGGTGTTCTAAAGGAGGCAGCTGATAGTCTAGTAACTGGTAGATCAGGTATAGGAACTTTCCCTGAGGTCTGCCTAGATTGATGTCCTTACTATGGCGGGGGTGGGGGGTGGGGTGGGGGTGGGTGGATGTGGTGGACCGCACAGTATCCAGACTGTTGCTGTTTTGTCATGATATATAGGATGCATGGGCTCTGATTTGAATCTGTTTTACCATCTCCTGTGAGACCTTAGAAATTACTTAATTTTTCTGTGCCTTAGAGTTTCCTCATCAAAAAACGCAGAAAGAATAGAAGCACCTATGCCAACATCTGTCAGTGAGACCCCTTCCTCGAGGAGCTTATGATCAAAAGACGAGGTAATGCCTGAATATAAATCATCTTAATAATAATAATAGGCATTTGAAAATTTGCTCCTTGGTAGGTTATGTTGAGCACTTTTGTACTTGTTACATGAGTGAATTCTGAAATCAAGCCTATGGTGCAGAGAGACAGAGGTCCTAGGGTTTAAGTAGCAAGTGAAGTGAAGAATTGAACCTTGGTCCATCTGACCTCTGAGCTTGTCCCATTCCATGACGCGTGTCTCACTGATTGCTTCAGCGAGGATTTGTTCATGTGTGCCTATCGAATGGTTGAAGGGGCTACCCCCTGCCTTATATTATTATTGTGAGAATGACAGTAATCAAGGCAAAGCACTGAAATCAGCGGTCAGCAAATGGCAGTGACAGTTGTCATATTAGGTAAAGATGAGTCCTTGAGGCTGCGGACAAGTGGGTAGCATGAACAGAGTCTGGCTTTTAGAATGTTACTCTAACACATGTGTCTGTGACAAAGTGGATATGCTATAAGTGGGGAGATCGGTGGAAAGCCTCTGGGTCATACAAGGGAGAAAGAATGAGAATCTGAAGGAAAGTGCCTGATGTGAGACCCTTCACATGTTGGGGGCAAGGGCAGTGCTGTTGACTGCTTGTTAGTGATCACAAATAAAGCCAGGAAGCCCCTGTGTAATAGCGTGTCAGGGCACCCCCCTCCCCAAATTTTCTCAGTCCTTTTGAACCCATTGGATGTTTACAAAAGTAAAGTTTCATGGCAGAATCTAGTTCTAGATGATTCTGATTTCCCAGGCATTGAATGTCTCCACTTTAGCATCTTGCCTTGTATCTATCATGGGACAGATTTCCCATTAGGCTAATAAAGCTTCAGCTGTATGGGGTTCTCCCAGCTCTGTGTTGTCTCCAATTCAATGAAACCACGTAATTGTCATGACTCATTGGTTACAGTTAGGGAAAATCATATGAATATGTTAGATCCACTAATAAGCAATAACTATGACCAAGTGGATCTCTGCAAAAAAAGGTTTACCTAGCACTGCACTGATTTCCATACAGCCAAGCTACAATCTAGCCAGTGACTTCCCATTCTATGTATCAATAGAAATCCATATGTGTTATTTGTCATGCACAATTCCAAGTATCAGAGGGGAGACGACATCTTTGATCCCTGCCATATAATTATTACTATCCATCAAGGTTAGTTATTTCGATGACAAGAATAAATTCTAAATAATTTAGATTTACCTTATACATGCATGTTTATATTGATGCACAGCCACTGCATTTCTTTTTGAGACTGGGACTGGCCTCCCAGCCCTTCAACTGTTTTGATTATGACCAGTCACACAGAGCTCTTCAGGCAAAAGCAAGGAGGAGGTTGGTAGGACGGGCCCAGAGAGCTCTGTGTGCCCACCATACAGTGGGGGGCAACTTTGCAAGTGAGAGGTTAGGTTCTGTTTCATGATGAGCTAGAATTTTTGCTCCTAAGCCAACTAGGAAGGAGGTAAGGCATGTTAAGACAGGTTTTTTTCCCCCTTTCTTTCTTTCCTTTTACTTTGTCTTCCTTCTTTCTTTCCTTCCTTCTTTCCTTCCTTCTTTCCTTCCTTCTTTCCTTCCTTCTTTCCTTCCTTCTTTCCTTCCTTCCTTCCTTCCTTCCTTCCTTCCTTCCTTCCTTCCTTCCTTTAAACAAGACTGGGAATATAAACAAGCAGTAGCCTGGACAAATAAGAGGTAAGAGTAAACATATACCAGAAAGTCAGGGTCCTACTCGAGCCCTGATCCAATGGCTCTTGGATGCCTCTAGCAGAAACCACTTCCATATTATCCCAGACTTTGGAAGCTGTAAAGAGAGCTAAAGAATTCCCTGAGTCCATTGCTGTGGGTTCAGTATTCGAAGCCTCTTATCAGGTCTCCTCCTGACCATTACTTTTAATGTTTTTATTTATTTTTGAGATAGAGAGACAGACTGAAAGTGGAGGAGGGGTAGAGAGAGAGGGAGACAACGAATATGAAGCAGGCTCCAGGCTCTGGTTCCAGGCTCTGAGCTGTCAACACAGAGCCTGATGCGGGGCTTGAACTCACAAACCATGAGGTCGTGACCTGAGTCGAAGTCCGACTCTCAACTGACTGAGCCACCCAGGCGCCCCTGACCGTTACTTTTATAAACCAGTTTACTGTTGTATTATCAACACTGACCACTACAATTACCATATGACACATGGCAAGTGTTTAGCCAAAGGTTTTCAAGTGAAAAGTCTCAAAGTCTGGCCTCTACCTTGTTTCTCACGACCAAACCCTGTCCTCACACTCTGATCCTGCATTGGAGTTCTTTGGCTTCTTTCTTTTGCTTTGGGTCATTCTTTGATTCCTTATATTTACCTCTTCTCTGGGACTCAAATCCTTTATTGCAATGGTCTCTCTAGAGCTCGAAGTTTGGCTTCCAAAAGATCTCTCCTATGACTGTTACATGTTACCTGACACCAGTTCTCCTCTCCCTGCCTGTTCCCCATGCCCCTCCACCCAAGTCTTCTCCACCAGTGAGACCCGCTCTTCTTAGCTGCCCTACAAAGTGTGGCTACCTAACCATTGGCTTTGGACTTTTCCATCTAGCCCATCCCCCTACTGACCATGACCTGATTTGGCAATTACTTAAAAAGTCTGTGGGAAACAGTTGGAACTAGGGAGGTAGATGACCAACCGATGGAAGACCTTTGGATGAAAAAGATTTATCTGTGACTTCCAAATGAGAAAATACACTATTTTTAAAATCCTTACTACAAACTTCTCAGGACATGTGCTAGAGGTCCTTAGAAGTGAGTCTATCTTGGTAATCCACTGTCTTCAATGGGCTGAAAAATAGCATGATCAGGATTAGTACTAAGAGATGGAATGAAGGAGAAGTTCCTATCCTTTTGTCCTCATTTGCCATAATACCTGACTCTATGCAGCAGAGCAGTGTCTGAGGATAATTTTCAATCATTTAGTTGAGGAAGTAAATAAAAGCCCTTGAAGGAAACACCAAAGTCGGACATTCCACCCCCACCCCCCACCCTTGTACTGTCTCTAAAACTGGCAATGAATAAAGCATCCAATACTTCTCATCGAGCCCCTGGATGACAGAGGAAGCTGATTAATATTGCCCTTTGGGTTAGTAGCCAGAATCTGGAGAGTTAACCCAGCGTGGCAGAGGATAGGCTGAGTTTCATGCTTTGACCCAGCAATTGCACCCCTAATTGGGCACACAGTTGTACTTTCATGGCATTTAAACACTTTAAAGAACCCGTACTCAAGACAGAAGGCCACTGTGTGTTTTCCTGAGGGTATAGTCAGGGAGTAAAGAATGCAGGGGCTCTTTAAACATAATTAGGCATTTAATTGCACATATAGACTTCACCGATGGTTTTGCACATGCGTGTGATTGTGATTCACTTGAAAGCACTCCATTGATGATCTTCTGTATTCCATTTTTCTGCAAAGCAAATTAGGAAGGAAAATATTCAAAACATTTAATTCTTAAGTTCTATTTCTTTCATTTCATTTTAGTTCTAACTTCCCTTCAAGTTTCTAGACTAGAGTTAAAACAACCACTACCACAGGGGATTCCACATCTGACTCTTATAAAGCACATAAAACAGAATGTACATAACTGTGGGTAGTTAGCAATTAGAGCATAAGTATAGCACAAATGTGGTGTCTCTCATCTACCAATATTCCCCTTCTTCCTCTCTCCCCAAATTTTCAGATTGAGAAATCAAGGCATTGGAGTTAATGTCTTTTGCCGAAGTCACTGAGTAGCTGAGACCAGTTAAGGATATAAGTTGCCCTTGGCGTCGTGTTCTTTTCTATCAAGCAAAGAGCCCAGTTTAATTCCATTGTTCTATTGCACATTCAAGAGAGTAAGCAATGTATAACCTCTGAGACGTGGTTATACAGAAATATGAACTTGGGTATTTTGGTCCCATTTCTTTTTCACACACATCTCCATGGTGACAGCACCAAAAACTTTCAAACGAAGATGCTTTCTGCCTTCCTATTGTGAGCACTTTGTAAGGATTAATCTTTTCGGAATTTTCCCCTTTTAATCCAAGTCTGTGTTCCATATTTGAAAATTCACACGTTCCATTTACCCGAAGCCGCTTGAGACGTGCTTGCGTCGCTACACCTGCGCCTCTTGCCGCTGCCTCTCCCCACCATTTTTCAGAACGTGGCCATCCTCAGAGCATTCCATGAGGAGTGCTCTTTAACCTGGAATTTGGCTTCATCTGACTTTGGCTTACTGCAGTACTCAGTAACGTGTCACCCAGAGTGGACATGAGTGAATACAGAATCTCGAGAGGTGCTTCGAAAATGCCAGGGCCACCACCCTGGATGTGGGCCTATGTGGCCACTACTGCACGTTCATCCAAGGTGGATTTATATTGGGTAGACAACAAATGCTTACTGGTAATATTAAATGTTGATTTCGAATGCCTCCTCACTAAGAAATACGTAGCCGCTCAGCCAGATACAGCCGAGTTTGTCAAGAAGTCCTTCACAGGAAGTGTGTATGAGAATCGTCAGGGGAGGCTAGGAGGGTTGCTTCAAAATACAGGGATCCAGGCCCTCTGGATCAGAAATGGCAGGCTGGGGCCCAAGCACCAGCGTTCCGTTGTGATTCGTTTTGTGATTCATTTGACGTTTTCAAAGCGTTCCGTTGCGATTCTGATGCTTTTGCTGTAAGGAATCAGAAGGGCGGGAGAAGAGTCTCTGCTCTGGTCCTTCCTGAAGTACGTTTCCTCTTGCTGTGATGTTATGCTGGGAATCACAAAATCAGAACTGGAAGACATGGATTCAGTTTCGGACTGGACATTTGGTTAGAAGTTTCGTGAACTCGCGTGGGGTTCTCTGCATGTCTCTCCGCGCCAATGTCCTCACCTGTAAAAAGTGAGATGATGACAGGGGCTGTGGAGATTGAGAGAGGATATTTGCAAGGCCCTTAGCAGTGCGTCTGGGATGTGCCAGCCATGAGTCATGCTCTTCAAATAGACCATTTCTGTCATCGTGCTGATGAATTTATTCCCCACACATCTTACCCATGGCCATTCTGTTGGAGTGGTCAAAGTCTCGTGTCGAGGTCCTTATGTTTTGCAGAGAGGTGCTGTACCTTATTTCTAAAATACAGTGTGAAAGTAATAATAATAAAAAAAGCATAACTTCCCTCGGGTACGCTCTGTGAAGTGCATGCTGCCTGCTTTTACTCTTTGCCCCAGCTCTCTTCTGTCTTACTCTGACCCCAGCTTTGTTTTGTCAGTCTACGCGGGAGTAACTTCCTAATGGGTCTTATCCCAAAATGGATTCTCCCACTGGGAAAAGGCATGGGCCTGTTAAAACTTCCTCTATAAAATCATTCTACCTTCCTCCCGTAGGACGACAGAGGATGACCATTTCATGTCCGTGAACACACTGCTCTGAGAACGTTTGGGTTTTAAGGTTTTCTTTCCCAGCTATGTTGTCAGTTTCCCCAGGGCGGCCTTATCCCGTATGGAGCTCTGGGAACAGAGGATGCGTGTGCCAGGCAGCCCTCTGGCACAGGCTTGGCGTGTTTACCTTCTGGTTTAAATTGCCTTTCTTATGTACCGGTATTTATATGTATAACAAATGGGGGCTGGCTAATTATGTGGTTCTCAGTAGGAATCAAGTCTCTGTTGGAACCAGCCCAGTCTCTGCCCACTATTTATAGCCTTCATATGTCCCAAATTTTCCAGTTCTGATTTCAAATATTCTATCCCACTGTCTCCAAAAGTACACTTTATGCTTGTCCGACCACATGTCAATTTATGGTTTGAGAAATATAGTCACAGTATTATAACTGCCACCCTAAACACCACATTTTCTGACTGTGAGATTGGAATCCTGCCTTTGAAAAAATTGGACATACTTAGGAAGTGCAAAAAGATTTTCTTCTTCGAATGTTCTTGGTAAGCAATCAACTGTAGGCTTTACCTAAAAACTACAGATGGGAGATTAAAGCGTGGTGTAATAATAAAGAGCCTGATGACAGTTGCCCTTCTTGAGACAGGGCCTTTCACATGGAATGTGACCTACAGATAGTTGAATAGGCAAATGGGTTGAAAGATTACATAGAGACTTTCATATTGCGGGAGACTACAGAACTCTGATCCGGATCTCCTGTGTTTCTTTGCGGTCATAAATGAAGGCAGAAGGTTTTGCTGTAGGAAGTGAGCAAGAAGCAGATTTCTAACGCTGTTTGGTCTCTGTCTGGTACTGGGAACCCTGATAGACACTTTATCTTACTTAACCGTCAGAAGAACAGGAGCTCATAGGCAGCATAACCTTCCTGTCACAGACGCGAGAACTGAGACTCCGATTGAGGAGCTCGCTCAAGACAGGTGGCAAGCCGTGTAGTTAGAATTAGAACTCAGGCCATTGTGACTCTAATGGCTCTTCCTAAATCAGGGTTTCTCCTATTACTCTTCATTTTGCGCAGAATGATAGGTGAAATTGAATTAAAATCACTTCCCATTAGCTCCAAGCTCTCCATTGTTTAAGAGACATTTATAAATGTTAACTATCATGATAAATGCCCTGCTGCCTTTGTCTCCACTCCATAGCTGGGGCAGATGCGTACGTTTGGGGCCATGCGTAGATGGGAGTAGCTAGAGGCCATGTGGAGAGATGGCCATATGCAGTCTTGTGCCTTGTTCATGAGGACACCCTCCAGTGTTCTGCGTTACTTGACTCAATCTTCAGGTATCCGATTTCCAATATAACCAAGCGCTGGTCAGTGGAACTGTATCTCCATGTGTCTGTGAAACCAAGGGAAGCCTTCCTACACGATTGCTCCCTATCCCACATATGTCGACAGGCATCACTAATGGACTGAGTATAACATGGCGGTTGCTGGCTCCAGGCAACCCAAAGCCTTTTCAGACATGCCAACCCCTGTTCAGTCTGTGGAAAATGATCTCGATAAAATGGTTATGAATGTAAGAATGTGGAATGCAGCTTCCGTAAGAGGAATGGCTCTAGAAGCTAGAACAGTACCTAATCCAAAGTTGGTGCTCAAGATCGTTAAGTAAATGAGTGCATTAAGGACTTGATGAATCTCATTTAAAATTTATTATAGAGAAGTCCACAGACTATGGTCGGCATTTCATAAACTGGAGGATATGATGCCCAAGGCAGAGAAGGATCTTGATTAATCCCTTGTTGGTAGTAGTCAGGGGTAGTTTTCCGAGGTCCCTGGATGCTGCAGTGAGCTTGCTGTCTATGAAGCCAAAATATTCCAGCACCTAGCATGGTCCTTACAGTCAACATGCAGGTGACGGTGCAGTGGCCGAACCGTGGCTTATCAAAAAAAGATTGTTTTAAAAAATATTGTTTTAAAACTGATGGTTGCCAGAGAGGAGGGAGGTGAGGGGATGTACAAAATGGGTGTGGGAGGAACAGGCTTCCAGTCAAGGAAAGAATAAGTCACGGGGATGAAAGGAACAGCATAGGGAATAGTCAACGGTGTTACAATTGTGCTTGTTGTATGGTCACAGAACTCCAAAATATGGAGTGTTTTTTAGATTTAGTGTTCAGCCCAGATTGGTAATATGTGGTCTTCATATTTACAACCATCACCCAGTTGAGTCTGTTGTGAAGAATTTCCTACCACCTCCTTATGAGGATGCACTGAGGGGGCGTCTTGGGAAAACCCTGGTAGGATTTCATGCTCATGACTTTTCAGGTGCTGGGACAATCTAAATAAAGTAAGTGATCGTTAGATATTGCAGGATAGTCTTGAAGAAACTGGGCTGTGTTGCATTCAGCTGTTATATCTTTTCATTTTAAAACTAAAAGTATACCTGCCTCTGGGGAAGAAAATAGGAAGAATTTGAACATAAGGTCTAATAGAGTGACCTCCAATTAATCAGGTAGACTTGAGAAATTGCACTGTTTATTTTAGAGGAAAAAAAATCAGACGAGGGGCTTCCGCAGTCGTCCTTTGCTGAGCTGTAAGACAGGTTATTTGAGAAGAAGAATCATAAATTCTTGCCTTTCAAATCTGGCTGGAAACCCATAATCAGATTGAGAGCCCTTTCCACCACATGGCCCTGTGCTGGTAAGTCTGGAGCGAGTTGCTCCAAACACAGAGTTGCACAAAACACGGAGTCTCCAGCCTCTACCAGGTACGGCAAAGACTGCAAGAAAACACAGGGAGGCAGCACCTGTTTTTATTTACTCTGCATTTGGTGCGGCAAGACGTTAAAAATCACTTTGCGGGAGTGCAAAGTGAGGAATCGTGGATTAACTCTTATCAGAAGCTAATTAAACTTCACCTTTACCTCCCGGAGAGGGGCCCCCGCCACCAGACGAAGGAGTGATCATTTACCTTGGGCTTGGCTTGACAGCTGCTTAGAGGGTAGACACCTTTTGGTTCCACATCCAGTGGTCTCACATAGAGGCGGCCACAGGCTGGAGTCCCCTCCTGCTGGTAAACTACTATTCCATCTGGCACAAAGGTTAGAGGGAAAGAAAGGGGAATGGAGGATGGGCGGGGGGGGGGGGGGGGGGGGGGGGGGGAGGTTATGCGTGTGCCAAGCTGCACTGTGCACTGGCTGATGTCCTCCCTTCTAAATGGGCAGGATCAGGACCTCAGCTT
This sequence comes from Panthera pardus, assembly GCF_024362965.1. Classification (NCBI taxonomy): domain Eukaryota; kingdom Metazoa; phylum Chordata; class Mammalia; order Carnivora; family Felidae; genus Panthera; species Panthera pardus. Next base: position 20,933,967 of record NW_026527002.1, read on the forward strand.
TGCATGAATCAGTTCTATCACCGTCCATGCACCACAAACCCAAAGTTTGGGAGTAAGGAAGGTGGATGAGCAAGGAATGAAAAGAGTGAATGTTTAAAGGAACATTTCTAACAAAGCCGATTTGATTCCATAAAAGGGACTAAAAAGTGTTTTAATGATTTTGCTGAATTTCCTGAAAGCTTCATTTCCTATCACCTGTGTATGTATGGGTAGACATACGAATGACAAATTGTCCAAGATTGGTTTTGTTTTTCCAAGTTTAATGTCTCTACTAAATGCGAGATTTATAAATTATGTCCCATGCTTGATGCTTCTGAGCTTGAAACACGGGCTTTTTGAGGAGGAATGTTATGTTAATGATCCGATGGATTCTATTGCCAATTCTTAAACGAGAAATGGGTTTTCTTGTTTTTAAGTAGGCCCCATGCCCAACGTGGGGCTTGAACTCACGACCCTGAGATCCAGAATTACATGTTCTATCTAGTGAGCCAGCCAGGTCCCCGGGTTTTCTTTTCCAATCCAGAAATGGTAACTTAATATTTAATATGCCACGTCTGTTTGTAGTATCCAAAAGGAGTTTGGTGGAAAATCACATAAGTTACAGCCTAGCGCAGTGCCTAGAATATAGTTGGTGCTCAATCAATGTTTGTGAAATAAGTGAGTGGATAGCCAGGAGCCTTTAGCATTCATTTAAGGGCTAGACACATCAATACTCCTGACACAGCTATGGAACTCGATCAACCGGTGGCCTGAGGGAACGCTTTACCCTTACAATTTGTTACTGATACAACTCGGGAGGCAGATGCTCATTATAAGACAGAAAATTAATGAGGCCAAGGATCTCTGTTTAATGCCTCCAGGGGCCGGTTATTTTTGTTCCGTTCCACGGCTGCGTCCACAACCCATAACCTTTGCCAGCTGTCACACACTAGGGCATGCTCTTTGTCACACGGGGATCCAGAAAGGAGATTGTGAGGAGATGAGCTCAGACCCATTACCATTCAGGAGAAATGAAGCTACAGGCATGCGCTCTCCAGAGAGGTCAGTTGCAACAGCGGAGCAAATGAAGAACGGCACATTTTGGAGCCGACTGGGCCGAGGACTATAACATGCTGTTGCTGCGGTTCTGTGGGTGCTGTGCCCTGGCATCGTTGGCCAAGGACGTCGTAGCCACATTTGCTGAACATGGAGTAATTCCAAAGCACTGACTGTAGCAAATGCTCAACCCACAGAATTCAAAATGGACTCAGGCGCAGTACGACGACTCACCCCGTCCAGAAACCTCCTTTTGCTCGACCTGTGGATTTCAGATTGTTCCAACATTACCTGGTCACATGCTTTGAATAATAGACTAGTCTATTTTCTTCCTGGCAAGCCTCACCTTGATCTGCATTATCATTTAGGCCCCATCTGCAAACACCATGCATTTAAATAAGCAATAGAGACTAAAATAAAATTCCATTCATGCTTAACTCTCCAGCGTGGTTTGGAAATGCTTTCTTCTTCAGCCAGTCTTATGTTACATGCTGGATGGTCTTTTCTTTGACCACCTCATAAAAAAGGGCTCATAAATACTTTTCATGTGTTATTTAAACTAGCGGTACTCCCTAAGGCACCGAACTCCCATTTTTTTTCAATCCTTTGTGTATTTCTAAAGTATTTCTAAACCAGTAGCAGAGGTAAAAGCATATTCTAAGTTGAGAGGGCCATGTTCTGTCACTATCAGGCCACAAATTTCCTTTACTGATGAAAAGAATTTACTTCTCAGCAAAATGGTGCCTGATTTATATGCTTTCTTCCTAAAAAATAATCCTTTGTGAGATCTAAGTGCCGGGGCCAGAATACACGCGTCTTTTCTTGACTCCTCTGAAACCGAAATTGTGACTTTTCAGCACAAGAATTGTCTAGGACTTTCTGATAAACGAGAGCTTTAATTTCTCATCATCTATTAACGTCTGAATAACGAGGCAAAGGAGACGGAAGGGTAGCCGCCTAGTGTATAGTCTTGTTATGTTGTGTGTGGTGTTGTCTTGGTTAGGAGGGGAAATGGTCCATCCATTCGTTCTGGCAAGTTAGGACGGGGTCGTGGCCCTTCACCAGTCCTCTGACTCACATGTGTTTCTTCTCTGTAGAGTATCTTAGCTCTTTCTTATATTTTTATTATGCTTGTCTTTCCCGCTCTGAAACAAATTTTGGTTGGCTCTACCGCGTCCAACTACTGTGTTCCTCGTTGGCATTTTACACGAATCCACCATTGTTCCCCATTCTCTACTTACGTCATAGGATCATGACCTACATTAGAGAGTTGGAAGGGAACTGAGAGCCATCTAGTCCCGCTTCCCTCCAAGTACAGAGATTCTTCCTTTAACGCATTGCTCAAACTGGGAGACACTGCAAAGACGGACTGTATCTCTACCCCTCTGGTGACACGGACCTGTAAAGTTGATGAACTCATGGAATTTCCCATACCTAATCGTGCCAGACTTCTTAAGGATTTGAAAAGTATCAGTCCTGATGCTTTTAGCTGCCTTCTTTAACATTTTTTTTTGGCGTTTATTTATCTTTGAGAGAGAGAGACAGAGCACGACCGGGGGAGGGACAGAGAGAGAGGGAGACACAGAATCCGAAGCAGGCTCCAGGCTCTGAGCTGTCATCACAGAGCCCGATGTGGGGCTTGACTGCCTTATTTATAATCATCCTTCTTCAATCTCTGTAGTCCAATCCATATGAAGAGACAAGACTTCTCCAACATTCGTGGACCCACATTTCCAACTGCCTTCTGGCTATGTATACCTGGATTCATTTAACATTCTTTATTCATTTAGGAAATCTTTACTGAGCAGTGGATATGTTCCAGGCATTATGTTAAGCACTGGTGGTAGATTACCCTTGATGTCTTGGACTTTATATCTCATGGGGTGATGATTCATTGAGAAATATATGACCTGTCCTATACATTCCTTCATTGATCATGCTTAAAATGGACTGATCAGTTAATTTTAACTACCTTTTAAAAAAAAATATTTTTCATGTTTATTTATTTTTGAAGGCGAGAGAGACAGAGTATGAGCAGGGAAGGGGCAGAGAGAGAGGGAGACACATCATCCAAAGCAGGCTCCAGGCTCTGAGCTGTCAGCACAGAGCCTGATGCTGGGCTCTAACTCAGGAGCTGTAAGATCATGACCTGAGCCCAAGTCGGATGCTTAACTGACTGAGCCACCCAGGTGCCCCTTAACTCCCTTTTAAAACTATCATCCACCTCCTTAAATGCTGCATCATTGGTTCTCAAAGCATGTTCTTCAATGCAGAAGCAGTGTCTCCTAAGAACTTGTTAGAAATGCCGACTCTTGGGGCTCAGTTGGTTAAGTGTCCGACTTCAACTTCAGCTCTGATCACAATCTCACAGTTCATGGATTCGAGTCCCTCGTTGGGCTCTGTGTTAACATCTCAGAGCCTGGAGCCTGCTTCGGTTTCTGTGTCTCCCTCTCTCTCTGACCCCTCCTCCACTTGTGCTCTCTCTCTCTCTCTCTCTGTCTCTCTTTTAAAAAAATAAAAAAAAAAACATTAAAAAAATTAAAGTGGAAAGAAAGAAATGCCGACTGTTGAGCCCCACTTAGATCTACCAAATAGAAACTTAGGGGATGGGGCCCTGTAATCTGTGTTTCAGCAAGCCCTCCAGGTGATGCTTGTCTGATGCTTGCCCAAGTATGAGAATCCTTATATACATGGAATCACCATATAGCCTCTCAAATTAGAAACTCCATAGTCCCCTTGGTTTATTGGTCTTCCTTTCTCTCCCCCAGTCACAAAGTCTTGCCAATTCTCCCTAAGAAATTCCTTCTGCCAAGTTTTAAATTCAGAAATTTCTTCTGCATGAGAATCTGTGCCAGGTTGTAAATTCATACCCTTTTGTCTTGTCTGATGTAACTTCCTCATTGGTGTCTTACCATCATTTGCTTTCCCATCGAATTCACCCACGTACAGAGAACAGAGGCCTCTTCCTACATTAAAAATGGCGTCCTGCTGCTAAACAGAAGTAATCAAACAAACAAATAAAACTGCCTCTTGGCTGCTTGTGACCTCCTGAAGAGAATCTGAAGTGAATGAGGGACATGGGGCCCTGAAATCTGAATGAAAGTGATCTCCCGGCCTTGCGACGTACCCTTTGCGCAGTTCGTCACTACTTTTCCTTCATCCCCGAATACACTGTCACACCATCCCCTTTCGTGGTTGTCTGCGAATAGCTCTTGATTATGACTACACAGTCACTCCCTCCTCTCCTGTCCTCACATTCCTGTCCCTGGCTTTTCAGCAGGCAAACTCCACTCATCTTTCAGAGATTAGACCAGATGTCTCCTCCTCTCTGAAGCCTTCCCGGACTTCCTCTGAGAGAGTTACTTGTTCCTGTAATTCCCCACAGCACTTTGTGCATTCCTGCTGAGCCAGCCAGGCACCCCTGCCCCCAGCACCATGTTCATTCCCAATGGAAACACACCGACGTTCCGCATTTATTTTAATAACTGAGAACGTGAAACTTGGGGAACATGATTTGTTCAGGGTCACACAGCTATACAACGGCAGAGTCCAGAATTAACCAAGGTCTCCTGGCTACTAGTCCAGGATAATTTCCTCTGTGTTTACAAAATCCTGTTTTGTGCGTATAGCGATCTGGGTAGTGGGTCAATTTTTCTTTTCTTTAGATGTTTACCAGTGAAATCCAGGAGATTCTTTATAATCCCACTTAAAGTGGGAGCCTTTGTTTTTGCTAAGTTGAGAGCTGGGGACATTTGAGAATCATTTTATGCTGCCGAAGTCTCTTGCTGAATTCCCATACTATCAAGATTCTCTTACAACATCTGGCCACTTTACAGGGCATTTCATGGAGCAAATCAATTAACGTTTTAAAAGTCAGGGCTGAGAGGAAGAAAGAAAATATTTGAATGGTAGCACCACACTCTACAAGTTCCCTGAGAGATAGTCAATGACTATCTTGCACAAAACTTTATAACCAATCACTTCTCTACGAAACAACTTACTCTTAACCATTTTGTTTTCAAGCTTCGATCAGGGTCCCCGGATTCTTTGGCCCGTCAACAAAACATAAATAGACATTATTTAATATGAATACCATTAGCCTTGCCACTGATCGGTCCTCTCTCTGACAGTGGGGTCTAAAACTAAGGTTGTAGGTTGAGAAGCTGCATTTAGCCTTTAAAGCCCTGGGTGTGGTTCTTTCAAGATACAGTGGATTCTGACTAAACCGTGCAGGAAAGCCTTGGCAGTGGTCACTGCAGCTACTTGAGCAGTGCTTGAGGTCCTGAAAACATAGAAGCTGTTTCCACTTGTGAATTAAGTTCTGGTAAATTCGCTTCAAATGGTTCAAGCTGTTTCCAAGAGAGCCTCAGTAGGCATATGAGCACACAGACACACAGAATAGTGGTCATTCGCTTATCTCCACTTTGAACCTGGAACCATCACAAGATGCCGATAAATCTAGAGCACCTAGAGGGGTGCTTGCCCCATAGCAGGCACTCGACGCACAGACTGTCAACTAAATAAAGGGGTGTGATTAAAGAACGGAGCGACGTTCTAATGGTCATAGTAACCCGGTGTACTCACCATTTTACAAATTCTGTGATGTTTTGGAACACACCTAATTTCTGACTTGAAGAGATCCTGATCTCTAATAAGGCATGATAGCACTTCTCTTGTAGGGCTGGTGTAAGAATTTTTTTTTTGAAGTTTATTCATGTTGAGAGAGAGAGAGAGCACAAGTGGTAGAGGGGCAGGGGGACAGAGAGAGAGAGAGAGAGAGAGAGAGGGAGGGAGAGAGAGAGAGGGAGGGAATGAATCCCAAGCAGGCTCAAGCACAGGCCCTGATGTGGGGCTGGATCTCAGGAACCTTGAGATTGTGACCTGAGCCAAGATCAAGGGTCAGATGCTTAACTAACCCAAGCACCTTGAGGGCTGGTGTAAGAATTAAATGAAGATATATTTATGAAGTGGCTCTATTATTAATTAGCAGTTCTATGGAAATAAATGTATTTAACTCGAATCTGTTTCTTTGTGAAATGGGGCCGAAAACGTCTGTCTCATGACTCCCCTAGGGTGTTACAATCCAAGAAAGTAATAGATGTGAACATACTAAGTTGCAAACATCGTGGAATGTAAAGGTGCTGCTATCCTATGCCTTTGCTAAGGGTTGTCAAGCAAATGTCCTCCCCAGGTACTTTATCTTATTCTAAGTGAAGCAAAATGAGGATCTTCAAATAAAGTGACTGGGACTTCAAATAAAGGGACATCATAAGCTTTGCCCTGTCTTGAATCACCTCTCAAACAGAATCAAATGAATTTACTCTTAAGTACCTTTTTAAACTAAAGGGATCTTCTCTATCATTTAACTTATATAAACAATACTGAGAGTAAAGGAGCCGAGAAAGAGTCAGTCCCCTCCAAGTATTCTGTGAAATGCGGAAGGGATTGCTCTATCTTTCCACTTGGAACGTCTTTGGATCACACTTTTCATCTAGTTATTTACCATACTCTCCCAGTCCCTTCTCACAAGACCCTCCCCTTACATACATACATACATACACACACACACACACACACACACACACACACACACACACACAGATATTGAAGTGATCCAGGCTTCAGACTCTGTCCCTCTTTCTCCCTTCCCTAAATCTTTCCCCACGCTGTAAATGGTAATGGGCTCTGATCTTTTGGAAATGGGAACATAGCAATAACTCCAACACAGAGCCTCACAAGTTTGAAAAAGTGAGCCAAGCTGCAAGATTTTCTAAACATTCCATCACATTAATACCTTGTGGGTCTATGGGGACCTTCATCTAAGTCTCTCCAAACACTTTTCCGAGTTTGGTTAATCCTCAGAGTAGCCACGGGGAAACATTCCCACATTCTGCAGGGGCCTTGAGTGAAGCCCCCACTCAGCCAGGAAGCGGCTCAGGAACCTGGGTGAGAAAAGGAAATGTGTACCCTGAGCTCTGTTGTCTCTCAGCACATACAGGCACGCCCAGCAAATTCATGGAGCAGGACGTGGGGAGAAGACAAGGAAGTTTGTTTCAAATCAAAATAAACTTTCAAATGGAACAAGAAACATATTGCTTTATTTTTCATAGCTGAAAGAGTCTGTATGTGCCAAACAATGGAATCAAGGGAATCTGTCTATAATCAACTGTTCTGTGGCCTCTGTCTGGAATTCTCCCCATGACCAAATTAATTATTAATAAAGCTATTCATTCAATAAACATTTACTGAGCACATTCCAGGTACTGTCATAGGTATTAGAAAACAAACCATAAATGTGGACAAAACAGTGCCCCTTGCCCTCAAGGAACTTGCTGTATAATAATTGAGAGAGATAAAGAGACAAGTTATTAAAATATCACGAGGTAATACATATACCCACAGTGCATATATTTTATTGTGAGCTCATTCTTCAACTTAAAAAAAAAAATGACTTCTTTTAGGAAGCTTTCCCTGATCTTCCTGTACCTAAAAGTTTTCTTCCACATTGTATTTGTACTCCCCTTATGTATTTCTTGTTCCTCCTTGCTTTATGCTTGTGCACGTGCATTATTTTTCCTTAGTGATCTCTAAGTCTCTCGAGTGTAAAGTTTCTGACTTATGTTCATATTCTGAGCATCTATCACAGATAGGCATTTAATAAATGTTAGTTGCATGAGTGAATGAACAAGTCAAAACTTGGCCAATAACATAAGAGGTATTATACTTTAAGACCGAGCAATTAAAATCTTTGGTCCATAAATATCAGTAGTTGCTGGTCAAGTATGCGAAAGGAGGGAGGGAAGGGGAAGGAAAGAGGAAAGAGGAAAGGAAGGAACTTTAAATATGTAAGATCTGGACACCTAAAGGTAGTTCTCAACTATATATATATATTTTTAATTTTTGTTTAGTGTATATTCATTTTTCAGAGACAGAACGTGAGCAGGGGAGGGGCAGAGAGAGAGGGAGACACAGAATTGAAACAGGCTCCAGGCTCTTAGCTGTCAGCACAGAGCCTGACACGGGGCTCGAACTCACAAACTATAAGATCATGACCTGAGCTGAAGTCGGACGCTTAACCGACTGAGCCACCCAGGCGCCCCTATTAATGAGAATCTTAAATAAAGTGGTATAGTTAATCCTTGAACAATGCAGGGGTTAGGGGCACTGACCCTCAAATAGTCAAAAATCCATGTATAACTTTGACTCCTCAAAGTCTTAACTACCAATAGCTTACTGTTAACCAGAATCCTTCCCAATAACATAAACAGTCAATGAACACATATTTTGTATCTTCTATGTATTATGCTATATCCTTATAATAAGGTAAGTTAGGGAAAAGAAAATGTTAAGAAAATCATAAGGAAGAGAAAATATATTTACAATACTAGATTGTTTTTATAATAAAAATCTGAATTTAAGTGGACCTATGCAGTTCAAGCCCATGTTGTTCAAGGGTCAATACTACAACTGTTTAAAATGGATTTTTTTTGTTCTTATCATTTGATTTCAGTAGATAAATTGAACAGGGCTGGGATTCCTAAATCCTTCAAAGCTCAAACATAAACTCAGTGTGTGTGTGTGTGTGTGTGTGTGTGTGTGTGTGTGTGTGTGTGAGAGAGAGAGAGAGAGAGAGAGAGAGAGAGAGAGAGATTTCTGTTGTTCTTTTCTTAATATGACAAACTGAAAAAAATAAAAGCTTATTCTCAATATTCTCCCCGGTGCTCAACGGGTTTCTGGAAAGTGGCTGGGACTACTTCCTACTGGTAATCTTTGGTGCTACACGAGTTAACCTGGATCTATGTAGATTTGGAGGAGAATTTGTGCCCAACATTGAAAAGATCCGAGGGAACAGTGGACATCACAAAAATTGTAGATATGAAGCAGAAAATCTGAGACAGGCGTATAAAGATAGGTGTAACCAAAGATGCCAATCGCTGGGAATCACTGGCAGGGCCCTGGTGAACAAATAAATGCCAGAGCCTAAGTGGGCAGGTGATCCTACAGCATTAGCCATAATAGAGTAAGCATGTAGACAAAGGGTCAATTCGTTTTCTGGAGTTCCTCACCATCCTGGAAGCATGCTTGCACGAAACTTCGTAACTGAATTTTTCATTTTGCTTAGATGGATGTAGGGACACATTTGGAACATAGAGCTACGGCCGCCTACTTTGCTGGGCCCTTCTCACCTTACCGGGCCAGGGAGTCTGCTTTGTAATAGGTTTTTGGCATGGCGGACGCATGTATCAGATCGGGGAGGAGAGAGGGGCTGTTCTTTCCTGCTGTGAGGAAGGTTGGAGCTACTTCATATACTACTGGGATTCCCTTTCAAGGAATATCTTGGACTAAACTGTCCTTTTCCTGATGGATTATGTTTTGGATCATCCTTTACCAAGGATATAATCATGGGCTGTTAACATTTTTTTGGACTTTGATTTGGCTGGTAACTACACTGTTTTTGGAAACCTGTTTTCACTTAATTTCATTTCCTTTTTCCTGTTAAGTACATCATTGGGCTAGAAGAGAAGAGCCTCAGATTTTTGGAAGTCTTTGTGTTTTGTGCCTGCTGCTTGATTCATATTGGATACCACAGGAGAAAGGAACCAAAATGCACTCATGACTTTTGTGGTCCCCTCCACTGGAAAGCCAGAATCCACACCCTGACCTGCCTTAGGTGGTTAGCACGAACATCGAAACAATAGTCACTAAATACTATCATAACATTGCATAAGTCATTTCCTTCCCTTCTAGAATGTGGGGGGATATGTGAGAAGCAAAGAAAAATCTGTGACCCCACTACTCATACTTTCCACAGGCTTCCAATTACCCTTTCATCTGTACCAAACTCTGGAGGGTGATGTTAAAAACTTGTGTGAGAATCTGGCAGGGTTTTGTATTTTAACATTGTTGTCTCTGGTCCAGTTTCTAAAACCATTCTGGCAATTTGGAAAACTTGCCAACAAGAGCCGATTGTTCAACAGGAATAGCCAGTTTAATTCTAGTGGCCTTCCATGGTTGGTTTGGTGGTGTTTTTTACAGAATACAGGGGCGCCTGGCGGGCTCAGTTGGCTTAGCACCCGACTTCAGCTCAGGTCATGATCTCACGGTTCATGGGTTTGACCTCTGTGTCGGGCTCTGTGCTGTCAGCTCAGAGCCTGGAGCCTGCTTCGGATCCTCTGTCCCCTTCCCCCCTCTCTCTCTGCCCTCCCCTGCTCATGCTCATGTTCTCCCTATCTCTGTCTCTCTCTCAAAAATAAATAGTTAAAAGAATTAAAAAACTAATACAAAAGACGCATATCAGGATTCCTGTTGCCTCCTCTTTGGCAACTGCGTTTGGCATCCATGTGACAAACAAATGAGTAGTATCATTAGAAAACACGGGAGTGTTATGATACGAGAGAAACATAAAAGGAATGAAGAAAAGCCTCAGTGAAGTTCCTTCTCAGACATAACTTCGTAAATCCAACGGGAGCTAGCTTTTCCTTTGCCACCAAACCACAGGTAAAATAGATTGATTTCATTTATTCATTCATCGCACAAATATCTCTTGAGCGCCCACTATGTGATGGCACCATTCTTAAACTGATAGGGAAGGAAAATCCCTACTGTCGTGAAGCTTTCTCTAGTGAAATCCTGGGATCGTGAACCAGGGCTCCCTTGGAATAGCAACCTGCTCTGGCCCCTAAGCTTCTTTTTCAAAAGCCACCATGAAAATAATCTAGAGTGATGTGGTTCTGTAAAAAGAAATTAGGAGAGTCACACGGTTCCTGGTTTTTCTTTTATCTTCTTCAATTCTAAAGTGGAGCTTTTCCAGAATAGCTTCTGGATGAGGTGGAATGCACCATGATGATAAAAACAAAGTGTTAAAGAGACAAAACGTAAGGACAGGTTTGTGCATGTGCTAGCATGACAGCAAGCACACTTTTGGGGAAAGATTTATTGGTCCAGCCAGGTGTGGCCTTCCGTTCCTTAACATGCCAGCTGGACCCCTCCTACCAAACCTTGGCTCCAAGGGTTTGTTTCCAATCAGTCGTCTTTGCTACCCTGACAGATCTGCTCCACGCAAAAGCTTATCTCTGGCAACGGTGGGAGATACACAGTCAAGTTCACCGTCTTTCACCTCCTGCCTTCTCTCCGTGCCCTTGATCGCCGTCACAGTCCCCATAAACCCTGCATCGAACAGATCAAAACGTGGAGATTTTTACGACTCTTTAGGTGCACGTGGCCCACTGACAAAGGTGAAAGCCTCTGGTGCTGAATATCAATATGAGGGGCGTAATTTGCTTTAGCTTGCCAGGGATCAGAGTCATTAGCTTTGTAGTTAGCTTCTCTCCATATCCCCCTCTCCACGCCTGCAATTAATAAGCATGCCCACACCACACTCACCGGCCTTCCCTCTTTTTTCACCATCTCCTAGATATTGGGACGGGATTGGGGTCCGATACACTTGCCAACCAACAATTTCAGTGCCCGCACACGGTTAAGAGAGACTACTGGTCTATAATGGATTTTACTTAAATACCAGTAGGTAAGACCCATTTTTCCACAACACGGCTCAGCCGAGATGAAAGTTGACGCCATCTTTTCACAGCTTGGTGCCCAAGTCAACATGTTTACTAAGTGAAATTTTTCAGTGCATCAAAACAGTCGGCATCAAGCTTGTGTTCATGGCTTTTAACGTGTAGTTTCCCACTTTAATCACAGGGAGTCAAAGTTCTACCGATTTTTCTCCACTAGAAAAAAAGTGTCTCCTCGTAAAAGGGAATAGGAAGAGTAACGAAAAGGAAAAAAAAATCCTTTCAATAGCATACTGTCTCTTTTTTCCTATTGACAAGAAATCGGGTTTTCAGCTTGTTAATTAACTTACAAACACAAAAGTTTCCTGGTTATTCTCTCTTGGTTGCAGAGCGTGACTTTGAAGTAAGCCTCACTGTTGAGTGGCTGGACATTGAGCTAATGAGATTTTACTGTTTTGAACAGCTGGTCAAATTTGGAGGCCCCTCGAGCCTAAAGGCAACTGCTGATTTACAAGGATCCTGCAATATATGCAGTCTTGGCTGACGCTTTTGTTGTTGATTTAGGCTGGAGCAAAGGTGTAGATTTTGTGATGCCATAAAAATGTCAAGGGATTGATTTGAGAATATGTAATACCTACAGGTAGCCCCCACTAGGAGCCAGCACCTTGTGTGGCTCATATTCGAGAATGTTTTAGAAAGGTTTGGGTTTTCTTTGTGGCAATAAGGAGGGTTTGGATGCGTTGGCTGTTTACAGCTGGGAGGAGCCAAAAAGAAGCCATTGAAAATTAGAACTCCTATTTATGCCTTCCTTCCCTCCCTTCCTGGTTGGTAAGACGTAGTAAAGCAAATTCTGGAGTGAAGATCATGTTACCTTTACATCTGTGCATCTCAAAAAAGAACAGGGATGGTTTCTTCAAAACATAAACTTAATAATCTTTTGGTATCATCTAATACCCAGCCCCTTTTTATTTTTCTTATTGTTTCAGAAGTTTCGTTTCCAATTGGTTTGTTCATATCAGGGTCCAGATAAGATCACACGTTATTATTTGATTGTTATGGCTCTTAATCCACAATAGTCTGCCCTAAAGTAAATACTTTTGTCAACATTTATAGATAAGAAAACTGAGGACCCAGAGGACCCAGAGGTGATGGGAGGAAACCATTGTTCTCTCGGGGTCCAGATGTGTCTCTACACCACTTTCCTCTTTCTCTTAGCGAATTCATTCTTTCTGTTGAGGCTCGATTTGTTTTCTCTGGGTGTCTTCCTTTCCACCTTACCGTTTTATCCTAGTTTTGCCTGAGCGGAATTTCAGACCAGAGTTCTGGTGGTAGTGCATTCATATTGCCTGTCTTTGCAGGTTTTTTTTTCTGAATTATTTCAGAGTAAAGAGTGGCAGGATCCCAGAAATTGTGCAGTGAGCTCTAGAGCCTGGAGGTGAGGTCCCACTGATGTCTTCGGTACTTTCCAGAATTCTCTGATGCCCTGTGCCTAGAGTTCTTTGACTCTGTGTGTGAGAAGGGAAAGCTGCTAATAAGGAGATAAACAGGACAGGTTCATTTCTCTGTCATTTTAAATAGAGATAAGACTGCAGTTTTGCAGCCAGTGCCTAGTTCAGGTGCCTAGCAAGGGCAGAGTTTTTAAATTATGTTTTCACTAGTTACAGTCCAGAACATATAACTTCCTTTTGGGTAAGAGTGAGAGCACAGAAGAATGAATCCCTTGCTGGTCTCCTTACCTTGGTTGGGTAATGAGATCAAAGCAAAACACAGGAAACATTTTATACATCCATAAAATCCTATGCTCTGCCTCTGTTCATCCGGCCCCGCATTCCATCTCTCCCAGAGGCAAGCCCACCCAGTCCCACCCTTAGCGTTGCCCTCACATCCCGCCAAGAACAGGTGGTTTGTGGGAAATCATGATGCCAGTGTCTGCCCGGCCCGATTTGCAGCTTCGTTGCCATCGGGGCCGCCTCCACTGATGCACTCATTTCCCCTCTCAGAGCCCATCCTCTCCCGCCTCCAGGACCCCAAGCCACGTGTGACACTGCTCCATGCTATGGCAAGTTACGCCTCTGGCTTGCTGCGTGCTTCGGCATCAAACAGTCCTGGGTTTGAATCACATCAGCCACTTACTCCCCGTAGGATCCTGTGCAAGCTGCCCGGCTGCTCTGGTCATGCTGTGCCTGCTTTCCGATCACGGGCCCGGGAAGACAAGATCTAGCCCCTTGTGTTAGGACAGCTAGCCCTTCCTAATTTTCAGTCTCAACTGTCTTAGCAACAAATAAATTTACTTCCTGCTATTTTTGCATTTTATTTCTCTGGATAAAAAGTACTCCAGAGTACCAATATCCCAAGTCCCTTCTTATCTCGTTAATGCTCTTTCTTTGTAGTGACCACGATTTTGTTATGTACATGGCCTAAAACACAAATTGGTCCATTTGAAACCCAGTCTTTCCTGTGTTTACCCCCAGAAGGAAGCAAAATCTCCCTTCTTTGAATTTCCATAAGTTGTTGTTTGTTTTTGGTACGTTCCATATGGTCTTCATTCTATCTTGCTTTTCTTCTTCTTCTTCTTCTTCTTCTTCTTCTTCTTCTTCTTCTTCTTTTAAAAATGTTTCTGTATTTATTTTGAGAGAGAGAGAGAGAGAGGGAGCACAGGCAGTGGAGGGGCAGAGAGAGGGAGAGAGAGAAAATCCCAAGCAGGCTTCACGCTATCAGCACAGAGCCCAATGCGGGGCTTGAACTCACAAACCATGGGATCATGACCTGAGCCGAAATCAAGTGTCGGACTCTTAACCAAATGAGCCATCCAGGCACCCCTATCTTGCTTTTCTTTTATTCCAGGTGTCACTATCCTGTTTCTCTTACTGGACCATATGTCCCTTAGGGAAGGGTACTATCTTAAAGTTTTGAACAGTGGCTCTCACCCACCTCATAATGCTTAGCATAGTATTTCAAGCACACAAATATTCAATGCACATTCAGTAATTAGCCCATGAATCCTCAAGGACACCTTAGGAGCAGAGTGGTATTGATTTCTGCTTAATCTCTAGCTTTGATGCTCCCACTAGTTTGGGAGAAGGGATGAAAGGTTTGGAAAGCGTTGGGCAATTACCTGCCTCTCAACCATTCTAAGACTTTTTACGAGCTTATTTCATTTGCTTATCTTATGTACTAAGTGTTTGTCACCTGGGTTTCTTCTTCAGTAGGTAATAAAAACAGATGTACCTATAAAAAAGGCCAACTCCCCTTAGTAGTGGATGCCGTGTGTTCCTTTAAAGATCAAATGTGTCAATAAATACTCAGAACCAAATATTGAGGGGATTTCCTTATATATAAGTCATTGCTGTTCACCTAGGAAAGCATTTCTGCGGCCCTGGAAACTATGAGGCTATTGTAAGCATGCTCTAGAGAACAAGACTCAAGCTTCTGCTTCACCTGCACTTCCATTTTTACTAAGTTTTTCTGTACTCTTGCTGGGGTGAACTTGGGCGGGAAAGGCTAAATGAATGGCTCTACCATGGGACAGGTTAACTTGGGTTCCATCCCACGGTTCCATATCAGGAGTCAGGTGGCTTTTCATAGCCAGGCTTGCCCAGGGGCAGGAAGTCTAGAAATCCTCTGACGACTTGCCAGCCAGTCTTGGGGAGCTGATTGCCAAGGGGTCTGGGTGTTACTGAGCTCTGCGTGAAAGTTAGCCAAACTGTCAGGTTAAGGGTGCCTCCAGACCCCCAACTCTGCCCGAGACTTCTGAAACCAACTGCAAAGAGTTAGCATCCAACAACAAAGTTGGAGGTCATAATCCCAAGACTGCTTCACTTCTGACATCAACTGCAGTTGAGGGGGCTGCCTCAAAGTATCCTCAGGTTTGATAATTCACTGGAAGAAGTTATTGAACTCACTGAAAGATATACTTATAGCTGTGGTTTATTACAGGTAGAGGACACAGATCAAACTTAATCAAAGGAAAAGAAGCATATGACATAGTCTGGAAAAGTACAAGTACAAGGCTTCTATTGTCCTCAGGAACATGTTACCCTCCAGGTATCAGTGTGTGACAACATACAGGGAGTATTGCCAATCAGGGAGACTCACCTGAGCTTCAGGATCCAAGGTTTTTATTGGGGTTTCATTCGGCTTCCTGGTCAACTGCATGACCCAAAGCCATCACTCTAAAGCACATGCTTAGTCTTCTATAGTGGTCAATTCCCCCCCCCCCCCCCGACTATTTCATGTGGCTGGCCCCACCCTCACATCCCACCCACCCTCAGATCTAGTGTGGCCAACCTCTTCCCTAAAGACTGTCCTATCGATATGACATAGATTACATCCCAGAAGTTGAGGGCAAATGGCAGACCTCTCCGTACGAAGCCAAATTCTTTATTATATGGTGGCTTAGCAAGTCTTCACTGTCCCCAGGTCTCCCACCCCTGTGGCTCTTTCTTGGCAAATCCATTAAAATAAACCAACAAGCTTGTCACTCTACAACACCTCCCTTGAACCCTTGGGCCCAAACATCACTTACCAGATTAATGTATATAACATTGGATTAATTTACCTAACGGTATGTAATATAAAGTTGGGATTCAATGGAGCAGGGGTTTTAGTCTGTGAATCTCCTGAAATCATATGTAAAAATTTGCAGGGATGTTTGCATTTGAGTTTGGGGGTCAGAATTCATATATGTCTTCAGATTTCAAAGAGGTCATATCCCATAAAAGATGGAGCCTTCTTGGCCTAGATAAATGTGAATTCTCTTCCTGCACATCACCACCGCTGGACACTGGACTATTCTTTTGTGAACTCTAGGAGTTCTGTTTGCCAAGAGAAGGGGCCGCAGAGGAGACAATGCCTGGGCTGGCAGTGTAAGGGCACTTTTGCTATCTTGGTTTACAAGGCCTCTTGGGTTAATTCTAGAAGAATCAAAGCAAACGTTTCTTCTGTCTTTCCTGTGCTCTGCAGGCCAAGAGTTTCTTGTGCTAAAATAAACAACTGGCAGTTTCATTAGACTCTGCAGAAGGAAGGAAGAGGTTTATGTTTCATACCTTTTATATTATATAACAACATTACTATGCGAACTTCAATTATTCAATCTGTTTAGTTTATTTAAACTTAAAAAATAGTACTAACGCTATAAATAGAATAAACCATGTCCAATTCCGAGCACTTACAATAAGCATGCAGTCAGTAATACAGCCCCTGGAATAATAAACCACTTACTTCTGATAGTTAGGCGCGTGCACGTGCATGTGTGTGTGTGTATGTGTGTGTGTATCACCTTTAGATTTTATTAAGCTATAGCTGGCTGGGGGTGGGAGGTGCCATTAGGAAGAGGTTCTACTTGTTTTAAACTGTAGGAAATAAAAACCCACACGTTATTTTGCATCTGTCTGAGTTTTTTTTTTTAATGTTTATTTTTGAGAGAGAGAGAAAGACAGAGCATGAGTGGGGGAGGAGCAGAGAGAGAGGGAGACATAGAGTCTGAAGCAGGCTCCAAGCTCTAAGCTATCAGCACAGAGCCCGATGTGGGGCTCGAACCCACAAACCGTGAAATCGTGACCTGAGCCGAAGTCGGACGCTCAACTGACTGAGCCACCCAGGTGCCCCCTGTCTGAGTTCTTACATAATGGAAATTATGATGTGTTTGTACCAGCCAGGCCTCAACTTTGTTTGACTTTACTGAGAAATTAGAAGTCTGGTCATAAAGAAGCCATCTGTTTATTTTCAGTTTGTTTTGTTTGGTTCTTAAAACATCTTGCTTCTTATCAGATAAGGAAATAAGTATTTGATGCTCTGTAATCCTGATTCATTCAGAGGCATTAATTGGGTTCTACCCAGCACATGATTCAATACCACATTTTTATTACAAATATGAAATGATTACCCTTGGATGCTTGAAGTTTAGTGGGAAAGATTAGTGGCTCCCAATACTCACAGCATATTATTATAATTATTGATTTGCATGTCTTTATTGTGGACTCTTTCAAAATCCCAGCAACTTTTTTTTTTTACAGAAATAGAGAAATCCATCCTAAAATCCATATGGAGTCTCAAGGAGCCCCAAATTGCAAAAACAAAAACAAATAAAAATAACCTTGAAAAAAACCCCACAAATTTGGAGGTTTTACACTTCCTGATTTCAAAACTTAATAGAAAGCTAAAATAATCAAAACATAAAGACAGAAATAGAAACCAATGGAATAGAAGAGAGCCCAGAAATAAACGCTCACATGTGTGGTCCAGTGATTTTCAACAAGGGTGCCAAGACCATTCAATAGAGAAAGGACAATCTTTTTTAACAAATGGTGCTGGGGAAACTGGATATCCACATTGCAAAAGAATGAAGTTGGACCCTTACCTGACACTGTATACAAAATTAACTCGGATCAAAGACTTCAATGTTAAAGCTTAAACTATAAAACTCTAAGTAGAAAACTTAGAAGAGGGAAAAACTTCATGATGTTGGTCGTGGCAATGAGACTGTGTTTTATGTCGAAGTGGAGAAAAGCAATCCAGTGGGGGCCGGAGTCAGAGACCTGGGTTCAAACTCAAGACCACCAATCCCTACCTGTATGATCTTTAGCACATTATCTGTCTTCTCTAGGTCTCTGTTTCTCATCTGTAAAAAGAACACAGTAAGAGAATGACTGTGGTAATTACTTAAATGCATGTAAAGGACTTAGCCCAGTGCCTGGCATATGGGTTACTATGAGCCATTACTATCCATTTAGAGGATGCGGGCAGGGGGGTAGTATAATAGTTCAGTTAGGTAGGTTTTGGAGTCAGATTTTCTAATTTTATATCTTAGTTCTACCCTTTACCATGTCTGTGATTTTGATCAAGTGCTTTACATTTCTGTAATTGAGGACCTTTTTCTTTTTCATTCTGAACAGTATCTCCTAAAGTTGTAAGGCTGAAATGAAACAATTTTCTTAGCTATCTCTTAGAAAAGTGGTTAACACGCCCCAGTGTTAGTTCTTACAGCTGCTACAGTACTCAGTACAGCACCTGGCAAATAGTATGTACTCGTATAAGGAATTATGATGCTGCCCTAAACAATGGCATTTAGGAAGTGTGTTTAACGACATGGGTAAATACTAATTACAAACTTTCTGGGAAAACAAGACCAACATTGAATATGCAATTTGATCTCAACTATGTAAGAAAAGAAGGATACAGGAGTTAAAAGGAAACTTGTTAAAATATCAGCACTGCTCATGGCTTACATGGAAAAATCATGCATGAGTTTATTGTTTCTTCATATTTTTGTGTACTTTTCAAAACCACCACCAGCACTTTTTCTAACGGAAAATATTAAAATGTAGTTAAATAAGCTAAAAACAGGAACAATAGTCAATGTTGTCTCCTGTCATTGGGACACTGATTTCCTTTTTTTTTTTTTTTCTTCACATTTCAATAAATTTATTCTGTAAAAACAAAACTGGCTTCTAGGAGTAAGTAGCTAGCAATTGCCAGAACAGGGCAAATACTGTGGCCTGGAGGAGGTGGGATAAAGATAACCCTGATCTTCAGTGTGGGTGTGTGTGCACATGGGCAAATGTGCACCTTGTCTCCCAGTGTGTGCACATGGGCATATGTGTACCTTGTCTCCCAGGGAATCTGTGATCTCCTTGAAGGCATGAACTCTTTGCCAGCCAATCCCCCATGCTCTCCTTCTGTCTAGTTCAGAATCTAGCATAGATATTCAGGGACTATGTGAATAGATATTCACTGAATACACAGTGAAGGGGTAAATATTTTTGGTGGTGAAAGAGAGGTTCAAGTCAAGCCTGCAGTGGCAGGGGACTGGCCTACCTGGGTGATCCAGCATTTTCCCACCCCACAGATTGGGAAGATGGATGAGATCATGGAAAAGATCATGGAAAACTTCACCTCTTGGACCGGGTGTGGCCCTCAAAACACCTAGGTTCAGGGAAGAAGTCACCTCTCTGCAGAAGATCCCATGTTTGAGCTAAATCTTGCTAAACATAAGGATTAGAAAATCGAGAAGATTTTATTGAAACATTAAAATAGCTTTTAAATTATTTTAGGTATATTATTTGCTTATTGGTAGCTTCAGAAAATAAAGACATAACCAAGAAGCTAAAATCCTGCAAAATTCCACCATTCTGAGATTTATCACTGAATATATTGTATTGGTATATACTTATCAAATCTGCGCCTTTTTTCCCTTTGACTAAATAATATATTGTGGGCAGCTTTCTGTGACTAGGGTAGAGTGTTACATCATTTCTCTAATGGTCACATAGTATTTCATCAAATCGGTGTACACAGAACCAGAAGTCTCCGGCTTTTTGGCACTTTTTTTTTTTTTTAATTTATTTTTGGGACAGAGAGAGACATAGCATGAACGGGGGAGGGGCAGAGAGAGAGGGAGACACAGAATCGGAAACAGGCTCCAGGCTCCGAGCCGTCCATCAGCCCAGAGCCTGACGCGGGGCTCGAACTCACGGACCGCGAGATCGTGACCTGGCTGAAGTCGGACGCTTAACCGACTGCGCCACCCAGGCGCCCCGCTTTTTGGCACTTTTAAGTATAATTTATAGTACCTCCATATTTATCATCAAACATTTATTTTTTTTTATTGAGGCATAATTGCCATGTAACATTAAATTAGTTCCAGGTATACAGCATCATTTTATTTTATTTTATTTTTTTACTTTTTAGAGAGAGAGTGAGCGGGGGGAAGAGGCAGAGGGAGAGAGAGATTCTTAAGCTGGCTACATGCTCAGTGTGGAGCCCAACGTGGGGCTGGATCCCATGACCCTGGGATCATGACCCAAGCTGAAATCAAGAGTCAGAGGCTCAACAGACTAAGCCCTCGAGGCACCCCATGACTTGATACTTTCATATATTTCAAATGATCACCACAATAAGTGATTAACATTTAATGCTATACATACTGAAAAAATTATTTGCCCTGTGGTGAGAACTTGTAAGAACTATTCTCTTAGCAAATTTCAAGCGTTCAGTACAGTATTATTAACTATGGTCACCGTGCTGTGTATTACTCCCCCATGACTTAATAATTTTATAAACAAAAATTTATACCTTTTGACCGCTTCACCCATTTTGCCCACTCCCTATCCCCTGCTTTTGGCACCACCAACTACCAATCTGTTCTCTGTATTTATGAACTCAGTTTGTTTTATTTTGTTTTGTGTTTTTAGATTTCACGTATAAGTGAGATCATATGGTATTTGTCTCTGCCTGATTTATTTCACTTATAATGCACTCAAGGTCCAGCCATGTTGTTGCCATGGCAACATTTTGTTCTTTTTTATGGCTAAATAATATTCCATTGTGTATATATATTTTCTTTTTTAAAATTTTTATTTTAATTCCAATTAATTAACATACAGTGTTATATTAGTTTTAGGTGTCCAATATGATGGTCTAACAATTCCATGCATCACCTGGTGCTCATCAGAAATATATTCCTTGATTCAATCTGTTTAATCCATTTTCCCTACTCACCTCCCCTCTGATAACCATCAGTTTGTTCTTTATAATTACCAGTCTGTTTCTTGGTTTCTTTCTCTCTCTCTCCCTTCGGTCATTTGCTTTATTTTTTAAATTCTACATATGAGTGGAATCATATTGTATTTGTCTTTCTCTGACTTATTTTGCTTAGTCTTATACATTCTAACTCCATGTTGTTGCAAATGGCAAGATTTCATTCTTTTTTATGGCTGAATAGCATTTATATACATTTATATATTATATATTTATAAAAATTTATATATACCACTTCTTTGTCCATTCATCAATCAATGGACACAGCTACTTCCATATCTTGGTTATTGTAAATAATGCTGCTATAAACACAGGGGTGCATGTGTCCCTTTGAATTAGTATTATTATATTCTTTGGGTAAATACCCAATAGGGCAAGCCCTGGATCATAGAGTACTTCTATTTTTGAATTTTTGAGGAATCTCCATACTGTTTTCTACAGTTACTGTGCCAGTTTTTACTTCCACCAAACTTTCCAAGAGAGTTCCTTTTTCTCTACATCCTTGCCAATACTTGTTGTTTCTTGAGCTTTTGATTTTAGCCATTCTGACAGGTATGAGGTGATACCTCATTGTACTTTTTTGATGGTAAGTGCATTTCCCTGATGGGAAGTGCTGATGAACATCTTTTCATGTGTCTGTTGGCCAACTGGATGTATTCTTTGAAGAAATGTCTGATCATGTCTTCTGCCCATTTTTAAGTTGGTTTATTTAGTTTTTTTTAGTGTTGAGTTGTATAAGCTCTTCATATATTTTGATTTATTAGACATGTCATTTGCAAATATCTTCTCCCATTCTGTAGGTTGCCTTTCAATTTTGTTTATTGTTTCCTTTGCTGTGTGGAAGCTTCTTATTTTGATGAAGTCCTAATAGTTTATCTTTGCTTGTGTTTCCCTTGCCTCAGGAGATATATCTAGAAAAAAGTTGCTAGGGCTAATGTGAAAATAGATACTGCTTGTGTCCTTTTCTAGGATTTTTATGGTTTCAGGTCTCATATTTAGGTCCATTTAATCCATTTTGAGTTTATTTTTTTTTGCATAGTGTAAAACAAGTGGTCCAGTTTTTCTTTCTTTTTCTTTCTTTCTTTCTCTCACCCTCTATCTTTTCTCTTTTCTCTTTCTTTGTCTTTTCTTTTTCTTTCTCTTTCTTTTTTTTCTCTTTTTCTTTCTTTTCTTTCTTTTTCTTTCTCTTTCTTTTCTTTCTTTCTTCTTCTTCTTCTTCTTCTTCTTCTTCTTCTTCTTCTTCTTCTTCTCCTCCTCCTCCTCCTCCTCCTCCTCCTCCTCCTCCTCCTCCCCCCCCTCCTCCTCCTCCACCTCCTTCTCCTCCTTCTCCTGCATGTAGCAGTTCAGTTTTCCTAGCACCACTTGTTGAAGAGACTGTCTCTTTCCCATTGTGTATTCTTTCCTTCTTTGTCATAGATTAACTGACTATAACATCACGGGTTTATTTCTGGGCTGTCTATCTTGTTCTATTAATCTATGTGTCTGTTTTTATCTCAGTAACAAACTGTTTTGATTACTACAGTTTTGTAGTATATCTTCAAATCTGGGATTGTGATACTTGGATAGTATGGACATTTTAACAATATAAATCCTCCCAACCCATGAGCATGGAATATCTTTCCATTTGTTTGTGTCATCTTCAATTTCTTTCATCAGTGTTTTCAGAGTGTAGGTCTTTCATGTCCTTGGTTAAATTTATTCCTACATATTTTATTATTTCTAATGCAATTGTAAGTGGGAGTGTTTTCTTAATTTCTATTTCTGGTACTTAATTATTAGGGTATAGAAATGCAACAGATTTCTGTACATTGATTTCACAGCTTATGATTTTTATTGAATGATTTATCAGTTCTAGCAGTTTTTGGTAGAGTCTTTGGAGTTATATATATATAATAACATGTTATCTGCAAATAGAGAATGTTTTACTTCCTTACTGATTTGGATGGCTTTTATTTCTTTTTATTCTCTGATTGCTGTGGCTAGGACTGCCAATTCTATATGGAATACAAGTTTGAGAGTGAATGTCTTTGTCTTTTTCCTGATATTAAGGAAAAAGCTCTCATCTTTTCACTGTTGAGTATGATGTTAGCTGTAGATTTTTCATATAAGGTCTATATTTTGTAGAGGTATGTTCCTCCTAAACCTACTTTGTTGAGGGGTTTTATCATGAATCAATGTTGTACTTTGTTAAATGCTTCTTCTACATCGATTGAAATGATCATATGGTTTGTTTCATTTTTTTCTTCTTGATGTGATATATCATGTTGATTGATTTGTGAGTAATGAACCATTCTTGCATCATGGGAATAAACCCCACTGGATCATGGTGAATTATTTCTTAAAATATATTGTTGGATAAAGTTTCCTAATATTTTGAGGATTTACATCTAAGTTCATCAGAGATATTGGCTTTTGTTTTTCTTTCTTTCTTTCTTTCTTCTCTCTCTCTCTCTC
This sequence comes from Panthera pardus, assembly GCF_024362965.1. NCBI lineage: Eukaryota > Metazoa > Chordata > Mammalia > Carnivora > Felidae > Panthera > Panthera pardus. The sequence continues at coordinate 20,957,507 of NW_026527002.1, forward strand.
TCTCTCTCTCTCTCTCTCTCTCTCATAGTGTTTTTATCTGGTTTTGGTATCAGAGTAATGCTGGCCTCATAGAATGAATTTGGAAGCTTTCCTTCCTTTTCTATTTTTTGGAATAGTTTGAGAAGAATAGGTATTAACTCTTCTTTAAATATTTGCTACAATTTACCTGTGAAACCATCTGTTCCTGGACTTTTGTTTGTTGGGACTTTTTGAATACTGGTTCAATTTCATTGCTGGTAATCGGTCTGTTCAAATTTTCTATTTCTCTATGATCCAGTTGTGGAAAATTATATGTTTCTAGGAATTTATCCATTTCTTCTAAGCTGTCAAGTTTGTTGGCATATAATTTTTAATAATATTCTCTTATAATCCCTTCTATTTCTGTATTATCCAATTTGTTATTTCTCTTCTTTAGTTTCTAATTGTGTTGAGTCATTGCTTTGTTTGTTTGATGAGTCTGGCTAAAGATTTATCAATTTTGTTGACTTTTTTTAAAGAACCAGTTCCAGCTTTCATTGATCTGTTTTATTGTTGTTGTTGTTTTTTAATTTCATTTATTTCTGGTCTAATTTCTATTTCCTTCCTTTTACTGGTTTTGGGTTTTGTTTGTTCTTTTTCTAGTTCCTTTAGCTGTAAGGTTAAGTTGTATATTTAAGATTTTTCTTGCTCCTTGAAGTAGACCTGTGTTGCTATAAACTTCCCTCTTAGACCTAGTTTTCCCAAAGGTTTTGAACCATTGTTTTTTCATTTTCATTTGTCTCCATATATTTTTTCATTTCCTCTTTGATTTCTTGGTTCATCCATTCTTTGTTTAGTGGCATATTATTTAACCTCCATGACTTGTGTTCTTCCCAGATTTTTTTCTTGTGGTTGATTTCAAGTTTCATAGTGTGGTTGGAAAAGATGCTTGATATGCCTTCACTGTTTTTGAATTTGTTGAGACTTGTTTTTGGCCTAACACGATCTAATCTAGAGAATGTTCTTTGTGCACTTGAAAATAATGTGTATTTGGCTGTTTTTGGAAGGGATATTCTGAATATGTCTGTTAGATCCATCTGGTCCAAAGTGTCATTCAAAGCCACAGTTTTCTTTTTGATTTTCTGTTTGAATGACTGATCTATTGATGTAAGTGGAGTATATTGTTACTATCAATTACTTTTTCAAGGTTTGTTAATAGCTACTTTATGTATTTGGATGCTTTCATTTTGGAAGCAGAAATATTACAATTGTATCTTATTGGATTGCCCCTTTATGATTATGTAATGTCTTTCTTTGTCTCTTGTTACAGGCTTTGTTTTAAAGTCTATTTTGTTTGATATAAGTATTGTTACCGTGGTGTTCTTTTCACTTCTATTTGTGTGATCAATGTTTTTCCATTCCTTGACTTTCAATCTGTATGTGTCTTTAGGTCTGAAGTGAGTCTCTTATAGGCAGCATATAGATGAATCTTGCTTTTTAAAAATTTTATTCTGTTACTGTCTTTTTATTGGGGCTTTTAGTCCATTTATATTCAAAGTAATTATTGATAGATATTACCATTTTGTTACTTGTTTTAAGATTGTTTTTGTAGTTCTTCTCTTCCTTTTGCCTCTATCTCTCTTCTCTCATGGCTTGCTGGCTTTCTTTAGTGATCTTCCTTTCTTTTCATTTTTTTCTATATCTATTACTGGTTTTTGATTTGTCACAATCTTTAGGTTGATATATAAAGTTGTATGCATATAGCAGTCCATATTAATTTGATGGTCGCTTACAGTTGAACCCATTCTCAAAGTGCTAAATTTTCCTTGTGCCAGGCTCTGCATTGACAGTGAGAAGTCCGCTTGGGATTCCCTCTATCCCTCTCTCTCTCTGTCCCTCCCCCATTCCTGTTCTCTCTCTCTCTCTCTCTCTCTCTCTCTCTGTCTTCCTCAAAAGAAATAAATACACATTTAAAAAAGTAAAAGTGTTAGATTTTTATTCCACTTCCCGCCCTTACCACCCAGTTATAGGTATATGGTGTCATAATTTACATCCTTTCATTTTATTAATTCCTTGACTGATTCTTACAGATATACTTAATTTTACTGCTTTTGTGCTACTTACTTTTCTTAATCCTGGTTGTGGTCTTTCGTTTCATTTCCACTCGGAGAGTCTCTTGTAACATTTCTGGTAAAGCTGGTTTAGTAATGATGAATTCCATTAACATTTGTTTGCCTGGGAAACTCTTTATCTTTCCTTCTATTCTGAATGATAACTTTGCTGGATAGATACTTTTGGCTGCAGATTTTTTTCTTTCAGCACTTTGAATATATCATGCTGCTCCCTTCTGGCCTGTACAGATTTTGCTGAAAAAAGCAGCTAATAGCCTTATAGGGTTTCCCTTCTATATATGTGTTCTCTTTTCTCTTTCTGCTTTTAAAATTATCTCTTTATTATTACTTTTTGCCATTTTAATTACTATGTGTCTTGGTGTGGAACCCCTTGGATTGATTTTGTTGGGGGCTCTCTGTGCTTCCTGGATCTGAATTTCTGTGTCCTTCTTTGAATTAGGGAAGTTTTCAGCTATTATTTTTTTCAAATAAATTTTCTGCCCCTTTTCCCCTGTCTTCTTTATCTGGGATCTCTATAACAAGGAAATATTGTCATGCTTGATCATGTTGCTGAGTTCTGTTCATCTATTCTCATTTTTTATTCTTATTTCTTTCTCCTGTTCAGCTTGATTGCTCTCCATTAGTCTGTCCTCCAGGTTACTGATCTGTTCTTGTGCTTCCTCTAGTGTACTACTTATTCCCTCTGGTGTATTTTTCATTTCAGTTGTTGAGTTCTTTATCTCTGATTGGTTCTATTTTACATTTTCTATCTCTTTGTTGAGGGTCGTGTTGAAATCCTCCACTCTTCTCTCAAGTCCAGTGAGTATCTTTGTGATCATTAAATTCTCTATCAGGGATATTACTTACCTCTGTTTTGTTGAGCTCTCTTGCTGTGATTTTTGTCCTGTTCTTTCATTCGGGACATATGCCTCTCTCTCTTCATTTTATGTAACCCTGTGTCTGTTTTTATGTGTGAGGAGAGTTAGCTCTATCTCCTTCTCTTGAAAGTAGTGGCCTTATGAAAAGAGGTCCTGTAGTGCCCTGAAGTGCAATGTCCCCTGTTTCCTAGAACCTGGAGTTTCAGGGGTGTCTCCTATGTGTGTTGCATGTACCCTGCTGCTGTTCCTGCGCCACATTTGCTTTATGTCTAGTCACCTGCAATGGCTCTCTTTGCCTATTATGGGTAGGTTTTGGTCCCTGTATCGTTAATGGACTAGTCTGAGGCCACCCTGGGCTTGAGTTGGATCACGCCTGGTGTCTTCCAGCATTGTGGTTGCACTGAACTGCAAGGTGCTATCTCTGTGTTGTCCTATGAGGGGCTTTTGTTGATAGGCAGGGCCCACAGTCAGACCAAGTAGGTGCTCCCGGCACACTGCTGGTGCTGCATTTGTACTGGTGCGTATGGTTATCTCCCTCTCCCCTTGGGCATGAGTCACTTTGGAGTGATGCTGGCCCCTGTCAGGGGTGTTTGCATAATGTCATGTTTGCGGTGCTGCATTGGATGGCCTCCTTTTGAAAGTGGGTTGGGTGGGTGCATCCACAGGAGAATGCAGGAACCGGGCATGCCGTACCAGTAATGTTTGTGCTGGTTTGCTATCAGAAGGGAACTAGAGCGGTTTTGGAGAAGAGCTGAAGGTGTTTTGTGGTTCCTTCACCACAAAAGAATGTGGTGGTGGGGTGCACTGTTTGTAAGGCTTCACCAGTCTGTTGTGGGAAAGGACCTGGAGTGGCTATGGAGAACTCCTGGCAAGGTGGGTTTGGAGGGGGCAGGTCTGTGGGAGGAGAGCATAGGGCAGGGCACGTTGTTAGCAAGCTGAGTGGAGAGTGTTTGTGCTCCTCACTGCAGGTATCAGGTATCTAGGCTGGGGCTATGGAGAGAGATGGCCCTGCCACCTCTTTTGTTCTTGAAGCTTCCTAAAGGTTCTTGCCCCTCCTTCTAGTGTGCATTCTGAGTCTAGTAAATAAATCTTTTCCCCTTATACCCCAGGCATTTTTCAAACTGCTGTTTCTATGCTGCATCTCTGTGATGTTGTTTGTTTTTCTGGATCTTTAAGGGTTGCGGTTCAGTTTCCTACCACCCTCCTGGCTCTCCCAGAGCTGAGTGTGCTGATTTTTAAAGTTCCATGTGTTAGGCCTCACTGATTGTAAGAACTCATGAAGTTGAGCCCTTCTGTTTCTCAAAACTAAATGTTATGGGGATCTGTCTTCCTAGTGAGGGTCCCCTGTGCCTGGGGTGCCTGGTGTGGGTTCTGCTCCTCTCCCTTCTCTGTGATTGCAGTGTCCATCCCTCCCACAGTCAGCTTCATGCATCTGTTTGTTTCCTGACCATGTCACCACCTTTCCTACCAGTTTCAATGTGGTGTCTTCTCTACGATTAGCTGTGGAGAGTCTTTTCTGCCAGTTTTCAGGTCATTTCTGGTTTATTTATGATGATGGGGGTGTTATCTACATGTATCCATGGGATGAGGTGAGCTTAGGATCCTCCTACTCTACCAACTTCCCAGGAAGTCTATTTCTTGTCTTTTTGATACTCGCCTTTCTAGCAGGTATGAGTTGATATCTTCTGGTTCTGATTTGCATATCTGTATTGATTAGTGATGTTGAGTACCTTTTTATGTAACTTTTGGCCATCTGTATGTCTTCTTTGGAAAATGCCTGTTCAGGTCCTCTGCTCATTTTTGAAATCTGATTGCTTGCTTTTTGCTATTGAATTGTATGAGTTCTTTATAAACTTTGGATAGTAACCACTTATCAGATATGATTTCATTTATTGTCTTTTATTCAGTAGTTGTCTTTTCATTCTGTTGATAAGTTCTCTTGTTGTGCAGAAGTATTTTAGTTTAATGAAGTCCTTCTTGTTTATTTCTTATTTTGTTGCCTTTGTTTTTGGTGTCAAATGCAAAAAAAAATCATCAAGAGTGGTGTCAAGAAGTTTACAACCCTTTTTCTTCCAGGAGTTTTATAGTTTTAGAGCTTTATGCAAGTCTTTAGTCAATTTTGAGTTAAGTTTTGTGTATGGTATAAGACAGTGATCTAGTTTCATTCTTTTGCAACTGGCCGTGCAGTCTTCCCAACATTTATTGAAGAGAGTGTCCTTTCCCCACTGTATATTCTTCACTCTTTTGTCATAAATTATGTCTGAGGTTTCTATTCTGTTCTATTGATTTATGTGTTTTTTATTCCAATACCATACTGCTTTGATTACTATAGTTTTGTAATATAGTTGAAATCAGGGAGACTGATGCTTCCAGTTTTGTTCTTCTTTCTCTCAACTGTTTTTGCTATTCATTCACTGTATTGTGGTTCCACACAAATTTTGTATTATCTGTTCTAGTTCTATGAAAAATGCTATTGGTACTTTGATAAGAATTGCATTGAATCTGTGATGGTGTGAAAAATGCTGTTGGGGTTTTGATTTGATAGCATTGAATCTGTAGATGTCTTTGGGTAGAATGGACTTTTTAACAATATTCTTTCAATCCGTGTACATAGAATATCTTTGTGCAACTTCTATTTTTTTCATCAATGTTTATAGTTTTCAGTGTACAAGTCTTTCACCTCCTTGGTTAAGTTTATTCCTAGGTATTTTATTCTCTGTAGTACCATTGTAAATGGTTTTTTCCCTTAATTTCTCTTTCTGGTACTTCATTATTAGTGTAATTTACATAACATATTCCTGTGCGTTAATTTTGTATCTTGCAATTTTACTGAATTCGTATATTACTTTGAATAGTTTTTGTGCACTTTTAGGATTTTCTTTGCATAATACATGTTATTTGCATATAGTGGCTATTTTGCTTCTTCCTTACCAATTTGGATACCTTTTATTTGTTTATTTTTCTTGTCTGATTGCTTTGGTTAAGACTTCTAGTACTATGTTGAATAAAAGTGGTAAAAGTGGACACCCTTGTCTTATTCTTGATATTAGAAGAAAAGCTGTCAGTATTTTACCATTATGATGTTAGCTGTGGGTTTATAATATACAGCCTTTATCAATTTGCAGTATGTTTCCTGTAAGCCCACTTTGTTGAGAATTTTTATCATAAATGAATGTTGAATTTTGTCAAATGCCTTTTCTACATCTACTGAAATGATCATATTACTTTTATCCTTTATTTTGTTAATGTGGCATATCATGTTGATTGATTTGCTAATATTGAGCCATCTTTGCATCCTCTGTATAAATTCCAGTTGATTGTGGTGAATGATCCTTTTAATGTATTGTTGAATGTGGTTTGATAATATTTTGTGGAGAATTTTTGGATCTATGTTCATCTGGAATATTGCCCTGTAGGTTTTTTTTTTTTCTTTTTGGCAGTGTCTTTCTTTGATTTTGGTATTGGTGGAATGCTGGCCTCATAAAATGTATTTCCTCCTTCTTCTGTTGTTTAGAGTAGTTTGAGAAGAATAGGGTATTCCAGTGCTGACAAAGGACTAAGGTCTGCTAGATTTGTTACTGCCACTTTGTTAATTGATTTCTGGTTGTTTTTGTAGTTCTTTGTTCTTCCTTTTTTTCTTGATCTCTGTGTGTGTGTGTGCGTGTGTGTGTGTGTGTGCGCGTGCCTGTGTGTGTGTGTGATTGAGGACTTTGCATTGTTTTTCTTTATTTTTTTGTGAATCTATTATAGGTTTTGGTTTGTACTTACCATGAGTTTATATATAACATACTAATTACATAGCAGTCTGTATTAAGTTGATGGTCTCTTAAAATTGAACTCATACTGAAAGAACTTCATATTTACTTCCCCATCTATGTTTTACATATACATGTTGTCATATTTTACATCTTTTTGTGAGTCCTCTTAACTAATTTTTTAGATATAGTTGATTTTACTACTTTTGTCTTTAACTAGTTTTATAAGTGATTGCTCTAGTGTATTTATATTTGCTTTTACTGATGAAATTTTGTCTTGTCATAATTTTTGTACTTCTAATTGTGGCCTTTCCACCCTCTCCCCTTGAAGAATTCCCTTTAGCATTTATTGTAACATTGGTTTAGTGGTGATGAACTCCTTTGTTTGTGTGGGAAACTATCTTTCCCTTAATTCTGAATGATAATCTTGCCCCATAGAGTATTCTTGGTTTTTGTTTTTGTTTTTTGTTTTTTGTTTTTCTTAATTTCAGGACTTTGACTATATCATGCCATTCCCTTCTGGCCTGTAATGTTTCTGCTAAAAAATCAGCTGATAGCCTTATGGGGTTGCCCTTGTATGTAAGTGTGTGTGTGTGTGTGTGTGTGTGTGTGTGTGTGTGTGTGTTTCTTGCTGTTTTTATTTTTATTTACTTTTAATTTTTTAATTTTAATTTTATTTTTGAGAGAGAGAGACACACACACACAGAGTGTGAGTGGGGGAGGGAGTGAGAGAGGGAGACACAGAATCCGAAGCAGGCTCCAGGATCTGAGCTGTCAGCACAGAGCCTGACACGGGACTCAAACCCATGAGCTATGAGATCATGACCTGAGCTGAAGTCAGATGCTTAACTGACTGAGCCACCCAGGCACCCCTTTTCTTGCTACTTTTAGAATTCTTTTTCTTTAATCACTGGCATCTTAATTATCATGTGTCATATTATGGACCTCACTGGGTTCATCTTGTTTGGAACTCTCTGTACTCCTTGAACCTGGATGTCTATTTCCTTGCCCAGGTTAGGGAAGTTTCAGCTATTATTTCTTCAAATAAGTTTTCTGCCCTTTTCCTTCTTTCTTCTCCTGGGACCCTTATAATGCAAAAATGTGTTTGCTTGATGTTATCCAAGAGATCCTTTAATCCTTTAACCTTTCTCCTCCTCCTCCTCCTCCTCCTCCTCCTCCTCCTCCTCCTCCTCTTTCTTCAGTAATTCTCTGCTTTTGCTATTCAGCTTGGATGCTTTTTTGGTGTATTTTTCATTTCAGTTATTGTATTCTTCAACTCTGATTGGTTCTCTGTTATATTTTCTATCTCTTTGTTGGACTGAGTTCATCCACTGTTCTCTCCAGTTTGGTGAGCATCTTTATGGCCATTACTTTGAACTCTTTATCATGTGGATTGGTCATCTCCATTTCATTAAGATCTTTTTCCAAGGTTTTGTCTCATTTTTTCCTTTGGAGCATATTCTTTGTTTTCCTCATTTTGCTTGACTCTATGTTAATTTCTGTTAATTAGGTGGAACAGCAGTTTCTTCTAACCTTAAAGGAGTGGTGTTTGTATGGTCCTCCCCTGTGTTGACTGTGTGTCCCTAGTGACTTTGGCTGGCTAACTGTAGCTGTGAGTAGCATGGGCCATTAGTACCAGGACACTCAGTGCTGAGATTGCCTTGGTGGTATCGCCTGAGCTGAGATAAGTATGGGATGGGGTGGTCCCTTGGCTCTCTATGCAAGATGTTCCCTGGAAGGGCAGCTGAGGCTGAAGTGGGTGAAAGATGGGTGTCCTGAAGCTCTCTGTGTAGAGGTTTCCCTGGCAGAAGAACTGAAGCTGAAGTGGGCATGAGCCAGGGTGATCCCAGGACTATCTACAATGAGGGTATACCCTGAGATTACATCTGGAGGTGAAGTGAATGTAAGCCAGGGAGACCCAGGGCTCTCCATGCAAAGGGCACTCTGGCAAGAGAGCTAAATCTGAACTGGGTGCAACCTGGTGTGTCCTGTGACATTTCATGTAGAGGGCACACTGGCCATGCTGCTGGAGTTGAGGTGAGCACAGGCCAGGTGGTCCCAGGGTATTCTGTGCAGGAACCATCCTGGTAGAGCAGCTGGATCTGAGGCACCCTGAGCCAGTGGTTCACTGGCAAGTCATCTGGAGTTTTTCTGTGCACCGGGATGTTCAAGACTGGTGTGGGCTTAGGGGTCCAGGGCTCTCTGGAACAGCAGGCCTGCTATAGCTCCTGGACTCTGCTCCCATCTGGGCTATCAAGGTGGAGGGGGAATATAAACTGTGGAGTTCACCTTCCAACCCATGGAAAATTCTAACTTCTCCTGCCATTTTGCAGGGCTCCAGGGCTGATTTCTTTATGTTCTAGTTGCCCATTTAAGCCATGGCTTTTTTCTGTGCACCAGAGCAGATGACTCTCTTTGTAGTTCCTCAGTTATCCCTCCCCACTACAGTTGGCAGGTTCAGGGGTGCAGGTTCCCTTCATTACTGTGTCCCCGTTTCTCTATGCGGTCTCTCTATCTTTTTGTGCAGAAGCTGTCTAGTCAGCCCCATAGTTCTTCCTCAGGAAGAACTGCTTTATAAATAGTTATAGATTTGGTGTGTCCATGGAGGAGGTGACTTCAGAAAAACATTGCCATCTTGGTTTGTTAACTGTTTTGTGGCTCTTTTGTAGTTCTGTTCATTTCTTCTGTTGCTCTCTCCCTTTGTGATTTAATTACTTTCTTTCGTGGTATGCTTGGGTTTCTTTGCCCTTCTCTTTTGTGTATCTGATGCAGGTTTTCGTTTTGTGATTACCATGATTCTTATATATAACAACTTGTATTGATAACATTCTATTTTAAATTGATAGTAACTTAAGTATGAATACATTCTAAAGCTCTATGTTTTTACTTTCCCCCACCATATTTTGTTTTTGATGTCACGTTTTACATCTTTTTATCTTGTGTATCCCTGAATGAATTATTATAATTGTAGTAATTATTTTATTACTTCTTTCTTTTAACCTTTATACTAGCTTTATAAGTAGTTAATGCACTATCTTCACTATATATTTACCTTTACCAGCAAGAGTTGTACTTTCATAGGTTTTCTTGTTACTAATTAGCATTCTTTCTTTTCAGTGTAAAGAAGTTTCTTAACATTTCCTGTAAGGCTGGTTTATTTGTGATGAATACCTTTAGCTTTTGCTTATCTAGAAAACTCTTTATCTCTCCTTCAGTTCTGAATAAGTTTGACAGGTAGAAATTATTGGTTGGAAGTGTTTTCTTTCAGTGCTTTGAATATAGGGTGCCACTTCCTTCTAGTCTGCAAATTTTCTGTGGATAATCTTATAAGGTTTCCCTTGTATGTAACAAGTTATTTTCCTCTTGCTGCCTTTAAGATTCTCTCCTTTAATTTTTAACATTTTAAATATAATGTTTCTTGGCGTAGATCTCTTTGGGTTTATCTTCTGTGGAACTCTCTGGGATTCCTGAATCTGGATGTCTATTTCCTTCACCAGGTTAGGAAAATCTTCAGCCATTACTTCTTCAAATAAGTTTTCTGCCCATTTCTCTCTCTCTCTCTTCCTCTTCTGGGACCTCTATAATGTGAATGTTAATCTGTTTGATGTTGCCCTGAAAGTCCCTTATGCTATCTTCACTTTTTAAAAATTTATTTAAAGGAATATTTTTTTTCTTCTCTGATAGTGAGTTCCACTGCCCTCTCTTCAAGTTCATTTGTCCTTTTTTCTGCTTAATTTAGTCTGTTATTGAACCCCTCTGGTGTGTTTTTCAGTGTAGTTATTGTATTCTTCAGTTTTATGATTTCTATTTGGCACTTATATTTCCTAACCGTTTGTTGAAGTTCTCATTGTGTTAATCCATTCTTCTCCTGAGTTTGATGAGCATGTTTATCACTATTATTTTGTACTCTTTACCAAGTACATTATTATTTATCTCCATTTCTTTAAAGTTTTTTTTTTCCTGAGGTCACATTTTGTTCCTTCATTTGAAACATATTCCTATGTGTCTTCATTTTCCTTGACAATATGTATGGATTTGTGCATTAGATAAAAGAGCCATTTCTGCCAGATAAAGTAGTGGCCTCAGGAGATGCATTCCATCATTTTACCCTGCATTAGCTTTGGTTGTCTCTCAAATCTCTGTGATTGTCCAAGGAGCCTGGTTTTTGTCTCTTTTGCTTTATTGAAGTATAATTCACGCACAATATTACATTGGTTTTACGTGTACAACATAGTTGACAACTCTGTATGTTATGCTATGATTGCCACAAGTGTTGCCACCATCTGTCACCATACAGCATTATTACAATACCATTGACTATATTCCCTATGCTGTGTCCTTTATCTCCATGATTTATTCATTCCATAACTGGAAGCCTGTAGCTCCCATTTCCCTTCATCCTATTTTGCCCATCTCCCCATCCTTTGACAACCATCAATTTGTTCTTTGTATTTATGGGTCTGTTTCTGCTTTTTTATTTGTTTGTTTTGGTTTTTTTAGATTCCACGTTTAGAAAAATCATAGGGTATTTGCCTTTATTTGTCTGACTTGGAAGTGTTTGGTAGTGTTAATTTTTTAGTCATTGCTACCCTTCAATAAATTTATTTTCATTACTTATTAAATACTTAACATTTTTTTATCATGTGAAATAAGGAACATTGGTATCTTTATATGCAAGTAATTAAAGAAAAAGATAGCCTAGTAATTGAAAGTGTTTCAAGACCTGTCAGTTTCCCGAGGGGAAGATCTCAGTCAACAGCTAGATTCAGGCCAGTTGGAGCCAGACCGTCAGCAGCAGTTTTCAAAGTTTGCAAATATATACAATCCTTTGGAACCACAGGTGTATGCTCTGCTGGCTACCAGAGCCAAGTGATCTGGAGATTTTCCCTGAGCAGCAGATGCAAAAAGTGATGCTCCCAGTGAGTGTATAAACTCCTATCTAGAGACACCAGTGAGCTGTAGGGAGGCAGTGGGAGAACACAGAGATGGCATTCCATCAGCCTATTCTCTGAGAGCACTTCTGTTGCCCCCTAGATACGTGCCAAATCTGAAGCCCATCCTTCGGGGTAAAGCTCTGGGACAAGCGGATAGGCCTTTTTCACAGAAAGACTGGGGGTGTATTTCAGTCTGCTCTCTGAGCAGCGCCTGGGGATGACAGTCAAGAATTCTCTGCTGTTACAGTACCATGGGCTCCAGGAACACAAGTCTCCCCCTTGCCACCAGAGCCAGACAATGAAAGGGCAGTGCAAAAACTGGGGCGCCAGATGTAAAACCCAGTGTACCAGCTGTATGTAACAGCTCCCCTCTGGGAGATACCGGCACTCTGGAGCATGGCAGAGAGGGAATATGAAGAGAGTGATCACCCTTTGAGGTCTCTGGAAGGGATTCCAGTCAGTTTTTAGATGTGGATTTAATTGGAAGCCTGCCCCTTGGGCTGCAGCGATGATGATAATCTAACAGTCCTCTTTTACAGACAGACCAAGCTCCTGAGTCTGTTTCTTCTTGGTATGCCCTGGGAATGGTAGCCATTTAGAGCCATCTTTCCATTGGTTACAGTTCTGTGGGATCTATGAGTATAAGCCCCACTAGCCACCAGAGCCGGCTGATGCAGGGGTGCCCCTGATGCAGCACAGTAAAGGGAGAGTGCAAGTAAGTCACTGGAATGTGAAACCAGTGACTTACCTGCCAGCCAAAAGGCCTCTAGATGTAAATTAAATTCGATGCCTTACGATTAGCCTGCCTTACATAAAGCCTTACCTTACGTAAAGCTTTACCAATGCTTTATGATTAGCCAGTGAGCCTTTTTCACATATAGTCTGTCTACCTCTTGATCCCCTGTCTCTGCACTAAGTTCTGGGACAGGTGGGTCCATGTGTGAACCCTTGAAGAGTCATTTCTCAGATTGCTGTAGCCTGTGGCTCTGGTGGACACAGGCTTTGTTGGTTTTCAAAGCTATATGTTTTGGGAACTTGTCTGTCAGGTGCAGGTCTTAAAAGTTGGGGTGTGGGGCGCCTGGGTGGCTCAGTCGGTTAAGCGGCCGGGTTCAGCTCAGGTCATGATCTTGCGGTCTGTGAGATTGAGCCCCACGTCAGCTCAGAGCCTGGAGCCTGTTTCAGATTCTGTGTCTCCTTCTCTCTGACCCTCCCCTGTTCATGCTTTGTCTCTCTCTGTCTCAAAAATAAATAAACGTTAAAAAATTTAAAAAAAAAAGTTGGGGTGCTTGCTGTGAGACTTAAAGCCTTTGTTCCTGAGGGAAAAGTCTAGGTTTTGAGTTCTCCCAATTGTGGGTTGCCATATCAGAGACGGGGTTTATGGTAAGATTGTGTCCCAGTCCCTCCTACCTGGCTCAGCATGAGGCCTCTCTCATGTCTGATGTGTAGGAGTCACTCAGACAGTTTTTAGGTTGTTGTTTCTTTTCCCCCAGAGCGAGTTGTTTCACATATATCTATGGATTCAGTGCACCCATGGAAGGAAGTGAGTTCAATATCCTCCTATAGCATCCTCTTAAACTGGAACCCAACCATTCATTTTTATGGTCTGGTCATGATTATCCCAGACAGGTGTTTGTTTTACTCCTTGTTTTATCCTCAGTGACTATCACAGCTTCTGGTAGATAAAGAAATCATGGATAATATTCTTGTGAATAAATTCCTAGAAATGCAATTAGAGCAGATTTAAAAAATTGAAAATAAGACACTAGCTTGTTTAATATGTAGAAGATCTCAAAGAAAAAATGAACAGTTTTTTTTGTAACATATAAATGTGCTTATTAATCGACAATATAAATTGATGGCACCTTCAACATATCATTCTGCATATATACCATGTGAAGGACTAGATAATCTATTGGTATAAGAAATGAGGCATTTTATTTTTTTTTTTATTTTTTTAACATATGAAATTTATTGTCAAATTGGTTTCCATACAATACCCAGTGCTCATCCCAAAAGGTGCCCTCCTCAATACCCATCACCCACCCTCCCCTCCCTCCCACCCCCCATCAACCCTCAGTTCTCAGTTTTTAAGAGTCTCTTATGCTTTGGCTCTCTCTCCCACTCTAACCTCTTTTTTTTTCCTTCCCCTCCCCCATGGGTTTCTGTTACGTTTCTCAGAATCCACATAAGAGTGAAACCATATGGTATCTGTCTTTCTCTGTATGGCTTATTTCACTTAGCATCACACTCTCCAGTTCCATCCACGTTGCTACAAAAGGCCATAAGAAATGAGGCATTTTAAAGGGCGCACGGGTGGCTCAGTCAGTTGAGCGTCCGACTTTGGCTCAAGTCATGATCTCGCACTCTGTGAGTTCAAGCCCCATGTCGGGCTCTATGCTGAGCGCTTGGAGCCTGGATCCTGCTTCGAATTCTGTGTCTCCCTCTCTCTCTCTGCCCCTCCCCCACTCATGCTCACTCTCGCTGTCTCTCTCTCTCTCTCTCTCTCTCTGTCAAAAATAAATAAACATTAAAAAAAAAAAAAAGAAATGAGGCATTGTTCCCTGCTCCAGGATGTTTTAAAATGCTGAGGAGAGAATTAAGAAATACATATGTGACAATCAACCATTATTTTTTAAGGCAACAGTTAATACTAACTAAATAGCATAAGGATTATCTTCCTCAGTAATTCAGAGAAATGAAGCATGCTTCAATTTAGTAGATATTGTCAAACAACTTTACAAAGAGTCTGTACCAACTTCTATTTCCACTAGCACTACATACTGGTATTATCTTTTTTTTTCTTTTCATTTCAGTCATTTGGATGGTATATAAAGGTATCACATTATTGGTTTTTAAATGTTTATCTTTGAGAGAGTGCAAGTGGGGGAGGGGCAGAGAGGGTGACAGAGGATCCGAAGTGGGCTCTGTGCTGACAGCAGTGAGCTGGATGCAGGGCTCTAACCCATGAACTGTGAGATCAAGACCTGAGCTGAATTCAGATTCTCCACCAACTGAGTCACCCAGGGGCCCCTGAAGGTATATTATTAATTTGCATTTCTCTGACAGGCAGTGAAGGTGGGAAACTTTCGTATATTTATCAGCCAGTTGGATGTCCTCTTCATATGAAGTGTCTGTTCAAATCTTTTGCACATTTTCTTATCTTGGGATTTCTTATCTTTTCCATATTGATTTGTAGGAATTTTTAAAAATATATTCTCTTTATGAGAACTTTGTTAGATATGTGTATTATAAATATCTTTCTTACTCTGGCTCACCTTTTTACTCTCTTAATGGTACGTTTTGATGACCAGAACATATTAATGTAGTATAGTGCAATTTATCATTTTAAAAATGGTTAATGCTTTTTGTGTCCTCTTACAAAATCTCTGTTTATCTGAGGGTCATAAAGATATTTTCATATGTAGTTTTCTAATATCTCTATTATTTTACATCTGTCCTACAATCTGTCATAATTTCATGTTGTGTATGGTAGAAGGTAGGAGGTCAAGATTCATTCTTTTCCCAAAAGGTAATACAAGTGATCAGCATCATTTATTGAAAAGGCCATCCTTTTTCTGCTGCATTGTACTCTCATCCTAGTTACCAATGACAATGTATGTTCTATTCTTTATGCTTTTCTGATTTTCTTTTTTTTGTCTAGTACCAGTACAATACTGTCTAATTGCTATAGCTTTGTGATTGTTTTTGACACCTACTAGTATGTCTTCCTCCTGTATTTTAAAAAATTAGCTTGTGTCCTCTCTCTCTCTCTCTCTCTCTGTTTGCTGTTTGATTGTGATTACATTTAATCCACAGATCAATTTGAGAATTGCAATATCCAGTATTCGAATTCATGAACATAGTATACCTTCCCATTTATTTAGGAGTTCTTCAATTTCTGTCAACAATGTTTCTTAGTTCTTAGATTTTAGTTGCAATTAGATAATAGACAATTTGGTGTTCATCTTGTGCTTTGATAAATGTGTTCAGAAGCTGGTAAATATTAGAATTACCTATAGAGTTTTTAAATAATGTTGATCTCTGGACCCTACCTCAGAACTACTGCATTAGGATTTCTGGGAGTAGGGTTTTGGGAATCTAAAAAGCCTTTTAGATTCCACAACACCTTTGGTGGAAGTATAAAAATTGATGCAATCTTTGTTTTTGCAGAATAATTGGACAAATTTTATTGCATTAAATAGTTATGCCTGTTGACCTTGCAACTATGTATCTAGAAAGTTAACTTATATGAAATATTTGTGCACATTTATAAATGCATATAAAAGAGTATCTATTATAGCACAATTCATTAAGGAAAATATATATAACAAACTCCCTCAATTTCTCTCAGTGGAAGAAGCAAGCTTCTTACATATAGTGGAACATTAGGCAGCTGCTAAAGGTGAAAAACTAAATCTGTAAGTACTGAAGTGGAAAGATATCTAAGTTAGTTAACATTTTAAAAAATTAGGTCACAGAAAATTAAGTAAAATAAGCCAATATGGGTAAACACACTCATGCACACACACATTACACACAAATGTTCACACAAATAAAGACATTCGCATGACTGTATTTTCTGGGGAATGTGAAACTTACCTGCTTTTTGTCATCTCTCTTTCTTCAATGCATGTGAAGCCCAGGATGATTCTAACGGAAATAGTTGGGATTGTTGCCTGTGAAATATCCAATATTGAGATGCAGGAGCCCAGTGGGATGAATTCCTAGTAGTTTCTGAGGGGAATGATGGGAAGAATTTGTTGGTTCATTGCAAATTCATTTTGCAGCAGCCTGTGAACCAAAATTCTTTATCCAAATCACCTTTTCCTATACTCTATTTCTAATATTTATAATAAGGATACATGACTTGGATTACATAAGCTTTTCTTTTTTACTATGTTAATGCTTTTTAAGTATATAATTTAGTGGCACTAAGTACATTCAAAATATTGTGCAACCATCACTACTCTCCGTCCCTAGAAACTCGTCATCATTCCAAATAGAAACTCTGTACCCATTAAACGACAAAAATTCCCAAGTTCACTTTGGTATGTAGCCAAGTGTGGGACCTCTGAATTACATGAGTTGCAAAAGTATGAATGATACTGTCACTCGAGCCCTTTTGCCCTTCAACCTCCTATGTGAGGTTGTCAGTTCTGCCAATAACTTTCGCTAAGGCTCAGCTTCACCAGCAACTCCTCCACGAAGTCTTGCTAGACATTCCACGCAAATCTTTCCCATTATCGGAATGTTGTAAACTGTGCCCACAGTCTTATTTGAATCCATCTACACCATTATTCATTTTGATCCATACTTTACAAAGTTTAAGATTCCCACAACCAACTTTTCCCAATATCAGGGTATCTGACTTCTCTCGAAAACTGGAAAACCTGATACCTGAGCCAGCATTCCTACGTGGCAACAACTGTTCAGAGTCAAGAAGCAGCTGTCCTCTTTGGAGGGCCATGTACTTTTCTGCCAGATACAATCTATATCGCTGTCTCCTGCCTCCTCTCCTCTGAGGATGAATTCCTATTGCTTGTTCTGTTGTTTTTCTTATAGTGTAGGAATATTTTTCTGATATCCTGTCACTATCAAAAGAGGATCCCTGCATACTAGGCCTGTACCACTCACTCATTTATATTACTCAGTGTCCCCTGTTGTCATTTGAGTTTGCAACTGTTGGTGAACTCAATTCTAGGCATTTATGTGCATGGCACATCTTCTTTGCTGTTCTGTGAATTTCTCACAACATGTAGAAAGCGTTCCATAAATGGTTACAAATGCCTATCAGGTCTTCCAAAGTCATACTTAATACTTATTGCAATTTTAAGGCTCAATTTCTGAAACTGTTTTAGATATTATTTGCTTTCCTTGTATCTTTCTCTTTTTTAATTTATTTTTTATTTTTTACTTTCTTTTAATTTAAATTGTAGTTAACATCCAGTGCAATATTGGTTCCAGGAGTAGAATTCAGTGATTCATCACTTACATATACTACCCAGTGCTCATCACAAGTGTCCTCCTTAGTACCCATCACCCAATTAGCCCATCTTTTACCCACCTCCCTCCATCAACCCTCAGTTGGTTCTTTATCATTAAGAGTCCCTTGTGGTTTCCTTCCCTCGCATATCTTCCCCCACCTTCCCATATGTTCATCTGTTGTTTCTTAAATTCCACATATGAGTGAAATCGTATGGTATTTGTCTTTCTCCGATTAACTTATTTCACTTAGTATAATACATCCTAGCTACATCCATGTCATTGCAATTGGCAAGATTTCATTTCTTTAAAAAAATTATTTATTTATTTTGAGAGAGAGAGAGAGGGAGAGAGAGAATGGGTGGGGGAAGGGCAGAGAGAGAGGGAAAGGGAGAATCCCAAGCAGGCTCCACACTGTCAGTGCAGTGCCCAACAGGGAGCTCGATCTCACAAACCTATGAGATCATGACCTGAGCTGAAATCGAGTAAAATACTTAACCAACTGGGCCACCCAGGTGCCCCTCCATTCTTTTTGATGGCTGAGTAATATTCCATCCTGTATATATAACACATATTCTTTATTCATCAGCCCATCAACATTTAGGCTCTCTCCCTAGTTTGGCTGTTGTTGTCTTCTTCTTCTTTTTTTTAATCTGTGAAACTCCTACCTGTTTTTCACAGTACAAATTAAATGTTGCATTTATTAAATGTCTTCTCAGAGCATGTCTCTCTCCCCCTCTGTTCCTGAAACCTTCAGCTCATCCTGCCCTTTAGTGGAGAGGTTCCAATCGCCCACTCACCACCTTGATCCAACAGCACTCCTTACTCCACCCTGGGAAACATGAACTTCTCAGGACGCAGATCCCGTCAGCATCTAGCAGAGGCCTGAGCACATAGTGGGTCTTCGGTACATGTTGAAAGATTACGTGTCAAGGGAACTATTTTTTGAACATCTAATTTTCTTTAAAGTCTGTTCATGTAAGGCTGTTTGGAGCAGTCTGTTGTTTTTCCTGATTCCTGCATTTTCCTTTGTTTTTCATGGAACACATAGAACTGATTTCCTGTAAGGCTTTGCAAATAAATATCAAGGTCAAGGGCTGGAAGCATTTCTGGGGCTATCATGGCACCTCTTGATTCCACAGGGCCAAGAAATGCTTTCAACCCCAGAGGGCAGAAGTTTTTCAAAACAAGACTGTTCCAATAAGGGTGTGTGCTTCCTCCATCAGCTCGTTCTCCCGCCCGCTTGCATTTTAACTACTTTGGGAAGAATGGAAATTCCACAAAACCTTTGGTATTTTTGAACCACTAAGTAGGCTAGGTGATGGGGCCTGTGGTGATTTCTCAGTGAGAGGTTTGTACAGACAGGAACATGGGGAGGCGGTGAAAGAGGCCCTTTCTGAAGAGCCAGCGGAGGGAGCATTGCCTCCTCCTGCTCAGTCCCCCTCCTCCTTCCTCTTCCGTCCCGGGGGTTGTCTCGACTGGCGTTCATGAGGACTTTGATCCCTGTGACAGCGGGTGGCTTCTGGCCAGGCCTCCTGCACATCAGGGCTAGAGCAAGTACAGGGAGAATCTGTTCAATGGTTTAGTCTTTTTCATTATCCACACTGACATAGTCACCCTTCCCCCTGATTTTGTCCACATTTTTTTTTTCTCTTTCTTCCTTTTCTTTTTCTCTTCTTTAACACTTTGCTGTTTGTCTGAGATGGGCTCTGTGCTTATAAACAAGGAAGTGCAAGGGACACTGTCAAAGGGATTTTGTATTAGGAACGTTGGGGCAGCCGCTGGCTACTTGGTTCATCTCAAAGAATGCAGCATCCCTTAATGGGAGGTATGAGGAGTGAGCATTTGTAGGGACCCATGTCTCCTGGAGATGCTACAAAAGCCATGTAGGTACTGTTGAAGTCGGGCCAGGGTGCTCCACCACCACGACCACCTCCAGATTATGTTTTTAGAGAGTGGTTAATAAGGGACTTCCTGAGGGAGGTTTAACATCTTTGTAATCTCCTTCAGCCAGCCAGTACCTTTCCCCTATTTGAAATGGATAAGTGATATTTTCGCAATCGTATGTAAAGGGCATCAGCCTGATTACTGTACTTTCTGGAACCATCAGGGAAACCAGTGGCTATGCTCACCCTAAACGGTTCTGTAATACGCACATGCGTGCACACACACACACACACACACACAACCATATACAGACTGTCCCTGATTTACAATGTTTCAAATTATAATTTTTTGACTTTACAGTGGTGCAAAAGCAATATGCATTTGGTAGAAACTGCACTTTGAATCTTGGATTTGGATCTTTGCCCAGGCTAGCGGTAGGCAGTGTGGTACTCCCTCTTGATGCTGGGCAGGAGCTTTCGCTCTGTCAGGCTTGCAATCATAAAGGTAAATAACGGAAACACTTATGATCAGTTTGTGCCCATACAATCATTCTGTTTTTCACGTTCAGTATACCATTTGGTAAATTACATGAGCTATTCAGTCCTTTATTATAAAATAGGCTTTGTGTTAGATGATTTTGCCCAACTGTAGGCTAATGTGAGTGTTCGGAGCATGTTTAAGGTAGGCTAGGCTAAGCTATGATGTTCTGAAGGTTACATGTATTAAATGCATTTTCGACTTAATAGTTTCAATTTATGACCGGTTTATTGGGATGTAACCACATTGTAAGTCAAGGAAGATCTGTGTAAAATTGGTTCCAAAGAGCAAAGTCTCCTAGTTTTGTATTGGAGAGAAGATTTAGAGTGAACGAACACTTTCCCAGCCAGGCCCTTTGCAGTCTGGGGTGTAGAAATGGGGGTAGCCAAGGCATCTTGGAAGCCTACCCCATCCACTCATGACTAGCACAGCTCCTGGGACATCTACTATGTTGGTTCCATATTTCTGTCTTCGGGGCTGCCATAGGACAGATCCTCATTACGTTTCGTTTGGATTATTGCAGCCACCTTCCACTGTCTTTCAGCCTGTGGTTACTATATATTTCTCTTGTTAATCCAGGGGAGGACCTGGTTTAGGAGTCTGTCAGAATTATTTTTCTTTTTCCATTTAAGCCAGCAAAAATATTAGCTCTTCAGTGAGACTTCTTCTGTCTCCCCAGCCAACATTCACTGCTGTACCCTCTGGGCTTCCATCATAAATTAAAATTCTTTGCAGCCTTTGCACCCACGGGTTGCAGGTGTTCTACAATCTAGTGAGGCCTTCATCACGGTCTGCCTTTTAGCATATATCTCTTTCTCCACCAGATGGCCAGCCCTTTGGGGACACCCCTGGCATCAGACAGAACTTTTTAGTCATAGTAAGAACCTCCCAGGTGTTGGCTTGAGTTGGAGTCATAAGGGTTTCAGAAATACAGGCATAGCCAAATGGCGATCAGACTGGATTGGAAAGGAAAAACTGAAAACTGGAAAACACACTTCCCAAATTGTCCAGACCTGCCAGGAATTGACTACAGTGGAGGTTACTCTCACATACACCTGGTTGACATGAAACAATGGCTTCTTACCTTGGCTGCCGCTCAAGCCCCACCCAAGGCAAATTAGATCTCTGAAGTGGGGCTCAAGCATGAGTATTTTTCAAAGCACCTAGGTGATTTCAATGGGCAGCTAATCGAAAACCACTGGAATAAGGAAATTAGAACTTGCAGAGACCTCCTTTTTTATGGAGTTACCCAGAAGTCACTGCAGAGTCCTGCCAAACAAATAGCACATGGAAGAAGGAAGTTAGTGGGGGGTGAGTTGCTGGACAGCACTGACGTGAAAAACATTATGCAGCTTATCTTCTTGCACACCTGGGGCACACTCCATTGTGCTTGTTGGAGCTTTGTGTCAAGCCGAGACAGAAGATAGGGCAGGCCACAGAGTGCTTGTAGGAGAAGCAGGACTCCCTTCACCTCCAGCTAAATGGAAGAAACCATCTTTGGGCTTGTCAGTCTAGCTATAGTCCTGTGCAGCAAACTCCTCCAGTCAAACCAGCCCACAAAACCAGAACAGAACCGCCATGCAACTGTGCAGTCACACACTCAGTAACACTGAGCATGTCTTGTTCCCCCACCGGAGAGTTCTCTTCGAAGGGCTTTCCTCTGGCAGAGCATCCATTTTTTTTCTGTGGCCAATAAAAATCCCGGGCGCTGTTCTTTCTCCTTCGTTCCCTTCTATTGCTTCTGACAGAGTTTGCCAGTTAGCTGAGGTCAGGATTTCCTTTTTACAAACAACCTGCTTTCAGTCAGTGGGGCCAAAGGTTTCCTAAATTACAAACCCTTTCATTTCTTCTGCCACAAGTTATCCTGTCAGTTTGTGTAATTGCACAGAATAGAGAGAAATGGAAACATTCTGAGAGACACTGAGAGAAGTGCTTTTACTACCTCTGTCCTTTTGGGTTGTCAAAAAACTATCCTGAATGGGATGGACGGGACAATTCCAGTTGAAGCTTTCATAACTGCGGGTAGTGTGGGTAAGTTCCAGGGTCTGGAAGGAGATTTCTCGCATGTCTTATGTGAACACACAACATCTGTGGCATCACCTCCACATTCTGTTAAGCAAATGGCCTCCTTTATATTCATTTCAATTGGGAAACGTCCGGGTCATATTCAAATACTTATTCTTTAAAATATTGAATTTTTTAAAATTTTATTTAAATCCTAGTTAACATATAGTGTAATAATGGTTTCAGGAGTAGAATTTAGTGACTCATCACTTACATAGAACACCCAGTGCTCATCCCAACAAGTGCCCTCTTTAAAATTTAAAAGCAAATTTTGTAAGTTACTGCTAAAAGTTGACATTTGTAAATACTGGCAGGCAAACTTTAGGTTTTTGAAGTTTATTTATTTATTTTGAGAGAGAGAGGGCAGGGGAGGGGCAGAGAGAGAGGGAGAGAGAGAGGATCCCACGCAGACTCCACACTGACAGTGAGGCTCAATCCCACCACCATTTATTTGATCATGACCTGAGCTGAAATCAAGAGTTGGGCACTCGACGGACGGAGCCACCCAGGTACCCCTAGAAGACAGATTTTAAATCAACTTCTGAAAGATTGACATGCAAATTGAGGTGCTAAGGTTTTTTTTAAAAAAAGCACTCACTTGGGGCACCTGGGTGGCTCAGTTAAGTGTCCGACTTCGGCTCAGGTCATGATCTCATGGTTCGTGGGTTCAAGCCCCGCATCAGGTTCTGTGCTGACAACTCAGAGCCTAGAGCCTGCTTCGGATTCTGTGTCTCTCTCTCTCTCTCTGTCCCTCCCCCGCTCATGCTCTGTCTCTGTCTCTCAAATATAAATAAATGTTAAAAAAAATTAAAAAAAATCACTCATCATTGGGAAATTGTACTAACTGTGTGGACAGGACACTGAATATGCCTTGAAAACTGACAGGGGCTGCCCATGCTTGCCCTGGAATGCAGTGATAGAGCAGGGAGGCAAAGCCAACATTTGTTGCCCTGAGAACTCATGATCTCTCCATGATTCTGTATTGTATCCAAGGAGTCATGATTCTGCCTTATTTGGCTGTGACCTCATGCAAAGCATTTGACCCAAGTTTCATAATCTCTAAAGGGGGCTCCACTGGACACGACTTAAACCTAACTTTTGAAGTCTCATGTGGAATCGTTGGCACGGTGAAGAGTTCTGGGCTTCGTGTGTTAATGCAGGAGCCTGACTGAAATTTCTCTTCACATCCCCTTCCTTTTCTTTCTCCTGTGAAGGGGGAGGAGTTAAGTTCATGTATAATAAAAGCACTAACGCCTGAAGTTTAGTCTGAGATGAAGAACAGTTAAATCCCTGATCCTTCCCTCTCCTGGCCACTTCTATTCTCAACAGTGTTCAGTCCCATAGTCCCATGGCTTTCCTTTCTTCTCTCTTTCCCTTGCCACATTCCTTCCACTCAAGGCCGCTCTCATATTCTCCCCTTCTCGCTGCTCAGGCCAACTCTAGCCTTCAGGTCTCTGTTTAGACGTCAGTTCTGCAGGAAGCGTTCTGCCTTCCCCTAGTGCCTGTAACCAGTCCCACTTCACATGCATCCCTACTGATCATGGAAGCCTGTTTCGTAATTGTAATTGATTCTTGTTAAATCACCATCTGAATGCTTGAGGTCAGGGACTGGGATGGGACTGTCATTTTCATCTTGTTTTTTAACTAAGCCAGAATAATGCAGTGCCCTGATAAATGCTCTGTGCAGTCAAGGAGCTGGCTCTGTTTTCCCACTTCTCTTGCGCTTCCAAAGCCCATTCTCCACCCAGCAGCCACAGTGATCATTTCAAAGAGTATATCAGGCTTGGCCACACTCCTGTGTAAAACCCTCAATGGCTTCCCATTCCATTTAGGACATACAAATCCCTTACCACGACTTCGAGGCTTTCCTGGTCTCCCTTCCTTTCCAAAGTCCTCTCTTCTTGGACCCATGGGTGCAATTCTCACTGGCCTCTTCTTGGACCCATGGGCGCGATTCTCACTCCTAGAACACAATAAGTAGAAGCATTCTTCTCTGAGGACCTCGGCCTGTGTGTTCTGCCCGATCTTCATATGCTGCCTGTATCTTAGCAGTTGGCCTCAGTTCATACAGTATGGTTCTGTCCACCCTGTCCAAAGAAGCTTATGTCCCGTCACTCATATTCCCTGTCTTTTCATCAAGAGTGTTTTTGACTGAATGCATCTTATTCATTAACTCATTCTTGTCTCTTCCCACCTACTCCAATGTAAAACTCCAACTTCAGGAGCAAGGCACTGCTTCATTAGCACCTAGGACAATGCTCCCCATGGTGGGGGCCCAGAGAATCTTTAAGGGAATAATATGAACTCCAATGAGACTATGGACATTGAGTGGGAGAAATTCAGCAGAGGGAACGAACACTGTGTCCCATGATGGGAAAGAAGGCTCTGCAACAAAGAAGACACTAAAGCTGGACATGGTGTGGGTGGGTTGAGGGTGGAGGAAGTCATTGACAGAAGTGGGAATGCTCTGAACAAAGATGAGGGAGCGATGCTTACAGGCTGTTTGGCCCATTAAAGAGTCCAGTCCATGCTTACCGAAGGTTTGTTCATAGCGGTAACGAGAGATTATGTTGGGGAGAAAGTAGGTACTATATTTGGAGACTTTGGAATGCCAAGTAGAAGCACCTGGGCTCCAATGAATGGTCAAAGGGAAGCCCTTTAAACATACTGGTCGGGGGGGGGGGGGTGTCATGTTAGAAGCAGTGCTTCAAAAAATTATCTTTTGAGGATAAACCCTCCATTTTGCACATTTTCCTTATTTTCTTTACTTGAGACTTAAAAAGCTCTCCACACCCCCCCCATTCCTGCCTCTCTTTGAAGACTTACCCCCACCCCAAACTTTTTTATTCTTGGGGTGTCTGAGCATGCTCAAACACTCCATTACTCAAGCCCCTTGGCTGGGTGTGTGCCTGTTAAAAATGGACATCGTGGGCCCAATAATTGAGTCAGCCAACTGCATGTTTGCTTTTTCATGTGTTTGTATGTATAGATGTTGTGTTTCTAAGATTAAATCCCAGGATTTAGAGCTGTCCGCAATCAATCTGGCCAAATTTTAGAGGTGTATGTTGTGGGTGTTCTTTATAGATGAAACTGCTTTCCATTGCTGTCCCCTCGGTGTTTAAGTCGATAAATCGGTGCTCTGCCATCCAAGATACTTGATGCTGAGTTCTGGTCTATGGTAAAGTTGAGAGTCCAGTTTATATAGTTTTAGAGGATGTATAGAGCTCTTCTGTTCTTCCAGTGATCAAAGAAACAGCTGTTTCCTTTCTAGTTTAGTCCCCTGAAGGACTGATAAAGCCATTATGACTACCATGGCTTTATCCCACTTCCTTTTGTTAGACCAGAAGCATTCTAATGCAGCCCAGGTCCTGCTGTTTCTTGTAAATGCGCGATAAGAAAATATATTCAAGGAGCTTACAGTACGTCACAAATCAATTTTATTAATTTAAACACAAAATTATTGAAGAAAAAGTCTGTACACGATTGTGGACACAACACACCTTTATACAGTAAAGCCAAGATAAACTTTGTCTTTCCAATCTGCAGAGTACAAAAACATAAAATGGAAAGGCTAAAAAATTGTCAACTTCTGTTTGTTTCAAGCAAAAAAGAAAAACCCAAATTCGATTAATTTAAGCAGTTTGGAAAATTCATGAGTGACTAATTCTAGCAGCAGCATGAAACTTCAGAAAAAGATACAGTAGCTCTTTAGCTACTTTGGGTTAAAGCTGGTGTTTTTTCCCCCCAATGTAATAAAGTTCATCTAAAAAATAATGTCCTAATAATGGAAGTCTTTAGTGCCCAAACTCATCACTGTTGGAGAAACTGTCTTATCACATAACAAAGGTGACAATTTTTATTTCCCAGCTTTATGCTTTATACACACTGTAGGTTAAGAATAACCTCCGTGAGGACGATCGGGCCACGTCCACTGCCCGCAATGAACTTTCCAGGGAGGGTGGGGATCGGGGAAAGGTGTGGAGGAAAACAGAAGCAACAATCAAAAAGTTTTGCTCATTTCTAGAGACGTGGTAATGTCCTCCTTTATCTAATCAAGAAGATGCAGACCCTATCGTCTGAGCACACAAAAGTTTGCTAGTCTCCAATTCATGAGCCATCTTAATAAAATATATCTATCGATCATCTACATTCTTTCTGTGGGAAGAAGCATTTGTATAATCATTTTTTTTCAAGTAGTTACATATAATACATTAGTGTTGAAAATGAAAAGATGAGGTGGTAGGAGGAACTGTTTTATTTTTTGAAATGATTTAAGACACCGCTGTGTTATTTTACCAAGGTCCTCCTAACAGCATTAAAAAAAAAGATGATGGAAAGAACAATTTGGAAAACAAAATCCTATTAACATCCATGCTTTTGGTCTTGACAACATTACCTAAAAAAAAAAAAAATCCATTATCTACATATTTATAACCAGTACGTCGATAAGGCACCGCGCATGACTTTGTGCACATACTGCCTCTTACTTCACGATCAAGGCATCACTACCTTACAATATCATTTTCTAAACGATATGTAAAAGAATCATCCATTATTACAAATTTACACCCAAAATTCTCTCTGTACATGATTGTCTCAGTGATGTACATATTACACGTTTAAATTAGACATACTTTAAACTACTTTGCAATGTGCTAAAATTCAAAGTACTTGCTGTGTCGTGAGGCAAAGGCCTTTAATCGCTTATTGTGTTATATTGTCTCTTCAATTATTTGCTGTCAAAAAAGTCTGGCCGAGTGAACTGGACGGTGCTTGAGCCATACCTCCATAAAGCTGTTTTTTTTTTTTTTTTTAAAGTCTGTTCATAAATAAGTAGAGATGTACAGGTTACCCTGGGTATGAGACACCAAAAAGTAAACTTTCTTTACAAGAAAAATCCCCTCGCCAGTCTTCAGGGAACACATTTCAGTCTTTGTTGTGCAATCAAGTTTGCTGTATCGGAGAAGCTCTTTAAGTCACATTGAAGATGCGAAAAACGTAAGCGTTTGCAGGTCCTTTCTTCACAGGTTTGAACCATGTAGTTAATGCGGCAAAGCCACATTACACTGTACTAGAACATTCTCATGGCTTATTTTCATTGGCTTCACAGTACTAGAGTCAACAGCTGTTCTGTTCTGAAGAAACAGGTGTGGCCCTTCGTTGACCACGAGGGCAGAGGTGAAGACCGACAGCAGCTGTGTGTCAACGAGTTGCAATCGCGAAGTCGGGTATCCCAGCGCAGACACAGGACACAGGCCTGCTGGGTTTGTTCCTGGTCGCAGGGCAGTTGTGCAGCTTCAAAGTGCTAGGTGGCTGTTACAGGTACTCCAGTTCCAAGGCGTGATGTAGGGCCATGAGGTCCGAGTGGCTGGAGATCCTCCAGAAGGGCATGGCGTGCTGTGAAAGGAGCAGACACATGGTGAGGCCAGACAGCGCTCCCAGCAAGAAGCCTTAAGACCTGCTTTGGAAATTCGCTACGATGCTCCCCCCCTTTGTGCAGTATTGTGCGAACGGCCAGTTAAGATCTTAACATCACGTCTGTTTAAAACAAAAATCCAAACTTAATCCTCCCCTAAGAATACTGGACTGCAGTTTAACATATAATCTGGAGTCTGTTTAAGAAAGGGATGGCTATTTCTTAAGTTGATCTACACTGTCATTGACTACGAATTCCAAAACACAGTAGCTGTGCGTGAAACTCTGTCAAAAGCAGTCACCTTTCAAAACATGGATCCAGTGGACTTTTTGATGCTGAAAGTTTAAGTTTTCCTTAAGTTGGTAGTATTTTACGTTTTTCAAACTTGACTGATGTCAGAAGCAACTTTTTTTTTCTTCATTTATTTCCATTAGGCATTCTTTGCACTGACCTTAAAGTGGCTTTGCCATATGGGAAAATTGTAAACGAACTTTTTTTAGTAGTTGATTTGAAAAAAATCAATCTAAAAATCTAGTTTAAATGATGAGACTATTTGTAGAACACCCGAATTAGCCAGAGATGATAAAAAAAAAAACAGGAAAACAACCGAGGTTACCTCATCCATCAAGGATGAGAACATGATTATAAACTGCCATTGTACAAAAGCTCTATAGTAAGTACCTACACATCAGCAAAATCTCTTTTAAATAAGAGAAAGATAATCATCATTTTTTAGAGGACAATATTCTATTTAGCCTATAGAAAAACAGCTTTTAAAAAATAGCTCAAAGACTGGAGTATAATTTTCAATTACAGTTCTAAGGAATTAAAAAAAATCAGTATCAATTTGCACGGAAGCAAACAGTGGAATTTAAGTTAATTTTTGCATGTGTGTGGGGGGGTATTATGTGTAGGTAAAATGGAAGCAAATAACTTTTTTGATGTAGATCATAGAGATGTTGTATTCTGGGAATGGAAACTATTAAGTTACTTATTAACAAGGCCTTTGTCCCAAATAACCGGCTAAAAGCATGTATCACAGTCCAATGTCAAATGGACTCCATATCTTTGTCATCCTTCAATAACAATAGTCCAGCATTGAGGACTAGAGATCTCTTTTCAAAGTTTTAGGATCTACTTGGCAATTTTTGACTAGAGCAACAGAGTGTGCTACTTTGCATTCATTTATTCCTTTTTTTTGCGTCTGCAGGGATGGTGTAGAAGATGAGCCTGGCAACCTCTGTTGTATAAAAGGACTAGGAAGAGGCCAGTTTCCCTTTGCCTGCAGAGATGGGGAAATACTTGGTAAGAGGAGGTCATCATTAAGATAGGTATAAAAGGATGATCATTCAGAAGAGCACTTTCTAGCTGTGTTCGGCGGCAGAGAATAAAGAATTCCATTGTTAGGATACTGGCTGTAAGTGAGAGAAAGACACAATTGGCTGCGGGAGCCACATGCAGCAGGGCTTACAAGGAGGTTGTCGGTAATAATGACAGCTGTAGGGTCAGGCACTCTCCTCAGCACTTCTCATAGCCTCGCAGATTCAAACCTCTCTCTAACCTCAGGGATAGATAGGTATTACCATCACTATTGCACTGATGACAAAACAGACTTGGAGGAGGAACAGAGAGGTTTAAGTAACAGCTGGCAAGGATCGAACATGCGATTCACACCAGGTCAGCCCTGAATCTGAAGCCCAGATGCTGAAATGCCTCCTAACTGTTCTCTATGGCATTTTAATCCAGCAGTGTAAATTATCAGCCCCACAGTATACAGCTGAACACACACACACACACACACACTCCCTTTCAAGTTCTGAGTGAGCGACACTGAAAAATTTGAGTGACTATGATATACACATCAGATTTGAAAACTGATCAGTTACAACACAGAAAGCTGTCCTTCTTTTTCTCTCATTGGCATAAAAATTCATGTGTAGTGTAAAACATTTGTAAAATGTAGAGCTTTCGTTTTATAGAGAAATACAAATCATTTCGAATGCTACTATCCAGATAGCCCCCACAAACATGTTTCAAATAGGAGTCTGCACATATATAAAATATAGAAATTGTGTATATATATAATATGTACCGCTCTGCACCCTACTCATTTTACTACTTAATATCAAGTCCATTTTTGACACATCATTTTGAAGGGAAATCCTCCACTACATCAAAAGTTTTCAAGTATTCTTACAGATTTAACCATTTACTTGGCATCTATTGTCATATCCTTGTGTATTTTTCTTACTTTCTTTCTGGTCTTATTTTCTCTAATTTGCCAGAGATCAGGTGCCCCTCCCCAAAGCTGCTTCTCACAAACAAGTGAATAAAGGAAGCTACAGAGTAGTTCTATTGCTGTCACAGAATATGCTTTCAGGATGTAGCAGAAAATGACGAAGGCTCTTCAGATAGCCATCCAGAAGCTTTCAGGACGACTACCTTCGTAAATACATATAAAAGTCCTTCTATAAGAAATGGAATGCTTTTTTTTTCAAAGTAAGTTCAAATTCTTTTACATGTTGATTATCTGAAATTAGATATGTTTCCCCTAGACAACAAAACACATCACAGTACGTACTGTAGAATGCAATGCGTGGCAGAGAAATTGAAAAGGGAACTGAAAAAAAATCCAGCTGAGTCTTTGGTACACGCTTAAGATATAAATTAGGCATTTAATTCCACAGTAAACAAAGTAAAAAAATGGTCATACGTCTTATCTTTACAGGTGTAGGAGATGATGCCAGTCTAGAGCACATTTACTTTAAACCATTCTTAAAACAAGTTTTGGAAAGGTGAGGTTATTCACAAAGAGCCCTGGATTGGCTTGTTTACTGCCAATGAAATACTAATGGCTTTTTTCTTCCTGTACAGAGTATCAATAAGAACCACATATCAAGTAGCACCCTGAAACAAATTCAAAAGATGGAATATGCCTGTGGTATATTACGGACACAACGCATCATGATGCAGTGACGATGGGGTCATTGATTTGAGTAAAAATGCAAAAGGTTTTACAATGATAACTGGCAACCCTTAGGTGTACCTGAAAGGGAACAGGTGATCTCTGGGACCCCCACACAAGGACTGCAACTCCACCCTCAGGACTAATACAGAACATGAAGGTAATGATCTTTGTTATAATCAGCAGTCCTATTCTCACAAAAATTACAGGGCTTCTACTTTAAGAAATGTGTATTTAAGTGAGTGATTGTAAGACTGAATCTAGGGAGAGGACAGGAAACTCAAACTCCTCTTAACAAATAATGAGAATGTCACAAAATAATATTTTCCCTAACTAGCCACATACTCATGTAAAGATTTTATGAATGTACAAGAGCTTCCCAGCACAAGTGGGTGCAAAGACAACCATTTTTTCCCTTCATCAGTAGAAAGCCTGAAACATGTTTCTTCTAAAAAAAAAAAAAAAAATCAGGTGCCAGAATGAGGAGACCTGGGTTATATTCTCAACTCTGACATTAGGTATGTGACTTTGAATTATGACATAGTTTTCTGGACTCTGTTTATTAAACTTAGAAGCACTCTTGAGTCATTTCCCCTAAACCTTCATTTTACAGATAAATAAAAATAAAGTCTATGACTTTAGTATTGTAGCTACAGCAGAGGTATAAAATACTATGCATGACCTATGTCCCCCATTGACAAGAATCAGTAGGAAAGAAATAAAAGGCACAGAATTGACAATGAAGAAGTAAAACTATTTGCAGATGACATGATTTTAAAGACTCCACACACAAAAAAGTGTTAGATCTGTTGCAGGATACAAAATTAACATACAAAACCAGTAGTGTTTCTATGCATTAAAGATGAATTATCCATACAAAATAAAATTATTCCATTTACAATAGTATCAAGACCACTAAAATACTTAAAAATTAATTTAATAAAGGAAAATAACTACATTAAAAACGTGTAAGACATTAATGAAAGAACTTGGAAGACATATACAAATGGGAAGGTATCTCATGTTCATGGAAGAATTAATATTGCTTAAATGTCCATGTGATCCAAAACCAACTATACATTCAATGCAAAACCTATCCAGATTCCAATGGCAGTTTTTAGAGAAGTAGAAAAAACAAACCTGAAATTTAAAATCCTAAGAAAAATGGGAAGCATCACACTTCCTGATTTCAAACTATATTATAAAGCTCTTGTAATATAAACAGTATAGTACAGACATAAAAACAGACACATAGATCAATGAAATAGAATCAACAGCCCAGAAATTAACCATGTATATATATGGTCACATAACATTTAACAATGGAGCCAAGAACACTCAAGGAGAAAAGGTAGTCTCTTTAATAATTGGTGCTGGGAAAATTGGCTTCAGACATGTAAGCCAATGAAACTAGCCCCCTATCTTATACCATTCACAACTATTAACTCAAAATGGATTAAAGACTTAAATATAAGACCAGAAACCAGAAAAATCCTAGAAGAAAACAGAAAAAAAGCTCCTTGACATGGACCTTGGCAATGATTATTTTTGGATCCCTATAGCACAAACAAGTGGAGTACATTGGACTAAACTTCTGCACAGCACTAACATGAAAAAAACAATCTAGGGGTGCCTGAGTGGCTCAGTCGGTTAAGCATCTGACTTCAGCTCAGGCCATGGTCTCACGGTTTGTGATTTCAAGCCCTGCATCGGGCTCTGTGCCGACAGCTCAGAGTCTGGAGTCTGCTTCAGATTCTGTGTCACTCTCTCTCTCTCTGCCCCTCTCTCAAAATTAAATAAACATTTTTAAAAAATTTTAAAAAATGAAAAGTCTAAAGAATGGGAAAAAATATTTGTAAGCCACATATTAGGTAAGGGATTAATATTCAAAATATATAACAAATTCATACAAATCAGTAGCAAACAATAAATAGGTATTTTTCCAAAGAAAATATGCTGGCAGCCAATAGGTATATGAAAAAATGCTCAGTATCACTAATCTGGAAAATCCAAGTCAAAACCACAGTGACATCTCACCTCATGTCTGAGAAGGGCTATCATAAAAAAAGAGGTAATAAATGCTGGCAAGATTTTGAAGAAAAGAGAACCCTTGTTCACTGTTGGTGGGAATGTAAAACAATTACAAACCCAGCACTACCCTACGATCTGCAATTCCACTTCTGGGTTTCTATCCAAAGGAAACAAAATCATTGTCAAAGAGATATCTGTTTCCTTATGTTCATTAGAGCATTATTCACAATAACTAAGACACAGAAACAACCTAAATATCCATTAATGAATGAGTGGATAAAGAAGTTGTGGTATTCACATACGATGGAATATTAGTCATTAAAAAACAAGAAAAAAACCAAAACAGAACAGCTTACCATTTGCAACAACATGGATGGACCTTATGCTAAGTAAAATAAGTCAGAGAGAGAAAGATAAATACTGAATGATGTCACTTACACGTACAATCTAAAAAAAAAAAAAAAAATCCCAAACTCCTAGAAAAAGAGATCAAATTTGTGGTTACCAGACACAAAGAGTAGGGGAATTGGATGAAGGTGATTGAAAGATACAAAGCTCTGGTTATAAGATCAATAACACTGCTTTAGAGTAAATCCTAAGAGTTCTCATTTTTTTGTAGCTATAATGATAGATATTAACTTACCGTGGCAATCACCCTGCAATATATGTAACTCACATCATTATGCTGTACACCTTCTCAAACTTAAACAGTAATGTCTATCAATTATATCTCAATAAAACAAAAAAGAATCAATGAATAAATTCAGAGAGAAGAAAGCTCAGTTGTAAGCTGGAGAGGGTACGCTGAGCCTGCACTGAATTTGAAGAATGGGCAGAGCTGGTTAGGTAGATGGGAAAGGGCTCTCAGTCAGGATATAGTCTATGACAAGGCTGATAGGAGGGATGTACAGAAAATTTAGTATGGAGGTGATGAGCTTTGAATGATATGTTCATAATAAGGACTAATGAGGAAGGACATTTTTCCAGGTAGAAACACTTGGAATGTCTAACTAGGAAGGATGGAATAGAGAGGTGTGGCTGGCCAGTAGCAGAGAAAGTACGCAGAAGGATAGTAGAAATGGAGTGGGTACAATGGACGGGACACAAATGAGGAAACAATTCATGTGTCCTGGTCATGGGCTGGAGGAGGGGAACACCAAACAAATCCGAGTGGGTGAACTGGGTTAGTTCATCAGCTGATATTCAGATGGAATGACACAGAATGACTAAATGGAGATATTCCATCACTTAACTGGAGCCATGGGAATGAAAAGAGCTAACCACAAATATTAACAGAAATGATAGGTGGTGAGTATATTATTAGTTTATTAAGATTAGGCATTATTGAGAATGGATTCCAAAGCCGAAATATTGGAAAGTAGTACAAGTTTTTACAGTGTTAGAAACTATTCCCTGAATAATGGGAAAATGACACCTCCTTCCTGCTCCTCTTGTCCATGTGTGCAATTTTCTAAATCCCTTTATGCTACCTCTCCTCCTCATCTAGTATTTTGCACTTATTAACATTAAAAGCTGGGTGCATGGACACTCACGTGTAAATTGAATTTTGCTGAATTACTAAGAATGTATTAATAAAATATTTAAAAACATAAAAGCACATAACCTTTAGCTTAGGTATTGTACTTCTAGGAATTTTCCCCAGAGATACACTTGTCCATGCATGAATCACATAAAGAACATTTACTACAGAACTGTTTGTAATATGATTACATATTATGTAATCAAATATGTAATATTTGAAATATGAAAATTTCATATTTCAAATCAAATATGAAAATCACCTAAATGTTCAGCCTCAGGGAAGTTATTAAAGTATAGCGCAGCCATGTAAAGAAATTAGAGATGCAGAACTCCATACACTGATATGGAATGAATGCCAGGATACATTGTTAAAAAAAGACCATAACTGTGCTTTCATATGCATGTATTATCTCTAGAAGATTGGCATATGGAGGTACAAATACTTCTCAAATTGTAAAT
Source organism: Panthera pardus (assembly GCF_024362965.1). Taxonomy (NCBI): domain Eukaryota; kingdom Metazoa; phylum Chordata; class Mammalia; order Carnivora; family Felidae; genus Panthera; species Panthera pardus. Next base: position 20,992,026 of record NW_026527002.1, read on the forward strand.
AAAAAGATCTTGGAAGATAGATTATTCTAAAAATTCATCACGAAATTTATTGCATGGCATTGCTCTTTTAGTATTTGCATATCTGCTTCTACTCGAGACAGAAGTGAATTCTTTAAGAACAAAGATGAAATCCAATTCAAGATCTGGCATATATAATATGCTCATTAAGCAGTAAATAAAATTAATGGCTTTAGAATAACAAAATTTACTGTACTTGGTGTTAGGAAGTCTCAAATCTGCAAAAAGTGTTACCGTTTTTTAATAAAAGCAGCTCTCATTTTTCTCATATTCTGAATAAACTTAGAATTGAACATTAGTAATCATGTTCTCTACTGCATCTTGGATGTGAGCAAATTTTAGGGTTCATATTTAAAATGGACATTTTTTGAATTTGTCTAGTCCAAGATGGCAATGTAGGAAGACCCTGAATCCACCTCCTCCATGAATATACCAAATATACACTTATTTATGTATTTAGCAATATCTCCTGAAGAACTGAGGGTTGACTGAACAGCTTCTGCAAAACAAAAGACCAGGTAGAGAATGGCAAGAGAAACAGAGTCAGGAACGCCCCGCTTCCAATGCTGTGGATTGCAACAGGGAGGGATAGTACCAAGAAACCATGAACATATTTGTCTCTCCTGGGCCACGAAACAGAGTTGCAGTTTAAAGGGCAACTAGAATATAAAGGATCCAATCCTAGAACTCCACCAGTGAGGGAACTGCTGAAAATCTCTCTAAATTGGAGTGGCTGGCAAGCCCCGCAATTTATGTTCTCTTTCCACCTTGACGGTATGAACCAGGGCAGGGTCTGGGCACCATAGTGGACCCACTACCTCAGTGAGCCCACCAGAGCCCCAGCTGTTCCACTAAGGTGACTCTCATGGTGGTATACCCATGCTCACTATAGCTCCAGTCATCTTGCCAAGGTGAGACCAGCACAAAGCACCTCAAAACACTCCAGATACATACCACTTTGCTGCAGATCACTTGCCAGGGCACCCTAGCCTATAGGACCCTGAGAAGCCACGGCCCATGCCGGCCTTGGCTCTAGCTGCCCAGGGCACTCTTGCACAAAACACTCTGAGATACACTGGCTTATACCCACTTCAGCTATCCTGCTAGGCTCTGCACAAAGAGCACCAGGACCACCCTGACCTATGCCTACTTAAGCTCTGGTCATCCCACGAGGGCAGCCCCAGCACTGACCCCAAGTCCATGCCGGCCACAGCTCCAGCAGTCCAGCCAAAGTTACCAGACATACACAGTCTATAAGATCATTCCTTCAAATTTAGGAGAAATAGCTGTTTTGCTGAATTCATGTAAACAAACATAGAAAGTCATGCAAAATGAGGAGACAAAGGATTATACTCCAAAAAATGAACGAGCTAAAACCCCAGAACACAAACTAAATGAAACGGAGGTAAGCAATCTACTTGATAGAGTTCAAAGTAATGGTCCTATAAATGCTTGCTAGCCTTAAGAGTGGATGAATTCAGTAAGAATTTCAACATAAAAAATAAAATATAGCAAAGGACCAATTAAAGTGGGAGAATATAAAACTGAAATGAAAAATATACTAGAGGAAATTGACAGCAGATTACAGGATGCAGAACAGGTCAGTGATTTGGAAGAAAGGGTAATGGAAACCACTCAAGCTGAACAGCAAAAGGAAAAAAAAAGTTTACAAAATGAGGATAGGTTAAAAGATCTCTTAGACAACATCAAGCAAACAAATATTTGCATTATAGGGGTCCCAAATAGAGGGGCAGAAAACTTTCCTAATTTGGGAAAGGAAAGAGACACTCAGGTTCAGGAAGTTCAGAGAATTCCCCACAAGATGAACCCAATAAAGTCCATACCATGACATGTAATAATTAATGACAAAATTTAAAGATAAAAATTTTTAAAGCAGCAAGACAGAAGTAATTAGTTACATATAAGGGAAGTCCCCACAAGGTTATCAGCTAATTTTTCAGCACAGACTTTTCAGGCTAGAAGGGAGTGGCATGGTCTTTTCGAAGTGCTGAAAGGAAAAAACCTACAACCAAGAATATCAGGGAAGATTATCATTCAGAATTGAAGGAGAGAGTTTCCCAAAACAAAAGTTAAAGGAGTTCATCACCACTAAACTGGCATTACAAAAAATGTTAAATTCTTCAAGTGGAAGAGAAAAAACTATACTTAGGAGAAAATTATGAAAGGACAAAACTTCATGAGTAAAAGTAAATATACAGTAAATGTAGTAGAACAATCATTTATAAAGCTACTATGAAGGTTAAAGACAAAAGTAATAAAATGAACTACACCTATAAAATTAGTTAAGAGAACTCACAAAATAAAAAAATGTAAACTATGACAACATGTGCATAAAACATGTAAGTAAAAATGAAGTTCTTTTAGAATGTATTTGTTTTTAAGTGACCATCAACTTAACATGGGCTGCGATATATTTAGGATATCATATATGAACCTCATGGTAACTACAAACCAAAAACCAATAACAGATACATAAGAAACAAAGAGAGGGGACCAAGTATAACACAAAGGAAGAGAGCAAGAGAAGAACACAAAAACAACCAGCAACCAGTTAACAAAATAGCAATAAGTACATCCTATTAATAAGTACCTTAAATGGTCTAAATTCTCCAGTCAAAAGACATAAGGGTGATGAAATGGATACAAAAACAAGACCCATCTATATGCTGCCTATAAGACACTCAATTCAGACCTAAAGGCACATACGACTGAAAGTAAAAGGGATGTAAAAGATATTCCATGCAAATGGAAATAAACAAAAAAGCTGGGGTATCAATGCTTATATCAGACAAAAATAGACTTGAAACAAAGACTGTAATAAGAGACAAAGAAGGGTACTGCATGATAAAGAGATCAATCCAACCAGAGGATATAATAACTGTAAATATTTATGCACTCAACACTGGAGCACTTAAATACATAATACAACTATTAATGGAAACAAAAGGGAAAAAATGACAGTAATACAATAATAAGAGAGGACTTTAACAGCCACCCCCTTACATCAATGGATAGATCAATCAGACAGAAAATCAACAAGGAACAGTGGCTTTGAATGACACATTAGACACGATGGGTTTGGCAGATATATACAGAACATTCCATCCTAAAACAATAGCATACACATTCTTTTCAAGTGCACTTGGAATGTTCTTGAGGACAGATCACAAGCTGGGCCACAAAACAAATCTTAAAAATTTAAGAAGATTGAAATCATTTCAAATATTTTTTCAGACCCAAACAGTATGACAGTAGAATTCAATTATAAGAAAAAACCGGAAAAAAACCCACAAAGATGTTGAGGCTAATGGGTCAACAAAGAAATTAAAGAGAAAGCAAAAAATACAAAGAGACAAGTGAAAATAAAAACACAAAGGTCCAAAATCTTTAGGACACAGTGAAAGCAGTTCCAAGAGGGAAATTTACAGTGATTCAGGCCTACTTCAAGAAACAGGGAAAATCTCAAATAAATAATCTAACCTTATACTTAAGAAAAAAGCCCAAAGTTACTAGAAGGAAGGAAATAATAAAGTTCAAAGTGTAAATAAATAAAATAGAGATTTAAAAATAACAGAAAATACCAATGAAACCAAGATCTGGATCATGGAAAAGATAAACAAAATTAGGGTGACTGGGTGGCTGAGTTGGTTAAGTGTCCAACTCTTGATTTCAGCTCAGGTCATGGTCTCAGTTTGTAAGTTCAAGTCCCAAGTCAGTATCTGTGCTGATAGTGCAGAGCCTGCTTGGGATTCTCATTCTCTCTCTCTCTCTCTCTCTCTCTCTCTCTCTCTCTCGCCCTTTCCCCACTTGTGCTCTCTCACACTCAAAACATTTAAAAAAAAGATAAAATTGATAAACCTTTCGCCAGACTCATGAAAAAAAAAAAGACCCCAATAAATAAAATCAGAAATAAAAGGAGAGAAATAACAACCTACACTGTAACTACGAAATATTATTAAAGACTATGAAAGATTATATGCCAACAAATTGGACAACTTAGAAGTAATGGATTGATTCCTAAAAACATATAATCTTCCAAACATAATCAGGAAGAAATAGAAAATCTGAACAAACCAATTACTAGTAATGAAATTAAATCAGTAACCAAAAATTTCCGACAAACCAAAAATGTCCAGGACCAGACGGTGAATTCTGTTAAACATTTATTGTTCCAATTTTAGTTTATGTGCTGCTGAAGTAAGTAGCCCATCAAATATTTAAAGAAGAGTTAATATCTATTCTCTGAAAGTATTCCCAACAATAGAAAAGGAAGAAAAGCTTCCAAATACAATCTAGGGGATCAGCATTACCCTGATACCAAAACCAAAAACACTACTTAAAAAAAAAATTACAGGCAAATATCCCTGGTGAACATAAATGCAAAAGTCCTCAACAAAAATTAGCAAATCACATTCAACAATATATTAAAAAGATCTTTCCACCACAATCAAGTATGATTTATTCTGTTCAACATCTGGAAATATATCAAAGTGATACACCACATTAACAAAATCAAGGATAAAAATGATCTCAATTTGCAATCTCAATAGATGCAGAAAATAAATTTGACAAAATTTAACATCTGTTTGTGATAAAAACTCTCAACAAAGTAGGTTCTAAGGAACGTACCTCAACATAACAAAGACCATATATGATATAAACCCACAGCAAACATCACACTCAATGGTGAAAGACTGGGAACTTTTCCTCTAAGATCAAGAACAAGACAAGAATTTCTACTCTTACACTTTTATTTGATGTAGAATAATTAGAAATGAAAGATAATAGCATAAAATAGAAGTCCTAGCTGTAGCAATGAGACAAGAAAAAGAAAAGCCATCCAAATTGGGAAGAAAGAAGTAAACTGTCACTATTTGCAGATGACATGATACTATACATAGAAAACCCTAAAGACCCATGCAAAAACTATTAGAAGTAATAATGAAGCAGCAAAATGAAATTAAGAAAACAATTCCATTTACAACTGTACCAAAAAGGATAAAATACCTAAGAATAAACTTAATCAAGGAGATGAATGAACTATACTCTGAATAAAACACTGATGGAAAAAAATTTAGGATGACACAAATAAATGAGAAGACATTCCATACTCATGGATTCAAAGAATTAATATTGTTAAAATTCCCATACTATCCAAAGCAATCTACAGATTCGATTGCAATCAATACTGAAATACCAATAGCATTTTTCACAGAACTAGAACAGATAATTCGAAACTTTGTATGGAACCACAAAAGACCCTAAACGGCCAAAGCAATCCTGAGAAAGAACAAAGCTGGAGATATCACAGTCTTAGATATTAAGGTACACTATAAAGCTATAGTAATCAAAATAGTATGGTACTGGCACAAAAACAAACACACAGATAAAGAGAACAAAACAGCCCAGAAGTAAACCCATATGCATATGGTCCATTAATCTACAACAATGGAGTCAAGAATATACAGTAGGGAAAAGGGTGTCTCTTCGATAAATGTTGCTGGGCAGATTGGACAGTTATATGCAAAAGAAAAGAACTAGACCACTTTCTTATACCATACACAAAAATAAACTCAAAATGGATGCAAGACTTGAATGTGCGACCTGAAACCATCACAGTCCTAGAAGAAAACATAGGCAGTAAGTAATCTCTTTGACATGAGCCTTAGCAACATTTTACTAGATGAGGTCTCCTTAGGCAAGGAAAAACAAAAGCAAACCTATGGGGATCACATTAAAATAAAAAGCTTTTTGCACAGCAAAGGGAACCATCAACAAAATGAAAAGGGAACCAACTGAATGGGAGAAGGTATTTGCTAATGATATATCTGATAAGGGGTTAATATCTAAAATGTATTAAAAACTTATGTAAGCCAACTCCAGTAAAACAAATAATCTGATTAAAAATGGGCAGGGGACCTGAATATACATTTTTCCAAAGAAGATCTACAGATGAAAGAGAGACATACGAAAAGATGCTCAGCACATCATTAATCATCAGGAAAATGCAAATCAAAACCTCAATGATCACCTTATACCTACTGGTGTAAGGCTAACATCAAAAAGACAAAAAATAAGCAAGTGCTGATGAGAATGTGAAGAAAAAGAAACCCTCACATGCACTGTTGGTGGGAATGCAAATTGGTACAACCACTGTGGAAAACAGTATGGAGTTTCCTCCAAAAATTAAAAATAGAAATACTGCATCCAGTAATTCCACTCAGAATTGCATTTACCCAAAGAAAAGAAAAACACTAATTCAAAAAGATGTATGCATCACTACATTTATTGCAGCATTATTACAATAACCAGGATACAGAAGAAAGCTAAGTGTCCCCTGATAGATGAATGGATAAAAAAAGATGTGGTATATATACGAAGGAATATTACTCAGCCATAAAAAAATGAGATCTTGCCATTTGTGGCAACATGGATGGACCCAGAGTGTATTATGCGAAGTGAAATAAGCCGGAGAAAGACAAATGCCATATGATTTCACTTAGACGTGGAATCTAAAAACCAACATAAAACAAAGAAACAAAAAGCTGAAGCAGCCCCACAAATTCAGAGAACATACTGGTGGCTGCCAGAGGGAACAAGGGTGGGGGGATGGGCAAAACGGATGAAGCAGAGTATGGAATGAGCAAGTCGTGGTGATCAAAGGTACAGCATAGGGAATCTAATCAATGGTATCGTGATAGTGTTGCATGGTGATAGATGGTAGCTACACTCGTAAGAAGCATAGAATAATGTATACAGTTATGGAATCACTGTGTTGTACATCCGAACCTAACGTAACACTGCGTGTCAGCTACACTGAAAAAATCTAAACAAACAAATAAATTAAATAGACATTTATTGATGAAGCCTTTGCCATTACGCAATAATGGATGCTTGCCATTTTCTCTCTGGTGTTCACACGTGATTAATTTTAAGTAGTTCTCGGAAAAGTAAGCAAAGGGAGTTTAGTTGTAGAGTTATAAAACAAGGCCACTTTTACTCTAGGAATGAAAATTGCTGTCGGTATGCAGAAGACCATTACATTTGATTTTTTTTTTTTCATTCATACATATGCCTACTATTGTATACTGTATTAGGGAAACATAGATTTCTATGATACAGAAAGAAAGCCTGGCAGATTTTGACAACAAAAGACACGTCAGAAAAAGGGATCCAGAGGTAGATGGCTTCTCACATTCTCTGAAGCCTTTCTAGGAACAAAGAGATCCTGGCAGAAAACTCTTGTAAGAGATCTTTTTGGAATACAGTTGTTCCTTTAAGTAAACAAAGGTATTTTTAACTTATTCTCTTTGAGGGGGTGTGTTCTCAGGATATGAATTATAGAATTAGATGAAATTACTGAGGAAAGCCCTGGGACTATATTGGCAAAGAGAACAAAGGTGACAGAACAGACTTCGGACTTCAATTGACCATCAGGAAACCGGCAACGGGCAGAATACTTAACTGGTTTCATTTCTGAGCTTGAAAAAAGGAACTACCTCAAGCAAAAGAACATTATTTAGAGAGGTGTATTGGATTTTTAAAAGGACTTAGAAAACTAAGAGAGACAAGCTAAATGGTCAGAATTGATTTAGAAGAACTGCAAAATGGTTTGATTTTGCAAAACATTTTCTGACTGAAACTCACAGAGCTTCACTATTTTATTTAATAATCTAGAATGCTCACAAACTATATCAGAATTGATTTTTTCTTAAAATTTTAAGAAAACCTGGGAGAAAGAGAACATGGTTCTATCTGCCTCCTGAAAGGAAAAAAAAAAAAAAGCAAACATGGCATACTTTATTCTAATAATTTAAAAAATAAGCATGAAAATTCTTTTTTGTGAATCAAATCATATTTAAGATATGGAAATAAAGTTTTTAATCTAAAGGGACTTTGGGCCACATCTCACGGTCCTAGTTTGGCTACTCCCAAGTTCTGTGATCTTGGCCAGATTATTTACTTTCCTGAACCTTGGTTTTCTCATATATAAAGTGGGTCTAAGGACTCCTTCCTCACAGAATGATGGTGAGGATTTAATGAGATAATGGATAGGAAGTGCCTGAGAGTGAGTCTGGGACATAATAAGGGCTTTATAATTGATAGTAATTCTTTTACCATTATGATTATTAATCTTTCTACAGCATGGATAACCATCTTATTTCTTTTTAATTTTTTTTAATGTTTGTTTATTTTTGAGAGAGAGAGACTGAGTGCAAGCGAGGGAGGGGCAGAGAGAGAGGGAGACGCAGAATCCAAGCTGTCATCACAGAGCCAGACGTGGGGCTCGAACTCATAAACCGTGAGATCATGACCTGAGCCGAAGCTGGACGCTCAACCGACTGAGCCACCCAGGCACCCCACAAAGTACTACTATTTAAATACTAGTTAAACGAATAAGGTTAGACAGAATATAAGACAGGAATAGTCAAATTTGTCACTGGGGAGGACTGATGACATCTGAATTTTATGCAAGGTTATCAGGAATCTGAACCTTGTGAAAAATCCATGCCTTGTACATATACACATAAACAGTCTTGTAACTCATGGTCACGGTTTTGTTAGAATTCCCACACTGGCGGGTCTCAAGGTGCCAAGAGTTTGTTCACAACAGATAGTACTGGACCCTTACCACATTACACTCATCCCACAAAATCAAAACAGAAAACTGAAGCTAAGAATATTCATTCACAGTCAAAAAATTCAAAGAGCCCGTTCTTCACGGGCAGCTGCCTAATTCTTTTCGGCACAGGTGTGTTTGTCCCAAGTAAAAAGAACAACAGGTTCAAAGATAAACAGTGGAAACAGTTTTAACTGTTCTGCAGAGAGAACAAATACTCTTAGCCCTATTACTGTAATACTTCCAGTTGTAACATTAAACCAAGAATTCCTTTACTTTTTCCACGTTATGCTCACCCGTGATGAACATCTAAGAAACATGCTACTCTAAAAGGTTTAGCAAGGGACTCACCCCAAGAAGCCTTGCTAGGACCCATGGGATTCCACGGTGCTCTAAGTCACCACTTTTTACAAGCATCTTTCGGTCTACCACAAGCTAGCAAGCCATGTTTTTGCAACCTTCTCTTAAAATTAAAACTTTTTGGTGACTGGTAGAGGAAGAAGGACCAGCCTTGGGTGGGGGGGGGGGGGAGGGTGGGGTGCAGATTCACATCTTTGGCCCTGGGCCGCGGGGCCATGAAACGCTGCTCTCCACTTTGACACTCCTGACTATCCCACTAGCCACGAGGAGGTCCTGTCTAGGAACGGCGTGGGGATTCCAGAGGCTTTGCTAAAAAGACCTAAAGTCTGGATTCCCATCAAACCTCTCTTTAACTCTCCAGGGTTGAGTTTGGGGTATTCTAATTTAGTCTGGGAAAAATTTCCTTTTATGAAAACAGCCTGAAGGGCCGACAGATGTACGTAACCATCATGGTGGTTGCCCACCGGTGAACCTGGGATGTCAGAACGAGCCGTTACATTGCACGTGCAGCTCGGCAAACCTCTGTTGGATCTGAATTGTGTGTGGGTTTCCATCCGCACCAATCCCACTCAGGGGGTGCGTAATCCTGGGCACACAACTGTGTATCAATGGGTATAACCGAAATAAGCCATCATTTACAGAATTCGGGTCACTTTCTACGGTTTTGTTAGAATTCAGAGGCACTGAAGGTGAATTAAATCATCTTCAGACTCTATAAGAAGGCTGGCCATGTGTCATGCTGAATGCTGCGTCTATATGCTGGTGACTTTCTGCATCGCTTCCACTGCATACTGGAATACTTCAGAAGAGATGAATTGTTGCATCCGTTGTGGAATTATATAGTGATGTCTATCAGTGAGTGTGTGGGGGAAAGGAAGGGGAAACAGTTGCATTGGTTAACCTTGTAAAATACTTAATTAAATAAATCTCTTCAATTAAAAAAAAATATTTACAGACTATGCGTCAAGATGTAGAGAGTTGTAAAAAAAGTTTTGAAAACAAATTCTCAAGCAACAGGCTAAGCAGAATAAGTTCCCTACCTCTTGAGCTCACATTTTACTGCTGCAACAGGCACATCCATAACTACTTAATAACAATGCTACCTTCTGTTGCACACTTTTTACGTATCAGGCTGTCTTATGGCTTTCACGTCTTAACTAAATCTAATCCTTAAAACAGCCAAAGGAGCTAGATGCTGTTATGATTGCCATTTATAGAAAAGGAAAGAAAAAGAGGAGGGGTACATAATTCTCAAAGTCAGAAAACTGGTAAGCAGTGGAGCTGTAACTCAAAGGCAGGCTGTCTGCTCTAGAATCCAAGCTATTTACAACAGCTTTTCCAATTAAAGTGTGAGTGAGAACTACTATAATTAAGCTCTTACAAACAAGGGTAATAGAAATGGTGGTACACGAACTGGATTTTGAAAAATGATTAAGACAGCAATAGTAGGGCACTGGGGAAAAGATCATTCCAAGCAGAGGCAAAAGCCCGGAGGAAGAGCTAGGCATGGCTGAAGGGGCCGCAATGTCAAGTGCTGGGGTGAGGAAGATTGCACGGGTGGGCTGTACTAGACTAAAGACCCTGAGTGGTCCCTGAGTGAAGAAATGTGGTCCCCTCTTCCTCCGCTCTCTTTGAAATGCAATGAAAGACATTAACGAGAAAGCTTTTGCTAAGGGAAACGGCAGAATTACACTTGCAGGGATGCAGAAAAATAGAAAGACGTATGATGGACAAACTGGGAGTCGAGGGACCCATAGTTGGACCCACCCCTCTCCTCTTCTCCAAGTGTCCCAACGGAGGGGAGGTGCTCACCTTGTGATAAAAGGAAGACACTGTACTCTAGGACAGCAAATGGTTTGGCAAGCCAGCTCCGACTAACTGGTAGAGACTTTCTGAAGTAATATCTGGAAGGTTCTTAGGCTGGATCCAGGCTCAGGCAGATTTTAATCACTTGGCAATGTCTGCCACCACGGCCAAATGGGATATGCTCACATGGACACCACAAGTGTTTCATCTCGGGTGACGGCTACAGCACTACACCTTCCTTTCTGCTTAAAAGTCTATGTTCTATGAAGACCAACCATCCATGACCTTTGAGTTTGTACAGGGCACTCTTCAAAAAGATCATATTTATTTAATTCGACTGTCCTTTTTCACTGCTTACAGTTCTGAACACATTTGTAATTTGTTTCAGAGACACTGAACGTGTTTAAGTGATCCAGGAATGAGCAGTTTGAGGACTAAAAAATTAAATGGTGTAAAAACCCCATCGATGAACACTCACCTTTTTTGCCCCTTGTTCTTCTTCCACACCGTCTCCTATAACAACGTACACCACTTTTCTTCCAAACCTTTGAATTATCCTCTCAAAACAGCTTTCCTTGCCTGATGAACAAAAATAGATTATAAAAAATGGAAAGTTGGGGTAACTCAGCACGATAGTGCTTGAACTTTTTACACAAAACCTTCCTTTATGCTCCTGATTCCACTCTATCCTACTTGCACAAACTGGAAAAGAGTGCTTTTGGATGCCATTTGGGTAGAATGGGGAACAGCACAGTAAACCAGAAACCGTAAATTATCCATGTGGTGTTCTGTCCTTTGGAAATGGTCAATTTTTGATATTTTTTTTCTTAAGAACTCATTTATTAAAAAGTAGGATCTAGTCGATCACGGTATAATATTTGAGAGAAAATACGGTTTTACAGCGGTACTTTTTTTCCTACGAGCCAAGACTTGACAAAGGCATTTGATTCTGGCAACATATTCGAACTGGATTTAAAAAATGTTTCATGATATACCAAACTCTGAAAATAATGTCTGATCCAACGTCTATTGAGAAGGATGAAAAAAAAAGAAAAAAAAAAAACCCAAGAAAACAACAACAACAAAAAACAACTACCACCCTGAGACTGGTTTTGTTATAGTAAGAGAAATCAAACAGTGGAATTCATTTGTTCCTTCATTTTCAAGTTGGGATTCCCAACTCCATCCTCCCCTCGCCAAGCCTAATGTGTTTACTTGAAATATTCTGGTAAAACTGTTTCTGAAACAAATGTCAGGTAATTTGGGGCACTACGGAGATCATGCCCACCCTACCCAGGCATCTAATGTCCAGTAAAGCACTTTCCTGGAAGAAAAGCGGGATAAAGGTAACAGAATACCTTTATCTATCTATTATCTTTCCCATGTCAAGACTTCATTTGGGCTCTCTGAAGGCACATCCTTGCAGTTAATGCAGCCATTGTTGCTGCTTAGAGAAGAAACTGGTGTTCCAAGTCCCAGGCTGCCAATAAGGTCATTTTCATGGACAATGGGACAGTTTATAGTTTTCAAATGTAAATGGCTGAGCAGGCCCGCATCTCTTTCAAATAAGGATCAGATATACTCACGAACAAATTGCTTGTTTGCTTAAACAAATGTCTGCTTTATATTTGTATTTTGCACTAAAATCTCTGGTTTGCATCTGACAGAACGAAATCGGGCCAGCTTTATTCAAAGGATGTAATTTCAATGCTTCTTTGGTTGCCCACTAAACTGTGAAATATTAAATCACTTTGAGAAACAAATACAAAGTGTAGCTTTCACTGCAAAAATATACAACCCAAAACTTAGATGTCATGAAACTTTTTTCCTCCTTAGAGGGAAATGTTTATGTGTTTTTGCCAAGTTTCCTTTTCATGGGAAAAGGAAGGTAATTAAACTCAATGTTATTTCAAGGTAAAGCTGTATCGGACAAAAAAATTTCTCGCCTGTACCCTGTCTCCTCTAGGCTTCGCTGTGAATTCTGGGTCATATAGACGTCTTCCATAATAAAGACTAAGAAACTGAAGCTGACTTTTAGAAGTTAACTGGAGCTCCTACATGGAGTTTCTTATTTTGATGAATCCATTTTGTCTGAAAGAACGTCACAGCTCTGCTAAAATGAGATACCAGTCCTCTCCAATGACTGTCATTTGCCTACAAGGAAAACTCCTGGGTTTTCTGCATTGACTCCCAAATTGTATCTCTTTTGATGGCAAAATTAGCAAAACTACAAGTTTCAATCTCTACTTTGCTTGTTAAAAATACCCCAGAAAAGCAATTCTACCTCTAAGGTTGAGGTAATTTCTGCCACCACTTTTTAATTCTAATTTTTTATTTTGTATTGATAAAAATTAAAGTTCAAGATCACAAACAAAACGCCCATTTAAAAATACTTAATATGTACTTGCTATTATAATTTTCTGTCATCCTAATATTTTCAAATTATTTAAATTATTTGGGAATGGAGTTCAGTGTGCATGACAGGTAATAAACTACTTGTTCTTTCCTTGTGGGAAGTAGTTAAGTACTATCCCTTCTGTTCTATAGGCTTCTTTGGAAATCGTTCTTTCCTGTGCTGGTAAACGTTTACCATGGACCACTGTTTACAAAACACGGTATGATTCCTCTTTATTGTTATGGAGAGCATAAACACCTGACTTAATGTAAACTGTTATTTTTATGGACATGCAAACAATCAAACATTTTGGTTACAGTGGGCTACGAGGAATTCTATTTGGTACATTCCTTTTTCTTTGTAAGTATTTTCTAGCAGGAGGCATCAGTCTTTCTCCACCTCCAGCTATTTCCATTTGACAAGGCTATCTGAATATCCCACGGGCTCTTCATACTCAACATGGATAAGATCAAACTCTTATCTTTACTATCAAACCTGATTTCCCCCTATCAGTTAACAGTGTCATTACTGACCCCGGGTGTTTAAAAGGAACCTCTGTGTCAGCCTTCTTCAGAATAAACAACTGTTTATTATTCATTTTGTTCAACAAGCATTTATTGAGTACCCACTATGTGCTGGGCACCATAGCTACAACGGTGAGCAACAGGTTCAGTTATCAAGGTACTACACTCTTATAGGAAAGATCCGACTATGAACAATTATAAAAGTAATTCTTTAACAATAATTTAGTAAATGCTAGTAAGGAAAAGTACAGGAAGTATAAAAGTGTAGTCAGATGGAAAATGAGATTCCATTTTTACTCTTTTTTCTTTAGATAGAGTTGAGCAGCCACAAAAACTTTCTTCTCACCTACTAGGATCCTCATCCTCCATCCCAGAACTCACTAAAATAACATCTCATTAGGGTGGTAAACGAGGCCACCTAGGACTAGACCTAAGTCTACGTTTCCAGAATCAGCTTCCCAGGACCCAGGACTACTGGAGAAGTCTCTCAGCAGGGAACACACTTCAATGTCTCTATTTCCTCTCACTAGCACATCTGCCTACAAAACTCTTAGTTAGCCTTCTATATCCAGCTCAAATGCCATTTCTTCCTTTTAATTTTCACGGACACTTGCCCTCTTCCTCCTCTTGGGTGGGAGTAAATGTTTCTTCATTCAAGTGGAAATTCAGGCATTTAGTGGTTGAACTCCATAGGGTATGGAAAGGAGTCTGGACCCTGGAATCAGACCTAGTCTGACTCTTGTCTTTACTGGCTATCAACTTGGACAATTAAGTCTCTGAGATTTAGTTTCCTCATTTGTAAAATGGAAAGGTTGCAAAGATTGATTTTAATATGGAAAATGCTTAGAACAGCTCTGGGCATCTACTAAATATGTGATAAAGGCTCATTTACATACCGCTTTGTCCTATTACAGTTATTTAGATGTCTGCTTCCCCTGCTAGATGGTGAATTCTGTAAGAACAGGAGTCATGTCTTCTTTTTATCTCACTTTTATTCTGCTTTGGTTTCTATTCTCATGAAATTTCACATTACTCTTCTTTCCCAATTATGATTCCTTCTTTTAAGAACTTAATTTTTTTTTCAGTATCCCCATAACAAAAATGGGAGCCCAACTGTTTATACATGTTGAATTAAAATAAAGCAAAAAAAAAAAAATAGTTCCAGTGATAACAGTTTAAAGAAAGATATTATTAGAGTTGTTTCATTTCTACTTTGTGTATCTCTACACTACTGTTTGTTTTAGCATATTAGATATTTTTGTTGATGTCAGCTAAAAAGAAAAATAAGATAATAATCTAGAATTGATGCTAAATTGACTATAGATAAAAGGCGTAGGTCTTTTTAAATGCTTATTTTTGAGAGAGACAGAAAAAGAGAGAGCATGAGTGGGGGAGGGGCAGAGAGAGACAGAGACACAGAATGCAAAGCAAGCTCCAGGCTCTGAGCAGTCAGCACAGAGCCGGACGCGGGGCTCGAACTCATGAACCACAAGATCATGGCCTGAGCCAAAGTCGGATGCCTAACACTGAGCCACCCAGGTGTAAAAGGCATAGGTCTTAATGTTAGTCAGTAAAGTAAAATGTCTTGAATGAAGCTGCATGAGTTATGATTTTTATTTCTCTTGATATCTAATGGCAGTTCTGACATAATAAAATTAAATTCTTCTGGTTTTTTGACATCTAGTACTATGAAAAAGTCTCAAATATTGCCTTTCATTTTTGCTAGCCTGAAGGAGAATAGTTGATTGTAAAACAAAACAAAAGCAGCTCACCTATTTTTGTTGCACTGTAAATATTTTCTATTGGAAATACAATTCCTAATCCATATAGCAGGACTTTCGCCAATGCTGGGATAAGCTGAGTAGTTGTTACTAAAATATTCACACAATTCGTCCTATGAGAACAGAAAGTAAAAAAAAAAGAAAAAAAAAAAGAAAAAAAAAGAAAGGAAGAAAAAAAAAAAGACTGTTGAAAATGAATTTCCAAAATGGACAAACACGAGCAAAGGCTGTTTTCCAGCAAAAGCACCACGGGGTGACTTGGGGACAGCAGCCTACCGGGAGTGAATGAGCGTGAGTGCTTTCAGGGCCAGTGTCAACCAGGAGTCCGTCAGGGCTTCAATCTCAGCCCTCAGCTGCAGCCAGGCTTCCCTCTTGGTGGGACCAAGCAGACCTGTGGATTTAAAAGCACACGAATTCCCTCCTTACCAAAGTTCCTATTCAGCGTTATAAATAATCAACGTTTAATACTACTCCTAATATCTTCTTGAGGCTTTGTAGTATGTGAAGTAATTTTTCACACATGAGCCTCCATTGGTTCCCTACTTGTTTAGCACTGTAGGGAACACCTACTGATTTTGCATTTCTAGCTTGCATTGCCCTGGTTATAGAAGTCATCTCTTTTTGAGGAGTCTGCTCACACCATTCCTCTAACCATGGAGTTTGGGCAGAGCCAACCCCCCTCTGGCTCCCAGGGTAGGTGTATGACCGTGGCTTGGCCAGTGCAAGTGAGTCTGGGAACCTTTGCCGAATCTATTGGGAAAGATCTATTTCTACCCAACAGAGGTGCTAAGCTCATAGAATAGAAACGTGGATCTATCACTGGTCACCTATGCCACCTTTTGGGAGGGACTGACCTAGAATAACTCTTAAGGAAAGAACAGGCAAGAGATCCCGGATGTCGTCTTTAGAGCGTGTAGATTTAGCCATGCTGCAAAACACCACCACCCCTAAACTTTTAATTAAGTCAACATATTCCCTTGTATGCTAATGTCACTCTGAAGCACAATCAAAAGATGAGAACTAACACAAACATCTACCCCATTGAAGGATAATATTCCTGTCACTAAATCACAGCACGATAATCACCCGGTTAGATGAAACTGCTCCAAAAAAGCTATTACATCCCAAAAAGCGTGATGTGAAAGTGAGTCGTACTTTGAGAATTTTAGCCAGACTAGCTTAATAATCCAGGAAGATATTGGTGATAGCTACTTGCCTCCAACATTATTTTTGTAGGTATTGTAGATCTCTTTTACTCGTCTGTAGCGGAAAGCCAACTTTCTCATCCAGTCTACACCACCCCGCACACCAGTTGCCAAGCACAAGTTAGCACTGGTTGCTGCAGCAGGAAAGCCATCTGTTCCAAAGTTATATGTGCTATTTAGATGCAAGAAAAGCCCAAAGTTAACCAGACAGAAAGTTCATCTTAATTAGCCTAGCAATTAAACTGTAAAATGGAGAAAATCACTTCACATTTCAACATGCTCACCTCAGGTCTTGCCCGTTATCATCTGAAGACACATCATCTATATGAACTTGGTCACATTCCTAAAATGCAATTAAAAATGATACGTGTTCATTTTCGAGAAGCACTTTTTTTTTTTTTTTTGAAAAACCACACACAGCTGTTTAAAAAGACCCCACAACTTTAATTGGTCCGTCTCTCAACAATGTCAATCAGTAGGTGTCAGTCTTGTGAAAAGCTGATATTTTTACCTACTCCAGGCCCTCTCTTGACATAAAAAAATGAGCAATGCCATTAAGGACTACTGTTATTCAGCTTCAGAAAATATATTCTTGTGTTTAGAAAGGAAAGGGATTGAAAACAATTAGCATGTGTGTTCCATAAACCTCCGGTACCTGAAGACATCATGCTGCTCAAAGCTGATTCAGTCAGTGCCTGAGCATAACTGAAACCAGACATGTCGGTAAATGTAACATGCTAGAAAAATTAAACCTGATGCTAACTGCCAATGAAATTATGACCTCTGATTGCTGTTGAGCCACACACCAACAGAGCCTGAGGCCAGTGCACTGAGGAGCCCAGACGAAAAAATCTGGTACTGGTTTACCATTGATTTGAGAGATGTGAGTTTTATTCTGTGTGTGTGTGTGTGTGTATGTGTGTGTGTGTATGTGTGTGTGCATGTGTGTGTGCGTAGGAGGAAGAAAGCATGGGAGACTTAAAAACCCAAATAAAAACAATCAAACCATGTGGTAGTTTGCACTTTTTTTTTTTTTACTGTTTTATTATTATATAAGTGTTGGATTTATTAATTTATTATAGAATAATGTTATTTGAACAGACCTGATGTTTAAAGCCCAAACCGCGTGTAAACTGTTTAGAATAGGAGGCTGTGATTTTGAGCTAAAGCTCCACTAGACTGAGTTGATGTTCATGCACCTGTCTGCATCCACGAACCCCTACATCTTATGGCTACATCCCCAGTCCCTAGCACAGTCGAGTGAAAAGCAGACACTCAATAAACATTTGTTGCCAAAGGAAGGCGTACGAATTTGGAGGCCGACAACGAGGTCTCCCCTCCAGAAACAAGTCACCCACGGTGGGCAATGCTTTAATATTTCAGTTACGATTCTTTGCAGTCAGGCTCCAAATACCCCAGAGGTCTTTATTATACTTCTTGTCATTAAAAGTGTTAGTTTAAAAATATTATTAAAAGATCTCCAGGCATGTATCCTGTATTTTAAAAGGTTCTTCTGATTAAAGCTCTGGTTGTATTTCCTATTTAACTTGATAAAATCTAGCCTGTCCCTATAGTGCTTGACATTCAGTTTGGAACAATGATGACATACATCAAGTGCCACAGTAAGACAAGGTGTATTTTTATGTTGCGGGTCCCTTCTGAACAAATTCTTTTCTCTCCACGGATTTGTGAGGAAGGGGGCAGGAGATAGAAGTGGAAAGAAACTCAAACCAGCTGTTGCTTAACAGAATTAAAATCCTGACCCCCCAACCCCTTCTCCAAAGCATCTATTTTCCAGGCAACCCTCTCCCAGCAAGCAGCAAGTTCCAAGGAGGAAAAGACTTTGACCTTGTAACCCCCCTCTGCTCTCCCGAGGTCCATAACCTCAGATAAGAAAGAGGAAAAGCAAGTCCAGGAGGCCTCACATGTGGACTGTGAATTTAACATTTAAAAAACAGATCATTCCTGGAATACATGTTTGGGGACTTCTCAGAGTTATTAATTCAATCATATTTCAGAAGATGAATGACAGTAGTGGTTTTTCAACCCTGTACTCATCCCGGGTTTAAAGAGTGACGAAATCATGAGTAGACATTTCTGCCATTTATCTAGCCAGAAATACATTTTTTCTGTGTTGTTGGTAAACAACTCTTTTAGGGTGCATGTTGAGTGTACAAAACAAACAAAAAAAGCAAAACCAAAAAGTGTACCCCCCCCCCCAAACAAAAACAAAAACAAAACGAAACCAGAAAAACCCCAAAGCCTGAATGCCACGGTGGAGGATTTTTCTCTTGGGGGAGAAAACAGGAGGTTGAAGGTGAGTGAGTACAAGGGAAAAGGCTACCTTATAAAGGATTTAATTCAAGGAATCAGAGCTGACTTAAAGTTAGTTAACTCTAGGGGCGGGAAGAATTCCTTCCAAAGGCAGGGCGTTAAGAGGCTTTTCTTAAATGCAAGCAGTTGTAAATCTCCATGACCATGGAGAAGTCAGTTATCTTCCAATGACTGTTAATGACTCCACTGTTGCTATTGTCCCCCCACATCCTGTATTTGTTTTCTCCCGCCAGCTTTATCCAGGTCTTTTTGTTCCCAGGGCTGAGGCCCTCATCTGAACCGCTGTTCAATATCTTGGTTAGCTCTCACTGAGTGTCAACAGCTCCAAGCTTCTACCTGCAGACCCTAAACTCGCTTCACAGAGATCTGATCAACTCCAGTGTGGTGGCAACAAGGAAATCTTCATTCTTTATCAGGAGGGTTTTTTGTAGAATGATTTTAATGGAAACAGATGCAAACATCAGGAGCGTTTTTTTAAAGGGCCTCATTAGCACCCCCAGGAATAGAAAGAAATCATTAAAACGTCCCTGTAAAATATGTTTTGTGAATTGTTCATTTCACCTAACAATAGAAAAATACCTTACTGCACGAACTTTGTATCGATAAGGTATATATAGGACTTACAGGTAAATACCTGTAAGTCTTTGTATGAGCTTCTACATAATTGTAGAAATATTTGGGGAAATATGCTCTGTATGTTTTTATTTTGATGAAAATTATGCTATTGCTATTACTATCTTGATGCTTACCTATTACAAATTTTAATTTCTCAAAGAATGGAGAATATAAAAATATGGAAATATCTTAATATACGTGGAATGTGTGAAGCTTTCTAAGTGCATCCACTCTCAAATCAGAAACTGCAGCGCCCCCCATTCCAACATCTGAAATTCTTCTTCCCCTCCCCCATTACGATGAGACTCCCCTCCCCCCACTTTCTGGAAGCCATCTAGCTTTTTGCTTAAGAGCCTAATTTTAGCTTTTCTTTTTTCCGTTCTGGACTTAGTTGTTTTTTAGTTTCTAAATTTGTTTGAAACTCAGAAAATTAGTTATTTGAAGGAGGGGAGCAGGGGTTCCGGACCTACTGAAACACCACCACAACATTAAAAGCCCCCTGGAAGGATCTATAGACACAGAAAACAAGAAAGGAAGCTTCCCATTATTTCCAGGTACCAAGATATATTCCTAAGAACCCTAGTTTACTGCTTAATACACAGAGTGCTGAGCATAAAGAATTCCATGGGAAAATAAGTTTTTACTCCAAAAAGACTGGATGTGCTAAAAAAAATATGTATTTTTGAAATAAACTTCCAAAATGTATATGGTAGGGTTTTAGAGCATCGGAGTCATTACTGAATCCAAGTCTTTGGCCAGCATTCACAAGTCTAAGGGACATTACTGCCAGTTCAGCCAGTTGAGCACATACGCATTAACCTGTCCTGTTGAGGGTGCAGGTACCCAAGGTACCCCTGTTGTGTTGGGGTATCTCGCGGGGGGCCTCATTTGGGGAGAAGGTAGCAATTCTCATGACCTCTCATAGATTTTGCACTCAACACTCATCTGAGCCAGCTAATGGGTGCCTTAGCTTAGAAAGATCGTCATTTATTCATTCATGTGTCCTATTATTTATAAAGGGGCTACTATGTTCTAGCGCTATTCCAGATGCTAAGGACACAACATTTAACAGACAAAAGTCCGTACCATCTTGGAACTGACATCACAGTGGGGGAGACACCCAAACCAGTAAATATGCAAAATGTACAATGTGTTAGATGGTGATAACTGCTAAGGAGAAAAAGTATAGCAGGCAAGGGAATGATGCAGTGCTGTGTGGGGTCGCCGGAATGGCCTTGCAGGCCAAGGAAAGAGCATGTTCAAAGGCCCCGAGGCAGCAGAACCCTGGTGTGCTGGAGGATGTGGCAGGAGGAAGGCACAAGTGATGAGGGAACATAAGGCACGCTGAGGGCAAAGTATAAGCTAGCACCGCACCCCTTCCTCCCAGGCGGGATATGTGTGATATTCCTCAGACACTCTCGGCTGCCCAAGAATAGGGGAAAGGACAAAAGCAAATGGCTGACTGATAGAGATCACAGTCATGCAGGACAGGAGTCTCCTTCAGTTTACAGAAAACTTAGTTAACGGCAAGAAAAAGGCAACCTTACCCATAGACTAATCTCTATAGACTATAGAAACCTATAGTCTATTTCCTGGAGCCCTAACATCACCCTTATGAAGATGTAAGGGGGTTTAAGTGTAAGGGGGTAAAGCAATCAGGTTATGTGGGAAACAAAGGCAAATGAAAAATTAAATTCCCTTACTGCCTACAGCCCAGTAGTGACAAATCCTTGAAACAGGCAGAGTGACCTCCCTCTAGAAGCTCAGCTGCCTCAATGATGACACTTTGCTACGGGCAAAAGGGAATCTTGGCTTAACAGCATCCTGACCCCCCTGGATCCTGTGAGTCTCCTTAGACACATAAAAATTCCTTTGGAGGGGTGCCTGGGTGGCTCAGTTGGTTAAGTGACGGACTTCGGCTCAGGTCGTGATCTTGCAGTTTGTGAGTTCGAGCCCCGTGTCACGCTCTGTGCTGACAGCTCAGAGTCTGGAGCCTGCTTCAGATTCTATGTCTCCCCCCTCTCTACCCCTCCCCTGCTCACATTCTGTGTCTGTCTCTCAATAATAAATAAACATTAAAAAATATTTTTTTAAAAATTCCTTTGGAAATTTCCTTTATCTCTACCCACCTCCCCTAAGATATATGTCAGTAATCACACTCTAGGCTTATGGCTCCCTGTTATACATCTGAAGGGTCTCATGACTGAGGTTTTACTAAACAGTAATAAATGATGTTTTCCTAACCACAGGTACCCCCTTTAAGGTCCTGAAAACCTTGCTTCCAAAATACCTTAGAGACTTACTTTATCCCTAACCCCTTCCCCACCTGAAGGTATATAATCAGTTACCCGTCACAACCCCCGTGCAGCTCTTCCTGCCCACGGGTCCTATCTCTGTGCTTTAATAAAATCATCTTTTTGCACTAAAGATGTCTTCAAGAATTCTTTTCTTTGGCCATCAGCTCTGAACCCCACCATCATCCCCCAAACCCCATCATTCAAGGAGGAGGTCAGGCGAGAAGAGTTACAAGGGCTAGCAGGTGACAGCAAGGAGTTGGCTTTGGAAGCAGCATCCAGTCATCAGCCCCAGCCCTCAAGGCACGTACAGTTCAGCAGGAAAGACAGAAGTTAATTAACTACACACATGATAAATTATAGTTGTAGCAAATGCTGCGGAACCGCCTTGAGGAACATTCAAAGGAACATCCATGCCCCTGCTGAATGGCTGAATTCTATTTAGTCCAGAAGAGCTTCTGAGGTCTGAAAACTCAAACTCTGTTTTCCCAGCTCGGGGAGGGACAGCACCAGGTAAAGAGATACAGGGCGAACTTGCCAGAGATAGTTCGTAGTCACTGAAGCTGGGTAACAGAAACAAAACATAGCTTTGGGATCCCAGACTGTTGATGTCAGACATCTACCTGTGCGTGGCGGTGAGGCGGGGTGGGGGGAGGTGGCACTTATTGGGCAAGTTATCCCCTCTCTCTGGGAAATAGTTCCAGACATGCAAGAAAACTCTTGGGGAGCCAGAAAGCAGGTCCCCCTAAGGGAAGGCTATTGGAGATGGCTTGTGTTACCCTCGAAATCATACATTCAAGAATTGCTATGGGAGCCGGCAAGGGATCAAGAGGTGGGAAAAGAGTCATCTTTTGTTCATGGCTTTCCAAAGGGATGTCCAAATCAGCCACATTTGTGCGTAAAGGCTCCGTATCAAGGCAATAGTAGAGGAATATATAATTAACATTTTCATTGGACCAATTTTCATATACACGCACAGAGCACAAATTCTAAGCAAGAGCCAGGACCAGTGCCAGGCAAAATTGTGCCTATCCTTTGCTAGGAACACTTGACAATTAATTACCGAACTTGGATTACTGCTAAAGCGACGTGAGGTTGGCCTGCCCCTTTTCAGAAATCTTAACGCACAGAGAGGAGACACAATCTGTTGACACTTGATTACCAGAATGTCCTAGTTTGATTCTTTGTATCACTTGAGTATATTCCTCCTTCCCTAAAGTAAAGGCAACCTACTTCAATAAGTCCTTTCTTCTACTTCCGTAGAGTTCTTGCGGGGGCGGGCACACGGTTTCCCTCCCTCACAAATATTCGTCCTTCTTGTTGAGTTGAATGAGTGTTGCTGATTTATGAAGGTAGAAGGGTATTTACTGGCGTAACTCATTTCACAGACGCAAAAAATGAAGAGTCAGAGAAGTTATATAACGTAAGCACAGAGACACTACATCTTTGACCTCCCAACTCGCCGGCTCTTCCCATGCCCCGCAATTTCACACGATGCAGACCAGTGTCCACTCCTCATGGTGGCCGCCATTTGGATCTTTCGTGGCCTATCGGTTGTTTGGAGTGTAGGGACTGCGGCTCCAACACTTACCCTCCCCTTCTCCTGCCCCACTCCTACTGTGCCCAGCGTCTGTCACCACGGCCCCCTCTCCCAGCCTGGAGCTCGGACGGGAGTCCTCCATCCCCCGGGACAAACCCCAGTCCTTCATCTCACCAGTAGGCCGTCAAATGACTGAAATCACCCTGGAAGGAGAGTCACTGTGGCAACTGGGCCTTTGCCAGGGGGTGGGAGTAGGTGGTGAGAGTGTAGGTGTTAGTGTGGCTTTGACACAGCTAGAAGGCTGGAGGCCCAGGAACAAGGATCTGACCAGGGGAGAGGAGGTGAATGAAGGCAGACGGTAACAATCAGAGAGGCACGGGGTTGAGCCCACAGGTGCTAGTCTGCAACCTCCGTTCTCCACAAAAGGTTTCTACAATCATCTTGCAGATAAACACCACCAACCAAAGGACCAGAGTTTACCCTTGCCTAGCTTCCCTTTATGTTCCATGGCCCATGTGCTTCACAGAGGAGTAAGATAAATAAAATTAGCAAGCTTTACTTACTACTGGCCCTCAGCTCGCAGACATCTAAGCACTCGTGGGGCTGGATTATGAAATGCTCACATGGATGGCTGGGGAAAATTGCCAACACATGAAGCAGCTAAGCACCAGTCCTGGTGTTGGGAGTATGAAGAAAGCCACATGGGGTACGATCTCAACAGCCATGCGGCAAAGGCACATTCCCTTTCAGAACTCTGGTTGCACTGTTATTCTGCCTTTTTGGTCCCTTCTGTCATTATTTTTGGCACTGCAACTCAAACTGACCTTTTTCTGATCCGTCATCATCTCTGGCCTTCCAGGGTCGGGCCACAGACATGTTCTTTTGGACCAAGCCCCAGGAATAACTCAGATTTTGTACAGGGGCTCATATGCAAAATATTAAGTTATGGCAGAATTTTTCTGCAAATATTTATTCTGCTTTGATACCATAGTGGTTGTACTTTTCCTCCAAGCCTTTCACTTGTGCCATAATTATGTAAAAAAACACCATACCATTCAAGTTAGTTTAGGAAAATTAATAAAAAAAATTAAGACAGTTACAATGGGTCTTATTATCTATGCCAAGCACAGTGATGTAATAACCGGCCTGCTGAGGCACTGTACCTCTGAACTCGACACCAGAAACATAAACTCCAAGTAAACCTACATTCTTTGAATAAATAGACTCTAAGACGACTCTAAGGCAGACTGCACATTGTGAGAGGGAACAATGTAAAAATGTTACAAACACGTCTTTGGAGAAGTTGAGTTATACGAGCCCAAATTCTGCTGACCAAGGCTACATTCACTCCGTTTTCCAAATTTACCGTGAGAAAACTAACCCGAGACTGCCAACTAATTGTTTCAATACCTCCCTTTACAAAGGAAAAATGAAAGGAAAAAAGACATGAGAGAACGGGCTATTTTCATTGTGCCTGTGCGTTGGCGTGCCAATGGAGACCAGCCGGAGTTAGCCACGGCAGAGGAAAGGATCCTTGGGTCCTCTGTCCCCTCCCGTCATCAGGCAATTACATCCACTGCTCCCACCTCCCCACTGAACAGGATAGATACTCGCTCGGTACCATAGACACCTACAAGTTACTAGAAAGAAGTTTCCCTCTTATTTCTGAACACGAAAATGTTTAACTGTACAGAGTACGGAAGGATTTCCCATACTTTAGAGACAAACACACAAACTGTCTGAAAGTTTTATCTTGACAAGTGACCAGGAGTACCTTAGATAGAAAAAAGGGGGAAAAACCATCCCTTTGTGGATCTGTCCACACTACCCTCTTTCTTTCTAACAGAAAATCTAAAGCGTACAGGTGGCATTACAGGGTGACGAGTATTCGAGTGACAGAGCTTTTAAGGGAGTGATTTCCACAGCGGCTTTTGGAAATAACCCCTGACTCCCTAGATATTTTTATAACTTCTTTGGAAAAAATGAGGTTAAATGGATCATCTCTAGAGATTCTCTGTGATTCAGAAGTTCAGGGGGAAGGGGCAGTCCAGGAATAAGCCAACGGATGGGAGAGAGGTGAAGAGTGCTGTTTCTCATTCACGGACAACCGCATTGAGTACGTCCGTCTCTGTGGGTTAGGCATTTTGTCCGTGAGTTAGTAAATTTGCAAAAACCAGGTTTTTACTTGCACGATTCTCTCTGCAAAAAGGAGGCTGCCCAATCAGCATACTGTGTATTTAAACTTAGTGATGTGGAATAATATGATTGCAATGTGCTTTTCTAAAGGTGTGTCAAAGCCCGCACTGCACTTTTAAATCGACATAATAAAGAGCTTAAGTGCTGCTGTGCCCTTGTGCCCACCATCAAGGGCTAGATGCGAGCCTGCAGCATGGCCATGTGGAAATGGGGTGTGGTGTGCTATTGGCAGCCCCTCAGTCCCGTGTGTGGAGGTGGTCTGGACCTATCAAGCCTGTCTGGGGAACACCTCACGACCCTCCCATTTCCCTCAATGCTTCCTTGCAGAAGAAAAGGGTGCAGGTTACCTGTGGCTAAGGCACAGGAGAAGGAGTTTTTTTGAAATTGGCCTCATTTGGTTTGCCAATTTTGGGAAATGTACATTAAGGAATTAGAACATATCCAGACAAACTCGTCTTTAAATTCTCACTCTAGAATATGCACTCATCATAGTATAGGCACCAATGCATATTAAAAGTCAATATCTAAATGTCCCTCTATCTGTTTTGACAGGAGGACAAAACTAATAGCAGCCAGTGGGGGGGGGGGGGGGGGAGACCCAGTTTCAAATCTCAGAAACTAATAAGGCATTTTAACATCCAATTTTGAGATTTGATAATAAAACACAACTTGTAAAGATACACACTGCTTTTAACTATTGTGTCTTACTTATAAAAACAGCATTTTAATATATTTAATGTTACAGTATCTTGTAGAGATTATCAGAATGAGACACAGATTTTACTAGAATTCTGTTTCCATTTGCTAGGAGACCTAGGTACTTGTATTTGAAACCCAAGATACGAATTACAGCAGTTTCAACAAAGGTAAGAAGGCATTAACTATTTCAATCTGGTTCTGTTTAGATAAATATTCACACACTATTTAGAGACTAAAATCTTTACTGAAAGTGCCTGAAGATGGCATATTAAGGCAAAAGATAAAATGAAGCACTCAAGTAATGTTATTTGTAGACGTACAAAGGTATGCTAAATATTTCAGATCACGACATAAAAATTTACAGGAATCTCAAGCTTATGGTTAACAACAAATAAAAAAAGAACATTTAAGAATATTTTTCTATATTAATTTCTTTTCAAACGTGCTCGTTAAAAATAAGATGTCATCATCAGGAATCGCATGAAGAGTTCCTTCTTAGCGAGTGGTGCAGTGTTAATAAATCTGATATGCCAGCTTCACTCTCCCTGCAGCTCCTTCTGTCTCACTATGAATACCTTCTTTACCCCACGACTATATAAAATGTATTTGTCTCTATTCTTACTCTCAATGTTAGCATGAGAAAAAGAGAGGCCAGAAAAGAGAGAGCCAGAAAGAATTGAAAATAAGCTCTTTACAAATAAAACGGGCTAATTTAAAATTGCTCAACACGGAACCAATGGGTTCCTTTCATTGATAACTATGGAATCCATGGCACTTGGTCTAATGACTTCAACACATAATTACTTTTTAAAAAGTTAAGGATGCAGTGAATACTTTATACCGAATGCTGCAAGATCCATTTTTCATGATGTCCCGCGCGTTCTATACCCCTACCCCATGATATTATACACAAGAAGCTTAGGCCCGAATTAAAAGCTTCATTTATGATTCAGCTAATATCAGAAGTTGAGGTATTTTACAAATTGCTGTGGGAGCCAGTGAAAAGGGTGCACATCTTCAAATACAAAATAGCACTGTGCAATAGTGTCTGAAAATATGTTAAACTGCATTATAGTTTTATCCTAAAAATATCATCCATATTTTCAATTGTATCATGTGATTTTTCATGTATTAAAAGATTAAAGGCAGACTTAATTTACGAAATATTTCAGAACTTAAAAAAAAAGAAAACAGCATATATCTAACATAAGTGTCATCCTTTTGAATGGTGAGTCAGAACTTCTCTTGCGAATAAGCCTTTGATTTACTGCTGAACCGTTTCTCAATTTTCAATGGGTTTGCTCATCATTTTGCAAACACAATCTGTCACTGGCAACAGTGTTCTTTGTAACTCCTGTTGCCTTTCTTCTAGATTATTCCTGCTGAGACTGTCTCCTGAAGAAGAATTTTTCATAGTGACACCAACCCTCATCTTGCTGTGAATAATCACATTCTCATAAAAATCATTCTTTTTATCCCAAACTTGTTGCCAAAAGCACGGAAAGATACTCCAACTAGGAGCCCTTTTATCCTTTGCTGCAGTCACGTTCTTTAGTCCTCGTTGCCATTTGAGGAAAGTGAATCATATACTAATTTATTCACAAAGCCTTTAACTACAAGTTTTAATTTACACAGAATATGTCTGTTGTGATCACACACAAACAAGGAACAAAAGCTGTAATATTAAATAGGTCATGTTTTAGGAGTTTTTTTTTTTTTTTTCTGGAGCAATTTTTACTTTAAAATTAAATATTTGCAATAAATATTAGTTCCAGTTTATCACCATTCTGTATCTATCAATTCATCTTCATTTAACTGCAAACCACACAATAGGACAGCTTTTAAAGAGTTACTTGAACGTAACTGGCTTTTTAAGCGACCCTTTTATGCAAGGGTGGGGAGTGAAACTTGAAAGTTTAAAAGAGCTCAATTTAATAATTTAACACATCATACGGACTGATAATTTTATAACAGTAAAAACTCAATTTCATGTAGAGGAATGTGTAGTTCGGAATAACATCCTTAGTTAGTAAGTTGATAAAAATTTTCCAAGCCGATTTCTTTTGCCATAGAGTTATTACTGACTCTGGAGAGAAAAGTATGCAGAAGCGGACAGCGGCACTTAAAAAAAAAAAGGGTTCTGTGAGTTACTGGAAGGTTCCATGTCACTTGCCTGTTAGCTTCTCACGGGGAAGTGAGGACCTCTCAAGTGCACTTTCTTACTCAAAAGTTCTCTCCTCTCTTCCAAGTATTATGATCTGAAATCCTACCCCCTGAAATCATTCCTTTTGAATTTGCTTTTATAAGACAAAGACTTCAGCTTAGGACTAAATTATTTAAGCCTCATTACTTGGGGGTGAACTGTTCTATCTGGTTGTGGTTTCCTCCAGCATGGGGAGCTCTGGTGTGCCCCAACCACTGGGTGTCAATGCGGGAGGGGGAGGAGTGGGTGCCTGAAAGGAAAACTAAGGAAAATTTTCATCCTTACTCATACTCTCACTCCCTAGAAAACCAGCCCTTTCTTTTTCTATGAATATTTAAAGTAACAGATAATCACGTTTTGGTTGTTCATTATAAATCTGGTTGTTTGTATTATTCAGGAAAATATTATATACCATGAATATAGCATTTATGTTATGTTATATATTAATTGTGGAAATATCTCTAGAAAATATATAGGACACACATTCTCTGTTCTTTTGTTCAGTCTGTCATGCATTCAACTAATGACTGATTGCCTATTTATACACCAGGGATCATACCAGGCACCAAGCATACAAAAATAAAGCAGATACACATATTGCCAGTAAGGCCCGATAGACATCACAGGGCTGGAGAGAGCGGTGGGTGCAGGGGAGGGTCACTATAATTTTCTCCCAGGGAAGGTACTAGAATTCTTACAGAGCTTTGAGAATATGAAATGGAATTCATCATACTGCTGGGACTCTCTTTTCAACCTTCACCTTCAGAACATTTTTCTCAATGTAGGTTTTGCTCTACCTGAAAATACAATTTCCAACATGCGATATCAATTTCTTGGAAGCGGGTAATACATTTCACTTCTGTTTCTGTCCGTCTCTGCCTTTTAGCCAGAAGGTGGTCAATCCGTACTTGGGAAAAACTAAACGGGAAACAATAGATTCCAATGAAGCTAGGCATTCAAGGGCCTCTATAATGACCTTAACCTCGGCTATCCAGGGCCGTGCCCGCCTGTTTACCCCTTGCAGCCCACTGCACACTCTGTGCCGGACCTCTACTCCCCTTTCACAGGCAATAGCTGTGTCTATCGTCTGCTGGCATGCCTCCCCTTTCTCTCTCCTGGCCAAGGCAATTAATTCCTCTGTCAAGCTTTTAGGGTTTTTTGTTTGTTTTCTTTTATGTTTTCCAACCTCTGATGTATGCTCTGTAACCCACTGAATGACAGTAAGGACAATTATTGAGAGCCTACTATGTTTTAGGTGTTATTTCTAATCCTCCCCAAAGCTCTATCTACTTTTGATGGATAAGGAAATAGACAGATAAGTATACCACCAGATAATAAACTCTTTGAAGGAAGAGAGAACTTCTCATGGGTCTTTTTCTCTCTGTTTTCTAAATAGGACCCTATTTCTGACTATTTCTTTTTGATGTGGACCAAGCACACGGATGACACCGAACAAAACCTTTCCAATGACCCAACTGACAGAATTAGTTATGACAGAATCGATGACCCAACCGAAAGATAAGTGATAATGTTGCTGCATTATGTCACAGAAGTGTTAAAAAGTAGTTTTATGAAAAGAAATTTATTTTGTCTGACCATAACACACACCCGTGTAGAAAATTCATGCAAAACAGAAAAGCGTATAAAAGAAAGAAACTTTAGTTCCATCCTTCAGAAGTCACCACTGTTAAATTCTTCCACTGTCCTTCCTGCCCTCCTACTGACTCAACTGTCCAAAGTTCCTCCCGTTCTCCACAGGGCTTACATTTTCATTGGGGGACACACACCCGAAAAGCAGGTACAACCAGATACGTGTTTTGTAGCCTCTTTCCCCTCCACTCAACAATATGTAATAAAGATATTTTTATATTAATTAATCATCTGTGTTATTTTTTAAACTGTCCTAATATTCCATTTTATGTGTGTTTCATATTTCTTTTAACCAGGCAAGGGCTGCTCACTTCCAGCTTTTTTTTTTTTTCCCCTCTGGACCGTTAACTTCAGTGGGGCAACAACTGTCAGTCCTCATTACAATTCTATTTTAAGCGCCTAAAATCATGTTTCCGCATAGCACGGTCATTGCTTAATAAATGTTCAAGTGAGTGACCAGTGTGAAGGATGTGTGTCAACGAGTTTATGACATTCATTTATCTCCTTAGGCTGTATTTTCCTCAACTGATAACTTCTATCACTCAGAGGCTCGTTTACTATACACCTGCTGCTTAGATCACTCTTCTCCAAAGCCCACCCCAGGCAGTTCTGCTGAGCCTTGTTAATTTTTCCATCAGTGTGTGAGTCACCCTCAAATTTCTGAGCAGCACCCGTGCTTGACTCCACCCCCCTCCTCTGGGCTTCCCTGAACTCTAAGCTCCTTGAGAACAGGAATAGCTTCATCTTGTTTGCCATTATCACGAAAAATAGTTTTACAGAATCCATTTGTGTCTTGCCTCAGATATAAAGTTTCAAATATTCTCTTGGATTTGGAGAGAGCCCTTATTGGCAATTGCTGTAAGGACCTTGGCCAATAATGAGGAGGGGCTTCTGCTTAGGACCATTTTAACAGGTATGCGATTATAAGTAGAATGAAATATTCATTTCTGCCAATTGTAATTTAAATATTTTTTGGTATAGTTTAAAGAAAGTAAATGTTATAATTGCTGCTTTAAAAAGAGAAGATATTTGGGGCATCTGGGTGGCTCAGTCGGTTAAGCATCTGATTTGATTTAGGCTCAGGGCATGATCTTACGGTTCCTGAGGTCAAGCCTCGAGTTGGGCTCTGTGCTGACAGCAGGGAGCCTGCTTGAGATTCTCTCTCTCCCTCTCTCTCTGCCCCTCCCCCACTTGTACTCTTTCCCTCAAAAGACATAAATGAAATTAAAAAAGAAAATATTTGTGTTTTACCCCAACCCTACATGTTCTTACTACATACGTGCTAAACACAATCTTTCAACTGTTAATTTTCTGAGGTACTGATTTTTTGCTTAACAGATATAGCTGATCTCCAAGTCTAGTAGGGTTGCAATTATGTGTTTAAAACAAACAATTCCCACCAACTGAAGGGATATCTTGCACATAAGAGCTCCCTTTAGCTTTCTGACAAAATGCCAGTACCAGGAGATAATTCTCAGTCAATTATTTTTGAGGCGGTGAACAAATCTGCAAAATAATGTTGATAAAAACATGGCATCCTCTCCCCTGCCCTGACCCTCCACCTGCCTTACAAAGGAGTAGCACACAATTAGCAGTGAGAAGAATCCAGGATTTAGAAAGCGTTTCCTTAGAAATGCTGTTCGAATAGAGGCTCCATTGTAACTGCACTGAAACAGGAGAAGTCCCCAGGGACTGCAACTTAGACACATTTTGGGGAAGTTGAAGTTACAGGCTTTCTCTTGCATTAGTCAATCTAAAAAAAGGAATTCCTCTCTGACTAAACAAACTTCCTATGCAAGTAAATTAGTAAAATCAGACCTCACAAAACAATGACTCTTTCCCCAGATTGAAGATTGGTAAGCACCTGTCAAAATCAAGAATCTGCACGAAAAGCCTGTCTTGTGTGACACCAACAGGTCAATTTCATGGGAGTTTTTAAATAGACTGACAGCCATCCGGCCAACTGCGGGCAAGCTGATGGGGTATTTCTACTCAGGAAGGAGTGGTCCTCCTGTTGACTGAGGTCCAACAAATGGCAGGCACTGGGCTGGAGCTCTAGATTCTGCCATTTCCTAATAAGCCCCCGGGTCATCTCTGAGGCTTGTCAGGTTGACTGTGTGAAGGTCACACATCGGTCGGAAATGAAGACTGAACTCGGGGTCTCTCCATCTCTGAGGCGTTCACTCTTTCCGCAGACCACACCACCTCCCCACAGCTTCGTCCTCCGAGTAGAGAGACTATGGCAAAACCAGGAAGGCCGTTTATGTCATGGGCAGGTTGACCATCAGTTTGCTAGAATCACCACTGTGGCTTCACAGGAGTCATTCCATTTTCTGAATCAGGAATCTTCAATCTATATTCGGATTCTGGGTTTCCAAACAAAAAATTCACAAAGGGACCGCTCCTCTGAGATAACTTTTTTTATTCAGTGCATTCCTTCTTGGCAAATCTTAACCAATTGCAAGGGCGATGGCTTCAAGCTCAGTTCTCTGGGCTGCAGACCTGCATGCCGACCACTTGCAGGATGTTGTACACTTCAAATCCCACATCTCAAAACTGAATTTAGCCATCTTCCTGCCAAAGCCAGCTAACCGTCCTGGGGTTTTAAACCTCTATCTGATGACTCAAGCCAGAAGGTATGACTCTTGCTTCCCTCCCCGCGACATTGAACATAATCCCCAGTCTTTCCAAACTACACTCTTAGCTTTCGCATCTGCCCCTGTATTCTGTTCTCGCAGGCAAACCCTGGTGATCTCCCACCTAGATTATTGACGCCCTTGACCTCGCAATGCCATTCATGCCCATGGTAATGCTAAACATTCTGTAACGGTTACCACTGGCATTCCATATGAAATCCAGCTTCCTTAGCAGGGTGTACAAAGCCTTCCGTGACCTGGCTCTAGTCTCCCTTTCTGTCCTCTTACCTCACAACCGCCCTGCATGCACTCTGTGCTTTATACCTACTCGAACTAAGTGCCTAAATGCCACATGCTCTCATGTCAAAGATCACTTCCTTGGGCAATCATTTTTCTGACACACACAGCCCTGGCACCTTGCCCTCAATCTGGGTGAACCATCCTGCCTTTGGACTCTTGTAATATCCTTACAAATCCCCATCACCGGGAATATCATTCTGTGATAAAATCGTGCTTTTGCTTTTCCGTCTCCACATAGCATCTGGGCTCCTCGAGGGCAGTGATAAATTTCATCTCTTCTCCTCTATGCCTTGTATAGTGTCCAGAATGGAGTAAGCAGGAGTAATATCAGCTCTCCTTTGTAATATAGGGGCAGGAAAATATTTGTCTATTTAACAGTAGGAATTTACAAATGTCTGTCCACTGCCTGCCTATTTATCTACCTCCCTGTCTATCTTCCAACTTTCGCAAAGCAGATGTTAGGTTGCTTGAGTAGCTACTGTTTGGAAGACAGTGAGAACCAAAGCTTTCAAAGAACAGAGGGCGCCTGGGTGCCTCAGTCAGTTAAAAGCGTCCGACTTCAGCTCAGGTCATGATCTTGCTGTTCTCGAGTTCGGGCCCTGCCTTGGCCTCCGTGCTGACAGCTCAGAGCCAAGAGTCTGTTTCGATTCTGTGTCTCCTTCTCTCTCTGCCCCTCCCCAATCTGTGCTCTGTCTCTCTCTCTCTCAAAAATAAATAATATTAAAAAAATGTAAAGAATACATTAGAGAAAATGCCATTATTGGGCTTTGCCATATCACATCAAGGTGTGACAGCACTGGAATACTCTACCTCCTTTATGTTGCTAAAGAGCAACGGTCAGCTTAGGAGACACAGCTAGACAGGTTTTAGTGCAATGACAGCTGTGGCAGGAAACGCTGGCTTCAACCTTGGCTTTACCAAAGTGGCTCTGGGCAAAAATCACTTCAGTTCAATTTCCCACATATATAAACTGGAGATGGTAAGATGGAGTTCACAGTGTTGAGGGAGAATTGAAGTCAATGCTTTTTTTTTTTTTTTTTTTTTTTTTTTTTTACTGACAGGAGGAGTTTCCCTGAAGCTTGCTGCTCTCCTGTCTTTCTTGACCAAGGGAGGACCAGAACCCAGAGCCCAACAGTGCATCCCCACTGCCACCATGGGGACGTACCCAGGGACAGGCTTGCTCTGCCTGGCGAGGAGACTTCAAACAAGGCAAGGCTCTGCTCCACACTGTGGACTACCAGAAAGTTCCATGAGCCATCCTTCAATCCTTCCACGATCCGGAATTGGACAAGGAAAGGAAAACTGATCAGCACGAGCAAAGAAACACGCGTCTTTTTGACACAAAGCCAGCATCCTCGTCTTCTACAAAGGAGCGGCACAGCATGACAGAAGCCAGAGACAGTAGCTATTTAACTGCCAGCAGTGAATCTCCTCTCGTGGACCTGGGGTGGGAGGAGGCTACGAATGAAGAAAGGGCAAGAGAAGTACTGTGTGATGTGCTTGGAACCAGCTGCATTTGCAAATTAAACACTGGCAGATTCGTTGTTGTTGTCGTCATCGTCTCTGGTGTGATCAGTGTTGGAATTCTGCATGGGGATTATGGCAGCAAACCAGCTACTGTCTCTTTTCCTTCACTCCCTAACCCCTCCTGAAGTCACTCCCTCTTCTTCCTCCATAGCCCTACTGTCTCGGGTTTGACACGTAGAAGATACCTGTAAACAGTAATAGCCTAGATTTCTTCAACTGCTTCCTGTGGGCGGGTGCTAGTTCTGTGCCCTTAATGATATAGAAGTAGGGAATCCTCACAAGGACCCTGTGAGGTGTGTACTATCATCATTCAATTTTAGAGACAGGAAATTAAGGCACAGAGGGGTTCCTCCACGAATGCATGAATTCATGAGTTCAAGTTCTGCTATCTCTAGCACCGTAAGAGAACAAATCACATAAATACGGGGCTTTGAGTCAAGGTGGAATAGCTGAGTCACTGATTGACTATAGTCCGTAATTGGCTAATTATAAGAAATATTAACTATCGAAAATAAAAATATGAATAAAACATATTGTTGTATTGGTGGCAGATGGTATTAGACCACTACTTGGAAATAAGTCTTTTTTTATTGTAGAAAATATTTTTGTAATTTTTTTTTCTCAAAGTTTATTTATTTATTTTGAGAGAGAAAGAGAGCACAAGTAGGGCAGGGGAAGAGAATCCCAAGCAGGCTTTGCACTATTAGCACTGACCCTGATGTGGGAATTTAACTCACAAATCAGGAGATCGTGACCTGGGCCAAAGTCAAGAGCCAAATGCTTAACCGACTGAGCCACTCAGGCGCATCTGTAACATTTTTAATGTAGCAAACCCTGTATCTTTTTTTTTTTTTGAGGTAAATACCTTTTATTTTTTTAAACCTTAAACTGGAAGCACACTGTATATGATTTATAATATACCTCTTCCATGTCTATTGTATTTTGGCATTAAGAACTTTGAAGATATGACTTTAAGGAAGGGGCATCAAAATTTAACATCTTGGACAATCTAAATTGTTTTCAAGGTTGTGATTAATCATTTACTTGTAAGAAGTTAACTTTTGCAAAATATAAAAGCAGGCGTGCTCATTGTAGACTATTTAATTCAAAAGTTTTGGAAAAAACTAAAAAAACATATGAGAGCCTTCCATGCACCAAGTCCTGTGCTAGAAGCTTAGGATGCAGGCGGACAAATCATGGTCTCTGCCCTTAAGGGACTCCCTAGTTGGGGACAAAGAGCAGCAGACAGGAAACGCTAGTGATAGAGTGGCAGGTGTTGTTCCAGTGAGAACAGCTTCCTCTTAGCACTACCGAACCCCAGTTGCCTGCCCGCATCTGAAGCTGCCAATTCTGCCTTTCTTCTTATCTTGTGTTCCGGATGCCACCCATCTTTCTTGCTACCCAAGGACTTCACTCTCACAGTTTCTCTCTCTTTGCTACCATACATCTTTTCTCCTCCACTGAATTATTCCCACTGAGGCCCAACATGTCTAAACATCTTCCGTGGAAAAACTCCACAACCTCCCTTGATCCTCTGATCCCCTCCATACACCAACCCATCTCTCTACAACCGGTCACTGTAGACACTCAATCCTTCCTGACTTCACTTTGTCAACCCTGGTCTTCTCCTCAAACCGCTCCAATTGTCTTCCTGCTTCATTGAAATGGTGCTGATCAGAGTCATTAACCACCAAGATTCTTGCCAAATCCAAAAGCTACTGCTCTGTTCTCATCTTACTCAACTTTGGTGGCATTTGGGACACAGCACATCATCCCTTGCTCCTGAAATGCCATCCGCTACATTGCTGTGATACCCCATACTTTTCCACCCCCTTCACTGTCTATTGCTTAACACATCTCTTGAAAGTTCTTTTTTCTTGGTCCTGTTTCTGATTATTAGAGTGTCTAATACTCAATTTTAGGCCCTCTTCTCAACTGGCACTCTTTCCCATAGAAGAGGTCTTTATAACTTTTAAAATGATATCCTCAAGGGGGGCCTGGGTGGCTCAGTCCGTTGAGCGTCCAACTTCAGCTCAGGTCGTGATCTCACGGTCTGTGGGTTCGAGCCCCACATCGGGCTCTGTGCTGACAGCTCAGAGCCTGGGGACTGCTTCTGATCCTGTCTCTCTCTCTCTCTGCCCCTTTCCCACTCTCACTTGATGTCTCACTCTCTCAAAAATAAATAAATGTAAAAAAAAATTTTTTTTAAATAAATGATATCCTTAAATTTGCTTCTCTCCTCTGAGATTCAAACCTATAGGTACATAATTTCTTGACTTGGATGTTGAGTATGTATTTCAAATTAATATGCTCAATGCAGAATTTTTGAGTACAACTCCTTCCCCACCCTTACCACCCCAAACCACTCCTTCTCATCTCAGATAATCTACCACCCATCTGGTTGCTCAGGTCAAAACTAGTGGTCATCCTTCATTCAGCTTTCCTTCTCCTCCAACCTCTGATCCCTTAATCAAATCCTGTCAGTGTTTCCACCAAATTATACTGTAAATCCTGCAACTTCTCACCATGTCCAGAACTGCCGCCATCTCAGCCCAAGGCTATCTGGCTGGCTCAACGGTCTCCTAATTGGTCGCGTTGGTTCCAGTCTTGCCTTTCCTCATACGCTAATCAGGCTGAGCTTTTAAGCATATAAACATTTTAACATGCCCATGTTTAAAACTCTCCAATGGCTTTCTACTACAATTAGAAAAATCATCCAACTTTCTCACCACAGTCTACAAGGTCCTTCATGATCTGGACTCTGTCACTGTCCCCCCATTCACTCTGTTGCAGCCATAATGGTCTTGTTTATTTCTTGAAGGAGTGAAACACAGTTCCACCTCAGGGCCTTTGCACTTGCCACTGACTTTCCAGAATGCTTTTCTGTAGTTGTAGCTGCTTCCCTCCCAACTTCCTGGTTTCTTCACAAATGTCCTTTCCTCAGGGATACCTCTTCCTGAACATCTCAGCTAAAGATGCCCCAACTCAGCTGATCCATCCCTTATCCAATTACTGTTTCATTTTCTTCATATTTATTTCTACATGACATTATTTTATTTACATAGTGTTTATCTCCTACTTCCTCTACGGAGTGCCAATTCCATGAGAAAAACCTTAACTCAATCATCACTGTATTCTCAGCATCTAGAACACTATGCCTGGAACTTAATAGTTGCCCAATAAATATGTATTAACTACTGAATAAAGGCAGCAGCCACACGATATAGAGAGATTACAAAATGCTATGAGCATCTCAGTTCTGG
This sequence comes from Panthera pardus, assembly GCF_024362965.1. Classification (NCBI taxonomy): domain Eukaryota; kingdom Metazoa; phylum Chordata; class Mammalia; order Carnivora; family Felidae; genus Panthera; species Panthera pardus. The sequence goes on from NW_026527002.1 coordinate 21,030,013, forward strand.
AGCATTACAGAGAAACAGCATTTGTGTGTGTGTGTGTGTGTGTGTGTGTGTGTGTGTGTGTGCGTGTTTAATGTTTATTCATTTTTGAGACAGAGAGGGGGACAGAGTTCAAGCAGGGGAGGGGCAGAAAAAGAGGGAGACACAGAATCTGAAGCAGGCTTCAGGCTCTGAGCTGGCATCACAGAGCCCGACACGGGGCCCGAATTCACGAACTGTGAGGTTATGACCTGAGCCGAAGTCAGACACTTAACTGACTGGGCCACCCAGGCGTCCCAGAGAAACAGCATTTGTAAACCCATTATCCAGACTGGCAACTTTTTAATATATTTACCTCTAGCTAGTTTTTAATACCGTATACATTAAAAACAGTAGTATGATTTATTTTGTAGACTTATTTTTAAATTTTATGTCATAACGTATTTAAAAAATATATTTCCCTCCAGTTTTTTTTTCAGTATGCCATAATCTTTTTTAAAAAGTTAAGCTTTGTTTTCTAGAGAAGCAATAGACCTACAAAAAAAAAAAAACTGAACAGAAAGCAGAGAGATTTTCCATGTGTACCTTGTCTACATGCATGCACAACCTCCCCTACTAGGGACATCTTAGAGCGTTACATCTGTGACGATCAAATGAATCTACATTGACACATCATTATCGCCCATAGTCCATCATTGACATTAGAGCTCACTCTTGGACTCTTAAAAACTGAGAACTGAGGGTTCTCGGGGATAGGGAGGGAGATGGGGTGGGTGATGGGTATTGAGGAGGGCACCTTTTGGGATAAGCACTGGGTGTTGTATGGAAACCAATTTGACAATAAATTTCATATTAAAAAAAAAAAGAGCCCACTCTTGGTGTTGTGCACCCTGTGGGTTTTGACAAAAGTACGATGTTGGGTATCCACCATTGCAGCATCACACACGACAGTTTCACTACCTAAAAAATGCTCTGAACTCCCTCTATTCATCCCTCCCTCCCTCTAACCCATGGCGACCAACTGAACTTTTTTACTGTCTCCATAGTTTTGCCTTGTCTAGAATGTTAAATCACTGGAATCATCCAGTCTATAACCTTTTCAGATAATAGGGCATACTTTCGAACATTAAGTTACCCTGTACTGTATAGCCTATATTTTACGCTTGCAATGGACCATGAATATTTTCCTTCTATTTAATATAGTCTTAAAACAATCTCCAATGAGGATGTGCTATAATTTATTTCATTCTTTTTTTATGGGTATTGAAAACATTTCTGTATTTCAGAATTAAAAAAAAAAAAAAAAAAAGGCCATGGGGAGATATAGTGTGGGCTGAGAGAACTTCTAGAAAGTACCTGTCTTGAGTTAGCGTCTGTCATTCAGTAGCTGTATGAGCTTAGACAAATTTTGGTTTAATCCTCCAAGATTTGCTAGGCTCCTCCACAAAATGGAGATAATGATAGTGCTTTTTATCATAGAAACCTCAGGGTATTAAGTGGAATAATGTATGTAAAGTATTTAGGACAAGGTCAATGACTGCTTATCACTATGTTATCAATTATCTGTCTACAATTCTCTTTTCTCAGAATAGAAGCGAAAAGTAGAATTACTGAGTAAAAAAATCAGCACATTAAGCTCCTGAATACATATTATCAAACTGCTTTTCTGAAAACTCGTACCAATTCACATCCTTATCAGCAGTGGACACAAGTTGTTTATCTTACTGCACTGTAGACCACATCACTGATTTTAAATCTTTGCTGGTGTAATGGGCAGGGGCTGACCACTTACTCTCTGACATTTCTGATCACCAAAAGTGAAATCTAACATTTTTCCTTTATGTGTGTGGACAATTTGAATGTTTTCCTCTTGTGAACAGTCTGTCCCATGTTCTTTGCTCATTTCTTCTATTGAGCTATTTCTTTATGTTTTTCTTAATGAAGTGACATCGATTTCTTATCTTATTATATGTGTGTGTTCATTTAACACATACAAAAGTTTTCTAGAAGTTGGGGCTGTGTTTGAATGATCTTTTCTCCCCCTGGTTAGTCCAATGCCAATGTAGGCCAACACAAATCTTCATATCATTATAGAATTCTAAGAGATTTACTATTTGGTTGAGTTGGATGCTTACTATACCACTTTCTGACAAAAAAATTTAGGTATTTTTGCTTATCCTTTCAAATGGACAATTTTGTAAAACTGTTCAAACGTGTTACAAAAAGAAAAGGAAAAAATCTTTTATTCAAATCCTTAGATCTCTCAGTAAGATGTCAAAGTTTTATCCATATATTTCTTACAATTGCCTCTTGTATAGGTTACTTATTATTTTTCCTTTTAATTTTGTTTTCATTTTGGTGTTGCAGTTTCTGCTACTTTAAAATTATAATTAAAATTTCTGCATGTCTGACTATAATACAAAAGTTATTGATTTTTAAACTTAATTCTATAATCTTTCACTTTTCTGAAGCTTATTATAAATTCTAAGACTATTCAAGTTTATTTCAGCTTTTATGTATATCAAATTTTCTGCAAAAACAATAATTTCCATCGCTTTCATTTCATTAGTTATAGCTCATGTCTTACTGCGCCCCAGATTCCTAAAATAATGCTGAATAATAGTCCTGACAGAGAGCATTTAATTTTTTTTCCTTTTGTAATGACGATGTGTCTCTCTTATTTTACTGCTAAGTACAATGTTGGCTGTCAGTGTAAGGTAAATATCTTTTATCATGTTAAGCAGCTGTATACTTTGACTACTAACCTTCTGATGAACCTCACAATTAACGAAGTCCTTGAATAGATTTTTATATATCTATTTCTTACTTCACATAAAAGAAAAATATAGAATCTTGTAAGAAATGAAGAAACAGGAAGAACACTTAAAATTACTCATTAGTAATAATAACAAAAAACGACATTGCTTCTTTTCAGCCATCAATTCTCTTAGAATTCTAGAGTTAGAATTCTAGATATAGTTAAATTCAATATTCATTTATTATATCTAATAATCATTTGTTACTCAGAAACTGTAATTTGCCCTCTAAACTCAGACTTTTGCTGTTAATCTTGTTAACCAAGGAAATGGACAAGACCAAACAACTTACCTTAAGACACAGGAAGGCAAACACAGGAGACTTAACTGCGGAGAACGAACTGAGGGTTGCTGGAGGGGTTGTGTGCGTGTGTGCGTGTGTGTGTGTGGGGGGTGCTAAATGGGCATGGGGCATTAAGGAGGACACTTGTTGGGATAAGCACTGGGTGTTCTATGTAGGGGATGAATCACTAGAATCTATTCCTGAAATCATTATTGCACATTACATGCTAACTAACTTGTATGTAAATTAAAAAAAAAATTTTTTTTAAATAAAATAAATAGATGAACTTCCTATTCAAAAATAAAGACAAAGAAGGCAAAGTCAACTCTCTACTCTCTTCCATAGGGGAGGAAATAGAAATTGATTCTATTCTAAGATAACAGATAAGAATTCAATCTAAGTCATTTAATGGTCAAAACGTTGAAGGCGATATTCTGGTTGTTATGAAAGATGTTACCAGGAGTTTAAAAAAATATGATACTTTATGTTTGCCAAATTTATAAGGAGAAAATAAGAGCACAAAGCCTCTGTACAGAGCTGAAAACTTGCCATATGTGTATATGTGTATGGGTACATTTGGAATATAATACTGATATGCACGCACATTTTCATACAGTTGCTCTTGGCTTGTGGAAGGGACTGAAAACAGAGAACAGCTCAAAGCTCTTCTTGAAGCGTCCTCTCTGGAAGCATCCATGAGATGCTTTCTCAGGCAGCAGCAGAGAACCAGAATTTCCAGCACCCACCACAAAAGCTGGACTTTGGGCACAAGAGTTCCTTTCCTACTTATTTATAGAGAATAAGGCCCTTTCTAGGTGAATTATATTTTTCAACTCAAAAAAATCAACCTCTGAATTAGCTAAAATTTTACACTTTTGGCAACATAGGCATTAGGTCACTACAAAACATGTCACGTGAAATCAAAGCTATTGAGCATTGGCATGGTTGATACTTTGAAGAAAGATTTTTTCGTAGGTAAATACAAATTTATAAATACTATATACTAAAATAATTAACAGAGGATACCCTAAGGGTTAGAGTCATAAAATATTATTACAAATTTAAAGACTGAATGAAACCAAGGGGCAAACTAATTTCTTTGCTTTATAAGAAAAATCATTACAACTCCCTTCCTTTAAACCACAGCATTATTTAGAGACTGTTTTCAGCAGCCTTCCACAACCTTTGCCTCACCAAACTCAGGCTAGCCTCTACGGAGACCGGAACTTTCTATCCCAAGCCTTTTCTTAATTTTTTTTTTAATGTTTATTTATTTTTTTGAGACAGAGAGAGACAGAGCATGAACAGGGGAGGGGCAGAGAGAGAGGGAGACACAGAATCTGAAACGGGCTCCAGGCTCTGAGCTGTCAGCACAGAGCCCGACGCGGGGCTCGAACTCACGGACCGTGAGATCATGCCCTGAGCCCAAGTCGGATGCTTAACCGACCAAGCCACCCAGGCACCCCTATCCCAAGCCTTTTCTTTGTAGAAAAGGTAAAAACAAAGGGGTACCAGAAGCAGGTACTTAAACGACAGATCTAGGACAGGAGTCTACATGGCAAAGACTCAAGAAAGGACTGAGGCATTCATGTGAATCCTGACACTAAGGAATCCTCTGGTCTGTCTCAAGTATGCAACACACTAGGAGAGGGAGAATGCTCCAATGGAGCTCCACACTTAACTAGATAAGTGTGGTGTATACAACCCCTTCACGTGAAGACAGAAGGATGAGGAGCGTTCCTGCTATTTCCCAACCCTGATCCCTGCAGTCAGGGAGTGTGCTCTGGGAGCAGAGGCCCGTGAAGGCCACCACGTCACCACCACCAGTTAGGATGGCAACCGTAATGCCAGCGCAGTGATACAACTTCACACCTGACAGACAGCAAGTTCAACATGGGCTTACACCTTATTTTTAGTTGACTTATATCCATCTTGATGAAACAGTCTCCCTGACTGTGGAAAAAAATCTAGCGGGAGAACTGACCAACAGCAAGTTAAACTGAAACGTCATCATACACGAAAGGCCTTTCCTCACTCTGCCTGCAGGTTGCCTTTCAATAAAAACCCAACAGAAAGAACTCTTTCTCCATTCACTTGGAGTCATACTTTGCTAAAGAAGCTGAAGAAAAAAAAAACAAACCTCTAGTTCCATACTGTCATTCATAAAAAATGACTTCCATATAAGCATCATCACATTGCACGCGGAGACCCTTTGGTAAAATGATACACGGGATGTTAAATAGTCTTAGAAAGAGGAAAGTCAGAAGTACACTATGGAAGTAAAGTTTAAACCCTTCTCTGGGGGTGGGGGGATATTATTTCCTTTGAAAATTACGTCTCCCTGTCACTCATGTTCCTTAACATGTCAAATATTTTTCAATGGTACCAAAAAACAAACAAAACAAAACCCACAAAATTTCTCCATTTAATTCCCTGCCCTGCCCCACCCCCTGGAGTGTCAACACAATTAATTTAAATTGTGACTGCTTTTATTAAAAATTGTCACAAAATGAGGTGACACACAAGAGTTTTAAAACTAAAATGATTAACTGTTTTAGTTCTTCAAGTACAATTAAGGCATTTCTAAATTGCTTTAAAATGATACCCTAAAATTTGCTAGTATCTCCAGAACGATTTAAAACGTATACTCTGATAACACAAAAAATGTTACTAGAAGCCTCTCACAAGTGTGTTTCCTTATTCAGAATCTCTTATAAGCCAAAACTGTGAACTAATCAAATTATACAGAGGGGTGGCTGGCAAAAAAGTTAACTTGTTAAAAGAAAATGAGGCCACATGTCAACAATTGGAGTTCGGAAATCACACTTCCAGCTAAACAACAGATCATTAATCTCCTTGAAATTACCTGTATCAGAGATCTTAAAATGTTAAAAACATGTAATTTAAATATATTAAAATATCCACGTCTCTTACTGCACCACATTGCTCATTAGAGTGTGAAATTAGGCATTACCACACCATTTCTGCCTGATGAGATAATTTTGGTTTTCTTGGAAATAGAATGCCAATACATTTGTTTTTCCCAGGAAATAACTCTGCTTTTTATTTTGAAAGAAACTAATATTTGCCATGACCAGCCCCAGGTCTGAATTGCCAAAATATAAAATGAAATACTGAAATAAGTTTAAGAACCAATTTATTTTTAAAATATTGTGCAAATCTAGAGCAGGTAAACAATTTTCAAAGAGGGAGGTTAAATGGATCTTTGATTTACACTTTGGTTGATACCTTTATATTACTCTTAAGTAAAGTAACTTAAAACTAACTTTTGTAAGGTTGTAAGCTTCATTTTTCTACTGTTGCTTTGTATATTTGGTTGAATTATATCTTTATTTCCTTCTCTACTTTACATAAGGGAAAGTCCTTACGCCAAGAACAGAATCAGACATTTTAATGACTGCATCCACCCCCAGTTCATCATTTTCTTTTTGTCTCAGTTTGGGCTTATGGAAAAACTATATCCCCTACATCTCTAAACTAGAACTTTCAAGATGTACTTTCCATGGATTTGTGCACCATTTTAGATACTCTGTATACAGTTCACTGTGAATAATGTCAGTAAACAAATAAAAATCCAGCTATGTTATATCAAAACCAAGTTTGGAAGTTTTTGGTCTATATGATACCGAAATATTGCTTTGGCTAACCTCTCACTTTTCACCACAATAGTTTTGCCACTGCATAGACAAGCTTTGGCATTTGTAAGAAGGTAAAATTTGAAAGCAATAGCAAATTGCTGCTAATTTCTTCTTGATGGGTGCTATTAACACCTATTAACATCAATAAGAGTAACAAGGCTGTACCCAAGACAAAATATCAGCCTAGTCTGTATCATTAGAAACAAATGGAAACTTAGGGAAGGAATTTTAATATACCAGTAAAATATGGAATTTTTTGTGCTGTTCTCTTATGAAGTGAATCACAACCATAAATCAGAAACAGCTTTTGAAAATAAGAATGATTATTAAGCTCTTCTAAAGGCAACTCTGAACTTGTCACTCACTTGGAATATTTCTACCTCAAAAAATAGGAATGCCTTACATGTAATTTCCTTAAGAAAAGCAAATACTTTAAAATGTGAAAAAAAAATTGTATTTTACCCTAAGTGTAAAAATAAATATTTCACTAAGGAATGGGAAAAAATGAAGCACATTTAAATAATTTTATTGCACCGAAAGTTGCCAATTCGTCTACGAGTAGTTTCATTGCAGATGAAAAGAAATCAAAATACAGGACAGATGTTGAACAAACCGCATTTAAGTTCTGTCACACTGGCATTTTTCAAATGATTTTGGCTCATCTATTAAATAAGGTGTGTTTTGCTTGATTTCGAAAAGGGAAACATCAGGAAATATTTAAAGGCCAATTGCTGCCCATTAACTTTGATCAGTAAAAGTTCTATTTGAATCTCTCAGATTCTTCTGTCTGAAATAACACACATTTATAAAATCTACCAAAACAACAACTTGATGATTAATGCCTGTTGGCAGCCTTACCACAAGCTTGCTTAACAGCAGGATTTAAATAAACAACTGTCTCTATTAAGAAGAGGGTGAAATGTAGTTATAGTCATGTTTTCTCCTAATGGTGATACAAGAAACAATATTCTCTAGGCTTAAAAACTCTGCTAATCGAGATCATCATGTTAGACAGTGCCTGTAACAAGTTTAATTAACCATCTTACAGAAGTTCCTCCCCAAATTACAATGGACAAATAAAATCATCAGCAGTTTGACGTAAGAAATCCTGGCAGTCCAAAGGGCAGAGGCCTGACTAAAATATTATACAATCGGGCCAACCGGAAAGAAAACCATAGGATTCTATAGGATAAGAGGACGACATAGAAATCATAGAAAACCATTGGACTCCATAGGATAAGAGGCTGACAAGGAGAGGGTAGGTCAGTGTTGCTCCTTCTGTTGGATTCTGAAGGTTACCCGTCTCAGTGGTAATTACGTAGCTGACAAATCTGTAGCATAGGATATCAACACAGTTTAATATTTAAGAGTTTTGACATCAAGTTTTAATCCTTACCAAGGGTCACATGGAATCTAACCTTGAAACACAACAGCCCAAGTAAAGCAAAACAGAAATACCACGAAGGCAACCATATTACCACATAATCAGTAATGAATGGAATCTCCTTATTTTCGTCAGATAGTCGCAAAATATCTGTTATTGCAAGACCACTCACCGACTTCCAGGCATGCAGCGTGAAGTGTGTATACAATAATCAGAACTTACTTCTAAGTCGTTGAAAAATAGATGTGTGTCTGCCAAGTTGAAAATCATTTCTTCCATGCGCAGTCCAAGGGAAACTGATGTAGGTGGATCCTAAAAGAAGAATTTTTCAGGTCAAGAACATATGTACTTCAGGTTCATGGAATACAGTGTCACAAGAAGAGGGAGTCAGTGCAAGGAAGGGCCAAGAGCAAGGGACTCATCGGGGAAGGTTGGCCTCCAGCTGCTCCTGGTGGACGTGATCCACTCTGTGTGCAAACTTCAGTGACTTATCTTATTTAACAAGTGACCCCAATGCTGTTGGTACTTTGCATAATGAAGAGATAATTTGCTGCTTCAAATATTACAACAATATAAAATCTAGGGTTACTTAGGCATATAGAGTAGAGGAAATTCATCTTCACAGGTGTGTGTCAGGAGCAAGAAATTCACGGACTGGAGAAGACACTGTGTATGTTACGCCATAAACCAAGAGTATCTAACAGGTCTGCCACAAATACCAGAAAATAGGTACAATATAGATTAATTTCAGAAGGGTAATAAATACTAATTTTACTCCAGATGATAACTATCATTATTTGTTATTTATTGGGGCTGTCGGCCAATTTGGGGTATACTCACAGTAGGAAGTTATAGCCACTCTGAGCACCGGGCACTATGCCCAGCTCAGAGAGCTGATCCTGGCATTCATGCAACACCATCCAGTTACCAGACAGCCAGGACCATACCAAAGGCACGGGGGTGGGGTGGTGGGGGGTGGGGGGGGGGGGGGAGGACCAGCATCCTGAAATGTACATGCGGGTGCTACTGATGATCAGGCTGTCTCATACACTCCATATCCGCATGACATCTATGGGCACTGAGATGAATTCAGGGGCTATGGAAATAGTTGCAGTTTTTATGGTGTCACTGTATTTGTAATGTATCACATCCAGGAAACAACATGGTTCTTGGTGAAGACCCTGCATAATTAATCAAGGAAGAAAACACGTCCACAAAGTCTACAAAGTTGTAATGAGAGTTTTGGAAGGTTTCACCGGCATTCTAACAGCAATGTTGGCTGTTACACGTACGACATTTTAAATGTTTTCAAGCAATAATTTCTGATAGCCTGTTTCATTATTACATCAAGCCTCTGGAGTACGTACAGAGTCCACCTGTATCATCACTTAACTAGGGAAATTATAAGTAGAAGAATTATGCCTTCACATATGTCACCTGCCTACTGGGGTACACTTTGTGTGTCTATACTCTCTGACATAAGACTTGCACGTTTTCTGTACGGCCTTCTGAACACAGCATCTTCATTCCAAAGTCTGTGGTCTACTCCCTACTGTCCATATTTCTATAGTCTACCAAGCTCTTGAGTATTTATCTCAAGTCCCGTCTCTACAAGCGCTTCGGGAAAGAGCCTCAAGCATTGGAGGAAGAGCCCTAGACCCAGGGGCCAGGCCTTACCTTGCTCTCCCACTTTGGGGCCCTTACCTCACCGATCCTTACTTTGCTCATCTAATAAATCGGATGGCTAACTGGCAGACACGTTGTTCTCACGCAGAAAAAAAAAAAATTCTCGTCTCTTAATCTGGCACTGCTAGATGCGTTTGCACACAGTGGAGAGAGCAGGGGCCTGGGATGGAGGGATGGGGCGGCGACTCAAAGGCTGCCTGCCACAGGCCAATCAGCTATGGCCAGGGAGGTGGAGTCAACACCGCCCCGCCCCACCCACTCTGCTAGCACTGCCTTCACCATGCCCCCTCCATCAGTCTACCTTTCTGGAGTCCCAGAGGACCGACAGCGAATGGTCTGGGAAAATATGGCAGGATGACCTCGCTGGTCTCTCTTCCCCAGGCCTTCTCCGCCGGCTGACTGACAGTGGGAAGGAGGCAGAGAGCACAGTATTGCCAAGAGTCAGGGGTTAGATTGGCAAAGGGGCAAAGCAAACACCCCAGGGTTTGTAACAGGGCAGAGAAGAAAGAAAGTGAGACCAACGGAATGTCTAAGAGCTGCGTAGGGAAGGACAAATAAAAACACGTCCCTCAGATTTCCGGTTTGATGATTCATATTCCTCAGCATTCTTTAAACTGTCCCTGTTTAATACCACCTAAAGTCTATGAAATTCCGGAGGCTGTAGACAAATTTAAAAGTTTACCCGTAAGTCTAGAGAAACTTCCATTGAATCTTAGTTTTATAGGAAATTGCTCACTCACTTGAATTCTAAATCAGTAAGTGCGCTGGAAAAAGCAAATGCTCAAATATACCCTAGAGCAGAAATAACCAGTAGGAAAAGTTCAAACAGCTGCTTCTAAAACAAAACACCTGACCAAGGTGTTTACTCCCTCTAGTTCAGGCCAATAAAAATACACTGACTTGTCTCATAACCATGTCAATGAATCTTTTTATGTGGCAAGATGGAAGAGCCTGACCACATTTATTTAATTGCCAATTTGGGAATTTACGTGCCGGTATTGTTACTTTTGAAAAAGCTTTATTTCTCCTCGATACGGTTGCAGATTATACCACCATCAAAAGAATTACTCCATTGTTTGTTAATATATAGCATATTTTAACTTTACTTCATAAATTACAGTAATGACTTGCTAGTCCGAATACCAATAAATTTTAAAGGCTTGTTCAGTCTTGTGGTCAAATACAACACAGATGTTGGCCTTATTTACCTTTTAATGTCTTTCTCCTTTGTTATTAGCGGTCATACCTTAACAGTTTTTATACCTGCCACTCCACAGTATTGTCCTCAAACATTTACTACACCAAGAGAGCACCTGGGCAGACAACTGGAATGAGAGATTTTTAGAATAGGAAGGGGCTCTAGTTGAGGGCAGTGTTTTTCAAAAAATTTAAAACCACAGTCTGTAGTTAAAAATACACTTTACAGAATGAGCTAGTAATCTCTCTCTCTCTCTCTCTCTCTCTCTCTCTCTCTCTCTCTCACACACACACACACACACACACACACACACACACACACACACACACACACATTCTCTTTCTTCCTCTCTCCCCGTCCCCACCCCGCCCCCCATCATCCCTCCTTCTTTCCCTCTCTCCCAAAGAGCTTTAATGTAAATTTGTCAAAACAAGACGTTACTCGCTGTGTGGAGTAGTGCACTCTGATAATTTCCCACTTCCTGGCTCACTAATGTATCATGATCTACAGTTTAAAGGGAAGAACTCTAGAATATACCCACTTTTGATTTTAGGGACAGGGAAATGGAGTCGCAGCAGTGTTGTGATCTGCTTATGGTCAGAGCTGTCAGGGTGCAGAGCCACCTCACCCCAAGTAGTTTACCTAAAAGGAAACTACCAGAAAGGCAAATAGATAACTGCGTTCAGAGATTTGCTTACACTGGCGTCCTCATAATGAGGTTAAATTTCACTTCATAAGAATCTTTTAATACGTTCACATTTTTCAAGTATGTCTGAAACAAGTCAAATGTGACAAAAGCTAACACTGAACAGTTAATAAATTAGTCATAGCTTGATGGCTTATTTTGGCATATTTAGAGGAAGAAAAAAACCCACATTTTTTTAGACCAAAACTGAGACATTAAAATCACCACATCTTTGGCTTAATCTTTTCTTGTGCTTTGCAATAACAAATTCCAAAGCTGTAGTTATAAAATCGTTGCTTTTGTAAAACCATTTTTTGTTGTATCACTTCAAAGAAACATGTCATTTAAGTAAACATTGTTGCCAAATGTTTCTTTCTTTTTTTTTTTTTTTTTTTTTTTTTGAACTTGACCCTCTGTGGCACTTGCCACTGTTGTTCAATATCTTCTTGACATTTCTTTTCCCGGTGCCTGTAACACCATCAATATTTTTTGGGCATCTTTCTAGAATCTGAGTATCCATCATCTATCCCTTCAATGATGTGGGTCCCTGGGACTGTCTTTATCTATCCCTCACTGTGGGTGCCTGCCTCACAGACCCCAGCACACTCACGGCTTCAACCTTCACGCCGCTCCCTTCTGCTAGATCTTAGATCTCAACTCTGGGCCCACATATCAATTACCTATTGGCCATTTCTAGCTGGATGCCCCATATAGCATCTGAAACTCAGTGTGCTGCAAGTTGGATTTGTCACAGTTCCCCTGCAAACCTATTGTTTTCCTTCTTTAGGTGAATGGCAACCTATCAGCCCCAAACCTTGGCACTCTTCTAAACGGCCTCTTTTGACCCTGCATCAAATCAATCATGACATCCTGCCACTTGGATCTGGAATTCATGCCTTCCATATATTCACTGCCACTTTTCCCCCCCAGCCACGTGTCTCCTATGTGAATATTTGCAATCACCTCCTTCCCAGGGCTCTATGTCCAGGGTCTCACTAGGACAATTTCACTCTCCTATCCCTTTTAGGAAACATCTAAACACTTCAACAAGTACAAAAAGCCCATAAACGTCTGACTGTTCCTTACCTCCCTAATATGGGACCAATTTATAGTTTTTCAAACTAATTTGTCATGAAATATTTTCTTCAAAAGATGACTTAGGCAGAGGCCTTATGTAAAAGACGAGGGACTCTGATGGTCATTCTCACCAGGGACCTTAAAAAACCTAGGGTAAAGGATCAGTCTCCCTTGATTACCCACATTAGTATGCTGAGGTCTCTGACTGAACCTGCATGCCCTGAACTCCTGCAGTTTCTCCCATCGCCTCTTCATCAGGTAAGAGTCTCATCCCTGACTCTTTCCAGCCTGGCTCAGTGGCCGCTGGGCCAGTAGGTGTGTTATCATCTAAGGAGGGCGGAGCCATAGCCCTACATCCTTATCTCTATATCCCTGGGACCTAGCACAATACGCCTGGCACGGGGCTTTCCCAAAGTTTGGCGGAGGGATAAATGAATGAAAAGCAATAAATAGGGTATTTCAAATAATTCCAATAAAAAATATTAAATGTGACCTTTAGTTAGTTGTTAGCATTCAGTATTGGTTAAAAAAAAATCCACAGATACCTACCTAAGGGGGAGGGGGGCACTTTTTAGTCCTAAAATGATTCTACCTACATAATATAGAATTAAACATATTCATTAGAAATGCAAGATTAATTTGTACCTGATGAAAGAGCAGCCCATTCTTAGAACCACTGCTTATACAGCCTTACCTATCTGCTTAATGAAGTGGAGAAACTTAGCATAAAAGCAGCACACAATTGTTTATTTTTTAAATTCAGTAGTGGTATGCATTACAACATTCAGCAAAATATGTTCTTATGTGCTCTACAATTTAGTTCCTTCGTAAAAATTAGACAGTACAGTGAAGAGGTTCAGACAGAGAAAATAAAATCAAATGCTTAGGCATCTTTCTTTATTTTAATGAAGAAATAGTGTCAATTTACTATTGCTCTTCTGCCCAGGACATTCTCCTACTAGAGACCTTCTTCTCAAGATGTTCCTCACCAAAGCAACACAAATAGCATCCAACACCGCACATACACACAGAGAACTGAAATTTAACCCTGCTCCTAAATTATGTTGATAGGATATTAAATTGCAAATGTCTGCTTGAAGTCAGGAAAATAAAGTGAAGGAACTTGATGCAATGTGAGGCTACCCACGGCTGTTGCCTGTTAAGTCAAAGGCAATTATGTCTACTGAACAGAAAGCAACATTTAGTTGAAAAATTAAATAACAATGAAATCTGCTGAGCACAGACCCAGACCTAAAACAACTGTTTTGCTTTCATCCTTTATCAAGTGATCTTTAATTATCCCATGGTCTCAAGATCTTTTCCTCCTGTTTCCAGAACACAGAATGCTCACAGAAACTCAAGTTATTATCATTCTATGCTGAAATCACCAGCATTACCCCTAGCCCATTGTCATTTCTTTCCTTTTATTAATTTTTTTTTTTTCAGGTTGATCACTAGTCTACTAGATCACCATGTTATAAAAATGCTTAAAAGAGTTAAAAGAAATTCTAGACAAAATTAGTACACAGAAATGCTGAAATGCCATTAAATTCAGCCAGTAGAGAGATTTAGGTCTGGCAGTCTTGAATTCACATGTTGAAAATCTATAATCTGTTTTGAAAAAAAGAGTGCCTGTAAATACAAGTGAGTATGGGAACATCAGAAGATGAGGATATGGTCTCTTGTCGCCTGTCTTCATGGCATATGATAAATTTTAAGGGTCATTAAATATGCAATCCATAGAAATTCAGAAATTTGATTTTCCTGAGACTCAGCAACCAGATGAAGACACTGCTGGTCCTGCGAGGCTGTTCCATTTGCTTCTACACGTCAGTCTAGGAATCCTCTTGGGATGACTAGTAATGAAACTGCCTTGTACACGGCACTTACGACATAGCCATCCAGCTCACCTCTCGACTGAACTGGGTCTAATACTAACTAGGTCTAACACAAGGCATTCTCGGGACCACTCTTTCACTACATGCCACAAGTTTCTTCTAAAACACTTTTGCTCACAGCCTGTGGGCAAAGAGCTCTTGCACAAGGGCAGAAAAATGTTGAAAATGCACACTTTCATAATGGTCATGCCACAGGCTTTGCAGTCGTAGAGTTTAGACTGGGATTCTAAACTTTGCCATTGACGGGTTGTGTGGTGGTGGTCAGGTTCAGTTACTTACCCTCTGAGCCTCAGGTTCCTCATTAGTAAAATGGGAGCAAAACCAGCATGTGTGAGAGGTTAAATTTGGTAATTTATTTGAAATTCTCAACACAGTACCTCGCAAGTAGAAAGCTGCTGATGCTACTACAACTGGCAGTAGTGGAATTATTTCTATTCTTACTACTACTACTCCACCAATAGCTGTAGGCCAATCTAGACATAGGACTCCATGTCCTTCCATAAAAAGATGCATTAATATTCTGAATTCAAACTGCATGTGAAGTTCAAGCTATTTAATAAGGGCAACTGTAAATTCCCCATGCCAATATTTTGAGATGACCATGTTTTCAAGAGCACGGTCATTAGTAAAGCTGATCTGCATGGAAGCTAAACTAGATACATTCAGTGTTGCTACTCCCAGGAGGGCTTGTCATTGTTCTCCCAAAAATAGCAACTAAGCTTTTTGGGACAAAGTTGGCTGTTATCACTAGGAAAGATGACCCAACACTAGGAAACCAGCAAAAGATGTTCCATAATCTGAATATCTAGGAACTAAGTAGGAGATAGAGTCATTCACTATCAGTTGAAACTTAGAGGTGTTCTTAAAAAAACAAAAACAAAACAAAACAAAAAAAACCCCACATACATCACTTGCATAGTCAAGCAGTGTGATCCTGAGTTAGTCACAAGTACCTGTTAGCCCATACCATTTAATCATTAATAGGTTAGACTTTGTGAATATGCACTTAAGTATAGTCCAAATCCACTGCTTATAGCCAATTAGCAAATGACTTGAGAGAATAGATCTTGGCAAAATCTTGACCCTGCCCCAGTTTATCAGCAAATGGTTGGTATTGATACATGGCAATAATCAGTAATTACTGAGGTATATTCCAAATTTAGTACTTTCAATGTACATAGTCCCTGAAAATTTTCAGAGCTCACAAAATGGTGCTGTACCCTAGCATTTCAAGAATAACATAAAATTTTACAGAGTTATTGTTTGCGGTAGGGTTAAAAGATAGAATGTGGAAGCATTTTAAGATTATCAGAATAATATGAAATTATCAGGTATCATAGTAAGAAAGAAAAGTAGGGTCTTCTCGTTCAGTTTTTCCACAAACAGAAACTCTGATGGAGTTATCTGACTGACTCCTAGGAGAAAGGTATTCCATTCTTCAGCTCCATGATGTGGGCACAGCATTCTTTCCCTAATGTAAATAGCTAATTACTTCCAAGTCAAGATTACACTGTATACACATTATACATAAACCTCTGTTAAATGTTATTCTCACACTGAGATTGGCAAGGAAAGCACTGGCAGAGAAAATGCCTAAGGCTAGACTCAAGTCTCAAAAAGACAGCTGGACTTACCTTTAAAATAAGCCACCAAGCATCAAGCACATCTATAGATTAATCACACAGCAACTATGTCTGATAAACTGAAATTCACTATACTACTGAAAAAATAATACAGAAATATGGCAACTCCCAGTTTACTCAGCATGAGCTACTGAGGATACCTATGTGTCCACTAGAGGTGACCAGAAAGCCTTAATCAAGCATCTTCAGTAATACTGGAGAGCTATTCAAGAAGAGAGATTTGAGAAAATCTCAAAATTAAGGAAGTGGTTTAGATTCACCTAAAAACTTTGCCTCACCAAGAATAGCTATGGTCTAGTTATTTGCCACAAAAGCTGTCAATCATTTTATTTCTGTGGTTGATCTGCATATACTTGCTGAATTAATGAACTTACGGTTCAATTACCATCACCACTGCCCCCCCATACACACACATACATACAACTCAAGTTTTATCCTTCCTAATGAACTGTCTTTGAGCCAAGAAGAAAGGATATACAGGATAAGTAAGAACATTGTATAATGGATTGTGAAAGGAGACTGTCTAACTAGAATACTAAAGTTTTAAAAATGGCAGCAACCAGAAATTATGCACCTTTTACTGGAAGGATATCTCCATCTATGAAGTCTTGACCCTCTCCCCCCGCCCCCCCACCACACACACAAATCAAATCTGAATCTAATTAAGCTTCTAGATCTAGCTACTAATTTGTAGGACATACAAGGGAAAAGAAGTATGTGACAAAGGAACACAATGGAGATGCGATCAAGAAAATCCAAACTCCCAGGAACTCTACAGGGCAGACAGTCTGGTTACTTCAACAGAAATACACAAGGTTAGAAAAAAAAAGATTGAGTGAGAATCTACAGATTAAAAGACACTTGAAAGACATACAGTACACTGTTAAAAATTATAAAACCACTGGAGAAAAGCACTTTGCAAACTAGTAACAGAGATAGAAAAAAACTATCTCAGCACAGAAGCCATAAATGAAAGCCCACAGGTAACAGCATATTCAATGATAAAAGTCTGAATGTCTGAATGCTTTTCCTCCATGATCAGGAACAAGACAAGAATGTCCCACTTTTGACATTTCTACTTCATAGAGTGCTATAAGTGCATTCAGGTTAAAAAAAAAAAAAGAAAGGAAAAGAAAGAAATTAGGTAAAAATTAAGTAAATAAAAGGCATCCAAATAGAAAAGGAAGTAAAACTGTTTGCAGATGACATGATCTTCTATGTAGAAAACTCTAAAGATTCCACATACATACACAGAATCTGTTAGAACTAACAAATGAATTCAGCACAGTTATAGGATAAAAAACCAATACGCAGAAATCATTTCTATATACTAATGATGAACAATCTAGAAAAGAATTTAAGAAAATGATTCAACTTACAATAGCACCAAAGGAATAAAACTTAGAAATAAACATAAGCAAAAGACTTGTACACAGTGTACTTGTACATTGAAAACTACCAAAATGTTGGTGAAATCAAAGAAGACCCAAATAAATGTAAAGATATTCAACATCCCCATGTTCACGAAGGGAAGACTTAATATTAAGATGTTAATAGTACCCGGTGGTTTATAGATTTAATGTAATGCCTATCAAATTCTTAATAGCAGTTTTTGCAGGAATATAAAAATCCATCATAAAATGCATACGGAATCTCAAGGGACTCTGAATAGGCAAAAACGTCTTGAAAAAGAACAAAGTTGGGTCTCATACTTCCTGATTTGAAAACTTATTACAAAGCCATAGTAATCAAAACAGTTTAGTACTGACATAAAGACAGAGATACAGAACAAGGCAATGTAACAGAGATTTCAGAAATAAACTCCTACTCATGCGGTCAAATGATTTTCACCAGGGGTACCAAGACCATTCAATGGGGAAATGATAGTCTTTTCAACAAATGGTTCTGAGAAAACAGGATATCCAAATCCAAAAGAATAAAGTTGGATTCTTACCTTGTTCAATACATAATATTTGAAAATTAACTCAAATTGGGTTAAAGACCTAAAAATTAAGAGTCAAAGTATAAAAGTCTTCTGGGAAAAGTTTCATGACATTCCCGGATATTACATTAAAAGTATAAACAACAATATAAAAACAAGATTATGCCTGAAAACTTCCGTGCATCAAAGAACCCAATTAACAAAATTAAAAGAGAACCTATGGGTTGTGAGAAAATGTTTACAACTCATATATCTAATAAGAGGTTAATACCCAGGATATATAAAAAAAACTCTTACAATTCAACAACAAACAAACCCAAAGAGTTTGATTAAAAAATAGGCAAAAGGCTTGAACAGATATTCCTCCAAAGAAGGTATGCAAAGAGTCAACAAGCAAATGAAAAGATGCTCAGTAGCACTAACCATTAGGGAAAGATGAATCAAAATCACAATGAGGTACCATGTCACAGTCATTAGGATGACTATGATTAAAAAACAAAAACAAAAACAAAAAACTCCAGAAAATAACAAGGGTTGATGAGCATATAAAGAAGTTGGAACCTCTGCACTGTTAGTGGGAACAGAACATGTTACGGCGGCTATGGAAAACAGTATGTCAGTTTCTCAAAAATTTAGGCATAGAATTATGATGTGATTCAGCAATTCCATTTCTGGGTATATACCCAAAATAACTGAAAGCAGGGTCTCAAAAAGATATTTGCATTTAAAATTTTTTAATTGAAGTTTAGTTGACATACTAGTTTCAGGTGTACAAAAGCTTAAATAATAAAGAAAAAAAAAAAGAAAAAGGTATTTATATACCCATATTCACAGCAGCCTTATTCACAATAGCTGAAATGTAGAAGCCACCCAAGAAATATCCAATAATGAACAACCAGAATGTGGTATACCCATATAATGGGATATTATTCAGCCTTAAAAAAGGAAGGAAATTTTGACATATGCATACAATACCAATGAATCTTGAAGACATTATGCTACGTGAAATCAGTCTTTCACAAAAAGATGAGTACTGTGTGATTTTACTTGTATGAGGTGTTTAGAGTGGTCATAATCATAGAGACAGAAAGCAGAATGGTGGTTGCCAGGTGCTGGGGGTAAGGAGAGAAGGGGGAGCTGTTTAACAGACTTCCAGTATTGCATGATGAAGAGAGTCCTGGACACAGGGTTGTACAACAACGTGAATGTATTTACTACTACTGAACTGAGACTAAGGAGAGGCGCCGGGGTGGCTCAGTCAGTTGAGTGTCCAACTCTTAATTTTGGGCTCAGGTCATAATCCCATGATTGTGGGATCATGCCCTACGTGGGGCTCCATGTTGAGCCTGGAGCCTGCTTGGGATTCTCTCTCTCTCTCTCTCTCTCTCTCTCTCTCTCTCTCTGCCCCTCTCCTCTTCTCACACATGCTCTCTCTCTAATAATTAATTAATTAAAATTAAAACATGACTAAGGAGGTAGCATTTACATGATATGTATTTTACCACAACATAGAAATCAATAGGAAATGGAGAAATGTAACTATAGATTAGACATTTAATAGATTAAGAAATTCCTATTAATTTTCTAGATAGCTAAAGTACTGGGTACTATCTACTATTTCTATGCTAAAAAAATATTTAAATGTTTTTATTTATTTTTGAGACACAGAGAGACGGAGCATGAACAGGGGAGGGGCAGAGAGAGAGGGAGACACAGAATCTGAAGCAGGCTCCAGGCTCTGAGCTGTCAGCACAGAGCCCGACGCGGGGCTTGAACTCACGGGCTGTGAGATCATGACCTGAGCTGAAGTCGGATGCTTAACCAACTGAGCCACCCAGGCGCCTCCAGCTAAAAAATTCTTTTAATGGAGTCTTAAATACATATTGAAATACATATTGAAATATATACAAATCAAGTAACATATCTGGGATCTGCTTTCAACAATCATAGGAGAGATCAGGGCAAGGGAGGGATGTGGTGAGGTTACAGGTATAATAAGATTAACTAGGATTTGATAATTGTTAGTTTAGAGGTGACACTGAGTTCCATTATGCTATCCCACCTACTTTCGTGTTTAGAAGTTAGTATAAAAAATTTTTTTAAATATATAAAAAATATTCACCAAGACGTGATTGGTTGTCTTTGGATAGTGCAACTATGAGTATTTATTTTGAAAATGTAAGGCACATTCAAACCATACTTTTAAAATGTCAAAAAAAATTATTTTTAAGTCAAAATTGCAAATGGCCTGCCAAGTTCCTCCATGTATTACCATTTATTGAAAAGAAGGTGCTATGACTGGCTTGGTAATCCTCACCCAGGCTTAAGTGATCTTTAGAATATACACAGAATCTATGTCAGACACTGCTTTGCCTATGTTAGCTCTATTAATTTTTATCACATGAGATGTTTTTTTCCAGAAAACCAGGAAGCTCCTACATCTGTAATTGAAGCCACAGGACCTATGTCTCATACATTGAGGACTGGCGGTGTCACATTGCATGCTGATCTGGTGCAAAGGAGAATTCCCAGTGTAATTTAAGAATAGCAGTAACCCTAGAAGCATCTCATTTAGGGCCTCTGGCATTTACTTTTTGGTTGCATGGCTCCCATGGATCCTGATTTTTTTTTTCTCATCCACAGTACTAGCTTTATCATTTGGCACTCCACTATTGGCTATTTCTTACTACTAGTTAATGCTTGTCACGACTAACACAAGGAGACTTGTTTCTTTCCTAATATTGTTATTCCTTTGGAGATTCTGTGGTTTGACATAAATTTTGTGGATTTATAGTGGCATTAGTTTAGAACGATTTTGCCCCGATGACAGACTACTGTTGAAGATTCACTCATTCTCCATCAATAGCCTCCATCATTAATTTATAAGCTCCCTGCAGGCAGGAATTGTGGCTAGCACCACTATACTAATATACAATCATTGTTCAATAAATTATGAAAGACTGACTTTCTGAATGACTTGTTAATGTCAGGCCAGGAAACAAAGGGTGGGTGGCCAGGTGTGTATCTTGCGTACTGTAGCCCATATGACATGGGAGGTTTTGTGTGTGCAACGTGAGAAGGGTGCCATTTGGTAGTACAGTTTTCTGAATTACTTCATGGACATTTTGAGTGATCATTACCCACAACTAAACTAGTGCTATAAGGATAACGTACTGACTGAAGGCCTTCTATTATGACAAGTTCTTTTGATAGAGTCTTAAATTTGGGGTGGTCCTGGCATGGAGACCACGTGGTATTAGCAGGGTACCTTAGCCAATAGGGACACCAGGCTGAATTCCTCCAGGTCCCTGCTCCTAGTTGTGGGGGGAGGGGGCAGCAGTGGGTAATTTCCTACACGACTTTTGCTTTATTCCAGGGACCAGGTTGAAGTTCATGCTTCTCAGATTATTTTGTTGCCCTTTTAGGTGGAGAAATATAATAGTTACATCTGCCTTGCTAATTCTGTTATTTGTATATGATATTTGATCTTAACTATCTTTTAAGTAAGCGCTGCAAAAAATATATGAAGGGTCATATGCACTCATCCCCAATTCTCACTTCCTAGCTTCAAATGGCAATTTAACCTATTTTTAAGGCCAAGCATGAACCATCCCCATACCCACCCCTCTCTCTCTCTCTCTCTCTCTCTCTCTCTCTCTCTCTCACACACACACACACACACACACACACACACACACACACACACACACACACAGAGTCTGATTCAAAATTATTTTCTTAACCTATTTTCATTTACTTTCTCAAAAATTGTACTTTTCAGAGTGTCTGAGTGTCCGTGGTCCTTTGAGCCTCAAAATAGAAAGTTTAAAGAAAACCTATTTATCTCTTCTTGGGACTTTTGAATAGGATCTAGAATGTTTTCTGAGTATAAAAATAAAATGCTTTCTTCTTTCCCTAGAAATCTTAAAGCTAGCCATTCACCTAACCATAAAAATATCCCTTCCTTTTATGTCAAAGATATATCCCTTTTAACACATTCCTTGTATTAAAAGATATATCCCTAGATTTTTAGTTTTAAAAATGCCACAAATGCCAAATATTACATCAGATCATGTACAGTCCAAAGAGAATAACCATGTCACTTCAATTTTACTATAAGAACAACTAAAAAAAATCATACCAAATGTTAATAAGGAAGCAATTTCTTTTTATTGCTTAGATATACTGGTAAAGCAGGAAGAAAAAAAAATCGTTCCTATTTTTAATGTAACTCTGGTTCCTACTGACACACTCTTGTATATTTTGCCCTTTTATTCCTTTTCTTTTACTATCTTATTTTTCTAAACTGAAAAGAAAAAAATAATAATGGTAAAATAAACCAAGCAAACACAAAGGCAATTGAAGTTTGTCCAACTTAAATTCTTTGAGACCTTTAAGAAATATTTTAACACCTAAGTCACTGTTCCACTTTTAGATAGCTACAGCATTCTGAATTAGTAATTGGGTTCTACAAAGTACATACTGTGTTGGGGATTTATTTTGGGGGAAGTTAAAAAAACAATAGTATTACTTTTAAATTTTAATCTATTACTGTTTTTAATTTATAAGCACATTTTAAATACGTGATAAACATCTTTTGTATCTCTCCTTTTTCAATATGTACCCCATTACATTTAGAAGATCAAATCTATACACGCTCCTTACATCTATGAGATCAAATCTACACACACTCCTTACCTCTATGAGATCAAATCTACACAACCCCTTTCTTTTTTGGATCAAAAAAAGATATATCCTATTTAAACAACTGCTGTTTAAAGAATTAATCTTGGGCTAGAAAGAGTTACTACAAGGTGGTTCAACGATTTCAAAAGTACAACTAGTTCCTCAGGATATGGTACTTGCATTTTGAGGTTGTAGAACAAAGGATAAGGTTCCTAAATTCTATCTGTACTGATCCTACGTGGGCAGCTAAGCCTCCCCCGGCCAGCAATTACTCTGTTGTAGTGGCCCAGTGAGGTGTGATGTTAACAACGCGCGCAGGTTTATGAGGATTTGTTGGTCAATGTGAAAATCTTATAAAGTATGCTCAAGTTGACAACACATCTTTGGGCAGCATCAGCCAAATGAAGGCAAAAATACCTGTTTTGGAGCCCTTCAACCAGTCCTTATTTAGAATGCTAACATTACAACCACAAACAAGGCCTGGATGTCATTTAAAATAAATTCTCATTCAGGATCTTTCGTTTTGGGGGAAAAGAAGTTGAAAAACAGGAATGGGCACTCTGAGTACAAGAGGGGCCTATTTTCAGGGCCCCATGCTGGCTGCTCATCAGGGATGGATGAAAGATAAGATTCGGAAAATGAGCTTCCTTATCTGAGAGAAGCGAAAAATGTATGCAAAAATGTTATTTCTTTTAAAAAAATATCTCTGGAAGTGTTACGTAAGTGATATATACAACCTGTGAGACCCAAAGTTTTCATTGTCTTCTTTCCACCTGTCTAACGTCATCAATATGATCAATGGAATATTAACTTTTTGTAATTTTAGAAGCTCCTATCCCTGAGCAGCCGACATGAAATGCCAAGTTTTAAGAGTTGGGTGTAGTTTTGATGCCAGTTAAAGAATAATGTGGATTACCATGAGAGAGTGTGTACACATGAAAAATAAACCACGGTTGAACTACTGACTGAATGATTAAAACAAAACAAAACAAAACAAAACAAAAAAAAAACAAACCCCAACTTGTGGTGGGGCTAATCAGGTCATTTTTACTGATTAGACATGTGACACCCGACTGCTTTAATTTTCTCTTTACTTCAGAGACTCTCTTTCAACATCATGAAAAGAATACCCACGTGGAAAATAAGAAAAAGAGCTTCACCATTCCGAAGATTAATTTTGATTGTGGAGAAAGCCCAATGAATCCCAAACATGGGACAACAGCCAAGCAGTGGTACAAAGTGGGAGGGAGAAGAATAAAACCATAGGAGACCCAGCCAAATTGGCCTCAACACATAGGGACCCACGCAGTGCCAACGAAAGCCTAAACAGCTAATCCAATCCAAAGACCTATCTAGATTTCATTTGTAACCACTCTCCTATCTCTCTCTTTCCTAGTGTTACAGCCATTTCCTTAGGCCTCTTTTTATTTCCTACCAGGAGGACTGTGATAATCTATTGTGCTATCGGGCTAATCTTCCAAATTGTACAATTCCATCATATCACTCCACTGTTTTAATACTGTTCATGGCATCCCCACACCTACAGCACAAAATTGGGACACTCAATGCTCCCTGTGATACTCCTTTGAGGGCGATGGACCAATCACAAGACTAGCCTGTATTCCTGATGTTTTCCGTTACTAGATGTACTGCCTTGGGCCAATCATTTAATTTTTCTGAGCCATTTCCCTCAATGGTTATGCTCTGCTTCCACCTGTCTCTCTGCTTCCTGCAACAACAAAACGCTGTATTCCTTACTGCCCACTCCCTTCTCTGAATCCCCACAGTAAGCAAAAGCTCTTATTTATGGAGTGCTTGTAAGTATTTTTCTATGTGGCTTACATAGTTCTCCTAATAGTGTTGTGATTGCTTTCATTCTATAGACGGAAGATTAAGATGAACCGAGTGAGACTCAGAGATACAAGGTGCTTTTCCTGAGGCCACAGAGCAAAGGAGGTCCCAAGCTAGTGGGGGCAGGCTGGTCATCATGGTTGGGAAGCTGTGATGCTTTATGTTCAATCCTTGCATTCTCTTTCACAGGCCTGAAGAAAAACAAGGCCATATGCAATAAGGGAGCAGGAACACACATTTCACTTACTGACAGCGGAAGGGGGTTGCAGTTAGGGAAAGAGAACAACCGTCAAGATAAGGACGAAGAAATGAATGGAGGAGGATCTTTCAGCTGATAGTCAACAACACTGTCTTTTTGAGACCAATGAAAAGCTGAAAGCAAAACGAAAAAAAAAAAAAAGCTTTTTTTTGAGTTTAGATTCCACGTCATTCTGTAGTATGCAAAAGTTATACTTGAAACCATGAATTACTTCATCATTTTGATCTAATTCAGCACTTGATATGCAGAGAAAACATAAAATCAGGAAACCTTCCTCTGGGATTGAACTGGCCACTCATGATTCTTGGGCACACGGGTCACACAGTCGTCGGGCATTGCTCTGCTGCGGTGGGAAGTGTGCTTTGGGTTTCGCTCACTTATCAAATAGTTCTTCCCTGACAACTGTGGTTGCTGCTGCTGCCCCCTGTCACCACAACACACTCTGTTTCTTCCTGGGCACACAGCTAGGCTACATGTATTTCCCAGCCTCCTTTGCACCGGGCCACGAAAGCCTGGTCCATCTAGTCTCCCATCCATGCTCCTCCTGCTTTTTTTCTCCCTGTGGGTTAGAAAGCTTAGGACAGTGATTACACAAGCCTCAGAAGCTGGACGTGAGATGGCACAACCATTATCAAACCTTGCCTAAACCAAGTCACCTGGAAAATCCACTTGAGACCACGAAATAAGAAAGAGATCCATTTCTGTGGTCATGACATATGGGGCCTATTTGTTACAGCCATTTCACCTACCCTAACAGATTCCTGTGCTGGCTTGTGCTTCACTGGGGGCCCAGATACAGACACACAAGATCTGCACTGAGTTTACAATCTAGTCGGCCAAAGTGTGGGTGTCACTGAATTGTCCTGGTGTCCTGGGGGCAGGGGCAAAAATGAATCAACACAAAGTTCAGAGCAGGATCTAGAGTAGAGGCAGGCACACTTCTTCCTCTAAAAGGACAAATATTATAGGCTTTGCAGTCCATATAAAGTCTCTGACACATATCCTTTCTCTTTTTCATAACCCTTTAAAAATTTAAACAACATTCTTAGCTTGAAAGACTACAAAAACAAGCCATAAACCAGATTTGGCCCATGGGAGATGGTCTGTCAGTTCCTAGCCTAGACCCTTGGTCTAGATTTTTTAAATCCCCAGGAAGAAAAATATTTCATGACATATGAAAATTACATGAAATTCCAATTTGGAAGTGTAATTTTTATTGGAATACAGATACATTTATTTGTCTATTGTCTGTGACTGCTTTTGCACAAGTAGGGCAGTGCTGAGCAGTTACGAAGGTACATGGCCCATAAAGCCTAAAATGTTTATTACTTGACCCTTTAACATTTTTGGTAAAGGCGCAGGTAATAAATGTTTGCCAACCTCTGGTGTGGAGCTTCCAATTGAGAGATTACTCTGTTTCCGTACCCAGATCCTCTATAACCCAAGGAGGACACTAGATGTCCACTGCTTTGGTGCCATGCCAAGAATTCCACATGTATACCAGCCACCATGGAAGAAGATCATGCCTCAAAAGATTTTGGAGTTTAGTGTTTCATTCTGAAACAGGGTTTAGAAGAGCAACCTTTACCGGTTAGTGGGAGTGTTCTAATGAAATGGGCTCAGAGCTGTTTTCCCTGCTCAACGTCCTGAATGATTACAGTATCTACTCACTAGGGAGGCTTAGCTGACCTAAATTCATACTGGCAACTAGCATCCTTCTAGAAGCCTGGTGCAGTATATAACTAATGTTTAGACAGCAGATACAAGATCAATCAGTGACATATGCTGTTTTCTTTATTGAGTCATTGTTATTAATAAGACATACAGCTGGGCCCTTTAAGTTCAGGACACAACTTAGATCCCTCTTCCTCTGGCTTTACTGAGATATAATTGACACAACTGAATTCTTAAAGCAATTCTGAAGGTCAAGTGGCTAGTTTTATAGAAGAGGAAACTAGGGCTCAGTGTGAATAAACAATTTACTCCGGCTCAAAGAGCTGAAAAGTCAGAGCTTGGGTTTGAGGCTAGATCTGTATGAATTCAAATCTGATGCTTTCAATCACACCATAGGCAGATCTCCTATTGGTACTTCATAAATCTATTTTTTCATATCTATTAATTTATTTTGAAAAAGAAAAAGAGGAGGGAGATGGGCAGAGAGAGGAAGAGAGAGAATCCCAAGTAGGTTCTGTGCTGTCAGTGCAGAGGCTGATATGGGGCTCAATCTCACCAACCATGAGATCATGACCTGAGCTGAGACCAAGAGTCAGAGGCTGAACCAAATGAGCCACTCGGGCTCCCAGTACTTCATAAATTTAAAGGTATTTCTACACGTTACTCTTGGCCACTACACAGGATTCGAGGTTTTGTTTTGTGGTGGTTGTTGCTTTGACCGTCAAGTTTCAACTATGTTACAACAGAATTAGTATTTATTTTATACCAGACATTTGGTCTCTAACCTCTTCCAAGACTGAGTGTCCTCATCCGTAAAATGGGCTTGGCAGTAGCAGTTTCAGAGTTCTAATGTTGAATTAAACAAGTATGGGGTACACAGGAAATTCTTAATAAGCCGGGCCTCCAGTTGAAAATGCTAAGCTTTATGCTGTCTTAAGTGTTCATGTTTAGGCTTCTGTGTACAATGTGGAGTAAAGCTCAATGTCTTTAGGACCTGTTCTAGCCCAAATCCATATCAGACACCGGTGTTAAGAAACAATAAAAATAAAGTAGTCAAACCATGAAGCTGTTGGCTATAGGTATCTTGGGGAGTCCTCCCACAAGGTGGAATCATGCTTGGGACATCAACACAACACTTACTTGAAATGTAAGTTTGGGGTATGTGGTTCAGTATTAACAATAGGACTATACTGTCTATTTTTAAAAGGGCATTCAATGAAAAAAAATCAAAACTAGTTTTCTTCAGTGAAATTGAGGAGTATGGATTTCGTTTGAAAGCAACTTTGAAAAACGCATTAAACAACAACAACAAAAAAGCCAGGATGGATATTTTTAACAACAGCTGAATGTATGGTCACATACCAGGGACTTCATTTTCCTGCTATTACACTTTTGCTTTTCTCTTCCCTAGCCAGGCCTGTCATGTACCCAGCAGCCTCTTTTTGTTCCCATCACCTTTGTTACAAAACACTTCCTTATAATGCCCGACATGCCTGCTTCCCACAGCTAGAATTACATGGAAGGTGGGACATTCTCAAACTTTTTTTGTACATATTGCTGTAACATGCCCTAATTTTGCATTATATCAACCAGATCCTGTATCCCCTTACTGAATGGCCTACTCATTGGGTCGCCTAAGCTACTGTGACTAAGCTACTTCTCAAGTATCTGGTTCCCATAGAGACAGAAAAGCTATCACATGGTCAGGCATTCATTTCTTTATATGCCTGTAGAATAAGGAAGGCCCAACCACACGCTCCCTTCACAATGCTTGGGGACGCCACTGAAACTATGTTCCAAGAAAGAAGGCTTGCCCTTCAACTGCCTTAAGACTTCTCTCCCTAGTGCCTTGAGGAATGAAAAGGGGGCAAAGTTCTCCAATGAGCTTGGTTATTATCACTGTTTGGAAGGATCCTTGTTGAAACGCACAGTTTTACAAGGCATGATTACCAGATTTGAGAGCAAAATCTTCCCGTCTGTAAAGTTCTCTAATAAAGAGAATAAACAAGCTTCTTTGCATGCCTCAGGCTACAACTCAACATCCTCAGCAATGTGTCTTCAGAAGGGATGCCACATGACATCGAGACAACAGGTGGTTAGCACAAAGAGGGTGTTCACAAATATTTAGGATGAAATCACACTGAGAGTATCTGAGGAACTTCTGATCCTGAGCTGTGTACTGTCACTAAGCCTGTCATCTGAAGGCCTGTCCATTTCCTCGTGTCCCAGGCTCACCTTCCATCCACCTTCTTGCCTGATCCAAGTGGATGTCTTCCCCATCTCAACAAATACATGACTAAGCTGCCCAGCAGCTCAGGGAAAAACAAAAACAAAAACAAAAACAAAAACAAAAACCTGGGAATGATTTTTTCACTCCTCTTTATTACTTACTGTGCACCAGCCCAAACCAAATCCTTTGCAAATCCTATTTCTCTACTTGCAACAGAATCCAGGATCCAGTGAGTTCTCTCCATCTCTATTGCTAGTATATCGGGTCACCCCCAAAACCACTCTGTTCCCCAGTCTTCTCTCCCCATCATTAATTGTCCACAGGCAGCCCAAATAATGTAAAAATCTAAATCAGATCTTGCCATGTCTTCCCTTGAAGTCCTCCAATGAGTTCATATGCCATGTGTAACGACATTGACCCTCCTGACATGGCTCACGCTTGCCCTCATCCCGGCCCACATCTTGACTCGGCATCTCCATCACTGAGCTCAGCCACCTGGCCTCTGTCCCTCAAACATCAAACCCTTTCCTGCCCTGCCTTCATTGCTTCCTCTGCTTAGAACTCTCTCGTGACGGTCACATTACCAACCAGCCTTTTAGTCATTTGGACCTCAGGTTCAAATCAAAGTCATGCTCAGGAAGACCTTCCCCAACCAGGCTTCCTGAAATTAGTTTCTCCCTGACCTCTGTTAACTTACATTTAAATATTTCAGATCACCTATAAAGACTATAGACACTTGGTTTTTGGAAATTATAGGAGATAAAACTTTTCATCACATGCCTTAGTATGAGAAAACTATACAAACTAACAAACAAAATACTATTTGATGCAGCCTCAAAATACTAATGGTTGACACTTTTAAAAATAAAATTTGTGGTACTTGTTTTGTTTAGATATCGTTGAGAATCTGAATAAGAAAGTCTAAGCTGCCAGGGGTTTCTAGGTTAGGTGTGAATGCGCAGACCAATAATTTGTGGCCAGGGACTGACATGAGGTCATTAGGTCACGGGATGCTCACCATCTTGCCCTAAGCTGGCCCTTTTCAGTGGTGAACAAAGCCTTGATCAAGTCAACTATCAATTTGGCCTTTAATGAGAAAGCTCTTAAAGACTGGAGACTTTCTGGATGGTTTTCAAATGCTGGTATTCTAAGCGGATGCTCTTTTCAATACTTTTGTGTGAGTTCCAGGAGCCAGCTTTCTTCCTTAGGAGTTAGTTGGAGGGACCTTAAAATAGTTAAGAAAATCTTTGAGATTCTTCCTACTAACCACACATTGACATTTCATCTATTAATTTTTAGCTTTTAAGTAGTAATTTTTGTAGAAATGGGAATGGTAATAGTACTCATAGAGGGAATAATACAAAAAAACACCACAGCTAATATTTGCTGAATCCCTATTATGTGCTGGCCACAAAGCAGAGACTTTGTTTGAATGACTAATTCTGTGGCTTTATTTTTTTTTTTTAATTATACTATATTTTTGTTAACTGTCTTCTTCTCATAGAAACTCTAACCATAAGATGGGGCATATTGTGTTTTACAGATATCTTATTTCTTCTTATTAAATTTTTTCATGTTTATATTTGGAGAGACAGAGCACGAGTCAGAAAGGGGCAGAGAGAGAGGGAGACCCAGAATCCTAAGTAGGCTCTAGGTTCTCAGCTGTCAGCACAGAGCCCAACACAGGGCTCCAGCTCACGAACCATGAGAATATGACCTGAGCCGAAGTCATACGCTTAACTTACTGAGCCAGCCAGGTGCCCCCAGATATCTTATTTCTAAATTTTTTTTTAATATTTATTTATTTTTGAGAGACAGAGTGAGACAAAGTGAGACTGGGGGAGGGGCAGAGAGAGAGGGAGACATAGGATCCGAATCAGGCTCCAGACTCTGAGCTGCCAGCACAGAGCCCAACGCGGAGCTCGAACCCACAGACTGTGAGATCATGACCTGAGCTGAAGTCGGACGCTCAACCGACTGAGCCACCCAGGCGCCCCTCTAAATAGAAATCCAAAGGGTGGAATATTCTGGAATATTTTTGCTCTTACAAACGTGCATATTTTCCAGCCTTTTTGGGGGGTGGTATATGTAACTTCAGGGTTATGAGAAGGAAAGCTTCACTATAACGCTCAATGGATAGTTCATCAAATTTCACTGTCAAACTATACCTACAGGGCAGGCACTCAATATACGTTTATTGAAATAAGTATTGTTTGAAAGAATGGGTACCGGGATAAAATCTGTAATGAGAGCATGATGCACGTTTTGTGTTTTAACATTTAATTGCGATGAACAACCAGAGTCACCAAGACACAAGAATTCAGTTCCTAAGGCTCTGAACCGATATCTTCACAGATTTAAAACCTGTAGTATTGTTTCTTTAATGATGGAAAAAAATGAGAAATATCGTATTCACATATTCAATTACCTATAGCCACTTTAACTAACATGGTTTTGGTGTGGGAAAGGTTCATGAAGCCACCAAGGAAGAGATCAAAAAGAATTTCCAAGGATTTGGGGAAACCCGAAAACAGAACACCGAGGCTGAATTTCTACTCACGGAAGGTTGTCTGTAATATTATTTTTTACCTACCACACCAGAGGTAAGTATTGTAACAACTTAAACATTGATGTATTGGTCCTATTGTCATTCAGAGGCCCAGTTTTATATACCATTCACATAGATTTAGCTCATAGCAAAGCGACTTTTAAAGACATTCTTAACAGGTGTTTTGAAAATAAAATACTAACTCGGCTAATCACTGAAGACAAGAACATGTGAAATACTGGCTCCCCCGAATATGTTGTTGCGAATAAAAACCAACAAAATTGAATGACTCACATAAAAAATATAAAACAAAATATTTTTCCATATAACCTATATGAAAACGATCTCCTCTTGCTCATTTATATGTTTTTGCCTTACACATATATCTGTATCCATAAATTCAGTTGTTCTCCAGTTCATATTTTAAATTTATTATTTAAAGTTAAACCACATCCCTGTCTGGATAAAAGTTCAATTCTAGACATATATACTCTAAAGAAATTAAAAACTGTTGTCTCTCGGTACTCACCCTCCC
The DNA here is from genome assembly GCF_024362965.1 of Panthera pardus. Classification (NCBI taxonomy): domain Eukaryota; kingdom Metazoa; phylum Chordata; class Mammalia; order Carnivora; family Felidae; genus Panthera; species Panthera pardus. The sequence goes on from NW_026527002.1 coordinate 21,062,043, forward strand.
ATATCTGTTGGCATAGGACCCAGTAAGCAAGGAATGGAAAACAATGATTGTCTCGTCCAAGTCCCAGATGAACACCCTCTACAAAGGAAGAACCAAATCAGGATGTCTTTCCCTTGGTTGAGAAACCTGTGATTCAGTTAACTTCAACATAAATAAGCAGTCTTGAAATAGAAGACAAAAGAAAAATCTGAATTTTTAAAAATGTTTTAAAATACAACTCTTCCAAAGAGTATCTCCCAGCTTTTCTCCAGTTATAACCTCAGATGGTGTGTAGAACAATTATATTAGTGACATCGATACAAGCATGGGCAAGAAATAATAATGTATGTCCTTTCTACTTCTGAACTGACGATTCACAGTTCTCCCTTCTGAAAAAATGAAAAATGAGTTAAAACTAGTCTGTTCACAACTTATTGAGACAGAGCGGGGGCAATCAGTTAAACATCATTCCATTTTTCTTTTTCTTATCTCTTCTCTCTGCTTATTAAAGTGTTAAAATAACAAATCTTAGGTTTCTTTTTTGTCAAGCCAACTGTTAAAAAAAATGCACATAAAACCTAAAACTTCACATCATCTACTCACCTTATGCTACCTTTGGACTGTTATCATGCAGTTGGGTTATATATTGTTCCTGCCTGTTTTCTTCAGATTATAAAACTTAGGCAGACACATCGCATGTGCTCTTAACACACTCTTGAGATATTTGGAATTGGATTTGAAGGAATTCATTTCAAAAACGTCTTTGAGATGCCACAAAGGCTTCTGAAGCATACATTTCTTCTTCTCCTTTCCACTCACACCAGTATATATTCATACACATAGGTTCTGCTGGGAAATTTTCGTCTTTTCAGCCAAAATAATCATGTTTCCCACCATCAGCTTTCACTTGGCAAAACCCAGAAACTTAATTGCAGTGGATTCAAAGCTATGAAATCTACCCTTTAAGGTTTTATTTAATCCCTCCTGCTTTTGAACTCCACCAAAACAGGTCTCATAAGACAATTGCCATTTCAGTTTAGAACATCCCAGGTTTTCCTTTCTCATATACCTAAGTGTGTCTTTAATTTTCAAAGTGGATTTTATTAATCACTTTTAGTATGACACTTAACTGAAATGGCAACGATATAGAGCAGTACAAGAGAATTTTGTTCAAGCAGAATTATATACTTTACTGTATTTCCTTAGAGAGAAATAACCGGATGCTTTGCACGTAGTTAAAATGGAAGAGAAAACAGAAATAATTGTTTTTACTTACAATCAACATGAAAGAGGGAAAAAAAATGCTTTACTTACAATTAACATAGGGAAAAAAAGCAGGAACAAAAGCATTTGGGTATCTTGATCACAGCCTATTTACATGGCGTGTGTACAGAACCATCATTTAACTACCAAGATACCTTGTTATTTACTAGGTCATTGTCAATGACATACCTCAAGGTCAGAATCTGGGGGAGGTGAAGGATTATTGTTTCTTCGGCCCCGTCCACGTGACTTCCCATCTGAACCTCGACGCAATCGATCGGAGTCTGAATCTTTAATGGGTGTTGATGGGCTGTGGATTGTACTGTACTCTGCAGAAATACAGGAAGGTCTTTTATCTTCTGGTTCTATTACCATGGTGTCAAGATCAACCTTGTTTCAACTCATGGGGAAGTCTGAAGAGCAAAGCGCATTTCATTGTGCTCACATTCATTACCTTTTACTTGCACTGATAAAAAATGTGTGAGATACTTGATTCCAAGAATGCACTCTTTTGAAAGAAACGCGTGATCAGAAATGAATAAAATTTAATTGAAGGTGTGGAAGACAGCAGGTGGAAAACTAGTTGCCTAGTTTCTCTTAGTGGTTCTCCATGAGTAGACAATGCTCCCTCAACCCTATTTCCACATCCATCTCTCTCTCTCATTCTGCAAACAGTGTCTGGCCATGCTGAGAGGTTCACACATTTGCCTTACTAACCGCTCTCCCACCTACAAAAAGGCTCCTGGTTCACAGAAAGAAAAGAAAAATCAGCTCTGGGGCAGGAAAAACCAAATCACCAGGCAGATTTTTCTTTGAAAATTTCAAAAATCTCCTTTTTTCCCCTCATTTTATGTGAGAACAAGGGAGTGATAAGATAAGGAAGAATAGATATATGGGCAATGCCAATACTCTGCACAGCATCTGTCTCAGTCTCTTTGAACCAAAAGTCTCAAACGGACAGCACATTCAAATTGCTCACCTGGGTAACTCAGAGAAACCATGGAAATAATTACATAGAAAATACAAAATAAAGAACAACTTCCAACCAGCTAGAAGAATGGCTAAGTAGTGACTGTGGAGATGGGGGAGGGGGAACTCTTACCCTATTTCCAAGTGAACAATAACAACAAAAACCCTAATACTTTTTTTTATCTGATGTTCACACATCAGACAATTTCTACTCCCCCTCCCAAATTCCAGATGTGCCCAGTGTGTTGCCTCTCCTCCCCAAACTCTTTGCCAGATTTCTCTCCTAGATATGGGTTGGAATCTCTCAGGCTAGTATGAGGAATGGTAATTCTCACTGAGATGCTGTTGATACTAAATCTCAGCAAATAGAAAAGTATTGAGGACAAGTGAATATCTGGTAGCCTTTGTTATTGTACTATCGTCCTCAACTGTACCAACAAGGCCAGCCACGTGTCCAACCATGTGGTCTCAATATTACTTCCAAGTTTAAGCCTTACGAGTCTGGATGGATAGGAATGGACTTTGACAGAGTAAATTCCATTTCTAAATCACATGAAACAGCCCTATACCTCTTGTTTAATTTTAAAACCTCAACAGATTCCTATCACTTTTAGATGAGACTTTATGTCCTCTGCAATAGCAAACAAGACAGCAAATTTCCTCATATAGACCAGTCATGGATCCTTGTACCAAGACGCCACCATAATGGCACAGTCAATTATGGCCAGAAGGTCCAGAACAACTCCACTCCCTAGGTCGACATATGTAGTTACAAGGGATGCATTTTTGAGCTAACTCACTCACCTTAGGAACTATTAGAATACAGTGCTGGCTGGTTACAGTTTAATGTTTTCGAAATCCACATTAGATCTTTTTCTGGCAGAGGCAGATGACTGTGGCATCTTCTCCTCAAAATTTTCCAAACCAAGCATCTGTCTTCCAAGTTTTATAGAGAATTAGGAGCTCCAAATAAATATGTATTTTTAAGGAGCTCAGTGAGTTCGAAGTTGTGTTTGGAGGAAAAAGGCTCGACCTCCCTTTTCTTTGACAATTCTGTAACTACACCTCCATGCGAACCTGGACAGCCACCATCTAAGACAGAACGCGTGCCAATCTCTCTATAGTAATGTCAAAGCAGAGCATTTGCTTTCAATGGTCACAACTGGCATCTAAATTTGACTCGTATTTCGAGTACTTGACTGCAAAGTCCATCTTGAACTGTGAGCTCTCCAACCTTTGAAGTTCATATTTGACAAGAAGCTAAAAGACATCAAACAACACATCTTATCACATTCTATCTCTTGCCTTGACTTCCAGGTAGTTTAGGGTTAATTTTGTCCTCCAAGTAGTTGACCTTACTTAGGTTTTCTCAGTCTAGATTTCCTATTGATTGCCAATTCCTTTAGTTCTTGGTGTGTATTTCCTTATCCTTGTGTTAAACCCATTTAAATCTTTAAAAAATAATATTCCATCCCCCTTTTTTTGGAAACAAGTGATAATTAAATTGATTACTCACTTCTATAAACCTCCCTACCAAAGAAAAGAAATTCAATGAGTAAAGTATACAGGTAGATTCTTAAATCATCTTATCTAAAGTTTTTTCAGGTGGAGAAAAAGCTCTAAAATATGAACAATATGATACCTTTAAATATTAACACACACACACACACACACACACACACACAACCTTACAGGCCTTAACTTATTAGAAGGAAGATAAAATTTAATAATGCAAGCCAGATTAAAAAAAAAAAATCTCTTCCTCTTTGTTCTATGAGGTGGGATTAAATGCTTCTACTCTCCTAACCAGCTTTGCTGACTCTAACTATTCTCTTTCCTTCTATTAGTACAAAACAACTCAACAAATAATTTAATCTTCTAATCCACTGACATCTCATGTTTCATTAAAACCCTTTCAAAATTATTCAACTTTACCCCCACCGAGATAATGAATGTAAAAATACTCAGAAGAGCATTTATTTCCTCTAACAATGATTACATGCCTACACTCTTCCGGGCACTGTACTAGGAGGCTGAGGTATAATGATGTGCTATATAGATATGGTCTCCTTGGAGCTTAAAATTCAGAGGAAGGCACTGATTTGTGGACAAAAATAAGAGATTAGAAAACAACATAGAAAGGGCTATGGCGTGGGAAAGGTAGAATGCTGAGAGACCACGGGGCAAGTCTATACAACATAGATTTACAGGATTATAGAAGCTTCCTGAAGATGGAAGACAAAGCTACCAGTAAAAATGGAGTATAAATGTTCTCCAGAAAGGCACATGAGCATGTGTGTTGGTGGGGAGAGGGGAGAGAGGGAGACAGAGAAAGAGAGAGAAAGCATGCGCATGAGCATGTTGAAGAACTGAAAAAAACCCAAAAAACAAAAAACCAAAAAACAACCAATCTGACTGACTCTATAGAGGAAAGGTACAGAGAAGAGGTGGAGTTACAGGCAAAGAATTCAGCAAGGGAGTGATGGGAGCAAATTTACACCTTAGATAGAGGACTCTAGCCAGTGTGGCGAGGTAGTGGAGGCAAGTGAAGACTGAGAAGGGGAGACCAGCCAGGAGGATAATTCAGTGACGGTGTTGGCGGCCCATGCAGGTAGTGGACATAGGGAGAGCTACAGATTTGAAGTGTCACTGAGAGGGAAATCGATAACTAATCAGATAAGGGAGGAGGAGGTGCTCATACCAGTGGGTTGGCAACTGGGAAGATGAATATAACCATGAGGTCTGGGATTTGAGAAGAAGGGCTTATAAAGAAGTGTGTAGATGAGCATTTAAAGTCTGCTTTGGACATCTCGAGCTTGAAGAATCTGTGGTATTCATGATGTCCAGCAGGCTGTTAGACTGCCCCATGAGGGATGGGTTTAGGTTTGGAAATTGATGGCGCATAGAATGCAGTTAAAGAAATGGCTGCCATTAAAGACATGGAGTGTGTGCAGAAGGGACGGGCAGGGAAAAATGCGTGCAGGGTGAGGAGGAAAACCAAGGTCAGTGTGTTGTAGAAGAAAGGGTGGGTCAGGAAGGAGACAGTGATCAATAACTTCAGATCAGCCAAGGGATAAGGTAAAGTGAACATTGAATCCAAGCGAACTTTGGATTTAGAGTCAGTTAAGATCTTGGCACACACGGCAAAGTACAGATTTGAGAAGTATTTAGGAGGTAGATTGGTGGGATTAAAAAGGAGAGCTCAGAAGGTACAGGAGTAAACAGGGGTTAAAACTCCTGACATGCTACTGAAGACCCTAAAATGGCCACATTCAATTACTTGAAGTTCTTCATCGTATTTCACTTCTCTGTGACCGTGCTGACCACTGGCCCCTCTCACCTGTGAACACATCAGAGTAATTTGACTTCCCTTTCTTCTGCTTCTCATCCTAGCACTCACGCTATTCCTTCTGTCTCGTTAGAGACCTCTTCCTCTACCTAAGGCTTAAATGTGAGTGTTTTTTGTATTAGTGATACTCAAAGTACTGATCTGGGACAAAACAAGGAGCTTCAGGATGTTAATTAATGCAATGCTTCCTTCATCAAAAGTCTTGCTAAGATTAAAAAGAAAAGTTAAACAGTGTGCCTAGGGATGCAGTTGATTAATCCTCATGTAATACTCAATTAGTGGGTAGACAGCCAGTTGGTGGACTATATTATGAGCAGCAAATACACTGGAATTTTCTCCACGGTCCTCTTATCTCACTACAAGCTCTCAGCAGTGTGTAGTATTGATAAGAGGGATTTCAATGATAACCTCCAGGTTGATTATTCTAAGGCTTCATCTCCTGATCTGTTGACCTGAATATCCTCATTTGCTAGACCTCTCTACCTGATTTTCCATGGGCACCACAACTAAAGTTGTCCCCAAATAGAGCCTCCTTCTCTCTTAAAGTGTCTAATTCAAGGTACCAACATACACTCAGGTTTTCAAGCCAGAAATTCCTTATTCGCCCCATCAAATCAAGACTAAGTTTTGTGTATTTTACCTTCTGAATACTTTCATTCTAAATCCAGGCTCTCATCAGCCCTTTCTTTGATTCTTATAACAGGCTGTTTTCTTTTTGTTTTATTTTTATTAAAAAAATTTTTTTTAATGTTTATTTATTTTTGAGAGAGAGAAAGAGAGAGAGAGAGAGAGAGAGAGAGAGAGAGAGAGAGAGAGAGAGAGAGAAACAGAGCGCATCAGCGGGGGAGGGGCAGAGAGAGAGGGAGACACAGAAACTGAAGCAGGTTCCAGGCTCCGAGCTGTCAGCACAGAGCCTGACGCAGGGCTCAAACCCACAAGCCTTGAGATCATGACCTGAGCTGAAGTCAGACGCTTAACCCAACTAAGCCACCCAGGCACCCCACAACAGGCTGTTTTCAAACTTGCTACCCACAACCTTCCAATTCTGGCCTATACCACCATGCCAAAAACCTTTAAAATTCTTCAGTGTTCCCAAATCCCAGCGTGGAACAGGAAGGACAGTCTGATTTTAGGACAGTGAGCTGTGGACTCAAGTGTCACGTTTCATATCACAATCCCACTGCTTGTTAGCAGTGTGACTGTGCAAGGTATTTACCTTCTCTCTGACTCACTTTTATCATCTGTAACATGGTAACGAATGAGATAAAAGAAAACCAATATGCATGTAAAGGTACTTGGAACTGGGGCATGGCACTAACACTCCATGACATTTGCTACTTGGAAAAAAGAGAAGTTCCACCGAGTCACTCACAGACAGCCTTACCTCCAACTTCTTTCTCCCGTTCACAGTGTATACTTCAGACAGACCCACCTATCTCAGTCCTCTGAATTGTCAGGCTGTTTCATGACTTTGAACATGCTGTTCCCTTTTCTTAGAATGCTTTTCTCAATACTTACAGCCCCTCCCCTGGTCTGTCTGTGAAATTCCTATTAACCCCTTAAGATCAAGTATCTTTGTGAATTTTCTATCTAAATCTGAGTTCTTGTTAGAGGGTTATACAATTTTTGCAATCATTTATGTTCATGGTGGATAATAATTTGAGTTATTTTGAACAAAGGTCCATCACCCCCCTCTTGGAGGACAGAGGCTGGTGGTATTTATTTTGTATTCTGAGAATGCAGTTAGAGCCTAGAGTACCGAGTACATGTTAAAAAAACTGATGATTGAACAAATTGAGGGTTTCTCAAGCTTGGCTTTTGCTCTATTAAATCTATGAAGATTACCTAATTATTCCTACCAGCAAGTCCAAATTTTTAAAACTGAGAAATAGCTGTAATTATTTTTAAAGCTTATTTAAACATTGATGTTTACATATTGAATCATAAAATATTAAAATATACATAAGATCATTAAAATTCTACATTTGTAAGTATTACTGAAGAGTTCCATAAATCCTTCAATATTGAAAAGAAAAACAGAGCTGGAACTTCGAAGATTCCATTTAGTTCCTCTTGGCACCTCTGGTCCCTCTGAGCTCATAACTCCTACTTGGGTCTTAGGGAAGTTTCCCTATTTTTTAGTTGTCAGCCTCCTGGTCTGTCGAGTTGAGGGCACAACCTAGATTACTTAACTTTAAAGTTCTATCATCTACGATGCACAGTATTCACCAAATCTTCCTAAATGTTAGCTTTTAGTCTTTCCCTCTTAAATAGTCACTTTCAGACCAATCTGTATAAAATACCTTGGCAACTCAGAATCCATCAGGGCTTACTGCCTACTGTACAAATTCCTTACCTAGTTTTATTTCTCATGTTGTCTCTCCACATGTTAGTTCCTTTCCTATACATATAGCCAAGCAGTTTTCAAAACGATTGTATCAATTTGAATTGTGTCAGTTTTACTACAGCCTTACACGTAATGGTTATTACGGTTTTAAAGAAGTCCTTGCTATTTTATCAGGTGTAGAACAGTAGTGATTTTCATTGGGACATCCTGGAGATACTTACAGATACGTGCTTTAAAAAGTCTATTTCCATTTATGAACTGTCCCAATCTTCTGCAAAATTTTTATATTCCTTTACTGATTAGTATAAAAGTTTTAACCTCTTTTTCATTTTGCAGGCACTTTTCCATTCTTGAGAGCTCCTTAAATTATGCTGATATTGTCTTAAATTATGTCTTCCTTTATAGAAGTTTTTTTATTTTTATGTAGTCCTGCTGCACAGCCTGTTGGCCTGGTTGGCTCCTTGAAGATTTAGGGATAAGCATTCTCATTTATTCTAAGCAGAGCAGAGAACTTTTGATCTAACTTTACACTCCTGGGACTATATATGCCAGTGGTAGTTGTAAAGGAAGTAGAAGGCAGGCATCCTGCGAGCTCCCTTCTCTGTGCTTTGGGAGAATAGAGGCTTTCCTCACCCATTTCTAAGTTTAACCGAGGTGAAAGATTATTCCCCTGAAACAGAGTCAAGTAACCAGACTCCTGGTGGAGAGGAAGCTCTTGCCACATATATAATAGCATTGGGTTGAGGCCAGGGAAGCTACTGTCTCTGGCTAGACCCTGAATCTACGCCAAGGCGATCCCAATGACAAAAGGAAGTGCAGAGCTTGTTGGGAAATCCTTATAAAGATTATCTGAATTTCATGAACATGAGACATAACAATCCATAATTACATTCTATTTGCTATGGGGGCACTCAGATAAAAAGAACAGGGTAGCCCATGTCCCCAAAAGCAGAGATTGTCATGTTTGAGACTCACGACTTCAAGTACCCGGACTGCTACACAGGTGAATGTGAAGATGCCAGACAGCAAGTGACATTAACCGTGGCGCCCCCAAACTTTGAGACTCTCCAAAGCAAAATCCTCTTAAAAGGTGAGGCACCAAGCCCAAATCAGGAAGACTGAGACAAAGCATGAAGTCATCGCGAGGAAAGGTTTATTCCAGTTACCCTGGGCGTCCCCACAGGGAGGCAGATGGACCAAGCCTGATACTACTGGCCGAGAGAATCACATACAACCACTGGGTTTAAATCTGCTCATAATTTTTTTAAATTGGTTTTCCTCAGAGGGAAAACGCTCCTCCGTAAAGCTGCCTTTGATTACTCTAAGGTAAATAAAATTGCCCAGAAATCCTCTCTCAAATATCTACGCTGTAAGGTGCAAAGGCAGTGGAGCCACCTGGTAGGGCGGCGGGGTACATAGATACCCAGAGAAGCATGAGCCAATTCACCCACAGAGATCGGCCATTTTTTTAAATTTTTTTTTTAACGTTTATTTATTTTTGAGACCGAGAGAGACAGCGCATGAATGGGGAAGGGTCAGAGAGAGAGAGGGAGACACAGAATCTGAAACAGGCTCCAGGCTCTGAGCTGTCAGCACGGAGCCCGACACGGGGCTTGAACTCACGAACCGCGAGATCGTGACCCGAGCCGAAGTCGGAGGCTTAACCGACTGAGCCACCCAGGCGCCCCAAGATCAGCCATTTTTAAATAAAAACTCAGATACTAAATACCTTAGGCTTTGTGAGACAGATGGCCTGTTGCAATGACTTAACGCGGCACAAAAGCAACCACAGACAGTGTGTGTCATTAAAGGAGTATGGCGGTGTTCTAGTAAAACTTTATTTATAAAACAGATTTGGCTTGTGGGAGCATATAACTGTATTCATTAAAGTAACTGATGAGATGAGATTCAAGAAAGTGAGTCCACCGTGACTATGAGATTTAAGTGACTGTCACCTTACTTTCCCGGGTGACACCGCTTCTTCGAAACCGCTGCGAACATTAAATGTTAACATTGTGATAAAGGTGGTAAGTGAAACGTGTTGCTTAACTGAAGAACAAGGACCAAAACGAGGGGCTAATTTTGGGGGAACTGACAATAGTAGAAAAGGGACTTAATGTGTACTTATTTAAAGGCCCTATCCCAGGTGGTAAGGGAGTGCGGCCACCATGAGAGCAAAATGTATTTACCTTGAATATGCAAACAAGGACTTTTCTCATTAACACAGTTAACTGACATGCAAAATAGACGACAGATTCTCCTCGGGCTGATGCAGACCCCACACGCACACACACGTTGGGAGCGATTTTTGTGTTCTCATCTCTGACACAATGGCTCTACGCACGCACCCGTGGGACGTGGGCACCGCTCCACGTGTGTGGCCTTGGGGGCGCTTTTTTACTGGGGCTCTCGGTAGCTGACCGACTCCGGAGGGCACAGTCACAAATTACACACCCAGGCAAGGACACCAGTGACGCTGGGTGATGTGCTAAGCTAAGAAGAAGCCAAATGCCCCGCCACGGTTAAGCCACACTGTTCACTACAGAGGAGAATGAGGAAATGTAGGCGAAAGGGCACATGGACAAGGGGCACTTGGATTTTCCTTGACTTGCAGTCTCCTCTAATTGAATCTGACAAGCATTCTTTTCCAGGCTTACCTCCAGCGCGCTGACATTTTGTAAAATGGATTCTCCTCTCCTGTAAGGCCGCCCCGCACGAGCCTCTGTAGTCAGACAGACTCTGAGCTGAAAACCGAAATTCCTATTATTCTCAAACCTGTGGAGAAATTCCAGCCGTGGCCTAAACTTCCTGCTTGAATTCTCCCGTGACAGCACACAACACCGCGGACAAGAGAGAGGACGCAGACAACACAACAGGGAAAGCTGACAACCTTTGAAAAGGCCTTTTGATATGCGTGGGTACACGTATATGCGTATATACGTTTTGAATCTTTGAAGCAAATCAAGTCACAGTCATCTGCACACTGGCTCTAATCTTCCACTCATAGCCTTCACTCCTGGAGTTTGGGGGACGATTAGGGGAGATTTTCTCACATCGTTGCATCAACGGTCATGAATGCCACATCTGTGTGACAAAAGACCGCAATCTGAGGAACCTCACCCTTCCCACCACTGGGATTTACTGATTTACGGACGTCCACTCAGGAGACACCACGAGTGATTCTTTTTTTTTTTTTTTTTTTTTTTTTGGGTGGTCATAAACGTTTCTAAGTAGCTCTGATACATTCTCTGCGCATTCTGTCACTCCTCACCCTCCATTTCTGTTAATCTGTGAAGACAGGACAGCTTTTGTTTGGATTTGATCTCTCTCAAATTTTTGAAAGGTGACTGTGTCATGCTTTCTTCTCAGGAAGCCAAGTCTCCAGCCAGTGCCCCTGGCCTGCCCACCACGGTTGTGCTTGCTGGCCTGATCAGATTTAACTGATAACCTGTATCGTGGCCCAGCCTCTGAACGTGTGACCAACGCAGTCACCCAGCATCGTGTGCTCAGATGGGCCCCGCACTTGGCCAGATGTTCTGCTGGGCTGTTTTTCATGACCACGCCTATTTCAGAGCTACAAGCAAGAAGCCCGGCTTCTCCTTCACTGAGAAAACAGAAGCACTCACCCTCTACACTCTCCATGCCCAGGAAAAGCCACCTACTGGTGCTCGTAGTGAAGTCTGCCTTCCCTCTTGTTATATGGGTGACCTTTCTGCCAGTCCCTCCTTTAGGCATGAGATCCCAGCCCACCCTCACTTCTTTTACCCACCGTCCTCTTTCTTCTGGACCACTTGCACGCGCATGCAGGCTGTGTAGAGTTCGTGCCTAAAAAACACACCCCGGATTCTCCAGGTCCTGCCCCATGTCTCCGTTACCTTGCAGTACAAAGTGAAAATTACAAGAGTCGCAAATATTTGCTGCATCAGTTTCCTCTCCTCCGCTCCCTTTTGAGACCACGGCCATCAGGTTTTATTCTCTCCAACATTCCACTACCACTCACCTGGGTCAACATCACCAGTGACCCCCACTCTGTCAGATCCAATGGTCAAGTCGCAATTTCCACTTTTCTCAAACCTTCACCAGCCTGGCACACAGCCCATCCCTCCTTCTGTCTGCAACGCTTGCTTCCGTTGGCCTCTGGGAGGCCCCATTCTTGGTGGCAAGGCCAGGCTCCGTGCTTGGCTCTCTCCCTTCCTGTATTTATGCTCGCCACCCTGGCCAAACGCATCCAGGCACATAAGGTTTTTCAATGGCATTTGTGAAGACTCACAAATTTAGGCCCTCAATTATCCCATGAATATCAGACTTACTTCTCTAACAACTCACTTGCCTTTTCCCCTTGGAATTTTAACAGGTGCCACAAACTTAACATATGCTAAACAGGAATCCTGATGTCTCCAACAATACCTTCTCTTCCTGCCACATTAATGCCCCGTATTAATAAATGCCAAATGCACTTTTCTAGCTGTTAGGGCCAAACACCATGGCGTTACCCATGATTCCGCTCTTCTTACTCTTCACGTTCAATCTGTTGACAAATCCTGAGAGCTCTACTTGCCAGTTTCTCTACCCCTAGCTACCCTCCACCCCTAGCGCCCGGCCCAGTTACCTCTCCCTGGGCCACTGGAACCATCTCCTGCTTGCCTGCTGTGCCCCTTCTTATCTTGCTATAGCTCATTCTTGGCCCAACAACCAGGCAGATTCTTTTTAAACGTAATGATGTCATGTCACTTTTCTGCTTAAACACTTCTCGCCTCATTCAAAACAAAACAAAAATCCAAAGGCCTCCACATGCCCACGTGCCTGCTATGATCTGGCTTCTTCCCTCCCCGCCCTCACCCCCTCCCACTCCTCTCCCCTCCACCAAGTGCTCCAATAACACTGGCTTCCTGCTGCTGCTTCCATCCATCAAGCACAGTCCCCCCTCCAGGCCTGGGGAACTGCCATTTCCTCTCCCAGAACCTTCTTCCCCTGGATTTGGAGGTGGCTCTCTACTCGGTAATTTCGGGTCTCTGCTAAGATGTTACCCTGCCAGACCACTCTTCTGAAATAGTTTATCTGCCCTAACTCTACTTATTTTACAAACCAATTCGTCCTTCCAGGCACTCTGACTACCAGATGCATTTTATATTCACTGGTGGCCTGTGTGCTGATATAAATAATATACATAAACTCCTTGAGGGCACAGACTTTTTATTATCCATTTGTTATCCTGACATTACCTGTACTTGGATTTCCTCAATGGGAAAAGGAGGACAGGACCATTGTGAAGATTCTATAAGAGAATGCATGCTGGGCCGCCTGGGTGGCTCAGTCAGTTAAGTGTCCCCCTCTTGATTTTCGCTCAGGTCAGAATCTCACAGTTCATGGGGCTCCGCTCTGTCAGCATGGAGCCTGCTTGGGATTCTCTCTCCCTCCCTCCCCCACCCGTGCACGCTCTCTCTCTCTCTCTCAAAATACACTTTTTTGTTTGTTTGTTTGTTTGTTTTTTTTTTTTTTTTTCAACATTTTTTATTTTTATTTTTGGGACAGAGAGAGACAGAGCATGAACGGGGGAGGGGCAGAGAGAGAGGGAGACACAGAATCGGAAACAGGCTCCAGGCTCCGAGCCATCAGCCCAGAGCCTGACGCGGGGCTCGAACTCACGGACCGCGAGATCGTGACCTGGCTGAAGTCGGACGCCTAACCGACTGCGCCACCCAGGCGCCCCTGTTTGTTTGTTTTTAAGATAATGCATACTAAAGCATTTCATATAAACATGTTACTGTGGTGGCGGGAAGTGAATTGTTCTAAGTCATCTATCTTACTCATAAAGATGACCACAAGGTGATCTTTCAGCTCAAAAATGCTTTCATTCTTCAGTGAAATTTATGCATAGTGTACGTTTCTTCTGATGGAAATGATACCACCATTGAGCCCACTTAAAGGGGTACAGCCCTCTGGCCTCCCTCATTTACATCTTTACATGCTGAGGATAAATTTCATCTCCGTTGTTAGTTTTTTCTCCAAACACCTTATATAGGGAATCTCTGTTCCTCTATTCTTTCAGAGCGCTTTGCTGCTTCTTGTTTATTAGGTTTGGCTCTTCAGAAAAATGCTCCGCGAGGACACTGAATAACCCTCTTGCTTTCTAGATCCCTGCAGAACCTCAGATAATTTTGTAACTAACAGGTGCTCACTGAATAGCTAATGGCATGTTGAAGAACATCGTCAAACTGTCATTCACATTTGAAAGGAGAAGAAACCATGATTTCTGCCTTTCCTTCAATGAGGGAACAGTGCAATGAAATTTAATAGCAAGATTAAGAAACAAGTCTCCAGAGAAACATGCTTCCTCAATAACCTTTATCAATATTAAAAGTGAGTCAAGGGAGGTAATTAGATGAACAAATGTACTGAAACAGACACTTAGGGAAAACGTGAAATGGGAAACTGGAAAGGAAAGAGACTCCACAGAAAGAACAGTCTTAGAATTCTTACAGGGAGAACATTCAAAATGTCATCGGGGATGGAAAATAAAACAAACTGCAGAAGTTGCAAACACTGTCAGTGGTAGAGAAAAATGCATTCTTACATTTGGGAGGCATTTTACAATTGGCAATGTGCTTTTTTACATAAATTAGCTGGATTGAAACAAATAACAAGCCTATTAGACACGGTAGTTTGGGTCTTCAAGCAAAAAGAAGGAAAGATGGGCAGGTGTGTGCTCTTGGGAGGCTGTAATTATGAGAATCTTGAAGAGGTTTTTGCGCACATATTAACCAAAATAGTGACTTTCACGACGGTGGTTATAATGTAAAATTTGGAAAATAATTGCTTCCTGAATATGGAATGGAGGCCGTGAATCTACTTTCTGGCTCCTAGTCTTGTTGAATAAAACATTTGAGTTTTTAGTTGTGTTTTCTGGATAATTTGTATCTTACCTTTCTTTAAAATGGGTTTAAGATAACCCACCAAAAATGCACACAATAACTACATAGCAATTAAAAAATTAACAAGTACATTAGAAAAAACATTAAAGCGGGAAAGGTAAAAGAAAGCCAGGAGAGACAGTGGTCAGCGGAGGTCGGCTTGCCCTAAGGTCTACCGTCAAGGGCACGAATAGTTGAATAGTTGTATACTTGTAGGGTGCGTATAACGAGACATCAATTTTTCTACGGAAACACAGGTGTTTCTAGCACAGAGACGAGACAGAGATGCCTCACAGGACTGCTCACTGAGGGGATGTTGTATGATGCCGGGAACATACCCTCATGATATATAGAACAGCAGGTTTCATAGGATTCTCACTTCTCAGGCTGACCACAGTGGACTCCAGTGGCTAACTCAGTACTTCAGATTGCAGAGCACTGAGGTGGGGCACTTTGCTTATTTTAAGGATAAAGTTTAAAACATCTAGAAGAATGAGGCCATTATGTGCCCCTCTGGTAGCTGACAGAAGCGAGTGAGCCGTGAGTGTTACGAAGCAATGAGGTAAGCGGTACCTGGGTGGCTCGGTTAGTAAAGTGTCCGACTTTGGCTCAGGTCATGATCTTGCAGTCTGAGAGTTCGAGCCCCACGTCGGGCTGTCTGCTGACAGCTCAGAGCCCGGAGCCTGTTTCGGATTCTGCCCCGCCCCTGCTCACGCCCTGTCTTTCTCTCAAAAATGAATAAACATTAAAAATTTCAAAAGAAAAAAAGCAATGAGGTAAAAGGTTATACTAATAAATTACTTGGTGTGGAGTTATTATTGGTTGCTTGGTTAGGTGGAGACCCATACGCTTTACCAAGTTACCTGTGCTGAGAATGGAAAGGATATTGTCTTATGAAAATTAAGGGACCTAACCAGGGAAGATGCCCATGTGGAAGGACACAGCCCTGAGGGAAGGCTCGCGATAGTCCTCAAAAAGCTGCTTGGGATTCTCGTAGACGGACGAAGCCTTCAAAGTTACATGCCATAGAGTACGACTATAATCATTTCGTACTGGGAGATTTTTTAAGTGGGAGTTGTCTCTGTCCTGGCCAAATACACAAACAAAACCAAAAACCTCAGCAAGATCTTGAATAAACTGTATTATATTATATTCTCAGTGAATATTCCACCTTACCAAAGAGGAGAAGACTTAAAGGAATCTTCATAACTTTAAGGTATCAGAACTCTCCCATAAAAACTTGTGTAAAATAAACTAAATGCAAGTAGACTTGTTGACTAGTGCTACAGGGTTAATCAGAAGTCAGAGATTAACAAATGTTCACTGAATTCATACTAGAGAGTTGCTTCGACTTCTCTATCTATATTCCATAACCATTAATTCTTTTTCACACAACCACTGACTGAGGTCTCCCAGGTAAATGAGTTCCTCAGCAAGGTCTAGTAACTACATTAAGACAGCTTTATCATCCCTGGAGAACAGCCATTACCTCCTCATAGACAACCTCATAGAAACTTCTATCATCCATCCTCAAACATTTCAACCTCTGGTTTAAACCTCTCCCAGTCATAGATACCATGTGAAGGAAACTGGTGAACCACACTGTGGGGGCTTCGGTGTCTGAAACAACCACAATGCACAGCGCACCACAGTAATAATCTTCAAGAGGGAAGAAAACACACTGGCTTCCTACTGTCAGGGACCTTGCCCTTCTCGTCTCCTCTATATCCCCTGGGCCAAGCACAGCACCTGGCACACAACCAGCATTTATGAATACCTGCTAAAGGCATGCACGGAAGAAGTGAACACTTGAGGGCCTAGTAGGTGTCACTTTGCTGGCCACTTACATAATGGCGTCCTCACATTCATCCCATAGACCACGAGCGGTATTATCCTCATTTCATAGACAATGGACACATTGAAGCGCTAAGTGACGGCCCAGAGTAAATAACAGAACCAGGATTCAAACCCAGGTTAGCCCAACTCCAAATTCTTAGCGACCACTCCTTTTTCTTAATTATATTCTGAGGGAGTGTGGTGCCCAAGTTCATAGAAATCCCCTGCCAGGGTGGGGGAAGGGGGGTCCCAGCCAAGTACGCCTGAGAAATACTATACACTAGATTCAATTCTCACTGCCTATGACTGCACCAAAGGATCAGAAAAGACCTAAGGTACAGGAACCCTGCTAACTTTAAAGCTAACAGTTTGTCCCCCTAACTTCTCCTGCTTTGAAACTCATTAGAGGATCTCTGTCCCATCTTTCGTACACAGCAGTGTGGCCTAGAGCAGTGTGGGAAAGGCCAGACTACGTCATGCTTTCTCCCAAGGCCGCCACCAAGAGATGTTGAGAATGACAGGCCAAGATGCTTTGAAAAGATGTAGTATTTCTGGATTCGTTATTCATAATCAGTAAAGTGAAGGTCTTCATCAGCAAAAGAACCTATAAGGTCCCTTCTAACTTTAAAATTCCTATTGCCCAATGGCTTCACGCTAAAATTGCACAAGTAGACCTGTAGATGTGAGAGAGTCGTCAATTGACAAATCCACGCTATTCCACATATTTTCAAATCGGCTGCTTGAAACTCAGAAGCTATTTTCCATAGAAACAATGGCGGGCATGATTTCTAAACCAACCCATGACCATCAAATCAATCAATAATCCAGGTGAATACTGCACACATACAATGTAAAGTATTAGAAAATTGTACTCAAATAGCAGCGATTACATAAAAGTGAACAACAGTAAAATCTGTCAGAACCAATGGTGCTGAAGAAAATGCACTTTCCATTTTATGCAGAGGTATCAGTATTTTCAAAAGTTTTAGAAAGTGACTGTACTAGATTAAGATGCCCACGTACACTTTAAATTCGATGGCTTCTTTTTCCTTGAGACGAGAGTATCATCACCCCTACTCTTAGTGCTCATCAACCATGAGGTGCGAATGGAAAAATAAAGAAAAAAGAAAGGAACAGAGAAGTTGGCAATGTAGAAAACCAGGTCCTCAGAGAAGGGTAGGGGGTGGTAGAGAGGCTGTGAAAAATTGTTCCCTACACAATTCCATGACAGGTCATTATTAAGTAGGATAAGGAGGGAGGGGGGACACAGCAAATTCAGGAAAGTGGAAAAGTGTCCTACTCGTTGTTGGATTATCTAAGATATTGATCTTGGACTGATCCTCTAATTCAGGAAATACTGAACTACAAGATAATTATAAGATAACCTTAAATATACTATATACTTACTTCCTTATAATTTCAGGCCTGCACAATTTTACGAGCAAATAGAGCTCATTCAACTATTTAACATATATTTAGCTGAATACCTGCTAATACATGCCTTTGCTGAGTTCTTGGAATAACTTAAGAAACTGAACACCCGATCGCTACTGCCTCTCTTTGTTTACATTATTTTGCTTGTTTAAAACTTCAAACACTGAGCTTCCTAGAAGCAGCAGGCTTGCCTAATTAAGAATTCATGTTTGTAGTCAAGCTTCTGGAGTTAAATCCCCATGTTGTCACTGACCTCTCCTTAGCTTCTCTCTCTGTAAAATGGGGATAATGAGACCACTGCCTATCGCACGCAGCTGAATGGGAATGAACTAAGATCATGCATGAACAGTGCTTAGAATGGTGTCTCGCACAGAGCGAGTGCTCAAAAGAATCAGCTATTTTTATACTTGTACATAAAATCCACATCGAAAATACCTAGTAAATTTTTCTCTGTACGTGTATCTAGTGAAAAAAAGTAGGATATACAACAGTGTGTACAGTATTCTATTATCTTTAAGAAAAAAAAATAGAAAGTATACATACTTGAAGGTGGGGGGAAAAAAGTGTCCCGGGGCAAGTGCTTTGTATAGGTTCATATAAACAACATATATCTCGGGAAAGATACACAAGAAACTCAGCTGAAAGAAATTGGCTACCGCAGATGAAGGGGGTTTTACTCTTCTCTGTAAACCCCTCTATATTTTTATAATTTTTTCCCATGCTCAAATGTTCTTATTCAGTAAATTTAAAACATTCATCAAACTTATTTGGCTGGCGAACTAGGACTAAAATTGGCAACCGTTAATCCATCCATCCTACCTTTATTTAAAATTAATCCAAATAAACCATGGGGACGAAAGGCGCAGCATAGGGAGTATAATCAGTGGTATGGTGACAGACGGTGTCTACACTTGTGGTGAGCACAGCCTAACGTACAAACTTGTCAATTTGCTACATTGTACACCTGCAACTCGCATAACACTGTGTATTGTATTTCGATAAAAATAAATAAAATAAACTGACACACACCCCCGAAAATAAATAAAAGTTAATCCAAAACGTATCCATCAAACCTTTCGATCCAAATTACGTGAGGTGGAGGGATGGTAAGTTCTTTTCTCAACCCTCTTCAATTAAAAAATTCTATCAGTAAATACTTACGTCCTCCATCTTAAACGAGGGAACTTACTACGTTGATTTGTGTTGGTCCCATAGGACGCTTAATGCTTTACAGAAACAATGAATCAATTAGCTACAGACGAGGACAAAGTAATAAATGTTTGGGAGGGACGGTAAACTAATTTAGATAGCTCAGTAATATATGCTTTCTTGTTTTGAGTATTTATATAGAAATCACATGTTAAGTATAAATATAACAAAGAATTGCATATTTGAATTCATGCATATTAAAATGGACTCTTCACAAGCATCCTGACTTCCAGACAACGAACTGAAAAAATTAGTCAAACCAGTAATGAGGCACAAAACGGGAAAATTCTAAAACACTGAATTTTTTACTTCTTGGAAACACAGTCCAAAATTCAAAAATAAGGCAACTCATTTTTAAGACATGCCTGACAATATAAAACAAAAAGTGAACTTTACTTTCAAGAATTTTATAATCTCATTAAGGTTAACACTGTATCTCCTCTGGGGTGGTGGGGGGGGGGGTGGGGGGGGGTGGGGGGGTGGAGAAAGAAAACCAATCCCATCAAGCTAAACAAACCCAACAACCCCAAACAAACATCTGTTTTGTTTTCTCACATCTTAATGGCCTATTTTAGACACAAATATTTGTTTTGCCGACAAATGTTTCCAGAATGCTAGTTAAAACTGTTTCACTGACATAGTTTATTTTTGAGCTGAACAAACTGCAAACTTCTCCAAAGTCCACAAGGCATCAGTGAAAATGAGCTAGTACGGCCTAAAGGTTTTCAAAATCGCTCGCTCGGTAAAACGTAGCGGCCGAGATGCATGCTGTTGCAAACGTCAGGATCATTTCCACAGTGAACAGATGTAGACACATTAGGTAGTATAGACGTGGCCCAAATTTCCTGCATTTAGAAGGAAGACAGGCCGGCAGCTTAGTTTTCCATCCTGTCACACTGAATTCCTGGGAGAGCTCAGAGTTCCTCTGCTACTTTGCACAAGAATGTTCCCGGTTTTCAGGCGCTTTGCTCTACTTTCGTGTGCCTTGGCAAGGATCAAAGAAGCAGAGGGAACAAATGGTTTCCCATGCATATTGAATTCCCTCTTATACTGATTTTTCCTGTGTCACTTGAAATTTAATATTGGCCAGATTCCCGTACATCACCTTAACCAGTAAATTGTCTGCACGCAGTCAGAGCATGGAAAGGTAAATGGCAACGTCTACCTTGTTGGTAAGAATTCAAATGAAGAAACACTTTGAAAAATGGACTTTTCTGTAGCATCCCTACTAAAACTCATTCCTAATGAACAATGACTAGCTTTATTTCGCGTTAACCTGAAATGTTTTAGTCACCATTTACTCTTTTCTCTCTCATGGCTTTGTATTACTTCAAAAATACAATGATGTAGGTAACTTTTCCTTTCACAAGAATTTGGCCTCAAAATTCTTGATTAACTTAATACTTCATATTTATCGAGTATTTAAGAGCTATGTGCCTCATTTTCCTCATCTGTAAAATGGGCCAAATAGTAACTACACCTCATGGGGGGGGGGGTGGTTATAAGATTACACGTAAGCCTCTAAAAACAATTACATTTTACTATGTGTTATTATTATGGTAACTGTCATAATTATCCTAAGATGTTCTAAGAGATTTTGGACAAACACATGTGATCAAGACACATTGTTTAAGTACAGCACAGTAAGTGAATTACGAATGAGTTCATATTTTGATTACACATATAGGGGTCATATGATAAAAACATTTTTAAAAGAATGGCTTAAGTACTCTTCGAAGAAAGTCAATTTAAAATATTCCTTCAGGACAATTCCTCTCAAGTGGTAGTTAAATCATTTCTATCGCTTATTTGAAGAAATGTATTTTGGTTATATTGATAATAATATGCCTTAACATTTTAGTGTTTAATGTGAGAAAATAACAGTCTTCGATGTCAGTGGCTAAGAGATGATAATATGTAAGTTCGGCTATTATCACAAAAGGAAAACATCCCAAAATGGCCTTTTCTTTTTTTCCTTATCTCTGTGTGTTTTTGAACCTAAAAGAAAACCACTGACTTCGTAAAGAATTGTTTTTAAAAAAAAATTTTAAATGAAATCCATCATTTAAAATTTAAAGTAACCACAGATTTAACTGCGATATTGGCTTACAGTCTTAGATTTCAGTAAGAAAAAAAAAGACTTGACTCTAATCAAAATTTTCTCTTAGAGGTAGTGGAATCTGCATTTACCATGAAGTATTCTTCAGAAACCGAACACATCCTCTAGCAACAGGAAGCCATTTAATTGGGAAGATGTGAAAAATTGGACAACTGTTAAGAATGATACATACTGCACATCATCAAATCTCTAAAATTTTTCTCAAATAAAATGTTTATAAGTATACACCTCTTTAAAAGGGAGGTTTTGGGGTGCCTGGGTGGCTCAGTTGGTTGAACATCTGACTTGATTTAGGCTCAGGTCACACATGGGGTTCCACACTGGGCATATAAAGCCTGCTTGGGATATTCTCTCTCTCTCTCTCTCTCTCTCTCTCTCTCTGCTCCTCCCCTGCTTGCATGCTTTCTCTCCCTCTCCCTTTCTCTCTAAATAAACATTAAAAAAAACTTAAAAAAATAAAAAGGATGGTTTTGATAATGAAAATAAAAATATTTTGAGCTAAATACAAAGAAATAAAAACATCAACTTTTGTGGGATGCAACACAAGTAATACTTAGAATTTTACAACACTTACTGAATTTATTAAAAGATACGAAACATTTAAAATCAACATTCTAAACTTCAACCCTTAGGAAAGTAGAAAAATAAGACCAAGTTAAATCAAAAGAAAGCAGAAGAAATACTAAAATATCAGAGAAGTCAATGAAATTGAAAACAGGAAAACAATAAAGAAAAATCAATGAAACAGAAAGTTGGCTCTTTTTTTTTTTTTTTTGAAAGTTGGCTCTTTGAAAGGTCAATAAAATTTATCTCTAGCTAGGATAACAAAAGCAAAAAAAGACACAAACATTAGTGTCAGAAATGAAAAAGGCCATCACTAACAATCCCAGGGACATTACATGACTAATAAAGGAATATTATGAATAACTCTAAGCCCACCCATTATATAACCTAGATGATATGAATCATTCCTTGAAAAATAATCTACTAAAACACACACAGGAAGAAATTGATAATCTGAACAGGTGTATATCTATTAAAGAAATTGAATCAATAATTAACCTTCCAAAACAGAAAGCACTAGGCCTAGATTGATTCACTGGTGAATTATACAAAATATTTAGGAACTAAATGGTACCGATTCTTTTCAATCTGTTTCAGAAAATAGTAGCAGAGAAAACATTTCCTAGTCTATGAGGTCACTATTATCCTAATACCAAAACCAGACAAAGACATTATAAGAAATGAAAACCACAGACCAACAGATCTCATGAACAGAGATGCAAAGATTCTTAAAGTATTAGCAAAACTGAATCCAACAATGTATTAAAAGATTTATACACCATGACCAAGTGGGACTTATTCCAGGTAGGAAAATCTGGTGCAACACTCGAAAATAAATTAATGTAATTCATCACATCAACAGGCTAAGGAAGACAAATCATATGATCATATCAACAGATGCAGAAAAAGCACTGGACACAATCCAACACCCATTCAGGATACAAACTCTCAGCCAACCAGGGTCAGGGGAAAACTTCCTCAAGTTGATAACAAAAAAATACCTACAAAGAACATACAACTAATATCACACTTAATGGTGAGAAACCAGAAGCTTTTGTTCCCTGAGATCAGGGAAAAAGACAAGTATGCCTCCTCACCACTCCTGTTCAACACTGTACTGAAAGTCCTGGCTAATGCAATAAGATAAGAAAAGGAAACAAATGATATTCAGAGTAGGAAGACATAAATCTGCCTTTGTTCACAAATGACATAACTGTATAAAAAAATACCAACCAATGTGGTGCCTGGGTGGCTCAGTTGGTTAAGTGTCCAACTTCAGCTCAGGTCATGATCTCATAGTTCATGGGTTTGAGCCTCGTGTCGGGCTCTGTGCTGACAGCTCAGAGCCTGGAGCCTGCTTCAGATTCTGTGCCAACCCCCCCCCCCCCCCACTGGCTCTCTCTCTCTCTCTCTGCCCCTCCCCTACTCTCACACTCTCTCTTAAAAATAAACATTAAAAAATTTTCTTCAAAAATACCAAAGAATCGGGGCACCTGGGTGGCTCAGTCAGTTAAGCGGCCAACTTCAGCTCAGGTCATGATCTCGCGGTCCATGAGGGCTGTGAGTTCAAGCCCCGCGTCGGGCTCTGTGCTGACAGCTCAGAGCCTGGAGCCTGTTTCAGATTCTGTGTCTCCCTCTCTCTGACCCTCCCCTGTTCATGCTCTGTCTCTCTGTGTCTCAAAAATAAATAAATGTTAAAAAAAAAAAAATTAAAAAAAAAAATACCAAAGAATCAACAGAAAAACTCCTAGAACTAATAAATGATTATAGTGAAGTTTTAGGATCCAAGGATCACATACAAACATGAATTGCTTTCCTAGATACCAGCAATGAGAAATTGGAATTTGAATTAAAAATATAATGTGATTTAATTAGTACCAAAAAAATATAAATCTAAGAAACATGTATAAGATATATATGAGGAAAACTCCATAACCCTGATGAAAAAAACTAAAAAGGTAAACTAATGGAGAGATATTCCAAGTACATGGACAGGAAGATTCAATATTGTCAAGAGTCAATACTTTCAGTTTTTCCCACCTTGATCTTTAGGATTCAATTCAACTCTGAACAAAATCTGACGAGGTTACTTGGTGGATACTGACAAGCTCACTCTAAAGTTTATGTGGAAAGGCAAAAGGCCCAGAACAGTCAACACGATATTGAAGAACACAGAGGAGTGATACTTAAAGACTTATTCTACAAAGTTATAATAATCAAGACGATGTGGCATTGGAAAAAGAAAAGACAAACAGATCAATGAAAGACAATAGAAAGCCCAGAAATAGACCCACACAAACACAGTCAACTGATCTTTGACAAAGCAGTAAAGGTAATTCAACGTGGCAAAAGACAGGTTTTTCGACAAACAGTGCAAAAACAGGGCCATCCACATGCCAAAAAAAAAAAAAAAAAAAAAAAAAAGGAACCTAGACACTGATTTATACTTATCACAAAAATTAGCTCAACATGGGTCAGAGACCTAAATCTAAATAGCAAAACTGTGAAACTTCTAGGTCACTACATGGGAGAAAACCTAGGTGACCTTGGGCTTCACAATGAGTTTTTAGATACAAAACCGAAAGCACATTCCATGGAAGAAAAACTGCTCAGATGGACTTCATCCCAATCAAAAGACATCTTTCGATGTGTCTTTGAAAGACACTGTTAAGAGACAAAAAAGACAAGCCGCAGACTGGGCGAAAGCACTTGCAAACCTTATCTGATAAAGGACTTCTATCCAAAGTATATAAGAACTCTGAAAACTCAATAAGAAAACAACCTGATTAAAAGGTGGGCAAAAGATCTGAACAGGCACCTTACCAAAGAAGACGTACAGAGCAAATGAGGATACGAAAACATACTCAACATCGTATTTCATCAGGGAAATGCAAATTAAAGCAACTACACACTGCTACACACCTATTAGAATGACCAAAGTCTGAAACACTGACACTACCAATGCTGACGAGGGTGTGGAGAAACAGGACTCTCATTCATTGCTTGTTGGATCACAGAATGATACAGCACTTTGGGAGACAAGTTGGCAGTTCCTTATAAAACTAAAGGTACTCTTATAATTCGGTGGTCACACTGCTAGGTATTTACCAAAGTGAGTTGAAAACTTATGTCTATACAAAAAGTCCGAGCACAAATATTTATAGTGGCGTTATCTATAATTGCCAAAATTAGAAGCAATCAAGATGGCTTTCAGTTGGGCAGGAGGAGGCTAGCGTTACTAGTTGAAGAGTAGGTACGATTTTTTGAGACAAGTAAATTACAATTTTTCTAAATGACCCGATAAACCTCAGTGTATTTCCCAAAGTGGATTAATACTTCTCTATTTCCAGATGATGTAACTTTTATTTTATTAAGATAGTCAAAACATGACTAACAAACTCGTTTCTAAAAATGAATGCAAAGGATTTAAAAATTGCTAAACGCAAATCTTAAAAGTTCGCATTACGAGAGCTAAAATCTGCAACCACGTATGCTGGTAGATGTTAACCAGACTTCACCATGGTGATCATTTCACAATACACACAAATAGCTCATCATTTTGTGCACCTGAAACTAATATAATGTTAAATGTCAATTATATCTCAATAAAAAGAAACATGAATACAAAGGCACTGCTTTTAGTTTTTAAAATGAATTACAGGGGCGCCTGGGTGGCTCAGTTGGTTAAGCATCCGACTTCGGCTCAGGTCGTGATCTCACGGTTTGTGAGTTTGAGCCCCGCGTCGGGCTCTGTGCTGACAGCTCAGAGCCTGGAGCCTGCTTTGGATTCTGTGTGTCTCTCTCTCTGCCCCTACCCTGCTCATGTTCTGTCTCTCTGTCTCTCAAAAATAAATAAACATTAAAAAAAAAATGAATTACAAATGATTGCAAATTTTGAGATAAAACTTTCATGTTCAAGTTACATTTTTTTAATGTATTATATAGATCTATCCAAAGGATAATATAGCTTTCAGTATTTAATTATAAACACATTAAAATAATTCTTGAACTTAAGATTCATGAGGAGTGACATGTGTATAGGTAATACTGCATAATACCATGAATTTAAAAGAGAGCTATTCTTTATAACTTAAAAAATACATAACACCAGGATGCCTTGGTGGCTCAGGCGGTAAGCACCCAACTCTTAGTTTTGGCTCAGGTTGTGATCTCATGGTTTGTGAGTTCGAGCCCTGCGTCGAGCTCTGCACTGACAGCTCGGAGCCTGCTTGGGTTTCTCCCTCCCTCTCTTTCGGCCCCTCCCCAGCTTGTACTCTCTTAAAATATAATACCAAATAATGAGTCCTTACATATTTGGCGTGAAAAATCCTTGCAAGATTATCTTTATATGTTTATAATGACATCACAATTTCACGAACAATACAAGAACAGATACTACAAAGTATGGGAGGAGAGCTGCATATACCGTATATTCATTCTGTACTTTAGAATTCCAGGAAACTGAATTGTTCTACATTAGATCAGATAATAACTAGAGTCTGACTTAGAGTCCAGTGTAGAAAATATGGATTTTAAACCTAATTGACTACTAAAACTAAGAGAAAAGAACCTGAAATTATTTCAACAGAATAGACACTATTTTTCCTATTCTTTAATTTTGATTGCAAAACAAAAACATTAGATTATATGTGACAAATCATTCCTTCCAATTCTTTAGTGAATTTATGTACTTTTCTCATTCAAAACTTCCATTTCATCACAGGCAAGTCTATAATCTTATATACGATTAATAGGAAAATGAACACCAAAAAACTGGCTGAGTCCACAGTCATACTGCAAATGTAAACAAACCAACCAACACCAGACTAAATCTTCCTTAAATTTCTCAAGTAATCCACATTTCTTTTTAATGTGGAAACTCACTGAACTTTCCACTTCTAACTACACAAGAAAGGCTAACCTGTACACTTGTCTTTTAGTGGGAGGTGGTGAATCGAAGAGATCAGAAAAATATTATTTTCTCCCCAGTCCAATCGGTTTCTATTCTGTAACCAGAAAGATACTGAATATTGAAATGAGTACCTGACACACTAAACATTTATTCAAATACAATCTAAAATAGATCATTTAACCTTAAAATCGTCTGGACGCTTAAAAAAAATCATAGGTTTGTGCTGTTTCCTATGTGATCTCCCCAGTCTTGCACACGGCATCCCTTTTACAAATAAAATTCACTTAAAATAACGGCACGGTCCAGAGACCAACTTTTCTGTACAATTATATTGGTATTTTTTAGCAAGTGCCCGTCACCCGTAATTTAAAAAACACGGTTAAGTCTTCACTACTTTGTTTTACGCTGTCTTCACTGTCAAAATGTTATGAATTAATTAAGATCACTCCGTCTTCTCATTCTATTCTTCCACAGATCCTAAAGCGTTTCTCTACTTGTTCACATAGCTATCCGATTTCAAAGCTCCTTTTAGTCCTCACGAAGTTTGCATGACCCAGATGGTTCATAGGAAAACAGGAGATCTCTCTGAAATTGGGACAAGCCATTATCTTTCCTCGTGATGCCTCTATGAAATTAACAGAGGGAAGAGAGGAAAATTGTACAACAGCTTCCACAATAAATCCAATACCTTCCGTGACAGTTTATTTTGAGAGCGATCGTATAGATGTTACATCTAATGAAAAGCCCTGTATACTAGGTTCTGTGAATACTGTATTTAGACGCGTGAATTGCGGGAAGAATATAGCAAGCTAGTTTTAAAAAAGTGAAGGAAAATGGAATATGATAATCAGAGATAAAAAATATTTGGAGTTGAGCTGTGCAGCAGAAATAGCGTTCATAGTGAGGGTACAAGTTTAGGAATGCTGTAACTTCCTAATCGAAAACAAAATAGTGCTCACCTACATTTAAGAAGAAGGTGGAATACTAAAAACCTGAAGTTTTTGGGTTTTTTTTGGTGGGGGGGGGGCATCTGCTAATATTGGGAAGATAAACCTATAGTAAATGTTGAAATTAGTACCTGTTCCATAAATTTTTTTCATCGTGTAGGATAACCAACCAGAACCAGCACATCATAGAAGTGTTTTTCAGTGTGAGACCACTTGAACCTAGCTTGTAGCAAAGAGTGGGCTTTGGCTCTAAGAATAAAAGGCAAAAGGAAGAAAAGTCTGTGACTGAGGATCATAGCTCACCTCATAATCCATGAAAAGAGAGACTACATTTTTTAAAGATGTTTACTTATTTGTTTTGAAAAAGAGAGAGAGAGAGAGAGAGAGCAAGTGGGGGAGGAGAAAAGAGATGGAGAGAGAGAATCCCAAGCAGGCTCCGTCTCTGCCAGCACAGAACCAGATGCAGGGCTTGAACTCACAAACTGTGAGATCATGACCTGATCTGAAAGCAAGAGTCAGACGCTTAACCGAGTGAGCCACCCAGGTGCCCCAGGAGACAGCACTATTCTTTTCATTTTTAAAAGATGTTTTCCTTATTTTTGAGAGAGAGAGAAAGAGAGAGACAGACAGACAGACAGACAGAATAGCAGGGGAGGGACAGAGAGAATCCCAAACAGGCTCTGCAGGTGTCAGTCTACAGCCCAACATGGGGCTTGAACTCAGGAACTGTGAGATCATGACCTGAGCCAAAACCAAGAGTCAGAAGCTGAGCCACCCAGGAACCCCGACACTACATTTTTAATAAGACAAAGGTGAGAAGTACAAGAGAAAATATCAGAAATACAGGTAAAGACCAATACAGGAAGTTAAATATACAATATTAAGAGTTCCAGAAAACACTAATGGAGGGAAAGAAGTATCAAGGACACAGTAGGAAAATTTCCAGAGGTGGAGAGATTTTCATCTGGAAGGGCCTATCAAGGGTGGTGCAGAAGTATGAAAATGCTCATGCCCAGTTATGAAATTAAGTAGGCCATGATGGGGGAGAAGGGTGGGCCAGGGGAATCACTGCTTTCGATTATTAACTGTGATGTTTTTTGATTTTGGAAAAACATTAAATATTTAATGATAATCAACATTAAATTTGAGGTAATATCACTTATTTTCATACTCCATCTGTGGACAAATGTTTGTAATTATAGTTAATAATTCCACCTAAATATCTATAGTTATCTAAGATGTTATATACGTATCTTGAAAACTGACTATATTTACAATGAAAGGAACCTCAATTTCAGGTGCTTTTGAAGTTCCGTAATTTACACTAAAAATTTTCAGCAAATAAAAATGAAGTTAATGCCACAATCATGATGTTTGACTTATAGTTAGGCCATGCCCAAACTTGCCCAAACTGTGAAACCACTACATGCGTATATGACTATAGAAAAATGCATTTAAACCACCAGAAATAGAGCCTGCAGGACTAATAAAGGGCACGTAATTACCTGCTGCGGGATCCGTGACTGCCTGGCTGGTGATGCCAGATGGTGGCTCTTGAAGCTGGTAAGTGGCATTTGTGGACGGCGTGGTTGGGCTGGTGCTGCTGCTCGTCATATAATGTGCTGGGTACGGTGAGCTGTTATAATACTGTGCGTACTGACCCTGGCCGAAACTGGGATAAGTCGGATAGTCCTACCAAACCAACCACACGAGAATAACCTGTCAGAATATTGCTCCTCATTTCTTACTTTCCAAAGGGCAACTATATTGTGTTTCTGGGTCTTCTCTGAATTCACAGAGGAGCACACGAGCACCCATTGACTCAAATGTCCCGACGTGCAAACAAATTGCATGTAAGATCAGGTCCGCTCTTCCTATTTCTTCGATTCCATGATGCAGTACTAGGTAAAATCAAACAAATCTGAAAACCAAACACTCACCATATAGGACTGCTAAAGAGATTTTTTTTAAGAAAAAAAAAAAAAATACATATATTAAAAGGCTCAGGTAAGCCCTCACAGTATACTATAAACAGATCTTTCTTTATGTAAGAAAATCATCTGTTGCATTAAAAAAAAATTTTTTCTGAAGTTAAACTGGCTTTTAAAATTACCTGCTGTGAACTGTTAAATCCAGAGGAATTTGTGAGTGAATTATTTCCTGTATATAATCCTGATGATGTTGTAAAACTGCTACCTAAAACAAAATGAAAAGAAATACGGGTGACTGAACTATGCAGAATAATGTGCCCATAAGAAATCATTATTTAGATAAAACAGAGTTGAAGTTCATTGCAAACACACTTGGTTTATCTTTAAAACCAGAATCCATCGCCATGACAAAATTGTTTCTTGAAATAGTTGACAATTTTACTTTCACTGTACTGCAAAGGATTAAAGAGTAAAGAGGTTTGAATTTCTGAGGACGTAACATATAAACTGTGGACAAAATGATACATTTGTGCAAAAATATTAGTCACTGAACTTTCCATTTCAATTTGTAAAACGCACCAGGATTTTTTCATAGCTTTAAATATACATAATGTAAAATGATGGGATCTGATGAAATGATCTTGAAAGTTCTTGCAAGCTCAAAAACAACAATGCTACTTTCGAGAACTTGAAATGCTTTCAGACTTGTTCTTGTCATTATAATGGCCCACCGAAAAAGCTGATTATTTCACTTCACAAAAGAACAATGGCAACTCTTGAAGTCCTTCATAAGACAAGAATCAAAGAGGAAGGTGACCAATGTTTTGTGTATTCCGTGTGCTCTCTAGGTAACATTCTGTTTGCAGAACATCTACGTAGATGTGCTCAACAATAAATAGTTGTCACCGTGCAGGATACAAACGTGAAAGCAAACCTCAGTTCCCTCCCTCGTTTTATTTACCATCTTACTGTGAAACTATTCAAAGCAACAATATACTATTTTTGGTGATATTAGCAAAGATCAGGGATTGGAAAATGTGTAAAAAATGCGATTCATAGGCTGCAAAATGGGAATCTAAATAAGCACAGCCTTTCTGGTTGGGCTATCTGGTCAGGCTATCTGGTCAACATTTAAGTAACTTTTGAACAGCAATTGTACTGGTCAACATTTAAGTAACTTTTGAACAGCAATTGTACTGCCATTCACTTTATGATAAAAAAAAATACGTGGACTTATACGAAGAGATAGTTAGCAAAGATGTTCTTCAGTGTTGTTTCCAATAACAAAACCTAGAAAGCATTCTTATGTCCCTAACAGGTGTGATTCAGAAAGCAGAACCCTCTGAAGACATTGAAATGGTATTACGATAATGCTGAATTACATGGACAATTTTTTCATATTATTTTGATAACGTAAAAACGAAAACAAAAAATGTCTTGGTAAGTTCATGTGAAATATTTTTAAAATCATAAAAAATTTTTTAAAAGCACAAAAATCTCAGAACTGTTACCCATGGGAGGGTGTAACCATTGGCCACATAATGTTCGTGAAGCCAGTGCACATTTTAAAATTTCCTACCCAGAAGCTGTGGTGCTTCTGTAAACAGAAAAACCTTTTTCAAAAAAATGAAAATTTTATGGCAAGTGAATGGTATAGGCAATAAATGTGCTGGCAGTTCAAGGATAAAGTCTTCGGTGTGAACTAAGTATTCACAGACGCCTTCAGGTATGATGTGGTAGTGAAGATATGCCAATGATTTATTTGCTACTCAACATTCAAGTACTACCTTACGAGTCAGAAAACAGGGTTTCCCGTCATCACTTACGAGCGGTTTGGACTTTGACAAATCGCCTAACCCCTCTAAGACAGAATTTCCCTAACTGTGAAAAGTAGACTTCGTAAGGTTCTTCAACAGATCAGATGAGGAAAGCACAGATTGCAAAGTACAATGAGCAATCTACGGCACCACACAAGTGTTAGGAACAGTTATTGTTTACTTCAGTAAACATTTCTAAAATTCCCCACTGCATTTATGTATCTTTTCACTTTCCCAAACTAGCTAAATATGACTCGATCTCTTTGCATATCTAAAATTCTTTTCCTACTTACTTATCAAACATCTCTGAACTCTGAAAACCTGATCCAAGGCTTTGTTATTTTTATTAAGGGAAAATATTTCCTAAGATAGTTTCACATTTAGTATCACACAGACTCATATTTGAGGTTTCTTTATTTGTGCCTTTCAGGAATACCAATTGTTCAAAGTTCCCATAACATCTAACACGGAGAAGCAGAGAGCTCTCACACTCCTAATACCGACTCCACTGCAAAAATCGGGGCCTCAGATAAGCTTTCTATATTAATGTTCATTAGCATGTGACAATCACAAAGGTTTA
Source organism: Panthera pardus (assembly GCF_024362965.1). NCBI lineage: Eukaryota > Metazoa > Chordata > Mammalia > Carnivora > Felidae > Panthera > Panthera pardus. The sequence continues at coordinate 21,094,210 of NW_026527002.1, forward strand.
AACGTATATTAAATACTGGACTCATGGTGATAATTACAGGGGGATAAAAGGATGACTAGGACATACTTGGGACCTTACAGGGCTTCCCAGGACGACATCAGTTTTGTTTTTGTAAGCTCTGGGCTACATGGGCATGTGGCTCACTATTTAGGTATTTATCAGTGAACAGTTCATTAATATTGATATTATATATAAAGTGTATATATATATATATATATATATATATATATATAATATATAAACTTACAACGAGAGTTTAAAACATTCCTTGTAAAATAAAATTTCAATTTCTTCTGGATAAGTGTGTGAATATCAATACCATTTTTTTGACTTTATTATATACATTTAATAGGAAACATTACTTGGGGTTATGACTTGTTACTTTCATTTATACTACACATTTTTGAACAATAAATACTGACCTCAATAATCCCTATCCACCAAGAAAGTGAGATATAGAAAATATATTTTAAAAATGGATGTTTTCATTCCATAAGTTATTCCCTGGAACAAAGTAGAAAGGGCCATGGAAGCTATATTGGCACGTATTGGCCACTGAGGTATGACCAAGTAAATCACAGTTCAGTACTTGAAATGGTACCCAAGTGACTTTCCAGACTTAATGCTACTTCTAAGACTGTACATTAGCTGGAATTCAACATAAGTTATATTCATTTACTGGCTGACTGCAGGCTGAGATTCCATTCCATTTAGTATGCTGAAACAGGCTTTAATGGCACTCCTGTGGCCTCCGAGACTTAATGCAACTTCCAAAAGGGTCTGACTTACTTCAGGGAGAGGTGGACACACCAGAGAATCGGGCTCAGGCAATATGAACGTTTCACCACCAGAATCGGATCTATAGGGCTGCCCCACCTGCCTTCATGGAGGACTCAGGCAAAGAGAGCTGCTAACTTTCAGTCCAGGCCACCAACACTGGATTTCTGCAACAGCCTCCTTTACTGGTTTCCTGCCCATCTTCTGGCCCCCTCCAGTTCATTTTCCACAAAGGTAGAATACTTTCTCTAATGAGCATATCTGATCTTCTCACCTCCCTGTTTAAAAAAGTAACTGTTAGTGGCTTCCTATTGCCCTCAGGATACAATTTAAACTCCTTACCAGAGCTTATTTCTTAGACCCTGGTCTGGCTCCAGATTATCTTTTAGACTTCTTTGGTTTCTTCCCAGTAACCTCAACCCAACTCACCCAGATACACATTCCAGCCTGACTTGACACAAATGAAGCAACATGTGGTTCTCTTAAGGCTATTCTTTGCACCTCTTACTTCCTCCCCATTCGGTCCTAATTTCTAATCAACTTCATAACTCAACAGCGACTAGAAACCCTTTTCTTCAGAAAAACCTTCCCTGAGTTCTCCTCTTCTCTTTCCTCCTAAGGCTAGATTACTGAGTCTTTCTTGCTTGCTTGCTTTCTTTCTCTGTAATGTATACTTTTAGAGAAATTATAATTTTATATAACATGTACACAAATATGTTTATAGTATCATGACTTATGAATCAGTATTTTAAGCTAATTAATAATTAGCAAGTTGATACAAATTAACAAATACCAATTACGTTTAAGCTCATTAGTCCTTTCCCTATTAAATAGGCTAAAAAGAAACTTAGAGCTTATATAACTAATTATTTGTAGTCAACCCATACAAATATCCCCAGTATTATCCCATACAGTAACACTAAAGACAACGTCCACTGAGCACTTACTGTGTGTTGGGAATGTGTTCATCTTTTACCTGCTTTATCTACACCCTACCACACCTTGATCCTATAGGGAGTATTAATATTCTCATTTTGCAAATAAGGACACACAGGGTTAGGTTAAAATAATACAGCTTTCATGGGGTGAAACTGAAATTCAAAAATAGCTCTGTGCGGTTTTAGAGTCTACACAATGCTCTCTTGTCCTCTCTTACCTACTTTCTATTGCTTTGTGAGAAGTTCTGAAATTCATTCTCGTTTTCTATAGGATTAAGAAAAGCAAATAATAAGAATAATAGCACTTAAAACTTACTGAGTGGTAACTCTGAGCCGGGCCCCCAAAACAACATTCTACATGTTACAGCTCACTGGGCCCTCACCACCACCCCATGAGGTGAGTACGCTTACGTCCCACTTTACAGATGAACAAACTGCAAAAGACATAAACGGGCACGACAGAGCTGGGGTTCAATCCCAGGCTGTCTTGCCCCATTGTCGAAATTCCTAATCTCTACGGTATATGTACTGTGCACAAAGTAATCGGGGCTGGCATGGGGTGTTGGGGGCAAGATCTTAAAAAGAATTTTTTTAACCAACATATTGAACATATGGCTAACTAACTGCCACGCGATCATCAGGAGACGCTTGTTAAAAAAGCGCACATCTAGGCCCCTCTTTGGACATGAAATCACTGTCTCCTTGAGGGAGAAAGGGGAGGGTTTTACCCTGAAAATCCACAGGTTTATCAAACGCCTACAGTACCTGACTTTTAGGACCACTACATTTTGTTCCAATTCAGTAGGTGTTTTCACAGCTACTTCAGAAACACGTAACCAGGACAGCCTTTCTTTTTCCACTAAGAAAGTAATCACGCTCGTCAAGCATTTATAGAATGGAAGCTTCGCAGAGACTGTTTGGGGCATTTGGGGTCCTTAAGCTGTGCTAAAGCTCGTAAAGGGAATACAGGGTCCCACCTTGATAGCTGATCTGATGCAGATCGGTGCCAACACCGCCAGATGAATTTCACCAGTTCAGAACACCACAAAGGCAAAATCGCAACCACAGTGCTCCCAAGAAAGTTTTGGTGTGTAGCCGCAAAACCCCCTTCCTACCCGGGGCAGGCCCAGCAGGAGAGGCACATTTGTGTCGAGGGCTGCCGTATGGCGGGCTTGAACACGGACGCTGGAGGCAAGGGAGGGCAAGACGCGACCAACAAAATGAAAACAAAAACAAAAAAACAGACCTCCTTTGTCCATTAGGTTCAATCTGCAGAGAGTTTCTATTTGATTTAGGAGTCTTCACTTTCATCTTAGGTCACAGAATCAGGCTTAATATTCAGAATTCCTTTATCAAAATAAAGTAGAAGTTTTCTCCTGCCTAGAGACAAATGACTTGACATGAAAAGTCACCTCTAGGTAAAGGAGAAAGCAGAAATATTCTGTAATAAAATGCTTTATATTTTATGTTAGTATTACAAAAATTCTCCAAAGCAGAAGGAATTCCCACTTAGAACTCATTATTTCTTAATTAAGGAGGTTGGCAGGGAGGGGGTGCAAGTGACGCTCCAGTAATGCCCAGGATTATTCTTGGTACAGTTTGGAATTTACGCTCCAAGCAGGATGGCGGCGGGGGAACTTTCTTACCCAGTCGTTAAGAGGAAAATCTTCTCTATTTAAATAGTTTACTATTGTGAAAAAATCATAGCAATACTTTTTTTTTTTTTTTTTTTGTCAGGGAGGGGAAAGAAAAGAACACTGAAAAAAATTTTTCCTTTCAGAATACCTCTAAGAGGCAAAGCTGCTCAAGCGAATGAAGCGAAAACACCTGGTAAGTTTGGGAAGGAAAACACAACTGTGCAGAAAAAGCAAGCAGTGCATTCCTGGCAGGCAGTGAGGACAAATTGCCCAAAGGAGAAGATCAGAGAGTGAACGCTTCTTAGAAAAGCAGGGTGAGGGACTAAAGGTAGATGAGAGAAGTTTCTCGATCATTTAAGAAAAGACTAACAGTTTGGAAAAAGAAATGGCATTCTTTAACTAAAAAACCCAAGAATCTAAATTTTGAACATTCCAATAGGAGCATACTGGGACACAGGAAATGTTAAAGGGTGGACGAGGTGGGGGGAAGTGGTCATAAACTCAAGGATATATATGTGTATGTAACTGGCCCTACAGAAAGGAGATGGGAGTTTGGGACAGATGTGCTAAGGGAAGGATATTGCTGCCCATACCGTTGCCCAAGCTCCCCCATCCACAGTCCGCCATATTAGTTCAGGATGGGGTCCCTGTGATCCTGGAAACACAACAGACTCATTCCTGCTACTCTTATTTAATGCTTCCCTCTACCAGTCCCCGTTTCCCATCCTTCAAGACCTGGCTCAAGTCCTAGCTTTCCAATAAGCTTTCCCTGACTATTCCTTTCTGCACCGATTTCCCTTTCTGGGGATTCCAGTTCACTAACTGAAGCCACATAATTTGCCTCTTCCTTAGTCTTGTTTTCATCCTGACCTACGTTCCTTAGATTCCTGTGTTGTGTTTATCCTGCTGCCTCACATGGAGATGGAAAAACCATGGCTGATTCATGCCTTTGAAGGGTTTCCTCTAGGCTCAAGTGGGAGACAGAACTGGCGCTAGAGAATTTTCATCCAGGGTGGTGACCAAAGGGTCCAGTAATAATAGAACTGACCTAAAGAATCAGATGTAGGAACAGATGGAAACCTTTTAATAAGTCTTTTTTTTTTTTTCTTTTTGTTGGTGGTGGCGATTGTGGGCAGTTTGGAAGGGCAGCTTGAAGTCCAACAGACATCACAAAAGAAAAAAAGTCTCTCAACTTCCTCACTTGCCCAGTGATGAAAAAGAAGAGTAGGGAAAGGAAAAAAAATAATAACTCAGCTTATTTCTCAGGTTTTATCTGGAGAATACACACTGTACTATTTTTTTTTTTAAACTAGATGATGTATAAAGACTTATCTTTAAATTTTTTTTTAATCTTTATTTAGTCTACATTTATTTTTGAGAGAGAGAGACACAGTGCGAGCGGGGGAGGAACAAAGAGAGAGGAAGACACAGAATCCGAAGCCGGCTCCAGGCTCCAAGCTGTCAGCACAGAGCCTGACACGGGGCTCGAACTCCCGAACCGTGAGATCATGACCTGAGCCAAAGTTGGACGCTTAAGCGACTGAGCCACCCAGGCGCTCCTAAGACTTCTCTTTAAACACTGGATTACAGTCACTGCTTTAAATGAAAGAAAATTAACCGCAGGACTTATAAGCACTCTTCTGGAAGGATGTAAAATATTTCTCAGTCTCCAAAAAGAAAATCCAGAATTTTACATCAAGTAAGATTTTAAACTGATTCAGCATCATGGATTTGGAACACCTCATAAAATCTTACTGGATCACAGAGATGGAAGAAGAATATCCCATCCCTATACATACTACAAGGACATCCTGACAAAACCCTGACCTTTCAGTACAGATATGGGCCTCCTAAGAGGCTGCTGCGAGCTCAGGTACTGGCATATTGTGGGTATGTTAATGAAATTAAGAGTCTCGCTTGCGTATGAGAAATTTCATATTCAGAATGCAATAATATTTTTTTTAATAGTCCATTTATATTTTGGCATTTCCACCTCCATCATCTCTGGTTATTTCCAACATCGCTTCATAAGGTAGCTGAGGCAGACATCCTCCTCATTTTCCAAGAAGCAGAGTGAACGCTGCTTTCTGTCTTGGACAAGGATTCTAAGGGAATGACCAACTGTCTCCACTTTCAGGTCACCGTCTTCCACTCTACCACGCCAAATCCACCTTTTAGATTTTCTGACTGAAACGCATTGAGAGCGAATCGTAGGTTACAAAAAGTGGGTGTAACTTCTGGTTACATAAACATCACAGACATACCAACGGTTGGGACAAAGGTACCTGAAACATTTAACGGATAAACGTGCAATCAAAATACCTCCTTTCTAAAAGGCTTCTTCTGTATAGCTCTCTTCTAGGCTAGGAAGTCATTTTAAAAGCAAATTATAGAACGTTGCCCATAGAGAGTATATCACAAAGATTTTGGTTTCCTCTTGATCTTGTCAGGGATTCCTACAGAGAAAGGGTAGTGGTCTCATCAACCGTAAAAAACAAGAAACAGTCTTGCTAGAAGACCCTGTGTGGGCCACCCAGTTCTATAGGTGCTAAGCAACTGTATTTGAAAAATAAGCCAACCTCTCAGAACCTTCGTTAATAAATCCCTACTACTTTAGCATATTAAGAAGACTAGAGTTCATATTGATAAAGGCCACGGTTTAAAATATGAAATCGAAGCTTTCTGTGTGATTTCACCGGAGAACACTGCCCCGCTCTAACTTCAAAACGCTTAAAAAAAAAAAAAAAAAAGAAAGAAAGAAAAGGGGGACGTGTAGGTCAAAGGTCTACTTCACAGAGAACAAGGACTCACATTAAAAACCAGAATCCCAGCCCACACAAGAATGCTGGAACCTGCTGGGGCCTGTCTGTACTCCCCATGTTTTAGAGTGTTTCCTAGCACTTACTCCGCGAGCAGGATGCTCTTTGTCCCTCGTGTATTTTCACAGAAGTCCATTTGCTTTCCTTCCCTGGCCTCTTTGCCATGGGCTATGTCCATCATCGGGCACGATCTATGTGGCAGAAGTTAGTGCAACTCCCTGGGGAAAAGCCTCTGAAGGCCAGATGGGTTATTTAAAACCAAAGTTTCCCCCCTTTCCTACAAGAAGGATTTTAAGTGACCAAGCTTTCCTTTTTATCCCGGTAATAGTTTTTATATTCCGAAGAGCGTTTTTTTTCACTTAGGTAATAAAGCTTGCAGAGCCTTTACGTTTACCTTTCTTGATCTATTTCTATATCCTCTAACAGTTCCTATAGAAAATACATTTGGTGCTGACCACTGATTACTGCTGCAGCTGGATTTCAAAAAAAAATCTGATACCATTTTCAGTACCCATTAGCTGAAATAACACAAGATGCCAAAAGAAACGAAATGGAATATTACTTAAAAAAAAAAAAATCACCTTCGGCACAAAAAAAGTTCTAGAACGCAAAAAGGCCATGAACTAAAATATAAATGTGAGTAGACCGGCAAAGTCGTCAGGGAGAAATTTTGAACATCGCTGCAGGCTACAAGAGTGATTCTTCAGTTCGAACCGTATTGTGTCACTGTATGTCAAGAAGTACAAATCTCAAGTGCTTTGTCACGCAGATTGTAACAAAAGGTTTAAGATTCATTTTCTGAAAGTCATGCATCTTGGAGTTTGCTAATTTTCCTTGTGAAAAACGTCAGGTCTACAGACAATGAAAAAACCTTTCAGAGAACATTTTGCTAAGCAATTCTGAGGTTCTAAATGCCTCATACACGGAAACACTTCGGCTGTATATGTGAGAAGCTATGGACAGGCAGAACAAAGGAAATAAGGACAGTTTCGCTGACTGGGTTGTTATTAGATCATTTGCACTGGATCATGAGCCCCAGAGAAGTGAGGCATAGAGAGGTGCACAGTGGTCCCCCTTGCCATACACTCTTCAACGCTTGCCCTCCTTTGTGTCTTCTCACTGGTTTCAACCCCAATCTCTTTAACAGAACAAACAACATAATATACAAAAAGGCAGTTAGAACTTGTGTTATCTTCCTCTCTAAGTGAGAGCAATAAAGCCTAAGGAAAATAAACAAAGCGAAGTTTCCAGAGCCTTCTAGTTTCCGTGCATGTGTGTCTGCGTGGCCCCTCCTATCTATCATGGCAGATCCAGTGCAGAAGGAAAGGAATGCACCACACTGAATTGCTGTTTGGGGGCGGTAAAACACTCAGAAACACTCAGAAAGGCACTGTATGCCCCCACCTCCCATTCTGGGATGCCCTCAACCGGCTCCTTCTAGAAGTATGAACACAAAGGAAGACTGCTTTGAACAAACTATGATCATAGACCAACCAAGATTTTTATTAGGCTAACTTCCAAATTCACTTCTTCAAATGAAAGGAACTAGGGTCCTGATGAATCTTAATCTCTAACCTTCTTTGTGGCATCGACCCCTCCACCTTTAAAAAAAACATTCATCTATTTTAGACCTATTACTAGACACCAGAGATGAAGAGATGAGTAAAGAGGATCACTACTTGCAACCATCTAGAATTAATAGAACTAAGTTATTATGGGATGCTGGGTTTTCCTCAAAGCTGAGGCTCAGCTAATTCTAACCCAATCTATTTTTTCGTGCATGAAAGTCTTTAGCGCGTCCTTACCTTAAATAAATTGCCAAACAAAATGTCATTTTCTTCATGTGACTCAGCCTCACAATTACGAACACAGTTTCTTGTTTTCTGTGGGAGATGGAAGTAGGAGCCTATATTGTGTGGAACGCAGGGGTAAATGAAAGGGGGTGCCAGCAATAGCTCTGGAACGTGCATTAAAAAAAATCTAAGTAAAAGTTTGATTTCAGGTCAGTTGCTTCCTATACATAAAACGTCAATGGGGCACCTGGGTGGCTCAGTCGGTTGAACGTCCAACTCTTGGTTTTGGCTCAGGTCATGATCTCCCAGTTCATGAGTTCCAGCCCCACTTAGGGCTCCACGCCGCTGGTACGGAGCCTGCTTAGGATTCTCTCTCCCTGCCCCTCACCGGCTCATACTTTCCCTCTCGGAACAAAGAAATAATAAAACTTTTTAAAAAAGTGAATAAAAACTAGTGTGTGACAAACTGGGCAGATATTCTGTGAAAGTGGTCAGTAAATAAAAGGCTGAAGCAGTTTCTTCTAAGAGGATTTTTACATGGACACACACTCATCCATACTCACACTCCCCACACACTCACACACGCATATGCACGCGCGCGCGCACACACACACACACACACACACACACACGCACACACACAACATCCACACCTCACTCTGGCTGTCGGGGCCCTTTGGCCAGCAGCATTGAAAACACTGTCTATGCCACTTGCACAACTGACCCAGGGTCGCCAGGGACCCGCTTCCCATACATATTCATCCATTCGGCTAACTCATTTGCATAAAGTTTGTCAATGGCCTGTGAAGGGAAACCTCCTCACACCCTTCCAAAACGTCTTCCAGAAACACGAAGGCTAACCCTGGGAGCAGGGAAGTATCAACGCTAAAAGCAAGGATTCTACCTCTTCGGGGTGAACCCTATAGTGGTCTATGAACAGAAACATTTTCTTGTCCTTTCTTAAACTTGTTTCCAAACTTTCACTGGATGTACAAAAAGAGATCACTAAAGCAGAAACAGAATTTTCTAGCGACCTTACAGCAAAAGGGAAAGCAATCAGAGTTCCCAATCCATGAGGTTTTACTTCATGGGCTATTAGTATCAGTGCATAGAAAACAAAAATTCAGGGGCGCCTGGGTAGCTCAGTCGGTTAAGCGTCCGACTTCGGCTCAGGTCATGATCTCGCGGTCCGTGAGTTCGAGCCCCGTGTCGGGCTCTGTGCTGACAGCTCAGAGCCTGGAGCCTGTTTCAGATTCTGTGTCTCCCTCTCTCTGACCCTCCCCCGTTCATGCTCTGTCTCTCTCTCTCTCTCTCTCTCTCAAAAATAAATAGTAAAAAAAAAAAAAAAGTTTAAACAAAAAGAAAACAAAAATTCAGCCCTTGTTTGTCTTAAAATGAGGCACATGCAGGATCCACAGAAGCCTACCACGACAGAAGTGCTGAACACTGGAGCTGGAAGGATCCAGAAGGATCCCCTGGACCAAACATGGGCAGCATGTATGGCATACTTCCCAAGGCTTGGAAGTGGCAAATACCCACAAATTACCAACTAATTCTGTTCCTCAAGTGTCATAAAAATGTTCAAGTACAAACAGCACTGAGAAGTGCACTTTCTAAAAAGCTTTCTCCTAGAGCTGGTATATACTTATACATGAATTTGTGTGACACAAGGTCTCAATTATCTAAAGAGCAAATCTGTCCTCAAGAATATATACACTACAGGCAACTATATTTTATATTGTTGTAGCATTCTCTGAGAGGCTTCCCTGTTGGTACTATGATTTAAGTGCATTACAACATAGCAGGGTCTGACTGTTCTAAAATCATTCTCCATTTGACACATCCTTTGGCGTTTTCAGGTTTATCCCTTAAAGTCATCATTCAGGGTCCTCACATGGATGGAGACAACAGCCCTCAGCACTAATCCCTGCAGAGTGAACATTAACCGTTTTGCTGCACGGGTACTAGAGTATTCCATCTCTGTGTAGCAGAATGTCACGTTCCTATCTTCGTTCCTCATTTTGATTTCTGAACTGAACAATTTGCCGTTTATGTGCCGGCTGCCTCTTCTTTTTCTACCAGTTCTTCTTGCTCAAAGTAGAGCTGTGACTGAGGGATTACAGAGGCGCGAGCACTTGGATGATGCCTCCTTCTTTCCCACCGCTGCAGAACTAAGTTCCTGTCTTTCACAGCAGCCCTTCTGTGCACTCACTGCTTCTCCTCCCCGACGTCTGCCACCCACGTCAGCAGCACAGCCGTTTCTCTCTTCTGATTTTCTTCTTCAGGTTCCTGGCTGTTTCTTCTGGTCTCTCCACCAATGTTTGGATCATGTACAAACAGCCTGATCTGTGTTGATAGTGATTTTCCTTTTTGCCAGGACATTAGCTAGATCTGGATTTTTTTTTTTTTTTTTTTTTTTTTTTGCTATGCTTATAAGGTTATTGGGTTCTTAGAGTTCTCTTTGCTGGTTTTATAATATATACACATATACACACACATATATATGTATGCTTACATATGCATATATACATACTTTTAGTATATTATGTACATACTAAATTTATATACATGGCTGCACATATATTTTTTTTCTCCTGCGAATGGGAGTGAGCATTTAAGTATTTGAGAAAACTGGACAGTAATAACAACATTACTGGGGTGCCTGGGTGGCCCAGCTGGTTAAGCGTCCGACTTCAGCTCAGGTCATGATCTTGCAGTTTGTGAGTTCGGGCCCCACGTTGGTCTCTCTGCTGGCAGCAGCCTGGAGCCTGCTTCGGATTCTGGGTCTCCCTCTCTCTCTCTGCCCTTCCCCTGCACTCTCTCTCTAAAATAAACATTAAGTTTTTTTAAAAAAATACCACCACTAGTAAGTAATAAATAGGAACCACATCACCACCACAATGAGAGCAGTAACAATGAAAACAACCATTTCAGTTCTTACCATGTGCTACATACATGTTGGTCAGAGTGATTTACCTGGATAATCCCAATTAAATCTCACTCCACCACTACTAGAGTATATAATATTATCGCCACCCGAGAGAAGAGGAAGGGCAGATGTGGAGAGGTCAAGCCCCGTGGAGGCCCACAGACAGCAATGGCAGGGCTATTCAACAGGCAACCTGACTCTAAAGCCTACACAATGTTTTTTAAGTTTATTTGATTATTGTGAGAGAGGGAGAGAAAGAGCCAGTGGGGGAGGGGGAGAGAGAGAAAGAAATCCCAAGCAGGCTCTGTGCCGTCAGCGCAGAGCCGGATGTGGGGCTTGAACTCATGAACCATGAGATCATGACCTGAGGTGAATTCAAGAGTCAGATGCTCAATGGACTGAGCTACCCAGGTGCCCCTAGAACCTACTCCATCAACCAGACGGCAAGGTGTCACCGTGCCTTTAGTCTAGCCCTTTATGCCTGATGGAGGCAGATCTGTCCAAGAGGTGATCACCATAAAGTTTCTTTCAATGAATCAGCATAACACAGTGAGCATAACACGTTTCAGTTCATGAGTCATTTGAGTTACTAGAACATGTCTTCTAGAATTATGAAATTTTAATATCATGAAATCCTAGTAGCTAAATCTCTGAATAACTGATGATCATACCTTATATTTTAAAGGTGAAAAGATCGTGGGAAAAAAGCTAGGTAAAACACTCCCAAACCACTAAAATACATATAGTTTTACCTAGGATTCTAAGAATGTTTAATAGCTATAAGACTGATCTAAGCAGAAATCGCTGTTATCCGTTAAGGATCAAATAATTGGGATAATGTTGAAAATAATTTAAGACATTATAAAAATTTTTATATTAAAAAAAGATGTACTGAAAAAACACTCAAAGACTAATAGATTCCCGCAACTGGATACACAATATCATTTAATAATAGTGAAGCATTTTTCATAATACACTTGATACTTATAAAAATACGTATTAATCAGAATTTCAGTATTTATCCAAATCTGGCCATAAGAGGTTTATAGCATATTATATATCATTACCATCGTCACACTGCATGTTTCAAGTTAATAGCATATAATTATCTGGCTTGATATGTGGAAGTCATATTATATCTAATCATCTAAAATTGAGTCAAGGGCCATTATAGAAATACCCATATAAAATAATATCTCATTCATGGAAAATGGGTTCTGAAATCCCCCTGGAAAGGCCATCCCACCAAAGGCTGCACAAAAACACAAAGAAGTTTTAATGCAATATCCAATATGCCCAGATGCAATGGAAAATATGGGTAGAGAGGCAATGCTATATTTGGTACTGCACGTGTCTTTCTTTTTTTGAGAGAGGGAAGGAGAGAGGGACGAAGGAGGGGCAGAGAGGGAAGAAGAGAGAAAATCCCAAGCAGGCTCTGTGCTGTCAGTGCATTTCGAACTCACGAACTGTGAGACCACGACCTGAGCTGAAACCAAGAGTCAGAAGCTTAACCGACTGAGGCACCCGGGCTCTCCTCTTTCTTTTTTAAAATCAAGAGTTTTCCTTCTCCAAACTAACTTTCTTTCCTCCTCCTTCATTTCCACGTTCTCTCTATTCTCACACTATGTTCATACTCTGACAGTCGGTTAGTCCTCTTAGGAACTCATTCGGCTGTATAAGCTTTCGATCTTAGAGAAAGAATAAAGATAACTTTCAAGGATGTTATCTCTCAAACTCTCCGAAATTGCAAGACTAGTTTTTCCCCCTAATCCTTCCAGGACTGATAATTTAGCAAAATACAATAGTAAGGTATTACAAAGGAATGGAATGAAATGAAAAAAAAACAAACAAACAAAAAAAAAACAAACAAAACGAGAGAGAGTGTAAGCCCCATTTCTTAGAATTATTACCTGATTTAACCAACCTGAGATTTACTATGGACCGATAAAAGTTTCTAAACACTTAAAACTTCTCTGCTCAGCTCATTGGGGATGGGTAACCAAGAGGCTGCAGACGGGCTTGGGCCCAGGAACCACACGCACTGAGGAAGCTCTCCTCTCACGAGAAACCTCACATGCCTCCTTCCGACCTTTAGGACCTGCTTCTCTATGGAGAATAGGCTGTGGTGCCTTATCTTTTTCTCCCATAGTTCTCAGAAGACTCTGTTCTTGACAAACGCAAGCTCCAGAAGCAAACAGGCCCTGTCTGTGTTATGGTTCATCTCATTACTACAGTCTAGGACTACTGAATTCATTAACACGATCTCTTCAACTCTTTTTTTCTTTTTATCCCTTTACTCAAATAATCAGCACATGCAGGAACATAATTCTTCCTTTGAGGAGAGTTAAAAGTTCTGGAATCTGGCATATAAGTAACATCCCTCTAACAACACATATTATCTGGGGTAAGCCAGCTTTTATTTTGTAGCTACCAAATATATCAGAATTTTACAATTCAGGTATTTTTATACCAAAGGCAAAAACAAGTATGAAAAGATTAATAGATCTGGTCCCATTACGTTTTAGTTTAAAAAATGAGAAGCTGGAAGTTTACCTATGAAATATTATAAAAGTTTACAAATCTTAATAAAAGAAATAATAAGACAAAGAAAAACACTGCCATGGAAGAAAAAATGATTATCTTCTCAATTACAAAATATATACGATAGTAATAAAATCTTGTACCTACTAAAATGACAATTTTTACAAAGATAGTACCCAGAGGCACCTGAGTGGCTCAGTCGGTTGGGTGACCGACTTCATCTCAGGTCCAGATCTCACGGTTTGTGAGTTCGAGCCCCGCGTCGGGCTCTGTGCTGACAGCTCAGAGCCTGGAACCTGCTTTGGATTCTGTGTCTCCCTCTCTCTCTGCCCCTCCCCTGCTCGCGCTCTGTCTCTCTGTCTCTCAATAACAAATAAACATTAAAAAGAAAAATTAAAAAAAGAAAGATATTACCCAATGTGTACATGCTAATACACAGCCCTTGTGTAAATACATAACAAATCTGTAAAAGAGTCTAAAAATTTACTTAGCAATTCAGGCTTAAATTTATTCAAAGGAAATAATTAAAAATGCACATAAAATATTCATGGCATTGCTCTGGACTTCTAACAAAATGGGAATTATTAAATAAGATATATATATGAAACTATGCAATCATTAAAATGATGCTATAGAATCGAGTTTATTGATGTGAAAATATGTTTACAATATCTTTTACTGAAAAGAAACAGGTTGCAATACTATATTATACAATATGGTCCAATACTACATATCTGGAAGAATATTAAAGTCATAATAGTAAATATGAAACATTATTTTTCTTGTTTTCTAATTTATTTGCAATAAACAACTATTTTAACGTAATGAAGAATAAAAGATATAAAAGAGATAAAAACTACAAAAAGAATGCCTTCAATCAAAAAGTAGTGATAAGGGATTTAACTGAATTGTGGCTTGGCACCATTATTAAGAGGTTGAATGGGATTAAACTGATTTGTAGTGAAAAGATATTAGGAGAATATTTAGATTATAAGAACTTCCATTATTTTACAGACACATTTGCATGACAATAATCTGCCAGTTACATTTACGCCCGTGTGTTCCTGAGAACAGTATTGACAGCGTTAAACTTTCAGCTCTTCTTTGATCTGTCCTGCATTTGCGGTATGTTTGGTCTATAGTTTCAAACTTAGAGCCCAGGGACTGGTCTTTGGAAGCAGTATCTTGAAGATGCATTGAGTGGTTGTCAATTTAATCTCTTGGTCATTGGTAGGTCATTGAGTTAACACATATCACATACTGTACTTCTAGAGCTACGATAATGACAGTGAAGAAAACAGCCCTTTTAAAAAGGTTGGCTGGTGATGCCACGCCCCAGCGGTTTGAGCACGTATCACACTCCAGCCTCTTACATCATAACTTTGGGTTTGTCGTTCCTTTTTTATTTAAAAATTTTTTTTTCTTTTAATGTTTGTATTTATTTTTGAGACAGAGAGAGACAGAACATGAGCAGGGGAGGGGCAGAGAGAGACACACACACACAGAGTCCGAAGCAGGCTTCGGGCTCTGTAGACACGGGGCTCGAACCCATAAACTGTGAGATCATGACCTGAGCTGAAGTCGGACGCTCAACCAACCGAGCCACCCAGGCGCCCCTGTCATTCCTTTTTTAAAATTGATAGAGGCAGAGGCGGAAAACTTCAACGTCACAGGGAATGTTAGAGCTTTTTGAAAAGAACTTCAGAGATGATTCGGTCTGACCCCTTGAGGTTATAAATATGGAAATTTAGGCCCAGAGAATAGGTAAGTGATGAGCCAAAGCAGAACCAGGGATCTTGCCTCTAAGTCCAGTCGCTTTCTATCATCATTTACTACCTACACAGAACACAGGGCTCTACTTTAGAAGGTGACTACTGGACTCCAGGATTAATGAAAAGGCTAGTGTCAGTGTGTATACAGACCTTGCATCTGGTAACTATACGGTGCCTGTCCAGGTTGAGGCGTACCAAAGCTTGTGCCATAGCTGAGAAATCCCGTCTGTCCCGGTGACTGAGACTGTGACAATCCACCTTCAGTCTTGATGCCTGCCCACAATGCACCTAAATCAGTTAATGACAGCTTATCTATATGTTCATTTCAAAAGCTGGTAAACACCCCCCCAAACACTCCCACAACTGTTCAGTCACAGATGCTTCCCAATATTATCTCAATAACCAAAGGTATGCAAGCTTAGAGTGCAATACCCTAACCTAGAACTTCAATGAAAACAAAACGAAACAAAACAGGAGTATTACAGATTTGAGTGACTGTTCCCATTGTCCTTTGTCTTTCCGATTTACCTTTTCTATAAAATTTAACTCCAGTGATACGATTTCTAGATTTAGTTTTGTTGTTTTATAAGAGGTTAAAAGATGATCTCCTTTAGAATCCAGTAATAGCCATAATTAAACTTCAACTAGATTGTTCTAAAAGTCACTGTGTAGATTAGTGTCAAAAATCAAAATTCTCTTTTCTTTTTTTTTTTTTTTTTTTTTGTCCAACTCCATGGAAGCAAAACTGAAAGCTAGCTTAGACCTTTGAGGGGATTCCACGTCCCTCCAAAACCGATGAGGGGATTCCACGTCCCTCCAGAAGGGAGGATCGGAACGTCTTCCGAAACTCCCGGCCCGTGGTCCTCCAGTGCGTCCACTTAGACCGTGTCGGGCACTACCAGAACTCCAGAAATGAGCTCACACAGAAAAGACAGAACGAACAGACACTAACCGTAGCCAGTCAGGCTCTCCGGGTCGGGGGTCCCTCGGAGGTCTTGGGGATCCCGGGCCGAGCCCCCAAATGTTATGCCCAGAATTCGTGATCCCCAAAGACTGCCAGAGGCCGAGTCCGATGCAAACGCAAAAGAGCCTTTATTCGAGCTAGCTCGAGCTCAATCCCCTACCTGCACCGACACAGCAGTGACACACCGGGGAGCACAAAATTCTCTTTTCTAAGAGGAGATTAGAGTCTTTAGCCTCACAGCATTTTTTTCCTTTTTTTCTTTACTCTTTCTGCCACAAAGATGATTTTAGCACTCAATTCATTTTGAAGTCAGAGGAAACAATATTGGGCACAGAACTAAGCAACACAGGGGAAAATCTTCTCCCAAACACCCGATCCCACCAGAAGGTAAGCACGAAGCTAGGAGGATATTAAAGGACTGTATCATATAGAACAGCATAGTGATTTACAAACAAGTAAAGCTGACCAATAATTCCCTTTCTGTCCCTGATAGTTTCAAGTATTTATTCCAATATTATTGTTTTAAGTGTAGCCTAAAGTACGCTTTCTTTTTTATCACTGTAATATAAAAATCATGTGTTTGTGGCCTCCAAATACTTCCCAGAATGCCAGGCTGACATCCGAATTTTAGGACTTGGGTTTGGCAGTACTGTTGTGCAGGGCTCAGCGCTGGATTGTAATTAAAGACAGTCATGAAAGTTAACAAGGGTCCTTAATTTCCACAGAAGGAAGAGAGCAAGTCTTCTGCCAAGCGAATCCACATTTTTGAATAATTTCACTTTGCACTTAAGATAAATGATATCTTTGGGATCTAGAAGACACAGTAGTCTCACAGTTTATTTCCATTTTAGGGGAATTTCATCAGTAGAATGAAGTTAGGTAACTTTCCTGAGGCAGTGGAAGAATCTGACTCTTGGCTGAGAGAGCCTACAGTAATTCCTGGCGTATCTCTACATAGCCTCATGATGATCTTAACATTTATGTCTTAAGAGAAGCTTAACATTTAACAAAATGTGACTTTTCCCCGCACAGGCAATCCTAAACCCGTCCTTATTAATGGTCCCTGGAAAGACACCTGACTCGGCCAGGTGGCTTGATGGCTCAAGAAACTCCCTTTCTTTCCATGTGGTCACCAACAGGGATTTCCCCCTGCTCTGTCTCCATTGGGGGTTCTATTAATCTGCTTTGAGTCTTCCTGTACCACCTCTGGTGTTAGCCTGGAGGCTCAATCTTTGTGATGAGAACAGATAAGGAAAAGCAGGAAGAGGTAGAAAACACCCTCAGCTGCACCTGTCTCCCGGGCTTCCACCCACAAGCCTGCAAACTCATCATACTGCTCGGCTCTATGCCAATCCAGAGAAGAGCGTTAAGCTCTCTTCTCCACTGATGTATTATTCCCACTATGATAAGATTTGCCTAGCTTTTCTTACAGGGTCTAAGTAAAAAGCCAGGGGGCACAAGTCCTGGGAGAAAGTCTTCTAAGACCATCTGGACCTTGACTATCAGCAGTTAAAAACCCTGACCTACGTGTTCTTCCTTCACAAGCAAGCAGAGGGGAGATGGCGGTCGTACTTTTCAATGCGCTGGCCCAGGAAAAATAGAATGCCTGGTCAGAAGCACTGGGAGCATCTCTTTGTACTCAAGGCCCCAAAAGAGAAGGAAGACAGTGATCAGGAAAATGCTGAGGACTCAGGAGATTTATAAGCACAGATGGCCCTGGGGTCAAAGCCCTCGACATGGAGCCTTGCCCTTACCATCTCCCGACCCCCACCTCTTCCGTTAAAATCCCTATCCTTACTCTACCAGGTCTGATTTGAACCTCAGAATCTCTGCTCCTGGAACAATTATCTCAGACAATAGGGACATCCACTGATGGTTCAGTACTGGAAGGGTCCTAGACCACAGCCCCGAAAGTGGCAAAGGGCCCTACCATAATTGAATGGAGAGCAGAAGGAACAAGAGAGGAGCTGTGTGAGTGGCAGTCGAGGCAATGGCATGAAGGGCACCCTCTCCTGGCAGGCCTGGTAGGCCTCCAGCACTTTCAGGTTGTTTGCACCAGAAGATACATTTACACTTCAAATAATCAGGTTACAAATACATTTTGAGAATATAAACTGGGGACTGCCTCAACTCACATCATAGTGTTGAAGCTATGTAATTCAAATCCGAGGTCCTTTTTCCTCATTTAGCACAAGAATTGGTTAAGAGTTGATGGCAGATAAAATTGATCTATATCTACCATTATTTTCAGAAATCTTGCATAAAAGTTATAGAAATGCAAGGCAATTCTAGGAAGTCCATCTTATGGTTGTTTCTAAAATCTGGCTTAAAAATGCCTAGCTAGGGAAAAAAAAAAAAAAAAAACCTAGCTAGATAACTTTCAGTTCTGGGTAATTTTGAAATGAAACCATAAAGGGTGAAATCATATATAATTTACATTTTAATTTCGGTATATTTTATAAGAAATTTATATATAGTCGATTTGGTTTGGGGTAAAGGTAGAAAATAAGAAGGAATAAAGTAATTTGCCTTCTAATTATTAATGAAATGCTTAAAGAACATTATTTCTTTCAATATACTGCTATAAGCACAGATTTATTTATTTTATCAGTCCTTTCCTCCAAGCTTCCATGTACGTTTTCTTGATCGCTAGATTTTTTTCTTAAGGAAATGTTAATAATTCACATTCTTCCTACTCAAACAAAGTGCAATGTGTTTAAAATTGCAAGTGCAATTCAATTGAAGAAAAGGTATCTTGAAATTCTAAGATTTCTTAAAATTAAACTTTGGGGTTTTGCTGGATTTATTTTTAATTTACAGGTATTGACCCTTTAACAATGGAGTTAAATTACACCAAGATAAAGGTAATCTCCAGGTGGGAAGGAACAAATAGGGATGTGAGCTTTAAAGGTTTCCTGCTTTGCCTCTTCAAAGGGCAGCCCAAGCTGTGATATATAGATCACTTTTCCTAATGGTTGATAATGCTGAAATTTAAAAGTACTACCAGCCTCACGTTCAGAGCAAGGATTTGTTGAATTCTGTTTGTACTTCCCTAATCATAGCTAGGTATCTGATAAATAGGAAACATATCTTTACCCTAAAAGACTTCATTCACAGAAGTTTTATCTCAAATATGCACTAAAATGCTTTGGATTCCACAACCAAGTGCTCAAGCAGCAAATTAAAAGTTGAGCTACCAATGGGGGCGGGGGGTGGGGGGGGGGGGGAAGGAGAGCAAGACGGCATACGAACCACGCAATCTATCTGCCACTGACGACTTCCAGAGAAGGAGCCGCCACTTCTTACAAGGCTCGTTGAAAACAATCAGATGAAGAATTTAGACACAAAAGGTGATCACACCTTCTAAAGCGGCCCAAGATGGCAGTCTTTAGGTGCCACTCCTATGAACCTTGCCCCCCCCACACAGGTGTGCCCATTAGATCCCACCACTGAAGTAACGGGATTACTCACCATATGAGGAAATTCCGTACGGCTGTCCCGGCTGTGGGTATGTGACATATGCTGTAGCTTGTTGCATTCCTGTGGTAAACTGTGTTTGCCCATATGCAGCCATAGTTTGTGAGGAAGGGGTAGGGAGAATATGTGGGTATGGTCTGCTATTTGTCAGAAATGACAGAAAATAGAAAGCCCATGCATTAGATGGAAACATGCAAGGTAACTGATTAACAACCATATCACAAATTGCAGTTAAAGACGGTCTCTTCAAGTATAACTTCCAAATACAATACACAAAGTACTGAAAAACTTCAGTATCTCTTCTAGGTGACGCTCAAAAGAAATTTGTGTCAACACATTTACGGCTCTGTGAAATGCACTTTAGTTTAAATCAAGATGTAACATGTGGGCACAAAACATGACTTGAAATAAGGTAAAAGACTATTCAGAAAAGGCATTTATTGAGAGAAAATACATCTTACTTGGAAGGGTAAATCTGTGGTGGGGAGAACTGGTGAGTTGGTCTTGGGCTGAAGCTACTGCTCCCAATTGCTGGAAAAAAAAAAGAAAAAGAACACATAACAGTCAAAGCAAAATACGAAATCGGCATAAAGCGCTGATCTAGTTTGAACGACAGGTAGCCCATACGAAATGGCCAGCATTCAACCTTTTGGGCCTGAAAAAAAAACCAAAACGGCAATTTCATGCAATCAACCCAAGCGAAAATCTACGGAACAACCTTTGGGAACTGATGAAGTGGTTCTAAGTTTAGAGTAGGTCTTAGAAAGTGGTCACAATCATCTGAAATAGCTGGCAGCTGCAGGGTAAGAGGACAAGGAGTCCTGGCCACTGTGCAGAAGGGCCCGCTCAAAGGGGGGCGGGGACGAGGGTGAATTTGCAGGGCTGGGCGGGACCAAAAGGTCACCTGGCCTATTGTGTGCGCTCAGGGACACACACACACCTGACCCTGGATTAACGGGAAACGCAGTCTAATCTTCTCCCAGGTGAGCAGAAATGGGGCCGCTCCTCATTTGCCTGCGTGAATTTAGCAACATTTTTTAGTAAAAATGCATTCCTACAGCGCTCTTAAATTTCTCAAGTTGCAAGCGAAGCCTGATCTTTCTTGTACTGAGGCAGTGTTCCTGGGCCTTTTTCAGTGAAACGTGCTTAACTTCAGTTATTTAAGTTAAAAAAATAAAATGTTTTTGTTGTCGTTTAAAGAGGTTATTCAAACATTCAAGCAGAATTTCATTTCTTTTTAATCACATATACGTTACTCAGTAGGTCTCAGAAATGCACTAAACTCTGCCATTCTTTTACACTCGTCCTGAACTAAAACAAAAATCCATTTTTGTTAACATAAGGCCTTAAAATGGTAGTTCTCAGCTTTATTGTAAATAGGGGCGATTTTATGTACAATATATATTACACACACATATATATACCCACAGCTCTATGTGTTTCCATGTATTACATATAAATATATGTAAATACCCCTATCCTCTACCCTCTACCTAGCTAAGATGTATAGTCTTTGGGTACAATTACAAGATATAATAGGTTCATCTTCTTCTTCCAGTAGTAATCACAGTCTTCAGGGGCTCTATTATTTATGAACTATGCTGCGTATTAAAATCCTTCTAAAAGCTTCCATGCGCTCAGAGTCTGATACATTTTTCATAACGTCACATCAGTCCACGTATACTTCTCAAGCTCAGTTTTCCATTTGGGTTCGGGAGAACAGCGGTAGAGTTGGACCAGAATCTGGATCCGGAATGATCCTTTCCTTGTAAAGCAAGCCGGCCTCACGCAGTGACCGCAGATCCAGATTCATACCACTGCTGCATGCCAGCTGCCAGACTTCAGCCACGTGGCTCTCAGTTTGGCAGAGTCGGGGTCCGCATTAAAGCGAGGGCAGGCCAACTCAGCTGGTGCGCCCCGACCTGCGGGCACGTGTTGAGTCACTATTCCGCACATGCAAACACGCAAAGACAAGTTCTGTCACGTGTGGGGAGGCTGACACACAAATAGCCATGGGGGGATTAGTTAAATATTGCAATTTATAGAAGGGAGGGATTAGTGCGAGCACACTTGGACAACAAGGACTACCACCTGCCCAGGTCATCCTCAACTACAGCCTTTCCTGTTCTCCTTTGCTAAGCCTGAAAAGAGACCAAGGGCAAAGTAGATATACCCGGCAGAGTAGCTGGAGGAGGAATACCTTCCCTGGACAATCACAGTTCAAAACGACTTTAAAAAATAAATAACTAAACCAGAACAAAAACGCAATGCAACCGGATGGTGGAAGCCACAGAAATCCCTTTTATTCTTGCCCAGCTCTCTCCCTGGGTTTTTCAAACTGTGGGTCAGGACCCATGATCACAAACTCAGCTTCACAGGTTGCACCCAGAAGTTTTTCACAGGTAAACAGAATAACAGAAGAGACTGTATCAGGCTTATTACACAGGGTGCGGTGAGTTCCGTGAAGCTTTAAGGTTGAATGTAGAGGATAGGTGTGTACACATGAAGAAAGAGATCGGGGTTGGGGGGGGGGGGGGGGCTCAGCGTGTGGTAATTGAGCACAGGTTCTGGAATCAGAATTTAATTTTGGCTCAGACTGAAGTTCCAACTCTTCTCTTTGATCTTGGTCCACACAACACGATTGTCTGTCCCCATTTTACATATGGGGCATAGAACTTAAGTAACACAGTCGAGCAAATAATGGGAAAGGTGGTATTTGAACCCACGACTGCCTGACTCCTTCCATCAAAACATACTATTTCCTGACCTCCTGTGAAGAAACAAGAAACCTCAGAATAATCTCATTTTCCCTCCCTCCATTTCATGAGTCACAAGTCACCCATCCCAAATCCAGATACTGCCTGTTGAGCTGTTCTGCACACGCCATCCCCGCTCCCCTGTCCCGGCTCTCGTTAGCCTCTGTCATGTTCCCTGTGTCCCATCTGCGGGCCTGAACGCAATACTGCACTGCCACCACAGTGATCTTTCTTAAATGGAAACTTCTTTATGTCCATGTTCCAGCTTAGGAGCTCTCAACTGTGCTCGTGTTATCCTTAGGAAAAGTTCCAAATTTCTTGGCAGAGTCCAGAGATTCAATCATCCCCCCTCCCCTGGGTTTGGTAATATGTAGCCTCCTTGGAGTTGAGGACTGCCCACACATGCCATGCGTGCTCATCTTCGTCTCGGGGGGCTCTTCAGACCAGACCCTCTGCCCTCTCAGGCCTTCTCCCCGCCTGACAAACACTCCTCCAGTGGGACTCAAACATCATCTTCTCTTTCGGATAATATCTTTCTTCTCTGTACCTTTTTGAAGTGCCGTAAACATTGGCCATGTAGCACTTAACCACGCTGCATTATAGTTAACATGTGTATAGATGTTCACTTCCTCTGCTAACCATGAGCTTCTGGGGCCAAGGACCCCTTGCTCTCTTTTGTTTCCTTGGCACCCGACAGGGCCTGGCACGTGGGAAGAAATCAATCAACAATATGAAGAATGTGAAGAAATAGGTCATAAGCAAAGTAGATTTTTTTTAAACCCTGATGATGTGAAGGATGGTTAAATTTTTTGCAGTTATGTGTAAACATACAAAATAAATCTGATTCAGTCCTTTGGCAATATAATTTGGAGTGAATAGTATTTTTTTTTTTAGTTTATTTTTTATTTTGAGAGAGAGAGAGAGAATGAACACAAGCGGGGGATGGGGGGAGGGAGAGGGAGAGAGGGAGAGAGGGAGAGAGGGAGAGAGGGAGAGAGGGAGAGAGGGAGAGAGGGAGAGAGGGAGAGAGAGAGAGAGAGAGGGAGAGAGAGAGAGAGAGAGGGAGAGAGAGAGAGAGAGAGAGAGAGAGAGAGAGAGAGAGAGAATGAATATGCCAAGCAGGCTCTACACTGTCAGCACTGAGCTCAACACGGGGCCACGGGGCTCCATCTCACAAACCATGAGATCATGACCTGGGCAAAATCAAGAGCCAGACGCCCAACCGACGGAGCCACCCAGGCACCTGTGAATAGTACCCTTTACAAAACACATGTGAATAAGAAGCTGTGATGTTGCCTGGGTATCTTGCTACTAATTACCTAATGATGTGCCCCTAGAATGATTAAATATTTAATGCCATATAATAAAGCCCTATTTTGAGGGATTTCCCTAAATCCGAGCCCCCTACAATTTTGTGTGGACTAAAGTCCAGAATCTTCCAAGTCATACCTCAAGTACTTTTCCTCTTAATTGCCTAAAACACCTTTAACTTTTTAAACAATTTAGGAATTCTGATTACTTTTAAATTTCATGGGACCAGAACACCCTAAAGCAAAAAGAACGCTCCCAGATCATTCATCAAGGTAAATAAAATGGTTCTTTTACCATTAGTAAGCTCCAAATTACACATGCCAGAGCCTTGAGAATGTATGGGCAACTAATGCCTCTGTTTTAGTACATTTGTTTCCTATTATGCCATTATTTCTCTTTGTTCTAACCTAGAAGTTAAAGAACCTCCCTAAATCTTTGTTGTGGGAAGGGAGGGGAGGACCTAAGCTTGAGAATCCCCTGAGAAGGTGAACAGAAATCCCCAAATTAGCAGTTCCTCCTTCACTGCTCCCATCTCATTAACAACATCACTCAGATGGACAAGTTGAAAGTCCAAAAGTTTTGACTCTTCTCTTTCCTCCTACCATTTCATCATAAATTCAGCCAGCTCTCCCTTCAGAAAATGCCCTCTACTTGACAACTTCTCCCTGCTCTCGTTTACCACCCTGTTGCAATTATCAATGTGATGGCTACTGGGGAATGGTGGTCAGGAACCCCCTTCCCCACCCACAGCCTCACCCTCCTCTCTTTCTCCTCCACTCCTTTCCCCTAATGGAATCCTGGCACATTTAGTCCCGCCTCTGTGACTCTTCTAAGAAGGACACGGGCTAATACAGTCCTCTCTCTTCTCAGCCATGGCCATACCGGTCTCCCTGTTTCTATTTACCCTCCTCTCCCCTCTTCTCCCATAAAGCATTTTCCACACAACAAATGCTGATCTCTTAAAAACATATATTGGATCATGTCACAACTGTCCCCAACTCTAAGCCCCATTATCCTCTTACATTTAAATTAACCCAAACTTAGGCAACCAACGGAATGGGAAAAGATATTTGCAAATGACACATCGGACAAAGGGCTAGTATCCAAAATCTATAAAGAGCTCATCAAACTCCACACCCGAAAAACAAATAACCCAGTGAAGAAATGGGCAGAAAACATGAATAGACACTTCTCTAAAGAAGACATCCGGATGGCCAACAGGCACATGAAAAGATGTTCAACGTCGCTCCTTATCAGGGAAATACAAATCAAAACCACACTCAGATACCACCTCACACCAGTCAGAGTGGCCAAAATGAAGAAATCAGGAGACTATAGATGCTGGAGAGGATGTGGAGAAACGGGAACCCTCTTGCACTGTTGGTGGGAATGCAAATTGGTGCAGCCGCTCTGGAAAGCAGTGTGGAGGTTCCTCAGAAAATTAAAAATAGACCTACCCTATGACCCAGCAATAGCACTGCTAGGAATTTATCCAAGGGATACAGGAGTACTGATGCATAGGGGCACCTGTACCCCAATGTTTATAGCGGCACTCTCAACAATAGCCAAATTATGGAAAGAGCCTAAATGTCCATCAACTGATGAATGGATAAAGAAATTGTGGTTTATATACACAATGGAATACTACGTGGCAATGAGAAAAAATGAAATATGGCCTTTTGTAGCAACATGGATGGAACTGGAGAGTGTGATGCTAAGTGAAATAAGCCATACAGAGAAAGACAGATACCATATGGTTTCACTCTTATGTGGATCCTGAGAAACATAACAGAAACCCATGGGGGAGGGGAAGGAAAAAAAAAAAAAAAAAAAAAAAGAGGTTAGAGTGGGAGAGAGCCAAAGCATTAGAGACTGTTAAAAACTGAGAACAAACTGAGGGTTGATGGGGGGTGGGAGGGAGGGCAGGGTGGGAGGGAGGGCAGGGGGGGTGATGGGTATTGAGGAGGGCACCTTTTGGGATGAGCACTGGGTGTTGTATGGAAACCAATTTGACAGTAAATTTCATATATTAAAAAAAAAAAAATAACAAAAAAAAAAATAAATAAAAAAATAAATTAACCCAAACTTAAAAATAAATTACATAAAATACATACATACACAAACTCGAACTTATTCCCTAAGATCTCTGCACGTATGCCCACACTTCAGAGAGGCCATCCCTCTAAAAGAGACCCCCAGCCACTCCTCGCTGTATGCTTTGATCTGCTCTCATTTCTGTTGTAGCCTACTTACTTTCACTACCACTTAGCTCTTGATTACCTGTCTCACCCACAGAACGAAAACTCCTTGAGGGCAGGGACCTCATCTACTTCATCACTGCCATAATTCCACCACCTAGAACACTGCCTCCTATACAGTAGGTGCTCCACACATAACTGTTGAATGAAGGAGTCAGACCCAAAAAGTTACATCTTTTTACGAGCAATTAAAAGACAAAGAAATCCTATTTTTCATACAGGACATTTCTTTCTCCTCTAGAAGCATTCCTGTTCCTATTTCTAATTTTCAAACACTACCAGACATCAACATTATACTGATGACCATTATATTATATGATCATTATATTACATGATTATTTGATTATATGATCAACATTATATTATACGATCAATATTATCAACTGGCACTTCATTTAACCAATTAATAACAAATTTAGACTTTGTGGAAATGGAAGAAACAGAAGGCAAAGATATTTTGTAATCCCTAAAAACATTATTTTCAACCTCAATTGCTCTTAATACATTTAGATCGCTAAAATACTGCTTTTCAGTGGTCAATAGTAAATGGGCAGAACATCATTGAATTTTAAAAACATAGTAACCTTGCCATTTTCAATTCGGCAACATGCCTTTGAAAATCACCTGCTCTCCTCCAGTCTCCCCATATAAGGATACCTGGGGATTTCCCTGGAAAAGCGGGAGCTTCATTGCCTCCTTAATGCTTTAAGATGCTCAGGTTCCTTGAGGCACAGAGGTGAGACGGCTACTACCAATGTCAGCATGGCTCCAGTTCCTCTTTATCCTTGCTATTGCCTCAAGACACCCAAGGTTGAGATGTGAATGAAGTCATCATGGAGAAGGAAGCAGGAGTAGTGACCACAGAGGTGAAGACCGTTTTGGAGTCAAATGCTCAGAGATCGCTTTCTCCAGACTTCTCTTTTTCTTATAAACCCTAAGTCCCATTCACAACTGCTCCAGCAGGCCATGATTTTTACATTTTCACTCAAGAAAGACAGAAAGAAGGAAGGAAAAAATCCCTAGCGTACTCCATCCCCTTCTCCATTGTGCGACATGGAGAATCAGTCTATGGAAAACAAGATCCCCTATAGCTTCAGTCTCTTCACCAAACTTTCCTTTCACCTTCTGCTAAGCCTTTTTCCAAGGACCTTGCTTCTTCTGCAGAGCTTCTTCCAAGTAGATCCTACTCATTCTCTCAGATTCCAGATATTACAAGAGACCTGAAAAACATATCCTCACTGCTTTTTCTTCCAAATCGTTGTTGTTTGTTCTCCCATAAGGCCTTCCTTTTCTAAGATTTATGGCAATTCTTAAAAACTTCCATGAATGACCCACCTCCTAAACGTGGCCTCACATTTATCAAAAACTTTAATATTTGACTATATCCGCTAACAAGTCCCAACGTTGTCTTGGGTTATGTATCCAACACTTCTCTCATTCCATCTAGGCCTCAACTCTAGTCTTCTACTCCAACCATCAAGCTCAAGACCACATTGTGAACCTTCCCCCCTCCCCCATTCCACAGTCTTGCACCACAACAGCATCAACCAATTTATTTGTTTACTTAACATTTACTGACCAGCATCCATGTGCTCAATTCCATGATGGGTGCTAGGACTATAACTATAAGCAAGCCAAATAAAATTTCTGTTCTCATAGTGCTATGGGTTAGCAGGAATAAAATTTCTGTTCTCATAGTGCTATGGGTTAGCAGGAGGAAAGATAATACAAAGTAATTTAAAAAGTAGTGATGAAGGCTGAAGAAAGGAAGTACAGAGGACTGACTACGGAAGCATGTGGTAGAGGTCTCACTGAGTTTCGAGATTAAGGAAGAAACATCCTCTCCTTCCAGAATTTTCTTTCCCCTAGTCTCATCTGTTCTCCAACGTTATCACAGATGCAGGACCCCTCGACAGCCTATTTTCTCTCAATTTGTTATCCCTTACCTTTGCTTTAAAAAAAAAAAGAAAAAAAAACTTTGAGGCTACAGGAATAATTATTTTAAACTCTTACTGATACCTGTCCTTTTACTTCCACATTCTTCCCTGCCTTACCGGAAAATCCTTAAATATCATTTTTACCTGAGCACCAAAACTCTTGTAGAGAAAAACTGCTCTGCCATAAAGGCTCCACATTCATCGTTCTACCTTTGTTTGGACTCGGGCTCTATTGCCAACCTTCTTTTATATTCCAAGCAGCCTCGGGCTTCCCAACTCCTCACGGCATCTATTTCATTCTTCTCATCTTTTCCAGCTCACAAGCCTATCACTATCAAATGAGTTGGTAGCTCTAAATGAGTTGCTTCAGAGGAAAAAGTAGAAGCCATCATTCATTCATCCATTCATTCATCTAGCAAATATCTAAGTGCCTAACTTTTTAAGTGTTGAGGATACGAATGAACAAAGCTAGCCAAATCTTCGCCATCACAAGCTTACATTTTGGTGGGGTGAAAAGCCAGCAATAAAACTAATACACAAGTAAATGATACAGTTTGCGAAGGGCTGTGTTATGGTGGTTAGCATGTTAGAGAGACTGGAAGCCTACAGTGAGAGTTTTGCAACACTGAGTAGGGTGGTCGGGGTGCCTTATAGAGAAGGTGATATGAGAGCAAAGACAAGGTGATGAAGGAGTCAGGCAGGTAGGTGTACAGAGAGGTGCCCCAGGCAGAGGGACGGTCACGGCAAAGGCACCGACTGGAAGCATGTCTGGCATGTTGAAGGACTAGTGGGAAGCAGGCAATAGGTCTGATGGGGCTCTTCGCTATTACAAAGAATCAGCATTTACTCAGAGATGAATGGGAGCTACTGGAGGGTTTGAACAGAAGAATCAGACAGGAATTCCCTTAACGTAGTGTCCCGTCCTCCACTTCAAACTCACGCACGTTAACTTCCATTCCGTTGTTCCGGATGTTTCTGTGGAAAAGTTATTCCTTTCTCTAAGGCGATCCACTTCTGTTTTGGATTTAAGCCACTGCGGTCCCAGCAGGGACCTCCCTCCATCAGTTACCCCCATTTTGCCTCAACCTATCACCCCTACCTCTGTAAAGTTTGTGTCGGCAGCCAAAACCACTCTGACTTTCTAAATGTCCTCCTCAGCCCCGTATCTTACTTTCTAATGGACTACCTTCTCTTCTCCTCTCACCGCTTACGTACTTGAAAGACACTTTTCTCCTCCCTGTCTCCACTTCCTCACCTTATTGGTTAAATCATCCATTTATTCCCTGAACTTATGACCACCTAGATCTGCTAGGAGCTATGCTGGCAACAGAAATGGGGCATATAGGCAAGTGGGCACGAGGGGAAGTAAATCACTACTCACTGAAACTGCTGTAGGCTAAATCTATTGATGTTTCTCATAGATATTTTATTTTTAAAGGTTATTTATTTTGAGAGAGAGAGAGACAGAGAAGCAGACAGACAAGGGCAGAGACAGAGGAAGAGAGAGAATACCAAGCAGGCTCCACACTGTTAGTGCAGAGCCCGACACAAGGCTTGATCCTATGAACAGTGAGATCACGAGCTGAGCCAAAACCGAGAGTCAGATGCTTAACCGACTGAGCCATCCGGGTGCCCCTCTCATTGAGATTTTATTTTGACATAACTTGACACTTGAAGAAAAGTTGCAAATAGAGTAGAAAAAATTTTCCAGATATTGTTTACCACAATTCCCTAAACGCTAACGTCTTAGTTTAGTCCTCTAGTCCCTTTTTCATTATATAAGTGCGTGTGTATAAATACGTATATCTCATTTTTTTTTTTTTTTGGAGTTGCAGAATGATGCCCCTTTGCTACTACCTCAGTGTATACATTTAAGAACAAGTTAGTCCTTTATCACAGGTTATCAATATCAGGAAAAATAGCAATGCAATATTATTGTCCACAGATACTTAAAAAAAAAAACTCTCATTTCAGTACATGACTTTAAACTTGCACTTCAAAATTACTACTTTTTAAAAGTATGACTGCTATACACATACACTGTAAGATATTTTTGAAAAAAAAGCAGAAGGAATAAAATTCAAATTATATTCTATTATCCAGAGAAAACCACCATTAATTTGTATACCCATATACAAAGACACATAATGTTTAAAAATAAATGGATTATACAGAGCATATTACTCTTTTGTAACCTGCTTGGTACAAAACCTTTTGTTACTCTTTTGTAACCTGCTTGGTATACCTACTTGGTATAGTTAACATTTCCTCATGCCGCTCAGTTTTTTCAAACCTATTTTTAATAGCTGTATCCAAATCTCTCACATAGACAGCTCTTCCTTGAAATTCTTCCCTGCCTTCACTTGCCACTCAATCCTCTTCCTTCTTCCCCAGTTGAAAAAATCAGTGTTTTCACTTTATCCCCTGCCCATCTCTCCATATTGGTCTTCCCGGGATTCTGTCTTCAATGCTGTTTCAGCCCACTAGCTTTAACTCTCTGCACGCTTCCAAAATTTCCATTCTAGATCTTTCCCAAGCTCCAACATCTCTGAGTGGATGTTACCTCCCACTCGACATGCCCCAGAGGGAAGGTACCACCTTTCCTTCTCAGTCATGCTTGTCTTGCATTCTGTCACCTTAACCTGTCTCTGCCTCCCTCACCCCTTGTGCTCATTGGTTACTATGCCATAAATTCTACTTCACAAATACATCTTAATGCATCACTTGTCCACACCATTGCCAGCACCTCCTCTCTGGTATTAAATGCCAGAAGATTTTATCTGGTCTCTCCACTTCAGTTCTCAAGCCCCCCTCACTCCTGATATAGTCTGGATTCTGTATGGGAACACAATCATGCAACCCCCTTTCTCTGATGTCTCCTACTGCTCTCAGGACACAACGCAAACATCATGTGGAACACGCAAGCCTGGTCAGACTCTATCCTGACCCTGTCCAGCATGCTATCATCACTCAAACTGTACACACCAGGAATGCTGAACCACTGGCAATTCTAAATTCTGTGCCTCTGTGTCTTGGTCTGTTCCCATGGAGTTCCATCTGTCCAGCTTCCCCCTCCTCATATTTTCTCCCTCCCCCTACCCTATGTGCTTTATTCCTACTCATTTTTTAAGGCTGAGTGAAGCCATCATCTCTCCCAGGAAACCTTTCTTGCCCACCTCATCCCAACCTTGTCTCTGTTGGGTCCCTTCCTAGGTGTTCTTGGGGATCTCTTGGGTTCCCTCTGGAAATCAAACTGTAATGTGATGATCTGGTTACCTATTCACCTCACTAAGCCTCAAACCAGGGCCACCCTCATGTACCTAAGAATCCATAATGGCACCAAGCACATTCTCTGGTTTAAGTTGGATTCTAGTAAGTGTTTTGTAAAAGAACTCATGGGCATAACACCTTTTTGTTATTTCCTTATTGCTTCCATCTGGTATCCTAAGTATAAAAGTTATACATTTGTATTTCATGCTATATCTATGTAGAACTCCTTTTAGTTGTGGTATGTATTAAATAAGTGATCCTGAGAGCTGGAGTAAGTCAATCACAAATTTATGTAAGTATATAGCATTTCCATTTGAGAGGTTTTAAAAACAAAGCAGATAATATAAAAAGGGTTAAAAATTTAAGAATTACTTCTGATAGAAATAATTTCTTTATTGAAATAGTCCAATCTGGGTAATCTGGCAAATACATAATCACAACCTCACAGTTACTTTAATATCACAATCACTTTCCTATCAGTAATTTCATTAACAAAGATGTGAAACTTGTTTGTTGGAGGCAGGCCTTGTTAAAGTGAAAGAGATCAAAACTAACTTAAGGATTGAAAGCTGCTTTATAAAGTGTTTAATTAGATCTATAGTTGACATGACAGGAGGACAGTTTCTAAGACTCCTTAAAGAGTATCAGAAGCAAAATTTTGCCTAACTAAATATGCATGATTAGAAAAATCATACAAATGAGAGAAAAAGGGAAGGAGTCACTAACCTAAAGATAATTTAGTAGAAGAGAAAAGAAACAAAACCCCTTTTGATTTTGTCTTCTTGATAGGATATCAATATTTTCAGCAAACACTTCATAACATTGGATAAAAAGAGAATTACAAGAATGGGACTCTGCATAAGGCTCTATTACATTTATATAATACATACACACATGCATATAGACACAGATATATACTTGATATATCTAACAGTTTCAATAAACTAAGAAAAACTATGTTTTGTATTAATGTGAAAGTCTAATATATATTCCTTACCTGAACCTGAGAAATTGTCTAAAGACCCGTCTGCTGTTGTTGAAACTATTTCACTGCTGCTCATTGGCTCTGTTTTAACTACAAAATAAACAACATACATCATATATCCAATTAATAGTTATTTGTAAAGGCATGGTGGAGAAGTTATAACATTCAAAATAGTTACAAGAAAATCACTCTAAAAGCCAGTCTTTTAGTATTTGAATGTAATTCAGATTAATATTTGTAATAGCATTTTTACAAAACATATGCATGTTAACTGTTTTCTCCTTAAGTTAACAATCCATTGTGTCAAGCTATCCTTTAAAAACAGAAACACTTTAAAAGTAGCTAAATGTGTTACCTTACATATTTATTGAAATGCCTATTAACAAATAATTTATATCTTAACATTTATATGATGTGGACATGAAGTTATTTCCTTGGGTATATAGCCATTTGACCAAACAGAGCCAAAAAGCCATGATACTCAAGGACAGGCACGTGCTTACGTGCGTGAACACACACACACACACACACACACACACACACACACACACACACACGCACACACACTCCTAGTTATCCAGTATAGCTGAAAAACAGAGTGCTCAATTTAATGGATCATTACAACCACTCAGTCGTATCTGGCTGCCAATTTATCAATATCTGATGTACTTGGTACCAAAACCACACTAAATGTAAATGAAGCAGAAATTAAGTTTTCCATTCTAAAAGAAAACCAATTGCAGACCGTTTGTCAAAAACATATATGATCTTTAGTAAAGCCCCTTGGGGTTGTAAACTAAAAACATTTAGACTTATGCTGTGAGTTATTGAAAGCAATCCACTCCACTGACATAGTCATGGTATTATTGACCCCTATCAAACAGATAAGCCAGACACCTCAGAACATTTGCCTTTTTCCTCAGATTTAGGTTTAAAAAAAAATGAAGAGAGAGTATTATTGCTTTCCTTAGAAACAACTAGTGAAGTGCTATCATTGAGATTTGCCTAGCCCACTTTGTGGAAGTTTTACAACCCCACTAATGGGTTTCCAGAAAAATGGCAAGAAGACCTTAGGGGCTACTTAAAAATCAATAACATGTTTCCCAAAACGAAGGTCCTACCAAGAGAATATTTGGGGTGGCTTCCCTTAGAAGTAAAAACATTCTGAAATGGGGAAGAATGATGGAGAAAATGCAGCTTTTCCTTCTCTCAACATTAACAATTTCTTATAAACATCAGGAAAATAACAAATTCACCCTCTTTGACCTTTGAATCTTTTACTAATACATAATGAGTGGTTTTCAAATAGATAACATAAATAGTTGCAGCAGATAGTCACTTACAAAAAATTAATTATTTAGGCTGCTTCTAAACACATGAAAAATAAAACCAGGAAGTCTAATGGGAATCACTGCAACGGATTGTTTTCGTGTAGACCAAACAATAGTGTCACTGAAGTTTTCATTTTTCCACCGGTTGTTTGGGGTTAGAAGTCTTAGTTGATGCTATTAAATTCTGACACAGGCCTGTATTTCCCTTTTCTCTTCACACCTCCAGGCAACCTAATGATCTTGTTCTTCATAACCATTATACTCCCCTAGATTGTGGAAAGTAGGTCCTCTACTACTGGTACACAGCTCCAAAATTTCCTACCCAGTTGTCCACATCCTAGCTTTCCTCCCTGAAAGAACAACTCATACAGCACCCTGTACCTATAAAGCAATAGCTCTATTTCACTCTGTACTGGACAGATTACCACAGGGATCTGAACTCCAAATCAAATACCATATACTGATCAAAGACTACAATCAGGCCCAAGGGGAACAGGTCATATGAAGTGCCTCCTACTGTCAGACTATGGACGTCATGATTAATCCTTTTAAAGAATTCTCCAAGGAGGTCTCAGAGCACAATTTACAAGCTCCCTAGTTAGGTACTGTCTCCTTGTTTCACATGCAAAAATTGAAAGCAAAGGGACTAGGAAATTGTCCAAAGTCACATAGTAAGCGGCAGAAATGGGAATTATTTTTGCATGTTTTCAATCCCAAGGCTTGAAGAAATGACAATATGTGGCACTTCTCAACAATTAGCACTACTCTACAACAAAGCAAGGAAATTGAGGCACAGTGCCATACACGGTGGATATAGAGGGAAGTAAAACCCCAGCAGTCCGGATCCTCCTAGAGTGTGAACACTCCCAGGCTAATGCACTCACTAGGGGATCTCAAGTAGAAGCTCCTCATTCACTTGCCTGAGAAAATGGTGAAGAAAAAATTTTCCAGTGCATAGGGTGTTAGCCCACATTACTTTGAAATCTTTACCAAATCTAAGATCTAGGATTCTACAGATTGGATGATAAAATTACTTGGCGAGAGCTTACTATACCAAAACCACTCCCACTCTTATACCCCTAAGACTTACTCTAGCTATTCTCCATATTACTAGCTTGATCGAATATAGCTTTCACTCCCAGGAGACACATTAAATTATACTTGAAATTCCACTAAAACGAAGAAGGAAAGGAGGAGGATACTTTTTCTTTTAGGCCCCAAGTACATTAGCTTCTGCCATTGTTCAAATATACCCATCTATATACTAAGGAATAAAGACTCCCTTTTCCTAATGAGTCCAATTTTTTTTAAAAGGCTCACTGTTGAAAAGAAGAGGATGTATATAAAGTAACTACCAAGATACTCATGATTTTATCAGGTACTGGAACTGAATACTTTGATCACCAGGGACCCAATGCTAAAGAGACTGAAGATTTATTGTGATGTAAAATAGTTTCTGAGTGAAAGCCAAATAAAGAGAGACCACCTCCCGAGTTGTTGTTGCCAAGCATACACCTTCCAGAAAGTTAAAAAGACAAGAGGGATCTCCAGCCACCAAACTACCCATCCTCACTCGCGCTATCGGATTTATAAATATGCCATAGATGACAGAATAGATCACCTCTCCAAGGCTCAATTTTTTTTAACTCCTAGAGATTTAAATACCACCTCCTGAAATTTTTAACTCTTACAGATTTAAGGTAGTGTCACATCTGAGAACAATCATCCCATCTAAGCCACCTATCTGAAAAGAAAAATCTATGAATCCTTTGTTCTCTTCTAAGTAACTGTAGGATTCTTTTATCTCCACTGTACATTTTCCTTCATTACAGGATTTCAGTCTGGTAGAAAACAGCAATTTTTATTCTCTTTTGCCCCCATTCAAGAGTCTGTCTTCATCACTCCAGTCTTCAATCTTCTATCTGATACTTTAAGGACCTAAGTCCTTAAATATTCTCTAATTATTCAGAAACTCCCCTTTGCCTCTTTCATCTTCACAACCCCCTGCCCCCCTCCCCCCTGCAACTCCTTTGCTCAGTCATGTTCTCTAGGCCTGTACTGTACAGGGCAATGTGCTACCCTCCAGGGCTGCCACAAACTCTCATCTATCAACATCTTTGAGCTTTGGTTTTGGAGTCAAAGAATCCAGTTATCCGCTTTAAGACTTTATAAAAGTTATTTGAGCTCTGATCTTAATTATCTCACATACAAAAATTTTTAAATGACCCCTACATTACAGGAATGCAGTTAGGATTCGTAGTATGTATGTAGAGTTTGGTACGGTCCATGGTTTCAAGCATGTCCTGGGGGTCTTAGAACATATTATCCACAGATGAGGAGGGACTACTGTGTAAGTTTTCTCCTATAATCATCATTAGTCCTGCCTTCTTAAGTTACATTCAAGTTACCTTGATTTTACTGTATGATTGAATTTGATTTTGGCCATCCTGAGGAAAATGGCCTTGCGTTGGCTCTTAGGCAAGTTGCTTGACTTTATATTCTTAATTTAGTTTTCAAAGGATAAACTTAACTTTAATGTGAAGCTCATATATAATAGATTGTACCCCATAAGACTTTGATTTCTCCTAATTAAAAGAGACACTTTAATGATAAAGTGACTACAAAAGTATGACCTCTGGACCTAGCTAAATGATTTCTAAGCATTTTTTTTTTTACCCTCTCCTGAGTATGTTATCCCCCACTTAACAGATGAGGTAGTTGAGGTACACAGAAGTTGAATAACTTTTCATACTGTTAATAACAAAGCTAGATTGAAATTCAGCTGATAATTCCAAAGCTGGTGCTTTTAACAGTCTTCATTTGAGATAGCTCCCTGGTAGTATTCCCAGGAGAAAGGCATTTGGAGCTACTACTGATGATGGTGGCAAATATACTTTCAGCCCCTACTTTAAACCAGGTACTTTGCATTAATTTTTATGGATCCTTACTACCTTTTTCATTTGTGCACTGGTACTAGACTTGCTCATGAGAATGTCATGTCTTTCCAACTTCACCAGCCCGGTCTGGAACCAAGAGCTGCTACCTTAGAGTCCGGTGTTATCTCGTACCAAGCATCTTTTTCGCCAGGCTTTAATCCTCGCTTTGGCAAGTCCTTATTTTTCATTCTTCAACTGCTATTCTGGATTGTGGAGCATGGAAGAGGAGGCCACAATTTGCCCGCTGACCAAATTTGCTAACATGTATGCCTTCCATGTTCTTTGACTCATCCTTTTTCTTGACCATCCCTTTTCCATTTATTGTGCCCGAAATAGTTTCTATGGAGTCTTTTCTACCTACCTCAAGCCTCCAATCCTCACCTCATGCCCCATCCTCTTCAGTACATGCCCTAACCAACTATTTGATAAAGCATGTTAAAGCTACATTCAATCTTTCCGTGGTCTTCCTGCAACATCTCTGATTCCTACTGGTTAATCTCAGTGGAGGTTTCCTTTCCTGTAGTAGGATTTAACCTTTTACATTTTTATTCTTACTGCCACTTCCATACTGTCTTTGCCACAAAACTCCATTATGCGATCTCCCAGAATCCTCAATAATTCCATCTCAGGAGGCTACTTCTCTTCTACCAACAAAGACAGACAAGTCTGAGATATCACCTTACACCTGTCCGAACGGCTAGAATCAGAAAGACAAATAACAAGTGTTGGCGAGGATATGGGAAAAGGGAACCCTCGTGCAATGTTGGTATGAATCTAAATTAGTGCAGCCACTGTGGAAAACAGTATGAGAGTTCCTCAAAAAATTAAAAATAGAAATACCATATGATCCAGTAATTCCACATCTGGGTATTTACCCAAAGAAAGCAAAAACACTAAACATAGGGCACCCTTATGTTTATTGTAGCATTATTTGTAATAGCCAAGATATGGAAGCAACCATGTGTCCATGGATAGATGAATGGATAAAGAAGATGTGTTATACACACATGCATATATACATTATGTGTATATACACACATATCAAAACTGCATATATGTATAAATATGTGTGTATATATACATGTATGTGTATATGTGTGTGTGTGTGTGTGTGTGTGTGTGTGTGTGTGTGTGTGTGTGTATTACTTACTCATAAAAAAAAATACGAGATCTTGCTTTGGGACAACATGGATGGACCCAGAGGGTATCATGCTAAGTGAAATAAGTCAGTCAGAGAAAGACAAATACCATATGGTTTCATTCACATGTGGAATCTAAAAAACAAGAAGAAACAAAAACACAAAGCAGAAACAGACCCATAAGTGCAGAGAACAAACTGATGGTTGCCAGAGGGGAAGGGAGTAAGGAAATGCACAAAATGGATGAAGGGGAGTAGGAAATAAAGGCTTCCGGTTGTGGAATACATAAGTCAGGGGAATAAAAAGTACAGCACAGGGAATATAATCACTGGTATTTTAATAGTGTTGTACAGTCACAGATGCCAGCTACACTTGTGGTGAGCACAGCATAATGTAGAGACTTGTCGAATTCCTGTCGTACACCTGAAACTCATATAACATGATGTGTCCACTATAATAAAAAAGCAGGTTTCCCTTAATTTTTAAAAGGCTTTTCTCAACCATGAGACTTCTCTCCCTTTTCTCAGCACCAAGTTTCCTACAAATTTGCCTGGATCATCTACTCTGGATGAGTAGATCATCTGGATCATCTACTCTGTCTTTAGTCCTTTCCATCATCCCTTTCTTTATAGCTGTTATTTTACTAAAAGGACTTTTTTAATTGCCCAGGTCAAACTATTCCCAATTCTGATTTTCCTTAATTCTTTCACAGAATGGGCTTTCCTCTTTTTTTTTTTTTCATTGACCAATACAACACACAACATTCCCCCATTTCCCCTTCGTATCTCTCTTGTTCTCTGGATTTTCTTCCCTTTGCCTGCTCTGCGGTTTTATAATTCTATGCCATTCTTACCTATTTCTCTAGTCTTTCCTTGCTACACATTAAAAAAAAATCATCTTCGTGTACATGACTCCCAAATCTCTATCTACCTGCACATCTTTTTCATGGGAACCACATCCCAATTACACCACACCCTCATCTGGATCAGGGTGAAACTCAACCTACTCCAGCATAAAATATTCATTTTGTCCCTCTGTAATGGTCATGTCATCTAGAATGAAAGTTTCCTTTTCACCCCAGTTTCTCCCAGATCCCTTCACTTCGCACCCTATTGCCGCATCTATAATTGCCACCACTCTATAATCTTTCCCAATCATCTTGCTAATTTCACAGCCACTATCCTAATTATCTTATATCTATTCTCCTGTAAAAGTTGATAATTGGCCTTTCAGCCCCTGCTCTTCATACTCTAAGCAGAGATACTGATCTCTCCATAGCTTAGATTTGAGGGAGTCACTCCTTGCTCTGAGGTCTTTAGCTCTCCATGTTCTCCTGAATTAAGCTATTAAGTTACATTCCCTTCTCGTGTTTTTAAGCCCCACCCCCCTACACTCTAACACCAAGCTGTTTCCTTTTTTTGGCTTTACTTCTCTACTTAACAAATACTAACTTACAAGAATATAAAAGTATTATAAAATACATGGTTACATCTAATTGTCCTAACTTTTCTGTGTGACACCATTATCCCATTTTACAGGTCATGAATCATAGGACTGTATATATTCAACATTTATACCAAACTGGCCTACTGAGATCCTTGACGCATCCTCAAACCCATGGTTTTGCTAATGTCTTTCTCTCCAACATTAAACATTCTATAAAATTTCCATCTGACTAAATTACACAATTCCTTAAAGGTTGAACCAAAGTCCTGTCTGCTTTGTGAAGTCTTGCCTGACCTACTACTCTGGACTGATTTTTCTTTTCCATGAGCTACTCAATGGGAATTTATACCTCCTTCGGAAAATACATCCTATTCTACCTCATTTTACGTTTCAGTCTTATCCATTTTAATATATTATAAATGTCTTTACGGTAAGAACTACATATTTTTGTAGCTCTACAGAACTTGATACAATGTGTGACACATAGTTGGAACTCAATATTCATTGAGGGAATAAATAAAGGTAAAGATGTACAACTGACTTACAACTGGCTTCATACTACTAGACACATTGCATAGGGCAATTTATACTATATATGCTCAAACATAAGGAGACATTTTATTCCAAATTATCACTCAATCAACTTATGTGCAGGTGCTTATAAAGCCTCTCAGTTGCAGGATGCACGTCATTAAGTTATTTTGAACGAAGTACTCTTTGGAGAAGACACACTAACATAAAATAGTATCAACCATTGGAATTTTTGTATATTAAAAGAGGACCCTGCCTGGATCCTTCGAAAGAGCGATAAATTAACAACAATGCATGGGGCATATCCACCCAAAGGCAAATCTTAGCTATTGCTATAAATAGGCCTTAAAAGAACTCTTTTAAAAGCTACACTGCACAAGACTATGCTGTACAGATAACAAATATAAGCTCGTGGGACAAAATACACACACAGCCACCATAATGTTCAGGTATCGTTTGGATTCAATGGCTGTATCACTCACAGATTTAATGAGTATGCTTACTCAAACCATGAGGCAGAAGTGGACACGTAGGTCTTTGGAAACTAGGTCAAATGACTGAAAAAGATGGCAGTAAGGGATACCAGATACCAAAGGCCTATGTGAAGAGAGTGAATAAAATTACCGCATGAAATATGAAAGTGGGAAATAGTAATATTTGAAAATTTATAGATTTTATATGACACTTCAAAGACACAGAATTGAGTTAATAAATTAAGTATTGTAAGTAGCCATTTAGCTATTTGTTCTTTACCTAACAACGTATATGTCCACGAAACAAGTGCTTTTGCCTTTAGTTAGTTCCCATTGGGAAAATGAGGTGTGCCTTTAGGTGTGACTATTGGTTCTATAGTCTGGCATCTGGTGATCACCAAAATTTTAAAGCTAGGGCCATCCTCTTTTGCCTAAAAGAGGGTAGAAAATAGAAAAAGTATTAGGTTTTCAAAATATCATACCTTATACAACCTCAGGAAAGTCAAATCAACACCCATAGACTAAACTTAGCGTTTGACTGTATACATGGCCAACAAGAAATGTTAGTCAATTTGAAAACTTGTTATTCACAGCAAGTGTGACATGTGTACCATATTGAAGCAGCACTGTGCAACGGCTTCTGTAGAGGTCTAGACCCATTGGCTCTTTTCAGTAAAAGAAATGCCACATGGTAGAGGAGGGCGGCTCCTTTGAGAGGTCTCCTGAAACTTCACTTTCCCTTCCTGAAACTCTCATTCTTGCCACCCAGGCTCAGATTCCTGACACACAAAATCTGGGCAGACTGCATGAGCCTCCGGACTACTGTTCATCTCTCCCCCATTCCAATCTATCCTTGAAATTGCTGCCAGATTAGTACCTAAAACACTTTCACCATATCAATCCCTTGCTCAAAATATTCTGTGGCTTCTCTACTGGCTCCAGGATGAAGTCCAAATTCCTCAGTCTAGTATTCAGAGTCCTCCACAGTTTGTCTCCAGCTGATCCTTCCAACCTTATCTACGATCAATTCCTTCTTCAGCTAAACTGGTCTCCTCACGGTCTCCCAAACTATCCTACCTTTGTTCAGATTGGTCCCTCATTTAGAATGCATTCCATCTCTTCTCAACCTATTCAAATTCTACCCATTTCCCAACACTCAGCTCAGATTCCATCTCCTTCTTGAAGCCTGGCCAGACCTCAGCAAGCTGAAGAGCTCTTTTTTCCAAACTCTGAGAGCACTTTTGTTTGGATCAGTGGCTTCTAACCTTCTTGAGAATGAAGCCCTCTTTCTAACACCAAAGTATTTCAGAACACGAATGACAGTCTATTTTTAATCTGTTGATTGAGCAAGTGCATAATGACAAAAAAACCCACTGTGAAATTTCAGACCTGAAAATGTGCATTTTAATAAATAGAAGGTCCCGTGTGAAAAGAATTAACTATATACGTGGCCTGTTAATTTCCTCATCTTACAGACAATGCTTTTGGCACAAAAGAATTCGCTGACCTCAGTACGAGCTCTAGAACTCCTGGAGATGGCTAAGTCACACATGGAAAATTCTCAGCTTCATAATCCAATTGACATATTAGGACCTTTTAGTTTGGGCTAAGTTTTCAAAAAGTCTTATCTCCTCCACCTACATTGTGAACTCCTTAAGTCAGCAGTAGTATTGTTTACTTCTTTGTATTTCTGTTAGAATCTGGAATAGCTCTTTATGAAAAATAAATAAATAAATAAATGTTTCCTTCCTAAGTATTGTAGGCTCACTTCTTTCACGAATGTTTTATTATAACATTTTTCATACATCTAGAAAAGTTAAAAGAAGTATATAGTGAACAGCCATAAACCAACCGCTTAAATCCCATAATTCACATATTACTATATTTACTATTCCATATCTATTTCTCATAAAACCATCTTATTTTTCACGTGCTTTTAAAATAAGTTGCTTATACCATCTATTTCTCCTCAATACTTCACCATTCACACCATTAGCTAGAATTCGTATTTGTTTCTGGTTCTTCTTTCTGTTAACTAACATTTATATATAATGAAGTACACAGACCTGAAACGTGTCATTTAATGACTTTTAACAAATCCCTACATTCACATTCCAAAGTGGGATCTATTTTTAGTGTGTTATACTGATGGAGCATGGCACAACAGTACAAAAAGACTGCCCTTATGTTAAGAATTCTCAATTAATGACCTAGGCAATATTTCAGTAGATTCTCAGTTAAGAATTCTCAATTAATGACCTAGGCAATATTTCAGTAGATTCTCAGTTAAGAATTCTCAATTAATGACCTAGGCAATATTTCAGTAGATTCTCAATTAAGAATTCTCAATTAATGACCTAGGCAATATTTCAGTAGAGTTTCAGAACAAAAAAGGAAGACTTTAAATAGAAATTGATGTTTATGGAGTACCTACTATAGGTCACACATTGTGCTAAGTACTTTACAAGCAATGCCTCCTTTGCTCCTCATGGCAACTTTAGGAAATATTATAATCATCACCTTTCAAAGGTGAGGAAACTGCAGGTTCAAGGTGTTTGCGCAACTAGCCCAAGGTCACGCAAGTAGTTTCAAATTTCTTTGACTTACCATAGCTTTCACGAAATCTTTGCAAAGTACAAAGTCAAACATTTTCTAATTAGGCCTTGATCATCCTTAATCATCGCTCTGCTGGAAATCTGAACAATCAGCAAAAACAGCACAGCCATAGGAAAAGTCCCAGAATGCCAGGGCATTGAATAAAAGTGTATCAGTGTATGTTGCAAATTAGCGGATGGTAAAATAAACTAGTGTATGAAGATTGGAAGCAGATGAGCTGGCTAGGACTCAGAACCTCAATCATATCAATCTGGAAAAATGGTTTACTTGCCTAAAATGTAATCAACCTACCAAATTTACATCTCAGATTATGTTTTTTCCCCTATATTTTCCCATTCTTCACCCATTTGCAGGGATACTCAGACATAAACCCTACCTTTATTACGTATTAACTGAGCAAGTACTTATTAGGTAACCCAGGTACTCAGAGTACCTGAAACAGCCATTGGATAATGTGAGGGACATCAGAAGAGGAGAAAATATCCTCTCCCACCCACGGAGACCCAGTAGCCAGTCCCAGTAGAGTTTTTTTTTAATGGAACATTTATAATTATTTAATAATAGCTGCTAGTGTTTGAATACATGTGGTAGATGCTAGTGACTATGCTTAGTATTTTAAGTAGACATTGCCATAATACCATGATAAAACTACAATCTCCATTTTACAAAGCAGAGGTTCAGAGATCACAGATGATAATGAGGATGATGGTAATAATAATAACCAGTAAATATTAAGCACTTCCTAGGAGTCACATTGTGTTCTAAGTGCTTCACCGATTAATTTAACCATCCTTGCAGACCTACAGGTACGTACTATTATTTTTTTTAAGTTTATTCATCTTTATTTTGAAAGATGGTGCATGCCCACACGAGCGGGGGAGGGGCAGAGAAACGAAGGGGGGAGGGGGAGAGAGGGAGAGAGGGAGGGAGGGAGGGAGGGAATATCCCAAGCAGGCTCCACGCTCTCAGGGCACAGCCAAATGTGGGGCTCGATCACACAGACCATGAGATCATTGACCCGAGCCAAAATCAAGAATCGGATGCCTAACCAACTGAGCGACCCAGGCGCCCCAGTCAGGTACTATTACTATCCACGAGGAAGCAGAGGCACAGAGCGGTTCAGTAACTATTCAGCATCACACTTAGCTAGCTGGTGAGTGGCAGAGCTGACAACAAGGCTTCGGAGCCCTCTCTCAAACCCCTGCTCTGCTACCTCTCAAAACCCATGTTACATGGTTAGTAAATAGCAAAACGGTGAATTTTTTTTTTGGCCAGAGTTCGTCTGACTGCAAAACCCACGTTCTCACCACCATGCAATACTGCTTTTCAATACTTTCAATATTATGCATTCTCCACTTAAGGCAAGCATTAGATGTAAATTTGAACTGAAATAATAGCATATAAATAAGTACATTATTTCAGACAAAAAGGTCCTCCTAGCTTTTCACCCAGAATTTTTTCTCACCATCCACCATCCCTTGAATACAGTTTCAAGATACCATTCGATGCATTTCTGAAGCATAGACTCAATCATATCACGCTCCTGTTCATGAGCCTCCAAATCATCCAGCTCCCACAGGATTGAATTCAAACTCCTGAACCTCAGACGTAAGGCTCTTCCTCCTCTGCTTTGGGTGATTACTGTCTTAGCCCCATGGCACGCACTGCGTGCATGTCCCTCTCTAAACACACACACACACCCACCCCACCCCTGGGACTAGGGATGTCTTTGCTACAGCTGAACAATCCATGCTCTTTCTTCCTTCCTGGCTTGTCACCCAGTGTTTTTCCACCTCTTCTTCAAGACTCCGTTTAAGTACTACCTGTGTGCATAAACCATCCTCGATCACCCCAGTCATAATTAGGACCCCACCTCTCTGCAGAATATAGCCCTAGTGATAAAGTATAGGGGTCATCTGATTATAGGTCTGCAAATCCAGCAGACTGTAAACTTCTCCTTGGCAAGATGATATCTGGTAAATTTCTAGACACAAATCATGAAATCTTTCTTGAATGAATGATGTAATGGTGGATATACAGTGTGATATATATTCTTATTTCATATATACATACATAGAGACTTTTCGCTGCAGTATGTATATATCCTTGTCCTTGCAAGTTTTCTTCACATTTAAGTTTTAAAATTTATTTTGAGAGAGAGAGAGAGAGAACACATGCAAGCAGGGGAAGGGGTGGGGTGGGGAGAGAATCCCAAGCAGGCTCTGCACTGTCTTCTGCAAGCGAAGCCCGATATGGGGCTCAAACTCACCAACTGTGAAATCGCAACCTGAGCCAAAGTCAGAAACTTAACTGACTGAGCCACCAGGCACCCCAGAATTTTCCTCACTT
Source organism: Panthera pardus (assembly GCF_024362965.1). NCBI lineage: Eukaryota > Metazoa > Chordata > Mammalia > Carnivora > Felidae > Panthera > Panthera pardus. The sequence goes on from NW_026527002.1 coordinate 21,139,195, forward strand.
TTAAAACATTCACCTCTTATGGGGAACCTAGGTGGCTCAGTCAGTTAAGCGTCCAACTTCGGCTCAGGTCATGATCTCTCAGTTCGGGAGTTCGAGGCCTGCATCAGGCTCCATGCTGACAGCTCAGAGCCTGCAGTCTGCTTTGGATTCTGTGTCTCCCTCTCTCTCTGCCCTTTCCTTGTGCTCTCTCTTTCGCTCTCAAAAATAAACATTAAAATTTTTTTAATTAAAAAAATAAAATGTTCACCTCCAATCATGACACCTTACCATCTTGTAAAGATACTAAGTGTACTAACTGTCTGATCTTTATATAATTCATGTGTTTCTTGGACTATGGGGAAGTTGCTTCATCATTGCTTAATACTATGAAGTCCAAGAGCAGTTGTCATTAATAAATTAATTAATTAGTACAGGTCAAATGCAAGTCAGTTACTACAGATCAAATTAAAAATCAGCAGCAATGTTGACTGTGGATGTTCTCTGAACGGATGGCCTGTATAATTACTATATAAATTGGTCTGTGAAATCATCATTTTCAAACTTTGAAAACGAGGCTTTAGATACTTATTGAATCTATTAATGCCTTTAAATAAAATGAGTGACTCTTGTCTCTTATAATCACTCTCCTGCATTATCTGCTTAGTCATACGGGGCATTCATTCAACAAATATGTGTTGACTGCTTAATCACAGCCAAGCCTTCTGCTAGATGCCGAGAACACAGTAGTGAACAGGTTTATCCTTGCCTTTAAGGAACCTAGAGACTCTACTAAGTGAAACATACATATAAACCGATGTATTTCCTTCAATGACTCATCCACTTAGACAGGGTAACATAAAATTTCTTAGGGCAGATAAATTATGTCAGTAAGGACCAAGTTATTTGGCTATCAGGGAGCCCATGTTTCAGAGCGTGAAGGATGTGAGCTTTGAGATCGGTCTGATGTGTCTTTGATTCTCTTCTCCAGCACAGTACTGTGCTATTTAAACTCTTTGAAATTAGGTACATAAAAGTTAACTCTTTTGCAGATAAAATCAGGTATGCTATTTCTTGATATGCTTAAGAAACAGTAAGAACTTAGGCAATTCATTTCATAGTCCTCATTTTGTTAAAAAAGTATTGTTTCCACTCACAATTCCCTTGATCAGTAATCAATGCAATGATAAAACAGGTAAGCATTTTAGATTTTGATTCATTTCATAGAAAAATAATGTTTCCAATTGGCCTTAAAGGGAGTACATAAATAAATCAGCTTAGAATGTGTTTGCTAGAGTTCATCCACCTTTTTTCAGTATAATGAGATGTCTCAGGCATGAAATGAAACTAAAAAAATCTACAAAACCAACAAATTACCATAAACGTAACAACAACCTTTTACTTATAAGAGGGGTCCTAAAACTTTACATAAATCCTCAGCCTAAGTCCTTGATTATTCAGCAGTCACTGAAGACAGCTATGTGTCAGATGTTTTTGCCTACCCAAAATAAAATCGGAAAATTTGTAATTGTCTTTTTTCCTATTATATTGTACCCTTGGAGCCAAAAAGAGGAAAATGAGTCACTCTTAGACTTACTCCCAGTAAGCAAAGTGGGCACACACAGACCCATCACGTTATCTATATACAGCTCACCCCCAAGGCATCTTTGGCCATCAAAAGAAATTAGGAATCACTTAAAGCAAGGAATCCATGAGTGAAGAATTCAGAATTAGCCTAAATACTAGGACTCACTAAAGGTTCACACAATCTCCCTGGAGGGAACCAGGAATTTCTCCCAGAAGATAGGATGTTCTAAGGGAGGTACAGATTGCTGATGCTACCTAACTTCTGGCCCAGCTAGAGAAGAGAGGTCATAGAACTCTGATTCTCTTGAACTGTGAGGCATTGGGGAAGAAGAGAATACTATATACACAGAGTCAGTTTATCAAGAAGCCTGATTCTGTACTCTGAGCACAGTTTCAGGCAATAAGCGTTGGAGTTCCTATTCTTCCTACCAAAGCTATTTATGAGCGATAGTACATCTGCCAATGGGCAAGGCCCTACACATGCCACCCCTTTATCCTGTGACTTCGCCTCTTATACCCCGTCAACCTCTCTCCCCCGGCCACACCGCCTGAACGGCTACTTGCTGCTCCTAGAACATAGCACCCGTGCTCCCATATCCTGGCTTCCGTAACCGCTGTTTCTATGGAACCCCCAACAAATGCCACTTAAGCTGCTTCTTTGAGCTTTGCTTAGTTAACACAGCCTGGTTCTCTAAGAGAAATGTGACCAAATTTACCATCCACTTAAGAATATTTTCTGAGGTAGAAAATGGTTACTCTGAGCAGTAGCAAAACTGTGACCGCTTTTTAGATTTCACAGTAATACTGCTCCAATCCAAATGTGCATATAATAATGACTATTGTAATGAAAAGCAGAGAGGACTTCCCATCTCTGTTTGATCCCAGGGAAGCCAACAGAGAGAGATGGCTGATGGAATTATAATTAAGTCTAAAGCTTTGAAAACTAGTAAGAGACAATCCCCTAAAACTTAACCTATTGATGCAATATGCTTTGCACGCGTGGCACCAAGAAGAAATCTCCTACACTCACGCACACAAGAACTTAAAGACCAGAATATAACTGCCCTGGGGACATGGCCTCATAATGAAGTCCTTTCGTCATCAAAGCCTCTGCCATAGGCCGTTTTACAGCTCCACTGTTTGCTAGGGAATGGTGTTCTCCAGTTGAGAAGGCATCCATGTGGAAGGGGAAGGCACCAGTGTTTAGTACAAAGGCGTCAGAAAAGACACTGGCCGGGGATGGGAATCATGTATTCTTTCCACAGACTAATACAGAGATTTTAAAACCCAAGCTCTGAACTCAGAACTGGATTCAAATACTAGGTCAGCTATTAGTGGTACCAATTATAAGCCCTGTGCCTTTAAACTTGGCACTGAAGTTTCTAACGCTCTGTTTTGTTGTATGTAAAACAGTAATAGTACCATACAAGTCTAGATATGGTACAGAAGTTAATAAATACAGAGTACTTAGGAAGTTCCAAGTGTGCCCCAGGTTTTACTTATCATCCTCAAAGCAAGCCTGAGCGAGCTTTCTGCTCTGATTCCCATTTTACAGTCGAGGACACTGAGCCCAACAGAAGCTAACCCTGCTAGTAATCGTGGAGCTGGGAGTCAAACCCAGCGTCTTAACCATCACACTGGGATGTCAGGAATTTTCTGAAGATTAATGAAACAAATCATGGAGAATGGTCAGCATAAAGACTAACATTAAGTTCTTTATAAACATTAGCCATTATCATTATTAATTAGTAACAGGCATGTGAAAACTCTTCTCGGACACAATATAGGCAAATACTAAATCCTAAAATTATTTTGTTCATCCTTTCATGGCTTTTCCTTGTGAACAATTTATAAGAGACCAATTATGTGGCTACAGGCAAACTTTAAAAATGTCATTTAGAAATCCTTTTACTCACAATGTCCCTTAATCTTGCAGAAAGTAAGTCATGTGCAGAATGTAAACAATAATAAAATTAGATTACCATGTTTCTATTGACAACAGAATATTTGACCACAAATATACAAATGAGGCCTTTAAAATGCAGCCTCAAACCATAATTTTATACACATTCGCTCCAGCTTACATATTTCTTATAAATAAGATTTCTTAAAAATATTCCAGTTGCATATAACTATGTTTCACTAAATTCAAATTGCAGCGAGAAAAACAAATTCAGATCATTTGTTGGTGTTCTGAGCTTTGTAGAAATGATAAAACAACATTAAAATAGCTCCTGGTAATACAAAATTGAATTAAGCTATCATCCTAAAATATGCAATACACAATTAAATACATTTTTAAAATGCAGAAAATTTAGCCACCTAATTCAAGATTGTATCTCTTATCACCTTGGGAATCTGATATACCAATTCAAAATTACTATTTGAATTACCATCAGAATTCCTGAAACCCTGTTTGTAGTGAAGATTTCAACCGCATCTGGTGTTATGTCACTTAAAGGCAAATTCATCTGCTTTAAGACAAGTTTAAGCTTCTTTTTGACTTTGAATCTGAATTCACAATAGCAAAAACTCAGAATTAGAGCTCTCAGTTCCACTCGCTCACGCTTCTTTTTTGCCCTTCCCCACTCTTCCTCCCCAGACAAGCAAAAATAAACACTCAAACTAGCAATATATGAACCGACCAATCTTAGGCTCCCATGGAAATAAGACAACGAGAAAAAACAAAGATGGAAAGAATCACTGCTTTGCAAACAAGGCCTTAATTGGGTACGTAAATAAAACTCCTTTTACTGCTACGGCCCTGAATCCTTCCAAAGGAAGGTTTCCCAACAACTTTGCACGCTTATACAACACAGACGTCAACAGGCTTGACATATATCCACACATTAGGAATCCGCTCAGATTCGGTGCTTTAATATAGATCTAATGTGAGCACCACCAGCAAGAAGCCTAGGTCTTAAAAATTATGCTGTTACAATCTAATAAGAAATTTCTCTTCAATCCTGTCTTGGAAAACTAACTGCCCCCCACCCCCCAAAATAGGCCAAACAGTTAAAAGAAAGCCACAGTTGCTCATAGTTTTCATAACTATCCATGAGTCTCCTCCAAATCAAATTGTAATTGTTTAAGAGTAACTAAAATATTTATTACTTCATTTGGAAACATATCACTTCTGTTTTTGTTTTTTTTTTTTCAGTGCAACTCAGGCATTCATTTATGCTGTTTTGTTTTTTTACCTATCTAGGCTTTCCATCTCCAAGGTTTATAAACTGTGAGAAACCAACAGTTAACCACGGTAACGATTCACAGAGAGGTTGGAATAGAATGTAAAATACGAATAGTTGAAACTTTGGAAGCATGAAACAGTAAACAACCATCCTAACTGAAGAACATTTCATCTGGGGAATAAAAAAGCCCAGTATCTGAGGCTATAGCTCAGTGTCTGTCTGTCTTTATCCCTTAGATGAACCATGAAAATAGGCACTAGCCTGTGAGTACAGAACCTACAAACATTGAGTCTTATGATAATTTGGCAGCCGACTTAAGAAGAAACTTAATATCTCGGCCTCTCCATTCCCTTCCCTTCTTGTTTGTTCTTCAGATGAAGTTATGGTTTTTGATACAGGAGATTTTCATGTTTTCTTAGCCTCATTATAGGGACAAGTGGGGGCAGGAAGTAAAAAATGGCTCTGAGAAGACAACCTATATAAACGCGGGCAAAGCCAACAACTGGGTCAACTCAATGGAAGTTTTGTTGACCTCATTAAGGAGAATAGCTTCAACTCAGTTGCAGTGAAGTCACTTAAATATAAATCATGGCATACAGAGCTAAAAATATTTGTCATGGAGTTAGGGGAGATGATTGATACTTTAAATGCTCTCTTACATTTAAATGAATTTCTTGTTTTTCGTTCTTCTAATTCATTGGTAAACAGTACTAGTTTCGAAAGAAGACTTTCAAAGAAGGACTAGGAAAGTCTATAAGGATTATATCCCAGGGAAGCTTGCCAGACACTAGGAGCTCACTAATTTTAACCTTCACTCCTCTAGCGGTGACTGGGGGTAAGGAAACAAATGCGTTACAGAACGCGTAAGCAGCTTGATGAACTGAGTCACAAACTTAACTCAGAACTTTCTGATAGAGTCTGCATCTAAACAGGCATGCAACATGGATCATAAAGCAAGTCTAGAACCGTATTTCCAAACTATATATGAAAATAAAACTGGATCTCCAAGCAGAATGATGAAAATTCCCTTTATTCTTTGGAGAATTTATTTTATATTGGTACCTTCTAACTCCACTCTAACTACCATAGCCGTTACAAAGTAAACCCAGGTAAGATCCCTGAAAACAAAACGAAAGGCGTAACTGCCTTTGTCTGAAATAGGTCTAAAAAATTCATTTCTAAAACATAAGATCATTAAGAATTTTTCTGGATAAGTAGTAATTTCGAAGTATTTGCCAGATTGCCTCAGCAGATTCCACAATTACCTACAATATCGTACTCTTTTGAACCATTTATGCAAAAATGGTAGAAGACACATATTCCTGAATATGGACCTGATATCAAGCTATTAAAGGTAAACAAACTGTTAGAAAGATATAACCACTCCACATGTCCTTAAAAAACAAACCACACGTCATTCACACAAAGCCTTCCTAGGGGGCGGTCCCCATCACAGACTGTTTCAGTATTACATGGTTCTTATTTTGTAGGAGACAATCTGCCAGTAAATGATGACAAAATGAAAATGCCTCACCCCCACCTCATTTGTCTATACGTATGTGAACTACCACTATGCATTATTTCATAATTACTCCAACCGATACGTATTAGTAAATTTTATTCAGCAAAAATGATTAGACATAGTCTTCTTTATTTTTAAGTTACTCTAAATGATGGTCTTATTTGGACTTCTCAGTGATGAGGACTATTTAAGGTTTGCACCTGTGGCCCCTCTGACTCTCCTGTCAGTAGCCACCTGCACGAGGACACCGGCCTGGGGCCCCCCACCCGAAGGACCTACACTCAGACTGCACATGCCCAACCTACACTGTGTGGCAGTCACACTTCCACCTGAAGCCAAATCCCAAAGGAGAGAAAAAAGGAATTTTTTTTTATTTGCTCTACGAAACCTACTTCAATACCAGAATTGCTTTCCTAAAAATAATTTCAGTGTCTTTTTGATTGCCTGTCAAAATGGGAAGAGTTTGAGGTGAAGAGCCAACTTCATTCAGAGGTTTCTTTTCTTTATTTTATTTATTTATTTTTTGCTCGATCAGCAGAGTTTCTACTTTTGACAGTGACCATTTTTCAGCAACGCTGGTAACGAACGTATTTACTCAAAAAGCAAAATACAGACTATTTACACATTAAAAATCACCACTGTCGGTATAGAAATGAAGGTATCTAATATCAGAATCAATTCACTTTATATGTTTTCTAGGATCAGAAATGTCCTAACATTCCTAGTTTTAAAAGGCTTCACCAATACGTGCTGGAATACTGCACCAAACAAACAATTATATGGCATTTAGTTTTGTTTATTTTTAAGAACTGTGATAAAAGATCACCATGGCGATTGGGAAATGATGGTTAAGGGTGTTGTTTATGGATGGATGGAATTCTAACATGGATAATTCACTGAACTTCTAGTGAAACTTATGCTGTAAGTTCATTAAGGTCCTGAGGCTTAGTAAGGAATAAGCAAAAATATCGTGTGTGAAGCAGCAATTTTTCAACAGGCTAAAGTAGAAATAAATACAATATGTAACACATACTTGCATATGTTACAGTTTTAAAATTATACATAATACCTAAATAAATGTGCAGAACAGCTCACAATGCACACGGATAGCTTTACTTACTTGTTTAGACTGAGGAATCTATGGACTAAAGTAGGTGTTTACATAAAATTTACATAAATATTAATATGTATTAATTTACAAAATAATTGTAACACAACTATTCAGGTATACTATCTAATCCTGAAGACAATAAATTTCATGTAGCTCCCAAATAAGGTTGTATATTTGTAAACAAGGGTGCTTTTTGTTTTGTTTTGTTATTTGCTTATATCTCAATGGTCAGAGACACAAGAACATCAGGCACACAATTTTACCGGTATTTAGAAACAATCCAGTCCAATGTTACATTGAAACCCATTTTGTTATATTTAGTATCAAAAGGGAAAGGAAGTAATTGCAAATTCTCATTGCTCAGAGAACAATGCAAATACTATACTCTGAAGAGTCATCAACAAGAAGCTTAAAAAACACTCAAAGGTTAAAAATGTTATGCACCCATCCATATACGTGTGTGTCCATTTATGCCAAATAGAACCAGTCTGTTAATGTTACAATAATTTAGTACTGTGCAGCTCCTAACTGAAGGATGAACACTGATTCACAAGTCAAAGGACCCAAATGGGAACTAGAACAGTAGTTTCATGGGTTTGACAACTGAAATCATAACCCCCTTGTATATAACAAAGTATATACGCGGACGAAGAAACAAGGTGCAAAGCAAATAGCGAGAAGGCAGACACTCACCTTCGGTGCCATTGGGAGTCATGGGATTACTATCTCTATGAGAGTTATCGAGTTTGGGACCACTGGGGGATTCACTACTACCACTCAGACGGCTATGCGGGCTGGTTAGATCCTGCATTTCCATAGACCTAAAGACAAGAAGCCTTCCGTGTGACAGATGTACCAAATTCATAACACTAGTATTTAATGCGCTAACGACTTGACACCTTTGAAACACATTCACACAAAAGTCCCATTGTTATCTGTTTTCTTAGACTCCAAACAGTTCACCTTACATTTTACCTTCAGTCATGCTCTCCCAACATGTGGTGCTCAAAGGTGTCCTTGGCCTTACCTAGCTAACCAAATATTCACATGGCGCTTTGAAAAATCTTTTTTTCTTACACAGCTCATCAAATCACAGTGAGACCATTACGTCAAGTTTAATTTCCAAAGAAAAAAAAAAATGCAGTCATGCTTTTCTTTTTAAATTGAAAAAACAGAGGCGTTATTTCTGTAAAAGACAAATATGTAAACAGGTATAAAAGGACGAAGCGTCACTGTCTATGGAATCTGTTTCATAAATTAGCACCAGTACTCCCTTATAATTTACCACCCAATTGTAATTTAATGGGTCTCCAAACCAAATAAAACACTTGAGGGCCGTAGTGCAGTGACAGGGAAAGAGATAGTCCTGATGCATGTGTTTACTCTGGCAAACTGCTTAATTGTTCCTCTGTTTCCCTTGAAACAAATGCAGCATTAAAACATTATGATGTCGGCTCACTTGTTTGCTTTGTGGATTACATACAGCGTGCCCAATTGAAAAGGGATAAGGCCAACATACAGTGAGGCCCTGGGAGCATTAGCGCTTGGAATACCTCAGCTGTCACTTATTCAGGGAAATAACAATTCTACCTCAATGCTGCACTTTTGCATTTTTACCATATAAAAGGTTAAATACTCCCCCCCTGCCCCCAAGTTCTTAGACTCAGTTGCTGATTTTATAAAATGATGGTAAAGCCGCCACTCACGTTCACAATTGCAGAGCTATCCGCGTATATTTAATATTCTCTTCATAGAGAGGAGGGGGGCTTATTTAAAGCGACTAAAACCACACCTAGATACCCTTCTGTTTTCTGACAGCCAATTTTTTTAAAAAAAATCTAAGGCCCATTCACTTTATTTTAAACCTATGTATTTTTCTTAAAAAAAAAAAAAAAAGGAGGGGGGTGTTAATGTTCCATTGAAGTGAAGAGTGTTCCTCCCCCTACCAGGTTAATAAAAGCTAGTTATTTTACTTTAGAGGTTGCATTTAGACTGACTGTAAATAGTTTTTAAAGCAGCTTAATATGAACCCTGTAACTTCTAAAATGAGTTTTTACTTCCCCAATCTTCTAAATCAAACTAGAAATGGCTTACAATCCAACTTTTCTCTCCTAATTCACATTACACATTCACAGTTTACCTAACACCAGAAACTATAGCCCATAATCATTTTCAAACCCAGGCTCCTATTCCCTTTCTACATACTTAAAATTTTTTTACAAGCGCGCACACACACAAATTGTTAAGTAATTTCCAACAGAGGCTGTTGCTATTAATAGAAATAATTAAGAAATACTAGACAAAAATAGATATGGGTCACAGAAAGGTAATCTCTAAAAATGTCAAATATCCTTACCTGCAACTTGAGGAAACAGCAACATCTGAACTGGTTTGAGATGTTTGCACCTGTGATCGGGGGTAAGAAATTAGAAGCTGTTGTTACTCTGCTTCAGTGTCAGCTCTTAATTATACAGAGCACATGGCTGAGAACGACAATGCTCTCTTTTAACCGAAAGAGAAAAAGGAGGATACTGCAGCAGTGAAAGGCATATTGTCTTGAAGTTGAGGTCTCCACTGTTGTTTCCTCCTGCAGGTCTCCCCTCCTCCTCCCCTTGTCAAGGGGGAAGGCAGCCAAATGACGGGATAGTGATTCATCACTGGCCTATGACAGCTGCAAACGGGATTACCCCTCCCCCAATCAACATGCAAAGCAGCCTTGCCCAGGCAGCTTGGAAAAGGTGCTTGGAGAAAAATAGCTATTAGCAAAATGAGTGTGTTTCACAGCAGTTCAAGAATTAACCCTCCAGCACCCTCAGAAGATCGTCCATTCTCTGCTATCACCAGCTGAAACAGAGTTCCCGCCCACCCCTGACTCCTGACAGTTTCTCCTCCTTACCATGGTGGTTTCTCCTATATTTACTATTCGTCATGTAGCATTTACTGAAACAGCTTCTGGGCAACTTTCAGGCAATGCTGAAAAATGTCACTCTAAATGGCAAAGGCAAGTTTTCATACCCCAAAATCACATCACTGAGTGACGTGTGCTCATGTACTCATGCAAATTTGAAATTCAGTGACTGCTTATGCACCATCGCCTGCTAAAACAGAAAAAGCAGTCAGCTTTCCGTTTAATTTTCTGTCGTTTCAACCAAGAGAATAGAGAGCTTAATCATCAGTTCAATGTCCCAGGGAGCCAGCATTTTGGTGCCTTTTGTCTCCAGATGAACCAACTAACTTAGGCTCACAGGCAGGCTCTGCCAGCTACTGCTCTTCCTCCAGAGGCAGCGCAAACTGCCAGCAGGTGATAACCTCAGGTGAGGGTGGGCTGCTGGTTTACAAGCTCAGACTAACGCCTCGCAGTAGAGAGCATTCTGGAAAACACTTAAAATGACTCCGAATTCCAAATCTTTGATGTGCATTTTCATTCAACCTGAACTGACATCAATTAGGGCTACAGAACAAAGATGAGAACTGAAGCATCTCAAATGGCATTAAAGTGATCCAAGCAAATTTCTGCCATTGAGTCCTGTTATTTTCTAATTATGATTTATGAAATTGAGGAATTCTACCTTTTTGGCACGAAGAGTGCACTGTTGAAGTCTAGATCCCTTGGTGTAACATTATGTGAAATTTCTAGGTATGTGTTTCTAGAATACATGCAGGATGAAAATCATTAACAGACGCCTGAGTAGTAAGTGAAAATTTAATTTCAATTCCTGCAGATATATCATTTTGTGATAGCAGGCGGCTGCGATTTTTGTTAACGTTCTCACGTAAGATTAAATGTTTTCCTCTAGAAACTGCAGTAATCTACGAGGATAAATTTTTTTCCTTTTTTTCCCCCTGCTTTTATACACCTGGAATAAATTATAGGTGAGAACTAGCTTAGTTTTAAGAACTCTCTTGGCCTAATTGTGGGAAAGAGTATGTAAAACACACTTTCTGTTAAATGTTAAAATACATTCCTATTTTAACATTGGCTAGATAGTATAATCCTGGAAATATAATTTTGGTTTCATTGTATACTTTGAAAGTTTGATTATCCTTATATTTGTGGTTGAACCTGTCATTAAATTGCAAAGTCAAACTTAAAAATGCACTTCAACATAAGAATTTTTCTACCACGTTTTCTCACTGAAAAAAAAATGCATTTGCACTTTTTTTTAATGCTGCCCTGACTCAGTCTCTACTGTACTTTCATATACTACAATTTTTGAAAGCCCATATCCATGATCTTCATTTCATTAAGTATACTTCAGATATATTCTTTTGTGTCTCAAGGATTATTCAAACCATGTGTTGTGTGTTACTGTATTTAAAAATGACTCTTTAATCAAAATAACTTTAAAACAACTAATCCTCACTTAGGCTGGTCAGCTGAATCCACATCGTGGTCCAGGAAAAATAAATCTACTCTCAAGAATGCGAATGCAGACAACAATTAGACACAGATGTGAGCAAAATTAGTTACAGTTTACAAAATGCTACACTTCACATGCTTTTCGTTTTTTATGTGTAGTACAAGATTACAGGCCAGTAAGGAAACATGCTCTTATAATGACTTATCTAAAAAGAACACCTATTTCTGATTGGTGTTGATTTTCGCTTATGTTTGACAATATCGCTGGAAGTTTCTGTGTTTTCAAGGTCCAAAAGCATAGTGTGTTTCAAAAATCATTCATTAGGCAGATTTCCACTCAAAAGAGAAAAAAAAAATATTTCATGGTTTTCAGGAAAATGCTGTTAGGCATTCAGTAAGCTCATATTTTCTGCTTCATATCCATAAACTTAATACGTTTCTTGTCTTCTTCTAATCTGGTATTTTTAATTCAAATGTTCCTATGAGTACAAAAATATTTCCCCTACCATTACAAAGAGTCATCTTATATTACAATGAAGTCACTTCACTTTAATGCTTTTTAAAACTCTTTGTATAGAATACCCACAGCAGCATACATACTGAGAGTTGCAGAAATACAAAGAGGAAAAAAGATAGCAGAACGTCGTAGAATTTAAATTCAAGAACCCTAAACTAGTAACTTTGACTTCTGATTAGTTAATGAGGTCTTTTAAGTTTGCCTTTTTTCTAATTAAATTTATAATTCTTCACAGATGTAACTTTTGTTGATGTTCAATTTGTCTCTCTCATTTTGTTAAACCTCACATAGTACTTCGCCAATCCATTGAATAGCCACATTAAATCTGTTAATACCATGCTCTTCAACCCCAGAAATTATTTCCAGAAGGCAAACTTGCTTTGAGAGATCATCAAACAAGACTTAAGGTACACATTTTATCACATTTTCCCTACCACAGAGCTCAGGACGCAGAGCAAAATTCATGACTTTTGCACTGTTTATTATACTTTGCTAAATTACAAATCAAAAGCATCTGACAGAAGATCATGTATGAAGCCAAAAAGTTAATAATGTTCTGTGAAAAGTAAACTGTAAATGGAAAGGGGTTCTAAATCTCAGCAGCACAGAGCAAATAAAATGTAGGTACTTGTCTCAATTATGGGTTTTCCATAGGCTTTTTTGCTTGCTAGAAGCAATTTTTATAAAATGGCTATAATTTAAAACTTTTTTTTCCCCCAAAAACTAAAAAGACATTTTCAAAGTGAAAGTACTGAACTTATCTAAATAAATAGACTTGGCAGGCAGGCTGCTTTTGCCCACCCGCCCCCCTGCACCCCCCCCCCCCCCACCAGATCAACCTGAGTACTCCCAAATATGAAAGACAATGGCAATTTTCTAATCAGAATGTATTTTATAAGAAGGAGACTTAGGCATAGATCTGCTTTTTCATCAGAGTATATTCTTGGTAAAATCTCCCTCCATCAATATTTCTAACTCCGGTGTCAATGCTGTGATAAAAATCTAAACGTAAAATCAAAATGAACTCCTAGAAGACGAAGATGTCTTTTAAATGTTAACACTTATTTCCTTCTTTATCAAAGACTCCATAAAATGAATGCTCCAATGTTGTTACCGAACTTAATGTAGTAGGCTGTATTCCTCTTTGACATACCTCGTTTGAAGAAAATGACAACATCGAGTCCCCGTGAAAACAAAAACAAGTGTTTAAATGACACTGATGCCACCATAGTTTTAAAAGATTGATTTCAAAATGAGCACTCATTGAAAATGTTGAATGAAATGCCTTTGCTATCTGATTAAATGGAAGAGAGGGTTTTATTCTCACTGCAAGTCTTTTTTTTTCCTCTTCCCAGTGTATTCTTATAATAGGAATTTTCACATTCAAATGGAAATTTTCTTTTGAGAAAATCATTTATCATGTGTACGAAACTCACATAGCAGCTGACTTCCTTTTGGCACTCTAAAACTGAACAGTGGCTCAATCAGGCTTCTCTGTCTGTCACCACGAAGAATTTTCAGGATTGAAAACCCATGGCTGTTTGTTCATTTACTGAACACTCTGGGCCTTAGGAGAACTCAAGCAAGCAAGAAAGTCAAATATCAAATATTTGATAATGCAGGACTATTCATGTATGCATGTGCTCAAACCCCAAATGGTGGGCGAAAACACTCACAGAAGCCTAAAATAAAAGCTACTTTGAAAGATGCATAAACAAAACAAAACACAATCCCAACTCTATAAAACTACACTTTGTGCTTAACCACCAACTTTTTGTACCCTTGTCTTTTTAAGAAATGCAACATGAAAACACTTGTCTAAATTCAATGGCAGGTCTGAATTTATTGAATTCTTGCAAAAGCTAGACTTAAATGTGTTCAAAAACTCCTCCCAAGAAATATAAGCCCATGAGTCATTAGCAATATAGTGATTTTGAATGACAAATACTTTAAATGGTAATTCAAAAGTTGAAGAATCTTCTTTTAAGTTTCAAGGTCCATTCCAGTCATCTAAAGTGTCAATAAGCGAAAAGTATATTAATTTAGCAAATGTTTATTATTTCACCTTTAGAAGACGAGCCTGTTTCATATAACGTGGGGGAAATTTGTTTATTGAAGCGAAAGGATTTCCTTCCTTAAAAAGTGGTCTCAATTTATTTTTGTTATCTGTCGTGCTTTCAAAATGTGAATTCTTCCCTCATTTTCTCATATCGACCTAAGGTGTGGAGGAAAAGTTATCTGTGTTGCAATGGAGATCACGCATAGGTATTTATCGCTTTGTTCCATATCGCTCAAGAATATTTGAGGTTTGTGCAGCAATTCAGGAGAGATAATGAAGTAATCTCCCTGCAAGAATACAGCCGTGTACTCTATTTCCATAGATCACAACCACAGTAATTGCTAACAATTAATTTGTAATTGTCTCTTAATGATGCCAGTCGCGGAGCTAACAGGGGGGTTAAGAATTCTACTTTTGTGATGGAACCCTGTGGCTCATAAAATCCCAGGTCCAAAGTGTCATAATCTTGCCCGTGCCCTCATGTTTTTAGTTTAAAACAAATCCAAACAATTACTCACGGCGCTCCTGGTATCTTGGGCTTTGCCCACAGGACAGCTGTTGTCAGTCCCTACAATTTTTCAAACCGTCAGCTTGTACTTACAGCGCTTACATCTGCTGCGTCCACCAGTTTTTAACGTGCTCCTTCGAACGTTCTGGTTTAGCAGACCTCCATTCCTTGGGTAGGTTTGCTCCCGGGGAAGGACGCGTGCGGGCTTTTAGGCGCTCCCGGCGGAGCCCCGCGCTGCTGGAAGCGGGGCGCCTCTGCAGGGGAAAGCCCGGCCGCGGGGACGGCCGCCTGGCCGCTGCTGCAGGCTCGGGCTGCCGAGCGACTGAGCGAGAACGCTTTCCCCAGCAAGAAAACCGCCACAGTGGACGGCAACAGGAAGGCTTAAAGTCGGAAGTGGCACTGGAGAGTTTCTACCTCGCCCCAAACTCGGAGCCATCAGCTCCCACCGATCTGTTTAGGAGCCGCTGTGAGCCCTGCGCTCTTTCCCCACCAAACAGCGGCGGCAGATAGCATCTGAGAACCCTAGACAAAGAAACGGCAGAATCTCATCCCTCGATTTGTTTGCGCAGCCTTGTAGGTCTGCCCGTGGAGCCTCGGGGCTTTTTTTTTGTTTTTGCAACGCAAACCACAGCTATTCTCTTGTTCTAACCTTATTGGTTTAAATGCAACAATTGAGAGGAGCACTGCTCCGTCTGACTCAACCTTGCTGCTTTAAAAAAAAAAAAAAAAAAAAAAAAAAATTTATTATGTAAATGAACGCGCCCCACGCTATCTGAATAAACAGCTGTGTGAGAGTAAGTTCTCGGAGACACTGTCGACACACATCTCCTGCTCCAGCAGCTACCAATTACGAGCTTTGGGGAGTAGTTACACGTTATCTTTTATACTTTTCCAAAACTTTTTTCAGGCCCTGAAACTTGGGGAATCAATACTTTGCAATCCCCCCCCCCCCCCCCAGTGCAACAACTAACGGGTCTGGGAAAATTTAGAAAAAAGAATTAGAATGGCAACTTATATATTAAGTACGTAGAGGGAGAAAACAAGCAAACGTGTAAGCTATTATCAGTTTAACAATGAAAGCCTGAATGACGATTCTGCAGTGATTTCTAAGAGGGGCAAGGGTTACGTGAGCAATGGGGGGGGGGGGGGGATATGAACCTGATAATATTTGGGTGTTGATATTTGAAAATCATTTTTGGGAAAAGATTGATTTCATCTAGAACTCTTTCTTTACATTTTGTTCTTTTAAAAAATTCTAACTAAACTCAGAATCTATGCATGATAATCCGCAACACTTCTGGAGAGTTGAGCTCTCCACTATTATGACTAAATTGCAACTTCAGTTTAAGATATTTACTTCCTTTCGTGTTTTAGACAAATAAAGGACTTCAGTTATTAGATCGGTGATAACCGTTACATTGATTTCAGATATTTAAAGGAGGTATCACTTATGTGCCTATTCTATATTTTTGTCTTTTCCTCCCCCCCCCACCCCCCCCCCCCCCCCAGCTCTCTACCATAGTTCAGATACAAATGTTTATTTTGGTACTACTCACGCATCATAACCAATTCTGTACTCTAAAGTAAAATCTTTATACCCACTGGATTTTCTTTAAAACTGTTTTGTCATCACCGATAATAAATACTCTTCTGCGTATTTGGTCTTTTATTAACAGTAAAAAGCACCTCTTTTAAAAGTTTCTTGCTTTGGTATGAAAGAACATTTTTAAAATCACAGCAAATTCTTGAATGATTTCATGATACATTTCCAGATCATCAACTAATAAAACAGATACAGTCTTACCTTTGCTTTGCTAATTTGTACACGAAAGCACCATTCTGATGCAACCACAACAAAAAGCTTCTAAGGAACAAAATTCAGTATGGACTGTCTCCCTTACTGCCCCCTGAAAGGATGCCAATCGAAATTCCTCAGAAAGGAACGCTTTGTCAAACCTAAGAGGCAGCTTAAACTGCAAACTCACCTAGGATTTCATTTTGTGTGGTGCCAGCAAGGAATCATGGGCTAGTCGTCTGCCATATTTGGGAAGCTAGGTCAAAAAGCAGTTGATGGCTATTGGATCTGTTCATATATGCAGCAGAAATAGAATTACATTACACCTACAGCACTTTCTCAAACCAGAAGTGTCAGTTACTCAATATACTAAAGTATAGATGCAGAAAATAAAACACAGCACATGATGGAGGTTTCTAGTGCTGTGAAATAAAATGTAATGTTACATTAATTCTATCTATGATGTCAAGCACCCACATAGTAACTGCTTTTGCGATCATATTTATTTCTAAGGTTCATCAAATAAAAATCTGAGGTGCTGGTTGGAGAATTCAACCTTGCTTGAAACTTTACATTCAGCTATTGTACCCCTGCTTCCCATAGCTGAAAAATTATTCTAGATGTAAAAGGGTAAAATATTAGTTTTCTGATCCATGGGAGATTATATTTGCAAATCCAGAAGACACAAACTAAATGAAGTCAGAACAGCAGGAATATCATGTAAAGTATCTGACTTTTATATATAAATTACTTGCCTGTATTATAATCAAATTTATCATATTACATTAGTTTTTATATTGAAATTCAATTATTCTTATTTATATAACTAACCAAACATGATACCATTAAAGAAATGATGCATGTAATTATGAAGAAAATTATGAAAAGCATGATGAAGGTAATATGACCACTAATATGACACAGGTCATGCTTCATAATTATGTAACAAAGAGCTTAGTCATTGGCTAAAAGAAATATCCGTGTGCAGATATACCAATTTTAAATGGTTTCCTTTTCCTAAAGCAAAATTAGGTGGATTAAAAACAATCACATGCTTATCCATAGATTTGTGTCTGGTTACTACTTCTGAATATCAAGTATGCAATAACAACCATACAACTTACACCAAAAATAAGTGATTCTCTGATAAATAGCCAATATGTAAGCCATTACTAATAAGATCCAGTTTGTAGTATACTGTTGACTTCCTATTTCTAAATTTTCACTAACTATAATTATATAACCTACCCATATACTTTAAGGACGTAGGTGTCCCCTAAAAAAAGTCATATACATTACAAATTAGAAACATTTGCTGAAAATTTGCCATTAGTAAATAGTAGAGGTAATAGCAGAAAGCATTATATTCTGAGATTTCCTGAAGAAATTTCAACACAAAAACAAATGAATAGGAGTAAAGAAATTCTAATATGCCTTTTTCCCATTAAAACAAAAAATAAATATATCATTTTATTTGGAAAAGAAAAACACTTGTAATAGGCAACTGTAACAAAGTGTTTGAGTACCCTCAATGAGACAATGTCTTTCACATGCTGTCTCTCCAAACAGGTTTTATCTTCTAGAACAAGCTGTTGCCTAGATGCATACCTGGTTATAGGCAAGTCTGCAATTTTGAGAGAAGTTGTTATTGCTTCCCAATTAACAGAATTTTAAATAAAGCCATGGTTACAAAAATAAACAAATGACCCCAATTAAAAAAAAATAAAAAGACTAGGGCAGTTATAAGGAATTCATTAGAACAATCGAAAAGGTAACTGAACTTTTCTGAAACTACACGAGTAAGCAGTTAATCAAATTAAATATAACAAATGAACAGAGAAAATGAATGAAGACAAGTATTCCTTTCCTCTTTCCATTCCCGTAACAACAATAAAGATATTCAGTAATTGTGAAGTTTCCAATAAGAGAGGTATTCAGCAGTTGTTTTTCCTTTATTCGTGTTTACCTTTTAATAATTTTAGAATTAAGGATGCACGCTATTTACTATCAACCATCTGTTATCTCCGTTTCTACCATTCTCAGCAGATTATTTCTCAACAATAATGGTATAGTAAGTTGTGAAAACATCATTAGCATTTAAAGACCAATGCTTTCTCTTCAAACGTGAAATCCTAGTTATTATTTCTTCCACATTAGTAAAATCAAGTATATCTGATCAATAAAATCAACATTTTGTGATTCAGACTGTTTAAAGTGGAATGGCAGAGCATTCTAAAATATTGTACTTCTGGTCCCTTTGCTTCCAAATAACTCTCCTTTCTCGTGGCCCATGCCATGGCATTACATTCCTGGCTTTTTTATGGAACCATTGGAACAATGTCTGGATGGCTGGCGTTACGATCCTTGCTGGCATTTGGAGTGGTCACTTCCATGACCTCCTCTTTCCCCACTGGCACGAGACCTACAATGAGGGCCCTGCTCCCAGTAGCCTTCTGCTGAAACACGACCAAGTAAAACATCCTCTATTTATTTTAAGAATGATATTAAATCCGCCAAACTGAATGTCAACCAGTATTTTGCTAAATGTTTTCCATTCAAACTCCAACATGAATAGCTTTTAACAGTAAATTTAAGGAGGCAATTACTAACTATTCACTGTACCATGGAAAATTATTTTAATAAATATTCTAGTCTTTATAACAACACAATGTGGAAATATAATCTATTTCCTGGTCCTCTAATAAGTACATTGGCTATTACATATGAATAATCACAATTTGTTTATGTAGGGTGGGAAACTTATCCTATGTAGTAATGACTGCCTATAGGATGTTATTTTAAAATATTATTATTCTTAATAGAAACTTTGAGGTGCACTTATTGAAACAAATAATGATAACAAGGGCACTGGTAGATTTTTAAGGGAATGGGATGATATAGGTTCTTTAAAAAATATGACATACCAGGTTTCCTATTTTCAAATCAACTGATTTTCTGAAATGGCAAATGGAGTTACTTTTTCTTCCATCTGCCAAAAATAGGTAAATAATTGGTTTTGGAAGCTTACTCTCAGCAATAAACTCCTTTGCTTTCTCACACTTCAAAATGGATTTCTGTTGACATGAAGTAACCTAGAAAACCCAGGTTTGTCTCCTCTTCAAACCTTTTTTTTTTTTTTTCCTCAAAGCCATGGGCAAAACCAATCTTGTCAGCACCTCCCAATACATGTAAGAGGATCTGGAAATTTGTTTTGTGTTTTCCAGGTTTCACGACAGCTGAGTTCACAGTTTTTAAATTCTTCAGAAACGATGACTATCTCATGGAACAGGAAAGGAAATTAACATCTACTGAGCGCTTACTACACGCCAGGCGCTATGCGAGGCGTTTTATATACATTCTTCATTTATTTTAACAAATAACGTGACAGTTTATCTGTATGAATCCTGTGTTTTAAAAATATGCCCTCTCCCTGGTATTTGTTTTAGAATCTGCCTCACTTCTCTAACCCCATCAAAGTTCCCACTAAACACTGGGCAACTGGGACATCGGTGTGTTGTGTGCTGTATCATCATTTTGGAGCAAAAGGACACCTAATAAAGTTAATAAATCCAGAAAGGTGTGTCATGTGTTGAAATGATATATATATATATATATATATATATATATATATATATATATCGAAATGATACATTCAATATAGAATAGATACAATCACTATGCAACATATGATTATGCACAACTATACATTGCAAATCAGGGTGCAGGTTTGAAAATAAAAACACATTAAGTGACCAATAGGGAAAACAATATGATGAATCCTTAAACCTGAAATGATCAGATCAGGAGATACAGTGTCCTCATATTTATCAAAAAAGGTGAATTGCCATTCTAAAATAAGAATTATAAATATTCCCCACTTTTTCTTTATAATAAAAAGGAGACACTAAGAGTCTGAGTCTACCACAAGCAATTACATGGACAACTTATTTTACAGTTCTATCCACCTCTTTCCCTTTGTATTCCTAATTTCAGTTATCCAATGTGATATGCTTTGATCTTAATAGCTATTACATCATAAACACTTGATTTGTTCATGAGGAAATAATTACATTCGAAATGTACTCCAAGTGTCCTTATGCATTTGGAGGTATAGTTTAAGTATCCAGAATCAAGAAGCTCTATTATTATTACAAAGGAATTGCCAGGAAGGGGAAAAATAAAAAACCAAAACTTAATAACCTAGAGAATTTTTTTCTTCCTTCAAGCAGCATTAACATTTTCCCCCTCCAGTCTCCCAAATCGGAAAAAAAGAGTAACCTCTAAAGCTGTTTTAGACAGAAGGTCAGAATTCAAAGGAGCCGTAACCTAATCCACACTGTGCTGCAATCACATTGCTATTGGAAACACAACCAGAAGCACCATTATTCTAGATGTTTTTATCAAGCAATGTCAATAGATATACAACCTGGAGGTTTCTCTCTACTGTAAAGATTCATACCCGCAGGCAATCAAGTTGCCTTGGATCCTTGAATTTTACTTTAGAATCCTGTACGGTAAGGAAAAAAAAAAAATAGATCCTGCATTATATACTAAGGAAAGCAATAACTCCAGTTTGTTCAAATACTGAAAAAGAGTACCTTTTAAGGACCAACATGGTAAGAAAGATGAACGTGTTTTAGTCTTTAGACGGTCACAATTAATAAGAATACTCATTTCACATGGTTTAATAATTGGAGTATTCTACTGATTTTTAACAATTTGTGATTCATGTTCTTTCAAAAAATAGAAGTCTGGAAGCATCCACTGCTTCTTTCAAGGATTCTGTTTGAACATCATCAGTGATCGGTTTACCTGCATTGCAGAGTAAAATCAAGTCAAGGATCTGGAGTTTTCTGAATTCGTGTATTTTAAATGTGTATAGTTCTTAAAAACAATGTCCTGGGTGATAGGGAGCTATAGACTGGGT
This sequence comes from Panthera pardus, assembly GCF_024362965.1. Classification (NCBI taxonomy): domain Eukaryota; kingdom Metazoa; phylum Chordata; class Mammalia; order Carnivora; family Felidae; genus Panthera; species Panthera pardus. The sequence goes on from NW_026527002.1 coordinate 21,160,748, forward strand.
GGCTCGTTGTGTGTGTGTGTGTGTGTGTGTGTGTGTGTGTGTTTTAATCAATACAAGGAAAAACAAATAGTTTACCAAGAGGTCAGAGAGCCAGTAGGAGAGACCTCTACAGCGTGGTTATCATTGACCAGCCCTGCTGAAAGATCCACAAAACTCCCATTAGCTCTGGCCTCCTGGGAGAGCTGTTCACTTTCCTTCCCGCCCTTGCCTGAGAGGACAGATCTTCCTCGCCACCAGAGAGTGATGAGAAGGGTAAGGGGAAGTAAGGGAGGGACAAGACAAAAACAAGAAGGAAAACAAGAAATTATTCGAGACAATAATCAGAAAACCAGTTCAAGAATCTCAGGCTTTTTTAAAAGAATGAGTGTCTATAACTTAGAAATTCTAAAGGAAAAAGAGCATGTTTTAGATATGCAGATTTTATGTTTTAAATTTACAGTACCATCACTAGTAGATACGTCTCTTTTGGGAGTCACTGCGTTCGATAAAATTAAAAATAAAATAACGAAAAACAAAACAAAACAAACCTAATTCACCACAAATAAATTGATTCATGATGAATAACCAAAGACTACTTAAAAGGAAGACCCACATCACTCAGCTCTCTATTTACAGTTTCTCCAAATCATGCCTATTATTAATCAATGAATGACCTATTTTGAAAAAAAGATATTGTAAATGAGATATTTCACATTAAGACCTTCCTGAAGCACCAGATGCCACATCATTCTGTACTTTTGGGTTTTATATCTATCACTGTTCAAAGTTTAAATGCTGTGCTTTTCCTTAAATTTGTAGAACTACCAAAATTTATCTATTGGTATCTAAGGGTACTACTCACTGGACTAAAAAATAAAAATGCACTGAAGATTCAAGTTCTAATTCTACATTTAGCACAGGTTTCCTCTGTGTTAGACTCTCAACTTATAATCTGTAAACAAGCTACCTATGAAATGGATTTAAGAAGGTCACGCACCTACGGCAAGGGTAAAGTTCCCATGGATAGTAAAATAGCAAAGAAAACTGAATTTCAAATCAATTTATTAAGCAAGTGTAGAATGAGGGCATGGTGGGTTTCTAATATTAACACAGTACACATAATAAGTAGGTACATAAAGTAAGTAGGTACACATAGTAAGCAGGTGCTCAGTAAATGTTACTCAAATTAATTAATACAAGCACATTTGGCTACTTGACAGAACATGGCCCTGGTTTGTACAAGAAAAATGATTTCCCTGAATTTCTTTTGCTTCTATGTTTTTCCTTATTTTCCTTACACATTATTATATTTGCCCCCCCCCCCCCCCCGGAAATTCTAAAGTGGACTGGCAGGGCATTATCATCATAGGGGAGTTAATCTCATTCTCATGTTCAAAATATATTTAAAATACCTTACAGAACAAAATCAAGTCATTGAATCTGTGCCAAGAATTTGCCACCCTGTCAATAGGAAATAACAAAATTCTAAGGAAATTAAGAAATTAGAAGAGACCAAGGGGCGCCTGGGTGGCTCAGTCGGTTGAGCGTCCGACTTCGGCTCAGGTCACGATCTCGCGGTCCGTGAGTTCGAGCCCCGCGTGGGGCTCTGGGCTGATGGCTCAGAGCCTGGAGCCTGCTTCTGATTCTGTGTCTCCCTCTCTCTCTGCCCCTCCCCCGTTCATGCTCTGTCTCTCTCTGTCTCAAAAATAAATAAACGTTAAAAAAAGAAATTAGAAGAGACCTGAAACCACTGTATCCACATAGCCTATATGTTTGAGTGAGACAGGAAAATGAAATCAAAAGTCAAGTTTCAGTTAAAAAGAAGCTATCATAGACACATTTAGTTTTACCTAACATATTCCTCCCAAAGTACACTTTACTCCAAAGCAGTTCATGTTTCCCTTTTGAATTCTCAATAGAAAAATCCAGAAAGATTAATAAAAAAATTTAAAGGGATACATAATAGAATTAAAATACCTTTAAAGAAATCCTACATCTTTGCCTTTCAGAAATACTTCATTGTAGATATAGCTCCAACATTGTCATTTTAAAATTTTGGGGATTGTAGGCCGTTCCGAAATTTAACTAACCAAGCTAGTTAGTGGGCCTGTCAGCCAGTCTGTTACTGGGCAAATACTTATCATGCACATCTAGCATGTTCCAGGTACTGTGGGCACTAGGAGATGAAGCAGTAAACCAGCAGAGAGAATTCCTACTTATCATGTGTGCATAAAAGAGCATAAATAAATTAAAAGGTGGCCAACTGGGCATATACATTCATTTTTGCTTTTTTTTCTATAAACTAAGCAACAGTAAATGGAATTTTTTAGTACATTTAGTAAATTCCTTTTACTAAAGCAACAGTAAATGGAATTTTTAAAGCATAAAGCATAAAGTATGAGGAGGGCAGCTAATAAGAAAACAGTAAAAAAAAAAAATTAGAGGTGAAAAAATAGGCAGGCCATTAGTAACTGGCTTAGCAGATCCAAGAAAGCTGAATCCCAAGCTGGCAGTGAGGAAAGCTGAAAAGCAATCCAATTTGCACCACCAAAGTCCCTGACGTCTCAGGAATTAGCGGTACCAAGTACTTTGGGAAGTAGAAGTAAAAAGAAGCACAAAAAGGAGGAGGGTACAAATCCGTGTAAGAAGCAGTTAGATTCACTTTGCCACTCTGCACAGTCAGTAAAACAAGCACACTTGGACTGACAGAGAAGGCCTGGAATGCGTTCAGGAAGGGGTACCGTGTTGAAAACAGGTGGATTCCGTTTGCAGAATGCTGGATGCTGGGACACACTGGATTCTGAGACAACTGCCCCTGTTTCCCTCCACTAAACCTTTTCCCATTCAGATTCCTAGAACAGCTAAATCTAGGTTATCCAGGCAGTAGATAAAAAGAGACTTTCACTAGGAATTCTAACCAGCCAAAGAGGAAAGACTTGAGAAACTTACACCTGGGGTCTCTCAAAGAAAGGACCCAGCCTAATTGCCCTCCAGTAAAAACTATAGTTTATGAGTCCCCAGACAATGGACAATTCTAAGGCGCCCCACTTGCACATAGGAGCCAACAGTCAAGGGCTATCTGTGTCTGAGGAAAGCCTCTAGCAAGAAATGTAGAAACCAAATGAACAGAGAAAAGCAACTTGAAGAAACAGAGGTCAGGCTAAAGCAAGAAAAACAAAAATGAAACACCCTCATTAATATCCCCAGAGAAATAAAATAGGAAACAAGATAGGAAAGTAACAATAATGGTATTTTTTTTTTTAAAAAGAAGAGAAACATCTAACCACCAAAAAGAGCCTTTAGAAATAAAAAGCAGAATAACAGAAATGTGTGATTCAAAAGGTTTGAAAAAATAAAACTGAGGAAGATTCACAGAGAATAGAGCAAAAGAGCTGGAAAATAGGAGAGAAGAACAGAAAATGCCATAAGGAAATGAGGAGATATAAGAAACTGTGGTGGTCCAACATCCAAATAACTGGAGTTTTGGAAGACAAGCAGAGAAAATTAACAGTAAAATAAGAGAATATTATGAAAAAAATTTCCTAGGATATGAGTTTTCCGACTGAAAGAGCTCAATGAATACCCAACAAAATGAATTTTTTGTTAAAAAGACAGTGCACATTTTTGACACCTTTCAAAACACTTGGGGAAAGGGTCGTCCATACAATCATGCAAAGAGAAAAAAATAGATCGCAGACAAAATAGATCATATGACTTCAGACTTCTTAATTGAAACCTGTATTTCTAGAAGGTAATAGAACAGTGGTTTCAAATTTCTTAAGGAAAAATAATTCTCAACTTAGAATTTTTTTTCCTAAAAAACTTTATAACAACTAAGAAAATTGAAGGCATTTAAATCAAGTTAAGGATATTTGCAGACATGCGGGTCTTAAAAAGTTTATTTCCCACGTTATCTTTTCCCAGGAAGCTAACAGAAAATAGGCTCTATTGAAACTTGGGAGCCAAACCTCCTTTATGAAATAAATAAACCAAACAGGAAAAAGAAAGAATCGAATCCCTGGTGTTGGTAATAAAGAGAATTTCTAGGATCATAGCTCTGCCCCAGGCATGGCGGTCCAAAGAGGAGGTCAGAAGGCACCAAAAGAGTTTTCAAGATGAAAAAATTGATAGAAGAGTTGATACATCTGAACATATGGAAAGAAGAGTTTAACAATCTTGGGAGAATATGAAATTGAATTATTAAAAGACATTATAGAATACTACATACAGCTGTTGTACAGAGCATACATGTAGATGGAGTGATGTAAATGTCAAAAGTCATCTAATAAAAATCAGGAAATATCCATATTGGGAGGATAGCAAAACTGGCAAAGTTTTTGTTTGTATATGCTAGGTGGGAGGGCCAGGAAAAAGGAGCCAATATTCGTCTTCCACAGTGACAAGTCAATAGGTAACAACTAAAAATGAAAAAAAAAATTAACAGGGAACAATATAGCAAGATTCAGCTGAAAAGTTAGAAGTGATTTTATCTGGGAAAGGCAGAGAAAGATGAAAGTTAAGTAGAAGACTCTCTTCTCCACAATAATTTTTATAGATTATTTGGCTTACAAAATTATCTGTATATAATTTTGATTAAAATAAAAATGAAAAAACCCCCAGGCATTTTCCTAATCCTTTGTATGTATATTACTTATTGACAAGTACTAGGAAATATTTCAGGTAAAATTTGGTAGAAAGGGACATGGGGGAAGAGGTGGGCGTTATGTTAATTAGCAGAGGAAAGCCTCTTTAAGGAGACATCACGTGAGTTGAGGCATAGATAATGAAAAGGTGGTAGACTAAAAGAGAACAAAGCTTAGAGTCAGTAGAAGAAAGGAAATAGTTAAGATTAGAGCAGAAATAGAGACTTACACACACACACACACACACACACACACACAGAGAACAGATAAATGAAACCAGGAGCCAATTCTTTGAAAACAAAAGCAAAATTGGTGACTTTAACCAGACTTATCAAAAAAAAAAAAAAAAAAAGAGAGAGGACTCAAAAAAATAATGAAATCAGAAATGAAGGAGAAATAACAACCAACACTACAGAAATACAAAGGATTATAGGAGAATATTATGAAAAGTTATGTGCCAAAAAATTAGACAACCTAGAAAATATGGATAAATTCCTGGAAACACAACCATCCAAAACTGAATCAAGATGAAATAGAAAATTTGAACACACTGATTACCAGCAATGAAATTGAATCAGTAGTCAATGAACTTTCAACAAACAAAAGTCCAGTACCAGATGCTTTCACAGATGAATTCTACCAAACATTTGAAGAAGAGTTAATACCTATTCTCCCCAAACTTTCCCAAAAAATGGAAAAGGAAAAAAAATGCTCAAATTCATTCTATGAGGCCAGGATTACCTTAACACCGAAACCAGATAAAAACACTACACAAGAAAAGAGAACTCCAGGCCAATATCTCTGATGAACACAAATGCAAAAATCCTCAACAAAATCTTAGCAAACCTAATGCAACATACCTTAGTATAATAAAGGCCATATATGAAAAATCCACAGCTAATATCATACTCAATGGTGGAAAACTAGGAGCTTTTCCTTTAAGATCAGGAACAAGACAAGGATGTCCACTCTCACCAGTTTTATTCAACATAGTACTAGAAGTCCTAACTACAGTCATTAGAAAGAAAAAGGTATGAAAACATCCAAACGTGTAAAGAAGAGTAAAACTTTCACTTTCGTGGATGATGTGACGCTATATACAGAAAACCCTAAAGGCTCTACCATAAAACTACTAGAACCGATAAATGAATTCAGGAAAGTCACAGGATACAAAACTAATATACACAAACGTATTGCGTTTCTATATACTAATAATGAAGCAGCAGAAAGAGAAATTGAGAAAACAATCCCATTTACAATTGCATCAAAAATAATAAAATACCCAGGAATAAATTAACCAGAGAGGTAAAACATCTTTACTCCAAAAACTGTAGAACATTGATAAAAGAAATGGAAGATGACAGAAAAAATACATAATCCATGCTCATTAATTGGGAGAATAAATATTGTTAAAATGTTGATACCACCCAAAACAATCTACAGATTTAATGTAATTCCTATCAAAATACCAACAGTATTTTTCATAGAACAAGAACAAATAATCCTAAAATTTTATGGAACCACAAAAGACCCCAAATCAAGAATCACAATTACTGATGTCAAGTTATACTACAAAGCTCTAGTAATCAAAACAGTATGGTACTGGCACAAAAATAGACACATAGATCAATGGAATAGAATAGAGAACACAGAATTAAACCTTTGATTAGATAACCAATTAATCTATGACAATGGAGGCAAGAATATACAATAGAGAAATTAGTCTCTTCAGCAAATGGCGCTGGGAAAATTGGACAGCAACATACAGGAGAATGAAACTGGACCACTCTGTTACACTGTACATAGAAAAGTAAACTCAAAATGAACTAAGGATGTAAATGTGAAACCCGAAACCATAAAAATTCTAGAAGATAGGACAGAAGGTAATTTCTCTGACATCATCTATAGCAACATTTTTCTAGATATGTTTCCTCAGGCAACAGAAATGCAAGCAAAATTAAACTATTCGGACTACACCAAGTTAAAAAGCTTTTGTACAGTGAAAGAAACCATCAATAAAACAAAAGGCAACCTACTGAATAGAAAAGATTCGCAAGTGATATATCTGAAGGGGGGTTAATATTCAAAATATATAAAGAACTTATATGATTCACACACACACACACACACACACACACACACAATTATAAAATGGGCTGAGGACCTAAGTGGATTTTCCCAAAGAAGACATATAGATGGCTAACAAACACATGAAAAGATGCTCAACATCACTCATCATCATGGAAATGCAAATCAAAACCAAAATGAGATATCACCTTACACCTGTCAGAATGACTAAAATTAAAAAAAAAAAAAAAAAAACCCACAAGAAACAAGTGTTGACAAGGATGTGGACAAAAAGGAACCCTCCTGCACTGTTGGTGGGGATGTAAATTGGTGCAGTCACTGTGGAAAATAGTATGGAGGTTTCTCAAAAAATTAAAAATAGAATTATCTATGATCCAGTAAATCCACTAGTGAGTATTTACCCCCCAAAATCAAAACCATTAATTTGAATATATATATGCACCTCTATGATTACTGCAGCATTATTTACAATAGTCAATTTTGTGTATATATATATATATATATATATACACACACAATGAAATATATATATGAATATATATATACACACAATGAAATATATATATGAATATATATATATAGATACACACACAATGAAATCTTGCCATTTGCAACAATATGGATAAGCCTAGAGGGTATAATGCTAAGTGAAATAAGTCAGTCAGAGAAAGACAAATACCATATGATTTCACTCATACGTGGAATTTAAGACCATGAACAAAGAAAAAAAAGAGACCAAAAAAAAGAAAAAAAGAGAAAAAAACCAGACTCTTAAATACAGAGAACAAACCAGTGGTTGCCACAGGGGAGGTGGGGATGGGAGGATGAGTGAACTAAATAAAGAGAATTAAGAGGGCACTTCTCAGGATGAGCACTGAATAATATATAGAATTGTTGAATCATTATATTGTACACCCCAAACTAATACAACACCGTGTATCAATTTTACTTGAATAAAAATTAAAATGAAACAAAATGAATTTTAAAACTCCAAAAGAAAAAGATGTGATAGACTTGTAAAAACTTGAGGTGGGGGGGATGTGGTCCACAGAAAAGAAACAGCAAGTTCAAAGGGAGCAAGCTTGACAAGTAGCAGGGAAGAAAGAATTGTGGAGGACAGTGGACAAGAAGGAGAGACCAGGACCCAGGTTGGGTATGGAGCGTGGGGTACTGTAGCCCAGTTAAAGAGCTCGGATTTTATTCTTGGCATAATATAAAATTACTAGCAATGTTTTTTGTTTGTTTTATTTTATTTTATAATTGAGTTTTGACCAGAACAGTGTCTGATTTACTGATTTACATTTAAGAACGATCCCTCTGGCTGCTGTGTGGAGGGAAGACAAGAGGACAGCAAGAAGAGAGGCAGGGAGACAAAGGGGGGCTGTTGCAATACTCCAGGTGAGAAGTGGTGGTAATCTAGACTAGGGTTTTATCTAGGGAGATGATGATATGTCGTCAGATTTAGGGCATATTTTTGAATTAGACCCAATAGGACTTGCAGATTGGATGTGGGTTTGAGGCAAAGAAAGAAATTAAAGATGACTCCAGTCTCTCCGCATAAACAATAAACACCACTGATTTGACTTTCATCTTCATTCATTTCTTCTTTCTGCTTTCTTGCTCATACAATAACATGACATAAACACAAAGAGCCTGAATAATTACAATCTAAATAATAGAAAGTGAACTGAAAGTCTTTTCATTACTATCTAGTCAAAGTATGTAACACATCCCCTCCCCCACCCACTCACACCTCACCAGCCTCCTTTGTCATCCCAGAATGCTATGTTCACTCCTGTGGCTGTATATTCGTTCATGTTTCTGCATACTCACCAGCCTTATGTAAGTGTCTTCACTCCTCTTTTCTTCTTAGCCTACCTCTCATCTATGGCTGGCTTCTGTCTCAACATAGTAGGCTGTTACTTTGGTGGCTCCCATTGAACCATGCCTCCCCAAAAGACTAATTTTGGGTTTGGCAAATGGAACATTAGTAAGGATGATGCAAGCAGAGGATTGTACTTGCACCTTGGGGCTTGTCCTCTGGGAATGCTGACTCGTTGGATGTAACCACCATTCAGGAAGTCCAAGCTACCCATGTGGTGGACAAGAAGTCCCAGTCTACCAATCATCCCACCAAGGTACTGGACATGAGAACAAAACCATCTTGGACATTTCAGCTCCAGCCACCATTTTTTTTTAAGTGTACCCTTAATCCTCTTACCTATTTCACCTATGCCCCACCCCTATGGTAACCATCAGTTATTCTGATGGTTTATTCTCCATAGGTAAGAGTCAGTTTCTTGGTTTCTCTCTTTTTCCCCTTGTTCATTTGTATTGTTTGCTAAATTCCACATGAATGAAATAACATGGTATTTATCTTTTTCTGACTTATTTCACTTAGCATTATATTCTCTAGATCCATTCATGTTGTTGCAAATGACCACATTCATTTCTATGGCTGAGTAATATTCCATTATATATCTACAGATATATAGATAGATAGATATACCACATCCTTATCCATTCAGCTACCAATGGGCATGTTGGGCTGCTGCCATAATTTAGCTATTATAAATAATGCTTCAGTAAACATGGCGGGGGGGGCGCTATATCTTTTTGAATTAGTGTTTTTGTATTCTTTGGGTAAATATCCAGTAGTGGAATTACTGGGTCATATGGTAATTCTATATTTAGTTTTTTGAGGAACCTCCATACTGTCTTCCACAGTGGCTGCACCAGTTTGCATTCTCACCAACAGTGCATCAGGGTTCTCTTTCTCCTCATACTTGTCAGCACTTGTTTCTTGTGTTTTTTGTTTTAGCCATTCTGACAGTTGTGAGGTGGTATCTCATTGTGGTTGTGATTTGTATTTCCCTGATGATGAGTGATGTGGAGCATCTTTTCGTGTGTTGGTTGGCCATGTGTATGTCTTCTGTGGAGAAGTGCCTGTTCATGTCTTCTGCCCATTTTTAAATTGGATTATTTGATTTTTTGGTGTTGAGTTCTATAAGTGCTTTATATATTTTGGATATTATCCCTATATCAGATATGACATTAGCAAATACCTTCTTCCATTTAGTAGGTTGTCTTACAGTTTTGTTGATAGTTTCTTTTGCTATTCAGAAGCTTTTTATTTTGATATAGACCCAATACTTCACATTGGCTTTTATTTCCTTTGCCTGAGGAGACGTACCTAGAAAAATGTTGCTACAGTTGATGTCAGAGAAATTACTGTCTGTACTCCCTTCTAGGACTTTTATGGTTTCAGTTCTCACATTTAGGTCCTTAATCCATTTTGAGTTTATTTTTGTGTATAGTGTTAGAAAGTGGTCCAGTTTCATTTTTCTGTGTGTTGCTGTCCAATTTTCCCAGCACCATTTGTTGAAGAGACTATCTTTCTCCACTGCATGTTCTTCCCTCTTTTGCCTTAGATTAATTGACCATCTAATTGTGGGCTTTTTTTTCTGGGCTTTCTATTCTGTTCCATTGATCTATACGTCTATTTTTGTGCCAGTAACATACTGTCTTGATTGCTACAGCTTTGCAGTACATCTTAAAATCTCAGATTGTGATACCTCCAGTTTTGCTCTTCTTTTTCAAGATTGCTTTGGCTCTTCAGGGTCTTCTGTGGCTCCATACCAATTTTAGAATTAGTTGTTCTAATTCTATGAAAAATGTTGTTGGTATTTTAACCGTAGTTGGGAGAGATTCCAAGCAGTACCAGTGGAAGGGCCACCAGCTTGGGCCTCGCCAGTCCACAGAATCATGAGCAAATGAAATGATGGGATGGTTTGTAATACAGCAATAAATACCCATTGCTGCACTGAAGCTCCTCTTGCAAAGGTTACCAATCACATGTATATTGCCAAAACTAATGCACACATTTTTGTTTTCATCTTAATTGTCTTAACTGTAGCATATTTTTTTATTATGGTAATATACACATAACATAAAATTTGTGATTTTAACCATTTCCAGTTGTACCATTCAGTGGCATTAAGTACATTTACTGTGTTGTGCAACCATCACCACCAACCATCTCCAGAATATTTTTGTTTTTCCAAATTGAAACTGTACCCATTAAACATTCATTCTCCATTTCTCTCTTCCCCCAGTCCCTGGCAACCACCATTCTACTTTGTTTCTATGAATTAGACTTTTCTAGGTTACCTCATATAAGTAGAATCGTGCAATATTTTTCTTTTTGTGTGATGAGTGTTGCATCTTAGCTTAGTCTTGGTTATAGCATCTCACATTGCTGCACATTTCCTCCTTGAAATGCTCTCCCTTGCCACATAACTCTCTTTTGATACTCTTCCCTTCATTTGTCTCACTCTTTCATCTTGGTCACTTTTGAAGGCTGCTTTTTCTCTACTGACTCCATTTCCTCTTAAACTCCATGTTCTCTCAAACATTTTCTCATGTGCGACCTCATTCCCTTCTATACTTCAATTACTATATATCTATATGCAGTGATAACCAAAGCACCATCTCTGATAACACAGACCTATTTTTAGAAGCCTGAAATAGGTCCTGATAAATTTTCCGTTCTCAGCAATTGTGGCTTCCTTCATCTCTCCAAAGTCGTTCTCCCATTAGATTACTTTGAGGCTAGGGATAAGGGAAGATATGATGTAAGGGAAGCCCCTTTAGGACAGGAAGGGAAAGAGAAAAAAGCCTTCCAGTTCTGGGCATTCGTTGTTAGAAATGGAAATTAATGCAACTCATTAAGGCTTTTCAGGCTCAAAAGGAGACGGGTCTAAGAAGGAGGACCAAGCCTAAATCACAGGCTCAGGTTTGAATTTTTAGAAGGTAGAACTAGGTCCCATGCCTCAGCCAAATTTGTCAAATTGTCAATAACCAAGAACCAGTAGCCTTGCCTGGAATTCCCTTAGGATTTAGTAAGATTATCATAACTCCAGGAATTTAAAAAATCCATTTTAAAAGGTAAATAAGTATATAGGGGTTAGATCTTACAATAAAAATACAAAATGTTTAAGAAACGAAGAAATCAGAAGCTTTTACTGTTAATATTTTAAAATTTGAAGGCCAGTGAAATAAGGTATTTTATTATCATTGGGCTGCTCTGCATATTCTTTGTTGACTTTTTAGAATTTCAGAAACTTTTCCCACATCCTAAAATCATAGACCAGAGATCATAATTTGAAATGGCTAAGGGAATTTAATTAAGAGCAGTTAATGTTTAAATAAGATCCAACTGGTTAAATCTGTGAGTTAATTAAACTAAACAAATAAGCGAAAGTAACTTTTCTTATTTTGTGACAAATAAGCAGATTCATAAGTAAAATAAGGTTTGTAAAGTGTGTGATAAACCACTATATTAAAACACAAGGGAATATGCAAATTGCTTCTTATATACAAAAGCCTTTTCCTCAGGCATGAAAACCAACCCCCATATGGCAGACAGAAGGCAGCCAAGAATTCCTGGGTCTCCAATGGGGGCGTGAAAGTGCTGAGAAACCTGATGGGCTAAGTAGAGGTTTTTGTGACAATGAAGAGGCCACAGATGGGTCATTGAGATTGGAGGCCACTGTGGGGATGAACCACTTGAAGAGAAGGAATTAGCATGATGCTGGACTGGACAACACAGGACCAACCATGCCTGGGCCCCCTTCTAAGCAGGGCTCATAGCGATCAAGAGGACAAGGACATCTCTGCATGGGCTATAGACAACACCCAGCATGGCACGTGTATGAGAGAAGCAATAGCTACACCTACCCAAAGGCCAAGTTGGCATATGAATAGACCACCAGGCACATAGATCACCCCAGGGAGAAGCAAAGGAGTGCCACAGAATTCAAACCATCTGTTGGGGCTTATGCCTTGAAAGGATCATCTATGTATCTAAGAGATATTTGTTGTTGCTGTTGTAGTTGTTAGTTTTTGTCTTGCTACTATGTGCTTGGAAGCAGGATACAATGAGTTATGGAAGATACAGTCAACTTTGAATTCACCTCGGAGTTGTGCATCAATTGTAACAGCACTGTCCCTAGCAGATGACATCTTCTAGGCTCCAAACTCAGTTTACTCACGGTACTGACCATACTGCCAGACTGTCCTCATAAAGTGTAAATTTCATCATCTCTGTCATTGAAAAATTCTTCATAGATTTGAAGGTGGAATTTGAACTCTCCAGCTTTTCGCAGAGGCTCTGGATGGGCCAGCGTAAGCCTCCTTCTCCAGCCTGGAGCCCTCATTTGCTGCATACACCTGCTTCCTTCTAGCCGTTCAGAGATGCAAGTAGTTCCCAAACCCAACCTACATGTTCACATTTTTGTGTTGTTCCCTGTTCCTGGAATTTCCACCTCCTACCATCTATAAGACTTCAGCTCAGCATCACCCTGGTCCCCCTCCTCTCATAATCTTATGTCCATAAACACTTCAAGTGCAATCTGTACCAAGAAAACTCATATTCTTAGCCTGAAGTCTGCTTCTCTTATTTGTCCCCCAGGACCACCTGCTTGCCCTTCACACTCTAGCCCTAAACGGCCTATAGTTTCCCTGGACACACATGCTTTTCCTCAAGACGCCTTTTTTCATGTTGTCGCTGTCATTGGAAATGTCCTTGAAATCTTCAGTTAGATACCAAATTTAAAAAGAGCAAATTAGGGCCATAGTATACCTTCAGATAAATTTCAGTGGGAACGAAAACAGAAGGAAAGAAAATTCTTTCTACCACCAATGTTGCTTTATCCCCAGTCCATAAGATTGCTCAATCTTCTCCCTGCCGTGAGATGAAACTTCCCTTAACCCCATGTGCTATTTTACACGGGCCTGGAAATTGGCTACATGAGGATGTTGAGAAAATGCAGGAGAAAGAAGGAAGAGAAAGGGTCAGGTTGAGGCCTGGGACAAGGCACAATGATTTAGGAGCAACTAGATTGGCAAGGTTTGGGTTTTTTGAAAGGTAGCAAAAAACTGGAATTCATTTTTATCAGGGCTAAGGTAAAGATCTTTTATTAAATTTATTCTTGGGGCTCCTGGGTGGCTCAGTTGGTTGAGCATCGGACTCTTGATTTCAGCTTAAGTCATGATCTCACAGTTATGAGATTGAGCCCCATGTCTGGCTCCATGCTGGGCATGGAATCTGCTTAAGATTCTCCTTCTCCCTCTGCCTCTTCCCCGCTCACATATATGCTCTCTCTCTCTCTCTCAAAAAAAAAAAAAAATTATTCTTATGGTATTATCTCCAGAGCCAAGGTTCTACACCTGTGAGTATTAGTCCTGCAGACACACATTGACACTTTGGTTGTAAAATTGCTTTGAATATTTCCTCCCTTCTAGTTCTCTTCACACACACACACACACACACACACACACTCATACACTGCCCCCACCACACATGCTCTGGTATGCAGACGCCATTTATAATTGTCTTCCTCTATGTGTCACTCGGGGATTTATGGGTATTTTAGTTAACAGGTTGATTCTAGGCTCTTATAATATAAAAAGCACTTTGTATACACAACACGGGCACAGATCCAGATTAATGCCTTTAAAGCCTGGGGCACTTTAAAATTTGTTTTACATCAAGCTAATCATGTCATGAATCTGCATTTTCATTATACATCACGACCATCCTTATTTTCACTAATGACATACAAGATGAGAAGAAACAGAATGCATATATTAAGACTACCATCTGATCTTCCATTTGTTAGAGGAAAACTAGACATTTTAGTGGCACCGCAGATGAATTACATAATATTTATGAAGGGATCTCATAATAAAAATGAAGAAATGAAAACCAGATGAAAGGAGATAAAAGCTTAATTTTCATAATTAAAATTATATTACACTGAAATGAAATAGTACTTACACAGTGGTAACAAATTACTATGCAGAGTATTGAATTACTTTGCATTACAAGTTGTTAAAATATACACAAAATTGTTACATAAAAAATGTCTCAAGATTCGCTACCTCAACAGACAGAAATTAAATTAAACAGTATCCCAATCATCCCAATGGTTAAAGTTATGTCAAAGTATCCATCTTAAATTGTAAGTATATTAAATTTAATTTTATATTCACTTCACATGTATTTCAGTACACAGTATTACTTTATGCTACTTTCTTTTGAATTCTTTTTTTGTTTAAGTGTATTTATTTTGAGAGGGAGAGTGAAAGCAAGAGGGAGAGGGCGTGCGCATGCACACGGCACACACAAGTGGGGAAGGGGCAGATAGAGGGGGAGAGACAGACTCCAAAGCAGGCTCCACCAGGTCAGCACAGAGCCCAACGCAAGGCTCAGATTCATGAACAGTGAGATCATGAGCTGAGCTGACATCAAGAGTCAGATGCCAGACTGACGGAGCCACCTCTTTTTAATTCTTTAGAGTTGCAATTTATAATGTTGAATCATCATATTGTACACCTGAAACTAATATGACATTGTATGTTAATTACACTTTAATTTTAAAAATTCACTGCATCTCAGAGATAGCAACTACAATATTAAGTGTTTTCCACATTGATAATCTCTAGATCTTTAAGAGTTGTATCCGATTTCCCAACCTTACTAAGAGACAGGCTTAGACCTCTGATGATACACTGTCTGACATGGTAATTGATTCTTTTCATGTTGCTTAATTATCAGCCTGCGCATATTTTGGATTGGTGTGTCTGTTCCCCATCAAATCAATTTTAGAGTTTTTTAAAGAGTTTAACCGCTCCATGTAGATTTCTTCTTTTCTAAGCATCGTAAGATCCAGAATGTGGCTAACTTATCCTTTCCCAGATCCCACTGCCCATTTAGGTTGGGATTTCCCACCCTTTAGGACTTACCTCAGGTGGCACCTACCCTGGGTTGTCTTCTCTTACCAACCAAAGCCAGGTTGGGGTCCTTCCATGGGATTTCTTTTGTTCCCCCAAATCCCTGGATCAGGAATATTTCCCCTTGCTGTTCTGATGGACACTCCATCTCCTTTCCTAGAACATAAGCTTCCCGAAAGCAGCAACTATTTTCCGCTTTTGCCTTCTCGTGGTCCTTTCACAGTCACATTTGCCTGATAAGTGTTTGCTGATGAATAAGTAAATGAAAGACTGTAAAACACCAGCATCCATCTTTTTTCCACTAGTATTATACTTTATACAGTGTTTTTGTGTCTTGGAAAGGGGAAGGGCAATATCAGCATTGAATACTTCTCTTAGGAGACGGCAATTCTCCTGGAGTGAGAAACGCGACTTACTCTTAAATCCAAGTTTTGACCATGAAGGCACATTGACTCACAGTGCTTTGATCTGATAATTAATAGTCCTCAGAATGACATGCTCGCTGATGCAGTAATTTCAAGTAAGTACTATCTACCTCTGTATCCAACTGTAGCCAATAGGCCCTCCTAGATTGAAATTATTAAAATACAATGCAAAGGATCTAACTTAGTACCTGAAGAGTGAAGCTAATGGTTTCTAGATATAATGTGAGCACTCAATTTCAAATATAAAAGTAAATTAGGAATTATTTAATTAAAATGAGTGATGAGAAACATATTCAGGACATCTAGGCAGCAGGCTAGTGGTCAAGTGGATGAGGCCAGGCTTCAGTATGATAGAACACCCCACAACCCTAAAAGAATAAGGGTCAATCCCTCACTAGCCATCATAGAAAACGGGAGAAATGTAGGTACCGAGGAAGACAAGAGCTGTGAAAATAAGCAGAGAAAGCATTATATCTGTTACAATGTCTACTGACTAAATAGCAAAATCTAGAGTTTATATATGCTTTTTTAAAATTTATGAAACACATTCCCTCATATAATCTCACAGATGTCCCACAACAATCCTGAGATTAGAAAGGTCAGTTAATATAACTGTTCTACAGATGAAGAAGCTGAGGCTCAGAGAGGCTAAGGACAAAGTGTCAGAAGTGAAACTTAACCCAACATTTTTACTTTTAATCCAATCTCTTCAAAATGCAGCACTATAATGTTCCCTCAATTTTCTTTCACTTAAAAAGAAATGCTTCTAAATTAAACTGGAATTTGGAAAATTTTGAAACTCTGCTATAATTCAATAATATCTATCTGGGTTATACTTAGCTGTGCATTTTACCTCTGATTGCATAAATATTCATAGAGAAACACCTACAAGGAATATTCAAAGCACTGAGCAGTGTGGTTCTCATTAACACTAATAGAGATCAGGTGGATAAATCCCCATTTAATGCTTTGAAAATCTGTCCTCAACTTTTCACCATTTAGGTGGCTATCAAGTATATTCCTACTTGTTTTGGTTTTATAGTAAAAAATATGCTTAACTGTATTACTTTCACACCACTTAGAAGTTTCTGTTTTTCAGGGATGCCAATTCTCTCAATTTGATCAAACTCTCCAGTCATACTTTTCTTTCTTTCTTTTTTTTTTTATCACCTTCTGAATTCCTGAGCTCACAAATCTAGAAACTTCCATGCATCTAAGATCAGCACCGTCTCCCAGACCAAGGTCAACACCTATGAAAAATAGGTTGGTTAGAGAATTGCAATGCTTTCAGGAACGACTATGTGTAAAAGAAAAGTGGGTGGGGGGAGGTCCATAGTGTGGTACAAACTCTCACAAATGGGTCATTTGCTGTTCAACCCACATGGGTTGTTGTTAAGCAGGAATATGCATTCACTATTACCAGATCTTCTAAGTTTTGGGGAAAGCCAAAAATCTACATTTGTTCATAGAAAGTTTCTGATTTTTCAGTGTTATAATTAAAGATAATTTTTTATTTAAAAAATTGTCATAATATTTATTTTTGAGAGAGTGAGAGAGAGAGAGGGAGAGAGCAAGCGGGGGAGAGGCAGAGAGAGAGGGAGACAAAGAATCTGAAGCAGGCTCTGCAGTGTCAGCGCAAAGCCTGACATGGGGCTTGAACCCACGAACCATGATATCCTGACCTGAGTAGGGCTCAAACCCATGAACCATGAGATTCTGATCTGGGCCAAAGTCAGCTGCTCAACCAACTGAACCGCCCAGCTCCCCAAAGATATTCTTTAAAACAGTCTATGGACCAGCATTGTTTCGAACAAACAGTATTTGTGGACCATGATTTTACAATTGCTGATTGAGTTTTCTAGTCTAAAAGGCAGAATGGTTGACCCAAAGTCACTAAGGTTCATACTGTTGGTTCAGATTTCAGTAGGAAAGACTGTTTTCCTTCATTGGTTACAATCTAATTCCTTGGTAAATTTAGAAAAATATAGGATGGTATAAACATAATTAGAATGTTAGTGAGCGACAGAATGAACATGAAGGGAGAAATTGCTTGCTCATGCCAACATAAATGAATGTTGATGAGAAGCCAAGAATAAAACAATTTAAAAAGAAAGAGATGCGACCTTATTCTATTTCATGATAATCTCATATAAGGATTTAAAAAATAACCGTAAACAGAAATTTTTATTGTAAATCCGACTATCTAGTATCATTTTACTAATGGCTTTGTGAAATAATTCTTAACATAGAATTTATCGGGCAGATGAAGTTTAGTTCAATTCATGTCAACAAATATCTTATGGTCCCTTGCGTGGGCCAGATTTTGCCAAGTGCTGAGAACACATACAAATGAAGGATGTTCCCTGCCCTCATAAAGCTCATGATCTAATAGGCAAGCAGAACACATAATGTGACAGATTTATTAAAGGCTGCTAGAGAGGTATAGGAAAATATTTGGGGGCCATAGAGGATTGGTAATATGATGGCCAGTGACTACGTAATGCAAGTGATGCTAGAACTAAACATGGAAAGAATGGAAGTCATTCAGGCAAACTGGGAAAGACAAATGAAACTGCATTTGCAAAGGGACGGAAGCCAGAAATACATGGCATCTTCAGCAATGTACAGTGAGCCATTGACAACATTTAAGAAAAGAAGGAACGTTGCCATCTACTATCATCCTGATAGGCTGTGAAGGATAGAATTAAGAGAGACAAATAAAAGGTAGAAACACCACTATGAGACTGCAGCTGTTGTCCATTTGAATCACGAGGACCTAGACTAAAAAAAAAAAAAAAGAGAGAGAGAGAGAGATAAAACACTTTGAAAGAAAAGGGAGATGTGAAAAATATTAGGAAGGTAAGTTGTTAAACTGAAAGATTTATATAATGGTAGAGCTCAGGAGAAGCAATGTCAATAATTCACAAATTTCTCCTTTTAGGTCACAGTGTAGATAGTGGTAGTGTCCAAAGAAACCAAGAATAAAGAAGAGGAACAGGTTTTAGGGAAGGTGATGCTCTAAATTAGAGGTGCCTATGGGATATCCAAGTGGCGATTTTCAGTTGTCTGAATCTTGGGGATAAGATTTAAGCTGAAAATATACTTTAGAAAATTCTTAGAAATCAGGTGGCGGTTAAAGCATGATGAGCGCAGTAGAGAACACTTAGAGTGAGTGTATAATGAGAAGAACAGGGACTGAACATGGAAGCCTACGGAAACACCATAACTTAGACAAAAAAAAAAATCAATAGAAAAGTAGAAGACCTGATAAAATATGTGGTGAGGCTTCAAGATGGGAATAAGCGGTATTGTACAGTTAGTAGAAGCAGGTAACTGTGCTAAACCTTTACACACTGTCTACAGTCCTAAAGTTAGTTATCTTTGTACTGCACTCCTCTTCGAGTCATAAAACTCAACTATCCCCCAAAAAAGTACAGTCTTGCTCCAGATCACTCTGGAATTAAAACCCCCGCAATTCAAACCTAGTCCTGCCACATTTCAAAATTTGAACGATTCCTACTTCATCATGATACCGGTGATCCTCAAGGTCATACAGCTAAGTGGTCAAGTAAGTCGAAGACTGAAAAGCGTCCATGGAATTTGCAAGAGGAAGGCCACTGGTAATTACAGCTACAAACTCTAAGTGTCTGGAATGATTGGCAAGACAGGAAATAGAGTTAGCGAATGCTAAATGTTAGCAAATGTAAAGGAGCTTGGTTGTGCTAAGAAAAAGAAAGCAGAGGTTGGCATGGGTTAGATGGCGAGGGCAACCATACATACTCAGTTGTCGATGAAGGACTTTACAAGGTATTCATGATTATGATGGTTAATCTATAGTTTAACAGAGAGGCAGAAAGAGAAGAAACTTTCTGGAACTGGGACTCTACTGATCATCTCTAGCTAGCTTCAGTCTCAGCTATTTAGGAATAGGAACTAGAGACAACGATAATACTATCCGATTTTCTAATTAATGCCACATTAAACAAACACGCAGTTCCTTTGACACTCTGTGATACTGAAGCTCTAGGACACATTTGCAAGAGGAAGTGAGCAGGTCTTTCTTGGCACAGTAGCTCAGATCAGAGAAAGTATATTTTAATAAGCACGGGAATGATAGTCAAAATCAGCTTGGAAATGAATTGAGTTATATGTTAAGTCTTATGCAGACTGGTCCTGGTTATCAGAAATCATGCTAGCAACTTCACAGCCTCCAGCTAGTTCCAGGGGATTTGGGAAGCCAGCCAGTTCCGACACACAAGTCCCTTTAGAGACTAAAACATGTAGAGCATTCTTCTTCTGGGCTCCTCTCACCTCTCCACACCAGGATGCCTGCCAATCTCCTCAGGACTTTACCGAGACAATCAAGCAACAAAAACAACCAACCAACAAACAAAAAAGAAAGAAAAAAAGAAAAGGGAGAGAGAGAAACAGCAAAATCTCTCCTGCCTCCCCTACCCATCTTTATGAGGAGAAAAAAATTCTGCCAGGAAACTCTCATGATTTTTTTTAAATTTAAATGTTTATTTATTTTTAAGAGAGAGAGAAAGAGAGAGAGAGAGAAAGCATGAAAGCATGAGCAGGGGAGGGGCAGAGAGAGAGAGAGAAAGGGACAGATGATCCAAAGTGGGCTAGCTCTTGGCTGACAGCAGAGAGCCCCATGCAGGGCTGGAACTCATGAACTGTGAGGTCATGACCTGAGCCAATGTTGGATACTTAACCGACTGAGCCACCCAGTCACCTCTCTCATGAGTTTTTATTCTCTTTATTCTAGCAGGATTTACCATTCAGCATACAGTTCTTACTTTTGATCTTTTTCTTTAGTATGAATATATTATAAATATTTTAAAATAGGGCAAATTATATGTAATTATATGGTTAAATCTCTAGAGTAAAATGCCAGGGTGTATGTTCTCTCTTCTATTAATTATTAACAACAATTTAAAAAAAACAGTTATACAGGTGAAATGAGACCTATAATGCATCAGAAATCCCCTATAATGAAACATATTAAACACTCTGGATATAACCATGAGCACTTGCTAGATTTTCAGAAAATGAGTTGGACAAGCAGACTGCATATTCCTTAAGCAGCTTTTATCAAAGAGGGACAATCTAGAGTTTTCACATTTTCTTACTGGGTTTGACATTCGCCTCTCGCAATTTTATTGAAGTATAATTAACATAATTTTTAAATATTTAAGGTAAATGATTTGACATTTTGATGTATTTCTGCATTGTGAGCAATCAAGCTAATTAAGATATCAATCATCTCACATTGTTACCTTCTGTTGTTGTTGTTGCTGTTGTTTGGTGAAAACACTTAAGATATACTCTCTTAGCAAACTTCAAGTACATCATACAGTATTGCTAACTTCAGTCAGATTACTGTATATTACATCTCCAGAAATTATTTATCTTGAATAACAAATTTTGCATTTATAACAGAACATGAATTTTAGGATTTTTTTTTCTATTTCTGTAAAGAATGCCTTTGGACTTTTGAAAGGGGTCATATTGGATTCATAGATTGCTCTGAAGTAGTATGGACATTTTAGTAACATTAATTCTTTCAATCCATGAAAATGGGATGCCTTTCCATTTATCTATGTCTTCTTTAATTTCCTTCATCAATGTTTTATAACTTTCAGTGTACAAGTCTTTCACTTATTTGGTTAACTTTATTCCTAAGAAGTTTATTCTTTCTATTCTATTGTGAATGGATCATTTTCTTAATTTCCTGTTTGTTGTTTGTGCATAGGAATGTGACTGATATTTGCATATGGATTTTGTATACTTTGACTTTACTGAATTTATTAGTTGTAACAGTTTTTGTGTGTGTGCAGTCGTTAGGGTTTTCTGCATATAATACCATGTTATCTACAAACAGATGTAATGTAAAGTTAGATTGTTTATTTGAATCTTTCTTCGTTTTCAATGTAGTCATTTCCTTCTTAGTACTGCTTTTTGGCTGTTGCATCCCACAGTCTTTGGTATGTTATGTTTTTGTTTTCTTTGTCTTGAGATACTTTTTAACGTCCCTTTTAATATCCTCTTTAATCAATGGTTAAGAGTATGTTGTTTATTTTCCATGTGTTTGTGAATTTTCCCATTTTCTGTTAGTGATTTCTACTTTCATTCCATTGTAGTCAGAAAAGATACTTAGAATGATTTTGACCTTATTTGTTAAGACTTGTTTTATGACGTAACATGTGGCCTATCCTGGAGAATGTTCTGTGGGTGCTTGAGAAGAACGTGCGATCTTTTGCTCTTAGGTGGAAAGTTCTGTATATGTTTGTTAGGTCCATTTGTTCTATAGTGTTGTTCAAATCAGTTGTTGGGCTTGGCTTTGGAAAATCGACATTATGAAAAAGTCCTCAAACAAAAGATACTGACACCTGGAAAAAAAACGGATTCAAAAAATATCTGCTGGCCCATGTATGAGTGACAGATTCACATTAAAATCTTTTTGAAGCCACCTTGAGTACAAGATTCTAATCAATTGGTCTCCGGTCATTGTAGGGCTTTCGTGCTGTCCACCAGACTTCTCTAACACTGTAATGCCAACAGTGCAGTTTGAAACCTTGAAGATTTCTAGGCCGATATTCAATTCTCTGCATTTTCCAATCTATCCCTCTATTTACTTTAACTATATTTTGCATACATCTTTTCCCTAGTTGATGCTTAATTTTTTGTAGCATTATTTAATATATCCTTTAGATGTTGGTGAATTCTATCAGATGCCTTTTTTTTTTTTTTTTGCATTTAGTGATATATTCATAGTGGTTTTTCTCTTTTAAGTATTTGGATTAATGACTTATATATTGATAGATTTCCCATGTTAAAACATTTTTAAATTCCTGAATAAGCCTGACTTGGTAAGGGAGTACACTGCTTTTAATACATTACTAGATTTGGTTTCCTAATCAAATTCCTTTCAGTATTTGGAAATCTTGCATTTACTAGTGAAATTGGTCAAATTGTCCTTTTTAAAATTTAGGTTTTAATATTAATGATAAACTCGTAAAATGAATAGGACAAATTACCATTTTTTGTATGATGTGAAATATTTTAAAATTATTGTAATTATTCTTTCTTTAAAGACAAAGCCACTTCATATGGTGCTTTTTCTCTTCATTTTTTTTTTATGCACCAATTTCTCTTACCTCTTCTTGAACTCCAATGGCATAAATGCTAGATGTATCGAATTTTTTTCATAAACGTCTGTTAGTTTTTTTTCCTATCTTTTTTCTTCCTGTTTTTCATATTGGTTTATATTTCAAGTTCACCTATTCTCTCCTTTGTCATCTCTATTCTGCTGTTGAGACAACACAGTAAATTTTTAAATTTTAGATATTGTTTTTTACAGATTTAAAATTTTCATCTTCTTAAAAATAGTTTCTATTACATTGTTGAGAACTTCTATCTTTCCATTAATCTTAACAGCCTTTACCTTATGTAACACAGTTATAATTGCCTCTCTAAAATCCTTGACTATTCCAGTATCTCAACTTAGAGGTGGTATTTATTGGTTGTCTTTTTTGTGGAGAAATGGTCACATTTTCCTTATTCTTTGTATGTCAGGTGATTATGGATTCTGTCTTGGGATTTTTTTTTTAAGTTTATTTATTTATTTTGAGAGAGTGAGCGTAAGCAGGGAAGGGGCAGAGAGAGAGGGAGAGAGAGAATCCCAAGCAGGCTCCATGCTGTCAGTATAGAGCCCCATGGCGGGGCTTGATTTCACAAACTGTGAGATCATGACCTGACCCAAAATCAAGAGTTAGGCGCTTAATCCACTGAATCACCCAGGCACCCCTGTCTTGGATATTTTGATTATGATGTTGTGAAACTTTGGATCCTGGGAGAATGTTGATTTCTTTTTTGTTTTAAGAGACAATGAATCTGGTTAATTTCAGACTGCAAGTTCTATCTTCTGTTCTGTGGGTGGTGGTCCCAAAGTCAGTTTAGGTTTCAAAGCCTTTGCTATTGTGTCATATAATAATGCAATTCTTAAATCCTTTGCTATGTTCTTTTTGGTCTTTGCTAGGCATGCACAGCTCAGGTTTGAGCCCAGGGTGTTTGCAGTTCATACCCAGAATTAGGGAGTCCTCTTTTTCAGCTTTCTACTTCCTCAGATCCCACCATGCTATACGGCTCAGGGGTCTCTTTTACGTACCCTCTGGCTGAAAAGATAGTTTCTCTCAGAATTTCAGCCGCAGCTCCTTGACTGGGGTCTAACCATGAATCAAAGCAGAGAGATTAGAGCAAGAAAAAAAGAACAAAACAAACAAACAGGGAATCTCCCAGACTTTTCAGACTAAAGGGGTCTGTTTTCCCAGTTCCTCTGGACAGAAAGACAGGGTTTCTTTGCGTTTTAGTGGTCTGCATCTTCACCGTTGGGGCTGCAATCAAGAGGGAGGGATGAAAAAAAGAGAAAGGAAGAAAAACATCCTGAAGGTTTTCCCTCCACCCTCTTTGGCCAGAAAGATGAGGTTTTTCTCTGTGCTTGCTTCCGATATCTCTGTAGCTACAGAATCATGGCTAGATGATCACTCTCAAAGTGAAAGCCCCGAGAAAAGAAAGAGAGAGAGAAAATGGGATTCACACCCATATAATTTACTTCTTGAGTTTTGGCCTACCCTTTCCAATCTTTCCGCTTTTATTTACTTTTCAGAGTTCCAAATGGCTGCTCTTCATGTTTTATCCAGTCTCCCTTGTAATCAGCGAGAGAGATAGGCCATAGTTGGCTCACTCCATCTTGGTTGTCTTCAGAAGTACTAATGCTTTAAAACACAGACCTTTATTTATCTTGCTACCCTGCTTTATGGTTTTTGGTCTTTTCAGGGTTTTTGGTTTTTTTCTTGACTCAATACTTTTGGTTCCTATTTTGCTAGGAAATCGCTGATTTCTACTAAAGTTTCAAACATACTGCTATACATTTACAGAAAACAAACAAAATGTTTTCTTACGTCTATTTCTTCCGTGTATGTGGTTACATCTCACTGTTACTGTTTTAACTCCCTTTCCAAAAATATCAGGCATAGCAAAACTTTCTCTATTTTATTCATCTTTTCAAAAAGCAGACTTTCAATGTTATTCTCTTTAATTTTCTTAGCTTTAGCTTTAGCCTTTATTAATTACTATCATCCCAGTATCTTTTGTTTATTTTTCTTAGTTTCTCATTATTGCAAGTAAATCATTTATTTTCACACTTTATTCAGAATAAAATTATTTAAAGCTATAGGTTTCCTTCTGAAACATATTAGTATACACATATCAGCTTATTATACAGGTTTTGCTGTAAGGTGTTCTAGTATGATGGCTAAGAGTGCACATTCCTTGAATTTCAATTCTTGTCCTCTCTTTCACTTGAGCAAGTTACTTAACCTCTTTAAGCCCCAGTTTCTTCTGCAAATGGGAATAATAATATACATTAACTCTTAAGACTTATTCTAAAGGTTGAGATGCTCCAGGTTAAAAGGTTTAGAAACTGTGCTTGCATTGAGTAAGCATTCAATAATTATTGTGGAGAGAGACAGAGACAGAATGTGAGTGTGTTAGGGGTAGACAGAGAGAGGGAGACACAGAATCCGAAGCAGGCTCCAGGCTCTGAGCTGTCAGCACAGAGCCTGACGTGGGGCTCGAACCCACAGACCATGAGATCATGACCTGAGCCAAAGTCAGATGCTCAACCGACTGAGCCACCCAGATGCCCCACTATTACTACTTTCTTAATAATTTTTACTTTTGATTTTATTTCCTTTCGGAGTTATTTAAAAATGGATTCTTAATTTCTGATACTTGAGACTTTTTGTCTACTTTTATTTATGTCTATCTTTATTAGATAATGATCAGATATTGCAACACTTAAAACTGATTATTTTATTCTGTTAAAGTTTCTATGTGGCCAATTATATAATATTTGCTAAGTATTCAATCCACGAAAATAAAAAAGGTAAAAAGATTTATATAAATATGCTCTACTAATTCACATTTCCAAACTATGTGATTCACATAATCTATTTATTTGCTTATTATTTTATTTACTAGAAGGATGCTTATTAAAGTTTCCCACTGTAATCAAATTTCAATAAATATCCTTTTCTAGAAGGTTTTTTCCTTATCTATTTGAGTGCTTTGTCATAGGAGCACTTTGCTTTATTAGATATCTGAGGTTTGGAAAATTTCTCAAATTTTACCTTATAATTCCCATCTATTTTTATCCTATGTAGTCAGATTCTTCTCGCACTTGATATTCAAGCCACTAATTAAGTATCCAGAAGTGTATACTTTCTTCTTCAGTTTACCTCTTAGCAACTAACAATGGCTTTGAATTTCATAAAGTCTTTTCTATGTTCCAAGTGCAACTCTGATATTCTTTTTTGCTTTTTTATTAAAGGTGTACTTCATCGGGATCCACCTGTTACAGATTTCAATTTGTTGGTCTTCCCTGGGTTTACTAAGTCCCACTTAAATAAATTACATTTTTTTCTTTATCTGCTTATGTCTTTTGCTTTCTCTTAACATCTATGCAAAGGTTAACATCTATGCAGAGGTTATTAAGGTCTCTCAAGTAGAGACAAATGAGTGAACGATGGATGTCAATATTTATGTTTTTGAGGACTATGCGATCATTGCCCTCCTGTTAAGCACTGGAAGATAGTCACTGCTCCCAGATTGGCCTTGTAAAGTAATGGCATTTTCCACCACACCAGGGGCAGCTGTGCATTATTCTGCCCACCAGTGTAGGTTCCCTCCAAGTTCTACAGAGTCGGTAGGATTGGGCCATCTGAAAACCTTATGTAGCAAATGGTCAGGTTACTACCTCTTAGGTTTCCTCAGTGAACCATATTTTGTGATCTACTTCCCCAGACCTCAGTGAGAGGCAAGGTTTTTTTTTTTCTCTACTATTGGTACCCTTGTTCTCTGTCAGATTCAAAAAGATGAATCAGTCCAGGGTTTACTAGCAATAACCTGAAAATGGGGGAAGGGAGTGATCCCTAGTTGAAATAAAAAATTTCATTCAAAATAGCAACAAAAAACATACCAAAGAACATATTTACCATGAAAAGTATAAGGCTTTATATGGAAAATATTAAACTACTATGAAATGTTATAGACCCAAACACATGAATAAATATAACATGTTCAAAGATAAGCAGGCCTAATATTCTAAAATTATAAAAATTTAAAAATATTAACATATACAATAATGTAATTCAAAGCAGAGTACCTCAAATGGGGGTGATGGGTTAAATTTTTTTCAGAGTTCATATGAAAATTTAAAATGTTCAAGAATATCCCTTAAAATTTTGAATTGAAGACTAAGGCAGGACTTAATTTTTTAAGTAATAGAAGTTACTATAAGATTACTCTAATTAAAACAGTAAGCTTTTGGCATAGGAATATACATAGAAATTAGTAGAACACCAAAGCAAAACCAAAAATAAATCCAAGTATAAATGCATATTAATTTATGACCAAGGTGACATTTCAATGCAGTGAAGAAAGTAGGGTTTATTTAATAAACAGCGGAAGCATAATTGGCTGGGAAAAAACCAGTTAAATTTTGCTGTACGTTCTACACAAAAATTAACTCCAGATGGATTAACAATTCAAGCATAAACGATTTAAAAAATATTTAAAAAGAAAACTAGAATATCATTTGTACAAGGTCTAGTGGGTAAGATTTTCCTAGGCAAAACAGGAAACCCAAAGCTGTAAAGGAAAAGATTAACATAATCGACTACATAAAGGTCTAAATTATTGTATGGCATAACCAAAGTCAGAGATGATGGTAGACTGGAAAAATTTTTTGACAGAAATTGGGTGAATAATCTTAAATAAGCAAAACTCCATCTATTGATTAGAAAAAGAAAAGCAATCCAATAGAAAACTGTTCAAAGAATATGAGCAGACAGTAGAGAAGGGAATCCAAACAGCCACTAAACATATGAAAAGAAATGCACCTTTACTGACAAACCAAACCAAAACAAAAAAATGAACCAAAAACAAACAAAAAAGAACAAAACGAAACGTGTGCAAGAGGTAACAGGTAGTGCTGGTGGAGTTATGAAGAAATGGAAATTCACATATGATGCTGATGAGAAAAGAAAATGCCACAACATACACATATACATTTACACAAATGTAAATCGATAGTATTTATTAAATCAGAATTTGTTCATGCTGTAACTAGCAACCCCACTGTTGAGAATGCACCCTATTGAAACAAAAGGGACTACTACGTAAAGGGCTTGCACAGCATAATTTTGGCAATGGCGAACATCCAATCTATTTGATCACCTACTAGCAGAGAAGTAAAGGGGTAAATTGTACGTACGAAATAATCACATGCCTTTTCTAAAAAGAATAAAATACAGCCATATCTCTAAAGCTGAAGGGATATCTATTTTCAAGTAAAATAACAAGTTAGGGGCACCTGGGTGGCTCAGTCGGTTGAGCATCCGACTTTGGCTCAGGTCATGATCTCGCGATGTGGTCTGAGTTGGAGCCCCGCGTCGGGCTCTGTGCTGACAGCTCAGAGCCTGGAATCTGCTTTGGATTCTCTCTCTCTCTCTCTCTCTGCCCTTCCCCCACTAGTGCTCTGTCTCTCACAAGGAAATAAATGTAAAAAAAAATTTTTTAAATAAAAAAACCAAGTTACAGGGTAATGTGCATACTACAATACCATTTTTGAAAACAAAAATAAAACCTCATAAATATGTCTGTTTAAAAAAGGGTGGAAAAAGTTATGAAAGTATACACCCCTGGGGAGCCATGGTGGCTCAGTTGGTTAAGTCTCTGACCTTGGCTGAGATCATGATCTTACCACGGTCTGTGAGTTCGAGCCCCACATTGGGCTCTGTGCTGACAGCTCAGAGCCTGGAGCCTGCTTCAGAGTCTGTGTCTCCCTCTCTCTCTGCCTCTTCAGCTTGCGCTCGCGCGCTCTTCCTCTTTCTCTCTCTCTCTCTCTCTCTCTCAATAATAAACTTTAAAAAATTATTAAAAGAAAAAAGAACGTATACACCTCTGGCTATTAACGCTGGTTACTTCAAGAGGATGGGAATGGAAGGAGGTTGAGGGAAGGTTACTCATTCTTTCTTTAAGCATGTGTGGATTGTATCATTTCTTAAACTTGCGTGGGGAACCTATTGTTGTTAAGTCAGTTTGACTACAGCACAGTGATTGGGAAGGAAGAAGCACTATGAAGACAAACTGAAAATGGCAATGGGGTCCACATTATAAAGGACTAATATACTTCAGCTCTATCAGGAATTTCTTATATTTAAGAAAGTGACCTAATAATAAATGTACACTTAAAAAGCAGTAACATTTTGGGGGGGCGCCTGGGTGGCTCAGTCGGTTGAGCATCCTATTCTTGACTTCGACTCAGGTCATGATCCCAGGGTCATGGGATCGAACCCCACATTGGGCTCTGTGCTGAGTGTGCAGCCTGCTTGGGATTCTCTCTCTCCATCTCTCTCTGCCCCTCCCCCACTCTCTCTTTCTCACAGTGAATAAATAAACATTAAATAAATAAATAACAGTAACATTTCTGAATTTTTTTAATGTTTATTTATTTTTGAGACAGAGAGAGACAGAGCATGGATGGGGGAGGGTCAGAGAGAGAGGGAGACACAGAATCTGAAACAGGCTCCAGGCTCTGAGCTGTCAGCACGGAGCCTGACGCGGGGCTCGAACCCACGGACTGCGAGATCATGACCTGAGCCGAAGTCGGACGCTTAACCGACTGAGCCACCCAGGTGCCCCAACAGTAACATTTCGGAATAGGAGTTGGAGATTTTGGAGGTGTCCATATCAGAGAGTTATTTTATTTTATTTTATTTTATTTATTTATTTATTTATTTATTTATTTATTTATTAACGTTTATTTATTTTTGAGATAGAGAGAGAGACAGAGCATGAACGGGGGAGGAGCAGAGAGAGAGGGAGACACAGAATCGGAAGTAGGCTCCAGGCTCTGAGCCATCAGCCCAGAGCCGACGCGGGGCTCGAACTCACGGACTGCGAGATCGTGACCTGAGCTGAAGTCGGACGCTCAACCGACTGAGCCACCCAGGCGCCCCCAGAGAGTTATTTTAAAAATTCCAGCAAGAAGAGAAAGGAGAAATACGGGAGTAGTGTTTTCGAACCACTGGTTGGTCACAGTATATAATATGGGCCTTGAAATGACTTGAATGACTTGTTAACGTTTTTGAAAAAGGAAATAGAACATGAAACATCAGAGGGCATCAGCCCTAATAAGTGAAGGTATCACTCTATAAATGCTTTTCAGACATATAGATATTCATTCATATATACACATGGGTTTGTACTGGACTGTGGCAAAAAAAAAAAAAAAAAAAAAAAATTCCAGCTGTGGGTCCCAATTAAAAATGTTTAAAGCAAGTTTATTGTTATTAGAGGTAGAGCTGACAGAACACATCAACTGATAGATTGCAAAGTAAAGGGAGAGAGAATTAAACAATGTCAAGGTCCAGAAGTTTAGAAAATGAAAGGATCTTACACTTCCCCTTAGTTTACACGGCCACACCCACCTCCAGGGCTCCACCTCTTTAGTTAGAGTCTAGTCTGAGACGCCTGAACAAAACTAGGATGTAGGCCAATTCTTATTAATAAGAGTAGTGGATAGGTGCCAACGTGCTATTTTGTGAGGCATTCCAGGAATGCAAATGATCTTAAATAGGCCCCCTCTTCCAGGACTGGATATTCTATCATTATTACCTTCACTTTTTAAAAAACTCATTGTTTATTCCAAGCCAGCTCTTTGTTGTGTTGTTTTGGTTTTTTCTCAGCAAGAGATTGCATTTAGAACAATGGCTCCTTAACTCTCATCCCTACTCTCTCCTCTCTAGCCCTTTTCTGGGTGGCTATCTCTTTAACACACACAGAAAGGGGACCAGTCAGAGTTCAAGACTGGATGCCACCCTCCTCTGAGCTACCCACTGTTCTTGGTACAGCCACCTACAAAATTGGTATTAACACTTCATTTCTTTACCAGTTCGCATGGTGCTCTCTCTTCTAGCACCTAAGCAAAGAAGGGCCTTAAATGTAGGGTAAGTTTTGTTTCTTAACTTGTCTGCATTCCCCCAGCACCTAGTACTGTGTCTGATACACAGCAGGCAAAACAATTGGAATGGGTGAATAAGTGAATACCTGCTGAGCCACTTGCTAAGTTCCAACTCCATTATCTTACAGGCCTTTGCTTCATAAGTGTCTATCTTCTTTGTATCTTAAACTTCTATCCTCTGGATCTTTCCCTTTATTATTCAACAAGCATGTACAAACTTCCCAAATGCCCTTTACAAAGAAAAAAAAAAAAGAAGAGAAGAAAACTTTTCTCAAATTTTTAAGCTATTTCTTTCCTTCTTATCACAGCCAAACTTTCTGTAAAAGTAGTCAAATTTTGCTTCCTCCTCTTTCTCTAAACTTCATTCATTCCTTGACTCTTAAATTACGATTTCCCCTGATCAAAACTTTAGAGCCAACCACAATTTCCAGGAAATATGGTCAACAGAGGAAAATATTAGAAGACGGCACAGGAATACATTCAGCAAAATCCAGACTGTGGCAAGTTCTGCAGAATAAATGACTCAATTTAACAACTATACCCATAAATGAAGAGAAAGAGATGAATGTAAACATAGCTTTTAAAAATGTTAAACAATCTCAGTTCATGGACCTTTTTTGACTCAAACTTCTAGAAAAGCAATTTATGACATTTATGCAAAATTATGGAAAATGGCAATTATATAAATTAGCATCAACTGGATATGTTGATGATACAAAGAAATTCTATTTATTGATTTTAGGAGCAATAATAGTATGATAAGTGTATATTTTTAAAATGGTCTTATCTATTAGTGATACATACTGAAATATTTATGGATAAAACAACACGAAGTCTGAGATGTGTTCTAAATTAAAACAAAGGATGGAGTCTTCTATAAAACAAGGCCTTAAGCTGATCACTGTTAAATCTGAGTAATGAATACATAGGGGTTTATCACGTTATATTTGAAATATTCCATAATAAAAAATTCAAAAGAAGCATGGCTTCTATCCCCCAACATCCTACTTACACTGCTTCGGGCATAGTCACCAATAACCAAATGGGCTGACTTCATGGGCATCTTTTTAAGTGGCTATCAGGATCCCTGTTGTACCTGATCCTGTTAGCTAATCCCTATGTCTTGGCAATCTCACACTTGATTTCAAGGTCACCTCTCTCCTCATTCTCCTCTACCTCCTCTGTCCTTATCACAAAGCCTGGTGGGAATACTCCTTGGGGACCAACGCTAGGGTGGGGATTCCAGGACTAAATTAAGAGGGTAACAGGAACCTGTGCAAGGCAGCAGAGTCAGGTTGAGAAAAACTGAATCACAGTCCAAAGCCAATGTTATATAGGTAAAAGAACTATAGTTTGATTCTACAGGATGAGACAAGGACCAAAATGGAAAGACAAAAATGGAAAGACAAAGAAGGGAGTAGTTTGGAGCTTAAAGAGTAGAAGAGTATCAAAGATAAGCAAAAAATCAAAGAGATTACCTTTAAAATGTCAATACAAGTGGGTTCTGGATCTCTGATCTCAGGAGTCTCCCGCACCTGTATAGTGGTGGTGATGACAGCCCCAGGTGTCACCTCGGGCCAGCAGCCTGCTACTCTGACAGGAACTGCTCAGCCTCGTGCATTAGCAACTCCAGTTGCCTCTGGATATTCAGCAAGTATTTGAGTGCCTTCCATATGCTCAGTATATTATCCTAGCTCTGCTTCTCATTTTACTTTATACCAATTGTTCTTAACCGTTTTTTGGGTCATGAACTCTTGTGGGAATCCGATGAAAGGCATGGGCCATTTCCCTAGGATAAAATGCCCATAAACACCTACGCACAAAATTTGGTATGCCATTTATTTTATTGCATTGGAAATTTATTTCAAATATGCAGACATAAAACAATCTTCATGTCACAAATAAAAAATAGCCATTTTCCTTATAAAAAGGGAAACGTGTATATTGTAGATGCAAAATAAAAAGCAACCCAATCGTGCTCAAAAGTAAATGTCAGTGCTTTTGTTTAGCTTGACAAAAATCGCAGTGCGGCTCATGATCTAGTATGTCTGTGTCATTTTTGGCTACTCAGTCGATTTTGCATTTTCATGGAGCTAATAACTAGGGCTAAAGATCTTGCCCCTAAAGGAGGGTAGCGTTCTGCGTTATCCTGACTTGGGGCCAGAAGCTGGGCCACTATACTCACATACCAGTTTAGGTCACGAAGCGTGTGACCTCATCTTCGCAGGGCGTGCAGTCTTTCTCATTTTGACCGCAGAGCAACGGCTAGAACTTTCTCACTCTCGTCTGAGCCTCCAGACACGCTCCCTCGGCACTCAAAGTTCCCCACGAAAGCCCACCTGCCGTCCGCTCTCCCAGAAAGGCGAGGGAGCCCAGTTTCCTGCGTTGTAAGAGTTCCTTCAGATTCTTGAATTGAAATATTCACCTCAAACATGTATTTCAAAATTGTCCACACAGTAAGCCAAGCTGCATCAAAACGTTGGTCAAAAATTCTGAGGGTAGAATCCCTCAGGGAAAATAAAGTGTCCATATGTCACGGTTAAGCGCTTAAAAGCCTTGATCCCTCGAATACCTGTGGCCTTCAGGTATTTGGGTACTCAAAAAAACAAAAAATAGAGAAAGCCCTTCTGCTGTTTTTCCCTTAATGCCATAAACACTGGGTGCCTGACAGGCGTCACAGGTTTACCCAGTGGCACGCTGAAGGGAATTAGATGAATACCAGAGGCTCTTTTGTAGGTGATATCCTTTGACAAAGAGACCACTTCAGTTTTCTTCCTCTGCTTCTCTGACCGTTTCCAGAGCACTTAATGTAAAGTTCTCACTGAGGTTTACAACCTTTGCTTGGATACAGGGCAAGCAACCTCATGGAGCGACAACACAGCATCGAGCACCTTCCATGTGCCACATACAATACAATTCTAATGTAGCATTTCCATGAACTCTCGCGATAACCAAATGAAGTACTACTATTATTGCTATTTTAGAGATGCTCATTGATACAGACGAGAAAATTGGTACCGGATGATGTTAAACAGCTAGCCTAAATGCACAGGCCTGGCAAGCAGGAAGCCTGGAATCAAGTAGACGCTACTGCTAGACTTCAAAGTTGGCCCATCTTTTGGGGACAAACGTCAGTTTGGGAGGTAGCCCAACGTTTTAACATTGAGACTCCTTCTCATCAAGGAATTCCGCTTCGCGTGGTACGCTTTCAGGGGGACACACACAAGCTGCTTTTTTTTTAGCTTCGTTGACTTCATGCGTCCCTAGACAGGGCTCGTCCACAAAGCCCTGGGGCTCCTTGTTGCAGGGTCAGCAATGAAAGCAGAACCAAAGATAGCTGAGCTCTGTCATTTTTTTCACTGACGTCTTTAGACTAAAGCTGGAGCCAACACAAACAAGGCCAAATTTCTATGCTCGTAATCGCAGGAGCTTTCATTTAATCCCTACGTGTATGAAGCTATGCCTCGCACCATAATGTGGGGGGCATGTTGTGGGGGCCACAAATACACATGGCTTGGGTATGTACATTTTGTACTTGTTTGGAGTGTGCGTTAGTTATTCTCTACTCCGCTCTGCTCTCTCTTGCCTCAGGAGGCTGGTCTCTACAGACTGCACCCCCCAGGCTCCCATGCCAACAGGCTTCAAATTGGACTCCACCGACAGGAAGCACCAATAAGATGATCAGAGAGCGGGAGGAGACAGAAGTAGGGATGCTTCTTCCCTGCTCCCTCCTGCTTTGTGTCTGGTTCTGCCGGGGGCTGCACCCTCCCGGGACTACAGTGCCCCCTCAGTAGGCCTTCCTCAAAGCACTAGAACCCTTTGGCCTCCTCAATGTTTCCAGTTTTCTGGTGCCTCAATATTCCTATGGGTTTCCCTAACCTTGCCTACATCTGTGGAAACACTTCCTTTATGAAATGCGCTTCAGTTGTGTCATCTGAGTGGAATTCTATCTTCTGCTGGGACTCTAAGTGATCCGGAGTAAAAGGATACAATGCTACTCTAACAAAAATATTGGAGATGTAAAAGAAAAATATTTTTTTTTGAAAAAGAGGAAGAAAATAGTCATTTGGGAGGCCTAATTCATATCCCCCTTAAAGTCCACTTTTTTGGGGTTAAAACGTCTGCTCTACCCAATCTTCTTGGGTGATCCCTGGATTTCATCTATAATCTTATACTCAAAATATGGTCCTCAGACTGGCAGGCTTAGCATCACCTGAGATCTTTTTTATTTTTTAAATACATTTTTTATGCTTTTATTTTTTAGAAAGAGAGAGATCATGAGCAGGGAAGGGGCAGAGAGAGAGAGACACACACAGAATCTGAAGCAGGCTCCAGGCTCTTTGGCTCAGAGCCTGATGTGGGGCTTGAACTCAGCGAGATCATGACCTGAGCGGAAGTCAGACGCTTAACCAACCGAGCCACTCAGGCACCTCAGCATCATCTGAGATCTTGACAGAAATGCAATACCTCAGGTATACTCCAGACCTACTGAATCAGTATCTGTATTTTAAAATGTCCCCAGTTAATTGCAGTCATGTAAAAATTTAAAAAACACCTGACAAACATTGTGGGTCCAAAGTTTACCTCTTTAGTCCAGTCCTTCTTAACTGGGAGTGATTTTTGCCCCTCAGGTGCGCATTTGTTAATGCTTAGTGACATATCAGAGCTGAGAAGTACCATATGCATCTAGTGGGGAAACACCAGAGATGCTGCTAAACTTTCTACAATGTACAGACAGTCCTCCGCAACAAGGAATTAATCAGAATTGTCAACAAGGCTGAGGTTCAGAAACCTTCCTTTAGCCCTACCTCCGTGACCCATTTTATCTTGACTGCCTAAAAGATAGCTCTATCTTGTGTCTAGACGTAACTCAAATCACATTCTTTTTCCAATCACCATCATCCCTCCCAGACCTAAATCAGCCTCTAAGTCTAGGCCATGGCTCTCCTAAGCTGGAGAACAGAAAGTCATCCTGAATGCCTCCTTTTACCTCACCCAATTGCTCAGAAAATCTCATCACTTCGACCCCCTCTGACACCACGACCACGCACGTCTCCATCATTTTCACCTCATCTACCACAGTAGCCTTGTAGCTATCGACCTTACGAAGCAACAACAAAGCTAATAATCACTGAGGACCTTCCACGTGCCACATACAATTCTAATGTATGGGTTCAATGAACTCTCGTGATAACCAAATGAAGTACTACTATTATTCCTATTTTATTTATTTAGAGAGAAAATAGAGAGAGAGTGAGCAGGGGAGGGGCAGAAAGAGAAGGAGAGGGAGAGTCCCAAGCAGGCTCCGCACTGTCACCACAGAGCCCCACAGGGACTTAAACTCAAGAACTGTGAGATCATGACCTAAGCCCAAATCAAGTCAGATGCTTAACCGAATGGGCCACCCAGGGGCCCCCATATATTTGAAGCA
Organism: Panthera pardus; assembly: GCF_024362965.1. Lineage (NCBI taxonomy): Eukaryota > Metazoa > Chordata > Mammalia > Carnivora > Felidae > Panthera > Panthera pardus. The sequence continues at coordinate 21,197,201 of NW_026527002.1, forward strand.
CATTAAATGAAATCACCAGAGGAGACGTTTATTCCTTTCCTTACTCTACCTGTCATGAGCCGCTAATCCTATATGTGGAGATGCAATCTGTAACAAAGAAAATGGAGTGAGCTAAATAAAAGGCAAGGAAATGCTATATATTTGTTGAAAATTATTGCTATTACTCTTCGGCTCCTGTCAGGCGAGTCCACTCTTCGCAGCAATACCTGACTCACTTTCCTAAGGACAGATGTCTTCCCCATTCTGCCACCTAAAGAGTCATTCTTTTTAGGTCCCCAACACTTAGTGTCAAAGTTGCAAAATAGCAACTCCTGGATATGATTAATTTGATTCACACCGTTTTGTTTTGTTTTGTTTTTAATTGGGAAATTTCACATCAAATTCCACTTTTATTTATTTTTGTTTTTATTTTTTTAAGTTTATTTATTTTTGGGGGGGGGCACTAGCGGGGGAGGGGCAGAGAGAGAGGGAGACACAGAATCCGAAGCAGCCTCCAGGCTCTGAGCTGTCAGCGCAGAGCCCGACGCGGGGCTGGGACCCATGAACAGCGAGATCACGACCTGAGCCGAAGTCGGATGCTTAACTGACTGAGCCACCCACGCGCCCCTCAAATTCCACTTTAAAAAAAATTACAAAGTAGATCAACCTTAGACCCAGAGTCTCATACAAACTGTTTCTGCCACTCTCTTTTGAAGGGTCATGAGTTCTTCAGTTTGCCCCCACCTCCCGTTGTACCTAAATCTAATTTTTGCCTTGACCACATAAGCACTTCGACTTACAGAATAACATCTAAAAGCCTTACATTTGACTTACAACGCTGGTGATGCAAACTGGTCTTAATTTACCCCTCTACTTTATCGTCTCCTCTCTCCATATAAAAGTGCTACCTGGAAACATGGCACTGTAATGAATATTCAAACATATACATTATCTCAGAAAATTGAGTAGATTATTGTCTCTTACTCATTTGGCAAATATTCATTGAATACCTACCCTGCTTATACGCCGGGCACTGTTCTAGGTGTAGGGGATGCAGGAGAGAGTGACATAAAGACAAGGTGCCTTCTCTCATAAAAATCGTCTCCCGATCGCAGAGGCAGAAATAAACCAATATGTGTGTCACATGGTGATGAGTGGCATGAAAACAAACAAAGCAGGGCTAAGGATAGAGAGCCAAGGGAGGGAGGTGGTGTTTTGTATGGCACGTTCAGGAAAGGCCTCTCTGAGAAGATAACAATTGGGCAGCGAGCGAAAACGAGTGGGAAAGTAGGCCACGGAGATGTCTGGGCAAGAGCAGGTGGGAGCTCTCGAGGTGCGAATATGCTTCAGGTGTCTGAGAACCCGCGTGGCTATTGTTGCTGGAGCGAAGTAAGCAGAGGCGACGCTGGTGGGAAAGGAGACCAGAGAATCGGTTAGGGAATCAGATTATGTGGGGCTCTGGAGGCATGACAGGGACTTTTTATTTTACCCAGAGTGAAATAAAGAATCTTGGAGAATTTTGAGCAGGTCGTGATATAACAGCTCCTCCCACACTGTAGCTGCTGTGTGGAAAACAAACATTTAGCAAGGGTAGAAGTAAGGAGGCCAATTAGGGCGCTATTAAAATAGTCCAACGTATTGGTTTTAAAAGTATGTGTATATATATGTATATACGTATATATACACACACATACACATATATATGATATCAACTAACACACACTCCAACACAGTTATAAAGTGCACATACTCAAGCAGTATGTAATTGTCATCTCCAGATTAAGATTTTGAGAATAGTTTCCTATATGTAGGGATATCAATTATATATTTATATACCCATATATCAATTTCATATATATAGTAGTTATAAAACCATGTTCTTCCTACTATCCTGACTTGAGATACAGCACAAATCATACCAGAAGACTAATCGATTACATATTGGTGACACCTGATAGGAAAACTCATGCCATGAATTGACATTTATTACCACAGATAGCATTCACTAAAAACTCCACACCTCTATTATTAAAAAAAAAGTTTCACCTTTGAGACACTTAATATTCCTTTCATAAAGATTGTCAAGATGGTATCAGGTCTCGAATTTGCTTCTGGGGGGAAGGGGATAGAAGCTGACGGTTGATTGGCTATGGGTTCCAAACTGTTGCAACTGAGAGATGGTCCGTCCGGTGGTTCTTTGCACCACTTTTGCATATTTTGAAATTTTTCATAAAAGTTTCTAAAACTCACCATTTAAGATATTAATGTTCAAATTTCAATATAGGATTATTTCAAAACTGTAGGACTGAAATGCATACCTTTCTAGTCCCATTAATTATTCCTATAGGTAAAATTTCAGCTATGTACGAGATAGTTGATAAGTGCATAATAGTAGAAAAATCCTCTAAGGTGGACTTACAAACTATATTACAAGGATTCACAAAACTGGAACTCTGCAGCACTAAAATATCTGACAGCAGTTCTCTTGTCTGTTTTTCAGACATAGTGATTTTAATTCCTATTATAGTAGCTTTTAAGAAGGCCAAATACTTATTCCCATTAAGGCCTGCAAGATACAGTGTCCCAAATGTACTTAATAAATTGCACCTTCCTTGAAAAGAAAAGGTGATGGATTGAAAAATGTTTAGCTCAACCATGCATAATTGATAGGTTCCCTAGTGCAAATAAGTGTCTAATAAATAATTAAATTTAATCTCATTATAAGAGTTTTCATAATGGGATAATTTAATTAAATGAAAGCCAAAAGGGTTTCTAAGGGTTGAAAGATGCTAATGTTGCTATATTTGGCTAATGGTCTGGGGATACTATAGTGAAGAAGGTAATTCACAGGGGTGCATGCATTATTTAATGAATCCCTCTGAGATGGAAGAAAGGACAGATCAATGATAACTTGTCATTTTATCATTGCTTACAAAGCACATTTAAACAACCTAGGATATGTTAAAGGTAGAAAACATGCAAAAAATTAAAAAGACCTTTAGAAGACAAAGTAAATACATGTATAATATCACACGGGAAGTTCTTATCAAAGTACACATTTTTCTAGGCACCATTATTTCTACTTTTGATCTACTACTAAAATGAAAATAAATGAAAATCTCATAAGCTGCTGTACAGTCAGGTCAGATCTGGCTCTCAGTGAAAGTAATAATGGATACAGCATGTATATCTGATACTAAAAAATTGATAGCTGAGTCATGAGGGACCCATTAACAAGCTTTTTGAGTGAGCAGAGTTTTGTGCTACAAGTCTCCAGAAGCACTTAGCCGGACTAGAATAGGACAATGTAGTCTAAGTAGTTATCTCAGTTACAGGTGATCAGTTATGAATTAATATGAATGATAAAAGGCATCATTCTTCTACCAAATATTATTTTTAAAGTCATCATTTTGTGAGAGGTAAAGGTGCAATCACCACAAAATTTGAGCCAGTTTGTTCCGGACAGGTTTTTTTTTGTCTCTACCAATAACATGGCAGATAACAAACGTAACGTACAGATCATGCAGACTCCTGATTTTTTAACAAGTTAAACGGAACTTCTTGTGATGACTGTGTCCAAGCTGATACTCAAAACAGCACAGCACTAACCCCAATGGCCTCAGAGTAGTAGGTCTATATTTGGACAAATGGTCCAGCCCCTGAAACCTGAGTCATGGGGCTCCCTGAGTCTCAGAAAAGAGGCACCTTGTTTACGGGGAAAGTCCTTGTTTTCATCAGGGAAAAGGAGATGGATGAGTCGTGGTCACTGCTTCAGTCCCCAGGGGTGATCAATCAGTTCCTTTCCTGTTGGCTTGCTTGCCACGAATCCCATTGAAACTTTGACACATCTTTCTCCTGGATGGGAATTTATCATAGAATTACGACACCTCCTAGTCACACTTCATTTTACGACGAGGAAACTAAAGGCCAGCAACGGTGACTTCCTCAAGACCATCCAACTGTTTAAAGGTGGAACTAAACAGAAAATCCAGGTTTTCTGAGTGCCAGGCTAGGTTTTGTTTTGTTTTTGCTACGCCAAACCTGCCAAAGAAGTTTTCTTCATGATCGTGACATAATAATGTTTCTCAAAATCTGTATTGATCGCTACAAGCTCGTGTGTGTGTGTGTGTGTGTGTGTGTGTGTGTGTGTGTGTGAAGGGGCAATGTGTGGATGAGAAAGCCCTAAAAAGTTGAGGAAATTAATGACTCAGCTCTTTGAACAGCTGTTTGATGGGGTGGCGGTCAACCGTAGGTTACACAAATACGTGAAATGGCTTGACCCGGCTCCTCACTTGGCCTCCCCCAAACTTCCTCCCATCCCTCTAACCTTCAATGAAGACTTATGGGATGTCGAAAAGGTACCTGAGACTGAGCCAGTGCGCTCTCAAAAGCTGCTGCTGCTGCACCTGCAAAAGGAACAACGGGTTGTGCTGTCCACGTACGTGCGTGTGTGCACGGTGTGCGGGAGGACGAGGGGGTGACAGGGAGCAAAGGGACCCTGAGATTTGAAAAGCGCTGCATCAATATTGTAGGTATGTTGGGCAGAAATAAGACAAGTAATTACCCGGAATTCTCAATTTTTAAAAAAGGTAATTTTTCTGTAGTGATTAGATACCTCCTTTCAGATATTTTTTGTCTGAATGTCTGGCTTCACTTACTGTAAAGATGGGGCTTCTCTATTTGGAAATTTCTTATGTGACAAATATCTTTTCTTTTGAATGACTGGAAAAAAAAGGTTACTCTGCTTTGATAAGGAAGCTTCCCAACTTTATTTTGTTCTGTTTACAAAGAAGTCAGTGATAATCTGGTGAGCTTTTGGCGGGGAAAGGCAGAATATATTTAGAGCAACTTTTCTAATATATTCTCTCCTTCTGGGGACACTAAGGGATTTATTCTCTAGGGCTACTCTCTCTCCAAAACTACTAAATTGATTATTGGTCTTTGGTAACGGGAATAGGAGTATCCAGGTGGCAGAAAATTTGCTTCTCCTGCTTCTCAGGCACAGTAAGGACAATGCTCTAGGCAGACTCACCCCTAATCCATTCACAATTAGGGGCTGTTTTTGACTGTGGGTGTCAGTGCATTCGCAGGGTAGACACCTCCCTTTAGTAGAAATAATACTATAATGGGGTCCCTGGGTGGCTCAGTCAGTTGAGCGCCTGACTTTGGCTCAGGTCATGATCTCGCAAGTCTGTGAGTTCAGGCCTCGTGTCGGGCTCTGTGCTGACAGCTCAGAGCCTGGAGCCTCCTTCAGATTCTGTGTCTCCTTCTCTCTCTGCCCCCACCCCTCCACTCTCTGTCTCTGTGTCTGTCTCTTTCTCTTTCAAAAATAAATAAACTTAAAAAAAAAGAAAAGAAATAAATAAACATTAAAAAAAAGAATACTATAAGTATGATTAGTCTTATTTTACACATGAAGACTCTAAACTCAGAGATTTACAGAAACTTTAATTTAAGGTATTTTTTCCCCTTGACTATAAGACACTATAAAATACTATTTTTTGGGAAAGTCTTATGTTTTTACACTGTGGTTGGGGAGAGGGGTATGTCTCTGCTCAATAACAAAGTTTAGTCTTCCACAGGACAAAACTAGATTGACAAAAATATTCTTAAAGCCTGGATTTAGATAGTGACAATAGCACAGTTTTAAACATCTGAAATCATTTTCCCCAACATCAACAGTACAAACAGGATCGTCCCTCATTTCAATGTTCCTAATTAGAATGTTGCTTTTATGACTGTTCTTGAAATGTGTTTGTCTTTATATTATATGATCCATCCCATTCTAATGGAATGTTATCTGATTTTATTCTTCAAATTTGCAAGAGAAATCTTTAACTAAATTCAATTTATTTCTTTAGGACATCCAAATAATAGCAATAATTTTCGACAAATATATAGCATTTCCTTGCCTTTTATTTAGCTCACTCCATTTTCTTTGTTACAGATTGCATCTCTGCATATAGGATTAGTGGCTCATGACAGGTAAAGAAAGGAATAAATGTCTCCTTTGGTGGTTTCTTTTAACGTGCTTCAAATATATGGGGGCCCCTGGGTGGCTCATTCAGTTAAACATCTGACTCGATTTGGACTCAGGTCATGATTTCACAGTTCTTGAGTTCAAGTCCCTGTGGGGCTCTGTGCTGACAGTGCGGAGCCTGCTTGGGACTCTCTCTCTCCTCTTTCTGCCCCTCCCCTGCTCACTCTCTCTCTATTTTCTCTCAAAATAAATATACCTTAAAAATATATATACAATGTCACTATTTGAAAATGTCTAATAAAATTATTTTCCTTCCTGTACGTCTACAATGTTTTTTTTTACATAAAATAGTTAATAGCAAATGATCGAGAACTCCTGATTCAAAGGCACACATTCCCAAATATGTCTGTCTACAGTACAAATGTTCCCAGAAAATGAATGAAGCAAAACCTGAAAGCAATTGAATAGACACAGGTCTTGGGTAACAGTTTCAGATGGCTTTCTACCAAGGTGAACTGTTTGGACGTTGCTCCCCTTTTGTCAATGTTTCTATTTCTTTGATAACCTTAGGCTGATGTCAAGCAACAGCCCATATATTTAGAAAAAGGCCTCCTTACAGAAGTTGCAAGCTTCTTGCTGTTTTTAAATATAAAACAAAAAGTTTGACGAAAGTACCTAAAAGATACGCACCACCTGCTTGTTACAAGTACCCCCCAAGCACCACCTATTCCAGACCCAAAGATTTTTCAGTAGTAGAATGTTACCAAGGAATGATTCTTGGGAATCATAAGCAGTCAGATTTTCTCTAACGATGAGAGGTTCATGATCTGTGGTTAATATACTCAGTCCTACCATATACTTAGGCCTTCACAATCAAGATTCAGTCAATATTTATAAGGAATACCATAAAATAGGCAAGATTGTTGGTTCTAAAATTAAAATTCTACCATTGTACTTAAGATGTTTTAAAATGCTTTGCCTAGGAAGAATCTCGGGTATTTAAATCCACGAACTTCTGTTGTATAAAGTATATTTACATGAAAATGTAAGTTTCTCCAAATCCAAGACTCACCTTCATATAACGTGAAGCCCATTTAGAGAAAAAAAAATTATTAGGGACAGAAATATTCTCCTTGGGAACATGCAAGATGGCAGAAGTGGCAAATGTCACCTGCACAGGAAAAGTATGTTTGCAGTATGTACATTTTCTTCCTCAGCTCTACGGGATTGATGCTCGTTCCCTTTGAACTCTCTGCCCTTATGTTAAGGTTCTTCATTTTAATTTGTATAAGGTAAGTAGTTTTTTGAGACATTCTGGGGGTCTATTCTTGCCCTGGCTTGAGGGATGGCTTCCTATGGCTGCCAGGTTCCCATACCTTCCTAGGCTCTTGACTGGGAGCAGGGACACAGGCTTCTATAGGAACTGTCACCAAAACTCTTAAAGAAAACTCTGTAGAACTCCAGAGAGGAAGAAAAGACTTTCTTGAGTCATTTTTTTGTATTGTTTCCAGAATGCATACTTAAAAAAAAATTCTGATGAGGGAGCCATTGAGAAAGCAAATGACTTTTGAAACAGTAAAACACAAACTGTGAAAACAAAATACGCTAATGAATTTTACAAATCTAAAAACGATGACATCCTTATTTCTCAATAAGCATGTGAAATTTTCACATAATCATCATCATCATCACATAAGAATCACTTTTAATTATTACATGTTCTGAAATGAGGTTCACAATACATGCACAAAGGGAAAAGTATGTTCTGTATACAACTGATTAGTGGGAAATGCCCCTCCTCTGAGGAGCTTAAAATCCACAAATACCTCACTCCTTTCCAGATGCGGATATTTTTAGATCATACAAGGGTATCCTCTTTAAAAACTGAGTTCTCCATTAGGGGCACCTGGGTAGCTCAGTACGTTAAGTGTCTGACTCTTGATTTCAGCTCAGGTCATGATCTCATTGTTCTTGAGTTAGAGCCCTGCACTGGGTTCTGTGATGATAGCATGAGGTTGCTTCAGATTCTCTCTCTCCCTCCCTCTCTGCCCTTCCCCTGCTTGTGTGCGTGTGCATGCTCGCTCTCTCTCTCAAAATAAATAAACTTAATTTTTTTTTTAATTTATAAAAAAATATCTTTCGTGTGTGTGTGTGTGTGAGTGTGTGTAGGTGAATGTACTTATTGCTTGGTATCCCTGGAATCTGGTCTTAGTGTTCTAGCTCTAAGCAAGCATGCTGGCTAGAACAGGCTGAGAGAAGGACCATATTCCAGGGAATTGATGGACAGGCCAGCACTGATAGGAGGCACTGCCAATGAGGTGCAAATAATCTAAAAAGAAATTTGGGACAAACAGCTCCAGGCTAAATGGAGGCCTGAAAGGGCAGAAATGTGATGAAAGCGAACTAGACCTCGTAAGGCTGAATTTGATGATACAACTTCATGTTTGTTTTGCCGGGATGTTTGGATTAGGGGAATGAGACTAAGAAAGGAAATATGTTATTGTCCATTCTGGTTAATACTTCATAATGTTAAATAATAACCAAAGTACGCATTTAAAGTTAATCAAATGCTTTAGCATTGCCTAAACTGTCATAGGTAACTTGTGAATTTAACCATGGGAAGCAAACAGTAGCTCTTAATAATGTGATTGTGTAACTTCTAAGATAACTTTCATTGCAATCTGTTCATTCTCACGTGGAGACATTAGCAAGAAGAGTAGAGTTAACATCTGCCTGCGAAGCCTCCTTAGATTGTAAGAGCTAAGCAAGGGAAGGAATCACAACTGGGTGGCAGGATAGCAGATAAACAAGATGGATTTGATGTACAAGGTTTACCATTTGCCAGAGGATCTTGCCAAGGAAATCTCACAGGAGCTCAGATGAAAGGACGAGTTTAGAGACTGAGGGGGATGAGGTGTGGAGGTAAACACCCACGTGGGACACTTGAGATCTATTCCCCTTTGTCTCCTAGCTTCCCCAGCAACCCCCCTAACCCAGGTTAAACAACTAGGTCTGCAAAGTACAGATATGGTTGACTCAAGAATAAAAGCCTTCATGATCTATAAGATCAGTGACTTATCATTTTCCTTTATAAATTTGAAATACTGGTTCCCAAATCGAATCTCCTTCAACATTGCAATGGTTGGGCTCTTAATGATTTATTGTTATTGGTTTTTTTCCCTCAAATATGGAGTTGTTTTTAAGACAAGTTATTTTCTGTGTATGACCGAAAATTCTATACTATTTAAAACACCGAATTTATCTATTAAGTCTAAAGAAGAAAAGAAAACGAACAGAAAGAAGACTCGGAATGGGAGATTTGCAGACCTGAGCTAATATTTGCATGAAATGGATTGTATCATAGTATAACTTAGGATCACAGCCTGAAAACGTATGTGATGTCTAACAGCATCAAGCCGGTCTCCTTTGAAGCACTATCTTTCCCTTTCCCTTCTTCAACGTGACTGATGGAAACTTAGAAGTGGCTCTGCAGCTATGATTTTTATCCTTTCAAAACACTGCAAATATTTTGGGTTTTTTTTCCCATTTCTTGTTGGATATTGAGGTTGGCCTTCGTGTTGCTCAGATGGGAGCCTGCTCAAGGCGAGCCCTGCCTAACTACAACAGCTTGTGGATGCTTTCCTTCCTACATTGTTTGCTTATAGCTCCTTCTATTGTCTCCCCTGCTGCTTGATGACCTGGCTATGGTTTCGTTTAGGGTTTTCTTTTTAAATAATAAAGATTCAAAACAAGAGAGAATAAATTTCCCAGGCGTCAAACCAAAATATACAAAGACACAAAAAGACGTGGAATGCTTAAGAAGATACCTCCATTCAGAGCAACTGATTTCAGTTTGAATTGTCTCTTTGAAGGTGACTGAATAAATCACATACCTATCTCGTTGTGGGCTAAGATTGTGTCGTCTCTTACACCTTCTACAATTCCTAGTAGGTCACTCATTGACTTAAAAATTAATAACATGTTGGTACACTGAATAATTTATCCATACTTCCTCCCACCCCCAATTTGTTTTCTCCTTGTCTCTATTTTTTTCTTGCTTTCCATCATTGTAGTCTTTGGCACATATATGGTTACGTAGAATGCCAGGCATAGTTCAATATATACACTAAACTTACACACACACACACACACACACACACACGCACGCACCAAAAACAAAAGTCAGGGAAACCTAGTGCATCTCAAAGATTGTGAAAGCTGGAGTAGCTATATAATTTATATGACTTTCAGGAAATGGTCATGTGGGTGAGTCTGCATTGGCTTCGGACCGTGTTTCCATCGAATGAATCAGTTAAGATAGGATAGCAAATTTTTGGCACACAGAAGAAAGTACCACTGATTGGTGGACTGAAATAGATTGCCCAGAAAAAGCTCTGTTTAGTGGGGTTTTATTTGGAGGGTGAGGCTAATGGGGAGGTGTGGATAAATATATTTCCATGTGGATGGGGGTTAATTAGAATGTATTTCGTATAACATCAGTTACTGCTCTGAAACTTTAATACTAACCCACCATGCTGTGTGGCAATGATGAATAAAAAAAACCTAATGAAATGCCAGAATAAGATTTATGCAAAAGTTAACAAAACTAAAACTATCCCATGAATTTAAAATGTACCAAGCTTCCTTTGTATAGAAATAACTAGTAATGCAAAATACATGAATAAAATCAATCTTCACGACTTACTTTCAAAGGCTCATTCTTATCTAAATGACAAAAAACAAAAACAAAAACAAAAACAAATGGGGGAAATACTCTGTATGGAGCAAGAAGAAATACACAAACTTTCCTAGAACCAGATCCTGCTGTAGCCAATTCTACCCCACTGGCTCGTCCAGTTACTGCAAATCAGAATAAGAAACGCTGTTAAATTTAACAAAGAACATCTGGTTTTCATTTGAGGTGCATTCAAGTCTTCATTAAAGTGTCCTAACTGCTCTTTGCTTTTTCTATTTCACAATGGCTTTCCTTTCTAATACTATTGCAAGTTCTGCATGTGACTTAAAAAACCTCAGAGCCATTGTGGCATTTCCTTTGAAAAATGCCAGGAGAAACAAGGCAGAAAGCTGAAATCTCTAAGTTTAATAACATTTACTACCATTCACCTTTTCCATACTTCCTAGGGGTGTTTATTTTCTACAATTATTCAACTAGGTTTCACTGAACCCGAATACTCCAGAGGCCTTCGCTCCTGTCTGCAGGGAGGCCCAGGAAAACTGAGCTTGAAAGTGAGTTATTGGTATTAGTCCCTTTGATGGAAGTATTTGGTCACCTTCTATAGGAGGAGAAATCACTTCTGAACAGCTGAAATGCAATGCCTCAGATGGCTTCGTTCCGCCAAATTCATTTGAATATATAATTTGTCCTGAACGTCAAAGCCATCATTTTTTAAACATTTCCTTTGTTTTCTTGAAATCATTAGCCCATTGAAATTAACAAAGGAATATGAATACTTAGTTCCTTGAAAAAATAGGAAATATTTTACAGACTTATACAGGAAGACCCATCAGATTTTAACCAATAAATTGCATTTAAATATAGCCAAACTATTTTCATTTTAGTAAGTGATTAACGATGTCTAATCATGCAAGCGCACATTTAAGCTGACTTGAAAAAAAATTATATTTTTAAGCACATTTTAAGAATGTTGCCAAATACATCTCTATAATAATTTTTTTTTGTATTTTAGATACTTTGGGTCGAGTGGTAAGAATACACTATATTGGTAAGCACCTGTAAATAAGAGAAATGTAGAATTCTCTTGTGGTTGAAAAAGAAGCAAAGAAATCATCAATACCAGTATGAAAGTAGAATTTTGTCAAAGATCAGTTACCTGATATGATCAACTGTTCAAAATGTCATAAATGTTTTGAAAAACAAAGCCTGACTCATAGCGGGCTCTCAATAACATTGGGCCCTCAAACATGTTTATTGAATAGACAGGTAGAGGTGATGAGCCAAGAATGCATCGTTTTATTTTATGGAAAAGCGACTCAGGAATTTTCCGAGAGGATTTCTGATTCCTTACCCAATTTATCCTTTTAGGATAATTTTTTTTCCAGCTGTAATGAGATATAATTGACATATAACATTGTGTGAGCTTAAAGTATACAGTGTGATGATTCAATACACATATATATTGTGAATGAGATATTTTGCATAAAGATGGTTCTCATGTATTATGGCTATTATCATATTCTTACTGATAAAAAAGTAGTGAACTATAAATAAGGCAATTATTCGTACTTCCCAGGTTAAGTTTTTTTAATCATTTGGGCGAAAACCATACTGTAGTTTCATTTTAGCATTATCAATATGATCAAGTGTTCCACGGGAATTGCTTATGAAAATAGGATTATACATATTAAAGTTAAAATATTAAATTGCATATAATAGATTAAAATCTATAAAGGATCATTTATTTTTGCAATGACTGTGTTATTATACATAGAGAGAGACAGGCTTTAAAACGCAAGTAAATTAGTGCTAGCAAAAATAACTTGAAAATACCCATGAAACAGGGCTTTTTGGTAAGGCTTGAGCTACGTATGAATTCGAAAGAAATAAATATATTTTACTTCCAACATATTAATCCTATAATAAAAACTTTAACTCACAGGTTTTGTCTTTTCTGAGGGGTCTAGTAATAACCGACCTTTAGCAAACAACTTATTCACCGGCAACTCTGCTGAATCCTTTACATTTATTACCTCATTTGATCTTTCTTGTCCCCATCAGGGAGATATCATCTAAGATCATTTTTATCCGTATGTTACAGCTGCAGGAGAGTGACATTCAAAGAGGTTACCACGCTGTTCAGAGTCACACAGGCGGTCAGTAGCAGGGCTGCAAGGCTCTATTTGCAACCTGTGAACCAAACTTGAGTACAAAGATGATCCTGAGAATCCAGGAGGACAGCAGAATAAGTTAGGTAAATAAATACTGAGAAACTATATTAGAATCCGAAGAAAGAGGAGAGATAAGAATAAGATGGGAAGCATGAATCAATACTATTTGGAAGAGTGCCCTGCATCATCATCCCCGATTTGGGCTAAGAACATCCAGTTGAGTCATGCCTAGAAATAACCTGTGGTAAATAATTGATTCCCTTAGGGGGAGGCTTGAGCCAGCCCATCTGGGATGCTGGCCAAGGGGTTGTTATCCCTGAAACCAACTGGGGCTGGGGCTGCAAAGGCTCCTGAAGCGGCCAGCAATGGAGAAGCCAAAGGGCGAGAACAGAGTCCTTGTAGAGCGCTACCTAGGTCATTTTAAGATCAGAGCCAAAAGGTGAAGCGGGAGAATACAGGGAGCAGCCAAAAGATGGATAGTTGGAAATAAACTGGGAGAGAAGATGAACCCAGAAACAAAACCTGCAGAGCCGAAGACCATGGAGCATGGGAACTTGGTTTTCATTAAGTGGATAAAGCCATTGCAGAGTCAAGGTAGACATGCCAAAACCTCTAAGATATAAGGATTTTTAGTCTAGCTTTGATAGTTATGGCTAGCTTGGAATGTAATGTCTAAATAGTCCTCTTCCTAGTATTAACTCAGATACTACAGGAAATCTATTAATACCTATTTGTTGTATGTGGGTCATGTTCTCAGTTCTCTGTTAAGTACAAAGACAAAGAGAAAGGAAATTAGAGACAGTCGTTGCTCCTTGGGTTTATATTCTGGTTAGGAAGGGGAGAATAATCTCCCTGCCTCCTTTCCTCCAAACTGTATCATCATTCAATGAGCATCCCTCTCACCTGACGTAGAAGAGATCACATCAACTCGCTTTTCCTTTAAAATGTCTCCTGAACCCGGGGCACTTGGGTGGCTCATTTAGTTAAACATCTGACTTCGGCTCAGCTCACGATCTCACTGTTCATGAGTTTGACCTCCACATCAGGTTCTGTGCTGACAGCTCAGAGCCTAGAGGCTGCTTCAGATTCTGTGTCTTCTCGTCTCTCGGCCCCTCCTCCACTCTCTCTCTCTCTCTCTCTCTCTCTCTCTCTCAAAATTAAAGATAAAAAAATTTTTTAATAAAAAAAAATGTCTCTTGAACCCAATACTTTTCTTTTACTTTCCTTTTTCCACCACTCCAGTCTGGGCCCACAAACCAAGTTCCTAATTCCTAGTTAGGAACTAATTCTTAGTCAGTGGATGACTAATTCAATTGGATATTTAGAGGCATGACTCTACCAACCCCATTTTGATTTTGTTTTAAGTTTTTATTTATTTATTTTGAGAGAGACAGAGACAGCATGAATGGGGGAGGGGCAGAGAGAGACGGGGAGAGAAGGCTCTGTGCTGCCAGCTGCGGGGCTCGAACCCTGGAACTGTGAGATTATGACCTGAGCTGAAACCAAGATTTGGAGGATTAACCGACTGAGTCACCCAGACTCCCCACCATATAACTTATTTAACTGTTAGTCCCTTCTTTTTTTTGTTAAATGTTTATTTATTTTTGAGGTAGGGGAGGGGCAGAGAGAGAGGGAGACAGAGGATCCAAAGTGGGCTCCGCACTAACAGCAGAGAGCTCGATGCAGGGCTTGAATTCACACACGGTGAGATTATAACTGGAGCCGAAGTCCAACGCTCAACTGCCTGAGCCACCGAGGTGCCCCAACTTTTGAGGAAATTTTTCTTCTGAGGAAATTCAAGATATCACTTTGGATAGTATTAGCCTGTATTACTGAAATGGAGTCCAAAGGCTAGCCTCCCCAATCCCCTCTCCAAAATTATCCCACACATTTCTACCATATTGTTTTTCCAAAAATATTATTTGGGATATATCATTCACCTAATCACAGCTTTCAGAGGCTCCTCTATGACTACTTCATGAAGTCTAAATGGGACAACCTGTGGAGATAAGTCCCTGCCATTCAACTGGTCTGATTTATTCAGATTTTCTAGATTTTATCAGCCTCCACACATTTGTGTGCTATTTGAATTTCATGGAATACGATTCTAACTACTCCACTAGTCTTGGTCTCACACATTTTTTAAAAAAGATTTGGCTTAAATATCACTGGAGTTTCTCACAGTTGCTTCCTTGTTTGAATTGTTGCCACACTTATTTCTATGGACGACACACATTCTGTCTTCCTTAAGAGAGCGTAAGCCTCTCAAGGTTAAAAAATATGTTTGGTTTCAGTTTTGTTTTATTTTATTTTATTTGTATCTCTAGGACCTGGAACAAGTGCTCTACAAAGAAATGTAAAATATGTCAATAAAAAGAAAAAAGTAAATATACACAATTACATTTTAGAATCCAGCAAAGCTTGTTTGCCCAGCAACTGCTTAACAAGAAGGCTGATGCAGTGTGTATTCAGAGTGGCTTATCCCAGAAGGAAGGGCCTGTGGCCACCATACATCCTCATGTAGCATTCATCAACAGGGTGCGGTATTAGTTTCTAGAGCCACCATAACAAAATGCCACAAACTGATGGCTTAAGCCATCAGAGATCTGTTTTCTTGCACTTCCGGAAGCTGGAAGTTCAAGATCAAGGCATTTTTGGCTTTTTTCTGAGCAAGATGGCTGCTTTCTTGCTCTGTCCTTGCGTGGTCCTTCCTCAGTGTGCTCTCTATGCCTATCTGTGTTCTAATCTCCTCTTCTTATAGGAACACCAGTTAAATTGGCTTAGGGCTGCCCCGATGACTTCATTTGACTTCAGTTACCTCATTAAAGGTCCTATTTCCAAATACAGTCACATCTTGAGGGGCTGAGGGTTAAAATTTCAACATATTAATTTGGGTTGGGCATAATCCAGCCTAGGATAGATGCTTTTGAAACACTTATTCAAATGTGTGGAACCAACCAGACTGAGACTGAACAAAGACTGAAGGAAGACAATTTGCCATTAGAGGAGCTACCATGGCACTATTCTGAGTTTTCATTTTTTAGTTGCTATAGATTTTTTTTTTTTTACTTATATTATCTTTTACTCCAGAGTAATGCCTGGTGCCTGGTAATAAAGCTTTTGAAACTAAAAGTGATTCCCTTCTCTGTTTCAGGAAACAAGTAAGTCAAAGGCAAGCTTAAAGAGACTCATATTCCTGCTAGGATTAACCAGCCACATGGTCAAATACCAAACTGCTTGCCCTGTGCAGGACGCACTCCTTTAGCTGAAGCTCCTGTGGCTTCTGAAAGCATGAAATAGATATATTTGGACATTTTCCCTTAGAGTTTTGCTTTTTTTTTTTTTTTGCAGATTTCTGGTATCTAGAAAATAGTAGTCTATTGTACACATGAAAGAGTGGGGGAAAGATTTGAATAGAGAAAAAAAGAATGGGAAGATTTCAAGACTTTCTAGAATATTTTAATATTAGAAATTAAGTAAGTAGAAAATACTCCAATGTCACTTGGATAGATTTAAATAAAACAGACAAAATGCTTGTTGCATGAAGCTTATCTTTAGGGGCTCCTGGGTGGCTCAGTCCGTTAAGTGTCTGACTGCAGCTCAGGTCATGATCTCGCAGTTCATGGGTTCGAATTCCGCGTCAGGCTCCATGCTGACAGCTTGGAGCCTGCTTTGGATTCTGTGAATCTCTCTTTCTCTGCCCCCCCCCCCCCACTTTCTCTCTCACTCTCGTTCTCACTCTCTCTCAGGCTCTCTCTCTCAAAAATAAAGAAACATTAAAAAATTTTCTTAAATAGGAAGAGATGCACCAAAGAAACAAGGAAAATACCCAGTATTTAGATGGTAATCAGTACAATACAAGGGACAGTTCCCTGGGGCAACTTACAAAGCTGCAATGGAAATGGAGAGGAAGCAGGGGAGTCTGGGGAGTGCTTGATTTAGGCTCAGGTCACAATCTCTCAGTCGTGAGATCATATCAGGCTCCGCACTGAGCATGGAGCCTGCTTGAGATTCTCTCTCTACCTCTCTCCCTCTGTCCCTCTTCCCAGTTCACACACTCTGTCTCTAAAATAAAAATTAAACAATTAAAACAATAAATAATAAATAAATGGAGAAAGGGCAAGTAAAGATTCACCAAGAAAGTGCCATGTTAACAAAACAAAGGCCAGAAACTAAAGAGGGAACAAGCAACAGCGATGTTGGGGAGCAAGAATATTCCAGAAAAAAGAAATAGCAAATGAAAGGCCCTAGGTGGGAGTGTGCTAGGTGAGTCTGGGGGAACTACACAGAGGCCAGCAAGGCTGAAGCAGAGTCAGTGAGACCCGAAGAGTAAGAGGTAATGTTGGTGAGGTACCTGGGGCCAAATCATTCAATGTCTTGAAGGCCATTGGCTATTATTCTGTATGCTACGAGTAGCCCTGGAGGGTTCTAAGCAGAGGAAACACAGGATTTGGTTTGCATTTTAAGGAGCACACTTCTGGCTTTGGAAAACAAACTAAAGCAGATGCAGTAGGCAGTTAAAATGCTATTTCAGGAACCCAACTGGGGAATGGTGGTGGCTTGCACCACAATTGTAGCAGTGGATTTGTTGAGAATTGGTCAATTCTTGGCGTATTTTGTAGAGACTCAACTGATTTTGCTAATGGATTGGATGTGGGGTATGAGGGGAAAAGCAGAATCAAGGATAACTTTGAGATTTTGGAGGCAATCAACTGAAGGATGGAGTTGCCATTAAATTTATATTTAAATATTTACACGCCTACTACTCCCAGGGATATTAATAATTTTCTGGGTAGTAGTTTAGGTTACAAGTTGTAACCCTGAGAAGTGATATGCTTGAACAGCTAGTACACAATTTCACAATATAGGTATTCCAACAATTCCTTAATAAATACAATAATGCATCATGCATGAGTAATAGAACAAAGCATTTCAGTTTTCTGTAAACCTGTCTCTCAGGGGACATTTTTTGCACATTACCTCAGCGATAAGAAGATTTTTGCAGAAGGAAAAGTTTATACATTTAGATAAGTTATGGCACTAATTCAACCTGAAAAGCTATTCGCACTGGTTCTCTTGGTGAAAGAAAAATGGGAAAAAAAAATAGATTTAATAAAGCATTTTTAAATTGTAGTGCAATAAATCTACAGAGCTCGAAGAATCTTTTGGCAAAACAATGAAAACACCTGAATATTCCAAAGTCTTGACAACAGAACCTAAGCATCTTAAGTGTTACAAGATAATATACATAAGAAGAGCTTATGAGCTATAAAACTCTGTGGAAATGCAAGATCAAATGACACAGCCCACACACTACCCAACGCACGATTTACATTTCATGGGATTGTGTATTTACAGTAAGTAAAACTAAAAAAAAAAAAGTTTTAAAGAATCCATTGCAAGGAACATACCCCTAAGAGAGATCCGTTATTTATTTGCCTGATGTATATATGGTACACTTATACCACGCCACTGCCCTTCCCCAATAGTACCATTTAGTACAAACAGAGAAATAATTTGCTTAGCTCTATAATCAGGAGAGGCTGCGCACAATAAAAGAAAGCATTCTGGTTTTTAAATGAATAAAAATTGATTGTGTCCCTATAAAAACTAAATTGGCAGAGTGTTAACTGCATTTCACATAAACATCTGTAGTGGCTGTGCCTCTCCGCGGTGCTGTAATGCAATATGGGACACTTAGGAATAAATGCATCCTCCAGATGAGTTCAGAGAGATTTTCTAAAAGCGCCTGATGAGATTGTAAAAATCGAATTAGTCGGGACTGCTAATGACACTTAAAACAAAGGGAAATCTTTAAACAAAATTATTTTGCACTTCTCTCTTGATAGATTATATGCAAATTAGTGCTGATTGAAAAATGTTTGCCTCGAAGGGAAATTCACACTAATAAAGGAGAGGTCATCCCGACTCCAATATAGTACCTCTCATCAGGGGGACTTTAAAATTAACCACATTATTTCCCTTTTGTAAGCTATTTCAATAAATAGTATGATGATGTTATATTTTGTCTTTGGTGCATTTTCAAGTATTATAGTTATGATATGTATGATTTTATATTATGCTTAGTTCCGGGTGTGCATATATAAAAATATGTATACATATACATACACATGTATATACACACATATACACATGTACACATACATATACACATGTACACGCATATATGCATATACACATGTACATATACATATACATGCGCATATATATGCACATATACATACACATGTGTACATATACATAAACATGCACATATACATAAACATGTACACACATACACATACACACATGTACACACACATATATACATAAACATGTACACATATATACATATACATACATGTACATATATCAAGTATATAATATGCTTTTAAGCTGCCAATGTTTTATATTTTTTAAAATGTTCATTAGCTTGAGGGAAAGCTGTTGTTTTCTTGTATCAGTGAGGATTTCTTATTTTGGGATAGTTTTATATTTAGCACAATTAAAAAAAATTAAGTTCTAGTGGCTCAAGTACATATTTTTGTGTTATTTATTCCCTCTACTAAAATATCAGTATACTGCATTAGAAAGAGCAGAGTTCAAATTCTAGCTCTCCCTAGTGCCAGCTTTAAAACCATAAACAAATTTGTGAAAGAACAGTCTCGTTACTAGGAACCTGAGACTTATCCTTGAAATCTCAGTGTGACCATCTCTAAAATATATATGATAATGCACAGATTTTTTAAATGTGTAAGATTATGTGCAACTCATAACCAACCAACTTGATTACAACCACACACTCTATGATGAACTAAATGACTTATAGATTGATGTATAATAAATAACGTAAATACATAAGTAAAGTAAGTAAATTCAAACGTTGTGCTTGACACTGAAGAAGGTCATAGACATAAGTCAAAACTCTTGTCCCCAAGAATCATAAGAGCTCAAGAAAGAATTATAGATACTTAAAATATTTAATAAGATTAATATGAGTGAAATAGGCAGGAAGTGCTGTCAGGGTTCATCAACACAGAGGGAATGATGGGTGGTGACTTCGTGAGGATGTGAGGGTCGTTACAGTGACGTCTGGACTGTGGCAAGTGCATACAGATAGAGAGAGGTAAGGGGGCATCCCAGTGGAGGGTCCAAGTGTTATAATTGGCCCAAGAGAAGCTGCCGTGGGCATAGGACACACAGGGATGTGGCTGAAACTAGCTTAGCCATAGTGAGAGCTCTGGCTGGAAGGAGAATGTCAGAAGACAAATCTCTGGTTCAATATATATAACAGTGTGACCAACCTTGCAAGGAAGAGCCAAATCTGTATATTGAGGTGCAAAGGATGTCTTCATGGATCTTACAGATCAGAGCAGTTAATAAACCTGGAGTCTGGGAGTAAAACCTTGAGTAAAAAAGATTTGAGTTTTGAGCCTGTTTGGCCTCCACTGAATGGGAAAAATTGTGACCCAGTAGTTACTCCACATACTATAAGTTGGAAAAGGGGGTATATAATAAACTTAGGAGTAGCTTTCTAAGCTAAAGTTGGACAGTTATGTATTAATTGGGATGCTGGTCATCGAGCTGGTATCCCAGGACCTTGAGTGCCGTTAAATGTCTTTCCATTTGCCCATGGTTCTGGGAACTATACTTCAGGATAGATTCATATTTTCCAATGAATTCATTCAATAAATACTCATTGGGCTCGATCACTTCTTGCCTTCATGGAATTACTTGGGTTACCATTCACTCTGGTGTCAATGGCACAGAAGCAGAGTTGTAAGGTTTAGTGGAGTGTGTCAATCCTATCCATAACAATATTAACTCAGTTTCAAGTACATTTGTTAATTTATTCATTCCACAAATATTCACTAAGCACCTGCAAGTACTAAAGTATTGCCAGTGGTGTTATGCTTAATGACCAGGCAGATTCTCAGCTCGTCCACTAAACCAGCTCTGTCTTAGCTCTGCTTATGAATACACTCATCTGACGGGGTAATTATGAACACTAAATGGATTCAGACATGAAGAATGCCTAGAACACAGCCTGGCATGTATTAAGTCCTCAATAAATGTTAGTTATTATCCTTATTATTTTTAGAGACCGTGTAAGCCAAGTCAAAGATGCCTTCCAGGGGTGGAGACGCTGGTATAGAACTCTGAAGTGTTAGTAGGCACTTTCTGTTTAGATGAAATAGGAGAAGGTCAGTTGAGGCAGATTAAAATAGCCTGTGAAAATAATGAAGGTGTGAGGCAACAAGAGAGGGACTGCTCTCTTGGCTGGAGGCTGAAGATTTGAAAGTAGAAGCCAAAATGCAAAAGGACCTGTATGCTAAGCTAAGGGGTTTGAGTTTTATATTTAAAACCATGGGAAGCCATTGGAAGATTTGATGACAGGATTATGACATGATCGGTTTTGTGCTTTAGAAACACTGTTCTGGCAGTGCTGATAGAAATATCATTTTGGAAGCTCTTTGACAAGGAGAGGATGTGATGAGGGACTGAAGTAGGGCAGGGCTGGTGTATACGAAGACAAGGGGACATAATGAGGAGGAGTTTTGGAGGAAGTCATATAAAATGATTCAATCACTAAGTAGACATGGGAAATGGTACAAGGGAATACAGGATGGCAAGTGTCAAGTCTTGGGCCACCATATCAAGACCAGGCCATCTTCTGAGATGAGAACACCTAAGCAGGCAACAGGTTTAGGGGTGGGGATGATGAGCTCAGGTTCAGACCTGCTGAGTCTAAATGTGGGATTTGCAGGTGAGGATATGCGGTAGGTATCCAGATATGAACTGGGAGCTCATACAAGTTCCTGTTGGTCATCTCTGTCTGGATGTCACTAGAGATATGGGTTTTTATTTATTTTTAATGTTTATTTACTTTTGAGAGAGAGAGAGAGACAGAGGCAGAGTGTGAGTGGGGGAGGAGCAGACAGAGACAGAGACACAGAATCCAAAGCAGGCTCCAGGCTCTGAGCTGTCAGCAGAGAGTCCGACACGGGGCTCGAACTCACGAGCCATAAGATCATGACCTGAGCCGAAGTTGGACACCTAACCGACTGAGCCCCCAAGGTGCCCGAGTTACGGGCTTTTAAGTGGTAGTTAACAACGTGAATATGGTTAAAGTTGCCCAGGGAAAAGATAACAAAGAAACCAGGAGTGTATAAATGAGAAGAAAAGAAGAACCAAGTCCATGTATTGCAAGTTCCTGTTAAGGTCCCTGGGCATGGAGAGAACAAACTAAAAGCACCCTCCTCTAGATACACAGATGGTTAGCTTAGGAGGAAGCCCACTTAAATCCATATGCGGACCATTTTACAGAGAAGGTTATGTGGATTACGAAAGTCCGACTTTTTCTGGCATCTATCAAAACCACTAATAAGACGAAAAAGAGACCCAAGTATATATACACAAAGGAGAGGGAAGAGCTAAAGGAACTTCCAATATTTGGGGCCTAAATCACTTGTATTGTATTCAATGAACTGTAATATCACAGTCACAAATAGGAGTTTTCATAAGAGGTTAATATTGTGTATATGCCAGAGAGAGAGTAGTGAGGACAAAGATACACCTGCAATTTGCTTTGGAGTCACATACATAGAAAAGAACATTAAAATCACCCAAATCAGAATGGAAGGCTAATTTCTATCTGTCTGCCATAGAAACAATAGTGGAACAGTAACGGAGCAATCTTGCTCAAGCAGCCCCTACCGTGGCTTTCAATCTATGAACTTGGAGTGACATAGTAGAGTATATATACAGAGAATAAGAAAGAATATTGACTTCTAAGTGAGGCATTTCTGGATCCAAAACCCAGCTCCTCTACTTAATAACTAAGCAATTATGGACAAGTTAATGAATTTGTCCATGTATCATCTTTATAATATTTAATTAAATGTAATAAAATAGCCCACTTGTAGTTTGTTGTGAATGGGGAGAAAGTGAGATAAATTGTAATCACTAATGTTTATTTAGCTCTCAGTATGAGCAAGGCAATGCGCTGAGCTCTTTACATGTACCATCTTTTTAATTCTCACAACAGCTCTCTGCGGAAATAGACTGAACCATTAATCAATGGGTCTCATGGGAAAAAGACATTTTCTCTTGAAGACATTTGAATCCTGAGGCAACTGAACTGCTTCCCTAGATACAGAATCTTAGTCTCATGTTTGTATAAGCTATCATAACATATATACATCCGCCCTTCTCAACGCCTGACTAGAAAGCGATTGAGCTGTAAACCCTGTATCTCAGAAATCTATCAGATGTATGCAGCTTCTGGGTCTGCTTCTTTACCTGGATGGCTATAATACAATGTAGACCACTTTATGAAGAAGGTTGTATTGATTTTGAAAGTCAAACACTTTCTGACATTCATCAAAACTTTGGAATTGATAGATTGTCAATTTATGCTTTATTGGGTATTAATTTAGGTACTCTGGTAGGTACTCTGCTACGGGTTCTGTGTGTGTTAACTTAGTTTATCTTTACAATATCATTATGCAGTTGAAGCTATAACTGTCATGATTTTACAAATAAATAAATTGAGATATTTGAGACTGCTTGACCAAAATCACAGGGCTAACATATACAAAGTGGAAACATGTGTACCCATTTAACATGTCATGGCCAATACAGATGTCATAATGATTTATCTCTGAAATACTTTTTTAAATCTGTATTACAGCTTATGTTTTATTCCCCCATGCTTTATGCTCACAGCCAAAGGAGAACCACTACAGGGCACTAGATTATATATTCTCAACTAGTTAGAATTTATGTACCATAGAGCAATTACTATCAACAACCCAGCTATCTACTAGACTATTCTAGATGGGTGACTTATAGTAGGATCTGCCACAAAGAAACAGAATAGCATGCTAGGTATTAAAACACAATTTCAAGAAAAAGGTTCAGGATAGAGAGGTAAGAAGATATTTTTAGGCTGGGACAATTGACGGACAGTTCTATAACTCTTAGAGAGGAAAACCTATGGCCCAAAACAAGTCAGAGATTTGAGGGAAATGAATTATTTTTACTGTATACTATGCACCTGTAAGAAAACCATGTTATAATGTTCACACACAGCCCTACACAGTGCCCATTCAGCTGGCACTTCTATTTCCCAGGACACTTGCCCCCAGGCCCATCCTCCAAAGTAAATTGTGTGTCCATATTTAGTGTTTGCACTGACATACCCCTGAATGACTTTATTCTAACTCCCACTGGGTCCCTCCTCAAACCCTCAGACAAATTCTGAGACCCCTTGGTAAAAGATTTCTTAACATCTCATTTAAGTTTTGTCCTTAGGTAAAATAGAATTAAAAAAAAATTAGGAATATTAAAGTTTTGGAGAGAAAATAGACAGCTTTCTAGACACACTAACGAGATTGTTTGTTTTCTCTAGGAAGATGAGACACACAATCTTTTTCTTTTATGCCAAAAGCTTCTATAACCTGGATTTCTACATATGTGACAGAACTGTGTTTGCCACAAATATCTACTGGTTAAATGAATGATTGCTTTTCTGTATTAATTTTCAAGGAGAAGAATAAGTAGTTGTGTTTCTTCAGCCCATTTTATGCTTAGGTGACTCTTATCACATTAATTTACTACAACTTAGGTGACTTATATACATAAGTGAGTTCTCTTCAAAGCACAGAATGAAAGGCCAACATTCCTTTCTAACAAAGGAGAAGTGGTTTATGAGCAAATAAATCAGAATGGGAGTAGAGATAGACCTCCAGGGTTGGATCTAAACACAAGCCCAGTGAAGCATTCACTGTTTTAAGGAAGGACACACAGGAACACAGATTCAGTAGCGAGGGCCAACAAGAGAGGTTAGTTCAAGGGTGGAAAGTACAGTCAGAAATTAAGGACCATTTGCCAGAACAGAGCACAAGATCACTGATCAAAAGGGAGCAGAGACAGTGACCAAGAAAGATCTTGGTACTAAGGATAGAGAACCCAACATTGAGAATTTAGTCAACTAAGATGAAGACGTGAGGCTAGGAGATGCTGCCACACAGGACTGACAGGAGGTGAGAACCAGCTGGTCTTTGCTCATAGCCCAGATCTACACAGAAGAGTCAGAAAAGTCAGAGAGAATTACACATCCGGACTTCTCCTCTTAGACAGCATCATACCTGTCACCATTGAAGTTGGATTTGACTATCTGCCCCATCAACCGGATTTTACACTGTGAGAGGTAGTGATAGTAAAACAATCTTTAGAAAAATATTCCTCAAGATGGCCGTTACCAATCTATTTGTGGAAAATGTGTAGCTTTCAGTACAATTTTAAAATGTAATATTTTTTCCACGAGCTAGAGATGTTAATTGAAACCATGTGTGAGATTGGAGAGACATGGAACTCAAATCAGACTCTATCAAAAAAAGTCTCCAGATTTTCACCAAATAACCCAATGTTTTAGCATTGCTGATAGTATAATACTTCTATTTGCTTTTATTTATTTTATTTTTTATTTTATGGTGTGTGTGCGTGTGCATGTGCGTATGTGTTTGCCTATGCGTGTGTGTTCTGAGAGATTCTGAACGAGCTTCCAGAATCTAGCTGATTTCAGCAATTGAAAATCCACCATCATCCATATTCGCTCTTCTATTGTTTGTGACTATACCGAATGATTTGTGCTGAGAAAAGAGACTGGCTTTTAAATGTTGTGTAGTGATTTAACAGAACAGAAGCTGAAATCAGTAGCTGAAATGGAGACTTTGTATTAACAGAAAATCAAACACTGGGTATCCAGTGAAACATTTTTCAAAAAAAGCTATCGGTTAAGTAAAATGTTTTAGATTTACCCTTAGGATATGCTGAAACAAAATGATATTTTTGTCTGGCTTGACATCTAATGCCAGTAAGAATGTAAACATTAGGAACCGATTCTTTTTTTAAGTAACAATATTAAACTGATATTTAGGTTCATTTTCTGACTGTGTATTTTGCTTTAAGATGTTTGCCATTGCGAATCAGTCTAAACTTTTCAGAAAATTAAGAAATATGCGAGTGGTATAGGCCTTCATTTGATCTCATAACCTCCTTTTTACTCTCAGTTCACTCATTTCCTTTCTAGAAACACACACCAGGACAATACAATTGACCGAAACAGGTAAGCTTGAACTACATCAGTATCAGACATGAGAACGTGATAAATATATATATATATATTTAGAAAGTATTTGGCTTTATTTCTGAAAAGTCTTCAGAATTACATGAACCATCTAACGCTCTATTTTGCGCTATTATTTATTAAACATCCATTGGCTCTCAGGTTCAAATAATTAAAAAGTATACCCCCTACCTCAAGAAAGTTCCATATTGAAGCCCATGATAAACTTTAGCTCTTTTGTATTATGTTGCAAGTGTGGATAAGAAGACAGCATAAACGTTAAAAATGTCGAATTATAATGACACTCCGCACTCAACATAAACGTTAAAAATGTCGAATTACGATGACAGCTGCTGTTTGTAGGACTGGCGGTTATCTCTGACTCTACTGCTTTGTCTCCCACCTACCTGATACTCGTTCAGAGTGAACCTCTGCAACAATGATCGCTGGTGGCATGGCTTTTGCCCCAGACATTCAGAAGTTAAAAGCAATGCTAAAGTATTTCACAGTATACTTTCTTTGGCAGGTCTTTCTAAAGTGTTCCTGTCCGGGCCACTTGCAGCTTATCTGAAAGCAACAGTTTAACCTGATAAGCTGAATTTCTTCTTAGTTAGCAGGCACTGAGCATCTACCTAACATAGCCATCAAAAGTAAAAAAAAAAAAAAAAAAAAAGGCAATCAGCATCTACGTTGCTGTGCGCTTGGTAGAACTGACATGCTCTGAAACCTCATTATTGGCCACTCTGTCTTATTACATATATTACACAGAATGGCACAGTGAAGGGCCCAGATTTTTTGTTTTCTCCACTACAAAAGTCCGTAGCCCTCTTTATCTTTTGTCAGTCACTCACCACTGGGCCCTCCACCTCTTTGGGGGCTCCAGCTTTCCATCAATCTAAATATATCTTGCTTTAAACTATTGCTAAATGGCAACCTGTCATCGTCTCCAATCTATTCTTTAACAAGCCTGAAATATAAGCAACTGTAAAGTCTGCAAAAGGCCAGAAGTACCTCTTCAAAAGGCCTCCCCACGTGCGCTCCGTGAATTTCGTGACATTTCATCTTCTCACTGGAACTGTTTCACAATGACCGACATTACCCCATAGTAAAATAACACTTGTTCTCAACTATCCCTCGTTGTCTGCACTTCTAGACTATTCGGATTAATCTGAATCTGCACTTCTATTGTTCAGTTCACATTTGTAGGAGAAGTTCTATCTAATTGCATTGACTTAAACGGTGGTAATTCATAGCCATTCGATGCTAATATATACAAAGAGAACTACAAAGATGCGCACAGAGGACCTCAGCAGGGTAGAGATTGCAATCTGTGCTATTGGATTCACTACAAAATTATAACTGCAAATGTATAAATAAAAATGGAATTACGTCTCCCTAAGGCTTTTTTTCAATTTCCTTAAAATGATTTCACAAGTAAGCAGAGATCGTGAACTAAAAATATGCAAAAGAAAAAATACAAACAGTAAACCGGAAAAAATGTTCATTTGCATGAATCATCAGAGAAATGCACACTATAATACTATCGTCACACATTAAATTGGGAAGAATTTAAACCATATTTTTAATGGAGTAAGGGTACAGTGAAATTACAGATAGTTTTGTTCACTGATGAGGAGGATATAAATTGATAAATTGTTCTGGAATGTGATTTGGCGCTAAATTTTAATAGCTTTCAAAACACACATAATTTTGAATCTAGTAATCACACATCTAGACTAATTCCTAATGTACACATGTTCATTATAGGAATAAGTGTAATAGCACACATATAAAACCACCAAAATATCCAAAAAATAGAACACTTTATAAATTTGGTACAAATGGATTAAATATTACACTGCGACTTAAAATCACATCTTTAGAAAATATTTAATTACATGTGAAATGTTGTGAAGTATAAGATAGAACTATATTTGATAGGAGACAAATCTGTAAGTTATATATGCACAAGAACACATACACACAGATAGACGTAACCCTAGAAAGAAATATATGAAACATCAACCTGGTTACAGGATTACTAGAAATATTTTTTTATTTATTTTTCCAAATTTCCTTATTTTACACTCTTATAATCAGGGTTCTTCTTGGGGTGCCTGGGTTGCTCAGTTGGTTTAGCATCTGACTTTAGCTCAGGTCATGATCTCACAGTTCGGGGAGTTCGAGCCCTGCATCAGGATCTCCCCTTTCCGCACAGAGCCCGCTTCAATCCTCTGTCTCCCTCTCTCTCTCTGCCCCTCCCACACTCACACACCCACACGTTCTTGCTCTCTCTCTCTCTCAGAAATGAACATTTAAAAAGTAAAAAATAATCGAGGTTCTTCTTTAAAATCGTTTCTATATATCTTTGTATACCTTTACCTTTTACAGAGAAAGCTATTGTGTGGTTCCTCATCTGGAAAACTGTCGGTTGGTGGAGTGGACACATCTTTATTAATTACCTCTTCTGATCTATGAAGGTTTTAGTCTTCCAATATCAAGTCACAAACAAGAGATTGTTTCACCAACAATTAGCATATGTACTAAGGATGCTTTACCCTTATTTAGTCGTGGACTTGAGTTTGATTCATTTTACCTCTTAATTATAGGCTCCTATTCTGTTAAAGCCAAATCCAATATTTGGAAACTATAAACTTGGAGTGAGTGCCTAATTGTGCATATATTGCAGTATTCAGGATAGGGAGTGACTCTTTGTGCTAGCTGCATATATTGAAATTTTACTTAAAAAAATAAAGTAATAAAGGGGCACCTGGGTGGCTTAGTCAGTTAAGCATCTGACTCTTGATTTTGATTCAAGTCATGATCTCATGTGTGAGAGCAAGCCCTGTGTTGGGCTCTGCACTGAGTGTTGAGCCTGCTTGGGCTTCTCTCTTTCTGTCCCTCCCCCAACCTGTGCTCATGTTCTCTCTCTCAAAAGAAATAAACTAAAAAAAAAAAAAAAAAAAAAATACAAGACAAACTAGAAGATATAAACAAAAAGGTATTTTAAGCATAGAAAATGGAAGTTTAAAAAGCTTTCATCAGTTGTATTCAACCCTGGTTACACATTTGAATCACCTGAGAACTATAAGAAAACAACTGATTATCAGGTCAAAACTCTTACATGTTGACTTATGTGGTCTGAGGTGGGACACAGACTTTGAAATTTTTCTCCTCAAGTCTGTAAGGACACCCATGTTAGGAATCACAATGGTACTTCTTGACACTTTCAACATTAATTATTTGGACAAGAATTCAGTAGTTTTGTTGTTGTCTTTTCACCTAAACCCTTACTGCAATTCTAAAGACTTCTTAAGAGTCCATTACTTTCCATATTGAAAATACACTTTCTTCATCAGCAGCCATATTCCATCAACCACCAAGAACTATTGAATATACTACTAAAGAAGGCTATTAGGGATTATGTTGCTTCAAATATACCTACTCAAAGCTCCTTTAGTCAACTCAAAAAGCATTAAGTTCCTAGTGATGGACTGGATATGGATAATAATGAATGAAGTAGTATCAAGATGGACCCTAAGGTTAGGCACTTGGGCAACTGGATCATAAGTGGGAATTACACTGAAGATAAAGAAGTCTGGAGGACTTAAAGTCTTGAAGGTTCAGAGCAAAAGCTCTTGAGTCAATCTTGCGAATGTTGAGTTTGAAGTGCCATTTTATGACATACAAAATGACGATGTTAGTAGTGAAGGAACTCAATAACGTACGTGGAGCACAGAGGCAAGAAGATAATGGATTAGATGGGTTTACAAGGGTAGGATTTAGCTAGATGGATGAAAAAAGAAAACAAAACACACACATAAAAGAAGGGCAAGAGGATTCTACAATACTAGCAAGAATGTTATTAAAATGATGACTTAATGGTTGCTGAACTAGATCAGGAGGGATGCAAAGGTGAGAAGGGGCTGGTATGTACAGAGACAATGGAGTCAATAGATTGGCTCACAAGCTCCCCAAAAAGTATTTGAAGTAAATTACTAAATGCAACCTGGGTAAAACAAAGAACAGAGAGAGAGACTCATTATTAGCACTGCAACATCATCTTATGTTTTCACTCACCCTCAGATGTGATATCACTTTCTCCTGGCCAGCATTACACTGGTTTCTCATATGCCTGTCATGTTTGTGGGGATCATATACACAGTCATGGAGAAAGTCATCACTCTCCCCTGTTTCTCTTCACGCTTTCCAGATGTGTTCACTTAGCATCTAAATAGTGTGATATCAGTCACATGCTCACTGACCATTGCTTATTTGAGAACGAGGCTGGGATTAGTGAGACTGGTTTCTAATCCTGGTTCTGTCACCAACTGTTGGTGGTGATCCTATCATCTGTAAAATTGCTAAATTGATATCTCAATGGTATCCTCCAGCTTTAAGATTCCAAAACAATGACTTTATCTGACGAGCTTGTCTAATACTCTTACATTCACAGAGACTTTTTTTGGGTGTGGGAGGGGACAGAGCTCAAAAACCTTTTCCTACTCTAGGCTTAGTGAGACACTTTCCACATTTCTCTGACATAGTCTGGGACTTCTCCCAATGTTTTTCCATGCTCATTATGACATGCCCTTTGGCTTCGTAACTCAATTCCCATTAACTGAAATTTGCTGGAGAAATCTCAAAAACCTTGTAGAATTAAATGATGTGACCAAATCCCTATATATATTTTTCACTTCTTTAACTGTATTTTTTGCTTTTCATTTTTCCAAAACCTGTACCTAACTCAATTATTTCCTCTTCATTTTGTATCTATACCAGCTTTCAACACATTTTCAACTATTTTAACTTACAATTTTGTAGTAGTGGGTTTTAATTCTCCAAATTGGCCACACTGATCTTCATTGTCTTCATCAGCATAAAACTCTAAAACATCTGTGAATGTGATTTGATTCTTTTCTCCATATTAAACTAAGTATACATGAGCTTACTATTTATACCTTTATTTTTGCTATTTTTGTTTCAATGAATCCTTTAAACTATTCACTGATTTTTCAAATATAAATATTCTCGCTCTTTTTCTTTCTCCCTTTTTACTGTTTTTATCATATTTATGTTAAAGACTGTATTATTCATAGTATCTTAAGAGTAGAGATTAGTTATGATTTTCATTTGTCTTTCCAATACTGCTCATAAAATATATATATATATATGTATATACATATATATGTATATATATATATAATATTACGGGGTCAAAATCCTTGTTTGGGGCACCTGGGTGTCTCAGTTGATTAAGCGTCTGACTTCAGCACAGATCATGATCTCATGGTTTGTGAGTTCAAGCCCCATGTCAGGCTCTATGCGGACAACCCAGAACCTGGAGCCTACTTCATATTCTGTCTCTCTCTCTCTCTCTCTCTCTACCCTCCCCCACTCATGTTCTGTCTTTCTCTCTCTCTCTCCCCAAAATAAATAAACATTAAAATCCTTCTTGTTTGTCCAATTAACTTCAGTTATTTTTTTCTAATTATACAAAGGTAATTTTCAATTTGCATATCCAATTTCCTTTTAGTAAATAAACTAATCCTATAAGTAAGCCCATTTTCTAATGGGAAATATATTCCAGATCATGTTTTTGCAAGTATATTCCATATTATTAACAAATGGATTTAGAGAAGTAGCTCTCCTAAGATTTTTCAAAATACATTTAAATGATTTCCCTCATATGCTATTTTCTGTTTCCTCCTTCATGTACTCACCAACTCACATGAGTAAAGTACACAAAACTATTCATTCAAAAAGTACGTGAGCATTTTTCTTTGTGACACGGAAAAAACAAGATGTTAGCCATATTCTCCAGTGCTCAGTCTAGGATGA
Organism: Panthera pardus; assembly: GCF_024362965.1. Taxonomy (NCBI): domain Eukaryota; kingdom Metazoa; phylum Chordata; class Mammalia; order Carnivora; family Felidae; genus Panthera; species Panthera pardus. Next base: position 21,229,000 of record NW_026527002.1, read on the forward strand.
AGAGACATATGTGAGTAAATAATTACAATAATGTGCAGTAAAGCTCTGAAGCAGGAGTGTGCTCAAACCACCAAATGTGATTCTCAACTGGTATCCTGGGGAGCTTTAGAAGTAAATTCCAATTTCTACAACCCTCCTAAGATTAAGTAAGTCAAAATTTTAGGGATTTGACCGGAGCTTCACTAGTTTTTTTAAAGTTCCCAGGTGATTTAAATGTACAGCTTACTTTGCTTATTCTTGTAGTAGAAAAACAGAGTAGAGAGCACTTACCTTTGCCAAGAATGGGGAGAATGTGAAGGAAAGCTATTTACAGGTGCTAGTCGTGAAAAGTGAGTAGAGCGCACAAGCCTTGGGGGGGTCAGGGAGGAGGCATATCAGGTAAGTGGAGGAACAAATTCAAACTCGAGGCAGGAAAGAATGTAGTAAGTAGGTCAGGGCAGCTGGATAACGGTATGAATGAGGTAAGAAGAAGGGGACAGTCAAGCAAAGATAGGACTTAACTGGTTGTGAAAGGTTTAAAAAATGTTCACATTTTGTCTTACGGAAATGAAAACCATTGTAGAATCTTCCCTAATGCAGAGTTTACCAAACATGGCTGCCACAGGGCTGCTCCAGGAGAAGCTGATTCAGTAGAGTCAGAAGAGGCATATAGTTAGCACAACTTCAGCAAGCAACCCAGGCCACCTGGTGATCCTGTGAGTTTGGGAAACACTGACCTAAATAACACAGTCTCTAGGGAACAGGAAAGTCGTTCTAGGGCCATTAAAGTCTGGCTAGAAATTAAAGAACTTGTACGTTTAGGTTTTGTGTTAATCATGTCACCTGATGAAACTTAGAATTTAGAAGAAAAAAAGAGGATATGCCAACAAAAGAACTGGCTGTAAATATGATGCAGACCAGCAATGTCCAACAGAAATATAACGTGTATAATTTTAAGTTTTTTATGTAATTTTGTCTAATTTGAATTTTTCTAATTGCCACATTTTTAAAGACAATTCTACTACTATATTTTAATAAACCCAATATACCCCAATATACCCCAAATGCTATTATTTCAACATATAATCAATATTAAGCTTATTCATAAAATATGTTTATTCTTTTGTTTGCACTAAATCTTCAAAATCTGATGTATACAGTGTATCTCAATTCGGGACTTACAGTATTTAGTAGCCATAGGTGGCTAGTGGCTACTGCATTAGACAGCATAGATCTAGACCAAAGACACAGGGTTTCTGCCCCATAACCTAAGAAGACAAAATGATGAGCTAGAGTGGTGAGTCTCACAAGGACAGAAAAATGTGTTTCCCGCCACATTTATTCATTTTTTTCTAGGGACAATGGAATGGACTGCCTTGTAAAACCAATGAGTTCATGTTCACCGGACAATGCTAGGCAGCAGTTAGACAACCATCTCGGTGAAATGTTGAGGAGGGGTTCATGGATTATGACACAGAATGTTGGATGAGATGATCTCTAAGGTTAATTCTAGTGCAGATATTCCAGACATGATATACTGTAAATGAAACCACGCATTTCTTGACATCTACATGTTCTTCTCTGTCTCTGTCACTGACACATTGTACACATACATGTACATAACACATACCCACATATATCTGCGTGTGTAGGTGTGTGTGTATCATTTACTCAATCACAATACAATCTCTAGTCTTATTCTTACTGGTCTGCCACAATTATCACAAAACGGCTTAAAAATTCCTTTGGACCTCTGCTGAATTTGTAAACACCACACAGTCTTTCATTTTAGCCTTCTTGTCATCATCCATAAATGTTCCTCCCATCTTGGAATACTTTCACCTTTATATTTTCTCTAGTGTAAAGAACATTTCTCTGTGACGTAAAGCTAATGGAGGGTCCTATGCAATTGGGATTTAAACTCATTAATTATGCCTTTTATGATCACCACTGCTATGTCATCATGAGAGGCCATTACACAGATCTTCTCTAGGTAGTTATTCATATAACTTTTCACCTATTGCATCTAAATAACCTTTCTCCAGGCAATTCTCCCCCATTACTCTGCCCAAGCACTGCCCTCTATCATTACTGTGTTCCTCTACGTTTCCTGTTCTCTCTCCTTCCCCTGTGGGCCCCCCTGTTCTCTCTCCTTCCCCTGTGGGCCCCTTCCAAACGCTCCTATAGTCATTTACTGTAAGTCAAAAATTTGGTACTAATCTTTATATCTCAAAACACTCACACAGTTTTCAAGTTTATGGCTTTTTCCTCCACGTTCTTCTCCATCTTTCATAACAAATGTTCATCACTGCTTACATCTCCCACCTCCTTTCCAAGAGGCACCTTTCTGAGCTGCAACAAGTTATTCTAATCCTCTGCATCAGGAACAATCATCTTTCTTTTTTTCTCGGATTGTCCCTCTCACACATGTAAGGGGTACTCCAAAGCCAAACTCAACAGGCAACACAAAGTACTTAGTTGGCTTAATAACTACAGATAGGAGATAGTATTTACAATATGTTGTGATATTATGATGTTTGTGATGTTGTAATAGTATCTGAATGCTAAATATAATTACATTAACAATTTCCAAAATATTTTTCATTTACTTTTTTTGCACTCCTGACACTTTTATTTTTCCCCAGCTTCACTGAGTTAAATTGACAGACTTAATTATGATATATTTCAAGTGTACAAAGTGATGATTTGATATACATATACATTGTGAACGGACTCCCACAACTAAGTTAATTAATATTAATATATTCATCACTTCACACAGTCATGTTTTTTTTTGGTGAGAATGTTTAAGAACTATTCTCTTGGCAAGTTTCAGTTATAAAATATGGTATTATCACTATAATCACCATACTATACATTAGATCCTTAGAACTTATTCATCTTATTAATACAAGTTTGTACTCTTTTACCAGCCTCTTCCCATGCCCCTTACCTTCCAGCCCCTGGAAACCACCAAATTATTCTGTTTCTATGAGTTTAACTTTTTTCAATTTAATTCCACATATAAGTGATACCATGTCTTTCTGCCTGACTTATTTCACTTATCATAATACCCTCCGTGTTGTCACAAATGGGAAGATTTCCTTCTTTATTTAGGCTGATTAATATTCCAGTGTGTGTGTGTGTGACAATTTCTCTCTTAAAATTAACTAATTAATTGATTAGTTTTTGAGAGAGAGAGTGTGAGCAGAGAAGGGGCAGAAAGACAGGGAGACAGACAATCTTAAGCAGGTGCTATGCCCAATGTGGAGCCTGATATGGGGTTCAATCTCATGACCATGAGATCATGACCTAAGCCTAAACCAAGAGTCAGATGCTTAACTAAATGCCACCCACGCACCCCTGTGTCACATTTTCTTTATCCATTCATGCACTGGTAGACCCTTAGGTTGCTTCTATGTCTTGGCTATCATGAATAATGCTGCAATGAACATGGGAGTGCAGATATCTTTTTGAGATAGTGATTTCCTTTCCTTTGGATATGTGACCAGAAGTGGGATTTCTGGATCATACAGTAGTTCCATTTTCAATTTTTGAGGAACCTCCATATTGTTTTGTATTGTGGCTGCACAAATTTACTTTCCCCTCAACAGTGTGCAAGAGTTCCTTTTTTACCACATCCTCACCATATGTATTTATCCCTTTTTGATAATAGCCATTCCAACAGTTGTGAGGTGATATCCCATTGTGGCTTTGATTTGCATTTCCCTGATGTTTAGTGATGTTGAACACTTTTCATGTAATGGTTGGCCATATGGATGTCTTCATTGGAAAAATATTTGGATACTTTACTCATTTTAAAATTAGGTTACTTTTTTAATTTATTTAGTTATTTAGTTAGTTATATAGCTATTGAGTTGTATGAGTTTCTTGTATATTTTGTATATTAACCCCACACTGGATATGTGGTTTGCAAATATTTTCACTCATTCTATAGGTTACCATTTCATTTTGCTGATGGTTTCCTTTGCTGTGAAGAGCTTTTTAGTTTGATGTACTCCCACTGGTTTATTTTGTTTTTATTTCTTTTTCTTTTGGTATCAAATCCAAAAAATCACTGCCAAGACCAATGTCAAGAAGCTTACTCCTTATGTTTTTTTCTAGGTATTTTATGGTTTCAGGTCTTATAGTCAAGTTTTTAATTCATTGGGAGTTGATTTATGTGTATAGTGTAAGATAGGGGTCCAATTTAATTCCTTTGCCTATGGATATCCAGTTTTCCCAATATCATTTGTTGAAGAGACATTCCTTTTCTCATTGTGTAGTTTTGGTATCTTTGTCAAAAATTAATTGACCATATGTAGATATAGGTTTATCTGGGCCCTCTATTCTGTTTCATTGATCAATGTCTCTTTTTATGTCAATACTGTACTATTTTGATTACTATAGCTCTGTAAAATAGTTTGAAATCAGAATATATGATTCCTCTAGCTTTGTTTCTCTGGTTCAATATTGCTTTGGCTCTAGGTTATTTTTTTTTCTTTGTGGTTCCATACAAATTTGAGGATTGTTTTTTCGGTTTTGATGAAAAATGCCATTGGAAATTTGATAGGAATTATATTGAATCTGTAGATTGCTTTGGGTGATATGGACATTTAAAAAATCTTAATTATTTCAATCCATGAACACAAACCATCTTTCCTTTATTTGTGTCTTTTTAATTTTTTCTCCTCAATGTTTTATAGTTTTCAGTGTGAACATCTTTTACTTCCTTAGTTAAATTTATTCCTAAGTGTTTCACTATTTTTGATGCTATTGTAAATGGATTATCTTCTTCATTTCTTTTTCTGATAGTACCTTGTTAGTGATACAACTGATCTTTGTATATTGATTCTGTATCCTGCAACTTTACTAAATTAGGTTATTAGTTCTAACCATTTTGGGGGGTTTTCTACTAATGTTCATGTCATCTGTAAACAGACAGTTTTACTTCTTTTGCAATTTGGCTGCCTTTTATTTCTTTTTCTTGCCTAATTGCTTTAGCTAGGATATCCAGTCTTATGTTTCCAGTCCTAAGTGGCAAGAGTGGGTATCTTTGTCTTGTTCCCGATCTTAGGGGAAAAGCTTTCAGCTTTTCATTGTTGAATATGATGTCAGCTGTGGGCTTGTAATATATGACTTTTACGTTGAGGCACATTCCCTTTATACCTAATCTGTTGAGAGTTTTTATCATGAAAGGATGTTGTATTTTGTCAAATGCTTTTTATACATCTATTAAGATGATAATATGATTTTTATCCTTAATTTGAATATGGTAGATCACATTTACTGATTTGCAGTTGTTGAATCATCCATGTATCTCAAAAATAAATCTAATTGATCATAATGTATTATCCTTTTAAAATACTGTTGAATTTTGTTTGCTAATATTTTGTTGATTTTTTAAATCTATGTTCTTCAGGGATACTGGCCTGTAATTTTCCTTTCTTGTAGTATCTTCATCTGGCCTTGGTATGTTGGTACTTCATAAAATAAGTTTGAAAGTATTTCCTTTAATTGAAAGTATTTCCTTCTTTAATTCTTTAAAAGAGTTTGAAAAGGATTGGTATTAATTCTTTAAATGTTTGGTAGGATCCACCTGTGAAGGTATTTGGTCCTGCACTTTTCTTTGTGAGGAGGTTTTGGATTACCAATTCAATCTCCTTACTCATAATGGGCTTGTTCAGATTTCTAATGTATTCATTATCCTGTCTTGGTAGGTTGTGTGTTTCCAAGAATTTATCCATCCCTTTTAGCTTATCCAATTTGTTGCCATATAATTGTTCATTATAGTCCCTTATGATCCTTTTGTGTTTCTGAGGCATCCATTGTAATGGCTCCTCTTTCTTTCTGATTTTATTTATTTGAATCTTCCCTCTCAGTTAGTCCAGCTGATCTTTTCTTCTGCTTGATCTAGTGTGCTGTTGAAACCCTCTTTTGAACTTTTCAGTTTAATTATTGCATTCTTTACCTCTATGATTTCTGTTTGGTTCTTTCTTTCTTCTTTCTTTCTTTCTTTCTTTCTTTCTTTCTTTCTTTCTTCTTTCATCTTCTTTCTCTTTGTTGAAATTTTCACTTTGTTCATGCATTGCTCTCCTGACTTTGGACAACATCTTTACAAACATTGTTTTGAATTCTCTGCTGGATAAAACACTTAGCTCTGTTTCATTAAGGTCAGTTTCTGGAGATTCATCTTTTTCCTTTTTCTGAAACATATTCCTCTGTTTCTTCATTTTTCTTTCTTTGTGTGTGTGTGTGTGTGTGTGTGTGTGTGTGTTCGTTTCTGTGCATTAGATAAAACAGTCACTTTTCTCAGTCTTGAATGACTGTCCTCATTCAGGAGAAAAAACTCATCAGTCAGGCCAGCCCAAGCTCCTGGTTGCCTGTCAAACTTTGTGATTGTCCAACTGCTGTTCTTAGTGATTTCCAGTAGATCAGGATGTGCCAAGACCTGTCAGTGTCCCAGAGGTGTGGAGAATGCCCCCATGCCATGTAAGGCTCCCAGATATCTACTAATTGCCTCCCTTCAGCTCCCCAGTGCATGCCAGTTGGAAGCCCGGCCATCAGACAGTAGCTTGGGAAAGTCAGGATGTTAGATACACAGTCTAGTCCCTATCAGGGAGAAACTGGGAGCTGGGTATTTGGGCCTACATACCCTATGCTGAGTCAGAGGGAATAGCCAGGCTCTGAGACTGCTTTTGTACCCAATTACAACTGTTTCTGTGTTTTATGTGGTCCTTCAGCCTTGTGAATGCTATGACCTGTCAGCTCCCAGAGTTAGGTGATTTGGAGGCCAGGCCCTCAGACTGAAGTTCTAATGTGACAGGTAGATGTGTGGACAAAGTCTGTTATAGGGAGAATATGGAGACTTGGCTAAATTCTTGGAGTAAGCCCAGAAGAGATGGCAAGGAACATGCCCACCAGCGCTTTCAGTCTCCTAGGAGGATCTATCAACTCCCACATTCAAGGTGATTAGAGATTGGAACCTCAGGCAACAGCTTGGAAATTATGCAGTTAAGTCTTTTTCATGGAGAAACTAGGAGATGAGCTTTTCTTTTCCTTTTTTATCCTTCCTTCCTTCCTTCCTTCCTTCCTTCCTTCCTCCCTTTCTTCTCCTTTCTTATCCTTCCTTCCTCTTTCTTTCTTTCTTTCTTTCTTTCTTTCTTTCTTTCCCTCTCTCTTTCTTTTCTTCCTTCCTTCCTTCCTTCCTTCCCTCTTTCTGTCCCTTGGTTTTCTTTCTTTCTTTCTTTCTTTCTTTCTTTCTTTCTTTCTTTCCCTCTCTCTTTCTTTTCTTCCTTCCTTCCTTCCTTCCTTCCTTCCTTCCTTCCTTCCCTCTTTCTGTCCCTTGGTTTTCTTTCTTTCTTTCTTTCTTTCTTTCTTTCTTTCTTTCTTTCTTTCTTTCTTTCTTCTTTCCTTCCTTCCTTTCTTATCCTTTCTCATCCTTCCTCTTTCTTTTTTCTCTTTCTTTCTTTCTTTCTCTCTCTTTTCTTCCTTTCCTTCCCTCCCTCCCTCTTTCTTTCTCTTTTTCTTTTCTTTTCTTTCTTTCTTTCTTTCTTTCTTTCTTTCTTTCTTTCTTTCTTTTTTCCTTCCTTCCTCTTTCCTTATTTCTGTCTTTCTTTCTCTTTCTTTTCTTTCTTTCTTTCTTTCTTTCTTTCTTTCTTTCTTTCTTTCTTTCTTTCTTCTTTCTTCCTCTGCTCCCTCTTTGATAAACCTAGGAGGGACAGCTGTGGGAAGTGTTTGTGTGCCCATTTGAAAATTGTTTTTGTTTGTTTGTTTGTTTAACATGGTCCTATGGGACTTATGAATGCCTAACTCCATTGGCTATCAGAACTAGGTGATTTGGGGACCTGTCCTTCAGGTTGTAGCCTTATAAGTTGGGGCACTAGATGTGAAGTCCAAACTTCTCCTCAGGGGGAATCTGGGAGTTGAAAGTTCTCTCCTGATTGTAAGGCACTGTGCCTGGGGTAGGGTTTATGGTAAGAATGTATTTCAGCCTTTCCCACCCATTTTGATGTGGGTATTTTCTGTCACTTGATGTGTAGGAGTCACTCAACTAGTTTCTGGATATCTCTCAGAGTGAATTGATCTGTGTGTAGCTGTATACTTGGTACATCTGTAGGAGAAGAGAAAGTCAGGAACCTTCTATCTCACCATCTTGGTGAAATCCTTAGATGTTCCAAAATAACAAATCTTTATTATAGCATTTTTATTTGTTTAGGGATGGTTGCAATATAACTTCTTAATATAATCTGAGGTTTTTAAGCCTCTACTTATTTGTGTCTTATAAAATGAAGATAGTATAAAAATATTACAAATGATAACATATAGACATTGTTCTTTTAAAGATAAATATCATATAATATGCATTCTATTTTACTACATATCTAATATTACAAGCGTTATATTTAAACTTACTTTCTGACTCAATGTTTTACAAGTGTACTTGCTAAGATCATTGCTATCACATTTGTGAACTTCATTGTCTATTTTCAAAAACAGGATCACAACTTGCCTCTGAGCAACAGAGGATCACTTCTCACCCAGCTTTTAAAAATATTTACTAATATTTCTCATTGTATAATTTATATGCAGGACCCATATGTAGCTTTAAATAAAGTTGGAATGATAACATAGAATTTCATTCAAATTTTAAAAATAACCTATACCTAAAGTTAACATTTTTCTGATAAATATTAATACTTTATTACTCCATACTTTGTTGAGAAAGGATTGAAGACAACCTTTAAACTATGTTACTGTTAAAACTCTGTTGCCTCCATACAATTATATTTAGAATGCAGAAGCTGTGGATAACATTAATGTGAATGAAGAGAGCAGAAACCCCTTTATAAAATGCAAACAAGACTGGCAACTGGCCACATAATCAAGAGTTGGTTAAAAGGAAATTTTTCTTAAATGTACACTATACTCAAAATATTTAGTTTTTATTTAAAATAGAAAAATTGCATTGGTGATGTGAACCTAAGTTCCTTTCTTTGCAGACTGTAATTCAAAATCGATTCTTATTCCCTTTGTGCATTTGCTTTGTTTCTACAGGATTTTAGTTTCCCTAAAAAGATTCTTAAAATACAGGGAAACTGTTACATCTTTATTCCTTCAATAATTATATTCAAAAACTCCCCAATTTAAAGGTAAATTCACAATTTTAATGATTATACAAATAAATCTTTGCGTCTCTCTATATATGTAAAACACTGTTCTTATTTCATTCAGAAAATAAAACAATAATTACAGTTTATTCTTTGAGACATATAATAATTTTTTCAAAGTTTCTATTGGAGACTTCCTACATCTATTTTCCTTTTTTTTTTTTTTTTCTATTTTGTTTTCCTAAAATTTAAATTGTAAAGTTCCTACAGGATTATAGAAAATTTATGAATAAGGGAAAGGTAGCTGCTTTTCCAGAACCAAATGAAAGAATGCCTTGATTGTTTGTTTTACTTACTAGTATTTTCAGGTGATGAGTTGTATATCTTGTTTTATGTTTTTACCTAACATTAAATCACAAACATTCTCATATTTTTATGTAGCCTTTACACTGTTATGTGTCTTTGCTGCAAGAGTCCAATGAAAAGAAATAGCACAGTTTATCTAACTGCTTCCCTATTCAACATATAGCTTATTTTAAACTTTTAGAGAACATAAATAATACTGCAATGAAAATATTTACCATGTAACTTTACTCCTTTTTAGGAAAATAAAAACACATATCTCTAAGATAAATTCCCAAAAGTGGAATTAATTGTGCAAAGGATATGAAGCTTTCATGGTTTTTAATATTTACTACTTTTGTCACAGTAGATTTATATCTGTAAAATATAGTGCCACATATAGGGCTTTATGTATAAAACTCTATAAGAGAGTAGATACATTTTATAATGTGCAGTGGAAGAAATAAATACATAAAATATAATTTTGTATTTTTGATAACACAAGAGAGATGGAAAAATACAAGGACGTAGAGAATTTAGTTGTAGTACTGTTTAACACAGCTGCCGGCACAATAAATTTCAATTTGTTCCAATCTTTACCAGCATTGGATGTTAATTTTATGTTTTGTTAGTTTAAAAAGTTAAAATGCACTTAAATACATAGTTAATATAATTTAATTTATGTTTATAGGTATATTCATAAAGGGTACAACATAGGAAACACAATAGGATATTTAACATAAAATCAGGGTAACATTTCCTCCTAGGAGGGAGGTTGTAGGAATGAGATGTCATCAGAGAGGGGTAATATAGGGTACCCGTAGGCCTCCATTTCTTCGCTTTGTGTATTCAGCATCTAAATTGTTTTTATCATTCACTAAACAGTATAGATATATTTTATGCATGATTTTGCATATATGATCTTTTCCACAATAAAAATAACTTTTAAATTAGATGCACAGATAATAGCCCACCATTCTTACCATGGGTTTGCTTTGCCAGTATGCACTAAGGCGGTGGTAGTTAATTATGAGCATGCATAATGAATGATGACTCACCCATCCCCTGTGGGTGAGCATCATGCAGCCCTTCCTGTAGACAGGAGGTCTCATCAGCACATTGATCCACACCTTCCTTCAGAAGATCACCTCAGGCCAGAGACACTAGTTGTCCCTGTATCTCCCGCCCTCAGCAGCATAATCTCAGGAACTTTCCTTTCCTATCTAAGTGGTAGCAACTTGTTCTTTATCACGAAAAAGTTATGTTACTTTCCTTACTCATTAATAGTGAAAGAAAAAAACAATTTTATATCAGGAAAAGATATGAATTAGAAAAAAGAAAAAATAACAAGAAAACATGTAGGCACTTGCAGACAGAATGTGTGCAACCCTGCAGATCTCCACTGCAAAGCCTTCCCAGCCAGTCAGCAAATTACAAGAACCACACTGTCAACACTAAAGTCCTGCTGCTGATGTGTAAGAGGCCAGACTTTTGTGAATGTTTCTTACCAACTCACTCGTGTAAATCAGAACACTTATTCTGATGAATATGCCAACTACATTTCCACTTTTTGGTTAAAATCTGTATCATGCATGTCCTTGCACTGTGACTGCACCATTGCCACTCCTGTATTATGTTTAGTTTCACTGAGGTCATTCATTGCATTACATTGAGATCCTCAAGCAGTGAGAAAAAATCTTACTTGCTAATATTCAGTTTCCTTAAAGAAAGTAGGAATTCTTTTTTTAGGCTCAACAACTCACTATTAGAAAAGTAAAGGGAGTGATGTCAGCAAGATGAACATAGGTTGTTCCTGATTTCACTCCTCATCACAAGAACAATGAACATTTATTTAAGAAAAACACACCACTGAGAGAACCTTAGAACATGGAAGTAAGCTGAAGCATCCCCCTCTACCACAGAGATTAAGACAGACTGCATTAAAAGGATAAGGTAAGTGGCTACATGTTGACTACATTGCCTCTCCCTCAGGGCACCACCATGTGGAGTGGTCTTCCCTGAACTTCCAGTTCCTCTAGTGGGAAGAGAAAGCCCAGGGGGGATAACCAGCTCCCACCCCCAGCACTGTGGGTCACTCTGTGGGAGCCCCTACTCTGATCTCACACCAGAGGGAATGCAGGGGAATCTGTGGGGCTCAACCTCTTGGAATCTGACTGTGACTGAGAAGAAGGGAGGGGCTTGCAATAATCAGTACTTGGATCTTGGCAGACAGAGTTCATACCTTCAGGGCCCAAGTAATAATCCCAACCATCAATTTTGTTCATCATCAGAACACGTCAGGGGTACACTCTGACCAGAGAACTCAGCAGGGTATAGATCTGCCTGATTCAGATCCTCAAATGAGGAGTTTTCTTGGCCCTAAAGCCCAGTTTGCCCACACCCAAGCAAAGAGTTAAATCACAGCCTTACCCACTGTGGAGAGTGTCTCCTGATCCCACATGACCAGAAGAACATGGTGACAGTTCCTGGAGGCAGTGTGACCCAGCAGTGCTTGAGCTGAGAGGTGGGTGAAGAGAGCTGACAGCCCCCTGAATAAAGTCAGTACTGGCTATGGAGTATTCCCATGCTACACACAAGTACAAGTATTAATTTATAGCCAAGACCGAGGGTAGCTCCTGGCTGCTCCTATCCAGAGAGCCTGTTTGGGAAATTGAGAGTAGCCTGCAGTGACCCTTACCCCTCCCACCCAGACAAGGAAGCTGAGACACAGACCCACCTACTGTGGCAAGTGCCTTCTGGCTCCATCTGACCAGAAGGGATGGCAACAACTCCTGAAAGCTATGTGACCCAGCAGCATTCAAGCTGAGAGGCAGACAGAACCAATAATGTGCAGAGCAAAGCCAGTGGCCCTGTTCAATGAGAGAACTTTGAGTGCAGTTCAACTTGAGTTAAGGCAACAAATAAAGAGCTTTCCCCATTTTAGAGCTACTTCTCCCACTGTACCTAGGCAGGGAATCTAATTAGTAGCTCTCTTCATCACTGAATACAGCCTTTAGCCTGTCCAATCAGGAAACCTAACCAGAGCATGTGGGAAGCTGGATAATCCATTCAATTGCCCTTAAACAGAGAACACAGCTGTGGCTTCCATCATCTGCAGAGCAAAACTGGTGGACTCACCTGACCAAGGAATTCAGTGCACTCTTTGGACTGATTCAAGTTCTCAAACATTGAGCTGCATAGGCACTGGGTCTCATCCTGTTGCCCCCCAGGGCAGGGAGGCTAACTCATAACCCCATCTATTACTGAATATAGTACCCAGTCCTGAGTATCTAGTAACCTGATCAGAAATCCAGGCAACCACAAAGCTCATGCTACAGCCTCTTGGTAGAGAATCAAGCCAGCAGTCCTATCTAACTGTTCTCAGACAGAGGCAAAACACTCATCCTCATCCTCAGAACCCAACTAGTTGACTCACCTAAAAACAGACCATAACATCAGGCCCCATCTATACAAGGACAATACCAGAAGACACATCCAAAAATCCAAATAGCTGACTGGTGAAAAACTGCCCCTGACAAAGCAAACCTGTAAAGTCTAGAAGAGGAACCTGATTATTCAAATACATAGATATCCGTGTAAGGAATTAAAAAGCATGAAAAATCAGGTAAATATGACACCAGGAAAGGAAACTTATAAAGGTCCAATAACTGACCCTAAAGAAATGGAGGTCTATGAATTGGCAGACAAAGACTTCAGAATAACCTTCTTAAGGAAGGTTAGTGAACCACAAGAAAACACAGACAACTAAAATAAATTAGGAAGACAAGGCATGAACAAAATGAGAAGTTCGATAAAGAAACAGCAACGATCAAAAAACAACAACAAAAACAAATAGAAATCCTAGAGTTGAAAAATATAAAAATTGACATGAAGAATTCAATAGTTTCAAAAGTATACTTGACCATACAGAAAAAAAGAATCAGCAACTGGAGGATAGGACATTAGAAACTACCTAGTTAGAGAAGCAAAAAGAGAAAAATTTAAAGAGAGTGAAAAAAGCCTATGGAAATTATGGGACACAATGAAATTAAATAATTTCTCATTATAGGAAATCCAAAAAAGTGAAAAAGACACAGAAAGCATATTTAAGGCAATAATGTCTGAAAACTTCCAAAATTTGGAGATAAATGGACATACAGATCCATGAGCCCAAAAGATTCCAAATATGTTGAACCCAAATAGGGCTATACTGAGACCATTATAATTAAATTGTCAAAACTGAAAGGCAAATAAATAATTTTAAGTGCATTAAGAGAAAAAGAGAACTTACATAGAAGGAAATCTCTATAAGATTGTTGCTGGATTTCTCAACGGAAACTTTTCAGGCCAGGAGAGAATGGGATAACATATTCAAAATTTTGAAAGAAAACACTGTCAACCAAGAATTCTATACATGGCAAAACTGTGTTTCAGAAACAAAGGAGAAATCACGATTTTCCCAAACCAACAAAAGCTGAGGGAGTTGATTACCCCTAGACCTGCCTTTCAAGAAATATGCAAAAGGGACTTCTTTGAGTGGAAGTAAAATAATGCTAATTAACATCATAAAAATTTTAAAATAACTAGTATGAATCTCACTGGTAATGGTAAATATATAGTTACAGTTAGATTCTGCAATATGGTAATAGTGGTACATAACTCACTTAAACTCTAGTTTAAAAGAAAAAAAGTGAACATAATAAAAATAACCATAACTTTAATAATCTGTTATTAGTTACACAATACAAAAATCATGTAAATTTTAATAGCAATATACTAAAATGTGGGGTGGAGGAGAAGTAAAATGTAAAGTTTACAAATTCTATTGAAGTTGAGTTGCTATCAGTTTAAAATAAGTTTCTCTAAATTTAAGATATTTTATGTAAGCTTCATGGTAATCACAAGGGAATATCATAGAATTACACAAAAGAACATGAAGAAGTCAAAGCATATTGATATCAAAAGACATCAAAACACAAAAAAAGACAGCACAATTAGAAACTAGGAGCAATGGATCTACAAAACAACCAGAAAATAATAAACAAAATGTCAATAGTAAATGCTTAACTATCAATAATTATTTTAAGCATAAACAGTTTAATTCTCCAGTTAAAAAGCAAAGAATAGCTGAATGGACCAAAAAATATCCAACCATATGCTTCTGCCTGTAAGAGACTCACTTTAGCTTTAAAGACATACATAACCCGAGAGTGAAGGGATGGAAAAAGACATCTGAAGCACATGAAAAGCAAAAACAGCAGGAGTAGCTATACTTATATAAGACAATGTAGACTTGAACCTAAAAATGATGAACAGACAAAGATGTCATGATATAATGATAAAGGGGTCAATACATCAATAAGGTAAAACAATTGTAGATATTTATGCACCCAACATTGAGGTACCTAAATACATAAAGCAAAAACTAAAAAAAACTAAAGACAGAAATAAACAATAATACAATAATAGTTGGGGGCTTTAATATCCCACTCCCAATGATAGATAAATCATTCAGAGAATCAATAAGGAAACTGATTTGAATACTATAGACCAAGTGGACCTAACATATACAGAACATTCTATCCAACAATGGCAGGATACACATTCTTCTAAAGCACACATGAAACATTTTCTAGGATGGATCATATGTTAGGCCACAGAACAAGTCTTAAAAATTTAAGAACATTGAAATCATACCTAGTAACTTCTATGACCAAAATGGCATGAAACTAGAAATTAATAACAAGAGGAAAATTGGAAAACTCACAAAAACATAGAAATTAAACCACACTTTCCTGAAAAACCAACAGATCAGAGAATAAATTAAAGGGAAATGAAAAGTTTCTTGAGACAAATGAAAATAAAAACACAACATACCAGAATTTGTGAGATTTGGCAAAAGTGGTTCTAAAAGGGAAGTTTATAGAAATAAAAATCTATAATGTACATTAAGGAGGAAGAAAAAGTTGAAACAAACAACATAACTCTATGCCTTAAGGAACTAGAGAAAAAAGAACAAACTGAACGAAAATTATAAGAAGAAAGAAAATGATAAAGATTAGAGCAGAAAAGACCTACAATAGTATGTTAACAGCTTTATTTGTAAAACCAAAAATTCTCTTTGGATTTCTTTTGGTTAGCAAAAGACAGATACTAATGTAGGTCTTTCATAAAAGCAAAGTGGTAATGCAAACTTTCAGAAAGTAAGGAATACGTGCGCAAGTAAGGAATGCAGTAATCATTAATCAATTATCAAATTGAATTGAATCAATAATCAAAAATATCCCAACAAAGCAAGCCCCAGGACCAGTTGGCTTCACTGGTGAATTCTGCCAATCGTTTAAGGAAGAATTAATATCAGTCCTTCTCAAATTCTCCCAAAAACTAGAAGAGGAAACATTCCCAAACTCATTTAATAAGGTCAGCATTATACTGATACCAAAACCGGAAAAATACACTAGAATATAAAAACTACAGGCCAATATGTAATGAATATAGATGCAAAACTTCTCAGGAAAATACTAACAAACCATTTCAGCATCAGCTAAAAATATTATTCACCATAATGACCATGATAAGTCAGATCAGACTTAGCTCTGAGATACAAGGATGGTTCAATAGATGAAAGTCAATCAATGTGATACATCACATTAATAGAATGAATGAAAAGAATTGTATGATCATTTCACTATTTGACATCCATTCAACATCCATTCATGATTTTAAAAAAACCCTTTACAAATTACAAATTAGGCATAGAATTAATATAAAATATATCTCAACATAGTAAAGGCCATATGTGACAAGCAGGGAGCTAATGTCACACTCAATGGTGAAGGCTTGAAAGCTTTTCCTCTAAGATCAGGAACAAGACAAGGGTGTCCACTCTTACCATTCCTATTCAACATCATACTAGAAGTACTAGCTAGAGCAAGCAGCAAGTAAAAGAAATAAAAGCTTTCAGAATTGAAAAGGAAAAAGTAAAATTGTCTTTATATGCAGATGAAATGATTTTATATATAGAAAATCCTAAAGACTCAACCAAAAAAAAAAAGTGTTAGATTTAATTAATATATTCAGTAAAGTTTTAGGATACAAAATTAACACACAAAAATCAGTGCTGTTTAAAAAATTGAATACATTAAAAATGAATTTTTTGAAAAACAAAGAAATTGATATCATTTATAATGAAATACTTAGGAATACAATAAATTATATAAATGATACCATTTATAATAAAATACTTAGGAATAAACTAAGAAGGTAAAAGATCTCTACTCTGAAAATTGTAAGACATTGATGAAATAAATCAAAGATATAAATAAATGGAAATATATTCATTGTTTATGGATTGGAAAAACTAATATTGTTAAAATGTCAAAACTACTAAGAGTCATCTATAGATTTAATACAATCCCCATCAATATTCCAATGGCATTTTTTTTTAATGAAAGTAGAAAAACCACTTTGAAAATTTATGTACAAAAGACCCTAAATAGGGGCACCTGGGTGGCTTAGTTGGTTAAGCGTCCAACTTCAGCTCAGGTCGTGATCTCACGGTTTGTGAGTTCCAGCCCTGCATCGGGCTCCATACTGAGTTCTGAGCCTGGAGCCTGCTTCAGATTCTGTGTCTCCCTCTCTCTCTCTCTGCCCTTCCCCTGCTTGTACTCTGTCTCTATCTTTCTCTCTCTCTCAAAAATAAATAAACAATAAAAATTTGAAAAAAAATAGTCCAATAATTTCTGTGAAAGAAGAAAAAAACTTCCTGATTTCAAGCTATTACTATAAAGCTATAGTCACCAACAGATACCTCTTTTATTCAGGGGAAGATGGTGGAGTAGGACAGTAGGTTCAGCTCATCCCATGGATACAACTTGATAACACTCGCACCAGTGTACATAACCAGAAACTACCCAAAGACTGGCAGAATAAATTTTACAACTAAATGTAGAGAAGAGCCACATATAAGAGGGTAGGAAGGGCAGAGACCCAGTCAGGAAATGAATGAAATCTCAGGACTAGTCACAGGAGGGAAGGATGCTGCAGGAACAGAGAAGGGACAGAAACATACTCCTACACCAGGGAGTCTACATGAGGATAAAGAATCTCCATAACATTCGGCTTTGAAAACCAGAGGAGCCAAATCCAATGAATTCTTACCACCAGTGGGTTGCAAGAACTGGAGTTTAAAAAAATCAGCGGGCTCAGCTATGGGAGAGCCAGGAGGGTGAGAGGAAACTGAGTCTTCAACTTAAAGAGATAGCACAAACAGCCCACAGAGATACAGCATAGAAGAAGCAGTTTGAAAGGTGCCTGGGGGCAATTAGGAAGGAGAGTTATTTACTAATCTCAGAGAATGTTCCAGAGGGACAGAAGTGACTGAGGAATTCCTATAGGATCAAAGAAACTGGCAGTCACCATTTTCCTCCCCCACCCCACAGCTAAAACACCCTGCCACCTACCTAACTTGCCAGCATTGCCAAGCCCACCCCCCAACACCTGTGCTGTGTTTCTGCCAATCAAACCCTCCAGACAGCCTACCTACCTCTGGGGGCTGCAGGGCCCCTCCCACAGAGGACCAGGGGTGCACAAAACTGGCTAGTAACTGCTACCCCACTGTCCCCACCCCATGCTATGGCTTCAGTGGATCTGCCTCCCTAACATGCTCTGTCAGAGCCCACACACGGTGGTGCCACAGGCCTAGCAATGTGGAAGGAGTCCTTTGAGTGGCCACCACTACTCCAAAGTAACCCCTGCCCTGGGGAGAGGGGAAGATAACCATACACACCAGTCAGACTATGTATGGCCCCAGTAGTAGAGTGGCAGCAGGCAACTCTGTGACTACAGGCTCTGCCTACCAATGAAAACTTCTCCAAGGACAGCACAGAGAAAATTCCCTGCAGTTCCACACTATCGCATTTCTAACAAATGCCTGGTCTGACTCAAGTCATGCTCAAGGCAGCCCCAGACTGGTCCACTAACAACATGTACCAAACACTGCCCACAGTAGGCAAAGAGAGTCATTGTAGATGACTGGTCTGAAGGAAAAAACAGCTCAGCCACAATAGCACAGGCATCACACATAGGAGACACCCCTGAAGTGCCAGGTTCTGAGGAACAGGGAACACTGCACAGCAGGGCACAGCAGGGCATGACAGGACCTCTTCTTCATAAGGCCGTTACTTTCAAGTGCAGGAGTAGTTGTCTTTCCTGACACACAAAAACAGGCACAGAGAGTCACAAAAAGAGGAGATAGAGAAATATGTACCAAGTAAAGAACAAGACAAAATTACATCAAGAGGCATAAGTGAAATGGAGATAAGTAAAATGCCTGATAGAGAAATTAAAATAATGATCATAAAGATACTCACTGGATTTGAGAAAAGAATGGAGAACATCAATGAGACACTTATAAATAAAATTTTTAAAAAGAACCAGAGATGAAGAACACAATAAATGGAATTCCAATAAATGGGGTAACAAATGCACTAGATGGAATAAATAGTAGATTAGACAGAGGAAAAGAATGAATCAGTGACCTAGAGGACAGAGTGATGAAAAGGAATCAAGCTGAACAAGTGACAGAAAAAAAATTATGCAAAATGAGAACAGATTTAGGGAACTCAGTAATGCTTCCAAGCATAATAACATTCACATTAGAGGGATTCTAGAAAAAAAAAGAACAAGAAAAGGGGGTGGAAAATTTAGTTGAAGAAATCATAGCTGAAAACTTCCTGCATCTGGGAAAGGAAACAGAAATCCAGATCCAGGAGGCACAGAGATCCCCCCAAAAAATCAAGACAAGGAAGTCCACAGCAAGACACATAGTAATTAAAATGACAGAAAGTAGTTGATAAAGAAATAATTTTAAAGAAGTAAGAAGGGGGGGAGAAAGTAGTCACATACAAGGGGAACCTCATAAGGCCATGAGCTGATTTTTCAAGAGAAACTTTGCAGACCAGAAGGGAGTGGAATCAATATATTCAAGGTGCTGAAAGAAAACAACCTGAAGCGAAGAATATTCTACCCAGTCAAGCTATCATTCAGAATAGATGGAAAGATAAAGAGTTTCCCAGACCAACAAAAGTTACAGGAATTCATGGCCCTACAAGAAGTGTTAAAGGGGACTCTTTGAGTGGAAAGGAAAAACCATAAGCAAGAATAAGAAAAGTAGGAAGACAAAAGGAGTAAAAATAAGTATATCTGCAAAAATCAGTCAAGGCACTCACAAAATAAAAGAATGTAAAGTATGACACCATATACCTAAAACATGGGGAGGAGTAAAGAATTTAAGAACTTAAGCGACCATGAACTCAATATAGACTGTTAATAGAGAAGATATTGTATATAAAATGAATGGTAACCACAAATCAAAACCCAGCAATAGATATGCAAAAAATGAAGAGAAAGGAATCTAAATATATCACTAGAGAAAGCAACTTATTGTGACAGAAGGGAATAAGGGCAGAAAGGAAGACAGAAGAACTACAAAACCAATCATAAAACAAGTAGCAAAATGACAATAAATACATACAGATCAATAATTCCTCTGAATGTAAATGGACCCAATGCTCCAATCAAAAGACATAGGGTGATGGAATGGACAAAAACAAGACTCATCCATATGCAGCCTACAAGAGATGCATTTCAAACTTGAAGATACATGCAGATTGAACTTGAAGGGATGGGAAGAATTTATCATGCAAATGGATGTGAAAAGAAAACCAAGGTACTAATACTTACATTGGACAAAGAGATTTTTAAATAAAGTCTGTAACGGAGACAGAGGACACCATAAATCACTCAGGAACAATCCAACAATAAGATGTAACAACTGTAAATATTTCTGCACACAACATGAGAGCACCCAAATACTTAGAGTATTTAATAACAAACATAATGGAACTAATCGATAATAATACAATAATAATAGGAGACTTGCACACCCCACTTACATCAATGGACAAACCATGCAAACAAAAATCAACAAGGAAACAGTGGTTTTGAATGATATATTGGACTAGATGGATTTAACAGATGTATTCAGAACATTCCAACCTAAAACAGCAGAATACATGTTCTTTTCAAGTGCACATGGAACATTCTTAAGAATAGAACACATACTGGGACAAAAAACAAGTCTCAGCAAATTCAAAAAGACCAAAGTCAGTCCACGCATCTTTTCTGACCACAATACTATGAAACTAGAAGTAATCCTAAAATTTGTATGGAACTACAAAAGACCCTTAATCCAGAATCAAAATTCCTGATTTCAAGTTATACTACAAAGCTGTAGTATTCAAAACAGTATGGTATTGGCACAAAAATAGACATATAAATCAACAGAACAGAATAGACATCCCATAAATAAATCCACAAGTATATGGTCAGTTAATCTTTGACAAAGGAAGCAAGAATATCTGATGGGAAAAAGTCTCCTCATCAAATGATGCTGAAAACACTGGACAGCTGCATGCAAAAGAATGAAACTGGACCACTTTCTTACACCATACACAAAAATTAACTCAAAATGGAGTAGAAATGTAAATGTAAGACCTTAAGCCATAAACATTCTAGAAGCGAGCACAGGCAGTAATTTCTCTGACTATAGCTGTAGCAACATTTTTCTAGATATGTCTCCTGAGGCAAGGGAAATAAAAGCAAAGATAACTGTATTAGGACTACATCAAAATAAAAGCTTCTGCCCAGCAAAGGAAAGAAAAATCAACAAAACTAAAAGACAGTCTACTAAATGAGAGAGAATATTTGCAAATGACATATCCAATAAAGGGTTAGTATCCAAAAAATATAAATACATGATACAACTAAACACCTAAAAATCAAATAATCTAATTTAAGAGTGGGCAGAAGACATAAACAGACATTTCTCCAAAGAAGACATTCAGGTGGCTAAGAGACATACAAAAAAGATGCTCAATATCACTCCTTATCAGGAAAATGCAAATCAAAACTACAATGAGATATCACCTCACAGCTGTTAGGATTGCTAAAATGAAGAACTCAAGAAACAAGTGTTGATGAGGATGTGGAGAAAAAGGATCCTCGTGTACTGCTGGTGAGAATGCAAACTGGTACAGCCGTTGTGGAAAACAATATGGAGTTTTCTTTAAAAAATTCAAAATAGAACTACCCTACAATCCAGTAAGCACACTAGTATTTACCCAATAATACAAAACCCCTAATTTGAAAGGATTATACACTCTTATGTTTATTGCAAAATTACTTACAATAGCCATTTGAAGTAGCCAAGTGTCTGTCTATAGATGGATACAGAAGATTCACTATATATATATATATATATATATATATATATATATATATATATATATATAAAATGGAATATTAAGACATAAAAATAATGAAATCTTGCCATTTACGATAACATGGATGGGGATAGAGAGTAATGCTAAATGGAATAAGTCAGTCAGAGAAAGACAAATACCATATGATTGCACTCACCTTGTGGAATTTAAGAAACAAAACAAATGAGCAAAGGAACAAAAGAGAGAGAAACCAAGAAACAGACTCTTTTTAAAAATTTTTAAAAATGTTTATTTATTTTTGAGACAGAGAGACACAGAGCATGAATAGGGAAATGGTGGGGGGAGCACAGAATCCAAAGTGGGTTGCAGGCTCTGAGCTGACGGCAGAGCCCAACATGGGGCTCGAACCCACAAGCTGTGAGATCATGACCTCAGCCAAAGTGAGACGCTTAGTGAACTGAGCCACCCAGGAGTGCCCCGAGAAACAGACTCTTAAGTATAGAGAACAAACTGATGGCTACCACAGGGGAGGTGGGTGCAAAAATGGGTGAAATAGCTGACAGGTGTTAAAGAGTACACTTATTACAAGGAGCACTGAGTAATGCATAGAATTGTCGAATCATGATATTATATACCTGAAACTAATAGAACACTGTATTTTAACTTCACTGGAATTAAAATGAAAAAATTTTTAAAAGCTGTAGTTATCAAAAGAGTATGGTTCTAGCATAAAAATAGACAGGGGCGCCTGGGTGGCTCAGTCGGTTGGGCGGCCAACTTCGGCTCAGGTCATGATCTCGCGGTCCGTGAGTTCGAGCCCCACATCGGGGAGCACATTACAAGGAGCACTGAGTAATGCATAGAATTGTCGAATCATGATATTATATACCTGAAACTAATAGAACACTGTATTTTAACTTCACTGGAATTAAAATGAAAAAATTTTTAAAAGCTGTAGTTATCAAAAGAGTATGGTTCTAGCATAAAAATAGACAGGGGCGCCTGGGTGGCTCAGTCGGTTGGGCGGCCAACTTCGGCTCAGGTCATGATCTCGCGGTCCGTGAGTTCGAGCCCCACATCGGGCTCTGTGCTGAATCAGCTTCAGATTCTGTGTCTCCCTCTCTCTCTGACCCTCCCCCATTCATGCTCTGTCTCTCTCTGTCTCAAAAATAAATAATAAACGTAAAAAAAAAATTAAAAAAAAAAATAGACAACCAGTGGAACAAAATCAAGAGCCCAGAAATAACCCCAAGTGTGTATATGGTCAACTAGTATTTGACAAGGGAGCCAAAGATACTCAATGGACAAAAGACAATCTCTTCACTAAATGGTGCTGTGATAACTGGAAGTTCACATGTAAAGAATGAAACTGGACCCATATCTTACACTACTCACAAAAGGTAACTCAAAATGGGGAGGAGAATTGAAGAAAGATAGTGAAAATGTACAAATTTCCAGCTGTAACATAAATAAGGACTAGGAATGTAGTTTATAGTATGATGACTATGGCCAATACTGCTTTATGATCCAGGAAAGTGGCAAGGAGAGTAAATCCTAAGTTATCATCAGAAGGGTAATTTTTTCCCATTTTTCCTTTCTTTTCTTATTGTATGGACACGGGAAAAAGAATGCTAGTTGAACCTGTTGTGGTAATCGTTCCACAATATATATAAATCAAAGCATCATGCTGCATGCCTTAAACAATGATGTATATCAATTATTTCTCAATAAAACTGGGGCAGGGGTAGTATTTATCAACCTAATACACTTCCCCAAATCTGCTGCAGATTACAGATGCTATTTATAGAGTCAGAAAATATTTATGAAAGTATTTTGAAATCAGAAGAGGCAAGGAAAAATTATTCACAAAGTTGTATCCTATCTGTTCATCCATTTATTTAAATATTTATTGGTCACCTATTATTTCCAAAGTGATGAAAGGACACAAATTCCACAAAACAAAACAGAAGATCCCTTTCATACTTCATAGAAGAAAAAAAAAAAGAGTTACAGATGAAAAAAATGGTCTACCCAAACATTTTTCTACAGATGAGTAGCTGAAGTGTTTTGCTCTGAAAAGATATGCCTTTCTTCAGTGAAATATTTTTTTAATTTTATTAAAATGCTAATAAAAACATTTCAGGATAGAGCTGGCAATGTTTCTGCAATGATGTAGATATTAGCGCTGAAAACTGTGGTGGCCTCAGAATGAAAATGAAAATCTCCAAGCAACAATATCTTGGCAACACGGTGCTGATGGTGATTTTATTGTTTATAGAACGATAAAATTCTTGTGCATATACAGGCAAACACAAAACATACCAAGAGCAGCTCTTGTGCAGTGGAACTCTTTGGAAACTCTGACATTAGGAGAAGAGGCTAGTACTTAATGAAAATTACATTTTGCATTGAGTGATGTAATATGCACTACTGTGCATACATATATATAGTAACTTGATGCCTTCCATTCACACTCAAAGGCTTGAAAACAAGAATAATAACTTGAAGTGATTGCAAAATATCAATGAGAATACATATAATTTTATGTAAGCAGGTGTAGAGATAGAATTCTTAATCAGTGTTAAGGCAGCTGCACACACTATAAATTTATGGCCAGAGATTTATACTTGACAAAATGTTTCCCAATGGAGCACCTTAAAGGTCATTTTCTGGGGGCACCTGGGTGGTTCAGCCCGTTAAGCATCAGACTTTGCCTCAGGTCATTACCTCTCGATTCCTGAGTTTGAGCCCCGCACTGGGCTCTCTGCTATCAGCGTGGAGCCCCCTTCAGATCCTCTGTCCCCTTCCCGCTCTGCCCCTCCCCTGCTGGTGCTGGCTCTCTCTCTCTCTCTCTCAAAAATAAACATTTTCTTAAAAGTCATTTTCTGAATTAAACATGTTATTGTTTTCCTAATAAAAGGAAATAAAAATAATAGAGTAAGGAGAAGACATTTCTGTATATTTAGAGCAGAATCTCTGGAGGCAAAGAGAACCCTTGGAAGTAAAGACTCAGGAAACAGTCTCACATTACTGGTCTTGGGGCCTTTCATCTCTCCTTCTTAGCACTAACATAAGAGCCACTGAGAGCCCTGGGTCTAAAAATGACTTTTTAAAAAGTTTGATGCTTACTAATGAGGGAATTCCTATATGTACCTGATAGCATTTATTTGCATTATCAGAAGAAACACCAGCTGGGAATAAACAGGTACACAGTCCTATTCTAAACCATTTCAAGCTTTTTAGGCTAGTAAAAGTTATAAACATATTTCATTCTAATAACTGGAACCCAGTTCTTGTCTCAAAAGTACTAAGTAGCTAAATGTGGGAGATAGAATTATGCCTGCATTAAAAAATATCTAGGATTTTTAAAATAAACAACCTTAATATTTGTATTTAAACATACACAAATTAATGTGCTTTCTGGAGCCCAATATTTTTTAATATCCCTTGTTTTTTAACATAGTGTCTAATAAATTTGGCATTAGAGTCATCTTAGCTGTTTGCCAACTAGAATATTATTGCAGAGTTTTAATAAATGTTTTATAAGTCAATATCCTTCATTTGTGGCATATTTCCTTTGGAGAAGGAACAACAATAAAAAAGTTACCAGTACCCAGGAAAAGGAAGTAAATTTATTTTTGTTGTTGTATATCTTAATTGTTTGTATATTTTGTTTACCATGTTAAACTAGTTACAAGCTATTTCCTGCTTTCAAGGAAGTTTGGTACCTTTGAAATCATCAAAGGTCTTCTGTGTCTCTTGGGTACCATTTAAAAACTCACTATTTTGTAATTAATTTTGAGAGTTTCTTAATAAATGGTTCTAAGTGCCTAAGGGCCTCTTCCCATTAGAGTCATCGACTAGGGAAAAAGCCTATCAAAATACAGAATATCTGAAGTGGTCATTGGTTTGTATGGATACCAGAAGAAACGATACATTATTTTACATGAGCATACATGCACGATTATCTGAAATATTAATCGCCTGATAATAATAATGATGATTTGGTACATTAGAATAGCCACAGCATAAATTTCACTAATATTTTTGTAGTATTTCGCTATATTAAATCTTGAACAGTTGGAATTTTCCTCCTTTTGGCTAGCTGATTTACTAAGTCTCAATAGACAGATGCCACTCTGAATTGAACATTAGTGGGAGAGGTGTCCGTAGCCCTGACTTTGAAGTTATAGTTGCCCAAAGGCAAAGTCTTGGTGGCATAACTGTTCCAAGGGCAGTGCACACCTGAACTAGATAACTATTTGACCTTTGCATCTAATACTAAGACCAAATGGCTCCCCAATTTCAGAGAAAACACAGAACATTTTTTCACAAGCCATTTTAATACACGTGGATTCATTAGATTTGCTGTTGGTAAGGGATCTTAGAGATGTAAATAACTGGCCTAAGTTTACCCCCAAAAAGCAATAGAACACACCCATTAATAGCAGAGCTATTGTTAAAACTTTGGTTTCTGGTCTGCCTATCCAGTAGGGTTTCACGACTGTCTCATTTGGTACGGTTTATCTTTTTTTTTTTCTTAATGTTCGTTTATTTTTGAGAGAGAAAGAGAGAGAGCAGGGGAGGGGCAGAGAGAGAGAGGAGAAGACATGGAAACCAATGCAGGCCCCTGGCTCCGCGCTGTCAGCACAGAGCCTGACTTGGGGCTCAAACTCACGAACTGTGAGATCATGACCAGAGCTGAAGTCACACTTAACCCACTGAGCCACCCAGGTGTCCCTGGTATGATTTATCTTATATCTTTTGACTTCACTGTCTAGACTTCAGCTCTGCAATTCCAGGTGTGTGGAAATCATGATGTAATTTTTCAGGAATGAGCTGGAGTTAGGGGATTGGGGGGACTGATGGCATATAATCAAAACTTACATGAGTCTAAAGAAAATTTCCAGCAGGTAGTTAGAATCAATCAGATCATTGCTTTCCAAAAATATCGCAAACATACAACATGAGCATACATGATGATGCTGAATTATACACTTTAAAATGGTTAAAATGGCAAATTCTATAATGTGTATTTTTCCACAATAAAAAAATTAATGCTACAAAAGTTTCTTAAGGGTGTGCTGTTGTCAGTGCTGTTCTCCACCTAGAAGGTCTTCTCTCCAGCTGTCCAACAAGTTCAATGCCCGGGTGAGTTCCATGTCCCCCGACACTTTTCCCAATAGCCCTATTTCCTGATAAAACACACTCCTCTGAGCCATTACATTATTGATGTCCACTTAATAGTATCACAATTTTAATGCTTCCCATATATTTCCATTTGTTTTTATGAGTTTTATCACTGAATAATTATAAGCCTTCTGATGGGACACAATATGCATTATATTTCTTTGAATATCCATATACTCTTGCTAGGACTGTCTGTCCTGAAGTTAGTATGGACTAAACAAATGATTCTTTAAGTCAACATGTCATCTAGCAGTAAGGTTTAGCTAATTCTACTGTGAGAATTATTAGAATGGAACTTGGTATCTGGTTGGGTCAAATGTTCACTGATTTATTATTTTATTCATTCACACTAATTATAATTCCTACTATATATCAGGCACTCTTCTAGGTGTTAAACATAGATATAAGTAAAACAACCTGCCCTCAAGTTGCCCAAATATTAGGGGGAGAGAAAAGCTATAAACAAATAACTATATTTCAACATGGTAAGCATTTTGGGTGGGATTTATTTATTTATTTATTTATTTATGTTGGAGAAATGTCAATGACTCCTTAAAATTGTGGGCTCTGTAGTTAAATATGGATATACATACTCCTACCGCTTGGCTAAATCAGACTTGAAGATATACAACTTCTCTAACATTTCAGCTTCCTCCTCTGTAAAATGGGAATGAAAATGGTACCCATCTCAGTGGAATTGTGAGAATCAAATGAAATGATGCATGTGTTGTGCTTAGCACTATGCTAAGCATGTTGTAAACACCTAATAAATATTAGCTCCTTTTTTTTTTTTTTGCCTTAGAATATGACTCTGAACCAAAACTATGCTCTGTTTTCTGCAATCTGGAATCAGATGTGTATGGGCATGCATGAGAATGTGTGTGTGTGTGTGTGTGTGTGTGTGTGTGTGTGTCCTACACAGTCAGTTGTTTTCACATTATCTCTAAGCACATTTGGGATTTAGTAGATGTCAGTCAGGTGCATCTCCAGCTTGTGGATTGAGAGATTTCTTTCTTTGGGAATGGCCAAATATGCAATGTGGACTTTGCGTGGATATCATATCAGTGCCCTTGACCTTCCTCTTGGCCATAACTAAGTGATGTGAGGGTAAATACATGTTCTAGGTTGTATCAATCAGATTCTTTCCCTGGAGCATTGGTCATTAAAGTGAAGACACAGAAAAATGGGAGGTCTTTGAAACTGAGAATCCCTAAATGGCAAAACTTTAGAGTGATGGTTCCTGAATTGCCCCAAGTGCTACCCTTTGACAGTTTGGGTGTTCAGCAAGTCCTTTGATCCTATGAGCTATGACAGCATTCTTTCAATAAACCCCCTCTTCACTTCAGTTACCAGTCAGTAACTGTTACTTGAAAACAAGCAAACTAACAAAAAACTTCATACTGGAAAACCATTCTCCTTTTGCTAGTGTTGGACAGATGGTTCATTTTCCCACCAAAACCAGTGAGAATATCCCTGAATGTGGTCTAATTGATTACGCTATGCAACCGATCTCAAACAAAATTTTAAAGAATGAATGGAAAAATGTATATTTGGTTTCAAATTATTTGTCCCCTACCATAGCTTTTACTTCAACATCTGAGACTTAGGTAGGTCACTTGTCCATCATCAATAGAAACAATGATAGTTCTCTGACTTAACTCATAACCTGCATATGAATGTCACAAGAAAAAGGGAACCAACTCTGAATTTACTAAAAGAACCTAAGGCTTCTATTCCCTTCTGTAGAAGGTGAGGTGTTTGGACTAAATAGTCTCTAGGGGGCCTCCATTGGCTAACTCATCCTGTCACATTGATCGACAGAACACAGATAGAAAAAATATTAATAGGATATAGAAAACATTAATCATGTAAGACATGCAAAGACATTTCACTTTTTCAAATGTCCTAAATATTCAAGGATGAAGGAGAAAAACATCTGTGTAATAATACAGACCTCATACTACATGACTACAAGACATATGCAGCATTTTTTAAAGAAGTCATATGTACTTAATACTATATGATAAAAAAATGTTTGATTTACCTTTAATTTCTGACTAGAGCTGTTTCTGTGGTTGCTCCAAATGTTGTAACATATTAAACAACAGTGCCAAAAAACTTTTTTAAAAGGAAAAGGAAAGACCTTACTCTTAAGACATTTATGTTCATTTTCCCACATTTTTAAAAAGTTAACTACTCTTACTTAACTCACTTGAGATGTTAGAGTTTCTTAAACAATGTGTGGTTCAGAATTTTGCATTTGGTGGTGCTACTTAAGCCCCAGAGAAAAGCAATCTATATAATAAAACTGATATTTCATAAGACTCACAGGACTCAATTAGCATAGGTTCTGAATTGCCTGTTACTCTGGGGAAAGGAGCAGAATTCCAATCATTTAGATAATGTGAACACAAATATAAAACAATTGTTATCAAATTGGGTTTTTAAATTAATTTTGGGAATGACAGATGTAATCCTTATTATCTGCAAACATAGTTTGTTATTATAAATTCTATACAAAGCAAACTCTAACATAATAAGCTGATATCTATTGACATACATATGCATAATTTTAGCATAATGATTGTGTGAGTGTGTACAAGGATTGTATATGTACAAGAGTTTATGTTTATATAGGTGTGTGTGTGTGTGTGTGTGTAACATATATATAAATTAAATCTGGATAATAGCTGTTTTCTTTTTTTTAAATTTTTTTTAACGTTTATTTATTTTTGAGACAGAGAGAGACAGAGCATGAACAGAGAAAGGGCAGAAAGAGAGGGAGACACAGAATCTGAAACAGGCTCCAGGCTCTGAGCGGTCAGCACAGAGCCCGACGCGGGGCTCGGACTCACGGACCGTGAGATCATGACCTGAGCTGAAGTCGGACACTTAACCCACTGAGCCACCCAGGCGCCCCTGGATAATAGCTTATAAATAAGACACAAAATTTATTATATAGTACTCAACTTCTAGACAAATTTTGTCCTCGTTATTTTCTCACCCCAGAGTAATATAATTTTTTAATTGTTTCAAATTAATTGATTATGGAAATATCCCTTATAGAAAGGAGCTTCCAACTCCCCAAAGTGTAAAAGGGATTTTGTTTTGTTTTGTTTCTTGCCGTACTGTGGTTGGTGGGACGCAAGGGCAGGATGAGAGAAGGGGATGTTACCATATAATGGAAACTAAATTTCTGGAGTTGTGGCAAACTCGTGGTTATCAAATATCCAAACTTTGCTTTTCATTTCACATCATGAAAATCTCTTGTATAGCTCACTATTTCTCCATTATAAATTGATCACGTAAACTGGCACACGCAAAATCACCCTTTGTATGCTATGATAAGGCTTGCAAGCCTCCTCCAGATACACGTCCAGTTCTGCAGAAGGAGTCACTGCTAGGAACCAAGAATCCTGCTTGTCCCAGGAGAATTAATAGAAACAAAGCTCATTTGGAGCTTAATAGATGTCTTATATCCAACCATAAGAACATTTACCCTCTTTTGCAACTGCATTTCTCTTTTTTGTGAAATCATTCTTTAAGCCTGTGCTAGTCTGGTGTTTACAGTTTGGTTTCTTTTTTCACTTTAAAACAAGGCAGTCGGCCAATTTTAAACACTGCCTACTTCTAGCCAATTGTCCTTTTCTCTCTGTCAACATTTTTGTTAAAGGAAAAGAACATGACTAAATGCAATGTTTCCAACACCTTTAAAAAGAAACTGGGAGCCTCATTCAACTCAAGTAGCACAGAAATTCTACTGAGATGGTGGTGATGTTTAGTATGTAATCACTATAGATCATTTCCCGGAATGGGGCCCCCCAAATTCTCAATTTTTTTTGCTATATTTTTGGTTGCTGACCTGACCCTGTATTATTTGAAAAAGGTCAAGGAGATGACCATATATTCATTAGTTATTATAGATAAGAATTATTAAACACTCAAAAAACAGCATTATTATTATGATAGGCATTAAGTCCTTTACAGTGAATAATATCATTTAATTCTCACAGCAACCCACTCAGGGTAATACTATTATTTTTCTTCTACAATGAAGAAATTAGGGTTCTGAGGGACTAAGTTTCCTGTGTTAAGTAACTGCGACTCATTAAGTGGCACCATTGCCAAAGTACAACTCAGGCTGCCTAAGTCATACACTCAACTAGTACACCATGCATGTATTGAGTACATGTATTTTAGATGTAGCTGTGGAAATATATACGTATATGTATACACATGTATCTATATGTCTGTGCATAATTGCATTCTGAATATATCTATATATCTATGCTAAGATTTTTATATTTATCTGTCTTGCCAGCTTATGAACTAGACAGAAAAAGAGTAGAGAACTATATAATCAGGGGAATACATAATTGTCAAATTAATAGTATAAAGCAGTGTTTTAAAAATACATTTCCAGCAAGACTTATCTGCAAAACATACCCTCAACCGACAGACTTTGGCTTAGATAAAAATGAGCCCAGATAATGTCTAATTCTAGTTTGGTCACTTTAAATTCACCTCCTTTCCTGCCTAAGAAAACAAAGGAAGGCAAGTACAAAACAATGGCATTATAATGTGGACTGATTAATTCATGTATTTATTCAACAAATATTTTTCCAAGAGAAATTACGAAGAAGAAAAAAAGTCAAAGCCCCTGTGTTCATGGAGTTTATTGTCTAGTGGAAGAGACAGACATTAATCAAATAACCCTATATGTAAAATTTTAGTCAAAGCCCCTGCTATAAAGGAAGTACTGTGAGGACATAAACTAGAGGCATTTGTCAGGAATATCAGTCAAGTTTCCCTTGAAGTAGCAATACTTGATTATAGATTTTAAAAATGAAAAAGAAAAAGATGATGGGATAGTGTTCCAGACAGAGACGACAGGTTGTTCCAAGACACCAGTGGAAAGGAGCAAAGCTAATGAGGAGCATAGAAGATCAATGTGGCTGGGAGGGGGTCAGGTTCAAGTGGGACACTTAGGGGTGGCGTAGTAAAGAGCACAGTATGAGATAAAGCAAGAGACAGGTGGGGTAGCTACCAATCTGTTCTAATCCATAAAAATATCAATAAAAGTTACTGGAAATAGCTCTTACATGCAAACGTCATATACCTGATCTTATTACAACATTTAAGTTGAGAACTGTTACTATAAATAATGGTTTCATCAGAATGCAGAGAAAGAGAGTGCACCAAGGATCTCGGTAGAAGGGAACATTTTCATGAAGAGGATGGGACTTCATTAGCCTTAAAATGATAGGCATCCATTGAACAGATGGAAAAGTGGAGAAAAGTAGGAAGCCAAAAATGGAGCAAGACATGGGAGTAGTCATTGATCTAATGGACTCCTCACAGCTCAGTGCCTTTACTCAGAGTGGACGTGTGCTTTCTCATTCTGGCAAATGCCTATTTGAATGTTGTTGAAGCCCTAGTCTATAGCTCCTTTTGTTCATGCTTCATCTTTTGGATAACTTGCCCCAGGTCATTATATTAGTTCTAGACAAAATTCTGGATGCTAGTCCCATCTACCGCATAGATCCAATGGTCTGTGTGCACGTGTGTGTTGGGGCAGAAAGGCTTAGGAAAAGAAAAGCTCAGACTCAAGTGTATCTTCTCCTAGTACCTCTCAGTAGGATGTCACTTTCCAGACGGGGTCACAATACTGAGGGGCTCCAGGGATGAGGATGAAGGGAAATATAAGCAAGAGCAACAGCAGAGGAGGACATATTTTAAGCCACTCTGCTTAGCATCTGTGCTGTGAGACAGCCAGCCGTCTCAGAACAGCATGTTGTTTTGTAGTATGACAGAACAAAGCTTCTATCTAGAAGCTACACTCTCAAAATCATAACTATCATGTATACTCTCAACTGTACAAGTTGTTTTCAATTCCACGCATAATTGGCCTTAGGATGCTATTTATTAAGTAATGGCAGTTCATGTAAAATGGTGCAAATGATAATGTACACAAAACACTTTAGAATGCACAGAATAATTTTTAGAGCCCACGAAAAGATAATATGTTTTAAATCGCACTCTCCTACATCAAAGATATGTAATAATCATTTGTAATTAAAAATAAAGATAAAAGAGAATCTGTATGTTTAGCAACAGGGGACTGGTTAAAAAAATTATAGTCCATCCAAAAATGGAATAGTCTGTAATGGCTACAAATAATGAAATACACATTCATGTGTGGACATGGAACTAGCAAAATAGACCGTTTGGTTAAAAAATCAAAGTCCATAATAGTGTGTGTAGTTTGGGTCAAACAAGGTTAGGTATACATATATGCATGAGAATGTTTTGAAGATAAATAAAAACCAGTTGAGGGGTTATGTCTGGGGAGTGGGACTGGAGGTCTACAGCAAAAGGAAGATTTGCTTTTGGTTGATCTATTTTTCTGTTTGAATATTTTTAAACCATGTGTATATGTTTTTTTTATAATAATAAAAACAAACTAAGCTTAGTTCCAAATGTTAACTGTTTGCTATAAAGACCTAGGCAAAAAAAATATTGTAAAATCAGAAACTTCTAGGCAGTAAACCACGGTGAACTTTCCTTTATTACATTTTTTGCTCCCTTTTCTCGTCTGTCCCAAAGTCTATAGACTCAAAATAAGTACAAAAGTGTATCTGTTGGCAGGCAAGTCAAAAGCTTTGGTTCCTCCTCCAATTTCTTTCCATGGCCATTAAATTTCTCCTTTTCAGTTTACATAGCTGAGCATATGGCTAGGGATTGGAGATTTTTTATAGAGAAAAATCTTTACTGGCTACAGTTTTCATTTGCTTATTGCTCAGTCTATCCTGAAAGAGAACCTCAAATTATTACCCATTTTGTTATTGATATAACTAAAAGCGAATTTCAAACTGACACATTCTTAAAGACTTTTTTTTAGAGTTCACTAGATATGCTCCTAAGAGCCAGAGAATATTTTAAAATTTGACTTCCCAATATTAAACAGCCATTCAATAGAATAAGCACATCAAATTATACTAGTCTTTCCAAGTCATGATTCACCTGAAACTTCATGGGTAGTAACGTGGCATTGGCTCAGCTGATTTTACAAACATCTTTGAATTAAAAAAAAAAAATCTGTGTTTCTAGTCCTCATTTCCAACTCCCAGCCCCCCAGTGCCTCAAACTTATTGTAACCAGGTGATTTTCTTACAAATCATGACATTCTTTGAATTATCTGTTGGTCTGAAAGAGTACAGAGCTTATACAAAAATTTTACAAAAAATTCCTCTGGGACAGACACGACAAAAATTCAGAAGTACTTTTTCCTTTAAATCACTATGATTTTCCTATAATCTAGATAAATTCTAATGAAGAGTGAGCCGTACCCTAATCTCTAGCTACATTAATTTATCAAAGAACAGCAATATAGGTGTATTCATTTCTCAAAATTGGTTGTACTATACCCGTAACATTTACACATATTCTGAAAATGAAATTAAGAAAATCATTCCATTTACAACAGCATTAAGAAACAAGAAAATATCTAGAAATAAATTTAACCAAGGAAGGCAAATCTCATTTATTGAAAAGTGCAAGAGATTGTTGGAAGAAATTAAAGAGTTAGACATCTGTAAAGACATTCCATGTTCAGAGATTGAAAGATTTATTATTGTTAAAATGGTAGCACTCCCCAAATTGATCTTCACATTCAATGAATTCCCTGCCAAAATTCTAACTGCCTTTTTTACAAAATAGACAAGCTGATCCTAAAATCATATGGAAATGTAAGTGACCCAGAATAGCCAAAACAATCTTGAAAGAAAAGAACCAAACTGGAGGACTGACACTTCCTGATTTCAAAACTCTCTGCGAAGCTACAGGAACTGAAACAAAGGGGCACTAGCAAAGAGTAGGCATATAGGTCAATGCAATAGCATTGAGAGTCCAGAAATAAACCCACACATCCATGGTCAAATGATTTCTAAAGACTGCAAAGACAATTCAATGAGAAAAGAACAGTCTTTTCAATAAATGGTGCTGAGACAACTGAATATCCACATGGAAAAGAATGAATTTAGAACCCTACCACACATCATAACTGAAAATTAACTTAAAACAAATCAAAGAGCCAAATCTAAGAGCTAAAACTATAAAACTCAAAAAGAAAATAAGAATAAACCTTCATGATCTTGGGTTAACCAGAGATTTCTTAGACACAATATCAAAAAGACAAACAACTACAGAAAAAATAAATTGGACCTCATCAAAATGAAGAACTTTTATATTTAAGGGCGCTTGGGTGGCTCAGTCAGTTAAACGTCTGACTTCAGCTAGGGTCATGATCTAGCGGTTTGTGAGTTCGAGCCCCACATCGTGCTCTGTGCTGACAGCTCAGAGCCTGGAGCCTGCTTTGGATTCTGTGTCCCTCTCTCTCTGCCTATCCCCTGCTAGCACTCTGCCCCCCGCCTCTCTCTCTCTCAAAAATAAATAAACATTAAAAAACATTTATATTTTAAAGTACATCATCAAGAAAGTGAAAAGATAACTCACAGAATAGGAGAAAATATTTGCAAATCATATATCTGATAGGGGACTTGTATGTAGACTATGTAAAAAACTGCTACCATGCAATAATAAAAAGATAATAATCTAATTCCAAAAAGGCAATGAATCTGAGTAGACATTTCTCTGAGAAAATACACAAATAGCCAATAAGCTCATGAAAAACTGCTCAACATCATTAGCCACTGGGGAAATAAAAGCCAAAACTATGATGATGTACCATTTCACTAGCATGACTGTGGCTATAATAAAAAGAGAGAGAGAGAGAGAGAGAGAGAGAGAAAGAAGGAAAAAAACAACGGGTTGATGAGGATGTGGAGAAATTGGAACCCCCATATACTGCTGATGGGAATGTAAAACAGTGCAGCTGCTGTGGAATAATAGATTGGTCTTTCTTCAAAAAATTAAACACAAAACTATAAACATATACCTAAGAGTGGCAGCACTCCTATCCAAGACACATGAAAACACATTTACATAAAACTCGGAAGAGAATGTTCATAGCAGCATTATGTTAGCCAAAAAAAGTAAAAAGTAATGCAAATGTCCATCAACTGATGAATGAATAAAGAGTTGGTATACCTGTACACTGGAGCATAATCAGGCCACGAAAAGGAGTAAAGTACTGATACATGCCACAACACGGATAACCTTGAAGATATTATGCTAAATGGATAAACACAAAAGGTCACATACTCTAGGATTCTATGTATATGAAATGTCCAGAATAGGCAAATCCATAGAAACAGAAGGTAGATTAGTGGTTGCCAACGGCTGGAAGAGGGAAGAACTGGGTATGATTGCTAACGGTTCTGTGGTCCTTTTTGGGGTGACCATAATATGTTAGTATTAGAGAGTGGTGATGTCGCACACATTGTGAACATACTAAAAAACGCTGGCTTGTGCACTTTAACATAGTTAAAATGGAAGGGAAAGCAATTTGTGGATTTCATTCGATGTAAATTATATCCTGATAGACCTGAGGGAAATAAAGGTCAACAGCAATTCTTTTTCATTTTTTAAAAATGTGTATGTATTTTTTGGGGCGCCTGGGTGGCTCAGTCGGTTGGGCGTCCGACTTCAGCTCAGGTCACGATCTCGCGGTCCGTGAGTTCGAGCCTCGCGTCGGGCTCTGGGCTGATGGCTCAGAGCCTGGAGCCTGCTTCCGATTCTGTGTCTCCCTCTCTCTCTGCCCCTCCCCCATTCATGCTCTGTGTCTCTCTGTCTCAAAAATAAATAAAACGTTGAAAAAAAATTAAAAAAAAAATAAATAAAAATGTGTATGTATTTTTGAGAGAGCGAGCATAAGTGGTGGAGGGGCAGAGAGAGAGGGGCACAGAGGATCCAAAGTGAGCCCTGTGCTGACAGCGACGAGCCCCCTCGGGGATCAACCTCACCAACCGTGGGATCCTGACCCGAGCTGAAGTTGCATGCTCAACGAACTGAGACACCCAGGTGCCCCAGCGACAATTATTTTTAAGAACGTCTGAGGGGCGCCCGGGTGGCTCCATTGGTTGAGCTACTCTTGATTTCGGCTCAGGTCATGATCTCACGGTTTGTGAGATCGAGCCCGTGTGGGGTTTTGGGCTGACGGCACGGAGCCTACTTAGGGTTCTCTTTCTTCCTCTCTCAGCCCCTCTCCCTCTACCCCCCCCCCCCAAATAAATAAACATTTAAAAAAAAGAACATTTGAAAGACTGATAAGGTAAAGGAAGTAGAAAAATATCAGCGCCCAACTTTGTAAATAAAGGTATCCACAGACATTATTTGATATAGATGCACCAGTGCAAATCTATCACCGACGCTGAAGAGAAACACAATTAGCGATGGTCCAATAGAGCCATCTACAGAGACAGAGAAGTGAGAGGCGGCAAAGGACTGGTACGATCATACTTTGCTCAATAGTCACTCTAAGAAATGCTGTCCTTGAAGAACCCGTGGCTGTGCTGAAAACGTGGGAACTGAATGAAAGGGCTTCATAAAGATGAAGTTCTCACTTCCAGGACCTCTACCTATGAACAGCCGCTCAGCCAGAGAAGAGTTAGCAAGAGGAATCCTGCCTACGTGCTGTGGACACCAGCCATAAAGGCAGAGGTGGCTCTGAGATCCTTCTCAAGTCATTGTGCACTGGTCTAGAGGAAACAGCTGCCAAACCCTTAACATATTCACCGTGGGATGAGAGGAGGCCCATGAGGACTTCCATGGAAAATGTACAGCTTAATTAGTCATAGAGCCCTGGGCAGAGAAACCACACGGATCCCACGATGAGGCACTTTATCCTCAGACTGATCAAAAACCTGGGCACAGGCGTGTCTCTATTTCTCATTCATCCATTCAACAAATATTTACTGAGCACCTACCCTGCACCAGGTACCTTCGGGTTACCAGAGAATATTTTGGCATAACATTCTTTTGTGGGCATCAAGAGGAATGCAAAACGACAGGATCTGCTTCCAGCCTTGCAAGACTCTCGGACTCTCCGTTCTTCTGAGAACAAAAGCCAAATGCTTTACAATAATGGCCTGTGAGACTCTGTAGGACACGGGCCCTACCCGCCCCCCCAGGGCACCCACCTTTATCTGTCTGACGTCACTTCCAACTTTCCTCACTTCATCCCCTCTACAGCAGCCACTGAACTCTTTGCTGGTTCCCCAACCCACAAGCAAGCTCCTTCATTCAGGCCTCTGCAGGTGTTCCATCCACCTGGAGAGATCCCCCCTGAATTCTCCATAACACACCTTTATCACTTCCTTCAGGATTTGGCTTCAATACGATTTATCAGTAAGGCCTACCTCCTCTGCCTCACTTACCAAAAATCACACCCGACTGACTGGTCTCCACCATTTCCTCTCCCCTTTACCCTGCTCTAATTTTCTTTACCTTTCCGTGTTCCATTTTAACGTGCGTAATTTCCTTATTTATTATATTGTATTTCCCGTCAATGCTCTCTCCCCTACGGTAAGCTCCATGAGGGTAGGGATCTGTTTATTTTTGGTCTGTATTGTTTGCTGCCATCTCTCCAGCCTGTTCTGAAGGAACAGAGGTCATCAAAACCAATACCTTTAGAATACTTGCCTTACAGGAAAGTCCCCTGGGACTGGCTCCTTGGGGGCACTATTTTAGAGCTTCGAAAATCACAGCTGGAATCCCCTGGCACCAGCAACTACACCCGGACTCTGAGAAGTGAGGGTGAAGATACCCTATCACTCAACAGTGGATAGCATTTCCTGAGATACCTGGACACCACTCAGCTGTGGTTCCGTCTCTGCCCTTCCATTAATACCTGTCAGTGAGCTATGTGGGTGAACAAAAATTATTTCTATGTAAGACGTTCATGGCGCAATGGTCTGAATTTTCTGCAAACAGTCCAAAGAGACCGGAAGCAATGAACTGGAAGAGAATCATTTTTACTCCATCTTTCTTAAATCTTCTCTGATTCTCTATCATCCCTGGTATTTTGAGAAATACACGCAGTCACTTAAATTTTTCATTTCCTCATCTGCTCATTTCTTTCACTCTCAAACAACAACAACAGCGCGAGAGAGAGAGAGAAGAAAAAGAAAAAGAAAATCCCTGGTGCTTTACTCCTAAGTAAAGTTTATCCATAATGTATTGTTAAAGTTTCCTCAATTTTGTCTGTAATTCCTGCCTAATCTTGTACATTCCCAGGCTAAGAAAACCCAAGGCTATTGAATCATGACAGTTCTAATCAACAGAAAAGACATGATTATTAAAATGTTCTTTTACAGATGTGTGAAAATGTAAATGGGGATTATCTGTATACGACATGAGATTATCAGGATACAAAATGAGGCTGTGTAAGCAACCTTTGTTTGCCTTTATACAGCAGTACAAAAGCAATAACTTGGCGGAGAGCAGATGCTGTTTTCTATTCTCTTCACCTGTTAAGTCACTTGTACACACGCATTGTCTTGAACCATTTCAACTAAATCCCATTGATTTGTCTGTAAAAGTGAGAGATTAAGATTAGCCTCTAAGCAATTTATTTACCCTCTAACGCGAAAAAAAAATGCAGGTACCTTCAGCCAAAAAGTAAAAATCCCATGAATGCCTTTCTTGTTTTCCAACCTGAACTTAATTTCCCAGTCTTGTGGAGTCCAAAATAATGCATGTCAGTGGATTTAGCACCAAGGAAGTGAAACATTATATCTGATTTACCAAAAACATCAACTGAAGGGACTGTTTAAGTTTCAATTTTAAATACACCTTTAAGTAAAATATCAACCTGCTCAGAATATTCTAAAACTAACATCAGTTATATGTATCTACCCCATACAAATGAAAAGATGTCGCCTGTATGTGTGTATATAAGCTTTAGAAGGTCTAAGGAAATTTCTTTGAGGTAAAAATGGCTTTTTTTTTTTCAATGTGCAAGACAATTTGATCTTTATTTTCTGATGAATAAACTTTCAGAAACTAATGTCAAAACTTGATTCAGAAAAGTTCCTGGAGTTCTAGTATTAAAACTAGTTTGGGGGTACCTGGTTGGTTCAGTCAGTTAAGTGTCTGACTTTTGATTTCAGATCAGGCCATGATCTCACGGTTGTGAGATTGATTCCTATGTCAGGTTCTATGCTGGGCATAGAGCCTGCTTAAGATTCTTTCTCTCCCTCTCCCTCTCCCCCTCCCTCTCCCTCTCCCTCTTCCTCTCCCTCTCTAATCTCTCTCTCCAAAAACCAAACAAAAAACTAGTTTTAAATAAATATTAGGCAACAAGTTAGATACCTGTTGTAATGTTGTAAGATATTAAGTGAATATATTAACTGCAAGAACATAAAAAAGGAAATTATACACAAACTCCGTTACTTTAGAAAAGCAAAAAAGAAATTCATATAATTTACCAGAATATACAAAGTAAATAATAAACAAAAAGCTGAGCATTAAAATATTTTT
This sequence comes from Panthera pardus, assembly GCF_024362965.1. Taxonomy (NCBI): domain Eukaryota; kingdom Metazoa; phylum Chordata; class Mammalia; order Carnivora; family Felidae; genus Panthera; species Panthera pardus. The sequence goes on from NW_026527002.1 coordinate 21,269,345, forward strand.
AATTTAACACTCTGTAAGCATATGAGGTAGCAAACATATAAAATATATAATTGTATTTGCATAAATAGTATTTAAAAAAATAGGAAACATGTGCTAGCCAAAGCTGCCAATAATTTTTAAGATAAAAATCACTGATTGACCAGAAATGCACTTACGACACCATCTCCCACATTATACCGGGAATAATGATAACTTGTAAGGTGTTACACTGAATTCAAGAACCTATTTCTTGATTTTTCTTTTTTTAGAATCAATCTACTAATCCTTCAAAAAAATATTTTCCAAGTGCCTACTATGTGCCAAGACGCTGCAATGTGCTGTATATGGTATGGAATAAAAATGATACTGCCTTTGCCTGGTGGTGTCTCCACGTGGTTTCTACAAAACTGGGCCAATTCCTTTACATGATGAGCCTAATATACATTTGCAAAGCAAGTGGATCGGCTAGAGTCCTTTGTTATATTCTGCCCGCTACTTTTCCTGTCATCCAGCTGGGGAGGCCTATACATGCCCGAAAATAATCAGCAGCATCGGTAGTTGCTACAGGGGAAACCGAAGCCAGGATTTCTCTTCTGATGGAGAATGAAAAAGAAGGAGGAAGTGGAGGAAGGGAGGAGGAGCAGGAGAAGGAAAAGAAGAAAGAAGAGAAGAGACAAGGTATTCTTGTGGGCGGTTTAGTCGCAGGCCTACCTGAACACTAGTGAGACCAAAGTTGTTTCGATTTCTCTAACTTTTCTCTTTAGGAGGAAAGTTAAGAGAGAACCAATACTTTCTTTATCATGGCAGAGAAAGCATCCATAAAAGAAAATATTAGTAAATTAATCTTCATTAAAACTTAGAATTTCTATTTCTCAAAAAATACCATTAAGAGAATGAAAAGGAAAGTGATAGACTAGGAAAAGGTACTCACAAAACATGTATCTAACAAGGGACTTCTATCCAGGATATATAAAGAACTCCTGCAAACCAATAACGAAAAACATTGATAACCCAAAATTTAAAAATGGGCAAAAGATCTAAATAGGTACTTCATAAAAGGCTATCCAAACGGCCAATAAGTACATGGCAAGGGGTCCAACATCATTAATCACAAAAACGCAGGGGCACCTGGGTGGCTCAGTCGATTAAGCATTGGACTCTTGGATTTCAGCTCAGGTCATGATCTCATGATTCGTGAGATAAAGCCCAGCATTGAGCTCTGCACTGACAGTGCAGAACCTGCTTGGGATTCTCTCTCTCTCTCTCTCTCTCTCTCTGTCCCTCTCCTACTCACACTCTCCCTCTTTCTCTCTCTGTCTCTCAAAATAAATAAATAAATCTTTTTAAAAAATCAGGAAAATGCAAATTAGGCCACAATATGCCATTGCTGATCTACCAGGATGGTTAAAGTTAAAGGACTAATAATATCAAGGGTTGTTAAGGATGTAGAGTAACTGGAGTACTCACCCATTGCTGGTGGAAATTTAAATCAGTTCAACTACATTGGACACTGGCTGTATCTGCCAAAGTTAGACATATGTCTAACCTATCACCCACCTATTCCATTTCTAATTACAAACTCAAGGCAAATGAATGCATATGCTCAAGAAATGATATGTACAACTATATTCAAGGCGACTTCATTCATAAAAAAACCAAAAATTGAAAACAAATCTCCACCAACAATAGAGTGAATACATTGTGCCTATTAATAGAACGGAAGACTGAACAGCAATGAAAAGAATAAATCGCCAATATATGCAACACCATAGACAAAACTCACAGACAAAATACTGAGCAACAGACACGAGACAGAAAAGTGTATATATTATTTTCTGTTTATATGGAATCAAAAAGTGGCAAAACAAATCTGTAAGAGTAGTGGGTACACTTGTGCATAAGTATCAACTGAAAGAGGGGATACAGGAGAGGTGCTGAGAATATTTTATCCCTTCTTAGTGGTGGTTATAACGGGTGTATATGTAAATAAAAATTCATGCTCCCACTGTGATTATACTTCCTAATTTCCCGCCTGGTTCTTTGAAGACATAAGCCATGTCATGATGTTTCTCTGCTCAAAACCCATAGGTGGTTCCCACTTTACTGAGGGTAAAGGCAAACTCTTGATAATTGTCCACAATAACCTACACCATTTGGTCCCCACTCTTCTTCACATTTCTTCACCTCCTTGCTGCTACTATAGTATGCCTTGAATATCCCTGTCTCAGGGATTTTGTACTGACTGTCCTCTTTTCTGGGAAAGCTCTTCCCCCAAATAGCTTTCTCACCTTCTTCAAGACTTTGTTCAAATACCATCGTCTTTCTCAAGCCCTACCCTGATTCATTCTGTTTAAAACTTCAAAGTCGTGTGTGTGTGTGTGTGTGTGTGTGTGTGTGTGTGTCTGTGTCTGTCTGTCCGTCTGTCTCTCTGTCTGTCTGTGTCTGCATGTTTTTTTGGAAGGAGTGGTGGGAAGGATTTCATTGGAATCAATCACAGTCAGATTGACAACACTGGAGCAGAAACAAAGAGAAACTGAGCTTCTGTGAATTGTCAAGAAACAGAAAAATACTTAGACTTTTTGTAACGTTTAGCAGGTTTTTTTTTTAAATGCAAAATTCACTCACATTCTTTCCCCTTTAGTCTTCAGCAAATATTTAGAATATACAAAAAGACTTTTTATGTGGCCTCTGGGGAAGCTGGGGAAAACCAGCAGGATGTGGGAAGAATATGACCATATCCCCAGTAGTGTCCACTGTGTGTGTGTGTGTGTGTGTGTGTGTGTGTGTGTGTGTGCATTTTCTTGGGTATGCAAACATACAGGATAGAAGGCAAGAACTGAAAGTGGTGATGTAATGCATAAAAATGGGCCCAAATGCAAAGTTAACAAGAGCTTTTCCTTTGCTGTGTCCTTACATTGACCCCCAAATACAACTGCAAGATTGCTTCTTGTTTCTTCTTCAAGCTGAGGAAATGAGCTTGGCTGAGGAAGGATGAGGTACTAGTTTTGGGCTGAGGAACAAAGGGTGAATAAGGAGCAAAGTGAGAGGATTAATTGTTTCCTTGTGTCATGGCATAAAGTTTAACAAAAAGGAGAAGGTTGTCTCAGCCACAACATCTCCAAATTTCTGGGACTTCCACACGGTCTTCCAAAGACATGCAGGGGTAGCTACTGAATTATACTTGGGCCACACGCATCGGCTGGTCAAGTCCACTGGTCCAGGAAGGCACTGGGGCAGGTTATCCCTGCTGTGATGACCCGATTACCCACAGCCACCCATCGTCACCGGGGAAAAGGGAAAAAAAAAACAAACAAACCTGATGCTTGTCTCAGGAGAGTTTTAGAAGATAAAAGTGTGGAAGGACCTTTTTATTTCCAAATAACCATGTCCTGTGGAAAAAGATGAACTAAAGAACAGAATATTGTGCTCAGAAAATTCTAAGAATCAATTTTGCTGAAGTGTGCACTGTACAAGAATGAGGAACAGGAGAGTAAGCATCAAATTGGTCAATGAAAAAGGAAGCACATACTGATTGTAAAGTGCCAGGCAAATGTTACATATTTCTTTTATCACCTACCTTGGAGAGTGATCAGGAGAACCAAACGAACCAAAGCACTGACTGTCATGCCTTGGTTTTGCCATGGGTCATAAGTTTGCTCTCAACTTGATACTTGCAATGAGGGAACTCCCAACCTGGGCACCACTTGTGTCCAGGCACAGAGGTCGAAATCCCTGTAGGTCATGTGGCTGCTGTGGGTTGGGGTGGCGGGCACATGGGAGGGGTACAAACCCTACCCTTGGCCAAGATCCCACACTTTCGTTTTGCACTGGGCCCTGCAAAGCGTGTAGCTGGCCTGTACAGAGACCTAGGCATATGGGGGAAATCCTCTCCGAAGGAAAGGATGAGTTACACTCATCCATCACTGAGAAGGAAGCACAACCCTTCTTAGGCTTCTACAGGTTTTGAAGACAATATATTCTACACAATGGGATACTGCTTTCATTCATTTCTTGGGCGACATTACCACTATGCCTTGCAAACAGAGGGTGACTCAAGCAGCCCAACTGGAAAGTGTATGGCACTAGAGGTATCTGCGATGGAGCAAGACGCCATGGGGAGCGTATGGCTAGCTTTAGCAGAATCAGAGCTGAGACTCCTAGGATTCTGGAGCAAGGCCATGTCATCTGCAGGAGGGAATTACTACATATCATCCAAAAAGTAGCCCCTATGTCCTACTGGGCCAGACAGAGACAAAGCACCTTTTGATGCCTTGCCTTTTGGTGCTCCAGAGATTCTCCCAGGTAACCCCATGACAGTCTAGCTTGCCCATCTACAAGAAGGCCCTTACAAGAGATACATGCTTTGCTGTCCAGTAGCAAATACTGACTCTGTTGCCCTCTTACTGAAGACTCCTGGGAAATCTATTACACTCCCAGGGATGTATTATATCTTCTATCACCAGGCATCATCCTACTGCCCACCACCACACCAGTCCTGGGAAGCATATCTTACCACAACCCCCTTTCCACTTGCTGGCCGACAGCACAGGCCTTAGCTCCAAACTGACCTGTCCCAGGGGCACTAGAGGGTAGGGAACAGGTGCTGGGTTGGGAGCATGCCTGTGAAATTCTTCACAGGCCACATGTAAGCAATATGCAAAGCCCTGTGCCCCTTTCAGCAGCCTTCAGCTGAGTTTGCCAAACCCCTTAAACACTCTCATGGTCATTTACAAGTGGGACTGGATTCCAAAGATAAAAATTGGGGGAGGACCTGACTGATTGACACACATTTCTATTCCAAACTGCTGGTGGTATGTATAAATTTTGTGGATTTATTTTTGTGAATAAAAGTAGATGGAAACATTGCTTTTCAAATTTACGCTTACAAATATTACATAAAGCATCAACATAAAATGTTTTCATCCAAAGAATCATTTAAATTTTTTAAATGATCAAATATTTCACACTGAGAGAAACTGTGAGTTTTCATATGTGTGCAACTAATAAAAATTTTATGTTCCTATTTGAAACATCTCCCTTTAGAGCACCAAAAATAAATCTGTATAAAATCAAATAATGTGTTCATTCTAAAAGAGCATGGCAATGGAGAAAAATCAGAGGCTAAGAACTTAAAATCCTATATCCATCTAGTTTTCTCGTTCCTCTGAATCATGTAGGAAGAACTTTTAATCAAGGAGAGAACAGACTTTACAGAATAAAAGTGCAAATGGGTAGAAGAGTAAGCCAATGAGGAGAACAAAGAATTTACTGGTTTTAGAAGCTGTCATTCCAAGTTCTTAATTAGCTCTGGATAAATGGATTATGGTCTTTGTTTTTCTTTATATTGTATTTAAAAGTGTATTGGGTTTTAAATTAAAATCTGCAGTCATTCTCCTAATCCAATTACAGGGGTTTTTCACCGATGCCTAAGTCATCCTAAGGGCTCCATGGGTGAGTTTAGGGCTTTTATGAATCTTGGGGAACAATACAGAAAATTGCGTTTGTTGTGCCTTTTACTGAAAGGAGAGGAGCTTTTGCCAACTTTTCAAGAGACCTGTGAAGTCCCTACACTGCCTCCAAAGATTAGGATCTCAGAAATAGAGTTTAATTAGTATGAATGGTTTGGGGAGAACCACAGTAGTGTCCAGTTTCATGGTTTGAGGGGTGGGCCAGAATCCTCACAGCCCATAGTGAAGGGCCGCTCTGGTTAAGACTTCCTACCATGCAGAGGGCAGTCAGACCTGGTACCAGGCCCCGGGCCTGATGTGGAGCACTTGCCACCGCAGTGGTGGAGGCAGAATCAGAACCCTGACCCTAGAAAAAGTGCTATGCAAACACAGGCCTGCCTCTCATCGGACGTCTGGAGGTGTGGCCCTCCTTCTCTCCTCTCCCCAGAGGGCGCGAGGGTGGGGTTCTGGGTAAGCATATGTGCCCTGCACACCCAAACTCTCCTGCAAGGGGGTTGTGTCAAGGTCACGCTGGGGGAAGGGAGAGGAGTGTAAACATCAGAGACTACAAGTGTGATAAGTACTCACGCTTTCCCATTCAGCCTTATTGGTAATAGAGGTGCTGTTTTATAACTCCGTGTGTGTGACCCCACGTCGCCTCTCAGGTAGTTCGAAATTCAGGAGTGGGGAATGAGGTAATGACTCATTATTGTCCTTTCGATTCCCAGCAAGAGTTTCCTAGAAGCTAAATGATTTCATCTCGATCACACATCGAGTAGGTGGTTTGCCAGCAGTAACCACATTTTCCCAATTCCCTCCTTTCCAAAAAAAAAAAAAAAATTAGTTCCAGGAAACAATCTTAGAAATTCAAAGGTATTATTAGGACAATGGGACGGCTATTTGACATGAGGACTAACACAGAAAATCTTCCCAGGTGTAGTTCACATATTCTTTAAGAAGCAGCTCTAATTTCATTTTCTACTTCAAGTCTAATTTAATTACTGCACATTATTATTTAACTTTCTTAGGCTTCACTTTCATCTGTAAAATGAGGAGTTCAAGCAGATGATCCCCCAAAACCTTCCCAGTGTGAACATTCGCTAAGTCTTTGAGCCCAAACTGTCTACAAAGACCCGGATTTTTCTTGCACTTATCTACCATACAATTACCACCTTATTCTCCACTCTCTTGTTTTCTACTTGTACCTATAATTTAAGCATTTTACCATAACATTATGCTGTAGTACACATTCTTGCCAGAGAATACCCTTTGCTATCCTCTTTTTCTCTGCCCAACTCCTACCAAAGCCTCAGGACCTTTTGTTCATCAAACAAAACAAAACAAACAAAAAAACAAAAACAAAAACCCAAAAAATGAAAAAAAAAAAAACAAACCCATATTAACATAGTAAAAAGGCTAGACATAGCCTGGGCAAAAGTACTTATAATACACAAACCCAACAAAGGACTCATATTGAAATACATAAAGAATTCTGGGGTGCCAGGTGACTGAGTCAGTTAAGCATCTGAATCTTTTTTTTTTTAATTTTTTTTTAATATTTATTTATTTTTAAGAGAGAAAGAGACAGAGTGCGAGTGGAGAAGGGGCAGAGAGAGAGAGAGGGAGACACAGAATCCGAAGCAGGCTCCAGGCTCTGAGCTGTCAGCCCAGAGCCTGACATGGGGCTCCAACTCACCAGCCATGAGATCATGACCTGAGCCTAAGTCAGACGCTTAACTGACTGAGCCACCCAGGTGCCCCATGAATCTTTTTTTTTTTTTAAGGTTTATTTATTTTTGAGAGATAGAGTGAGTGAGCGGGGGAGGTGCAGAGAGCTAGGGGAGCAGAGAACTGAAGCCTGCGCTCTGCTATGAGCAGAGATGCAGGGCTTGAACTTGCCAACTGCGAGATCAAGACCTGAGCTGAAGTCAGATGCTCAACCGACTGAGTCACCCGGGTGCCCCACGTGTCTACTCTTAATTTCAGCTCACGTAATGATCTCACAGTTTGTGAGATCGACCCTCATGTAGGGTTCTGTGCTGACAGCATGGAGTCTGCTGGGGATTTTCTCTCTCCCTCTCTCTCTGCCCCTCCTTGGCTCTCTCTCAGAATAAAGACACAGTAAAAAAAAAAAAAAAACAAAACAAAAAAACAAAAAAAAGAATTCCTACAAAAGAAAAAGACAATCTAATTTTTTTTTAAAATTTTTTTAACACTTATTCATTTTTGAGACAGAGAGAGACAGAGCATGAACGGGGGAAGGTCAGAGAGAGAGGGAGACACAGATTCTGAAACAGGCTCCAGGCTCTGAGCTGTCAGCACAGAGCCTGACGCGGGTCTCGAACTCACGCACCGCGAGATCATGACCTGAGCCGAAGTCGGACGCCCAACCGACTGAGCCACCCAGGCGCCCCAAGACAATCCAATTTTTAAAAACAGACGAAAGAGGCTAACCAAATGACAAACAGGCATAAGAAAAGGTACTCAACTCATCAAGGAAATACAAATTAAAATCACAATGAGATACTACTATCTACTATCAGAATTGCTACAAAGTTTTAAAAATTTTTTTAATGTTTATTTATTTTTGAAAGAGAGAGAGAGAGAATGCAAAGCTCTGAGCTGTCAGCACAAACAGAGCCCAATGTGGGACTCGAACCCACAAACCACGAGATCCGACCTGAGTCGGATGCTCAACTGACCGAGCCACCCAGGTGCCCCAGAATTGCTGAAGGTTAACAGTAGCAAGGATTAGCGAAGCTGTGGAACAATTGGAAAACTCAAACGTGCTGGTAGAAGTATGTACTGGTTTTGGAGAACAGTTTAGTCATCTAAACCTAAGCACGCATTTGCCCTATGATCGGCCATTCCATTCCTGGAAGAAATGAGTGCACATGTCCAGGAAAAGACACGCACGAGAGTTTTCACAGCCATGTTATTCATAATAACCGAGAAGCGGGAAACAATCCAATGTACATCAATGGGATAAAAGAAAAATAAAATGTGGTATATTTGTATAATAGAATATGACACAGCAATGAAAAAAACTGAAAACTGCTATGCCAAAAAAAGGCGGGGGGACGGGTGAATCTCAGGGACACTTATATTGAGCAAGAGTCAAAAGAGTACATACTGTATTAATGGATTTGTTTGAAGCTCACATAAAGGCACAGTTAATCAATTGTGTTAGAAATCAACAGTGAAGAGTATTTACTGGGAACGAGAATGAGGGACCTTCTCGGTTGCTAGAGTTGTTCTAAATCTTGATCTGGGCGATAGTTTTGAACAATTATGCAGATGTAGATATTCATTGAACCATACATTTGAGATTCGATTTTAACACACTGTACTACATGTATGTTGTACTTCCATTTGAACAAGACAGTTAAAAAAGCCCAGACTCACAAAATAATATTCCAGAGTATTAAATGAAGAATATTCTACTCTCTGCTTTCTTGAAATGGTCCCAGTTTTACTCTTGAATGAAAGCAGATCTACATATATTCTCAACCGTACTGTGTACCTTAGCCTCTATTTAGAAATTTACAAGGGTGGGGGGGGGGGGGTGCCTGGGTGGCTCAGTCGGTTAAGCGCCAGACTTTAGCTCAGGTCATGATCTCGCGGTTCATGAGTTTGAGCCCCGCGTCGGGGTCTGTGCTGACAGCTCAGAATCTGGAGCCTGCTTCAGATTCTGTCTTCCTCTTCTTTGCCCTTCCCCCCACTCGCACTCTGTGTCTCTCTCTCTCTCAAAAATAAACATTAAAAAGATTAAAAAAAAAGAAATTTACTGACCTGTGTTTTATAATTATCTCCTATTTTATGTGGAAGGCTTTATATGAAACAAGGTGAAGTCTGATATTATTTTACTAAAGAATATTGTTTGAAAAAAAATGAATATTGTTTGAGGACATGTTCTATCATTTCTCCTTTATGGGGAAACACTGGAGAGAATTCTGTCAGTGCTCAGGTCAGGAAAGCTGCTTCTCTTGAGCAACTGATATGTTTTTATCTGATGGATGCTGTTAATCCTGTAGCTGAACTTCCTGGTGGTCCAAACAAAAAGGGAAAACCTCACATTCGTTTGCTTGTTCCTCTTTTCTGCCTTTCCGCCACCCTCTTTCAGAACTCTTTGGAATGTTTTTTATCCCTGGCTCCATTTTACCTCTATGCTTATTTTCTCTACACCTTGGAGTCTTTGTATTTTCTCTTATTGTACTATTCATTATCGTCCCATGTGGCAACCACTACAAATGCTTTGTTTTAAACCAACATTGAGCACCCACAGATAGAAAAAAATATACAGATGCATGTACAGACACATATGTAAAGGAGGGCATCATGGTTAAATCCTGTTCTGTTCCCTAACCTTTTCACATAAACCTATTTCATCTCCTTAACTACACTATACGCGCCTTGGGGCTGGCCCATGGGTGACTTTTTAAAGAGTCTCGGGTAGACAATAGGGGCAGAGGCAGTGCCATTTGACTGCTTCCGTGCGATTATAGCTAATGGCAATGGTTTCAGATCATGTGACACGGAGCATGAACACATTTTTAAACCATGAAAGAACTCTTGCTCTAGGCCTGCAAAAACTCGCACACCATTTGGCAATTGGGTTCTTTTAATTATAATGTCACAGTGAACGACGCGTGTTTTAATCAACTTCAGTTGACAATGCTGCAACCACATCATAGCTGATGCTGATTCCAAACCATCTAAAGAATTACTTCCAGGTTTTAAGCACTGGCAGCCTAACTCGGCCAGTTAGAAGCGACGCCTGCCCAGCTGCTTCCTGAGCCTGACCCCGCAGGATCCAGGCCTTGTCATTAGAAAGATTTTGAGGAGCAAGGTGCTAGGCCAAGTGTGATCTCCAGGACTGGATCCCAGGCCCCGGGGAGTAAGCACCTCCCAGAGGCTACGCTTTTCTAAGCAATTTTCTAAACTACTGGCAAGAATTTAGCTTCTCTGCCCTTCAGCAGAGTCAGCAAACAGCACCAAAGTTTTGCTTGGCACTTCCTTTTGACAACATCTTCAGTTTACACAGCTGGCCCTCTATTATAAAAGTTGCGGGTGACCTTTAGTACATAATAATGCCTTCAACTTTTGAGAAGCTGGTGGCCATTTTTGCCCACTGACCACAAGACTTCCTGAGGGGAGATGATTCTCCACCATTAAAACTGACTGACAAGATTTCTTGATTTGCTTAATTAAGTAACCACGGGGTAGCTAACGCTGGAATAGCTATTTCGGAATTAAACCTTCCTGGTTCGTTGTGTTAATATTACTCTGCACGGTAAACAGGACCATCAAAGCTTTTATAATTTGTGTCTTCAATGAGACCGTTAGAAAATGAGTTGTTTATAAACAGATACTTTAAGATTGGTGATAAACGTTGAGAATATTGGATATGCCAATACCAACGTTTACAGAAAGCAGAAACAGTTTGAAAAGAAGCATTTAAAGGGCTGTATATTGCATATCATACAGAGTTGACCCTTGAATAACATGGAGGTTTAGAGATGCCAACCCTCCCCCCATGAAGTTAAAATCCACATATGACTTTTGTTTGACTCTCCAAAACTTAACTACTAATAGCCTACTATTATGTTCTTATTTTATTTTTGAGATAGAGAGAGAGAGACAGACAGTATGAATGGGGAAGGGGCAGAGAGAAAGGGAAACACAGCACTAACAGCCCCCTATCGATGGGAAGCCTTACTGATAACATAAGCAGTCAATTAATTTTGTATGTTATATGTATTATATAACGTATTCTTACAATAAAGTAAGAGAAAAGAATGTTATTTAGAAAATATAACGAAGAGAAAATGCATTTATAGTAGTTCCCTGTATCGATCCAAAAAATCTGTATATAAGTGAACCTTCACGGTTCAAACCCATGTTATTCAAGAGTCAACTATATAAATGAGAGAAGGATATGATTTAGGGAGTTTATAAGATGAGCCTTTGAGAAACTGTTGAGTAATTATGTTTTAAAATATGTTTGAATGAAAAGTTTTAACATGTTTAAGAAATAGCTTCGGAAGCAAAGATTAACTGGAAAAGAATCCACAATTTGAAACGCTATCTAGCAGAGAAAGTTGTACCCGTCGAAACATAAAGATTTTTCACTGCAGAAGTGATTCGCGTGTTGTAAAGTATCCCTGACCAGAAAAGACGGCACCGAGAAAAAGAATGAGAATCGTATGTGAAATTTAAGAAACAAAACAAACGAGCAAAGGAAAAAAAGAGAGAGAGAGAGAGGCCAAGAAACAGCCTCTTAACTGTAGAGAACAAACTGATGGTTACCAAAGGGGAGGGTGGTGGGGGGATGGGTAAAATAGGTGATGGGATGAAGGAGGGCACTTGTGATGAACCCCAGGTGTTGAATGGACGTGTTGAGTCACTATACTGCACACCTAAAACTAATATAACACTGTTTACTGGAGTTAAAATGTTAAAAAAAAAAAAGAAAGGGAATGAGGAGTTACAATGTGTGAGCAGCTACTTCGGTCAGATGCCACTGAGCCTTCTTGGGGGGGAAGGGCATGTGAAGTAGGTCATTCTTCTGACACTCAAGTAATTAGTGAATAAATGTCTGGGTCAGTAAAACAATACTGGGTACAGTCTTGAACTATAAACTCTAGGAGAAACCTAAGCAGTCATCTGGTCCCACCTCTTTATTTTAGAGAGAATATAAAGTGCCAAGGGCCAAGTGGCCTCCCCAAGACCGTACAGCTGATTAGTGGCTGCGGTAGGACTAGAACCCAGGACTTCTGCTTCCTGGGTCACTACTTTTTGCAGGTCACCAGGTTGTCTTTTTTTATTTCTCAAAAAAGGCAGCAAGAGAAAAAAAGGAGTGCTGTGTGAGGAAGCTGAATTCTGGTTATTTGCAGGACCAGGAGGAAATGGGCTCTCCATTCTGATGAATAAGGCTCAAAGAGAAGGGACTTTTTAATCAGAGACTAAGACAGGTTGTTATGAGCTGAATTTTGCTCTCCCCACCCCATCCCCCAAATTCCCCCTGGAATCCTTAACCCCCAGTACCTCAGAGTATGACTACATGTGGAGACAGGAGTTTTAAAGAGGTAATTAAGGTTAAATGAGGTCACATGGAAGGGCCCCAATCCAATATGACTGGTGGCCTTATAAAACCACCAGATTAGAACACAGGCACAGAGGGAAGACCATGTGAAGTCACAGGCAGAAGACAGCCATCTATAAGCCAAGGAGAGAGGCCTCACAAGAAACCAACCCTGCAGACACTTTGATCTTAGGCATCTAGCCTCCGGAATTGTGGGAAAATACATTTCTGTTGTTTAAGTCACACAGTGTGGTGCTTTGTTCTGGCAGGCCCTAGTAGTGAACTAATATACACGTATTGGCACCTTCTGCCTCTACGTGTCAAAATAAAACCTGCAATCCCAAATCCAGTTACATGGTGGTTACCAACAGTAGACGAAGGTATAAAATGTATGTTGTTTGCTATGGCTACTTAGCTTATTGAACATAGCCAATTTATACAATTTTTAATTTTTTTTTAATGTTTATTTTTGAGAGAGAGAGAGACAGAGCGTGAGCAGGGGAGGGGCAGAGAGAGAGGGAAACATAGAATCCGAAGCAGGCTCCAGGCTCCGAGCTGTCAGCACAGAGCCCCACGCGGGGCTCGAACTCGAACTCGTGGACCGCAGGATCATGACCTGAGCTGAAATCGGACACTTAACTGATTGAGCCACCCAGGCACCCCTACAATTATTTTAATTCAAATCCACCTTTCTACTTTATTTGTTTAAGTTTATTTATGCGGGGGGGGGGGGAGGGGTGGGCAGAGAAAGAGAGAGAATCCCAAGAAGGTTCTGCACTGTCAATGCGGGTCTCCATCTCACGAAACATAAGATCATGACCTGAACCGAAACCAAGAGTCAGACGCTTAACTGACTGAGCCACCCAGGTGCCCCTGTCTTTCTACTTTAGAAGGAAAGCTGACTTGAATGTACCCAGCATCTAGTTAATACCAACCAACATCTGCAGGTGAAGGAACTATTGGACCCATCTTCTTCTGGATGACAACCATCGCCTATCAGGAACTATGATTCCTGAGCAGGATGGGTAAACGGGTTTCAGTTCAAGTGCCAGCTGTAATCCATATCAGTAGCTGACTGAAATGTCATGCTTAAAACTGATTCCAAGAGGGAGCCTGGGTTTAGGAATAGTGTCTGAAGTAATGCCTGTGGCAGTAACTGCCATGGGCACAGGAGGGGCGACGGGAGCACATCCGCCCCGAAGAGTAGACCATCCAAATGCAGATCTGTTAAAGAACTACTAAGAAACACGTTGGCCACCTTTTATGTTCAATTATTTTGAAACTTGTCTTAATAGACTAATAATGGATATAGCGTATTTTCAATGGAATTAGGATATGGAGAAGAGATGGCAGCAGGGAGAGGGAGGAATCATCAGTCCTCAGCAGAGGACATCCCCTGCCCGCAGAATGATAATGTGAGAGTGCACCAACATGCACACCTCTGTTCCACAGGAACAGCCGCACCCTTCTGCTAACCCACAGTCTTACCCTTTCCTCTACTCACCAGCCTCACGACTCTGCCTCCGTGACTGACGTATACTCTCTTTTTATTTACTTTTGAGAGAGACAGAGCATGAGTGGGAGAGGGGCAGAGAGAGAGAGGGAGACACAGAATCCGAAGCAGGCTCCAGACTCTGAGCTGTCAGCACAGAGCCCAACACGAGGCTTGAACTCACGAACCACAAAATCATGAGCTGAGCCAAAGTCTGACGCTTAACCGACTGAGTCACCCAGGCGCCCCAATGACTGAAGTACACTCTTAACAGCTCAGAAGATTGGAATTATATTGGTGTAGGTTATCAAGTAAATAGGAATATAATAGCCAATGGTGTACAAACAGCAAAACCGTCCATAGGGATTTATACCTTTCTTACTACAAAAAAACACCACGGGAATTAACTACTAATAGACAACTGTGTCATCCAAGCTTTCTGAAATACTTCTGATTCAATACTGCATGTAAAATCACTTTATTCCCACTGGAGAAGAAAAGTATTTTCATTTTTTGAACATTTTCAATATTGTGTGTTTCATTATATATCATACATTATATTTTTCCAAGTGAAACTTTCTGTAGCGAATTTCAAGAGGCTCGTTCGTCTATACAGGGTTGAATTGGACCAATTACAGAAAATCTCAAAATAAAATGCAGTTTTGCTTTTTTTAAACCTTCATTATAAATTATAATTATAGTATTGAGGCAGAATAGCTTTGCACATAATTTCAAAGCTTGGCTTCGTAGATCTGAAATTAGATAGTGCTTCATTTCCTAGATTCCAAACAAACCTCAGAAACACCAAAACTGTAAGACAACAACAAAAATACAAAAGCTGCTGGCCCCTTGCATATAGAAATGCTTTACACTATAATGAATTCTAGTTTGCTTATTTCTTTAGATTACACAATTTTTCCCTCATGTAATCAATGTGTTATTTTAAGCAATTCCAACCATGTAACAATAATGCCATATTATTTAAATGGAGATTCAATAATAGGTTACCAAGAAAATTCTTTTTACTTGTTCATTCCAATTATTCTTATGGCCTCAGCAAAGTACACCCTAGCCAAAGTCAGTATTCTTTCAAGTAAAGCACAGAGGCAAAAGAATTTTAAGAAAAGTAGACCATTAGCTTCAGTCACCATATAACATTTGTGAATAATTTGCTCAGTTTCAAAAAGTGCAAGAAAAATGCTGCACATTTGCAATCTGGTGAAAGGTAAATGAAGACAAGGCCTGGAGCAAAGCCTTACATGCCAAGGGCTAGAAATGAAGTGCATACACAGCTGCTTTAAGTCAAGCATTTATAATCTCAAATATGTAGAAGGAAAACACCCTGTAAATAACAGAATTAAGCATGAGAAGCACATATGTGAATATTTTTAAGCCAAATTCAATAAAATATTCATTAAATAAGTTAACAGACAAAAACCGAACCATAAGTTTTGAAATTTGTGTGAGGTTCATTCTGTTTCTCAAGGCCAAAGCAAGAGAGTATTTACAAACACGGCAATAGAAGACCCCTAAGTAGTCTGTGAATATTTTCTGTGCTTCTGGAAGATACCACAATACTACAGAACGTAGTTAGGCAAACCACTAACTCAAGGCTGATGACCTTGCAAATTTATGCTTTTTTTTTAAAAAGGAAATTGAGAAAAGCAAAATCCACACATTAGAGGGATAAACATTAGTGGGTTCTCTAAAATTTACTGCTATAAAAGATAATTCTTTTCTGCAATAAAATGCTTGAAATCTTCAAAATTACTATGACAAGGTTTGTGGGGTTTCTTCCACAATAAAAATAACAGCTAACAAACTGTGGCAATAGCTCTGATTTGATGTAAAATTTATTTTGGGAGTTCAATAAAGTTTAGTTCTAGGAATACTGGCACTACCAGCATTTTAATTTTAGCTTTAAGTCAACATTCTATGGTGATTCCTTTTTCTTCCCTAACATAATTAACCCCTCTGGAGTCCTCTATTTAAAAAAAAAATCAATCAAAATGACAAACATAATTCAATAATTAGTGAATATGAGTGGTCCTCCCTGGTGAGCAGGCAATATCCCATAGTTTCCTCCCAACTCCCACTGTGAGAGGGGATGCCCTACTGGGAGATCATCCCAGCAATGGCCCCACAAGCGATGAGGGGGCTTTGTTCACTTGATTATAGACCCTAAAAGTAAAGGTTTGCAATGGGTGAGAAGTGAATTATTGCTCTTAAACAGGAGTTTTATTCTGATATTGCTAAAAGCCAAACCAAGATTTTTACATGTTTAAATTAGCTTTGAAAAAAAAATCACGAATTGAGACACTATGTCTATTTTTTTTTTTTTAATGTTTCGGTGAATAATTTTAAAGAACAGGCCATATAACTGAACTGAACTATGTAGAGGCAAGTCTGATAATCCCCGATGCCCATAAAACTCAACACCTGCAGCCTATGTAATAAATCAGTTTGTGAATGTAATTGCTCTTGTTCTGCATGCTTCCATGAGCCTGTATAGCTAAGCTAACACCATTGTCACAGCCTTAATCACAGCCAGGTTTATTTTTGTTGGCAGCCTTATGCAAATCATTGTCTTATGGGTCTTTGCACTTAATTCACTCAGATTATACCCTGATACCAAAAACAGATTGGAAAACAGGAAGGGATCTTTGAATTGTTTAATTAACTATGAGTTGTAATTTCTATTTATATCTAACTGAAATGTTATAGCTCAAACTGTGTTAAATATTCATAGGAAAACAGATTATTCTGTTTCTAATTTAAAATACTTAAGCTTGCTGTAATTTAGAAGTTACAGTTACCCACAGAAAGAATATATCAGCATTTTTTTAATGTTTTAAGCCAATTTCTCCTATTCTGTGAACTAACCTCTGGAACTAAAATTCATCAACAAAACACTAATTTACTAAACGGTACCTTAGTGGCCTAAAAGAATTGCGGCAACTTCAAAATGGTCCCCCAATTTACCCTCTGTCTTTAAATCTTTTACCACACAGTCTTTTCAGGGAACCACAGGGAAACCAATTGTATCAGTCAATTACCGCCAATTATTGTTGGTCGATTAAATTCGCAAGAGCCATAAAATCTGATATCTATCCCACATTGTTTACCTTTTCCACTTTTTCCAGCATGGTAAACTGTCTACAAAAGAAAAGGGGAAAAAAAAAAAAAAAGGTAGAAGGGCCACCAATTAAAATCTAATCACATTACAGTCTGTTGCCCAGGAGGGAGTCATTGCCTACTGGCACCAAAATAGTCTTGTATTTAGATTAGAATTACTTTCAAACTTTTCCTTTTCCCATTGTGACCATCCCGGTCCCAGAACCACTCTGAGGCTACTATTTTCATACCCACTGAGAAGTGGGTGAGAAAGGAAGAAGAGTACAGATCTTCCTCAACTTATGATGGGATTGCTTCCCCATGAACCCATTGTAAGTTGAAAATATCAAAAGTCAAAAATGCATTCGATATACTTAACTTACCAAACATCGTAGCTTTAGCCTAGCCTACCTTAAACACGTGCAGAACACTTGTGTTAGTCTGCAGTTGGGCCAGATCATCTAACACAAAGCTTACTTTGTAAGGAAGTGTTGAATATCTCATGTGATTTGTTGAATACTGTACTGAAAGTGAAAGAATGGTTGGATGGGTGCAGAGTGACTGGAAGCATATTGATTGTCCACCCTCATGATCACATGGCTGATCGGGAGCTTCCGCTTGTTACCACGACCCAGCATCACGAGAGATTATCTGCCCCAGAGAGCTAGCCTGGGAAAAGATCAAAATTCAAAATTTGAATTACGGTTTCTACTGAATACATATTGCTTTATCATCATCACCACGAAGTCCAAAAATCCTAAGTCAAACCATCGTATGTTGGGGCCTGCTGCACAGGAAAACACCTTTTCGTTCCTTCCAAGAACATTGACAATCAGTTGACATAGTGTTTGTGAGCATTAGCTACCAAACCATACTCTGCCCCCAGACCACATGGCTAGAGAGGCTCCCTGCAGGGGCACTCTCCAGATCTCTCCTCACATTTGAGCAGAGAAGAGTTCCAGAGACCATATGAGAACTCAGGGAAGACCTCTTCTCCCGCTGGGAAATCAATCTCTCTGACTGTTAAAGTATATACAATCTACATTAATGTTAGAAAGGCAGCGATAGGACTCAGAAGGTCGCTTGAGTCAGTCATCAGAGACTATACTGGGGTCATGAGGAGCGCTGGAAAAATATGTCCAAAAAGAATGATCATTCATTAGACTCAAAATGTCCATCACCTTCACGCCACTGTTGAGCCGTGAACCGGAAGCATCCTCCTGATGAAAGCATCCATTATCCTCCCAAACAGGAACCAGGTTGTTGTTTGGCAGGTTTAATTTAGACAAAGACAAAATGTCTTCTGTCAGCTCAGGAAGGAGAAGCAGAATCTACATAGAACAGGCAGGCCCTCAAGGACACTGGGATACAATTTCATCCAGGATGTAGTTGTGGAGTGTGGAGCTGGAGACCCTCTGCCCAGGGATTTCCCTCAGACTCTAAATAATATCCACCAGCACATACGGTCTAATTAAACTTCTGTGTGAAAAGTAGATTTACCACTAGAATCAGACTCTCAGCAAATCTGGCTGGTCCTTCGCCCACAATGACTTCTCTTTACATGCCTTCAGTTTTACACTGAGCACATACTCTATGATAATATATAACAGTGGACTGCCTACTCTATGCCAGATACTGACTGTCCTAAAGCCTGACATTTATGCCTCATACAATCCTGTGAAACAGGTGCTATGATCCCTAATTCACAAATGCAGAAACTGAGGCACAGAAGCTCTAATAACTTTAACTAGAGATCAATCATTAAAAAATGACAGAGCTAGAATTGAAAGCAGTCTGATTCCCGAACCTGCTCAGAGCCATTATGCTAGGCTAAGCATATGAAGATGAATAAGATTTTGTCCCGGCCCACTGGGAGACCAGAGAATTTTTGCCTGCTTGTTTATTGGCTTGTTTGCAGGAAGAGGAGGTTGTTGAAAGTCATAGAAAGCTCAAGAAATTATTTAAATGGAGTGTAATATGACTGTAACAGATTTCTGAATAGGGCATCTCACTCGATATGGAATACAAAACATGGAGTAAGAAATGGGCTGAGATGTTGCCGAAAGGTTGAAATGATCAGGCCATGGAGAGCTTCCCATGCCAAACGCATTGGGATTTAACTGTGGTTTAGTAAAATTGCCTTTAGATAGGTTATTCCGGCTGCATATCATAGTTCGATATGAAAGGTGCAAGAATGGAGGATAGATGGATAAATTGTCAATTACTGCAATAATCCATTCAAGGAAATTTAAGGAGCAAATTCACTGAACTAAAGTGGTGGCAACAGGGATGGATTTGGCAGCAGATTAAGAATTATTGTGAAAGGAAAACTGGCAGAATCGGATGGATTGGATTTAAAAATAAGGAATCGCAGGTGGCAATAAAAGATGACTGTCACGATGAAATGGGAGCGTAACAGAAATATACAATAAGGTCAGTTTCAGGCATGTTGAATGAGTTCTCCATGTTCCATGCACAAGCGATGCCCAGAAAGCATCTGAATGTATGAGTGTGACCTTCTGGGTAGAGGTCTGAAGATAAATGTGTGAGAATATCATATTGATAGATTTTTCTAACTCATTGCAACCACCTTAAAAGAAAAAAAAAATATTAGATACACTGCCAGGGAACAAATATGCATAAAAGCAACCTAATTTGAAGACTGGCCTCTATGTATGGGGAAAATAGAAACCAGGCTTGGCTTACAACTTCTGCTGTCTGAAGCTACCACACCTCAGAACTAGGAGATGACTTCTTGTGGCATCTTCAGAATTATTCTTGTGGATTTTGTATCCCCTCCTCAGAATGCTCTCTCCCCTTCTCCACTTTGCTGCAGGCACTGCTTTGTCCTTTTTCTTCCTAACTTTCCAGTGGTGTCTCGATCCCTGCTTTTGGAATCTTCCTGCTTTCACTAGAAGTCGGGTGTATATCCATAGTAAAAAAGAAAGGAAATGATCTGCCACGAATCAGTATTTACTATGAGTAAGCCACTAAGTGATTACATTCACACAGATATACGTGTCTTCTTTAACCTTGGTATTTTTACATACTCGTTTCTATTAAGTCCGTGATCCAAAGATTGAGATGAAATAGTCTATACTCTGCATTTTATTCCCAATTTGCTACAGCATCCACATTTTTGTTCACACACATACACACAGGCACTTTCATCATGACTTTATTTTCTATGCTATAAAAAGCAAAGACCTTTAAAAATAATATGGGTCCCTCATCTCAGCTGCACATTCATAATCTTTACATTTTATCATCCCCAAACTTGGGCCAGATAAAAAAAGTTCCAGGGGTGTGGTCTGATGAGGTTGAGAGATCCTGCGCGAAAACTACCCCTAATCTGTGCCCACTCCTACTTATACGTACATCCCAACTTTGGCCTCCACTTGGCGTCAAGACATAAAAAGGTCACTATTAAAATGTAAATATGTCATCTGGACTAATAACTCATCCAGCCATTAAGTTTCGTTAGCACACTGGAATGAACGTCTATTAACTCACAAGTTACGTAATGTGACTTTAAAAGAATAATATGGTATATTAAACTTAGGTAGTGAGACAGAAGGAAGAGAATGATGCAGAATAAGAAGCAAAGTCTGGGAAAAAAGGAAAGCGGGGGTTCTTGTGGGAGGAAAATGTCAAAAGCAGAAGGAATAAACACATTTGCCTAGAGCAACTTCGCCCAGATGATGAAAAAGCGCTTTCACTTTTGAGTCTCTGTTTTCTGAGCTGACTTAAAACATGGTCATTATTTGCCTGAAATCCTCCAGGAAACTTTGAATTAAATATGTACATATTGTACTAGTTATCTTAGAAATGTGATTGGGCTGCAATTATGTCAGTAAAGCTCTAACTACCAAAAGAAAATTGTATGGCATCCTCTATCATGCCTGGACAAATTTAGATGATTGAAAGCATAAACCAGGCCATATTTTATACTACATCTATGTAAAGAAAAGCAGGAAAACTCTTAGCTCGTGCATGCTGCATGCTAAAATAACTTTGGGACGTTACAGCGCAAGAAGCATGCTCCGTGGGGAAAATGGACACTGAAATACAGTAGCGATCCTGCCTGCTGCAGCTACACAGAGTCAAGGTCATAGTCCACTAGCAAGCACGGTAGAACTCCATATGGTTTCAAAAACCCAGCCTGTAATTCAGTTTCTCTGGAAATGGCAAATATCGTACACTTAACCCTTTTAGCTATGGAAGCCGTCTCCTAATTCTCAGGCTCAAATTCTGGCGAACCGTGCAAATGTGTTGGGGTGTTTGCAGCCGGAGAAACAGCAGGGTCTGCACCTTGTCTCTTTCGTACTATAAATTTTCACACCCAGTAAAGCTTTCCATTCTCGCGCCTACCAGCCCTATCCTTCATTTCAGGACATATGCGTTTCAAAGTTCCTCGCATGCTACCTGATATATATTAGGTACTTGATAAATATTTGTCAAATCTGAACCCAGGAAAAAGAGAAAACCAATTTAAATAGATCTCTAAAAAAGCTCAATTGCTGGGACCTTCACATAATGCAATGCCAGATTCTTTCTCTCCCTCTCTGATATTCTAGAATACCAGATGGTACAAAAAAGTTTTGATGAACACTGGAATGCCAGATCTGTGAGTTGTGATTACTTTCTCTGCTGTGTAAATCTTACACCTGGCCTTCAGGTAGTTTTCTTTCTCACTGTGCTCCACATATTCCTTTTACGGGGAAAGAAACTACCTGTCTTCCTAGATCTCATCACCGATACTGGGAGGATTAGAATTTAGTCTAATTCAGTGTCATGCGTGGGGTTGCCAGATTTCGCAAATAATATAGGATGCCCCGTTTAATTTTAATTTCAGATCAACAATGAGTAATTTTAGTATAACTATATTCCGTGACACATTTGGGGCATACTTATACCAAAAACTTTACTTGTTGTTTGTCTGAAATTAAAACTAGACGTCCTCTATTGTATCCGGCAATACTAGTCTTTTGATAAAATCATAGATTATGACTTAGAATTTAACACTTTATCCGGTAAGGAGGCTGAAGCATGGAGATAAAGAGATCTGTATAACTCAAACTGGCTTCTAAACCCCCAGTCAGGAGCTCATCTATAATCTTGCCTCTTTATGAAAGCATCTGGTTAACATTATTCACTTGCCTTTATTTAGTGGATTAGATCTCATCACAGGCTCCCCAAGTATATGGGGTATTTTTATTATAACTGAATGGTGTATTCTGCCCATACCCCCAATTAAAACAAGAAATTTTTTTTTATAATAAACTTGTTAGCTAACTATTACCTTCATTGTATTACCTCTAATATTTAATTATAATTGTTTCTCTCTATATATATTTCTTTCTAACAAGAGTATACATATATATATATATATATATACACATATACATATGTATATACACACACACACACACATATATATGCGTGTGTGTGTGTGTGTGTGTGTGTGTGTATGTATATATATTCCTTGAAGTCAGGAACTCTATTCATTTACTCAGTGACTAGCACAGGGTCCTGGCTCACAGTAGCTTTTCATTAAATACTTAATAAATCTAAAGACAGTTAAACAAACAGTTTACATTTATTTATTTTTAAGAAACAGAGTGAGACAAAGCATGAGCAGGGGAGGGGCAGAGAGAGAAGGAGACACAGAATCTGAAGCAGGCTCCAGGCTCTGAGCAAACGGTCAGCACAGAGCCTGATGCAGGGCTCGAACTCACGGACCGCGAGATCATGACCTGAGCCGAAGTCGGACGCTCAACTGACTGAGCCACCCAGGCGCCCCAAAACAAACAGTTTAAATAGACAGATAGTTTTCAGAGTGGAAGAGACAGCCTTCGGCATTCCCACAATAAACATGGGAAGACCAGAATGTAGATCCATCCTTGAGGTCCATATACCTTGAACAAAGAAACACACTCTTTCACAAAGTAATCCTTGAGGTACTGTGATAATTGATTTCAGACGTGAACCTGACTGGCCACAGAGTGCCATGCTACACATTATTGCTGGGTGTGTCTATGAGGGTGTTTCTGGAGGAAATTAGCCTTCGAGAGAGTGGAGTCAATGAAACAGATTGTGCTCCCCAATGTACGTGGGCATCACTTCATTCATTAAGAACCTGAAGAGAACAAAAGGTAAGGGCGGAAAAAACTTGGTTCTTTATTCCTGCCTCACTGCTGAGCTGGGACATCTCATCTCACCTTCTCCTGCCCTCAGACTAGGATTTACACGATCAGCTTCCCTGGTTCATGGGCCTTCAGACTCCGAACTTCAGACTGAATTACACCACAGGCTTTCCTGGGTCTCCGGCTTACAGACAGCACATCATGAGACTTCTCAGGCTCTATAGACACATGAGCCTATCCTCTCGCTCGCTCGCTCTCTCTCTCTATATATATCTCCATCGTATATCCATCCATCACACTGGTTTGTGTTTTGTCTCTCTGGAAAACTCAATAAAATGACCACTGTCAGAATAAATATGTTCACATACATTACACAGTCTTTGGTGCTAGTCTGATGCTAGAAGTACTACTTCTATAACAAATGATTACTAGCATTAATGATTAATAATGTACCCAATATCCCCACAAAACACAGCAAGATCTGGACTTTAATCCAGTTGTCTCCGGTTCCAACCCCATGTGCTTCACTACCACTCAGCAGAGGTCCCATTGGTGGACTCACATCCCAATGATGCTTCCATTGTTGGATTTTCCATTATCAGCTACTCCTTAAAATGAGAGACACTTAAATTATATCAAAAGTTTTTATACGTAACATGATCACTTCTTTAAGTGTTTTTATTTATGTTACTTTCTATGAAATCATCTTTTAGGAGGTAAATGTGTCCATGTACTTGCTTTGCTGGGTATCTCTTTCTGGTTGAGAGACAAATAGTACAGGTTACATTTTCATTTGCTGTTACTCTTAAGAATTTTAATTTAAAAGCGTAACCCAACAGAAATAGAATCACTGACTGAATTACTAATCATAGAAGGATTTTCGGGTCTGTATAGCTTGCATTTAAGTGTAAATGAGCCTAAAGTCATCAAGAAAAACTTTCAAATTAGTAAATCGAGGGAATTTTAAAATATGCACAATATGGGTTTATTTAGATTTTTCAAGTCCCGTTTTAAGATGACCATCAATTGCTTTGCAAACCACAGAATGAATTTTCCATTATTCTCTCCTCGGTGGGTATTTTTACCACTGAAACTCCTAGGTAAGGCAACATACATATTTTTCATCTCTTGTAAAGGAAAATCTTCTGAAGTGTATTCACAGAGAGAGACACAACATTTTTTCTTTATCTTCACCATCACAAAGTTCACTGGATTTTGCTCGCTTCAAGTATTCCAGGACTTACTTTCATCTCAGTTCTCAGACTTTACTGTACATCAGAATCAAGCTGAGATGCTTCTTAATGCAGACTTCTGGTCTCTGTCTCTAGAGATCCTGCTTTAGTAAATCTGGGGTGGAGGGCCCAGTTCTTCATCATAACAAAGGACATGGTTCTTAGACAGGGGGACCAGAGACCCCATTTCAAGAAACCTGGATTTTCGTCTTCCACTATGATACTTCCCACGAAAGTAAAATAAAATGAAGATTTATGCACTGGTTCTCAACCTTGGCAACACATCAGAATCACTAGGTCTGGAGCTCGGCCAGGTGCCCTAGGTGATTGGATCTAGATTCAAGGGGGAGAACCACTGGCTCAATAAATACGAGGAACGAGTAGAGAATACTGTGACACATTTGTATACGTTGCTCACAGAATAAGTCTTCACAAAACTTTTAGTTAGGAGTAACAACACCAACAAAAACACTTCTATGAAATCTCTTCAGCTTTCATTCCGTGGCCACTTGGGACAGGAATAGGTGACCCTTGGGGTGACCACCCACATAAGAGAAGCCATGCTTTCTTCAGATTTTTGTGAGTGCCGCAACAGCCACAGCTACCTGAGAGAACCCAGCCAGCTCCCTCCTGAAATATTGGCCCCTCTAATGCCTTAGAAACCACAAAAGCAGAATTCATTTGCACAGCCAGCTTTATTATCCTTCCCCCTTTCCCATTTTGATGATTTTATGTTAAGATACACTTGATCTTAGCCAAAAGGCCAAGAAGCGATATGGTGTATCACAACAGAGGCAGCGAAGAAGAGGAAGCTTCATTCGCTCTCACACAAAGCATCAAACCCCCACCATCATGAGGAGGTATGTCGAAGGAAGATCCCAAGCCAGAAATATTTGGGAAAGGAAAGAAGTTGACTTGCAAAGAAGGTTTGCGAAAAAAGGCCGGCATTTGGAAGTACCAGTTCGAGGCTCCATTTAATGTGTGAGGTGAGTCCGCTAAGGTAGCCCTGGTTTTATGTGTTTGTTTACTTGCCTCACGTGCAAAGCATTCTTTTCTCCAACTATGAGACATGACGTATATCCTTATTCGCTACTACAACAGGAAGGCAGATACTGCAGAAGTTTCTTCTCAGATGTGTGTGTGCCCATGAACCCTGGTCGTGGTACTTTCGCAATTTTAATTATATTACATAAAATACACTCTGTACATGAAAAGAGTTTGTTGTTGCTGGTGCTTGAAAACTAATCTTAGTGCTTGTGAAAAGATTGTTGATAAAAGCAAATTATGATATTTTCTGTACCGTATGCCAGCATAAATTCCAAATGGATTAAGGATTCAAACGTAAAAAATGAAATCATAAAATTACTAGAGAAAGTTATTGTGGAGAATTACCTTAAAAGCTGAAAGTGGGAAAGGCTTCTCAAACCAGGAATCCATGTCTTAGAACCATAGAAGAAAAGATGGATAAATATGACTTACATAAAGGTCAAAGGTGTGCCTGACAAAATATCACAGGCAGAAATAAAAGACAAGCGACAGACTTGCAAAGATATTAGCAGATTATATATACAGAGCTAATCTTAACATATTAGAAACTCATAAAAATGTTTAAGAGAAAGATCAACAAGTAATAGAAAAGAGATAGGCAAAGAATAAAAATGTACCAGAAGTTGAAGAGGTCTTCAACTCCACTAACAATAATTACAAGAATAGTCAAAACACTGTGTCAGAATCTAGTCTAGCTCTTTGCATATGTTAACATATTTCATTATTAAACCTACCCTATGAGGTAGTGTTGTCTGCGGTACATGCATGGGAAATGGAGGCACCAAGAAGTGAAGAAATTTGCCCAGCGCGACAGACCCGGTAAACGTGGAGCCTGAATTTAACCCTGAGCGTCCGGGCTCCAGAGTCAGTGTTTTTACCCATTACTCACACTTGCTTTCCTAACAAGAGAAATGCACATTAAAACCACACTGAAATTTTTATAACTTTTTACCTCTCAGGTTGACAAAGAGTTTGGTAATATACCCTCGCGGCGAAGAAGCAGTGGAGGACATAGGCACACGCTAACAACACTGCTGGTGCAGTGTAAACAGAGAACTTACTGAGGGTGATCCAGAAGCGGCTGTACAAATTGCAAATGCTTCTGCCCCTTGATTCACCAAACCCACTCCTGAGAATTTTTTTTCTACGTATATAATTGAACACATGCAAAATGGCATGTTTTCAAGATCATCATTCGCATAGTGTTGTTTGTAATAGCAAAAGATTAGAAAAACTCCCCACGCCCATCATAATGACACAGCCACTCAACGGAATACTGTGGAACTCTCAAAAGAACAAAGCAGCCTTCTCTGTGCTGACACAGAATTATCTCCAAGATATAGTAAATGCAAAAAGCAAGGCTCAGATCAGGGGGCACAATGAACTATATTTTGTATAGAAAGAAGAAGAAATAGGAATATATCGTCATTGTAGCTTAGGGAGCAAGAAAAGAGGATTCTGAATTCTAATCCTGGGTCCATTCTCAAGGGTAAAGCCTTGGGTAACATCGAAACACTGACAAATAAATACACCTTCGGTCTCTGAAGTTAAAGCGAAATGATAAAATATGAGCTCATTGTATTCTTAGGAGTCTCTATTCTAGTCAAGTTTGTCAAGCAATCTCATCGTGGTCTGGTGGGGTTCAAGTGCGATGCTCTGCCTAACGAACCATCCTCATAGCCGTGGTACTTCACCGTTCCAGGGCAGTGACCGGTTTTCCGCTGACCATCTGCTCTGCACTTCACCTTCGGCATTTTCCTTTCTCTGAATTCCCATTTTTCTCCATTATACAGAACTTTCTACCCACAGTCTCCCTCAGGTCTTCAGTGACAAACTCACCAGAGTATAGAACTCACCAGAACAAACTGATTTTTCAAAAGGGCAGTGTTTCGGGTTACCAAAAAAAAAAAAAAAAAAAAACATTTTGTCACCATTATTCTACTACACTAACCAAGGTGGCCAGAAAAATATTAATGTACTATATTTCTCATAATAGTTTATTTCATTTGGCTTCTTGAAGCAAGCAAATATATCACTTTTTTTCTGGAAGTAGCTTAAATCACACAGCGTCATGCATATTTTATTTTAAAAAAGAAAAAAATAAAACAAATCTTTCTTCAATGCCATTATTCCTTCACATAAGGTCAACTCTTTATCATTCATGCAATAAATTATTTACTTTAGAAACTACCGTCATACAAAAATAGACTGCTTTCTGCCAAATAGGCTATTTCAGAAAGTATTCTTAACTAGGAAAAATTAAATATTCTTGAAATATCTTAATTACCTGTTTAGAAGGGAATATTCTAAACAGAGAAAACTAATTCTTTGGCACTGGATAATACATGCTCCTTTCTGAGTGAACTCCAACGCATTTTGACCTCCAGGAGCTTACATATAAAGCTCAAAGAGTCTCTCAGCCAATATAAGTAATAGAATATAAAAAGAAAACATCTCTACATGTTTCCATAGGGATATATCTACAAATACATTATAATTGTACACAGACAGAATGTCTTTTTACCTCAAGAATATACTTAGAGAAGGTTTAAATGAATAGCATTTTTATTACGCTTGAATCTGCTCCATTGGAGAACTCATTGTCTCTTAAAGATAATGCGTCATTTCTGCCTTAAAGAGCTACTGCTTTAATAATACAAAGAAAAAATGCTATGTATGCACCAATGGACTGTCATGAGAATTCAGAACCAAACAACAGTGTTTCTTGCTGAGAGCACCGTAGATAAGATGGTAAGGTATTTTGGATTGTTGTTGTATAATTATATTCTATTTTTCCCTCCCCCCCCCAAACTCTTTGTCACTTTAATATATAATAAAATATATTTAGTAATGTTAGGCCTGTCCATGTAACTTTTTTTGGCCAACGGGATATTGGCAAGATGTGACACGAGTGGAGGCGTTAAGCATGCTTGCTTTTACATTTGTGCTGCTCTCGGGCAGTTTCTAGACCCAGCATGATGAAGCACACGGAGAAGATCTGAACCATCGCAAAGCCAGAAGCAAATCCAGCTGATCCCCTGCCTGAAGCAGAAGTGCCCAGTCTCGATCAGCCGAACCAACGTCAACCTGCACATCCAAGAACGAGAATACGTATCTGCTACTACACGCTGTGGAGATGTGGAGTTTGTTATGCAGCATCATCGTGGCCAAAGCTGATTAATGAAGAGTTTTGAATTGGACATGAAAGATGGACAGAATTTTAATCTGTGAGGGAAAAAACTTACCCAATTTCCTTGTATGCCTAAAACTAATACAATGTTATATGCCGATTATGTCTCAATTTAAAAACTTAAAATTAAAAAAAATGGGGGGCACCTGGCTGGCTCAGTCAGTAGAGCATGTGACTCTAAGTTTGAGCCCCACATTGGGTGGAGAGATTACTTAAAAATAAAATCTTTAAATTGATTACTTAGTTAATTATTTTTAAAAGTAAATATGTGAAAAGGAGAGAAAAGTCTTCTTAACTGACTGAACCATCCAGGCGCTCCTTTTTTGTTCTGTTTTGTTGAGTTGAAATGAACTCCAGAAAGAGATTTACAGGAGTCAACGCAGAGTAGACAGCACATGTAAGAGCATTAATGGTGCCTCAGCCCCAAAGTGCATGGTTAGAATCAAGGGTGCACATGGAAAAGAGAGGTGGTGGTCCATTCATGAGGCCATTAGACTGCCTGTAAATTTCATGCTCTATGCTATTGTTTAAAACATGCTGCCACTGCTGTTTTTGTTATTTAATAAGCCAACTGTCAAGATTATATAAACAATTAGGGGAAGTTACCCAATTAATGCAATAATCTTAAGGGTCTTCTTCCCACCAATACAAAGGGCAAAGGAAGAGGGAGAAAACACCACCAAATTAGAAGTCAGAGGCAGGGATTCAGTAGTTGTGTATCTTGCCCTGAGCTTGGTTCACTAGGCTGGTGACCCTGACCAAGATTCACATACTCTTTGAAATCCAGTCCCCTCCAGAATAAAAAGCAGGAAGTATCTCCTCTATTCATCTTTTGTTGTCATAATCAAATAATACATATGAAAGCACCTCCCAATCTGGAAAGTGCTACATAAATTCTAAGCATTCCTGAAAAATGTAAGAGATTGTATTTTACGTAATTCCAACCCTGACCTATTAGAGGAAATTACTAGCTTCCCTAATACTTCTTCAGAGTGGCTTCATGAGTGATCATGTCTTCTAAGCTCACTGTAGTTCAATACAAAATTTCAGAAAGGTACCTACCTAATAGCCCAGAGCTCTATACATCACAAGAGATATTAGGCAGGGAGATTGAAAAAAAAGTATAGAAAAAGAAGTGGTTTTTTTTTTAATGTTTATTTATTTATTTCTTCTCATTTTTTTTAATGCTTATGGATTTTTGAGAGAAAGACACAGAGTGCGAGCGGGGAGAGGCAGACAGGGAGGGAGACACAGAATCCAAAGCAGGCTCCAGGCTCCGAGCTGTCAGTACAAAGCTCGATGTGCGGTTCAAAGCTGTAAACTGTGAAATCATGACCTGAGCCGAAGTCTGATGATTAACTGGGTCACCCAGGCGCCCCTATTTATTTTGGAGTGAGAGAGAGCATTGAGTAGGGAAGGGGTGGGGCGGGGGGGGGGGGGAGGGACAGAGAATCCCAAGCAGACTGTGCTGCCAGCACAGAGCCTGATGTGGGGCTTGAACCCACGAACCGTGAGATCATGACCTGAGCTGAAACCAAGAGTCGGATGCTTAACCAACTAAATCACCCAGGCACCCCAGAAAAAGAAGTTTTAAATAATTTATGTACCTTATGATTTCTTAAAGAAAAAAACAAGAAAACTTAAAGAGACAATATAAAACAAGGGACAATAGAAAGTGAGCAAGCAGAACTCCTGAAAGAAAGAGAAATGGGGGGGGGGGGCGGTGGGGCTCAGTGGCTCAGTTGGGTAAGTGTCTGACTTCAGCTCAGGTCATCATCTTGAGGTTCATGGGTTCAAGCCCTGCATCAGGCTCTGTGCTGACAGCTCAGAGCCTGGAGCCTGTTTAAGATTCTGTGTCTCCCTCTCTCTCTGACCCTCCCCTGCTCATGCTCTGTGTCTCTCAAAAATAAATAAACAAACAAACATTAAAAAAAAGAACGGAAAAAAATAAAGAAATAAAAACTAGGAGTGTTTCTTTACAAAGATAAAAGCTACAATAGAAGCAACAATAGATAGAATAAATATGAATTGAACAATCAGGGATACCAAAGAGAAGCTGACGAAAATCACTGAAAACAACATGCAAAAGAATTGAAAATGGATTTTATGGAAAATATCTGAAGAACAGATAAAAGACATCTCACATATGCACAGTCAGTATCCAGAAGGAATTAATTCAGCAAATGAAACAGACCAAAATTTAAAATATATGAAACAAATATCTCTTGAAATTTATATTTGAACTTTTCAATGAAAAGGGCACACCAATCCCACATAACGTGCATAAAGGTTTTCTAGTAAATAACCATTTTACTTGTTTTAAAAATTTTTTTAATTTTTATTTATTTTTGAGAGAGAGACAGAGAGACAGAGCGTAAGTGGGGTGGGGGCAGAGACAGAGGGAGATACAGAATGCGAAGCAGGCTCTAGGCTTTGAGCTGTCAGCACAGACCCCAATGCAAGGCTCAAACTCATGCACCACGAGATCACGACCTGAGCTAAATTTCGATGCTTAACTGACTGAGCCACTCAGGTGCCCCACAGATAACTGTTTTTAAAAAAAAAAAAATTTTTAACGTTTATTCATTTTTTGAGAGACAGAGACAGAGCATGAATGGGGGAGGAGCAGAGAGAGAGAGGAGACACAGAATCTGAAGCAGGCTCCAGGCTCTGAGCTATCAGCACAGAGCCTGACGTGGGGCTTGAACTCACGAGCCGTGAGATCATGACCTGAGCTCGAGTCGGACACTTATCCAACTGAGCCACCCAGGCGCCCCATAGATAACTTTTAAAAGGCACACTATGTGCCACCAAAAGAGGAAAAATTGTGATACAGAAAAATCAATTCCCAAGCATGTTATTACTAAATCTCAAGGACAAAGAAAGATCATAAGAATATTCAAGGAGAAAAGAATGTAACGCTGCATAAGCGTGAAAAATCAAGTCAATAGCATCATTCACAGTAGCATGCAGTAACAGAAGACAGTAGTCTGATGTCTAAAAGTTACAGGCACAAAAAATGAGACCCAGTAATCTCGCACTCTTCGAAGTTGCCTTTTAAGTATGAAGGCAATACAGATGTTATCAAACTTTCACAAAATCAGGGAGGAGAGCACTGTATGAGCTACTCTTGAGAAATTACTAAAAATTTCAAAACAAACAAACCAAAAGAGCATGGTTGATGACACTGGATTCACTGAATTAGTAAAGAGCATTTAGTACTTCAGATTAAACAACTATTTGAATTTTCATAAAAGAATGTCATAAACCTTGACAATGTCGAAAGAGTACCTAACACAAACTGTCAAATAAGAAAGAGGAAGTGAGAAGTGGGCTGATTTCATCAGGTTTTAGGGTGAAAAGTCAATGGCCTATCCAAAATGGGTACGTATAGTTAAAAAATAATCCGTGAGAGTTTTATATTCATCTTTTTCTCAATTTGAGATTGTCTTTTTGAAATTGATATTATTTGTAAAAAATAACAGCTTCCTGGAATTCAGCCTTTCTCTAGCTTACTTCGGTTTTTTTCTTCGTTTGAAATCAAACAGAATTAAATAGACTGATCCAAGTTTTACAAAAATCATTTTTAATTAGCACATAGGCATCAAGAAGTCTGGAATGATACATATCTAATATTATCAATGGTTATTTCTCAATAATAGGATTTGAGGTGGTTTTCTTTCGCTTTAGTTTTCAACAATTTATGGTATCACTTGAAGTTTTACTGTCAATGTACTATTTGTGTAAAATTGCACAACCTTTTAAGAAAACTTAAAACAACATAAAAATTAGTAAAGACAAAAAGTGGAGAACTATACTAAGATCTGGAATTAGACAATTCCCAATAATTAGCATTAAGCTTGCCTCTGATCTCCCTTCCTGGTGGTGAGGTAAAAAAGAAAGGACGATGAGTTACATAAATTTAATTGCAAAAGAAAGCAGAGCGAAACCATCTTGGAAGAAAGAGACGAGCACTAGCTGAGTAGTTACCATATGTCAAACACTGTTTAATGTGTTTCTTGCAACTCCGTGACCTTTCAGTAGCTCATTTTTTCGATGAGGAAGTCCAAATAAGTAACTTGATACGGCTCACACAGCCAGCCAGTGACAACGTCCCGATGAGGACCCAAGTCACATGACTTCAGAGTCATGCTCTCCCCCTCCAGTCCTCTGCTTCCCAATTTTTTCACTCTAAGAGAGATTAATCTCATTATCCTTTTATAATAAATAAAGTGCTCAGTTCCTGGCTCTCTAAAAGTATGCAGTTAACCACAAGCTCAAAATCAAGTTGAATCTGAACAACATCAAAAGAAAAAGCTAATTCATTATGTAGTAGCACATTTTTACTGCTGATACAGTTCATACCAGGGCATTACCATGACAGAAAAGTGCCAAATCTAGTATTGTTGGAATAAACGATGAAAAACATAGAAAATTACGTAAAACATTTCTCAACCCAAGTCTTTTTTTACACGAATTTGCATTCCACTTACTCTGAACACTTTTAGGCAACGGGAGCCACTATGTACAGAAAAGAATTAAAAACAAAGTGTTTCGACAATAGTCCATTGAACGTTATAGCCTCTATTAAAACTATAATCGTATCCTCTAAATACTCCCAACAAGACACTTTGCAATTCAAATTTCCTTGTGAAAGCCTCATTTATTTTCTCTTGTTTGACAAATAATGAATATACTAAACTGAGCCTGTCTCTACGTTGACTTATTACATACAATATGAATCCTACACAAATATATACGTTTTGAAAGGATGAGAATAACAACCGAAGTATGTTCCTATTTTTAATAAACAGGGATCATGATGTGTAAATATAATCTCAGTTAACTGTAATAATTATCCCCTCTTTGGAGATCAAGTTGGCCTTTAGCCAGTTACACATAGATGAGTATAATGAATAGAAATAACTTATTACAGTCACAAAGGCAGTGTTTTGGCCCTCTCCTAATGCTTACACTGTCTTTTCTCAAGTCCTCCTTTGTTCGTTCATTCATTCCAGCAATATTGACTGAGGAGCCATTAAGGGCCAGGCAACATGATGGGCTAGTGATCAAGAGACAGGACAGGGTGCTCCTCTGAGAAGTCACAGTTCATTGCCAGAGAGATGTGTAAATAGCTAGTTGTAAATCAACTTATTAAGGGGTCACAGTAGAGCTCTTAAAGGATCACAGAAGAGAAAGGACTAGCTGAAGTTGCCAGAGTAGACTTCAGATAGGGTTGGCCTCTGACTTCAAAACAGGAGGAGGAAGA
This sequence comes from Panthera pardus, assembly GCF_024362965.1. Taxonomy (NCBI): domain Eukaryota; kingdom Metazoa; phylum Chordata; class Mammalia; order Carnivora; family Felidae; genus Panthera; species Panthera pardus. The sequence goes on from NW_026527002.1 coordinate 21,303,345, forward strand.
GGCTCTTGCCAGGCAGAGAAACAAGCACAGAAAACGTGAACCAGGAAGCAAGGTGTAGCTTTTAGAACCGGGAGAGTTAGTACAAGTGGATCCTCAGCCAATAACACATAAATGGTTATTTGCCACCATGCAAATATGAATATTCTATTGCCAAAATCTAGCTTTATTATAGCTATTTCCCATAGCTATAGCTTTATTAGTGGTCCCATTTCCTACAAAGTTGGGCTCTCTGAAGAGATGATGCACATGAGACACAGTGACGTTAGAAGTAGTTTAGCATCGGGGCGCCTGGGTGGCTCAGTCGGTTGAGTGTCCGACTTCAGCTCAGGTCACGATCTCACGGTTCGTGAGTTCGAGCCCCGCGTCAGGCTCTGGGCTGATAGCTCAGAGCCTGGAGCCTGCTCCCGATTCTGTGTCTCCCTCTCTCTCTGCCCCTCCCCCATTCATGCTCTGTCTCTCTCTGTCTCAAAAATAGATAAACATTAAAAAAAATTTAAAAAAAAGAAAGAAGTAGTTTAGCATCAGAGGACGAAGGGCAGGCTTTCCTTGGACTCCTTCTGCATGAACACCTTCTCCTCTAAACATCTTCCATCAGTCCTTCATCTCCTTCTGCCTATGGCCATAACTCTTTTCTCGGCCAAACTTCTCAAAAGGGTAGCTGAATCTCCCTGCCGTAACCCCTGTACCTCAGTTCCCATTCACTTATCAACACAAGTAATCTAGATTCCACCCTACACTATCCCACTCTAACTGCTAGGATTAATGGTGTCCTGCCCATTATATTTAGTACTTACCTGACTTTATCTCTCAAAGGAACCTGGCGCCACTGGCCATTCCCCTTCTGGGAGCCGTCTCACTGTCTTCGGGTTCAGCTACTCTCCAACGATACCTCAGACCTCATAGTTGGCCCTTCATCTTCTCCCTGGCTCTGACAGCCCCCTAAATCGTCTCTTGTTTGGTCCTTTTCTCCCTCAACACGCTGTTCCTGGGTTACCTCATATATTGGCTTCAGTATCATGTACTTGTTGATGGATCCCAAATCTATACTTTTAGGCCACTCCACTCCAGAAGTCCATATCCAGATTTTTTACTGACTATGGAAATTACCTGTATATTTCCAAAACCTCTCAGAGTCAAAATGCCCCCAAATGAACTCATTAGCCTCCACCATTTGTAGTTAAACATATTAAGATGAAGTCTTCTCCTGCATGAAAATCCTTTGACTATTTAGTAAAAAACCACTCTGTCATCACTAAGTCTTTATTACCAAGTAACTGTAGTGCTATTCATCCAGAGGTCAAATTTACAGTAATTCCAAACAAAGAAATGATCAAACAATGAATATTGAGAAAAGAAAAGTTATTATAAAGTTCATTAACCTAATTTCAAAGAAAAATGAGCCAACTCTTACCCAAGTTCCCTCATTACTATCTGTAAACACAAGGTAGTATATGTAATACATTTATATTACAGTGATTTAGGCAAAAAACTAATACGAGCTTTAAAGACAAAATATGGCCAAGTCCCATTGAGATATATTGTTCACACGTAGAGAAAAATACACAATACATGTCTCCAAAAAGAAAAAATATATATGCATTTGTCAATCATGGTGCGAAATTTCATATTTCCATTACTGTTGACCCTTGGACAAAGCAGGGTTTAAGGGTGCCAACCTTCCACAAAGTTGAAAATCCATGTGTGACTTTTGACTCCCCAGAACTTAATTACTAATAGCCTACTGCTGACTGGATGCTTTACGGATAACATACCTTTGATTAACACACATTTTTGTATGTCATATGTTATATACTATATTCTTACAATAAAGTAAGCCAGAGAGAAGAAAATGTTATTAAGAAAACCATAAGGAAGATGAGGGGCTCATGAGTGGCTCAGTTAAGTGTCTGACTCTTGGTTTCAGCTCAGGTCATGATCTCATGGTTTGTGAGTTTGGGCCCCACCCCCACGTCGGTCTCTGAGCTGGCAGCCGAGCCTGCTTCAGATTCTCTCTCTTCCCCTCTCTCTCTGCCCCTCCCCCACTTTCTCTCTCTCAAATAAAATTTTAAAAATAATAAAATAAAAATGAAATCATAAAAAAGATGAAATACATTTATAGTACTGTGCTTATCCAAAATGCACTTAATACCCACCCTGTTCAAGGGTCAACTATTCTTAGATTCCTGATCAACATATACAAGTGCTGATTCCTAATGGGCAATATTCAGGATAAAGCATATAAAGCTACCTATTGTCAAAACTAACCACATTTAGGGGTGCCTAGATGGCAGGATGCTCAGTTAAGCATCCAATTTAGGCTCAGGTCATGATGTCACAGTTCGTGAGTTCGAGCCCCATGTCGGGCTCTGTGCTGACAGCTCAGAGGCTGGAGCCTGTTCGGATTCTGTGTCTCCCTCTCTGCCCCTTCTCTACTTGCTCCCTCTCTCTAAAAAATAAATAAACAGTAAAAAATTTTTTAAAAAATCAACTAACCACTTCTAAATGTTTTTTAAACATTAATTCCTCATCAATAAAAAAAAAAAAAGTGAGCACACATGTATCTATACATTATATACAAACAGTGCTTTACTAAAATATTGCATATAAAATCTACACAAAATACATGGTTTTTAAAAGGATGAAATTAAAAATTAGAAATCCTATTTTCTTCCCATGGCTAGTTATAAGCCCGAAGATGTTCTTCTTTGCAGTCCACTGGCATAAGCCACTGTTATGTCCCAAACGTCCCCCTACATTTCCAGTTATGCCCACTTCTCAAATCTGCTCTGGACTTCCATACAGTCGTAGCTCTTATTACCAAAGATAGCTCAACTCACCCTCCCTCCTAAATCCATCAACATTGCTGGCCCCAGTGAACCATTACTTAAACTCCTCACATTCCTTCTTTTCCCAAGGTTATTTCCCACAACCTGTTTAAGAGCTGACATTTTTTTCATTCAGAATTTCAATACCTACAAGGAAAACTTAGAGAAGACACAAAGGAGAATGGAAATACTAGTTTCTCTCGGAAGCACCTGAGAATAACATGCATGATGCCTCCCATTAGAACACTCTACCTTCGGAGGGATTTCTCATACTTACCGTGTACTTTGGCTTTGCAAGCACAGCTGATTAAATGGAAAACTGATACAAAAAGATGAAACTCAGAGAAGAAAGGATTGACAACTTCAATAATAAGAATACAAAATACCAATCCACCCAATGTGAAACAAGCAAACAAATTGAAAACGAGTCAAGATAAATAAAATTACAACTTCTGCTCTCTCCAAATTAATGCAGGACATAGTTTACCAATTAAAGAATGGCCCACTGGGAGAAACAGGATAGGCACACTTGTGGCCTCGTGAGCACATAAATAACGGCAGTTCTCAAAGTCTGCAAAACAAAGCCTAAGTTCATAAAGTCAGTCGACATCCAATATCTAGAACTTTAAATTTACAGGTATCACTCAGTCCTTTTTTTTTTTTTTTTTTTTGCCCTAATACTATAGGAGCATGATTGCACCATAGGTGATAGGGAACACATTGCTTAAAAAGAAGCATTTCCTATCTTTAATGTGCAGTTATTTGGTTACCAATTCCTATCTTTAATTCCCTTTCTTCACTGAAAACGGGAAGGGTATTTTTTTTTCTGTGACAATGAATATCTACAGTATAAGAAAGAAATCTCAAAATGACTTTGATCTGTTCCTCTGACATTTGTTACACCTGGATCGTCCCACGCTTCAGCTCATATGACAGTCTGCTTTAAAGAACTAATGGCCTCCAAATCTATTAATTGTTTGAAAATTAGACAAATACCTACCCAGCGTTTCTAGGAAACTAATTTAGCAGAGTCAGCAATTTTAAATGATAACCTTGTTTGTTTAATAAAATTAAGATGAAAACCTCAGCAATGTTTTTAGATGGCAACACATCACAGCAATTAACTTTCTCTTCTTTCAAATATGAAGAAAATAGTGCAGGTATAGGTGAGGAAAATACAGATAGTATCCCCTCTGAGATTTTTGTCAGGGTATAATAATTCTGATTTTTGTGGGCAATCTAGCTGAGTAAATAAGCTTCTGCTATATACCTCGGAACTTTATGCTCAGTCTGGTTGCCTTCCTGATTACTAAGTCTTTCTAAATTAGAGCAGGCAATTTCTCTTTGTTTTACCTAATATTTGAAAATGGCAAAAAAAAAAAAAAAAATCCCCTGGGTCACTGAAAATTACCCTTTCATTCCAGCCGCCTGTCTCAAGTCAGTCAAAACATTCCAGACTTCAAAAGGAGGCTATGCCTTCTTAGGCCATTTTGGTGTCCCTCTATGGTTGGCCTAGGAGGGATCGGTTATTTGGATAAATTAATTTCTGGAGCCTGCTGGCCTTCTAGAAGACCTCAGTGTCTGACTGCAAATTAGTTCTACTGAACATGAAGAAATCCCTGGACAGGCTAGAAGAAATAAATGGTGATAAAATCTAATACTACAAATGTTGGTAATGTGATTTTATTCTGCTATGTAGCTTGTAAGCACAGTTAATGTTGAATTAAATATTTTACATTTTTTTTTTTTTTTTTACAAAAGGGCCATGAAAGCAGAAAATCAGATCAGTATCCAAGCCACAGCGAAAAAGGCTAAATGCCAACTTTAAAATAAAACTGCGGGCAGGAATCTTTTAGGAGAACAAACAAAAATGTCCCAGTTTTCCGCAAAATCAACTATATATTTACATTACAAATACAAACCCCAAAGTCGGCCACCCCCTCCTCTGAGACAGGAAGTCACGCAGTTGAATTATGCTTTAGCCCGGGCTGTGAATAAACTGTCAGGCAGCCCCTGAGTCCGACTTGTACAAGTGCCTAAGGAGAGCTTATCCTGAAGGAAGAGAAGTCTCTGAGCCAAAACTAACAAACAGGGCCCCTCAAGCGGAACAATGGTCCAGAAAACTCAGCAAAAAAGAAAATAAACTTCATTGGCAGTTTGTTTTTGACTGTTAAGAGCTTAGCTACAACTCTATCAAGATTTTTAAGAAGGTAAGAAATTTCACACATCAGGCATTCACACAGCTGCTTGAGAGTTTATAGTGCAAATGTATCATCTTGTCTTGCCATGTCTAATCCACTTTAGGAGATACTTGTATCTTTTCTTTCCAAAGTAAACAGAACCACACCTCTGAGAAAGAGATGAACACTTCCTCTCCCCACCTCCACACCCCCGGGGCCAGAGCTCAGTTTGAGTGAGCAGAATCTAGCTCCCAATTTGTGCTAATTCTATCAAAGAGGTAATGAAGGTTAGAAATCAAGACTGAAGCTGGGGATGTTTTTTAGATCCCAAAGTATCTACACTCAAAACAAATGAACCTAAAGGATCGTATCTTCAAGAATTTTTTTTAAAATGTCTTTAAAAATGTATGTCATTCTAAAACTTACACAAGCAAATGCAGGTAAGGGTCTTTGTAGGTAGTTGCCAATATATTCTGGTTCCCAAGATTCCGTGAATCTCCACATGTAACTAAACTTGCAAGCATTTTAAAAAAAATTATTTGTCACAAGATGGGACATAGATTAACTATCCCCCTAATCCTATACCTGAGTCCCCTCTTTTTAAAAATATCTTTCTTTTCTAACTCAAATTAAGCCAGCATTACTTGGAGTTGAATCAAAAAGAATATATACAGTGTAATTAATAATAGATGGAAACAGCATTAACTAATAATGAGGAAAAAAAAAACTACAGAAATGATGTTCTCAGTCATATCCAAATTTGTGCTTAATACTGCTCTTACATTTCAGTAACATGGAATTAAGATGATTGTGTTTGTGAGTTTTATTCTAATTTAACTGAAAATACTCACAGACCAATATTTTTCAACATTTGAAACTACTCATGGGAAGCGATTCACATACATGTAGAGAAACGAGAGAAATTTAAAAATTCCAAGGTAAAATGAAGATTCATCTATAGATTGCCTGTAGAGATTTGTAAAAGCAGGCAGAGAGAAATCATTGCAGAATTCCTTTATTTCTGTAAAACCTTAAATGGTGGAAACAAGGTCTCACCATATTTTTTTTAAACCATCAAAATTTAACATACTAATTTTTCTCCCTAACAACAAAGAAAAGTTAGATAAATTGCTTTGTTTTTTTCTAAACCTTTCACAAGCAAAGCCCCTGTTTTCTCTCAAGGCTGCACATATTTTCAAGGGTTTTTATGACTTATTCAACAAGTAATTACCTAGATTTCCCATTTTAAGATCAAATTTATAACTACTAATCTGAACTTCTGTTAAAAAGAAAGAGAATAAGAGAAATGGGGGGGGGGGGTGGGGTGGGAAGGAAAGAAAAGGAACAGATTACTATCCTGAGTAAATTTGTAATAGGCTAAAGCTTATACTACTTAATCACGGGTCTATAAGTAATTTTGTTGGATGTTAGAAAGAAAAAAGGGGCTTGATTACTATATTTGGGGGCTCACAAGGGGCTTGAAAAATGGCAAGAAATATCAGCAGTATGTCTAATCTGTATGTGCTTTGTGTGAACCTTTCTGGAAAAAATATAGCAAGTTTTCTTCAAAATTATATGCTAACCCCAAAGGAACACAGAGAGCATTATGCATTTTGCTTCCTTGAATATGGAAAAACCACCTTGATCCTTACAGCCTTGCTTCCTCTCTTTCATTAAGCGCTGCGTAATAAATCATGGATTCACTAAATCTCAGCCGTGGTAGGGATTTTAGAGGTAATTCAGTTCTACCTTACTCCCATGCAGGAGCCTACAGCACACTATCAAGAAGTAGTAACGAGTGCTTAGAACAGCCTCGGCCGAATAGTGAGTGCCTAATAAATGTTATTTAATCACAGTTGTGACATCCAGACACCAAACATCTCCAAGGACATACATACAGCTGATATCTCCTAAGAAAATAAGCCTATTTCATGTTTTCCTGTACCTTGACATATTGAAGAACCATTCCTGGTCTAATGACTTAAAAACACACAACGTATGGAGAATTTAGCTACCAATATAAACGCCTTCTTTGGCACAACATAAAGGGACTCTTGGAACAATATCTTGACTAATTTAATACACACTATATTTTTCTTTCGTCTTTTTTTGCAAAATGCACTTATCATCTTAGAACTTTTCCTTAAATTATAGGATTATAGACCTTATTTTTACTTTTACAAATGTCTTTAATATTATACTATCTTCTCTCATTTTTTTTTAACGTTTATTTATTTTTGAGACAGAGAGAGACAGAGCATGAACGGGGGAGGGGCAGAGAGAGAGGGAGACACAGAATCAGAAGCAGGCTCCAGGCTCTGAGCCATCAGCCAGGGCCCGACGCGGGGCTCGAACTCACGGACCGTGAGATCGTGACCTGAGCTGAAGTCGGACGCTTAACCGACTGAGCCACCCAGGCGCCCCTTCTCTCATTTTTTAAGGTAGGTAAGAACATCCTAAGATTGTGGGGCCTGCTCTTCCAAAGTAATATCAAAATCTATTCATTTCTTATTGGCAGTGTAGGTAAAAGCCACTAACTTCATTTACATTCCAGTAGATCACTTTTGTCCAAGAAGTTCATGCAACTTTCAAAGGACTCTAATGCTCCCAGTGATGAGAAGTTCACCATACAATCTCATAACTCACTTGTGTGAATTAGTGCATTATTCCTCCTGCTGTCATTGCTGATACTTCTGTGAATTAGTCCTCATTCATTGGTACAAATAGATCCCATGGTTCATTTGAAAATATCTGTTGCCTATATTGTTTTAAGATGGCAGGCTGACTCAGAGTTTAAATTTCAATTGTATCAGTAAGGAGTTTATTGATTTTGATTGGAATCAGTCACTGCACTTAAAAAATTATCCTACGCCAACAGAAAGATAACCATTTTTTGAAAGATAAGATGCTAATGATTAACTTAAAATATAAATCTGATTTCATTAGTCCATAGTAAATGACAAGTATATTTGCTTCCCAAACAATTTGGAACCTGAGCAAATAAGTCATTCTAATGTCTAAGCTGAACTTAACAAATGAACTTTAACGAGTCAGCTTTATGGATGAAATTGTTTTAAGTTCTTTGGGTTCTGTTTCACCACCTATTTCGAGGACACAAGTGGTTAAATTCAGGCATACTTAGCCAATTGTAAACATTTTTCAGGTTAGATAACTTCATACACCCAAACACAAAGTATTTTTTAACCCATGTTTATAGTTAACCCCGGGGCACCTGGATGGCTCAGTCGGTTAAGCATCTGACTTAGACTCAGGTCACGATCTCATGGTTTGTGAGTTCGAGCCCCTCATGGGGGTCTGTGCTGACAGCTTGGAGCCTGGAGCCTGCTTCAGATTCTGTGTTTCCCTCCCTCTGCCCCTTCCGTGCTCATACTCTGCCTTTCTCTCTCTCTCAAAAATAAATAAACATTAAAAAAATTAAAGTTAACCCTCCCAGTTTACCAGATGAAGCCAGATAACAAATGTATGTTTTTAAGTGTTACACAGAAAGTTGAATGGACAAATCACTAAAAATCACTGATCTGAGCACTGACTGAAAAAGAAGTCAAATGTGTATTTGGTCATTGCCTTATGCCAAGAAACTGTTTTTTCTTTTTGTAAATGGAAATTACAAATGGACCTTTAAATAATAGATCATTTTAATAATAAATAATCTAGCATTTCTTTTTGGATACTATTTTTACATAATAAAAAACCCTAGCATTTATTTTTATCCTTGTAATACACGACTGGAGTTAAAGTTAATAGCTGGTTATTCAAAGCATAACACTTTACTCTTGAAAAACACCCAAGAGGGCTGTAAATACTTTGAAAGAAATACAAAAGGCTCAGTAAAGATCGAGATCGGCATGTACTATATACCTTGCCAAATGATTTTTGATAGAATAAAAAATCTGAGAATTTCTAGCTATCAAGTTACCTTAAATTCTGGGATCCCTAAAAGGAACATGAGTTTAGACACAAGTTAAGCAAAAACAAGAATTAGTGAGCACACAGTCATTCATTTCAATATCTGCACAGACCAGTACCAATTATCCTTTGCATCCCCTCACATTTTGCACATCATTTCAAAATAAAAAAAAATTAATGAAATGAAATCAGTAATTTAAACTTTTACTTTTTTCCTTTCCCTTACGAAAGGAAGGGACATTGTTAAAGAGGACGCAGGAATTTGCGTTTGAATACCACCTAGAAGAAACATGCATTTGTTGTTTTTTAAGATGTGCTCTTGATAAACACATACATGCGTATGCATATTGCTATCTTGCTTAATAAATGTACTCATGTTCTCCTTTTGATCCTTACAACAATTCTGAGATACACAGGACTAAACTATTATCCTCATTTTAAGAAATGAAGACCCTGGCTCAGAGATGAACAGAGATTTGCACACCCCGGGGCCGGCGATGGAGTTAGGACTCAAGCCTTCAGTGACCTGCCAAGCCCACGCTCCCACTTCTGTATCCTCACGGGTCTCCCCTGACTTCAACTGGTAAGAGCCCAAGTTCAGTTACTGCTGTATGGATGTGAGATAGTTGTATATGTCCACAGGGTCACACAAATCAAAATTCTAGAAACAAGAGGATCTTAGTCTGATTTACGTTCAGTTTGAATTTGGGAGACCTCTTACAGAAATCTCAAGAATTCCTGTGAAATACAAACATTAATTGATCTAGTTTAACCTAGTAGAACACTTTGGAAAATTTCTCAAATGAACAAGATTTATTTGCAAAAGCACATGAAATTTTTGGTATAGGACTATCAGCCTGTTTTGCCCACCTATTTTTCTGTACGCATCTACATAGGTAAAACTAGCCTGTATCGTTCTTTTCTTTCGTAATCCTATTTTCATAAAAGGACATATGTAAGAATGAACCTCATTCTCTGCTCAAATTATCAGAAATTCCCTGTAACGGAGGTCTAATTAATGCATTTCACAGCAGTGGTGTTTGTTTTCCGTGTGCCTCTACCTTCGTGAAACCTGGCAGAGCAGGAAAAGCTGTGAGCTGAATTCTGGTCTGTTTCCAGAGGTGCTTGGTTTCCGGGAGCCATGTGAAGCAAAAGCTGCCAAGCACTTGTGAAGATGTCTCTCTGTTTACAAAATCTCCGCTCCAGGCAATTGTGCTTATTCATTCATTCACTGCATCAACCACAACATTGTTTTGCATCTACAATGTACAAAACAGAGGACTGATTGTCAAAGGGACAGTAATGATTCCTCTCCTCTGTTGTCTGCCCTCGAACAGCTCACCGGTTAGAAGGCAAGCAGATTTGAATACATGTGTGGACACTATAACATAGAATAAAATACACACTAATGAGCAGTTCGAAGCATTTATTGTGTCAAGGAGAAAAAGTTCTGTTTGGGGGGAGCAGATAAAGATAAATTGAGATCTGAATGTACCCAGCAGGCGAAGGGGAAAAAACAAACAAAACAAAACAATACAAAACAAAACAAAACCCTATGATTGATTCCATGTGAAACACAATAGGTAAAATAAGAGTTATATTAATTCTTTTTATATAACTATATGTATTATATAAATATATCATCTATAACCAATATAATATTTTATTTCTATAGTTATATTATCAAGCTTTACTTCCATTCAAAAATATGGAGTAAAGATAATTTTAATGCAAAAAATGGGTGGATGGGATCACTGTATTCATTATCTATTGCTGTGTAACAAATTACCCCAAAACTTAGCATCTCAAAATAACAGACATTTATTATCTCACACAATTTTTGAGAGTCAGAAATCTGGGAGCAGGGTATCTAAGTGTTGCTGGATATGAGGGGCTCTCATGACAAGGCACGTAGGCTGTTTGCTGGGGCTGCATCACTTAATGGCTGGATTCAAGCCAGTGAATCTACTTCCAAGAAGGCTCCATCACATGGAAGGAAAAGAAGGAGGTTTTAGTTCTTGGCCACATGGTCCTCTCCACAAGGCTGCCTCATTGTCCTCGCAACACGGCAATAGGCTTTCCCTCCAGTGAGTGATTCGAGAGAAAGCAAGGAGGAAGCCATATTGATTTTTATGACCTAGTATCCACAGTGCCATACCACGTGGGCTAACTTTTCTGCTTACTAGAAGTGAGTCACTAAGTCCAGACCATACCCAAGGGGAGGGGTTATCATCAAGAGGCTTTATGTTACAAAGGGAAGCGTATCAAAGAATTTGTACACGTATTTTAAAATCACTACAAACACATTCAGGAGTGGGATACAAGATGCAGAAGTGCGTCTTTATTTATATTCCAAGCACCTTTTAAAATTAATCATAGGAGCACTTGCATCTGATGCTACATATAAACAAAATTATACAGCAATGTGGGCAGTGAAGAACCCTTATCATGATATTAGTGCCAGTATAAGGATATACTATGGGCTCTACAAATAGTATTCATTGACTGAGGGATGAAGAGGTTGCAAAAGGAAAAAAAAAAAAAAAAAGGAGGCCTTAGAAGTGGGAACTAACTACGCAATGGGATCGTCAAACGGAGTACTTGGTGAGGTAGCAAAAAGCGATGGGTCCTTTGTCCCATGCCTTGGCGACCATCACGCATATTTATTTTCTGATGCCTAAACTTTACTAACTTTGATTATCCAGTAAAATATGAACTCTAATAGAATCATTCTTTGTTAGAAGCAAAAGAGACCTTCTTTTCCATCCCTCATTTTTTAAGTGAAAACAATGAGGCCAGAGGAAGAGAAGCAGTCACATCCAAGATGGCAGAGCTAGCCTGAGAGGAGCAAAATGAAAGGTCTTGAAAAAGGGTGGAGGCACAATTGTAGACGTCCGTGCAAGTGCTAACAAGAGAACGATGGCGGGAGCCTCCGTCTCTCTTCGGCACTGACATCAGCCTGTGGCTCTGTTCTGCATTTCCTATACTTCCATGCCACAACTGTAGACGTGAGACCTTCTCACCTGCAGAGCCCAAAATACTTACCGTCTGGTCTTTCACAGAGAAAGTTTAGTATATGATTGCTGTATTGAAATGGTTTGCCTATTCTAGCCCACACTCGGGGTGATTACTGTCATCCCCTAACTGAGATGTAAACCAGGAGGTTTTCTTTTTTCCTTTAAGTATTTAAGCTGCCCTTCTTGCCTCCAAAAACATTTTAAAAAAAACACCCAAAAAACAAACAAACAAACAAAACCACACAGGAAAAACCCAAGTCCCAAAGTCTGTACTTTTACTTGGAAAGAGAGAGACGTACATAGTATCGTTGCTGATGCTCATATACATCTGGATCCGAAACCACAGTTAGTAAGAGGACAGAGGCAGATCAGAGGCAGTGAGTCTGACCGGTTAGATGCCCTCTCTCCTTTCTTCCCAGCATCAGCCACAAGCAATTTTCATCCCTGTCACGCTCCATCTGTTTGGTACCTATGGACCAAGTGAGCCATACCAGGACACAAGCTGCCAGCCAGCTCAGATAAACAAACGTTTACTGAGTGCATGTAAAGGGCTTGACCCTGTGGCTGGCCCTAGAAATATAAACAAGTCACTGTCCTGGCTCTGGAGCAATTTTCCTGTCTAGGTTTTATTCTTCACCTAAAATACCCAGCTGGTAACCTGGTGCCCAATCTGAACGCTAACGGCCAGTCTCTTCCAGACTCTCACATCACATTCCAACCTGGTCTCTATAATGTGCCCAAACCAGCCGTGCCTGTGCGAAGGGGAAAGTGTGCCTAATTCCTTCCAGCATGGTCTGACATCCCGAGGCATAACCTCATCTTAACCCTGGGAATGTGTGTCCATTATAATTAAACTAAGAGGTAGGACCTCATCTTCCCCCAATCAAATCCATGTCAATTAAATAACAACTTGTGTGGTGTAAGCGCTCACCCCATGTGTACCTGGCATGTTGGAAATAAAATTCGTGACACCCGAAAACACCGACATAGTATTATATTGTAAGCCAGGCACCTTTCTAAGTACTGTCACAGAAACTATCTCGTTCACTCTGCACACCAACCCTGTGACATGTTATTACCTTCTACGGAGCAGTGTAGAAGCAAGAAAGCTCGGTTCATGAAGCAAGAAAGCTCACTCCTGAACCCTGGGAGTCAGCCTCCAGAAACTGATCTTACTCACTCGATGTCCTTCAGACGTTATTTCTAACCGCACAACCATACCAGGAAGGTATTACTATCCCTTTACAAACGAGGAAGAACCAAGGCTGAGAGAGGGTTCAAAACTTGCCCCAGTACAGAGCAAAGAGCGAAGCAGGGATATCTGACTCAAAATGTCCTGCCTTTGGGAAAGGTGCCCCCAAGGGCTTGGAACTAGTAGCTATGCATATAGGTTTACAGTTTACACAGTGCTTTGGCACAAGTAATCTCATTTCTTCATCACAGAGACCCAGCAGTATAGACCTTATTATCTCTGGGCTAAACCCAAAATTGCGACTCAGAAGCTGAAATAATTTTCCCAAGGCCCCGTATTTGAGCTGTGACTCCAAAACAGGTATTCTGATTCCACATCAGGGTTTTCTTCACTCTGCCTAATTGCCTTCCCATTTCCAGGTTAGGATCTATTCGCTGTGCACCCATCACAACCACTTTTGCCCCAGCTCTAAGCTCTACTACTGAAAATGGAAAGCATCACTGCTCTCAGAAGGGTCAAGGGAGAGAAGAAATACTAGTATGTTACGGATGCAGCTTAGAGCTGATAGTTGTAAAAAGAACCTTTATTCATCAGGAAAGAATTATTCACTCTTAGAGATTTCCATCCAAATGGTCAGAATGTAGGTGATGGCACATCAAGGGCTATATCTCCCCATCTATAAGATGTTGAGGTAAGACTAGAACCGTGGTTTCAAACTGGTGCCTCTGAGGAGGTTTCCCGAAGGGCCATAGGGAGCACCTACTGAGTGGTCTGCCCAGCCCCTCCTCTGGGAATTGCCATGTTTCTGCTGCAGCTCCCTGCTCCATCAACCACAGAATCATGACCCATGCAGGACCAATCAGAACCTCTGTTTCTGCACAGCAGATGGCCCAGCAAGCCAGAGACGTACAAGGGGAGTAGAGAAAGCCAGCCCACAATCAGAGAAGGGACTGGAGGACATGTGCAGAGAAAAGCAGGAAGAAAACTGCCTGGACTCCCTGGTTTCCTTCTTTTTTGCAGACTTCCCTTTTGTTTGCTTAAGCCAGCTCATGGTGACCCCCATGACGTGCAACCAAATAAACCAAAGTTACGCCGAGATGAGAGGAGGGATGGGTAGGCAACTAGAAAAGGTTTTATTTTAGGCCTCACATTTTTATTGGGCTTGGTTATGTGTTAAATTGCTCCCTCCCCCGCCGCCAAAAGGTATGTTAAAACTCCTGCTTCCCCATACCTGTGAATGTGACCTTATTTGGAATAGGGTCTTTGCAAATGTTATCAAGTTAAGATGATTTGATTGGGCTCCAAGGTAATTACTGTGCTTATAACAAGAGAAGAAGAGACACGGACACCAAAAAGGGTGCATGCCATGTGATGATGTGAGAGAGGTCAAAGTGCCACAGCCGTAAGCCACGGAGTGCCAAGGAGTGTTAGCAGACCTCCAGAAGCGACAAAGAAGCAAGGGAGAAGTACCTGATGGGTTTCAGTCACCTTGATTTTGTACTTCTGGCCTCCAGAAGCATAAGACAATACATTTCTGTTATTTCATACCACTCACTTTATGGTAGTTTGTTACAGCAGCCTGAAGAAACAAATATAGGCTTCTGATAAGATGCTCTTGCTTAAAAACAAAAAAAGAAATTGAAAACCACTGAATTCTATTTTAAATTTCAGTCACTTAACAATTTCACTTATAAAACATCTCATTCATGGGGAAGCTGAATAAATGAAATCCTGATTTAATTTGTAATTTCCCAGTTTGTTTTATTCCTATGTATTGTGTAACTATTTTCAGTAACTTCTACTCAACGGTGTACTTCTCTGCTAATCAAATAAATATTTCATTTTTCCAATTTGGTTAAAAGTCACTTTTCATCTTAGGATCTTCAAGGACAGGAATAAGGTACACACATATTTTATTTCATGGTTTTCTTGTAAAATCCAGCATCTCAGCAAAAGCTGGAGTTAGCATTTCAAATTTGCCATAAGTTAAGACATAAGAGGCATAGTTACAAAAATACAATGGGGCCTTCAAATATTTTTATTCCAAAAAGCTTTAGAATGTCATCATTTGAAATTTTTATAATGAAAGCAAGTTAGCAATCTAGTATTTCTAACAAAATATTTCTCTAGAAGAGTCTCAGGAGACCCGATTCCCCGCACAGCTGACAACACGTGACCAAACAAATGTAGCGTTAGTGCTTATAACTGGCATTGGTATCTTGGTTGCATTTTTATTTTTTTAAGTTTATTTATTTATTTTGAGAGAGCAAGCGAGCAGGGGAGGGGCAAAGAGAGAGAGAGAGAGGGAGAGAATCTCCAGCAGGCTTCGCACTGTCAGCTCAGAGCCAATGTAGGGCTCGAACTCGCCAACTGTGAGATCATGACCTGAGCTGAAAATCAAGAGTCAGACTGACTAAACCGACTGAGCCACCCAGGCACCAATGATGATTGCGCTTTTGAAATTTTATTGTAAACTTGCAGGTGGCCAGATAATTTTTTTATCTGTTACTATGTTTTTCTAGAGATAGGTCCAATAAAAGTGCGTTATAATTATATCACACGTCTCAGTTTTTAAAAAACTTGAAAATACATGATCCTACTTACCTACAAAATTGCAGTTTTAAACAGTAGTTAAATATGATCATCTCTGTTTTATTGCTGAAGAGACTGAGGTTAGGAAATCTGCCCCAGGCCATACAAAGTCTTCTGACTCCAGACGTAAAATGTGGTTTTCAAGATACCAGACTGTCTACCTAACTCACATACGAGGGTCAGGTGATTGCATGGTGGGTTTTTAACTGCTGACCTCACAGCTTCTAAGAAAAATACAGTGATTTATTTTTTAATTCGCTTTTTTTCCCAAAGAGCTACTAGATGCTTTTTGTATCTTGACATGATTTCCTTCTAGAAATCCTCATACACCAAAGAAACAGAAAGACACAGCCATTGCTTGGCTCTTTGATGTTTGTTTCAGAGGTGTTTCACCTCAGAGAGGATCCATCGTGGCTCTCCTGAGGGACAGTGGAGCTCTGCTCCCCGAATGAGGACTCCACAAGAGGTGACAGAGGAGTAGTCAGAACCATGATGGAAAGCTCTGCACACCTCCTCCTCTCCTTTCTGTCCTCGCGAGGCAAACTAAAGAGTGGATAAAGCTTATAAAATCACATGAGCTACTTCTTTCTAGAGATAGAAAGCACACATGCAGAACATTTCAGAATACGACAAGTGGAATTTACGATTTAACATTTTTGCCCAGTGCTATGTCGACTGAGGACCAAAATGAGAAGCTCCTGGACCTCTGCCCATGGTCCCTTGTCACTTGATCATTGCATTTGCAAAGCACCTCTGGGGTCAAGACGCTAAATTATAGGAATATGATATTTTTTAATGTTCAAATCATCATTTTCCCTCCCTCAAAGTGTCACAGGTCACCTCAAAACTGAGTTTCAAATCTCACAGTGCAGAACAGCACCAAGATTAAGACCATTCCCACTTCACTGACCACTGAGGGCCAGAGGATTTCTTTTCAGTTTCTCCCACACGGAGACCCTCTGGGCTCACAGCTGTCAAGGAACTAAAAGAACACTGGTGGGGCTCTTATGAGCCTCCTGCCCAGCCGAGATGCCAGGGCTTAAAGGAAGAGGGGAGAAGCCTTCGCTGTCTCTTTTCCCACCTAGTCACATATCTTTTTATCCAGGGAGTAGAGAAGGGGAACCATCGGGACCTGAGAATCACTGCTTACAAAGGCAATAGAGATTCATAATATGCTGAAACCACGCAAGAAGCTTTTTCATTAAAAAAAAAAAATACCATTTCTCTCCTGAGGAAACTAAAACTCCTACTCCTATAAGAAATCTGATTAGGGAAACAGGTATGAAGTCTTATTAGAAGAGGTCATTAGCAGAGGTAATTCTGTGAGCAAAGAGCTACAGAGGAGAAGAAAGTAAGAATTACAAAAATAAAGCTGAAAAGGACACTGGGTTAAATGAAGTTCAGTCTCTTCATTTTATAGGTGTAGAAATTGAGGTTCCCAGAGAAATGCATAAAATATATTTAGTATTTTATAAAAAGAATGTGGACTGTGAGATACTACTCAACAACAACAAAATACTGATTCAATGCAATGACGCTGATGAATCTCACAAGCCTAACGATAAAAGAAAGAAGGAACATGGGGCGCCTGGTGACTCCGTCGGTTAAGCATCTGACTTCAGCTCAGGTCATGATCTCCCGGTCCGGTCCGTGAGTTTGAGCCCCGCTTCGGGCTCTATGATGACAGTTTGGAGCCTGGAGCCTGCTCCAGATTCTGTGTCTCCCTCGCTCTCTTTCCCTCCCCAACTCACACACTGTCTCTCTCTGTCTCTCAAAAATGAATAAATGTTAAAAAAAATTTTTTTAAGAAAAGAGTGAAACTGCTTCACTCTTACATAGCAAAAAGAAAAAACCTCAAAAAGATATGTAATGAGATTGCCCCATAAACACAACTGTTATAATACACAAAAATATTTTTAATCATTGTATCTTTTTAAAAATGTTTATTTATTTATTTCTGAGGGAGAGAGTGAGCAAGGGAGGGGCAGAGAGAGATGGAGAGAATCCAAGCAGGCTCTGCGCTGTCAGAACCCACGAACCATGTGGCTCCAACCCACTAACCGTGAGATCATGACCTGAGTTGAAATCAAGAGTCGGACGCTTAACCAACTGAGCCACCCAGGCACCCCTAATCATTATATTTTTTACCTATTGTTTAAATTTTAGTCTCAGATCTTAATTTCTTAATTCTTTTTATTTATTTTTATTTTAGAGACAGAGAGAGAGAGAGCATGAGCAGGAGAGAGGGACAGAAGGGAGAGAGAGAGAGAGAGAGAAAGAGAATCTTAAGCAGTCTCTGTGCTCAGCATGGAGCCCAACAAAGGGCTCAATCCCACAACCCCGGGATCATGACCTGAGCTGAAACCAAGAGTCAGTCACTCAACTGACTGAGCCATCCAGGTGCCCCTTAATTCTTAAATTAGATTTGTGTAATACAAAATATCCAAAAAATATATATATTATTGGAATTTGCAGATACTGTTAAATTTCCTAGTTATTCTCCCACATATCAATTTACATCAACGTTAAGGAGAAAAGTTACAAAAAAGAGCACAGTAAGTAGTAAGTTTTCAGTGAGTTAAATTTTTCATTTATTTCATATGCACTTCAAAAATATTTTTAACATCATAATAAAATCAAATACACCAGGCCCATTACAGGAGTTTAAAAGGACAAACAAGCTCAACGGGTCAAGGGTCCTTTGCCTGTTTAAGTTAAAAACTACACCTTACGGAATGAACTGGAAGTGCTTTATGTGAATTACCTCACAAGATGACTTAGGAGATCCATAAAATACACCCTGTAATTGCATACAGTCTGACTGCAAAAGCACTCTGATAGCACTTGACCCTTTGTTATTAAAATCCTTATCCATTAGCAGTTACTGCTTATTGCATAACACCAACAGGTCTTGTAAAACATGCATTTACAGGAACCACAACAGCATTACTAAAGATCGCACTTCAGGTTTGAAAAACAATTCTACTGTGGACAAAGCTGAATTATGAAACCACAGGTCTGAAAGCATCACCTATGGTCAGAGAACCTAAAAGCCAAGGTCACATGTGCCATCCCAAATACTGCCATGGACGTTTTCCCTAACAACTTTCGCTTACAGACATGCTCTTAAAAAAATAATATCTGTTGCCTTATTCAAGTTCTGAGTAACTCAAAAAATATATATAAGATTACCTCTAATTGGGAATATTTGTTGATGAGCCAAAGGAAGCTTACTTTCTTCCTGAGATGAACCTGAGGAAAATTTCTGAATCGTTTCTCTTCTGCTCACAAGATAAACAAATGAAATAAAACCTAAGAGACCTAAGGTTCTCCTTAATATAAAGCACATTCGAGAGTTGATCAAACTGTGAAAGTACCACACCGAACACACGTTTTAAAGATACACACGCACACATGTATTCATATAACAAATGCACACAGACTATCCAAACCATCCATCTCAAGTTTTATGAGACAAGTATAGGTTTTCCCAGAGGCAAAGGAAAATAGAAACCTTAAAACTACATTATTCATATTGGTGTAATTAAGTCATACTATAAAGGTTGGCATTTTTCTTCTAGAAGTCTACTTTTGATAACCAGTATCTCTGAGACAGATATAAATTAGGTTAGCTGATTAAATAGTGTACTACTTAATTCATAACTTCTAAAATCATTAAAAATTGGTACAGAGCTTTTGAGGAATTTCCAGACACTCGGGTTACAACAAAAATAGTAATTATGATTTTAAAAGTAATAACTCTTTCCCTCGGATTGACATTCTGTTTACTTACAGACTGTCCGTTCATCCCCCGGGGGTCTTCCATTGAAGGCTTTTTCTTCTGAATTATATATGGGCTATTAGCTACACACTTCTTCAAAGGGTTCCAACAGCCCTGCACCTGTGCAGAATAGAGCATCAAGCGGCCGTATTAATTGTGTGGCATGAAATCAAGAGCTGATCTTTGCGTCTGCAGCTTTCCATGTGCCTGCATGTATACACAAGTCAAGAACGCTTACCTTCACTGAGTGAATCTTTAAAATAAATGTTACGGGCTCACTGTTTATCACGATTTGCATGAGCCAAATGTGGCCAAATTATAGCTCAGTGCGTCTGCTGGAAGCAGCCGCAGGCCAAGGGAAAAAAGAATGGAGAGGCCAGCTAGAGGGCTTTCCAGACACATTATTTTTGAGCCAACAGGACAAGAGCTTTTTTCTTTTTCCTTCTTGAATTCAGTTTCTCCAAGCTATTTATCAACGTCAATTGTACCATAATGCAAAGAGGAAATAGTAACAAAGAGATATGATTGTAGTCTGGGCAAGGATAAAAGAGAAAAAGTCTAGAGTTGAGTGTTTTACCCTCAGGGCAAGGATATTATTATACTATTTCTTAGCAAGTTTACATTAGGTCACAGTTTCACGGTTGATCAGTTCTGAACCTTCAGAGACTCAACACCTTCGAGAAGCATGGGCTCTGGGGATGCTTCAAGATGGGAAGAATAAGTGTAGTATTTTGAAACATATTCTACAGTTAGTTATCTTCAAACAACAACAACAAAAACAACAACAACAACAACAACACACAGTCATCTTGTTGCCCATTCTCATTTCCTAACTTTCCAAATTGATTCTCATGCTTATGCTCAAATGAGGAACCCAGAAGAGTCTCTCAGATTCTCTTACGTGCGCTTAGCAACTGAGAAATTTTTCTAGGTGCCTCGCATCACCTCCAACATAGATATTTGAATATTATGGAATTTAAAAAAATCGGTATGATTTGGATATCGCCCAAGACAAAATTATGGAACAGAGAATACATAGCCGTTTAACCTCAATATCACATTTTGTAGAAATACTTGAACTTCTGCATGTTAGCCTGGTGGGAACACCACCGGACTGGAAGTCAAGAGATGAGAATTCAGGTTCTGACTCTGGCGCTAACCAGGTGAATGATCTGAGGTCAATAATTTATCTCTCTGAGCCTCAGTTTTTATTATCTGTGAAATGGGAGCTTTCAATTGGATGATTTCTTACAGGCATATGTTTGATATGTCTACTTTAATGATTGTTTGCATTTACACACATAATCTTCAGGTAAAAGATCTCAAGCTTGGATGATTTGGGATGTAATTTTAAAATGTTGGAGTAATTGTCTTTGTGTTGGTTTTACTCACAATCGTCCAAGCTGGAAAATGTATGCCTTACCCACTGCCAAAGCAAAGGTGATGCTTCTTGGGCAACATGAGATTCATGAGTAACTAGACTCCGAAAATTTTGAGAATCCTTATGACGGCACAGTGTTTTTTGTAATTTTAACAAGAAATTATGTTATAATTTCAGGTCATAAGTAAATAAAAAATCCTGTGGATGTATTTACGGTCTACGAAACCAAGAAAACACAATATGGTACTCTATTTCAAATTCCTTAAAATTTCAGAACTGAATCTTCAAACCCACCCCCTACCATTGCTTGTAGAGGATTCCTTGCATAATCAAAGAAGAGATATTATAGAAACTAGACTTTTTCCATTGCTTGAGTAACTCTCTCGAGGCACATTAACTTTTCTAGGCGATAAGGCAACTTTTAAAAATAATAATAATAATGCTGCCTTACATTGGTCAAACCCTTTACAGTTTACAAAGTGCTTTCACATAAACTGCCCACAGGGCACCTATATGTGCTGAGACAAAGTCCAGTCTCATTCCTCACAGAAGGGGGCGGGCCCAAGACAAAGCCCCCTCTGATTCCCCCTAAATTCCCATCCTCTCCATACCTGTCCTGAGAACATGTTTCAATCAAAATCTGTATATTTGATATTCCAGGATTATTTCCCATGTGTTTCTTTTCCATATTTCCATATTGAACTTACTGAACAGTTTAAGGTATTAAGAATGGTCAAGTTACATGAGCATGAAAGCTATTTCATTTGTAATTTTATTTCTTCTGAAGATGAAACTGTTCTGTACCAAATGCTGTATTTGTTATTGTTTCCTGGGCTAAAACAGAAAAGACTGAGCTTATTGAGAAGTCAAAAGAGTCAGCCTTCATCTACTTCAGATAGATGTCTCCACGGAGAAAGACTACCACTCGAAAATTTTTAAAAAAGCACAGAGAGCCATGGACTTTATTTACAAATCCTCCACTGCTTGCTAAATCAGCATAGTTGTTTCCAGATTTCTACATGTCAATCCAAACCGTGCAATAGATGCCACGACTAGGTCTACCGATATTTAGGAGCCTGGCTTTAGTAAACCCTTAATTCCCTTGGTGCACTTGATTTTTCATGGTTTATAAATAAGCCTGCCCCCATTATAGCACTTATCTAATGGGACTGTAATTATTTCTCTACCTGTCTCCCGCACTAGACTGTAGCTCCATGAGGGCTAGGACGATGCCTCCCTCTCTCATTCAGGTCACATATGGCACTCATTAAATATTTTGAATGAATGAATGAATGAATGAATGGTGTTATCGATACATGGCAAGTTTTTAATACATGTGAACTCCGAGATAGAATTGGGTGGGCAGTCAAATAGTGGTGCTATCATTCAATCAACTTTAAAAGTATCCATCAAATTTCTGGTCCTGAACATTTGTTTCAAGTACCCAGCAAATAGGCTCAAGTAGAAAACAGTTTACTTGATGCCTGTCTACCTACTTACGTACTTACCCACTTATTGCACACATAAAGAGTAGCTATTCATAAAACTGTTCAGACCTACACGTAAATACATATGGAGTAGTCAGAGGTGAACTCTCAGAGACTTTGTTTAAACCAACACGTGGTCCCTAGAAAAGAAGGAATCGAGGAACGTTCAAGGAGGCTCATCTAAATACAGAATGGTGAGGGCAGATACGCACGGATGGGAAGGCCAGTTGGTTGAGATTTGTTTGGGGAGATTTGTGGAGCACCAGAGGCAGGTGCCTTGGTAGCAGGGGTGTCCCTACAAGGACAGGGAGCCATGAGCCTGGTGGCAGTTGGATCCCCATTCACGCATCCACCCCCAGCACTCACCTTGCCAAAGCAGGGTGCATTCGTCACAAAACGCCAAATCCTTTACTTACCTACTCCTGAGTCAACTCTTATGGCACCCTCCCTAAGAGGGGTGCCCCCTGGAGCTGTACACCATGGAAGGCCACCCCTCTGTTAGCCACGGAGGTGTAAGCTTTCCTGATAAAAAGGCAAGGGACTGAAAGACAGCCTGAATCTCTGCTGGCCAACTTCACTGTTCTGGAGTCAGTTATCCACTCCGAGCACGGAGGAAAAGCCTGGAAGTCTCTTCCTGAAGTGTATTTCAACAAGCTCTTAAGTAGGAAGAAAAGATCCACGGAACAAAATAGTGAAAAATAGCTGCACGGCTGGGCACACATGTAAATAGGATTTGACTCCTCCTATTGGCCAGTTGCACGATGCCACCTGCGAAACTGCTCTCCCGGGGGGGGGGGGCGGACGGTGGGAATCAGCCCCTTCCCAGGCCACCGTAGCTCACAGAATACAGGGTAGGGGCATTCCCAGCTCAGAGTGGTGTGGCTCCTATCTTGCATTCACAGTCCCAGGCCAGATGCTAGCCTCGGCATGCGGTGCTGAGAGGAACCATGCAGGTGACGAGAGGGATAGCAGGAGGCAATCCTGGGCAAGAAGGAGAAATGGAGGATGGGCCCTGTGTGAGCTGGTCTTTTCAGTATCTGAGGGAACGATGCCTTCTTCAGTCCAATCCCCTGGACCATTGATGAAACACCTCTGAAAAGCTAATTTTGTTACGGGGACTCGCTGCACACAGGATTAATGGGGGGAAATCTCAATAGCTCTGAACCTAATGTTTCCTGGCTTCAGTAAAATTTTTACTCCACATAGGTGCTTCCTATTCGTTTCTACCCAGCGGCAAAAGCCGGGCAGCAGATAAAATAAGCAATAGCACCTCTCCTTACGTGGGAACATTTATCTTGCTTTTGCCTTAGTTCCAGCTCATCCAAAGCATCCTGGCCATTGTCAAAACAAAATATTGGGAGAAGTTAAGTTGGCATAAGTGTGTGAATTACGGGGGCATAAAACAGACGGAGAGAGGGTCTTGTCAAGCAGGCTCTTGGGACAGACCTTCCAGATTGAAGAAAACTCAGGTGGAGACTAAGATGATTGGGAAGAAAATAATATTTTTAAAAATATGATGCATCATCTCTATTTTAATTTTTCCTGCCGGTTTTGAAAAAAATGGGTTATATTTCAGATGGCACGTAAATCATCTGTAATGAAGCAGCGACCCATCAGACACTGTGAATAACTTGTGGCTCCTTGGATGAAAGAATATTTTCATTACAGCGCCCCATCACTTTAATCTTTGCTGTCTCACCAAGTGTTGAGTTTTCTAACATTCCTGAGAAGCAGAAGGAAACTAGCGGTTGAACATTGCTTTATAGAAAAGAAAAGGGCTATTCTGAAGTGTGTCCCCAGAAGACTACAACTACAGATTGAATAAACATATCAAATCAAGGGGTCTTTAACAAAATTTACAAACAGAAGCCTGCAGTGAAACGAACCACCGGATGAATGACCTCCAGGGACCTACTCAGCTGGCAATTCCATGGTTCCCAAAGCCACAAGAGGCCGTGTGGCACTGTCACCTCTTCTTTGCTTTACTCACCTTCCTAAGAAATGTGGTTATATCAAAGAGATATACGTGAGTGAGATTGAGAAAGCAGATACGCAATCATCTCTCAGATTGTTAAGGAGCACATCCAGCCACTGAAGCCATTCATTGAAAAAAAGCAAGTTCAGCTCTATGTTGGTGAATGTCTTCTCCAGCTGGAGATAAAGTTTCTACAGAAATAAATGTCCACAACAATTTGCTCTTATAGCTGTTCCACGGATTTCCTGGTACTACTGTTTTAAGCATGAGGCCTGTCTATTCATTATAGAACTTCTATCCAAATACGACCAGATTTCTGCTTCCACCATAGGTAACTTCCTTCTCATTTCAGATGAAGAATGGAAAGCGTGGGGACAATCAAATGAGTTGAAACCAATTAGGAAAATTAATGGCATGTGTTTATCGAGCGACTGAAGTTCAACTCAAACTACGTTTTGAGAGAGCGGCAGACCTACACAGTCTTTTAATGTAGCACTTCACACATGGACAATATTAAGAAAACTCCAGAGAAACATGCCCATAGTCCCATCAACTCAACTTACTTTAGGAAACTATAATCACAGCGAATCATCAGGCTTGCTTGGTTTTCGGTTTCTCTGAACCTCGTTGCAGAAGTATTTTACAGTCTACATTTGTCATTCTTAACGCCCCTGTAATTTATGTTCCATCAGGGAGATAATCCCATAAGGTGGGAGATTTGGGGTTTGTTTCACTCTTGCACTATGGCATCCAACACTTCAAAATCTGCATTCATCAAGCTCTTGGCCTTCTTTTTAATGCTTTCTTTAAGCACGAATTCCAAACGGTGTAATCAGAGGATCAAACAATCTGGTGTCTGAAAGTAGTAATTCTTGTAAAGTGGGGTCAAATTCACTTATTCAGATTTCTCTCACATATAACAGTGGCCCTAGTACGAGAAGATGCAACATGAAAGTCATATTTTAAGGATATTCAAAGGAAATTGCTCCCACAGATCCTGCAATCTCGACCGCATTCGTGAATCCTCCCATATCGAAAGGTACCAAATTTTCGTGTTCACGGACGAACGTTTGAATACGAAAAACCGCGGCTGGGCGTTTGAAAGCCTTAACCAAATCACGATGCAGACCTTCACTGTGCTGATCTCCCGCATCGGTCACTTGCTCTCTCTTCCACTCAGCATTGCTCTTTGAATACGATCTGCTCTCGTGGACTCCAGATGAAAAGTCAAACCTCATTCCAGTAAATATGGGATCTTTCATTACCA
This sequence comes from Panthera pardus, assembly GCF_024362965.1. Taxonomy (NCBI): domain Eukaryota; kingdom Metazoa; phylum Chordata; class Mammalia; order Carnivora; family Felidae; genus Panthera; species Panthera pardus. Next base: position 21,328,969 of record NW_026527002.1, read on the forward strand.
TCCTGATCACTCTCTCCTCTTCTTTCAGCAAGGTGAATCACCATGCCACACGACTCGGTTGGTGGAGTCTGATGACCATTGTCATAAAACCATTTTTTAACTTTTTTAATTTATTTTGAGAGAGAGAGAGAGAGAGAGAGAGAGAACGTGCATGTGAGTACAAGCAGGGCGGAGGGACAGAGAGAGGGACAGAGAGAATTCCAAGCAGGCTCCATGCTATCAGCACAGAGCCTGACGGGGGCTCAATCTCAGGAACTGGGAGATCATGACCCAAGCCGAAATCAAGAGTCAGATGCTTAACTGACTGAGCCACCCCAGGTGCCCCTGTCATAAAATAATTTATATTCAAGCATAGAAATAGTAAATGGTGCCCACTGATTATGACTGGTGGCATATCCACGAGGGATTTGAGGAACCATGGTTGTGTGGCAGCACGTTGCTTAGGAACCGCAGGCCTATAAATCTCATATGTAATGAAGAAATGCAGGCATCCAAGAGAAAATAAGCTAAAAATATAAATCACAGGGGCCCCTGGGTGGCTCAGGCAGTCAGCTGTCTGACTTTGGCTCAAATCATGATCTCATGGTTTGTGAGTTCGAGCCCCATGGAGGCTGCTTCAGATTCTCTCTCTCTCTCTCTCTCTTTCACTCTCTCTCTGCCCCTCCTCCTTCTCATCCCCCCCCCCCACCGCCTTGTCTCTCTCTCTCTTAAAACTAAATAAACCTTAAAAAAAAAAAAAAAAAAAACACCACAATCACAAATGAGAAATTCATCTAAAATTTCACTGGGCTGGTATATTAATTCTGCTTGTATCTGCTGGATTGAGGGTATTGTCAGTCCTCCGGGGAGGTAGTTTTTAAAAAAAATGTATCACGGAAATAGTTTCTCAGCCTACAGAGACTATAGTTTCAGTTTTAAAACAATAAGGTCTACAGGGCGCCTGGGTGGCTCAGTTGGTTAAGCATCAAACTCCTGATCTCGGTTCAGGTCATGATCTCACAATTCACAAGTTCAAGCCCCACATCGGGCTCCTCGCTGATAGTGTGAAGCCTGCTTGGGACTCTCTCGCTCTCTCTCTCTGCCCCTCCCTTTCTCTCTCTTGCTCTCTCAACATAAATAAATAAAGGTAAAAAAAAAAACAAGGTCTGGAATAACTGGTAGCCAACTACATTGGTACCATTCAGGGGTTATGTTTTTCTGCTGTTTAAATTAAGTAAATGACTAGAACTAAATGATGAATGTTCTCACTTCATTCAAAAGGCAAAGAGGAGATATGAAACACCGACTCCTTTTCTTTTATATAGGAAGATCTACCATTAAATACCTCCTAAGATGTTAAAAATACACCACGAAAAACTCACCCATAGGAATGGAAAGCAGGACAGTGGCTGCTTGGGGCCAGAGCCGAGGGGGTGGAAAGTGGCGGATGGACCGTAAAGGGGCACGAGGGAACGATCTGGGGGCACTTACAAGTGTTCTCTACCTTGACTGTAGTGGTGACATGAGCGAAAATGATTATCAAAACTCATTGAAATATACACTTCAGCTTGATTTTTTTTAAATGTGCCACAATTCATGTTTCTTATCAGTTGTCAACCTCTTTTTTCCAGCACCATCAAGGAATTAACGTTTTGATGATGACGGCCTTCACCACTGGACATAATAGTCCCTGCCCCTCCGAATAAAACATGACATTAGTGCTGATCTTTGTCTAGCTGTTTATCCACCAACACTCGCCTCTAACACAGGTGATATTCACTCCTGCTTGAGTAAACTATATGGGTCCAACAATAATGTTCACTTTCAGGTGTAAAAGTGAAAAGGGGTTTTCTTTTTCTTTCTTTCTTTCTTTCTTTCTTTCTTTCTTTCTTTCTTTCTTTCTTTCTTTTCTTTCCTTCTTTCTTTCTTTCTTTTTTTTTCTTTCTTTTTTTTTCTTTTCTTTCTTTCTTTCTTTCTTTCTTTCTTTCTTTCTTTCTTTCCTTATCTCTTTCTTTTAATGTTTATTTATCCTTGAGAGAGAAAGAGAGAGAGAGAAAGCAGGGGAGGGGCAGAGAGAGAGGGAGACACAGAATCCAAAGCAGGCTCCAGGCTCTGCACTGTCACCAGAGAGCCCAATGCAGGGCTCTAGCCCGTGGACTCTGAGATCATGACCTGAGATGAAGTCGGACACTTTATTGACTAAGCCACCTAGGCGCCCCCGAAAAGGGGCTTTAAAACATATCCTTGGTTTAAGAGGTGAGGATTAAAAAGTACATAATGTTGTTTAACGTTAAGGCTCAACTGGCATGTCAATAGTTATGATTCTGAAGGTTTTATTTTTTAAAGAGTTAAATTTGAATGTTGAATGGTGGTCCGGTTTTCAGTAATACCCTGGGTCAGATTCATAAAGTATTTGGCCTACAAAAAATTCAGTTATCAAAATTTAAAAAGCAGGTTTATTTCTAAAAAATAAAATGGAAAGATTTATTTCTCAGACTCTTATACCGTTTCTGCTAAAATTCAGAGGCAATTTTAGCCATGGATATAGGCATAGACTTCAATGTCCAGCTCATTAGGTAACGTATGTTCATCATTAGACCTTAAAGCTAATGCATATTACATGTGCCAGTTTAGGAGAAACTAGAGAATAAACACCTCTCTGCTCTGCTCCAACACTATTCCCTCCCCCTTGACAATCACAACTAAAGTTTAGCAAAGCATTTTCTTCATTTCCTGGATGCTGACTCTTACTTGCTTCTTGACCAGAGAAAGGATTACTTGATGTAATAAGATTGCAGGACTACGTCTCAGAGGCCAAAACATCGAAAATAAAGACAGTAATGGAGAAAGCATTAAGCTGTCAGAAAAGATGTACTGGCTCAGGGTTTCATGAATCTCACTCTTTCCTTAAAATCAAAGGGTAACTTACATTACAGCAAAGCTAAAAAAGTTTCAGAAATCTGCCTCCCCTCAATTCCATGAGAAAAAAATAGGTGACATAATCCACAAGGATATACATGGTATGAGATGTGATGGGGCCACAGAAGGAAGTTGTGGAATCCAAATTCCCATCTAGAGTGGGAGTCATCTAAAACATCCTTTACAGGGGCACCTGGGTACAATTGGTTAAGAGTTCCACTTTGGCTCAGGTCATGATCTCATGGTTCGTGAGTTCCAGCCCTGCACTGAGCTCCGTGCTGACAGCTCAGAGCCTGGACCCTGCTTACAAGTCTGTGTCTCCCTTTCCCTCTGCCCCTCCCCTTCTCTCTCTCCCTCTCTCTCTCTCTCTCAAAAATAAATAAACATTAAAACTTTTTTAAAATAAATAAATAAATAAATAAATAAATAAATAAATAAATAAATAAAACATCCTTTACAGACAGCCAACCCGCTTCTGCATGAACACTTCCGGGGACAGAAATTCACCAGCTTGGCAAGCTTGGTCCACAACTGGAAGGTTTAACCTTTAGGTGGTGCTCCCTTATAATGAGCTGAAATAGACCCATCAAAGCCCCTTTCTCTAAAATCAGTTTTTCTTCTGCACAGACACAAACATATTGCAATACCCTCCTGTACAAAGTAGTTCTTGAAACATTTAAGATTAATAATATCCCCTAAGGGCTCTCCTTTCTAGGCCCAAAATATCTTTTTTAAAATGAGTTACTTAACTTTCTGATCTCCCTCCACAGGACATATCTGTTGGCCAGTGGTCCCTGGATGCAAACACCGTACTGAGCTTAGGGACACTCAAACTCTTGGGCAAATGACCTATTTTCAAGGCATTATCCCTCTCTTCTCTATTTGAGGAACTGACTCATCCCTGTGAAATTCTCATTTTGTTAATTTCTGCGTGTCAATCAAGCCCACTGGCTGTTCTGTGACTCAGGGTTCTGCAAGCCAATGACTGATGCATCCGTTCCAGCTTTACGTAATGCACCAACCCAAAAACCACGGCTTTAGCTTGCAACTTTCAAGTCACTGATAGAAATGATAAAGGGGAGAAAGCCAAAAACAGAGTTAGTCCTGATGAGTCAAAGGGTGAAAAAGACTACTGAAGGCTTAGAGCAGGAGGACGAGGGCTGCAGTTGGTAACTTACCATCTCTGTGATCTTGGAAAAATTCACCTCTCTGAGCCTGTTTCCTCACCTATACAGTGACATTAATACCATCCAATAGGATAGAGATGATTGAAAATGCGTCCTACACTTAGTCCACGTTCACTAAATTTGTGCTGAGCAGATGATAAGTATTTTGTAAGGGATGAAAGGTCATAAAACGATAACCCAATATGCCTGATTGTCTCTAGTATTTACTTCCAAAAATTATCATGTAAGTCAACTGCTTAAGAACAATCAGACACTTTTAGAAGCTGTATTTCAGGTTACTAATATAACAATTAGGAAAACAACACTGTTATTGTAGCACTCCCTCTCTTTAATTACCTGTTGTGAACACCTTGATTTTTTTATGGGCTAAATAATCCCACTAACAGATTTTTTTCATAGTTCCTATTTTGTAACTGACCTTAATTAGCACAGTGCCCTGCCTTCCCTCCAAGGCCTTTACATGTTCCACATTGTGAAACTTGTTAGATTGTGCTCTCTCCCAAAGCAGGGAACAAGTCTGATTTCAGTCTGATGTGGTCTGATAACCAAATCCTTTCCAAGCTGGCCCCAGTTACCATCCCTGCACATCTCTACCACATCCCAGGTCCCTCCTGCTCACCCACAGCCACTCCAGGTTACTTCTAAATGCCTCTGGTGCCAAAAGTCTCTGCCTAGAGGACACACTGTCCACCCAGACTCCTGCCTACCTTGCAAGGCTCATTCAGTCCTCTCTTCCAGGAAGCCTTGCACACCTGTGACTTCGCCCATTAGAGTACTAATCACATGAGGTCACAACTGTCCACCACACTGCTCCTTCAGGAGCGTTTTTACCCATTTTTACCCATGTAACTCGATGCTTGGTACATGGCACCTTTCCCAGTGTTGGCTCACTGAACAGCTCAGAGCTTGACACACGGCACACTTGGGGTCTCTGAAGAGAATGGAAGAATGCCTTCTTGTTCTACATGGACATCCTGCTTCTACATTATTGTAGCACTTCTCACTCACAACTGCGACTTTGTGTGCTGAGTATACACTCGCTTTGATTCTTCTGAACAGGTAATTAACTCGCACTTCTCTACAGGTTTGAGTCCTCCTCCCACCAGGATTTTTGGAAGAGGCTTTGAGTCTTATGAGATGACTTATTTGGCTAGCATTCATCAGTGTGGCCACCAGAAGAAAAATGTTGGGTGGGTCTTAACATGAAGAAAACAATAAAAATTGTCTGTACTGGAGGCATTGTCCCCACCTTCCCCCAAACTCACCGAAGGCAACGCAGAGATCCTGTCTATTTCTCATCGGCTTCTTAATGATTCCTAGAAATAATAATGGGTCACCATTGTTGACCTCTCCAATTCATCTGCTACTTCTTTTAACTGGCCTCTTTGATTTGGACCAACCGACTCACTTTCAGCCACAGTAAGGAATCCTGGGGACGGGAGGGGGGCTAGAAAGCACTAAATATAAATATCTGCTTGCCTCAACTGCTCCCCAAATGTTTTCCATTACTGGAGCTTCGAGCGCAAGCACACGTCCAAGACAGCAATCACAACATCAAATAGGGCCAAGATGACCCCCCTCGGTCCCCCGACGTCCCAATCAGTCACCACCTCCCGGAAGGAAAACAAACCGGCCCCAGACACAGCCCTCCACGTGCAGCGGGCGCCCCAAGGCTTCCAGGCAAAGGGGCGACGCGCGTCCCCAGCACTGCGCGCACCGCCGCGCCCTTCCAGGTGGCCTCGCGTACCTGGCGGCGGTGCCCGCGCCTCGGACGAGGCCGGCGGGCGAGGGTGCGGGCGGCGCGCGTGCTCGCCCGGGGGTCTGGACCCCGGCGGCGGCGGCGGCGGCGGCGCCCCCTCCGCGGCTCCCCGGGCTCCCATCGCCGCCCTCCCGCCCCGGGTGGGGCCGCGGCCCCGGGCTCTCGGCCGCTGCCTGGAAGCCAGAGGGTCAGATTCAGTTTCACAACAAAGTCTCTCCCCATCACTGCAACCGGACTGGAGGCCAAAGCGGCCGGGCAGCCCGGGCAGGGGCCGGAGCGCAGCCGCCGCGGGCGAAGGTGGGAAGAGAGCGCGCGAGGGGAGGGTGGCTGGCGACAGGGTCCCGGCGGCTGGACTTACTCGGGTCCCAACTGCGGCGACGCGGGACTGAGGAACCGGTTCTTCCGAAAACAAACCGAAAATGGGTAACGGAGAGGCCAGGGCAGCGCTTAGAGGGGTTCTGTCTCGGTGTTTAGGGCAAAAAACGGCTCTGGCTTCCAGAAATTCGAGCCGGTGGTGGCTTTTTTCTTTCTCTCCTTCTGAAATGCGCCTGTGCCTCCGGGTTGAGGGGCGCCCTTTGCGCGGCTCCGAATGCGCAGCGACACCAGGGCCGGCGCTGGCGAGGGGAACCCTCTTCCCAGCACCCCCGGTCTTCCCAGTCCCCCCTTCCCGGCCCCCAGTCCCCTCCCTGGGCCCCGACTCCCCTCCGCACGGGAGCTGGAGCCTGGGCCTGCTGCCCACGCCCCGCGGGGTGTCTAGGACTCCTCAGCCTTGGCCGTGTTTAAACTCAGGGTGAGGGTGGAGGGGGGTTGGTCTGTCAGCGTGGGGCAGTTAGGTGTGCTTGAGGTGGGCCTGTAGGGACAGACAGGCCGAGTGACATGGTGATCTTTTTTTTTTTCCTGGTGGGTGGGGAGCACCTTGAAGTGCTTAAGTCGTCAGACTGAAACTTATTAAAACATCAGAGATTCGAATAATTTTATAAGTGGTCTTAAAGGTAAGTACTGTAACTTAAGGACTTTTGCCTTTCTTTGCATCGAGGAACACTTGGGGAGGGTAGGTGGAAGTTCCTGTAACCTCCAAGTCCCTCTGTATCTTTGAGTTGATGGGGGCTAGGGCCAACCTGGATTCAACCTGTAAAGTGTTTCAGCATTGGATGAAACCTCCATCAGAGGCCAGTAATCTGAGCTCCTCCTTCTTTGGCAACTTCCGCTTACTTGATTAGGGAATCCAATCACAAGCAGTGAAGGATTTGCAGACACTTTGATGATTTGCTCTTATAAGGACTCATGCTTCTCAGTGAGCAGCATTAAAATGTTTGCAGTTCTCTCTCTCGCTCTCAAATAAAATGCCTTCCGCATCGTCACTCAATTATTCACATCGAATGAGATCATGTAGGCCAAAGGCCCTCGGAAAGTATAAAGCACGGTATGAATACAGATATAATTGTGCATACTCGGGCAAATTCATCTAGAGTCACATGCTTTGCTGTTGTTTATGAGTCAAGTATCTGCTGGCTTGTACGAGATACCATGAAGTTAGAGTCAGAATCCTTCACCTTCAAAGACCATAAGTTATAGATTGAGATAAGACCAACATGCAGGAAATAAATAGAAATATACACAAACACGGATTAGGGGTCCTGAACTGTTGGATGTTTATTAGTGTGCAGACCCTGAAACTTTCCAAAATAGACCATGTATGTCAGGTGAGAGGATTTCTACAAGTCAGTGTACTGATAAATTATATTAACTCAATAATTCCCCAATACCTTGTCCAAATAGAAATAATAACCAAATCAGCCAGTTGATGAGGACGACCTTGCCTTTTTGAATCCATTGCTTATCCTTTCTCATTATGAATATAAAAAAATATGGTATAAAAAAGCAAATCCAGAGTCTTTTAGAGCTCAGGTGATCAAAAGTTTTATTTAAGGAGGAAGTAACAAAAACCCCAAAATACCAAATATAAGTATCTGCTATGAACTCACCAAAAGCAATGAAAGTTTCTTTTGTCAAAGACTACAGGCATGGTATTTATTTGAAAATCGTATTTAAAAAATCAATCTTTGTAATTTAGAAGCAATAACATATAATCTAAATTTTATGTATTAATACAAAGAGTCTTTTGATCCCTGATTCTAATATTTCTTTAAAAATATATATAGAACAGCTCCAAACCCAAATATTCTACCATTTTATTTTTCTAACATCTCAAAACCTAGATTCATATGGTCTTTGGATAAAAATAGCTAAATTTTGAACCAGTTTCTGAACTTGAAGGTGTGAAGAATTATTTCATTACTGCTCTTTAGGAAACGCCATGTGTTTAAAATATTGGCAGCACTAGATTCAGAAGATAAAGTCATATTCAGAATTTCCTATTAAGGAAAATTGCTATTTGGGCAAAGTACATTTATTTTAGTGCAGTATACAAATTCTTCATATTCTCCAAAACGGGAGTAGCAGGAGCCAATTTATTGAGTATAATGTATTCCAGACACTTGCTGGAATAAACAATGCTCTTGAGCCCCTCAGATGCACAGCCAATAGGGAGCTGTTGACTACTTGAGGTTTTTACACATCTCTCTGCCAAATCAGAAATCCAAATCCCAAATCAGTCACAGGCACAGTGTGGATTTGTAGTCCTGTCTGGGCACGGGGTCACAGTCCGCAAATGCATGATACCACCTAAGATAGGTTTATTTTTAACATAAAATATACTTATTTTTCCATTTGACAAGAATACAAGTATGAATAAAATTTTCAATAAAAATTTAAGTGTCCTTTGTAACACCAAGCCAAGATCCAATAAAACACATATTCATAACCACTTGAGAATATATATGTTTATATTCATCTATCGATGTGTATATATATATGTATGTATGTGTGTATATATATACATACATATATATATACATGTACATATATGTACATATGTGTGTATACATATATATGTACATGTATATATGTATATATATATATATATATATATATATATATATATATGAGAGAGAGGAAGAGAATTTCCATGTAAAAAACTAGTAACTACCATAAGGACTCAATTATGTATCTGTTAGTTTATATTGGACCAAGAACATTGAGCTGTTTACATGTCATAAAATGCTAATCTTAACTGCTATCCTAACCTACCTATGTACAATAAAGAAATGACAGGGTTTCTTGCACATGAAGGCACAAAAATTGCTTAAGTGTAGAATTTTTTACTCTAGTTTATGGCATAAACATAGAATACATGTGACAGAAATATATGTTTAAACCAAGGACTTATTCAAACTCTCAAATACATATCCACAGAAGGGAGAGGACAAAAATCAACAGAAATTTTGTAGTTCTTTGAGCATTTGTATTCTGTCTACAATGACAGGTTAGGTATATTATGAACAATCCTGATTCAAAAGAAATTTTGTGCTTCTCTCTCTCTCTCTCTCTCTCTCTCTCTTTCTCTCTCTCTCTCACGTGCACGTGCACTCACGCAGACACACACACACACGCGCGCACATGCGCACACACTTTAAAAATCCTTGTATTATTTGGTTTGGCAATGTACTTTCATCTCGAAAGACTTGTCAAATGCACCTAATGGGAGTTTTCCTTAAAGGGGAAAGAAGATCCAGCCCACTAGCTTAGATCAAGATTTACTTGTGATCATCAGTTGGAGAAGACTGTACCATATGGAACAACCAAGAGTCAAGCCAACTCTTCAAGTGTGAGTTAGACATTTTCTTATGTGCAGGAGCCATTTAAAGAAACTTTTAATCGATCAATGATTTTTCCCCCCAGTACCGGTCTTTCTTTTTTCACTTAGCTAAATCACTTAATACTGTTAGCATCATGTTAACTCCTGGAGTATGTCTGGCTAGAGAGCATGAATTGAAGGCACTAGAATAATAATACCAAGAGATATTATGCACAAGACTGATCCCTATGCTTTAAGGCCTATATACTTTAAAAAGCACTTGTGATTCTTAGTCTACTGAAATATCCTGTGATCTGAAAGTTAAGGTCTATGCCTATTGATCCACTAAAAAGTGGTAGGAGGTAAACCCGGGAGAAATTTATCCACTAGACAGGAACTTATTACATGAGCCATAGTGAACTTATTACATGAGCCATAGTGAACTTTCTACATGAGCCATAAGTTTTGACTTTTACATTTAATTTCTTGTTACATTAGGGCTAGTTTTCTAATCCATTTATTGTTGACTAACTAACATTAGCAAATACATTTCATCCTATCAAGACTTGTAAAGAACATTATCAAATTCTTTATACTAGCAATTTGGGGGGTATGTAGTAAAAGGGCACTTTATGCACTTACAACTTAGGAAACCGAGTTTGGGATACAACACAAGGATCCTTGGCCAGCTTTCTACTAAAGCAAAGACTTAAGATGAATTGTCAAGTTATGTTTTACCCATACCCTATGTCTCACAAGTAATTACTACAGCAAACTTTATTGTACTTTTGATTAGTTAAAACAAATAATACCTGTTGTGTTGATCTTTTCCTTTTAGGTGAATCTTCCAAAGTTACTGAGATTCAGATTTTCTGAATTTAATCTAATTTGCCCAATTTTTCTTTTCTTTTTATCATTTTTCTCTCTTGGCATATAGATACTTTTCATTCTCAACGACTGTTATAGGTGGAGCTTTCCTGAACTTCCCATTTGCTTTTATCCAGATCATTCTACTTATTAACATATCCATTTGTGAGCTGCCTTTACTTTTATAAAGAGATGATATCTAACAAGTGCTTCAGGGGAATATGATTCCTTGATGTGGCAGTCCTTTGCTCTTGCCCCCACTCCACAGCCAATGGCTTGGTTGTTCTTTTTACATTTCTGTAATATCATATGACAAACAAGCATCAGATTTATTCCTCTTTCTCACAACTAGCAAATTTTTAAAACAGCACCTTTTTCTCCAAGAATAAAATTGCAGGTGCATTAAAAAAATATAACCAGCATAATTGCTCTTCCGGTATAGTTTAGAACAGAACTGCATTCTCCATAAGTAAACTCTCATGACCAGCAGAACGGAAATATCTGGGAGTTTGACTCATGAAGAGTACGAAGTTGGACCTCAACTTTATGACTTTTAGATTATATTTCCCCAGACATACTACTTGTACTTATCTAGGTTAAATCTCATTTGCTATTTCCTGACCATGTTTTTGGCAGATAGCTGATAGTACTCTTGTTGACTTTTGGTTTATAATTGTAAATTACTATCAACATTGTCTTGAAACGGATTCTACTTTGTGAGTTCTGTCATCATGCAAAAATAAAACTAAACAGGTAGAGAGCCCAGGATAAGAAAGCTTGGATTCATTGAAAAGATGTAACATGAAAGGTTTATCCTGTAAAAGCAGAGATTGTGGGCTGAGGCCATTTAGAGGAAACAATCAGCTCTCTTTTGGCCAAAAATAAGCCTGAAGAATAGTACCAGAGGTAGCTGTAAAGATAATTTTCAAACAGCCTTGCCTTGCATGCCAAACCAAGTACCGTCTAAGCGCCAAAATTAGTGCCAAAGGAGTAGTGGAAAGGAGAAAGCAAACAATCCACTGTTTGTTTGATAAGCATAAAATATTTATAGTGAGGAAAATTATGTTTCCAACATTGTAATTGTCTTTATTTCTTAACATGTAACAAGAGGCACTTCAGAGCTGTTCTTGGTAATGAAAACCTAATGTGTCCTTGAATATTAGTCAGATATTCAGAGAGCTGAATTGTTGATTGGGGTTGACTTCTTCTGTTTCTGTTTTTGTTTTTGTCTGTTTTTCTTTGCTTTGTTTTATTCTTTGCCTCCATGTGGTTTCTCTCCTAACACAAGACATTGTGTTTGCTTGCTTTGTTTTGGTATTCTATTTATCAAACAAATATTTGATAGCTTAAAGTATTCTTGAAGGGACAAAACTTAAAATTGCTTTATGCATCATTTAAACCAGTGCTTTGACAGGATATTAAATCTCTATATTAACTGAATCATAGCCCCAGACCAGTATATTTATGGTGACTATGAAGGGGGGGGGGGGAATCCAACTGAAATCTTAGCAATCACTTTTTAGAACACACAGCATGCTGACAGCTAGTGGCCATTTTACTCTGAAATCCTTATCCCCGGATTTCATTTTTTAATTTGCTGTAGATCCTGAAATAAATGCTCAGCTCAATAATTTGCCTAAATCTAACATGATGTAGATATTTCCTTTCAGATCAGAGAATTTATTTATATATGCAAAAGGAAAACTCAAATCATGTCCCGATCAGCTAAGGAAACTACTGGATTAGCAGGGGCAAAATGTTTGTTGGAGTGAAAAAAGGAGTTATTCTTCTGTGTGTGTGTGTGTGTGTGTGTGTGTGTGTGTGTGTATAATATGATCCCTGTGGTGACTGCAGTGCGACCACTTGCAGCAATTTTTAATCTTTGAAGTTAGGTAAAATTTTGTTAGCAGTCTCAAATCATTAATTTAATCGCTTTGGGTGTCGTTCCAGCAACTCGCGAAATTCTCACCCGCAATCAGATACAATGACATCGATGGAGGCCAAAGGCACCATGCGTTTACCTGCGCTCTGTGCGAATGCAATTGGATTGCCGGTGAGGCCAGGGGCAGGGGGGTGTGAAACTATGTACAAAATTAAATGTGAGCGAGAAATGCTGATCAAATCCTTTGGAAAGAGGCGTTTACTGTTCAAGAAATACTGCGAACGTGGCTGCAAGGATCAATGGTGAATGACTCACTTGATGTGAAAATCGAGCTAGGAAGCTTGGGAAGAGGCAGAGAGAGAGGGAGACAGACAGAACGAGAGACCGTCTGGGGTCGCGCGTACTGGGGCTGTGGCATCGTGGGAGGAATCGCAGAAGCAGAGACCGCCAAACGACGTGAGCCGGGCTCAGATAGCTAAGCAAAATTCACCTCGGAAAGGAGGCTTTTCTCTGCCGATTTCGCCTTCACTCTACGGAAGTCTAGCTCTTTTCCTAAGCCTCGTCTATTTCCTCAAGCCTAGGACGCCGGCACATTTTGATGCTCTTGGAAAAGCCGCGGAGACTCTGGGTTGCTGGTGCTGTGTGCAGGCGCGTCCGGTCGCTCTGCCTGGTGGCTCTGCAATTTGATTTCAGGCCTTTTTCCCCCTTGGCATTATTTTTTGACTACTTGAGGGTGGGGGGGGGGGGGACCATATAAGAAATTCGAGAACAGACTGTGGGATGCAGAACTGCACACGTGATCTTGCAAATGGGATAGGAGGGTGGGGGAGGTGGGGAAGAGAGAAGTGAAACTAGAAATTATGGTCCGGCTTTAGAATTCCAGAATCTCCCTTATTCTTTCCCAATATATATTGTTTCTGATTCTTCACAGCTGCGCTTACCCAATAAAAGTGGAAGAGGGAAGATAATGGCCCGAATAGTGACGTGTCTACGGACATAAATGTACAAGCGGCTCGCCAGCGGGGGCTTTTGTGGAGGAACCTCAGAGAGAGAGATGCCGTTCCCCAGGCTGTTTCTAAATACACGGAGATTATTTCTCTAAAGATTTTGAACAGTTCTTTTGTCCAAATCCAAGACCCTATAATGCATAAGCTCCCTCAAATGGGGCATTCGAATTTCACTTATTTAGAGATGTCTGAAGCTTTCAAGAATGAGAGAAGTGCGGATGAAAAGACATCTTTTTATGGTCTGTTTTGGGTAGCTGAACAGGTAGGCAGACACGCGAAAGAGATACTTCTGGAAGCTGCTTTGCTTCAGAAGGTACCTTCTTATTTGCTAAAAGTTTATATTATTGTCAATAAAATCAAAAGACAAGCTGTCAGTGTGGATGTATCATTTGATAAGTAAATTCAAACACAAAATTTTCTTTGGAAAGGGAAGATAAATCAAAGTGCTACCCCTGATATCTCAGTCAAATCAAGATTGAAGAAAAAATATTCTCTCCATAAGAACGTTCAGGTTTTTTTTTTTTCTTTTCTAACATGTCTGGAGTTAAACAAAACATGTTAACAAGATTGTAACGAAAACTCCTCACGATGTAAACATCCAAAGAAAGAAATTCTAGATTGATTATATTCTGGGACCGCAAAGATTTTATTACTAGATATCACTGAAGCAGTGGAACCAGAGGCTGAAAGCCTTAGGACTCTAACTGGGTGGTGAAGGGATTTTAGAGAACTAGCTCCCAATTAAGAAAAAACTTCATAAAATGTAAATGCAATAAGTTGAGCTGAATTTTATTTTTCCAAGATTCAAGTATGTATTTAGTCTGTTTGGAAGGCCCATGGCCAATTCATGAATGTATCGGAATAAAACACAAGATGAAGTGCCAAATACCTGTGGTTTATGTAAACTACATAAAATCGCGGGGTTTTTATATTTAGATGGATACTAGACGGATATAAAATGGTAGATAAAAATCAGTTGTTACGGCTTGTCGTGGATTTCCATGTGTTTATTAATTTTCCTAAGTTTTATTTATTTATGTATTTATTTAATTTTTTGCATTTACAAACACTTGTCCAATATGAGCTTCTGAAAGTGCAGCAGGCATCATTTCCTTATTTCACTTCTCAGAAGTACACGGGAAAAGACACAACCAGAGGTGTTTCTAAGTGAAACGGGTCCTTGCTGCTCGACCTCAGGAAACAATGCGAAGCGTTTGGCCACGTCTCCGCAAGGACGCTGGGTGTGGGGGACGGAGGCCAGGGACGTCAGCTGCCGCCCTCCACCCCACCTCCTCGTGAAGCTTTGACTGATCTCCCTCTAGCACCCCACTGGGGGTGCGAGCAAGGAAGGGAGAGAGCTCGTTCGGGAGGGAGCAGTGGGGGGGGGGGGGCATTTTACCACGCCTTGGTGAGGAAGGCTGGTCGGGAGAGCCCTCTGGGACTGTTCTGTCCCAGCGAGGGTTTGGTGGGCCGACAGAGCTCGCGTCTCTGCTGCGGGTCACTCCCGCGTGCGCTTGCTCCCGCCGTCCGTGCACCCGCTGCAGCAGCGAGCGACCGGGGCTGGGAAACCCGCTCCCTCCCTGGCGGCCCCTGTTACCAGCAGCTGCTTTTGCTTAGCCCTGCGAGGATCATTTTGCCCCAACCCACGGCCTCTCCCCTGGCTCCATCTCCTCCAGCCCCTCCCTCCCCCTCCCCGCCTCCCTTTCCCCCCCCCCCCCCTTCCCAAGCTCCGCAGCGACCGGGGCTAGTCAACGCGGTGGCGAAGTCACGCGCGCAGGTTTTGAGCTCCAGGGTGGGGGCACCGGGGGAGGGAGCGCGAGGAATGAGCCAGAAGGACCGGGAGGCTTTAAACCTACCCAGGGAGGTGGGAGTAAGGAGCTGGGGCGACGGGATTAGGAGGCCTTAGGCGGGCTAGGCTCGCTCCCTCCACCCGCGCCGAGAAAGGCGTCGGAGGCCTGGGCCGGGCAGAGGGGCCGGGTGCCCTGCCCGCCACCTGTAGCGTCGGGGAGGTGGGACTCGCGAAGAGGGTGCCCTCGCTGCGGCTCCCGGCGCGGGGCCCCCGGGGGCTCCGGAAGGGCCCTCGCTGGCGCTGCAGAGCGCGCTCGGTGACCGGCGGCCCAGCTCGCCGGGGCCGCCCGAGCAGTCCCTCGTCCTCTCACTGCATTTTCAGCTCGGGCTAGAAAACAGATAGCCTGGAAGCGACCGCAGGCGCTCACAAAGGCTTTGCTGGACACTGGGACTGGGAAGCCGACGACGCTCGGGGTGCCGAGGCGGGCCCCGGGCGCTGGTCTCCGTTCTGCAGGGCGGGGCGGCGCGGGCCGACGGCCGCGCCACAGAGGGGGCCCCGCTCCAGCGGGCTGGATTCGGTCTCTCTTCCGAGCGCCAAGCTGGAGTGGGACCCCGGGCCGGGGCAAGAGTCGCCTGGTGCTGTAAGGGGCCTAATGCTGGCCCGCTTGCCGCACACAGGCCTGTGCATACACTAAGGACGGTCAGCTAGGTAAGGACATGCTTCTGAGAGGAGATTTCGCCCAGGTTTGCCGTAATATTTTGGAAAAGCAGCCTGTTGTGGCCGAGATCAGTTAAGTTCCCGCACCCTCGAACAGGTTTGTCTTACAGGCTGAGCATCAGGAACATTTGTATCTCGCCTGCCTAGAAGTGACCGAAGCAAAATGGCCTATCGGGTCCTTCTCCCCGCCCACCGCCGAGAGTAGGGGGCTCATCCGTCAGCGGAGGGCACACCCATTCGCGCCCGTGTCATATTTGACAGCTGGAAGGGATCATAGCGGCCCTGCAGCCGTCCCACCCTGCGGCGCTGCCTATGAAGACACTGACGTTCCCAGGGGTTAAGTGACCTCAGATGACAGGGCTGTTTTCTCCAGCGTCCTGAATAGAGCCTGGCGCGAAGCGAGTCGTCGTTGGACCTGGGTTCAATGAGTGGACACCCAGCCAGGGGGTCGCAGACTCGGGAGCGGGAAGCCAGGTCGGAATCGCCCCGCACCCGCTTTAACCGACGCGTAACCACGTGCCAGGATACTTTCCGCCCACTCCACGCGCTCCAAGGCCAGGGGACAGTGTTCCCAAACCCAGTTCAGATGCCCTTTTACGAACAGACTCCAGAGAACCAGAAGCTCTTCGCCCTCCTCCCTTCCATACAGATTTCTGAGAATGCTTGTTCTCCAGTCCCCACCCCCACCTCAGTTTTCATTCTGCAGTTCTGGGGAGTTTAATGTGGTCCGTACCCTTTCCTTAGGATCAAAAACTGCCGCCGGCCGAAAGTTACAATGAGTAAAGCCTTCCTCCTCAGTCTCCTCTCACCTTTATGGCCATCCCCCACTTTTTTTTTTTTTTTTTTTTTTTTTTTTTGGAGGCCTTAACCGCCGGCAAGTACAAACCTTCCTTTTGAAGACAGGGGTGGAGCTCTTAAAGGTCGCCTGGAGAAGCCTTAGCATCGCTCCCACCAACCCCCCACCGTGAACAAATAGTCTAAGCGGAAAAAAGCGTGCGTGCAGTGCATCACGACTTGAAGACAAGACCACACCTCCACCCTCAGACAGACTCCAAGCGCCCTGTTGCCTTCAGCTAAAGCCTTGTAGAGTATCCGGGGCCGCCACCACCCTGGGGGGACCGTGGTACACGGTCCCGGGAAGGAAGGAGGCGAGGCGAGGCGGGGCAAAGTGCGGAAGAACCGAGACCGCTCAGCCTCGCCCAGGCTGTCTCCAGTTCCCGCCAAGGCAGTAAACTGGCTGGGCTGAATGAGGTCCAACGATGCCCAGCTACCACTCACTGGGGCAACACCTTTGCTAATGCATCTAGGGAGGTCGTTATTCGTCAGCCCAGGGCTACAAGGAGACCCATGGGGCTTTTTCCAGGTAAAGACGCCCTCCTCCAGAAGACGGATTCGGAAGTTTGGGGAAGGTAGAGAGTGACGTGGGGTGTTTTCGAAATTTAGATCAGCAACTTAAAAACCACAATCTGACCCAAAAGAACACTCGTTGTGGGGGCACCTTCACAATTTTTGCCTCCAACACAGGGCTTGGTACAGAGAAGTGCAATGATCATTGAAGGAGTAAATGCCAGTGTTGGCAATAATATGGGTAACATATTATTTATGTTTATTATTATTTGTTGTTTTTTTCTTCTAGTGAGCCCTCAGCGACTACCGTCTTCCCTATTTCTAAGATTTGCATGAGACCCAAGCAAATAATTTCAATTTCATGATTATCAGCCCATCGAATACATACACAATATGGATAGGACCTGACATTGGTGTTCCCTCAGACACTGTTGTCCATATTTTCCGAGACTAAATGATCAGTGTGATCAGAGAAACATGAACCCGTGCTCATATTCACAATTACGGTATGTAAATGAACATATAGTTTTTTGACAAAGGAAAGGAAGTGGCTTCCTTGGAACAAGATGACTGAGATGCACCCGGCTTTCTTCACCAGTAATGAATTTGGGCATCGTATAATGTCTCGGGTAGTAGGCATTGTAGCAGAGAAATCAAACAGTGAAACTATTCTTATGACCCAAGTATTTTAAAAAATACATCTCCTATTCTATTGTTGTAGGTGTGCCCGCCCAGGATCCCCACATCTTTCCATTTCCTTAGACTAGGAAAAGTTCCAGGAAATATTACCAATCATTCAGGAGAGAAAAAAATGAATAAGGGCATTTCTAAGCCGAGTTGTAGACACGTGCAAATCTCTCATTTTCCTGAGGTTAAGCCTTATTTCCCTTTCTGTTGCAATTTAAACCTAAAAGAATATTTATAGGTAATCTGAAATTCCTGGTCCCACGTCTCTCAACAAAGAGATTTTGTTTTGCCTCCACTGTATAAAACTACAGGCAAGACTTTTTGCAATCACGGGGTTTTTACTTTCACCTTTTAATGCCACACACTTTGTCTTCCTAGTATAGTTCGAGCAGACATTGCCAATATGTGAATTGAAGCAACATAAAGAAAAATCTCCCCCTGGCCAGCCAATCTGTGGAGTCTGTGGGGAGGCACAGCACTCTTAATTCTCCAAGCTCCATCTGTGGGAATGATGAAACTCAGCCATTAGGGAAGATTATGAGGTTACATTCATTAGATTCCTCCATTATACTCTAGTCTTCTGGAGATAGTTGCCATTTTCCCTTTAAATGTCATTATTTCTAGATCTAGTTAGCAGCTGATGCAATTAAAGAGGAGATAATGTAAATTTAACAATACAAATAACACTTTCTTTCATGTACGTTGAAACATGCATAAAGGGAAGGACCAGCCAAGTTGTACCTGTCTGCCATAAACAACCAATAATGCTTGTACTTTGAAAGAATAAAGGAAAACCAGCCAGTGTGCCCTGGGATTCTTCAGTGAATTCTTGAATCAATACTTTTGTTTCATGTTTTCATGTTCTCAGTAATGTTAACGTATCCAGTTACAAACTCTTGCCAGGAAGAAAGAAAATATGCCCTGCCGTGCACCCTTCTAAACACTTTTAAAGAATCATCCTTTATTTTCATTTGGAATTATGATTCTGATTGTCTGCTGTATCTTTGCCATCTCCAGTGGATAATGAGTAGACACACTTAATTCCCTACACTAATCACCTGAGTTGAAAACCAGCATCACATTAGCAGACCCAATAACATCTCTGAACGTGTACAAAAGTGGAACATACAAGCACAGAAATAGCACTAATTATGGTGTTTATTCTGCCACTGCAGAAACAGATCAGAAAGACTGGTAGACTAATGATCTATACAGCAAGTTAAAAACAGATGTATTCCTGTTGCATTACAGAATAAGAATGTATTAATAAGTGATCAACTGCACAATCCTAATAAAATAAGTGCCATATAATAATTTTCTGATTCTTTTCAGCCTCTCGAAGATTATCGTATTAGTTGTATAGCTAATAAAAAAACTTTGGTAATTCAATATCCAGTATTTCTAGGACCAACATTTGAACAGATCACTGGTCACAGACTAAAAAACAAAACCAAACAAAACTCTCTTGCCCACAAATAACAGTTTTGTTTTCTCTGCTCAAGGTATTTTCAGTTTTTCCCTGTTTCCTATGAAGTGAGAGGCACTGCAAAATAGGATCCAGCTTATTAAAATTACAGCTCACTTAGGTGTAGGAGGTCCAGGTACCCTGTTGGACCTCTAATGCACTTGTGGACTTGCCTTGACAGGTTACAAGCCAGGCTCCAACCCAGAGATATGCGAAACGAGGTGACATCGTCACCACTCCCTCCTGCACCCCGGGGTGGGGTGCATGTATTTGGGCAGAGGGATCACTTTGGCGCCGGGACTGGGTTGTGCGGCCTCAATGGATTCCAGGTGAAGACCGCGGCTGGCAGTCAAGGATGCTTGGTGCTCAGAGAGCACGGAGAGCGCGCCTACCCTGATAACTGCAGGCTCCACACCCGCAGACAGTGAAGTCGCCAAAAGCTGCCTCTGGTTCAAAATCTTAAATCCTTGTCCTAAATGCGCCTGAAAGCCTTTAGGTGGTATCAGTAGTCCCGGATGGAATCTGAAAGCACCAATGGATTTGGAACTGGGAATGTCTCTGGTTTATGGAAGCTTATTTGCAGTTTATGAAATGGTAATTGGGGTGAGAAGAGGGAACAGAACAATCAAGTCTAGAGGTTCGAACTAACTAGAATATCTTATAAACGATGTATTTACAATTTGCAGATAGCCCAAAGTAGGTCACCAGCAATGGGAACGCCATGCCTTCCCCTCATTCCCGTTCTTTTTTCCACCTTCTGTCGAATGCCACGTTCCCAAATCAACATTTCCTTCACTTTCAAAAAGGAGGATCTAGATTTGGGGGCTTTGAAAACTCAATCCTGCCAGACCTACTAGAGATATGTTACTAAGACTTAGGTAGTCAGATATGAGACAGGAGAGGGGGAGGGGGAGGGAGGAGAGACTTAAGGATTTAAAGGAAATTTGCCCTTCCTTTCTCTCTCTCTCTCTCTCTCTCTCTCTCTCTCTCTCTCTCTCTCTCTCTCTCTTTCAGCAGAGGGAGGGGGAACCGTAAAATTTTTTGCAGCACACACTATAAATTGCATTTTGCTGAAAACTTTTAATACGTAATTTAAAGTCAAAGGACATTTTTTGGACCACTTTAGCTCTTGCCGTTCATCTGGGAGAAAATCCAGGTGGCAAATTTAAGTAATTCAGCAAAATTTTCCAGTGTCGTTTTGTTTAACACAAACATCTTGAGTGGAGCAGGTACTTTGAGACACAAATCAAAATCTGCTTTTGTTGAAATAAGAAGCAATTAACATTCATTAAAATATTCATCAGTTCAGAATTTTAAAATGTAGATTTACTAGATGTACAAAGGCGGGAATGAAATGGGTGAATAATTAAGAATAAGATCCACTGTTAGTAAAGTTCTTCAGAATACCTTTGAACAATCTTATCTCTCAAGCAATATCCAAAGCTGGATGGGAGATCAACTCTTTATGCTTTTGTATTGTGAAATAGAGTTAACAAACAACTAACCAGCACTCCTGGAAGGGAGGGGGGGCGGGAAATGCAAATTGACACTTAGGGGAATTAATCATTTTTAATTAGTCTAAAAGGAAAAATATGATGACTCATTCAAAGAAAATTCTTAATCTTTTCTTATTTGTAACCTGCTAGGAAATACTTTCAATAATTGCATTAACTGCTCTCTGATTCAGACATGGTTTTCATGTGTTATCAAAATAGCCTATTATTTGAATACATTTTCGAAGAAATTCTGCGGAATGCGCATGGAATTCACCTTGTTTTTAAAAACAGAACCAAAAGTGATCCTCGCGTAGTTAATGCTTCCCCCCCACCCCACCCCGCAAGAGATGTGATGAAACCAAGCCTCAGAACATTTCTTAATGTTGATAGAGCAGGTTTGAAAAAACTTGTCATATAAATCAAACTGTTCTGGGGGCAAACCCATGTTGTTTTTAAACCACAGCGTGGGTCAATGGGTGTGGTTATGCACATGGTTGAACGGTGAATGTATAGATTAAAATACATTTTGCCACACTAGTTTCCAGAGGATTGTTTTGGCCTGGTGTTCCAAGCCATGAGCCAAAACTTTGGTCAGTATTTTGACAACAGAGCCAGGAAAAACAAAAAAGGCTTAGCCTGTGAAAAAGAAATGAAGATGTAGTGAAGGAAAACAGTAGTCTCTCTGCCACTACCTTACTCAATCCATATGTGGGCTTAAACACAGGAAATACCCACCATTCACCGCAATCAAGCCAGAGGCTTGCGCATCAGAAAGTGCCTTGTGGAACTAATTGGACTCTATTAAGATTGTCATTGACATGGGAAAGCATTTTGAAATTTTAAATCAGAACATGCAATGTACATAGAAAAAGATAACAGTCACATTGTTGATTCGGGACTACAAATACAGGCACGCTGCACATATGGACGTGAAAGGTCTGTATGCAGGGTTCGGTGATGGACTGCGTTAATAACCATTCAGGAGCGGGTTTGTCTTCCTTCACCTTCTATGTTTGCTTTCAATCTACAATCTTTCCAGAATGGGCAGATTTCACTGAGTTATATTCTGGCACCACCTCCTGAGCAGAGAAAATGCAAGCATTGCCAGTTTAAACTGATAATCAACAAAGTTCATGGTACTTGCCGGAACAGCAAAGTTTACAGAAAACAAAAACAAAAACAAAAACAAAACATAGCTTGAAAAAATGGAGCTCCAGGGAACTTTTTCACTCACGATATTGGACAAAACATATATACTGTTAAGTATTCAAGCTCACACACAAATCTAATTTTGCCAACAAATATTTGGGAAAGTATGCTATAGCATTTCTACTTCAGATATCCTTAAAAATGATAGCATATACGGGAAGCTTATCCTGCCTTTGTTCTTGTTGCATTCCATCATATTTAAAAAAATTTTTTTAACGTTTATTCATTTTTTTTATTGACAGAGACAGAGCGCAAGCGGGTGTGAGAGAGAGAGAGAGAGAGAGAGAGAGAGAGAGAGAGATTGAGACCCAGAATCCAAAGCAGGCTCCCAGCTCTGAGCTGTCAGCACAGAGCCCAACGTGGGGCACAAACTCATGAACTGCAAGATCATAACCTGGGCCGAAGTCAGTCCCTCAACCAACTGAGCCACCCAGGTGCCCCCAGTCCATCATATTATTACTTTGAGGACCTACAGTGGAGTGTGCTTAGTTCTGACAACTGCTTCAATGTTATGGTTGCCAATCACATTTCTTTTGTAGATAAGGTTAACCTGTTGCTAATATTCTTTGGTCTAAAATCATTATTTGGTTTGCTTTTGTCAAAAACATGATTTCCCAGTATTATGAGGAACACGCTAACATTCATCTACCTAAGTTTTTTGGAAGGCATTACATTGTACCGTCATTGTATTCAAGATTTCATTTATTACGGAGGGTGACAATAATCAGAGCCATAATCTACTTCAGAAGACAACTGATGGTAAATATAGACAAGATGATTTCTTACCACAGTTTTCAGTCCAACGTTTACTGCCATTTTTTAGTAGTAAGCTTCTTTATTCTGTGAGTTTCAAAATGTCTTCTTTGTCTTGGGTCACTTCTAGTATAGTTCAACATTTCTCCAATTTCAAAAACAAAATGATTGCGACTTGGGGAGGGTATATAATTTGTGTTCATGAAACTCAGATTTACCATGAAGATATTGCCAAAGGAAAAGGAAAGCTGGACAAATAATTGGAAGGTTCTGATGTGTGTGTGTGTGTGTGTGTGTGTGTGTGTGTGTGTGTGTGTGTTTAAATCATAATCCTAAATCTTATCATCTGATTGCCAGGTTCTTTATATGGATTCTGAGATCTAATTACAGATCTTTATATGAATTAACTCTTTTAATCCTCATAACACTCCTCTGGAGTAGGCACATTTATTACTCCCATTTTATGAGTCACAGAGAAGTAGCTTGTCTGAAGTCACACAGATAGAAATCAGAGCCTAGTATTTTATTGAGAAATGACAAAACACTGGGACCTTTGTCTACACTAATCTAAAAAGTGTGCAGAAAATAATACAATAATGTAAAATAATATCAAGTGAAAAGTGGGCAAATAAAAAATAGCTGCTTTGCAAATATGTTATTATGTCAGTTAGAGATGGTGTCACCACCTCCCCCCCCCCCCGTCCAATTACACTACCTTTTACACATGCACATCATGTGTGCACACATCACACCAGTTTGCAATCGGAAAAGGTTCTTACTGAGACAGGGAGAGGTAGGCCACCCATAACTGCGTGAGCATAAACTCCTTAAAAAAAACCTTTTGTTTTTAGCCACATGGAGAAATTCTCTTTGGTGGGAAGGAAAACACTAGACTATACAAAAAGAGAATGGAAGAACCCTTGATTGTTTAGCTTTTCTAAAAGTAAAATGATTTAAAGGAGGGGATGGGATTAAGGAGGGACACTGATACCAGAGAAAAGGCTTTGCTTTAAAGCCACACAAAGCAGTGATCTTACACAGGGCTAGGGCCTCAATTTCTCCATCTGCAAAATGGAGGTAGTGCAGACTCATAGGATTTTGAGTATCATGGGTGGCAATCTCACTTTGGGAAATGTTTAAGCAGCCTGCTTGATGGCAGACGCCGTGCAGTTAGAAAGCTCAGTCTGAATCCTAACTCCGTAAAACCGAGGTAAATTCATCTTTGCGACTTTCATGCCCTCACAACATCGTGTTAAGAATTAAATTAGGGGCACCTGGGTGACTCAGTCGGTTAAGTATCCCACTCTTGGTTTCAGCTCAGGTCATGATCTCGAGGTATGTGAGTTGGAGCCATGCGACGGGCTCCGTGTTGACCGTGCGAAGCCTGCTGGAGATTCTCTGTCTCCCCCCTCTCTGCCCCTATCCCACTCACCCTGTCTCTGTCTCTCTCAAAATAAATAAGTAAACTTAAAAAAAAAAAGAATTAAATTAGATAATGTAGATTAGGCACCTAGTAGAATTCTTGGCTTGGAATAAAACAAAGACCAATAGAATTTGAATCCCCATGGCCTTTCCAATCTCTTAAAAAAACAAACAAACAAAAAAACCCCAAATATTAAATTTCTATTTTCCACACAGCAGAAGCCTGGATTATACATTTCTTGTTTTTTTCCCCCCTCCCTTGTGATTTTTATATTTGAACATCAGCTTTTTCATCTACAAAATGGGTATATACCCACTCTTAACATGGTAAGAGTGTCATGGTAAATTCTTACAATATCATTTGAACATCTTTAGGTGGAATTGAATTTCTTGAAATTGCATCTTTACGGTACTGCACATAAAAATTATTAATGAACTGACATTTACTGAGACATGAGCTATCATTTTGTTAGGCCAAATTCTTAACCCCAGAAACCCAGGGGGTAATTTTGCTTCATTGGCTTAAATAGGATGATAATTTATCCAAACAGATTTAATTCTAAAAAGTGATTTCAGGACAAATCTTTCTTTATTTTAAAACCAATGGTGTGTATGAATAATTTTCATGCAACAATTTAACAAATGCCAGTGGGAAGAATAAGTGAAAGAAAATATAAAAATATTTCCAGACTTAAAGGAAAGACTGTCAGTTGAGAATGTTGTGGGGGACAGTTACACTGTAAGTCACCAAGAAAAGATCAAGGCACTTTGGACAGTACGTCTGTGTTCTTTATGTTCTGACCTTTGTTATAGCAGACTTGGAGTGATCTTGACTAAAAATCACCCCTGAGGGTACAATGAAATTTGCTCGTTAAACTACTTTAGTGTTTTTTCTGGATATCATGCATAACATGCTGCTGTCTCTCTGCGGTGGAACCAAAAGCTAATAGCTTTTACTGATTCTGCAGATAAATATCATATGTCACCACTCATTAAAAACCTGTTCTAAAACTCAAGTTCCCATTAATCAACACTGTCTTCATTTTCAAGTAATTAATGCAAAAAATAGCACTCAAAAAATACTAAGAGAGAATCCACAGTTAGTTATGGATAGAAAATTTTAACTTGAATAGTAAAATGTAATTTAAAATTTGCATATGGCTCCTATGTATTTTCTTTGTTTCTTTTGTAACGTAGTTCTACGTACGATTCTGTGGCTCAGTTATCTATAAGTAACCCGACCACATATTTTATTTTCCAAACCAGGATACTTTTGAGAGTGCTATCCAGAACAACAAGGGATTGTCCTAGGAATTGAGGGAGGGAAAGTCACCCTATCTATAAGCAGAGATTTAATCAACCTAAAGATTTTTTATTCTGTAGCTTATGGAATAAGCTGGTGATTTCGTGAAAAAAAGTCACGATTTTTATCAATTAATACACATCTTGATATCAGAGCATACTGAAAACAAATGTGCAAGGATCTTTAAAACCTAATTTTTTTTTTTACATTATCTGGTATGTTGCCAGAAATTCACGTTATTCTGGACTATTGCTGAACTTTGGATCAAATTGCATGACCATTTTTGTCTTTTCATTAACAAGTCTTAGTTTTGAGAAGAGGTATGCACAATCAGAAAGAAAATAAGTGTTATGGAGAATAAATATCATTCTTTTCTTTTTTTCTTTTTGTAGTATAGTCTTTGGTTTTTAAAACAGTAGGCTGCACTTATGAGATATTCACTAAATGTCAATTGAAAAAAATGAAAGAGTGAATCAAGATATTTCTGGTTAATCTGGGGCTCTCTGATCAACAGGTGAAAGCATTTTTCTTATTCCAAATTTCTATTTAAAATGAAGACCATATTCTACCTCTTTCTGGAAGGTACTTGTAATAGAATTATGGCCATAGTTTTAGTAAAAAACTGAAGCTGTGATGGGCACATTACTAAGAGAAATCACACAAATAATTCCATAGGCACAGAAATGACACTTCAACAAAATGAGCACATTGCTGTTTTGTCTTATGGGAGTCATTTTTATAAGTAGCATGTTCCTTGAAATTCTTCAGAAATAATAAATGTCTAATAATGTCCTTTTCTCCTTCAATGTTGAGACAGTTATTTAGTGGCAGCATTTTTTCTTTATATTCAGACACTTTTGATACCACAACTAATTTTATCCTCCAGAAAGTAAATAAGAATTTTTGCTATACTTTATTTAAAAAGCATCTGGATGCCTTATTATCCTAGGGTCTCAAGGATGGAAGACAACCTGGAAGCTGTCTGTTATATACACTTGACCCTCCACTCTACAGTCATTCCCCAAATGTCCTGTATGTTTTTGTCCTTGACCCAGCTTGAGACTTGGAACTACTTTCATGAAGCTACTTTCATGAAGCATGACAAGTGGCTGTCTATTTTCTAAAGTCTCACACTAGCCACTTTCTCCCCGCCGCTCTTCTCAGGTTATTAACTTCCTGTTTGAAGCCCATGCTGTTCCACTAAGCCATTCTTCTAACCTCTCAGCCAGTGAAAGACTTTGGCTGATGGTCTTTCTCTCCACCCAAAACCCTGCCAACACCTTGAGTTACTTCAGTGCCCACAGGTCAACTGCCATCACCAAGAACTTTCACTTTTTCCCTCTTCTTCGCCTCACTTTCCACTCTACATCAGTCACCTACGTGACAGACTCACCTCAGACTCTGTCACCATTTGCAATTTCTCCACCTCTAATATCACTAGTTTTTGAGTCCAGGTCTGACCACAACTCTACTGCTTTTGGTTTATCTGTTCATGTACTTCTTGCTATAATGCTTTTTTCCTCTCATTTGAAACCTCTAGGTCACAGACCATTTTACTTTGTACAAATATATGAGCCTTGCTGTTTTTATTTCAGTCCTGTTGGAATTAGAGCTTGCAGGCAATCATTCCAGTAGGAAAAACAATCTTTCCAATAACCTAGAGTTCCTTTATTTACTCACAAATCATTAAATTTGGTCAGCCCAACCACTTACTTCCTCTGGGTCATAGAACATGGCAGTTACTTCTACTACATTCGTGACCCAGTGGGGGGTCTCAACGATGCTGCATTAAATTAGTTCAATCATTAAATCAGATCAAACCACTTTCTTACTCTTCTTAAACCCCTGACTTCTACCTCTTCCCCTTCCCCTGTAGATTACCTTACCTACTAAGTTACAGAGAAAATAGAGAGGACTGAAGGGGAACCTTCTTATATTTTTAATCAACACCAAATATACACATGCAACTTTATCCATACGATTATATATATATTCCTTCTCTGTTTCAAAATAAAAGCTAACTTTTCACCTAAAGCGAAATTCCCTAC
Organism: Panthera pardus; assembly: GCF_024362965.1. Lineage (NCBI taxonomy): Eukaryota > Metazoa > Chordata > Mammalia > Carnivora > Felidae > Panthera > Panthera pardus. The sequence goes on from NW_026527002.1 coordinate 21,356,502, forward strand.
TATTTAGGAGGCTATTGCAGTTATGTAAGTGGAAGGTGATGTTGGCTTGAGATAGGTAGTGATAACTGTGTTATATTCAGGATATATTTGGACAGCAGAACCCACAACACTTCATGATGGATCAAACATGGATATGATATAAGAGAAAGAAAAACATCAAGATTGACTCCTGTGGGTTATGCTCGGGCTATGGTGGATTAGAATTTATCAGACCATGCATCATGAACTAGGGAAGCTGAATAAACTGCTAAACGCATAGGTATACAGGCATCATAGAACTACCACACCAGCCAAAATGGGAGATTCTAGGAACCACTCTTCTCCCCCCCCCAAAAAAAGAGCACAGAAAGTGAGCCCAACATTCAATGCTGCTTTCCACCTTGTGATATTTACAGATCCACATGTGATGGCATAGAGGCTGACAAGCTGAGCAGAACCTTCAGCACTCCCATGAAGCTAGTGAGACAAAACTTGGAGTTCAGGGGCGCCTGGGTGGCGCAGTCGGTTAAGCGTCCGACTTCAGCCAGGTCACGATCTCGCGGTCCGTGAGTTCGAGCCCCGCGTCAGGCTCTGGGCTGATGGCTCGGAGCCTGGAGCCTGTTTCCGATTCTGTGTCTCCCTCTCTCTCTGCCCCTCCCCCGTTCATGCTCTGTCTCTCTCTGTCCCAAAAATAAATAAAAAACGTTGAAAAAAAAAAAAAAAAAAAAACAAAAAACTTGGAGTTCAAGCCTTATCAAGATTGGGGGGGGTGCTGGAAACACCTCAAATGTTCTGTTGGGACCACTGAAGGGATATATCCTATAAGTAAATGTGAACTATAAATGGACCAGACTTCCTAAGACTAAAGATCAAGTCATAATCAGCTCAAAGCCTGATTTCTTAAGATTTTCTCCTATTTCCTGCTAAATACAAAAGTACATTCTCTTGAGGAAAACAACAGAATCTCGAATTTCTGGTTTTCTTTTTTTTTTTTTAATTTTTTAATGCTTATTTATATTTGAGAGAGAGAGAGAGAGAGAGAGAGAGAGAGTGAGTGAGTGAGTGGGGGAGGGGCAGAGGGAGACAGAGACAGAATCTGAAGCAGGCTCCGGACTCTGAGCTGTCAGCACAGAGCCTGATGCCTGGCTTGAACTCTCCAGTTGTGAGATCGTGACCTGAGCTGACGGTGGACGCTTAACTGACTGAACAACCCAGGCACCCCTCAAATTTCTGATTTGCAATCAAAAATTAGCAAGCATATAAGAAAATGACTGAGTTTAAGTTATTTAACTTAATACCAAGAAAATCATAGAATAAAAAAAGAGGAAAATTAGTGATAACAGTTATCTGGGTATCTGACATGAACTTAAAAAAAACACTGTCATTAATATGCACAAAAAATAGAGGACTTGATGGTGAAGTTCAGTAGATAACCAAATACAATGAAGTTTTAAATAGAAATTCTAAGGCTGAAAAATAAAATAATTAAAATTAAGGACTTATTAGTTGGGTTTAACAGTACCTTAGACACAGCCAAAAGAGCATTAATGAACAGAAAGATAAATCAAAGGAAATGAAGCATACATAAAGAGGCAAAAGTATGGAAAATGTGTAAGAGATATGTGAAACCTGGTGGAAAGGTTTAGCATATTGGTTTTGGAGTCCCAAAAGGAAGGAAAAGAAAATGGAGCCAATGCCATACTTGAAAATATGGAAGTACAAATTTTCCAAAGCTGGTGAAAGACATAAAGTTATAACTTCTATAATGACACATGGATTTTTGATCTGAAAACCTGAGCAAATGATAATGCCATTCATTAAATATGTGTAACAGCGAGAAGAAGAAGCTTGAACAGGCTGGGATAAAGAATTCAGTTTAGGACGTGTTAATGTCAATAAGTCTTTTAGATATTCTAGTAAAAATATTGAAGGGGCAATTTGATATAGAACAAATGGGTGAAAAAATCAGAACCCATTGGTTTTTATTCTGTTTTTACCTCTAGAATGCTTTGTGATGGTAGGTAAATTACTGCCATTTCCTTACTCTAAGAATGACATCTCATTTTTTATTAGGGATAAAAACTTCATTAAACTGCGAGAGCATTTGAGCACTTAATGTTATGTTGAATATGTACACAATACTCTTTGAAATTAACCAGCCAAAATAGAATGCTTAGAGAATTGACAAAAATGTGTCTCTATGGTATTTAGATTTAGGATTTGATGAATAAACTTTGACAGTCACGATGGATGTATATGTTATTTAAACCAGGAGGAGAGCACCTAGGAAGTAGACATAAAGAAGAGAAATTTTGCAGAGATTTAGCTCTGGCCACATGAATACTCAGGCTCCAGTTCATGAAAGAGATTCCAGCAAATGAGCTTAGAGAAGGAAGGAATTGGGATGGGAGAAAATCCGGGAGAGTGGGAAGTCTCAGAAATGAAGTAAATAAAGCAAGTTTTGACCCCTAATACTGGATGCTACTGAAATGTTGAGGTGAAAACTGGGAATCAACCATTGGAATCATAAACTTGGGAGTCACTGGTGACCTTGAGAAGGGCTGTTTTAATGGAGTGATGGGGATGAAATTGTGATCTGAATGGGTTCATGAGAGAATGAGAGATTTGTGCTTCTGCTAATGGTAGTCTAGGTCATTTATTTTCTTACGCTAAGAAAATGTACACATCTTGATGAAGTATTTATAAAAACTTCTAAAATCATTAAAGATCTAAAAAACTATTAAGTGACTGTAGTGATAATAAAGAGAAGGAGTTATGAATCCAGAGATGGAATGCGTAATATGGGGCTATTTTTGCTCTGGGGGTGTTTGTAAACTATGAAAATGTGGCTGAGAGAGTAATCAGTATATCTCGTAGTTTCAACAAGTTGAGGAGCCAAAATTTTAGTCTAGAGTCTTCTACAGGAGAGTGTTGATAAAACACGATGTGCCTTGAGTTAGTGCCACAAAGAAAAAGCACACTGAAACAGAGAAAGGAAGGAAAAGTAAAGCAGTTTCGTATTGACTGATGCACTCAACTCATCTTAGTTCAGAAAAATCTTGAGCCCTGAAACTAAATTAAAATGATCCCAGATTGTCATTTTTCTCATATATTTGACAGAGGCAAAGGCCAAAACCAAAAAACCTCCTACATGGGTAGATGAATAGATACATGATAAGGAAATTGTAGTAAAATGTGAAAGGTAGAGTTTAGGTGGTGAATGTGGAAATGCTCGGTGCAAAACTCTTTAAACTTATCAGTAATTTTGAACACTTAAAAAATAAAATATTGGCAGAAGGTGACAGCTGTCTATGGAGGAAACTAATATCAGCTTAGGTCTCAGATTGTGTTCAAAAATTATTTTTATTGGCACCCGGGTGGTTCAGTTGGTTAAGCATCTGGTCATGATCTCATGGTTTGTGAGCTCAAGCCTTGCATTGGACTCTGTGCTGACAGTGCAGAGCCTGCTTGGGATTCTCTCTCTCTCTCTCTCTCTCTCTCTCCCTCTCTCTCTCTCTCTCTCTGCCCTTCCCATGCCCTCTCTCTCTCTCTCTCTCTCTCTAAAAAATAAATTAAAAAAATTATTTTTCAAATACAATGTCCACCAAAAAATCAAATATAACAAGGCATATGAGGAGTTAAGACAACAGGAACGAGAATGAGCACAAACAGACAAGACATGGAGACCTATAGATGTTCCACATAGTAGAGATACTGGACACAGACCATAAAACCACCACGGTTTCTATGTTTAAATAAATGAAAACTCAGCTTAAACTCAGCCAGAAGTTTTAAAAGAAAGCATGATATCGCATATGTGAAATGAACTGAAGAGACGTTGTAGAACTGCAAACTGCCATAACTAAAAATGGTAACACAATAGTTGAGTTTACGAGCGAAATACTCTTAGCAAAGAGAGAAACAGTAAACTTGATGATAGCTAAGAATAAGCTGTATGTAACAAAGCATGGAATAACAAAAAGATGAGAAATACCTGAAAGACAGTGAGAAAGAATTCAGTGAGTTGCTGTCACGGATATTCAGTTGGGGACCTAGAACTAGAGGAGATGAAGAATGTAGAAGGTACAATATTCAAAGTGATTGTGGATTTAAATTTTCCAAAGGTGATGAAAGCTACCAATCCCCACAGAATGTAAAAGTTTACCAAATCTAAAGTCAGAGAAAATAAAAAGAAATCCATGCCTTGATACGTCATAGAGAAATGCCAAAAACCAAAGACAAAGAGAAAATCTTAAAAGTAGCAGGGCTGGTGGTGGTAGGGGGCAGGTTACTCCCAAAAGCAACATTAGGGGAGCCTGGCCCCTCCCCTGCTTTCATTCTCTCTTTCTCTCTCTCTCTCTCTCTCAAAATAAACATTAAAAAAAAAAAAAGAGCAACATTAGATCGACAGCTGCTTTTCAATAGCAACAAAGCTAGAAGACTGGAGAATAATATCAACAATGTATGAAAAATCCCCCTGCCCACCCAGAATTCTTCATCCAGTAAAAATTACTTTAGGAATGAAGATGATACAAAGTTTTCCAAACAAAAAATGAGAGCAATTGCCACCAGAAGATCTGCATTAAAATAAGTTTTTTTTTTTTTTCTTCAGGCAGAAGCAAAAGCTTTCCCACCAGAAGACAAGAGAAGCAAGAAGAGAAGAGGAACAGAGATGATAAAATGTAGGTAAATGTAAATCAATACTGACTATATAAAACAAAAATAATGTACTATGTGGGTAAAATTATATAGAGAATTAAAACACAGAATAGTTACCTAAATAGGTAGGGCAATAAATTTTAAATTCTGGGTTTGTCTAGAATAGGGCTAAGAGTATCAATTAACATGATATATTTTTTTAGTGTAAAATTTTCTTTATTGTTTCCTTCTTGGACATGCAATATCTTCAGAACTCTATTTTGAAAATGGTTTTATTGAAGTTTAATTGACATATAATAAACTGACAAATTTTGTAAGATTTGACATGTATATATTCCCGTGAAACATACACATGAACATACACATGCACCTCAGTTTCCTTCTGCTTCTTTGTAAACTCTTCTCCCCTCCCACCCCACTCCCAGATATCTACTGATCTGCTTGTGATCCCCAAGCTAGAAAATTAGCATTTTCTAGAAATTTATATAAATGAAACCATACAGTATATCCCCTTTTCTCGGGCTTCTTTCACTCAGCATAATTATTTTAAGATTTATCCATGTTGTTTCAGGAAGTAGTAGTTCATTCTTTTTATTGATGAATTATATTCCCATTGCACGAATATAGGACAATTTGTTTATTCATTCACCTGTTGATAAATATGTGGCTAGTTTCCAGTTCTTGGCTATTTCATATAAGGCTGCAATGAGCATTTATTTATTAGTCTTGGTAGTAGCAAAGTATACAGTATAAAGTATATACTTAGTGTAAACTGTGTAGATACTTTCATTTATCTTTAGTAAATATTTAGAAGTAGAATGGGTGGATAACATGGTACATCTATATTTAATTGGGAAAAAAAAAAACACCTGACAAATGAATTTCTAAGGTTGTACCACTTTATATTCTCATCAGTAGTGCATTAGAATTGTAACTGTTCCATATACTAACACACAGTAAGGTCAGTCTTTAATTTTAGACATTCTAATAGGTGTGTAGTGATATCTCATTGTGATTTTGCACTTCCCTAGTAACTAAGCAAGTTGACCATCTTTTCATGTGCTTATTTACTATCTGTATATTTTCTTTGTTGAAAAATCTGTTTAAGTCTTCTGTTTATTTTCAAAATTTGTTCTCCTGTTATCAAGTTTGAGAATTCTCTATATTTTCTGGAAACAACTGTGATTTTTTTTTTTGTTTTTTAGAGATGTGATCTGTAAATACTTTCTTTCAGTCTGTAGCTTATTTTCAATATCTTAACAGTGTCTTTCAGATAGCATAGTTCTTTATTTTAATGAAGTTCAATTTATGGTTAACACTTTGTTATCAATGTCTAAGAAATTTCACATAGAGTTTGTTTCTTGTAGGAAGTACCTTTGACTATTGGTTTTTCAAATCTATTTTGATCTGCATCTTTAAATTTGTTTAATGTTTTTATTTCTTTTTGAGAGTGAGAGAGAAACAGAGCATGAGTGGGGAGGAGGAGAGAGAGAGGAAGACACAGAATCTGAAACAGGCTCCAGGCTCTGAGCTGTCAGCACAGAGCCCGACACGCGGCTGGAACTCATGAACTGTGAGATCATGACCTGAGCTGAAGTTGGATGCTCAACCGACTGAGCCACCCAGGTGCCCCTGATCTGTAACTTTAAATTGAAATGTTCAGGTCTTTTACATTTAATGTGATTATTGACGTGGCTGGGTTTAAATTTACATTATTTATTTTCTATCTGTCCCAGGCAGAACTGACTACGTAATTTGTGGGGTCCAGTGCAACATGAAATTGTGGGGTCTTTGTTCATAAATTTTTAATTATTTCAAAATAGTAACAGCAGAGCATTAATCCAAATTCAGTGCCCTTCTAAGAGCAAGGCCTCATATGACTGCACGGGTCAGAATCAACCTGATTCTGGTTCCGTGTGCTCTTTTTTCTCTGTTTTCTTTTTCTCTACCCTTTTTGGATTGAAAGATTTTTTAAAGTGAATTCAACTCTATTGTTGACCTATTAATTATAACACTTTGCTCTGTTATTCTAGTGGTTGCATTAACATACATGTAATATAATTGTTACATGTATATGTAATGTATATGTATTAAATACATAATGTAATATAATATATATTATGTATGTAATATATACAAAATATATAATATTTAATATTATATATACAAAATATATAATATTTAATATTATATATTTATACTATATATTACATACATAATATATATTATATATATACACACATTCATTGAAGTGATCTGCTACATCACATACATTGCAAATCCTTGCAATAGTATACTTCCATTTCTCCTGTTCCAGCTTTTCTGCTAGTTGCTGCTATGTATTTTACTTTTGTATATGATTTGAAGACACAATAGATTGTTTTTATTTTGCTTTAACTAGTTTATTGTCTTGTAAGGAGGCTTAATGAGTCAAACTGTTTATGTTTACCAATGTAGTTACCATTTCTGATTCTTTTCATTCCTTTGTATAGATACATGTTTTCACCTGGTATCACTTTCTTTCTGCTCTAAGGACCTTTTTCAGTATGTTTTCAGTGCAGATGGGGTGTCACTTTAACTTTGGTCCTCTCTCTCTTCTTTCTTCCACTTGCATTTAAGATTTTCTTTTTATCACTCAGATCACAATTTGATTATGATGAGCCTTTACGTACTTTTCTTCATGTTTCCTGTGTTTGGTGTTTTATAACTTCAAGAATTTGTGAATTAACAGTTTTCATTAAGTTTAAAAATTGGGGGAGGCATTATTTTTTCCATTATTTTTCCTGTCCCCTTTCCTCTTTCTTCTCCTGCAGAGATTCCAATATCATGTACCTTTGGCTGCACAAAGTTGTCCTAAAGTTTAATGACCACTGACCCTCTACTTTTTTTTCAGTCCATTTTATCTCTATGTTGTACTTTGGAAGTTTTTATTGTTATGTCTTCAGGTTTACTTATGTTTTCTTCTGCAATGTCTAATCTGCAATTAATCTAATCCAGTGTATTTTTTTTCTTGATCACTGTGATTTTTTCAAATTTTTTAATGTTTATTTATTTATGAGAGAGACAGAGTGTGAGCAGGGGAGGGGCAGAGAGAGAGGGAGGCTCCGGTCTCTTAAGCAGGCTCCAGTCTCTGAGTTGTTAGCACAGAGCCCTACACGGGGCTCGAACCCATGAACAGGGAGATCACGACCTAAGCTGAAGTCAGATGCTCAACCCACAGCCACCCAGGAGCCTCTTGATCATTGTGATTTTTACTTAAAGAAATTTCATTTGTATTCTTTTAGATCTTTCCTGTTTTAATATGCTCAGTCTTTCCTCTAAGATAATAAATATTTTAATGTACTTTTCTATTAATTCTATCATTGGTGTCCTATCAGAGTGAGTTTCAATTGATTGATTTTTCTCCTTACTATGGATTATATTTTTCTGTTTCTTTTCATGCCTGGTGACTTATTATTGGATGCTAATCACAGTATTTTACCTTTTGGGGTGTTCAATATTTTTGTATTTCTATAAATTTTTTAGCTTTATTCTGGAATGTGGTTAAGTTCTTTGGAATCGGTTGGATTTTTGTGGTCTTTTTATACTTTGTTATGTGCGACAAGAGCAGCATCTAGCCTATGGTAATTTGTCCTCAGTACTAAGACTCTTTTTGGTAATCAAATGATTCATGAATTTGAGCTTTTGCACTCCATCTTTTAGCATTTGTTATAATCTGAAACCGTAAGACACTTAGGCTTGGAAATGACGGTCACGGAGGAGGGTTGTTTTTACTGACGGTTCCCTAGAAACGAGAAGCACGGCACATCGTGGCAAGCGACGTGGGAAAGCACCAGGTCAGTCGGGAGGCAAAAGCAGTGTGGGGAAACATGGGCAAAAGTCTTTATTGTGAGTTTCATGGGAGGGAAAATTGTGGCCAGGTAACTGCTGAACAGGTTCAGGATTGAGTAGTTTGAGTAATCACGTCCGGCTCTGGGCTGTAGGGGTATTCCCTAGTTGTCTGGGACCTGGCCCTGGGGCAATTAGGACAGAGATATATTGTCTTCTCAAGTGTTCCATAGAAGCAATAGTTGAGGGTCTGGGTTCTACTGGTTGGTTCGCATATAAAAGGTATGCTCCAGGAGAATCATTTGCTATTTCTAGGAATTAGCCAGCCCTGGGAGGGGTTGTCTCTCCTCAGTCAGGGAAACCTCAGATACCAGTGTATCAGGAATTTAGAAAATAAGAAAATAGAGTTAATATAGGAGCAGGCACTATTCCTATCCCCAGAGATCTGGGGACACTATCCCCTCTAACATTTTGAGTAGTTCTTTACCCAGCCTTGGGTAGTTTCCTCAGGTGTATGTGGATGGATGCTCAGCTGTATACTGGAGACAAACCTGTGTCTCTCCAGAGCTCCTCCTCTGTGCAATTCTCTCCTCCTTCGTACTCTGCCTTACAGACCCTGGCAATTTTTGCTTTCCTCCACTCACACAGATCCACCTCTACACTTAGAAATACCGCCTAGATTTCCTTTGCATCCCCCTCTTTGTACCACAGCCTGTACTGACTTTTTCCAGGCTATAAGCAGAGGTGATTGCAAGGCTCACTTCACTGATTTCTTGCCTGCCAGGCATCACCGTCCTTAGGTTACTTGTGCCCCATATCTTTAGAGGTTTATATATATTTGTAATATATATAATTCATCTGGTTTTTCAGTTATTTCAGGTAGGAGGATAAATTAAGTCCTTGTCACTCAACTTTGGCTGGAAGCAGAAATCTAACATCAGATTTCGATGAGCCAGAGGTACATATTATAATTTCTAGGATAAGAACTAATAAAATATCCAAAAACCCCCATGCAATTTCCAAATCCATAGAGATCATATGGGAAAGAATCATCTTAAATAAGGCAAGAATGGAGTTAAAAAGTAATAGAGACCAAGCGAAAACAAATAGAAAGATACAATAATATGGTAGACTTACATTACATTAAAAATTGCATGAGTAATTAAAAATTAACCATACCAAATTATGCGATGAAAAGGCAAAGATACATGCTGGATTAAATGAAACATGCTATTTTTATATATGTGATAAAAACCAAAGGTTGAGAAGAAGCGGGCTAATATTAACCTCATGCGGTTAGAAAAAGAACTCCAACTCACCCCAAAAAAGAAGGAAGGGATAAAATGAGACCAGACATTAATGAAATAGCTATAACGAAAAAAGAATCAAAAAAAGATCCACAGCTATTCAAGAAGTTAGTTCTGTAATTCTGAACCTTCAACAATAACCAAGTCAAACCCAAGCAAACAACCCTCTGGGACTGGATGGATCAGTGCAAACTCTACTCTCTGAGAAAGAATAGAAACACAAACTCTCCCAGGGAATTGAAAAAGAGGAAGCATACCTACTTCCTTTTTATGAGGCCATAAATCTGATGAAGATACTATAAGGGAGGAATAATCTTTAAACCTGATGAAGATACTATAAGAGAGGAATAATTTAGGCCGATGTTACTTATGAGGATAGATCCAAATATTCTACACAAAACACGTGCAAGCAGAACCCAGCAACACATCAATTAGACAATAGAGTGCGACCGAACTGGATTGGCTCCAGGAATACAATGTTGGGTCGACTTTTGTAAAATGTGTCAGTGAAGGTTTGCCACATTCCTTTAAAGGAATAGAGGAGAAAAATTATATGGCTATTTCAAAAGATGCAGAAAAAGTGTTTAATAAAATGTATATCCCTTTCTGAGAAATGTTCTCAGCAAACCGGGACTAGAAGGGAGCTTCTTTATCTATAAAACACTTGCAGCTAATATCATCACACGGTGGACCACATGATCAATATGCGTTGGCAGTGTGATGTAGCTGTCAGAGAACTTGACCCAATCTTAAAAGGAAGCACAGGGCTTTGCTTGGGGAAGGCTAAGTCCTGCTCTTTCCTGCTTAGATCAGATAACACCTGGGATATCATGCTGGCTTCTTGGTGCTCTAGTCTAACAGGAACATTGGCAAACTGGAGAGATCCAGAAAAGATGACGCACACCATAAATCATGGTAAGTGAGCAATGATGGAAACAACTCAGAAGGCTTAACAGGTGGCCAGGGTTTCCTGGGGGAGGAGCTCTAAACCCACTGGGAGTGTCTAGGGGAAAGTGTAATTAGTACTAGAGGAGAGTAGTTAAAGATAGATGCACTTAGGAAACTGCACAAGGACGAGCCTTTTAACAAGTAAAACTCTGAAAATGAGAACGATCTACTAAGTTCTCTGATGCTGTTAGTGTTTACTAAGAAGCTGGGTGGGCCTTCAGCAGGGATATCGCCGAAAGGATTGGGATGAGTTGGCAACATCGAAAATGACTTCTAACCCTAAGATTCTATAATTTGATAATCAGAGATCAGAATTTTAACGCTTTTCACAAACAGGCCACTGCAAGCTTATGACATGATGCTACGTAGCAAACACAACATCCCTACCAGAATAGTCCCAGGTGTTAAGTGCTCTGAATTCTGTGAGAAATCACTGATAAACCTTACTCTCCAGGAGGAGAGTTTGCTTATCTTGTCATGGATAAACTCTAAAGACATTTTACTTAGACTCTAGGCTAGTCACCAGCATGTTGCCTATGGCACAGGTATCCTCTGCGTTTTGAAAGTTCGGATTAGGGGCGCCTGGGTGGCTCAGTCGGTTAAGTGACCAACTTCAGCTCAGGTCACGATCTCGCGGTCCGTGAGTTCGAACCCTGCGTCGGGCTCTGGGCTGATGGCTCAGAGCCTGGAGCCTACTTCCGGTTCTGTGTCTCCCTCTCTCTCTGCCCCTCCCCCATTCATGCTCTGTCTCTCTCTGTCTCTCTCTGTCTCTCTCTGTCTCAAAATAAATAAACGTTAAAAAAAAAAGAAAGAAAGAAAGTTCGGGTTATGCCATGTTCCTTTTATAAAAGACCAACATCAGTCCCGCTTTTGCTAAGCAAAAGAAATGCAGAGAGGATCCCCACCTTTAGGGAAAAAAAGGCCAAAAGCAAAAATAGTGTTTCTTCAATGTCTGTTTGGCAGCAAGCTGTTGTAGAGAGTGGGACACCTGTGCAGTGAGAGCGGCCATATAAGTTGATGGTAATTACTTCTTCACTATATGCCATTTCAGCTTATGAAAGCTTTCCCAGGAACACTCCTCTTTTGGAGAGTGGGGAAAACTTGTACTTAAAAGTCCATCGCTTAGCTTCTACTCTTGGAGTGAGGGTACTTAATGAATGGAAAGCTCGAGGAAGTTAAACTGGTTTCTCAACATCCCTGGATTTGCCCATGATTTCTTAAGCTTTTCTCATCCATTATAGTCCATTTACATATCATGTTTCTTCTTTTGAAACGGGCTCTATTTCTAAACTGCCTTTCAGACTTCACCCTAGTTTAACAGATTTTAAGTTAAATAAAGGTGAAAACATAGCATTTAAACAAAATTTCTCACCTCCATTCCTTGAGAACCATCGCCTTCCTAACTGTCTCAATGTGCGTGTCTAATTTATTTTCCTAAATCATTACTATTTCTTATTTGAGCTACTGTCCTTTAAAATTGTATGCCATTTCTGGTGGCTCATGAATATCTCATTTTGCTCATCAATATGCTCATTTTATATCAGTCTCATAAAAAAATATCTAGGTGGTTCTGACATCTTGTTAGAGAATTTGTGAATTCCTCTATTTTTCCCTAGTCATCAATGGTTCCTTTCAAGCAAAACTTTTGTTAGCTCAGGAGGGAGAGAGAGTGAGTCACAGAGTCAAGCCCTGCAAGCGATTTAGTCAAAACACCTTAATGATCCCACGTCCAGTGTCTGAAAAGCATTTCTAATTTCATGTCTTATCTCTTCAGAAACATCTAAGCATTGAGACAGCAGGTAACGTCAAGGCTAGTACTCTTACATCTGAATCCTAGTAATATATCAAAAGGATTTATACACATGGCTATCATTTTTTTTTTGCCATCCTTTGTGACCTTTGGATTGTTTAGATTGTCATTATTTAATATCACTTATCTTTCCCTTGTTACAATTCTTACTGTATTTCAGCTATGGTTGAAAAGGCTTAAGAATAGAGACCCTTTGTCTTCTTCTTTTAAATACATAATTTTACATTAGCAAATAGATATTTATTACTTTATTCCTTATTATTTTACATACTGCTTGATCCAACTTAAATTCTTAGTCTGGCAAGAGTAATTATATGTTGTTAATACTGATCCATTTTTCAAATGCAATTAAGGATATTTTTAAGGATTACTTCTTTTCAGATCAGTATTTATTTTTACCCACACATAAATTTTAATATTACCACAGATATGTGTGTCATCTTAAGGAATCCTTCTTAATTTATTTTTAAAATTACCTAAAAATTTCAGCTAATTATTTGAAAGTATGCTATTATTATGGCTAATGTAAATCTTAAATGATGCACAATATTTTAAACACACTAGTAACCCATAAAATGACATTTGTAGGAAAGTTGAACACTTAAAATCCCGTATGATAGAATTTTACATGACTGAGCTCTATAAAATTTTCTCAGACTGAAACATTTGAATGACTAAAAGCAGGTTCTTTAGTAAAACACATACCTAATTACCTCCAAATCCATCTATATAGAATTTCACAAAGTAGGTCATAAGCATCTATATTATAATTTTGCAAAATGAAGTTGCATTATATATAATAAATTACAACGCATTCAGAAAGACTTACAGAATGCATAGGTGTTTTACTATAAGCTAACATTGTGTAGAATTTGGTATAACGTTATTATACCAAATGTGTAATATGTTATATGGGTTTCTTCCAAGAGAAATTAGTTACTAGAAATGCTGGGGAGAAATTTATTCTGACCAGGTCCTATTACACGGACCCTGAGGGCACTGTTAGTGCAAAAGGAACAATTAAAAATCAAGAGGTAGTTAGAAAGCCAATGCAAATCAGAGGTGATCTTGTAATTTTATGCTAAAGAGACCAAAACCATACTTAAGAGCTGGTTTTCCCAGAGCAAAGGTCAAGCTAGTCTTTTCCCTATCTTCATTTAATAAATAATACATTTCCTAAATAAATCGAAGGTGAGTGAAATTTCAGCAACAGAAGAAGTTTTTAAAGAGACCGATAAACAAAATTCTTCCATAGGATATGTAAAAAGAAGACAATTTCGAATTTTTGTGCTTTATGATTTGCAATCAAATTTGAAAATGACATAAAGAAATGCAAACATCTAACTACTCTAATGGGTGGAATGAAAATAAACTCAAATTTACACAACTCAAGATTCTGGAACTGCACCATCCCAAAAAGTGTCAGGTGTGGCTCCTTAAATTTAAATTTTAATTGATTAGATAAAGCTAAAGACTTCTTTTCTCAGTTGCACTCGTCATATTTCATGTGCTCAGTGGCCAAATATGACTGGTGATTATTGTATTGGACAGTGCAGATAGAAATCATCTCATCACCACAGAAAGTTCTATTGGACAATACTATTCCCTAAACTATAAGAGAGGAAAGATATGTGTATATTAAAGGGAAGGGAGCCTTTCACTACGCAGAAACAGCATGCCTGGCCCAGTTGGTCCTTTTCTTCTTCTACTTCCCCCCCCCCACCACCTTTTCAATTTTAATTTAATCAGAAAATCCTTATTCCAAAAAGTCATTCTCTGGTTCTTTTGAAAAATAAAATAGTATGTTTCTGCTAACACCAAGCATTACTGACAAAAACTGACCATTTCTTTTTTTTTTAATGTTTTTAAAATGTTTATTTATTTATTTTTGAGAGAGAGACTGAAAGCACAAGTAGGGGAGGGGCTGAGAGAGAGACACACACACAGAATGGGAAGCAGGGTCCAAGCTCTGCACCAACAGCACAGAGCCCGACACAGGGTTCGAACCCACGAACCGTGAGATCATGACCTGAGCCGAAGTCAGACGCTTAACCGATTGAGCCAACCAGGTGCCCCCAAACTGACCAGTTCTTTTAAAAAACAAACTAAACCCTTACTAGTTTGCAAGCCACTACTCCTTGGCATACCAGTATTTCAGTAGCAGAACCAATTGGCACTAGATCTTTATAATTGTAAGGAAATAAATGATTAGTATGCAATGTATGTGAGCACTGAGATGGACAGTTCGGTTATTGACACTGGATTCGGATCTCCATAGCATGGACTGCCTGAGATCCCACTGCTGTTTTCAGGAAGAGCTTTACGTGGTCAAGTGAGAAGAGACAGAGCCAAATAATCCTGCAGGTTGGTCATGCCGGGATGTCCTCGGGCTCGTGACTCAGGAGAGCGAGTGAACCAAAAATGGGTGGGAGTTAGGGTTGGAGGGACAGGGAAAATGTTAAACCATGTAAATTCCAACCTTCAGAAACCAATTCCATGAAAACCACAGTGACTCAGCGGGAAAAATGCTTATTTGAAGAAGTCTCTCTAAACTGGAGACTCTCAAACTCTGCATTTGATTAAGCCCACTTAAGAAGAAAACACCCTCATTTTGTGTTGGTCTGTTATCTTCAAATGATTAAAATGATATCATTACCACTTATAAATTTTATATCTCTCTTAAAGATTACATTTAAAAAACCCACTTAAATGATACCATGCTGCCATAAAAGGCAGTTTCTCCTCTCACTGAAATAATATTCCCTCAGGGTCAGATTTACATCTCATGGCAACGCCATGGGAGAATTAGACTCCAAGAAAGCAAAGAGAATCCTCATAGAGTTACATAGGATGAAATTTGGCTCAGACATTATTTTTTAGATGGAAACTGATAAACAGAATAAAAGTTAAAATATACAGAAATGGGGATCCAAGGTAACAATGCCAAAAGAAAGGAGCCTTTTGTTGTTGTTGTTTCCAGGTTGTTTTTTGTCTCCCTTCTCTGTGCTATTTTGACCGATTTTCTCCTGGTCTCTTTGATGCTTGTGCTATTAGAGCCTGCTAATATGAAAAGCGAGGAATTCAAGTAACAATAAAATGGGTCCTTGTCCTATTTATCTTCCGTAAAGATGGGCTCTGAGTTGCATACTCTATGTGTCTCAAACTATGACCTGAAAGACCAGACTCCTGGCTGAAATTATTCCTTGGGACATGCTAACCACAGGGCAGCACGTATCCAGCCTGCCTCTTCTGGTCTTTTCAAGAGACATCACCCTCTGCTGCGACACCTTCATGGTTAGAAAATCAGTGAGGTCTCATGCTTATTAGAAGTATGAATGTAAACCCTAGATATACATGTTACCGGTGTAGAAGTGATATATTTCATTGCTTTTTCTTCCAAGTACTTTCATGTTTTTATTGTCTTTGTCTTTGCTTTCTTGCTACCATAAAATATTCTAGTATATTTTTGTGCTAATTCCACGAAGGGATTAACTGTGGTCTACTTTACTTATTATCGCATATAGTCTATAACAGCTCTTTGTAATTTAAAAAATCCAGATGGTGGAGTTCTCTCTCATTCTTGGAGAAACATAATTTACTCTCTAGTTGCATGTAGTATTTCTATATTACCTATTCTGGATTGCTCCTAAATTACTTTTCGGTTGATATTATTTGGCTGAAATTCAATTCTACAACCATAAACCATTATGCAGAATGTGGGAAATGTTATTTTATACTTGCATTAGGCACGTTTTCAGATAGTCCTAAAATGCTAATTGCTCATTTTAGAGTCATAAAGCCAATTAATCCCATGAAGTCTGTGAAAGAAGTTTATGTAGCTCAAGCCTGGCTTTATTTCTGTTGCTGTGGTTGGTACATTTCAAAATTCCAGGTGCTTTTCTGATGAAGAAGCCCATTCTGCTCCAGCTTATAACCTGAAAAACCATACCACTATATTCAGAGAGTATGTACTGTGTGCAGGGCAATGCTCCAAGCCCTTAAGTGTCTTACTGTCTTATTTAATTCTCATGACAACACCCTTATTGTCCCCACTTTGCAGACAAAGAAACTGAGCCCCTGAGATGTCAAGTAACTTGACCAGGGTCTCACAACTAGAAAACAGAATCATAATTTGGCCCCAAGAAAATCTGACTTCAGAAAATCCATTACCATGAGGGGAAATGTACATCTGGATGTTCAAACCATCATGAGGAATAGTGAGGTCATTTTTGTATTTAGTTCCTAATTACCATTTAAGTCTCGTTGACATCTACAAGATCATGACTTACCTATTTAAAGGGACTGAAAGGAACAACATTACACCTATTGGACATCTGCCATGTGCTCAGCACTGTACCAGGCAGGCACTTTGGTCCTCATTTCATACAATTAGAAGGAAGTTTTCATTGCTCTCTGTGGGCGTCTGTGTGGCTCAGTTGGTTAAGCGTCCAACTTCAGCTCAGGTCATGATCTCACAGCTAGACTCGTGGGTTCAAGTCTTGCATCAGGCTCTTTGCTGATAGCTGGGAGCCTGGAGTCTGATTCAGATTCTGTGTCTCCCTCTCTCTCTGCCCTTTTCCCCACTCATACTCTGTTTTTCTCTCTCTCAAAAATAAGTAAACATTAAAAAGATAAAAATGCTCTCTGATTTCCTATTATGCCAAAATAAAGGCACTTCTCTCTAAGTATTCAAGTTTCTGAAACTAAATTGTGTTGAAATGTATCTGAAGGAAGAGATTATTATAAAAAGATCAGTGAGATTAGAAACAAATGAACAATTCTATTGAAAGATTAATTGCCCATTTTCAACATTTGTCACAATATGGAGACATTTGTGATATATATATGCATAAAACATGATGGTAGTATATATTTGAAAAGATTACTCACAATATTTTTGAAAGGAGGAAGATATAAATCCATTATCTATTTTTCCATCCATCCATCCATCCATCCATCCATCCATCTATTCATATATCCATTCATCCTACCATCTATACATCTTATGTTCATATAAGAATCTTGTTCATATAAGAAACATAAGCATTATGTTTTCTGTCACTTTGTGTCACATATGTGTAATAGCTCCAAATATCTCTTTACTGATAGACTTCGGTCCCTAATAGCTACATGACACCACTAAACTTTCCTTCCTCTGCTGGGTGGTTGGTCCAAGGAAAAGATGACAGAGAAGGAAGTTGCTCTCTGTTGGAAAACTATAGTTCAATTTTCTTGTCTTCAGCTTCCCTGAGACCTTCTTACCATTAGCAATGACCTCTCACTATTTACCCCAGTATAGCCTCTGGTCAATTCTAGAACCACCATCACACTCTAGGTAGAGGTTATTCCATATGAGCAGCATGGCTAAGCAGATGAAGCAAATGTAATACCAGTACCTGAACATGGGGTGCACGGGAGGATTGTGTGGAGAAAGCTTTAGGTGTGGCTTCAACCAACGACTTGTTTGGGTGAATGAAGGGACTGAGGGAAATCCAAGAAATGTGG
This sequence comes from Panthera pardus, assembly GCF_024362965.1. Lineage (NCBI taxonomy): Eukaryota > Metazoa > Chordata > Mammalia > Carnivora > Felidae > Panthera > Panthera pardus. The sequence continues at coordinate 21,374,538 of NW_026527002.1, forward strand.
TGACATATCAGGTAATGCATGGACATTTAAGGAAGAGAGGAGGAAACTGCTTTTTTGCCTCACCCTCTGACTGTGCGGAACTACAAGATGCATTTTCCATGTTTGTCAGACCTAGTTATCCTCTCTAAATGTAATCTCAAAAGCATGAACATACATAAAATACATATATTTGTAGGTGCAAGGTTGCCATACTGTCTAGCACATTGCTGTGGCTCAGTATGTGATTCTATACTGAATGGTGGTGTGAATGGAAGAATTTGAATGTTGTAGGAGATATTGAATTACAAATAAAATCTATCAGGAGATTGCAGTAAATGTATTGCTGGAGGGGCTCATGTGAGACATGGGAAGTGTTGACGTGGTGTGTGAACAACCCGGAGAACTTGTCTATATTCACCCTAAGCCCTGCTCTCCCAAATTCACCCCACCCAATTTTAGAGGACTGCAAATGACAATCTGGGGGTCGGGCAGGGCTACCAAAGAAAAGTAGAGATTTAGATGGATATTAATGTATCCACCCATTCAATATCTCGCTCATTCATCCATCTTTAATCCATGAAACGTTTATTGGAAACTTACTAAGTGCTCCAGTAATTGTTCTGGGGACTAGGGATACACAGGTGAATAAGATGCTGTCATTGTCCTTAGAAAATTGCATTTCAGTGGGAGAAATAATTATAACAAACTATGATAAGTGCCAGGACAAAGAAATGGAACAAGGGTATTATGGCACCACAAAGTAGAGTCACCTACCATGGCCCTTAATATCAGAGATTTCCTGGAGGAAGTGATGCCTGAGTTAAGTGCTGAAGGTTGAGTCTACCTTAGTCAACTATGTGAATAAGAGGAGAGAAAAAGTTGGAGAGTAGAAGAACGTTCCACACAGAAATTAGACACATGCCAAAGTAGTCATGACAACAGCTGACATATTTGGAAAACTACTTGGCTTTTAGTCTAGGGACAACACTGTGGTTGAAGTAGGAAATGACAGGAGATGAGCCTGAAAAAAATGGGCTGGGGCCAGAGAACCCCCACTCAAAAGAACTTGGCATCTAATTCCTAGCACAGTGGGAAACCATGGAGGGGTTTAAGAAATGTGACATGATCAAGTTTCCTCTCAGGGGTCTCTGGTGTGTGTGTGTGTGGAGGATGGTTAGTGAGATCTTTACAGTAGTCCTGTGAGACATAATGAAGGTTTGCCATAGGCTGTGCCAGTAGGGATCAGGTAAGGGCAAAGAAGGTGGACCAGTCAAGGATATCTCTGCTTTCTGGCTTGAATGACTGAGTGGCTGATGGTGCCTCAAAATGGGCAAAAGAACGTAAAAGAAATAGGTTCTGGAAGAAGGTGACAACTTCAAGATGGAACATACTGAGTTTTAGGGGATGGAGAGAAATACTGATGATGTGCATAAGTTAGATAAAAGGAGGTGAACAGGGGTATGGGTTGTAAATAGTTAGAATGTTCCCCCAAATAGGTGGCCACTGAAATTATGAGTGGATTGTGCAATCCAGGGACAATGGGTATACTTAAAACCATAGGATCAGGAGAAAGAAAGAGAGCCCTCCAAGAAGAGAAAACAATAGTTTGAGAAGCATAAGGAATGCAATGAAAGTATGGTGATAGGGAAGTCCTCTTGACACCTCCCTTTTAGGTGCTAGTGTTCTGTGCTTCTGTAACATAAGCATATTTTTGTTATAATATCTACTGCATAGCTTTGATGATATTGATGGTCTTTCTTTTGTGTCTATCTTTCCCCACCAGAGTGGAGGATCCTAGTGAACTAGGACTGCATCTTAAGCATCACTGTATCTCATAGCACAGAAGACACACTTAGCATATACTAAGTATTCAATATGTTAGGCATTCACAAACACACACATATCCACACACATACTCACACTCCTCTCTCTCTTACTTGAGACTGCTTTGGTTGTAAGTTATACACTCAACTTGAACTTGATAGGAATTGGTTCATGGTATCCAAGAGAGAGTTAAACATTCAAATTCTGTGAATGATAGAAAAGGAACCAGGCTTCAGGAACAACAGGCCATTGAGACTTTTTTTTTATCTTTCATTTTTTGCTGCATTCTCTCTCTAGATGGCTTTTGTTTTTTTTTTAACATACTGGGAAATAGAACTATGATAACACCTACCTTTTACATTTTATACCTTCAAAGACTAGACAGAAATTGATCTGAGACTTTCACTTCTTGCAAGTTCAAAAAAATTTGGGGTCATGTTTTTATCGGTCTAGCTGAGATGAAGTGACCATCTTTTGGACTGACTGCCTGGGCCCAGGGGGTCAATTAAATTTTTAAAAAGTCTGCCCTCTCTGAATCCATGAAAATAAGGGAGAATGCCTCTCAAATAGGCCTAACTAAGGTGTGATAGGTCTTAGGTATAACTAAGGTCTAACTAAGAAGGTGATAAACTTATTTAATGGTTAGAGAAAAAGAGAACTCCAGTAGAGTCTTGATTACCTAGAAATCCTGAGAATCCTGGAAATAGCCCATGGTGTGAAGCAGGATGGTAGAATATTAAAAGTATGGTCTTGGCAGAGATCTTATCTCCAGTGCTACCTCACCCTGGCTCCACAGACTAGGGTTGAAATTATTCTGTCTGGATGAGGGTTTTTCCTCAAATGTAATGTGCAGATAACTATTATTGGGTTATTATAAGATTAAAATGAGATAATATGATAATGATAGCTAGCACTTATTAAATATTTATTATGGGAAAGATAGTGTTCTAAATGTGTCCTGGGTATCTGTAGGGTAAGTATTACTTTTATTTTCATTTTTTTGCAGACAAGGAAAGTGAGATCCAACTAACTAACTAGTCTAAGTGGTGAGTTGGGGTTTGATCCTAGGACACCAGTGCTAGAGTCCACACTCTACCACTGTGTTCTACTGCCTCCATTTTTTTTAATTTAAATTTTATTTAGTTAACATACAATGCAATTTTGGTTTCAGGAGTAGAATTCAGTGATTCATCACTTACATACAATACGCGGTGCTCGTCACAATAAGTGCCCTCCATAATACCTATCACCGTCTAGCCCATCTCCCCTCCCATCTCCCACCATCAACCCTCAGTTTATTCTCTATTGGTTAGAGTCTCTTGGAGACCTGGGAAGATGGCAGTGTAGGAGGACACTGGGCTCACCTCGTCCTGCTGATCGCTTAGATTCCATCCACATCTGCCTAAATAAACCAGAAAACTGCCAGAAGACTAGCAGAATGGACTCTTTGGAGCCAAGTATAGACAAGAGCCCAGGGAAGAGGCCGAAATTCCAAAGGGAACCAGTTCCCGTCACCGAACTTGCTTGCACCGCACAAATGCTGAACACTGTGCTTCTGTGGATCCATCCCTCTGTCGGGGCTGCCTCCCTCCCAGTGCTGCAGGGCCCCTCCCATGGGGGACCACCAATGGCAAAGCGATCTAAGCCTGCCCCTCCTGCTCCTGTGCACCTTGTGGATCCACCCTAATACGCCAGATCCCATCGAAGCAGCACCACAAGCCTGGCAGTGTGCAAGTACCCCAGACAGGGGCCACACCACTCCACAGTGAGTCCTGCCCCTGGGAGATGGGAAGATAAGGTACACACCAGTCTGACTGTGGCCCCAGCAGTGGGCTGGGGGCAGACTTCAGGTCTGACTGCGGCCCTGCCCACCAACCACAAGTTACTCCAGACAGCACAGGGGAAGTGCCCTGCAGTTTGGAGCTACTGCAGGGAATACCCAAAATGACGAAACAGGAGAATTCTCCTCAAAAGAAACTCCAGGAAGTAGCGACAGCTAACGATTTCATCAAAAATGATTTAAGCAATATAAAAGAAAAAGAATTTAGAATAATAGTCATAACATTAATCACTGGGCTTGAAAAAAGCATAGAGGACAGCAGAGAATCTATTGCTACAGAAATCAAGGGACTAAGCAATAGTCATGAGGAGCTAAAAAATGCTATAAATGAGGTGCAAAATAAAATGGAGGTGACTATAGCACAGATTGAAGAGGCAGAGGAGAGAATAGGTGAATTAGAAGATAAAATTATGGAAAAAGAGGAAGCAGAGAGAAAGAGAGATAAAAAAAAAATCCAGGAGTATGAGGGGAGAATTAGAGAACTAAGTGATGCAATCAAATGGAACAATATCCGTATCATAGGAATTCCAGAAGAAGAAGAGAGATAGAAAGGGGCTGAAGGTGTACTTGAACAAATCATAGCTGAGAACTTCCCTGATCTGGGGAAGGAAAATGGCATTGAAATCCAGGAGGCACAGAGAACTCCCTTCAGACATAACTTGAATCGATCTTCTGCACAACATATCATAGTGAAACTGGCAAAATACAATACAAAAGACAAAATTCTGAAAGCAGCTAGGGATAAACAGGCTCTAACTTACAAAGGTAGACACATAAGAGTAGTAGTAGACCTATCTACTGAGACTTGGCAGGCCAGAAAGGAATGGCAGGAAAACTTCAATGTGATGAACAGAAAAAAATATGCAGCCAAGAATCTTTTATCCAGCAAGTCTGTCATTCAGAATAGAAGGAGAGATAAAGGTATTCCCAAACAAACAAAAACTGAAGGAATTCATCACCACTAAACCAGCCCTACAAGAGATCCTAAGGGAGACTCAGTGAGTGTAATGTTGCAAGGACAACAAAGTACCAGAGACATCACTACAAGCACGAAACCTACAGACATCACAATGATTCTAAACCCATATCTTTCAATAATAACACTGAATGTAAATGGACTAAATGCTCCCACCAAAAGACATAGGGTATCAGAATGGATAAAAAAACAAACAAGACCTATCTATTTGTTGTCTACAAGAGACTCATTTTAGACCTGAGGACACCTTTGGATTGAAAGGGAGGGGATGGAGAACTATTTATCATGCTACTGGAAGTCAAAAGAAAGCTGGAGTAGCCATTCTTGCATCAGACAAACTCGACTTTAAATTAAAGGCTGTAACAAGAGATGAAGAAGGGCATTATATAATAATTACAGGGTCTATCCATAAGGAAGAGCTAACAATTATAAATGTCTATGCCCCGAATATGGAAGCCCCCAAATATATAAAACAATTAATCACAAACATAAGCAACCTTATTGATAAGAATGTGGTAATTTCAGGGGACTTTAATACCCCACTTACAGCAACGGATAGATCATTTAGACACAGGATCAATAAAGAAACAAGGGTCCTGAATGATACATTGGATCAGATGGACTTGACAGATATATTTAGAACTCTGCATCCCAAGGCAACAGAATATACTTTCTTCTCGAGTGCACATGGAACACTCTCCAAGATAGATCACATACTGGGTCACAAAACAGCCCTTCATAAGTAGAAAAGAATTGAGATCATACGATGCACTTTCAGACCACAATGCTATGAAGCTTGAAATCAACCACAGGAAAATGTCTGGAAAACCTCCAAAAGCATGGAAGTTAAAGAACACCCTACTAAAGAATGAATGGGTCAACCAGGCAATTAGAGAAGAAATTTAAAAATATATGGAAACAAATGAAAATGAAAAGACAACAATCCAAACGCTTTGGGATGCAGCAAAGGCAGTCCTGAGAGGAAAATACATTGCAATCCAGGCCTATCTCAAGAAACAAGAAAAATCCCAAATACAAAATCTAACAGCACACCTAAAGGAAATAGAAGCAGAACAGCAAAGACACCCCAAACCCAGCAGAAGAGGACAAATAATAAAGATCAGAGCAGAAATAAACAATATATAATCTAAAAAACTGTAGAGAAGATCAATGAAACCAAGAGTTGGTTTTTGAAAAAATAAATAAAATTGATAAACCTCTAGTCAGGCTTCTCAAAAAGAAAAGGGAGATGACCCAAATAGATAAAATCATGAATGAAAATGGAATTATTACAACCAATCCCTCAGAAATACAAGCAATTATCAGGGGATACTATGAAAAATTATATGCCAACAAACTGGACAACCTGGAAGAAATGGACAAATTCGTAAGCACCCACACACTTCCAAAACTCAAACAGGAAGAAATAGAAAACTTGAACAGACCCATAACCAGTGAATAAATTGAATCAGTTATCAAAAATATCCCAACAAATAAGGGTTCTGGGCCAGATGGCTTCCCTGGGGAATTCTACCAGACATTTAAAGCAGAGATAATACCTATTCATCTCAAGCTGTTCCAAAATATAGAAAGGGAAGGAAAACTTCCAGACTCATTCTATAAAGCCAGCATTACTTTGATTCCTAAACCAGGCAGAGACCCAGCAAAAAAAGAGAACTACAGTCCAATATCCCTGATGAATATAGATGTAAAAATTCTCAACAAGATACTAGCAAATCAAATTCAACAGCATATAAAAAGCATTATTCACCATGATCAAGTGGGATTCATTCCTGGGCTGTAGGGCTGGTTCAATGTTCGCAAATCAATCAATGTGATATATCACATTAATAAAAGAACCATATGATCCTGTCAATCAATGCAGAAAAAGCATTTGACAAAATTCAGCATTCTTTCTTAATAAAAACCCTTGAGAAAGTCAGGATAGAAGGAACACACTTAAACATCATAAAAGCCATTTATGAAAAGCCCACAGCTAGTATCATCCTCAACTGAGAGCTTTCCCCCTGAGATCAGGAACACAACAGGTATGTCCACTCTCACCACTCTTGTTTAACATAGCGTTGGAAGTTCTAGCATCAGCAATCAGACAACAAAAGGAAATCAAAAGCATCAAAATTGGCAAAGATGAAGTCAAGCTTTCACTTTTTGCATATGACATGATAGTATACATGGAAAACCCAATAGACTCCACCAAAAGTCTGCTAGAACGGATACATGAATTCAGCAAAGTCTCAGGATACAAAATTAATGTACAGAAATCAGTTGCATTCTTACACACTAATAATAGAGCAATAGAAAGACAAATAAAGAAACTGATCCCACTCACAATTGCACCAAGAATCATAAAATACCTAGGAATAAACCTAACCAAAGATGTAAAAGATATGTATGCTGAAAACTATAGAAAACTTATGAAGGAAATTGAAGAAGATATAAAGAAATGGAAAAACATTTCATGCTCATGGATTGGAAAAATAAATATTGTTAAAATGTCAATACGACCCAAAGCTATCTACACATTCAATGCAATCCCAATCAACATTGTACCAGCATTCTTCTTGAAGCTAGAACAGGCAATCCTAAAATTTGTACGGAACCACAAAAGACCCTGAATAGCCAAAGTAATATTGAAGAAGAAGACCAAAGCTGGAGGCATCACAGTCCCAGACTTTAACCTCTACTACAAAGCTGTAATCATCAAGACAGCATGGTATGGGCACAAAAAAAGACACATAGACCAATGGAATAGAATAGAAACCCCAGAACTAGAGCCACAAACGTATGGCCAACTAATCTTTGACAAAGCAGGAAAGAATATCCAATGGAAAAAAGACAGTGTCTTTAACAAATGGTGCTGGGAGAACTGGACAGCAACATGCAGAAGGATGAAACTAGACCACTTTCTTACACCATTCACAAAAATAAACTCAAAATGGATAAAGGACCTGAATGTGAGACAGGAAACCATCAAAACCCTAGAGGAGAAAGCAGGAAAAAACTCTCTGACCTCGGTCGTAGCAATTTCTTACTTGACACATCTCCAAAGGCAAGGGAATTAAAAGCAAAAATGAACTATTGGGACCTCATGAAGATAAAAAGCTTTTGCACTACAAAGGAAACAATCAACAAAACTAAAAGGCAACCAATGGAATGGGAAAAGATATTTGCAAATGACATATCAGACAAAGGGCTAGTATCCAAAATCCATAAAGAACTCACCAAACTCCACACCCAAAACACAAATAATCCAGGCAAGAAATGGGCAGAAACATGAATGGACACTTCTCTAAAGAAGACATCCGGATGGCCAACAGGCACATGAAAAGATGCTCAACGTTGCTCCTCATATCGGGGAAATACAAATCAAAACCACACTGAGATACCACCTCATGCCAGTCAGAGTGGCTAAATTGATCAAATCAGGAGACTAAAGATGCTGGAGAGGATGTGGAGAAACGGGAACCCTCTTGCACTGTTGGTGGGAATGCAAACTGGTGCAGCCACTCTGGAAAACAGTGTGGAGGTTCCTCAAAAAATTAAAAATAGATCTACCCTATGACCCAGCAATAGCACTGCTAGGTATTTACCCAAGGGACACAGGAGTACTGACGCGTAGGGGCACTTGTACCCCAATGTTTACAGCAACACCTTCAACAATAGCCAAATTATGGAAAAAGCCTAAATGTCCATCAACTGATGAATGAATAAAGAAATTATGGTTTATATACACAATGGAATACTACTTGCAATGAGAAAGAATGAAATAGGCCTTTTTGTAGCAATGTGGATGGAACTGGAGAATGTGATGCTAAGTGAAATAAGTCATACAGAGAAAGAGAGATACCATATGTTTTCACTCTTACGTGGATCCTGAGAAACTTACCAGAAGACCATGGGGGAGGGAAAGGAAAAAACAAAAGTTAGAGAGGGAGGGAGCCAAACCATAAGAGACTCTTAAAAGCTGAGAATAAATTGAGGGTTGATGGGGGGTGGGAGGGAGGAGAAAGTGGGTGATGGGCATTTAGGAGGGCACCTGTTGGGATGAGCACTGGGTGTTGTATGGAAACCAGTTTGACAATACATTTCATAATAATAAAAAAAAAGAGAGTCTCTTGTGGTATGTTTCGCTCTCTCTTCTTCCCCCTCCCCGCCACTTCTCATATGGTTCCTTTGTTTTGTTTCTTAAATTCCACATTAGTGAAATCATGTGGTATTTGTCTTTCTATGATTGACTTATTTTACTTAGGATAATACATTCTAGCTAGCCATCCACATCATTGCAAATTATTGCCTGCCTTATAACTATTGCTGAAAGAATATATACAAAGGGCTTAGCATGGTACCTGGTCCCACAGTTAAGGGAGAACAAATGCATTAATTTTGCTAACATTTATTGAGTGTCTACTATGTGGTAGATACAGTTCTAGACACTGAAAGTAGAGAAGAAAGACAAAAACTCTGTACTTCATAAAATTTACACTGTAGTATGGGAAAAAATGGAATAAATATGTCAGTAAAAACATATGGATAATTTTAAGTAGTCATTAATATCATAAAGGAAATAAAATACCTCAATGACACAGAGCATGTGTGGGTGGTATAGCAACGGCCATGGTCACATGGTCAAAAACAAGTCTTTAAGGGGGTTATATTTGTCCTGAAATGTAAATGATAAGAGAGAGCTAGCCATACAAAGAACAGAGGGAAGAATTTTCTAGGCAACAGAAATAGCACTTCCCAAACCCATACCGGAAATGAGCTTGAGTTTGTGAAACACAAAGAAGGTCAGTCTGGCTAGAGGCAGGTAGGGCTTGGGTGTGGAAGGTAAGACTTGTAAGTGATGATTGACCAGCTTTTTAGGAACTTAAGAGAATGGTGAATAGTTTGGATCTGTGTGTGTGTGTGTGTGTGTGTGTGTGCGCATAATAGGCCATTGTGGGATTTTATGAAGCTTAATGATACCATCTGATTTAGGATTTGAGAAGATCATTCTGACAGCTATCTGAAAAACGGAGAGTAGGCAGCAAAAGAAACCAAAAGACAATGATGGCTGAAATTAGGGTTTTGGGATGACGAGAAGTGGCCAGGTTAAGAATATATTTGCTGACGAAATTTACTAATTCACCGAATGCGGGTATGAAGGAAAGGACAGAATACAGGATGATTCTTAAGATTTGGCATAAATAACTGGCGAAATTTAGGTGGGTAAAGGAACGAAGTGCTTGGATGCAAGAACAAGGAATTCTGTCTTTGGTATATTAAATATGAGCAAATACTTAGTGGTTATCAGCTGACAGCTTCCTAAGGAGGCTGTAGCAGGAAAAATGGATTATATAACGAATTTAAATTTAAACTGAGTCCAATTTAAAACGCAGTTGGATTGGGATTTAAAATTTGGCATTTTTAGCTTAGTGAATCTGTGTTCTGCAAAAAGCAGTAAATGATTCTTGCAAGATTTTATGCGGATCAAATTTCAGTTCTTACAGCCCATAGGCAGCAAGCCACCAGGTAGCAAGTTGATTCACAAGTCCTACAGATCTCATGTGTTTGTGGTCCCAGTCTGATTTCTGCTACCTGACAGCTGGGACCCCAGGGAAGGCCTAGTCTGAAAGCTGAGTAACCGGGGCCACCTCGACAAGGGGGCTCTCAATCCCTCTACCCTTTGTCTTCAGTCTTTGGAACAAAGACTGGATTTTCCCAGATAGAGACTAAGCACAGGGCTGGTGGTCAGTGTGGTAGCATGGTCTTTTTGTGTTTTTCTATGAGTGGAAAGGACTGCCAACGTCTTCTTTGCAAATTTCGCCTCATTTCATGATGTGGGAAAGTGGCCAGCTTGCTTTTGCAGGTGGTCCACTCCCTATATCCAAGTCTTCCATATTTGGCTTCCAGCTTTGAAGCCCATCTTCATGAAGTTATAATGACCCTCTAGATACCAGGGACACAGGAGGGCAAGTTTGACCTACGGCACCATCTGGAGAATCTGCCCCAGATCTCTCAAGTGTCCAGGGGTGACTGTGGTGTGACTTTTGTCCAGGTACTCGAGCTAAGAGTGATTTAGGTCATTGGTTTTCTGTGGAATCCTGAGGGAAGAGGGGAAGCCAAGCATACAGAACTCTAGGCCTCCCGCCTCCATTTCGGCCACAGCAGCTCCATATTTTTTTTGTTTTATATTTTGGGGTTCTGAATGAGGTTACATGTGGAATTGCTGGGGAAAAATGTTTGAAAAGCAGTGCTTAGATGAATAGGTCTAAGCTAAAAACTGACGGATTTGTGCCTTTCCCCTAACTTTAACTCACCTCGGGTATGTTTTGCAGAGATGTAAAACCAGACGTGGAAGCTGAGGTGGAGAAATATTGTATATGTAAATGTTGAAATATATAAGCCCCTCTTATCTCCATACCATTTATCTCCATAAGTGGGACGGGAAGAATAACACATCTTCCTCCATTTGGCTCTGAGTGTTGGCCTGGGTTTTTTAAATTTCTTTTGGCTCTGGTTTAGGCTAGAATCCTTGTCAGGCTCATTTGTTCTTGCAGAAAAAATATTTAGTAATTGCTGCTTTGTAGTTTACAAGTTTTCTAACCACCCTTCTTGACCTATGTGCAAGTAGTGAGAATAAGTGGAATAGCTGAGGTTTTCTTTCCCTTTCTTTCTTCAAGTTCCTGATGAGTTTTCAAGATCAGGACTCAGAACTCATCAAATAAACATTTTCCCCTCTGCTTATCTTTGTGAGGTCAAGAAGATGTGAATCAGCTTGTGGGTTCACCAGGGTGATTTGTTATTTTCCATGGAAAACTAGAGCGTTCCGAGAGGCCAGCAGCTTCCTTCCCTCTCCTGCACTCTAGCCCCAGCCATTGTGTAACTGGGTTTACAAAAAAACACAAATAAAAAAAAAGAACATGTGCAAGTTTCTCAACTGCATTAATACATGGGGGAATTTGTACTGCATCCAACAATCCAGCCAGTCCTTTGGGAACTTAGCAGACAGACTCTGGCATCAACAGGGCACCAAGATCCAGATCCAGCTAAAGGTCCACAACAATGGATCTGTCCAAAAGGCTGTGAGACTCTGATACCTGGATCTGCTACAGATACCACTTACAATGTCTGGGCTGGGTCCGATCAGTTATATCTATAAGCTTTATTTAACAAGGCCACCATTAATGAGGTTCTGCTGTGTGCCTGGGGAAGCCTTTTTCTTTTCTTTTTCATTTTGTTTCACGGGGCTGTGCATCTTAGGATCATTATGCCCTATCCAAGTTGCTAATGGACTGAACTAAAGTAACCTTGAAGAAACAATAGAAGTATAGCACGACCTAATATTAATTGCTTCAAGGAAAAAGTTTCAGCTAAGTTTCCTTTGAGAGCTCTCCTTCCAAAATGACTGCTCAAAACTCCTTCCCCCTTTTTCCAAGAACATCCTCGACTTCAGTCCATATGGTTTCTACAGAGGCTTGCCATGTCCTTATATGACCCCACAGCACCGGTTAGAGACAGTAGGCACAGGGTGCATCGAGGTACCCCATCCACTGGCTACAGTTGATCGATCCAGGAAAAGATAATAGATCCAAGTCTGTTCAGTGAACTAACATGATTGAACTTGAGGTATACAGAGATGCAGAGAGGTCTTTCTTCCATAGCTGGAAGACAGAACACTGGGGGGCCATTGGTGGCTATGTTTGTGTCATTTTAAGAAGCTATTTTGTATCAATGGAAGCATAAATCGATGCTCAGGGAGCAGCAGAGATTGGGGGAAAGTGAGGAGAATGGTTTCAGTTATTCTTGGGTCGACTCCATCTCTAGGCCACCCTGGCCTTTTTTTTTTTTTTTTCTTTTTTGGATGATTCAATACATTTTCAGTTAATTGGGGTTTTGTTTCTCTAGCTGGCACCTGAAAAAGTCCTACTGAATGCGCTTTTTAGTACCTTTTGGGGGAACTTCTCCTTTCAGAGGCTTATGACAGCTATCAGTCAGGCAGCTACTACTTATTTGGCTATGAAGACAAATTGGAAATGAAGCATTCTAGACAAGAAAAAGACAGTATTATGAATTTGATGCAGTTTATCATTTAGTTCCATCCACTTATTCTTTAACCAGCTCATTTTCCTATGCCTTTGACCTAGACTCACATTACTAGAATTGAGTAATTCTAGTAGTTGCTTGAAATTGTTTTTTTTTTTGGTATCTTTTTTTTCCCAGGCTACATGGCATCCAAAGTGTCTGATTTAGTAAAAAGAAACCAAAACCAAAGAGGCATAGGCAGAGAAGGGACTTTATTGCTGCATACAACTAAAAAGTCTAGGGAATATCTCACAAGAAAAGATTCAAAAGTGTTCAGCTGATGTCATCAGAATTTGCTCCTCAACATGTCTCAGCTCTGTTGTCTGTATCGGTTTAATTCTCAAGCAGCCTCCACTTGGTGGACAGATGGATGCCGGTAGCTCTAAGCCAGAAGTTCCCAATAGTTGGTGAATTTGTCCTCTAAGGCACATCTGGCAATTTATAGAGACACTTTTTTGTAACTGGGGATGGGGGTGGGGAGTGCTCTTGGCATCTAGTAGGTAGAAGGCACAAAACCCTCTCCCTCCACAAAATATCGTTGGGCCCCAAATGCAGATAGTGTCGAAGTTAAGAAATGGCTGCTTAAGGCCTTCTGTCACCATTAAAAGAGAGCTTCTTTTTCCAGAGAGTTCTAGTGAAAATTCAGGACTTATTGGTATCGGTTGTCTCAGGCTAAGTTACACGCACATCCCTGAGGAAGTCATTGTGACCAGAGAGTTTTTGTATCCTCACAGGCAGATCTGGGTCCCATACCCCCCTGATTACGAGGCAGGGGATTATTCCCACCCAAGTCCCACAGACTTAGAGTAAGGATAGGGGTGGTTAACAAAGGAAAGCAAGAATGCTCTTGCTAGAAGGGGAATGAATACATGACAGTGAAAAACAATCACTGTCTACTAGAGTATCTCAGCTGGTAACCAGAGATTCCACATCAATGCACATGAATAAAGCCATATGAAAGAATTGGAGAGAAATGTTCCAGTTATTGTTTTCCTTTTCCTCTTGGTCACTATGTAGCCTCTACACACAGTGTCCCTTGGTTTGTTGGTGAAACCAGAAGAGTATCATCTGTGGTAGAACTTCAGTGTTCTGATGGTAGGCCTGTGGGGTAAAGTTTAGGGGGCAGGTCGCAGGTAGTTTCAAGGGGCCTTTTCATGGTCATCGCATCCTGTGTTTACACTAAGCTGAATCACAGCCATTGTAGTGGCTCGTTGTGGTAGGCAGAGTTAAAGGATTCTACGATTCCCAAGATTGCCTGTCCCTGCAAAATCCTTATGAATAGGATGGATTTTACTCCCATATTTAGGTTATGTTATATGCTCATAAAATAGGGAGATTATCTGGATGGGCCTAACCTAGTCACTTGATCCCTTTAAGAGAAGGGAGTGTTTTATCATTGGTGAAAAAGAAGTCAAAGACTCAAACCATGAGAAGGATCTGAGGCAGGCATGGCTGCTGACTTGAAGAGAGAGGGGCCAGGAGGCAAAGGCTATGTGTGGCCTCTAGAAACCGAGAGTGTCCCCTGCCTCAGAGTAAGTAAAGAAACAGGGATTTCAGCCCTAGCAATTCAAGGTGATGAATTCTGCCAATAATCATGAACTTGGAAGAGAACCAGAGGCTTAACTGAGAATGGCAGCACTAGATGGCACTGATTTCATCCCCGTGAGACCCTGAACAGAGAATCCAGTCATACCATGTCTGCACTTCTGTCCTAGGGAAATTGTAAGAGAATACATTTTTGTTGTTTAAACAGCTAAGTTTTGGTCATTTGTCATGCAACAATATTAAACTAATATACTAATAGTATGAGCTCCAGATTGTCCGTTTCCACCGTCACATAATGCTCAATAGAATGGCAGATGTTGCAACCCTGAAGGCTGCAATAAAGGTCACGGGAGGGCCAATTAAATTATGTACAATGCTACTTGAAAAGACAACAACACGTGGAAACGATGTAGGAAGGGCAACAACTACTCTTCCCATCCGTGATCCACTAACATAATTAGCAGCATCCTTCTAACTCCTTTTATTTTTAATTTTGTTAAACATTTATTTATTTTTGAGAGACAGAGAGAGACAGAGCATGAGCAGGGAGGGGGAGAGAGACAGGGAGATACAGAATCCGAAGCAGGATCCAGACTCTGAGCTGTCAGCACAGAGCCTGACATGCGGCTGGAACCCACAAACCGTGAGATCATGACCTGAACCACAGTTGGACGCTAACCAACTGAGCCACCTGGGTGCCCCCTTCTAACTCCTTTATTTGCCCTTCCTCGTCACTGAACTCTAGCCACAATTAATTAGCTTCAGCTCTGTGGATTGCCTTGCAGTCTCACAGCTTCCTCCTCTGGGTCAAGCTCTTTCCTCTGCCAGAGATGTTCTTTATCACTAACTTTACTTGGTGAACTCTACTTTCCTTCCCAAGGTTGGGCTCAAGTGTAATTTCCTCCATGAAGAATTCTTTCAATTCTCCAGCCCTTGGTACAGTAAATGTCTTTCACCTTTCTGTGCTTCAGATCTCCTTGGTTGATAACAAGGATCTTGAGGGCAGGAACTCTGACCTGAGCACAGGGCTTGGAACATCTTGGGATTATTGAATAGAAGCCTACCACAAGTCTTGATGAGTTGTCGCGACAACCGGTCATCGGGTGGAAAGCCTGGGGATGAGACTTCAGATCGGGCTTTGGTTTATCATGTCTCTTGGCAGCACTGCGTAAAGAAGCTTATGTCCCTGGTGGTATGAAGATCTTACCCTCCCAGCTGATAGTCTTCTCCGTGGTGCTGCAGCTTGGACGTGTTGTCGGAACAAGGACTTTTTCCCCTGCCTTCACTGAAACTGTCAATAAAATCATTTTTTTTTTCTGAAAAATATCACAATTTCTGGGAATCAACTTCATTACAAGGCACACACAGAACCAATCTGTTGAATAAACAAGATGGCAGAGCATGATATCATAAAGCATTTCCTACACTTGCTCACCTGTTAACACAATGCTGGTGTTTACACATTTGGAAAGTGTTGGGTACACACCCTGGGGATCCATGGGCTGGGAACAGTAAGATGTATCCCTGGGAAGGGCTGACAAACCTGCCTGGCCCAGATATTATTGGAGGGGATCCCAATTTCTAGGCTGGTGTGCAAGAGGGATATTTGTTCTATTTTGCTTCACCATCTGTTGACCAGGCCTCAGACAGCACTACCTGTGAGACAAGACTGTACTCATCCTTGGTCATGAAAAGAGTTATCAGCTTAGGTTGTTTAGTTTAATTTGGGACATATCTCCAATATATTAGCAAAATCTGCATTTCATTTTTCAATCTGTTAATTCATCATTCCACATATCTGTATTGAGTGCCTGCTATGTGAGTACAACAGGGAGGACATGTCCTTGGAATAGTGTCTTGGGGTTTACCCCCAGCAGGGAAGAGACCCACGTTAAGTTAGTATATAGGTGCTACTGCAATAAATACCATAGAAGAGAGGTTCCCAGGGTTCAGAGGGATCATACAAAGATGTCACTGATTCACACAGGTGAAGAGAAGCTTCCTTGAGGAAGGTGACAGGAGAAGAAAAAATAATCCAGGCTGGTTGAAGAGCGTGTGTAGAACCTGTATAGCAGGACATAACACGGTGATCTCAACCCGCCGAAGGAAGGCTAGTGTCCCTGGACGGCAGGGAAGGAGCGAGAGGGTAGCAGGAGAAAGGCCGGAGGGGTTCTAACATGTTATGGGTATCTACCATGTTATAAGGCTTTATCCTGGGAGCAAAGGGAAGCCTTCAAGTGTTTGAAACAAAATGACAGTCAGCTTTGCACTTTTAGAACACTTCCTCTGATTGCAAGGTAGAAAATGGATTGGAGGAGACCAGAGTAGATGTGATAACTAGGTAGGGGGCCACCGTGGCCCCAGTGAAAAATTATGGGGGAATGAGCAAGAGTGATGGTGGAAGAAATACATTCAAGGGGAGAGATCTGAGAGATAGTCAGTATGTAGATGTGTATTTTCCCAGCGAAAGCTGTAGAGAATGTTTATGTGGTAGGATCTGATCTTTGTGTGGAAACCTGACAGTATTCATACAGGAGAAAAGAAAACATTTATTGGTGCAAAAAAAGACAACATTTAAGAAATAATTCAAATAATACATAAAACATTATAAGTAATAACACAGCAATAATAATAAAGAAAAATAAATAAGACATTCTAGGCAGAATTGTCTGAATCCTCAAGGTACAAAAACAATCCTACTTCATGTGGCTTGTACTTACTACTAAAACTGGGTAGAAAAGTTTATAAAATGGAGATTTTAATGTGATTCAAAGCTTTCTATAAGTGTGCAGCCAGAATTTAATGTGACTTTTCATGTTAATTTTTTTTTTTTTTTCATATGGGACTCCTCATTGCTGTTTTGGAGGATAAACGACTATGGCCATTCCTGAAAATAAAATCATTCCAGTCTACATAAATAATTAGAGTCAACAAAAAATAAGTTATTTGAAGTAGTCAGCTTCTAGTGAAAACATTCCAAGCCCAACAAGCAATTTCGTTCCTGTGTTTATCCCTGGGACTCCATTACTGCACCACAGAGACACGAGTCTTCTATGTGTCTCTGTGCAGAGATTTAATTAACCATGAAGGTGCTTGATGGTGAGGAATCCTGCTTATTCACGGTGTTTTAACATCTATGAAAAGGAAATACCATGGTTTTCAGGTCTGGTCATGCAGCCATACGTTTCCATTCAGAAACACAACTCAGAGGAGGCATATTCCTTATATAAATAAACTGAAAATACGTGCTGCTGCACTTGAGATACCAGAATGACTGACAGTTACTCTTCTTAGATTGATCAAAGTGATTCAAATTAGAAAAACTTTTATGTATGTATGTGTGTATACATATATATGTATATATATACACACATACACACACATATACATATGTATACATATATACATGTATGCATATACACATGTATACATATAAACATGTATACATTTGATTTCATTTTATAGATATATTTATATAATATATATTTATATAAATATATTATATAATATATTATATTTTATATAAATTTATATAATTATACATTATATAAATAATATATATATAAAACAAAATCAAATGCTAAATAGATGAGTATAGTGACACTACTCTGAGACAAATATTTTAATCAGGAAGCATCTTAGAAAACATTTGCAAAATGAAATCACAGACTTAATTTAGGCCACTTCACTGCAATTTCAAAATATGTGATATAGATTTATCCCCCAGTGAAAAGTTATTTTTCGACAAGAGTAGTAGCCACAGTTTAGGTTGACTAGAGGACTGGTAAAGAAAGACAGAAGAGCCACATGTGCCTCAACCAACTGTAAAATAGGACAAACTGTAACTGCAAAGCCCAGAGTTCCAGGGCTTTCAACTTCTAAACCTGTTCAAAGAAGGCATGATGCCATTTTCACATGGTTCCATGTGTGACCTGGTGGTAATTTTTTCCAGCACGGGATCCATTTTCAGCTGAATGAGACAGCGACTGTTGTTTGTAGCCATCAGTTGGTCTAGACAGACAATTCTTTGGAGATCCATTGTCCTTTGATAGGTTTATCAGATTTTCACCCCTATCTTTCCTTTATTTCTATATCCTCCGGTCTCTCCTTCTTGCACATGTGATGTAATGATTCTTCCTGGCAAAGGTCATTCAATGGCCTGAAGTCTCCAAGAGCAGCTGAGTAAAGCAGTGGATGGTGTATTTTGCTTTTCTCCTAAACTTCCCTGCTGGGAATCATTTCTTCTTCACACACTTCTATAAAAATAACCAGCCCCTCCCTCACTCTCCGTTTCCTTAAATATTGAATAACAAGGAAAGTCAAGTGACCCAAGAAGCAATGAAATGGAGTAGCCAGAAACACACGCTCCAGATGGCCCAGCACCTAGGTTCAAGCCCTAATTTTGTTTTTTTTTTTAATTTTTTTTTTAACATTTATTTATTTTTGAGACAGAGAGAGACAGAGCATGAATGGGGGAGGGTCAGAGAGAGAGGGAGACACAGAATCTGAAACAGGCTCCAGGCTCTGAGCTGTCAGCGCAGAGCCCGACGCGGGGCTCGAACTCACGGACCGCGAGATCGTGACCTGAGCCGAAGTCAGACGCTTAACCGACTGAGCCACCCAGGCGCCCCCAAGCCCTAATTTTGTAACTGCTGGATTGCAACCCTAGGCAGTTACTGACCTCATATTTGTTTCCCACCTGTGAAGGAGAGAGTAATTGTAGTGAGGGTCACGTTGTTGTAAGGATTACTTAAATTAAAAAAAATAATAATAAATTTTAAAAATAACTCTAAAAAGTTCCCTGTACAATGCCTAGCATATTATAACCAGCCAATACATGTTAGCTATTCTTACTAAAGGTCAGAGACACAATCATTCGAACCCCAGCAGGGAGACTCTGGGAGCACAGCATATAAAATTTTGTATCTGTGCTAAAATGTACAGATATTTATTTCCTCTGGCAAGCTTTATTTTGTGTGAGAACAAAAAAAGCCTTCTGTCAATAGAGAGGGTTGCTTAAAAAAAAAAAAAAAAAAAAGCTGGGAGAGCTTTAATCAAGTTGTGTTCCACGATGGGGATATTTTTTGTTTATTTTTAGAGTAGGAGCACTGTGCTTTGGAAGTCCTGTCCCGCCGGATATGTGAGATATTTAAAAATCAATTCCAGAAACCAAAGCGGTATTGTTCAAGATGCATCAAGGGCTAGATTTGAGCCACACGGTCAATGTAAATAACGTGAAGGCCTAAGTCACACTTTATGGTCAGTTGGTCAAAACAGAAGGAGCAAGACAAGCTAATGAAATAATTAAAATTTAGTGGAAAATAACCAGTTGACAGCAAGAAGTCCATTTCTGTAGACAGACCACTTAAGCTCTAAAAACATACACACGTTCATATATGATGGCTACAAATGAGCTTGTGATTTTCCTCCGAAAGTATTTGAGCAGGAAATAAAACCTTTTCCCAGTGGATGAAATAACAGTCCTTTCTGCCAATCTAAGCAAGGCAGATTTAAATTTTATATGTGTCCAACTGCTTGTTCCCCCTTAGCTAATAACCTGCACGCTGGAAACATTTCAAATGAAAGGGAGTTCACAGCCCCACAGCCCAGCTCTGAATATATCTACCATGCATGTAAACAAGTAAACCATTATGTTTCTTATTGAGATAAAGAATACAATGATAAGTGGAGACTTTCACAAAACAAAGGGCTTCCTATTGCGAGTGTGGATAATCTTCCAGAAAACCCTGTGTTTTGGCAAATCACACCAGATTAATCTATTAAGCATCTCCTTTCATTATCAAATTTCCGCTGTCTATCACTGAGGCTGCCTTATCAAGCACCCCTTTTTCAATAGCAGCCCCATTCCTAAGATTTCAGATGCTGGCCTTCCTTGCTCAGAAAACAGGTGTCCCTACTGTTTGGAGGCAGCAAAGGTCCTTGCACAGAAGCCTGGGAAAGAGCAGGGCTATCAGACAACGTTCTACCTGAAGAAACAGGTAACAGAGAACTGTTGATTCAGTGAATAGAACTTAATTGGCACGCATTAGCCAGAAGTGAGTGTTTTTTAGAATTAGAATTCCTCAAAAATTTCCTGCCGACAGGAAAAGCTTAAAAATGAAAAATGTGAAAGATTGTTTTGTAATAATCCAACGGACAGCTCCAAACAGTGTAACTATTCTTTAGGGAACTCTTTGTTAAATGTAATATTTACCCAAATTCATTCTTAAAAACAGGTATCGTAGCTTATGACAGCTTCGCACACTTACCTACGGGGTTTAAGCTGTTGGCCACACTGTCTGCATTCAGGAGGAAAGGCATTTTGTGACTACACAAAGCTAATATTCCAAGTCAATTAGTACGATGTATCAGGTTTTCTGGTTCTCAGTGTCTCCACTTGCCAGCCTGTCTTCTTTTCTTACTTAATAAAACCGGGCATGTGGTTTCTGACCAGATCTTTTGTGTGCTAGGGGCCAAGGTCACCCACCAACATGGGGCAACGAAACCGGTTCTAACAAAAAAAAAATTAAGCTTTCAGGGTAATGTGCCAAAATACGCACACATCGCACCTGGTTGTTTATGTCACAGATAATATCTGCGGCATAGATATATGTCATGCTTCTATTGAAATTTATTTGCAGATGGTCATTCATGGTCAATCATTTTGTTTTGCTTAGTCAATACCAAGATTTCTTTCATTTCTTCTTGTCAAGTCGCTACCCAGCAAGTTCTTGTCTTGCTAGTATATCTATGCCCATCTGCATTCTCCAGCAAGTAGAAAGACCTCATTCTCTGCTCTGAACTTAGCTCTTAAAAACTTGGCTGGTGTGCGCTCTACTGTAATAAAATAAAGGCATTCAGGAAGGCCACCGTACTGACAACCGGAAGATCCAGTCTGCCTGTAGCTCCCCTGCCTGACGGCAGGCCGGCTCGGAGATGGGTGCCGGCTCTGCAGGGTGGGTAGGAAGCAATTGATAAGCGCATGCCTTTGTTTCCGGCCCTCTACAGCCCCAGCTTTGTTTCATCTACAGATGATTAAATGGTCTACAGGGCAATTATGAACAGGAGGAAGGAACGGCCAACTCTCTCCAGGTTTCCTCAATCAGCATGATTGAATTTCTCAAAGGCAGAGAGCAGTAGCAGAAGCAGTTTCAATGACTTTTCCTGGAAAATGTTCGGCAGCTCAGAATTGAGCCTTTCATTTAACTACGTGCTGTTTCATTTTATTATGTGCAAATTGTAGCTTAATAGATTTACAGTCACTATAAACTCTCAATGGATAGGGTAGCCCGAGTGGCTAGTACTGTTAAAATGACCGATAAGAACCCGAGAAAAGTGATAGGTGCAAATTCTAACAGGGGTGGAATAAACTCCACGTATAAGTAGCATGCACATCCTACTATTCCAGTGAAGGTGCAGTGGGTTGGTTTTTTTTTTTTTTTTTACCCCTTATAAGTGGTAGAAAAATATGAGGTATTCATTTTGTGTGTGTGTCGGCGGGGGGAGCAGAACAGTGGAAGAAGCACTTGAGAAAAGTTGACTTAATTCTTTACCATGTCACAGCTGAAAGGTAAGGTGCCATTACTTACTAATAGAGACTGGCTTGGAAATTTACACAGTAGGTAAATATGTATATAAATACACAGTTTGCAAAGTTTTATTTAAAAAGACATTGGTAGATATTGGAATGAATTTCTTTTTTCCCCCTGAATATAAAAAGCGGTGAAACAAAACAAAACAAAACAAAGTCATCTTCATAATACAATACACTGGTTACTATTTCTGTGGCAGCATCTTTCTTTATCATGGGTTTTCATCAACAGCGATCATAACCAGATCAGAATCCCAATGGTTGTCTATTACCTAATATGAATGATATTTATAGATATGTTGAAATAATCTCTTATGCAAGCAAGGCTTTTGAAAACAGCTTCACTAAAACTCTGCAAATCATTTGGGCGGCTAGCTTATAAAAAGAATCTCTGCCTAGGTGTCATAATACCTGCGTACTTTTCCTGAATCACAATAACTTGCTGTTTGACCTTGGACCCTATGACTTAGGCCTGACTGGACCTTTGGAACTCAGGGTTCTCATCTGTCAAATGGGTTCTATCTTCCCTGATTGGTTCATGCCATTACAAAAATCTAAAGAAGAAGGGGCGCCTGGGTGGCTCAGTCAGTTAAGCATCCAACTTCAACTCGGGTCATGATCTCATGGTGCATGAGTTTGAGCCCTGGGTCAGGCTCTGTGTCGACAGCTCAGAGCTGGAGCCTACTTTGGATTCAGTGTCTCCCTCTTTCTGCCCCTCCCCTGCTCTCACTGTGTGTGTCTCTCTCTCAAAAATAAATAAAACATAAAAAAAAAATTAACCAAAATCCAAAGAAGTGAAATGCTTTGACAAATAAAAATGGTATACAAAGAGCCTATTAATGTAACAATAACACCGTTACAAAGACATCACTGGACAGGTTGATTCGGTTGTCCAAGCTGACTAGTTGTTAGCCAATCATTAGAAGGATCTATAAGCATTTGGGTTATGATGTTAAAAATGTGGCCTGTAGAGAAAGAATGATAACATCTTTTACATTATGACATAAGTTTTCAAGCAAATCACACCAGAAATGGCATATATTCATGATTCTGTAATAGCATTCAGCCACATTAAGTTTGAGCAGTCAGTGCTTTAAAGACTACTGTTTGAATGCTCACATTCAGGGTGGTTAAGCCTGGACCGTTTCATGACTGGAGAGAACAAAGTGGGTCCTAATTTTACATGACTTGTCGGAAATACACACAAATTAGTAAACATTGAATAATAAAAATGTCATATGATCACTGATTGGGACAATATAAGTTGTCATTTAGATATCATTTAGACTAAGATAATCTTTTTTGCCCTAAATTATATAATAAAACCTATGGTCAAATACTAATCTTAGGAATCTGAGTTCAAGCCACTGATTTAAGCAAACTAATCTTTAAATATTAAAATAATTCAAAACTTTACTACAGAGACATTTCATTGACTAGTTTATTTTTCCTCTGAGTGTTTTCCAAAGGAAATCAATTTACTCAATCAGAGATTGGATTAAGTAATTAGCAGATTATTCAGTTGCCAATTATCTCTCAACATGTAGCAAATTCTGAACAAGAAGAAAAAGGATGTGAATTTCAAGTCAATTAGATTCCTACCTTTTTGAAATTGGTAAGAGTTGAAGCAGTAGGAGAAATAAAGGGAGATGTCACTTTATATATTTTATGTCAGGCAGAGCATGGGAAGCTGATTTTAATAAATTTTAATTTATTACTATGCTTATCTGAAGAAGGTTGGCATTCCATAATTCATTTGGAAACAATAAGATGGATATGTGACATAACCCAAATGGGGCAATGAAATAATTAAAAATCTTGGGATAAACATGTGTTAAAGCAAAAGCCAACTGTATAGGAAGAGAAACAGAAAAATGTTTGCTGAGGAAGTTACTTTATCCACAGTTCCTTTGAATTGTACTCAAAATCCCCAAATGTTCTTTAAAATGTGTACATAAAACATTTAAATTTTAATGTCTACATATATTTTTCTTTTGTTTACAAATTTCCCATCTTCCTGAAAACCAAAAGAATATACCATTATTCACCGAGTAACATCATTTGGAGAAAAAAATCTACTTATGATATGCCCTTGAAATAACATCTGTTTTGTATAATGTAGATAAGAGAACAGTCTTTAATTCATCCATCCACACAGCCACTTAAAGTGTAAGAATATATAAAGTATAATGTTATTTGCTGCATTTTTGTTGTGAAACATAATATTAAAATGGTCCAGAAGCTCCCGAATGTAATTTTAAAATTGTATAGACTTCTACACTTCATTAACAAACTATAGATGTATAGATAATAAGGCTTTCTATCATAGAATATGTTATTATGCAGCTGTTAGCACAATGCAGCAAAGGAGGTCGGTTGCAAATCTCATCAATAGTTCCAACCATTTTCCACCACTTGAATGAAAAGTGATAATGTATAGATCTCACAGTCATTAAGAACTCTCCTTTACTCCTTTAGGATTAATTTGCGTTGACCCAGAATTTTGTATTTGCTTAACACAAGCCATGGGTTACTTTGATGTTATCTGCTTCTATAAACAGTAATATACAGTCCTCTCCTGGGCTAAAACAGCTCTTATTCCAGAGAGAATTGACGGTATTAATCATTCTGAAGTCCAAGAGTGCTGATCATAAATTGTACGTGGGGCCCTCACTTAGTACCTCCCCGGACTCCCATTCATCAGCAATTCCTCTTTTTCCACCTGGATATGAAGTATATAAAGAGTAATTTATTTCAGAACTTGGGCTCTGTGATCTCCTTGATGTCTAAGTGACATAAGAACCATTTTGTCAACAAATAAATATTTATTCTCCTATCTTTTGAAATAAAGATCTAAATTATCTGCCATTTCTAAAGTCTGATTCCCTCAAGTGGCCAGAATGGAAAATGCATGTCTTGCCTCTTAAGTTGCAAGCATACGAAATAAACTGGAATGATGGAAAATGAAGGGAAATCATTTTCAACAACATTAAAAATAGAAGACAGTAGTCTTAAATCATGACCAAGATATCAACACAGACTTAGTTTTCCCATATATTAAGGCTAAAAATGCCAGCCTACAATTTATGAACTATTGGGCCTGGAAAAATGTCTAGAGAGCATTATTTTTTTAACGCAAACCTGCAAAGATCTGCAGAAATCTATCTTAAACCAAGATTGAACAAATAACTCAGCTCAAGATCAATACAAATCAAACGAAAACACAGAAATAAACTTCATCACATGGATATTATTAGCAAAGCTTCCATTCCACATCACTCAAATTACCTGACAAATCTGAGAAAGGGTTGAGTTTGGTTTTTTGGGGGTTTTTTTGTTTTGTTTTGCTTTTTTTTTTGTTTTTTGTTTTTTTTTTAGGGGAAAATATCTCCACAACGTGTGGATTAAGATAGGCAACAGGAACGATAAACCGAAAGGATATTTAGAGACTAGATGGGAACATTCAATTCTGGGAGGTGTTCATTTCTCCATACGACCTCATTTTGTAGCTTCTGGTATTTTCCATCGTATACGTGAAAGAAGGCAAACCAATACACACAGAATCTGCAACATTTCTGGTTTCATCCTAAGGTTAGCTTGGATTTGTGAATTTTGACGTTTTCCCTGTTTCATTGTGAACGTGTGGTTTTCAAATTTTGCTGGGCTCCACACTTAGCAGCGTGTGGGTTTATTTTATGGTAAGCACCTTAAAAACGCAATCCTTGAAATGCCAATAGAAACAACAAAACATAAATAAATCATTGCAATGAGCCAAGAAGATCCAATTTAAGAAGGTAAAGCTGAAAGATTTTTTGCCAGAGTGTCAACAGAAAGGATTAAAAATTGTGCACACACAATCTTTGTCTTTTTACCAAAACTATAAACTTCACAAGTTTCTCTTCAACATGATCAGAAAGAAAATAAAAGGAGAGTGGAAATATGTGATGCCTCAAATTATATTCTTCATACTGCCATTTGACGGTCTCTTTTGGAAGATTAATTTACTTTGTGCAGTTTAGTTACCATAACTCAACTTTCTTAGTATTACTGTGGTTCCTCGTCAGATGGGCTGGAGGAATCTCGTTCCCATGTTAAAATGTGCCTGGGTTTGTCATTTGTAAATTGTATGGTTTGCTGAGTCGAACATGGAATTAATAGTGAATCTAGAATAACATGAGTATTCTTGTTCCTATCGAGGGTTGTACCCTGTTGCCTTCAGGTTGTAATCCAAATGATATGGAAGGCTTGCTGACCAAACTGTCTCCTCTAAATACGGGCTATGGTGTTGCACATTCCATCATTATGGATGACTCCTTTTGGTTTCGGATTCTTCTCTTTGACCCAGATTTTCCAAAGCCTAACTTCTGGGAGGTACAACACAGTCCATTGGTGTACCCCAAGAAGCCAGGACGAGAGAAGGCGGTACTAACATACCACATAATCTCTTCACAGATCTCACGGTCTCTTGGCCCGTCCTGTCCCAGCCCCCTGCTTCTCAGCTTGCTGCCATTTACTGTCCTACATGCATCCGAACATCTCATCCCATCTGTGATCTTCTACTGCTCACGGCTCAGTGGCTTGGACCTCCACACGTGCACGCGCATGCTCCCTCCGCTTTGTCTCAGTGGACTTCTCATCACCGCAGGCCCCTTCGCTGTTCTTTACCACTTCCTGACTTCTCTGTGTGTGCCTATATTCTTTCATCCTGCAGTTCTCTGTCCTGCCTTTTTTTTTCCCGCTAAATCCCCAGCTCCTCCATCAGTATCCAGTTCAAATGACACCTGCTCAGTGAAGTCTTTCTAAGGCTTCATTCCTTCATTATTTATGCACTTATTCCACGAATATCGAGTACCTCCTACCTGCCAAGAAGAGATTTTAGGTATAGGGATATAATAGTAAGCAAAGACAGGTCAGTTTACCAATTAACCCTTTCTTCCTGCAGTACCACTATAAGTTCTGGAAGGTAGGGCTGCTGTCTTATTTAACCTTGTATTCCCAGTGCCCAGCACTTGTCTGGCATTGAGCAAACTCTCACTGTTTAGTTTCTACGATGAATGATGCAGAAAGGAGCACAGGTACACAGGGCAAATTCAACCTCGAGTCTACCACTCTCTGCTAACTTGATAGGCTGATTGTCTTCTGTCCCAGTCAGTACCTTTTGCAGATGGAATAACAGTTTGATCTCTGATCAGAAGGATGCGTTATTATCATGCTGTGCATTTCACCCTAAACTCTTTTGGAATCAGTGTTTTAGACAAAAACAAACAAAAATTGTCCGTGATAGGTACATATTCTCTGTGTGCCTGTTGTATCTATGTAAACACTGACAACAAAATTCTAATTTAGGTATTTTCCAGATTTTGTGTACTTTCAGCTTGGAGTCCTGACAGCTTCCTTCAATAGGTTGAATGTGATTTCAAGCTCAACGAAATGTTGGTAAAACTGACTGTGTACCTGTACGATTGATATATAAAGTGAGGTACTATCTAAAAATATGTATTTTGGAGATGCTCATGTAACGGCACAATGTAATATTTTTTTATTTTTATTTTTTTAATGTTTGTTTTATCTTAGACAGAGAGAGGAAGAGACAGAGCGTGAGCGTGGGAGGGGCAGAGAGAGAGAGGGAGACACAGAATTGAAACAGGCTCCAGGCTCCGAGCTGTCAGCACAGAGCCCGACAAGGGGCTCAAAATCACGAATCGTGAGATCATGACCTGAGCCAAAGTTGGACGCCCAACTGACTGAGCCACCCAGGTGTCCTACTGTAATTCATTTTTAAAGGAAAGAAGAGAACAAGATGGGAAGAAACTTGCACCATAGAACATGTAAAACACAAAGCTAAACCAAAGCAACTCCCGGGCTGCACCCTGAAAACATTCCACGCTCAGCCCTATCACCTACATTTCAAACACATATATAATGTTTGAAAGAGAACTTAAGTCCAGAATTATGACCATGAGACCCTGAATGATTCTAAACCAGAAATAAAACTACTCTGTTGTATAAAGGGTTACGAGCAAAACCAAAAACAACACACCTTTTTGAAAATTAACTGGCCAGAATTATTTCCTGTCATTGCACTTATTTAAAAGTCTCCACCATACAAACTGGACAAAACTGAAGTAAATTATGCAAAAGAACATAACTGACAGCAAGTGAATCCCACACTACGTTTCTCTGTATTCTCTTCACTATTTTGCAGGAATCCCCATTGGACGCATAGTCCCGGAACTGGAGAATTAGAAGAGTCCAGGGTAACACAACTTACCTACATAAGTCCCTGGTCACCTCGCAGTTTTTCTCTACACAAGATTCCTGACCTACTAGGCACAGACAAAGCCCGAAAGACCTTGGAAAGAATTTGTCCAACAACCCTTTCAATCGCCTGTTCTGTTTAATTTTTTTTCAAGTCCAAATTCACCAGTTATCTAGAATGATCGTTTTTATGTTTGTATCTAGGGATAACTGTCAGCACACTTTTTGGTTTGCTGTAATAAACTGGGACAAAACCATTATTGTTTTAGCCAAGACAATCTTCTATTTCATGTATGCAGTTTGGCATTTTCAAACCACTTCACTACATTTTGGAGACCTTTTTCCAATTTGCTTTTCTCATCAAGCTCTACCTAGTAAGAACTGCCTGATTTTCAGGGGTTAGACGTTTTTGAGGAATTTTAAGGAAAAAACAGCTAAGGAGGTAAAAGTGTGTTTCTTTCATGTTGCTGTCACTCAAAAATGAAAGCAGATTTTCCTCAGACTAGAACCCTACCCACAAATCAACTTTGGGAAGCATCAAACAATAATTTACTTTTAAAAGGAAATTTCTTAGAAAATAATATAAGCCATCGTGACTGTATTGCTAAACAATTTGGAATTCATCTATAACATAGAGTTTTTATAAGGTCCAGGTGCTGTTTTTAAATATTTTAACTTTAATAATTTAGGTTATAGGTATGATACAAGCCAGCTGCATCTTCCTGTTTGTAAGCAATGATTTTTCTTCTCACAGATGACCTGTGCTTAAATTCTATAAGCCAAGGAGGCAAACTAGCCTCCCCATGGATGGTAGTCATCTTTTGTAATGGAATCTAAAATAAGAATATGTTGTGCAGAGTTGGGTCACGTGGTCCTAAACTTCAATAAATATGTTTCAAATGCTGTTTAAACAGCATCTCTTTTAGCATTTTAAACTCAGATTGTTAGAGTTTAAAAGTCAGGAAGCTTTTATGAAGACCCCATATTTTAGATTACAGAGGCTCAAACATTTTCAGTAGTCATAAAAGTTTACATTTTAGCCAATCAGAATAGGAACAAAACAAAACAAAACAGTAACAGGGACTGAGAAAACAGTCCACCCAAACTTGACCGTATCTCGGGCTATTTGGTAAGGCACATTCTTGCATGAAGCCCTAAAGGTGTCATTAGAATCGGTCACAGAGCAGAGGTGGCACAATGGGTCATGACATTTTCTCTTGGCTTGTGGTTTAAAGCAGGCAAGTAGCAAACTAAGACAACAGAGTTGGCACTTGGAGACATCTGGTTCGTACCCAGGGAGAGAGTCAGGTAAAGGGAAGCTGAAATGGTACTCACCTCTGTAGCCTGAGACCACCTTCAATAAGTAGAAGACAGGTCCTTGGGAGAAGGATAATGCTTCTCAGGATGCAGTCAAGTATTGTGGGGAGCGGTTTAAAAGAAGAATGACCCGTGTCAGCAAATGGAGCAAGGGCACTGAGTCAGCACGCAGAATCAGTAGTAAGGCAAAGGTCACCCAAAATGGGAAGATACCAGAGGAGAGGGGGCGGCGCTTGATCCCATTCTCTACAACGTCAGGGCTCCGCTGCCATCCCAACGGTCTCCTTGGTGTGCTTGGTCAGCAGGTGCTCTGGGAGGGACTTATGGGTCCTCGGGGTCAGGTGGGACCACGGGCCAAGTAGCCACTCCGTGAGGCTGAGATTCGTGTGCCCGTGTCGTCCTGTATTCACGCGGCTGGTACTTCTGGATGCCAGACACTGCAATTTCAGGCAGGTAAAAACAAGACTGTTAAGTAAGAGGTAATGTCTATCGGAAAGAACAATTCAGCGACTTTATGCGATGATGAGTTCTGGGTTAATTTTAACATGTCGGGGGAAAAAATGATCCAGCCCATGCATGATAAAACTACTTGGACAGCTGAATAGAAATTTAGTATGTAGTGGCTGGAAGCAACCTGAACATGGTCGGCTGCGTGAAAAGAGCCAGGCACACATCTACTTCAGAAGCATGGATGCCCTAACGTTAGGCCACTACTGTTCAAATACCCCAGCAGAATACAATACCATGACCATGGCCTTGTGGTGAAGGCACCTGGTCAACTTGGAAGCAACCAAGCCACTCTGAGTCACGTTATATCATCACTTTATGTGTATGTGCATTCACACATAAATGCACACATACTTTAATGATTTTGCAGTTAGAAAATACGTGGTAGAAATATAATTAAGGATCACTGATACCCATTTAGCTCTGAAATTGTTCCAGAATAGGGAATGCATTTCTCCTTAGGACAAAAATACTGTAGCTTTAATTTAGGGGGAAAAAACTCAGTTCAATAAGTACCTACTACGTACAAAAGATGTATAAAACACAGACCTTGCCAGAATTTAGTAAGGGAGAAATACCTGTATAAACAACTCATTGTAATAGATGAAAGAAGGTGAGAGTCTTTCAGTAGAGAGTCTCGCAAAATGCTAATAAGGTGTTGGGGAAGATGGGTTTATTCCACAGTATTTTTGTCAAACACCAACACTGTCCCTTCTCACGGGTGTCACCATTGTGCCTACTGCCTAATCTGTAGTAGAAGTAACAAGCTGTCCAGCTCAGGTCAATTCAGTCATTGTGGTTTGGAGTAGAGACACTTTAGGATAAATCAATTCAGGGTTTAGACTCAGTCATTAGAAAGGACAAACTTTATATTTATATGTAATCCTCTCTCAAGGATTTTGCCCCTCACCCACCTCGGGAAGTTGTCTGGATGTCTGAGTGTCGCTTCTGTTACTCTCTGGTCTCTGTGGAGATGTCTGCCTCTGGCTTCTTTCCTACAGCATCTAGCCTCATCTACCCATGGGCAGTGCCAGAATCTCCGGCCGCCCGAGTCCTGGGCTCTGACAAGGAGGTCTAGTGCTCTGTATCCACCTCTTCTCACCCTGCATTGAGCATACCCCAACTGTGTGCATTGGGACATGCATGTGGGAGACCTCCCCTAAGCCAGGTTGAGGGCACAGGGGATGCGGGTTGGTATATTAGGATTTTTATCACCCTAAATATTCCATGTGGCCATAGTTTCTTTATTACAGCGACCCCACACAGGAGTAGCAAGTACTGTAAAGCTGCCTCCTCCCAGAGTTTCAAGAGGGAAACAGGGCCAAACTGTCTTCCGCTCTCAGCATCCTAATCTGGAACGCCACCTTGGAGCTACTCTTGCCCTTCTTAAGGTAAAACCCAGAGGTGGGTGTCAAAAAACACACTCAGTTGCAATCTGGGTTTCCTCTTCCTTTATCTTCATCATCCTCCTGTCAGACTTGGAAAGAGCGAGGAAAAGGCATCACATTTGGTATGCTCTCCTTTCTGCTTTGGAGTAAAGACTCTTCCTTGAATTTAAAGAAGCGTATGGAGGGTGCCTGGGTGGCTAAGTCGGATGAATGTCACACTGTTGATTTTGGCTCAGGTCATGATCCCAGGGTCGTGGAATCGAGTCCCACATTGGGCTCCACGCTGAATGTAGAGCCTGCTTGGGATTCTTTCTTTCTCTCTCTTAAAAAAAAAAAAGTGTTTGAAATGAAGGAAAAAGTTTTACACTCAAGAGCCAAACTCTTGCAAATGAGAAGGCATTTAGTTTTAGACTCAGGTACCTGAGTATTGCCTAAAATTACCTTAATGTTTTCAAGTGCATCTATTTTCTCTTGAAGCAATGGATGCTGTGGGTAGAGACCTGCAGAATTCTAGTACACCCTGTCTAGCACATCTGTCTGGGTTATCTTTCATTGTCTGAGTTACTGTACAACTCTGGAAGTGGTAGAAATTAGATACAACACAAATGATTTCTTGTTAATAGAAATGCAAATAAAATTTGTTGGTGGAAGTGAAATTGATTAAATTAATCATTAATCGTTAACCAGTTAATGCCTATTGGCCACATTTGCATCTATTAGCAAATTCATTTTGGCATTGGTAACGGCATGTACACGTCTGTGGATCGGAATTCTGCTTTATGTCAGTTATAACAACTGTTTTCCTCATTAATTAATTGATAAAGAACAATGTTTGACACGCATTCATTTTACGTTTTGTTTTTTTTAACATTTATTTATTTGTTTGTTTGTTTGTTTTTAATATGAAATTTATTGTCAAATTGGTTTCGTACAACACCCAGCGCTCATCCTAACAGGTGCCCTCCTCAATGCCCATCATCTACTTTCCCCTTCCCCCAACCCCCCATCAACCCTCAGATTGTTCTCAGTATTTAAGAGTCTCTTATGGTTTGCCTGTTTCACTCTCTGTAACTTTTTTTCATTCATTTTATGTTTGAATGAGAATTATGATTTTACCATTTGAAACAATTATGTGGGGTTTTTTTTAGCAATTTTGTATTCTCATTTAACCGATGAGAAGATTGTGTTTCAAAGAAACCCATCAAATTGCATACACTTAGACAAATAATAACAGATAGAAGCAAGGGTTGATCTTATATATTTGACCCCAAATCCAAGCTTCTAAATTCTGTACTGGTCCGTGATTAAAACATAAAGAAATCTGAAAAATATCTTAAAGGTGCCCAGATAGGTATTCTAAAAGTAAAAATTCTAAAAGTTTCACATTATTATTTTTTTTTTTACCGTATTTTTCAACGCAGTTTTGTGCTTTTGTTGAGAGATAGTCTCAGCATTTTGCACTGCAATTTTAAGGCCAAAAAAAGGCCGGGAAACTCATTGTCATATGTATAATTTTATAGATAGCACTTCCCTCACCCAAGTTAAATGGTTGTCAGGAAAAAACCCATGGCATTTCTGGACATATACTCGGGAGATTTTTCAATGTACATTTTCATACTATGCTTTATGGAAAAACTAAGAGTCATAGCTAGGAAGAAATATCTTCAATTCTTATGCCACATAATTAAATACTTCGTATGGAGATGAAGGAAATTTTAAGAGTAGCTTACATGGATCACTTAAAATGGTCTCTGAAGAGGGTTTGGGTAGAAGTATTATCTCAGATTTATTTCTGGGGGAAAAGATCTAAAATTAAAAACACCGCCTATGTCCAGGGATAGAACAAAGAATCCTTTAAGAAAAACAGAGCAACATTTCAGCTAGGTCACCTGTCGACATTTCATAGCACAACAAATGGCACATTTATTCAACCTCATTTCAAATAGATCTCCTTTTGTAAAAAATTTACAGTTACGTGTTTCAAAAAACATGGAACTTTGCTAAACAAGTCTAACAACATGTGTCAATTCATATTTTTAAATGAATTTTGGAAAAATTCAAAAGGAGACTAAATTAATATCCCAAGAAATAAAATTAGTCCCAGGAAGGTGTTCCTGAAAGAAATTACATAATCTCTGTTTTAGAAATCCTTTTATTTATTTTATTTTTTTAAATTATTTTCATTTATTTATTTTTTTAAGTAATCTCTACACACAATGTGGGGCTCAAACTCATGAGCCTGAGATTAAGAGTCACATGCTCTACCAACTGAGCCAGCTAGGTAACCCACAATTCTTTTTTTTTTAAATGAATTATTTATTTTAAAATTTGTTTTAATTTAATTTAAATTTTTTAAGTTTATTTCTTTATTTTGAGAGAGAAAGACAGAGAGAGAGAGTGAGCCCAGGAGGGGCAGAAAGAAGGAGAGACAGAATCCCAAGCAGGCTCTGTGCTCAGTACAGAGCCCAACACGGGGCTTGAACTCACAAATCATGAGATCATGACGTGAGCCGAGATCAAGAGTAGGACAGTAAACATACTCAGCCACCCAGGCACCTCTTTATTTATTTTTTAAAAGTAGGTTCCTCATCCAACGTGGGGTTCAAACTCGTGACCCTAAGATCAAGAGTCGCATGCTCTACTGACTTAGGAGCAGCTAGGAACCCCTCAGGAATTTTTTTTTTTAAGTAGTACAGTATGCTTGATATTTAGATGTGGATTGAATCACTTTACAGACATCCAGCTATATGCTGTTCTACTTTTTTCTATCTGATAGGAGAAGGAATATTGTGACAGAGCCTGGTGATAATGACTGCCTCACGATCATTCTTCCCAGCTAAAAACAAACCCAGGTTTTATCCAGGTAGCAAGAGGAGTCTTGATCTAAGTGAAAGTACACTCCTCCTCAGTCCCAGGGAATAAAAGTCCCAACTGGTTAGTCCCCACTGGTAAAATGAGTTATGGCCATCTATGCCCCCTACCCAGTCTAGGTGTGGGCATGATACTCCTCTCCAACATATTTTCCTTTTTGTCTCATGTGCAGGAGATTTTAGTTGAGGGAACTTTGTGACTATCCTTTTATGATTTTTTCCCACTTAATATAATTTATAATTATCAATATCCATTCCAGTTTAGCAACTTTTGAGTTATTTCTGGGTCTATTTTTGCCCTTCTTCTCTCCATTAATCTGTTTCTAACTATTGTCCCTTTTACGTAAGGCCTTGACCTCTTAAAAACAAACAAACAAATCCTCTAGGATGATGTTTTGTGCCTGACACATGCTAGGCAGCCAATATGAACATGAATGAGTATGTTCCTGAACGCTGAAGTGAAGGTGTGAGCACACTGTAATGTTAAACACCAACGATATTTATAGTGGGTTTTTCTTTGTTGATTGTGGTAGAATATACATTATAGAAAATTTGATAAATATAACAAGATGCAATGATGAAAATGCAGATTACCCCATAATATATACATATACATATTACTATTTTACATGGATTTATGGACACAATACCTGTAAATCCAAAGGAAGAAGCCCATTGTTAAAAGCCGGGCCACGGGGGACCATGGGGACATTTATGTTTGGTTGGGTCTAGGAGTGTCTTTGGGATTGCATTTAATGCTGTACCTACTTGTGCTTCTCTTCCAAGGGAAGGTGGTGTATTACCTGTGGCTACTTTAGTTAACCACCTGTTCCCAGATGTCTTGGTAACTGATTGTGTATCCTACCCATAATCTCTTTGAAGGCTCTAGGAGAAGGGAGAGTGAGAGAACAGAAGAGAAAAGCTCAACTGAAGTTTGACAGTTTGGTTCCATCTGTTTTTTTGTGCATGATAATTCTATGCCAGGATGGCAGTGTCTAATTTAAGAGATTTAATCCCTGGTCCTTTTTTCAAGGAGGATGGATTTGGTAGAGAAGAGAAGAAAGGTTGGGTAAAGTCACTGAGGTGCTGCCAGAAACAAAAATTCTCTTCTGGCTGGTCAGAGGGGGTCTTAGCAACTGGGATCACAATCACTTCTACAGCCAGTATTTTGGTTTCATCGGGGAGAAGGGGGTTTGTACTGCTTTCCACTTCCAACAAGGCCGTGCTGCTTAACAGAGGTGACGACTTAATGCCAGAAACATCAACAAAGAATAAAAAGATTCCTATAGCAACCCATTTTGAACACATTTTCAGGTTTTCCTTCTGTGTTAGACATGGTAGCCAAATTCTGACTGCTAGAGTCAACTTAATTTCTCAAAACTGTTCATCTGCTGACCTACTCCCTTGTTCAGCTACCTCTCAACAATGGATTAATTCACTTTGGCTGAATTTTCATGTTCCTCTCTGACATGATGACAGCACACTTTTGAAAGTGCTCTTAATTGGAGACGAAGCCCCTTTCCACCGGAGGAGAACATACAAAATAAGAATCCAGAGTATACCTCTCTCTTGAATTTCATATCACATATTGAGGGATTCCATGTGACTTGGGTAACGATGTGGTGTATTATTGTCCTCACCCTCCTGCTCAGAGAATTTCTTGTATGGGGAAATAATAATTTTATGAGGGTCTTGGGGGAAAAGTAAACTCATTTTAAAAAACAGGGAAAACCTATCTCTAGGGAAGAGAAAGCAATGAAAGACCATGAGGAAATGTGATATTTCCAGGAATTTGGAAATGTAACTTTTGTATTTGATGTATCACTGAGATTAGAGGCCCATCTTCAGTTTCAAACTTGCTGGGTCACTCTTTCTATCATTAGCCAATAAAAGTCTCCTCAGTTACATTTTTGTAGTACATTCCCAGGGTTATAGAGTTTCTCTTTGAGTTTTTTCCCAAGGCTCCACTGCCTAAGGAAGGAAAGAGTTAATGCCCTTGGCTATCAGCAAAAAAGTTACAAGCAGAGGAAAAATGCATGATTGAAGGACTGAACACTTAATTACATATAGAGGTATTAAAAGAAAGACCCTTTGAGCCAGCAGACCATAGGACAATGGGTCAGCAGTTTTAGAATCTATTTCTGACTATCATTGACTCAGGATACTAGGGAAGTTCTATGTTTCTGTTCTTCAAAAATTTATTGCACCATCATAACTATCAGGTTTTTTTTTCTCGGTATAATTGATGCTTACTGAGCACCCACAATCTAGGGACTTTTCAGCAGAGCAGAAAGCAAAATGATTTTCATCTTCGAACAAAGGGGAAGAATATAATAAAATCTCAAATAGTCATGAAAAGCTTCAGCAAAGATGTGCAGAAGTCAAGGAGTAGGATATGATATTAAAAATCTTCATTCTGGGGCTCCTACAAGAGTTCTAACTTCCCTGTGAGTTTTTGCCTATTGGAGGGGGATAAGGTTTATGGAACATCATTTCCAGGTGCCTAGAACTTACCACACTTTGTTTGCTTTAAAGTCTAAGGCAGGTAGTATTTCCGTTTTGCAAATAAGAAAGCTGAGCATGGGACAGTTTAGAAAGCCTGCTAATGCTGCTGGTCTGGGGAGCTCTAAAGTCTCTACGTAATGCCTTTACTTCATGGACCTAATTGGTAAGTGTTCACACCAACCAGTTAACACTGGTTTCCTGTTCTCACTTCCCCAATTCTACTTTATCTCTTAAATTCCAGGATTAGACCTGGAAATATTGGGATTCCTAGAGCTTCCTGAGATTCACATGTGCATGGCTTACATGTTCAGGTAGTATCATGGATATGAAAAGTCTCCTAAGAAAAAGGACATCCTCTGGCTCTGTTTTCATTAGCAGAGACAATTCAGGCTGGGGAGAGCTCAAGGGACTTGGGTCTCAGCCTTTCAGCAGACTATGCAAGAATTCTTCCCTTAAGTATGTGGTCTGTGAATGAGAGGTCTTCCCTCCTCTGTCTCTGCTCCTTTTTCCAATGTTGTTGGTAGCAGAGTTTACTATGACCCATACCAAAATTCCACTCAGTAGAACTCTCCAATAAAGCATCATGAAATCACTTGCTCCTACAGTTTCTCTGACAGAAGGCCATCCTGGTTGTTCAACAACCAGAGAGAGAGAGAGAGAGAGAGAGAGAGAGAGAGAGAGAGCATGAGCTGAGGAGAGAAGCAGCGGGAGAGAGAGAACCTAAAACAGGCTCCACACTCAGGGTGGAGCCAGACATGAGTATTGATCTCACCAACCCTGAGACCATGATCTGAGCTGAAATCAAGAGTCAGACACTCAACTGACTGAGCCACCCAGGCACCCAGACCATCTTGCCTCTTACTTATGAAACTGCTCTGTACTTTCCACACACAAGTTCTAGCTCTGCTCCAGGAACAAATATAATATTTGGAGCCAAATTTGGTGTCAGATAGCATCCAGAGAAGCAGAATCAGTAGATAATATATAAGACATTAATCACAAGACATTGGCTTAGATGATTGAGAAGCCTAGGCTGTCTCAATAAGTCTGAAGTCCACTGGACAGGCTGTCAGGAAGGACAGGCTGGAACTCTCTCAATGTCAAATGGTGGAATTTCTTCTTCTTCAACTCTTAAGATCTTTCACCTGCTGAATCAGGCCCACCAGGATTATTTTAATCTCCCTTGCTTAATATCAACTGATTATGGGCTTTAGTCACATGTATAAAACACCTCACAGGCACACCTACAGGAGTGTTTGAATAATGGAGTATGTACCTTGGCCAAGCTGATCCATCAAAGACCATCACAAGCATAGAGTATTTGGCTTATGAAGTTTTCAAAAGCCAAAGATAAGCATGAAAGTCGAGGCAGGCAAGAGGACTGCCAAGGGGTAGGGGAGCAGCACCAGTTGGGAAGAGACACATCCCAGATCACAGTTGTCTACAGTAGGTGGATTCTCCCCTCCTCTCAGAGCTAAGTGGGTAGAGCCTCTTACTTGGGTGGCCTGGCTCTCATTTAATTCTCAACAGATCTCTGCCTCCATCACCATATTTACGTATCACAGTGACACTTGATATTTGTAAGGAGGTTTATAATTATTAACTAATTCTGGCTGTCTCTGTGGAGACATGACAGGATATTAGGAGAGTCTGCTTAAAGTGAAATATGAGGCAAACACAAGCAGAGGATGCCTTTGTTCTACAAAATAGATGCTGAATCTAAAAAGAACTTATGATGGTGGACAAAACAAACAAGTATGCAAAAATACTAGTGGAGAAACGCTGAAGAAAAATACTAGATTCTCATTGCCACCCAAATATTTTTTTCTCACTGAACATCTTTCCTATTGCATTTCAAAACTCTTAGCCTGGCAGCCAAATCCTTCTACTTATTAACATTACCTTTCCTCTCCTGACCTCATCTTGCTATGATAGATATCTTATCACTTTTGAGCTATAAAGATCTTGTTTCCAGTTTTGGGTAAGGAGCATCTCAGGAGAAGTATAAACTCAGGAGGAGAAGTCATTGGGGGAGCCAGTAACTATGCATGACTTCAATAACAGGTTATTGTTAACAGAAATTGTATATTCATTTGCAAATAATCCATCCAGGCTAACAACAATATTTTTACTTTTTCTAGAATTATATTATTTCTTGGGGAAGAAAGGGTGGGAAGCTGGTTGGAGAAGACAATTGTTATAAAACTTGACAATTGCAAGTAATGGCAAAAATAATGAACAAAAGAGTCAAGTATGACAGAGCATATACGTGATACAAGAATAGTAGGTCATTGATCATTATTGAAGCTGAGTATGTGGGAGTTCATTATACAATGGTTTTTACTTTGTATGGATTTGAAAAACTTTATGATAATATGTTAAAGAAACTTGGAAAAAGTAATGGTAGGGCTAACAGGATGGAAGACAGACTTGAGAGAGGTGACTGAAGAAAGTGTGGGAGCATGTGTAATGGGGGTTCAGGTCATTCTGTTGAAGACAGAAATGATAAAATCATTTGTTAAACAGGTGCAGAGCTACAGTCAAAA
The DNA here is from genome assembly GCF_024362965.1 of Panthera pardus. NCBI lineage: Eukaryota > Metazoa > Chordata > Mammalia > Carnivora > Felidae > Panthera > Panthera pardus. The sequence continues at coordinate 21,413,769 of NW_026527002.1, forward strand.
TACAAATAACAAAATTGGTGGAAGGATGGGGAAAGGAGAATAATTACTGTAAACCAACTTTGTCATCTGGCATAGGGAAGATTTACTGATTTCTATTGAAACTTTATGAAGTAGAACAGAGAAGTACATGCAACTTGTTTAAAGTTAAAGAGGCACTGACCAGAAAGACTGAAAGCAGATAATATTAAAAACATGGCTGGAGATAAAGAGGAAGGGAAGAAGAAAAAATAAGAAAAGGTTAGTCTTCCCTGGTCAAGACCTCTGATTACTTCTTAAATTTCTTTTTTTTTAAAGTCTATTTATTTATTGTGAGAGAGAAAGAGTGGATTCACCAGCAGGGGAGGAGCAGGGAAAAGAAGAAACAGAACCCCAAGCAGGCTCCGTGCCACCAGCACAGAGCCCAACATGGGGCTTGAACTCAGGAACTGTGAGATGATGACCTGAGCCAAGATCAAGAGTAGGACACTTAACTGACTGAGCCATGCAGGCACCTCATGATTAGTTCTTGAGGATACTATGGAGGATGCCATGAGTCTCAGATATGAGTACAGAAGAACAATCAGATCTACATCATGATTAGTGTTATCCTAAGTATAGATTGTTAAAATCTAGAGTACAATTAAAGTGGAAAAGTTATGGGGACACAGATGAAGTGAAATTTTTATTGGCGAACAATAACCCTCCAATGAAGCATGAACCCTGGAATGGGGAAAAGAACAATAAAAGGCGTGTTTTGTGGTGCAAAGTTTAGGAACTGCAACAGATTATGTTTGTGGAGTTTATTGGACTTCTGGTATCATTTCAAAATACATTTTTTTGCCAAAATATTATTGTGTAACTTCCATACCTGATTCTTCATGAAAACACATCTCAAAGATAGTTCAATTTGTATAACTAAAAAAGAAAGAAATTCAAAGATCTCAAAGGCTTAAAACAGGGACATTTAACTTTAAAAACACTGATATATTCTTAAGAATATAGGTAGAGTTGTCTTTATGTCGAAGCATCTCTGAACGCTGCTCAGAATATTTGTCTTTTCCTGAATTCCTGGTTACACTGCCTGTACGGAAGCCAAATGCATTCTTCCCTCTTGAGCCATTTGGGCATCCTGTCTATGCTTAAAAACTTTTGCATACTAACTTCAACATGGTGATGCTGAGGACTTGGTCCTGCCTTTATTTTATTTTATTTTATTTTACTTTATTATTTATTTATTTATTTATTTATTTATTTATTTATTTATTTATTTTCTAGCAACCAATTTGAACTGAAATCAGATTCATAAGCCTGAGAGATGGGACTTTCTGCTAGCTTCTGGTTCTCATGAGTTCTCTTGCTCAAAGACAGAGACCTTGAAGTGGAAGGATTAGATAGACTGTTTTGTGGCATTTTCCCTCTTTCTAGCTGCCCCTTTACCTCTCCCTCCTAAAGCGAAGGCTTAATAAGTTAATTCACAAGGGATTAAATCACAGATGAGGAAATGTTAGGCTCTCCCAAACAAGGGAAGGGGGAAGAGAAGAGTAGAGGTCTTTGGAGGACAAGGAACTCCTTTCTGTATCCACATTGGAAGTTGCCAACTTTCTTTTTGGATAAAATCTGCCCTGAATATAGTACACTCCTCCCTATTTATTCAGACCCTTCAAAACTCAGTTGAGGCTATTACCTCTTTAGACTCTTGCCTGACTACCCAGAGTGATTTTTCGAGTCTTTGTACTATTATAATAAGTGCAGTCTGAAAATAATCCAGCTTGTGATTTTATATAGGCTTGTATATAGGTTGGGTATTTTGTATGCTCTTTTCTTGCCAGTTAGAGTAGAGATTATGTCTCTTCCTTCCTTTGCACCTCTGAACACAGCTGGAATTGGAGAAATTGTAGGGTGAACCAAGTTTGTCTACCTTGCATCCTTTTCCTTTTTGGTACTTCACCCAACAGCTGCTGTCTTGGCAACATCCCCTGTCCTACACCTTTTTGTTTCTAAATCCTTTTTCTGTCAACATATAATTCTCTGTGTCTTTCCTTTAGAGACCTATTATCTTCTAAGAGAATGGTTAATATCTAATTAATCCTACAAAACATAAGTTCATTCATATTAAATTGCCAATTTTTATGACCTACCAAAGCAACAGTTCACATGGTTGAACCGAATAGATGAGGTCTGAGTGTCTTACCTCTAACACATGACATCTGGTGACATAAAATTATATTGCAGAGGAATGAATTCATAACAATGTACAGCAGGGGCATTAAAATGTCTTTACAGTACTTCTCAATTATATTGGACAGAGAGTTACCTAATCTGCTAATGCAGAAGGGCAGTCCCCTGTCCTGGAAACATGCTACCAGGCTAGTTAATTTTGTTGACTTTCTTCTCCTTTGGATGCACTTCATATTAATGATGTAGGCTAGGAATCACCTGGGTGATGCCAAGCCAAATGGAAAAGGCAATGAATAGAGGAAAGCTTACTTCTGCTATCGAACATCTATCATATACATTAAGTTCAAACTAATAGACTGACAAGATTTTAGAAAATGTGAAGAACACTAGAGAATGAGGTACTTTCAAGAAATTTCAAATAACCATTTATAAACATTTGCAGTGTCATTTAAAATGACGTCTCTCTTTGGGGCCTCAAGTAACCAAGATGAAGGAGTTCTCCCGTCTGTACTAGAAGGTTAGAATAGTTTTATATTTTACATTCCACAAGATAGTACATTCCACAAAAGCCATTTTGTAAAGATTTCTAGCCAATGTTTATACACTTGAAAGTAAAACTCGAGTTCATTACAATCACGTAACGTCCACATTCTATAACGGACTTTGCATTATATCTCAATTCTTACCTTCTTTGGTATGAATTATTAAGGTTTTATTCTATTTTATTAAATTCCATTAGTTTTTGCAACAAATTAGATTCCTATTTTTCTTGGCCTGTTACAGTTTCAATTGGGGGCTTTCAAAAAGAATTTTCTCATGTGAGAGAGCTAGATGGCCGACCAATTGAACATGGCTGACAAAGTCTAGAACAGTTTGAGAACTCTAATTAAGGCTCTGCTATTTCTGACTTTGAGGACATTGTATATAGTCTACTCTGTGGCACTTTCCTTTTGCCTTCATTACCAGTATGTGTGAATGTCCTCAGATTATCAGCTTCCTGAGGGACCACAGCTTTATGCCCTCTGAAGTATCTAGCAGAATACCTGCACATAGTTGGTGTTCAGCTGATATGAACTGAATCCCCTTAAATTATAACATCATAAAATTTCAGTACCAGAGGAGAAACTCTGAGATCATCTACAACCATTTTACAACTAAGAAAGCTGGGGCCCAGAGGAATGATGTTATCAGCTCAGGGTTATACAGATACTATTAACATGAAGACCCATAACTGTGGCAGAGCCGCTAAGATCTAGCCCTGTTTTCTGGGTCTCGGAAGCAAAGGACACCCAACAGAATCTTCCCTGTCCTCGATGTCCCAAACCATAATGTGGTCATATTTGCAAGTGTAAGAAACCACTTTTTTTTTTTCTTTTTGGTGGCTTGATTCATGATGTAGCATTAACCTCCTTTCCTGTAACAGTCACTCTTTCCTTCCCCCAATAAAGACTATGGATTGTGTTGCATCCATATGTGCCTCCAAGGAAATAGTGTTTCCGTAAGAGATGGATGGTCCCTGAAAATGAAGTTTGTTGATAAGCATAGGATGTTGCAACAGACCAAATCCAGCAGACCTATAAGTGAGTGTTGGTATAACCTCTCCAGACCCCAGCACCACATTTCATGCCATATCCACACGTCACCAAGCTGCGCCAGCCTAGTAGGTTGAAGCAGGAGAGACTCTTTAAAATAGCTCCCTATGGTTTCGAAATTATATTGCTTGCTGTTTCCTGCTATAAAATACTGTGAAAGCTAAAATATTTTCAGATGTGAGTTTTCATAATAACTTCCCCTCATCTTATTGCAAGAGTAATATAAGTTTATTATAGGAAAATAAAAAAGAAAATACAGATAAGAGAGAAAAAGCAAAATAAAAATCTACTGGAATCCTACCACATTGAGATAACAAAAGCTAACATTTGGATGCACACGTACACATACTGTTATGTATATTGCACACATTTTTTATATAACATTACTTAAATATCTTTCCAAGATAATACACGTATTCTAAATCTTTAACGTTCACATCCTATTCCAAGGAGTTGGTATACTGTAGTCGGTATACTTTCCTATGGCATGTATAGATTATGTCCAATATTTTTCTGCCCTTACTTGTTTTTGTTTTAGTATTTTAAAACACTGACAAGAGTATTGTTTAAATACATGATGTAGTACCATTTTTATGAGTTAGTACATACATAGCGCTTCTGCTGAAATGATCTTCTCAGGAAACATCACTTATGTATAAATAGTTTATTTTGCTTTCATGTGTCTTTCAGTAATCCATACTAGCTCATGCTGACTGGGAAATAGGGGAATTATGTGGCTATACTGAACATTTCATATGAAATTTTTTTGTTAATTTATTGAGAGAGAGAGAGAGGGAGTGTGTGTGTGTGTGTGTGTGTGTGTAGGGGAGGGGCAGAGAGAGAGAGGGAGGGAGAGAAAGAGAATCCCAAGTAGGCTCTGCCCTGTCATCATAAAGCCTAACATGGGGCTCAATCTCACAAACTCGTGAGATGATGACCTTAGCCAAAATCAAGAGTTGGACGCTTAACTGACGAAGCCACTCAGGCACCCGTGAAATTTTTATATGGACTTTTCTCCAGCACGATAATGTTTCACATCAGCAATTAATAGCAGCTAAATGCAAGTGATATGTGCACCACAGAGGCATTCGGTACTATATAGGATGCAAACAATGGCCCCCCCTCTCAACCCGGCTTTGGCTATGTGCTCTGTCTTCAACATCCTTGTTGTAATGTTTTCCTGACATGCGAACATTTTGTCCTGGCCTCCATAACTCTGCAGCCTTAACCCTTCTTTATTGCTCCTTCCATCAAGCTACATTACCATTTTTACGTCTTTTAACTGTCATTATTTTTATTAGATTATTATTTTTGTTGTTGTTGATGCTCTACTTACAAAGTTGCATAGGTTTTCAGTGGTGGGTACCTAATTTTATTTTTTCAATTAGCCCTGTTGTTATTTTTTTTTTTAATTTAAATCCAAGTTAGTTAACAACATATAGTGCAATAATGGTTTCAGGAGTGGAATTTAGTAGTGATTCATCACTTACGAAAAACATCCAGTGCTCGTCCCAACAAGTGCCCTTTTTAATGCCCATCACCCGTTTAGCCCGTCCCCCACTAACACCCCTCCAGTAACCTTCAGTTTGTTTTCTGTATTCAAGAGTCTCTTATGGTTTACCTCCCTCTCTGTTTTAGTACAATTTTGTATGATGTGGGGTTGTTCAGAAATGCATATATTGTGTTATAGCCCAAACCCTTATCTCACATTCTGGATTCTAAGTAAAGATAGCAGAATAAAACCAGATCACTAATAATTCCTCCCCTGATACCTCACAAAACGATCCTCCTTTACCCCCAAAGAAAAGGAGAAAAACTCAGCAAAAAACAATTACCAACAGGAAACTGATAGGGACACTAATAAAATTTTATGACATAAAATTGAAAAAAGAACAGAATATTTTGGTGTGGTTTCCAATATCATCACTGTGCTTCCAAAAACACACGAGGGAAAGAAGATGAGAAAAGAAAATCCAAAGAATTCTCTCTTACATGCCCCTGTGTAAAAGTAAGTACAGATGGCCCCAGCTCACAATGGTTCAAACTTATGATTTTTTTTTTTTTTACTTTATAATGGTGCAAAAGTGATACACTTTCAGCAGAAACTATATTTTGAATTTTAAATTTTGATCTTTTCCTGGGTAGTTAGCCACACATTCATGAAGGTAAATAATATATATAATCACTACCATTCTGTATTCATGCAACCGTTCAGTTTTTCATTTTCAGGACTATATTCAACAAGTTACATGAGATAGTTAACACTTTATTATCAAATAGGCTTGGTGTTAGATATTTTGCCCAACTGTAGGCTAATGTAAGTGTTCAGAGCACATTTAAGGCAGGCTAGGCTAAGCTGTGATGTCCAGTCGGTTAGACGTATTACATTCGTTTTGACTTACCATATTTTCAACTTATGATGGGTTTATTGGGACATAAGCCCATCATTAATTGAGGAAGATCTGTCTACTAACATGATGAGTATGCAATTTTAGAAAATTAGAGGAAAAATTCTCAAGAGTGGGAGCCTCTAGCTACTACCATCAGCTGCTCCCTAGAGATGTGGCAAAAAATACTATGTTCAGTAATTTTTAGGAGTCCGCACCCTAAACTTAAAGATCCAAAGCAGGAGTGTCATACCCAAGGAGAAAGATGTACCTCAGCTGGGAATAGGGGTTGGGATGGTATTGAATCTGATACAGGGTGTTTAACAAAGGTAGGGGAGAGAAGAGACCTTCAGTTTCCTAAAAAAATGTTATCCAGTTAACAAAAAAATAGGTAATGCCATCATTTCCCAGTTCACAAACGGAATCGCTTGGAATGAGAGAGAAACAGGGATCTGCTAAAAGAAAGAGGTATCCAGGAGACGGTTCAAACTGTATCAAACCTTTCGGAAGTCTAAAACTGAAATATGAAGACAAATGGAAACAGTATAGTGATCACGCAAATATTTTGTATGACTCTCTCTCCACAAAAAGAGAAAAATATAGGTGTGACAAGGTCTCTAATTTACTCGCGTCACAACTGAGCTGTGCAAGGAAACTTTAGTTTGTTTTCTCTGTAACTGCTCTTTTTTTCACAAGCACCCACCACAATAGGTATTGGGGGAAAGTCAGTAAAGTGCTTAAAATAGAGCCCCAGGTAAATACTCAGTCTCTTATGTTGTATCTGCCATATGTCTTACATCGACGTGCAGTGAGAGCTCTACTAGGCAGTGTTGTAATTTTCACTTTCAACAGTCATATGTATTTTAAAGACCTTTCAGGGAGAAAGAAGTTGTCATTTTCACCCAGATATTTACCATTTCTGCTGTCCTTTTTTATTCTGATGTTCCACATTTCCCTCTTTATCCTGAAGAATTTTCTTCAGCACTTATTTTAGGGCAGATCAACTGGTGACACATGCTCTCAGTTTTCATTCATCTGAGAATGTCTCTCTTGTCTTCATTCCTGAAGGATACTCTGTTTTGCTGAACATAGAATTCTGGGTTGACAGTTCCTTCAGCCATTTAAAGATATTATTTCACTGTCTTCTGGCTTCTGTGGCCTCTGAGGAGAAATCCACAGTCATTCAAATAATTATTCCCTTCTACATAATGTATCATTTTCTGACTCCTTCAAGATTTGTCTTTGACGTTGGTTTTTAGTAGTTTGATTATGATGTGACTGGGCGTGGTTTTCTTTGAATTTGTCCTAGCTGGGGTTTTCTGGGCAACTGCGATCTATAAATTGATCCCTTTTACAAAATTTGGAAACTTTCTGGTAAATATTCCTTGAAATATTTTTTTCAGCCCACCTTCCTTCTCTCCTTCTGAGACTCTAATGACACAAATGTTAGATTTTTTGTTGTTATTGTCCCATGGGTCCTCAGGATCTGTTCATATTTTATAATTTTTTCCGTTTTTTTTCCAGATTAGATTACTTCTGTTGACCCATTTTTAAATTCGCTGACTCCTTTTCCTGTTATTTCCATTTGTTACTGAGCCCATCCAAGGAATTTTACCATTTCAACTATCATATTTTTCAATTCTAAAATTTTTATTTATTTATTATTCTTTTTCATAGTTCCTACTGCTTTGTTAAAAACCTCTATCTTTCCACTCATTTCAAGAGCATTCACCTTCATCTCACTTTGAAAGTCTTTGATAATTCCAAGATTTCAGTCTTCTTGGCACTGGAAACTATTTGTCTTTCCTCTTGGGAATTTCTCAGATGTTCCTGGGTTTTTTTGTTTGGTTGGCTTTAGCATGTAATTTTGGATTGTGTATTAGGAATTTGGGATATAATATGGTACGACTTTGGGATCTAATCAAATCCACTGGGGAATGTTGATTTGTTTGTTTGTTTTAGGAGGCAATCAGCTCCCTTGCATTCAGCTCACATACTCTCTCCTTCTCTGGGCAGTTCTCTGGGCAGTTATTCCAGTTAGGTTTTCAAAACCTTGCTATGCTTTCTGGATCTACTCTGCATGTGTGTGACCTAGTGGTTAGTCTGAGACTTGGGTGGTAGTTTTTCATCATAGTTCAGACCCTAAAGCCTTTGCTATATATATATATTTTTGTCTTAGGGGATCCCTTTATCCAGATTTTTCCTTTCTGAAACTTCCCCCCACCCTCTCTGGCTTTCAGAAGTCCCATTTTTAGCTTTCTGGCTAGAAATCTGGGGTTTCTCGCAGATATTTAGTCCTAAGCACTGGAAATACCCTCAGTGCTAAGCAGTGAGATAAAGGAGAGGGAAAAATAACAGAGACGAGATCCCCCACACTCTTCAGACTACAGAGGTCCCACATCCCAGTTCTGGACAGAGAGATGCACTTTCTTTAGAGATTATGGATGCCTTTACTGCCACAATCACCTGCTGGTGCAATTTCTGACTGTGCTCCTCTCAGGAAAGAACCAGGAAAAAAAAAGAGAGAGAGGCGGAGAGACAGAGAAGGAGATCCTCCTCCTATACACACTGTCTACCTCACAGGGTCCCCATTTCTGTGTCCTCTGGTGGGAAACAGGGAGGTCTCTCTTGCAGGTCTTGCTGTCTACGCCGGCTACTCTGTTCCAGGATATCAGTTGCTCACAGGTCAAAGTCAAAAGATAAAGAAGGAAAAAAAAAAAACAAACCACAACTAGTAAACTCCCTGTCACACTGGTCATTTCCCAAGTTTTGACCCCTCCCCAATCTGCTTGCTGTTGTTTGCATTTCAGAGTGTTTATGTAGTTGTTTTTTATTCCATCCAGAGTTGGAGAATCAATAGGAGAGATAGGCTGCAACAGACTTACTCCATCTTGGCTAGTATGAGAAATTCCTCATCCTCTTCATGAAAAATGCCCAGCCTTTTGGATTTCTCATCTCTGTCTCTTATTTCCAGTTCTCTCCAAGATAATCTGGGTGGCTGGGGAGGGGTGTGTGTGTGTGTGTGTGTGTGTGTGTGTGTGTGTGTGTGTATTTTTGCATGTACATATATGTGCATTTGTGTGTATGTGTGTGTGTGTGTATCCTGCATAATCTAACACTGCAGTAGAGTCTGGGTCCCCAGATTCCCTTCTGTGTCACCCAGATAGCTGGAAGACAGGCTGATATGGTTCTGTGAATCAATGCCTATTGGGTGCTATTCTCACTCATCTGGCATTTTAGGGGCAATATTTTTGTTCACCTCCTGGAGTCCAGGGTTCTAGTTATTTCCCTCTGGTATCAAAGTCTCTACCTATTTCATTCTATATCTTGTGACCATGAGCCTTTCCTGTATCCTCTCTAGAGCCCATGAGAACCACCAATGTGCCTTTTGCCCACCATCCACCTATCTGCTTTCAGAATTTCCTCACCTTGGCTCCTGTGCCATGTCAGAAGTAGCCACATGGGGTGTATTCTAAGGGTTTCCAACCTCCCCCATATGTCCAGGGAACCAAATCACCTGCCTTAGTCTTCTTGAGCACCCTTATACCCATCTGGTTGTTATTAAAGTCTAAGTTCCAACCTTAAATAAAGTATGGTTCTGAGGAAAGAATGGGTATGAAGAGAGAGATCAGGCATCTTACTAATTCACTCTATCTCTGTCTCCCTACTTCCTACCAAAATTTCTCAGGCCTAAAATCTTGACCCTTTTTCTTTCTCTTACTGTTATCATCTCATTCTTGACATGTTTAAAAGGCAAGCAAAGAAACCTAGAAAATCCTTTTCCATGACAAAGAAAAAAAAAAAAAAACCCATGGATAAGAACAGAAGCCATAATAAAGGAAATGCATGATATTCACATGCTAAGAGCTGTGTCACAATGTCTCCAGTGTGATCCCAGATGTCATACTCAGGCAAGAGGTCATTTAACACAGAGGAAGCAGACAGTTTTAACTATTCAAGCACTCGGAGGAAATAACACTCAAGAGTTATGAAACCCTACTTGACAATAAAATACAGCTAATCAAAAATCAGAAAGTGAATTAAAATAAACTCAGATATAAAGAAGCTGGTATAAATTATTAATAGCCAGTATTGAGTACATTTAAAATAAGACCAAGTAGCTGTTGGGATTATGTTGATAGGACAGAATTGAAATGTTTTCTATCTTACAAATAAGAACAATGAGAACACCATAAAAATTAGGATATAATGAAGAAGAATTAGAGTAACTATTAGAGAAAACATTTTGTCATCTCATGATTTTTAGGTAATGAATCAACACTGTCTAAAATTGAAATGTACACATAATAACTCCAATTTCTTGATGTATTACCAAACTATGTTTTTAACCCTAGCAGAAATGTTTAGGACTATGTCTCCTAGTAAAGAAACGTTTAATTTAAGATCAGTCATTTTTTCAAGTTTATTTTACTTTACATTTCTTCTAAGTAAAAACTTCTTGTCCAAATTCTCATGTTATGCAATTATTTTGATCAATCAATTCCCATGTACCACTCTTTCATTCTTCCAGGTGTATATTCTCATAGTAATGTAATGTAATACAAACTACATCTGGAATTATGGCCACTTAATGTTAATGATGGCTATTTCTGGTCATGTAATTTTGGATGTACTTTATTACACTGCTGGAATTGGTTTTTTGAATGATTATATACCCTTTTTATCCCCAAATTAAATCAATTCTCAATCCGGGAATTTTGAAAGATGCAGGGTGAGTCAAATAACATCTCATAAAAGAATTTTCCTAATTTCCATTCAGGGGGACCAGCAGTCTTTGTTAGCATGAAGCTATTTAGCAAAGGCTGAAGGGGCTTGAGAGTGAGTGAGCTTTTTATACCAACACAAATTACAGTTGCATTTGGTAGGTCTTATCGTTGGTAATAACTTCATTGTATTTGATAGGCATTTAAAACAGATGTGATTTTTGTTATGCTCTTTTTTGAAGGAATGTTTGAAGGAAGTGTGGATGCTTACTTAGCCTTCCATTTCTAAGCTTCCAGCACCTAGCAGTGCCCAGCACACACTAGGAACTCAAGAAACGCTTACTCTGTCGAACTGAAATAATGAAGGTTTTTATATATTTAAAAGACAGACACACACAAGAGAGGTTTTACTTTATAAAGTCCATATCATAAAGCAGAACAAGGACCATGGATGAAGGTTGGTTGGAAGGTAGATCTGACATGATCTAAAGTTCGGCCACTAGGATATCAGATGGGCTGCTTCAGAAGTGAAAGAGACCCCACCTCAGTGTGCCCAAGAGAATCTGGGGGGTTACCTGAAGAGCACATTTAAAGGGAAGATTTCGTGCATCACAGGTTGTCTCTAACTTCAGACCTGTCCCCGCTCTGAGATTCCATGATTCTGTCAACTTGAGAAGGTAAGTGAGCTTTTAAATACTGAGATAGTAGTTTTGATTCTGCTCACTGCCTTAGTTTCCCGTGGAAAAAATGAGAGGACTAGTTCACGTGATCACTATTAGTTTTCTAGTTCTAAGGTCTCCTGATCCTACAATCTGCTATATATGATGATGTTGTACAATCAAATTTCATATCAGTTCACCAAATATTCAGCTTACAACTATGTACTAGGTACCACGCAAGGCAATGAGACTGTGAATTCAGTCAATCTCTTCAGGCTTTCAGTCTGAGAACAGCAAATAACTGGTTAATGGGAATGTGTCCTCAATTTGGTTTTAACACTGTCTGTGGAAAACAGAAATGAGTACATTCCAAAATGCACACTTTCTGTGACTGGAAGGGCTCAGATGTTCCTTGCCAATTGATGTCACCAAATAGTTAATTGTCTGCTTGACGTGCATTTCTTCCTGAAGAATGCCTTCTGATGGAAGTGTAAAAACTTAAAATTCGCAGAAGCCTCTTCAACTGCATGACTGCATGGGCGTGAAGACGTGTTACATGCATCTCAATAATTATTCAAAGGCATAACAAACTAAACCTCAAGGAATAAGCGGAAAGGCATCTCTGTAAGAAATTGTTGAGAAACGGCATGGTGACTGATTTCAGCTTCCTACTGAAATGAGTAAAGTCCAGTATTCTTTAATTTTTAAAAGTCAGACCAATAGTGGTTACATGCAAAGAGAATCATCAAGAATCTCCCCTTCTAATGCATTTCTTTTCTGTTGCAAAGTTGATATAGAATTTCAACTAGCCAAAATTAAGATAATGAAATTTTGTATTTACTCAAATTAAGTTTTCAGAATACCACTGGTCTTCTCCACCATCCCATCTCTGTTGTTATTCAGTCTGAGTACTGTTTATTGAATGCAGTCATGGGGTGGAAAGTAAACAAACCGAGAAGATGCAGGTGTGTGATGTGATGAAATCTGATAAAGCCCACAGTCCTGAAGGAAAATAAACAGGAGCCATTGATTTAAATGAACTTAAATGTTGTCCATAACCCTCAGGTCGTGATCCTTCCTTTCCCCCCTTCCTTTATCTTCTACATAATACGCATTTAGGCGACACATAAACATTTGGACTTACTGGTGAATTTGGGGTAATTCCTCAAAAACTTAATAGATCTTAATCACCACAGAAAATCCAAAATTAATAATGCCAAGGGCAATGCCTCATTAAACAGTATCAATAAGAAACATTTGTTAAAGCTTGCCATCTATGACAGAATACTGACCCATGAAGCTGTTTTATATTACTAATAATTTTTAAAAGGCACCTTTAAGAAAGCATTGTGGCTAAATGAAATGAAACAAGCTTGATCATTGCATATATGATCACTCTAAGGGAAGCACACCTCATTTAATATGAACTTCTTACAGTTGAAACCAAATTTACCTAAATTTATAGCAATTATTTATAACTTTCTATTTCCTACTCTTCAACATAATAGTTGCTTTGAAATTTCTCAAAGCCATTTTTACTTGGTTTGCTGTGATATCTCTGAGTGAATAATCTTTTGTCATGTGTTCTGCAAAATTCATTACCACACATTTTTTTTAAGTTTATTTATTTATTTTGAGAGAGAGCAGGGTAGATGTAGAGAGAAAGAGGAAAAGAGACAGAATCCCAAGCCAGCTCCCCATTGTCAGCGCAGAGCCTGATGTGGGGCTCAACGCTCAAACGTGAGATCGTGAGGTCAAAAGTCAGATGCTTAACCAACTGAACCACCCAGGTTCTCCTCATTACCACACATTTTAAAAAAACTGGATTCCAATTTTATATGGCATCAGGTAGTAGTACCTGATATAGTCATTTTTCATTTCTATTAATATATCTATTACATTTCTCAAATCGGCACCCCATGGAATACTACAGGATGGGGACGAGTGTTATAGAGTTGTCTCTAGGATGTCTGTGCACCTATAACGTGGTAAGAGGAGTAAAGGAGTGTATAGTGTGAGATTTTCTATGCTTCTTTAACCACGGCTCTTTGTTGTTGTTGTAGTCACTTAGTAACACCTCTAGAAACAAGATTTTAAGTAACAATATTTAGGAATGATTGAAGAGCAAATATACAGGAAAAGCTAACATAATACCAAAAACTAGCATAACACAAATATTTACCAGTCTTCTTTCTCCTCTTTAAGACTCATGTTTTTCAGTGTTGCATTCTTAAATCTAGGAGAGGAAGGCTAAAATGGTGGAGCAGGAGGACCAAAGCTCACCTCATCCCATGAATACAATGTAAATAACAGAAAAAGGGACCTGAAGACTTGCAGAACAAACTCTACAACTAAAGGTAGAGAAAAGGTCACATCCAGGAAGGTAGGAAGGGCGGAGGTGCAGTGGGAGGTTAAAATGGACTGTTGGACTGTCTGCAGGAGGGAGGGACCTGCGGGTGCAGAGAAGGGAGAGAAAGGGGCTATCACAATGGGGACCCTGCATGGAGAACACGAATCCCCACAACATTTGGCTTTGGAAACTAGATAAGCTGGAATTTCATGAGTTCTTATAAGCAGCAGGACTTAAAGCCTGGAATTTTAAAAATCAGCAGGTTTGGTTCTGGGAGAGCCAGAAGGGCAACAGGAAACTGAGTCCCTGTCCTTGAGAGACAGCACAACAAACAGCCCGCAGAGATACAAGCATAGAAGTAGCAGTTTGAAAAATGCCTGGGGCATACAGGAGGGAGATTTATTTACTAATCTCAGAGCATGTCCTGGAGGGACAGAGATCACTGGGAGACTCCTCCAGGAACAAAGGAGCTGGCAAGCACCAAGTCTCTCCCCCACCCCCAGCATAAACACATGGCCATCTGCTGGGAACAGCACAGCACTAACATTCACTATCTGACTTGCTTACACCACCCTTGCTTCCCCCACCCCCTTCCTCTGGCCCTGAGGATCCACCCCCTCCAGCCAGGTTTGTCACAGTCCCAGCACTGCAGACCCCCTCCCATAGAAGACTGGCACAAACCTCGCAAATACCTCTCTCCTGACCCACGCATTTTTCAGGGCCTTGGTCCTGGTGATGGTGGGTCCCTCTTGGGGAGGACCAGCACACGCTTTGTTAAAACTGCGTGCCCTGAGCAAGCATGCTTAGCAAATGGGCCAGGGCTGATCATCTCCACAGCGGCAGCACATCCCCTCTCAGAGCACAAAACTTGTGGGAGGTACACCCCCATCCCTCAGCACAATTCAAATTTGCCCTGTCTAATACACTCTTGACTGGAGCCCATTCAAACTGGGGCCACAGGCCTGGCAGTGTGAAAGCAGCCCCAACAGGGACCAGAGCCACTCCAAAGTGACTTCTGCTCTGGGGAGAGGGAAAGATAAACACACACACCAGTCACACTGCTGTCCCAACAGTGGACTTGGGACAGACAATTGGTCTGATTGAAGGCCCCGCCCACCAATGAAAACTTCTCAGGGGACAAAACAAGAAAAGCACCCTGCAGTTGGTGCTACTCTATCTCTGGCAAATGCCTGGTTTGACTAAACTCAAGCCCAAGAAGCCCCAGACTGGTCCACTAACACAACAGGGACCAAACCCTGTCCACAACAGGCAAAGAGAGCCACTGAAGACAACTAGCCTGATGGAAAAAGCAGCTCAGCCACAATAGAAGGATACACACAACACACATTCTTGAAGTGCCAGGTTCCAGTAAATAGGGGACACAGCACCACAGGGCACTACAGGACCTCTTTTTCATAAGGCCACTCATTTCAAAAGCAAGAGAAATAATTGACTTTCCTAATATATAGGAACAGACACAGAAAGTTAGACAAAATGAAACAGAGATAAGTGATAGGTCTGATAGAGAAATAAAGTAATGATCATAAAGATACTCATGGGACTTGAGAAAAGAGTGGAGGACTTCAATGAGATCCTTAACAAAGAGATAAAAAGGAACCAATCAGAGATGAAGAACACAAATGAAATTTAAAATACACTAGATGGAATAAATAGCAGAATAGAGGAATCAGAAGAACAAATCAGTGACCTGGAGGAAAGAATAATGGAAAGTAATCAAGCTGAGCAGATGAGAGAAAACAAATTATACAAAATGAAAATAGACTTAGGGAATTCAGTGACACCATCAAGTGTAATAATATTTCCATTATAGAGATCCCAAGAAGAGACAGAGATAGAAAAGGAGGCAGATAAATTTATTTGAAGAAATAATAGCTGAAAAGTTTCCAAATCTGAAGAAATAAACAGAAATCCAGATCCAGGAGGCATAGAGATTCCCCAACAAAATCAACCAAAGGAGGTCAATACCAAGACACATACTAATTAAAATGGCAAAAAGTAGTGAAAAAGAGAGAACTTTATTTGATTTAAATTTTTTAAAATATTGATTTATTTTTGAGAGAGAGAGAGCACAAGCGTGGGAGGGACACAAAGAAAGGGAGACACAGAATCCGAGGCAGGCTCCAGGCTCCGAGCTGTGAGAACACAGCCCACTGCAGGGCTCAAACACAAACTGTGAAATCATAAAGTGAGCCAAAGTTGGACACTTTACGACTGAGCCATTCAGATGCCCCAAAATATATAGAGAGAAATTTAAACAAAGCAAGAGAAAAGAAGACATACGAGGGAAATCCCATAAAGCTATCAATTGATTTTGCAGCACACACTTTGCAGACCAGAAGGGAGTGGCATGATATATTCAAAGTGCTGAAAGGAAAAAATCTGCAGCCAAGAATACTCTATCTAGCAAGACTATCATTCAAAATGGAAGGAGAGATAAAACTTTTTTGGACAAACAAAAGTTAAGAGAATTTGTTACTATTAAAGCAGCCCACAAGAAATGTTAAGGGGGACTCTTTCAGTGGAAAGAAAAGACCATAAGTAAAAGTAAGAAAAGTAGGAAGCACAAAAGCAGTAAAAAATAAGTATATTTATAAAAAATCACTCATGACAGTCACAAAATAAAAGGATGTAAAGTATAACACTGCATACCTAAAACATGGAGAGGAGAGGAGAAAAGAATGGGTTAAGTTCCAAAGTTAAGTGACCATCCACCTAATATAGATGGCTATATGCAGAACATGTTATATACAAACCAAACGGTGACCATAAATCAAAAACAAGCAATAGGTATGGAAAAAAATAAAGAGAAAGGAATCCAAGTATATTACTAAAGAAAGCCAACTTGTGAGAGAAGAGAGCAAGGGAATAAAGGAACAGAGAAGAACTACAAAAACAAATATAAACAAGTAACAAAAAGGCAACAAGTATATTCTTATCAATATACTTTAGATACAAATGGACCAAACACTCCAATTAAAAGACAGAATGGATAAAAAAACAAGACCCATGCATATGCTGCCTGCAAGAGACTCATTTCAGACTAAAGACACGTGCAGTCTAAGTGAGGGGATGGAGAAATATTTATCACGCAAATAAATTTGAAAAGAAAGCCAGGGTAGAAAATCTTATTTGGACAAAATAGACTTTAAACAAAGACTATAACAAAAGACAAAAGATGCTATATAATCCTCAAGAGGACAATTTAACAAGAAGAAATAATAATTGTAAATGTTTATGCACCCAACATGAAGCACCCAAATACATAAAACAGTTAATAACAAACATAAAGGAACTAATTGATAGTAATATAATAATAGTAAGGGACTTTAACATCCCACTTATATCTGTGGACAGGTCATCTGAACAGAAAATCAACAAGGAAATGGTGTGGGTTTTTTTTTTTATGTTTATGTATTTTTGAGACAGAGAAAGACAGAGAATGATTGGGGAAGGGCAGACAGAGAGGGAGACACAGAATCCAAAGCAGGCTCCAGGTTCTGAGCTGTCAGCATAGAGCCCGACATGGGGCTTGAACTCATGAACCATGAGATCATGACCTGAGTGGAAGCGACTGAGCCACCCAGGTGCCCCAGGAGATGGTGGTTTTGAATGACATATTGGACCAGATGGACAGATATATTCAGAATACTCCATCCTAAAGTAGCAGAATACACATTCTTTTCAAGTGCACCTGGAAGAATCCCCAGAATTGATCACATATTAGGTCACAAGGCAAGTCTCAACAGATTCAAAAAGATTGAAGTCATTCCATGCATCTTTTCTGATTATAACACTATGGAGCTAGAAATCAACCACAAGAAAAAATCTGGAAAGAGTACAAATAATGGAGGTTAAATAACATGCTATTAAACAATGAATGGGTCAACCAAGAAATCAAAGAAGAAATCAAATATTAATGGAGAAAAATGAAAATACAATGTCCAAAATCATTGGAGTGTAGCAAAATCTGTTCTAAGAGGGAAATTTATAGCAATACAGGCTTATCTCAAGAAGCAAGAAAAATCCTAAATAAACAACTTAACCTTACACCTAAAGGAGCAAGAACATGAACAAACAAAACCCAAAAAAAGAGGAAGGAAGGAAATAATAAAGATTAGAACAGAAATAAATTAAATATATAGTAAAAAACAAAAGATTAATGAAACCAGGAGCTGGTCCTCAGAAAAGAGCAACAACATTGATAAACTTCTAGCTACACTCATCAAAAAAAAAAAAAAAAAATTAAAGAGAGAGAGACAATAATCAAATAAACAAAATCAGAAATGAAATAGGAGAAATAACAACTGAGACTGAAGAAATACAAAGGATGGATTGTAATTGTGAGAGAATACTATAAAAATTTATATATAAATTATACACCTAAATAAATAGGATAAATTCCTAGAAACATATAACCTATCAAAACTGAAATAGAAAGAAATAGAAAATTTAAATAGACCAATTATTAGAAATGAAATTGAGTCAGTAATCAAAAAACTCCCAACTAACAAAAGTCCAGAAACAGACAGTTTCATGGGTGAATTCTACCAAACATTTAAAGAAAAGTTAATACTTACTCTTCTCAAACTTTTCCAAAAAATAAAAGAGGAAGAAAAACTTCCACATTCATTCTATGAGGCCAGAATTACCCTGATACTAAAACCAAATAAAAACAGTGCCAAAAAAGAAAACTACAAAGCAATATCTTTGATAAACATAGATGCCAAAATCCTCAACAAAATATTGCAAACTGAATCCAACAATACATTAAATAAGTCATTCACTACAATCAATTTGGATTTATTCCTAGGATGCAAAGGTGATTCAATATTCACAAATCTATCAATGTGATACATCACATTAATAAAAGAAAGGGTAAAACCTATACGATCATTTCAATAGATGCAGAAAAAAACTTTTGACAAAGTACAACATCCATTCATGGTAAAAACCCTCAACAAAGTAGGTTTAGAGGGAAGATACACCAACATAATAAAAGCCTTATATGAACAACCCACAGTTAATATAGTCAATAGAGAAAAACTGAGAGTTTTCCCTCTAATGTCAGGAATAAGACAAAAATGTCCACTCTTACCACTTTTACTCAACATAATCCTGGAAATCCTAGCCACAGCACTCAGACAACAAAAAGAAATGAAACACATCCAAGTTGGTAAGGTAGAATAAAATTGTCACTATTTGCGGATAACATAATACTACATATAGAAAACCCAAAAGATTTCATCAAAAAACTGCTAGAACTGATAAATGAATTCAGTAAAGTCGTAGGATACAAAAACAATCTACAGAAATATGTTGCATTTCTATACACTAGTAATGAAGCAGAAAGACAAATCAAGAAAACAATCTCATTTACAACTGCACCAAAAATAATAAAATACCAGGGTGCCTGGGTGGCTTAGTCGGTTAAGCATCTGGCTTCAGTTCAGTTCATGATCTCATGGTTCATGAGTTCGAGCCCCACGTAGGGCTCTATACTGACAGCTCAGAGCCTGGAGCCTGCTTCAGATTCTGTGTTTCCCTGTCTCTCTCTTCCTGCCCCTCCCCTGCCCGTGCTCTGTCTTTCTGTGTCTCCCCAAAATAAATACATGTTAAAAAATTATATATATATATATATATATATATATATATATATATATATATGTTACCTAAGAATAAACTTAACCAAGGAGGTGAAAGACCTGTACTCTGAAAACTATAAAACACTGATGAATGAAATTGAAGAGGACACAAACAAATGGAAAGATATTCCATGCTCATGGATTAGAAGCACAAATATTTTTAGAATGTCCATACTATCCAAAGCAAACTACAGAATAAATGCAATCCCTAGCAAAACACCAACAGCATTTTTCACAGAGCTAGAATAAACACTCCCAAAATATGTATAGAACCACAAAAGACCCTGAATAGCCAAAGCAATCTTGAAAAAGAGAAAACCAGAGGTCTTGCAGTTCCAGACTTCAAGTTATGCTACAATGCTCTAGTAATCAAAACAGGATAGTACTGGCACGAAAATAGACACATAGATCAATGGAACAGAATAGAAAACCCAGAAATAAATTCACAATTATATGGTCAATTACTCTTTGACAAAGGAGGTAAGAATATTTAATGGGACAAAGTCTCTTCAACAAATGGTGCTGGGTAAACTGGACAGCAACGTGCAAAAGAATGAAACTGGACCACTTTGATACACCACACACAAAAATAAACTAAAAATGGACTAAGGACCTAAATGTGAGACTTGAAACCATAAAAATCCTAGAAGACAACACCAGCAGTAGATTCTCTGACATCAGCCTCAACAACATCATTTTAGTTCTTTCTTCAGAGGCAAGGAAAACAAAAGCCAAAATAAACCATTGGGACTTCATTAAAATAAAAAGCTTCTGCACAGAAAATAAAACAATAATAAAAAAACCCTAAAACACAACCTACTAAATGGGAGAAGATATTTGCAAAATGATATATCCAATGAAGGGTTAGTATCCAAAATATATAAAGAACTTATACAAATGAACACACACACACACACACACACACACACACACAAAATAATCCAATTACAAATGGGCAGAAGACATGAACAGACATTTCTCCAACAGACATTTCTCCAAAGAAGATATACAGATGGCCAACAGACACATGAAAAGATGTTCAGCATCACTCATAATCAAAGAAATGCAATTCCAAACCACAATGAGTTATCACCTCACACTTATCAGGACGGATAAAATGAAAAACTCAAGAAACAAGTGTTGGCGAGGATGTGGAGAAAAAGGAAACTTCATGCACTGTTAGTGAAAATGCAAACTCTTGCAGCCACTGTGAAAGACAGTGTCGAGGTTCCTCAACAAATTAAAAATAGAACTACCATATGATCGAGTAACTCCACTTCTCTGTATTTACTGAAAGACTATGAAAATGCTAATTCAAAGGGATATATGCACCCCTATGTTTATTGAAGCATTACTCACAGTTGTCAAATTATGGCAACAGCCCAAGTGTCCATCCATAGATGAATGGCTAAAGATGTGGTGTATACATACAACGGAATATTATTTGGCCCTAAGAAAGAATGAAATCTTGCCAGTTGCAGCAACATAGATGGATCTAGAGTATAATGCTAAGCAAAATAAGCCAGTCAGAGAAGGACAAATACCATATGATTTCACTCACATGTGGAATTTAAGAAACAAGACAAATGAACAAAGGGGGAAAAGAGACAAACCCAAAAAAAAAAAAAAACCCCAAAAAACAGACTCTTAACCATAGAGAACAAACAGATGGTTACCAGAGGGGAGGTTGGTGGGGGATGGGTGAAATAGGTGATGAATATTGAGGAGTGCACTTGTGATGAGTGCCGGGTGATCTATGGAACTGTTGAATCACTGTGTTATACGCCTGAATCTAACGTAACACTGTATGTTAACTACACTAGAAGTTAAAAAGAAAAAAAAAAAAGCAACCTACCAAATGGGAAGAAATATTTGCAAATCATATATCTGATAAGGGGTCCATATCCAAAATATATGAAGAACTCATACAACTCAATAGCAACAAACAAAAAATCTGTTAGAAAATGAGCAGATTTGAATAGGAATTTTTCCAAATAAGACAAACTGATGTCCATCGTGTATGTGAAAAGATACTCAACATCACTAATCATCAGGGAAATGCAAATCAAAGCCACAATGAGTTAGTTACATCACCTCACACCTGTTAGAATGCCTATTATCAAAAAATAAAAAACAAAACAACAAGAATAAGTGTTAGTAAAAGATGGAGAAAAGAAACCTCTTGCACACGGTTGGTGGGAATGTAAACTGGTGCAGCCTCTATGGAAAACAGTATGGAGATTTCTTAAAAAAATTAAAAATAGAACCATCATATAATACAGCAATTCCATTTCTGGGTATATGTAGAACTAAAAGGAAAGCCCTAATTCTGCCTACCATTTATTCATTTCCTAGGGTATTCTCAGTTGAATGCCCCGGTTTTATTTTTTATTTTCAGTTGTTTGGCATTATTGCTGAAAACATATCATGCCTTGTCATCTTGTTTTGCTGTCCCATTATTGTTTTGTGTTACTCCTTCTCAATGTGGGTTTGGCATAAAGGGAGAATCACATAGTAGAACACAGGCGTAGGTCCTATAAACTTGTGGCTCAAGGCAGCCTCACAGAGCGGAGAGTTTGTAATTTAGCATTCTGACATCCACTTGGGCAAACACTGATGTGAATCATCAGTAAAACCAAATGATATGAAAAAGGAAAGAAAGAAAGAAAGAAATCCAATTCTCAACTTTCCCTTTTCCCCTAAATTCTATACCTCATTGCATCACTCCAAATCTCTAACCTGCCCCACCCAACCCACCCTCCATTATCTCTCTCAGATATTTTTCCCTTTTAGGCATTTACAAACCCAGAAATGTTGAGTGATCAACCCCATTTACATCTTCATCTATTTCACCCTCCAGCCAATCCAAGGGGATTTTTCTTGGACTTGATCTTCCTTTAAAGATGGAGGGGAGAGGAATTGCAGATATGAATCCAATGGGGAGATTCCCTGGAGGAAGGGGGATTGACTGGGTTCTTTTCTTTTCTTTTCTTTTTTTGTTTATATACTCACCTAGGAAAAATGAAAAATGGAGGTATACCCTTTACCTATTATTGCCACCCCATTCTTCTTAGGAAGAAGTAGCCCAATTTTTGTGTCAAAGGAATAGTTGTATTTTTAGGGTGAGTTGCAAGTAGAGTTTCTTGTAACATCACATCCTCTCTTTGAGGACTAGGCTAGTTGGAGGCCATTGAGAGAAAATCAGCGTGTTTGGTCTAGATAGGGTAGGTGGGAAGGGGCCAGACCCATCGGGTATTTTAGAGGTAATGCAGGGGGCAGGGGGTGCTCAGAGGAAGCCCGCCTGAGAAGCTGAACACTACCCACATTGGCTAGTACCATCAATAGTCCACACAACACTTTCTTTAAAAAACTGAGGGACAGGGACTCTTTCCTCAAGACAATATCTCCATCTGTCAGAAAATTATGATCGTATACAAATTCTGTTACAACAAGAGACTTCACTACCGTCTGCTGAAAAATTGTTGTGATAAATGTGTATCTATGATGCCACCAACGAGTATGGTGCCCCCTTGGTCATGCTACCCAAATGGCACAACCGTTCTACCCTTGGAAGATGTAACGAGAGCCTCTGTGCTGTGCCATTATTAGTGGGTAGCACCTTGATGGCAGAATTAGGAGCATAACTAGTGTGAGAGGACGTCACGCAGCAGCAGAAGCGATGTTTAAAATGGTAGCAACCAAAAACCAAAGAAGAGGCCCTCCTCTAAAGTTCTAGAGAAAACCTCAGGATACGTGTGCAGGACACTGAGGAGAAGTTTTCTCTGATAGCAAGATAAGAAGGTTCAACTGAGAAAAGGAATTGGTGGCCTGCCTGTGTTTTGCTTCTAAAAGAATAGGGGAGACACTATCAACCTCCTAATCCTAACAGAGTTTTCAGCTCATACCCCAGGAATGTACAATACAACTGGCCGCCATTATTCCATCAGTTGGTGCTAGAATACTGTCTATAGAGGGAGAGGCTACTGTCATGGGGTGGTCTTTAGAATCAGATTCCTAGTTCGAGTAATGGCTCCACTACTCGCCACAGGGAGCTTAACTATCTGCGCCTCAGTTTCTTCATCTACAAAATGAGGATAATGCTATAATCTACTGTATAGGGGTAGTCTGAGGATAAGATGAGGTTTTCAGGAAGTATATGCAATACCTAGAACATGGCCTGACGCACAGTATTGTTGACTCTTACTCTTCCTTTCCCTGACTACCTCAATTGCAAGCACTTCCATGTACAACGGAAGACTGAAGCTCCCAGCAAAATATAAGGTATAAAGTTAGGGGTGTGGGTGGATGGGGTGGGAGACATGGGCATGGAGGTGGGGGGAGTGGTTAGTGCCTCCTGCCAGGTGTAGTCCCCACAGTACAGTGCAGAGGGCAAAGGCAGAAAGAGAAAATGGTACTGTAGGTGCTATCGATTGAAATATTTCCAATATTTGGTCCGTTGCTTCAGAAAATGGGAGTGAGGAGCAATTGATTCTACCCAGAAGAGCGTAACTATCTTTCACACATGCCCAAGAGCAAATAAGCATCGTGAAAGCTGGGCATTTTATCCCGCCCTCTGATGGAAAGTTTAGAAGGGCATTTTCGTGGGACCAAAATGAACAAGGGACAACACTGGGAAAAAATAAGTATCTAGTCTTTAGCAAAGATGACATCTCATTTTAGAATCACTGGAGAGGTGGCATAGCAAGAACTTATTGAAACACTTCCTAAGCAGCAGACGTCGTGCTAAAGCCTTCATGGGGATTATTGCACCGAATTTTCACCACAGCCTTCGAGGTTGATATCCTTGCTGTCCAATGTCACACGGTAATACGTAAGTGGAGAAGCTGGTTTAAGATTTACTAGCAGAAAATGAAAAGGGCATATCGTTTTTTATTTCCACACCAGTCAAGTCTTTATGTCTTTTAACCTGTTTCTTATAAATGAGGCTTAAAGGTTTCGTTACTACTGTAGTTCTTGTAAAATGCGACTTTTCTCTTAGCTTTTTATTTCCAACCAAGCTGTACCTCTACCAAAAATTTTCCCAATCCCTGTCTTATTTTTGCATTTTCTGGCTTTTTCCCTACTTCAAATTTCTTATGAAGCTTGGAGCATAGTTTTTTGGGCTATAAGCCAAAAAAAATATGAGCAATTTCTTTCTTTTCCTTCTTCAAACATCTCTGGAAACTGGTGAGGGTTAGTTTAAAAATTTCCTCTCCTAATTATGTTCAAATTTCTGTATTTTGCTATTTTGCCTGTATAACCTCATTAGGAAAGGGGGCTTGAAAATTGATAGTCAAAATCAGTTTTTTCTTACATAATTAAGATAAAAATGAAGTTTACAATGCAGATATCTTTATAGCGTGTTGTTTTTATTAATAAATCTTTCCATTCCATAGGACCTGCCTAAAATTCCAAAGGAGTAATTTCCTCTAAACATATTTAAAAACTAATGTTCCATCTTCTGTCCAAGTGATCCATACAGAATCCCGTATTCAAATATTAGTTTTATAACAGTAGAGCCAGCACTGTTCAGGTTTCTAACCTTGGGATCCTATTTTGTTCCTTCTATCATTACATGCAATCATTATAAAATCCTGCTATCTCTTCATTCCTATCTCTTGGTTTTACATTTCATGCCCACTGCCACAGCCGTTATTACTGCCCATGCTTCAATCACTGCGGACCCCCTGTG
The DNA here is from genome assembly GCF_024362965.1 of Panthera pardus. Classification (NCBI taxonomy): domain Eukaryota; kingdom Metazoa; phylum Chordata; class Mammalia; order Carnivora; family Felidae; genus Panthera; species Panthera pardus. The sequence continues at coordinate 21,438,993 of NW_026527002.1, forward strand.
ACCACACACACACACACACACACACACACACACATGCAGTCTCTCGGCCAGTCTTCCTGCTTCTTCTACTCTCGGTCTCCATTTCTTGTTCATACAGCCCCAGGCTTGGTCACCCTTGATACATCAAGACCTGGCATTCCACAAATGGATTGATATTCAGCTGTAGGACAGAGGCATTCTTTTTAAAATTAAAGTAAACAGTTTAGGGGTGCCCAGGTGGCTCAGTCAGTTAAGTGTCAGACTTTGGCTCTGGTCACGATCTCGTGGTTTCTGAGTTCAAGCCCTGCGTCGGTCTCTGTGCTGACAGCTCAGAGCCTGGAGCCTGCTTCGGATTCTGAGTTTCCTGCTCTCTCTGCCTCTCCCCAACTCCCCCTCTCTCTGTCTCTGTCTCTGTCTCTCTCTCTGTCTCTCTCTCAAAAATAAACATTAAAAAATTTTTTTTAAAGTGGACAGTTTACGTATCTGTTGTATTTATTAGATATCAGTAGAGCTGACACTGTGAGTGGCTGGTTGACTTTCAAGTTTTATACAAAATCTGCAGTGAGGGGCTAGGAGGTCCTCCGTGAACAGGCTGGGAGAGCTAGAGGGGAATGAGGTATGAGGCCAGGTTCTCGTTCCTTTACTGGCCATTCTAGTCTCTCTTCTCCTTTCTTCTCTGCCTTTCTCTTCTACTTACGCTCCTCTCCTGCTTTCCTCTTCAGCTTCTCTTTCTACTTCTTTTATTCTTTTTTCCTTCTTTCCTTTCCCTTTTTCTCTTTTTCCTTCCTTCAAATGACAATGGGAGTTCACTCCTCCCGGGGGCTCTGCAGATTGTGCAAGTGTCCAGCACCAGGGGCTACGTCTGTGTGAATGTGACTCATTGCAGTTGAGTAGTACCCAACCTGAACAGCCTTATGCTGGTCTGCAAATAAACTTTAACCGGCTGGATTGTTTATATTGACACATCGTGGATAACGTCAACATGGAACTGAAGATGTTGGGAAACATGAAAACATTTCTCATTCCTGAAGCACACCATCATCTATTTATTTATATTTATCAACCACCAACAGGGTGCAAGACATCATGTTATGGGGCTGGGGATACAATAGTGAACCAACAAAAATTCCTGACACATGACACCGAATGAATGAATGAATGAATGAATCAGACTGTAACAAGTATCATGGAAAAAAGTCAGATGTGGAGGTGGGGTAGAGAGTATGTATGTTCTTGGGTTGGTGGAGAGTGATTCAATTTAAAAGGGACAGAGATGGCCTCACTGAGAAAATGATACCGGAGCATTACCTGAGAATGGAGAAGGGACACAGGTGTCTGGGAGAAGAGCACCCTGAGCAGAGGAACAAAGGCCCCAGGCAAGAGTAAGCCTGATGCTGTGTTTGGTGGAGTGGTGGTCCCTAAGTGGGACTGCAAAAGCAACCTCAAAAGGCATGTGAGCTGCTTGTCCTTAAGATACTGATCCACGAGGTGGTGATATTCTTGCTAGCAACTTCCCTCTATTCTGGCTTTTGCTACTGCTTTCTTTGGGCCAGCCCTGGGACTTTGCTAGCTGTTTTAGTGGTAAATAAAAGTTTTTGGCCAAGTTGCCAAGGGGATAATGGGTAACATTGAACCTAGTGCCTCAAAATGCTTTGCCGCTCAAGTAGGTCAGCAGCGGTCTTACTCATTTAATTCAGTTATTCAAATGGTGAATCCAATGGCAAATATTTATCGGGTTGCTACTGTGTGCCAGGAAAAGTGCTAGGTTTCAGGGATAGAGTGGTGCATGACATAAAACCACTGCTTTTCTTGGGGGTCTGACAATAAAATCATGGTGATGGGAGAACAATAATAATGGATTCCTAATAGCACTAGGATGAAAATAAACAGGGTTTGTTGATAATATAAAATGAGGGGAGCCTAGTGAAGGGCGTAAAGAGAAGATGGTCAGAGAATGCTTCTCTTTAATTAAGCTTTCTTGCTTAAGCCCTTGAAGCCATTAAGTCATCTACATGAAGGCATTTAAGTCACATCCTCAAAAGTGAGAGGGGGTTCCTGCCCTGTGAAGAGGGGAGTGGAGAACCTTTCAGGCACAGCTTCCCGGGGCAGGACTGAGCAGGGCATGCCCATGTGATGGGAATGGACAGGGGGTGTCAGCAACCAGAGCTTGCTAATCAAGGGGGGAGAGCTGATGAGATGAGGTTAGAAAGCTTGACCGGGCCGGCCCTGGAACGCACAAAACTTGTGGGGCATGGAAAGGGGCTTGGGTTTTTTTCCCCATTTAACTGGCAGCCATTGAAGACTTCTGAGAAGGGAGGAACACCATCACATCTACCTGTCTCAAAATTACTGTCAGTGCTGTCTGAGGGTGGGCTGGTGGGGAGCACCAGTTGGAATGGGTTAGGAGGCTGGGTGGTTATCTGATGAGAGGTGCTGGAGGAGTGGAAAAGGGGAAAGTGGGCGTGCTTCAGACATACGAGGGCAGAGCAGAAAGGACCTGCTGATGGATTGAACACAGAGCCAGTGAGGCAAAGGGAAGAGGCAAAGGTCACTCCCCAGGTTTCTGAAGAGTATTGTCCGTTACTAAAAGGGGTAATATTTGGAGTGAAGGGAACAGGTTTGGGAGTTCCCTGTGGATTTGCCCCATAGATACCAACCACAAAATATAAGCTTTATTCAGGACTTTGGGTAACGCTTCTGCTGTAGAAAGGGGGAACCATTCATATACCTCTGTGAACTGGCTTGTGGGGGCTGGGTCCTCAAGGCCACCCACATACATCTGTCCAGGCAGGACCTGTCCCACAGGCCCAGGCCACCGGACCGAATGGGCAGGAAGAGAGGGTGCAGGTAAGTGGGCCCCGTCTCAAGCATGCAAAAGTGTGAGGTGTGGTGGAGAGGGTCTGCCTCTGGTTTTGAGGCAAAATAACCCACTTAGATTTACAAGGACCTCACAGTCAAGTTTCACCGCAATATTGGCTCCTCACTCAATATCGGGCTGCAGTGGAAGCCCCTCTTACACGGAGAACTGAAAAGCAGGTATTCGGGGATTCCTCCAATAGAACTCATCGGTCCAAATCTAAAGAATGAACAAACTACTCATGGATGGCCAGTAGGATAGGACAGGCCACAATATTATGTACAAATTCCGCTAACTGGCACTAATTTGTGAATGGTTAGGAAATGTCAACAGTGAATACCAGGCCTAAATATCTGTGGGTGGATGACGACACTTAATGAAGCAAACAGTCCCCTGATCACCATTATTATTATTGGATAGGGTGGCTTTTAGCGTTTATTATTCACAATTGATGTTGGCAGTACATAAAGAAAAAATGTGCTGACTAGGAAATTTTTTTAATTAATTTACTCTGTTTTAATGGCTGCAACTCTCAAGAATGGCAAAAGTGCTTGGCTTCAATTACAGAATTATTTGTAAAGTATTAAATAAGCATTTAATAAATTGATTATAATAAAGGAGATTAAGTGAACCTCTACATTGAATATATATTGCATACATATGTGTTAAATAACATGCATACACGTTAAATAACATGAATTACTCTTTTCTAGTATTTGGGATGCCAAGATCAAGTTAACCGTATTCCCTCTTAAGTGCTCCTCAGCCCTAAGCACGTTAAATAGAGCTTGAAATTAAAATTGTTTTCCTATTTTAGGAACATATAGAGCTACTTTAAGTCAGGTAATGAGGCAAGCATAGTTATGTGGCAAAAATTTTTGCTTTCGTCAGTAAAATCATGACATTATTTAAAAATAATACTCAAATACCAACGGTTCTGAATTTACCTCGTGGACTGAATTCTGCCAAGGACTTTTGGGAGATGTAAAAATAGGACTTAATGGAAATCTTGCAAGCATCTGATAGGTACTTCCTGAATCCTAGGCTACCAAGATGGCCACTAGGCGGCGCTGGCTTCAGGGAGAATGAGAGACTGTAGGAGCCCTGGGTCCACCTGGGACGAGACAGGACCTAAGGAAAAGGCAACTCTTTAGTGGATCAGCTGGAGAGTGGGGTCAGAGAAGAGCCCCCAAAGAAGGCTGGTCTGTCCTATGAATAAATTTGTAGGCTGTTTTTTTAAACACTTTAAATGTAATTTCTATTTAGTTTTTAAATGGATATTTTATTCCATAACTCAAAAGCATGAAAAAGTTAATGGTTGTAGCCTCCCAATTCTTGCTTTTCTTCCTTACTTCAGCCCCAAACTACATTTCCCAGAAGACCCTTGGAGAAAAGTATGGCCACATACTTATGGTCCAATCAGTGACCTGTGGCAGGAGTGTTGGGTAGGAATATGGGAGGCCTACTGCAAAGGGAAGGACTTTTCCACCCTTCTGTGTCCTGCCAGGGGGCCTGATGGCAGGACCTGGAAAATGGTCACCACCTAAGGGTGGAGTAGGGAGGCTTTCCTTTTATTGATGAAATTCTGGATGGCCCTAACCTAATGGAGCTATAGCCTTAGCTCTGGCATGCCTACCTCTGGACTTCTTCCATATAAGCCCTGGTTACTTTTATTTTTCTGTTAAATACAGCCAAACCTAATTTGAATAGTGAAAAGCCTCCCTTTTACCAAGTTCCCAAACAACATGATTCTTTCCTTTTCAAAGATAATATACACAAGTGAGTGCACGTGTGTGTGTGTGTGTGTGTGTGTGCGTGTGTGTATGCATGCATGCACGTTCACATGCATATTTGTATCTTGGGAAGTAATTCATATGAATATCTGAAGAGCTTTCTCATTCTCGTTTGGGTTACAAAGATTTCAGTTGGGCTGATGAACTGTGAAGGATTGATGAACATTTAGATGGTTTCCAATCTTTAGCTATTCAAATAATGCTGCAATAAATAACTCTGTAGCTGTTCCATTTAGGTCCTCATTGTTTATTTGCAGGATAATTTCATGAAACTCAAAGTTCTAGGGGGAAAGACATTGTGCCTTTATAATTTTGTTAGCTGCCTTTTGTAGATATTATTCCAATTCATCTTTTAGTAGCAATGTCTGAGAGTACACTTTTCCTTGCAGCCCTCCTAACAGTGTTATCAAGGAAGTCTAAATTTATGTCCTTTCTGGAACTGCTCAGGAAAGAATGAAGGAAACAATGCGAGAATTGGGGAAAGAAGAAAGCACAGAGGCAGGAAGGATTAGGTTGAGATGCAAGGGTAAGGTTTACCTTTTTAAGTATCCGCATTGTATGGACAGGACATGCCATCAAGGGGTGATTGCAATAGGCAGACCCTTAGTTAATTCAATTTGGCTTTTTCAATGGAGAAGTTGTACGGATGAGCTTATAGAACTTAACCAGGGGGTTTAAAAGGCATGGTATAAATTGTGGTTTATGTGAAGTACCTACCAGCGCTTAGTCCTGTGACATGATTGAGTTGTATGTTTTTGTTGTCTAATCTCTTAAGGTGTGACAATTGCTTAGATCTGTGATTTGGAATTAAAGAGCAGCATTTCTCCGCGAGTCTTAGAGGATATCAGGCAGTATTTCCTGCATGCAGTGGGCTCAGGGAGAGCCAGTGTTGCACCGAGGAAGGCCTCACCCACTTTGTTGTAGGACAAGTTAGTTCTGGGCCAAATAATGCAATTGAGGTGCTAACCCAGGAGCTATGGCCTGTCCATACATCTCCCCTGGCTCTCATTGCAAGGCCTTCCCCTGGGGCTTAGCATTCTGGTGCTTCTCTGGACAAGGCTGCAAGAGACCTCACAGCAAAGACGAAGAAAAAGCAGGCTCAATAATAATGTCCACCATATAAGCATCAGCACTAACTGTGGGCCAGGAACGGTTCTAAGTCCTTATTGTATATTAACATACTGAGCCTCATCACGACCTTGGAAGTAGCACTAATTATTATCATCTCCATTTTATGGGGAACTATGGTACAAGGAGATGAAGTCAAGATCACATATCTATAGGGTGTAGAGCTAGGATTTGAGTCTAAGCTGTGAGGACCCAGAGTCTGTGTGTTAACCCCTCACTATGGCTCCCATCACCTTTTCTTAGAGTCCTCTTTTGCAGCTCTCTGCCCAGATTCATTGTTGGTTCTTTTTTTTTTTTTTAATTTTTTAAGTTTATTTATTTTGAGGGCGGGGGGAGGAGAGAGAGAGAGAGAGAGAGAGAGAGAGAGAGAGAGAATGCCAAGCAGGCTCTGCATCTGCATGGTCAGCAACTGACTGAGCCACCTAGGTGTCCCCACTGTTGGTTCTTAAAAGGCTCTGTGTAGGGACGCCTGGGTGTCTCAGTCAGTTAAGCATCCAACTCTTGGTTTTGGCTCAGGTCATGCTCTCACAGCTGGTGAGTTTGAGCTCCACATCGGGCTCTGTGCTGGCAGAGCAGAGCCTGCTTGGGATTCTCTCTCTCCCTTTCTCTCTGCCCTTCTCCTTCTCATGCTGACTCTCTCTTTCAAAATAAATAAGTAAACTTAAAAAAATAAAAGGCTCTTTGTATCTGGCATCTCTGGTATTGTCTGGTAACCACGCCCTTTTCACTCCAAAACCCAACAGCCTGAGGGGATGATTAATTAGCTTCTTTCACCGAGCTCAGAAGAGGAAGACCCAGGAGAACAAACAAAATGCCTGTGCAAGGCAGAGGAAAGAGAAAAAAAAACAGGCCCAAGAATGGATGGAGGGAAGAATCAGCAACTAACTGAAAGAGGAAGGAAAACAGAGCAATAGAAAATGAAGGAACAAAGTGAACTTTACTGTAATTACAGTTTCAGTCCTGGAAATAAGGGCAATAGAGGGCACTGCGAGCCTGCAAACTCAAGGAGCCACTCTCCACCACGGTGGGCAGGCCTATGTCCCCGCACCGTGACAGGGACAGTGTCTTAGTATCCGCAATGCCAAGTGTGGGAGTGGGCACTGAATAACTCCTCACTAAAAGCATGTGGGAGGAAGAATAGACATTTATGATAAGAACCCAGGAAATCCAGAGGAAGGGAGGATTAGACGATACCTGAATCTGGCATCCAGGACTAGGAAACCAAAGCAAATCATTGAAGAGCAGAGGTTGAAGGTTATACTTGGATTTAGAGACCCTATCAGGATGCTTTCGGAAACTGTAGGTTTCATCAGCTGCAACTCAAAAAGCCTTGAAGTTCAACACACACACAAAATATTTATCTCCACAGAGGAAGTCCTGAGATATGCAGCCCTGTGGGTCAATAAATTTAGGACCTCGGCCAAAAGAACCCATCCTTTTCCTTCACAGCTCTACTATTCTGAGGCTGACAGGGAGCCCGCTGTAGCATTCTAGGAATCACATTCATAAAAAGAACATCCAGAGACACAAAAGGAAAAATCCTTGCCCGTGGCCTTTTAACTAGTGTAGACATTTTCCTTAGAAACTCTCCCCAAACCCACTTTCCCTTACAGCTCATTGTCCACACTTGAGTCATGCACCACAGAGGAAGCAGGGACCCTTAGTCTCATCAGACCACCTGGAAAGGAGGTGATTCCATCTTCCTGAGGACCAGCTCTGCACGGGAGAGGAGTAGGCACAAAAACAAAATCCACCCCTTTTTAGGAAGGAAGGACCAGGAAATGCAGCAGACTCTGGTACGGAGGTATACAATTCCCTTCAGGATATTTGTAAACAAATAGACACTGAATTTAAGAGTGTATTAAATTATCAACTCATTTAAGACCCAGTTTAATAATTATAGGGGAGTAATCCAAGTTTGTTTGTGTCAAAATTTGCTAACTGCAGTACTTTTCCAGTTGCAAATGGATTTCTGACATTTCAAAGAGGATTTTCATAAGAGGGACATGTAGCAGCCCAAACTGGACGGACAGTATGTTCTAGGCGGGAAAGCATAATAAGGAAGATGGCAGAAGATGGCCATCCTGCTCCTCTCAGAACTAGCAGACCCTGGATGACCAGATTCTGGTCTCCCTACAAATGACTTTGAAGGATAGAAGGTGTGAAACACAGCTGCATTTACACCACTGTCATAAAGAGACCGATAAAGAAATGGAACCAACACATTCCACATGATAGAAATCTATCAGATTTCAGGGCTATATGCGGTTTGTAACATTCAAGAGAGAAAATCTTAGGTACTCCGTGGTTCTAGTATTACTAAAAAGTTAAACAGGAAAGGTTATTAATTAATTATATTATTGAACAAACATTTCTTCAATTTTTGTTAGCCATTGAAGATACTGCGGCAGAAAAGCTATAAATCAGAGATGCAGCCCGCAAGAATTTAGTAACAGAAATAAAACATGAACCGACACATACTCCCTTTTTGTTTACAGAATGCCGTTTACATGTTTACTTATTTATTTTTGAGAGAGAGAGAAAGAGAAAGAGAGAGAGTGAGTGGGGAAGAACAGAGAGAGAGGGAGAGAGAGTCCCGAGCAGGCCCCATGCCATCACCACAGAACCTGACGTGGGGCTTGAACCCACGAAGGGTGAGATCATGACCTGAGCTGAAATCAAGAGTCAGACTGACCCACCAGGTACTCTACTATTCTCTGTATCCCTAACATCTAGGTTTTGGAGTCACCAATCAGTTGTTCAAAGACTGCCAATTTATCAGATACGTATTTTATACCGATGTTATGACAATTCAATAGATGAAATGGATAATAAGGAAGACAAATTAAAAATCCTAACTGAAAAGCAAGAACAGAAGCACTGGAAAAGCATGTGCAAGTCCAAAGGACACTGATGGCTCACTACTAACAAAACCTCCTGTCTGGGACCCCTGCATAATCCCATGGTCTGTGCAGGTACCCGGGCTGGGACTCCTCCATAATCCTGTGGTCTATGCAGGTACACGGGCTGGGACTCCTGCATAATCCCGTGGTCTGTGCAGGTACACGGGCTGGGACTCCTGCATAACCCCATGGTCTATGCAGGTACACGGGCCATGGCAGCTTTGCAGTGTAGGCAAGTCTGTGTGGTGACTCATCCAAGGTAGATGCTAATTTTAGTTCATGGCTCTCAAAATTTAGGAGCCCTTAAAGACTCAGCATGTAGTCCTTAGGCATACTAAAAAACATATTCTGTGTAACTATGGGTGCTTCGCCTGTCACAGCTGAAGAAAAGACTTAGATTTTTATTATTATTAGGTGATAAAAACTCTCATAACACATGGATGCTGATCACACTTGGAGAATCAGTGATATATGAAATCTTATTCCTTATTGGATAAAGATTTGAAAAAATGGTAGGATTATCAGACAACATACCATCACTCTTAAATCCTATCATGCAGTCAAGTTATGGCCAGGGTTTGAAGAAGTGACAACTCAAAGTGTGCTTGTTTGAATGGGAATAAAGCCCTTATTTGACCATACACAGATGCCAATAGAAGCAGTCAGGTCACGAATTAAAAATTAAAAGCCCTGTGATTTTAGTGCTTATCTCTATAAATATCTGTGAGCTTGTTTCTTTCTGGGGCACCTATATTTTAGCTGAGTCATAGAGTCAAGGAATTGCTTGGCCCGATCCAGGGACTTAAGAACCCCACTCATCTTTCCAACCCCTGACTAAGCCAAACAAAGTAAAGGGAAGATAAAGTAATGTACTTCCAGGACAACTCCTCTAGTGCTCCCTTCCAACCCAGAACTGCAGCTCCTCGACTCCTTATACACAGATATTCCGAGATGTCTTAGTGTTTAGTTGGTATATGCTGGTCACAGAGACTATCACAGACACTCCAGGTCTATAGTCGTTGACATAAGGGAAGCTATCAGAATGCTGTTATATAATACACACCTTGCAATTGCCATCATCTCTGTAAGAACAAGGAAATTGTGAACATTATGTTCTGCAACTTGGGATAAGCAAGTATTCATCAATAGAAATAAGCAAGATTTTCATAAACAAAGGCACACCCAAGGATAAAACGATAAAGGGAATTTCTGCTAGCTACATTTCTCATTTAACTGTTTCTGACATCTGTAGAAGTTATCTTGTTATTCTTCTCCCACAGTTTCCCACTTTTATTCCTAGAAATCATTGATCAACAGTAAAGGCTGTGATGCAGCTGAGCTGCAAACCAGTCCTGTGGCTGAAGTCATGGTTTCAGAGATGATGCTCGTATTGAGATACAATACTATAGTATGAAGCTTCCTGCTCAAACTGAAAGCGTACTGTGGAGGGCAAGGTTGCATGCAAAGAAAACACCGGAATTTTGTGAGAAGTAAGGGAGATGATTCATTTTCAGAAATACCAAATAAAAGCTGTGCTGTCTAGTTAACAGGTTTACAACCTCCTGGAAATATGTACAACACTTCCCCCCCCACCCCCACCCCCCCCAAGACCACAGTGGAGTCCCAAACTCTTAAGCACTTCACTTCCTGGTTCTTCTTCCCCCTCTCCATTTTGCAGGCTTATTTTCATGGGCTTTGCAATGAGCATGTGCCAAAGAACAAAGGGAGGGAGGACTGAAAGTCTCTGCCTAACCTCAGGGAATCTACTTTGTTCCAATTAGACTACTTTTTGCCTCACAAGGGCACAGGCAACTTCTGGGTAAGGCTGTAACCTCTAGAGTACTCAGCCAATGAGGAACCAGGGGAGGGACTTGCATGCTAGGAATTAAGTTATCTGCTGTAACTACCCTCAGGGTATCCACTCTTGCAAGAACATGGATTAAAGCCTCCCTTCACTGTGCTCTGAGTTCCTCCTTTGATTGGGTCTGGCTTATTTCTCACAAATTTCTAAGGAAAAACTTACATTTGTTTTGAGAACATGTAATTGTATGTCATTTAAGCTTTTTTATTTTGTCTTTGCTTCCTGCATTATTGACCTGAGGTCTTTATGGAGATTGAGATGCTTAGTCTAAGGGCATTTTTCTGATAAAATTATTAATAAAAATTAATAGTCCAAATGATTCAGGTCTTGTGTGTGTATATATATACATATTACCAACGAGGGATTAAGTAGGCAAAGCCTTGCAAAGCCGAGGAGGGAAAACTGATTAAGTTGGGATCTCACAGATGTTAAAATTAAATACAAAAAGGAGACTAGACTTGAAAATTCACTGAGGAGACAAAACCATTTAAGCCACGTAAGCAAAACTAAATCTAGCTTATTTCATGAACATAAACAAAACAAGTTATTTCTTATAAATGCCTCTGCTAAGTCATAAAAGAAATGTAAATCATCTTCCTAAAATTGATAAGGAGATAATCCTTTTAACCAATTCCCTGCTGTCTCTAAATTCCTATTTTAATAACCAATCATCATAAAGATTAAACAACTTCCTCATTTTCACTTTACAAGACTCTCCTCCCCACCCCCACCCCCACCCCCCCCATGTCAAGCCCCTGAGCTTCTTATCAGTTTTCAACTTGAAAGCTCCCAGTTCAAGAACTGTACTTTGCACAATAATCTCTTACTAAATACCACTATCTGATCTCATGGTTTTAATTTTGCTTTTTCTGAATTTTTGAAAAGAGAATACAGATTTCTGGAAGAATGAGAAAGGGACTGAGGCCCAGAAATTGCCTGATGAAACCCTTAAAAGACAAGAGCCTTGTGACTGAAAAAAGGAAAGGAGATAGAACCAAACATAGAGGCTGACAAAGGAAACTGTATTGTAGTCTCAGGAGTCCCAAGAATCAACCTGGTGATAATATTAATGGCTTTTGACTGTTTAAGTACCTTCAAATGATTGCCTGGAGCCGGCGGTCCATTTGTTTCAAGGCCGTGATGTTTTCCTTTATCTTTAAGACTGCAGTAGAGGCTTTGAAGTAACAAGGTCAAATTCAACCACTTTTGCCCAGAGTCTGTGCAAAAATACGGGGTTTGAGTTTCCAGAGAACATGAAGAAGTCATTTCAGCCAAGCTTTTACCACCCAGAAGTCCTTTTAAAAGACTTTCAGAAGCATCCCGAATTTGCACATTACCTCCTTGACCTTTCGAGCGGGAGGTCAGAGCTGGAGCACGTGGTTTCAATTGTCCGATAAGATACTTCACTTCAGTGTTGGCCTGGTGGAAGGTTAAGCCAGCTGGTTTCTATCTCTTCTTCTCTAATCATAAGACATTAGGCAAGCCATGAAAATGTTATCACGGCATTTTATTAAAATCGCTACCAAGCCACAGGATGAATGGGAAGAAAACAAAGCAAACAAAATGAAACTTCTCTAAAAAAACCCAGGCTCCTAAATAAATCACAAAAGCCCATGACTCTTGGTTTTGAGGGGGAAAACAAAACAAAACAAAATAAAACACAAAAAACGTTCTTTAAAGGAGATGGCAAGATTTATTTTATACCAATCATCTGATTTTAATATAAATACCTTGCAAATAAAAATGTTACAGCTTTTATTCTTTTTTACTTTATTTTAATTCGGGTATAGTTAACATACAGTATTATATTAGTTTCAAGTGTGTAAAAACATTTTTTTAAAGATTTGCTAAGAAACTTGTTTCTTCTGAATAACTGACAAGCTTCCTTTGAAAAGATAATGGAAATTATTACATCTCATCTAATTTTCTTTTGGCTTTGGTTACTAGAAAGCTACCATGTATTTTTAAATGACCGTACCAGAATTCCATACTCCTTTTTTTAGTACAATGATCTCTCCTTTCTCTTTCTGATTTCCTATTAAAATTTTTGGATTCGTTATTATATAGTGTCATTTTTATTTAATTATCATACTAATAGTATAACCAGGCATATCTTAAATCTAGTAACAAAACCGAAAATAAACAGCATAAATTGTGACCGCGACTCCAAAACACTAGTTTGTTAATTATATCGAAATATGAGTCAGCCTAGTAGAACCAATGAATATATCACTTTCCAATTGGTCTTTTGAACCGTGTGGAAGCTAACCGTGACTTGGAAAATGTATTTGCTACCATCTAAGAGTCAAATACTCCAGAACTTAATGGAAACTGATACTTTTATAAGGTAATTGCTCCTATAGGAGGACTCTTGCAATTGTATGTGATGAAGAATTCAACTCATACTGGCTTCAGGTAAAACCAAATATATATAATTGCAAACTGCTAGGGTGAACTTGAAGTACAGCTGGATCTAAGGGCTACAAAATGTCATTGGATGTGACTCCCTGCCTGCCTTCTCCCTCTTGATTCACGCCTCCCTCCAACGTGGACTCCATATTCCCTGGAAATCACCTTCCTTATGATGGTACAATGGCTGCTAGAAAAACTACCTTATAGCCGATCCATTCATCAACCCCGGAAGAATGAGAGATTGTGTATTTTTAACTGGCCAACAAAGCCCCATTGGTTTCAACTGCTTCGCAGTGCTTTATCTGAACATCACCTAAGTCACATGCTCACACATAAGCACAGCTCTTTTCCAACCACGTAACTAGGAACAGGGAATGAGTATTTTTGAGAGGAAATCAGCAGATTTTAAGGGGATGGGCAAAACTCACAGGTGTCTGCTACAACGTTTCACTCAACCAGATCATTTTTTTGGACCTTGTTTTTCCAGGAAATCTGCTGCTTAAATATTAAGATTGATCAGTGAGCCTACCAGGAAAGAAAATCCTGGTCTTAATTATTCACATGAGACTTCCATTAACCTCTGATGAATTCATTAGTAAAAACGGTACAGTGACGTTAATGAGTGACATAGACCAAATTTTCTTTCTACCACCAAAGTTGTGGGAATATGTCAGCTTATCACACATTTAACTGCACATTATGCCCACAATCTTGCTAAAATATTTCATATTCATGTGTTGTTTATAAAATTTCCAAGTGGCATTTTGCATACCCAGTCTTTTCACCTATTTTTTTACTGGCTTGGGTGATAAGATGGGAATTAGGGCCTCTTTGACTGAATTTTTTCAATTACCTTATTTACATTCCTACAAATAAAGTACACTCAGAAAATGAATAGATCTTCTAATGACGCTCATTGCCTTAAAAATAAAAAAGGAGTAAAGAGACATAATTTTGGGGTAAAAGCAAATCAATTTAGTTACATGCTTGAAGTTCTTCAGGGAGACAAAGAACCATGTTCCAGAAATGTTTGCACCTCATCTAACTTTCCTTAATGGTTTTATTTGTGTGGGATATGGTGTCAGTGTAGAATGTACAGCTCTTGAGCAATTACAACAAACAAACAAAAAATCAGATCAACAATAGGACAGTTAGACACGGCAGCAATAGGCCAGGTCTCTAAAAGCAAAAGAAGGCATCAGCTTTTCATCCTTCCTGTTAGCAAACATTTACTGAGCCTTTAACTCTGTGAAAAATACCATCCTGGCTCTTAGACATAAAAAGAACTCAGACGATTTACAGTCTACCTTGGTGATTTGGGGGCAACAAACAAACAACAAAACTTATTTAATCATATAAATGACCTTTGGGTGCAAACAAACCCAGGTTTGGATTCTGACCCTACCTACCATGTCCTATCCATATGAACTTAGGCAAGTGACTTGACCCTTTAAAATATCAATTTTCTGATTTGCAATATGGAAACAATACCTATTTAGTAGGGTCAATGGAAATACTAAATGAGGTCATAAAAATGGTAACGGCAAATATTTATAAAAACTTACACTGGGCCAGTCAGGGTTCTCAGTACTTTACCTGTATCCACTCACTCACCTTTACAGAAGCCCATGAGGTAGATACGATTATTTTGGAGGGAGGGTTATTTTAGGCCGTCGGGTAATTGGTTCCTGTTACCCCACCTTGGTCAGAAGTGGAACTCTTATACCCATTTTTTGAAACATATAAAAAAAGGTGTTATGAAAATATGGAGTAACTTAGATTTTTTGGAATTCATGACAATTCCAGGAAATCTGATTTCTTTTTCCGGTACTATGATACTTCATCTAGATCCCTGCCTCAGAGCCAATTAATATATCTCCTAGCTCTTAGGACTATCTGCTGCTGAGAGGTCACAGATGTGCCCCTCACTGAGAATTGCCTTCAGGATTTCTGTGGCTAGTTTCAATGGTAAATGAATGAGTGCTAGTCACCACAGTCTGTTAAGTGCCTGTGAACCATGGGCTCAGACCCCTCAGATGTGAGAGTCTAGATCACCACTCCCTCCCCCTCCTGCCCCTCAACCGTTTAGTCCAGCAAAAGTGCTTCCGAGGGGGAGGGGAATCTAGAGTAGGTGGTGAGGAGGGGGATGGTAAGCATCAGTTAGTTACACCTTTGATGAGAACTCTTGAGGGGGCTACAGTTCCTCCTCCTAACCCCAACTTTCCTACGGAAAAAAGCCTAATGGGGATTATGAAGACCCTGTTTGCAGTTGGGATAAAACTTACAAAAATAAATAAATAAATAAGATCCCAGAAGTCCAAAAGGTGGACAGTATTTGGTGCCATGGTGCTCCACAGAGATCCTTCCTCAGAGCCAAAGAACCATCCCCAGCTGCTATTCAGTATGGGGAGCTATGCTTTACAGCCGTGCCCCTCCCTGGACGTTGCCTCCAGCCACAGGAACAGCCCCCTCCCAAGATAATGCACCTTCCCGGAGTATGAACCACGGCCAATAACTAGCTGATGTGAGGGTATAGCCTAGCCCCCTTGCCTTCAGCATAACTCTGAAGAGCCAATCCTATTGAGTACAGCTGAGCTGGAGAGAGCACGAGAAGCTGTCAGGTGTTGCAATAGCCAATTAAAGCAAGCCAAAAATGAAAAAGCTCAACTTCGAATCTCTTGCTGCAATGGCATAAGCAAGAGGCTGAAACCAGAGAAAGCACTGACTCCTGGTCCGTTTTCCCCACGGAAGAGCACATTGGTTGAAAGTCAGATGGGTTAGTGCAGATATGGGGATCATCCCTCTATTGAGGGAGCCCTGAACACAAGGCACTGGCAGTTTTATGGACCCTGGAGTCTGAGTGGGAAAGCTAGGAGTGGAAAAGTACTGGGCACTGTGTGAGAGTGGAAGAAAGCATATTAAGTTTCCTCCATTAAGAGTCCTCAGCAGAGGCATCTGAGGAAAGTCTTGGTTGAAAGCTTCAGATGACGACCCTGGAATGAGGACCAGATGAATGCCAGGGCTAGGAATTTATTGAGCAACCCTGTGTCTGGAAATTGATGAAATCTGCATAAATGGCTTTATTTTTTCTAACACCAAGTCATTGATTGGCAATTAACCAGGAGTGTTCATTCTTGGGGCGCCTGGGTGGCTCAGTCGGTTAAGCATCCGACTTCGGCTCAGGTCATGATCTCACGGTTCATGGGTTTGAGACCCACATTGGGCTCTGTGCTGACAGCTCAGAGCCTGGAAACTGCTTCAGATTCTGTGTCTTCCTCTCTCTCTGCCTCTCCCCCGTTTGTGCACTGTATCTCTTTCTCTCTCTCTCAAAAATAAATAAAATTATAAACATTTTAAAAAGGACTTAACTCTTCAATGCACTGTAAGGAAATGCTCTGATGAATATTTGTGTAGACAATACTTCATGATCACAAATGTACATGTGCTAGAGAAGAGCACAGGCTTTGGGGTCTAATAGACTCAGAGAACCCTCCCTCTGCTTCGGTTTACCTAGTTGACTGTATCAGACACACAGTAGCTGTGCTGATTATGTGGGTAATGGATATTTCTGCCTAAGTATCTACAATGATTGGTGCATAGTAAATATGTGTTAAGTGGTAGCCATTTGTATTAAATGACAAAACTGCTTTGATTATTTTAATATGATAAAATTAACTAGTCCTTTTGACTAACCAACTACTCAACTGTGTTAAAACAGTAAACATCCAAGTTTGACCCATCAAATGAGTTTTCCAAGAGCCCTTAGTATGTAGCTCCTAAATGTGCTATCTTTGGCCAGCTGCAAAATGCCCACTGAGCAGAATCACAGAACTAGTTAATGCTAGATACTCAGCGTAATTGAAATCCTTTTGTGTTTATTTCCACACCTAAAATTATAAATTATATTACTTGTTTAGTTTTTCTCAAGTAATCTTTAAAGGTGACTTTTTCTTTTGTGTAACACCTGCTGTTCTTGACCCAGAAAACTAGATTTTACTTAGATCTTTACCAGCGACATTTCATAGATTAAAATGTTCCCTTTCCTTCAGTCTGCCTGCACTAAAGCAATGCAGAAAGGTTAAGGCACTATTTTGTTGTTTTGTCAACACAATGAGAAAAAAATAGGTAACTTCAAATTCTTTGACATTTAACTGAATTTTGTTCAAAAATTTCACATTTAAGCATACTGATGTTTTCTCGGCGTAGAATCAAAATATCTGATTTTTAACAGCTATTTTTGTCCATCTTTATCAGGCTGTAGCCGTTGACTTCAGTCACTGGGTTGGAAATGGAGTTAAAAGAGGATCTCATTGTTTGCCGAATAGATGTATCAGATTTTGTGTCTCCTCTTATGTGGAAGCTGCACGTTCTGAAGTAGAGGGATGATGGTATAAGTGTGCTGGGGATGTTGGTTTCTGAGTCAAAATTACATCTAACTGCTTTGATAGCCAAGTCTCCAGGAAAAACTCATGTGTACCTGAAGTCACTTGTTCTGGTTTGGTATGGAGTTACAGGCAAGTCTCTATTCTTTGTTTTAATTCTCGCAGATGTTTTGTGTATTCCGTTTTGAGTTTCTTCAAAAAATAAAGCAATCCACCCATCAGGAAAGTAAGTACATTATCGCTTTTCCAAGAAAGATGGGGGGGGGGGAGGGGA
The DNA here is from genome assembly GCF_024362965.1 of Panthera pardus. NCBI lineage: Eukaryota > Metazoa > Chordata > Mammalia > Carnivora > Felidae > Panthera > Panthera pardus. The sequence continues at coordinate 21,456,582 of NW_026527002.1, forward strand.
GAGTGAAAAAAAAATAGTATGACGGTAAAGGAAAAACAAATATGTGTGTAAATAAAGATCATTCTAAATTGATTCCCAGAACCGTATAAAATGTAAACCATATCAATCCAGTCAAGGACATACAAAACACAGTTGTCCAAGAGCACTCTCAAAACTCATACTTGCAATGCTGGGCTTGTTTGATCGGGCCCTATTTACTCACTGGGAAAATGTCGTTTGGGGAAAGAATCAGCCCAGGACAGAATGCATGGAAAACTAAAAGCCACGAAACTGGATTCACCTGGTAGCAATCCAACAAAAGGCTTGTTTTGTGCACTTTTAAAGTGGGTGGCAAGAGTTCTCCAAAGCAGTTAAGAAAGATCTTTTTAGGATAACGAACACTTTCTCAGACCCAAGTTTCCATCCCTATACGTGTGCACGCACCGCATTTCACAAGTAGCTTAGATAAAGCTCGCCTTACTGAGAGGTGTCTGCTTTCAGTGAGCCATAATCCAACTCAGCAGTCATGTATTAATTTAATAGAGACCAGGCATTATATGTGAGGCACTTTCACACACGTTATCTAATTTACTCCTCTTGCTATTACCAGTAATAAGTTCACCATCATGCCCTCAATTTGGCGTAGAAAAAAAAAAAAAAAAGGTAGGAATCTTTGCGATGAACAGTTAGGCAACTGTAGCTGTTTAAAGCCTCCTTTGCCCGAGGAATACTGAGAAGAAAAGAAAGAAACACAAGAAAGAAAGAGAAGGAAGGAAGGAAAGAGAGAAGAAATAAAGAAAAGAAAAAAATAAAGAAAAGAAAAGGAAAGAAAAGAAAGAAAGAAAGAAAGGAAGGAAGAAAGAAAGAAAAGAAAAAGAAAAAGGACAGAGATTTACATCTATGGGAGAGGTCACGTGTATCAGACTCAGTGCTAAGCAGACACTAACTTCACTCCATTCAATCCCCCCAAGGGCCATATGAAGCAAGCATGTGTATTTCTACCAGTGTAGTTTCGTTCTTAAGGCTTCTTCCACTGGCTTCTTTCCAGACCTGGAGAGATGTCCTAGCAATGCATTCATGTGTCACAAGTCTTCTGATGTTTGTGGTATATGTCAGGGTTTTCTTTTTAATTTATAATTTGATGTATACATTCATTCTAAATAAATATTCACTTTCACACCAATTTTACATTCATATTACATTTCATATTCCTTTTCTTAAGGAAGGCCTCCAAAATTTTATAAGCTTCAGGCCCTACGAAATTCAAATCTGCCCTGGGAAGTAAGAATTATATCCCTTTGTTTGTTTTTTTTTTTTTTGGTTGTTTTTTTTTTGTTGTTTTTTTTTTTTTTTTTTACAGATGAAGACACCTATGGTTGGACAGGATGAGTAACTATACCTCCTCACAGACCAAGCAAAAAGCAGACTTAGAACTTGAACTTCACTTTTCGTGACCTCAAGATCACATTTTTGTTTGCTGACTTCTTTTAGTGATATTAAAAGCATTTTTTACACAAATGATATAGATGTACTTACATTTAAAGATAAAAGAGGGGTGCCTGGATGGCTCAGTTAAGTGTCTGACTTCGGCTCAGGTCATGATCTCATGGTTCGTGGGTTCGAGCCCCATGTCAGGCTCTGTGCTGACAGCTCACAGCCTGGAGCCTGCTTCTGATTCTGTGTCTCCCTCTCTCTCTGCCCCTCCCCTGCTCTCTCTCCCTCTCAAAAATAAACATTAAAAAAACATAATAAAAACTTAAAAGAAGGAATAATCACATGGAAAAAGGGTAATTGTTGTCACAGACAATTGCCCCAAAGATTAAATACAGAGAAATGTATTTACAAATGAGAAAATTTTATATAATGAAAGTCTGAAAAACAGGGAAGAAAGAAAACAGAAAAAGAAAAGGAAAAAATAAAATCATATCTAGGGCTGGTGAAAGTTGCAGGCAACAGGTCTCCTGTACTTTGCTGACGTGAATGAAACTTGATAGAATCATTCTACATTTCAAATTGGCAAGAGGCAATAAAGCTCCTAAAACAATGAGTATACTTTGAGGTAGCGTTTACATTTAAAAACTGTGGCCTAGGAAACACAAATGACCCCACAAATGTTATCTGTGCAAATGTTCATCAGAGCACTGCTTTTAACAGGAGAAATCTGAAAAGGTCAAAATTTCTAATACAAATTCAATTATGTCATTTTGGCTCATTCACAAGTGTTAATCTATAGTCAAAATGGATAAGGAAGAAGTGAGATACGCGCGCACACACACACACACACACACACACACACACACAATGGAGTATTACTTAGTCATAAAAAAAAAGGATGAGGGGCACCTGGGTGGCTTAGTAGGTTAAGCATCTGACCTAGGCTCAGGCCATGATCTCACTGTTCGTGGGTTTGAGCCCCACTGTTAGCACAGAGCCTGCTTCAGATCCTCTCTCTCCCTCTCTCTGTGCCCCTTCCCCACTTGCATGCTCTCTCTCTCTCTCTCTCTCTCTCAAAAATAAATAAACATTTAAAAAAGGGATGAGTTTTGTCATTGACAACATGGGTATACTTAGAGGGTATAATGCTAAGTGAAATAAGACAGAGAAAGACAAACACCATGTGATTTCACTTATAAAGGAATCTAAAAAATGAAACAAATGAACAAACAAACCAACAAAAAAACAGAAGCTGGCCAAGAAATGTAGAGAACAAACTGATGGTTACCAGAGGGGACGGAGGTGGGGGATGGGCAAAATGAATGAAGGGGAGTGGGAGATACAGGCTTTCAGGCATGGAATGAATAGGTCAGGGAATAAAAGGTACAGCGTAGGGAATATAATCAATACTATCGTAACAGCATTGCATGGTGACAGATGGTGGCTACACTGTGGTGAACACAGCATAACATGCAAACTTGTCCGGTCACTAAGTTGCGCACCTGAAACTAACGTAACATTGTCAACTGTACTTCAATTTAAAATATTTTTAAATGATAATGTAGATTATTCAATAACATGGAAACAGTTGTGACACTCTTATTAGTGAAAAAGCATATTAGAAAAATCCATAAGTTATATTCATAAAATATGTGTCAACGGGGGTGCCTGGGTGGCTCAGTTAAGCGTCTGACTTTTCGAGCCCCCGCGTCAGCCTCTGTGCTGACAGCTCAGGGCCGAAAGCCTGCTTCCGATTCTGTGTCTCCCTCTCTTTCTGTCCCCCTCTGCTCATGCTCTCTTTCTCAAAAATAAGTAAACGTTACAAATGACCTTTTAAATATATGCAAATTATTTGTATGCCTCTTTGTATACAAAGGTGATACAATCATATGTAAAGATACATATGATTTCCTCTGGTGACAGTTTTGGTGGTTTGTCTTTATTTTTGTTTATGAGCTTTTCTTTTTTCTGGGTATCCTTTTTAAGACTTGTTTTTCAATAAGGAGGAATCTTAAACACAGAAAAATGAGAAAACAATACAAAACTATTGTATCCACAACTCAACGTGAATAATCATTAGTATTTTAAATTCTTCCTTTACTTTAGGAATTTACAAAGTTGAAGTCCTTCCTGTCTCTGTCTCTCTCCCTCAAAAATAAATCAACATTAAAAAAAAGAAAAGAAAAATTGTATCTCTTCGTTAGTTATATTTGGGCCAATTCCCCTTTTATTTTGTAATTACAGCGTTGCAGTGAACATCCAGGCACACGAACAATTTTACACATACCCAAGAATATAGAGAGATATAAGAAGTAGAATTAATGGCTAGATTACAGACTATGCATATGGTCGACTGTATAATTTCCGAACAAAATCAAGGTTTCGGTTCAAGGGGAATCTTTTTTTTTTTAATTTTTTAATGTTCATTTATTTTTGAGAGAGAGAGACTGAGCATGAGCGGGGGAGGGCAGAGAGAGAGAGAGAGAGAGAGAGAGAGAGACATAGCCTCCGAAGCAGGCTCCAGGCTCCGAGCTGTCAGCACAGAGCCCGACGCGGGGCTTGAACCCACAAACCGTGAGATCATGACCTGAGCCCAAGTCGGACGCTTAACCGACTGAGCCACCCAGGCGCCCCAAGGGGAATCTTTATCGTGTCCACTACATATATCTTTTGATTTATTATTTAGTAACATTTTGTTGCCACTGCAGATGGGATTGTCTTCTTTTTTATCACAAAATTCAAATCAGATGGAATACGAAGGAACTATAAAAGTCTACAATATGCTTACTGCCTAAGTTTTGAAAGTTTCTATGGACAATTTGCCAGATTTATTGTGTATTTATTTTTTTAAAGAAAGGAAACTATACTTTACAGAAATAATTGAAGTCCTCTCTTTATCCTTCCCTAAACCCACCTCCTCCCTTCCTCTCCAAATAGTTGCTCTCATAGTTACTACCCACCATGTTTTCATAACTCTACTGCGTATGTATGTATTTTCAACACTGTAAATCATTATTTTATTAATTGTCAGTGCTCTGTGCTGCCAAGAACATCCTTGCACATCCTGTGCACATGTTCAATCTCTTGGTGCCGCATAGGAAGAGGTGGCGTTTCTGAATCTTAGGGTGTACACATTTTCATCTCTGCTTGATTTTGTGAGGTTGTGGCTGCACCCTATGACTTTCTCACCAACATTGTGTATAAGAGTGCTCATTTCACAACCTACTTATCGACACTTGGTACCACAAAATTTTAAAGTTTTAGGGGCACCTGGGTGGTTCAGTCGGTTCAGCGTCTGACTTCCGCTCGGGTCATGATCTGGCCGTTTGTGAGTTCGAGCCCCGCATCGGGCTCCGTGCTGACAGCTCGGGGCCTGGAGCCAGCTTCTGATTCTGCGTCTCCCTCTCTTTCTCTGCCCCGCCACCACTCACGCTCTCTCTCTCTCTCTCTCTCAAAAATAAACATTAAAAAATATATGAATAAAATAAAATTTTGGTCTGAACTTGCGCCTCTTGTTTTAATTTGTATTTGCCTGATTGCTAGTGACATTGACTAATCATATATATATACATATTTATGCATGTAGGTAGGTATATACTATATTTCATTATATGCATTTTTCTTTTTTAAAAAAATTTAAAAATGTTTATTTATTTTTGAGAGAGAGAGAGAGAGAGACAGTGTGAGCAGGGGTGGGAGAGGGGCAGAGAGAGAGACACACACACAGATTCTAAGCAGACTCCAGGCTCCACACTGTCAGCACAGAACAGGGCTCAAACTCACGAACTGTGAGATCATGACCTGCGGCCAACTTAGCCTTAACCAGCTTAACCAACTTAGCCACCCAGGTGCCCCACATTTTTCTAATGTAGCCAACTCTAGCACATTATGGTTTTGCTATTTTTTGCTTGGTTTAGGAGACTCTTTTCTCCTTTGTGATTATGAAGACATTCTCTTTTATTGTCTTCATTAAAGTTTTGTCTTTTTACACTTAGGTATTTAATCCATTTAAAGTGTGTGTGTGTGTGTGCATGCGTGCACTGCACGAGTGTGCACATACGTGCACGTGCATAGGCGTCGGTGTGCTGTAAAAGAGGGATGTAACTTAGCGTTTTTCTTCGTATGGTGATCCAGTTGTGCCGGCATAATTTATTGAAGCATCCACTCTTTATTCGTGGATTTAATGAACTTGGTTTTCAAAGTAATGAAGTGAGATAATTTTCTCATGCTCTAAGTATTATCTAATTTTCATATAAATTTCTTCTCTGGTTCATTAACATGAATTATTTAGAAGTAGGTACTTTATTTTTCATTTGTATTTTATGTCAAAAGACTGCTATACACTTATTCATCAGAGACACACCTAAAATGTGAGGACACAAAGATCCTGACCCAGAGAAACCTGGCATAGCCATATTAATTGACCTAAAGTTGGACAGGTTAGGTGATGGGTGGTAAGGAAGGCACTTGTGATGAGCACCAGGTGTTGTACGTAAATGGCGAATCACTAAATTCTACACCTGAAACTAATATTACACCATACGTTAACCAACTGCAATTTAAATAAAAACTTGGAAAGAAAAAAAAAATAATAAATAAATAAATAAATAAATAAATAAATAAAGAGATGCCCAGGAGATCTGGGTGTATCACGCAGAAAAAAAAATACATACGTACATGCATACATACATACATACGTGCATACATACATACAGAAATAATTTACCCAAGGGTGTAATAATCCTAAATTATTCCATCCTTTTCCTTTTGGTCCTTATCTTTCAGTTCATACAAACAGAATATGGCAGTATTTTTTTAAAATTTCCATCTGTGACTCTCTTGTGTTTTGTCAAACAAAATCCATCTATATTCACGGGGATTGCTAGTATATTTGGATTTATTTCTACTATCTTATTTGTATTTTCTATTTACCGTGCCTTTTTTGGATTTTTTCTTTATTTTGTTTTTACTTATTTTCTGCTTTCTATGGAATATTGGAATATTCATGATTCCCTTTTAATTCTCTACTTGTTTCAACGTTTTACATCCTCTTTTTGTTATCTTAATGGATATGACTTACTGTTTTTCTATAATCAATACTTAGATATACACCTTTTTTCTCACTATTCTTGCATTTGAGTTCATTTTTCTTCTGGCTAAAGTGTACCATTTAGAAGTAATTTTACTGAGGGTCTGTGGATAACAGTCTTTCATACCTGAAATATATTTTAGTTGTATATAATTCTATTCTAAGTTGGCCGAATGTTACCAATTTGATGATTTGCTTTTGTATGTTATTTATCTTTTCTCTCTAGTAGCCTTTAAATTTTTATCCTTAATGTTCTGCCTTTTAAATATGGTATCTGTGCTTATAAATTTTATTCTTTACCCTGTTTTACATTCAATATGCTCTTTTAATCTAAAGACTTCCATCTTCTACCTTTCTCTAATCCTAGAACATTCTTAGCCATTTAGCTCATTAAATACTACCTTAGTCTCATTCTATCTGTCCTCTGAATTTTTTTAAGTTTATTTATTTATTTTGAGGGAGAGAGAAAGAGAGACAGAGTGTATGAGTGGGGGAGGGGAAGAGAGAGAGGGGGAAAGAGAGAATCCCAAGCAGGCTCCACACTACCAGAGCAGAGCTCAACGCGGGGTTCAAACCCACAAACCATGAGATCACGACCTGAGCTGAAGTCAAGAGCCAGATGCTTAACCAACTGAGCCACCCAGGTGCCCCTATTCTCTGAATTTTCTTCAACTCTGCCAAGCCAAGTGACACAGGCTTGGACTGGGAACCAGGGATGGATAGGAGAGATGATGAGATCAGACCTCATATTCAGGTAGGAGCGATAAGGAATTAAAGTGTTCACTAGATGTTTCCTGTGTTTTTCTGCTGGAAAGGCTTGATCTATTCACAGTGTTCTGTAGTAGACTGACATGTTTCCATTACTACTCTTTGGACTGAGGCTGTTACCATGTATTACATATAAGACACTAGTATCTCCTATAAAATATACTCCTGCTCTACGTGGCGGGTTCTCTGGTCAGACAACTATGGTACAGTTAGAAGGGCATGTTAAGTTCCCATAAGTCATCGAAAGCAGGTACAAATGGCAGAGAAGGCACATAGGCAAGGAAGTTTATTAGTTTGTTCGTCTCTGCCAGCTTGCAAGTCTCTAAGTGTTACTCTTAGAGCCTCCAGGACCAGCAAGTACTATGTATGTTCCAGAAGGAGAGCAGCATGTGTCTCCTGCCCAGTTTTCCCCTCCACATTACTAGTTGCTCATTGTTCTGGTCCCTAATATACTGGAAGTCATTCTTGAAATCTGGTTAAGATTCTGTAGTCTGCTTAAGTACCAACTTCTATCCAGGATATCCATGGTATAAAGGGATCAAGTAAGTAGTGGGAGTAAAGACAATAATGGCAATGGTATAGGGTGTTCCATGCAGAGGAATGAAGCGTGACAATATACCAAAACTCTATGGTTAGGTTTTAGTAAACCTACCTATTGGTAGAATGTTTAGAATGTTTACCAATATAAATTGAATTAAGAGCTTGCTATTCTGTTTCATTAACATCCTTGGTAATGATAGTGATATAAAGGTTACCATATGTTACTGTTAAAGTTCCTTTTTATTAAGACTTCTAAATCCTGGAGAATAATTGAGAGCTGAGGCTAAGTACTCAGTGCAATGATCATATTAATAATTAGGCTGGTAGTTACCGGTAAAAATAGAGAACCAGTATAGGGATAAAGACTGGCCTCTTGGTGGATTTATTTACCATCACCAGGCTGGTGTTTTCTTCAATGTGAAGAGGTAGATAAGAGGAAATCAAGGATACTATATCTCAAGGGCCTTCGAAGTAGAAAGGAAAGGTGATCATTTTTGAGGAGGCTGAAAATGGGCTTACATGGTTACATAACAAACAGGGTGTTGTTACTGCTACAATACCACCAGAGGTCCCTGGAGCCCCTGCACGATTTATTGAATGCAATAAATGGGCCAGAGTAGCACTCTCAGGTGGTGCCATCACATAGTGCAAAATGTGGTTACAGGTATTTCCACATGCGATGTATATATATCACCAATCCTTTCAGCAATCCAAATGGAACACATTTCCTCTTCCTGTTGTCTGAGATGACTTTCATTCACTTTTCAGGGCTCATTTGAAAGGTACCTTCATCAAAGGCGCAGTCTCTGGCCCTTTCCCCCCATTCCATCTATCAACCTGGAGTGTGAGTCTCCTTTGCTAAATGAACTTCAAGTGTCCTCCACATTTATTATCCTTGTGATCATTTGTTCATTTCTGACTTTTCCACTAGACTATAATCTCCAGGAAGGCAAGGACACTGCTCATCTACGACTAAGAACAAGGGTTACAATAATTATCGTAGTTGACTGAAGGAGAAAATGAACAATGGCCATCATAGCGTAGCCTCCGCGCATCCCTGGAACTCTGAAAGAGACTTTTGTTTCTTACCCTTAAAGAAACACATCAGCTGGTAGCGTTGAATACTTTCGGGAAAGTTTAAGCAGAGGCCCATGGCATGCAACATACATCACCTTCTAGTTTTCTGGCTACTGGGAGGAAATGAATATCTCCCAGTTTGGTGATACAAAATAGTAAGTTCAAAAACTTTAAAATAATGATCTAAACAGACACTTTGTAAAAATAAAAATATGAGTGCCAATAAGCACCGGAAATCATTATTTATGAGGAGAATTCCAGTTAAAACCGTATGAGATAACACTGCATACCTACTGGAATGGATGGCTGAAACTTAAAAAGGCTGACCAGTACCACGTATTGGCAAGAAAAAGGAGCAATCAGAATTCTCAAACCTTGCTAGTGGAAGTAAAAATGATAAAACCACTTTGGAAAATAGTTTGGCAGTTTCTAATAAAGATAACCATATAACTATTGTGTGACTCAAGAATTCCACTCACAGACCAGAGAGAAATGAAAACACATGTCCACAAAAAGACCTACACATGATGCCTACAGTAGCTTCATTTATAATAGTAAGTAAAAATGGAAACAGCCCAGGTATCCATCAATTGTTGAGTGAATTAACACATTACGGTATATGTTACACAATGGAATACCAATCAGCCATGAAAAATAACAAACTCTACACACAAACATAGGTGAATCTCAAAAACATTATGTTGAACAAAAGAAACACAAATGAGTATACTCTGTATGTCTCCACTGGGAGACACTGTATGTTATTCCCATACAGATGGGAATAACAGTTGTCGCCGGCTGGGGTATTGAGTGGGAAGTGGCAAAGGGGAACTTTATGGGGAGGATGAAAATATTCTATATCTTTATTTGGATGATGGTTACATGGATATATACGGAAAGTGTAAACATAAGATCTGTGCATCTTACTGTATATAAGCCATACCTCTTTAAAATTTTTAAATTAACTTGCAAATGAGTAAACAAATAAGAAAAACCCACTTGCCTGTAACCAACTGGGTTTCCACGTCTGTTCCAGCTCAACAGACTGCAGTGGTCAAACGAATCATACTACTCCTGGACTATGGGAATCTTCAGACCCATAAGGTAGTCTTTGGAGCAAATAATTCCTATTTCCCATTAAACTAGTTGACCTTTGTTGGGACAACCCTACCAGAAGAAGTAGGTAACCATGTGCAGATGCACTCACTTGGGGACAAAGGTTTCAGCCAAGCCAACCTGGGTTGTGGTCAGCTCAACTAGAAATGCCATAGTGACGTCTAAGAACCACACTGGTTCTTTACCCTTTTTAGGAAAAATTCTATTAGGCTATTGTGGGAGAAAAATGAAGAATGAACACCAGTAATAGATGGGGAACTCCCTGAGTAGAGACAGTCTGAACTGAGATTTAAAATGAAAAACAAGAAAAGATTTAAAGTGAAAGGTTAGCAACAGGGAATTGGAAAAAAAAAAAATGAGACCAGAGGCTTGGGAACCAGTGGAAGAAATTGCCTGCCTCACAGTGGAGTGTGCTTTGAAAGTCCCCCTGCAGGGGCGCCTGGGTGGCTCGGTTGGCTACGCTTCCAACTTTGGCTCAGGTCATAATCTTGTAGTTCATGAATTCGAGCCCCACGTCGGGCTCTGTGCTGACAGCTCAGAGCCTGAAGCCTGCTTCAGATTCTGTGTCTCCCTCTCACTGTGCCGCTCCTCTGTTCACAGTCTGTCTCTCTCTCTCAAAAATAAATAAACATTGAAAATAAATTTCAAAGAAAAGTCTCCCTGTAGATGATCTTGGGATTGAAGACAGAGCTGTTCAAGATGCCTTGGATTGCTTGGACAGTGGTAGAGTGTCGTTTTGACAGAATGTCATCTTTTTTAAACCTGGGATTTGCATCATGCAGACATAGCCACTGCCTGTGTTTTGTGCACACTTCAAAGTAGCATTTTAAAGGGAAAGAATTATAAATGCTAGAAATCTGGAATCTCTCTTTGAAAAATAAGCTAAAAGTAATTTAAATTAAAATACACTGATTAAAACAGCCCTGTTTCAGATGTCGAGGCATGCTGTTTCTTTCTGATTATTATCTCTTAGTTACCTAATATAAACCACTCCTAGATCAAGAGAATCAAGCAGAAATTTTGTGATAAAACTCAGGAACTATTCACAAACAGCCACAAACAGCTTCACAGATAGCCTTCTGAAGACATTTAATAAGTCTGTCATAATCAGCACATGATCCGCAAGACACGAGAATAAGAAACAGCTGCTTTGTAGCAAATCCCAACTACGGTAGGGATTAATTCCGAACTCGTGTCGCGTTTAGTCAGTTTTCATTTGGGACAACAAGGAAAATCTTTGCCAGGCTAAGGGTAATTATGTATTTGTCAAAACAGATGAAACATAAAATGTTAATTTTGTTTTTCTCTCAGATAAATATTTCTGAGGAACATGGAATCTTTTAATGTTGGAATAATCAGTGAAGAAAGAGTTCTAAAAGTTCTCATTGTGCCTTGCCTTTTCTCCTCTACTTCACTGCTTTAAATCTGGACTTCACTCATTTTGAAAATTCTTCGGTGGTGATGATAAATCTCTCTCCCTCCTTGCCTTCTTTGTCTCTGTAATACAGTCATTCTTAATCAAACATGGTGGTATCAGAGGCATGGCTACCAATGGGTATGACCATTTTCAAGGATAAGAAGGCTACTTAAGACTCATACTTAAGGGTTCAAAGGACCTATCCTTAACTCCCGGTTCCACCATTTCCAAACCAAGTGATTTTTCAAGTTCCAAAGGTTTTCGTACGTCAGTTTTTTCATCTCTACAATAGGAATAATAATGGTCATAATCACCTTGGAGGGTGGGTAGTTAGAATGAATCCTGATTCAGCAGGGCTGGTGACGAGTCTGAGAGTGTGTCTATCAAACACATTCCCAGGTGAGGCCCGTGCTTCTGGTCCCTGGACCATACTTTGAATAGCAAGGACCTCTTTTTCTAACTCTAGGCAATCTGATCCGTCTTCTGCTTCATTGTCAGTCATGTGTTAATTTGTCTTTCAGTTCCCGACTATGTGCTTTAGTGAGTTTGTATCTTCCAAAAGACCAAAACAACCAGGAGAGAAGCCAAGTTTTTAAATTACCCACATGTTTGGTCTACATCATGCCAAACTTCTGGATGTCATGGAAAGCAAGTATCTAAATTACTGGCTATTAGTTCCTAAATCTTTGAATCATATATTTTTGCTCTTACATAAGGACAGACTGAGTACTTAGACATTCTTTCCCCAAATGATATGGCCTGTCAACACCCATTTTACTCACTCATAGGTCTAGGTTTGTACTTAGGAGTTTGTCCCTTCTGTACCTTCACCAATGAACCAGGATTTCAAAAAGGCTTCTGAGCCATGGCTGACTCCTTTGTCTCTGCTTCAATCAGAATTGTTTCAATCCTCTTGTCCTCTGACTGTCCCACTGGGTGTATGCGGTCTTTGTGCCTTGCCGCCTGCTGAGTCCAACTATTCTTAACAAGTTGAAAGAGGAAATCAGAAGGTAAATACCTCCCCCTGTTAACCAGCCCCCTCGGTCTCCTCCTCACTTCTATGTGATTTCGCCCTGTCTCTGGCTGCCCCACTTGTGCTCTGCCTACCTTAACTACAACATCTCTGATTCTAAAACCTAAGGTTTGCTATTTATCAGTGTCAACTCTAAGCCTTCTCTAGCCTCCTTCTTGGCCTCCCACTACTCACACACTCAGTGGCATTAGTTCAGTGATGCTTTGAGTCGCAATACTAGCTGCAGACGTGTATCCTATTATGCCCTGATTCTCACACTTGTCTAGCTAGTGCTATTTGAAGATCTGGGCCACAGTAGATCAACTGCTGGGGATCCAAAGGAATCTACAATGTATTTTCTCTCTGGAAACATCACCCACTTTTCAGCAGTGGTGGGTGGTCAGGCACAGAGCCACAGAATTTACCCTGTATCCAAAGCAATTTAATATTGTAAAGTTCATCAGAAAGGCATCCTTCCCCTCTCGGGACTCTATAGCTGATGGGTTTGTGAGGTAGAATGAATTGGCAGACACTGAGGGAAAATTTGCTCATTCATGTTTAGAGACAGTGCAGTCAATGTAAAGTGGGGACGGGCGGGGGGCGGGGGGGGGGGGCGGATCCTGAGATGACGTCACATCAGGAACTGGATTTCAGCTTCATTTCTTACTAGCTATGAGAACTTGTATAAGTTTTAACATATACATACATATATGTATGTGTGTGTGTGTGTGTATGTATACATATACATATATATATGTATATATATATTCCACTTTTTTTTTTCTTTTTCTAGCTCCTTTAGGTGTAAGGCTAGGCTGTTTATTTGATATTTTTCATGCTTCTTAAGGTAGGCTTATATGGCTACAAACTTCCCTCTTAGAACAGCTTTTGCTGTATCCCAAAGATTTTAAATCATTGTGTTTTCATTTTCATTTGTCTCCATATGTTTTTTAATTTCCCCTTTGATTTCTGCCCCCTTCTCTCACTCTTCTCCTTCCAGGACCCTTGTAATGCAAATGTTATTATGCTGGATGATGCCACTGATTTCCCTTAATCTATTCTCACTTTTATTATTCTTTTTTCTTTTTGCTCTTCTGCTCATCCAGCAAATGGCCCCTGCGGGGACCAGAGCCACTCCAAAGTACTCTTGCCTGGGAAGAAGGTAAGATAACTATACACACTAGTTCAACTGCAGCCCCACTAGCCCAGCCTTACAACTGGCAGTACAGAGAGAGCACCCTGCCCATCAGTGGGTCTGCAGTCCTAGCAGATAGTCTGGGGCCAAGCATCTGGTCTGACTGCCATCCTGACCCAGCAACAAAAGCCTCCTAGGGGGCAGCACAAAGAGAGCACCCTACAGTTCAGTGTGACTGCAGCCCTAGCAAACAGGCTGAGGGCAGACATCTGGCCTGACGTGATGATAGCAACCAACTACAAGCCCATGGAAGCCCCAGACTGGCCCCTTAAATAGCATAGGGACCAAATCCTGTCCACAACAGGAAACATGGGCCATTGGAGAGCACTGGACTGAAGGCAAATGAGGCTCAGCCACAATAGTAAGGTGCATACAACCCACATAGGAGACACCCCTGAAGTGCCTGGTTCTGGTGAACAGAGGTCATTGCACCACGGAACACCACAAGACCTCTTCTTCATAAGGCCACTACTCCCAAGATGGGGAGATACAGCTGAGTTTCCTAACACTTAGAAACAAACACAGAGAGTTGGACAAAATAAGAAACAGAGGAACATCTCCCAAATGAAAGAATAAGACAAAACCACAGAAAAAGATCTGAATGAAATGGAGATGAGAAATATGCCTGATAAAGAATTCAAGATAATGGTCATAAAAATATTTACTGGACTTGAGAAAAGAGTGGAGGATCTCAGTGAAATCTTCAACAAAGAGATAGAAAATATAAAAAAGAACCAATCAGAGATGAAGAATTCAATAACAAAATTAAAAATACACTATAAAAGGGGAACCTGGGTGGCTCAGTCAGTTGAGCATCTGACTTCGGCTCAGGTCATAATCTCATGGCTTGTGAGTTCAAGTCCCATGTTGGGCTCTGTGCTGACAGCTCAGAGCCTGGAGCCTGCTTCTGATTCTGTATCTCCTTCTCTCTCTGCCCCTAACCCACTTGCATTCTGTCTCTGTCTCTGTATCTCTCAAAAATAAATAAACATTCAAAAAAATTTTTTAAAAATTAACTATAAAAAAAATCAACAGTGTATTAGAGGAGGCCAAAGAACAGAGCAGTGAGTGGAAGACAGAGTAATGGAAAGGGAACAAAGCTGAACAGTGTGTATATTCATTTTAAAAATAAAATATTCTTGTAGAGGAAAAAAATTTTAAATGTCTACTAAATAACAACAAGCCCTAAAATACCTGTGCATTCATAACTGTGCGTTAACAATTATAAGCTCATAGCCAATGTTATTTCATTTCTACCCCCATCCATTCCCCACTCTGTATTATTGCAAAGCAAATCCTAGGCATCACATGAGCTCATCAATAAATATTTGGGTATATACAACTTGAAAAGATAAAGCCTCTTTAAAAAGACTAAACATAGTGTCTTAACTAACAAAGTTTAAAACTGCTTAATATGATTAATATCTAGTAAATTTTCTAATTATCTCATTTTTTTTTACATTGTTTGAATGAGGATCCAAAGAAAGTCCAAACATTGAGATTGGTTAAAAATGTCTTAGGTCTCTTATAATTTACCTTTTCCCCTCATGACATTTCTTCCCTTGAATTTATTTGTTAAAGAAACTGGATTATCTGTAGACTTTGCCATCACTTGAGTTTTGCTTAGTGCAGAAACATGCTGTCATTTATCAGGTTTCTTTATTCAGTTTCTGGTGAGTTGATATCTGGATCCAGAAGCTTTGGTCATTTCGAATATTTTTTTCTTGGCAAGAGTACTGCATGGGTACTGTTGTGTTTTACCATCAACAAGCGCATATTTTCTGCTTCTCTCCCTTTTGCGATATTAACAACCATTGCTGATTCGGTGGTTAGATCCACTAATTCATGAGGGGTTGCAAAATGGTGATACTCAAAATCTATCACTCTTTCTTTATTTAATAGCTGGAATGTCTGTATCAAGAGAAACTTTCCCTCATCTGTTATTGGGTTATCCAAAGGTGTAGTTTGCATAGGAAAGGCAAAACAAAGAGTTGATTCTTGACAAGCATTTAACAATGACTGATAACTTATCTTTATGAATTCACATACTTAAATGTACTTGAAATGCTTCAGTCTAATTGCAGTTATTACTCTTATTAATCCTCACTTATTTTTGAACAATGGGTGATTCTTTGAATTGACCCTGTATAATTTGATGTGATTTAAGTCTTCTTTTATAGCTTTGTTGTGATGAGGGATGAAAAATTGACCAGATCTAGTATGTACATTTCTTTCCCAGACCTAAAAATTATTGAAATCTCCAAGGGGTTCTGATCCCTGTAGTGGGAACATGTATTTGGAGATTATAATCCAGGCACTAGGAGTATTTAACTGCCACTGGGGTTAGTCATTATTTCTAGGTCTTTTCAAGAAACAATGCAAGGAAATTTTTTTTTTGTTTTAAATAGAATTCATCACAAATTTAGATTGATATTTCGAATTCATATTGAGGAGTGCAGGATTTTTATTTAACCTCTTTGATATTAAATCTGTATCTCCTTTCCTCAGGCCCTGAATCTGAGTTCTAATGATGCAGAATGACAGAATTAGAATATCAATATTTCTCATTTGTTTTATTCCCACTATGTCCACAATATTCTAAGAATAATAACAAAAATTTTCCCACCTGCCGTACGATTAGTGAAAATAGTATAAGATTTTTATCCTTGCAGTTAAAAAAAAATTCGTTCTTAGGATATATCATATTAATGATTTCAGCCAAATTATAGTGTATTTTGAATTTCTATTTGGTTATGCTACCAACTAATTTGCTTCATTTTATTTTTGTTTTTATATATTGATTTTTCACTTTAGCTTTTTATAATTATGTATATGGTCCATGTCAAATCTATAAAACAAGTCTAGTTTCTATTCCTGACTACTTTACTCTATTTCCTCCCCCCGGACCATATGCAACTACTCTTTTCATTTTATGTTTTCTTTCCTGCCATAAAGAATTACCATAAACTTATTGACTTTTAGACAGCACAAATTTGTTATCTACAATCACGTAGGTTAGAAGTCTGACACGGCTCTCACTTGGCAAAACTCAATACGTCAGCAGAGCTGGGTGCATTTCTGGAGGCTCTGTGGGAAAATCCATTTCCTTGCTTTTTGCCACAAGAATGGCTTTCAGAGGCCATCCATATTCCTTGTCTAGTGGCCTTTTTTCCTCTATCTTCAAGGTCACAATGCTGTATTTCTCTGACCATTCTTCACTAATCACATCCTCATCCTCTGCATCCATTTTGACTGTTGAGATTGGGCCAACCTGAACAATCCAGGACAATCTCCCATCTCAAAGCCCTTAATTTAATCATATTTGAAAAGTTCCCTTTGCCTTGTAAAGTGACATATTTTGAGTTCCAGGGATTAGGACCTGGGCATGTTTGGTGGGGGAACCATTATTTGGCCTGCCACAATTCCCCAATTTTTTAGATGAGTAGGTGCATAATGTACACATTTTCTCCGCCCTGCTTTTTTGCATTTAACCATACATCCACTCCATAGGAACATATAGATATATTCCCACTTCCTCATTCTGTATAGTTTCATAGTATTAGGATATACGTAATTCTATCCAACCAGACCCTTATTAACAGATATTTGATTTTTTTATAGTTTTTGCTATTATGAATATCCTACAATAAATAGCCCTATGCATTTATCTTTTTGTATTTCCCACTGTGCTGTGTATTTCCCACTGTGCTGTGTATTTTGTATTTCCCACTGTCCTAAAAGTGTGTTGCTGAATCAAAGAGTAAAATAAGTATGTACTTTTTCTAGAGACTACCAGTCTCCTTCCAAATAGTTATATCATTTTGCATTCACACCAACAATGTATGAGAGTGCCCTGACATTTGGATATATTGTCAAACTTTTGGATTTTGCTAATCTCAGTACACTTTTAATTTCCATTTCTCTTATGAGTGATTTATACCTCTTTTCATATGCTTAAGGAAAAAATTAATTTCACTCTCCATTTGTTCTATGTATCTCCAACCAATTTTTCTATAGGACTTTCCATCTTATTTTTCTTCATTTTTGAAAGGTCTTGGTCTTATCTTTTCATTTTGCTTACTGTATCTTTTGCTCACCAAAAATTTTTATTTTGTGTAATTAAATGTACCTATAGTTTTCTTGTTCCTGGATTTTGAGTCATTCCAAGGTCATAAATGAATTCACCTCAGTTTTCTTCTAATACTTCTATAGTTTAATTTTTACATTTAAATGTCTGAAATGTTTGGGATTTATCCTAGTGTAAAGTATGAGATATGGACTCAAATTTACTTTTTCATGTAATATCTAATTCCTCTATTTTAAAGGTCTTTAATTTCTCTGTACCTCAGTTTTCTCAACCATAAACTCAGTATATTAATAGCATTATCTCATAGATTTGTTGTGTGGTTTAAATAAGATAAAGTCTTTGCAATATTTAGCATGATGCCTAGCACATTGTAAAGGCTTAATTAACGTTTTCTGTGATTAGGATGATGACGATGACCTAAAAGACAATTCAGTGGTTTTAGCTCCTTATTCTTGTCCAACATCAAGTCACCATTGATAATCAGTGTAACTCTAACCTTTTACTCTGGTATGATGCTGTGTTTGGTCTTATTCCTGAGGTACACTCCCTAGTCCTTTTACCTGATTTGCTAACTGGGATGCTCTTCCCAAATCCATGGGGGTAGCCCCTGTCTGAGTTCCTAAATTCTCTTCTAAGGGCAAGAGTCTTCCCTATCTACCTGTTTCCAGTCCCCTTCCCTGAATTTATCAACTTCATGAACTGACTGATTTTCCTGATGCTGACTATTTGTATGGATTTCTGACATTGACTCCCCTCTCATCATCTTATTGGGCATTCTGTCTACTTGTCGGGAAATACAAATGCTATGTGTGAAAACTCTGCTGACTGTCGCTCTCCTGGACATCAGTTGCCATTGCCTTAGAAGCCAGGTTTTGCCTGCCAACCTCTTCTTTGGTGAACATGTAACTGATTCAGAGTCTTTCTCCTATCTTTTCATCCTGGAGGTGGGGTTGAGATGTGCTGGGATGGATCAGCCACTTACTGGACATGTGGTTAGGATAGGGATGGTGTTCCCATGGGCTGAATCTAAGGGAGGGAGATTTTGCTGTGGGTAAAGGATCCTCTTTATCACTCACCTGAAAACAAAGGGTTAAAATAAACTAAGTCCTGTAGAAGAAAACCAAAACGTAGATAAAGGGCTGCAAAGCCAAGAGTCCAAAGATGTAAGGAGATGTGATTATTTCTAATATTCAGTTATATGATGTCTGGCTGCATGCTGTGGCTCAATGGTTCGTGACAGAGAGGACAATCATTTTCCCTAATGTGTGTCTTACCTGATGACTAAGTTTGGTAAAAAGCACATTTTTTCACCATACATCCTCCATTTTACATGGAACTCCTGAACATGTCACAAGACAGGACAAAGAGTGTGTTTCAGCCAGTAACTAATATCTGACTTCATTAAACAGAGTAATGCCTTGTGTAAAGTGTAGATTTACATATCATTTGAGTAATCCATTACCTCTGTTTTGTAATTTCAGGACTCCTCCAGAATATTATAACTTAAAACATCCTGTCCTCATACAGATCTCTTCTTGATATTTGACTCTTTCATGTCTGTTTGCCAAATACACATCCTACTTGAATGGTGACACCTCCATTCCTATCCTTCCGTACTTCCATTGTCTTGACTGCTGTCAGAATAAGATTGAAGATATAATTAACCTACTCTTCTAATTTAAACCACAGTCAGTGGTTCCCCTCTGCTCTCAGAATTCTTTGGCCTGATCACAGAAACACATTTCTTCTCAATGTTTGTAGCAGATGAGATGCCACATTTATTTCTTCTTAAAACCAACTCGCATCAATCTCTGAGCCCTTACTGACAAAAGTTGTTGAAAATTCAGTGTCCATATGTGTCTATACTTTATGGTTCATGCCTCCCACCTTGCACTGGAATAAGATTCTAGGAATTGAACAGTTTAGGGCATATGGGGCAAGAAGCCTCTGAATATCAATCTTCCTGGGCAGGCTGAAGACCTTCCTTATCTAGGTCTCCATGGTCTGCTTAAGGACTAGTAACCTCATTCACTCCTCATAAAGCTTGGCCTCCAGGCATTTAATGAGGCCTTAGCTCTTGGACCTAGCTTCCATATAGACATATTCATCTACCCTGATAGGAAACACAGCCTGTCAGCAAAACTGCAAATGATCTAGAGGTAAAAGCCTACCCTCCATAGGACTTTCTATCTTTCTGTCTGCCTTTTCTCTGGAAAGTCTATTTATCCCATCTGCCATAATGTCATGGAGTCAAGGTGTGTGTGTGTGTGTGTGTGTGTGTGTGTGTGTGTGTCTTCAGGGATACCTACCTCATCTGAATGCCAAATCTACTAACATCTTCCTATAGGACACAGTCTCAGGATCAATAATACAAGACTCGATTGTCTGTTCTTTAAGGAGAGAGAAGTAAACTACCTTTTCATATTTAAGATAGTTTATTCTAACAAAACAAAACAAAAATGAGTAAAACAGAAGTACAGAGTATTTCTGTATTCAATTATTAATAACTGATGCTACATCATACTTAACATACTATTACTTATAGGATACATCATTACTTTAGGTACTCCTACAAAAGAAAAAATGCCAATTAAATTGTGGCATAATGCTTTTTATCACTTAGAATTCTTAATATTATTTATTGCAAGAATGCTTTTAGATTTACTTGCTTCTCTAATATCAAATGCAAGCCTTGCTGCTCTGTTTTTGTGCCTTTCTGTATAAACAACTGTCCTTTCTTATCTCAACACTGAATTATGTGTAATCTTTTTAAAGACACTATAATGGCATTAATTAAACATGTTGTACATAATTCAACTGGAACCTGGGGCAACTATGACCAAGCTTGTACATATGCTGGCAATAACCACAACATCCCAAATGACAGTGACTGCAAGACATTATCATGTGGAAGAGGAAGCCAAACCCAGGGATGTTAAAAGGTAAAAGTATATGCATCTTAGAATTGATGAAATGCAATGTATCTGTACATCTTATGCTCTACCTCCAAAGCATATCTTTCCCTTCCTTGCACTCAATATTCCAGCCACTCAAGCCACTGACAGCATTCTGCATATGCAAGCTATTTTACGCTTTGTGCCTTTCCACATACAGTACCCGCTTTCTGGAAGTCCCCCATTCTTCCTCCCCTTGCCTGTAAGCACAACTTACTGATCTTTTAAATCAGAGCTTACATACTTACTCGTTTGAGAAAACTTCACTTCCCCACAAGCATAATTCCCTCCTGCATACCCCTCTCCCTTGAATCTTGGACACATGTCAATTTCTGCACTAATACAGAGGATTGGGAATTTGCTCTGCTCTACCAGAACTTCTTAAGAGCAGGAGTTGTTTACATTTTGATTCCCTGATGTCTTTCATAGTATTGCTATGTAACAGGCAGTAAAAAGGTCTTCAATAAATGATTGAACAGTTTCTCAGATCACTGTCCTTCAAGAAGAGGGGTGGTTTTCACTCCAGAACTGGCTAAGTTAAGGTCATTAGAGGGTGGCTGTGCTAAGGACAGATGAAGGGCCTGTATAACAAGAGTGGAAAGAATCACAAGAAGCTAAAGTTAGATTTACAGACAAATATTTCAACTTGTTCAAGTTATACATGAGCCAATAGCACACTTTTAGGTCTGATTTCTACAAAATTGCTTTTAATAGCTAGGCAATTACCATTCTGGACATACTTAGTGACCAGGGTTAGGAAGAAGAAAGAAATATAGTGTGTAGTGAAATCTTGTCAGTCAAGATCTTCTGTTAAGCACAGCATGTTTATAATTCCAATTTTCATGCATATTTTAATATTAGCTTCCTTAATCTTATCCAGCTATTTGCCTTGACCACCTGCTTGTTATAAAAGAATTATAAATGAACAATGCATTTCTATATCCAAAAAAAAAAATGATGTTCTTTCAGACATAAGGCATATATTTCAATGATACTTTGATGCATTTTTTTAAAATAGTATGAAATAAGACTTAACATAAATGTGAAAGATCCCCAGTTTATAATAAATATTCTGCCTGCTGTTCTGAGGATCAGCTGAAAATCAGTATTCATTTAAAATGCCCATTGACTATGTCTTATCCTCTTTTAAAAGCTCCAAGATGCTTATAATATCTGCTGTTAAGTCTGGGTGTCTCTTTTAAATGGAAATTGCATAGCACAGACCCCGTCCAAAGTATCTGTTTGGATGAGATAAATTAAGTACAGAAGAGTTTACATTTCTAAGCTGTTCTGTTTGTGTGTACTAAATATGATAAGCTTAAGGAGATCCAAAGTAGATAATATTTTTAAACTTCTGGCCATTTAAGTAGTAGCTTACAGCTTGTGTTTTCATTTTAGATAGAAAGTAATATACAATATAGATACAATTTACATTTATCACCAAAATATCACATACACTATACTGCCTCATTATATTTATTATATGGGGGAGGGGGGATTGAGGAAACAATTTTTTGAGCACTGATGGTAAGTGCTTGCATGCCAAGAATGAGTTAATGTATACTATACAACTATTTTTCTTTTTATAAGTATAAGATCATATTATATAGATGGTTAATTATATAGATAACGGAGTTGTTATATCCCTAAAATAAAGTTATTCATAAGTATACAGTAAACATGTCATCTGTTTCCTACTGTGATAGAGGCATGGTTGAATTGAATGTAAAAGATGTTGGGGCGCCTGAGTGGCTCAGTCGGTTAAGTGTCTGACTTCAGCTCAGGTCATGATCC
This sequence comes from Panthera pardus, assembly GCF_024362965.1. Taxonomy (NCBI): domain Eukaryota; kingdom Metazoa; phylum Chordata; class Mammalia; order Carnivora; family Felidae; genus Panthera; species Panthera pardus. The sequence goes on from NW_026527002.1 coordinate 21,479,044, forward strand.
CACGGTCCGTGGGTTCAAGCCCCAACTCAGGCTCTGTGCTGACAGCTCGGAGCCTGGAGCCTGCTTCAGATTCTGTGTCTCCTTCTCCCTCTGCCCCTCCTCCACTCACACTCTGTTTCCCTCTCTCTCAAAAGTAAGTGAACATTAAAAAATAAAAATGTCCATTGAATATATATGCGACACCTGGGAAGTGGGAGAAATCTGCTGACTTGTTAATATTTAAGTATTGTGTACCAGGTATACTTGGGTGACTCAGTTGGTTAAGCATCCTACTCCTGATTTCAGCTCAGGTCGTGATCTCCCAGTTTGTGAGATCAAGCTCCATGTCAGGGTCCATGATGACAGTACTAAGCCCGCCGGGATTCTCTTCCTCCCTCTTTTTCTGCCTCTCTCTCTCAAAATAAATAAATAAACATTTTAAATACATAGATATATAGATAAACAAATATTGTGTGTCAATTACACTAAGAATCAGTTAATGAAGGATTGTTGAAACGGACAGTCTGTCAAGAGACCCATGTGGAAATGTCAGTTACATTGAAAATGTGAACATAAATCTCTGAGACGGCATAACTTTAATGTGCAGTTAATGAGCAACAACTATGCAAAAGCTAATTCATATTAGGGTCTAATAAATTTATATAAAAATTAGGTACAAGTGCAAAAGATAATAGACTGAAAATAATTCAGTGAAAAAAAACTAAGTAAATCTGTAAGCAGAGGACAGTGATTGAGAAAACCACTTCAGAATATCACTACCCTCACCATTATTCTTTCGCTGAGTTATATATGACAAATAGATACAAAGGAATGGAGAGGGGAAGCAATAACAATAACATAATATGTCATGTATTATATCATTTTATAATGTATGCTCTAACGTAATGACAGTTAGTCTGTCCAGCCTGCTATAACAGAACACCGTAGACTGGTTTATAAATAACAGAAATTCACTTCTTACAGTTCTAGAGGCTGGAAAGTTCAAGATCAAGTCACTGGCAGATTCAGTATCTATGCAAACCCACTTCCTGGTTCATAGATGCTTGCCTTTTTACTCTAACTTCACATGGCAAAGGTGATAGAAAGCCCTGTGGGGTCTTTTAAATAAGGCACGAATTCCATTCATGAGGGCTCCTCCCTCATGACCCAGTCACCTCCCCAAAGCCCAGCTGCTAAACACTATCTCATTGGAAATTAGAATTTAACAAGTGAATTTGGGGGAGACACATTCAGTCCATAGCAGACACAAAGACTTGGTATGTGCTCTGGCTCTGGGTGGTGTGGAAAGCTCTTATCTCTGAGTTGGGCCCAGAACATAAAAATGCACTATTATAGCAGATCCAGGCTGTGATATAATAAGCCTTGCCACATGCCCATATAATTGTGGTGACCGTGCAGTGTTGGACGGGTTATCAGTTGCAAATGATATGGTGTGATGCTTTGGGCAAACTCCAACGGGAAAATCACAATCTAAGCCCATGGATTTCAAAACAAGGCTATCACATCTACCGCAAAGAATTAGACAGATTTTAGCAGGTTATTGGGCCCTGTAGAGATGGGATGTTTGACCATGAGACACCAAGTGGTCATGTGTTTAGAATTTGCCATTATAAGCTGGGTTCAGTGAAGCCAACAAGTCAAAAAGTCAGATGGGTCCAGATGGAAATGGTATATTTGGGATTAATCCAAAGCAGGACTAAAAGGTATGAGTATAGGGCATGAGCAGGCAACCCAGACCTCCTTGTAACCAATGACAATTGCACCTGCCTCCCTTCCATGTGCACCTATGGTCAATTGGGTAGGTTCCATATAACTAGCTGAAAGAAGAGGGGAAAAGCCTAAGCTTGGTTTTTAGAAGGGGTTACTAGGCATGTGGGGCAAGCTAAAAACAGATGGAAACTACATTACATCCACATTCCAGGCTGATCCTTAAAGACAGTGGAGAGGAAAAACATTTTTGATGGCAGAGCTATGAGCAGTGAACCTGGTCATACACCTTTTTGTAAAAGGAAGAAAGGCTGAAGTAAAAACATATTCAGATTCCTTAGAATCTTCCTAGGAAATTCTTTTTCCTAAAAGGAGAAGGACAAGAAGATTGAAGGCAAGCAATGGAGGGGATGGATGAATGTATGGGAGTGGATAATAAGTGTGAAAATTTTTGCACTGCTCATTAATATCCTATATGGAAGAAGCATTAAAAATGTGATTGAGCCAGTTGATGTTAGCCAACTTTCCTTATTAGCCATCCCAAATTTGGACTAAGGGACATGTGAACTTAGTGGTCACAGTGTCAGAGATAAAGGTTCTATATGAGTTAGGCAGGAAGAACTCCTACTTACCAAGGCCAATCCAGTTCCTGCTGCCTCTGACTGTCCAATCTGCCAGCAATAGAGAGCAACATTTTGTCTCTGGTATGGCACTGTCGCTCTCGGAGATCAGTTGGCCGCTTGGTAACAAGTTGACCATATCGAGATTTTTCGGCCTGAAAAGTTAGCAGTTTGTCCTGACCGAGAAACATAGCTATTCTGGGTATGGGCATGCCTTTCCTATCTGCAGAGCCTCAGCCAGCACCACTGCCTGAGGGCAATGGAAAACCTAATCTACAAGCACGGAATCCCACACAACATAGGACCTGACTACAACACACATTTTGCAGCAAAGGAAAGTACAGATGTGGGCCCGTGACTATGGTATCTACTGGTTGCATCACATACTGCACAGCCTATAGGCACCCAACCTCACAGAGTGAAAGAATTATCTAGATGTATAACTAACCAGCAGCTTGGAGGCAACATTCTAAAAGGATGATGTGCCTTTAAGATGCTGTGTATGCATTAAGTCAGAGACCCTTATGTGGTACTGTGTCTCACGAGGAAGACTATGTAAGTCAGGGAACTAAGGCATAGGAACACCATTGTTCTCAATGATCCACTGGGGGATTTTTGTGCTTCTCATTTCTACAAGTCTGGAGTGTTTGAGATCCTGGCCTCCAAAAGGGGTACACCCTTTCCAGTACAAGGATCTCATTGAATACAAGTTGTGGCTAAGGACAACTTACCTGGAATTTTTGTGTCTAGGGATGAATAAAGGAGTAGATTCATCACAATAGTATTACCCTATTCAAAAGAAAAATGTTTGCATTTCTTTTATACAATGTGGACAGGAAGAATACATGTGAAATGTAGGTGGTGCACTTAGGCACATCCTGGTACTTCTTTGCCCCATTTTAATTATAAAGGGACACACACAGCAGCCATTGCCTAAGAAATATGATTGTAAGTATTCAGACTCACTTCCTCCCACCTTCATGTATGGAGATTTTGGTCACCACCTATAAGGGGAGATTTATAATGGATAATGGGTAAAGAAGAAGACAGCCAGTTCCAGACCCAACATCAACCACGGCAAAAAAAGAGATAGAATTGGTCCCAGTAACATTCATCTTCTTATTGTTCCTCAAGAAGAGAGGTCTGCAGGAATCACGAAGGAACTGCTCTCTAACCTTGCATGAAGGAGTAGATCCGTGTGGTATGACAGTGACTCTGGCAGCAATGAAAATGCACCCCTCAGATCTCCAAGTACAGGCAAAACAATTGCCTGGTGGCCCAGCAGCTGCACTTTGAAATCTATTATCACTGTCTCACCAAGGCCATGTTTCCCATGGGCAGAGTGCAGCAGATTATTAAGGTTAATTCCTGTTTCAGGAAGATGTGAGATCCCTCTGATTGATGACCTTGGCTCAAGGACTCCCCATTGTGCCTTGTCAAACTTTCATCAAGTCTCACTTCAATCTAAGTGGCTTCCACTTCACCTTCCTTCCTTCCCTCTATCCCCCACAGGGGCCATATCAGCAATGCAGTCTGATGGCTCTCTCTGCTGCCCTTGCTCATTTTTCCTCACAGGCATTTTCCCTAATAAACCTCCTGCACATCTAATTCTGTCTTGATGTCTGCTTCTTGGCGGACTCAAACTAACAGAAAGACCCTATTTAATATTATATTTAATAGAAACAGAATTTCTAAAAATGACAAAGATAGCATTTTAAATCAAAATCTCAGGAGGCTGGTTTAAATGGCAGATTAGACATGGTTGAAAAGAGAATTCGTGTCCAGGAAGTTATAGCTGAAAAAAAAATGCACAATAATGAGGCACAGAGCACCAAAGAGATGAAAATATAAGAGAAAATGTAAGAGACATAAAGACTCAAATGAGAGAGCAGAACATGTATCTAATTAGAATTCCAGAAAGAGATAACAGAGAAAATGAACAAAGGGCAATAGTTGACGAAGTCACTGATAATTTGCAATATTGATAAAAGATCTGAGTTTTCAGACTGAGAAAATAAATAATCCAAATAAAATAAACAATAATAATTATGTGCATCACACTTTATAGTGAAACAATACTAAAGACACAACTTAAAGGATTTTTAAAAAGCAACAAAAAAGAAAAGATAGTTAAATAACAGCTGATTTCTCACAAGCAACAACAAAGGCAAAAGAAAAATGTAACAATATTTTCCAAGAAACATAACTGAAAGAAAATAACTGTCAGTGTATCATTTTATGGTCAGTAAAATCACCTTTGAATAACAAGTATAAAATCAAATCATTATCAGAGAAACAAAAACTAAGAGTATTTACACTTTGAGACCATCTTAAAAGAACTTCTAAAATACCTATTTTAGGCCAAAGAAATTGATCCCAAAGGTAAGGTCAGAGAATCAAGAAAAAATGGTGGGCAAATAAAATGGCAAAGTTATGTGTAAATCTAAACAAACATTGACTGTATGTTTAAGGACAATGTTTAATTGTGGAGGTGGGGCAAAAATGAGAGAGAAACAAAAGACTTATACAATGACATGTATGCTGGATGTGAGTGGGTGATCAAGTTAACCCATTTAAAAATCCTTGTACTATTTGGTAGGAAGAAAAAGGTTTTGATCCATTTTATATTTCAGTAAGCATTCATGTTAGAATTTTAAGAGTAACCACTGGAAAAATGTTATAGACTGAAACTTCCTGACTATGATAAAGAAAATATGGAATAAAAAAATAAAAACTCAATCTACATCAGAGAAGATTTTTGTAAAGAGAGAAAAATAGAATAAATAGGTAAAAAGAGACTTCAGCAGAAACCCAAATATATCAGCAATCACATGATATTATTTTGAGATATACGTGCATGTGGTAAAACTATGAAGAAAAACAAGGGAACGACAGATAAAAACTTCACGATAATGCGTCCTTGGGAATGACAAAGTTGAATGCTATTATGAAGGATACACAAAGAGCTTCAAATGTTACGAGCAACGTTGTTTTTCTCAAGCTGGCTAGTGGCTACAGAGATATTTCTCTTTCCCTCTCTCTCATTTATGTCCAAACATACACATACGTATCATACTTATTTTCATGTGCTTCACAAAATTTCATAACAAATTTTAAAAGAGACAAAATTACAAATTACAGAAGATGCAGAGAAAAAATAACCATGGCAGAATCACTAGAATATGGACATCTCATTTTACGAGGAAAACATTCAAAATTATAGCTGGAAAAAAAAAAACTATGATACTTCAATTCTTCTATTGTTTAAAGTCTAGCTGAATTACTTTAAAACCACATGTTTGAAGACCTCATTAACATACAAAGTTCTCATCTTTTCTCATTAGCCTGAAGTTCAGAATTAACAATACAATGGTGGCTGATGCTATGGAGCAAGTGAAAGCAAGCTCAAACATGAAGTTAAGAAGTGCAAACTCTCGGTGAGAGACATTTAGGTGAGCCATAGAGTGTTTCATTAACTGTTTAAGATAGTCATCCAAAAAATAAACACATAGAATTAAAATATTCTCCTGGAAAACCTGCAAACCTCCCAAATGAGCTATATGGACCACAGCTGCAAAATTTTAATTGGATCTATCTTCGTTGAAGTTGAATAAGCATTTCTTAAGATGCTGGGGGAGCAGTGTTAGACAATGGTTAAGCAATTTTCCTGATAAATTCCATGAGATCTACCAAGTGGAAAGCTTCACTTTCTGTTCTATACCTTTTTACTGAAGGCAAAAGATATTTCCTTCCTGCGGCAATAATAGCTCTCATGGTATACACATTAATCTGAGAACTCAGAAACTTTGACTAAGAATTTTGAATGCTAATGGCTGTGGGTGGAAAACGAAGTAATTTATGTGTCATAGCTAATTAAGATTACAGTATTTCAAGGCGCTTAAAATTCAAGTTCAAAGAACTTGCAGTGCTTTGGTCTGATAGGTGGTGTCAAAGAGCCCTTAAGAGGGCTTCCTGCCTACAGCAGTAGGCATGCAGTAGCTCATTCACCGTATCCTATAATTAAAACAATAAAACTCACCCTTACTTCTTTTGGGTGCTAAAATTTCTTCAGAAAAAGGTAGTCATCATTTGCTACAATTTTATTTAAAAATGAAAAGTTTTGTGGTACTTATTTCATTATATTTTCATTAGGAAAGGCCTTCGATCGATGTGAGCTCTGTTTCTGACACTGATGAAGTATGAAATGATAAGCAGACAGCAAGAGAAGGCAACCACTCAGAGAAACAGTGCAGCTTTATCTACTAGAGTGGAAGACATCCATTCCTATGATCCAATGATCCTACTCTGAAGTGGTGAATATAGTATGACATTGTGTGCACATGTACTCTGAGAGCCAGGTACAAGGATACTTAAAGCAGTAATATGCAGGATAGGAACACATTGGAAATGACAAAAATGTCCACTGACACTACAGTGGTTAAATAAATACGGCACATTCATAATGACAGAGACTCACACGACACTGCAAAGGAACAGATGACAACTACACACAACATGAATTCCACAGACAATACTGAGTGAAAGACACCTGAGGCCAAATAATACATTTTGTACGATTTCATTTATATTAAATTTAAAGTAGGCAGAATAATCCATAATGCTAGAAGTAAGGATAATGGTTAGTTTAAGGGATAGAAGACTGACTGAGCAGGCATGAAATGTTCTAATATAGTGGTAGCATTTTATTTCTTGAGCAATATTTACTGAGTTCTCATGGTTGTGCTCCTGAAACATTTTAAATTTCACTTGTGAAATGGAATTATGTCTATCTTGAGAGGTCATTGTAAGGATTAAATAGCAATGTATGTAAAATGATGCACATTGTACCTGATACCTGCTCAGACAGTTGTAATTGTCATTGCTATTATTAACAGCGCTCTGCTGCGCATACAATAAATTTGAAAACTTACATAGTTAACCATGCTCTTCGAAGAGTGTTCATTGAATCCCATTTGGTGTTATACAATTCTCAAACACTGAGGTATTTCCTGGAAATACCCTTATGAAATCAGCTGCTTCATTATTGTAAGGGTGTTGTTGAGGGCATTGTTGATTACAGTACGTGTGTTCTCTTGATAAGGACCTACAGAAGAAATTTCTTTTCTATCTCCGTAGGAAAATAGTTGTACTCCTGAGCAACAGATCCTGTCTAAATTTAATTTTACACATACTGTGAATCCTATAAAGAAAACATCTTTCTTCTTGACTTTCTATTTGGATACTGAAAACCTCAGACTTAAATCTGTGCTCTAACATTATCAAATGTGGAGAGATTTACAACTTACATTTTTTGGATAGATTCCATTTTCTTTAATTACTTGTTTTTATTTCATTTCTATATGAGCTGTCTGAAACTATTTTTGGAGTACGAGGAAGATATAAATAAATGAAGAGCCAACAAATCACATCGTGTTGAATTCAGTTATGGAAATATCTTCCAAGATAGCAGTAATTAACATAGTTGCCATTCCATTGAAAACGTGCTGAATAAGTGACTGCAAGAATGACTTGGCATTTTGGGATGACTTCTTTAAAAGCAAGGTTTTGGGAAAATAAAAGCCTGTGGTATGAACAATGGACTGGAATGGATTGAAAACAAGAGACAATAGAAACGAGAAGGAGGTTAAAGCCAGGATGGCACTGTAGTCAACGAACATTCAATACAGAGAACTCAAGAAGTACGGAGCATTGTTTGTTGATGATAGTCATGTGGGACCACAGTGATAGCAGCAAAAATGGAGAATAAGGGGAAATCTAAGTAGAAGAATAGACAAATTATATAGAATATTATATAATATATAAATATATATATATATATATATTAGACAAATTATACAGAAGGTACAAAAAATGAGATTTCAGGGGTGAATTCAAGATTGAGCTTAGGATGAGAGTTTGAGGATCGGCACACTAAAGGGTAGGTCATCAGTTTATAAGGTACATATAGATATCTAGGAAATTAATGCACTTCTCCAATATAAATCATTTACAAATTTAGAATGTGTGAATTCTGACAACTCAGGCTTTGTATTCCATACATTAAATGACTGGAATATAAGAGTGCTCTTTTTGGGTGTAAGCAAGGACCAGGTCCGTTAGAACTGACCAATGGATGGGCAAAAGGAAAAACAAAATCCACGATGATTTTCGTACTTTAAAAACAATACAAAATATAAAAGCTTGCTTTGTGGGGTACCTGGGCGGTTCAGTCAAACATCTGACTTCGGCTCTGGTCATGGTCTCACCATTCGTGAGTTCGAGCCCCGTGTTGGGCTCTGTGCTGACAGCTCAGAGCCTGGAGCCCGCTTCAGATTCTATGTCTCCCTCTCTCTCTGCCCCTCCCCTGCTTGCACTCTGTGTGTGTTTCTCTCTCAAAAATAAATGAGGTGTGCCTGGGTGGCTCAGTTGGTTAAGCGACCAACTTCGACTCAGGTCAGGATCTCATGGTTTGTGAGTCCAAGCCCCGCATCAGGCTCTGTGCTGACAGCTTGGAGCCTGGAGCCTGCTTCAGATTCTTGTGTCTCCCTCTCTGACCATCCCCTGCTCTCTCTCTCTCTCTCTCTTTCTCATTCTCTCTCTCTCAAAAATAAATAAACATTAAAAAATTAAAAATAAATAAAAAAATAAACGAACATTAAAAAAAATTTTAAAGCATGGTTTGTTTTAGAAAAATCAATAAAGCCATGTTGAAATGATCTATGTACATACATTAATTTATCCCAAACTATATGTTAGGATAAGTTACATGTAAGATGCAATGGTGGATAAGATGGACATAGTTTTTGACTTATCAAAGCTTTTATTTTGAAAAAACACACCCTTATATATATGTATATATTATTAGATATAATTTATATACACGTAAAACAATTTATAATTTCTAGGAAAGTGGTTGAAGTGACTGATAGAATAGCTTCCTTTCTCTCTTATGCCATAAGAAAGTATTTCCTACAAAAATACAAGTTGCTGTCTCTTCACAACTTTTTTTGTAGATTTTAAAATCACATTACTATTCACAAAGCAGCATTGCTAACATAATGAAGACTTCTTCCTTATTGATTTATCTGAAAGCTGCCTTCTTTATTTCATCTACACTTCACATATAATTGGGAAAGGGGAAGCACTGAATGGACAAATTTTACAGGGGAGAATATATCTTGAATATGAAGTGTTATTACTGTTGACAGTCCAATAAAAGAGACACAATGGAAGAATTTATGGGAGTTCTTGAAATTGGCTGAAGCCATTTTCAACACACTGTATTTCATTCTTGGGCAAAACTGAAGCTATATTTCTTACACCTTTTTCTAGAAGTCAACATATAACAGGCAGTATATACTTCTCAAAATGTACTTGGCATTATCCAATGCCATTAACTTTTAAAACTAAAGTGTTTGAGTATTGAGACTTCTAATTGGGATGTCTAGCCATTTAATAGTTCTAATCGGCTTATTTTACAGAGTATGAGCCTGACAATAAACATTCCATAGTTGCTTAAATGCCTCATGTTTACAGACGGCCTGTGGAGGTTGCCTGGTAGTTACACTTTACTTGGGTACCACGTGTTTGCTGGGCAAATAAGGAATATTTACCTAAATGACCTTGAGACATCATCTGCTTTATTTTTCAGTTTCCCTACCTTTCATTTGATTTTTGTGTCTTTTTTCCCCTGTAAGGCAAGTTTCTCAGAAAAAGCTGGAGTCACTTCCCTTAGCCCTAACAACAAATGGAATCTTATTTTCCTTTAGCTTGAAACGTGTGTATCAATCAATTCTTTCATTCAGCAGCTATGAGGGTCCAGGGCAAGAACTTCAATCTGAGGTAGAGGTTTTGAGGATATATATTTTAAGAACATTATCTTCAATTTGAAGGTGAAAATGTCAAGTTTAAGTGAATTTCCCAGAGCAGAGCTGGGATGAGAACTCAGAAATTATATACTAACAGCACACCAACAATTAGTAGTGGCCTCTTGATTCTTATTTTTCTGCATTCTATATTTTTTCCACACATGACCTTTATCTTTATTTTTCTCTACATATCCACACATGAGCTTTATCTTTATTTTTCTCTACATATCATCATCGTAACTGATGTCTCTTTGAGGTCAGATTTGGTCAAAAGCAGCCAGTAAGTTGAGAAGAGAACCCTAATGTTCTGAGTACAAAACAAATTGTTATGTTCTTTGTAGCTTAAAAAATGACCTGGGACATACCATTTAATTTTAAATTATTTTAGTACATATTTTTCATTTTTGAAAACATCAAAATATTTATCCCTCAAAGATATTTTTCAGGACACAACTTTTCTTCCAATACTGATATTGTAACAAGAAGAGGATGATTTGGAGAAATTGCTGTGTGTGTGTGTGTGTGTGTGTGTGTGTGGTAGCCTTCCTGCCTATTATTCCTGCAAATACCTAAAACACCCCAAAAGCATGTGTATTACCAGTCTGCTATTCACACATATTGTATGTTGAGCAATTGCTTGCTCAGTCTTAGAAAGGAAATACCCAATTGGCTAGTTTACAGAGAGGTTGCCCTTCAGTTATTAGGAATGATTTTCATCCATGTCATTTTCACACATGGACAGTTTTGATGGGGCTACACAGACCACAGAATAAAGCTCAACTTTGGTTCCTACCTTTGCATCTGCTTCTGTCTGCTCTCACCTTCCACCAGAGGCGACAGATTCACATGCCAGAGGACTTGTTAGGTAACACACCCAGATGAAGCAGTCCAGAAAATGGATACATGTGCAGTGTTTGAGTGACGGCTGGGTAAAGTGCCTGCGTCTAAGGGGTGGTGGCTGGGTCAGTTCCATCTATTGTTGCCTTGTTGGGAGGAGAGTTGCTAGATTCTCTACTTTTCTTCTTAAAAAGGCAGAAAGACGGCTATTTTGATCTTGAAATATCCTAATCTCTTTCTAACATTTATTCACTCTGTTGGCCATGTGGATGAACCAAACTGCACAGCTGTGCTCTAGCAACCCCAAGTACTTGGAGTTTGCTCAGAGTACAAAATTTTGTCATACCTTGGAGTTTTGTCTCATGTTGTCCTCCCTCCCTGCAATGCCTTCTTCTGCTTATCCACTTGACAAATTTGTGTGCAGCCATCCTTCAACACGGGTTCAAAATCAGTTGTGCACAAGTCTTTTCCAATTTCCCTCCCCATCTGATCTCCCAACAGCCCAGCAGAACTATTCCTTTTGCAACAGTTCACTTAATGTCATTCAATAGAAGAGGTACTACACATACGTAGCTGTGACCAATATTCATCTCCTCTACTAGCATGTAAGAGACGTCGATTCCTCTGTGTATTCTTGATGCTTTATATTGTGAACAGCACCGAGAATGGCCAGTGCTTGTTGAAGCACGTAGAATAAAGAGTTCCCACAAATTCCCCTGACTGCATCCTCATTAGTCCTCATTTTCTACGTATGTCAGAGCAAGAAAGCCCCCAAAAGGTTATTCAATATATAGCCTAAAGTTCAGATTTCAGAATTACGTATGCCCTGACACCATATTTTCATAAATAGAATGGCAGTTTGCTTCTGTCTCATGTGGTGTGAATACACAAAAGAGCCTGCTCTCAGAGGGCTTACATTCTAGGGGTGAGGCCATAGTGTTTTATTCCAATACTGTCAATCAACTTTTCCATCACTCTTTTTTTTTTTTTTTTTTTTTGGTGCAGAATCTGAAGCATTTTATCTAAGGATACACAGGAAGTTGGTGTTAGAAGTGGCGGTAGAAATAATTTCTAGCATTGGGTACAGTCAAAAGTATTCCAGACATCTTCTTTGTTTCTCTTTTCTTAAACGAGGCTGCCAACTTCTTATCAGGACACACTCTACACACACTAGATGCACACACATACAAAAACACATGCACGAATGTTTTTAAAAAATTAGGGATCAGTCACTCTTACCAGATTTTAATTTAACTTCAAATTGTCTTATTTTGCACTCTAAATTTTGAGGTGAAGTTGGCTCACAGGCTGCAGTCAGGGGGCACAGAGCCTGAAAGCCTACGTATGGAACCCTCTAGTGGCCCATCCCTCTTTGACACCCTCCTCTGGCTTAGGTCCCTCATGACAATCCTACACAGGTTTACTTTACCTCTCAAACTTCCACATTCCAGCACTTTCCTGACCTGCACTTCCCCCTAAGCTACCCTACTCTCCGCATCACCATTCCCTTACCCTTGTGACCCCGTCCTTCAGTCCCCCGCAGAGGACCATGGTTGTGATCCACTATGGGAATGAGAGGCTGTTACTGTTCCTCACAGACATTTGTAATGTGACAGGGCCTTCTGTCACAGGCTAGGTCTAAGGGTCAAAGAGCAGTCCATACACATTGAGAATTTTTGTCACACAGGCAAAGGGACATCTGAGGCCTCTGATACCAGCCGCATTCTGTATTCCACTACTTCCCCTGTTATGTCATCTTCTGAAATATAGTTGGATGATGTATTAGTTGGCCAGGGTGGCCATAACAAGGTACCACAGCCTGGATGTCTTAACAGAAATTCATTTCCTCACAATCTTCGGAGCTAGATGCTCAAGATCAAGGTGTCAGGAGTGTTGGTTTCTTCTGAGGACTTTCTCTCTTTGACATGAAGACCCATCTTCTTCCTATGTCTTCACACAGTCTTCCCTGTGTACCTATAGTTGCCCTAATCAACTCTTCTTGTAAGGATACTAGTCGTGATGGATTAGGGTTCACTCTAATGATCTTTTTTTAACTTAACTACTCCTTTAAATACCCTATCTCCAAATACAGTCACATTCTGGCGTGCTGGAGGTTAGGGCATCAGGATGGGAATTTGGTGGCAGAGATAGAGGTCAGCATATAAAAAATGTGATGGTAAAATTCTCAAGTTCATCCACTTCTCTTGTATTCCACTTCATATCAGAGCAATTTGGTTGGTGACAAAGAAGGGAGTTGGGTCACTTGGTGAGGAGATCCGTTTCATTTAACTGTGCAGCCCCAGGCACAGACACACAAATGCCTTAGAAATTGTTCTTCTCCTTCTAAGCTATGTTTGGTGGGATCAACCCCAGAGGGCTAGCTTACAGAGCTTACAGCAATGAAACACGGCTTATATTTGTTTTACACCACGGAACTTCTCTAAAACACTTGTACTAGAATGAAACAGTAAAAAAATAAGTTTCCAGTACAAATTGTGCTATCACAATTTTTCTTTTGATATAGTGAGTGAGCATCTGTGTTCTAGAATCTGCACTTGCTTAGCTCTACAGAATACTCCTTCCACTGAAATCTCTTAATTTTTTTTTCTAAAAAGAATTTGGTATTGCTATTGTCTAAAAAATATTTTCCTTTATGTTTTTAAATTTTAAACGTGTTTACCCAATTACATTTGTGATATTAATAATAAAACCTTAAGCAGCCCATTTGGATTTCGCCCTTAAGTACATGTATAATAATTTTTGAAAATGTTAATTTCTACACTCAATAATCTTTATGACTAAAGAAAAAATATGATTAGTGTGATCATTTACCTTTTCTGCAATGGCTCTGTAAAAACTGATACAGTTCATTCCCATTTGTCTCTAAGTCATGACTATTTATGATTCAATTACCAATGAGGTGTTCCATTAATGAACAACCAATGAAATCCCTTCATTAAGATAAATAGAATATAGCATTATCTCCTCCAGGTAAAATATATACACTCACTTGCCTGGCAAAAGAATAGAAACACAATCAAAACCTTAAGATTGCTTACGTTTGGCTGGCAAGAATTTGGGTACTTTTAACTTTCCTCTGTTATTTTTTTCTATATTTTCAGTACAGCGGTATGTTTTAATTTTATAATTGGAAAAAACAGGAAAATTTGTTTTTAAAACAGAATACAAATATACACATCGTCAATCTAAATTTTGATTGCCGTATCAAGTTGACCATTTAGCATATTAGTCTATGGTCTACTTGTTTTTTAAAGTGGCAAGACTTTATATGACCTTAAAATGGTTAAACTAAATTCTATTATAGTCAAGATTAAATGACATTTAAACACAAACACACATATATATGAGGTAATTGTAAAAAAATAAAATGTTCCCACAAGACCCCCACAGACTTCCATAGTTTGCACATAGGCAACTGTACTCTGGTTCAAAGAGAATTGCCTCAGGGAAAGCTTTATGATTCCTTGTCAACAAATTATACTTAGTAGATTTATAGGCTATAGTCCAGGTTTTTCATTTTAAAACATGGATAATAAGATCTATCTCTTCCCTTTCCCCTGTGTCTTTTGGAGCCATACCAGCTCTTAGAGAATAAAAACATAAGACAAAAACAGAAGTTTCTAGAACACTACTTAGTAGAGCTGGAAAATATTTACTTAATGTAGGGCTGATGTGAGGGTAAGAAAGTGTTTTAACTGTGTGAAAGAATCCTGAAAATATATTAATATTCATTCATTTATTCAATAAATATTTTTGAAGACAAAGTGCCAGACATAGTCATTAGCCCCTGAGACTGTAATGAGGAATAAGAGAAGGATCTTACCCTTGAGGAATTTACAATCTAGCAGACAAGGTAGACAACAAATAAGAAAGTAAACAACAGGTAAGATAATCATCTTATAATTGCCCTATTAATTCAAACAATAGCAAATCACATCATAGTTTCACAATTACAAAACATAATAGAAATTCCTTCTAAGAAAATTGCACTGTGATATAGAATAACAGAAATAACCTATCCAGGATGAAGATTGTGCTGAGCATAATTATTTGTAGGTCTTATGTAGGTTGGGGTGGTTGTGTTTTGCCCTTCAAAGTGGGGATTGAATATTCAATGAGAAATTCTAGTGATACAAAATTAGCTGCAGTAAGAAAAACTAATTATTAATTACCTAGAAAGAAGTACTTTCTAGTGATAGGGACATTTGTTTCTCTGGATTTATCTCATCTTTAAATCACATACATAAACACAAACAATCCTTTTACTTTCCAAGTTTTTGCAGCACCCTTGACTTTGTGGGAAATCTTGGAAAATGGCTGAACCTTTATTCAGCCCCTACAGAGCCATTATAAACCCATTTTGTGAAAGTAACAAGTAGAAGGATGGGTGGAAAAAAGAAAAACAAATTTTGTCACTCGTGAAATATGCCCAGATCCAACCTTCACTAACCCCATTGTGTAAAACATTCAGAATATTATTGAGAGAAAGCTTACAAGTGTAAATATACTTATTCTCAATGAAATCAACACCATCCAACTGATTTGTAACTATTCCCTTAATGCTGCTATAAACTTTATTGCAGTGAAAACACTGGTTCTACAGATTGCTTTCCTCTTCCTCAGGATGTGTTTGACCTTTGTGGCATTGCCACTATAAATCTCATGGCCCAACAACCCCTTGTCTGCAAGTGATTTCAAGCACTATCATAAAAATGAAACAGACAGACTTAATTTGAGTTCCAGACTTGAGGAAACTCAACTAAAATATTAGCATAATTTCGCTGAGGACAGAGGAAATTGTTAAAATATGTGTATTAGAGAGTGTCTGCAATTCAATCCGTCTTTTTTCTGGCTCTTGGGTGCCACCCAGTGATTAACTTAGCGGCAGGTTTCTGAAGGGGTCTGTGGTGCACAGTTAGCCACTGATCACAGGAAAGCAGGGCCAAGGATGCTAAGGGCAGTGAGGGCTGAAGTCTAAAATGTAGGAATAAGACAATATATCTGCTTAGAGATCTTTGTCCCATCCACAAAAACCTGGTCATTGATGATGTGTTCCTCCAGACATCCAGACATCGCAAATGATCCCATCTGTGCATAAGGAAAATCAGATCTTCCAAACACAGAGGAGGTCCACAGGCACATGGTGGAGAAGAATAGCAAGGAAGTAGCCAGGACCCTTCAGCCTCCCCTTTCCTAATCCTCTTCTCCTGTTCTGTCCTCCACTGTCTAGACCCGCTCCCCAGTTCCATTCTAAGACAGAGCTTGAGAAACTCTATAACTGCAGAATCAGAAGCTGACTGAACCAGGCAATTATCTTCATCTCTCAAACTCACTAGTTTCTTACCCATAAAAATTCATGAAGGTGGGTGTAAGATAAACACTTCCCTTAGCCTCCCACTTTACAAAAATCAATAGCTCTCCAGTGTTGTTGCTGTGTTCAAACTAAGTTCTCTCTTTTTCTCTTAATAATATTTGTGACACATACAATACATTTTATATCAAGGATTACTGTCATTTTTTGGAGGTGAAGCAATATGTACTCAATTTAGTGGGCCTTCTACTTTTTTCTAGAAAAATATAATGAGCTTATAAATAATAGTTCTCTACATTATATATTTTTAGATTTTTATCACCATATATTATGTATTTACTTTATTATTATATGTAATATATTACATGTATCATATGTAATTTTATATTTATTTAATGTATATATCATATATATATATATATATATACACACACACACATAATATGTAATGTTATCTACTTTGTCATTTGTCTAGTCTCTCCTCTACTAAATTCTTAAGAGGAATTTAAGGAACTTAAGTGGTCCACTTAAAGGCCCACTCAGGCCAGGCTGAGCACAGGGGCAGATCCCACACAGAAGGATGAACATGAGATGGATTCCTCGAGCCATTGTTTTCTTCCCACTCAGTGACCTTCGTTAACGGTTTCTGATGGAAGTAGGACCAGAGGACAGACATCTGAGAAAGAAAAAGAAAATATATGCTCCAGAAGACTAGGAAGATCCCTAGGAAAGGCACAGAAATAGCTGACCAAAATCTAAAATTGGAAATGGCACCTGCACAAATTCCCCAGTCTCCAGAGGTATGCTGGCTCCAACACCGCTTTCCTTAGAATTTCTTCCTCCTCCACCTTCTCAGCTAAATTCTACCCTAGAGGTACAGTTTGGCTGAATAAAGGGCTGATGCCAGTAGGTCCAGTTGTTGACTCGAAACAGGAGGGGACAAGAGGACTTCATCTACAGGAACATCTAGGAACCACTAAGATGCCTATGAGCTCAAGTAGTGGAAGACACAGGGCAAACTGGGGACAGACACAAAGAAATTAGCCTCAGAAGGAATTTTTAGATGAAACCCATAGGATCTGGATTGGCATTTCATTAAATCCCATGTGATTTGAAGGGACAGAGAGGGTCCTCTCAGGTATGGCTTACCTGGTAGTTGTCCTGATGCCTTGAGGTGGAAAGAGAAGGGGAAGGAGCCATGTTCCCAGACCTTCTCAGTTACATGTTCCTTTCTCACAAGGAACTGGTTTTGCCAAAAACAAATAAATTGATGATTAGGCCCTTATACTGGCCTACAAAAAGATCCATGAGACCCCTCCTGATTTTAATTTCTCACAGTGGTCTCACAATAGGAGGAAGATGAAATTGTTTGGGTTTGTAATGAGATCATATTCTTTGACCAATTTTAGTCATTTATGGACTGTTTACATATGAGAGACATTGTACCTAAAACTTAAAACCTCTAAATGCATATCACCATCATCATCCTCATCATCATCCTTTAGTGTGTTAACTGAGGCATAGCAGGGGTATTTGCCCAAACTTATGTTGTTGGTAACTAGTAGGTAGAATTTGTCTTCTGGAAATTTGACCCCCATAGACTTTTAGTAGCTCATCATTTGATACAATTCCTGAAATGTCATATATAATAAACTTAAAAAAAACTTGCAAATAAAAATTATTCAAGTCTTGATATGGATTGAACAAACTAACTTAGTCTCAATATGGATTACATAAATGTTAAAAAAGCTAATTTCCATTAACACCATTATAATATCATTATTTTTAGAAATGCATTCTGACTTTGTATTGACTTTCAAATACAATTTTGACACACAACCAGTTGGTAAGTTGGGTATTAACTACGTACATAATTTACTTGGAAAACCAACCAAAATTATTACTTGCCACACAATCTGATATTTTAAATCTATAATTTCTGAATTCCATTCCAGTCCTTCATTAACATTAATGAAGATTAATTATTTTATCTCGTAACTGCTGACAGTCAAGACTTACTTAAATAGAAGGTTTGGCTTCATGTAATGCTTAATTGGGTGCTTCATTGAAGCTCCAGGTTTCTGAAGTTCGAAGCATGAAAGAAATAACCATCCTTAAAGAGATGCTTAGTGTATGCATTAGCAGGTCTCTGTTTCTCAAGTGAGACATCTGGTGAGCATTTCATTTTGTTTCAGGTTTCATCCTGATGCATCCATTGAAGGAAAATTACCTCCAAATTCATCTTCAAATAACTAATATGTTAACATATTGAGTGGAATTGTTTTATACTGACCAATTGGATATTAAAAAAAAATGAGTCTGACTGAGAATAATTATTATTTGCCCCTAAAAATAATTGATCCAGGAGTGCCTGGGTGGCTCAGTTGGTTAAGCATCTGACTTCGGCTCAGGTTATGATCTCAAGGTGCATAAGTTCGAGCCCCACGTTGGGCTCTGTGCTGACAGCTCAGAGCTTGGAGCCTGCTTCAGATTCTGTGTCTCCCTCTCTCTCTCTCCCTCCATGCTCATGCTGTCTCTCTGTCTCCCAAAAATAAATAAACATTTTTTAAAAAATAAAAAATAAAATATAAAAAAAAATAATTGATCCAAACATACATTTACTGGTTGATCATTGACAACAATGGCTCTCCTGGAATTAAGCAGAAGATTCTGTCACCATAATATTAATGGAAGAGTATTCTTCCTGTTTGTTATAGGAGGAAAGAATGATTCCAATCCACCTAAAAGTTTTAGCAGGTAGTCATACAAACTTACAAAGAAGGGGCTTGGAAAGACCTTATTTTAAACCATTTAAATAAAAATATTCTATGACAAAAGGCCATCAGTGCTATTCTAATGCTCTGTGTTGCACTGCAACAGAAACTCTAAAGGAGAATGACATCCCAGACTGCTGTTAAATTCCATAGCTGGGCTTGGAATATGGTGGTGGTGCCTGAATGGTCACTTGTGCTCTGGAAACAGACTGGTCTCTGGGACCCAGGAAGCCCAGGAATTAGCTCCCTTTGAAGATGATCAGATCTCAAGAGCTCATTTGGACTGTTTAAGAGTCAACAATATTTAGGAAGTAGAAATTCAACTATCAGTGAGGTTTACAACTTTGGAATTGTACAAATGGACAACTCAGACAAATACACAAATACCCTAGGTCAGCCACTTTTCACTGCTTTGGAGAAGATGTTTACCTTCCTCATGCTTGCCTAAATGTCACCATATCAGAGCTCCCTTCACCACTTCTCCCCTGCCCTCCATTCTCTCTTCCCCTGCTTCATCCTTCAGAGCACTTATCACGACTGAATATGTTATTTATATGTTTGTTTACTGACAGTTTCCACCAGCTAAAATGTAAGCGCCATGAGAGCGGGGCCTATGCTGTGCTTATGTAATAAGCATTCAGTGACTGGTGAATGAATGAACTATGGGGGGACTCAATTTATCCCTCCATAAAATCTTGTTTGTCGAGACGAGACAAGCCATGTTCCTTACATATAGTAGGTACTTTTCTGCACATTTCTCTCACTGGTTGTAGGGAGAACAGCTTGGTTCTGGGAAGCTGTCAATCTTACATCCCCTAATGTACATCACCACAAACAGCAAAGCCATATATTCTTTTATGAGTCACGGATGGATAAGATCGCATATATAGGGATACTCTGAAGTTTCATGAAGGTTCCTGGAATCTCACAGCTCTGAAACCTTCATTTTTCCTGGGCCTAGAATGCTCCTAAGGTCAGACTGCTGCCTCTCGAGCCCAGCCTGAAAGATGGCAGTGGGTTTCTCCAGTGAGGGCTCTTCTTCATTTCCACAGCTTCTTGTTGGCACAAGAATCGTGCTATTTTTGTCTTTTCCTTACTCAGAGTGAACCTCACTTCTTTTAAGCTCTTTCATCTAGAAAATTATTTTTCCTAAGGGAAAATTTCAGAAAATGAAAAAAAATGATCTCAAATGTAATGTCAGAAACACTTGGTTTAGCCCCCTAGTCCTTAGCAAAACCTCTTGTTTGCAATAAGAGAGGCAAAAACAGTGAAAAAACAGCCACTAAAATATGTTCTGGTATTAAAAACTTATGCAACTACAAATCTGGATTGAGTTAGCCAAGGATATTGCTGATGTGTATCTCAGCAAAACAGATTATTTTTTGTACTCACATGGAGACAGATGTAGCATCAATCTTCTAACAATCCCTCTCATTGTCTCCTTAAGTCAGTAGCACTTCCCAGCTGGCCAATTATTTGCTTTGGAAAGATGAGGTAGGATAGTGAAAATCTGAGCAAGGCTCTACCCAATGAGTTCCTAAAATCCAACTGATAATTGCCAGAAACAATGGCACCTGGGAATCTGAATGTTGTGAATAACTGGCCCTGATTTCGTGTTAGTATCTCAAGTCTGAGATGGAAGGAGAAGCACTATGAACCACCTTAGCTGATTTGTCAGAACACAAATTCATCCTGCAAAACTCAGATGGAGTTGGTCAAAGTTTTTTAATTCACTTTCATGGATAAGAACATGCCTTTGACAAAGTAATGATGCTTCCTTCCAATCCTTGCTTTCAAGCTAAGAAATCCCAGATACCAAGATAATGCAATGGTCACCTTCCATCATTGCAGTCCACCTGCAAATGGAATGTTTTATGGCTGAAGTAATTCATGTTTATCACTTGGGGATAGGTTTAATTCCTTGGTAGTTTGCTTACTGTGTCTCCATAGTAAATATACGATACCAAATCTCTAAATCTTGAATAATCATGTGACTTGACTTGTTATAAAAGATGGGCCAGAGTTTATTTTAATATCAAAATGCCCAATGATAGTGGCACAACATGATTTGGGTACTCAGTGGCAGGACTGAGTGCATTTACTATCATTCTTTAGGGTTGTGGGTGGTTGTGTCATCAGAAGACCTTAGCCCAAGATACAGCAGAGACGCTGGAAAAGTCCAGATACAATTTTTGATCACTATAAATTTTAAGACAAGACCATAGAAGTAACTGTAGAACTTCCTGATGCTGACAAAAATACTTTTGTCAACTTGCGTTAGGCTCTGGGATTCTAGTCTGTCTGCTTGTTTCCTTTTTTTGAACAACGACGAGTACACATTTTGCTAGCGCTGTGTAGCAAAGCATATCCCCAATGCAGTAGTAGCAGGGTCCTCTTAAGATTACTCGGAAATGCTAAAATGTGCCTGTGGCCATAAGTTTCACATGTGAGATCACCTTTAGATATCAGTTTTCATAAAAATATTGTTTTGTATTGAAACAAAATTATTTCAGAGCAGAACCCAAATTCTAAATACATTTTAAAGATGAAACACGAGATTTCAAAGCAGTTATAACCTTGTTATGCATCACTTCTGGCTGGGCCCCTGACCTAGGATATATGTAATCTTCTCTCTGCTCTTGGGGATACTTAATGGGACAGGCTAAGAAGTACTGCTTTATGCTAGAGCGTCAGTGATAAGAAATTTTTTTTTAAATTTTTTTTAATGTTTATTTGTTTTTGACAGAGAGAGAGAGAGAGAAAGAGAGCATGAGCAGGGGAGGGGCAGAGAGAGAGGGAGACACAGAATCCAAAGCAGGCTCCAGGCTCTGAGCGGTCAGCACAGAGCCCGACATGGGGCTTGAACTCACAGAACATGAGATCATGACCCGAGCCGAGGTCAGACGCTCAACCTACTGAGCTACCCAGGCGCCCCCAGTGATAAGAAATTTTAAGGCGGGCACACGGGTGGGTGAGTCAGCTAAGCATCGGACTCTTCGTTTTGGCGCAGGTCATGATCTCACGGTTGGTGAGTTCAAGCCCCACATCGGGCTCCACACTGATGGTGCACAGCTTGCTTTGGATTCTCTCTCTCCCTCTCTCTCTGCCCCTCCCTTGCTTGTACTCTCTCTTTCTCTTTCAAAATAAACAATTAAACTAAAAAAAAAAAAAAAGAAATTTTAATGCGTTCACAAACTTAGCAGGGAATGGCCACTTCACAGCTTAGAAAATTGTCCTTACACTACAGTTCAATATCACGGAATGCCTTTTTCCTGCAAGCAGTAATGAGGCTCTACAATGGTTGCCTTTTATGGAAGAAAAATGTGGTAGAAATCCGATAGTACCTGAATGACCTGAAAGGCTTAGTTTGCTTTTGAAGGAGGTGCATGGTCCTTTATCCCCTGGCTCCCTATCTTGAATGAAGCAAGTGTCAGTCATTCTGGGCATTGACCTAATGCCAGTATCACTGTTCGGGTTTTACAGTTTTCTTTTTCTGCTGATAGGTCAAAGCAATGTAGGGCTTCCTAAAATAGTTCTGTGAGTTTATTTCCAGTTGATGCCATAACATATTCATCCAGTTGTCCCGAGAGTCCTTGAACCGATCAGAGTCCTAAACCTTCGTTTCTTCCTCTATGCTAAGGGGTTGGCAACTTTTTCAGCAAAAACCCATGAGATCTCTGCCACAACTACTCAACTGTGCTGCTGTAACAGGAAAACAGCAATAGACAATAAATAAACAAATGGGCATTGGCTGTGTTTCAGTAAAAGCTGATTAACATAAGTATGGGGCAGAGGCGCCTGGGTGGCTCAGTGGGTTAAGCCCTGGCTTCGGCTCAGGTCGTGATTTCATGGTCGGTGGGTTCCAGCCCCACATCACGTTCTGTGCTGACAGCTCAGAGCCTTGGAGCCTGCTTCAGATTCTGTGTCTCCCTCTCTCTCTGCCCCTCCCCCCCCACACTCTCTCTCTCTTTCTCTCTCTCTCTCAAAAATAAGTAAACATTAAAAAAAAAAAAACCCACAAGTATGCGGCAGGTGGAGAGGAAAGCAGATACTGATGGAAGACTGTAATTGGCTGAGCCCTGCTCTATGTTCTTGCTTAGTGGGTTCCATTGCTGTCCATTCACTCCCCGATATTCAAAGTTCTCTCTCTCCATTCATGTCCAAACAAACATTAAAGCTTAGTTATTTTACCATCTATGTTAGTTTCCGAGGGCTGCTGTAACAAATTATAACAAACTTGGTGATTTAAACAACAAAAATGTTACTCTCATACTTCTAGAAGCCAGATATCCCAAAATCAAGAAGTTGGTGAAGCCTTGTTCTCTGAAGACTCCAGGAGGGAAGCCTTCTTGCTTTTTCCTTGCAGCTTCCTAGCTTCTGGGAGTCACCAGTAATCCTTGGCGTTCGCTGACCTGTGGCTGCATCACTCCAATCTCTGCCTCCGTTGTCACACATTTCCCCCCACCCCCTTGTGTCTTTAAATCTAAATTTCTCTCTTATAAAGATACCGGTCATATTGGATTTAGAGCCAAATCCAGTATGGCCTCATTTGAACTTTATTAATTTTGCAAGGACTTATCTCTAAATAATAGCATATTCACAGATTTTTGGAAGACATGAATTTGGGGGGCACACTTCCTAGTTTGTAATCTGCCTTCTACTTGCCTTCTTGGCCATCACAGTGCTAATCCAGTTCTTCATCACCACTCTCATTTGACTCCAACAGCACCCTCCCAGATCTTGTTCCCCACTATCCAGAGCGACTTTGCTAAAATGCAAATTTCCCCATATCTCTCTCCTTTCTGAAATACTTCTTGTTATCTCAACAGTGTCTTTCCATCTTTTTGCAACACACATGATAGATGAGTTCACTGTGAGACAACCTATTGGGGTGCCCAGATCATGTGTGGACTGACTACCCCTCCTCTCCTTTTTCCTCTACTCAGCTAATCTAGTATGCTTTAATTTATAGAAAAAATAAGTCATTTCCTTTGTAACTGTTGATAACATCCTAGTTTTAACTGACCACTGATTGTGCCAAACAATCTTTCAATTCTACGGCTGAAAATTGCCAGTGTCGTGGATATAAATTCCTCCACCATGGGACCTTACTAGCCCCTATTTTTTTTCTCTCTGTCCTCTAGTGACTGAGCAACTGTGCAGCTTCTCCTTACTGGTTTACCCATCCAATTCTTGTCTTTCCTTCTTGGATAATGCAGAGACTCTGCCTTCAGGTCACTTAAAGATAACATGGTCTCACCTTATCCTTGAAGTTCACTTGGTGTAGTTAGACAAATCTGACAAGTACAAGTGTACATTAAGGAATAATGACACAGGGTATTTGAAATCAGGCCTATGCCAGAAAATCTAGGACACGTGGCTGCCCTAAGAAATATATTAACAGGACTAACAATATATTAACAGGACTTTTTCTTTAATCTGTATTTCCAAATTTTCTGCGATGAGCAGATGTTATCATAAAGGAACGTGATAGACAGAAGTCTATCTCCTGGTCTTAGACATCCTTAGCACTAGGTCAGTTCTGTGTTGGCAGGACAATTGCCCTCAAAAGCAAATCTCATCACTTGCTCCTTAGTGTCTTCTGGGAAAGGCCCTTTAATATGATAAAATAAGACCTTTCATAGCTTGCTCCTATCAACCTGTCAGCCACCAAGGAGCCTAGCTCAGAGTCTGGCACTAAGCAGTTCCTCAGAAAATATCGCTTGCATGAATGAATCAATAAGTAAATGACTAAACGGAATTTTTACAACTTAAATATTGAAAAATATTCCATGGCTTATTTCATCACACAAAGAAGTCTCCTTTAGACAGATGAAAAAAGTGAAACACAGAAAATGTAAATAACGTGCCAAAGTCACACATGTGAGCCATAGGTACTCTGACTTCAAACCCTGCTCCATAAAAGAATAATACATCTACTCTCATTTTATCATTTTAGGCGTTCCCATTGAGCTATTCTGCTGTAGTCAGTATTACAGTTTCTTTTTTTTTTTAATGTTTATTTGTTTTTGAGACAGAGAGAGACAGAGCATGAGCGGAGGAGGGGAGAGAGAGAGAGGAAGACACAGAATCCAAAGCAGACCCCAGTCTCTGAGCTGTCAGCACAGAGCCTGACGTGGGGCTCGAAGCCACAAGCCGTGAGATCATGACCTGAGCCGAAATCGGATGCTCAACCGACTAAGCTACCCAGGTGCCCCCATCAGTATTACAGTTCAAAAGCCATTGGCCTGTTGGTAAGTTTATGTTAGGTTGATGTAATTTTTAATGAGCCCGTAAGATAGATTCTGTACTGTAAACCACTGAACACTGAAAGCGACCATGTTTTTGTTTTTATTTTCCTTTATTTTGTAAAACTGTTAAAAATTAAATAGCCATCTCTCTGTTTGGCCTTCATAATGTATGAACATCATGGCTAAGTTACATACTCATGTAACATGTTCAGAAATTTGAAAATATGGCACACAAAAGTGCATTTTCTCTTTCATTTTCTCCCTAGCACCTGCTTGGTAGTTGTTTATTATTTATGTTATTAAGGTTCTTAGGTAAAAATACCTGCACACACTCCTCTGGGTGTGACTAGTGCTCTCTATTAACAATGCTGATAAGAAAGATAGGACTTGTCTGAAAGGGATGACGATGTAAAGATAAATGTGTAACAACTTGACAAATTAAAGGAAGACTTGTAGACTGTCAACTAAATTATACTGTACAAGCAATCAAAAGAAACTGAATCTAAAATGAGAGGATGTCTCATCACTACTTAATGCTAAGACAACACAGTGAAGGGAAAAATATAAAAGTAAACACCTTCTTCTAATGTCGGAGGAAAGTGAAAGACACGTAGTTTGGTAAAATACATTTTTTATTTTGATAGAGTAGCAGCACGCACAAATCAGCATTATTATTCTGCTCTCTTGATATAACAATCAAACCGCTTTGTGGCTGTAGACATAGCTTAATGTCAGTGTGCCAAGAGCATTTTAGAGCACTGTAGGGAATACTGTTGTAAGCCTTGTTCTTGCGTCTTGTGGATAAAAAGAAGAATGTTAGAGACCAAACTCCCTCAGCTTCCCTCACTTCCTGGCTTTCCTGTTCAAAATTTCCCTGCATCTTCATCCAACTCCTCCCCCGCTTCACCTCTTTCCCTCTCTTCCATTCTAACCCTTCTTCTTAATTCCTTATTCCCATCCTGAAACGCTGCTGAATCAATTGGCCCCCACCCACTCCCCACGAACAGTTGTTACTATTCCTCTCTTCAAAAGTCCCTTCCATTTAGCCTGCCAATAGGCTATTGTTTTCCTATCCAAACCCAACTTTCTCTTGATCCTGCCATTCACTTGAGCTAGCCCAAGTTTTCCATTTTTCTCCTTCAGGTCACTGCCAAACTTCTGGAAAGATGATTGTCCATGTTCACTGACCACAGTTGCTAAGTGTCTTCTCAGACCACTGATCTGCTCCTCCCAATTTCTGGAAACATCTCTTTCCAAAACTCACTGACTTTGGCATATGAGACTCTCATTCATCACTCCCGGTTCTCTTACTTCTCTGACCATGACTTTTTCATGTTGTTGTCATCTTCTTCTCTTTCTTCTCCTTCTTTTTTGTAATCTCATCCAGCGTCAACTATTGATCTCTATAGGTACCTATAGATACCTATAGATAATCTATAGGTTACCTATAGATTCTATAGGTAACTATCAAATCTTTGGCTTAACTTGAAACTCTTCTACACTCTGGGCATGCATTTCCATCAGTATCCTGGATATCTTTATTTTAATGCTCTAAGTGAGCATTAAATAATAAAATAATCTTTATTTTAATGCTCAAAGCTCTAAACTCTTCAGTTCACTCGTTAATTTATTCACTCATTTAATATATATTTAAATACCTACTGTTAAATAAGATGAAAGGTTAAGCTGCTACCCAAATACAATGGTTTTAATAAATGTTTGTTCTTTATTTAACAAGATGACAGAGCGCCTACGCTCAGTGAAATCATTCAAGGACCCAGGGTGCTTCCAACTTATAGCTGTGTCCTCCCACAGTATTGTCTACAAATGTATGGCCAGATCTGGATCATTTTCCTGTCAGCATGTGAAAAAAAAAGAAAGACAAAAATGGGAGAGTGGTCTACATGACTCCAGCTCATGTGTCATTACCCTGACTTAGTCAAGTCTCCACCCCTAACTCATAAGGGAGGCTGTCTTTAGGTGGATGCCCATGCATTCTGCTAAACTCTATTGTATTGGAACAAGTGGAGGCCGGGTGCCAAGAGCAACTAGGGTCCGTCATTCTTATTAGAGCTATGCTTTGTGCCAAGCATCGAAATTCACTCTTTGGAATAATTCTCATTATATTGCCCTCTAAACCTGGTTCTTGCTTAGTATTTTATACTTAGGCAGAAAGCGCTATCATCCTTCCAGCCATGCTGTTTTAAAGCACCCAGGTATCTTTAATGTTTAATCAAACTTTCCTAACTCTCTCCCTCCAATACTCACAATTTTCCAAAGGGTTACGTCATCTTCCTCTGTGATATATCTAGCTTAGCTCACCCTTTCCTACTTTCCCTAATACATTTGAAGAGTTAATTAAATACCGTTTATTTGGAAAAAAGATAATAACCTCCTTACTTCCTTCCTCGTGTCCAGCCTTACTCTGCTCTTACTCATCTTATACATGCCCCAGAAGCCTCTCTGAAGCAAGTACAGCCCTGAATATAAGGGAATGAAGCATGGAACCCTCAGCATGGCATTCATGGCTTATAAGGATATGAGTCCTTGTCTAGGATTGGTGGGATTGGTTGCAACTGTCTTCCCATCCATGTCACTGGCCCTGCTCTGTTCTACATTGAGTCATGGCATATGCTCTACATTTTCTTCCTCTGCACATGTGTTCATATTTTTCTGTTGGTTGCAATGTCCTGCTAGATCCACAAATCCAAATACTGTCGATATTCCAAGGCCTGGTTTATTTATTTTTTTTAATATGACATTTATTGTCAAATTGGTTTCCATACAACACCCAGGGCTCATCCCAACAGGTGCCCTCCTCAATGCCCATCACCCACTCTCCCCTCCCTCCCACCCCCCATCAACCCTCAGATTGTTCTCAGTTTTTAAGAGTCTCTTATGGTTTGGCTCCCTCCCTCTCTAACTTTTGTTTTTTTCCTTCCCCTCCCCCATGGTCTTCTGTTAAGTTTCTCAAGATCCACATAAGAGTGAAAACATATGGTATCTGCCTTTCTCTGTATGACTTATTTCCTTTAGCATAACACTCTCCAGTTCCATCCACATTGCTACGAAAGGCCATATTTTATTCTTTCTCATTGCCATGTAGTATTCCATTGTGTATATAAACCACATCTTCTTTATCCATTTGTCAGTCAATGGACATTTAGGCTCTTTCCATAATTTGGCTATTGTTGAAAGTGCTGCTATAAACATTGGGGTGCAAGTGCCCCTATGCATCAGCACTCCTGTATCCCTCCAAGGCCTGGTTTAGATTCCAACTTTTCCAAAAAGCTTTCCATGGTTCTTTTAGGAAAAAGTTATTTCTCTCGTTCCTTTGATCTTGTGTAAAACTTTATCCGTACTTCTCCTGTGGCACTTAATTCTTTATTTTTTGTATTATAATACAAGCTTATCAGTACATGCCTTCTTTTCCACAGTAAGCTCCTTGATTTAGGGACCAAGGCTAATTCTCCCGTATATCCCATTTAGGTTCGAGTACAATGCATGAGGCATATTGTGTGTTCAACAGATACCAGTTTAATAAATGAGTATTTGAAGAATGGGTTAAAAGCAATCCAGAATATGGTAAATAGAGAGCAGGGAATCTGTTAGGAAAGCATGATAATTAAGTAAAGGACTGTTATGCCATTACCTGTGGAGCAGATTTCCACTTCGTGAATATATTGGTAAAACATTTAGAAAGTCATGTTTGGAGTAATAGTAACTGGTATCTTCCTCTTATAAGTTTAGTAACGGTGATACAGGTTTAAAAGAATTATCATAAAAGTGTAAATATTTTCCCCAACAAGACACACTTCACTTATTATCTAAAATGCTTGTGAGGTCCTAAGTTATTGAACTACTGTAGGGTTTTTGGTTGTTGTTGGGTTTTTTTTTTTTTTTTTTTGCACTACATTTTCCAGTGAAGCCTAAAAATATTGAAATAATTTTCATTCTGATTATTCTGTGGTATTTCCAGTCACAGTCAGAAGTAAGGCTATGAAAACTCTTATTAGAAAGACCCTTTTCATAGTATTTTCCAATTGAATTTTATAGCCTGGAGATATTGCAATTCTTAAGATAATTTTCCCCCAAAGTCCAACATTTTTCCAAGCAAGAACTCCAACTCTTTTGACATTTATTTATCTGAAGCATTGGTAAAATCAGACCAGCTTTTCACTCGTAGCAACCATACATTTGCCTTCTGGAGTTAAGGCAACATTTTAAAGTGGCAGGATCTCATAAACGTTTCATGGAAAATAAGAAAAACATGCTATAAAAATCACCAAACCGTAAGATAAGACGGAAGAGGAAGGAGTGGGTGATCAATGAGGCCCTCTGGGATGATTGTAGAGTAAGTTCTCTTGAATATTGGGCCAGATTTTCACTACACATAAGCATGCATTAGATAATTCTGGAAATCGCTTTAACCCTTTTAGAAACCATACCACCATTATCCACATAGCTAAATTTGGCCGTTCCTATATAGTCTGTGTTTTTGTTCTGGAGTCCAACATTTCAGTTAAAAGTGGTCCCTTATTAATTGTGAAATCTTGGCAAGTTTTTTTTTTTTATTCTCTCTGAACCTCAGTATCAAAATCTGTTAAATGTCTGTAAGAGAAGTTTCAACTATATTGATAAAGATGGGTACATGGGCTTCTGTTTTCTTATTTTTTTAATGTTTAAGATATTTTATTAAAAATGTAATATGTGGTTAAAACACAGGCAAGATTTGTAAGAACATAAGGAGATTATAAATGCAAACTATCGAGCTCAGCACATGGCTTAATAATTGAAAATTATTGTTGCAAATAATGATGCTGCTGCCTGCCAATGATGGTTACTATATTCCTATAGCAATAGTTATGTACAAAGGAATATATTGAAAACTGGGAGAGAGAAGATGGTGATTTAAAAAAATAGTAAAACCTAATCCCAGTCCTCTATAATCTAAGTATTTTATTTTGGGGTGATATAACTTACAGGCATGAAACTACTAAGTAGCAATGCAAGGCGGTATATGATTAAGGTCAAAATGAATTGTGCAGATATGTGTTCCAGAGTTGAGAGAACCATGTGTTCAAATAATGTGTGTGTGTGTGTGTGTGTGTGTGTGTGTGTGTGTGTGACAAATATTGAAAAGTACCTTGCAGGACTTTAGAAGAGCAGAAAATTTCACATTTCAGCCCAGAATGACAGAGCGCCATCAGAGCTTGTTATTTAAGAATTCCTTCTGAGCCCATTGTTGGAAACCCAGGGACCTGTTTGTAACAAGAGTTTCCCTTCCTGCCTACAAATGCCACCCATGTACCATTATCTTGACATATATAGTAAAACATAAAATATGTAGAAGCCACTTAATTGATGAGTTAACAAAATACACATGAGCGCCAGGAAATTAACAAGATGATCGTCCCAGGTTAGCATGAGGCATATAGCATTCTGCTCGGTGTGGTTTTCTGGCGTGCTTATTAGACTCCTGGGCAAGGAAATGCCTCTACCTGGAGATTTAGACACTAGAATTGATACTCCCAAGCGAAAGCACACTATTTGTAATAAAAGCAGTCTTTGTGTGGAGAAAATAAAACTGCAAGTTTTGTAAAATTGTAAACCACCACTGGCTCAAAAGTTATTATTCCTGTTTTACTCTCAGATTGAAAAAAAAAAGGCTTTAAATCTGATATATTTTAGTCTGTAACAAAAAAGAAAGAGAGAGAGAGGGAGAGAGCAGGTTTCTGTCAGTCTAATCTCATTACACATGTAGCCATTACAGTCAAAATGAGTTTCCACTGAGTAAGTTTGGGTGAGTTTCAAAACCAATTCTCAGAGGAAAAGAGTCATTACACTAAAGTAGTGTGTTATGAAATGGAGCTTCCTATTGTACCAGGGAATTCACATTCATGTTTGCTTAAGCCAGGGGGTGATGAGATGAATAATCCAGATTTTGTTCAATACAACATTGAACTGAATGAAAGAAGGGGAGACAAAACATTTAAAATGCATGATGTTAATGCCCTGTTAAAGTTTAAAGAAATCGCTCTGGAAAAATATGCCCACAATACATCACTCTTGCTTCAGTTTTACACCTTCCTCGTCTCTCTATTGTACACTTTCTACTCAAAATCGTGTGTCAGTTGGCCTGTTGATTACCCTTGACCACGTCACTTCTATTCCCTTCTATTTTCCTTTAGGTAAAATCGTGTCCTCTCAGAATATAAACTACTTGATGGCAAGGAGTTGGCTTGGTCTTTGCTATTATCTTTAGGGACAAGAAAGGTGTCTTGTCCCTAATAGGTCCTCAGTAAATGTTTGTCAAATTCTGAGTATTTTGGAATCTCTCTCTGCTGGTGATTCCTCATGAACTTAATGTCATAAAAGATGGTATGTATTTGAAGAGAAGGGGAGTAATGGCTACATGTGTAATGAGATCAGGCTGATGGAACCCTGGGTTCTAAAACAAACTTCAGAAAAAACATTGATTGTCAGTCAATGTTAAAGAAAAGTCAACTTTTTAACCATAAGAGACTCTTAAATACAGAGAGCAAACTGAGGGTTGATGGGTGGTAGGGGAGAGGGAAAATGGGTGATGGGCATTGAGGAGGGCACCTGTTGGGATGAGCACTGGGTGTTGTATGGAAACCAATTTGGCAATAAATTTTATTTTATTTTATTTTATTTTATTTTATTTTATTTTATTTTATTTTATTTTTATTTTTATGTTTATTTTTGAGAGACAGAGAGAGACAGAGTGTGAGCAGGGGAGGGGCAGAGGGAGAGATGGAGACCCAGAATCTGAAGCAGGCTCCAGGCTCTGAGTTGTCAGCACAGAGCCCAACGTGGGGCTTGAACTCACAAGCCGTGAGATCATGACCTGAGCTGAAGTCGGATGCTTAACCCAGGTGCCCCTTGACAATCAATTATATTTAAAAAAAGAAAGGAACAACTAATCTTTGATTTACTTGTCATATACCTTTGTTTCCTAATTTTCCTCAAAACTTGATCAATGATACTTTTGATTTTGGTATCATTGTGAACTATTATTGCTGTTACTATTCTTATTGATGCTCAATTGTCTAATAGTTGGCCAAGGGGAATCTTCTTTTAAGTTTATTTTTGAGAGAGAGAGAGAGAGAGAGAGAGAGAGAGAGAGAGAGAGAGTCAGAGTGCAAGTGGGGGAGGGGCAGAGAGAGAGGGAGACACAGAATCTGAAACAGTCTCCAGGCTCTGAACTGTCAGCACAGAGCCTGATGTGGTGCTCGAACCCACTAACTGTAAGATTATGACCTGAACTGAAGTCGGATGCTTAACAGACTGAGCCACCCAGGTGCCCCAAGGGGAACCTTTTTAAGTTGGCTTCTTGGTTGTTTTCACACAACACTAAATACCTTCCATGCTTTGTAGTTGTGACAAGATATAGTAGCCTTATCGTGCTTTTTTTGCCCTTTACCTGAAATCAGCTATTTCTCTAAGGAGTATTAGTTCTTTTCAGTAGGAAATGATATTTGGAGGCCACAATTTGTCCAATGGAGCCATTCATTGCTCCTGCATTGGTTATTGTTCATAAGTTTCTTCAGTGGACACATTAGGAAATGTGTGTATGTGTGTGTTGTAATAAATCCTTAGGTCATATTGATACTTCTGATTCAAATTCAGGGATATAGGGTTTTTACTTAACCTCATCAGTGTTAACATCTGTATTTACTTTCTTACACAACAAAAAACTTGGTTTCCCATATAGGGAAGGAGATTCCAGGAAATGTAATTACCAGATCTCTTCTGTAATACAGAGGATACCTTAAAATGAAGTAGAATGGAGGCAAATATTAACTAGTCTTTGCTTGGTCTTTAGGGAACACATTTGTTTTCCCTCTGCTTTAAATTCATTTTATTTTTTATTCACTTTTTGAATGGGAAGAAGAGATTGTGAATCCAGCCAATAATAATAAAAACAACTGCCTTTACTGATCATTTATCATACACCAGGTACTGTCCTAAAGTCTTTACATGAGTGGGATGAGAAGGGAAGTTCTTATTTTTGCAGTATTCTTATCTCCATTCAAGCAATTATAAGACTATGTAGGAAAGAAAACATACTAATAGGCCAATATTCACTAATGAACTGATATATACTTAGACAACACTAAAATACCCTGCTTTATTTTTCTTAGCATCTTTTCTTGACCATAATTTAAATTTCTTTGTTGGCTAATCTCTTATAGATTGTACAATGTTGTAAATATTGAGGAGTAGAATAGCCAAAATACTTTTGAAAAGGAACAAAAGTACCCAGTCTGTAGTCTCTAAATACTATTTTCCACTAAAAGGAATCAGGTTCAGAGAAATATACAGAAATAATATCGGGAATATTATAAGATCAGCCTGGGAGGTCTTTTCATACCAGATGGAAAGAAAATAATAGCAACTATTGGGGTGGCACCAAAAGGACTCAGATTATTTGACTAGAATCCCATTGGCCAAAGATCGGATAATTTGAATATCAAGAGAAGCTTCAATGGGTTGAAAGATATCTTATGTTTGAATCCATGAGTTTACAATGATACAGAAGAGTCAGGGTGTGGTAGCAAGGAACTTCATTGGTTATCTTTAGAGGATGCTAACAAACAAACTCATTATTCTCTAAACTGATAAATAAAGGGGGGAAATGAGCATTTAGCCTGCCTTTCCTGCATGACCCATACCTCAGGGTAACCAAATAATTTATGGCAAGAAATTCCTTTTTTTATAGAAATTTTACACCAAACAAATGGAGATGGAATGATAGAACATCACCACTTTTCAAAATGCTAATTAATGGATCTTAACGATAATTATCAAAGGCTGCAACATCACAAAATAAGAAACTGGAAATTAGGTCCCCATTGCTAGAATTACATAGAATCACTTGAACTATTCTTGCCCCCCCTCTATCTAATCTAATTATAACTACTTTTTCACAGGAGACTGAGGAACATGTTAAATGACACTGCAGTGATACAATCATCAAATTTAACTGTGGGAAATTCTATAGAACAAATGGCCATTTTTACCAGGTAGTAAACTGCAAGGAACCAAACGGGACTGGAACCTATAGTTCCCAGAGTTAGTTGATTTTTGGAATAATCCATCCACACATAGCTGATAAACATACTTTTCATATCCTGTGAACTTGGCCTTCAAAACGAAGATTATGAGACAAAGCATAGGAAGGATTAGCAGGCTAAATTGCGAATGCCCATGTTAATGAGCATTTCCTTGTAGTTCTACTGAGCATAAAGTTTCCTGAAATATCCTTCAGAATGCAAATGTTACTACATTGTACGGAGACTGGCTTATCATTGCTTCGTTATTTAATTCTCTGTATTTGTTTCTTAATTTTATAACTTTTATCTTCAACAATAGATTATATTATCATAAGGGACATACAATTAAAATGAAGCAATTGATTTATCACATTTATTTTGGCCCTAAAATATACTCAAGCTAAAAATATTTTACATTTCCCTTACCTGTCCTATTTTGCCTAAAGTAGTGCCAGATTTTCATTTTTTGATAAAATATATGAAGCATTTTTTTCCTAAGTGTTTTTTTAAGTTGCTCCATAGTGAAGCTCATTATTTTTAAGTAATGGTGAAATAATCAGATCCCTAAATTAGTAGAAAAGTAGACAATACAAGTGAAGACAGTAAAATTACAAATAAAGAATACAAGTAAAAGTAAAACTACAAGTAAAGACAGCATTGTTACAGCTTCATAGAATAAAGTATGTTTCAGTTTACTTATAGTTCAGTGCCCAATGTTTATAATACATGCTCCAGTGTATGCAAACTACCATAAGATGAGTGAAGAAGAAGAAGAAGAAGAAGAAGAAGAAGAAGAAGAAGAGAAGAAGAAGAAGAAGAAGAAGAAGAAGAAGAAGAAGAAGAAGAAGAAAAGAAGAAGGAGGAGAAGAAGAAGAAGAGAAGGAGAAGGGGGGGGAGGAGAGAAGGAGGAGGGAGAGAGGGAGGGGGAGGAAGAAGAAGAAGTGGTTGTTTTGCAACACAAGTCCATTATCCTCCCCTTTGGTTTATGCATTTGTTAAAAAGCCAGTAGAGATTCTAGAGTAGGTGAGAAGGCTTGGAATTCACTGATCAATGAGATGTCACTGTGAAATACTCAGAATGTGCTTAGTCCTCACTTTCTTTGAAATATTTTTCTGATACCAAATGCCAATTAAAATTCCATGTTTGAGTTGGTTTGATTAGCCACATTTAGAGCTAAGAAATGGACTTCCTTAACCACTAAACTTATTTCAACATGTTATTGAGAGAGAGGAACTCACCAGAAGAGAAAACAAACTGGTGACAAAAGGGTTCCCATGTCCTTCAAGGAAGAATAAAAAAAAATGAGGCTCCTTGGTTTCATATGTGACTTTGTATTAAGTAGAGAAAGGCTGATAGAAGCTCAATTTCCCAAAGTCTTTGAATTTTACCAAAATATATTTACGTCATTAGTCTATGATATTTATCTTGAAAATAAAGGCATACAAAAGTGTAAGGCTATAGAGACACAAAAATTGTGCTGTTCTAACAGGTACGTGCCCATGAGGACACATTTGCCCAGAGTGGGTGCCTCTTTCTAATTCACACAGTAGCTAGCAACAGCCCTGCTTTTGGCTGGGGAAGGATGAGCAGAGAGGGATGACAGGACATTCTTCTGTGAGGCAACAATTCTTTCAGCTTTCAGTTTGAGAAGAAGAATGGAAGAAAGGAGGTGTCTCCATCAGATAGTTTTGAAAGAGAACAATCTCACATATGCACAAGAAACTCACAGACATCATCAGCTATGGTTCAGCTTTATATTTCTCCAATGACATGCTCTATAAAATATTTTTTTAATATGCTCTATAAAATATTTCTTCTTCATGCTCTATAAAATATTTCTTTTTTGTCCTTTAGTGATATCTTGGGCACATTCCATTGCTTTCTTGTCACTTTCAATTTTCATGAAGTATAGACTGGTCCAATTTAACACATCAAACTTATATCCTACTTGATGTTTGTTGCCTCCCCTGCCCTCCTTCCCACCCAGGCTGGGGGTAAGCTGCAAGGGAAGAGACAATGCTCTACACTTTTATTTGTCATTCCTTCCCTCTTCTGGTTCAAGGGCTGCACCAGTGGGGGGATGAAGATGTGCCCATGGGTTTATTTATCTGGCTTTAGACGTAATCTTCTCTTTGTTGTTCACAGATAATTCAGATGCTATTGTTTTAAAAAATGATGTACTCTGGTACTGATGTTGATCTGTTTGATCTACAGAGTGTAAATATCCACTCCCTTCTAGTTCTCGATCTCAGTGAGGCACCACGGACTCTGGAGTTGGGGTCTATTCACCACACAGCCAGTCTTCTCAGGTGAGATACCAGTAAGATAGTTCCAGCATGCCTATGAATGCGGTCTGTTGTCTGCCTTTATTTTGGCCTTCTTGTTATCTTTCTTTCTCTTTTTCCCCTTCTGAAATGGGAATATTGGCCGGCCTATTCATCTTTCTAATTATTAGATGTGATGTCTATTCTACTGACAAATGAAGTGACCTTCTCCTCTTCTTAAGGCACCTTCAATGTTGACAAATAATTCACTTCAAGTTCCTTCTGTTTGGCTTGGGAGAGGTACAAGCACCTACTCTCTTCCCCGTTCCATTCCAAGATGGGTAAGAAAAGGCCAGCATTCCTCTTTCAAGTCAACAATTACTGATTTCAATAATTTCCTCCTTCTCCCTTCTCTCTCTTCAATTTCTAGTCTTCTGCCTATATAAACCTCAGTTTAGAATGGCCACAGTTAAGATTAGGCTGCTATATAATAAACCTGGAAAATTCTGGTTTCTAGTCCTTTGTAACCCTCTGGTTCTAGTCATTTGTAACTCTCTTCAGAATGTAGCTACTTTGACATCTTCTTAGTCTCGTTTTTGGGTCTTAGATGCCAATTATGGGGCAACAGAAAAATCCCACTCAATGTAGTTTTGTGTTAACAGCTTATTTTATGCACATATGTTATAATTTCTTTTCTCCTTCAAGATTACCTTTCACGAAAATTTTAGCCTGATTACACTGGCCCAAAAACTTTGGCAGGAAAGGTAGATAATATTGCCTGTGTGTAGACATAGCTAATCCTGTGGAGCAGATTCAGATTCAGAATTTTGTATGGGATGAGCTGGTGTGTGTGTGTCTGTGTGTTGGGGGACGGAAGTTTCATTGTTAAAAGGGAGAAGATATTGAAATTTCATTTATGGAATTCTTTATACTTTGTTGAGATAATAGCAATTGTTAATCTCATAGAAGAGGGGCCCAATGGAAATTTTGGAGGGGAGTCTTAAAGCTCCCTAATGCCTGATAGCTAACATAATGCTACTACATAGCCTTAGACAATGGAGAAAAGTATCACTGGGATCCTATATTAATCTTGGAAAGAAAAAGATGGTACATTTCAATAGGCAATTGAAGATAGTTTAACAAATGAACTACTTACAAAATGTGGGAAACTAACAGGCATGATAGGCACCTGGTAGTTAGCAATAGCAGGAAGCCATTACTACCCATAAGCTGAAGGAGTAAGAGGAGAGAAAGTTTATTGAAATCCAGAGAGAGATGTAGCTGAAGTTACAGATGAAAACTCGCAAACAGATGTCGCCTTTAGTAGGGAAATTCAGTCACTGCCAGCCTGTAACCTCACAGGGAGAGAGAACTGATGTCTTTCTCCTTCTTTTCTCTGACCTCCTGACCTTCTTTCATCACCTCCCATTGGACGAACCAGTCCTGAAGCCAACTGGAAGCCGCAGGGCAAGAGAACCCACTGCGACAGTCCATAAAGGTCAGTCTCCCGGGGTCATGTCAGCAAGTCGGCAGGGTAGAGAAGGGGGAAATGGAGACAATCTGCCATAAACCCACTTCTTGTCTAGGGAAAGTCACCATTTTTAATACCATATTAAATCTCTGCCTTTGACATCATCAGCAACCAGGTGAACTTTTCATGATTTTATGCCTTCGGCAGAAATTTAAGTTCTTTTGAATCCTGTACATCCCCAGAGATTCCTCACATGGCCATCTATATTCTGGCTAAGAAAACAGACCACTCACCATTTGGTCGAGTCCAGTCTGGTTCTCAACGCACCTTTACTCGATTCCCCTTGTTCAAGTCTGAACCACTATAGCATTTCCCCTTTCTTTTCTCATGGCAGGAATCATCAGTTCACCTTCGCTCTCTTTCCTGATGAGCTAAAATGTGGTCTGAGAATCTTTCTTCACCTGGTGCTTTAGCAATCAAATTAATTCGAGTTGGAGTACAAGACGAAAGTCATTGCTTTTTTATCCCTGGTCTACGGGCACCTTGAACGAAATGTTTCCAGTTTTATTTAAGAGGTTACTTCCCACCGGCTCCGGAAAATGTTTGCTACATCCATGGTTTGTTTGTTTTTGCCATCTACAATAACATCAGTGTCATCATTAATTGGAAGCCTTTCTTGAGTTTTGTAAATAACAAGGCCTCACTACTTGACTTTTATTATAAGTTTCTTTTCCTTTGTCTAGCATAGGTCTAGCATTTCATCTTTAGTTTACCACTGCTCTCCATCTCTGACTACTCTTTCACGGCCAGACTATGGTTGGAGTTTCAGACTCTCATTTGGGACATACCTCTCCCTCACCAGGGTCCAACAACACCTCACATTTACAGAATGCTTTACAATGCACAGAATACTCACACATAACACTTATGAACTTCTTTCTGATGATAGGCAGTCTTTTGTGATGAAATTCAAGAATTTCAGATTTTTGGTCTCTGGGACCAAATTCGTCTTCAAATTCTTATTATCTTACTATGGTTTTTAGTCACCTTCTTTTAAAAATTTTAGAGCTTCTTTTTTTGCCTCACAAATTTTACTGCAATTACATAGGTAATGTTGGCTCTACAGAGTTGGTCAAAGGAAGTAAGCCTTTAGAAAAATAAATGTGTAAAACAAACCTCCAATTTAGGAATTGAACTACAAACACTTTCTTCCTCCAAGATGATATTTGACAACCGAACTTATATAAACCATAGTTCACATACACATTTCACAGCGATTTACTCATGATAATAGGAATATACAATCACTTTTAAGATATTTTTTCTTAAGAAGGATTCTTTTTGAGGATATTAGTGTTCCAATTGCTTCCTTTCTTTAAAAAGGGGAAACTGTTTGACATATTTTAGCTGGTCCTTAGAGAAAGTCACAGATGATTTTTACTACATTTCCTGTGGTATTTTTTTTTTAAAGGGGACATTTTTTTTTAATCTTTTTACCTTTTTAAAGCATGCTACATCAATGCCTTTCCTCTTGGATATAATTCCTCCAGGTGCTCCGGCTAAGCTTGTAAACCTTTCTACTATGATGAGTCTTTCTTTAAACTGGAAGCCTTCCTGAACTTTTTAAAATAATGAGACCTCGCCAGGTAAATTTATGATAAGGTTCCTTTTTTTCCAAGCCTAACCTATTGAACCTTGCATCAATTCATAGTTGGCCATTGGAATGTAAGACAATGGTAATAAACAATAAAAAGGGTTTCCTAGGTGTCCAAATTTCTTTATGAGAAAGAGGAAATGACTAAGTGATTTCATGTTAACCTATAAAGTCATCAAATAAATTATGATGCGTTATTAATCTTGATTCCTGATTCTGGCTCCTTTTTTTTTTTTCTTTCTTCCCAGACTGCTTGCTTCCCTTATGACATAAAGCCAATGCCTATGGTACAGACCCTCAGTTGGAAAATAGAGAAAGGAAAATAAGAGTTAGAGTTTCTTTTAGCTTCTCTTAATGTTATTTCTGTTTCTTAAGGAGTTTCCAGATCGTGGTTAACCTGGAGTCTCCATCTCTAACATTCTTATGGAGCTTTGTCTCGTCTATAATTCAGGGCCACTAATGCCCCAGGGAGTGCCTTTAAAACAGGAAGTTGCTCAAGCAAATTATTATCTTTAGGAGGACAGATCTATGGCCAAAACATTACAGAGGCCAACTGCCTTTTCCTCTGGGAGGCAAGCAGACAGGGGCATACTTTGGGGGTGGAAGAACTGAACACACAAGGCTGCTGGCTACTCTCTCTTTTTCTTACTCCTCAGAGAAGCTACAGGCTGGACTAAAAGTAAGAGTCACTTACAGCAAGCGATAAGGAGGAGCTGTCATATTCAGTTGAGTTATCTCACGTGTTTAGTAAAGGTTATGAATACACCCTTCGTTTTCCTTCTATGTCCCCACCTTGCCCATGGTTCAGTGGCAGGTGTCACAAAGACCTTTTTGTTCAAGTTTTACTTTTGTCCCTATTTCATTGGCCACTGAGAGCTACAACTCATGCGTGCCCATGCAGTTGGCTCCTGATCGCCAGGGGCATGGGGGAAGCGGGAGAGTGCCCTGGTGAGGAGATAGACATTTTGTGAAATCTAGCCATGCTTTCTTCACTGCTTTAAGGGATTGAAAATTCCTGAATTTTGTAGTCTATGGCCCATGACAGGCATGGATGTAGGGGGAATCCTTTGAAGGATGCTTTGAAAGTCTCCATATTAAGGTTGACAAGGATATAAATAAATGGATTTCAGATGCAGTGTTAAAATCTCTTCTTCAGTAAACTTGAAAACTTTCGTTTTGCAAAGCTTAAACAGTAAACAATAAAACGAAGTCATAACACATGTGTGTGTTGGCCCTCTGATATGGGAAAGACGTGGTCAGGTAGTCTGCTTAGAGTTTGAAGGGCCTGCACTGGACGCTGTGTGGGATATGGACTTCTGCCCTGGGATGCATTTCTGCCTGTGGGCGACCATAGGCACCGCACACAGTAGGCATTCAAGAATGCTTGTTGAGTAGATAGCTGAAGAGCAAACTGAGTTAGCACTGAACCCTAAATAATGTAGGCAAGTGGTTACAAAAAAGAGGAAGAGAAAGAAGTGACAAAAGCCCTCCATTCAAATCGACTCTCTCCAAGGTAAGTGGACACATGATCCATAGAACATGAACCTGAGGCTATAGGTCCTTCCACGTTTCTTCTACGTGCAATTTCTTAAGGTAAAAAAGGTTCCTTTTTAAAAACAAAGTATAACACTATGAAAACACTGAATGTTTGATGTGGAAGCCTTTTTAACATCAGTAAAAAAAGGGGGGGGGGGAAATGCTTTCGTTATTTCAAAAACAGGGAAATGGTTTTGGATTTCCTTGAACATTTTAGAATTTAAAAGAATTTCCCATGCAT
Source organism: Panthera pardus (assembly GCF_024362965.1). Classification (NCBI taxonomy): domain Eukaryota; kingdom Metazoa; phylum Chordata; class Mammalia; order Carnivora; family Felidae; genus Panthera; species Panthera pardus. The sequence continues at coordinate 21,520,679 of NW_026527002.1, forward strand.
GAATAAAATCAGATTTTCATCAAAAGGCTTTTAAGCAAAACTTCACACTTTTCTCCATAAAACAAAACAAATATTTTTCAGAGCAATATTCTCTTACACAAAAGATTTTTACAAATCATTAGAGTGTTCCATGTGAGGAAAATAAAATTCAAAATTATTCAGTAAAATATTTTTCTTTCATTTTTTATTGCTACTGTGAATAAGAAAGCATTAAAGAGGATGAATGACTATAGATGAAAGTTACCCTGCCACACATAAAAAAAAAAATTCTTTTAATGTTTTGGTCACGAACTCTGACAATGATAAATCACTTTTCAACAGCTGCAGACAGCTGTTAAAGTCTGGAGCCTAAGACGCTTAATTGGGGAAGTGTGTTAAAAGTTAAAGGGCCAGTGTCTTTTTAGGCTACGTGAATACTTTCTTCAACACACCCCTAGGAGTGCCCTCTAAGGTTTGGGAAAGAGCATGCTATTCTCTAGATTCATTAATCACAAAACTGTAGATGAACAAATGTAAAGCACTCCCATGTACATGTATGAGCAAGAAATAAGCTGCAGCGTATGATAAAGGAAGACACTCAAAACGCTTTCATTGGGTAAATGGTTTTCATATATTCGGTGAAGTGACTGGGATTCATAGTACTCTTTTATTTCAGATGTTTGAACTGGCAACTCCTAATTGCTTCAATGTGGGTCTTATTGCAATTAATATATTTGCCCAGGACTAATTTACTTCGTGATGATTCCCAATCCTATTGAAATCAGAACAAGAGATTTTAAATAAGTTTTTAATTACTACTTTGTGTTGCTCATATTTTATTCTGACAGTATTTGGGCAGTGAGATATTGCGGTTAGTTTAGGGGCTGCCTCACTTCCAGTTTTTGTTCATTAGGGTTTTTCAGACCAGTGTGCTGTCATAATATTTATCCGTGGCATACAATTGCTAAGATAGCATCCTTCTGAAGCAGGCTCTGTTGATTGCACAGCATTCTTTCCAAAGCACGTATTTATATATCACATATGCAAAATGCATATATATGTCGTATATATACTTACTGCCTATTCTTGAAGTATCACTGAAGAATACACTTTATGTATATATACTCTACTAAGCTCTGCAAGAACTGGACTGATGGGTTTTACTTTTTCCATGGGTACCAAGTGTGTAAAGTTAAACATCATGTATCTGTTTGAAGAGGGACGTTTCCCGTTGAGTAACTGTCGGTAGGTCATTTCTCCTCTGTAAAACTCCTGACATTCAGGAAAGGGAGTAGTTCTGTTTCACACTCTGTAGCAAAGGTCTTCTCTGGGAATTGTTTGCCGAGTAATTTGCTCTTACACGATACATCATTTTTATTGGTAATAAGGCAGATGTCACCAACAGTGGAGTTTGTCCAAGGCGGGCTCTGAAATTTCTTTTAAGACATTATGCTCCCAATCAGGCAGAAAATTGTCATCAGCTAGCACAGATTGAAAGATCACGTTGCAGTGTCCAAGGACTGTTTATGACTTTTCCAGCTATCCACAGAGTGGGTGGTGAAGAGTGGCCTCACGCAAGCATATTTGTTCCAGCTATGATGTATTCAGTGTATAAAATTTAGGGAGAAATGTACCATAAAAATATGTTGTGTAAAGTTTGTATTTTTGGAAGCAGATGTATCTATATCAAAGATGGAGGGGAAGAAAAAGACCCATTTTTAAGGCCTTTCTTCTGAAAATGTCCTTTTGAAAAATTTTACCTATTGCTTAATCAGAACACTAAGATAAATGGCTTCAAATGAAAGCTCTTCGCTGCTAATTTTAGAGAGACAGGTTTACATATTTCTTTCATAGGAATCCCGTGAGCCATTCTTAACACACTGGATAAAGACCTAGTGTCATGATCTGTATCTCAGAACTTTAAAAGGTTCAAATTCACTTACTTTGAATGGGAGGCAGGATTGTACTAATTCTCTAAATTTCTAACTTCAACCTCCTATACATGTGGAAGGATATTACCCCGCTACCCAAATAGGTAAAAGCAGCAGAGTGGGAATATAAATTTCATGTACACAACACGGGAGTAGGAAGATGGCTCCTGTCCAACATTGTGCCAAGACATACATCCTCTTGTTGCTCCAATGCTTATGGTGCGACAAAGACCATTTATAAAGCTAACATTAACTGTTACAGGGATTCTCACTAATATTTCAATGGCTTAATAAAATAAAGGTTTGTTTCTCATCACAGTCGAATGTGGGTCTTCCTGGTCAGGTGGATGTCCCCCAAGTGGTGATTCAGGGACCTACACTTCTTTAGTGCTGTGGTTCCACCATCCTCAACATGTGGCTCCTAAAATGGCCCTAGGGGATGATATCCACTAAGAGAGGGAGAGAACAGAGGTGTTTGGGGTGCTCATCCCACTCCCTCACATGCCACTGTCACTCAGTCACAGTCTGACCGAGACACAAAGAATGCTGTAGAATGTCATCCCTCACTGGGCAGCCCTTGCCCACCAACTTCATCTAATGAAGGCAAGCAGGAAACTTGAGTGGACAGCTAGCCTCTTCCACCAGAGTATAAAGATCTCATTCTGTCTCTCATTCCCTCTCATTCATTCATTCATTCATTTGCTCTCTCTCTGTCTCCACTCAACACTTGTTTATTTGTTTTAGGGCTTACAAAGTGGGGCAAGACCTACAGTAAAAAGAAACAAAGGAGAAAGAAAGAAAGAAAGAAAGAAAGAAAAATCCTATTTTGTAGACCTTGCTGGAAGACTTCCAAGGAAGAGTTCTTTGGCTGCTTTTGTTTTTAAGGTAGTCAACAAGTTAATGATATACTTTAAGTATTGGAAATTAATAAATAGGAAGAAAATGTCTTTATCTGTCTCCATTCTTCCTCCGCCCTCCCCACACACCAACAAGGCTGGAGCTCATAGTCAGGCACACAGTTTTGCTCAGTGTTCAAAATTTGAGCACGTGTGTGTCAGAAAGTTTGGGATGTTTGCCTACAGCATGCATGGATGTGCGCATGAATTGTGGGAAAGAGTGAGTACACAACACACTGCGCCTTGCCCCTGCTGGAGACTGGGGGGGAGGATGCAAAAATCTAAATCCTAGACATAATTCTAGACATGAATGAGGTTGAGAGCTTCCAAAAACAAGAAGGAGGGAATTTAGTGAAATTAGGAAAATTTCTCTCAATTATACAGATTACTTATGCTTATCAAGTTAAAACATAATGCATGGCAAAAAGATTACAGATGTGTTTTTAAGTCCTGAGCCTCAAGAACGGCAATAACTATGACACAGCGCTGAGGACATATGAAAAAAATGTCAAACATAAAAGAAACAAAAAACAGGCAATCGAAGAAACCTCAATGGAAATATATGTGCCAAAAAGGGGAAACTGGCTGTTGATTCCCCAAGGATAAATCCAAAGAGAAAGCTAAGGTGGGTAAGAGTAAAAGGAAAGGAAATGGAAAGCAGTACTTGTGTAGGAAACAAAAGTGTGATAAATGTTAGTATTTCTACTTAGTTACACAGGAAAAGGAACGGGTATTTTTGGAAATAAAATCTTTCCCTTAAAGATAATAACTAAAGCCAAGTAATGCTTTTAAAATGAACAGGAAATCACTTTGTATAAGAAATCATTTGATAAAACCTAGACTAAAAATAAATGACCTATGTCTTTGAGAAGACATCGAATAGAGACAAGGAAGAACCAGCATTGTGCATAGTTTCTTTTAAAAAAAAATTGCTTTTAATGTTTACTTTTGAGAGAGAGAGAGAGAGAGAGACAGAGTGTGAGCAGGGAGTGGCAGAGAGAGAGGGAGACACAGAATCCGAAGCAGGCTCCCGGCTCTGAGCTGTCAGCACAGAGCCCGACACGGGACTCAAACTCACAGACTGTGAGATCATGACCTGAGCCGAAGTCGGACGCTTAACGGACTGAGCCACCCAGGGGCCCCAGCACTGTGCATAGTTTCAAAGGAAAGGAGAAGACTCTACCTTTCATTCTGGATAAGTAGGGAAGACAGTCAAAACAGGATCCATTTGCACTGACAGACAAGGGTTTACAATCACCAGGAACAGATTCTGTCGAACTGTGCAAATATCTGCCTACAACAAAAAGAAGAGCCAACATGTGGCCAAGAGAATTTCACACACCTTTACTCAGCATACTCAGAAAAGGACCCGAGACCACGTAGCTCAACTATTTTCACACCGACAAAGCACTTTTTTTGAGAAAATGGGTGACAACAAACCAGCATCAATCTTAGAAACATCACAAGGGCTAGCAGGCAAGGATTGGTCTTGCTAAACCAGTGCCATTTTCAAATGACTTTTGCATGCTTCTTTCTCAGGAAAGCCACAGACTGAGCTTAATTGATTTCACAGCTGCCCCACTGCCTCTCCTTTATAGCCTGTTTTTTAATTGTAATTTAAATCATTGTCAGCGTAATGATGTGTTTCATATCTGTCTTCCCCACTAGACTGAATGCTCAGTGAAGGCAGGGCTCCCAACTGGATTTTTGCTAGATTTCCAGGATCAAACACTGTCTCTGGCATATAATCGTCTCCCAATAAGTGTTTCCTAAGTGAAGAAATGATCTGAGGGTTGGAAGAATGTTCTTACCTCCACTCCTTGCTTAGTCAATTCCTCCCCATCCTTCAGATCTTGACTTGGGTCTGGCTTTCTCAGCAAAGTCTTCCTTGATTCCCTGGACTGGGTAATAGTTACCTGTTTGGACACTGCTCTTGTCAAAGTTGCAATTCTACCCTTATTTATGGTATGATTTGATGTCTCTTCTCTCTATAGTCTGAAATCTTTATGAGGGTGGATCATTTTATTCCTAGAGCCTGTCATAGTAATCAGCATATAATAGGCACTTACGTAATTTAATTAACCAACCTAAAATTGGCTCAGATAGCTGAATGAAAGAATAAGTAAATGAATATATGAACGAATGAAAAGGTATTTATAATGTTTGCTATTAAATATACACTGAATCTGGGGGTAGTCTATGTACATACTATTAAAGAGAATAAAAATGTGAAGTGACATTCTTAAATTGGCATGGTAACAACAACAAAAACATTTGTAACACAGTAAGGTTAAAACAAGACGCCCAATACAATGATGAGAATGATGTGCATGAGATACAACTTTGTGAGACATGAGTGAAATCAGGCTGCCAAGATTAACAACCATTTACAGCCCAATACTGAGATCTCACAGTTACATTAGGGGGGACAGCACGAGGACTGGCAAATACCCACTCAGAGAGAAACATGTCCACATATGCCTATACTACTGCAAATAGTTAAAACTTGAAGTGCATTCCATTAAAGCAGAGACTATCAATCAGAAGAAAGAAGGATTGAAAATTAATGCTTAAGGAAAATCTTAAATGGACAAGGATCACTGAGCTTCAAGAACAAGGAAAGAAGCAGCACCCTTCAGCACCTTTTACATGGAAACTGTAATAGAGGGCTATTTTCCAACTCTTTATTGCCAGAGCAATAAAAATGAGCAAAATGCATCAGATAGAATCTATGTTAGAGGTAAGGATAACTGTGTGAAATTGAGCTTTTCAAACCTTGGACTAACTCACTAATGAAACCATGTCCCTCCCCAAAGTCCGTAAGGACAGATCTGTTCTCACTGGGATGAAATGATTTAGGGAAGTCAATGAGGGGAGGTCCAGGACAAAGGCCTCCGTGACCTCCCCTGTGCCCTCAGCCTTTACACTGAATGATGAGAGTGGGTGAGATCATGAAAGAGTGTTTTTCAATGGAAATCTTTTATTTCTTCATTGTAAATTTGCACTATGCTCAACCACATGATCTGCTTACTTTGTTAGTGAAACACCTTTAGGACTTTATAACTAAAGGAGACAATTGTCGTATATTTATCCAGAATATGAGTGATAATGCAGAACTATTGGTTCATATGACATCCACTGGGGATTTTTTTAAATTTGGGGTGAGGGATTATAAATTGAGACTTTATTGGAAAATTCATACTATTAAACCAGAAACATACTGAAATTGGTGCTAAGTTTATGAAATGGAAAGTTTTCCAAAGTTAAGTATCTGTTGACTTAATATATCCAAGATCAAGTATCTGAGTATTGAGAAAGCTAGTTTTGTTGTTGTTGTTCTTGTTGTTCTGAAATGTTCAGATATCATTGCTGGCCTTGTTCATGGTGGAGTGTAGGACTGCCACATGACCAGCTAGTTCACTTTATTTTTTTCACTCAGAATGGAGCATTAATTGGACACCTATTGTTTGCGCACTGTTGGGTTTGATGGAACTCAAGGAGTTTAAAACAGGAAACCTTCCCTCCTGAGGTTTGTAAAATAACTTTCATTTGATTCAGTGTCTCAGAAACTGACTGAGCAAACTAGAAAGGATCTATATTTATGGTGTCCCGATGGAATTGAACTCATTTATTGATTCATTCAATCAACAAATATTTATTGCAGGAGAAGGGAGGCCATATCTTGTCTCAAGGAGCATTTGGGTTGGTAGGAAATAAAATCAGTTCACACCAGTATCTAAAATATTAGGCAACATATTTTCAGTGCCTGAGTCAGGTACTATAGGTTGAATCTCTAAATACTTCCATTCCCAAACCACTTTTCTTTCCTTTTCCTAATATATCATAGAAACAAGAAAGCCAAATGTTTGATTTTGCGGATTCCCTTGCAGTTAGAGGTGGCTCTGTGACCGTTTTTTCCAAAAGGATGCAAGGCCAAGTCTGCCGAGGGAGATTCTATAAACGCTTTTGCTTTCCACCTAAAAACAGACACGGTCTTTTACCTTCTCTTATGTTCTTATGTAGAATGAAAAATGATTTATGGAGACGCGGAAGCCATTTTGTTTCAAGAGGCAACAAATATAAGAATGAAAAGCCAATATAACAAGGATGGTGCAATCTCAGCGCCTGATGGTATCAGTAAGCAGTTAAATCAACACTAGCGAGGGCCTGCCTACCTCCAGACTTAGAAGAAAAACAAAGTCCTATTTGTTTAGGCTACTATTAGCTGCATATTGTTATATGCAGCCAAATGCATTCCAACTGACCCAGATATTAAGTCACTTCAACAGACTTTGTCAAGCACTATAATGGCCCAAGGTTCGGCGCATAGAACCTTGTTTGGCGCATAGAAAACCGTGTGCGGCGCATAGAAAATTCTCACAAATTTTAGTTCAATAAATGAGTGTTTGTTTTCTTTCATCCAACTTACACATAACAAGAAATAGCAAAACATTGTGTCATCTAGTCCGATTCTCTAAACTAGTGTGACTGTACATTTTTGGTTATGAAATTCCACTAGTACATCATGAATATTATATGTGCACGCGCATATACAGAAACACATATACGTGTATATGTGCATATATGTGTATATTATGTGTGCATGTGTATATACATCAATATTTTATGCATGTCCCAAAATATTTTTAAAAATGAGAAGGTGAAAGAATTAGATACAAATACATATAACAGACATTGTGACCCTCCCAAACACCACTGCAATGGATCAAGTTTACTATATCATCTGGGGACATGCTCTTTCATAGCTCTGTTTGGGGAACACTACTCTAGAGCGATATAGAACTATTTTATGGCCAAGGAGCAATTGATGAATCTCACAGATTATATCAATATCTCAAATCACAATATATATCATTGTACATCATTTTCTTCTAAGTTTTCCTAGTTTCACAGCTGTAGGAATTGGTGCACTGTGGCTAAAAATAAACTAACAGATTACTAGGAATCTAATCAGCTGGGCTCACTTCTATTTACTCTGAAATGACATAAAATGTACCTGGGCAAGCATTTATTGAGTCTCTACTGTGTTCTAGACACCATGCTAGGGGATATAAAGATTAACTGTCCCCTATCTTCAGGATCTCAGTGTTCATTGGTAAAAGAGGCAGATGAAATACCATAGTTTCAATGGTAGAAGCTTGTCCCCATACAATGGAGCCATGAAGGAAGCATTCCAGTGAAACCTTCATCATAGTCTGTGATACGAGTAGACAAAGAAGTCGTTTAAAATGGGGTTTGCATTTTTACTCACTAGTTTGTGCCAAGTAAAACATCCTTTACGTTTTAACGACTAATCAAGTTCTTCTCAAATTGCCTTTTATTAGGACTAAAATTTTTAATTAACTGTTCTAATAACAGAGTATTTTTTTCTTTTGCCCTCGATGGAATGAGGTAGGCTTTGAAAAATGGTCTTGGAGGTTCACAGCTGATGTTCTGCCATAATGTTTTGTACAGCACAGGTCAGTCTTAGAGTCAGCAGGGATTTATTTTCAGAAATAGAAAAGTGGCCTTTATTATAAGGTGGTGTTATAAAACATTTGCCCTAGGGTTCACGGCATGTCTCCCATGTGTGTTATTTCAGTAAGGTTCTGGGTTAGTATTTTAAGAAATAATATTCAAGTGATTTAAAAATGAATCATGTATATTTGCATGTTTTTGAAGAAATATAAATATAAGTGTATTAACGTTGTATTTTATACTACACTGAGTAAAGAGAGAGATGATGAGAAAAACTTAAAAGAAAATTAATTCTTCCTTTGATTTTAACCATTGAGCCCCCCTCCCCACTTATTCTTAAGGTGACGTCTGCACACAGCACATCCCCGTTTGTGGATCCCACGAAGCACAGGCTCTTTGCTGCAAGTCCTTTGACCTCCATCCCTTCCCCCACCCCTCAACTAACCCCAAGTGACTTTTCATTCAACACTTCCAAGAGCAAATGAGTTTCTTTTGTCTAAAGTCGTCTAGACAGATACTAGGGATCAGGGAGAACTCCAGATCCTTTTTTCTAGCATAATTGTGTCTGTATTAACTTACTCCGTAACAGTTCATACTAAAAAGAGCTTAAAAACTGCTAATTCAAATTCGTTTATTTTGCTAAAACTATGGTGCTTTGTTGTCTCCTATGTGGTGGTTCTGAGCAATGTGAATACTGTGTTAGCAGAAAAATAATCTCCTACTTAGCTCAGGATGAATATCTTGCTGTTTAAATCTGTTCTTTCACAAAGCCCTAAAGTACAGGCATATTTCTGCTATTGGGAAAGCAGAAAGCCTAATTATTACATTCTTGTATTTTAGTTGAAATGTAGGCTTTATTTTCACACTTCTGGCAGCTTTTTGGCTTGGACAAGATTTTGATACTAATTTTTATTCACAAAGAGAGCAACAAGAATTCTTCTCAGCTCAGTTATCGATGGACATAATAGATGACCTCGTAAACTCTCCAGCAATCTGAATCTACTCCTGAGGATTGTCAGCTGGATAATGAAGAAATACGTTCCAGGGTTCAGAAGTGACTGTTTTCTGCATGTGCGTGTGTGTGTGTGTGTGTGTGTGTGTGTGTGTGTGTGTGTTGCTGTGTAAACGTATTAGTGTGGGATGCTGTGTATGTGTTGGTATATGTTAGTGTGTCTGTGTATGTTAATATGCATATGAGTACATGTGTATTAGTATGTGTTGTGTGTGTTGGTATGTTAGTGCACGTGTTTTGTGTGCTTTGTATGTTGGAAAAACAGGGGCACTGATAAACTGACAAGTAGGAACAGGAAATTTGATGAGCATAGTCATCAAGCAGAACCATGTCCTTTTTGTTTCTTTTTCCATGAAGATGTGAGTTGGAACTATTCGATAAAGCACTGGGGCAAAAAAGTTGGTAAAAGAGCAATAAATTGAGAGAGAGCTAGAATGAGAGGAGACAGTGAGAGCTAGACAGGCAAGGAGACAGAAAGAAATCAGAGCATGGAAAGGCAGCGACACTACCTGGGCCAGTGGACATCTCAGGCTTCCCCATGGAACAATTACCATAGAGCATGTGAAGAAAAATTATTTAAGGTCAAGTTCAACCACATGGGCTGAAATCCATCTCACCTTGGCTCTGTTTTGCTTTTTTTGAGGAACAGTAATGATAAGCCTGATGAAGGACAGTGTGTGGACCAAGATGCCTGAAAGCTCTAAGCCTTTTGGTGACTCCCTGGGTCTTGACAACATGTCCTCATGTCAACGCAGCACTGGCTCTGGAATGAACCGGGAGAGTTGCCCTGTAATTAATTCCTTGTGTGTGGTGGGGCGGGGGTGTGGTGGGGAGGGGGGGGCGGTAGGGAGAGGAGAACAATAGTGGAAAAGAGAAGCCTAATTTCCCCATATATTGAAAGCTTCTGTAGCTTTCAATAGTCCTACCTGTTTTCATATTGAGATTTGATTAGATGCATTTTAGTATGATATGTAATAGTAAAGACTTAGCCATATAATATATCTACACAAAAGTCTGCACTCAAGAGCCTTGCCTTACAAAACAAAATAAACTACTAATTCCAATTAAAAATAAGAGAGGTTAAAAAATATAAAAAACAGGGCACCTGGGTGGCTCAGTAGGTTAAGAATCCGACTCTTAGTTTTGACTCAGGTCATGCTCTCACAGTTGGAGAGTTCGAGCCCCACATTGGGCTCTGTGCTGATAGCACGGAGCCTGCTTGGGATTCTCTCTCTCTTTCTCTCTCTGTCCCTCTCCCACACATCTCTTTCTCTCTCTCCCTCTCTCTCCCTCTCTCTCTCTCTCTCAAAATCAATAAATAAACTTTAAAAAAAATAAAGAAACAAAGGAGGAATCTTTATAAATACATAATACATGCATACAAACGGAACATGTTTGCAGGGATGAACATTCATTGCAAACATGAAAATGTGGCTTGGACCAAAGCCACAGGTAGGATAATTCACAGCAACAACAACAACAACAACAAACACTGAAGGATTTCTGAGAGCTGAAACAAAAAACGAACCGCACCAGAAGGGTGATGCTCTTTCCGATTCTCCCATTCCTCGTGCTCAGCCCCCACGTCAATCACCCTCCTCTCAGCGGCCACTAACCTGGCTATTTGTCTGTTTCCACACTACTGCCTCACAAAACATCATGCCCACTTGCCTGGAAAAGATAATATCTCACACATATGGGGCCTGCCTTTGATCTCTGTGGTCGAGCGAGAGGTCAAAGGCCTGCCTTCTCCAGGCCCTTACTTCAAATGATTCCTTTCATTTAGTGAGAAACCAAACGTTAGGAGGGCAAAGGCAGGAAAATAAAAGCTGTGATTTAATAGCAATTTATGGGTTTGGCCTATTTCAGTTTGGGTTTTATTCTCTTTGGGTCACATCTAATCCTCATTCCTCACTGCCGCCTTGCCCTCCCTCCACCACCATTTGTTTGTCTTGTGGCCCTCAGACAAATTGGCACTCTAAGGGACCCTCTTCCTGGGGACATGGCGTGTGCCATTGTGTCTTTCTGAAATGTGGCATCCAGTCAGAGACTTCATTCGCTGTCTCTTTCTGACAGGAAGAGAATGTTGTACGTAAGCCAGAAGGCACAATTATGGAGTGGGCTTTTGGAAATTTAATGTTTTAAACTGTGGATATAAACAGCCTTTTAAAACTCACATGGTTCGCTGAGAGAATGGCCTATTTGTACACAAATGGGGAAAAGACAATCCTGGAGCAGGTTGGCTTCAAAACTGGATAGAACTTAGATGCTGAAAATATTTTATATTTTCTCTTTCATGAGTTAATAAAATAAAAATCATGGTATCTAAAGGCGCTCCAGAGTTTAAACGCAGAGATTGTCATGAGATATAATCGGTTAGTTTGCAGCTATTTTACGGGTCATTAATGATAATCACAATGCTGCACTTCACCGTATAACGATGTGGGATGTTCTCATTTATGCAAGATGCCCCATGTATATCAGGCACTAGGTAGGGTGCTTAGTCATGTTTATGTCAGTTCATCCTCACAAGAAGCAGAGGCAGATATTATTATTCCTCCTTTTTAAACTACAAGCAGTTAATCAGTGAGTTGCAAAGAAAAAGATGGAAACCATGTTTGCTCCCCCTGGAGTAAACAACCGGCCTGGTGAGATCGACCTGAACGGATGAGTTTTACTTAAAGAATGTGAAAATACCATCCACTGCTCCTACAGAGGAAGGACTGGAGGGCTCAGCTCAATAATGCAGTGCTTCAGTCATGGCAGCTCGTGACTTAAGTCATGGAGGCAGCTTCACTGAGGCCTCTGGAATCCCAAAGCCAATGTTAGCGTGTGCCATGGGCAAGTTATGGAACCCCCTGGGCCTCTGTTTCTCTGTTTCTCTCTACTATGGGCATAAGGCGTCAGGAGAACACCCACCTCACAGGGCTGTCATGAGGATTAACTGAAGTGGCACATGTGACACCTTAGCCTATGGCTTTCTATAGTCCAATACATGTGTTCCACATAGCCACATTCAAACATTCTATATATAATATATATTATATATGATACATATGAGACATATCCATAAATAGAAGTTATGTCTACACAATATATATATATATATATGCCAATATATACATCCAATGTATACATTATATATATATATATATATATATTCCAATATATACACTCCAAGGTCAGCTAGAGCTGACCCCATATACATATATATATACACACACACACATATATGTACATATATACATATATATGTATATATACACATACATGTGTGTGTGTGTGTGTGTGTGTGTGTGTGTGTGTATGGGAGGGGGAGAGAAAGAAACCTGGAGACTGTTGTACCACTCCAGGGGATGGCACTGTTGAGTGAAAGCTAGGACTCCTGGAGACATAACAGCCATGCAGTATAACTAGATCAAGACTTTTACTGCTCTAAAAGGCAAAGTAGGGAAAAGCTGGACTGCTAGACATTATAGAGAGGTTAGCTTATGGTGACTTGGAAAAGAATATAAGAACAGGACCTCGATGCATGGTATTACCTTGACACAAAATATACACAAACAAACATGGAATTCAGTTAATCTTCCAAAGCAGCTTTATATATGCAGGAGGAAGGCAAAGACGCTGTCCTAGGGATGCTTCCTGGGGCATGACAAGTCATTGAGGACAAGGTCACACTATTATAGTATCTTGCTCAATCTTCTGTCAGTAAAATGGCAGGTGGTATGGCAGTTAAGAGCCTGGACTTATGAGCCAGGCAGCCTTGGTTCAAATATCAGCCCTGCTGATTATTAGCTGTGGAACCTTGAGCAAGTTAACCTCTCAGTATCTCCATTTCCCCAACTGGTAGAGTAGATATTGGTGTGAGGGCTAAAGGAGTTCATGCGTGTGAAACACTTACAACACTGCCTGGAACAACGTCCATGCTCAATAGATGTTCGCTATATAGACCGGGTGTCACATAGGGTATACTGATCTCAGTGCCTAGAGGCTACACAGGAGGTTATTCAAAGCTTTCTCTCACAGCTCTCAGAACTCACTGGGAACTTTATTAGGAAAAAAAGATGCTAAATTGGGAGGGGTCTACATGGGCTTTCAAGAGTTTTCTAGTGTGTCCTCTATTTTTCGCTAGAGTAAGTTCAGTGAGTTCTGAGAGAGGGACACCACCCCTTGTACCAACCAGGGTACCATTTGCTTCCTATGCTCAAACCAGAGTCTGCTGAGTAAGACATTTACAATTCAAGAATAGCCTAACTGCTGAGGAAAAAAACTCTGGTGAATTCTGTCTGACGGTACATAAGATTACAGATGTTGAAGAAACAGGGGATGGTAGGGAGCCAATGTCTATTTGTACTGGACGGTTCCACAATATTTAGGAAGATTTTGAAGGACACATTGGTACCTGGAGCTAATATAATGAGAACAAGTGAAAACCCTAATCATAGATGACTGCTGAGCATGGGAAACAATATCCCTGTTAGCACTGTGTGACATTTACATGCTCGTCAAGCAGTATCTATACTCCATTGACAGATTTGTGACTGAGAAGCCTTTATGGTAAGAGTTTAAAAGGTAGCTTTCCCCATCCCCCTGAAATAGGTGAATCCCAAGTTTGGGAAAACTCATTGCTGACGCCACAGGGGAGGGGAAAATTACACAACGAGAGAAGAAAGAGAGACCCCAATGGAGATGTAGATATTAGGAAAAGATGTGAATTATTCATTGGAATTAGAGAAGAGGGCCGGGGGCTACAGACACAGGGGAAGCCTGTGTTCCTCTCCAGGTCTTGGTTACACCAGCTGAATTCTGTTTCTCAGGTGTGCATTCCACAGCTGGAAATGCGGCGACAAGGGATTAGACCCACAACACCTGTGATGATCTAAGCTCTCGCTGACCTTGGAATATGTGAAGATAAGCTCTTCCAGTAAGAAATCCTTACTTTCAACTTGCCTGAAGTGAACCCAGGGCCGGTTTCCCACACTTTCCGCTTACCAGAGAGGCACCTTTCCCATTGATTTTTAAAGTAACTTTCTTGAGGTCTCAACCTGGATCCTGTGCTGATTCATTCCTGCTCACTAATCTCCCCACTTATAAAAGTTTGAGGTCCTGGAAACCTGCGACTCTTACCCACCTGCTAATCGTTAAAACAATTACATGGTTAGGAGTCACAAACAAAGCAATTAATAATGTACCCGGGTCATGTTTCCTCCTTGTCCCTTCTGCAGGGGGATGAATTATGTCCTTGTCCCTTGTAGGAGCTGTGTCTCTGGAACAATGACACACACACAAAGGAAGGGTGGAAAGGGGGAATCTTTTTGACTTCTCCTGTCTAGACACCTAATTCCTGAAACCCTCACCTGACAAAGCGCCCTTGCCCCCAGTCCACCTCATGTTATAATAGACTTTAAAAATCCTGTACCTTTTTTGCCCCATCGTGCGTAAATTAATTTTAGCCCATTAATTCAATATTGACCACATACTTATTTAGCACTTACCGTTCTTGGTGCTGGGATGCAGAAGTGGACTAAGCCCTTGACCTTCTGGTGCTGATGTCCTTGTGATTATGTGGTCTATACTTTGCATCAGTAGTTCCCAAGCTAGATGAGAAGTTTTATGATGGTAGACAGGATGCTTTTAATCTTCTTTTTGTTAATAATATGAATTTCCACACCAATGATCATTTGTGCCACACTTCATAATGAAACTTACAAGCATTCTGGTCGTGTTATTTTACTTTTCCTAGTAGTAGCTACTATCTCCTCTGGGGCTGCCATTTTGTGACAAAGGTATTCTATTTTCTAGTCCTCAGAAACCCTCAGAACATTCCACATTGGTACAGATAGTGTGGTAGTGTGGTTCTTTTAAATTTCTTTTTTTTTTTTTTTGTTAGCATTTCCTATAATAAAAGTTCTGCTGAAATAAAACATTAAAATATATACATCAGAGTATAAACTTTAAATTCAGAAAAGAAGGAAAGGTGGCATTCTGGCTGACAAAGTGAAGAGGAGGGTGAAACCCCTTTGCACAGAGGGATTATGGAATCCATGACTGCTGCATCATGGGAGCTGCCTTTTCAATGTAGCTTCGACCTGGAAGTTGATCTTTTTACTCACCTTCCCCACCTCAGGCCAGCATGGCTCAGAACAGAAGCTTCTGGAAGAAAAGGCTATGAACTTAAGTAAATAAGGAGGGCACAGGGAATTTTGAGGAGCTTGGGAATACGGCAACCCTTTTAAAGTACAACTAATGAATTCATTCCATTTAATAAGCACGTGTCAAGCCCCTTCTCTGGGATAGGCTTTGTGCCAGGTGCTGTGGGAGGGGTGGGCTGGGGAATTAAAGATTGTAAGTAGAGATAATTGACTTTGAATTTAAAGTGTGATCTTGGTATAGTTGTAACTATGAAACTTAGAATTATCATGTAATAGTTACAAGCCTCCTGATATATGGAAGCAAGAATCCCAGCGTGTCCTAGAGTGACCAAGAAGAGTTAATAACATAAATAAAAGGAGAAAAAAGAAAGGGGGTTGACAAGAAAACCCTGGTATCAACTTGAACAGAGACAGTTGCTGGCAGACAGATTCAACTAATTTCTGGTGAGGAGGAATAGAAATCAGTATGAAACCATGATCACACATAATTTGCTGTACATGGTTATGCTTAAATTAATTGTATAGGGAACTGTGTTTACTCAGGCAATAGATATATATTGAGCGCTAATACAAATGATTTCCACTCAGGCAATAGATATATATTGAGCGCTAATACAAATGATTTCCACCTCTGGCCAACATTAACACCACTTGGGGAGATTTGATACTCAGAGCTCCTGTCCCACACCAAGTAGATCAGAATCTTGATGGTGGTACTTACTGCTTTAAAAGTTCACCCTGAGAACTTGAATGTGTGACGGAGAGTTGGGAACCATCGTCTTAGTGCAGTGGTTCTCGCATCTGGCTGTACATTAGAATCACCCGTAGAGCTTCTAAAATGTACTGATTCTGGGTCCCAACACCAACCAATGAAAGCTGAGGAGGGTAGGACCTGGATAGCAGTACTTAAAATCTTCCCCAGATGATTCTAATGTTCAGGCAAGGCTGTGAACCAACCAAAACGAAGCACTCCTGTTTGGTACTTGTAAACGTAGAACAAAGCTAGTGGACAAATCTGACATCACCCCTCCCCTCACAGAATTTGAGATTTAATGAGAAAGAGGTAAAGATCACATTACAAGCAAATTATAGAAAAAGCAAAATTATGGTAACGAGTGCAATGATAAAAAAAAAGGCAATAATTGAAAATAATGATGGAGTATGAAGGGATGATCACATTTAAGAAGAATGATTCAAGAGGGGACATTTAACTTGGGAGTTAAAGGACAGCAAAGAGCTATTCTTTGGAACAGAAGGAGGGGGTAGGAAAAGAAGGAATAGGGAATAGATATTTCTAGCAAACCCAAGCAGCACATGCAAAGGTCCTGGGGTGAGGCAGAACTAGATATGTTCGAGGAAAGTTTCTGCCTGGCAGGGAACAAAGATAGGAGGAGTGATATAAAAAAAACCTGGAGAAATTAGGCAGAGGCCCCATCATGCCACGTTAAAGAACTTGTATTTCATTTCAAGCTTGATGAGAATCTATCCAAGATTTTAAGCAAGGATGGGATGTGCTCCATTTGGTTTTCTAAAAGATGACTCAAGAAATAAGATAGGCTTGTTTGAGGGGTGAAGTATACCTCCTATTATCTAGCAATCACACGTGGTTGTAAGTAACAGAGACCCACAGTAATATTTAATGTAGGGATTTAGTTTTCTCTTACATTGCGAGCATTCTAGGACTAAAATGGCGGCTCCTTCAGCTCCCCCCTTACCTTCCCTAGAGTGTGCCTCCATCCTCAAAATGATTGTATGATTGTGACATAGCTGATGCAGTCCTAGCCAGTGCGTCTCCACTCCAGGCAGGAAAAGAGAGGCGGAGCAAAATGGTCTCTCACACCATGTTCCCCCCTTCCAAAGATCTTTATGGGAAGCCCTACCCAGTTCTGTCCTACATTCTATTTACCAGGACTGTGGCTACCCAATCTGCCAGAGAGGCTGGAACATGTAGCATTTCAGCCAGGCACATTGCTACCTCCAACAAAATCAGAATTTTATTTAAGGTAAGAAGGGGAACATTGATATTGGGAAGATATTGCTGGGTTTGAGATATATTTGGAGGTAGAATCTCTAGACCTTGCTGAATTGGAATGGAGAACTGAAGGAAAGGAAGCGATCAAAAGAAGGGCCACAGGGAACTGGGGAAAACCATGGAGCAACAGGTTGGAAAAATCAGAAGACCACCTGGAAATGTGAAGTCCCAAATACCTATGAGATGGCTAAATGGCATGGCCAAGCAGGCACGTAAATGGGCAGGGGGGAGGGAAATGTCCAGAGAAAAGGTTCCTGAGCTGAAGGTACAAAGTTGGGAGTGATAGGTTAGTTTGAAATTGAAGCTCTGGGTAGATAGAACGAGGTTGCTCTGGGAGAAGGTATATGGGAACAACAGAAATTCAGGAATAAACCCTGAAAAGCACCAAAATGTCAGGTTCAGGCTAATGAAAGGGAGCTACCAAAGGGAACAGAGGAGAGGCCAGTGGTTTGAGCAGGATACAGGGAAAGTATGTCAAGGTAGCCTAGTGAAGAGCATTTCAGGAAGGCTGGAGTCAACCTACCCAATGCTTTCAAGAGGCTAAGAAAGTTGAAGACAAAGACATGTTTACCAGATTTGGCAAATGGAGGTCACTGGTGACCTTGAAAAGAGCAATTTCAGCTGACTGTGAGGGTGGGAATTGACTGAGGTGAACTGCACAGAAAACAGAAGATGAAGAAGTGCTGAGAGCATGTGAAAGACCCCCTTTAAAAGATGTGTGACCTGGAGACGAGCAGAGCCATAGGGTAATTGCTGGAAAAAAAAGATTGGAAGAGATTGTGTTTGTTGTTCATTTTTTTTCTAAGATGGGGGACACTAGAGAATGTTTGCATACTGAGGGGAATTATCCAACAGAGGAGAGAAAGGTGAGGGGGGGGGAGATGGGGAAAACAGGAGGGCTGCGTCTGTAAGCAACAGAGGGCAAAGTGAGGGGCCCGGCTTGTGATGGGGGGCGTTCCTCATCCCCCGTAAGCTATACCCCCCTGTGTGAATGTAGTTCCAGAGTTCAGACAGGGTCACGCTCCAGTGATCTTTTTGTTTGGTGAAAATGTACTCTTTCAAATCCTATGAATTTCTGTCTGAGACAGGATAGCAGTTAAAGTCCTTGGACCCATTGTGGGCTCACCAGGTTCCCAACACTGCCTGTAAAATCTAAGACCTGCTCCCCTGTACAAGTATGAAACAAACTTTATAGGTACACTGTTATTTTTTCTTTTTCAGTTGCACACATTGAATATAATATGATTCCTCTCTTCCTTCTCCCCTCTCCCCCTCTGTTTCCCTTAATAATTTTCTTCCAGAATATATTTACATAGATGCATGCCTCAACTGGAATTGGGGACATGGTGTTTGAATTTTAAAAATTCACTTCTAAAATTGGTGCATGGCTGGGTAACAGTCCATCACACTTTGCACAGGAATGAAGGGTATCCCAGGATGCAGGACTTCAGTGTTAAACCGGGGAAGTCTCCAGCAAACCTGAATGGATGGCCACCCTGAGCGTGGGTTATGGTTTAAAGGTCTTTGGTCTTACAATAAATCTATTGAAACATTATTTCTTCTCATTACTCAATCAGGCTTATCTAGGCAACTATAATCTGTCCATACCAGAGTCTTTGGAAAACAAGTTTGCACTATGTAGTGCTTAAAAGCCTGACTTTTGAGTTCAGAAAAACTAGGTTCAAATTCCTGGTACTAATGCTCTCTGAACTTGGGCAAGTTGAGTCTCTCAAAGTTTCAGTTTCCTTATGAAATGAAATGGCATGATAGTAATCAGACCTATCTTTGATTGTTCTGAGTCTCATCTAAGAAAATGCGTGTGGGGCTCAGTGCTCAGCAGAGGAATAGCTCAGTATTTGACAGTCGGTATCGATAATTATAAGTAGACATACGTTAATAACATCTGAACTATGCCCAATTCCATATACGTCGGAACACTTGAATCGCACTTCCCTTATTAGTCTCATGACAGCCTAGAGACTGAAAGCTTCTATATCGTGTCTGTGTAATTGAAAATATGTGGTTTTTTAAAAAAAATTTTAAATAGAAGGAATACAGCATTATGGTTCAGAGCACAGACTGCTAACATCACTTGTTACCAAGTGAGAAATCTTGTACAAGTTATTTAACCATCTGTGTCTCTATTTTCTTGTCTCTAAAATGGGTATAACATCAATTCTTCTGTCACCAGAGGATTCAAAGACAAATTGAAATAATACATGTAAAATTTAGCACATAGGAGGTGCCAATAAAGGTACCTATGATTATCCTATTGATAAGGGTAGTTTAGTACGGTATTGATACAAATCCTTAGTTACGAACAATTTAACTCCACACTGAATACCAGATCTTAATATAGTTTAAATTTAAAATCATGAAAATATAAATGCTAGAAAAAAGTTATAAGAAAAATGCTAATTGATGTAATAAACCCAAAATGCATGCTTGAACATTAAAATTTTATTGTCTCTCCCTTCCCAGATATATTAATTCAATATTTCAAAACCTAAACCAAAACCTATTACTCCAGGTGTTCCATGATGCCAAAATTTTAAAAAGCCATCTTTTAGTTATAAGGTTATAATTTAGATGTAAACATATACTAAGAATGACAGACATTTTCAGTCCAGAACGTTTGATAACGTTTTTCTCAAACCAAAAGAAACATGAAATTATTGTTGAGATATTTTTATTACAGAAAACACTAAAAGTGAAAAGAAAATCTACCTCAAATCTCATTATCCAGAGATTAACATTTTGGTATATGCATTTTTAATTTTTTCTACACATCCCCTGTTTTATATTTTTTCCTAAAAATCTGGACTCATATTCTACACACTGTTTCTCAATGTCATTAAATATACCTTCTACAATATCGTCAGTAGATATTTCTGTACCACACGATGTTTAACCAATCACATCTTTTTGGACATTTAAGTTTTATCCAATTACTGACCTTAAAGTTGCAATGTCTATTCAATAACCTCTGAAGAATAATAATTCAAAGATTTTTGTTTTTATGAAAATATTTCAGTTAATGAAGTTGATAATGAAATAGTAGAAAATTAGTAGCTATAAATACAAGCGAAAAGTCAACAAACCTATAATTGTAACATCTTAAAGAATGAAATACATTCTGTCTCTCTGAAATCCTTAAAACAAGAGAGTTGGGTTTTTTGTTGGATTTTTTTAACGAATTTCTTTTATGGTCTCTACTGAGCTAAAGTTGCAATTCTCGAATTCTCTGCTGCTGATTCAGTTCTCTACCAAATTATTTTTAGATGTGTCTTAACTTTACTATTTGATGAGAAATTTCAAAATTCTGAGAATCTCATGCTGTCTCTAGCTATCTTTCCTCTTTGGTCCCCCCTAGCCCAGTGACAAGGTCTGCACACCTAAGACTAAATAGTACTCAACTATATGTACTAATTTAAACCACTATAAATATTTGTCATATTTACTTTCTTCAAAACAAAGATGAGGGTTGAGTATATAACACAAAGAAAATAGTTACAGATTTTTCTCCAAAAATTCTCTAAATGGTGACAATAAAAATGAACCAGTTAAAACACAACAATGAAGGAAAGAAAGTTACCATGGAGAAGTGTTTTGAGATTTCATTTTTAAAGTTACTTCAAAAAAACCCAGAAAACAAACAAACAAAAAAACCTAAGACACCATGATGACTAAATATAGCATTAGACTCTTGACTGAATACTGGAACAGAAAAAATACACTCTTCGAAAATCTGGTGAAATCTGAATAAGGTCTGTAGGTTAGTTAATAGTATTATACAAAGGCTAACTTCTTAGTTTTGATAACTATAGCATGGTATACCAGATGTTAACATCAGGAAAAGCTACAGGAGGCTGAATGAAGGGTATATGGAAACTCTGGACTATTTTTGCAACTTTTCTCCAAGTCTAAAATTATTTCAAAATAAAAAGCATTTTATTTATGTATTATGTTATTTTTTGTTTCATTTAAATTCAAGTTAGGTAACATAACAGTGTAGTCTTGGCCTCAAGAGTCGAACCCAGTGATTCATGTCTTACATATGACACCCAGTGCTCATCCCAAAAAGTGCCCTCCTTAATGCCTGTCATCCATTTGTTTTTAAAATGTAATGGGAAGCATAGGGGTGCCTGGGTGGCTCAGTCTGTTAAGCAACCGACCCTTACTTTCGGCTCAGGTAATGATCTCATGGTTTGTGAGTTCAAACCCGGTGTGGAGCGCCCCCCTGATGGCACAGAGCCTGCTTGGGATTCTCTCTCTCCCTCTCTCTCTGCCCTTCTCACACTTGCACATACCTGCACACATCTCTTCCTCTCTCCCTCTCTCTCTCTCTCTCTCTCTCTCTCTCAACAACAACAAAAAAAACCAAAACACCTGAAATTTAATGATAAGCCATAAAGCAACAAGCAATATCATTTTGGTTTCCTAAAATGTTACAACCCAGGCAACATTTCATAATTATTTATTCTGAAGCTTATTGAAAGAGGAAAGACTAGAAAGCATCGAAACATCAAAGTACATGATAGAAACCAGTATCGGACGTTTAAAAGTGTCCATTTCTATATAGTTTCAGCTCACAGTACAACTTTAAAAAAACAAACTTCTGTACTACTGAGGCTGTATCTAAAATTGGGTGGTGAGGAGATGCTTTAAAATATTGATCTCTAGTTAAACGTAACTTCTGACAATGTTGCATAGTTTCACAGTCTAAATAAACGATTTTCTTTTCTTCCAAATGCCTGAAAATAAAGTGCCTAAACCTCAGTTTTGTCATTAGATTTATCTAGATGCCACATGTACTTAAGAAAATGGAGTTTCTATAGATAAAGTCATATGAAAAATGAGAAACAATCAGATGGCAGTTTATATGAAATGCCCAAACCATATAAATTATTTTAATTCATTATGGACTTGTTCCCTTTTTATCACTTTGATTAATTAGTTATATTTTGTATTTGATTAAAGGGCTTAAAAGTGTAGAATTTAATAATTTCCCCTAAGTCTTATATTTTATAACATGAATAAGCCCAAATATATAAATTTTATGAAATATTCTCAGCTGCCTTAGGGACCTCCTTTTTATATTAAGAAAGTATCATCTGATAAATAAGAGTGGAAAAGATAGACAATACTTATTAAAGTTTTGTGAAGCCAAATATATATATATATATTTTGCAATTTTTTCCCTTTAAAGTATATCTCTAAAACTCAAATGATTACTTTCCATTAGTATAAATATTTCCAGAAACTAGAGAAAAATAAAAGATTGCAATCCTTTATTCAAAATTCTCCTAAAATTCTGCAACCCTGTAAATGGATATTTATTTTTTTATATAAGAAAATGCATCTATCCCAAAAATAAAGGGGACTGGAAACGCTTTGGTGATATTTTCTCCATACTAACTGGTATTGAAAAAGTAAAATTGCTCAAGGTTAATCAGGCTAATCTGAAGAAGAGGAAGTTTACCCTTCATTTCCCAACAGATTCTCTTTAATTTGGAACTACATTGACAGGTGGCCTCAACACTCAGGGCATTACAGACCACCTTGAAGGTCTCAGTGCCAGTAGCCTTTGAAGTCAGAATAATCAACAAGCTATTTGATATCTGATCAGACAAATGGCCCCATGGAGAAGGCCATCTCTCAGGTAGACTGATTATCTATCAAACAGGAATAACTTGATACACTTTGCTGAGCCAATTCATAGACTTAATGGAACTCTAACATGGAGATAAATGTGAATTAAAACTGATTTTCAGTGCTCTTACTTTCTATATGTGTTACTATGTTTTCTTTCAAGAGTGCCTAAGTATCTACCAAAATATAATCCTTCACTGAAAATGAAAGGAAGAAAAATGAATTTGTATTTTATGGGCAGATAAACCTCCCTCCCCTTACTTTTTTTGGTAAATGGAAAATTGTTTGATCAAATATTTTGAATATGGCCATTTAAATTCATATATAGTACAAAGATAAAAACTAAATTTTTTTTCCATAATGTGTAAATAAGATGGCGACAAAAACTTCCATTCTTAGAAAGGGGATGTTTTCTTTTTTTTTTTTTAATGTTTATTTATTTTTGAGAGAGAGAGAGAGAGAGAGCATGAGGGGGGAGAGGGGCAGAGAGAGAGGGAGACACAGAATCTGAAGCAGGTTCCAAGCTCTGAGCCGTCAGCACAGAGCCCGACATGGGACTCAAACCCGTGAACTGTGAGATCATGACCTGAGCCAAAGCTGGACGTCCAACCGACCGAGCCACCCAGGCACCCTGGGATTGATGTTTTCTTATCAGAACAAAATAAAATATTCCAGACATCAAATATTCTCCACTATCTGAGATTTCTATTTATCAAACCTGATTCCAATTGCATTTATTTGAGTTCTCTGCCTTCAGTTAAGCAGGTAAATTTATGTTGTTACTTCATGTGACCAATCTTCCCTGTTCAACTGAAGAGTCATTCATAGTTGCCTTGGGTGCTCAGGAAAGACCTGACACCACGTATATGTACATTTGTAATACTCCTATGGTCAACATTAATGTCAATTCAATTTAGTACAATAGTTTCTGAACCCCTTCTTTGTTTCACACACTGGACCAGGTGCTGTGAAGGGTATTCCATGGTTTGCAATGGCTTTCTCAATAGAACTTACAAATATCATGAGCAGTCTCCCCAGTGTGAATGATGTGCTTGACATCCTTTCCCTTTGTGGCCACAGTTCCCAGAAAACCAGTTTCCTAGTTCATAGGAATGCTTGACCTTACAGAATATGAGTGGTTCTCATTAGCAGGGACAGCTCCCATGATTATCTGGAGGCACTGGAAAAAAATACTGCTATTGTTAACCTGTACAATACTTACCATAACCTTCCAGTCTCTAGAGATGTTCTAATGTAGTAAAGAAAGAGAAGAAAAAGAAAAAGGTAAAAAGAATAATTCTTTGACTATCAATCAGTAGCATTAGGAATGTGCCAAAATTGCTGCAAACTCATCTGCATGATGGCTGAAGTCATTGACCATTTGCCTTATCATTGGTGAGCATTTGCCACCTAATGACTGTGGCATAACACTACGGCAAAGTTAAACATAGGCTCTGGAGTCAGGTCATGAATCAAGTTTCAACTCTGTCATTTACTAGCTAATGACCTTAAGTTGACTACTTCAATTTTCCAAGTTTTAGTTTCCTCATTAGTAAAATATGGGAAATAATATATCCACCACGTTCTCAGAGGCTATCACGAAGATGAACTGAGATCATATATGAAAGTGATTAGCACGTAACTTAGAACGGGATCAATGTTCAATGTCTTATAGCTTCTATTGCTAATTGGAAATGTTCAAGTCTTCCTCACAGCTACTTGGCAAAGCGTATAGTATATTTCAAGACCCTGTTCCTGTTGTTATTATTGTTTAACTATTAAGCCACCATTACTCTTTTCCCCCTTCCCAGAAGTCAAAAACGATATGTAATGAGTAGACGAATCCAGATCATTCAGAATGTTCTGTCGTGGAGTAAGAGAAAATGTTTGTAAAGACTCTCTTGAATACTATTTTGCAGAGGTTATGCACAAAGCTTTGTAATCTGAGTAACAGGAGGAAAGTTGGGATTTAGGAAACTGGCGGAGAATGACATAGTGAGTATACTAACTGGAGACACAGAAGCCAATGACAGAGACTGTCAGAATAATCCAGTGTTAACTGGAGGAAAAGGGGGTAGGCATCAGAGAGAGCGTAGTGAAACTAGGCACACAGTTTGAAGAAATGAGCCTCAAAAATGAACCCAGAAAGTAGTACCATTTACAACAGCACCAAGAATCAAAACGTTTAGGGGAAAAGTCTAACAAAGTACATGCAGGATCCACATGCTGAACAATTACAAAACACTGATGAAAGAAAACAAAGACCAAAATAAATGGAAAGATATACCATGGTCATTTATTGAAAGGCCCAATATTGTTAGGATGTCATTTTCTCCCAAACTGATCTCTAGATTCAGTGTAGTCCCAATAAATACCCTACCAGGGTTTTCTTTAAATATGACAAACCTGATTTAAAAAACTGTTTTGAAAGGCAACACTCACACACACACACACACACACACACACACACACACACACACAAATAGCCAGAATAATCTTGAAAAATAAAAAGGAGGGTAACCTGATTTCAAGAATGATTAAAGCTGTAATAATCAAGACAGACAGTGTTGTCAAAGACACATAGAATTATGCCATAGAAAGAGCTTAGAAACAGATACACATATAAATGGTCCACTTTGGCAAATGGATTTTTGCCAAAGGTACAAAGGCAAATGGTGAAAAATAGCCTTTTCCATAAATGGTGCTGGGACAATTTGGATCTTCATATGTAAAAAACATGAAATTCAATCCATACCTTGTGCATAAAAAAATTAATTTAAAATGGATTATGGACATAAACATGTGAAGTCCAAAACCAAAAAACTAAAATTTCTAGATTAAAATATAGGAGAAAATGTTTGTTGCCTTGGTGAGGGAAAGATTTCTTAGATGTGCCCCCAAAGGCACAATCTACAAAGAACAAAAATTGATAAATCAGACTTTAAACTCCAAATATAAAAACTCCAATTTCAAAACTTCTATAAAAGCTACCCTTAAGAGAATAAAAAGAAAAACCACAGACTGGAAGAAAATATTTGCAAATCATATATTCAACAGAGGACTTCATCTAGTATGTATAATAAAGAACTCTTAAAACTCAACAATATAAAAATAAACAGCCCAATTTTCATGAACAAAAGATCTGAACTGACTTTTCACAAAAGAAGACGATGTGATCACACATAGTCCCATGAAAAGATGTTCAACATCATTAGTCATTAGAGAAATGCAAATTTAAACCATCATGGGATGTAATTACAACCCTATTAGAATGGCTAAAATTAAGAAGTCTGACAATACCTAGTGATAAAGAGAGTTTCAGGGACAACTGAAACTCTCATACTTTGCTGGTGGGAATGCAAAGCGGTACAGCCATTTTGAAAAAGAGCTCATCAGTTTCTTATAAAATTAAACGTATACTTACAATATGATTCAGAAATACAAACACAAGAGAAATGCAAACTTATGTAGACATACAAAACCTTGTACATGAATGTTTTTATTGTCTTTATTCATAACAACACACAATAAACTGTAAAGACCCCAAATACCTTTCAACTGGTAAATAAATTATGGTTCATCCAAGCAATGGAATACTACTCAGCAACAGAAAAGAAAAAAAAATCTGATAGATGAAGCAATGTGGGTCACATGAAGCATGAATGTAGTATGCTAAGT
Organism: Panthera pardus; assembly: GCF_024362965.1. Taxonomy (NCBI): domain Eukaryota; kingdom Metazoa; phylum Chordata; class Mammalia; order Carnivora; family Felidae; genus Panthera; species Panthera pardus. The sequence goes on from NW_026527002.1 coordinate 21,547,492, forward strand.
GAAAAAAGTTACACTCAAAAAGTACATACCATATGATTCTATTTATATGATATTCTGGAAAAGGTAAAACATTAGGAACAGAAAATGGATGGTTGCTGAGGGACTGGTGTGGAGAAGGGGTTAATTACAAAGGGGCTGCAGGAGAAAATTTGGGGAGGTGATGGAACATTTCTGCACTTTGATTGTGGTGATTGCTATACGCCTATAAGCCCAAACTAAATATCCAAACTCATAGAACTGTACACCAAAAAAAAAAAAAAGAAAAGAAAAGCAGTTAATTTTACTGCAGGTACAGTTTTTTTAATGACTACAATAAAAGTGAAACAACAATAACTAAAAAAAAGAATCAAGGTTTTGAACTGGCGTGGTTAAAAGGAAAAACAACTAGGGTGAAACTCGGGAAGACCTCAGGGAAGTAGAAAGAAAACCAAAAATATTTAGAGTCGTGGAAGGGAAAGGAAAAGAGACTTTTTAGAAGCAGATGATGGCAAACATTTAATGTGAAAGAAAGTTAATCGTTGACTTTAGAAAGAATTGTTTTAGCAAAAGAGTTACCCAACTAGCAACTACAGTATCTTCTCTTAGGTCAACAATACATTAATTCGACGTTTAGATATCCACTCTTGTAAGAAATCTGGCAATGATAAGAAAATTCTAAAGTAGTTGCTAGATGGAGCTTCAGGTTCAAGAGACAGATTTTTCAAGATGGGGATAAAATTGGAAATGTAGGATACAGGGGCAAAGGATTCGGAGAGGAAGAAACAACTGAAGATGGTGAAGAAGGAAGAGGGAGGAGTGAGAACATGGCCCCTGTGACGATGAGAATAGATAGAGGTTAGTCTTTAAGGAAGGATGGGCCTCTTTTCCCTGGAGTCAGAAGACCAGCAATGAGCGATGAGGCACTAAGATTCTAACACTGAGGGGCAAAGGGCTGTAAAGGGCAGACATTACCCCAGATGGCTTGTAAACTTTATTCCTTGTCTCTAATGGTGATGAGTCTCTAGACATTGCAAAAGATTTTCATACAGCTTCTTCTTTCTCATGCTAATTTAAAATTGGGTGATGAGAGTTCTTTTCTGTAGCTTTGGCTACTCTCTGGCAAGCTTACCCACTCAGTGGTGTACCCAGGAAGGTGTTAAACTAGTGCCCCCTTGTGGGCTTAGGGGAAAATGGGGCCCATTGTACATTTGCAAACACAAACCCCTAGGTGCATGATGCTCTGTTAGAGGAGTATGAAGGCTCTATGATATCCATCACCATTTTCTTCTCCCCAAGGTAACCAAGGTTTAGGCAAGTGTCACCTTGAATAAATATTCGGAGATAATGTGCAAAGGAGAAATGTTAATAATCAGTAAAAATAATGTTTGAATGAATTTTACTTCCAGATGTGTTCAACTACATTCACAGCTTTCATGTAGACAAGACTGGTGCGTATATAACTTTTGGCATTAGGAAAAAAAAAAAAAGGAAAGTAAAAAAAGTTCTGAAATTGTTCTAACTATTCCTAAGCTGTTACTTAATGGGTGCCCTTCATAAATCTATTTGTAAGGCTGTGGACCATTGACAGTGAAGCAATAGAAACCAATGTGCAGCGATGTTTGGAATGGGAAACTTGGGATATAGATGTTAAACATCAGCAAATTGAAAGCAATTTGTCATGAAAAGTCTAAGAATTTATGAAATTTGACGTATGTCATACCATGTTTGCCAATTAGAGAAAAACCCTACAGAGACACACGTAGTGCTTTAATTGCAAAAATAACACCTATGGTAAAGAGACGTAGAGCAAGAATCCTCATGATTCTCATTACCTCTAATTGGAATCAAACAGCAAAATCCCTGGCTCCCACAGTGGTATTCATTTCACAGCTGACATTTGTTTTTTTCTCAATTGATATGTTAAAATTATCACAGAGGAAGAAAAATGTTTTAGGGCCTGGCTTAGTTCAGTGTGCTAGCCTTGATTTGTAGGCTACATTCATGGGCCAGGCTGAGCCCTTTTCCCACACTCCTGTAGGGCCAGGACAAAAATAGAATTACGTAACTGTAGATTTTCCTTCGAAGCCATCAAAAAGTGGGAAAGTACTGTGGAGAAGCAGAGAAAAGTGTGAATTTCTACAGTCATAGCCAATAAATAAAGAAAGAAATTATTTTATGGTTGCCATCCTTAAATAGAAACAAAATGGCTTCACTTTTGACTCCTAACAATTTTGTCCACTCCACCCAAGTTGTTCCCAGAGGCCAAGCACTTTCAAATCTGGAAATGATTCAACACAGCAAAAGTAAGCATCAGGATGTGCCCAAATGTGTATGCTCAGGTTGACTATAAAAGGCTGATACACTGGAAGCTGAAATTTATAACAGCTTCGACGCTACCATGGTATTTATTTCTTGAATTTGCCTGGTTGGGGATTAATAAATCTATTGAGAACTATGGGGAAGATCCTTCCCTGGCTGTTTGTACAGTGAAGAATTAAAGTAACAGGGCTGATTGCTGGAATAGTATTTGATGACTACCCTAAGTCTAAATAATGGCAAACACCTGAATGAAAACTAAAACAGGCAGTATATTACCCTAGATTATCTGGCCTGTCCAATATCCAAATACACAAAAGTATAAACATAATAACTTGCTTGTAGCACTGTTCTCAGGATTCATCAGAATTCCCAATGAGAAAACCAGTATATAATGACCATTTTAGACAAAATCAACCAGAAGAATGAAATGACCCTTGAGAATAATAGTAAAATCCAAAGCAGAAAGGAATAGATACAGACATAAATTTAGAAATTGGCCTTAAGGGTCTTATGTGAGCAAATGAAAGTCCTAAGTTTTGGAATATGTAGAAGGACAAGCAGAAGGTCAAAGATAGATGTTTGGTAGATATTGGTGATTAATGGCACCATTCCCTCACTGAATTACCATCACTCTCTTCTTTATCACCACCCGACATATTATATACTCATTTAGTGTCTGTCCTCCTGACCCCACCACTGTACGTAAACTCTGTAAGGGCAGGTGTTTCTATTGCTCTTGTTAATGTCCCCAAGCCTAGACCATTGCTTGTGATGCAGTAAATGCTCTGAAGAAAATGCACATAGCTGGTTAATAAGGCAGCAGGAAACACAAAGAGATAAGAACCAGCAGAAAAACTGTAGGGAGAAATACACACACTGTAGGTAGCTCATTGCTGTCAGGTGAAGCTGAAAGGTACAGGAGCAAAATATCTAGGAAGGGGACCATATAGTAGGATAACGCATCGGGGAGAGATTTAGTGGAATCAGGAGCTAGGCAGGCCCTGTTTTGAGTGGCGTAGCAAACCCCCTACTGAAAAATGCCCCTTCCGCTGGTATTCCATAGCCCCTGTGAGTCTCCACTGAGTTAAGGTAAAGCATCTGTTAACTCACAATGAAAAAACATGAGGCGTAACAGAATATTCGAAGCCATTTGCATGAATTTGTTTCTCAGATTGTCACCTTCCCTTTCATTATGTGTGTGCTTTTTCGGATGACAACATAAGCGTGTGATACAATACATGATAAAAAATATTTGGAAAAGTTTCTAAAATTAAGATTGCTCACAGAGATCAGAATCGAGACATATTTGGAGTACATGATGTGATATCTTTTCACAGCCCACTGAATTTCCTATTTAGATCAGGCTAATGTTAACATAGCTTTGTTGCCTATGAGTATTCACAATAAAGGCCCAAAAAGTGACCCCAGAGGCTAATATGGCACAGAGAAAGCAACTTGAGATATAAATGTGCTCTGAATACTTTACATACAACCAGCCGTCTAATATTTCTGAGTTACAATTACTGTTCAAAGTCAGCCAGCCAGAGGAAATGCGTGTACTAAAATTCTCTGGGGGTTTGGATTGGGCATGAGATAATTTATAATAAATGACATAAAATATGATAAAATATATTGTCATTAAATATGTAGATAACCCAAATTAGGCCACTGTGCTTCCATAAAGAACCAGATTAAATATAACAAAGCAACCTTGTTAAATTGTCGCACAGAAAACGAAAGCATATGTGAACAAGACAGGATTGAGTCATAATCTGACAAGAACTGAATCAATGAAGAGGAATGAGGAGGAAGGGTTAGGAAGGATCCATTCTGTGCAGAATGAACAGAACAAGATCCAAGGTTCAAAGTGATATGTAAAATAAACACTAGCCAGTAAGGTAAAATGTGTCTTATGGGCTTTTGTGAGAGTGGTTATTAGCATTAATGCATGAATAGGCGTGTGGGGGTGGGTGGAGGACATATACAAGTTGTTTTTTGTGATTTTTTAAATTCACATTAAGATTGAAGTCAACCAGCCATGGCAAGCTGCCTTTGCTACTCAAGCCTGCTGCTGAGTATTAGGCTGCTGAGATCTCCCGAAATGAAGCCATCTTTTCACAGCAAGATTTCCACATAGTTCCCACCCTCTTCCAGGCAATGCTGACAACTCATCTTGAGCAATCTCTCCTAATGTCCAGCCCACAGTTACGTGAACATGAAGATTTAGTAAGAGGGCACTGCCCCGTGGGGAGAACTGGGGAGCACGTTCTCCAGTCCAGTTGCTTTGCCAACAACACCTGGAAATTAGTGGCCACCCTTTGCAGCTGGAACGATTATTCTGTTACTTATTGAAGCACACTTAACCATCTCACCACTCCGACAACATGCCCCACAACCCCCACCCCAGTCACTGTTGCCTCCCACCTGTCATCACTAGTGAGACATAGGAGCTGGCTGGGAAGGTAAGGACCTCGCTGGGACAGAGGTGCCTGGAACACACACAGGTCATTAGAGACCTGATTGTAACTTCAGTGCGGTGAACCAACTTGGAAAATGCTCAAAAACAAGGAGTTTTTTAAAAAATTGATTATGGGTTTGGGAACTTGATCTGGAGAGGAAAAGAAAAATGAACCGTATGAATTTAATGAGCAGAAGAGAATCCTAAGGACTTGATTAAGCGATCCTGTTTGTGATAGTTAGCTGCCATTTTATGCGCACTTGAGAATGGTGCAAAAGCCTTGCTCTGCAGCATGATGGCTTTAAGTCAAACATTAAGATCTTCCTAAATGAGCAATTTACTGAGATAATGAACTTTGCTGTGGAGTCTTTTGGAACGTTTGAAGTCAATTGCACTGAAGGTATGTGAATTTTGAACTATCACCAACAGAAGAACTTCTTGGGACACATTCATACATTGATGGGAAAATATAATCTTCAAGGGAAGCTCAGGTGTACAGGGCCTTCCCATAAGCTGGCCTTGAATACTGTCTTATTTTCTCCATTCTCCAGATATTTTCTCTTGAGCTCTGGAGCCATATTTCAAATAGGATCATGCTTAAAGTTGAAGAAAATTTTTAGAGTCGTAGGAAAGGCGCATGGAAATGATTGAGTAGGGATAGAGGTATGTCCTTCTCACACCGACCTTTCCTAAAAGGTCAAAGAGGCATGGAAGTGTTGGAGTCAGGCAACCAGGCTAGAGACTTTGTTCCCCAGGTTAGTGACTTAACTTGCCCTGTGATCCTGAATTAATTACCCTTTCTGAGCCTAACATTTTTCTTACATGTAAAATAGGGATAATATAATGATAATGATATCTACTTTACAATGATATTAATAGGATTAGTATTGATTTAAATAAGACCCTTGACATACAGTTGGTACCCAAATTGTAGCCGTTATCACATCTGTCCACTCACATTCCCCACCCAGAGCTGTTATCCATATTGTGATGTTTATCTCTGTAAACATGGTAGCCAGACACCCAGCTAAATTTGATCTGAAATTTAAATTTCAGATAAATAACATTCTTTCTAGTATAAGTATGTACCATACACTTTGGGGGACATACTTATGTTAAAAACTATTTGCTGCATATCTGAAATTCATACTTAGCTGAGTTCTTGCCATTTTTATTTGCTAAGTCTGGCAAGCCTACCTACTCAGCATTTATTCCTTATTCACCCCTTTCTAACCGCATGTAGATTTTTATTCTAGTAATGAACTGTCCCCTATAACAGTTGACTCCACCTGACCCTCAGATGGGCTATGCATGGATTAATCCGATCAACACATTTCGTCCCCCGCTGGCCAAAAGTATTGGTTACCTGGTGGGCATGTGACCTAAGTCTAAGTGAATCTAGGATCTCTTGTTTGGAATATAGAATTAGAAATACTTGTTCTCTCTTGGATGTGGATGAGAAGTAGAGACTTCTCACAGATTGTCGGTAATCATTTGACCACCATGAGGGAAACTGATCCACAAAATATACAAAGGTGGAGAACTGCTCATCCCTGGAGCTAGGAGTGGGATCAGTTTCCCTTGAGATACATGAACACAATCTTTCTTCTCCTTCACTTCTTCCTTCTCCTTCTCCTCTTCCTTCTCCTTCTCCTTCTTCTCCTTCTCCTCATTTTTCTCCTTCTCCTTTTCAAGGAAAGAAGAAGTAACAATTGATGCATCATAGGGAACTGCCAGTATCCACCAGAGGGTGAAATACTGAAGAGAAAAATGTATCCTTCTATGAGTTACAATGCTTTAGCTGCAATCAATTTAAAAAAGCCTAACCCAGACAGGTTCAAACAATGAAGGAAATTTAAGGTTCCTATAACATAAAACCTCAAGGGTAGGTGAGCTTCAGGTTTATCTTCAGATCCTCTCTGGAGAAGCTTTCTATTTAATAGTGAAATATTGTGACAAAGAGAAAGGGGATTTGTTTTTTTCAACTTAGCCATTTCTTCTATTGTTATTATTCCATAATTCTATGATGGTTTGGCAAACTCAAAATGCAGCTGTACTCATCGGTTTTCCAAATTAATATCTATACAACTTGATGCATTATCCAGGGCCAGATTCTTACAGTAGTAGATGCATTATCCAGGGCCAAATTTTTGTAGTGGAACTTTGCAAACATTTCACTGAATTTCAGTCTTATCTGCTTGAGAAACGCAAGTGTCACATTTTCCTATACATATCCCAGACTGACTTCTGCCAACTCAGGATTTCATGAGTTTTCACGATAAGTTTGCATTTGTAAGCTTCATTTCCTGACTACTCAGTTTGTGCCCTTGTAAATTATAATTCTGTGCATGTTCAGAATTAAGAAGACAACAAAAAATAAAACCCTGGCCTATAGTGGCCCTTGCTGCCAAATTTAGATCTCTGATTTTTTAAAGATAACTTTTCCTACAGTTGATTTTAATACAAGATGTAATGACAATTGCTATGACAATGAAGGACGTGTGATAAGGAAGCTTCCTTTCAATTCAGCAAACACGGTTTGAACATCTTTGTATCTGGCACTAGGACGGTCTTTATATACATAAACTACTGATACGCATATGATAGAACATCCTTGATCCAGGAACCTGAACGCTGAAAACATACGTATAGTGGAACTGTTCTGATATAATGTTTTCAAATGGCCACCTATTTTTAAAATTACGCATTAGAATACCTGAAAATACCATAGTTAGGTGTCTTGCGAGGAGCTGAAATGACAGCTCAGTGTTGCCCTCTGGCCTAACAGCTGTCACGGTGGCAGTCAGAGTAGGATTACCCTGGTAGGCTTGTGGGTACCACAGTCACTGCCTCAGCTCAAAGCTGGTACATCGTTGGAAGGCAACAGCTTTAGAGGGTAATTTTCCAAACGCACAAACTTGTGTTCTGTAAATAATTCCTTAATTAGCGTAATGAGAGAAATACCACAAGAATGCATCTAGTGTAACAGAGCAAGACTTTCCTTAATTGCTGGGCTCCAGTGGTGTTCCGGTATCTTGGCTCCAGAAATACTATTGATTTGGCCTAGGACAGATTTCAGACTGTCCCACTAAATTACCCCCTACTGGAAAAACTATTCTATTAATAATTAAAACAAGAATGGCAAATATTTACTGGGCTATTACTAGGTCAGGGGCTGAGCTGAGTTTTACATTCACAACACTGTCCACATTTTGGGGATAGATGGGCATCTTTCTGAGTCCAGAGGGATGAGGCGCCCCTTGGCCCAAGTCACTGTAATTGCAGAGCCAGCATAAGGACACCAGTCATCCTGAGTTTTCCAGTATCCTACGCGGCAGGCTATTCCCCTTAATATTGGAGCTATGTGAGACCGGTACCAGTGTTCCCATTTTACAGAAGAGAAGAGCTAGTCATTTCCTAAACCCACTCTGATAAATGAAGAGCCTGGATTTAAATTTAGACTTCTGAACTCAACTGCATCGGTCTTCCTACCACTTATCTGCTACAATCCCATTCAAATGCTTTACCAGTTTTTTACTTATTTACAACCAAAAGCTTAGGAACATAGATGACATCTCCCTTGATAAGAAGAAATGTTCATTGACAGAGCTAAGACCAGCCAAAGAACTATTGTGAGTTCATAGATTTGGGCGCATAAACTTTTAAGAACATAGTAAGCTTCAAAAACAACACCCCTTTTGCTCAGCATGAGTGAAGGTAGCTTAATCCAAACAATAATGTTCTAAACCCATATGTTTCCTTTACCCAAAAGACAAACAAATGAAACCATACAAACGACATTAACTTGAAAGGAGATGTTTTCCTCAACCATGCATTCAAATAGCATATACAAGCTGTTTTTGGCATTGCTGAAAAATTGTTTCTTTTATGTAATTTAAATGACCCTGCATCTTTCCTTCAGGGTCTGGCTACAACTCAAAAAACAACAAACTACCAAGTAAGACCTCCCTTTTCAAATTATTCTTTCATTCTGCAGACCTGGGAGACTCGCCCTCCAAGTCAGAGCAATTGAGATTCCAGCAGAAGGCTGCTTTAAGCCCGAGAGCCTTTAATAGGGAAGGATTCTCCCTCAGACTGATGAACATTTGTAATATCACTCCTACACAGCTTAATTATTATAATCTACCTTCAGGAAATACCTCTTTCGCTGTGAGGCCACGAGAAGTACTTGACATATTCTAAAGGTCAGCTTGCCCAGGTCACCCTCTACTCTGTTCTCATAAAAAGAATCATATGCGTCAGGGGCACTTGTCATCTCGCCTGCATGGGGCAGGTTCTAGAGCACGTTGTCCCTAAATGTATGGGACTACATGTTTGTGTGTGTACATCTGTGTGCATGTTTGTGTGGGTGCGTTTTAACATTTTTCCACCTGTCATCTTGGGAATGGTCACTTGCCCTTCTGGGCCTTAGCCTCCTTATCAATAAATGAAGGTACTGGACTAGGTCAGTTGTTCTCAAAGAACATCTGGGGGATCCCAAGCCCCTTTCAGGTTATCCCTAAGGTCAAAACTATTTTCATGGTGACACTAAAGGTGTTTCATTTTCACTCCACGTTCTCACCAGGGTACAATGAAGTTTTCCAGAGGTGCCATGGCATGTGATGATGTCATCAGTCTGAATGTGTGCTTATGTTTTCTTGTGTTTTAAAATTATTTTTAGTTTTTTGGGCGCCTGGGTGGCTCAGTCGGTTGAGCGTCCGACTTTGGCTCAGATCACGATCTTGCAGTTGACAAGTTCGAGCCCCTCATCGGGCTCTGTGCTGACAGCGCAGAGCCTGGAGCTTGCTTCAGATTCTGTGTCTCCCTCTCTCTCTGCCTCTCCTCCACTCATGCTCTGTCTCTCTCTGTCTCAAAAATAAATATAAACATCAAAAAAGAATTTTTAATTATTTTTAGTTTTAGTATCTAATACTAAAAATATCAATAGATATAATCCACCTACAGTCTACTGGGTTCTCAATAATTTTGAGGCATGAAAAGGAGAGATCCAAAAACTTGAGATATGCTGGACTAGGTCAATTGCCCCCATGATTTCTAACTGCAAGTACCAGAGTTAAAATATCCTATTTTTTTAAAGATTTTTAAGAAATGCTTATTCATTTATTTTGAGAGAGAGAGAAAGAGAGAGCACAAGTCAGGGAGGGGCAGAGAAAGAGTAAGAGAGAGAATTCCAAGCAGGCTTCACACTGTCAGCAAGGAGCCTGACGCGGGGCTCGATCTCATGAGCCATGAGATCATGACCTGAGCCTAAGCCAAGAGTTGGACGCTCAACCACTGACCTACCCAGGTGCCCCAAATATCCTATTTTTTTTTAACGATAGTGATGGTAGATGTCAAATATTTAAATACGTTAAAATTTTTCCTATTTAGTAAGACAAAAATCTGTGACCGATTGTCAGTTCCTTTGTTAAAAAATAATTATACTGCTAGTTTGTATATAGGCAGCCATATGAACTCTTCTCATCACCTCCTATAATTCAGAGAAAATAATTCCTTTCTGTGTAGATCATTATCACCCAAAGGAGTCTCAGGTAATGCTCTGTCAAACTGTCCTCATGCCCTCGAAGCTTTTAAGTACAGTTTGTACTTGGCTGAAAATCTAATTGATAAGAACGCACTTCTCTTTCTTATCAATTCTCTAATGTCAAAGTTCTGCCCAATTTTGTCTTTACCTGGGCTTTTCTAAGTTTCCCACAGTTGATTTTAAGTCAGATCCTGAGGCTTGAGCCAAAAGTTTCTTTCTTTCTAAAACATTATTTTAAGGTGTCAGAAAAAAGAATTGATTAATGTAAACTCTTCCAGTGGGTGCTCAAAAAATGCCTCCTGGGAAACTCCAAGGGGAAAATTCCCAAGTCAAACAATAGATCTCTTTGGAACACCAGATGTCTTTGACAGATGACTTCTGGATAAGTTACAAAGCTGAAAGTTCAATTTTTAATTTTGAATAGATATTGTATACTTAATTAAAAAGGTTGCAATTCAGGATGATATCAATGAACACTTTCTTTCCCAAACCTATTATATGGCAAAATAGGATTATCATGTTCATTTAATCCAGATAAAATCCATACCGTTAAATGATAGATAAGCTAATTAATTGCTTCCAAAGCACTTTGGTTTTGGTAGTGCTGAAGAATGATCTTCATACTCCCAGACTTCCTATTTCACTGGATTTCCAATACATGGTGTATTTCTCTTGATTTTAAGTACTTCTTTTTATTCTTCTCCATTACCTCATCTTTTTTCCTCCTTGTTGGACCGAAGTGACAAGGGACCTTGAATTCATGATGAAAGAAGATGTAATTGAGCCTAGAGAACTAACCACAGGAAAATCTGAGTTCAAGCTGTGGCACCATTTCCCTTCATTATCAAACCCTGGAGTTTCATAATCAGGACAATGTATATTGTTATAATACTTCATGGAGACGTAAAGATTACTGAGTACGTTTCCTTTGGCATCACTAGTCTAAAGAACTAAGCAGAGATAAGTGCTTTTCCAAATGCACTTTGCCTCAGTGAGGGTGCAAGGTCTGGGAAACAACTCTCTTCCAAAATGCCAATCAAGTCAACAGCAGTAGAAACAAGATGACTAGAAGTATGCCTTTTTTTACTTGTAGGAAGTTGTAATTAGCCTAATTTCCTTGGGAGGGAATCTGTCTGTAGCCTAGGAAGTAGAACCTGTTCTTCTTGCTGTGAAATTGACTTCATTCTGGTATTAGTTTCAAAGCTAGGTGAAAAGAGCAGGGAGCAGGTCTCAGATCTGAATATCCACACTGCTCTGTTACACTGACCACTTGTCTTTCCATTTGTTCTCTGGGAAAGTACTAGTCAATGGTTCTCAGTGCATAATCCCTTTGATCACTGCAGAGTTCCATTATGCTCCCATGGAAGAACCTGCACAATGGTGACATCTCAGTCTGTGGCAGGGCTTCTCAGGCTAAGCACTACTGACATTGTGGAGTGGATAATTCTTCGTTTACAGGTGGGAAATTGTCCTGTGCATTGTAGGATGTTTAACAGCAACCCTAACGTCAACCCACTGGATGCCAGTAGCTTTCCCTCTCCACAGGCAACAATCAAAAGTATCTCCAGATGTTGCCAAATATTCCCCGGAAGGCAAAATCACAGGTAATTGAGAATCGCTAGCCTATAGACTACTAGTCTATGAAATGTCAGAATTAAAAGAAACTATTGTTAACATGTAATTCTTTTTCCCCCAAATTGTAGTTTACTGACTACTTGTGGTATACTTAATGATGTTAGGTAGAATACAGCTTTAAGTGGCATGGAAGCACATAAGAGAAAGTAATTATCATTTCAATAGTCTGTCAGGTGTTCCTTTAGGAGAGAGTCTCTGTTTAGTGCTGGAGCACTTTTAACACCTCCTCAGTATTTGCCCATGATAGCAACCAAAGCAAGGGACTCCTTGGCCTCGGGTTCAGAGCTTTCAGCAGACATTACCTAGCTATTATTTGGTAACATTGTTTTTTCTCTTTATGGTACGTGTTTTGTATGGTTGTCTTCTGTTTGTGGCAAGTGGCCCTCGTTGCCCTACTGATGTAAAGGTTTCTTTTAAAATTAATGTATCTGGGGTCGCCTGGGTGGCTCAGTCAGTTAAGCATCTGACTTGGGCTCAGGGCATGAGCTCATGGTTCGTGATTTCAAGCCCTGCACCACGCTCTGCTGACAGCTCAGAGCCTGGAGCCTGCTTGGGATTCTGTGTCTCCCTCTCTCTTTGCCCCTCCCCCGTTCGCTCTGTCTCTCAAAAATGGAATAAACATTTAAAAATTGTTTTTAATTAAATTTAATCAATATATTTGATAACCACATTGGAAGACATCCATCTATGATTCAGCAACCCCACCTCTAGGCACTTACCCCATAGAAACATATATTTATATTCACCCAAGACACATGAAGAATGTTTTAGTAGCCCTGCGTATAATGGTCCCAAGTTGGGTATTATCCAAATACCCACCAACACAGGCACAGATATGTTCAGACAATGGAATGTATGTAGCAAAAAGAAGAACCAAGACTACAACAATGTAGATGAATCTCACAAACAAAATACTGAGTTGAAGAAGTCAGACCTCTCCCCCTAAAAATAGAAAATATATGATTCCATGCACATGAAGTCTCAAAAACAGGCAAAATCAATCTCTTCTGTTGGAAATCAGAGAAGTGCTTACCCCTACAGAATAATGACCGTACAGGGCCTGAGGGACCTTTTGGGGGTGCTGGGGACATGCTGTTTCTTGATCTGGTGGCAAGGGTGTGTTCCATTTGTAAAAAAGTTCACCTCACATATAATTGTGATTTTCATGCCTTTTTATCCATGTTATACTTCAATAAAATTTCAACTTTCAAATAAATAAGTAAAACAGTAAGTAGGTAAAGAGAAAAATACTAAGCAATACTAAATAAATGAGTGTGCAGATCGTATGTAACTCCCAATGCTTTTTGTGATGAAACAGGCATGCACCAGATTTTCTACCACCTGCTCTCAACCCTCAGTTTCAGGCACACCCCCTAGTTTCTTTCTGCCTCCTAACTCAGCCACTTGCCATGGTCACACCAGCACTTTGGAAGGTCAGATCTCAAATTTACTGATCTGATGCACTCTACCTTCTTTGCCCAGCTTCTCCAGAACATCCAAATACCCATGGGTCTGGGATACCACTCAGCCCTCTGCCTCCGCCTGGGACGGTCCCCTAATCTTTTCCTGTTGGTTGAAATAAATGAACAAAGCAAACAGAGAACTCCCAACCACAGTTGTTCTCAGTATCTTAGTAGTAAAGCACACTGATAAGTTCTCAAACCTGACACTCTTTCCAGTGAATTTCCAAGTGTCATTGTTTAACATGAAAGTAAAATGCACAAACCCTGATTTAGAAAAGAGAGGGGAGAAAAGCAAAGGCTCCCTGTTGTTTCAGGGAAAAACACCAACTTGGCAAGGTCCTCGCCAGGCCCCTATAGGGTAGCAGTCTCCTACCATTGTATTCTGGTGCTTACTCATCGGCTCTTCAAGCAATCTGCCACTCCAGTGGAGTGTAAGGGTACTGGGCTGGGTGTGGCATGCTTCCAGGGAGGTCACTTACCTCAAGGTCACTTCTCTCTCTCTTTGTCATCTATGAGATAGGGATAAGCAAAAAACTTGTCCTATTTATCCTACAATGCTGTCATTGGAATCAAGTGTGACGAAGTGTGTGGCAATGTTCACGATACGTAAAGTAAGGTGTATTGTTTCCTCCAGTAAGCAGCTCAAATACTTTACCTCTTTTAGTGGACGTTATATGTGGCATATCTTAAAATTAAAATAGCAAGGCTAGTTAGCCCCACATTTTAATGTGGCAAGATAAAGCATGTTGGAATTGCCTAATTCGTAAGAGCGTGACCCCAGGTTTAGCGTTCTATAAGACGTTTTACATTTCAGAGCAACAAGAAACTTGACTTTAACAGATTTACAACTACCGTGTCACTAGGATGATTATTCTTCTAGATGGAAGCACTTTTCCGCAGTTTTCCCCACGATAAGCAGGGCTGCATTCTGGGAACCCAGCCAACTCCAGGGGAGAACGGGGCATCACGGAAAGTTCAATGTGCTTAATATACACAGCGACTCTATATCAGTGTGAGAAATTATGCAGATGACACACGAAGCAACCGAGCTAATATTTCTTCTCAAATGCTACTACATCTCTTCAAATACTAAATCAAAGGGAGAATAACTTTGATCTTCGGCATGCACTGCCCTGAGATGTGATTTGTTTTTCAAGTGATTTTTAAGCCTAAATAGTATGATTTCTTCTTTCTCAAACCAAAATTATGTCACAGGCAGAGGCGTAATCGCTGTCCTGTCAACGTGTTTGGGTACAATGAAAGGCCCTTGTTTCTACTTAGGTGTGACAGTGATATCAGCCTGAAAGAACAAGAAAAGCTACCAGGATGAGGAATTCTGCAGCAAAGGGACCCAATATTTGCAAGTTTACAAGTTGTTGGATTTCAAACGGCAAGAGAGGAAGCCCTTCAGGCCGGAAGTTGACATGTCCTTCTTTGCCCTTAGCCTGACCTTCTCTAAGCATAAGCTCAGACACAAAAGGCACTCTGCTCCAAATGACTTTTTTACCTTCGGGCTGGTAACCCTATCATCTTCCTGAATGACACCTCTAGCACATCCATATCCACCCTTGTCAGGAAGTCTTTTAATTCTTCGAAGCTCAAAGCCAGCAATGTTCTTCACAGTGACCTTGAGGGACTACTCGCCCTTTGGTACTTGGCATCCACAGATTAATTCCTATTATTTAGCCCAGAGAAACCTGTCAAGGAACTATGGATGCATGTAAGGCTCCCTGATGGGCCAAATCAGTTTAAATTTATTTGCAGATGAAGTTGTTTGTGATTGATATTTTGATGGGAATTACAGAACACACTAGGCTATTTCAAGCTCTACTAGAAAAATAGTGTGAAATATCAGTAGAGATGAATTTATTTGCCTCCACGTAAGGACTGCAAAATTATGAAAAGGAAAAAAAAATAGATGTTAAACTATTCTGTTAACTCTACCAAGAGAAACAAAGCCAAACACTAGATTTGAGGGTTGGCCTCAAATAGTTTCCTGTAATGAAAATCGGGATGAGAGAAACAATCCAAATGCAACGAAAACCAAGTTTGATTTAAATGAAGTTGTTGAAAGCTCTGAGAGAGAGTAGCTTTCCTTGCTTTGTTTTCCATTTAAAAAATCTTCTTTCTCACTCAGGCTACGTGAGAAATTGCCCAGAGACTATTGAAAACACTTGTCAGATGAAACATCCGAGGTACTTTCCTTCTGATCAGCAAAAGAAAAAGCTCAGGGGTCCATCAAAGACACCAGTCAAGAACAGAACCGTGGAGAGTTGAATTTGGAGATGCTTTTTACAGTTCTGCATCTTGGCATTGAACTGAAATAGAAAGGGGTCTTCGGGACTGCTGCAGAAGCATACACTTTTGGTTGCCTTGTGTGTTTCAGGGCCTGTGTAACCCTAAAGTGTTTATGAATGTATGTGTGTGTATCTGTGAGATGAAATTCATGTCACACAGAGTTAACCACCTTCAAGTGTACAACTCATTGCTCTTTGGTATATTCACAGTGCTGTGAAACCATCACCTCTCTCTAGTTCCAAAACATTATCACCCCTGCAACGAAATCCCATACCCACTGAGCCGTCACTCCCCATCCACCCCTCCTGCTAGTCCCTGAGCAGCTATTAACCTGCTTTTTGTCTTTAAATATTTGCCTATTGGGGATATTTCATATCATTGGAGTCACACAATATGTGACCTTTTGTGCCCGGCTTCCTTCACTCTGCATAATGTTTTCTAGGTTAATCCACACTACAGAATGCATTAGTACTTTATTCCTTTTTATGGCTGAATAATATTCCGTTGCATGGGTATACCACATTTGTTTGTCTATTCATCCGCTGATAAACATCTGGGTTGTTTCTACCTTTTAGCTAGTGTAAATAATACTGCTATGAGCATTTGTGTATAAATATTTGAATGCCGATTTTCATTCCTGGGGGTATATGCCCAGGAGTGAAAGGGCTGGATCATGGTGTAATTCTAATTTTGACCTTTTGAGGAACCACCAACTGTTTCCCACAGCACGCTCTGATTTACTTGGGTGTATAATCCATCTCTTCCCTTTATCATCTTTTTGAACAGGATCCAAGTGAAGTAGATAAACCTTTAGGTGACCTGATCTTGAATCTTTTCAGTGTGGAGGGGAAGCAGCAGCAGTTAACTATGCCATCTGGGAAACCTTTCTGGGGGCCTGATAATATGAGAATTTGTTCAGCCTGCTTTGAGAATCACCCCAAGCCCCAAGTCTGTCTCCATAGGGGAGGATGGCGTCATATTTGGGAAGTATTAAGTACAGTTAATAATCATGATGATGCAGCCTTTTAAGGGCTGCGCCGAAAGTCAGAAATCCTCCTCCTTCCCTCACACTTGTGTAGAGCAGCAGGGAGATTTTCTAAATCAAAAGAACCAAGCCTCTGAGTCCTTTGAAGTCTCTGAGATCATTGTGTCTTGTTTCTTCTCTCAGATCAGACTGCCTCTTCTTCTCATCCTACTCCTCCACATCTCCAGGGACTAGATCCCTGAGTCTTGAGAAAAATGGGAAGAAATCTGTCACGTGGGCCTACAGAGGAAGGAAACTTCAGGCAGAAAAAAATGCTCCATGGAAACACAGACATTTGTAAAGGGTAGACGAGGGGGAAGATCTCTTAGGAAGGGTATGGAGCATTTTCAACCTTCCCTGTGGGCAGTGGAACAGACAAATCAAAAACTGTCGAGAGGAAGTAAGGAATCCCATATAAGACAGGAATCACCTCTTTTAAAATTATTTTATGAGTTTCTTCTTTTTTTTTAATTTGCATCCAACATCAGAAGGAAAGCTCCTTTGCTCTGCCAAAAAACCCAAAGACACTTCTGAACCCTACACATTCCCCAATTCATACATAGAAATAAGGTTTTTGACATTTTAGAAAACCATTCAGACCATTGTTTAAATTTTGAGACTATACTTGTCTTTACTCAGCCTTTTGTGGAGGCTTTCCAGTTCTCCTAGATAGATAGATAGATAGATAGATAGATAGATAGATAGATAGATAGATAAATGTCATTTAGCCATTTCTGTAAACTGCTTCTGTTAGAAAAACCATTTCTAGTCTGTAGTCTCCTAGCATCCCTTTACTGTTTGCAGATGAGTGCTGATACAAACATTCCCTAATTCCCTGAGTGTTCAATTGGGCTAGAGTTTCTCATTAAACATGGATTAAACATGGATTCTCTCTGTATTCAAGTCATAATGACTTCTCCACCTCCATTCATTCATTGGAAAGACAACTTCCTCTTGGAATCACTTTCTTGGCTCTTGAAATGTCACTGACTTGAATTCTTGCTACCAGATGGCTTCATCAAGGGCCTTGTTTACTCCCTTGCGCCCCCCAGTGGTGGATGAGGTCTTGGTTGACACTCCCAGCAGTTAACTTAGGACCCCAGGCTTACTTGACCGCAGAGCAGGGGCAGATCGGTCTTGAATTTTTCTTTTAACTGATATATTTAAAAAACTTTTTTTCTCCTTATTGATAGACCATCTTAGTTTGTACTGATACATCCTATGTTGTCTACTCTTCCATTTTACCCTTGTGTTATGAAGTCTTTGAAAATCCTGCCTCTATGTTTTACCTTACCATGGAATGCTATTACTCATGAGACCAGGAAATTTTAACAGTATCTTAGCTATCACTTCTTTTCTCTAGTAGCCAAAAATGGGAGAGCTCCTATTTAAGATTTGTGTTTCCAGTGACTTGAATAAGTAGGTTATGAGATGCTATGAGAAAGGGGTTGAAAAGAAACAGATCTTCTCCCAGGTCTTCTGGAACAGCCAATGTAATGGCCTGTGTGTTGTTCCGGGGGTGGGGGGGGGGGCACGGGAGTACAGATTGAGCTAGGGCAGGAGCCAACACTGGAGACAAGCTGGGGTGCTGGGTTACAAAAGAGCCACTGCTGAGCTCCCTGGAAGGAATTTAGTTGAATCAATTATGGAATAATCCACACGATTTTCTCAGCTATTTTCAAGATGCAGGGCTAAATGACATAAGTGAAGTGTTGAGAACTCTGGTCTAGGGTCATGGCCTGTTTTATTAGGTGTTTAAAAATGTAGTTAAGAGGTTGGTGGTGTGAATAGAGAAACCATCACTCAAAAGCGAGTGTGGACTCCCAGACAAACCATGTTTGAGCTCCTTTTACACGCTGCCAAGCCAGGCCCTCAGGTTTAACCTGATTTGGATGTCAGACAGTGTCCCTTTATTTTAAGGGGGCCATGGATTCTGTTTTGCTTTCCATGCTTTTTCCTGAAAGTGTGCCATAGTGTTACTGTACCTTTCCCCAAAGTGAGTCAGACGTGCTGACCATTAGAACACCAAAGTGGTGGTTCCCATAGCAGCCAGAACCACACAGAAGAAACAATAAAATACCAACACTGTTCTCAAACCCAGTGGAGAACTATGATCACTAGAGCAAATCAAGGATGTAGTCAAAATGCTGTGTCTTTCTGAAGTTGACATTTCTTTTCCAAACTGGAAGAGTTGCACCTCCTTCTCTGAAGGCGTCTTCACAAAGTGAATATTAGAGCCACTCAAACTTTCCACGGAAGGACGCTCAGGTTTCCTCTTGAACACATGGTTATGGCTAGGATGACGTTATATGGTGGACTCACAAACAAGACCCTTTTGTGGGCTTTCAAAGTAAAGCCAGATGTTAGTTGCTTCCACAGAGACTAAATGAGGTTTCAGGTAAATCAGATATATGCATGATTATAAAACTGCATGGTCCAGTTCATTGAAATCTGCACTGGTGCAGAACATGATCTCCATGGTACAACCTTAACATGTTGAGCTGAGCATTTACCTGGAAATATTTTCAACTTACATAGAATCATATTTGGGTAAAATAATTCTAAAGACTCACCAGTTTTAGGATATTACCTTTGGAATATGGGAACAGAACACATGTTCTTAGCAATATGACAAAAAAAGATTTTCTTGATTCTATGCAAATGAGACCCAGAAGACATTAACAAGGAGGCCAAAAAAAAAAAAAAATTCTGAACTGATACATTTGCATGCACAATAGGGAGACAATATAGCTTAGCAGTTAAGAGCATATACTCTGGAGTTAGCACATCTGAGTCTGTCTGTGACCTTAACATCTCCAAGCCTTGATTGCCTTCCTTTAAGAGAGAAATTATAGCAATAGCAATAGTTCCCATTTGTTGAGCATTTCCTGTGTCACAGTTTTATCATTTATCTCTCTTTAAAATCATTTCCTTAAAACAACTTTACAAGGTAGGTACTATTACTGCCCAATTGCAAATCAGGAAAGTGAGGTAGAGATAATGTAAGCAAATTGCCCAAGTATATCACCGAATCGATCTGTGAATTCAGCAGTTACTATAGTGTCTGATATATATCAGCACTAATAGATGGCACCTATAGTGGGATTGGATATTTTGTATGATGTGTATCATTTCAAATTATCTTCTGTTTTATTTTGTGATCTACTTTTTCTCTTTCTTTTTTCTCTACCTTTACTGAGGTATAAATGGTCTACAAAAAAACTGCACATAATTAATGTATACAATTAGATTAGTTTCAGAAGATGTATGTATTTGTGTTACCATCACCACAATCCAGGTCATAAACATAATCTCTAAAAGTTTCCCTGGGACCCTTTGTTTTGATTTGGTTTGGTTTTGGTGGCAAGAATACTTAACATTAAGCCTACCTCTTAATTGTTAAGTACACAATACCTTGTTACTATTGTTATTATAATATAATACCTTATTATTAACTATAGGCACTATGTTGTACAGCAGATCTCTGGAACTTATTCCTCTTGTATAACTAATTTTATAAACATTATCTAATTTCAGATTTTAAATCCTAGAAACTAATCATCTCCCCTACAAAAAACAGGCAGTAGATTCTCAAAAGAAAGGCTTTTGTATGCTACTTTTTCTCTATTTGGAGTCACCATTAAATACCAAAGGGCAGTTTTACTTTTAAAAAGCTGCTTTTATGCTATTCTAAAATTGGTCACTTCACTTCCAAATTTTTTATATCTTTTTTTTTTCCTGTATTTTTGAGAGGGCATTTCACCACTAGTTTTTAAAGATTTGCTTTCTCACCTATCATGGGAAAAGTATAGAGCGAAATTTCTTTAGGGTTAATTTCTTCCAGTGAAAAGGAAAAGCCTAAAAATAAATCTGAGCAATCCAAATATCCATAAGTGCTTCAAAAGAAAATATAAGGATCCCCATATTTATACACATATAGGGATATACATATTTTCTTGAAAGTTGGACAAGAACCCAACTCTTGACAGTTTCTGCAATGATGAGGAAAAAAAAATAAATGCACATGTAGCCATGATATAGTGAAAACTCTCATAAGCCTTATTGTTTCATGCCAGATAAAATAAAAGTGAGTTGATTGGGAAAGAATTCCTAATAATGCCAACGTCATCAAGAAATAGGTTAAAAGATCTTGTAGTGAAATGAAGGCCAAAACAGATAATCATGGGCTTACTACATAAATAATAATCTGTCCTTCATATTGTGGTTGTGGCCCATAAATCTTGATTCATTTTTCTGGCAATGGGAATGAATGTGCACTGACCCCTTCACACAGTCTGGTCTGGACCACCTTGTGATGAGGGTCAGGAATTTATGGACAACGGGTGGGGTTTGAGTGCAATCCAGAACATGAATCAGGGGCTCGGCTTGCTGGTCCAAATCCCGTCCTAACCATGCTGATATGGGCCTCTAACCACAGGAAACTGACAGCTTCCATACAACTTTATTTCCAGAGTTTCAAAGGATATCCCATTTACCTTTATTGAATTCACACTTCTAAAAATACAGCTCTGATTAGGGTTGACAACAGCAGGTATGCCCTGGGATACCATCTCCTCTGAATATGGTGCCCGTGAGTTAGAGGTTAGTAAACATTGGAATACAACCCTGAGTGATTGTAGAGTGCAACAGAACCTGTTCGTGGAACATATCTATCAAAGTCTGAAAGCATATTAGATTTGAAAAAGATCAATGCAAAAGTCAGAATCTAATGTCTAAAGCTGGCCTTGCTCAGTCCATTCAGATATGAGCTTTTTAATATTTTGCTTTGCAGATGAATCTCCTTCCAGAGTTTCCAGTTGAGTGTTGATAAATGATCTTACAAGAAGGCATAAACCTCCACTGTCAAAGAAATTATTTAAATTAACCTTCTGTGACTATAGGATCTACCCGCTTAAGCTAATCACTGAGTCTAGGGAGAATCCAGACTTCATAGCACTTTCAAAATGTACATTTAGACATCACAGTTTTGAAAAACGTCCAATACATTTGCCAAGTGCCTTCCCCCTTGCTTTTAATATTTGAACAGATTTAAGGGAAATCTAATCCATATGTTTCTGACTCATTTACACTTGAATCATAAAATATATTCTTTTCTAAGAGCCATTTAATATCCAACAGCCTTTGTCACTTGTAAAATATATATTTTTAGACCTTTTCCCCTTAAAAATAAAAAAAAAATCAACTTTGAACCAGCTAACATAAAAAATAGGTACAATTCTAGTTCAAAGTTCCTGTTTTTGAGCTCATCTTAAACTTGGCAAGGCGTGCTCCTTACATGTTCCCTATTTGTTATGTTAACTTCAGAAGCATGCCAATTTTTCATTCTTTTACTATATAATTATTAACTTTAGTGCCATTGTGGTTCCTGTTAATTCATTCCACACGTTGAATATCCTCTGGAGACTTTTATTTTTCAAGTATCTTTAAGCTTAGGTCATTTGGGGCTTAAGGAGTAAGAGAAATGGGGTGGGGGCGGCGATTTTGCTTTTTCTGGAATGTGAATCATTTTTCAGCAAATAATTTCTTAAAAGGCATATACACTGTGTGATCCATATCCAGCTCGGAATTATTTTCTTCTCCATTTTGAAAACAAATAAATAAAATTCCAGACAGCACAATCATTCTAGGAAAATTCTCCAAGGAGGCCAACAGGCATTAACGCAGTCCTTGAATTTAAGGTGATTTGAATCAAAATCTGCTGTTTCCAATGCACTCATGAATAAAGAGGATTGAAGGACTAGGAACCTCAGGAACACTAGTATTACACATTACTGTATGACAGCCAAGAGCTTTTATTTTTTTAGCAAATATTATTTTTTCACTTTCTCCAAAAAGTTCATCGTGTTTAATGCATTTCAGTAATGGCCATAGATATGTTTCTATTTCTCACTGAAAAGATTTCTATTAATTGCTTCCATGTGTTGGTGTCCATGCTGATGTAAAGTTGTCTTTGCTGTGAAGCACCCAGTTATTTATTTTGACATGACATTTTAAACATCCTGTCTTTTCTTTGCATTTATTTAACAGCTTCATACCCTTGATGTAATACAATTGCTGTCAGGTTGGTAGATCTATCGTGAGAAATAAAATAGAAACCAAGAGTGTTCAGAAGAATAATCGCTGCTGGTGCCATGAGATATTTCATGCATCTGTATGTGAGCTGGCAAGCTATCTTCCAATGCCCACTCAGCATGAGGGATAATTAACAGGTGGCAGGAATATCCAAGCTCCACGAAGCTATTTAACTCAAGATCGTAAAATTCGCTTTTCATTTAAAAAGCACCTATGTGCCTCCAAATGTATCCATGAAAGTTTGTTTTGATTAGCAGTTCTATCAGAAGTTATTAGAAGGTACAGTAAAAGAGTTCGAACTATGTCTACACGATAAATTCATTGTAGTTCTGCAATATGTGAGTTTGCAGCAATTCATGGCAGGTTCAGAATGAATGGCACGATCACAGGAATGCCTGGTGTGGAAGGCCTTGTCTTTGCAGCCTAAAGATTTGTCGGTCCCGCCCCAGGAGCCACTTTTATCAGCCTATGCCCCTGACAGACAACATCTCAGGCCTTTCCTTTCATTCTTCCACTTCTTTGCTACCGCCAGTGTCACTTCTCACCCTGTCACATTTAAGACATCCTACTCCCGTGCCTAGCTCCCACCAGCATCTACAGAGACAGTAGCCTGGGATGCAACCTTGCACTCACACAGAGGGAAGCAAGCTAATATTTTTGAAAAACTCACAGCAATTCAGAAGCCTTTTGCTGCCATTTTCCATTGGCCCATTGATCCAAGGCGGAGAACCTAGGAAACTTTCAGGGATCCATAAAATCCTAGGATCACACTGCCATCCTAAGTACGCTTTGGAGAATCAGCTGCTCAGGGCTAATCTGCATGGTGTAATTTACCTCTTTGGGTTGGATCTTTCAGGGAGACACAAAAGATTTTTGTCAACTCCTTTAGGAGCCACAGCACTTCAATGTGAATGGCACGTGTCAAAGAAACAACTGCTAGCATGAGCAGTGCCGGTAATTGTCAATTCTATAATTAAAGCCATGTTTTAAACCTCTGTTCTTGTCTTAGAAATGAAAATTTCTGTTCTGATTCCTACTTCAAGCCAGGGAAACAGAACACACGTTTGACAGTATTGGACAGTATGGGGAAAGTCTCCAAGCAGAAGCCAGCTCCCTTAGAGTTGACAGCCCAAAAGCTTGTTTCTTAAGGACTCACGGTCAAATGTTCAGAGAATTTATGTTCTGGAATCCGAACTCTGCCACTGGCTCGGTATACAATCTCTGGATACCAAATATCATGAAAAAGTACTATGTTGATCTGCACAATGTAAATACATGGGAAAATCTGAAAGCTTTATTTTAACATGTATCTGCAGGAAAGCCAAAGCCAAAGAGATGTTAAAATAAAATGGATGTGTTTACAGACAGAGGCATGTGAGAACTAGATATGGTTCAGAAGTAGGAAAAGTGAGAGCTCACACACACAAAAGATAAGGTAAGGTGACTTTTGTTCAGATAAAATTAATTTCTGCTAATATGCAAGTTCCTGCTGATATACACCACTCCCACATACAGCGAACTTTTTACGAGGAATCCTGGATACTAGCCAAGAGTAAATGTTCATGAGATAGGAAGTTTAGGGACCACAACCTCACCCTTGG
This sequence comes from Panthera pardus, assembly GCF_024362965.1. Lineage (NCBI taxonomy): Eukaryota > Metazoa > Chordata > Mammalia > Carnivora > Felidae > Panthera > Panthera pardus. Next base: position 21,571,907 of record NW_026527002.1, read on the forward strand.
GGAGACGAGTGCTCGAGGATAATTCATATCACCCCAGCTGGGGGCTGCCCCATGCACACCTGCCGCAGGAGACATGGTTACATGGGTTGTCTGATACGCCCATTTACGGTTCCTAAGGGAAAGAAAAAGTTTCTGATGTTCACTCTAATGGGCTTAACAAACCACTCCTCCTGGCATTATTTGAATATAGTTAACAAATAGGGTTAGAGGCCCAGGAACATAATGGATCTGAGAATAGGGAAACAGTGCAATGTAATGCGGGGAAGAAACAAAAAACAAAAACTACATGGAATTCAGAGGTAGAAAGCTCAACTTCCATTTGATCCTTACTGTGTGACGTTAGAATAGTTATTGAAACTCACTGAGCTTCCTTAGTTTTAAGGTGGGAATGATATTACCACCCCGAGGGAGGATTAAAGCGCTCCATATATAAATAAAGCCATGCACAATTGTCAGGCATTACCATTATTTATTAAAAAATCACTTAAGGAGAATCTGTTATAAACCAACCAAGCATTATTAAGATGCTCTCAGCAATAGTAAGATGTGTGGGTCCCCACTCTCAAAGAACCTAGGGACACTCTAGTGGGAATTATAAATGAGAAAGTAGACAATGTCGATAGAATGGAATATAAAAAATACAAAAGTTATTACCTAAATCATTTAAGGTGGTAACTATCTTTGTTTAGAAAAAATACCTTGAAGGCGAGAAGAGGAAAGGCACATAAGTCAGCAGGGGACTTTTCATGTAGCAAATACTTACTGGGAGCCGGCTATGTGCTAGATTCCCTTGGCTCTGGGGATCCATCAGTAAACAAAACCCAAGACTCTCATTCCCATGGAGTTTACAGTCTATTGAGAAGAGACAGACCACCATAAGCAATGATTTAAAGGGCAAAGTGCTGGAAGAGGGTGAGGAAATCAGCTATGTAACCATTTGGGAAACAGTGTTCAGGGTGGAAGCAGCAGCCACCACAAATGCCTAAGATGGGAACATGCCTGCATCTCCTAAGAGCAGCAAAAAGGCCTGAATGAGCAGAGTGGAGGGAACGTCTGAGAGAGTGGTGGGAGATGAGGTTGAGACTTGACCTTATAGGTTTCTACAGGCTTATCCAAGGCCAATAAGGACTTGATTGTTATGCCGAGTGAGACTTTTGCAGGCCTATCAGGGGCTAACGAAGGACTTGACTGTTGAGACGTTGAGTTTTGAGTAGATGGAACCATGACTTGTGTGTGGAAAGGATTACACTGGCGACCAAATCATCCTGAAAAGAAAAGAAAAAGAAAAAGAAAGAAAAGAAAAGAAAAGAAAAGAAAAGGAAAGAAAAGAAGGAAGGGAAAGGAAGGAAATGGAGGAAGGGAAGAAACAAAGAGAGAAAGAGGAAGGAAGGAAGGAAGGAAGGAAGGAAGGAAGGAAGGAAGGAAGGAAAGAAGGAAGAGAGAGAGAAGGAAGGAAAGAAAGGGAGAGAGAAGAAAAGGAAAGGAAAGGAAAGGAAAGGAATAGAGAAAGAAAGAAAGAAAGAAAGAAAGAAAGAAAGAAAGAAAGAGAAAGAAAGAAAGAAAGAAAGAAAGAAAGAAAGAAAGAAAGAAAGAAAGGGAGAGAGGAAGGGATAGAGAGAGAGGTAGGAAAGAAGGAAAGGGAAGAAAATAAAAGATGGAACGGTGGACTTGGGAGGGGAAAGAAGCACAATGTGGAGAGGGCAGGGTGAGTGAAAGCAGACAGACTCCATGGAAGGAAGCTGGAACTGCCAAGAAAAGTGAGAAATTCCCAGCAGGGGGCTGGGTGCCAAAGGACATTTAATCCAGGGATGTTCAATGTTTGGTTCCACAGGTGGTTTCTGTGGCCGTGATATAAATTTCTAACACCTCTGCAAATCCTCAGTAAATTCAGGTACTCATACACCCTAATATGATAGTTTCGTGAGGAATAAAGACTTATGCCTTACCTTATGATCCCTCCCATCTCGGTGCCAGTGCAAGGGAGAGGCATCTTGTCATAGGGAAGAGTGGTCCAGGGTTTCAGGAGATGAACAGCAGCGGAGCTAAGCATGGAACAGAGAAACAGCTATAGAGGGAGGCAGCCTGAGAAGGAGGGGATGTGGCCCACTAACAGGTACTACAACTGACAGAGTCTCAGGGTGCGGAGGGAGCACCACATGATGGTTACCTCTTCGTATAGTCAGGAAAAACATCTGATGAGAAGTGACTTCTAAGGGAAGACCTAAGAGAAGGTAGAGTGGGGGCTGAGCTATGACACTGTAGGGTTCATACGGAGGGGCTAGCCTGCACTCGGACCTAGGTATAACTACAAACATGGACATAGGAGAGCCCCTGGTAGTTCACAGTGTGGCTGGGGACTAAAGGTGAGGGAAAGTAACAGGAGAGAGGACCTGAGCCAACTGAGATGGATTCTTTAACCATGCCCGAGCTTCTACTGTATCCTCACGACCAAAGGAAGCCACTGACATGATTAAGCAGCGTGTTGACAATCATTTAGAAAGTTCACCCTGGCTAAAAACAGTGTCTTATTGAGGTTTGAGATCAACAGAAACACTATGTACCTTAGGAGGCAACTTGGCATTATTCTAGTAGGCTCAGGGGGGAGGTACTCTTAATTCTGATAATTATTTAAAAAAAAAAAGAAAAAGACAGATGGTATTGCACAAGTTATTCTAATGGCATAAAAAAAAAAAAAAAAAGCCTGAAAAACTAATAAGTGCTTCCCCAGTGCACTCCCTTCTATGGCTAAAAGAATGGTCTAGTAACAGCTTTTACCACTTGATTAATCTGTAATATTGCTACTTATATCTACCAAATTATCGAGTATATGCTAGGTGGCAATAAATACAAACGATTCCAGCTTATTCCAGGTCATCATTTGAAGTGAGACAAATTCATCAAATTCTCAATATGATCTTCAGATGTCTTAATGTGACAGTGACACTGAATAAATTGCTAATGTCAATAACTGACACATTTCCTCCTATTCCAAATAAAATATTATGTCATAGTAATCATTCTTTTGAATTAACTCAAAATCCATTCCTGGACCACTGGGCTTCTTTAAAACCTATCAGCCTCCGTAATATTTCTTTAACTGTGGCACCTGGAGGGGACTGTTGGAGAACTTGGTCTGGTGGCCAGAAAGGGAAAGAACAGAAAAGAGAGACAATCTGAGGTAGGAATTGAGAAAAGATCAAGTGGGAAAAGAGATACATTCATCTGCAAAGGGAATTTTGCTCAGGACAGAGAGAATTTAATTTGGTCCAAGCCAGGGAGAATAGTTGCTCTGTGATTGTTATTACATCTGATTGTGGAGTTATTCTTCACAGGTCATACATTCATTTTCCAATGGAAAAAAAATATTTATTTCACCAGTCGCTCCATGGGACATGACTAATAAATAATAAATGGAAACAATAACTCCATTTGGTGCAATTTATTTCAGTGGGTCAAGGCACATTTTTATTGCTTGCTGTCAGGGACCTTGTGTTGGGACTGTGTTCATGTGTCTATTTATCAAGAGACAGGTACTGATATTGGCGGAAGACGGGGACCAACAGGAACTAATCAATTCCAACCTCGTGGTTTCTCTCGAGTTCTTCAGCTGCCAGTGCACAGGCTGTATTCAACATTCTAAGAGCCTAGGAAACCACAAGCCAGTAAAACCTGCTTTCCCCTCACAGTTATACATCCTGTAGAAGGACAGATTTCCCTGGTTTGGGGTGCACCGTGACATTCGGTGGTGAGAAGGAGGTGGGGGCCGACACTGGCCTTCACAGAAGGCCTGGCACTGTTGACTGTTGAGCCAGCTGTCTGGCGTCACATTACTTGGAAAACAACCCTTCATTTTTCACTCCCCTGAAGCTGGAGGGCGGTAATTCTTGGGCTCATTACCCTTGTCTGTAAAATAGAGGAATGTGAGAATGTGCTGGAGTAGGTTTCAAAGCCGTCGGACTTTGTGGTCTTGATATCTACTTGGGTGCCCAGCTTTGCATTTTATAAAACCATCGCCTTGTGTGCGTTGTGGGCATCATGCTGGATAAGCACTTTTCTGCTGCCAGCACTCGGAGGACCTGGAGTGAGAAGACCAGTGTACTGCCTGTCATTAAAACACTGATTGCGTAGCAGTATTTCTAGGCTACGGATTGTGAAATTAAAAAACAAACGGTCACCAAAGATAGACAGATCCGTATGTGTAATACATCTGATATGTAATATCCCGAGGGGAAAACCTGGAAAGCTCTAAACAGCGATGTTACAAACAGTTCCTTCTGAGTAGTGAGATTTGGGTTCATTTTTCAAGGGTTCGTTGCCTATATTCCGTACCATTTTAAGAGAGAAGACTCTATCTAGGCTTGCTTTCTGCCTCCACTACTCCAGAGCCAGGTGATTACAGATGCTATCAACTCCTCTAAATTTCAGCGTCTCCATTTGTACAAATGAAAAGAATAAGCGCCCACTATTAAATGAAATGAAATGAGGTTTGATATATGCAAAGCTTAGTTCAGGTCCGGGCTCACAGGAAGCACCCAATAAATGTTACTTATTGCTCATACAATACTCTTCTAGTACCGCTGTTATTGACGTACTATATGTATTTGGTGAAACTAACAGAAGCATTTCCAGACCTGTGATTACCTGCTCATGTGAGTGTCACTCATAGACCCTAACGGTCAGGGTTGTCTCAGCAGCACTTTCCAAGAAGGGTGGGACTGGTGAGTTCCAAGCCCACCCACACCACTCACCAAACTGCTTTGGTCCGTACTTTAAGAAAATCACATATTCATGTTTGTGCCTTAACTAAAAAGGAAATAATGCTCAGACCATGGCTTCTCACGGGGATCCTTTGAGCTCTCTGAAACCATTAGGGTTGTACTGAATGCCACAGGCAAAGTAATTGAGAGTCTCGTGAGAGAATTCCAGAGTGAGCATCGCACTCTTGTCATCAAGTCTCTCATCTTTGTGAAGCAAGAAGAAATAGACTCTAGTGCATGGTCCTTGTAGACTCAAAGACCCTGAAAAGAATTAGATGACACGTTAAGAATTGCATACTCGGAAATTGTGTTTAGTTAGGATGCTGAATCCTTATGCTTTCATATGCATCAAAGCTGAGACCTTTGGTGGGGGGGGGGGGTGTTGAAAATTTGGACTGGCCTCCAAGTATTTTAAGTGTCTCTGCTGGTTTAAGATATTTCACCTGATTCTCCTTTCTATAAAGCCATGTAGATGAAACTATGTGTATGTGCATTTTTTAATGAAATTTATTGTCAAATTGTTTCCATACAACACCCAGTGCTCATCCCAACAGGTGCCCCCCTCAATGCCCATCAGCCACTTTCCCCTCCCCCCACTCCCCATCAACCCTCAGTTTGTTCTCAGTATTTAAGAGTCTCTTATGGTTTGCCTCCTTCCCTCTCTGTAACTTTTTCCCCCTTCCCCTCCCCCATGGTCTTCCGTTAAGTTTTTCAGCATCCACATATGAGTGAAAACATATGGTATCTGTCTTTCTCTGCCTGACTTATTTCACTTAGCATAACACTCTCCAGTTCCATCCACATTGCTACAAAAGGCCATATTTCATTCTTTCTCCTTGCCAAGTAGTATTCCATTATATATATAAACCACATCTTCTTTATCCATTTGTCAGTCAATGGACATTTAGGCTCTTTCCATAATTTGGCTATTGTTGAAAGTGCTGCTATAAACATTGGGTACAAGTGCCCCTATGCATCAGTACTCCTGTATCCCTTGGGTAAATTCCTTGCAGGCTACTGCCGGGTCATAGGGTAGACCTATCTTTAATTTTTTGAGGAACCTCCACACTGTTTTCCAGAGCGGCTGCACCAATTTGCATTCCCACCAACAGTGCAAGAGGGTTCCCATTTCTCCACATCCTCTCCAGCATCTTTAGTCTCCTGATTTGATCATTTTAGCCACTCTGACTGGCATGAGGTGGTATCTCAGTGTGGTTTTGATTTGTATTTCCCTGATGAGGAGCGACGTTGAGCATCTTTTCATGTGCCTGTTGGCCATCTGGATGTCTTCTTTAGAGAAGTGTCTATTCATGTCTTCTGCCCATTTCTTCACTGGATTATTTGTTTTTCAGGTGTGGAGTTTGGTGAGTTCTTTATGGATTTTGGATACTAGCCCTTTATCCAATATGTCATTTGCAAATATCTTTTCCCATTCCATCGGTTGCCTTTTAGTTTTGTTGATTGTTTCCTTTGCAGTGCAGAAGCTTTTTATCTCAATGAGGTTCCAATAGTTCATTGTTGCTTTTAATTCCCTTGCCTTTGGAGATGTGTCAAGTAAGAAATTGCTGTGGCTGAGATCAGAGAGGTTTTTTCCTGCTTTCTCCTCTAGGGTTTTGATGGTTTCCTGTCTCACATTCAGGTCCTTCATCCATTTTGAGTTTATCTTTGAGAATGGTGTATGAAAGTGGTCTAGTTTCATCCTTCTGCATGTTGCTGTCCAGTTCTCCCAGCACCATTTGTTAAAGAGACTGTCTTTTTTCCATCACATATTCTTTCCTGCTTTGTCAAAGATTAATTGGCCATATGTGCATTTTTTTACAAAGAGAACCTATCTTATGCAGGAGCACCCGCCTACTGATGGGATTTCAAAAACCTCAAAAAGTCATGGCTTCCAAAAAATAGTTGCCCTACACATCTGCCAGGATGTTGCCCTCCCCACCTCTAAATGGTTCTGAAACTCCCCAGTGGAATTGTTTGCCTGGATGAGCCATTGACACTAGAAAACTGGCATTTTGATGGTAATGGGTTAGGATTCTAGCTTGAAAAGCACCCTCAGCTTATCCTCTCCCCACAGGCCTTCTGGCCTAGGTAAGCCCGCTCGATGAGCACCTCCTATCTGCATAACACTCCGTGCTTTCCAAAATGCTTTTAGCAAGCTGAGCCCTGCACACATTGACAGATGCAGAGAGCAGGAGGAAGTAAGTGCAGCCAAGGCTGATTAGGTTTAGTGAAGGCAGAAAAAGTGAACTTGGCTTGGCTTAGGCAGTGAGAGTGTGAGTGAGGAGTTATAGGGGAGGAGCAGAGGAAAAAATAGGTTGGGACTGTCATGGGGGAAGTACCCCAAAGGGATTGGGGAGCACCAAAGTGTGTCCAAGGTGACTTTCCTATTTTTGTCTCAGTCGATTCTGCACTGTAATTATGTTACTAGCACAGGAAACTTTAGAGATCATCCCGTCCAATGGCTCTTGATGTATTGTGTGCATCAAGAAAGGCCTGGGGAGCCAGTAAAAATTCAGTCTCCCAGCTCACTCCTGGATCCTCTGATCAGCATATGAGAGTGAAGGCCAGAAATCGGCCTTATAACAAACATTGTGAAACTTCTAATGCAGGTTATTTGTGAAGCATGCTTTGAAAAACTCTTCGAACCATCTCATTTTATGAATGAGGAGATGGGAGCCCAGAGAGGTCACATGACTTAGCTCTGTAACACATTGATAATTTGCAGTCAGACTAAGCTGGAATCTAGGTATCACTTATTCACAAACCTGCTGTGTGCCAGAGACTTTTCTAGTTTCATGCCAGGCTGCCCCCCTCCCATGAAAGTAATGGTCTCCATTTCCTAGAATGTGAATTTTCTTCCCAGCACCTGGAGAGTTCTTGGAATCCCTTGTATGTTAATGGCAGGTCAAAACTTTGTGTCCGGGCTACTGGGTGGCTCAGGCTGCCCCCCTCCCATGAAAGTAATGGTCTCCATTTCCTAGAATGTGAATTTTCTTCCCGGCACCTGGAGAGTTCTTGGAATCCCTCGTATGTTAATGGCAGGTCAAAACTTTGTGTCCAACAAAATATGTCAGAACTGACATTCAAAGGACACTGGACACCAACTGGCCACATAGCTACAGACTGTGTAACTATAGATTCCCCAGCTCCAATCCTGCATAATCAATGCCACATAAACAGAAGGCCCAGATGCTCTGAAATTCAGTCTCACAGACCCAATCCAGGACCGGGTGGAGACAGGGAAATAATTCTCCAATTGTACAACCATAAGAGCAAGAATCCACAGTCACCTCTCGTCCTGTGTCCTTTTCTCCTGGGACAGCCACCTTTATTTACCACGGAGGTGACCTGAGCATCCTGTTCTCAGGGAACAAGTCATGACAAGATCACTTCTCAAAGTCACCCATCATCCAACTCAGAAACCTCATTTTCAGCTTCTCTCTGGGATAGAAGCTTAGATGATATAACTCTACAGATCCTCTATTTAAAACTAAATTATGGTGGAAAACACCATAATCTTTGGACAAAGCCATTTGGACATTAGTTTTAAGTTCTCAGATACTCCCAAACCTCCCAGTGTGACCTTCCATCAGGTTGGTTGGTGCATTGGCCTTGGTTCCACTGATGCCACCCAGCAACTTCAAGGCCTGAGCTGTTCTGTGGGAAAGGGCCTCAAGATCCACAGGGAGGGCAAGATGTGATGCTCAATGACTGATGGTAGAGGGCTCAACTGAGCCTCCTCAGAACAACTGAGTTGTTCTTCAACTGAGAGGTCTTCTTGAGGGTATAGTTGAGCAACCTGTACTATTCTGGGATCTTGACCTCCCCAAAGCCAGCAACATCCTGTGTCTGTGGTCGTTGTTCAGTTCAATCCTTTCAATCTTCAGATCCTTAGATTTGACTCAGTAGAGGTCAGGGTGGCAGGACATGGTTGGAAGCTTCATTTTTTCACTTCTCTGGCTCTTGAATGAAAACCCACAGTGATAATTATGCAAATTAGAGGCTGACATAATAAGACAAATGTGATTTAACAAATATTTTACATGGAGAAACTTGCTCTGATAATGAATCAAGCAGTTAAATGAAGCACTCCACATGAAGTCTCTCTCTCACACACAAACACACACTCACACACAAATGCACAGAGAATTGCATCATATCAGAACATCAGACTTTTGAAAAAAGGCCATATACTGGAAAAAGAACAAGTAAGCCCAGAGCAGCTGAATTGTGATTTGAACATTGGAAAAATATTGGAAGATGTTATAAAAACACAAAGTGAGTATTTCTGCTCGCAAATTTTGACATCTTGGCAGCCAATGCTATCATTCTGAACTTTGCCATATAGGTCTATACAGTTAAACCTGAGCTCCTAATCTGGCTTTTCTTCGTCGTTTGCCCTTCATTACAAAAATGTTCCAGAATATAGAGAAACCAAGTCGCTCAGAGAGATTTAATCATAAAGCACCACTACAGATAGAAGATGGAGGTATCTGACTCATGGAGGGTGGCAAAGTTCCTCCATCCATTCCTTCATGCACTGCATTCTTTCGTTCTTAGGCAAGTATTCTTTCACTTGTTACCCGAGATTTATGTGCTGAGTTCCACCCCAAGACGATCTCATCCTCCTTCTTTACACTAGCCTCTTCTCCAATGTTGACTCTTTCTGGTAATGGCATTATTATGCTCTCCTCCTCTTGTTTCCTCACTTCCCACACCTTTCTCACCACTATGACAAACATCCTTGAAAATCTAAGTGATGACTAAATTATCTTCCCCCTCACCTCCAATCAGGGATTCTCTGATTTCTCTTTGAGTTCCCCATATGCGGCAGGTACCTAGTCAGAGCAGGTGTTTAATAAAACTGGAATGAATGAATGAGTAAATGATTCATCCTATAATTTCTCTGACATCCATATTCTCTTTCTGCCACGAAGGTTATAACTCAGGTATGTTCAGAGGTAACGCCTCTGAATAAACCATGGAAGTCACTTGCTCACACAGGCTCCCATTCCTATTTTCTCCCTACCTCCGTTTCCTGAAGTGTTCCCTCAAGCAAGTTCTGATCTCATAACTCCTCGCAAAGTCTAAAGTCCTTAACCTGGTGTTCAAAGCCCTCCACACTCTAGCTCCAATTTCTTTTCAGTTCTACCTCATGCTGTACCCCATCCTGAAATCCCCATTCTAACCAGTCCAGACCACACATGGGTCTTGCCAATTTCTGAATCCTTCTCTCCAAGATGTTCCTGCTTGTATGCCATGCTCCTACATCTCATCTTAATCAAATTCTACCCACTTTGAAGGCTCATCTATACAGAGCCTCCATTGGTATTTTTCTCCGTACCTTCAGGGTAAATTTTACTTCTAGCACTCATCACATTCTTTCTTATATTTTGGATATTTATAAGCATATCTTATCTTCCACTACCAGGTAACAGTCTCATGATGGGGAGAATTTGTGTCTCATTTATCTTTCCCGCACAGTAGCTAACACATGCCTTCTACATTTTAGGCACCCTATAAATGACTTGCATGGAATTGAGTTGAAGACAAAAATACACTATCGTCCTTACTATTGAAAAAACCAGGGAGAAAAATACATCAAAGAACATGATAAAGAGAATCATCAGCTTTTTTGCCTCAGAGATATTTTACTACCAGCCAGATAATGTCGATTTATGCCATGTGCAATCACTGTCTCTTATGTGCCTGGCACTAATTCTATAGGAATCTCTCCACCCAAATACCCCCGGCCAAATCAGGAGATTAGCAACAAAAAGTTAGACACACATACAAATTGGCCTTTTCAATTGATAGCAGACTTAGTGATCTCTTCTAAATCTCCCATTTCAAATATGAGGAAGTTGAACGAAGTCCAAGGAGGTTAATAATGTCCTTGTACATTTTTTATGTGCCAGATGCTGCGCTAGATACTTTATATGCAATTCACCTTGAATCCCTAGCACCCTATGAAGTGGGCACAGTTATTAGGTCCACATTTCATAGGCAAGGAATCCAAGGCTTGGATGCAGAATCAGGCATACAACCCACATTACTATGACCCAACCGTGTTCTTTATTATGCAGTTAAGTAAAGGTTTTCATGATCTTTCAGTAAGTTAGAGATGGGTTTGAGATGACAACTCCAAACTTCTGACATCTTTTCCAGGTCGCCTTCATTCGCCATGTTCATTCAGATTTTGCTAATAAATAGGACAAGTTAGCAAGTGCTTAGAAAATGCAAATTAAAATCTAATAGAATTTGCTCCATACAGCCAAGTGGTGGGTACTTTTCTTTATCTCTTCCAATGTCTCCCGTGCTTTTCTCTATGTTTGAAATTTGCTATAATTTTTAAAAAGGCCTACATCAAGAAAAAAAATGAAACAAAACAGGATTTGTTATTCTGTAAAAAGAGAGAATGATTCTCCGGGGAAGGGCCATGTCCAGAGCTCCCTGGAAGACTTCATTTTACCAAAATTACTTGTTTTCAAGAAGATTGTCTATCAAGACTCATCTAACACCACAATTTGACACTTTGGTAATGAATTTTCGGAAAAGATGTATCAGAAAGAAGACGGAAAAAGATCAGAGTATTTTTGAGATCTCCGAAGGGGGGGCATCGGAGTCTTAGTAAGAATCTTATTCCTTTTACAGGCGTAGGCTGCCCTCTGCTGGAAAAAATAAGCTTTTACAGCCTCCCGTCTGATTCAACAGCACAATTCTTGCATCAGATGTGCTACACAAAAGGGGACTGTGAGGGGCAACATTTATGCTCATTATGTGATAAGCTTATTGCCTTGAATCTGAAAAGCAGAATCTGGAGATTCAGGCAGGTGAGTTAAGTCAGTAAGATGATTTTCATGTGAGCCTCAAAAATGACCGTTTTGGTTTTATAATGATAGCTTGAATGACCAAATCTTATGTAACGAGAGGTCAGAGCCATTAGCCAGAGCATCGCTCTTACTCTCCTGTCAGAAGAAAGAACCAACCGGCGAGACAAGCACCCACCACAGGACTCAGATCCCAATTAAATGACACCTGCAAAGCACCAAAACCTGGCACGTAGTAATTGTTCCGCAAATAGTTTTCCTCATTCGCTTTTTCTTCATCACAACCATATCAAGAAGAGTATATTAATCTGGTAGCGTTGTCACCACAGAATATCACAGACTGGGCAGCTTACACAACAGGACTTTATTTTCTCACATTTCTGGAGTCTGGAAGTCCAAGAACAAGGTGCCAGTAGGTTTGGTTTTTGGAAAGGCCTCTCTTCTTGGCTATGTCCTCACACGGACTTTCCTCCATGTGTACATGAAGAGAGAACACTCTGGTGTGTCTGTTCTTCTTGTAAAGACACCAGCCCTATTGGATTAGGTCCCACTCTGTGACCTCGTGTAACTCTAATTACCCCCAGAAAGTCCTTATCTCCAAGTGTAGTCACATTGAGGGTTAGGGTTTTAACATCTGAACTCTGGGGGGACACAAGTTCACTCCATAACAGGGAGAAGAACCATCTCCCGGCACATCTTGAATTGCACAGACAGCCGATTGCCTTCCCTTTCACCACGTAGGTCTGCAACTCGGTAAAATGAGCATCCGGGTGTGATCACATGACTCTCAAGCACTGTGCAATTCGTCTATACCTCCTAACATGGATTTCACAAGGCTGGCCCTGCACATTTCAGGAAGATTTTCAATGAGGGCTAAAACAATTTATATTTAACGCAGAGCCTTAGTTTAAGCCGGAAATTTAACAAGAAAACCCTGTCCTCAAAGCCATCCCATTAACAAAAGTTTTACTCTTATTTTTCAATGATTTCATCTCACATCTCAAAGCCAGAACAGATTCCAGGGCTGACAAACAAGATGAATAATGAGTCTGTCCTTGCTGATGCCAACACCCCAGGAGAATCAGTGGCTCGTGGTCCTTGGTGGGAGGTCACTTTGTATGGGCAACTAATATTATGCTGCGCTCACAGGAGTACTTTTTAGCCTGCAAAATTGCGATTTCATTTGCAAGCTATTTAGGATCCAGGGCACTCTCTGGTATAAGGTAGTAACTACAGTAGAAACAGTGCCAGTGCTAAAATCTTTGTGGGTTTAGTGATGATAATAATAATAATAATAGTTTAACAAAATAAAAAAAAAATATGAGGGATTGGGCCGGAACATCAACTCTCACCAGGCTGGCCGCAATATCCCTTTCCAAGGAACAATTCAGGAAAACAAGATGACACATCAACATCGTTCCTACTTGGCTTGCTTGACGTATAAATTTTTCTTGTATTTCTTAGGGGTGAGAAATCAAATAGGGAAAGAGAACAAATTCATACAGAGAAGAATACGATGAATCTACCCCATTTAGAACAATGAGTGTCTGGACTTCCACGTCCTCCTTCCTTTACTATGGAAAATATGTCATCCTTTGACAAGTAGTCAAAACTTGTTGCCAGAGAGCGCTTTCCTTTCGGAAAATAATAATCTTTGTGGTTTTAGAAATCTTCTCTGTTAACCCAAAACTATTCCCATCAGTGTTCCGACATGTAGCAGACACTTTTGTAACTTCATTCACTCTGGGATCACTCTGGGATCCGAAACTCCTTGACGACACTTCCCCGGGCTAATCAGACAAGAATGAAACTTCTTAGCAAGGCCCCATAAAACTTTTGAGGATCCAGCCTCAGGCCCCCTTTCCAGACACAACTTTTCCTCACTTTCTCCTCCTTCCAACCAACCAATTCACTGATACCTAAACACACTTTAATTATTCCCTTCAATCTCCATGCCTTTGTAGAAGCCGTTGGTCCTGTCCAGAATACATCTCCAATGGCATCTTGCCTGCCTGTCAAACTTGCAATCATTTATGTTTTAGAACAAACCTTCTGACACAGGAATGTCTTCATGATCACAACAGAATTCACTTTCCTAAAACTTACCTCTGTTAGAGCACTTCTTATAATGAAAGGCAACCATTTCTTTATATAATAATAATAGCTGACATGTTTTGAGTACCTATAACATGGTAGGAGTTCTGTTGTATATTTTTGTGCATTATTTCTACTCCTATTAGCCACGAAATTGCATAGATGTGGGAAGTGAGGGTTAGGGGAATGAAATGGTTTGCCCATCATGACACAGCTTGTGTGTTTGGAGCTCCTATATAAATCCATTTCTTTTCAGGCATTCCCATTCTATCTGTTGCCACCTTACACTGCCATTCCATCCACCATGCCCACTAGATGATGAGTTCCTTTATGCCATGCACATGGTCAGTTTCTTTTGGTATTCCTAATGTCAAGCATGGTACCCTACATCTAACTATTATGTCAAAATGCATGATGAATGAAGAAATCAATGACTCAATGCAAAACTTTCTTGAAATAAAGATCAAATAGTAAGAACTCCATTTTCAAAGATTGAGAGAGGAGGTCCTCAGAAGGAGTCAACATGATCACTCTTGGTCCAGCCCCATAACCTCCCCTCCCATTTACTTCCCTGATTTTCTCTGTCCCCTGTACTGTGGTCTAATAGGGATGTTTAATGGCCATTCACAAAATCACGAGTGCAGCTGCCCAGGAGGCAGCAAACATTCTCACTCGTCTCTCTCCTTACTTGCCAAGCCCTTTCTCTTTTTCATCCATGCAGCTTGTGAAATCCAAACTACTTGACAATACTTCCCTGGGCTAATCAGACAAGGGGTAATTACAAATAAGAAATGCTGTAGAGTGCCAACCCATGAGGGGCAGCAGTGTGGAATGGTCAGCCCAGAGGGCTCTGGAGTCAGACCACTTGAGTTCATTCCATGGTGCTGCCACTTACTTGCTTCATCACTTTGGGAAAGTCTCTACACAGCCATCTTTTCAAGTGCGCCCATCTCCTGAGAACTCATGCCTCCAAAGCTCAGGATTTGGTACAACATAACTCTCAAGGAATGTTAGCGAATACTATTAACAAAACAGAAAATATAAAGAAAATGTAACTTTTGTAGATGAGTTATCAAGCAAAATGAGAAGGGAGGAATGGCTTCCAACCTCTCTCCAGATTTCAAACCCAACTTTCAGTGATCTTACAAAAAACAAAAACAAAACATAATGCCTAAGCTACATACATGGCTGCAGCCATTGTCTGTGAGTCTTCCTGTGAAAACACATTGGATGGGGATGGTAGTCCTCCATCCATTAAATCACGTAACAACTACATACTCTGTGATTTGGGGCAAGGAGATTGATTGAAGGGCAACCATTCAGAGAAAACAAGCCATTTCCTATTTCTTTGGAAATTGCTCATAAACACTTGGGATGTAGTCTTTGAACTAAAGCATGGCAGGTCTCCAGTGACTAACGTTCATAAAATTATTAATTGCAAAGCAGGGACACTTAACAAGTGTTGAGTCCCAAAATTGATGATTTCTTCAGTGGTGCAAAGAGGGAGCAAGGGGAGAGGCAAGAGGAAGCAGGCTCCAATAAGCAGCAGGGATCCATAGAGAGACAAGTGGGAAGATACGTTGCCCCGCTGACTTGCTTCTTTTTCTAGTAAGCCACGGACTTCCTTTACCCCTTTGGCCATAGATTTCCCTACAACTTCTTTGACAAGTAAATGTGACATTTTCTCTTCCCTAATGTTCCTTTGAACTAAAGGCTATGCACAAAAACAAAGCTTCCTTAGGGAGAAAATCTTTGAAGAAATCAATAGAATGTGGTAGTCAAAGCATGGGTTTGAAAGTAAGGTAGTCCCGGGTTTAAATCCCAACTGTGTCACTCAGTAGTTATGTGACCTTGGACATTTTATTTAACTTTTCTGAATCTTGGATCTTTTCACTGTAATAATGAGGATAACTAATTCCACTTGAGAAAATTATTGCAAGGATTCAATGAAAATACTTATGAAACATCCCTAGCACAAAGCTAGCATGCAGTATTTGCTAACCATTATTATTTTAATCATTATATGTGTGTGTATATGCTTGACAAAATATTCGTAAACAACCAAAATTATATTTGTGGTATACTGTCAAGGCCCTATGATAATATATCTATTTAAAATGCTAAACAGAATGTCCATTTGGACATTCTATAGATCAGAGAAAGTCCATTTCTGGTCCATCCATTTCCAAAGTCATTTTGCCACTCTAGGAAACCATGAAAGCTGTACCGACGTGTCAGGTCATGCCATATTTTTCACCTTAGGGTGTGTTCCAGTTTGGTTATAACCAATGGGAAAATCCGCCTCATTATTCCCGGGTTCAAGCCATTTAACCAGGTTAAAGCTGAGTACGATTTGCTCAATGAGCAATTTAAGCTACATCTGAAGAGTAAAGGCGCCCGTGTAGAATTTCTAGAGGTAGCGTCACACTTCAGATTCCCACCCTCCCTGATGTGGAAACACTGCAGTTCACACACTCGTCATCCGGCAAGCACCTGACTGCACTTGAGAACTATCCAACTATCCTGTTATAAGAGTTGGCATTGGCTTCTCGGTCATAATCTGAGGTAAGGAGGGAAGGTATTGACAAAAACAACAACAACAAGAATAAAATCAGTTCAATTCAGCATTTCTGCCTTATAGGAATTACTGTATGATTTATAAGTTTGCTTATATTAAAATTCAAAACTTCTAATCATCAAAAGGTACGAATCCTAAAAGCAGAAAGAGCAATCTTCAGATGGGGATGAGACATTTGTAAAACTCAAAACTAAGAAAGAATCATCATCTAGAAACTAGACTCACAATTTATGTCAGATTACGACTTGAATCCACAGCACTCACTTTCCAGGCTGCAGCCTATGATGCTCCAGATGATGATGTCATCAGCACTGGATCTGCACAGCCTTCCTGTCACTATATAGTTGCTCAGTAACGTGAACAGATCAGACACTGAGATCGAGTTCAGATAGTTTGTTTGGAGACCACCCAGAAAATGTGTTGTCTGTGCGAAGAAATCTGACGTCTCCAACCACAGCCAGATTAGGCAAGCTGGATGATACGAAGAAAAGAAAAACTGTGGGGTAACTTCTGGTGACTGATGACCTTATAAAGGAAGCTTAAAGGTAAGATTAAAAAGCCAACTGAAGTAACAACGAGAGTTCTTGGTATCATAGAACTTGAGGGCAGAGGATGGCCCAGTGTCACGGGTTCAGTGGTGCCACCCCCAAAGATATGTCCATATTCTACTCCCTGGAACCTGCAAATGTGACCTTATTTGAGAGAAGGGTCTTTGCAGATGTAACTAAAGATCTCGAGATGAGAGCCTCCTGGATTATCCAGGTGGGCCCTAAATCCAATTATAAGTACCCCAGAAGAGACAAAAGAGAAGCCATAGAAGAGAAGAAATCATGTATGTGTTAATGGAGGCAGAGACAGGAAGATATGGCCGCAAGCCAAGGATTGCCTGGAGCCACTGGAAACTTGAAGAGACAAGGAAGTATTCACTTATGAGGCCTTCGGGGGAAGCACGGCCCCACTGACACCTTGAGTTTGAATTCTAGCCGGTAGAGCTGTGACAGATGAATCGATTTTTGTTTTTTGAGGCCACTAAGTTTGTCATCTGTAATAGCCCTGGGAAACTCAAATACCCTTATTCTATCAAAAAGCCATCTAGGGGTACCTGGGTGGCTAAGGCTATTAAGCATCCAACTCTTGGTTTCAGCTTAGGTCACGATCTCAGTTTGTGATTTTGAGAACCATATCGGGCTCTGCACCGACAGTGCAAAGCCTGCTTGGGATTCTCTCTCTCCCTCTCTCTCTGCCCCTCCTCTGCTTGCTTGTATGTTCTCTCTCTCAAAATAAACAAAAAAAAATTTTTTAAGCCAACTACATTCTCATTGCCTAGCTTTTTTTTTTTTTTTTTTTTTAAGTAGGCCATTTCAAATATTTAAAGTATTGTATACTTGGCCTCCTCTGTTCTCTGTTAATCTTTGGACCGGCTGAGCTATCTGAGTCTTTCATGGGAACATTGTCTTTCAGTCTCCCAAATAGGGAAACAAATTCAAGAAATTAATAAAATCTCATACCCAACGACTGGATACTCCAACACCAATCTATTTAGAGCCCACAACTGAATAACTTACAAGCTAATTTTAATTTCGCTAGTTTAATGTTAAAGGGATACACATGCAGAGTTATGAATTAAGGATAAGAAGATACAACTGTACAGGTAGAGATTAAACAGGTTATCAGTAGAACATGTGAAAAACAATGAAGCTAAATCAGTAACAATGGAAAGCCATGCGCTCGTCTGCAGAAACAATCCTGGGCTGCCTTAATGAACAGAGCAGACAAGACAGCGGGCTTGGGTCTACCCTGCCTGATACCATTCCTGGAACCCACTGCACGCTGACAGCAACATATGCGAACTTGAACCCACCCAAGGGAGGAAAACTATGACTCCAGACTGTGGGTGTGATGACAAATAAAGGGCAAATGAAAGGCTTAATGATTCTTAGCTTAGCGAAAACCTTTAGAATGAACGTGATGAACTCTTCATGCCTTCCAGTGCTCATTATAGGAATTAAATTGGGCTCCTGGTAGCAGCAGGGAGAAAAAGGTAGGAGACGGTGAGCCTGCAAAACAGATGAACAGGAAGTGGCCAAGGGGGAGGGAGAAATGCCAGGAGCACGTTGTGTCTTAGAAGTCCAAGGAGAACTATGGCCTGGCGATGTTGTGGGAAAGATACCCACAGCGCCCTGCGGTCTGCTCATCACCACGACGGTGCAAACTGAGGCATAAAGAGGGAGAAACCTTTGAATACTCCCACATTTACACTCTGGATGCTGCCACATATCCATGTGCTCTTAATTTTGGCAAGCGTGGAAAATAACCCAATTCACCTGGTCTCTGCCTTCACTCAGTGGTTTCTAAATGGTCACCCACGGCTGCGGACCACCTGAGGGGAAAGTTCCTGATGGCCATCAAAGTGAGAGGAAAATACAAACAGGGCAGTAAGTTTTCCCAACTGGCAGCACTGCCCTTCCCTTTGAATTAATATCCTTGATACATGTTTCCTGAGCGTTAAAATGCTCTTGCTATTTTTATTTATTTATTTTTTAAATGTTTATTTATTGATGTGTTTGTTTTTGCCCTTGCTGTTTTGCAGTCATGACGACAGTTCGAAACTGGCTTTTTAAAATGTCTGATCAGGTGAAATTAAAATTGGCAATCCCATTTGTGAATTTAAAAAACAACATCTGTGAAGTCCAAAATCTGGGAAGTCCAAAAATCTGTGATCCGGGACTCCAGATTACAATAGAAGGAAAAATAAAATTATTTTTTTTTAATTCAAAGACAGAAACCTCAATATTATTATTGAAGAATTCTTTTTCCTAAGAAATCAGCAATAAGAAAACACAATGTTTAGATGTGTTACTTCTGGCTTCAAAGGGCTTTAAAATCCACAGGATGTGTGCGTTTTCGCATAGCATCAGGTAAATTAGAATACGGTTTGGACTAATTCAGTTACAAGCTTTGACGTTTAGTGTTTTAGTTGAGGCTACTACGGGCTGGCAGATGAGGGCATTGACTCCTTTGTGCTTACCTCCAGCCAGGCACGGAGCACTTTTCCTGCTTCATCCGCTCAAGGCAACTCTCTCAGGGAAACCCTCACATTCCGTTTTATGGGAGTGGAATCTGAAAGTGTAGAGACCAGAAGCCACAACGAAAGAATTAAATGCTGTGCCACTGTAGTCCACAACCAGAGCACAAGCAGATTCCCCAAACAAATTGCATTTCTTTGCCTCCGGCTCACCCGCATTCCTGTGATAACTCCCATTGACCACCAGGGGGAAGTATAGACTCAGATTTGAAAGGGTGTTCATTTTCGGAGACCACAATTTCACCTAGTCCCATGGAACAGTTCAAAGTGTAATACTGTACGTTAACAATTTTCTCTGTGCTTCTTTTTTCATCTATAATATTATTATCTGGCCTGAGGGAAGAGCCAAGCTGAAAAAAGCGGACAGAACTCAGAACTGCTGTAGAATGTGTGTTCTCTGAAAACAGAAAACTGGAGATAATGATCATTTTTCCCACTTACCTCACACAGGCCAGTTGGAGATTCCAATGAAATGATCAGCTTTGGCTCTTCCTTGAACTAACTACTTCCCCCCTAAAGTCTTTTAAGAATTGTAACGTTGCTTGCAAATATGAGACAGTGAATGACAAGGCACCGGAGCTAGCTATACATTTGATAAATAAAACAGTTGTGGCTTCCCAGAGCTACTTTCTAGAATAGCTGTAGCGGTGATAGTGTTGTTGCAGAATTGCTACAAGGGATCCGAGAATCCATAGATGGCCCACAGACAGAAGAAGTGGCGGCCTTGGTGGGCGGGGAAGTGGGGGTTGCCTGACGTTGATACGTGCACAGGTAAACTTGGGATTCCTTTCCGCAAGGTTATGTCTCTAGAAAGACCTCTTTGCACCAGCTGCTTTCTTGAAGGCTGCAGAGAAAAAGGCTCCATCTCCAAGGAAGTGAATTTTTGCACTGGACCTTGAGGCCAGGAGGGAATCACAGCGTAAGGGGCGGGGGCGCGATGTTTTCCAGGCTGGCGGGGACCGCAGAGGAGGGCTGGGGTCGCCCCCCAGGTGGTGCCTAACGCACGCGTAGAGAAGACTCTTCATGGGGGCCCCGCTCTAAGGAAAAGGAGATGGGGAAGGCGGGGAATTCTCTCTGCCGCTCCCCAGGACACCCCTCCCCCCCGCCCGGCACCACCACCACTACCACGTAGGAACCCTGCAATTCCTGCCGCCTCTCTGAGGCCGTCCTGCTGGTCGCAAAGCTGTGGCCAGCGTGGGCAAGCGCCCCCTGATGTTTGCTCTCGCTCCTTCTCTGCCTCCACCACCCATTTCCCTCTAATAGGGTGTTAGCCGGAAAGCTTTCTGCTTCTCCTCGGGCACGTCAAATTAGGCAGAGTTATTTGTTATTTTAGAACTTGAGGTCTTCAAGAAAGCGTTAACTTTGATCCTTGTATTCATGACCAGTGACCACAAGCACCTGAGCTTAAAGAAAAGGCAGAGATTAACCTCAAGGGTTAATATGCACAGGCTCAGGGCTTGCTGCCACTTGTATGCTGACCACCAGATGGCGCGCTAGTCACGTTCTTTCAGGACTGGGAAGGGTTGCCTGGAGCTGAGACCATTGGCCTCCCTCCAATCGATTATTTTTATGATTGAATCCTGTGGGAAGAACTGGAGCCGCAGAAACTTCCCCAAATAGCAGAAATAATGGTTATGTAAGCAAATAATATAGCGTGGAAACGTCCATTGACAAATGTATTTACTGCCCTTAGCGGTGGGTTTCAAATCACTCTGCTTTTCTTATAGTGGGTAACATATATTACTGTCTCTTTTAAATCGTTTTTTGAGGTGAAATTCACATGATATAAAATGACCCATTTTCAAATGAATAATTTAATGGCATTTAGTACATTGGCAACGTTTTGCAACCACCATTGCTACCTCCTTCCGAAACATTTCCATCATTCCAAACGAAAACCCCTCTTAAGAAGTTTCTCTAATTTCTCCTCTCCCCAGCTCCTGGCAACCAACCAATCTGCTTTTCGTCCTGATGGATTTATCTCTTCTGGATATTTCGTATAAATTGAATCATGCAGTGTGTGTGTTTGTGTGTGTGCCTGGTTTCTTTCACTTAGCGTAATGTTTTCGTGGTTCATACACATTGGGACATTCACTCCTTTTTACGGTTGAATAATATTCTGCTGGATGGACATACTACAATTAGTTTATTCACTGAGGACATTTGGGGTGTTCCCATCTTTGGGATATTGTGACTAGTGCTGCTATAAACATTTGTCTTCAATCCTAGGAGTGGAATTGGTGGGTCCTGTGGTAATTCTATGTTTAATTTTTTAAGAAATCGCAAAACTGTTTTCTACAGAAGCTGAACCATTTCACATTCTCAGCAGCAGTGTGAGGACGTTACAATTTCTTCACTTTCTTGCCAATACTTGTATAGCTATTATTATTATCACTATTATTATTACCATCCTAGTGGGTGCGAAGTGATACCTCATTGTGGTTTTGATTTGGATTTTCCTAATAACTTAATGATGTTGAGCATCCGTTCATGTGCTCGTTGGTCATTTGTATATCATCTTGGTAGAAATGTCTATTCAAAAGCTTTGCCCATTCTTAAAAATATTTTCTCCCGTTCTGTAGGTTATCTTTTCACTTTCTTAATAATATCGCTTGATGTACAAAAGTTCGTAATTTTGATGAAGCTGAATATATCTATTTTATCTTTTTTGCCCTTGCTTTAGATGTTACATTCTCTGTCAAATCCAATGTCATGAAGATTTACCCTTATGTTCTCTTCTAAGAGTTTAACAGTTTTCCCTCTTATATTTAAGTCATTCACATATTTGAGTTAATTTTTATATATGGTGGAAGGTAGGGGTCCAACTTCATTTTTTTGCATGTGAATATCCAGTTGTCCGTTGGGACATTCTTCCGCATTGAATGGTCTTGGCATCCTTGTCAAAATCAATCGGCTATAGAGTATAGGCTTATTTCTGGATTGTCAATTCTAATCCATTGGTCCATAAGTTTGTCCTCATACCAATACTATACTGATTGCTGTATCTTTGTGGTAAGTTTTGAAATTGGAAAATGTAAATCCTCCCACTTTGTTCTTCTTTGGAAGATTGTTTGGCCAGTCAGGGTCCCTTGCAATTTCATGTGAACTTAAGGATTGGCTTTCCGATATTTGCAAATGTCATATCCAATTAAGGGTTAGTACCTAAAATATATAAAGAACTTATACAACTCAATACCCCAAAACAAATAACCCAATTAAAAAATGAGCAGAAGGTATAAACAGGCATTTCTCCAAAGAAGATATACAGATGGCCAACAAACACATGAAAATATATTCAACATCATTATCAGGCAAATAGAAATCAAAACTACAGCGAGATGCCACCTCACACCTGTCAGCATGGCTAAAATCAAC
Organism: Panthera pardus; assembly: GCF_024362965.1. NCBI lineage: Eukaryota > Metazoa > Chordata > Mammalia > Carnivora > Felidae > Panthera > Panthera pardus. The sequence continues at coordinate 21,594,626 of NW_026527002.1, forward strand.
ACAAGAAACAACAAGTGTTGGAGAGGACGTGGAGAAAAAGTAACCCTCATGCACTGTTGGTGGGAATGCCAACTGGTGCAGTCACTGAGGAAAACGGTGTGGTGGTTCCTCAAAAAGTTAGTAATAGAACTACCCTATGACTCAGCAGCTCCACTACTGGGTATTTACCCAAAGAATATTAAGATACTGATGCAAAGGGATATATGCACTCCTAGGTTTATAGCAGCATTATTTACAATAGCCAAGATGTGGTTTTAGCCCAAGTGTCTGTCCATCGATTGATGAATGGATAAGAAGAGGTGGTGTATATATACATGGAATATGACTCAGCCATAAAAAGAATGAAATCTTGCCATTTGCAACAGCATGGACGGAGCTACAGAGTATTATGCTAAGTGAAATAGGTCAGAGAAAGACAAATACCATATGATTTCACCCATATGTGGAATTTAAGAAACAAAACAAAGGAGCAAAGGGGAAAAAAAGACAGAGGCAAATCAAGAAACAGACTCTTCATTGTAGGGAATGCACTGATGGTTATCAGAGGGGAAGGAGGTGGGAAGGATGGGTTAAATAGGTGTCGGGGATTAAGGAGTGCACTTGTTGTAATGAGGACTGGGTGTTCTATGGAAGTGTTGAATCACTATATTGTACACCTGAAACTAACACTCTATGTTAACTGTACTGAAATTAAAATAACAACTTAAAAAAATACAAAAAATAAAAATAAAAAAGGATTGGCCTTTCCATTTCTGCACCAAAGTTCACTGGAATTTTTATGTAGATCACATTGAATTTGTAGATTACTTCATGTTGTACTGATAGCTTAACAGTATTAAGTCTTGTAGTCCATGGACACAGGATGTCTTTCCATTTATTTAGTTGTTCTTTAATTGCTTTATGCGATGTTTTATAGTTTTCAGCTTACACGTCTTTCTCCTTAGTTGAATTTATTCCTAGGTGTTTCACACTTTTAGACAATATTGTAAACGGAAAGCAGAAAAACAGGTTTCTTGATTCTCTTTTCAGAGTATTCATTGCTCGTGTACAGAAACACAACCGATGTTTGCGTGTTGATCTTGTGCCTTGCAACTTTGCTGAATTCACTTATTAGCTCTTGTAGCTTTTTGTGGATTCTTGTTGATTCTTTCATCTACATAGGTATAATAGAATCATGTAATCTACAAATAGAGATAGTGTTAATTCTTCTTCATTAATTTAAATGCTTTTTATGTGCTTTTCTTATCTAATTCCTCTAGCTAGAACTTTCAGTACAATGGTGCATAGCAGAGGTAAAAGTGGCAACTTTGTCCCTTCCTGATCTCAGGGGGAAACTCAGAAAGCTCGGTCTTTCATCATTAAATTTGAGGTTTGCTATGGATTCTTCATAAATGCCCTTCATGACATTGTGGTAGTTCCCTTCTTTTCTAGTTTTCTGAATGTTGTTGTGTTTTGTTTTGTTTTTATCATGAAAGGGTATTGGATTTTGTCAATGGCTTTTTCTGTGTTAATTGAGATGATCATGTGAATTTTTGCCCTTGATTCTTATACTGTAATGTATTACATTAATTGATTTGCTTATGTGAAAATCACTTTCCATTCCTAGGCATCTATTTTTAACACTTTTTTTTAAATGAAGACATATATAAAGTTCTGTAAGAACGTAAATGAAGTAGAATTGATTCTGCAGGTCAGAAAAGAAGGCATTGGGAGGGTGAAAGGGACGAGGAGGAAGATAAGCCAGCAAATGACAGATAGCAAATGACCTTGAATGATAAGGATGAAAGCCAAACTTACAAGCAGTCTTTTTCTAATCCCTGATAGATGAGAAGCCATATCCAATTTCCAAAGATCCACCTTCGCTTTCCTTATGTGTATAACGAATATATTATCTTGGTTTTGACTCTCGTTATTCTAATTTTTTATCATGCTCATATCATAAACCTTTCCAGTGGAGTTATGCAGTTTGCAGGCTATAAATTTTAATTGTCGCATAGCAGCCCATAGACAGGTAATCACAGTATGCATTTAGATTCGTCTTTCTTTTTCATTATTATTAGCATACTCTGATGAGAACAAAGTAGATTATTTATGAGACGCCTTCTAGATCTAACATGTTGTGGCTTTCTAAATCTATGAAATCTATGCCACTGGTTCCTTCTTAATTCTACAAAGTCCTAGTCCCTAATCCCGGGTCGTGAGGAAAACTCCCTATCAGGCAATTTCATTAAACATACCTTAATTCTTGTATGACTGAATTCATACTGTCTCTTGCTCTGTCCTTGCGGAGATGGAAAATAGTGAATTACCTGTTCCTAGTGCAAAGTTGTGTCTTTCTCAACTCACTCACACAAGTATCCATTATGCACATCTAAAACTGATTGGCTATTCCAGTCAGAGGAGGGAAACCATGGCAGGACACTTGTGAGAAAGTGCCACAGTCACAGCTTTTCGGGTTCTCCCCACCTCAGTTTTTCCCCTTCAGCTTTTTTTTTCTCTGATCTTCACAATGGCCACTTCCTGCCTCCATTGCAGGGCCCTCCCAGAGTGTGTAATCCTGTGAGCTAAAAATCCCAGGTGAGGGTAGATCTAGCCTCTTTTCAGCTCAGCACACATACATTCGACATTCTGCAAATCATCTTCATTAGAAGCTAAAGAGGAAAACAAGACCAAAAAGAAAAGATCTCTTTATAGATGAGTGCCTCTCTCTGGGTGGTTTTTGGCTAGCATTACTGGCCAGGTACGCAGAGCCCGGCCCCTTTCTTCACTCCCATACTATTTTAAGCACTCAGAACTGGGTATAACTCTGTGGTTCATCTACTGTCTCAAGTTAACACCCGAAGCTAAAGTAACCTTGTTGGTGAGCACCATTTTCCCACCAGCTTCCTTTCCATCTGGGAGAAGTATTTGGGGAGGCAATAGGATACGATTGGTTAAGGGATCAGATTCTGAGCTAGAGAGAACCAGGTTTAAACTCTGACTCTACCAGTTATTCCCCATGTGGCTCTCCGCAAGTTATTAAAGCTTTGCGAGCCTGTGTTTCTTTCTGTAAATTAAAAGAATAACATACTACTGATGGTCTAACGAGAAATTTAAAGGGGGCACCTGGGTGGCTCTGTTGGTTAAACATCTGGCTCTTGATTTCAGCTCAGGTCACAATGTCATGGTTCGAGAGTTCAAGCCTGGCTTTGGGCTCTGCACTGACAGTGTGGAGCCTGCTTGGGATTCTCTCTCTCTCTCTCTCTCTCTCTCTCTCTCTCTCTTCTCTCTCTCTCTCTCTGCTCCTTCCTGCCTCAAAATAAATAAATAAACTTAAAAAGAAGAATATTATCTGTAAAGTATACAGCACGAGATTTAGCATGTTGACGGTATTAATTCGTCTCTTTCGATTTTAAAGCTTTTGCCTTTTATTGTACTCATTCAAGTTTCCTTCCCGTCTGAGGGATCCTGAGAACCACCAGATCATGTACAGAGCTGGTGTGTTTCATGAGCAGCAGGAATTAGCATAACTCATAAAGCAGTAATGACTAATGATACCAGTGTCCTGGTTGTCCGTGATGACTATGCATCTCAGGTGGCTCCAGAGAATGGACTTTCCCAAATCGTCATCCTTTCACAACAGAAAAATGAGTTCAGCCAAAGAGTAGCAGGAACTATTTTCTGTTGCGAATAATGTATTAAATATTTACTGAGTACTCGCTTTTGTACCAGACAGATGGGGGTTATACTTTCATAAAGATACAAAATGAAAACCCGTGATTCCTGTTCTGAAGACATTTACAATCCAGTGACAGAAAAAAAAAAAAAGAAAAGCCTGCTCATGTAGAACCCAGGCAAGGGCATAGTTTACTGACTTTGTGTCTCTGTAGTCAAATCGTCCTTGTCTCTCTTTAAGCTTTTAGTTGTTGGTGTTCCCCCCTTCGAATCTGAATCCCTACAACAGGACCAAATTTGATAAGAACCCCCTTAGGCCAAAGGGCAGTGTTCCCAAATGAATGGCATGGTTTCTAAATTCTGTACTCTTTTAAACTCGCCCTTTTAAACTTTCATGATATACGATGACTCACGATGACTTTGCTGTTCACTGTCTGGCCCAAGTTAGAAACCCTGTAGTCAACGTTAATTTCTTCCTGTCTCTCCCCACCCACATCCAGTGTATAAACCAGTCAATTTGATTCTAGCAGTAAAGTGTCTCTAGAATGCACCCCTTGGGTCCCCACCTCCACTCTCAACCTGGGATCTCTGTCTGTCTTGCATGTCCTGTCTAGTTCCTACTTCCTTCAGTCCATCCCACACACAACCAGCCAGTGAGGCTTCTAAAAACCTTCTAAAAACCTAGGCTCAGATGAATCACTTCTCAAAGTATGAAAAAGGCATAAAGGTGTGAGTCTAAGGTACCAACAGTATTTCTGAGAAGTCGTGGAGAAAGGTAATGAGTGCCGCAGGACAGTGGTGGGAAAACATCCTACCGAAAAGAGGGAAAAACTTGCTACATTCTTGAAACAATAGACGGCATTTTGGTATTTCCCAGGCTTCTAGGCATTTAAAAAAAGTCATCATTTTTTTTTTCTGAAGATTCTTTTAGTTGCATGTGATGTTTTCCAACTATAATCTTTATTTGGGTCAAATCAAACATGATCGTAGAATGCTTACTAAAAGTTCTGACAAATCTCGTTTTATCATTTTTTAATACTAGTGAATATCTGCCTTTAGAAGGAAATAGCTTAAATACCACAACTGCTGTGCTTATTTGATTTCTCTAGCATACTGAAGAAGCCTTTTTGTACACTGGTGAGATGAGTACTTATAATAGAAATGGAGGGTCTGTAAGTCTGTAGTGAAGTTTATGGTCAACACTCGAATCACATAGAAACAGCACAGTTCTGTGTAATAAGTCAAAGGACACCTGAGGGGCTTGAGCTCATCTCAGACGCTTAGAAGCAGGTTGACTTTGTCCATCTGCTCAGGCTTTAAGCCTCCGTATTTGTAACACACACTGCGGGCGTCCGAATCGATGCTGTTCAAAAGGCCCATAAGAAAGAGAACATTTTAGCAATGTAAAGGACTTAAGGCTCCATCTAGCTCAGGTGGCTCGTTTTCGGTGAGAAACTGAAGCTGGAAAAGCAAGTGATTGCCCAGGGCCACCCAACAAGTCAGGTCCTCAGAACAGTCTACTTGTCACCCCAGGCAGACTCCCCAGTGCTTGGCTGGGGCGCATCGAAAGCAGCTGCAGAAAATAGCTGTCATAGTGCCAAATTCTTATCTGCTGGTGTCCTTCAGATTGGGTGGGCTGCATGCCAAGGGGAAACTCAGAGTCTATGAATTCTAATCCTGGACAGTTCTGGTCACAGGGTCTTAAATTTCCCTCCAGAGCAGAAGTTCTGGGACAGATCACAGGGGAATGAAAAGCATGAATGCATCCTGTGGACGCATCTGAATCAGTGCATGCTGTGGGTGCTAGTTTTAACCCCGACTTCTTATTGTGGCCATATCATCAATCTACACATCTTCCATCCAGCTGTCCTGACCACGCGGATACATATTTTACCAATCTATTCTCACACTCCAATAGGAGCTAGATGTATGGCTTGTCGTTTACATCAGTACCTTGAAGATTTAAAAATTCTGAGCTTGCCCAACTTTAGAAGACAACTGAAACAGAATCGTAGGTAAAGGCTCAGATTTAAGGAAGAGGAAGGGACTCTGCATCATCAGGGCTATGTTCCCACCTTCTCAAAGCATGCCAAGGGGACACGCAGATCACCTCAATGTGATGCCCATGTGGATGCTGATACTAACAGACCAGCATTTGTTGGCTAATTACTATGCCAGGCCCTGGGCTAAGCGTTTGACATCCACCATCACCTATAATCTTTACCAGCCCATCAGGTAGGTTCTATTATATCTTCATTCTACAAGTGAGGAAGCTGAGTCTCAGTGATTTTAAGTCATTTATGAAAGTCCACGCTCGTGACCACCATACTAGACATTAGCCCCGGTCGCCAGACTGGTGTCACTTACGCTTTCTTTCTGGTAAGCCCTAGTCTTGTCTTGACCAGTGCCCACCTCACCTGTCAGCATCGTGGGAAACCTTCTATGCCTCTCCAAGGAGGTGTATTTTGTGCCCCTCTGCCCAGAACACCACCTTCCGTCATAGCACTTGGCACATTGTATTTCAATTATTGCTGCATTTGTCCATTTCCTCCTTTAGAGCACTTTGAGGCAAGATGACTTCATTTTATCCAACACTGCTGGCTCATAGCGGATGATCAGTATGTTCCTTGGATAAATAGCTGAGGTGAAAATTTACCTGATAAGATGTTTTTGTTATTTATTGCTGAGGAACGACGACAACAACAACAGCAACAGCAAGCTAAATTTAGTAGCTTAAAACAACAAAAATGTTATCATCTCTCAAGATTCTGAGGGTCAGGAATTAGGACAGGGCCTAGTGAGGATGGCTCACCCTTGCTAGCTGTCCTCAGTAGCTTCTTCACTCTCCACTAAGACACCTCCACAGTTGGCTGTAATGGCTCCCCTGCGATCAGCCCAGCCATCTGGGGCCTCAGGCCTCACTGTCAGCTGGGATCCCAGTTCCCCTGAGCGTAGTCTCAGGGCTTTCCTCTCATGTGGTATCTTCTGGGTTATTGGACTTCTTACATGGAAGCTCAGAATCTCAAATAAGTAAAAACAGAAGCTTCTAGTCCTTAAGGCTTAGACCTGGACCCATCAGTCCTGCCAGTCACTTCTGCCACCTACCATTGGTTGGAACAAATCACTGGACGGGCAATACACACGCGTGTGGATAATGGAAGCCTGGTTCCTCAAAGGCCATCTTTGATATCTAAGTCCCTCTACTTCAGTAGAGGCAACTCCATCCCTGCCCATGTCTGCAAAGAAATGGATGGCTCGGAGGATGACTGAGTCAGGAAAGAGAATAGCTCAGCCTATGCCTTCACCACAATTTGAGGGAAAACTTGTAATTAAAGCACATAAAAGTTGGAGATTCCCAGGGAGGTTTGTGCACATAAACAGCCAGTGATCTAGGGGCAGGTAAGAGACACCTAAACCGTTCTTTTTAGAAAATTACATATAGCCGATGTCTAGCAATGCACGGGAATCAATATGTATTATAACTAGGATCTTTCCTCCCTGTACAGCTCTCTCTGTTCTCTGCATGTGTGGTTTAACCACCTTGTCCCCTCAAGCCCCTGATGCCTTGGCTTCCAACTCTTAGAGCACTGCCCTTTGTGATTTAGATGTTCCTTAATTGGATTTAGCTAGAAGAGTTTCTGTTATTTTTTTATTTTTTATTTTTTTTACATTTATTCATTTTTGAGAGACACAGAGAGACAGAGCGTGAATGGGGAAGGGAAGAGAGGGAGACACAGAATCTGAAGTAGGATCCAGGCTCTGAGCTGTCAGCACAGAGCGCCACGTGGGGTTTGAACTCACCAACGGTGAGATCATGACCTGAGCTGATGTCGGAGGCTTAACCGACTGAGCCACCCAGGTGCCCTGAGTTTCTGTTATTTTTGCACAATGATAGATAGTCCCTCCCTACTCCTTGGCTCTTGGAACAGTTTTCCTTAAGGATCATCCAAATCCCTTGGACCTCATGTGGCTGAGCTTTTTATTTTATGGGATCCTTTGCACTTGAAGAAGTTTGCTTCCAAAGCCTTTGAGTTTTTGTTATTGTGTGTTTGCTTGTTTTTGTTTCTCTTGTACTCAGGTTTTGCATGTCAAGGCATTTAGTTACTTCAGTGATGCGTCCTGTATAAGCTAGTCAATATCACAAATAAATATATTTGCCTGCCACTTGGCAAACTTACAGATAGAAAAAAAAAAAACCTCTTTGTTGAGGATCAGTGGAAATGATTCCCACATTTCCTTAAATAAATTTCTTCATCAGGACAACACAATGCTACGATTCTAACATAGCCCTCAGAGAATATTAATATATGGGCAAAAGAAATGGGATTTTGCAGTCACGAGTTTGGGGCATCACTTTCCCTCTCGGCTGAAAGCCAGATCCAGCCCTGTGACTAGAAAGGCTTAAAACACAAGGACCTAAAGAGCTGGGAATGGGGCAGAGAGTGGGAAACATTTCAGAAATCCTTCAGAAAGCAACCTATATGACACAGGCCCAGGCATCGGCCCTGCTCTGCTGATTTGCCTGGCAAGATTAAGGCAGTATTGCACAGGGAAAGTCTGCCCCATCTAAGTGTACAACTTACCTGCTCTAACAAATCTTTCTGATCCCGTGTTTGCTCCTATATCTAACCTAGACGTGGTCTACTTGTTCCTATCCTGCTAAGATTGCCTCACTGTCAAGAAAACATGGAATCCTATCTACGAAAAGGGCCTTAGGAATTACCTAGGTCAGTGGTTCCCAATTTTTTCTTGTCTCTGGTCTCCTCACATTTTTAAAAATTATTAAAGACCCTGAAAAGCTTTTGTTTATGTGGTTTGTATCTGCTGATATTTACTGGGTTTGGAATCAAAACTGAGAGAAAATTTTTTTCATTCATTTGAAAATAATGATAAGCTAATTACACGTAAACATGACAAACATATTTTTATAAGCTTATTTATTTGTTTTGAGAGACAGAGAGAGAGAGAGAGAGAGCAGGGGAGGGGCAGAGAGGGAGGGAGAGAGAGAATCCCAAGCAGGCTCTGTGCTGTCAGTGTGGAGCTGAACACCAGGCTCAAACTCACAAACATGAGACCTGAGCGGAGACCAAGAGCCGGATGCTTAACCAACAGCCGCCCAGTTTGTTATAGGCACCAATTTGTTATAGGTGCTCTGTAACAAACACATTTTTAATGAAAAATAACTATATCTTCCAACACATTTTCACGGGAAGAGTGGCATAGTGTTATATTTTTGCAGATGTCTTTAACATCTGACTTAAAAGAAGACGGCTGATTCCCATTTCTGCCTTCTACATGATTCAGCTGTGATACACTGTCTTGGTCAAAGTATATGAAGCCTCACACAGATACGTAGTTGTAAAGAGAAGACGTATATTAATGGTCATTTCAGGTTAATGTGGATATTCTTTGACACCACACCAAGACTCCACCAGTGTAGTTTCTGAAAGGGGGGATGCTGTGTGAAATCTGAAGTCGTATCAATGAGCTTTTTGTATTCTATTGCATCAAATCCATTGGTCTACCTTGCACAACTACCTGAGTCTGTTTCTTACACCACTGGTGATTTTTGACGCTGAGTGTGAGCATCTTTATTTTTCAAGAGGAAACTAAAGAAAAATTTCTTCTTAGTGGCCAAAAAAGAAAGATCCATTAGTTTAGGAAAATTACATGTGGACTAAAACAAGCAAGGTGATAACAGTGGCAAAGGGATGATGGGAAATTTTTCAGATGAGGAATAAGGACACCTGAACTACTGTTAGAGGAAAGAAAATGAAGAATATAATTTTTTTTTAAATTAGCATTTATGGAGCATTTCTCAAGTGCCTTATAGAATTATCTCATTTAATCCATTTTCTGTGGGGTAAGATATATTGTTCTTGCCTCAGGAAGAGTGGCAAAGCACCCAAACAAGCAGAGCTACAAAATTGTGGGATTAGACTGGAACCAGCTACATTTAATACGGTGGTTTGCAATCTTTTAAAAATATTAAAAAAAAAAATCCAAAAAGCATATAAATCTTTTAACAAACTAGGAATGGTCAAAGACAAAAAAGCCTCTTGCTTCTTGCTCCCCACCCCTCCCCATTTCTACTGCTAATAGTAATAGTCAATACAAGATACCGTATTTTCACCAAACGGAAAGTCACTGCTTTTAACTGCTCCATGATCCTCTTTACCACAAGCAATGAAGGACCCCAAAGTTGGTCCATAACCTAGCTTGCTGATAATAGAACTAACAAGGGCTGAGATCATTGGAGATAACCACTACAGTAGTGCTAATTGTGTTTACACAATTACATGTGGATTTCAGGTTTCTGGCGACTTTCTAGACCTTCTTAGTGTCATAGACTCACCTTTCACTGTTGTGGGAGAGAGAAGAAAGATAATACAGAGGGCAGATGGAATATAAAAGGAGATTAATGGTGAGTGCAAACAAGTAACCAGTGGCATCGTGGGGGGCCGGGCGCATGGGGGTGGGGGGAACCGCCCTCAAGGGGTAAGCAGAACTGCCCAGTGAAAGGAAAGTAGCCAGGTTCTCTGTTATAAAGGGATGCAATCCATACATTCTAGTGAATTTTCCCAGAAGTTAGGTCTTTGGCAGTGAGAAGACAATTATTAAATTATCTATTTTTTGCTCTTCCAAACATAACTAAAATGACTTTCTCAGTTATTGTTTTTTCAAAATCAGTAGCCAAGCTATTTACCTATTGCCTATTAAAATAGGATGTGTATTAGTTCTTTTTATGGAGGGGAATATCTTTTAAAAAAACTTATTAAGCATTTATCAAACGTGGGGGGAAACTGTACCTATAAAAAAATCTCCTTTGTAAATTGCGATGGTCAATGTCACTATCTGTTGAAGGAGCCATCAGACTAAAGTGAAGTTGTAACTTGAAGTCCAGAGCAAAAGAATACTCACAAAATCAATTCAACATCCACAACCAAGAGAGACGCCTAGGTGTTTCAAGATTACAGTGCCGAAAGCATTTCTTTTAAAATATTCATCTTAGGAAGAGCCTGTGAAAGGGGATTTTTTGTTCTCTTTGATTGAGTCAGTATCACTAATAATAATGCTTTGGTCTCTCAAAAAGCCCCCTGAAGACTATTTTTCAATTTACTCATTTTTATTTGCTATTCAGTACTTTTTGCATTATAGTCCTTACAGCTTTTTCTCTCAACTCTTCTCACACAGCAGCAGAATCGAATTGAAATAATCCTTCAGAGAGACGTTCTTCTTTTTTTCTTAATCTTCTCCATAGCCAGCCTCAACTCCTATTTCTTCAACCCAAATTCCTAAAGGAAAATAAAGGAAAAAGAGAATAAGGAAGGCTTTGGGCTCCCTTTCTACTACTCAGAGTGCACAATGGTCATGGTCCATCAATAAAAGACTGTTCCAAGGTGCTCAAGACCTCTCCTACAGCCACTGTTGTCCAAGAAGCTTGAGCAATTGATACAGATTCACTGAGACTTACTAGAAATTGGTCTCTTTCCTTCTTCTTCTTTTTAAATAACATAATTCTTGGCATTGGACTTTTTAAAGAAACCGTGGAGCAAAAATAATTTTTTTTTTTAACGTTTATTTATTTTTGAGGTGGGGTGAGAGGGGCAGAGAGAGAGGGAGACAGAATCTGAAGCAGGCTCTAGGCTCTGAGTTGTCAGCACAGAGCCCAAAGCAGGGCTGGAACTTACAAATTTGAGATCATGACCCAAGCAGAAGTTGGACGCTTAACCAACGGAGCCCCCAAAAATAATTCTGAAGATTTTTTTTCTTCCCTGTAAAGTGGCAACAGAAATGAGTTTGCATGGTATGACAGTCTGGACACATGAATCAGTGAAGAAGGCCACTTCAGTGTGGGGAGTGGTGATAGAGGAAGGGCAGGAAATCTGTGAGTTTACCCCTGAACTGCCCAGAGAGAATATAATTATAGACACAAATATTTAAATTTTGTTTATGAAAATTTGCCCAAATATTTTGTTTATTCAAATGCTTCTTCTTTTCTGTATTTACTACAAACACACCCTTTCTTTCTTTCTTTTTCTTTTCTTTTTTTTTTTTTTTAACTTTTTCTGTTTCTGCTTTTGTGGGACACTTCTGTTTTATGGTTGTAATCCAGGCATTTTAAAGCTGGGCCACGAATATTAAAGACTGGAATCCTGAAATGCCCCACCTGTTTAAAGTGTCCCCTTTGCCAAAGCATGTCTCCCCACTTTTTTAAGGAGTCATTTAGGGTGCTGCTCACTGCTTATTAGAAGGGTTGTGTAAATATTTTCACATTTATTTCTGATGGCACTCTTCCTAGGTAGGCACTGTTATTATCACCATTTTGTAGGTGATAAAACGGAGGCTTAGAGGGGTTGCATATGGTCACTATTCTGTGGGTGGCAGAGCTTCAATTTCTACTTGGGTTCTGTGGACATTCAAGGTCACCTCAACAACATACCACACTGCCCCCTTCCCTTAAAACGGATCGAATGTGATGGAAACTTTGGAAAAGACACTAACAGCTGGCCTCCAGGAGACACCCCACCCCCAAGAAGCGGGCCACCCAGAACTTATCAGGGGGCCTAAGTGCCTTTAAACCACGATACTAGGGTTTCCCGTCACTAGTTAGCAAACCTGAGTTTGCTTTTACCAGAGAGCCCTAATGCCACAGAAACCAAGTAGTGTAATTCTGTGCCAACCTCTGGTGTTGTGACAGATTAGATCCTGAGGGCCAGGTCCCTCCCCCTGTGAATAAAGCCCAAGAAAATCGTCTCCGAAAGCGGTTATCCAGAGTTTTGGTTTAGTTTAGTTCAAAACAGGAAATCATGCTCCCCAGCTCCCTCTCACCTCCTAAACCCCAGCTGTATTTTCTCTTTCTGGTCAAGAAAACTGCCTTTCGATTTTATTAAATAACGAACATACTCCAAATCAGGTAGTTGTTTAGGTAGTTTTCTCCTTCACACTTTTCCAAATTTTCTAAATGTTCTACAACGAGAATGCAGCTTTAAAACAGACGAGCGTTAAAAAATAAATAAAATAGAATAAAATAAAATAAAATAAAAAGACTGGCGTTTGAAAAACCATATGATGGTATTCCAGGTTATTACTTCTTGAGAATATTGCAGTGAATATGAAAGACAATAACACGGAAAATGAGGTGGTGTACATTAAAAGCACTGTATAAACATTATTTAGGGGAAGAAAGAAAAGCTCTAACTGAAACACAGCTTGGCGCCTTGTATTATGGTTTTATTCTGCCAATTAGACCTGAGACCTACTCCCCACTCCAGTGTGTGGGCTGTAGGGGTTTAAGCTGGAGAAAGCATCCTGTGTGTATGTGTGTGTGTGTGTAAGTGTAAGAAGTGTACCTATATTACCCTGTTTGTACACCTTTCAAAGTGGCCCTGGCCCCAAAGACTCTTCTGGTGTAACGAGCCTCTGGTTCTTGTCTTCCAGTAACCTCGGCCTCCAGAAGAATCAAATCATAGAAAGTAATGAGAGTTCCATTTGGAAGCGCAGTAATTTAAATGTGATCACCACCCGTTCTGCAGAGAAAGAACCAATCCCAGCGCAGGGAGCCAAGAAAGCACCTTTAAATGAACTTCCGGACCAAACTAGGTAAAAGGCAACAAAGACCACATTCTGCCGCGCCCACGGCCACTCGGTTTTCACAACGCGTTTTATTATTCATAAAAAAATAAATTTATTTACATTTGCTAGTTGCTGTGGTAGTGCAGCCTCGAGACAGCGGCGCATTTCCCCTGAGCGGGGTCACTGGGTACGTACAGCCTCAGCGGACCACCCAGCGCACTCCTCCCGCGAGGCAGAGCCTGGACGGTGGGCCGGGGGAGGCGACCAGAGCCTGGAGGCGGCAGGCCCGCTGGGGATGGTCAGGGGCCGGAGGAGGGGTGCTGCAAGGAGGCGTGGGAGGAAGGACTGGACGGAGGCCTGAAGGGGACGCGAGCCTGGTGGGGTGCGGGGTGCGGGGTGCGGGAGTGGGAGGCTCTAGTTTAGACGGGAGGCGGGTGGAGACAGAAGCCTGGCTGGGAAGCAGCTGGAGCCTGGGGGGAGTGAAGGGCTTGACTGCAGCCCGGAGGCAGAAGCGCCGGGAGCGCCCCGGGCCAACCCGGGTCAGGTGGTCTGGGAAAGGGCGCCTCCGTCTTTCCCTAGGCGGAGCGGGCGTGCCCCTGCCTCCCGGAGGCTGGGGTCCCGTGGGGGTACAAACCTGGCCCAGGTGTGCCACTCCCCTCTCTTTGCAACTTAAAAACATGCCCCGATGTTGGTCTCGCGTGAAGACTGCTGTCTGTAAAGCCACTCATCCAGAGCACGTTCTAACCACTGCCTCACCGTAACAAGCTTGTGCTGGGCAGGGCCCCGCCATCGTATACGTCTATCTGGCTCAGTCGGGAAACTAACTCGTAGGCGGTTTGGCACGACAGCGCGGGGGTCACTCTACACTGCTAAAGCCCGAGGCTGGCTCTGGTTGCGCGTTGTAGAGACAGAAGGAAGGTCTTTGGAAAAGAAAACTGTCGTCGCCAGGATCCCCAGCAGCCGCAGCCCTTGGCGCCCTGCGATGACGGCCACACGGCCAGCCCTCAGGCTCTGTCCCCAACGCCCGCCTCACGTCCTGCTCACAGTTCGGGTGGGTGGGGGGTGTCGAGGAGGATTTAGCAGAGTCCGATGGCACTTTTCCCCATTCTCTGGGGGTTCTCATGCTCCCTTCTCTCCGTGGCCCCCAAACACACGCGCTTGAACAGTAACTCCAGCAAGTGACTTCGATCTAAGCGGTGGTCCCACATAATCTGTTGGCTGCGGAAACTTCTTTGGTGTCGGTGTCAGGTCGTCCTGAGACCACGAACGGCCATGTCTGTAAAGTCAAAAGAGAATCAGACATCGAAGGAAAAAAAAAAATACCGTCTCAAAGCGAAACCGCTCTCTTAAATGAACCCTGGAATACCCCTGGCTTTGAGTAGCTCAGATTTTATCCGTGTTCTGGGAATTTGGGTATCTTCTCTCCAAAGTGGGATTTTAATTTTACTGGATTTTGATTGCGTGAGACGTTAAGACTTCCGTCCACGCTTCCTCCTGGACTTTGCCCTCAAGATGATTTGGTGAAACTTGCAAAAGTTTGGGATTTTGTGTTTAATTCCCTTCCCCCAGGACGCGCGCGCGCGCGCACACACACACACACACACACACACACACACCCCATCATCAGCCCTCCACTCTAAGTAGGAACTGGAATAGGTTCTTTCTCAAGCCTGGAAAGTTGGCAGGTTAGAAAGGGACTTTCCAGACAAATCCCTTTTGGGGAAACCTCTGCTATTCTGCAAGAACTTTTTAACATCCAAAGGCTGATTAAATAGAGCTCGGCCTTCCCTCCTTCCTTTCAGTAAGTAGGGCTCCTTAAATGGAACCTGTCTGACTCTTAGATGGAAAAGCTTGGGCGACAGAGACTTGCCATTGAATCTGCAACCGGCTGGTGGACGCAGATGGCATCGAGATTCACCCCGGAAGTAGGATTTAAGCCAACTGCTGTCACAGGGCAAAGTACCAGGTACAAAGATCAGAATGAAGAAGCACTGAAGGGTGCACGGTTCTTCCCCAGGAAAACGGCCTGGCCCCTCCCTTGACTGGGAGAAACTAAACTGGACTCCTCACCACCCATTCCAGCACCCCCCCCCCTTTCGGGTTCTTGCCAGGGGGCTGACCCTGCCTGGCACGCGGGAGCTCCCTGAGCATTTCCCGGCCGCTCGCCCCGAGCCTCGCGTGCGGCGCCCCTACCAGGTTCACCGGGTGCACGTAGCCGTTCTCGTAGCGGTCCTCCTGCAGCAGCTGCCGCAGGTGCGCGATGTAACTGGAAGCCAGCCGGAGCGTGTCGAGCTTCGAAAGCTTAGTGTCTGGGGGCACCCAAGGCAGACTGGTCTTGAGCCTGGAGAAGGCTTTGCTCAGCACGCGCATCCGGGCGCGCTCGCGGGCGTTGGCGGCGTTGCGCTGCGACTGCTTGCAGTCGGCCGCCGAGCCCTTGGGCGGGAGGGGCTTCTTGCCGCCGCCGCCCCCAGCCACGCGCGGCCGTTTCCTCTTGCAGCCCTCCGCGCCGCCGGCCGCGCCCAGCGCGCACCGCTCTTCCTCGCCGTCGGGGTCTTCCTCCTCGGCCGAGGAGTTGTCACTGGGCGAGATGTAGCTGCGCTCGGCGCCGCGGAGGGGCGGCCTCTTGGAGGCGGGGACCGGGTACCCCCGCTGCAGCCCCCGCAGCTCCATCTCCTCGGGGTCGCTCACCGAGCCGGTGGACATCACCGCGTCCCCCACGCCCACGCGCGCCCGCCTTCCTGCCCCAGGCCAGCCTCGCGGTGTCGGCCTTCCGCTCCCTCTGGCGGAGGCGGGGGGCCAGGCAGCGTTCGGAGCGAAACTGGAGACCCGGGTAGGCAGCCCCGCCGGGGAGCGAGCCGTGCCGCGGACCCGGGAGAGCGCGGGCCGAGGAGTCCGCGCCCCCGCCCAGGCCCCGCGCGCACTAGCGCTAGCTGCGCCTTTTGACAGGACTATTTATTTGTACTCCTCGGGACAAACCACCCGGGCAAAGACGAGGGGGTTGGAAAGGGGAGCAAGAGGTGGGGCGGGGGCGTGGAAGGGGTGGGGACCGTTTTTCTGCGCTCAGGATCTGCTGTTGGGGGCAGGGAAGGGGAAGTCTCCGCTGAGCCGCGATTTGGGGCCCCGGGTCCGTGGGACCCTCAGATTGTCAGTGAGAGATGTGTGTCGGGCAAGTGAAGGAGGGGACCTTGTTCGTACCCACCCCACTTCCACGCCCAACTAGTCTTAGCGATGGCGGAGATTGCCAGACGCTTCAAAGAAAGCCCTAGGATCGCGACCTCTGCTTCTCTCCCGGACTTTTCAGCGGAACTGTTTCCCAGGTTCATAACGCATCATGTAGGACTGCCTATCCTGGGCTTGCCCGACCACAGCTTAAGAGCAAAGCAAGCAAACAACACTGACAACAGTTAACCTCTCCCTTTTCCGTCCTCCTTTTCCCCTAACGTGGCTTTATGATTTACAAAGCACTTTTAGTACATTGGTTCGGTTCGTTCCATTTTCAAACATCTGTGACTTAAACGTTATCTCCACTTTGCAGAACTTCAAGCTAAGCCACAGAGATAGAGATTTAAGTAAAGGACCCCCAATCACCGGGCTGGTAAGTAGAATACGGACGGAGATCCGTGTCTAGCATCCCCGGCCCCTCGGTCTTCAGTCGCTAACACGCCTCCCTCACCACACATCACAAGCCGTTATATCCACTGTTTTCCACTGTCTTGAGAATTTGATGCTTCGTTTTGTTTGTAATACCACAATGCATAAGGCAGAAGCTCTTGCCCCAACTCTTTGCGTTGTAGTCTAAGGAATCGATTCCTATTTTAGATTGTGTACTGAAGAGCACACTCCGACAGAACAGCGTCCAGAATTATGGTGTTCATTGCCAACCAAAAATAAGCCCTCTGCCCACTCCCCTCCCCCAAAGAAAACAAAACAAAACCGTGGCCTCATTATTTTCTAACTCAAAGGACCTTTGCAGTAGGTAGGTGCTCTTGGAATGGGTACTTCACTTTGGAAGGAGGCACCTATGGCCAGCTACTGAGTGCCTGCTGTGCGCCAGTCACTGGGCTGGGCGCCATACGACTGCCCACAGGAATTAAAAGAAAACAACAAAACAACAAAATGATTAAACCACTGCGAGGTTGGGGTATGGTAACTCCGTTTAGCAATGAGGAAACCTAGGCTTCAAACCGGAGTTAGGTGTTTACTTGTCCTTTCCCTGAAAGCTCACAGGCTCCCAAACGGAGCCAAGTGCGAGGAAAGAAATGTGCAGTCAGCCCAGGACAGAGTGGGCAGAAGCCATGGGGCCAGCCTCCCTCCACCAGCAACTCCGCAGAACAAATGCTCCCGGCTTCGTGCCTGAAGTGCCACAACAGGTGGCTGGCCTGGGCTGACTTCA
This sequence comes from Panthera pardus, assembly GCF_024362965.1. Lineage (NCBI taxonomy): Eukaryota > Metazoa > Chordata > Mammalia > Carnivora > Felidae > Panthera > Panthera pardus. Next base: position 21,612,249 of record NW_026527002.1, read on the forward strand.
TCACTCAGGCATCATCCACCTTCGTATCCCAGGCCAGGCCTCCCTGGTGGGGGATGTTTCACACAAGCCCTCCTGGTCTCCCTCATTTGTAGAGGTTTTCTCCCTATACATTTTGTCATTTTGTTAAGGGATGGGGCAGGAGCTCCTCTGGGGATCATTTGAGTGAAAATATCGCTCATTTTCCGTTCTCTCTGGGCTGGGAAAAGGCAGAGAGTATCCACAGAATGTAGAGTTCTTCATAGGGGTGCTCGAACTTGAACTTGACTTTAGGTGCCACAGGCCAAGGAGGGAAGAAAAAGTGAGAAGGGGGAGCGAAGGATGTAAAAAGGAGATCGTAAGCTAGATTTCTGCATCACCTATTGGTGACTTGAACCTATCAGTATAAATACATAGTCTCACACATTAGAGGCAGGCATATAGGTTTTAAAAATCTGGATTGTTTATACAGGTGCAGAACAAAGTCTTTCTTTAGAAAAGATTAATGGTGGGCAAAGTGCTAGTTTTTCTCTAAACAGTCGCAAAAATCTGTACCCAGTCTCAAAGCTAAGCAGGTCATGGCCAGTTTCTCTTGCTTGTAGGAACTGACTGACCCCAAATGTTTCTGCTTATTTTTTTCATAGCTCTTTCCTTTCTGTTTCTCTTCTCTTCTTTGTGCCTCTTTATCTTTCCGTCTTTCCATTCTTTTTTCCTTCTTCTTTATCTCTGTTCCTTCTTCCCTCCCTTCCTGTGTTCTCTTTCAAGAAAGGCAGCTATTTTCATCTTCTTTCATTATTCCTTTCCCTCCCTTTCCTTCTAGTAATATTTTTCTTTTACTCTTTTTTTTTTCAAGTTGCAGACTCCCAATAAAGATCAGGAAGTGTATCTTCAAATGCATTTCATATTAGTGTGTAACTGCAGTTTGCTTTAAGCATGTTTGTAATATATGACGTCTGTCACCTCTTTACACTTTGAATATGCTTTTACTTTCCCTTCTCTCTCAATACAACAGCCCCATGAGCTGAACAGTGCAAGTATAATTATTCTTTTGAAGGTTCAGCTATTCTAATGTTTTGGCAAGTTGTACACTGCAAATGAATCGTAAAGACTTTATTTTTGTATTTTAAAAAAAGCATATTGAAAATAATTCCTATCTGCCCCTGCTTTGCAACATGTTTTCTTTAATTTTTTTTTAAAGTTTATTTATTTATTTTCAGAGACACAGAGAGAGTGCAAGTGGGGGAGGGGCAGGGAGAGAGGGAGAATCTGCTGCAGGCTCAGCACAGAGCATCACCTGGGGCTGGAACTCATGAACCATGAGATCATGATCTCAGCTGAAATCAAGTCCAGTGCTTTTCCAACTGAGCCACCCAGGCACCCTGCTTTGCAACCTTTTAGATTTGTGGCCTGAATATACAGATATTTATGGTATATATTAATCGTCTTGAAATTCTTTAAGATGTCCTTTTTAAGTAGGCAAGGGAGGCTGGGTGGGCTAAAAGTTACATTATAAAACAAACATTAATACATTTAATAATGTTTTCTAATCCTGGTTTTCCTGCTTATTGGCTGTATGACCTTTGGCAATTTCCTTTTTCTGAGGCCCAGTTTCCTGATCTATAAAATGAACTATCTGTCTCATAAGGGAGAGGAAGGGTATGAGCAAATGCCTGGGCCAGAGCCTGATACATGGAAGAAGTTCAATAAATGCGAGTTATTTTCATCACTATTAATTGCTTTGTCCAATGTCATATAGCTAATAAGTATCAGGTCAGGAACTGACCCAGGTTTTGTACTCCAGGACTTGTTCTGGGTTTTCGATGGCCCCAGGATGCCATTTGCTTTAACTGCAAGCTTCTAGGGTTTGAAGTACATGATCCCATTTCCCATAGATCTTGTAGGAGACCTCACTGAGGGAAAATGGATGGGCCTACATTTCTTTCTCCAGGTTCTCTTGCCGTAAAGTCACAGCACTTCTCCAATCCTCACTCTCCTTATTTAAAAACTGGAATAACATTCCTAAATCAGAGTTATTGAAAGGTTTACATGAAATTGTGGTGTATGTGAAAGCACACTCAGATGTAACACGGAAAAGGCACTTAATATATTAAAATATTTTTAAATGCAATATTTAAATATTTTAAATGGTTTAAAACATTAAAAATATCTAGGGGTGCTTTGGTGGCTCAGTTGGTTAAACATCTACCTCTTGGTTTTGGTTCAGGTCCCGAGCTCATGGTCTTAAGATTGAGCCCTGTATAAGACTCCCTGCTGAGCTTGGAACCTGCTTGAGATTCTCCCTCTCCCTCTCTCCCTCCCTCTCTCTCTCGCTGCCCCTCTCCCACTCGTATGTACATGTGCATGAGCTCTCTCTCTCTCAAAATAAATATTTAAAAATGTATTAAAAATATCTAAAACTTAGGTTTTCTAAAAAGGTAGACCAAGGTAGGTTAATAATTAGAGACCACAGAAAATAGGCCATTTATGGCCACTGCCCCTTCTAACTCTGTTGGAAGACTAGATGCGAAAGTCTGAATTTGGGCTGGTCAGGTGGGTTTAGGGTTTTGGGAGAGGAGCGGTTGCATCTACGTTCTGGGAACACCAGGCCAAAACATTAGTAAGTAAATGCTTAAGAAATGATTGCTGTGACAATGCATTTGAATGGAAAGAGCCCTCCCTACTGACCTTCCTGGTGGTATCTTCCTAAAGTCTCCTGATATTCTGAGCCATCTGGATGGCTGAAGAAATTGCCATATCTTTGATCTACAAAAACAGAGTCTCCAATTGGCCAATATGGAAGCCACTAGCCACAGAAGGCTATTGAAGACTTGAGCTGTGGCTAGTCATGTACAGTAGAGTAAAACACACACCAGATATTGAAGACAAAATGAATAAGATCATGTAAAATACATCATGAATATGTTTCCAAAATTATGTCTAACAATGATGGCATTTTGGATATATTGGGTTGAAAAAAATGTGATTAAAATTATTTTCACTTGTTTCTTTTTGGTTTGATAATGCAGCTACTAAACATTTCGATTTATATATGCGGCTCAGATTATTTTCTTTTGGATAATGTAGGGATTAACTATGCTACTATAGATGGAGTGTATAAGGTTCACTGTGAGACCAACTCCCACCTACTCAGGACACACTCTCGTGGGAAAAAGCATGATCATTCGGGAAGCACACATGACATCACGTATCTTGTCCCTCATCCCTGTCATCTCCCCCCTGCACCTCACCACGCGTCCTCAACCTCACATAATCCACCTGACCCTAGAACATGCTGAGAGACACTCTGCCCTACTATGTAACGGAAGCCTTAGCCCTGGAGAAGCATTGAGCTTGATCCCCCCCAGGCATAACGGACACTCTGCAGACATCAGCCAGAGCTCCATGGCCCAGTTCATTAGGCTTTCAGTGCTTAAGGAGCAGGACACCTAGGCCAGCGAGGTAAAAGATCTGGGGAACGCTGTGCACGGGCCACATGGACTGCTAGTCACGTGGTGTGCTGGTCACACGGGGAGCAGGTCGGTTGGAGACACAGTTAGGCCAGCCTCACCCCAGGCCCTGTCTCTTCTTTCTTTGGCTACACGAAGCCACGTGCCCAGCTCTAGGTCCCCTGCAGCCTCCATCCCGGGTCGTCCAGGATGTCCCCTCCACCCCCACTCCCAGCCCAGGAAGGAAAGGGACTCCTGGCATTTGGGCGCCACCAAGGAAGCGGCCAAGCACCTGTGGGAACACTCGGAAAGGACAAGAGGAGTTCTCTGTCATCTACGACACAACCAGTCATCCACTGCTGGCTTCTTATCCAGAAGTTGTGCCAAGATTTTTGCTTCCTTGGAGCCCCAACAGGCCTCAGTGCGTAGACAGGCCAGTGCCTGGACACATCAGGTCTGCGGAGGCTCGAGGGCGAAAAAGTCTGAGTATGTTTCAGAGACCTGATTTTCTCTGCCATCAAGAGGGAAGGAAAAAATCTTCACTGACTGTCTTGACAAGTAAAAATGCAGGTGGCTTTGGGAAAAGATTTTTTTTAAAGCAGTATCTGCGGATTGAAACCGTAAACTCTCCTGCCCCTGGCATGCTGTGTATCTCCTGAAAATGACTTTGACTGCTCCACTAGCAGAGTGAAGCACACCAGCTCTCAGGGAGAAAAAGCCCTGCGGTGAAGGCCTCCGAAGGAGGCCTGTTTGAAGAATCTCTGGACCTCATTGATTTGGGGGCATTCTGAAGGGTGAGCTAGTCTGAGTGCAGTCTTATTTTTTAAAGAATCTCTTGGGGCGCCTGGGTGGGTCAGTCAGTGAAGCGTCCGACTTCGGCTCAGGTCATGATCTCACCGTTCGTGGGTTTGAGCCCCGCGTCGGGCTCTGTGCTGACAGCTCGGAGCCTGGAGCCTGCTTCGGATTCTGTGTCTCCCTCCCTCTCTGATCCTCCCCTGCTCATGCTCTGTCTGTCTGTCTCTCTCAAAAAATAAACATTAAAAAAAATTTTTTTAATCTCTTGAGACAGACTTCCACTTTTGGGCAGAAGCTAAGAAACTTCTGTGCCAGGAGATTTTTAGTGTTTATCGGCAGTACTTGGAAGTGTGAAAATATTTCATTATCAAAACACCCCTTGAAATGTAGCACACTGCTCTGGTCTCCAATATGCGGTCCCAAGCCTTGTTAATTGTGGAGTTAACCTGGGAGAGAATGACATCCTGCCATGTGGCTCCTCCCGGAAAGAGCCCCCTTTGCTGTGGACTTTAGAAGATTTCTGCATTTGTCAGCTGAATGGTCTTGGGACACTTGCTCACCTTCATGGACTTGTTTCTCTGTGGATAGCCCACCTCCCAGAGACTTCCCAGCGTTCAGGCACCCCTGGACAATGTAGGGCATTGCACAAGGTTAGTTCTTATGTTATTGTCTCCATCCTCTCTCCTAGGGTCCCATTCTTTTTGTACCCCCTGGAGCAAAAGAGTCATTCCCCTGCTGAGAGTTGCTTTCATTTTAGCAGCCGTCCAATCCTCCACGACCCCCGCCCCACCCAGTGCCTCATCCCCTACGGAACACCCAAGTGAAAACTAAATGCCTCCTGGCGCCAGAAGGAAGTTCTCATGTAATAGATACTTTGTGGTGTCAGAGAGCAGGGATTCTGTGCACTTTGTCCACCAGGCCCTTAATCAGCTCTTCTATAAAAGAGGGGCCTGGCTTATTTACATGCAAACTTTGTTTCTCCAGCCCCAAGCCCCTCTGACCTCCAATTCTAAAATGAGCTCTCATAGATGATCAGAAAACAGGGAAGTGTTTTGGGAAATGTGCCCACTTTTTCTTGATTTCCCCCCCCCCCCCTTTGGCTTATCTGTGCGGCTCTGCCCAATTAGCAAGGAAAGTGAGCCAATTAACTTGCAGCGGGGGGAGAAAAATCCACTCTGTTACATTCCTCTTAAGGTCTGATTCTCAAGCAGAGCTCCTTGAGGATGTTGCAAACATCCTACCTAAGGAACCCTCACGCCTGGTTACATTGCCCTGCTCCCATCCCTTCTTAGACTGCCACATTCTGGCAGCTTCCTTTAGGGAAGAGAGGGGCAGAATTAAAAAACAAACACAACAACAAAAAAAACAACGAAAGACTTAACTGTAAACTCAATGAAGGCAGAGACTGTGTCTTGTTCATCTGGGTATCCTCAGTGGCTAGCAGCTTAAGAAGGCACTGCCGAAATATGTGGTGATTGAAAACATTCACAAACACATGAGCACAATCCGGCCTTCACCCATAATTAATGGAAGGTGCACACTCAACCCGTAATTTGCCCTTCATTTAACCAACTCAGTTTATTCCTATGTACTCTACCCTACTATCAATACTTACAGAGACCCAATTACATTTCTCACTAACTGAATGGACTTTTAAGAGTTATTTCCTGTTTTTAAATGTAGCTTATGTATCCGTCTACTTTTCGTATGATATACTTGCCACAGTCCCAGGGTTCATTCCTACTAGCGGAAGGATTACATTTATTATGAACATCCCAGCAGCAAGATCTCTTCTTATAAAAATGAACTCTAGCTTTAAATACCATTTGTAACTTTTTATTCCTGATTGAAAAAAAAAATCAGAATTTTTATAAAGTTGCAGAGGATCACAGACCTACAAAACCTCAGATTACTCTTTTTCTCATAGAATGAAGAGAGAATGGGACCCTTGAAAGTTTCATGGGTTAGCAGAGAAGGAGGACTCAGAAAGACAGGAATCTGTGAGGTGAGAGGAAAACCAAAAGTGAGTAGTGTCATTGAAAACAGGGGAGGAGTTTCAGGAAATCATGGGTGGGGACTTCCAGTTGAGATGCTATGGTAAGATCACATTTTGAAGCTTCCCTTGTGCTCCAAACACATGGTAATAAGAGTTAAGATGTAGAAATAGAAAACTAAAAAGACATAGTCATGTTCAAAAGCAAGAAAAAGTACCTCTGTGCACCAGGACTGGAACAGAAACAGAATGTTGAGTAGGGTTGAAGTTCCTGGTGGGTCCTCAGCGTCTCCTTCAGGCAGGAGTACTCCAGAATTGAGAACCTTTGCAGAGAAGAGGAGCCTAGCTGTCCCCTGTGAGGACGGAGACTCCCCTGGGTCACTCCTTAAATTAGGATGCTGGAACAAGGTGCTTGCAGCCGCTAAGGAAACACACAGAAGCAGGCCTAGCCAGTGTATTGGCTCTGCGACTGGGTCATTTTCAATTGTTTTAGTCTCTTAATTATGGGTCACATTTTTCTGCTTCTTCACATGCCTGGCAACTTTTGTTTGGGTGCCAGACATTATAAATGTTGTCTGTTGGGTTCTGGATATCTCTGTATTCCTGTAAATACTGTTGATCTTTGCTCTGGGATTCAGTTAAGTTACTTGGAAATGGTGTAATCCTTTTTGGTCTTCCTTTGGAGGTTGGTAGAAGGAATCAGAGCAGGGCTCATTTAGGGGAAATCATTCCCCTACCAAGGTACGAGTCCTATGAGCACTCAACCCAATGCCCTGTGAATTCTGAGATTTTCCAACCCAGCTGGAGCGGGTATTATTCCTGGCCCCGTGTGAGTACCTAGCACTGCTCCCTTTGATCTCTTTTGGTGGTTCTTCCTTCAGCCTCTGGTAGTTATTGATCAGCTGAACACCCCAGGGGGCCCTCTGCAGGTCTCTGAGTTCTGTCCCTGGGTAGCTCCCTTCTTTCTGGTACTCTGCTCTGTGAATTCTAACTGCCTTGTTCTCTGCAGTCTCTCAGCTCTGTTCTCTCCATTCAGGGAGTCTGCCTGGGTTCTCCCTTTCTGCTCCTTAGCTTGGAATGTTCTGGCATGGCAATAGCTGGAGAAACTATAGCGATTTTAGGGCTTGCATTATTTGTTTCCCTTCTCTTAGAGTCCACTAACCACTACCTCATGCCCCATGTTTTGAGAGTCTCTATTTCTTATATTTTGTTTGTTTTGTGGTTGTTTCAGGTGGAAAGGTAAGTCTTATCTATTTTGGCCACAAGTGCAAGTCTTTGGACTTCTACCTTAGTGGGAAACTAATTTTTCCTTTTTTTTTTTTTTTAAGGATGAGAGTTGCTTAAACATGGTTGTATTTTGATGAAGAGATTAAAGATATTAACAAATATGAGAAACAGAAAGGAATAGTGATGGGCTAACTTCTCAGAGGAGGTGGAAAGAATAGGGACAGGGGTTGGCTTTGAAAAACAAGAAATATACCTCTCTGCCTAAAATGAGATGAAAATAACGTGGGTTGCCAATGTAGATCAGCAGAGGTTTGTAACAGGAAGTTTGAGAGGTAAGCTCCCGATGGTCTCTGTTTTCTCAATAGAGTATAAATTCAGGTTACTGACTTCAGATAGGGGAGTAGGCATGAGGTATCCAGATTTTAAACCGTGAGAAATGTGAGAAGTAACCATTTTAGAGACTATAAGAAAGGTCTGATGAGGTGTAAGGAAAATTATTTGAAAGAAGTGTTAAGGGCTCTGATGAGGTTGACTGAATAGCATTTTCAGCCATTAACAACTGTGAAGTAATCTAGCATAGTGGCTGATACGTAGTGATTTTCAGTTAGAAATAGCTGAATCTTGGTAATAAGATTGCCTGTTTACATCCTTGGTAACAAGAACTGGCAAGAATGAGCCATTAGTGGGTGAGTTAGGTTTTGATGAGGTTAGAGAGGCAATTTAGGAACATGATGTCTAGGGGAGACACTCACAGAGATTTAGATGAAGCCTCTATAGTTGGAGACCCCTGATATGCAAGAGAAAGACAAAACGAAGGCATACTTACATATTACATATATATATATATATATATATATTTATATACGTATATATATACATGTATATATATATGTATAATTTTATTTGGGGGTTAAGTGAAGAGGGAAGGATTTGGAGAGAGGCGGTAACACTGTGTTGCACAAGACTTGAGGGTGCCATTGACATAGAGTACAATGTGAAAGAATCGGTATATTTCTTCTATTTTTTCCGTTGTGCTTTGTCTATATAAAAGACAAAAAATCTATAAATGCAGGCATACATGCATATATAAACACAAACTATTCTTCAAAATTTAGGTTGAGAGTATTAGCAGATTTCTCTCAATACGTCCCACAGCCACCTAGGTCACAGCAAATAGTGGGTATTTTACATCAATACTAAACCTCTGATTTCTTAATATTAGCCATAGGGTATGGACTGGCATGTGATGTATAATTTAATGGAGGGAAAAGGTGAAATAGATCAGATTATCTGTCCCGCCATGGACCTTATTTCCTTATTCTGCATACTAAATTTCAGTATCTCCTCACATTTTACAATAAACGTATTGAGGTTAACAGAGGCAAAGTCCCTTGCTGAGAATCATGGAGATAGTTGAAGGGGAATTCAGAGTCCCGGGATAGGAGTCTAGCACTCTTGTTACCATATCATGCCCATGATGGCTAATTTTATGTGTCAGTTTGGCTATGATACAATATCCAGATATTTGGCCAGACATTATTCTAGATGTTTTCATGAAGGTGTGTTGTTGTTGTTGTTTTTGTTGTTGTTGTTGTTTGTTTTTGGTGTTTTTTTTTTTAGATGAGCTTAGCATTTAAATCAGTAGACTTTGATTAAAACAGATTATCCGCTGTAATGTGAGTGGGCCTTATCCAATCGGTTGACTATCTTAATAGAAAAAGACTGACCTCCCCAGAGGAAGTGTAAATTCTGCCAGGAGACTGCCTTCAGACTTGAACTCAACTCCTTCCCTCCATCTCTAGCCTGCTGGTCTACCCTGTATCTACTGTTCTTGGACAAAGTATGCTAATCCTAGACAATTTAGTAAGCAGGATAATATGTAATGCTATGCACTCTGTGCTTAAATTGGGAAAATTAAAATTATGAAGGGATATTGAATCTCATAGTTCTTGAAATTTAGTCCTTATTTTCAATGTCATGGAAAAATTATTCTATCCAGGGAGGAAAATGTTCCAAGTAACTATAAAATATCAAAACATTGACTTTTCATATTTCTTTTAATATTATCATGCTACTTTGTCAAAAAATATAAATTTTAATTAGAAATTTTTCTTCATGTCGCTTGGATGGATATAGCCATCTTTCTTTTAATAGAATTATCATTTTTCAAATCACAAAATTCACCCTTTACAAATATGCAGTTCATTGGTTTTTAGTCTATTAACAGGTTGTACAACCATTATCATTATGTATTTCCCAGACATTTATGTCATCCCAAAATGAACTCCTATACCAATTAGCAGTCAGTCCATGCCTCTTGGAAACCACTAATGTTTCTGTTTCTCTTTTTTTTTTTTTTTATAGTTCTTTTTTTCAACGTTTTATTTATTTTTGGGACAGAGAGAGACAGAGCATGAACGGGGGAGGGACAGAGAGAGAGGGAGACACAGAATCGGAAACAGGCTCCAGGCTCTGAGCCATCAGCCCAGAGCCTGACGCGGGGCTCGAACTCACGGACCGTGAGATCGTGACCTGGCTGCAGTCGGACGCTTAACCGACTGCGCCACCCAGGCGCCCCTAATGTTTCTGTTTCTGTGTGTTTGTCTATTCTGGACACTATTACATAAATGGAATCATCTAATTGCATTTATAGGCCATTCATATTATAAGTCACAGACCTTTTGTGCCTGATTTACTTCACTAAATATGATGGGGTTTTTTTTTTCAAGGTTTACCCATGCTTTTCATGTAATAGCACTTCATTTTTATATGGCTAGATAATATTCCATTGTTTTTACATACCAAATTCTGTTTATCCATTCATCAATTGATGGATGTTTGGTTTGTTTCCACTTTGTGGCTATTGGGAATAATGATGTTATGAATATTTGTGTACGGTGTTTTGTAGAACATATGTTTTCAAGTTTCTTGGGTATATATCTAGGAATGGAAATGCTGAGTCATATAGTAAGCTTATATTTAACTTTTTGAGAGTCTATAAAAATATTTTCCAAGGCAGGTATACCATTTTATATTTACAGAAGCAATGTAGAAAGTTTCCAATTTCTCTCCATTCTCACCAGTACTTTTTATTGTTTTTCGTTTGTTTGTTTTGATTATAGTCCTCCTAGTGAGTATGAAGTGATGATGTTTCATTGTGCTTTGGTTTGCATTTTCCTAATACCTAGTGATGTTCAACATCTTTTTGTGTCCTTGTTGACCATTTGTGTATTTTCGGAGAAATGTCTATTCCAGTTCTTTGTCCATTTTTAAATTGGATTGTTTGTCTTCTTGTTGTTGAATTATAAGTATGCTTTATTTATTCTGGATAAATACATGATATGCAAATATTTTCTCCTGTTCTGTGAGTTGTCTTTTCGTGTGATTCTTTCCTTTAAAGCACAAGAGTTTTTGACTGTGACAAAGTCTAATTATCTGGTATTTTCTTTGATTGTTTAGGTTTTGGGTATTGTCTAGGAAATGATTGTCTAATCTATGGTCACAAAGATTCATTTCTGTGTCAGCAGTAATGTTCTCCCTTTAATTGCTGATTTTAGTAATTTGAGTGCCATATCTTCATTTTGGTCATTCTAGTTAAATGTTTAATTAAGTTGACTATTCTTTATTTCTTATTCTCAGTTTTATTTCTACAGTAATCATTGTTTTGTCCCTTTTGCTTATATTTGGTATGGTTTATTACTCTCTTTTCTAGTTTCTTAAGGTAGAAGGTTAGGTTATTGGTTTGAAGTCTTTTTTTTATTCTTTTTTAATATAGGCATTTATTATAAGCATGGTGGATAATTTTATATGTCAGTTTAGACTAAAGCGTGCTCAGATAGCTGGGAAAACATTTCTTCTGGATGTTTCTGGGAAGGTGTCTCCAGAAGATTAATATTTGAATCATTAGAGTGCATTAAAAAATACTGCCTTTACCAACGTAGACGGGTGTCATCCAATTCCTTGAGGATGTGAATGGAACAAAAAGGTGGAGTAAAGGCAAATTCACTCTCTCTGCTTGAGTTGAGGTATCTGTCTTCTGCCTTTGGACATCAGCTGGGCTATTTCTTAGGCCTTCAGACTCAATCTGAATCACACAACCAACTTTTCTGGTTCTCTAGCTTGCGGATGGCAGATGTGGGGACTTCGCAGCCTCCCTAATCTTATAAACCAATTCCTATAATAAATCTTCTCTTATATATATATACTGTTGATTTTGTTTCTCTGGAGAATCCTGACTAATACAACAGCTATAAATTTCCCTCAAGCACTGTTTGTGTTGTATTCCTTAAGTTTGGTTTGTTGTGTCTTTAGTTTTTTTCATAAGTATTTTTAATGTGTTGTATATATCACACCATACCTAAGTATAACATTTTCTTTTCAAAGTATTTTCTGATTTCCTTTGTGATTTCTTCTTTGACTCTTTTTTTTTTAAAGGAGTGTTGCTTACTTTCCACATATTTTTGAATTCCCAAATGTCCTTCTATTACTGGACAAATACTTTGTATTATTTCAATCCTTTTAAATTTATTGAGACTTCTTTCACGATGTAACATACATTCTATCCTGGGGAATGTTCCATGTGTACTTGAGAAGAATGTGTATTCCACTGCTGTTACATGCAGAGTTCTATAGATATCTGTAAGGGCTACATGGTTTATAGTATTGGTCAAGTATTCTGTGTCTTTGTTGACTTTCTTTCTAGTTCTGTCCATTACTGCAAATGAGGTATTGAAGTTCCAACTTCAATTATTGTTGAATTTGCTAATTATTCCTTTACTTCTCAGAAATTCTGTTTCGTGTATTTTGGGGCCCTGTTGTTAGGTTCTTCTGACTGCTCAAATATCCTGTTGAAACCCCTTTAGTGAACTTTTCATTAAGTTTGGATATTTTTCAATTCCAGAATATCTTTTGGGTTCTTTTTAGAATTTTTTTAGTCCTTAGACATGGTTTTCTTTTAAAAGCTCTTTGCACATATTTAAAATAGCTAATTTAGGGGCACCTGGGTGGCTCAGTTTGTTAAGCATCTGACTTCAGCTCAGGTCATGATCTCGCAGTTCGTGAGTTCGAGCCCTGCATCAGGCTCTGTGCTGACAGCTCAGATCCTGGAGCCTGCTTCAGATTCTGTGTCTCCCTCTCTCTCTGCCCCTCTCATACTTGCACTCTGTCTCTCTCCCTCTCAAAAATAAATAAACATTAAGAAAATAAAAATAAAATAAAATGGCTAATTTAAAGTACATGTATAGTAAATCCAGTGTCTGGACTTCCTTAGGGATAGTTTCCTATTGGTTGCTTTTCTCCTCCTCCTGAATGGGTCATACGTTTATTGTTTGTTTGCATGCCTCATGATTTCTTTGTAGATAACTGGATGTTCAAAATAACATAATGTGGCAATTCTGGAAATCAAATTCGTCCTCCTTCCCAGGGTTTGCTGTTGTGTGTTGTTGTTTCTGTTTAATGACTTTTCTGCATCAATTCTGTGAAGTCCGTACTCTATGTCAGGTGTGGCCACCGAAGTTTTTACTTGGTTAGCATAGTGGTCCACTAATGATTGGACAGAGGTTTCCTTAAATTTCTGAACTGCTAAATCTCTCAGTCTTCACTGAGGGGCTTTCTCTGTGTGTTGGGGCACTACTTCAATGCTTGGCCAAATAATTTACAATTTTGCCTTAGCCTTCACTTCCTGCTTGCACAGAACCTCAAGGTCAGCCAGAGGTGAGAGTTTAGGGCCTTTCAGGTCTTTCTTAATCATATGCACAGTTCTGGGAAGGTGCACAGACCTACCTGCGTTTGTGACTTTCTCAATCCCCAGGAGCATCTCAGAGCTTTTCAAAGCCTCTATGGAATTCTCATTCCCCAGAGTTTTCCTTTTAAATTTTTGATTAGCCTATTATTTCCCCCAACTGTTATTTACCTCTTTAGGCTGCTTCAAAGTTAAACAATTGCATATAATGGCTTCTGATAATGTGCCTGGGGAATAGATTTTTTTTGCACTGAATGAGCTCTGAGTCAGGTTAAATAAAGACATCTTTACAAGTAGGGTCTTCCAGGAACTAACAGGTCAAATAATGACAATTCTCTTGGAGTGAACTTTCATAGGAGTGCCATTTTCTATCTTCCAGTGGCTTCAAGGCTGCTGGGTTTCACTGTGATTTTGAGCTGTCCATTTTCAAGGCTACTGTGGCGTCAGAGAGGAGGTATGGGAATAGGGTAAGTTAAAATGCCACAAATCACACAGTCCTTTTCAAGATTCAGATGTTTTTCTTAAAAAAAAAAATACTACCCAGGTTGCTGGAAGCCTTTGGTTAATTTCTAGCATTCTGAAAATATTGATTCTGACAATTTTGGTGAGTTTTCTTATTGCTTTTATGGAGAAAAGACTTTTTGGAGGTCCTTAATCTGCCATTTTTGCTGACATCATCCCCTTTCCCACTGAATCTTGATATATATTATGTATGTCATTAGATCTAATCATAAGGGCAATAAATTAAGTGCCAATTCTCCTGTTCACCTGTAGGAAGGAGAATGTTAAGAGGTCCCCCATATGTTGAGGAATTCGTGTTCAGTCTTTTCTGAAGTTTTTAACTTCCCTTGATGCAAGAATCAGGCAGACCAGTGGAACCAAGGAACAGCTAGCTGCAGGGATTCGAAATGCTTGTTTAACACATTCTCATAGGTAAACACTCTCCTGTGCATTTGTGTTTTAGCCTCTTCATCTTCTGAATAGCTTGTCTGCGGTGAGACTTTCCCTGGCGGGGGCTGAAACATTCTCTTGAGAGAAGTGGGTGTAGGAACAGCTGCGACTCAAAGGCTTTCCCTTCAGATACGAGAGGAAAAGCTACTTAGAGGAAGAGGTGGGCTTAACTATTTGCATCTATGCTTATACAATTTGATATTCTCTGATACTTTTACAAAACAGTGTCTAGGTGAATAAAAATAAACAAAAAGTATTTAGCTTCTTTTATTCTTATCTCCCAGTTATGTTCACGTACAAGCATAAGTCTGTCGCTACTCCCGAGTGGTGGTGATTCTGGAAATCAGTAGTCATTCCAACTCTGGAAATGACAATAGTCATTTAACATGTATTCAATCAATACATTCTGTGATGAACCCAGTTAAATGAAGTTCACTCTTTCGGCAAAGACATGGTAAGCTTCTACTATGGACTAGGCATGTGATTACATTTGGCCATCATTCTCCAAGAATTCCAGAATTCTATTTCTTCTATATCTTGGTTGCAAACATGGACTATGGAATTGACTGTATTTTTACTGCCCCTTCTTTTAGTATAAACACAGCACAAAGTGATCCAATGTCACACAAAATATTCAAGATTGTTGTGTTTCCTCCTCTCACGCACAGACGTGCACACACACACACACACGTGTGCATGTACCCACACACAAAGCGAAATAGAAAAACTACCTATAAAACCAAGGGATGTTAAGTGAAAATAGTTTATTAACCTCATACCACTTCCTAGTATGAGACAAGGAATACTAGAGAACGGGTCATCAGTTAGTTCTTTTTTCCGCTGGTGTTGCTCAACATGCAGAGACATACTTCGATATTAATTTGAGACAATGAGATTGTGGGAAAATTTTCTTCTTGAAGGATTCCACCTCTACACCAAATATGTTCGGGGTACCATTTCCAAAGAGATCTCATTACTTTGTCTGGTTTAGTATTCGGACCGGCGAGATTGCCAAGGCTTTCCTGTTTACTGGCTGTCACCTTGTGTCCTCTCTGTCCACAAGCAGACACAGTTTGCATGTGGCTTGATACTCCCAGTTATGTGGGGGAGGGTGGGAACACTGACAGCTGCCAGAACGGCTGTGGTGGTGGACGGCTGGATGCAGGTGCATATGCTGCCTCAATTTGACAGGCTTTCAGGCTTGCATTATCTCTAGTGATATCCAATATCCTATCCAATAATGTCCTTAAAAACAACAGAAGCAGCACACTTAGCGTATTCACCAGGGCGTAGAGTTCCATAACGTTCACTCAGATCTGCACGGATAAAACATCTGCAATGTGTTATTTTTGTGATCTGCCTGGTCACAGTGTCACAGTAGCTTAGAAATTAAATCATGCACCTGACATTATGATACTTTGTTATCTGAACGATTTTCTTTTTGCCTACATCCTCTGTAGTACATAAGGATTCGACCTCTTAAGGTTTTATAACAGTTCCTTGCCAGAGTTGTACAAGGGATAGGTAGTCACTGCTGACCGAGTTATTCTTCTCGTGGAACGTTAGTGTGCCCCTGACTTTGAGATTCTGTTCCAGTGTCCGATCACTTCAGTTTAGTCCCCCTCTGCCACGAACTCACTAGACTGTGGTTGAGTCTCTTAACTTTCTAAATCTCTATTTTCTTGGCTGTAAATTAAAATGAATAATCCCTGCCTGGCAGTACCACAAGGCAGGCGGAAAATGCAATGATGAGGACTAATGTGCAAGTAGTTTGGAGATGGCTGTCAGAGGTAGACCAGAGCCAAAAATTACCTCTCCTCTCTGTCAGGTTCTCACCCATAAGAGAGGAATCACTAGCCAAACGGGGGTCCAAAGGATCATCATTTTAGGCAAAGAAGTTGCGAATAAAATTCTCGGCCCTGGGAAGTCGAGATTGGAAAATGTGGCTTAAACCTGAGGCCCAGATCGGGTTTCCTCTCACCCAACCCAAAGAAAAACCTCTGTATTTACAAAGAGAGCCCAGTCTGCTGTGCAGCCTTCCAGTCCCACTTACTTGAAGTTCAGAGACGGCTTCTGGAGGGCAGGAGGAACTGGAATGCAGAGAGAACGGCAAGCATCCCTACCGACTGGAGTAGGTTCTCCCAACACGGGCTAGTACTCAGAGACATGAAGCAGAATGGCTGGCACCAGAGTAGGAGAGGGAACTCACTGCCTTAGCACAGATCTGTCAAAGGGAACTAGATGCCGGGCCACAGGTGAGCACAGGCTCTAGTGGAAGCCAGGCTCCCACCAAACAGATTAGCACCTCTCCCCGCTGAGGGGGTGAACAAGCAAAGGGAGAAAGAGGTTGGGAGTGTTGGCATCGCCTCTCTCCAGAGTGAGGAAGAGACCGTACGTCTGCTCCTCTGTGGATTTATGACGGGGAACGAGAGTCTCTCCCTCTCATCCGACCATGGCAATGAGATGTGCACATGGCTTAGGGTTTGCTTTTATAGCGTTAGCCTCAGTGAAAAGTCTGAGGAAATTGTTTATATAAGGTACATTAGAGGCTACTTACACAGTCCCCTAATTTTACAGTAAGAAGGGGCCAAGAACAGGTTGGTGACCGGCTCAACTAGTTGATGGCAGTTGTCTAGTTCTTAGGAAGAAGATTAGATCCGGAAAACAGGGCACTCACCAGGGGAGGTGAGAGGACTTTGGTGAGAGGATGTGGGTTGCCATCGTGAGAGCAGCGGGGTACCCCGGGGAGCAAGGGAATGTGTTCTCATACAGGAGAGGGAAGAGGGAAATGGATGTGAAGGAGATGAAGGTCATAAGTTTGTTTAAAGCAATTTTATGCAAATGTTAAATTGTAGCTATAATGGAGATAACCAAGTTAAGCCATTAGCATGATTTTCATTATGTGAGGAAGGAATAAGTACTTCCTTCTCACTGCCCTTTGGAAGGTGCATTTTCTTCTCGGTAGTATTTATCCTTCAGTCCTTATGATGGAAAAAGTACGCAGGATTCCTCTGGGAAGTGGGATTCTCAGTCCACCTGGTAAAAGTGGGGCTGGCCTACTCCCAATGCTAATGGGCCGTGTGCCGACTTAGACCTGGGCAGTCAGAACATTTCCTTTCTCTACCTTGGGAACTGGTTCCAGGAAGGGCATGTGACCCAGTCCGGGCAAATGACAATCTTTTCCTGAACCTCTTACAAATGAAAATTCCCTTTGCTGGAGAGTTTGCAGCTGAGGTCGTGTAATATAAACAAAGAGTTACTGTTGACCATCTTGTCACCATGAGGAAGGAGTCGCTTTGAGAATGAAGGCAGCCCAGAGAAAAATGAAGCTGCAAGATGGGGAGAAACCTATGTTTTATTATATCTTTGAGCGTCTTAATCGGACATATCCAAGGACAACATCCCACTACAGTTTTCGGTTACATGGGCCAATACGTTCCATACATGCCTTTGTTTTGGTTTAAAGCACTTTAATTAAGATTTCCGTCACTTTAAGTCAAAAGAATCCTAATTCACTTTGTCTTTGGTACGTCTCAGAATGTTATATGAGGGCATCTTTTTTTCTCCTCTTCTTTCTTTTTCCTCTTTATTCATCCAGGTATATCTCAACCTGAATAATAAAGCAAAGAATCAAATCCTGTTTTTTAAAGGTCAGGAGAATGTTCCATTTTTCAACAATATTAGGCTATGTCTTTACCCAAGACTGTCTTCAGGTTCACAGCATGGTTATATCAGAACAGAAAGCTTTTTGTAGTTATTTACTGCTGCATCACCCACCACCCCAAAACTTTGTGCTTATAGCAACAATCATTGTATCATATTTGGTGATTTCGTCTGTCAGGAATTTGTCTAAGGATCAGCCAGGCGATTTTTCTTCTCCACATGGTATCGACTGGGGTCACTTGGAGATGTTCAACTGATGGCTGGCCTGGCTGAGACAGGCCAGGATGGCTTATGCCTGACATCTTGGTGAGGATGGCTGGAAAGCTGGGTTCAACTGGGGATCCTTCCCATTTAGCCTCAGGGCTTCTTCACATGTTCTTTCACGGTGGCTCAGGACTTCATGAGTGATTGTCCCAAGTGGTCCTGGGTGTCAGCTGCGAGACCTCTTGTAACCTAGACTCAAAAGTCAAAAGATGTCATTTTCACTTCATTCTGTTGGTCAAGCAAGTTACTCAGGCCAAACTAGCTTCAAGGAGGAAAGGAATTAGATAATTAAACTCCATCTTTCAGTGACAAAAGTCGCAAGTTGTCTGTTGCCATCTTTAATCTACCACAGGGTGGGGTAGCAGTGAGAAGAGCTTGAGCTTTGGGCTTGGACAAACCTGTCTAAGCAGAGTTTCATCATTCCCTAGCTGTGATTATGGAGATTACCTGTAAAATAGGGAATACTAAAACATCATGTTGAGAATCAAGTGAAACAATTTGTGTCAAGTGTCCCAGGACAGTGCTTGCTACCTAGTAGTCATTCAGTAGGTTGTATTTGGATTTCTTTAGAGAGATCTAAAGCCTTGATTATATGTTTTCTTTCTGCCACTTTGTGGAGGGGCTCATGAACTCTAGGGGCCTCTTCTTGGTTCCAGAGCTGACAATGTTGCAGATTGTTGCAGATACTATCAGTCTGCCTGGGGCCAGGATCATTTACTTCCCTAGAGGAATGGTGTCAGCAGAAGGTAACAAATTCATCATCTTTCTGCGGGACTGCAGTTCCTCTGCAGCATGGGCTTTCTCACCTCACTGTAGCCCTGGCCACAAGCTAGACTCAGATCAGGTCTGAGTACAGCTCAGCATGTGCTGACATTGAAGGGCATTAGAAAAGTCAGTTGAGGGGCCCCTGAGTGGCTCAGTCGGTTGAGCGTCTGACTTCGGCTCAGTTCACAATCTAATAGCTTGTGAGTTTGAGCCCCGAGTTGGGCTCTGTGCTGACAGCTCGGAGCCTGGAGCCTGCTTCGGATTCTGTGTCTTCCTCTCTGCCCCTCCCCTGCTCACGCTGTGTTTCTCTGTCTCTCGATAATGAATAAACATTTAAAAAAATAAAAAAAAAAAAGAAAGAAAAGAAAAGAAAAGCCAGTTGAGAGCTCAGCAGTTCATCTGTGTAGAAATCTCATCTGTGACATCTGGGATCCCCGTCAGCCTCAGAATTCCCTTGATATTGACGTCAGTGTTCTACATTCGTGAAGTCCCTTCATCTCGAGCCACCACCCCCCTCCTCTCTTTATGTCATCATAATCATAACAAATTGGCTGTACATGCTGGCTGTCTGGGAGGGAAATAAATTTTATGGTTCTAGTATAATGGGAAGAAAGGAGAGACACGCATAATGCTTGTACTTGGAATTACTAAACTCTGGGAGCCGTTATTATCATCCCCACAGCTGAGTCTGTGGGTTTGCATTTGGTATATAAATTCCTAAGGGCTACTGCTGAAAGTTATGTGTGGAAGGGTGTTACTGATGAATGAGGAGTCTTCTGTATGATAAAGCTTAATATTTTATTCGGTGTTTGCATAAAATTAGTGAAGTGTCATGAGTATATGGATGTTGCCATGATTTTTCAGTGGGTTGAGAAAAATAGTGCCTTTTAAATGAGGCTCCCCTTTAAAGTTTCGTAAAATAGCGATTTGATTATCATTGACTGTCTCAAGATATTTGTGTTGTCACTTCTTTAAGTCATCTCATGTTGCAACATTGAGGCAATCTGGAACGTGGGTTTGCAGTTTCTGTTCTGAGGAGCAGGCCAGCTGGGAGCCCCACACAGATAATATGCTCCGCTGCTGTGGGAAAATAGAAACCTCGCTCATCACTTAATGACCCCTATAGATTCAATAATTTTTTTAAGTATATTTTAAAATAGCGGTTATTGAAAAATCTCTATTTTTTAATAAGGATATTTCAACTCAAATATTTGAAAGAAAGATGATCAATTATTATATATTTTTTAAATTGATTGGAATGTCAACCAGGTCAACAATGGATTTTTTTTTTTTTTTTAGTATTTATTTATTTTTGAGAGAGAGAAACAGAGCACAAGAGGGGGAGGGGCAGAGAGAGAGGGAGACACAGAATCCAAAGCAGGCTCCATGCCGTGACATCTGGGGCTCGAACCCACCGACTGTGAGATCGTGACCTGAGCTGAGGTTGAAAGCTTAATTGACTGAGCCACCCAGGTGCCCCAACAATGGATTCTTAAACAAGGTATTATATATCTTATCTATCTTACTTTAAATTTTAAGGTCACATTAGCTAAGGATATAATTTTAAGAGGATATATATTGGGTTGAAAATTACAGTCAGCCAATGGTGTATTACCACATTATTTTTCTGACAATTCAGGCATTAAACTCAATTTATGGGAGGGAAAATAATCCGAGTTTTGTTCTTCCTCATTAAGTACTTCATTGATGCTATCAAGCCATTTGAGCTGTGTTTGCTCCAGTAAACTATGGACACAGCAAGACCTCTTTTATTCTCTTAAATGGATGTGTTCATTGGGTAATATTTGTGTAGTGGTTTGAATTCCTCAAAATATACACATTGTTCCCTAAATTCAATTGTATGTGCTAAATGTCTCATAAAACACACAAAATCATTTCCCACTATAATTACTTTAAAACAATACAATTTTTGAATATATAATGAGGCCTGTTAACTAGAATATCTACTTCCCTTTCACTTTAGCAGCATTCCCAAGACCTACCTATTGTCTCTGTCTGAGTACATTTTATCATATAGACAAAATAAGTATCTCTCCACTAGTGGAAAAGCAGTCATACTGAACCAATTAAAGCAAGCAAAGGAAAGAATTAGCCGAGAAAATCTGTGGTGCTTTACGGATGAGATGGCCTATACAATATCGTACCTCACATTATCATAACTCACAGACTTCTTACTTTCTTAATGAGTGACAATAGCAAATCTGGAAAACATCTGCCTTGGAAAAGAACACTAACTGCTCTCTGCTTAAAAAATGTTGCTCGGCTATGACCGTACAGCAGCCATGCGTATCATATTGTGGTATGAGATGTCTTGGTTGTGAGAAA
The DNA here is from genome assembly GCF_024362965.1 of Panthera pardus. NCBI lineage: Eukaryota > Metazoa > Chordata > Mammalia > Carnivora > Felidae > Panthera > Panthera pardus. The sequence goes on from NW_026527002.1 coordinate 21,633,415, forward strand.
TTAATATTTTCATGTTTGATTTCAAATGGTCTAGACCAGAATTCTGGCATAATTCAAATCGATGTAAAGCGATAGTTCGAATAAAGAACATGATTTACTATTAGCAAAACTTCAACACTGCTACCTAGTTCCCAGCGATCGTTATGACTTGGGGGAAGGAAACTTAGCAAACTTTTGTGATTTTGTGCCATCTAAACAGAAAGTCTGCCATATAAAAAGAAAATCTCAAAGTAACCTCTCATTTATATAGCTGACCATTTCAACTGGTAAACATCTTTTGGCTGCACAAGTAAAATATATTTTTTAAGAATCTCATTACCCCCCCATAAAAACCTCTGCCATCAGAATAAGTTTATGAACATTCCCACCTGTGTTTTCATCAGGGGCAAGAGTATCCTTCCTTTCTTCTCAGTACCAATTGATAAGTGTTTGGAAGATCAAAGAATAACACTTTTGGAAGAAGGAACAAGAAACAATTCTTTTGGAAGAAGGAACGAGAAACAATTAATTCTCGTATCAGTCTGTGTTTTGCATGACCTCCCGAATTTTTCCAAGTTATTGTCAAGTAGGTCTGCAACTTAAAAGTAACTGCTCATTTATTTTTATTCCTCCTTATAGTGAGAGGTAAGATCACAGTAGTAAACTGCTTTCACACTTTGGATACATGTTCTCATTGCACGAATACTACACCGTCAATTTGTAAACTGCTGCAGAATCATGGGAGTTTGGAAAAATGATAACTAATTCTTTTCTGGCTTAGAAGATAAATTCAGTCATGGAAAAGAATTCATTTTCAGACCATCTCAGATATGTGTCATCTTTTTTTTTCATTTCAATAGCAATGCATTATTACTACGAAGTGTGAAAAATTTCATTCAAGAGTGACTTTATCCAAGACATTATCTAATAGAACAGCTGGTACTCTTGTTCACATTGACCCTGAACCGTAGAAAAGTTCACAATTTTTGCAGACCTTTCACTTGCCCTTGTTATAAGGCAAAGCAGGGTCTAAGTTACTTGTATTATTTATTTAGCTCATAGTCTATTATTACATTTGATGACATCATACACAGGAACTGAAGACAGAGTTTTCCATGTGCCATTTGAGTCTTAAATTACATAGTTAATTTAATCTCATTTTTAACTACTGACAATACTCCCAAATTGTGCGGTTAACATTTTTAATATATCTGTGTACATATAAAAATACATGTATATGGTTTCAGGTAATTCTACTCTTGGTCCAAAAAGCAGATTTGAAGTTCTAATCTTGTTAGTTGCAGAAGACAAACCTAGCAGTGTAGAGAGAAGACTGAGTTGAGTTCGGTGGTAGCTTGTGAATATTTCTGACTCTAAACAGAATCATATACTATTTACAGTTGTCTTTTGGATGCAGGTGCATTGTGGGAAAGTAACCCACCACTGAAGTCACACAAATCCTTTGCTTCAAGTCTTTTAGTCACATAGTAAGAAATTAACAATGCTGTATTTGTTTTCTTTTTAATATTTCTCATATTTCTTATTCTCATTCTGTAGGAATGCATTCTAATCCAAGGACACATTCTCATGCATTCATTAATCCTTGTGCTCCAAAACGATTCACATGAAAATTCAAAATCAGATGGTTTCATGTGTTCCAACTTAGCTTTTGCTAAAACAGGGTCATCCTTGAACTTGTCATCTGCTGAGGTATTGAATTCCCTATTTGACTCAATTACATGATCTTAAGAATGTGGCCATTTGCCATTTCTGTCTCAACTCTGAACACATGTTTTTGCATCTAACTGTTCAGCTTTAGGAATCCCTCAATTATAAATGACCTACTGAAAAAAAAAAAGAGTAAATCATTTAAGGAGCTACCTAAGTAATACATAAAAATGCTTCTGTTTAAAGATAAAGTATTATTAATGTAATTTTCCGGTGATGACAAGTTTTAACTCTTTAATGTCTGAGTTTAATTTTAATTTAATTTAATACTACAATGTCTGAGTTACAAATAGTTTATAGAGTAAAATATTTCTTTCATTGTAAGAAGAATTTTTATGCATTTAATGAAGTTGTAATCAAGGCAATATTTTGAGAGAAAAGTAGTTGTCATTTTCTTCTAATTTAAAACAGTATCCTAATGTGGAATAATTTAATTGTAAAAAAATATTTTGATATGTATTTATTGTGTTACTCAGTTTTCTTTTTTTATTATTTTGAGAGAGACAGAAAGAGAGACAGAGAGAGAGAGAGACAGAGAGAGACAAAGAGAGGGGGAGAGACAGAGAGAATGAGTGGAGGAGGGGCAAAGAGAGAGAGAGAGAGAGAGAGAGAGAGAGAGAGATTGAGAATATTCCAAGCAGGCTCTGCACTGTCAGCACAGAGGCTGACATGGGGCTTGATATCACCAACAGTGAGATCATGACCTGAGCCAAAATCAAGAGTCGGACACAACCTACTGAGCCACTCAGGAGCCCCTACTCAGTTTTCCTCTAAAATGAAGTAGACTGATATTAGTTTCAGATATTTATAATTAAGTGATTGAATCAAATTAAACATGTATTTGTCTTCTCTGCTGGACTAAAAACTCTTGAGGGCACAGATTATGTCCTGTTCATTCCTCAGATGAATAGTTGACTAGGACAGAGTTTGGCGGATAGTAGGCACTCAATAATGTTGAACTGATCTGAATGAACCTTTATGTGGCCAGATGTAAACACCTATTGTATAACCCCTATTGAATACATATATATATATATATATATATATATATATATATATGATCTTGAACTAAAGAATCAAAGATAAGCTCATACTTTGCACTTATTTTAAATGTATATATATATAATTTTTTTGGCTTTTCAGATCACTTTCACATGGTTATATCATTTGAACCTTTTGGGGTGGCGGGCCTAAGAAATTAGTCCATTTTTCTTTTTTTCTTTTTTTTAAGTTTATTTTTGAGAGAGAGAGAGGAAGAGAGAATCCCAAGCAGGCTCCACACTGTCAGTGCAGAGCCTGACCCAGGGCTGGAACTCACGAACTGTGAAGATTGTGACCTAAGCCGAAATCAAGAGTCTGCAGCTTAACCTATTGAGCCACCAGGTGCCCCAGTCCATTTCTCTTGTTTGAAGTCATACTCCTGGTTAATTTCATAGCAGGAACTGGAAACCAGTTTTTGTTTTTGTTTTTGTTTTCCTTTTAAAAACTTGTAGTTTCTTTACCCTATTCTTACCCTTTTATGAGAAATATGCGAGGTGGGTCAAATTGCCTCTTTGCAAAAAAAAAAAAGGCTTGTTAATTCAGCTTGCAGAGGAAGAGTGTTGAACAAACTCTCACTCCTACCCACACAACAGGAAAAAAAAAAAAAGTTGAGAAGCTGGAAACTAATGACTTTTCTTGTACCCATGAGAGAATTGAGATTGCAGGGCAACAGCTCTCCTGAGATATGGGGAGAAACAAGCGCTTGCAAAGAAAGATGTTGTCAAAGTCCAAATAAGCCAAAAAGAAGACCCAACGAGGTATTTTTAATGAATTGCTAAAGGCTGAGTGGGAATGTAAAGTTCCTGGAGGCTGAAGACATGTGTGTATATAGGAAGTCTCACTCTTGAAGGATTTTCCTCTAGGAATTCACAGGGAAAGTTGGGGAGAAGCCCAAGAAAACATCCCCCGTGATACTGGCTGAAGCAGGGGAAAGAACAGAAGCTGCTACCGACTTGCAGCCAGACTCCTCTTCGCTATCATCTCCGAGGAACAAGATCCTTAACATGCAGGGAAAAGGGAACAAAAGTGTAGACAGAGGTCCTTGGGAGGGGGGTGGGACTCTGTGTCAGCCCATTATAACCTCTGGAGAAGGAGCAAGAATACTTGAGAATGTCCCAGATGCAAGACCACAATGGCTGCCTACATCTGAGGCTTCTTAAGAATGCCTTCTTCTGCCAGTCCTCCTTCTTCAACACAGTTGAGACTAGTGGCAACACAGTTAAGAGTGGAATACAGCTAGGAGAGCTGGAAGAGCCAAATTCTGTCTCTGTTGCGCAAAGGAGAATGCCAAAGCCCCTGGGAGATCCAAAGCCAGTAAGGAAGCAAGCTTCAAACCCAGACCACCTTCTGACTAGATTAAAATGAGCACCTACACTAACAATTCAGCGGAAGGAAAGGTGTGCTCATCTCCAAGCATAACAATTCTTTATCTCCACGTATATCGTCTTGTATAATAAGTCCAACTTTCAACAAAAAAACGTATGAGGCGTACAAAGAAGGAAGACAAACCACAGCTTAAAATGGCGAAGAAGTTAACAGAGCCAGACTCAGATGTGACCTACCTGTTGAAGCTATCAGATGGGGAATTTAAAATAGCTATGGTTAATATGTTAAAGGCTCTAGTGGAAAAGGTACACAACATGCATGGTCAGGTAGATAACGTTGAGCAGAGACCCGGAAACTAAAAAAGAATAATTCAGTAACAGAGATGAAGAATGCCTTCAACAAATCAAAAACATAGCTTTGACATAGCTGAGGAAAGAGCAAGTGAGCTTGAACATGTAGATCAATAGAAATTGCCCAAAGTGAAACACAAAGAGAAAAAAAAATGTAGAAAAATAGAACACAGCATCCAAAGCTGTGGGACAATATCAAGTGATACAACCCAGGCATAAATGGAAATGCCAGGAGAACAAAGAGAGAAGAGGGCATGAAAAATATTTGAAGAAATAATGAGTAAGAATTTTCCAAAAACCCAGCCCCGGTGAACATCATATTCAGACTTCTGAAAGCCAAAGACAGAAAACCTTAAAGGCAACTGGAGGAAAAAATGATACTACATCAGGGTAACAAGGATAGTAATTACAGTGGACCTCTCAGTAGAAACTCTGCAGACAAGAAGACGATGGAATAGTGTCTGTAAAGTGCTATAAAGGAGGAAAAAAACTGACTTAAAAATATATTTCAAAGGTGAAGCAGACACTTTTCTCAGACAAATAAAATGTCAAACAAACCTTTCAAATAACAAGTCTTTCTCAGACAAAGACAAAGAAAAATTAATGTAATTTAATAACCACAGATCTGCTCTATAAAGAATGTTAAAAGAAGTTCTTCAGATAGACGAGGTATGATATGATTAAAAAAATACTTGGATTTATGCAAAGAATGCAGAGTGGAGGTCAACGGAATATTTTTTTCTTATATTTAATTGCTCTACAAGCTAACTATTTAAAACAAAAAGTTGTATTAATGTGTTTATCCTAGTGAGAAAAGAGCAGTGCATGACAACAGTGGTACAAGGAGAGGAGAATTGGGGAATGTATCGTTACATTGTGTATGAAGTGGCATAATGTTATTTGCAGATAGACTCACAGACCATTAAAAAGTTAAATGTTAAAGAAGAGGTATCAGTCCTCTGTGGAGAAGACACTGAGGCCAGCTCCTGACTCACCACTTTTCCTTCTTGCTCAGGAAATCATGCTGCAGCCGTGGGGCAGCCATGGCTCTCAAGGATGCCGGAAAGACTGGTGGAATCGGAGGGAGGCAGTTCACGGAGTTAGAATCACCCAAACCATCCACGATGTAAAATCCCTGGAGGCGTGCACTGACTGGACCAGAGGTGCAAAGGGAAAGAACCTTCAAATGAAAGGACTGGCTGGGATGCCTACCAAGACTGAGAATCACCATGAGATAATTTGGTGGTGAAGGATCCAGATATGGCAGCATTTCTAGATGCAGGTCATTGACTTGCGCCGTCCTTCCAAGAATGATAACCACATTACTTCCATCGGCATTGAGCCGGGGGTAGAGATTGAAGTGATTATTGCAGATGCTTAAATCAACTATTTTAATAATTATCCACTGTTAAAAAAAAGAGGCATAAATAACTAAGAGGCATAAATAGCTATTAAAATGGAATAATGAAAATCTCACTAATTTAGAGAAGGCAGAAAGTGAACCAAATAAATAAATAAATAAGTAAAACAAGAAAAAATAGAGCATATAGAAAACAGCTAGCAAGATCATAGGTTTTAATCCAACCATCACAATAATCAGTTAAAAGGCAAAGATTGTTAGATTGGGTATAGAAGTAAGACTCAGTTACATGTTGCTACAGGAGACTTACTTTAAATATAGACGTAAACAGGTTAAAAGTAAAAGCATATACCATGCTAACAGTGTTACTCCTCTCTCCCACAAAACAAAACAAAAAAAAAAAAGAAAAAAAGAAAGAAAAGAAGGAAAGAAAAAAGAAAAAAAAAAACAAACCTGGAGTAGCTGTGTTAAATTTAGTCAAAGCAGACTTCAGAGCAAGAAACATTGTCGGATATAAAGTAGACCATTACGTAATGATAAAAGGATAAGCTCTCCGAATGCACCTAACAGTCCTGAAGGTGAACGTATGTAATAGCAGCGTTTCACAATACACGAGGCAAAAACTGGTGAATCTGAGAGGACATACAGACAAATCCATAATTATCACTGGGGACTGCAGCACTTTTTTTATACTTGCTCACAAAATAAATAGTCAAAAAATCAGTAAGGATATAAATGATCTGAACAGCACTATCAATCAACTTGACTTAAGTGGCATCACTACACCAAAGAACTTCAGAATACACGTTCTTGTTAAGTGCACATAGAACATTCACCAACATAGACCATATTCTGGGTCACAAAACAAATACATTTAAAAGAACAGACATGATACCAAGTGTGTTCTCAGATTATTACAGAATTATATTAGAAATCAAAAAAAGAAAGATATCTGGAAGATCTCTAAATATTTGGAAATTAAACAATGTATATTTCTAAATAATCCATGAGGCCAAAAGGAAGTAAGCCTCAGGGGAATTCTAAAATATTTTGAACCCTCAACAATAGGAAAGCAAGCAACCCAATTAAAACAGGACAAATGATCTTAACAGAGACCTCACCAAAGAAATAGACAGCTGCAAACAAGCACATGAAAGATACTCAACATCATTTGTAACTGGGAAATTTCACACCACTATCCACCTATTAGAGTGGAGATAATAATAATAATAATAATAACAATAATAAAATAAAATAAAATAAAAATCTGACAATGCTAATTGCTGGCAAGGATGTTTAACAACAGGAACTCTCATCGCTTGTGGAAATGAAAAATGATACAGCTACTTTAAAAGACAATTTGGCAATTTCCTACAAAGCTAAACATAGTCTTATCTTTCAATTCCAAAATCACACTCCTACATATTTATCCAATTGATTTTAAAACATGTCCACACAAAAGCTTACACATGAATGTTTGTAGCAGCTTTGCTTATAATTGCCCCACAAAAAGTCTTAAATGGATATTGGTAAGTGAAAGAAGCCACTTTGAAAAGGCTCTATATTGCATGATTACAATTATATGACATTCTGGAAAAGTCCAAAGTATAGAAACCATAAAATGATTAGTGTTTTCCAGGAGTTCAAGGGTAAGGAGAAAGGAATGAATGGTTGAAGCACTGGGAATTTTTAGGGCATCAAAATTATTCTGCATTCCACTGGGGATCTTGTGATAGATGTGAGACATTATGCATCTGTCAAATTCACAGAACTTTACGGCACAAAAAGTGAAGTTAAATGTACGCAAAGTTAGAAAAAAAAATCTTATAGGAGGTTGGGGGAACCCAGGATGGAATACAGAATGGGACAAGACAGTCCAACTGCTTTACAAATGTATGAAGGGGGAAAGGTGTGTAGGGGGGAAAGATACTGAACTATGTAATTTTGGAAATGAGTGGAATATGTAAGACTGTACTTGAGTTGATAAAGTTGTTGACCATAGGAGTGTAGTTTAATAATTCTGATACCACTATAATGTATCCTGGGATTAAACAACTAAGCAAATGGATGGCAATGGTGGGAGATAGGTTTTTCACTGCTGACAAAGGAGTTTAGAGACGAGCAAGAGGAATAGACTAAAATGATCCATGGGGTCTAATTTATATTAGAGTTGGGGACATCAGTATGAACTTACATTTAGCGTAGTGTAGATACAGATGGTGACGTATAGAAATGCACACATACAGCTTAGGATACACACACACATTTTCTTGCTCTGTTAGCTGAGGGCCTGAAACAATGAAAACCCTAGTAGCAACAAGTATAACTACCCAGATCTGGGCTTGTAAAATTGTTTTCTAGTAAAAGGAACAGGGCTTCTTAGAGAAATGGCTGATTCTAGGATTGGGCAGGAAATATAGAAGATGAGTCTGGAGCATCTTATAGTGGCATAAGCTAAAAAACATAAATAAAACCAACAATGATGGGATGTGTGAAAGAGACACAAAAGTCAACCAAAAGAGCTTCCAGTGGCCAGAACTAGAGCAAGTTGAGCAACAGAATAAATTGTATTGGATTATAACCCAAAACATAAAATGAATATTCATGAGTCACACTGATCAATGAATTAGTGAATAAGTGAAGAAATAAATGAGGTAGAATAGACAAATCCTCATACAGAAGAATTCTAAATAATGTATACAGGTATTCCACTCTCAAGGAGATGGTACATGACTTTCCACTCCTTAAGGGTGGACTTTGTAAACTTTGTAAACTTTCTTCCCAAATATACAGTATGGAGAGGGGAGAGAAGAGTAAAAGAGTGAGTCTTCTGTGGAGACACATCACAAACACTACCTCAGCCAGGTGACCAAGATTAATATCAACAATGATAAGTCATGTTCACACTATATACCCTTGAGAAGATGTAGTGAAATTTTTACTTTATCCTATGGTCTTCCTCCTCAGAACTTAGAGCGGCAATTAAACTGGAAACAGAAGAAGCTAAAGAAAATCAATGGAGCTTAAAGCTGATTCTTCGAAGAGATCCTAGAATTGATATGCTTCTAGTCAGGCTTAATCAAGAAAAAGAGAAGACAGAAATTACCAATATCAAGAAGAAAATAAGAGATATCATTAATGGTCCCACAGAATTTAAGGTATAATAAAGCAGATATGAACAACGTTAAGTTTCTGATTTTAACTATTTACATGTAATTAACCAATTCCTTGAAGACACATCAAATTCCTTAAAGAAACTATAAAAACTCACTCAAGAAGCACAGATAACCTGAATAATCTCATAACTATGAAAGAAATTGGATTTGTAGTTAAAAACCTTCCAAGAAAGAAAACTCCAGGCCCAAACAGTTTCCCTAACAAATTCTATCAAATATTCAAAGGAAGAAATAATACCAAATTCCTCAAAATGTCTTCCAGAAAACGGAAGAGGGACACTTACTAATTCATTCCACAAGACCAGCATTACTCTAACACCAAAACCAGAGAAAGAAACTACAGAACGGTATCTCATTAATATAGACCAGAATTCCTCAATAAAATATTTTTAAATTGCATCCAGCAATATATAAAAAGTATAATGTATCATGATTAAGAGAGGTTGGTTTAACATTGGATAACCAGTTAATATAATTTGATGCATTGACAGACTATAGAGAGAATACCATCTCAATAGAAGCAGCAAAAGCATTTAATAAATTTCTACGTTCTTCCATGATAACAGCATTTAGGAAACTAGGAATAGAAGGGAATTTCCTTGACCTGATAAAGGGCATCTACAAAACCAAAACAAACAAACAAACAAACCCAAACCAAAAAACAAATCTACTTGCTTGTATCATATTGAATGATGAGACATTAAATTTTTCCCCTAAGATCAAGAAAGGCAAGTATGTTTCATCACTCCTATTCAACCATGTATAATAAGGCAAGAAAAGAAATGTGGTACATAGAGGTTAGAAAAGAAAAAAATAAAACTGTCTCAGTTCATGGTCAATGTGTCTATGTAGAAAGCTCAGGGGTTTATACAGAAGTGCCTGGAACTAAATAACACAAGTTAGCAAGGTTGCAAGATGAAAACTCGATATAAAACAGTCAATTGTATTCCTCTTCATTAGCAATAAAAAGAAGGGGGGAAAACTATTGATTCAACAATTCAGGTGTTGATTCACACAACAATATGGATGACGCTTATTTGCATTTTGTCGGGTGAAAAAAGCCAGACTCCAAAGTCCAAATATTTCATGATTACAATTCTATGATACTCTGGGAAAGGGAAAATTACTAGAATTGAAAGCAAACCAGTGGTTGTCACAGTTTCAGGAGGGAATAGGGGTTGGTTACAAAGTGTAAAAAAATTAACTAAGATGTTGGGGGATCCTAGGATGGAATGAAGACAGATTATAACTGCATTTCAAATGCATGACATAACCTCACTGAAGGGGTTAGAGAAAAGGGAACTGACCTAAATTACTTTAGAAATGAGTGTTTGGATATTCTAAGGATAAAGACAATAAAGAACTGTACATAGAAATTATATTCTAGTTGGTAAATTAGAGCCTCATGGGGTTAGCAATTCTGAAACTAACTTACATTTATGTGAGGGTTAAGCAAATACGTGAATTAACTGTATTAATAAGAATCACATTTCTCACTGTCAGAGAAAGAAGTTCAACATAAGCAGGGGTGGGGAAGCTAACTCTGTTCCCTAAAAGGGCCTATAAGCCATGAGCATACCTAGTGCCCAGATCTTAGTTCTAAATACCATTTGGGGAGAAAAAAAAAGGAAGTGAGAAAATGACTGTTTCTATGGCTATATTATAAGGTTGATGATACAGTGTGATGACAACACTATTGACCTTTGTGGTATTCTCCCCCAAATCTATATTCACTGTCTGATCATGAGAAAACATCAGGCCAATACAGATTGAGGGTCAGTCTACTAAAATCCCTGACCAGCACTCTGCCCAAGTATCAAGGTCATGGAAAAAAAAAAAAAAGATTCAAACAGTCACAGATGGGGTGAGACTAGGGAGAATTGATGAATAAATGCATCTTGCTATACCAGATGGATCCTGGAACATAAAAGGGACTTTTAGTGGAAAAAACTGGTGAAATGTTTTGATAGATGTACTATACTTATGTAAAATGTTAACTTCAGGGGAGGCTGGGTGAAGAACATACAGAAACTTTCCATACTATCTTCGCAGCCTTCCTGTAAATCTATAACTATTTAACAGTAAAAAGTAAAAAGAAAGGCATGTTGTAAAAGGTTTTGATATAATAAGTGAGGCTATTTAATAGTTCTTTGATCTAAACAGAGAAACTTACAAATTAGCGTAGCCACAGACATTTATCTGAGGATAAGAGTCATAAGATAATTCTGGTGCAATATACTTTATGCTAGAAATACAAGTAGCTTTATCTATCTGACAACTGTTTAATATCTATTCTTTTTTTTTTTAATTTTTTTAATGTTTATTTAATTTTGAGAAGGACAGAGACAGAATGCGAGTGGGTTAGGGGCAGAGAGAGGGAGACACAGAATCTGAAACCAGCTCCAGGCCCCTAGCTGTCAGCACGGAGTCCAACGTGGGACTCGAACTCATGAGCTGTGAGATCATGACCTGAGCCTAAGTCGGCCGCTCAACCGACTGAGCCACCCAGGCGCCCCTTAATATCTATTCTTTTTATTCCTCCTAATAATGCAATCTCTATGGTTACACTATCCAATGAAACTCTGCAGTGATAGACATATTTTATATCTGTGCTGTCCAGTATGGTAGCCACTAGCCACATATGGCTGGTGTTCACATATTGTTCACGTGTTGAACACTTGACATGTGGCTAGTGTGACCGAGGAGCTGAAACTTTAATGTGATTTAACTTTAATTTAACTTTTAAGTAGCTACATGTTGCTAATGCCTATAGTATTTAACAACGCAGCTCTAGATAATAAGCCCCTTTAGACAGCAATTTGTCTTACTCAGTTTTTATCCCTTGTGGTGCAAGCAGGACTAGACATATAGGGTAAATAAAATGGAAGTAGCCAGTTTGGGGAGGTTCTGGTCTAGTGTGGTGGATGTTATCCTGCGTGCGCAGTAGAATCACAGGGAGAGGACTTTCAATGAAGTTTAATTTTGTGATCTCCACCCCAGAAAATTAAATCAGAATCACATTGGGAGTAGGGGGCAGTCAGGATCAGGGAGGAGATGTCCAGAGACAAGTATTTGTTTTAAAAGTTGCCACGTGATTCTAAGACAGCCAGTGTTGAGAAATGCTGTTTTCAGGAAAAAGAGAATATGTAACGCAATGGTATAAAATGAATTTAGATTCCTTACCTTTCTGTAGTGCTCAGACTTCCTCACGTTATCTAACACCATTGCAAAGTAAAATTATACTTTTAATTTTTTTAATGTTTATTTATTTTTGAGAGAGAGAGAGAGAGAGAGCGCTTGAGCAGGGGAGGGGCAGAGAGAGAGGCAGACACAGAATCTGAAGCAGGCTCCAGGTTCCCAGCTGTCAGCACAGAGCCCAGTGCAGGGCTTGAACCCATGAACTGCGAGATCATGACCTGAGCCGAAATCAGAAATTTAACCAACTGAGCCACCCTGGTGCCCCACAAGTAAAATTACATTTTAAGCATATAATTTTAAAAAATAAATGCCAAGTAGTACTTTAGGAAAAAGAGACATTCTATCATCCTTTAGGCTGGTGTAACTTATGAAAAAAATATGTCTCACTGGTTTAGGCCATATATATGTATATAGATAAAATTTATATATTTTACATAAATTATTTACATATTATATATATATATGTGTGTGTGTGTGTGTATATATATATATATATATATATATATATATATATATATATATATAATAAAGGAGAATAAGATACCTTGAACATGTATCTCTGCAGTTCAGAAAAACCAGATAGATAAATCACAAATTACAGGTACCAGAAGTCTAAATATTCCCAGTTTACTGTTTGTTGTAGTAGAAAGTGCTTAAAGAGAATCAGTGCTAGAATTTTTTTTTTTTTTTTTTTTTTTTGGTCTTTATAGTACCTAGAAATCTAGAGAGTAAGTAGATTTGTTACCTGGGCTCTAAATGGTAAATTAACAAATGAAATAAAAGGTTTGCACCAAGCCAGAGTAGAAGCCAGGAAGGTGACCACCATTATTCTCTCGCTCCCTGTGGATTTCTTCTTCAAATTCCTGGATCTCTGTCTTTAATTTGGTGTATAGGTTGGAAGATTATGTTTAAACCATTAGGGGATTTTAACTGGAGAAAGGTGAGAGCTGAGGGGTAATTGTTACTGGATGACAGTATAAGGTGCTATCAAACATTCAGCTTCAACTTGGATAATCATTTATCTTCTCTGCATCTAGAATGTCAGCCATAATCATAATCAATTATGTGTTCCTTTCCTGTTGACTTTTTCCCTTTTTTTTCTAATAGAGTAAGGGGGGGTTATTTTTGGTGGGGGGAGCACTGAGAGGCATAAAAACCCCATTAGTCACAGAGAATTATTTGTTGTATAGAATTACTTATTACTGATGGTGAACCGTTTTTATGGGCCATTTACAAGGATTGGGAAATGATTTACCTAGTGTAGTGGGAAGAACATGGACATTGTACAGACAGACCTGGTTTTGAATCTCAGCTCTGACTTACCACCTGTATAATCTTTGGCAGGTTTACCTCTGTGAGTCTCAGTTTCCTCTTCTGTGTAGTGGGGATAATACCAGTCTTAAAGATTAAATGAGCTGATATTATAAAATACATGACAGACACTTAATACATTCTCATTTCCTTCCTTTATGACACCTCGCACTTCTGTCTACAAGATCCTTCCCCTTGCTCCCTCTGGCTCCCAGGGGTCCCACACTGGTCCCCACTATGTCTATTCTGCAACCTTGCTTTCACCCACTCGTATTACCTCTCCTGTGGTCTTTCAGTTTCCTTTAGGTTTCAGCACACTATTGTTGCTACTCCTTTCACCCCACCCCTCTCCTCCTCCTCCTCCAATATGTATTGAGTACAGTGTTAAACCCTTTAGATGCGTGTCTGCCTAATTAATAGTAACATGATGAACTGTGTCCACTTAATCTTTATACCAGAGTTATCTCTATTTTACGGAGAAGGCAACTGAACCGGAGAGAGATGATTAGTAGGACACATAACTAGCCAATGTGACCCAGCCAGTCCATCCTCTTGGCTGGCTCCAGTTTGCCCACAGGTCCCAATAACAACCTCTTAGGACAGAACACAATACTGATCACAGTTGGGTCCCAGCCTTATCTCCTCATCACTATGCTCTAAGCTCCAGCCACACTCAGAGCTATTCCTTGGGTCCTCCCTTTCCTTGGGTTACTCCCTTTCCACATGCTATTCCCGCTGCCCTGTCCTTTTCTACCTAGTAAACTTTGGCTTCTGCTTTGTAGTCTGGCAAAGATGTCAGACCCTCTGAGGATCTCCCTGTGTGTTGCCAGGCCTCCAGTTTTCATAGCCTATTGCACACACCTGCAACCATAGTGCTTTTCATACTCTTTGGAAATTAATAATTCATTTGTCGCTTTCACTGTCTTCACTATTATCATCCCTGAACTGCTCTTGGGGAGAATTTTTGCCACCTAATTGGTGTTTAATAATGGGGTCTGGGTTCAACTGAAATTTCTGTTAAGATTAAATGATTTAGATAATTTTACATTCACATGCAGTTATTCAAAAATAATAGAGACCCTTGTACAGGCTGCTCATTTTTCTCCTATGGTAATGTAAAACAATAGTATAATATGAAAACCAAGATATTGTCATTGATAAAATTCACCAGTTTTATTCAGATTTTCCCAGTTTTACTTGAACTTGTGTGTGTGTGTGTGTGTGTGTGTGTGTGTGTGTGTGTGTTTATTAAGGTTACTTAAAAATTGTCACCTGTGTAGGTTAATGTATCCACTACCTCAGTCAGAATACTGAACAGTTCCAATGTCACGGTGCTTCATCCTATGCCCTTTTATGACCACATCTCGATCTTTCCACCCCTCCCCTATTTCCCACTGAATCCCTAGTCTCTGGCAACCATTTATCTGTCTTTACTGTCTAAAATTTTGTCCTTTCAAAATGTTAATAAATGGAATCATACAGTATGTATTATTTGGGGACTGGTTATTTTTAACTCACTGCAACGGCCTAAAGATTCATCCAAGTTACTGCTTATATTGCAGTGACTACATATACTTCATTCCTTTGTATTGCTCCGTAGTATTCCGCAGCACACGTATACTCCAGTTTGTTTAACCATTCGCCTTGGAAGGACATTTGGGCTGATTCCAGTTTGGGGTTATTAGGAATGAGGTTACTATGAATATTCACGTTTCGATTTTTAGGTTACCACAAATTTCAATTTCTCTGAGATAAATATCCAAGAGTGCAAATGCTGGGTCATAGGGTAATTACATGTCCAGTTTTATAAGAAACTGCCACGTTGTTTTCCAGAGTGGTTTATATCTTCTTCCCAGCACCTTATAGTTCCACCGGTAAGGCATAAGTGGTCCAATTTCTTTGTATCCCACCCATCCTTTGGTACTAGCATTAGTTTTTATTTTGGCCATTCTGATCTCTCTGTCTCTTCCCCGCTCCTTCTCTCCCTCTCTCTTTCCCTTCTTTCCTCCTCCACTCCTTTCTTTCCTTCATTCTGAGCCTTGCCCCTTATCGTGGGCAGTCTGCTACTGTAAGGGTGTTTTCCAGTACGTGCCCACTTCTCTCCTTGGATACTTTCTTGCCTCCTGTGCATAGCCAAGTAGCATTTATGGAGGGAAGGCAGGGGTCTTTAATTGTGGGACAGAGTGCTGACCACTCTTCCTGCTATGGTTTCCCTTTTTAGCACCCATGGCTCTTCCTTATTCCCAAGATTCGTTCTTCAGATACTGTTCTAGGAGACTTTCAATATGCTTTTCATGGACTAGCCTTTGCTTTGTTTAGCCAGATATCTGTTGTTTCCAGCCTAGGATTCTGAATGATACCACTTAGTCTTTAAAATGTAAATGGTGTTTGGGGTGCCTGGGTGGCTCAGTCGATTAAGCCTCCGACTTCAGCTCAGGTCATGATCTCACAGTTCATGGGTTCAAGCCCCGCGTCCAGCTCTGTGCTGAGCCTGGAGCCTTCTTTGGATTCCGTGTCTCCCTCTCTCTCTCTCTCTCTCTCTCTGCCCCTCCCCCACTCGTACTCTGCCTCTCTCTCTCAAAACGTGAATAAAACATTTAATAAATAAAAATAAATAAATAAATAAATAAATAAATAAAATGTAAATGGTGTTAATCATTAGTTATTCATAATGAACATCTAACATGTATTTCAGTGTCTATTCTTAGTGATATACAAACACATGGAACTGTGATATGGAACAGAGCTAAGTATAAAAGGAAAATTATGTAGGGCCAGAGGGAGAACAATTCTATTTACCTGGGTGGAGATGGGGAAAGGAAATCAAGAAAAACTTTGTAGAAGATACAGAATTTGAGTTAGGTCTTAAACAAATAACATTTGGGCAAATCATAATCCAAATTGAACAGCCATTTGCTGAATCTTGGTTTTGTGCTCATTGAAACAGACCACATAATATCTGCTGAATATCTTTTCTGCATTTTCACTACCTCTATATTTACCCATTCTATTTAGATAGAATATCTATTCTAAATAGGTAGATACAGATCCAGTGCTCTAATGCAATCTGATTACCTTAGATTGCTGTAAGTATATCCGTGTCTGCCCTGAAAGAGGGTGATGGCAATTGTACCCAAATGGTCAGGGGAAGAGAACGCAATCTGACATGTTACTACTAGGTTCTTTACAATATGATACCTAGAGGATGGGGCGGGGGTGGGGGGGGGGAGTTTGAAAATTTTTTTTTTTTTTTTAGTTTTTCCTAAAAACATACTGAGTTTTATCCACTTGAGAGCAAGACGGAGGTATCAGTTTTAAAAGTACACCTTCGAGTTTGCTAGCAGGAACTGCATCACTCCCAGAGCCCCTACCCACCTGTGCTGTGCTTCCGGGTGGTAAGGAGTGATAACAACGAAAGGAGCATGAGGTAACCATGTAAAGAACTTCTTCGTGTGTTACAGACATTGTTTATAATGTTTATTGTAACTCCTGAAGCCGGAGAATGGATTCCTACATGGAGGGTTATGACCTCACTGAATATTGTATTTCCCTTAGCTCTAGAAGCAATGGAATCTGTATCGAGTCATAAATTATATAAAATATATGAAAGTAACATCTGAGATAGTTAATAGATCAAAGAGAACAGATTTTAACTTATATGAAGAATTTAATTTGTGACACTGTTGAGCAATATGAATCACAAAATAATGATAAATCCTGGGAAACATACATTACCACCCACATTTTTTCATTATGACATATGTCATTCCCACAGAAGAGTATAAATAATATATATGCACACTTTAGAGAACAGTAAAATGAATCGCCATATTCCCAACACCCACTTTAAGAAATAGAATGTTCCCAATATATTTACAATCCTCATTTTCCCTGTTGGGTCCCTTCTTCAACCTGCCCCCCTGAAGGTTGTGGTTGTGAGCCTAAATTTTGTGTTTATCATTCTCCTGCATTTCCTTATGATTTTATTACATATGTATGCATCCACACACAACAATATATTTTTTTTAATGTTTATTCATTTTTGAGAGAGAGTGTGTGTGTGTGTGTGTGTTTGTGTGTGAGTAGGGGAGGGGCAGAGAGAGAGGGAGACACAGACAGAATCCCAAGCAGGCTCCAGGCTCTGAGCTGTCAGTACAGAGCCTGATGTGGAGCTCAAACTCATGAACCATGAGGTCATGGCCTAAGCTGGAGTCAGACACTTAACCGACTGAGCTACCCAGATCCCCCAACACAATAATATTTTTAAACTTTGCAAACTACTGAGGCATATATAAATGGAATCTGTTGTATGTGTTCCTCTCTGGCTTTTTTTTTAAGTGTTACATTGAACATTTAATCATGTTGATGCCCAAGCTGCCATTATTCCTGTTTATTGCTATGTAGTGTCTGTAATAGTGTCCCACAGATATTTTTATCCATTCGAATGTCACAAACATATATTTCAGGGCCTACTTGTTGTGGATGTAAGCATACAGAATGTGAAATAATTTAGAAATACTGTTTTTCCGTTATCGATGTGAGCTGAGCTAGAAGACGTTCTCTAGAATAGTATAAGTTGTTCTCTTCATTCCCTGAGTAATATATAAATTAGTTTTGCAAAATTTTTACAGAACAATACTTTGAGGGGTACCTGGTTTGAGCATCCAGCTCTTGATTTCGGCTCAGGTCATGATCTCATGGTTTGTGGGTTCAAGCCCCTCATTGGGCTCGGTGCTGACAGTGTGGAGCCTGCTTGGGATTCTCTCTCTCTCTCTCTCTCTCTCTCTCAAAATAAATAAATAAACTTCAAAAAATTTAAAATACTTTGATTTCAAGGGATGCTTTTTTTATGCTTTCTAGTCCATTCTCTTCTGTTCCATTTCACTTTATTTTTTTTATTTTTATAACATTTTTATTTATTATTTTTGAGAGAGAGAGACAGAGCATGAGGAGGGGAGGGGCAGAGAGAGAGAGAGAGAGAGAGAGAGAGAGAGAGACAAAATCCCAAGCAGGCTCCAGGCTCTGAGCTGTCAGCACAGAGCACAACGCGAGGCTGGAACCCACCAACTGTGAGATCATGACCTGAGCCCAAGTTGGATGCTTAACTGACTGAGCCACCCAGGTGCCCCTCCATTTCACTTTATTTTAAAAATTCTGGTTATGTCCCTTTATGTCGATCTCTAGAGCCACTAATGGGTCATAGCCCATCAGCCTCAGTTTTGAAAATACTGCACTGGCACTGGGAAAGGGGCTGCTGGATGGCAGAAAGTGCCCCAGCTTTACTGGACAGTGTCAGAGTGCTTTCCAATCACCTGGACTAAGTCACTTCCCCAACAGCAGCAGCACATGTGTTCCCTTTGTTCTAGAGCTTTGTTAACATTTGATATTGTCAGATTTTGGGCATTGTCTGGTTCACTACACTCCATGTTTTTAATAAAAGAAAATTGAACAGGAACCTAATTTTAAAGCTCACCACTGATAATGCAAATTAAGGTAAATCTACTCTGTCAGTAAAAATTACACATTCAGACGACATCAGAAGTTTCCATTTGTGGGCAATCTAGTGTGTGAGATTATTTTAGGAAAAAAAAAGTGATGTGTGCTAAGTGCATGCACTAAACAATGATCTCGAATCAGCTGTTCCCAAACTGACTCTCTTGGTGGCTCAAATTGTCCACATCGATAGTCAGTGATGAAACACATCAACCTACAGTTGCAAAAAATCTACTTGGGGTTTTAATCTGAGCCGACAGAAGTTTTAGCAATTCTAATAAGCAAGTGAAATGTGGTTTCTGGAGTGCGTGTCCACCACATATTGAAGGAATCCCTGCTGTTGTCTTTGTGCTCTTTCTGTTTAAGCGTGGACAACTCTATAATTCCTTGACTTGCCCACTGTCTTCGGTGAACGATAGGAAGACATTAGAATAATCTGCTTCTTTCACTCTTATTTCTAAATCCTTGACATAAATTTCTGGTGAACCTGTCACTCACTAGTGGTAAATTAGGGGCCTGGAGGCACAGTAACTTGTACTCGATGACTTGTGTCTCTAACCGGCCTGTGGAAGGTTCAAGGAGTGCAGAATCTCTAGATTTCCACGCACACAAACACAATCCTTCAGAGGCTTGCAGCATCCCTGCGCCCTCAGTCGTTGTTGAAGCAAATTAGCAAGACCAAGGAAGTCAGTTAAGTTATCTTCTTGCAGACAGGCAGCAAATTTATTTATGGCAAATTCTTTGGCCGCTTGCCAACATAAAACATGTTCACACAAAACCGGCTGGGGAGGGGAGGCGGAGAAAGGAAGACGGAGAAGCTGAACCCTGGCCCATAACATCATGAGGGCTTCCAAAGATGACAGTTTTCACAGGAGTTTTTAGAAGAGCTATGTGAGGGGAAGTTTCATACTCTGGCTTAGGGAAAAAAAAGATGTATCCTAATATTAGGTGGACCTTTCTGCTGCCTGGAAAATGATATTTTGCAGGATTTTAATGACTATGTTCCCTTTGGCAGAGCAGAACATAACACGCAGGAAAGGGGGCGTAACACTGGTAGGAGTTCAGGTAGGAAGTTTTGGCCTGGCTCTGTTGGCAGTTTGGCAATTAAAAAAAAAAAGAAATTCCAGGGGTGCCTGGGTAGCTCGGTCGGTTAAGCCGCCGACTTCGGCTCAGATCATGATCTCACGGTCTGTGAGTTCGAGCCCCGCGTCGGGCTCTGTGCTGACAGCTCAGAGCCTGGAGCCTGTTTCAGATTCTGTGTTTCCCTCTGTCTATGCCCCTCCACCGCTCATGCTCTCTCTTGCTCTCAAAAATAAATAAACATTAAAAAAAGAATTTCCATTTAGAGCTTGTCAGATTTTTAGATCCATAAAGTTTCATCTATATTCACAGATTAAATGCAGCCTTACAGCACCTGTTGCCATTTAACTCGCTGATTATGTTTCCTTATTTTTTCTTAAAAAATAAAATAAAATAAAATAAAATAAAATAAAATAAAATAAAATAAAATAAAATAAAATACTGGTCGCTACTAGCAGGACTCTATGCAGAGTATTTTCCATTAGTTAACTGTGAGTTCTTAAAACTTACGGTTTTAATAAAATTATTTGACTATTCACATTTATGTTTTAAAGAAGTAGCTCTGTTTAAATGTGAGTTGAAAGGCTGAAAAAAAATAAATTTTAGTTTATAGACTAAACTATAGGTTTAACACAGATTGATATTCAAGTAACAATGTTCATTTATCACTCATTCATTTAACACCATGCCAGACACACACCTAACATTTACAAAGAACTTTGCGCTTTGCAAAGTATTCTCACACATCATTTCGTGAAAGCCCAGAAG
This sequence comes from Panthera pardus, assembly GCF_024362965.1. Lineage (NCBI taxonomy): Eukaryota > Metazoa > Chordata > Mammalia > Carnivora > Felidae > Panthera > Panthera pardus. The sequence continues at coordinate 21,654,225 of NW_026527002.1, forward strand.
AACTCTGAGAATGTCTTAGTGGGTCTACTCAGATGGGGAATGATGACATTGCTGGGCTGCTGGAGGTCTGCTCAAGTAGGCTGAACCTGACCGTGTGTGCCAGGGTGCAGCCGGCCAAGGAAGCAGGGTGTCTGAAGGCATTGGGACCTCGGTCATAATTTACCCCTTCCTCCTCTCGTTCTATCCTGAGCCAGCCCCAACGCTTTGGATGGCAAGGATGAGATAAAGACGACACTGATAGTGATTCCCCATTCCATCTTCTAGGAATATCCACCTGAATTCTGTAGCACAACCAGGAGTTTTTCATGTTGGAAGTTCACACGTGGTGAAACCTAGGTAGAGGGCACATTTTTTGCTAATTACCTACCCCCTGGTCCGGGAAAACCCAGGTGATAATTTTTGTATTGACCAAACTGCCTCATTAGTGTTATTTTTTTTCTTTTTAATAACTGCGAGACTCCTGATTATTTTGTGGCTATTTTAGCTGCTACATCAAGTAAAAAATTTCCCAAACGGGTGATCCCAAGTTGGAAACATTGCTGAATAATTATGGAAAGGAGTGATTCTTAATTCTACTCAGGAGGTATCCAGAACAGTGGGAGACTATGCCGAAGTCCTAAAAAGCAGATAAAATAACCTACGGACAAACCAATCAGCTAATGATTTGCACTGAGGGATTCCACTAATGAAGCCGGCAGCCTGTTGTGAAGACAAGCGAGCTTTCTGCCTTTACCTTTCGTCCGCAAGCATATGTTCGATAATATCTTGCATATGTTAACAGATTACATGGAAACAATTGCCAAGTCTTTCACCCCCGTGTTCCTGGCAGTCCTAATGGGGACAGATACTCTGGCAAAGCAAGGAGGGAAAAGAGGAAAACGTTGGCCACGATGAAAACAAGTAGTGGGTTTCATGTCCCCCCGGGGAAGTTTGAATGGGCACATGTGCCTCAGGTTAAGAAAAGACCAAATAAGTTTCAGCTGCTTTGGGGTCTGCATCTCGTTAGAAGATGGGAAAGCGATTGACCAAGGACTTGGCTGAATGCTGAAGACACGAGGAATTACAGGAATTCTCGGTTGCTCTCAAGATTCAGTGCACAGAGTGAGGTCTCAGCAGCCGGAAAGCTGGACACAGGAGCCAGTGCCCTCAACGTCTCACCTGCCTAGTGGGGAAAAGTAACAAGCCCAAGGAGGACAGCCAAGGACGGAGGATAATGCAAACTGCCGTTGTTTTCTCGCCTCCAGCTCATATATGTGCAGACCATGAATTGTTCGACCCAACATCCATGCCCAACTGTGTACTTCTGCTGTAGCACCTGGGAGAGCCAGATGCTTGCCTTCACAGTCTTGTCTCCCCTGCAGCTTGGTGGAGACATGGGAGATAAGCAGAAGACTGCAGTGGGGTGGTAAGTGGAGGTGTGGAGTAGGATTCTGGAAAAACTTTTGCTTTCCTAATAAAAGGGCCCGATGTGCCTTCTTTGCTCCTAATCCCTTCTTTTCATCATTCTAGTTTAAGTGGAATGTGTTGCCAGAATCTGGGGGTCACTGTCTTATAAAGGAGGGAAAGGACTTTCGAGTCACTGTCCCTGACATTGTTGAACTGCTAAACTAACACCAGCATTTGCCTACCTGTAGAAAGAATTCTTGTTGTATGAGAAAAATAAACCCCTATTTGCTGGGGTCACTGTAAAACTTTTTTGATACTTGCTGTTGAAACACTCCTTACCGTATGACATGTGCATCATGCGAGTTTTCTCTTGATTAAAACTTCTCATAGACCGCTGCAGTGAACGTGGTCCTCCTGCGTCTCAGATATTTCTGGGGAGGCTGGGGAAGGCGGCAGAGGCCACACCCACTGACAGTATTCCGTGACTCCACCTGGAGGAATTAATAAGCTACCGCTTGTGTGGGTGAGCTACAACATGTAATGATAGGTTATCCAAAAATGAACTTACTGACTCACTGACTTTTTTTTCTGAACTTTTTTTTTTCTGAATTATGATTCCAATAATTGATAAATTTAGTATTCATCTGCCCTCGTGTCATTTCCGTTCCTGCAGTTTGGACACCGTCAGTGGGGGACACTGGGTATGGAGAAGAACATAGAGAAGAAAGCCTATAAGAATGAGAGCTAGAGAAAGAAAGACCATTGTAGGAGGGGTGGAACACAGGTTCCGAGAAAAATTATGTTCTATTTATTGTGTTTTCACGGTTAATATTTCTGGCATGTTTAAAAACATTTTTTTAACGTTTATTTATTTTTGAGAGAGAGACAGAGACAGAGTGTGAGTGGGGGAGGGGCAGAGAGAGTAGAGGACAGAATCCAAAGCAGGCTGCAGGCTCTGAGCTGTCAGCACAGAGCCTGACGTGGGGCTTGAACCCATGAGCTGTGAGATCATGATCTGAGTGGAAGTCAGATGTTTAGCTGACTGAGCCACCCAGGTGACCCTGGAATGTTTTTAATGAGATAGCATTATTCATCTGAAAACAACAACTGTGTCTCTGTTGTTCTTGGTTTATTTTAGAATCAAAGCCCCAAATTTACCCCAAGGGAAATTTTTCTTCTGAAATTTGCAACTCCTGCCTCCCCTCTACCCATATTCAGAAAGGATTAGAAACCTACTAAAAATGTCTAATCTTCTGAGCTCTGTGGCTCTGTTTTCAAGCAGAGGGGGATCAAGTTGGGTGATCTATACCTTTAGAGAAGGGATGGCATCTATTGAGTTTTCCATTTTGCTAAGTGAGATGAAAACAAAATAAAACAGGCGCCCTTCAAATGAAGGGCTGAAATCTGCAAAGGTTTTTCCATTTAGCTTAACTGTAACGTGTCTTTCTGGTGTCAGATTTGGCAAGGACTTAGAAATTGAGTTCTCCCTTTTGTGGGGTATTGTGAAGGGAGATGGTTCTGGGGCCAAATGTGAATGTTTGAGAGTTAAAGCTCACTGTAAGTGTCTTCTATAACTATATTATTTATTTCTGCTCTTTTTACCCCTGTAAAGTCAAATAAATCTTCAGAACTCTTCACATTTCAAACACAATATTTTTTCATGTCCATGAAATGATTTTCTGAAGCTCTCAAGTATCCTAGCTCAGTGCATGTGGCTTTTATGTCTGTTCAGTGCTTACCAAGAACTTTATTAGTTTTGCCTCCTGAAAACTCTGGGGCTGAACTCCTATCCATGCTGTTAACCTGGTTAGATATTTAAGAAAACTGGCAGAGACTTATCAGAGGCCCCCTCCGTGAGCTCTTGGAATGATGATTGTGGCAAATGGCTGAATCACTCTGTCCTTTGTGTATGTTTTTAAAGGCTTCTTTAAACCTATTTTAAGATGGAAAAGGAAATGGCTTCTTAGCTATATTGCCACTTTAAGGTATATCTTCCAGTAAGGTATATCTTCCGTATCTATTATATAATTCACTTCCTAATTTACAAGTGATACTGACTTGTGTGTCTGTGTGTGTGTGGAGCTTGGATTAGGCAAGTCCTGGAAGAAAATCTGTAACCTACTCACATGTAATACCCTTTCCTGAAACGGCGCTCCAGTTCCAGGTAGGTCTAGAAGGGGAGCACTGACATGGGCTCCCTGATTGAGGGAACTGGAAAATATCTGATCAGCTAGGGAGCTCGGGCCCATCTTTGATACATTGTGTAGGAGACTCACTACATATAACTGACTTATCTCCCCAGAGCTGGCTGGGGCAAGACTCGGTGGGGCTGTACCAGTAGAGAGAATGATAGGAAAGGGCTTTCACTAAGAGCCAGTGACTCTCCCCTCTGTCACCCTGAAGATACACTTATTTTGGCTTCTTGCAGGACTGTTTGGCATTTGGCTCAGAGGGGGATGATTTTAGAATCAAGAATGGCCACGACGATGATAAAGAGCTAGATTCTTGGTACTCACTTTAGCTATTTTTCAGGCTTCTTGAGCTTTGTATGCCAAGAGGGCCATGTTGAAAGGGCTGTGCTGGCCAAAGATAGGGTTCAGAACTGCCCAGAGAAAACATCAGTGGCATATTCCAAAGTCATGTTTTTGAGAGGAGGAAGATTTGGTAGCTAGTTTACATTGATTTTATGAGTTAATAAACTGTTGGTAGTTTGGAGATAGAGTTCTTTTTTTTTTTTTTTAAAGTTTATTTATTTATTTTGAGAAAGAGAGAGCGTGAGCAGGGGAGAGGCAGAGAGATGGAGAGAGAGAAAATCCCAAGCAGACTCCACAGTCAGTGCGCAGAGCCCAATGTGGGGCTCAAACCCACAAAACCATGAGATCATGACCTGAGCCGAAATCAAGAGTCAGATACTTAATGGACTGAACCACCCAGGCATCCGATGGAGATAGACATTTCTATCTAACAAGTCTCTATCAGCTAATTAATGCTATATTTGTAAGAAAAACCGGTGATAACCATTTTTTTAAATTATGTATTTAATCTACAAAACACAGAATACTGAAGAAATCAAATTGTTGGTAAGATTATGCAAGTATGAAATTGGGGATTTTTAGATATCAGATATTGTTATGTTACAAGAACATTTACTAGGGGAATTTGGGGAAGGAAAAGTTTTGTTAGAAAAATGAGAGCACATGAAATTTCCATTTCTGGATTTCTCTTTCCACTAGGGGTGAATGGTTCATTTTGAGGAACTGGAATTTATCTGGTTATGTTCTGTTTGCTTTGTTTTTAAAGGCACAGGATCTATTTCTGATCATCGGAATAGGCACTTACCTAATCTTAGTTAATCTATCTAGGGCCTGTAGGGAATAGGCATTTACCTAATCTTAGTTAATCTATGTAGGGCCTGAAGGAAAGGTATATTTGTGTTGTGAGATAACTCTGAAGACTTAGATTTTCCAGTGTTCCTTTTGAAGTTGAAATTTGTATTTGAAATGTTGGGAAAAATCATACAGGGACGATTGACAGCTGGTAAAGAGTGAAGGTTTTTTTTTTTTTTTGTATTAAATATAATTTATTGTCAGATTGGTTTCCATACAACACCCAGTGCTCATCCCAACAGGTGCCCCCCTCAATGCCCATCACCCACTTTCCCGTCTCTCCCACCTCCCATCAACCCTCAGTTTGTTCTCAGTATTTAAGTCTCTTACGGTTTGCCTCCTTCCCTCTCTGTAACTTTTCCCCCCTTCCCCTCCCCCATGGTTCTTTAAGTTTCTCAGGATCCACATATGTGTGAAAACATATGGTAACTGTCTTTCCCTGCCTGACTTACTTCATTTAGCATAATACCCTCCAGTTCCATCCACGTTGCTACAAATGGCCAGATTTCATTCTTTCTCATTGCTAAGTAGTATTCCATTGTATATATAAGCCACATCTTTATCCATTCGTCAGTTGATGGACATTTAGGCTCTTTCCATAATTTGGCTATTGTTGAAAGAGTGAGTTGTTAACGCAGCTCCAGTGTGGACCACAGGAGCTCAGTTCCCTAGGGAAAACACTGGGAAATGGTGCAGGATTCGCAGAATAATTCCTCTGAGGAGGCAAGGAAGCTTGAATACTTACATACCAGTTCTCAACATTATTAACTGATTTTAAATTCTCATATGAAATGTATCCTGGATGGGATCCTGAGACAGAAAATAAACATTTTCTGTCTGCAGGCTGCCTCCAGGGTGTGTTAATTCCCTGCCACCTGTACCTCCATAGTTCTGGCAAGAGTCCTCTGTCCCTGAGAGGCAGACCATGCCCACTGGAAGTCATCTGGAGTAACTGAGTAGTGGGGCTCAAGGAATATGAGGGAAACGCTGACACTATCAGACACAGTGGAAAGCGGTCCAAGAATCTGCACGTGGAGTGCAGGGAACATCACTGGGGCTGTTTTGTTGTTGTTTTGTTTTTTAATGTTACGGAGTCATCCGTATACATGAAAAGTTTGAAAACCACTAATACAGGCTATTAATCAATGAATCATAGATTACCAAAGGATTGTCTAACACAATTCTTATTTTGCAGCCAAGGGAATTAACGTCCAGACAGTTTAAATGACCAGTGAATGTCAAAGAACCGCTTTTGGTGCAAGGGTCTCATGATTTAATGAATTGTGATGGACAGATGATCTGGTTATCATTAATTTGGTTATCCATAAATTTCTGAAAGATGAATGAGTGGCATGGAGGCACCCTGGCCTCCACTTTTAGCACATTTCTCCAGGTCCCTGCAGGCATCCCCACCCCCAACGCCGTGTGGCATTCCTTTCTGAGCTCCAAGACTTGAAAACCATTTTCTTACTTTCCTCCAGAAGCTTACTTTACTCCATACCCTTCAGTACTTGCTTAGGAAAAGGCCTTGTAAAATTTATCGATACTAAAACATAAATGACTAAGTTAATTTCCTATTGAAGTATTTGTTCAGTAACAGTAAAGAATTTGCCTTCACTGATGAAGCTTTAACATTTTCAGGTGAGGAGAAGTTCATTTTGGGTTCAGAGGGCCTCGGTTAAATATTCATACACACGGATTGTCACATAGCTTTTAGACAATACTGATCTTGTAGCCACGAAAGAAAGCACTTTATATCCGGTGAGATTGATTTACCCTGGGGCACAGCAACGGTTTTTAGAAGAGAGACTGTTTAACAACTATAATTCCAGGGAGTCATGCTAATATAATCGTTACTAGAGTTTTGCAATATGGAAATATCTAGTTGTATTTTATAATGTTGGGTCAAATACAAAGATAAAGCCCGTTTTAGATTATAACCGCATATAAATGGCAACTATTCAGAAACAATCAGAAAATATCCAAACCAACTATTTACAAATTCAGTATTTGCCTTTTAACTGCTGTAATGTTTCCCAAATCAGGTTTTGCAATAAATTGCATTTCATTATATTCACTATTAATAGCTATCTATCATCTTTTGAACTCTGGTGCACCAGACAAAATGTTAGGGGACTTATACGCTGTGATTCATTTAACTTTACAATAACCTTGCATGATAGATACTTTTATCTTAATTTTATGAACGTAAATGAACTTAGGCACTTAAGTAAAAGGTTCAAAGCCTGGCACATAATAGACATTCTGTAGATATCTTTGAACTCAGAATGAGTGACGATTTGCCCGAAGCCATGGCTTGGGCACTGGAGCCCGCCAGAGGGCTCGCAGCCTTCATGCTGGTCCGGCTGTGAGTGCAGGGAGGTTTTCAGTAGCGAATCTGAAGCTTCGGAAATCAGAATCAGCTTGGCCTAGAGGATGACCTTCACAGTTCGAGCTGTTCAGTCCAGTTAACGTCCTGGGGTAACTCCCTCTTGAGAGCTGAGTTTGTCTTCTTCAGGTCCGCTCTATTCGATACTATCAGCTCACAACTCCATCAAGGCCTCTGGCTCCCCCTGACTGCGCAGGGTCACATATTGTTCATTTGTTCCTGTGCTCATCACTCATCTGTTGAGAATCTGCTCTGTTCTGGGGAACTGGCGGGTTTCTAGAGACACAAAGAAGGAAAACTATTGAGTAAGATGGATACTGTGTCCGTGGTGTGCACAAGTAACCTAGAATATGACTGAGCAGACCGCTTGCATTCAGGATTCCAAAGAAAAATGCTTTTGTGCGGAACATTTTAGTGGCTCAGTGAACTACTGAATAAATGAGAATATACCACTCAGTGGCTTTTGAACTTCTAGATCATTTAATATAAAATGCTTGAGAAGTAAGCAAGCCGAGAGAGAGGCATTTTCTTACCTGCTGGGTCCCTTTCTCCTAGGCTAGCGCAAGAATTCCTGAGCCATTCCTCACCACCCATCTAAGAAGGATCTTGGATCAGACCTACCCTGACATAGACATACCCATCATAAAACCTAAAAGGCAGGTAATTGGGTGTGACAGCCTCGGCAGACACCTTTTTTTTTTTTTTTAGCTGGCGTAATTCCCAGAGTATGATTGTGACACTCCATTATGCTGTTTTGGTGGCGGAAAGTAGCTGTTGTTTTTGCAAGGTCTGTGCATGGTCTGGAACATGGTCTTAAATAAAAATACAGAATCGTAAGAAGGAAGTTCTTACAATCTGAAGGCTTCCCTACACCAAAGATCTATTTTGCCACAAAACAATGTATTTGTGATAGTCAGAGGTATCTGAGTTTGTGCGTAGACTTTTGGGGAAGGCGTTTCCAGTGCTGAGTTTTACTGCTGAAGGCTAGCCGTCGTGTCACGAAATAGTTGAACTGTCCTTTACGAGTTTTTCCAGGGTTTCAGATAAAGTGTTTTTGTAAGGAACATTTTCTTCCCCCTTCAAGGCTCATGTTAAAATAAAGGTCAGGAAATTCAGTCGAGTAAACAAGTTAGCCACAACTTTCATCCAAAGGGGCGCGCATCTCAGGCTGCTGGAGTTAGTTTAAACACATTGGTTATGGTTATATATAGCCCTTAAAGTCCAAACATTCACTGCGGCTCCACCATCGCTTACTCAGGTTGTCCCAGCTAATTCCTCTCGGACTGTTTCTTTGCCAAGTTTAAAAAGCAATGGATTCTAAACTGTAACAAAGAATCAACTTCTCCGTTTTAGAAAAAGGTAAAAAGTTTTCCCTCACTTTTTTCCCTTAAAAAGGAGGCTTTTCATATGCAAAGGATTTTGTAAATAAGGACCTTTAATGGAACAATGAAAGCAAGAAGTTCTTCGTGGTAGATGAAAGTTTTATCAATTAAAGTCATAAGAAAATTTATTATTTCTTTTGTATTTGTATTTTTTATTTATTTTGAGAGAGAGAGAGAGAGAGAGAGAGAGAGAGAGAGAGAGAGAGAGAGAGAGAGAGTGCTCCAGCATACGAGCAGGGGAGACACAGAGAGAGAAGGAGAGAGAATCCCAGGCAGAAGTGTTTGGGGGGTGGGGGTGGGGGTTCAAATTCATGAACCCTGAGATCATGACCTGAGCCAAAATCAAGAGTCAGATGCTTAACTAACTGACTGAACTACCCAGGTGCCCCTGTATTTGTATTTTTAAGTTTTTATTTTAATTCCGGTTAGTTAATATACAGTGTTATATTAGTTTCAGGTGTATATTATAGTGATTCAATAGTTCTATACATTACCTGGTGCTCATACAAGTGAACTCCTTAGTTATTGTTTTTAAAAGCCATGGAAAATAAAAAGACAAGAAATGGCCAATGAATATCCCTATTTTGGATTTTAAGTAAAATTTTCTTTGAAGGAAAATATACATAGAAAAATATACAATTCGTAAGTGTACCGCTTGATATTAACTACACCTGTGTAACCAGCACTCCTCTCTAGAACGAGATCATCACCAGAGCCTTATCTCCAAAGCCCTTCTTTTGTTCTCTGCTAGTCAATACCATTTCCTACCCGGAAGGGTAATCAGAACCCTGACTTCTAACACCACAAACTTCTTTTGCCTGTGTTTTTTGATACTCTGTATACGTGGAATTATGCAGTACTTACTATTTTGGTGCCTGGATAATAGTGCTGGTGGGAACATGGTCGTACATGTCGTTTGGTGAACACATGCGTGCATTTCTCTTGGGTGTAAAGGTGGTGGGTTATGGAGTATGTGTATGTTCCCTTATGGCAGGTAAGGCCGAACTGTTTGCAAAGTGGTTCTACGTGCTTTCTTTTTATGCGTGCCTGTGCTGCCCTGTAATGCTTCTCCCAATCTCATTTGCCATGAGATTTTCTGAAACCGAAAGATTATCTGAAAAACACTCTGCTGTGTATATTTAAAAATAATTTTGCCAATACAGTTATTTCAAGTGACACTTTGTGAGTTAAATCGTAATTGTGAAAACATATCTTCATAGGGGTACTAACAACTCCACCTAAAGGCGAGGTATAAGTTCTGCAATGCAAGATGAATCACCATGAAGCAAGGCTATAGTCTGGCTTGGAAATAGAGTGTATATCTAATGTTACATAACCAAACTTTCCATGTGGCAGAAAGATACTAGGTTGCTTTCCAGGAAAATAGGTGGGAAAAAAATAGGTAAAAAGAGTTCCTCTTTTCCCCTAAATACATCAGTTTTTAATTACAAGGAACTGAAGCCAACACTGGTTAATTTAAAAGAAATTTGATTAAAGGATATTTAGTAACTCAGTGAGTCTCTCAGAGGGTCAAAGAACCAGGCTTAGGGACATTTCAATTCTCTACAGACCAACTGCCATTGCCATGGGGTACAGATCCCACAGCCTGCTGGGTAGCCAGTCCCCCAAGATGGCCCCAGTCAATCTCACACCCTGGTATCATGCTCTTGTACAATCTCCGTCCACATTGAAATAGGGATGCTGTGTGTGACCAGTAGAGTTTGCGGAGGTGACAGTGTGTGACTCCTGAGGCTGGGTTATAGAGGACACTGAAGCTTCTGCTTGGTTTCTGAGATAACACAGGTTGTAACTGGGAAGAGGGGAAGCCAGCTGTCATGCTCTAAGGATATGCAAGGAGCCCTGTGGCTAGGAACTATGGCCTCCTACTGGCAGCCAGCACTGATTTACCAGCCAGGTGAGTGAGTCACTTGGGAAGGAGACCATTCATCTCCATCTGCACCTGCAGATGATTGCAACCCCAACTAATGTCTTACCTCCAAACTGCTGAGGGACTCATGTATGGCCGCTCAAATGTGCTGCTCTGAATTTTTGGCCCACACCGTAGGAGAAAGAAATATCATTGTCTAAAGCCATTAAGTTGGGGGGGTAATTTATGACACAGCAACAGATAGCTAATCACCAATCATAGATCTGGGATACCGCGGTTGGAACTGTTGCCACTCTTGCCTTCGGTAACTAGATGTGTCTGCAGGCAGCCTCACCGAAATGGATTCTGCACAGTCCCCTCTTCTTCAATTTCTGGCTTCTGATTCAAAGTCTGGGATCTTTGGGGCGCCTGGGTGGCTCAGTCGGTTGTGCGTCCGACTTCAGCTCAGGTCATGATCTCACGGTTTGTGGGTTCGAGCCCCGCATCAGGTTCTGTGCTGACAGCTCGGAGCCTGGAGCCTGTTTGAGATTCTGTGTCTCCCTCTCTCTCTGCCCTCCCCCCCACTCACACTCTGTCTCTCTCTCCTTCAAAAGTAAATAAACATTAAAAAATAACAACGACAACAAAGTCTGGGATCTTTGCATTTGACTAACACTACCTGGCTTGATGTGCCCATATTTTAGTTGCATAGAAGACTTGGAAATGGAAGTAGCGAACCTTTTCAGCTTCTAGAACGGAAGGGGAGCTCTGCCTCAGAAGGAAACTCCCTAAACCTAGGAAGACAGTTTTAGATACGAGGCCTCCAAGAAGAAGGCCAAATGTCCACTATGCTAGGGCTCCTCACAGTGTGCTGGTCTGTGAATTTTCTGTTGTGGGTGCATGATGAGATACACAAAGAAAAGGAGAACAAGCATTCAGAAACTTTTGCAGTTTGACATTGCCGCAGTAGTTTCCTTGTATGTGACAAAAGTACTGACCCACAAGTTGAAAACAAAACATGAAATTGGTTCTTCACTACAGATGATTTGAGAAGCACCGGACTACACCATGGCTATCCCACAGCTTGTTTGAAAACACTGTGCCTCTCAACTCTGCCTTGGGGGGGCTTCAGGAGGAAGTTGCTTTTCCATGGAAATGATATCACTGAGTGGTAATTTTCTCTGAATTCCTTTAGTTAATCAAAGGTACTGATACTCTCTGTGCACAAACTTATTGCTTCAAAAATCAGGTTATTGGGAGGCGGGGAGGGCACCTGCGTGGCTCAGTAGGTTAAGCATCCGACTCTTGATCTAGGCTCAAAATCGAGCCCAGCATAGGGCTCTGCGCTGATGGCACTGAGCCTGCTTGGGATTTTGTCTCTGCCTCCCCACAGCTTGTGAGTGTTCTCTCTCTCTCTCTCTGTCTCTCCTCTCTGTCTCTCTCTGTCTCCAAATAAATAAACTTTAAAAAAAGTAAAATAAAAATTAGATTATTTTGGCCTGGAGATATGATGATGGGGATAATAGTCATAATCCTGTAATCTCATAACAAATCTATGAGGTAAATATTATGGTGCCCGTTTAACCAGTGAGATAACTGAGGCACAGAGAAGTTAAATGACTTGCTCAGTCACACAGCTTTTGCATGACAGAAACAGGCTTTGAACTCACGCAGCTTGGCTCTATTTGGAACTTGCGATATGGATCACTCTCCCATACAACCTTTCTAAGGTAACAAGAAAATGATTGATAAGCTCCAAAATATTAAAGTCATGTGGATATGGACTTTGTTTTCTCTTTAGTGGCCTTTGTAGAGATCGCTCAAAGAATTTTGAGGAAAATGCTATTTGCCTTAATTGCTAATATATCTTACCAAATATCTGGTGTCTGCTTTTTACAGTATTATAATGACCTTGAGACATAATAAATAATTACATTCCAGAGTCATGCTTAAGGCAAAGACTTTTGTGGTTTTGTCATTTATGAATATAGAAATATATAGAAATATTGGAACTATTGAAGTATCTCAGTATCTATAGGAATATTGGAGTATCTTGAGATCACCACACAAATCTTTCAGACTTTTAACTTGTGAAATATTTTTCATGTTAGGTGGATTTCAGTGTTACACAGAAATCTTATAAATGAGATATATTTATCTCATTTGATCCTGTAACAACCGTGAGGCATTTAGCAGACCATGCAGCTGATTTCCGGAAGCCACAGGACCAACCCACAGTCATGAAGCAGTGGTCCGTGGCCTCAGAGCAAATCAGGTCCAATCTGGAATCCAAGCTGAAGGCTTTTCCACACCATGTAATAATCTGCCCCTAACTGACAGAGCCCTAACTGCGGGCTTCGAGCTCTATAAATTCTCAGCAGACTTCTAGGAAGTAGAGGATGGCTAGAAGTCATGTCCCAGGAGGATTAATTTGCAGCCAGAATCAACCAGCCTTTAGCCTCATTTTTGTGTCGTTGGATGATTCTACCATCAGATCTGTTTCTCTGTATAAAATGTTTCCTGTTTGAGTTTCCTTTTGCAAATGAATGGATTTATTATCCTAGAGGAAGACTTGGTCTCGTTGTTCTGAGAAGGGAAAGATGAATGAAAGGTTATAGATCAAATGCATTTTATGTGGGTGACCTTGCCAGCTGAGAAATGGTTTATGTGTATGATTTTATGGAAAGCAGAGGAACAGGAATGCACCTATTGAATTTATTGAGTCAGGTGTAACGGCACTGGGTAGGTCTAAGGAAACAGGCACACGTGCGGAAAGAGAAGGAGAAGAGCAGAGTTAGTTCACGTGGTCCCTTCTTATCTCACTTGGAGAAGTCCAACATGTGTGGGTGAGAATCTTCCATTCCATTAAGTGAAGTAGAAGAGAGAACAATGTTGGAGAAGACGGCATAGAAGAGCTGGACTCTTAGAAGCAGGAGTTGCATGATAACATTGCTTAACACTTACTGAATACCTGATCTCATGTAATTTTTACCACAGCCATTTGAAGTAGGTACCACTGTGTTTCATTTTCTATTTTACAGTCCGAGATGGTAAACTGCCCCTATCACATAGCTAACCAGAAGTAGCTGGAATTCAAGGCAGACTGTATAGCACAGACTCTTTACGCTTCTCTATGCTGCCTCCTCAGACCGGGCAGAGGAGAGGTGCTCTGTCCAAGGAGGAGCTGGGAGACGGAACAATCTAAACCGAATTGGGAGGTGGACGAGAGTATGTTCTGGGGTCAGCGCAACTGGCCTGACCAGGGGACGGTCTAATTGTACAGGAATTAAAGGTGACTATCGCAACGGATTCTGAGAAGGAAACGATATCCTAGAAAACAGCATTTCTTTCAGAAGGTGGACCTGGCAGGCGTGTGTGGACAGACAGAAGGAATCCTCTGAGAAGATGTTGCACGGGCCGAAAGACGTGAGTCCGTGAAGACAAGGACAAGCAGAGCATTTCTCACAGTTTTCATCTTGGGACTATTGACGGAGACCAAAACGACGGAGGACTCCCAAGTGCTTTTGTTTATGTGGGTTTTATCCATCTGTGTCCTCAGACTTGAAATTCAAACAGAAATTTAAAAATAGTTTATTAAATTTTTTAAAAATAATAAGGACATATACATTAAAAGCATCTTCAAGAAACAATAACGTGAAAGCAAAAGACATAGTAGGAAGAGTGTCGCTGGTTTATAGTTTTGCAAGTTTCTTTACTGTCTGGCTTACTGGAATCCAGCTGGATCGTCATACGTTCAATTGTCACATCTTCAATCCATCACAATGTCACGTGACATGTGGTCTCTGGAAAACTCCACCGGACACTTTTGAGAAAAAGTGAAAAAGGCAAATAATACCTTGGTATAATCACGAACAGTGTTTTGACCTCATGACACCCTGAGAGATTCTTGAAGATTCCCACGGGCTCCCGGATAAGAGTTTGAGAACCACTGGGCTAGAGGGTGACAGAGGAGTGGAGACACTTAACCAAGGCAGAGACACAAAACAGCAGCACCTGGGGAGTGATCAGATATGGGGGGAAGGGTGGGGGACTGCAAAGGAAAGATTCTTCCATGATCCGGCACGGTAAACCTGGGTGACCTGGGGAAACTGCAATGCGTCTTACAGAATGAGGAAACACATAGGGGAAGGCAGTTTGGTAGGGAAGTTGGTAATTTCTGGTTTTGGTTGTTTGAATGTGAAGTGACAGAGAGACATCCAAGGACACACAGAATTAGGTCACAGAAGATGACAGAACCGTTTGTTACTAATGAAAGTAAATCTTCAAAAGTTAATTTGACAAGGAAATTGAAAAAGGTAACTTGAAAATGGAAAATTAATTTACAAATGAACTGGAAGCAGGTACTGTAATGTCTATTCAGTTCATCACGAAGTATTTATGAAGTGGAACATTAGAGCACTTGAATTGTATTTGAAAAAATTTATTTCTTAAGATAGGGAATCAGTATATGGGCATTTATTATACTATTCTTCATATACGTTTATATGTCTGGAATAATTTATAATAAATTTAAATTTTTGAAGTTCACACCACAGATTAATCCACACATCTCTCTCTCTCTCACACACACACACACACTATTTACATTCCTTAGATCAGAAATTCATTTTATTTCCAGATGTTAGGGCCAGGGATGACCCATTTAGAAAAAGAAACAAAGAAAAAGGGAGAGAAGACCTATACTAAACGCAAAACGTTGCATCTTTTCTTTAGATATTGAAAAGCAGACCGTAGGGAAAGGATTTATCTGCAGCGCTGGCAAAGTACAGGGAAAGCATAAGGCAAATAGGAAGATGCCAGTATTTACAAGATACCAAAGACCTGTATTTTATTAAGTGTGCAATGATTCGATCAGACCTGAAGTCCCTAGAGGAGTTTGCAGCACTCAGTAGGAGAGGTGAGTGGGAAGCAAAGAATTACTGTGTGTGCTAAGCTTCCGGTAGACCTAGGGATGTTGGAAGAACAAAGCACTTGGAGCAGAGCATCTACATGTGCCTGGAAGGATGTGGAGCCAAGATCTGCTCTGGAGTTGGAGTGGACCTGGGTGTGAGTTCCGACTCAGGCACGGAGTCAAAGCTTTGAGACTTTGGCAAAGTTACTCAATTGTGTAAACGCTAGTTCTGAAATATTTTTTATTAATAAAAATATAGTAATACTAGTTACTTCCTAGGACTGCAGGTGGGGCCCACTGAAGCAGGTTAGCCCCAGCGAGGCCCTCTCACTCTGTAGCGCTGACCAGCAAGCCTTCAGCTGCCCTCCAGACTTTAAACGCAGCGCGTTCTAACTGCTTCCATTGCAGCCAGCACCACCATCGAGTCAGGAAGCCTCTGAAAGCCTGGGCCCCAGAGTCCGCCAGCTTTCCTCATCCGACAGCACCTCTGGAGGACTTTTAGTTTCTTTCCTGTTAGTTTCACAGGCTTTTTATTTTTTGATTCTTCTTTAGCTTTATAACTATTATCCACCGTATTGCATACTTTTCTTTGCCTTAGCATTCATTCCAGAGTATGACCTGGAGTCATTTTAGCCAATGAATAAATGAAGTGGGAAAGAATATATAAATGGTTTCATTTTTTAGACAAGAAAGTCACATGACCAACGCTTCTAAATTCTTTTTAAAAGCATGTTTTGTGTGTTGTTTGAGTGACTGAGGGCAGGATAAAAGGCAGTGACCATTAGAAGAGCTTAGATCATTAATGAGCCAATTCACAGGCAGAAGGAGGCTATCATTGACCTTCAGAGTGCACCGGTGAACTAGTTAGTGAATTTACTCTCACCTGGGTCCCTGAACTAGAAAACCAGAACTAATAAACCTGAACTAGTAAACCAGGTGAAACTAGTAAACTCCTGAAGCTAGGTGTTTCTTTCAACAAATGAGTGAGTCGATGGATGGATGGATGGACGGATGGATGGATGGATGGATGGATGGATGGATGGATGGATGAATGAATGAATGAATGAATGGAGATAAGCAAAAATATATGAAGCTACACTTTCTTGACAAGCAGGAATTTTGTTTTGGTTTCCTTTTTTTCCCCCCAGCGACAGAAATCATATAAAGTAAGGATAAAATTGGCCTTAATGCCAAGATCATCTTTCTGCTAGTAATTGTTTCATAAATATATGTGTTCTATAAACTGTCATAACCTTCATTTATTTTTGGGGCGTTGTTTCATGACCTTAGCAAACAAATGAAAGGACTCACATTTGCTAAGTTCCCGTTAGTACTTGATTACTAGAAATATAAGGACCTACCAGGGACTGCAGCTGTTCTGAGTTTCAATTATTTTTCTGCTTATCTCCCAGGCTAATAGCTGGGGGCTCTGGGCTGAATAGATTCCATTTTTAGCAAAGGGAAGTATTAAGAGAGTCTTGTTTCCCACATAACTGACTGGAGCTGGAGAACAAGCTTCAGAAACCCTCCTGGAAGGGCTCAGAAGATAAGCAGGAACATCTGCACTACTGGGAACAATTGATTTCAACCAGGAGAGTCAGTGGTAAAAGCCAGGAACCGGCCTGGACCAGAGTGCGAATAGGGAAAGACTTCCTGAATTGTCTGTGCAATATAATGGTATGTGTTCTTTTTGGTGAATCTGAGCATTATTGCTGTGGTTTAGCACCAAGACATTGAATCGTATGTCTCACACAGAATCGAAGATTTTTACAGAGCCAAGTTGGGTCTGAGGCATTACTTGGGTCAATTTATAGCCAGAGAATGGGAGCCCAGAATGATGAAAGGACTTATCCAGAGTCACACAGCGAGTCTGTGGCAGAGCTGGGAACAGAACACATTTCCTATTCGCAGTCAGTGCACTTCCTCCCCACCACGTCTGCTTCCTCTACTCTTTCAAGCTTCTTTTCCCCTCAGGCAAGAGCTCCAGGCTTCCTGTGGGTATTCTCAGCCCAATCCCCAGATGGCTGCTTTTGGCACTTCTGGGTCAGGGCACCTTCTTCTGACTTGAAAAATGATGGCTCTGTAAAATTACTAGGTTTCATGGTACAGTCAGGCACTGATGTTTGAGAATTTGTTGCATTTGGACAGTATCTAGATAGCAACTAATAATATATTGAATTAAGGTGTGTTTAGAGAATCATACAGCTGGAAGCATTATTTGGATCAAATGATCTGAGTCTCTGCTTTGCAGGTTAGGAAACAAAAGCCTAAACTATTTAGTGGCCATCGGTTTAACATACAGAAGTCCTAATGTCACAGAACACTCTATCAAAGCAAAGTTTATGCGTTTCAACTTTGACTCTGTCAGAGATTTAACAAAGATGGTCATGGGTTTTTATGACATTCAAGAGAAGGCTGTTTATAGTTATTAAATGTTGAAGCATATTGCTACATAGTTCATTGTTTTATTCACTTGGAGGAGTTCTACTAGGAAGAGCATGAAACCATCAACCATTCAAAATTATTCGGATGCTGGGGCCAGTGTGTTACAGGAAACCAAATAGTTCAGTGTAATCTGAGCAGTAAGTCACCGTGGTCATCAACATTACAATTTTGATTAGATTGGCTGTCAGAGTACTCGTCATACATGTCTCTGCCTGGACATCATAGTTTCTGCTGTTGCCATGTCACTATCCTACAAGTGCACCTGTGAAATCCTCCCAACTTCAGAGCTCAGGCCAAGTTGCTGTCTCATCTGCAAAGCTTTCAGAAGATCCCCGTATCCATGGGATCCCTTCCTCCTTAGCATCCCCAGGGCATGGGGTACTTCTCATCTGTCATTTACCACACCAGTCTGTGTTTTACAAATAAATGCTTGTGTTACCCTCATACCCTCATTGAGCTCCGTAAGGGAAGAGATTAGGTCAATAGTTTTCCTTTCCTCGCAGTATCTTGTATTTTGGAGATGCACAGTATTTGTTGAATGAATGGATGGATGAATAAGAAAGCACTTGGCTGAACACAAAGCATTATGCTTCAGAATATTGATGTTGAACGGCACAAACGTGGGAAGTCCTAACCTTTTAAAGTCGAGAGTCAACTGGGAATTCATTGAGAAACTGAGTGTTCCGAACGTATGCCATAAAGAACGTTTTCAGTTCCTCTCTGCGATGCCTTTATTCACAGAATACTCTGGGAAATAATAGTTTGTGAAATACTAAATGATGCCGCAAATTATGAGTGGAGTTTTCATAATATTCAGTTCCCTGCAATTTAAAAACCATATGTTGGCCTTTCAATAACTCTTTTAGCCATATCAGGTGCATGAACAGACTCCAGGAACCATCTGCTCTATGGCTGACAATTAACTTTGCTGTGTTCTCCCTGACAGGCTGACTGTTCCATTAAACAAGTGGCTTTTCCAGGAAAAAAAAGATCTGGGGATTTTCCTTGGTCATTAGATAGCTCTACACCAGATAGGAACATAAAAATTTTCTTTGTGTAGGGAAAGAGGAGAGCTTTCCTGAAGTTTGACTCATATTACAAAAATGGGGGAAAAGGGATTTAAGTGCTTTTTTCAGTTCCTTTTCCAAACATGGAAAGTTAAATAGTAGTTCAGCCTCAATCCTTTCAGAGGAAGATCTCATTGCAAATGTAAACTTCACTACTCACTCACGGTGTTTCATATATTGCAAATAACCCGCACTCAGGCTTCAAACTGCCACATGCAAATCCTACATTAAAGTCCAGAAATGGTGGTGAGATCAAAAGCAAAAAATTCTGATTTAACCCTATTTCTTTTTAATTATCTACATTATGGAACTCTATGTTTTATGCTTTCAAGTGTAAAAAATAGACAAGAAAACTCCCATTGCATTACTATTAATCGGCTACACAGAGCAAATTTGCGGCAGAAACGGAGTATGGCCTTTGAATATTAAACTTGCTCAGGTTCATGAGTCCAGATCGCCTCCTGCTTGGCTGTGCTACTGCTGCTGTGTGGTGAGGATGGCTGCAACATACTTGACCATTGTAAGCACTCCTTCACTGCGGACAAAAACTTCCAGAGAATGTATCTCCTGAAACAGTGCACCGACTCATAAAATCTCATCTCTAATTACATCTCTACAGTTGACTTGAGTCTGTGAGCTTTGTTGTTCCCAGTTTGCCAAACAAGATTAATCTCTTACCTTGCGTATCTCTTAAGTTCATTGCAAAAATCAAGATAGCCTTGAACATTGTGAAGTCCCGCATAAAAGTTATTGTAACCGCACAGTCCTCTGTGTGCTCACCTCCTGAACCTTTGGTTTTCTTCCCTGGAAACACGGAGATATGCTGATTATTGGGTAGCTCCCCAGAGCATGCCGATGGCTCCATAATAACTTACCTAGCAAAAGAAAAAGTCCTGCTATCCAGAGAGGAGTAGAGAGGACAGAAAATCTTGTTAATTAGCAAATAAACACATATAGGGAGTTTTCTGTTACCTGAGGAAGAACTTTCCTTCTCTCTCCTTCCTGTCCTATCTCTCTTTTCATAAACACACACACACACACACACACACACACACACACACACACAGACACACACACACACCAATATAGACTCATCGATTCTTTTTTGTTTCTTCTCAGTAATCCATTACTTTCAGTAATTCATTACTATTCATTTTGTTGCTCAAAGTGTCATAGATTTGGTCATGGGGGAGCCCCCTTTAAATTGTCTCCTGTGCTTGGGGCACCTGGGCGGTTCAGTGGGTTGAGTGTCCCATTTCAGCTCAGGTCATGATCTCACTTTTTGTGTGTTGGAGCCCTGCATGGGGCTTACTGCTTTCAGCTCAGAGCCTGCTTTGGATCCTCTGTCCCCCTGTCTCTCTGACTCATCCCCGCTTGAGCTCTCGCTCAAAAATAAACATTAAAAAAAGACTATAAAAAAATAAATTGTTTCCTGTGCTTTTTAGCTCTTCTAGTTTCTTTGCCTTTTGGTATGTTTTATAATAATCTTTTCTGTATCTACAATAAAAATTCTTGAAAGCTTATTAGGAATTTGTTAAAACTTTATTGTTATGTCTTCTTAATGAGTGGTCTCCTATAACATTATGATGTATGTCTCTATCTCCTGTAATATTTTTATTTCATAGTCTAATTTGTCTAATATAAAAATTACCACTCCAGCTCTCTTATGTTTTTAGTATTTGCATGGTATATCATTTTAATCTTTTCACTTTTATCTATGTCTTTATATTTAATTTTTGTTACTGATAGACAACATATACTTGAGGATTAAAAAAAATTTTTTTTAATGTTTATATTTTGAGAGAGAGAGAGAGCAGGGGAGGGGCAGAGAGAGAGAGAGAGAGAGAGAGAGAGATGGAGACAGAATCTGAAGCAAGCTCCAGGCTCTGAGCCATCAGCACGGAGCCCAACGAGGGCTTGAACTGCCAAGCCGTGAGATCATGACCTGAGCCGAAATCGGATGCTCAACCAACTGAGCCACCCAGGCGCCCCTACTTGAGGGTTTTTTTAAAATCTATTTTGATAATCTCTGACTTTGAATTGCTATGTTAACACTACTTACATTAAAATAATTATCTATATGATGTAGTTTAAATGTTTTCTATTTTTTCTCATCTTATTCCCTTCTTTCCTTGTTCCTGCCTTCTTTTGCATCAATTAAATATTTTTTGTACTTCATTTTCCCCACTATATTTGCTATATCTGTGGTATTTAATTTTTTGGTTAATGTTGCTGGTCCGTCTTTAAATAGTATTATACCACTTTATTTATAATAGAAAAAAATTACAACTGTTTATTTTAGTTTATCTCATACATTTTACCTCTACGGAGCCTATAAACCCACAAAATGTTGTAATTATTTTTGTTGTAAGGAATCAGTTTCCTACCTCTTAAGCTTAAAAATAAGGGGAAAAAGGCTTTTACATTTACCCACATTTCTGATGCATTTTATTAATTTGTACAGACCCAGGTTAACACTTGATATCATTTTCCTTCCAACTGAAGAGCTTTTGACATTTTTTTTTGTAGCGAAGTTTTGCTGTCAACAAAGTCTGTCAGCTTGTTTGTTTCAAAATTTCTTCCCTTTGACTTTCATTTTAAAGGACATTTTTCTTAGCTATAGCATGCTGTGGGGTCAGGTTTTAATTGCCCTCCCCACCAGCATTTCAGTATTTCTCTTGCCTGTTGTTCTCCTAACCTTTTGGGGTCTGTGGTTTGACACTTTTCATTGATCTTAGAAATATTTCACTCATTCTTCCTTAAAATATTTCTTGTGCCTTATTCTCTCTCTTCTCCTTCTGGGATTCCAGAGATATTGTAGTGGACCATTTGATTTTGTCCCAGACCTCTTTGGTACTGTACTGCACTTTGTTTTCCACTATTTTTTTCTTTCTGTTTCAGTTTGGGTAATTTCTGTTGACCCGTTGTAAGATCACTGAGTCTTTCTTCAGTGGTGGCAAGTCTAGTAGTGGGGCTTGTCTAAGACAATCCTTGTATTGGTATCATTTTAGTTTGATTCTTTTATTTATTTATTTATTTATTTTTTAGTTTACATCTCTCTGTTGAAATTTCCCCATCTTTTTCTGGATGCCTACCATTTTGACTAGAACGTTTAACATATTAATTATAGTAATTTTAAACTTTTTTTGGAAACCAGTTTAGACTTAAGAAGAGTTGCAGAGATAGGAGAGTGTTCCTGTAGACATTTAACCAGCCTCCCCCAACATTAACATCTTGGGTGGCAAAGGTATACTTACCCAAGCTGAGAAATTAACTTGGCATGACACTGTTCACGAAGCTACAGACCTCACTGGAATTTCACTAGTTTTTCTACTAGTGTCCTTGTTCTTCTATTCCAGGATCCTATGTAGGGTCCCCCATTGCATTAAGTTGCCATGTCTCTTTAGTCTTCTCCAACCTGTGATAATCTCTCAGTCTTTCCTTTCCATTTATGACCCTGACATTTAGGAGTGTCAACAGCACTGCCAAGGTTTTTGTAGAATGTCCTTCAGTTTATTTGTTATGGTGTTTTTCTCATGAGTAGATTGAGATTATCGCTTTGGGGGAAGAGTACCACAGAGGTGATGGGCTTTTCTCAGTGCATTGTACCAGGGGGTTTATGATATAAATATCTCTTATTGGTGATGATATTGATTTTGGTAACTTGCTTTAGGTGATATCTGGCAGGTATCCTCACTGTGAAATTACTATTTCTCTATTTATAATTAATAAATACTGGCGGTGGGGGGGGAGATACTTTGAGGCTATGTAAATATCCTGTTTCTCCTTAAACTTTTGTCTGCTAATTTTAGCATTCATTGATAGATCTTGCCTGTAGCAATTGTTATTATAGTGTTCTAATGGCTAGTTTCATTCATCCGCTTCATTCCATCTATATTTATTCTATAAGGATGAGTTGTCCTCTTTTTATTTATTTGTTTATTTACATCAGTATGGATCCCTAACAACCACCAATCTCTTTTCCATTCTGATAATTTTCCCTTTTTCAAGTGGTCATATTAATGGAATAATGCAGTATATCGCATTTGAGATCTGGCTTATTTCACTGAGACAAGTACATTTAAATTTAATCCATGCTGTTATGTAATTCAATAGTTTATTTTTTATTGTTGAGTCATATATCACTGTATGATTTACCATATTTTGTTTATCAGTATATCAGTTGGAGAACACCTAGGTGTCTAGTTTTCAGCATTTGTGAATAAAGTTGCTGTAATCATTTGTGTATGCTTTTGTGTGAACATAATTTTTTAACTTGTTTGGGTAATACATAGGAGTGGGATTGCTGAGACATGTAGATATATGTTTAACTTTATAAGAGACTGAGAAACTGTCTTCCACGTGGTTGTGTCATGTTGCATACCAACAAGCAGTGTGTAAAAGTTTCAATTGTTGTACATATTTGGTATTATCAGTTTTTATTTTTAAAATTTTAGCCATTGTAGGGGCGTTAAGCATCAGTCAGTTAAGCATCTGACTTCGGCTCAGGTCGTGATCTGGCAGTTTGTGAGTTCGAGCCCCACGTCGGGCTCTGTGCTGACAGCTCAGGGTCTGGAGCCTGCTTCAGATTCTGTGTCTCCCTCTCTCTCTCTGCCCCTTGCCCACTCACACTCTGTCTGTGTATGTCACAAATAACAATAAAACATTTGAAAAATAAAAGTAAAAAAATAAAATATAATTTTAGCCATTTTGATGATACGTGTTTTTTGATATCTCATTGTGAGTCATAGTCATTTCACTTTTTTGTTTGGTATGTTGGGCATCTGTCCCATCTGAGTATAATTCTGATGACTGTTTTATCTCTTGACAGTCAGGTGGGGTGTTTGTTTTTTCCTTCTATTTTTTTGGTGTCTTATCATAATTTATTGAAATTCAGGCATGATGTGTAGGATAGCAGAGTGAGATTACTAGTATTTGTACCTGAGCATGAGCACAGACCTTCTACTCTGGTCTTTATTGTGGGGGTTTAAGTCCTTCTAGTTAAGAGCTGAGCTTGGTTTGAGTGTTGCTATTGCTACTCTTAATGGGCCACTGGCTTCAAATATTTCTAGCATTACTTTGTGCTCAGGGTGAGGACTCAGTTACTGGTAGGTTTTTCTTAATATCCTGTTTCACTCCTAGCTTTAGACTCTCCTGTGAGCCTGCACTTCCAGGAGGAGTGCTTCCAGATCTCTCTCCAAGCTCTTGTCTGTCTCCAAGTAGCAGACTAATGTTATTTGTTATTCCAGACCTGCTAGCTTGGTGATGAGAGAATGGCAGACATTATCTGTTGTCTCCTTTCAGCCTCATTCTTCAGCAGAGTCTGTGTCTGGGCCTCAGGCTTTCTCACTGATCCTGTTCTGTCAAGTGGTGGTGGGGCTCTCTTGCATTGTAGGTCCATGCCAGTTTTCTACTACTTCCTCAGTGGTACTCATTTTTCTTCTGTCTCTCTTCCCCAGATGCAATAGATTTTCCACTGGTGCATGTGAAAGGCTGAGACCTGGTGAAGCAAGTGAGGCGTCTAGGAACCCTCAGTATCCATTTTGTGCAAGTACAAGGTTAGCACAAGTGGTAACAGTGAACAATATGGAACAATAGTGAAGGCATCTTTATATATTGCCCTATAGGCACCTCCTAGTTGTGGCTTGGGCCATAGGGATGGCAGAGTTTTGTGCTCTTCCTCTAATGACTTAAGGCATTTCGTCCCATTAGAAGAAGACTATGGGTACAACTTTCTGTCTTTCCAAACTGGCAGCTGTCCCTCTACTGTAGACCCACACACAGGGAAGCTTTTGTAGGTCACCTGTCCTGCTTCAATATTTCTTGTGAGTAAAACCTGTGGAGAAAAGTCTGCAAGTGGGTGCAAACCCCTGTTGTATTTGTGATCTTCAGAGGATGTACACTTTAATTCTTGCTCCCAATCGGCCTTTCATAATATGTCAAATAGTTTAGCTGACATTTTGCCAGCTTTTTTGAGAGCCCTGCTTTCTTCCCATACCCTGCCCCAGATAAGCCTATTTGGGGAGGTATTAGCTTTTTCTTAGATGTCAGAGTATTTGGTTGCCCCATATCTTCATTTCCAATGGGCTTAAGGAAAGTTTTAATTTTGGAAATTATCCGGATTTTCTTGTTATTATTGGTTCTCTCTCAAGCTTTCTACATCTCAGGTGCAGTTTTTCAATACTTTAAAGATATCATTTTATTGTCTTCTGCCTTTTTTTTTCCCTTTGGATGAAAAGTTAGCAGTCCTTCTGGTCTTTCTTTCTCTCTGTGTAGTGTTTCTTTTTTTTTTTTTTTTAATATCTGACTTTATAATTTTCTGTGACTTTTCTCTTATAACTTTCAATTTTAGTTTTCAGGAATTTGGTTATGTAGTTTTCTTTGGCTTATCTTGCTTTGAGTTCATTCACTTTCTTGAATTTGTAGGTTTATATTTCTCATAAAATGTAGAATTTTTCAGCTTTTATTTCTCAGAATATTGTTTTCTATACCCTCTTCTCATCTTTTTCCTCTAGGACTGTAATTATAGCTATCATAGACTATTTGATATTATTCCACACACTTTTGAGGCTTTGTTAATCTTTTTAGTCTTTTTTATTTGTGCTTGCATTTGAAAATTTTCATTACTTGTCTTTAAACTCACTGATGTTTTCTTCTGTAGAGGCTCATAAGTTCTTCCTTCTATCCAACGATCTAGCTTTTTTATTTCATATATAATTTTTAAAAAATTTTTTAAATGTTTATTTATTTTTTGAGAGAGAGAGAGAGACAGAGTGCGAATGAGGGTGGGGCAGAGAGAGAGGGAGACAGAGAATCCGAAGCAGGCTCTGCACTGTCAGCACAGAGCCCAATGAGGGGCTTGAACTCATGAACCATGAGATCATGACCTGAGCTGAAATCAGACACTTAACTGACTGAGCCACCCAGGTGCCCCTATTTCATATATATTATCTCTAAACATTCCATTTGCTTCACTTTATATCTTTAATTTTATTAGTATTATATTCATCTTTTCTTTTAAATCCTTGAACATCTTTATAGTCGCCTATTGTTAAGTCCCTGCTGCAAAATATATCATTTCTTTTATTCCTGTCTGTTTCTATTGACCGATTTTAATTTTGGGTTATGGGTCACACTTTTCCAATTCTTTGCCTGTCTAGTAGTTTTTAAGCAGAGTATAGGCATTGTACATACTACATTGCTGGATTTTGTTGTCTTTTCTTAGAGTGATGGGCTTTCTTTTGACATGATGTTAAGTGTTATGTGGATCTAGGTGATCCTTTGGAGGTTTGTTCTTAATCTTTATTAGAGAAAGTTCAGAGTAGACTTTACTCCGGGACATGGCCCTTCTAGAGTTTTTATTAAATGTTCTGAGTGTTCAACAAGGATTCTTTACTCTGACATCAGAATTTGAGTATATCCCAGTGCTATGTGAGCATGGGAAATCGTTCAGCCTTTGACTTCCCTTTTTTTTTTTTTGGTCCAGTTTTATGGAATTTTACCCTACACAGATATGTATTCATATTTATCCAACAATACTGGAAGAATGATGTGGAGAATTCTGGAACTTCTTCTATGAAACATCCTCTTCTCTCAAACCCTAACACTCAAATCCCAGCTGGTTCAGCCTCATGAACTCTAATCTCTGTCTCAGTCTCGGTGAGATACCCCTGGTCCACTTAGGCCACCCCCTTGCTGCATTGTGGGCCAAAAAGTGCCCCAGACTGAAAGCCTGAAAGACCAATAAATAATTTTTCAAATAAATAACAGTTAAACCAAAAAAAAAAAAAAACCCACCAAATTTCAAAATGTTGCCATATAGCTACAAAACTTTGGTGTTAAAAATGTGGAATATGACTGGTTTCCTTATGTATGCTTTTATTTCTTCTTAGTAGTTCATAACACAGTGTGCATAAAAAGTATATGCTGAGTGAGTGATGTTGTGTAATCAATTACACTTTGGTTCTTTTTCTTTAGAGCCTGTGGTTCTTAGCACCTGAGACTTGACAGTAACTGAACACTTTCACATTTTTTTAAAGTCTGTTTATTTAGAGAGCAAGGGGGCAAAGAGTGAGGGAGGGGGAGAATCCCAAGCAGGCTCCGTGCCACCAGTGCAGAACCAAGTGAGGGGCTCCGACCCACGAACCGTGAGATGACCTGAGCCGACATCAAGAGTTGGATGCTTAACTGACTGAGCCATCCAGGCACCCCTGAACATTTGCACATTTTATTTACAAATTTAAAGAGCCAATTTCTTTTAAGATATGGGAAGATTCTAAATCTGGTCAAAGGTAGTAATGTTGCGAATGTAAGAAAATGCAACAGCGTGTGCTTCATTAGCCACCTTAACCCCCAAAATGTCCCTCGTTTTACTTTTTTTGATCATAAACACTCTGTAGATTCACACTACCATAAGTATATCTGTCTCACTCGCTGATTCCCCAAATGGATGCTGGCCTTTTCTGTAACTAATGATAGGCATTTGTGGTAGCCAGACACAAAAATGTTTTAGTTGGGAGGAAGAACAAAGGTTATGTTTTAATGTAATGGAAAATTAGGAATCCTAAACAATTTGCTCATCAATCAAAACACTGAAATTTTGAGAAAAAAAAGGAGGCTTCTAGTTAACAGCATTTTCACCTGGGGCTCATTAGTGCTTTAAAAGTGGTTCTTTCTCCAGTTTCTAACTAATGCATGGCTGGGAGTCAGGCCAGGTGTTCCTTATACTTGATTTCCACTCTGAGCAACTCTATCTGAAAACTCATCCCCTTCCTACCACACAAATGCAACCTGTTTGCTGGTTCCGTTAAATTAGCTCAGTCTCTACTACTGTGTACAAACCAAGCCAAGTGGCTGATTTCAAATAATAAAAGCTAAGAACTCTAAATTCTTTTGCCTGTTTGTCTCTTGTTAATGGGAATTCGAGCTGTTCAAATTCAGAAAAGTATTTTTTGGGGTTGTCTTGCCACATTAAAAGAATTAAATAAGAGACAGTTTTCATAGTCACTTTATCAAGTGCGTTGAGCAATGTAAGTATTAAGATAACATTTTCAAATGAAAAAGCCCTGAAATTTACAAAGAATATCCATTTGTCTTCTTCCATGTTTCAGTGAGAGAACAGCAACAGTGCACGTGGGTGGAACTTGCCCCGGATCGGTCTGGCTTCTCCTATCATATTTTCCCTATGATTTTCCAAAGCTAGAGCAAACTTCCATTCTTCCTGTGGTGCACCTTGGTGAGAAATGCCTTGTCATACTCTTTCCTTTAATTTAACGTAAGATCTGGCCTTGAAATCCTTCTGCGTTATGGACTTCCTTTTCAAATCACAGGCAGTGCTGGCAACTGAGAATGTAAAGCTGCACCAGACTGCACATAACTCATTCCAAGGAGGATTCAGTGGGGTTTTATTACATGCCAAATATATGTGAATATATTAAGAAAATAACACAATTTTAATGGCTTGGGGAAAAGGGAAAGGGGTAATAGACTGTCTTAAGGGGGAAACAACCTATGAGTCCAGCTTAAAGGGGGATTCAAAGAAAGGGAGAAGTTTAAGACAAGTCATGGCAGAATGAATACAATTCTGAAATGAGCTACAGCACAATAGGGGGATAGATTCCATGTGTGTCTTCTAAATTAAACCAGGACGGTTTCATTGACATGACAGATAATTGTCTCTTGTATGGTCAGAGGAGGGCATGGGCTCCCGTCTTCTTTGGGAATGTGTAAAGACTGTTTTTGAGATCACTGATTATATAACTGTCAATATTAGACTGACCACATCCTGCTCTGTGTCAGGAGAAAATGCACATGGCAAGTAATCTTGGACATGAAGCATCCTTTAGCGAGGGGGTAAGTGTATGCTTTCCTTCGTCTCTTTTCAAGAGCAATAAAAAGTTTCACTTGGAAGTAGCATGCAACTGGGAATAGCCCCTTGTCGTTGAACGGAGAGTAATTTATGACAGCAAGAAGAGCCAACTCCTGGATTGGTTCATTTGACTTGCACTATGGTATCCAGAGAGTTTTCCCCCAGTGAGACCTTTTCTGGGTCTGGTACTGATTAAAATGGCTGCCCTTGTGGATGAGACAGAACTAAGAAGGACAGTGCCTCGTTGTGCTGTGCTCCCTGCTCACCATCAGGACAAGCAATGGTTCCACATCTCAGTTCTCCCGTGCTCAGGGTGAATGTGTTCTACGGAGACCCAAGTGGCTGGCTCTTCTGTGAAGTAACTCAGGGCATACTTCCTGCTTTGACTTTGGTTACTAAAATCTTAAAATCTTAAATACACATCCTGGATCTTCCTGCCTGTCTGCTTTCTTTGGGAAAGGGGAGCGAGTGGGGAAAAACCCACCTTCTTTCTTTCAAAAAGAGAGAGAGAGTAGCTGTTTGTATTTGGAATTCTAGGTCACTCTAGGGATAGTGTTTGAAATCGTTTGCTTTCCTTGATCTAGGACAGCCCAGGACATGGTCTCTACAGATAATCACAAATAACCATCATCCACAGATCATTTTGTTAAGTTGGGAAGGACTTTTCTCTCACATAATTTTTTAAGAGTTCAAATAACCCTCGAAGAGTAGATAGCTAGTAGGGCTTCTTGGACAGGTTGGATGAGGGAGAAAGAAATCACATATATTTATATTTGTGTATTTATTATATTAATGTATATATTTATATTTAAAACAACACTAAATCACCTTTTTCCCCATAGTCCTGTACTGAAATAGCTTCCTGGTCGTTAAGCGTTACAAAAAAACCACAACTCATTCAAGCCACCAGGAAGGTGTCCCAGTTATGGTATGGCACCTATAGTTCAAGATAGAGTCACTACAATCTGGAAATAGAAATGATTCCAACAGAGCTCATAAGTCCTGGTGATATTTGGGTCCAACAGTCTACAATACATTAAGAAGGTTAACTCTGGGTAATTGTTCCTTTCAGAGACAAGTTGAGCTCTTTCTGCTACTCCTATGAGCCTTTGAAAAAATTACACATACTCATTCAAACTAAAATATGGGTCATTTATGGTTCTCAGCGGGTATTTATTGGAGAAGGAAATAACAGCAGGGCCTAGTGTATACTTGTGTGTGGCTGTCACAGAATTAGCCTGCTGACTGCCTTTCAAGAAATTACACATGTCTCCAGTCTTTGCTTTGCTTTTAATGATACTAATGAAACCAAGATACTAATGAAACCATTTATCTGGTTTGGTAAGCTGTAAGTGGTACTCTAGGTTCAGATTCAGGAAGCCAAAATCTCAAATCAAAACTAAGGATACAAATAAACTCCATTTTGGATTTGCAGGAGACAGAGGCAAGTCTACGGTTTTAAACTGTATTTTGCAGTTAAATCTACCCCTTAGAAAACTAACATGAGGGTAAGAAAAATGACCTTCGCTTCGTAGGAGACTCTGAATGTACAAGCCTCCTATGTCCAAAAAGTGGGGGAGGGGTAGGAAAGAAGGAAGGAAGGTGAGAAGGATGAATGAATAATCACAGGTCTCACTTGGATTTTATTCTATTTAGGGTTTCTTTTAGCTTTTGTTTTAAAAGTAATATTGGGAATTATATAACATTTCCTACCTAGCATGCTGTATGTGCTATTATTTCAGTGCTTCCTGCCCTGTGGCTCCTTCCATCTCCAAGGTATTAATTATTTCTGTAGTCTGCCCACCTTCCATTCCTCCCTCCATTTCTTAAGAATTCTCTTCTCGTGGCTTTCTTTCTAAATGTTCCTTTTATACATTTTTTCTTTTCATTCTCTACACAAAGAATAAAAATGTCCTTGTGAGTTTTACATGTGACCAAATCCTCAAGTATTGCATGCATCTTTGTTGTTGATTTTTATAAAACTGGTTTTTACTTGCCGTTATTAACTTACTATAAAAACTGCAGGATGGGGCGCCTGGATGGCTCAGTAGGTTAAGGGTCCAACTCTTGATGTCGGCTCAAGTCATAAACTCATGGTTTGTGAGATTGAGCCCCACATTAGGCTTCAAGCTGGCAGTGCGGAGCATGCTTGAGATTCTGTCTCTCCCTCTTTCTCTGCCCCTTCTCTGTTTGTGCTAAATAAACTAATTAATTAATTAATCTTTAAAGAAAAAAAAAAAAAAGCCCTGAAGGGCTATAGCTTATCTGGAATATCGTATTGAAAAAAAACAGAAAAACAAAAACCCAGAGAAAGGGAAAGGTCCTAAAAGTTCTTGTGGGAAGAAGATTACAATGTATCTATTTACCACACTGGTCTGATCTTTTTCCAAGTAAAATGGTAGGAGGGTGTATCCTTCAGATATCATCCCCACTAAAAGGAGACTGTTTGTCATAGCTTTTGGCCACTTCAACTAGTTCCGTAAAGTAGTTGTGACCTGATAAATTCAATTTACTCTCAGATTATATAAAAAGGTGATTGTCAGTGATGGAAACCTCTCTGAATTCTTAATTTCCTATGTGGTTTCCATTTCGTTGCAAGGATTGTTTAGATATATTTTATTTACTTTCTAAAAATTTTTATTTATAAATATTATTTTATTCCTAATATAATTTTATTATAAGAAAGAAAGCAAATTATTACTTATCATTTGGAATTTACTTAGGCCTGAATTTATTTATTTATTTATTTATTTATTTAAAAAAAATTTTTTTTAACGTTTATTTATTTTTGAGACAGAGAGAGACAGAGCATGAACAGGTGAGGAGCAGAGAGAGAGGGAGACACAGAATCTGAAACAGGCTCCAGGCTCTGAGCTGTCAGCAGAGAGCCCGACGCGGGGCTTGAACTCACGGACCGTGAGATCATGACCTGAGCCGAAGTCGGACGCTTAACCGACCAAGCCACCCAGGCGCCCCTATTTATTTATTTTTAAGTTTATTTATTTTTGAGAGAGAGACAGTGTGAGCAGGAGAGGGACAGAAAGAAAACTTATTAATTATATTGTTCATATTTTTGGCATCTCAATTTAACTTCTGGTCACTTGATTCATTAGTTTGTGAGAGGGACAATGCTAAAATCATTAGCTGTAATTGCTGATTTTTCTACCTGAAGTTCTGTCAGCTTTTTTTTTTTTTTCTATTTTGGGGCTGTGTTGTTAGGTCCATGTATGTTTATGATGATCTATATTCTTTTTTTATTGTTCCTTTTACCAGTATATAAAATTCACCTTCATCTCTCACCATTGTATCATGTGTCAGGATTGCTCCTGTAGGTATCTTTTGATCTGTATTTGCCTGGCCAATCTTTTTACTTACTTTTATTTTCAGCGTCTCTGTGTCTTTTGTTTTAAATGTGTCATTTTTAGACAATATATTGTTGGGTTTTATTTTTTTAAGCCAGTCTGGAATTACTGTCTCTTAATTGGTAAGTTGAACTCCTTCGCATTTATTGTAATTACTTTATATTTGGACTGATTTTTTTTCATCTCATTATGTATTTTCCCTTTACTCTTTTTCTCTCTATTTTTCTTTTCTCTCTCTCTATTTTTTATGTTTTCCATAAAACACATGTTCAAGTGTTCTTCTATAGGTTTTACACCTTCCAATTTTGTCCTTAGGGTACAAATTCTTGACTCAAATTCATATTCAATTTTAATCACTTTTATTGAATTCTTAGGCCCATCAAGTTCAAAAAGATAACCTGAAACTGTCTCCTCCAATGCCACATCATAATGATATTACCTAGAATTTTATTTACAGGTTAGTGGATGTACTTTCTTTTGTTACTTTGGTTCTTACTTGTTGTTGTGCCTCTTCTTTCGGATAAACAATAGACTCCATAAGATACTTCTTTAACAATCCATAACTCATGAAATATATACCACATTTTTCTCTCCATATTATTTGAATACTTTCTCCACAAGGTGGATCTTTGTGAAAATCTTCTGAGCCCTGTTAGGTCATTGAATATTTTTATTATATCCTCACATTTTAACCAGCTTGATATCGAGTTCTGGGAAACATTATTTTCCCTTAATAGAGTAAAATATTACTGTATTATGCATCCAGAATTGCTGTTGGTAAATGTACTATATATAAACCTTGTTCTTTTGTTTCTATTATTTCCCTCTGTAAGATTTTAGAATCTTTCCCTTTTCTCTTTACTATATGTTACAATATAGTAAATCAAGCAAGCAGATTGATTGATTTTTGCTTCAGTAGTATATGTTTAGTTTCTTTGTCGTCTGAACTATTTGGTTTTATGATATTCCCTACAGTGTCAGGTGCTCAGCCAGAAAGAAAACATGCGTGGGGAAGGAACTCAAGTCCATTCTCTAAACTGTATCAGTTCTGTTGAGCTTAAAGAGAAGGGCTAGGATGAACCCCAAGGAGGAGAGGCCCAAATACCCCGAATCCACTACTGATGATTCCTGGTACTGCCACTAAACCGAGTAACTCTCTTGGGCAGGATTTCACCTTTCCACACTTATTAGGAAGACGCAGCACTAGGAAAAGGTAGCCTCCTTGGGTGGTGTTCCACCAGCCATGCTGGTTTGGATGAAAAGGGATTGGAGAATGAGGTGCCTGAGGGCATCTCCTTGGTGGGCACCCACTACCACTTTTACTAACTGTTCCAAAACGCAGGGTTCTTCAACTGTCCTAATATCCAAGGACATCCGTACTGGTGCTTTGGGCTGTTTTTCCCCATTTCTAGGTACTGGACGGACAATGATTACACCAAGCCAATATGAAGTGAGGAAACGGAAAATTAAGTGATTTCCTCCAGTGCATCCATTTCACACCACTGCATCTTGCTCGGGTCCCATACGTATGGGCTGAAGACAACCCGTGGTTTCAGCAAGAGGTTACCAGGGTCTTTTCTTGTGGTGGTTCCTGTCGTTTCTGGCCCCGGAACCACACTTCTCTTTAGCTTCTGTACATGCTCCAGGTTTGTTTTGGGGGGAGGGAGCTAACTGCAAAAGGATTTCCAACTTGTCTAAGCAAGGTCTCGGCCTAATCTCATTTACTCATTGACAGAGTAGCTTTACTTTTAGTAGCTAGGGAAGATACTGGAAATGCCCTCAGCCTTCTTATCGAACCTTCAGAATTCTACAGGAGCTGGACAATGACTGTCTGTTTCCTAACATTTTTAAATTCTGTGATTGGCTACTCAGATAAATAACATGGGATTATTGAACACATTATTGAACATTATAATTTTTTTTTAATTTTCTGTATTTGTTATCACATATTTTGTATTGCCTAAGTATTCAAGTCATTAGTGGCTGTTACTTAATTATCAAGAAAAAGCAAGCCTGGTCAAGTCAGTGATATATGTAGGCAGTCCTTGCTTTGTGCAGGTCTATAGAATGTGTGAGCTGAAGTCATACAAAGCAGTGTTAATAATCAATGGGAAGAAATTATGATTGTTCTATGACCTTTAAATTTTTTTTGTTAAACATTAAAACCTCCCTGACTATTAGTTATAAATATATAGGGAAATGAAAAAATGTAGTAAAACTAACATCTCTTTAGTACACTGTAAGTGCCTTATATGCTCTGATAAAATGTTGAACTTTTGTGAGGAAGGTTAATAGTAACCCCAGGAGAGTTTCAGCTGGGAGTGGGGGTGAGTCACATTTGGTGGCAAATCATATTTGCATTTACAAATGATTACCCTGGCCCTGGTGGAGAGGGACTGGAGGGTGATAGTTTGTGATGGGCATTATAAGAAGGGGCTGGGAGCAAGGGAGTGCCTTAAGGGGCCGTTTCAGGGATCCATGTGAGAAAAATAATAGGAGTTTGAAGGAAGACAGGGGCAGGGAAAGGAGATAAGATGCATGTCAGGAAAACTTGGAAGTAGAAGGATTAAGACTTGGTAACTGGATGTGATGTGAAGGAAGAGACGTATAGAATGGTCTTCGGGCTTCTGGCTCGGATGACTAGGTGGGAAGCTGAAGGTGACACATTCCTTCATGTAGGTGAAAAAGAGGAGAAGCAGGTTTAGGGGGAAATTTAGCTATGGAGATGCTGAGTTTGAACCAATAGTGAGATGTCTCAGTGAAAATATCTAGAGATAAATGGATATATATGGATGTGTGTTCAGGATGCAGATGTGGGTGATATTCACACGTATGTTATGCATATACAATATGTGCACGTATATGGCTCATATATATTATATATATACTGCATGTATAATATACATGACCATGCTTATGTGTATGTGTATCTATGTATATATAAACTATCATGTGTTTGGCATATTTGAAGCCACAGAATTGATTGAATAATCCAGGCGAATGTATAGAAGAGGAGAATGTGAGAATAAGACTACAATCCTGGAGAACCTTATATTGGAAGCATGGGAGGAAGAGATTCCCCTAAAAGTGACTGAGAAAAACTGGGCAGGAAGCAGAGACAGAAAAGGGAGGAGGAGTCCAAAGGAAGGGCTCCCTTGAGCCTGAAAGAAGGAGAGATGCACGTTGGTCAAGTAGAACTTGGGTGTGAACGAAAATCAAAGCTCACGCTGTCTTTATGACATTGCGTTGTCTCCAGAAAAGTGCCTATCACTTTGTCCCAGAGATCAGTTTCTGTAGAGTCACATAGACAGACAGTAGTTCGAGAGCAGCCTGCAGAGTGGCAGGGGGGAAGTTCGGAGACAGTGGGTGGAGACCATTCTTTCAAGAAACTTGAGCACTTGTAATGTGTAAGGCAGTTAGTTGCTCTGCACTAGTGAAGATGCTTGGCAGTTGACATAGTGTGCAAATGATAGTAACCAGTGTGTAGTCGCCCAACAAGGATATAGTAAGTGCAGTAATGACAGAGCCAACCATGTGGCATCCCTCTGAAATACTCCCCATAGTCCGAGTTTCCCCTCTGATTATGTGATTGTTCACTGGGTGTCTGTGTCTCCCAGCTGGCCTGTAAAGTCTGGGAGGGCAAGGACTATGTTGATTTTTTACTCACAATTTTATCCCTGAAGCTTGGCACATGAGAGTTGAGTAAATACTTGTTTTATGAATGACAAAACTGTAGTTCAATCTTTTTTTTTAATTTTTTTTTTTTACATTTATTTATTTTTGAGAAACAGAGTGAGACGAAGCATGAGCAGGGGAGGGGCAGAGAGAGAAGGAGACACAGAATCCGAAGCAGGCTCCAGGCTCTGAGCAAGTGGTCAGCACAGAGCCCGATGCGGGGCTCGAACCCACAAACTGCGAGATCATGACCTGAGCCCAAGTCAGACGCTCGACCGACAGATCCACCCAGGTGCCCCTGTAGTTGAATCTTTTTATTCCCAGCTATTCGATTTACTGATTCATGGACAAATTTGTATAGATTTGGCTGTATGATTAAGTTTGGTTATTAGGATGGTCGGTTTAAAAAAAAAATCATTTTATTAATTTCCCGTGGCTGCTGCAACAAATTGCCACAAACTAGGTGACTTAAAACAACAGCAGTTTATTCTCTCACAGTTCTGGAAGTCGGAAGCCCGAAATCAAGTATCAACAGGGATGAGTTTCTTCTGAAGGCTCTGTGGGAGGTTCAGTTTCTTTCCTCTTCCCACTGCTGGTAGCTCCAAGTGTTTCTTGGCTTGTGACTACATCACTCCTATCTCTACTTCCATGGTCATATCATCTTCTCCTCCAGGTGGCTTAGGGTACATAGGTCTGATCTCTCTGCTTCTCTCTTCACGTGACCACCTTCTCTTCCATCCATGTGTCTTTCCTCTGTATGTCTCCTATAAAGACACTTGTTGTTGGATTTAGAGCCCACCTAGATAATCTACATTAACTTCCTCAGAAGTACGTCTACAAAACTCTTTTTACAAATAAGTTAACATTTATAGGTTCCATGGATATGACATGGATATACTGGAGCAGTGGGGAGGGAGGGGAGAGGAGGGCGGGCACCAATCCGTCCACTATAGCCATGAAAGGATAGTTTCTGATTTCAAGTCCCCGGGGACTTGCCTCATTGTAGCATCATAAAATTATATATGGACCAAGGTCATTGTCGTTGCTTCATTTTGCTTGGTGGCAGAAATGAAGTTGTTAATTTTCAGTAAAAGCACTCATAAAAGAAACTTTCTTCTTGTGATTAGATGGACCTGGAAATGTAAATAGACTTGCAAGTTACCCCTTTAAAATGTTTGTGGAAGGTGTGTAGGTTTTGTAGAAGGTTCAGTCCAGTTAAGTTCCCTCGATTTCCGTTCTGAATCCTGGCTTTTAGGAAGTCATTGTTCAATAGGAAAGCCACTTGCAGCTTCCATTTCCAGCAGATCTCTTGCAGTTGATGTTTATTCTAATAATTAAAAGAGAATGACCAGAGGAAGTTTTTTGTGGAGGCTCAGAAGCCGAAGGGAAATAAAAAGTGGCAAAAAAAAAAAAAAAAAAAGGTTGAGAATATTCATAAAAATTTAAGGTTGTGGAGTGAAGGACAGCTTTGTTCTAAAAAGCTTTTTAGGGGCACCTGGTTGGTTCAGTCGGTTAAGCATCTGACTCTTGATTTTGGTTCAGGTCATGATCTCAGGGTTCATGAGTTCCATCCCTACATTGGGCTTCATGCTGACAGCATGGAGGCTGCTTAAGATTCTCTGTCTCCCTCTGTCTCTACCCTCCCCCCCCCCCAATAGACAACAACAATAACAAAAGCTTTACAAAAGAATGGACTTATCAGTTGCTCTTGGATGTATATGGCTCTTCTTTTTTTTTCTTTTTTTAAGATGCACCTTTAAAACATTTTTTTAATGTATATTTATTTTCGAGAGAGAGAGAGAAAGACAGAGCGTGAGTGAGGGAGGGGCAGAGACAGAGAGGGAGACACAGAATCCGTAACAGGCTCCAGGCTCTGAGCTGTCAGCACAGAGCCCAGTGTGGGGCTCGAATTCAGGATAGTGAGATCATGACCTGAGCCGAAGTCAGACGCTTAACCGACTGAGCCACCCAGGTGCCCCTAAAGTGCACCTTTTTTGTTTGTTTCTCTCTCTCTCTCTTTTTGGATATATACAGCTCTTATCAGAAACTTCACTTTAAAGAACCTGGGTTGACTGAAGCTAATGCCACTGATGTTACCTCTGGGTGATTTATTTCTTTTTTCCTAGAAATTAGAGGGGCGCCTGGGTGGCTCAGTCGGTTAAGCGGCCGACTTTGGCTCAGGTCATGATCTCACGGTCCATGGGTTCGAGCCCCGCGTCGGGCTCTGTGCTGAAAGCTCAGAGCCTGGAGCCTGTTTCAGATTCTGTGTCTCCCTCTCTCTGACCCTCCCCCATTCATGCTCTGTCTCTCTCTGTCTCAAAAATAAATAAATGATAAAAAAAAAAAATTAAAAAAAAAAAAGAAATTAGAATGTATGCATTTGGGGAGTATTTGTTTTGTTTTGCTTTCCTTAGGGAGATAGCAAATAGAATTGGGAAGTTGATGCATGAAGGATCGAAATTTATTCTCAGCATTGTTACAACTATTACTTGATGTTTCAAACCTGAAGATCCAAAGCAACACAAGAAGAGAAAAAGATTTTTTTCTGGAAAACATCGATTTTGGATTATTTGAGCTGTAGGGAGATAGATCAAATCCCTTTCTGGAGTTTGCCTGAGGATTCTGTAAGAGCAGGATAAAATGTTATTTTTATAGCTATGTTTTTATTTGTCAGTAGGACATTAAAAGTGGAATTGATGAGAATTGAAACAAGCCCTGATTGGGCATGATTTGACTGATCAACAGAAAATAGTTCTCTCATTATTCCAAATGGATTTTCTAGGGTTCCCCCCTACTATGCTCAATTCCAGATGCTTCGTAAAAGCCATCAGCGTAATGAATTAGATCGAAATATGAATCCTTCATCTGGTGTATTTTGACCCCAGCTGGTAATAGGACTGTGACCCGAGGCAAGCATTTCCAGAAGTCCTAAATGCAACTGGAATAAGCAGGAACAGATATTAGTCTCAGTTATCATGATATCAGATTTTCGTCCTTCTCCAGCCTGGTGTTTCATGAGGAATATTAGCAGTACTGTGGGTTACTTCTCAAGCTGGAGCTTTACTGTCCGGCTCCCCAGAATCTCAGTCCCTCCTTGCACACCACCAAGTGAACCTGTGACGTATCTGGGAAATGAGAGTTGGGACGACAAACGTACAGTTCGTCAAGAATGTGCCCAATGTGGCTCACAGCCTGGTGCGGACAATAAAGACACCAGCCTGGGGCACAAGGGGAGTTAAAAGATGCTCAGCAGCTGTTCCCATTTCTCTTGAGGCCAGGGGAGGAAATGGGTTTACGCTGGAGCGGGGGGGATTTAGACTGGTGTATGAAAGGATTTCTGACTCAAGGTAATGCTTTCCCACAAACAGAACAGTCACATCTCCTGCTTCTGTTATTTAAAAACAGAATCTGGTGTGTCTTCCGATGGCAGGTTAGAGGCAAGTGGTCCCCAGAGGCCCTCAGGGCGGCTCTTTTTAATATTTCAAAAAGCTGAACAATGTAGATGAAACATTTAAACACCAGGAGTTGAATAGACTAATAAGAATGTCTTTCGGAAAACCCTTTGACTGAAATGGTATCAGCTCAGCATCTTATGTTGGTCAGACCCTTGTATTTTAACAATTTTTTTAGGACTACAAATGAGGAATTAGTTGTCATTTAATTCTTAAAATTTCCTTGCTGGTCAAAATTCTATCAAAACTTGGGTCCGATGGGAGGGAAATAATACATTAACGAGAGGCTCTTGGGACACTTGGTGGCTCAGTCAGTTAAGCCTCCAGCTTCAGCTCAGGTCATGATCTCATGGTTTGTGGGTTCAAGCCCCATGTTGAGCTCTGTGCTGACAGCTCAGAGCCTGGAGCCTGCTTGGGATTCTGTATCTCCCTCTCTCTCTGCCCCTCCCCCACTCAAGCTCTGTCTCTGTCTCTCTCTCTCTCTCTCTCTCAAATAAACATTGAAAAAAATTAAAAACAAAACAAACAAAAACACAAGAGGCTCTTGGTGATGAGAAGGCAGGAGTCCATTCCTTTGGAAGGGAAAACAGGATGTGTTAAGACATGAGACATAGGGTCCAGATATCTCTGGGTTAGAGGCCTAATTCTACACACTGGGCACACACATTTTTCCTAGCTTTGCTAAGCCTTTCCTTTGCTTATTCTAAAATAATAACCAACTTGTGGACTGTGAATATTACATGGGAAAATACATGCGAACTTGGGTGAGAAGATCTCTGGTTCTGAGGAAGACGGAAGCACAGAAATAAATTTTCCTGGAAGGAAATCAACAAATCCATGGGGCATTGCTATTAGAGAAGGAGAAATTTTGTTGAGTGGGCTTAAAAATGACAGTGTCCCATCGCTGTTATCTCTTACACACGCATGCACGTCTGTCTGTTTATCTTCACTACATTACATGGAAAGGACCCATTTGCAAAAACACAAGTGATAAGAACGAAGAGTTTTGAAGAGTGATGGCAATTTTATTTATTTATTGCTGTCTCTGTCTTGTTGGCTATTAGTAATTTTACTAATGCAGTTTTACTATAGTTGGTTACATATCCAGCTCATTTATTGTTTATGGGACCTATGTGTTGTTATTCCCTCACTGATTTCTCAAGACTTAGATATTATTTTATCCATGGGAAAACAAATGCAGTGGAGTTCTTAGGCTTTGCTTTCTGTGTTTCCCATTTTCTTTTGGTGTCATGCCAACAGCTCACTCTTACAGAGGAGAGAGCTGGGAACCCATGTTTGTGTTAGACCAAATCCTTTGATGCTTTCCTGCTTCTCCTACTCAAGTACAGGTAATATTTTGATTTGTCTGCCTGGAAGGTTCCTCAGGTGCTATCCTGGCAAGGCTGAATAAGAGCAGAGGCCTCAGCTTCTAGAAAGGACCTATGGGGGCTGCCCATGGATAGCCAGGGTTTCGGAGACAGAGAACAATCCAGTGCAGACATCTGTGTGGCTCTTCTGTGGATAGTGTCAGACTGTTTCTG
Source organism: Panthera pardus (assembly GCF_024362965.1). NCBI lineage: Eukaryota > Metazoa > Chordata > Mammalia > Carnivora > Felidae > Panthera > Panthera pardus. The sequence continues at coordinate 21,694,957 of NW_026527002.1, forward strand.
AGGAACATCTTACCTGGAATTTCTCCTTCTGCTTTCCTACTGGCAATTTACCACCATAGCCACCAGCCATGTATTTAAACTCTTTTTGAGGTTTCTGAATACGGATAATTCAAAAGTAGGCTCAGATAGTTTATTAGGTAAGATACATACAAGGCTATGATGAGTAGCAGTTCATGGCAAGATAGATTTATAGACTTTCTTTAAGCAACAAGAAAACATCTCTAACCTTTTGAAGTAACAAAAATAAAATTTCTAATCTGGAATGTGGAGTGGTCTTTTTTTTTTTTAAAGCAAATCAGAAAGTAATAGTGTGACTGCATATGGTGATAAAGTTTGGATAAGCTCATCTTTTGAGGCAAAATTATCTCAAAGGTTAGAGCATTTTTTTTAAATGAAGAGAGTTGTATAGAAATTATGAAATACATCATGCCCTTGTATGAGACTAGAATTCCTGAGAGTCTGAAGTGTTCATCCTCAGAAGTTTATACTTGAAAGATAAACTCAAGCTGTGTGTTTTCCCTGTGGGGCTGGCTCAGCCATTAGAAGGCCAACTGTGGACTCAAAGGCCACGACTGTCAGCCTGTCCAAAGTTCATCTTCCTATTGGGACTTGCCTCGAAATGCAATTAGTAGGACATTGCTAGACATCTTTTTGGTGTATGGTTACAGAGACTGTGGGATTGGCCTAATGTAGAGGACGGAGGACGTCAGACCATCCTATGCTATTTTCTGAAGAAAGCAAAGATCGTTTGTTTGGATCATGCCCTATTTAACTTTCTGATGCATTTAAATACCCTCAACCATAGAGCTCCTAAACGCCCTTTCCCCACCAGCATTCATCAAGATGCTTCCCAGGACATTGCATGACCAGTGGCATAAACCCCATCCAGGCCCCTCACTCATGATGTGGAGAGCCTCTGTCATATTTTTTTGCTCTGTTTTTTTCTCACTTCTGATGTGGATTAAAGTCTGTGCTCACAGCTCTCTCCAATAGTTTAAGGATATTTGATCCTTGAGTATTTATCCATTATTGGCTCTGTTTACCCAAGGGAAAATTAAGTGCAGGGCCTTAGAACAGTGAGCGCTTTAATACGCGGATGCATATGCTGATCTCTGACAGATGTTGGTCTTTGGGAACAACAGAAGGGGAGCTACGTCATCCGCCTGGGAAGCTGCTTGTGCAAACTGACTGATCCCGCAGGTGCCCAGGCCGCGCGGCGCAAGCAGCCCGCAATGCTGAGAAAAAATGCCTGGTGCAGGGACGACTCCCGAAACGTTATGGTTTTTCACACACGCACCCCACCCCAGCCAGCTGGCAGAGGATTCTGAGCAGTGCCTTGTAGGAAACGCAGTGGTTCGAACAGGTTTTGATTTGAACTATGCATTACTGAACTATGAAGTTTAACTTCGTGTTTCTATAAGGAGAATTTTTTTCTTTTATTTGCCACCAGGTAATCTGATTTCTAAATCTATCCAGGTATGGTTCTTTTTCTCAGGCTAAAATAGGTATTAGGAAAAGTAACTTTTGTGTATGTAGATGGGGGTAGTGGTACAAGTGTGTGTGTGGGTGGGGTGAGGTGGGGCTGTGTGTGGGTGTGTGTGGCCTTGTGTGTATTTAAGATAGAAAAAAGCCCTTCTGGCAGGTTTTGGTTAAGACTTTTTTGTTTCTCTCTCTCTCTCTCTCTCTCTCTCTCTCTCTCTCTCTTTTTAATGTTTATTTATTTTTGAGAGACAGAGTGTGAATGGGGGAGAGGCAGAGAGGGAGGGAGACACAGAATCCCAAGCAGGCTCCAGGATCCGAGCTGTCAGCACAGAGCCAGAGGCGGGGCTCGAACTCACGAACAGTGAGATCATGACCTGAGCTGAAGTTGGACGCTTAACCTACAGCCACCCAGGCGCCCCAAGACTCTTTTGTTTCTAAGTTAACTCCCCCCCCATTTTTGCTGTTATGGGAGCCTCTTAGAAACAAGGTGTTGTCTTTGCGAACATGCCACTTTTCAATTGCCCTGAGTTAGCGTGTGTGAGGTGTAGGACTGTCCCACTGCCCCGAAAGGATACTGAGGGCCAGACCATCTAATTCTCCTGGGTGTCCCCTTGGGTGTCCCCAAGGCCCTGTCCCCTTGGCCTAAAATGGTACCTGTTACACTGTGGGTGTTCATGAGTTCAACAAAGGCACACCCCTGACCCAGGCAGGTGTCCCAAGGACCCCGTGTAATTGTTTCTGTGGATCGTGTTCCAAAAAGGAAAGAAACCCTACGGGGAAGTCATGGCCTCAGCACTTTGTGTGAGAACTTGAGGAAAACATAATTCTCATCGTGTGAATAAAATCATTGTTTTCTCATCCACTACCCATTATTGAGACAGCATCAGTCTACATTGCCAGCACTATCTTGTCTGATTCAGGCACCCTCCTGGGACCCTGTGGATAGATGCCATTACCATCCTGAGACCTCATCATGAAGAGCAGTGGTCCTTGAGCCAGTCAGCCTGGGTTCAAATCCAGGCTCTGCTGCTCCCTGGCTAACCCTGATGATTTAGCCTCTCTCTAAATCAGTTGATGGTCTGAGGATTCGATGAGTCACCCGTACGATATGCCCAGAGCAGTGCCTGGTGTCTACTGCATACCCACTACCTATCAATTATCACGTGTGATTACTGAGTTCTTTGGTAACCTCCTTCCCTCTATTCACTCCCAGGGAATGAGGTGAAATCCAGAGGGATCTGTTAACTTCTCTCTTCTCCGGGGATTCAGAATGTGGGGTTATGAGGGGCACTGGGGCTTTCTGCGACCTCCAGTCTCCTCCCTGTTCCGCCTGCTCAACTGGGGTCTAACTCTCCCCTTGGGCGCTGCTCCATCTGGTGCCCTGCCCGGCCCGTTACCACATCTGGTTCTCAGTCTGGACACCAACCCACATCTCCACTCAGATGCTTCCTGGTACCCATCACTCTCTCTACGCTGGGTGGTTTTGTATGTGGCTGAAAGGCTCTTTTTGAAATGTTAGCCTAAAAGACTTGACTCAAGTTCCCCTTCCCTTGAGGGGAACCAAGGATTCACTTCTTGAGAATATTGACTGATTATCTATTCACTGAAAGACACTGTTCTCCATCCCTGGGACACAACAAAATCACTGTATTCATGGAGTTCACATTCTAATGAGGGAAACGGACAGTTAGCAAATAGGTATCTAATTGAGTGTTGGGTTTCTGGTGCACCCAGATTTTCTTGGGGGTAGCAATATAGGTACCATAATAACCTCCCTCTAAGTATGCTTGGCCCTGTTGGGCTTCCTAGAGCCCAGGACTGGGCTCGGGCCCATAGCCCGGGCAAGTAGAGCCCAGGACTGCCTCAGTCATTACCCAGCCCTTTTAAGTGAGCAAAGTACTCATGCTGGCTCATGTTCTTCCTTCCAAGATGTCTGCCATGCACACAGAGCTACGAGCTGCAGCTCAAGGTCGGTCCCTTATTCTTGGGATGAGATCAGCTTCTGCAGTCAGAGCATGTCCCAACACCACTGGAACTCGCAGGGCCACAGAAAGGCAGCTGAGGACTGTGGTTATAGGTTCAGGCTTTGGAGGCAGACAGGATCGTTCAGTGCTTAGTGTCAGCATCACTTAGCAGCAGAACAACCATACACAAGTTACTTAATCTCTCTAAGCCTCAGTTTTCTCATCTTCATAATGGGGACAATGGAGTATTTAGATCCTACAGCTTTGTGAAGATTAAATGAGGCTATGCAGGCAAGATGTGACACGGTACAACAGAAATTATAGCTAATGTTTAAAATCAATGAGCTCTCTAGCTTGGAGTTGGAAAGAGCTACTTACTCTAGGGCAAAATCAGGAAGAGGCCCTCTAGAGACCTCAAAAGGAATTTGGTATTAAAGAAAGATTATCTAATAAAGCCTTTGCAGGGAGTGCTGTGATGGGAATACTGTGACTCCATTTGGGCTCTCTTTACACATGGTGGTAAAATTTCAAATAATAATTTCTCCTAATAACTGATTAGTGGTATCGTGATACCACAGATATCACCACAGCATCGTGATAACTGAAGCTCTTAAAGTTTGCCTATAGGAAAGAAAGCAATTTCAGAGTCAGTGGATCTTTGTTATTACTTCAGTGGCCTTCTCCAAAGCATCACAACCAAGTGGAAGTCCTTTGCCTGCATGTTCCAAACTGTCAGTCTTCAGCATTTCTCCTGTGGCCACTGACTTTTGCATCCAGCCTGTCCACACCCATGCATTGCTTCTAATGCATGGTCATACTCCTCTGCTTCCTATTCCATCCCAGCAAGCATCTCAGAGTACAAGTGAAAATAGTCTTGTGGCAGAAATAAACCTGAAGTTGCTCTGAGTAATTACAAAAACCAATTTCTAAACTCCGCGGAACCATATTGTTACTAGTAAATCACTTGCAACAAAATTCATAAATGGTTGTGATTTATCAATGGTCATGAATTGCTGTTCTGTTCAAGTTCACCAGTCATGAATTTGTGTGAATCAAAACACATTGGATAATAAAGCAAATGAACGTTTTGAGCTTTTAAAAAATAAACACCCGCATACAACTAGTACCTTCTTCCTTAAATCCTAATTTATATGATCTTCACTTAATCTAGACTCTTTGATTAGCATTTGCCTTTCTATTTAGTGGCCATAACCCTCAGAAGTGGGCCCAGTGGCGCACATAGCAAAAGTCAATTGGGACAAAATGGGTCTCTGGCTAATCCAAACCAACGTGACAGTGGTCTTGACCCCTAGGAACTCAGTTAGCCATTTGATAGTATTCAAGGGGGCACTGCTAATGTTTGTCTTATCTGGGCTGCCACAAGGTGGGGTGGTGAGGTTGCCTAAGAAACAGCAATATTTTGTTAGACTTGAGGCAGTCTCTTGGTTGTGTGGGAAAACCAAATATCTTAGGCGTCCTTTGAGAATACGGGGGCCAGATCAGTCCTTTGGGAGAAGGCATACTTAGGAAGCAGATGGGGAATTAGATGGACGGCTTCAGAGCAGGTCTTCAGTAAAGGTGGGGAGCAAGCACGAAAGGGAAATCACGTTGACACAAAAGCTGGGAAAGAGGGGGAAATGCTGAGCCCAAAGGGTGAGAAGATGCCCAGTATTTCACCCAGGGCAAGCTGGGACACAGGCTTGCAATAGCGGATGAATCCTAGTCGCTGAGCGCCAGGACTGTTAAGGTGCATCCTGGCTGGGCTCTCATGAGGCCATCGGCTGTGCTTACAGGATTGCCGACTTACTCACATACTGCTCACCTATGCAATGAAGTGCTCCATCTTTATTTTTCTAAACTGATCTAATCTCTACAGGCACCACCTGCTGGATGATAGGATGATGGGGAATTTACAATTGAATCTTAAACTCATTCTCTTCCACTGTAATCATTTCTTTTGAATGACTCAGTCTCTATCACATAAATATTTCACTAAGGAAATTGTGTTAGTTTGTCTTCAGATGTGAGAGAGGGCCTTGAGAAAGACCTTGTGTTCTTCTTCACAGATAATTTTGAACAAAACATGTAGGTAGGGAATCTCCACCAATGTTGAGTTTTCATGCTGGCTTCCTTTCTGTTTCCTTTCCCTCTCTGTAGCTCTCATCCCCTTCCCCTCTCCCAGGGGGCTCCAGAATTTGCATTCATCATAAAGGATCATGGGCTGATACATGAATCCTCTGTCCAGAGTAGGCATTCCTCCCAAAAGGACATGCGAAAGAAGGTAACCTAAGCAGATGCATATTTTTTAAGGTAGAATTTTAGGCCCCAACATTCAAAGTGAGGAAGATTTTTTTTCCTGCACATTTCAAATGTTACCTGACTAGTCACATAAAACGGGTGTGGAATCAGCCATGTTTACATAGATAGATAGATAGACCATCATATGTGTCTTAAGAACCGTTATCTTAAGAGATCTAACAAAGAGATTTAGACATGGGAAGAAAGCTTGTTTATTTAAGAAAATAATGCCCAAGATTAGTGATAGAGCACACAGAAAAAGAAGAGTTCCCAGGTTTGAGATAATAAAAATGACTATTTAGCCAGTGAGTATGGAGTTTCCTTAGTTCAGCAGAGGTGGTCTGATTTCAGTATACTCGTACGCTTTGGGCATCACTACATATGCCAGGGGCCTAAGGAAGGGAATTGACCTTGACTCTTCTTTTATTTTTTTTTAATGCTTATTTATTTTTGAGAGAAAGTGGGGAAGGGGCAGCAAAAGAGCGGAATCAGGGGATCTGAAGCAGGCTCCGTGCTATCAGCACAGAGCCAGAGCGGGGGCTCGAACCCACAAGCCATGAGATCATGACCTGAGCTAAAGTCTGACGCTTAACTGACTGACCCATCCAGATGCCCCTAGGCTTCTTTTAAAGAGACCAGATCACCCTGGCCGAGCCCCCAGTGTACATGCCACTCCCATCAAGTCTTCATCTGAATATGTCTTCATTCTACTTGGCATTGCCTTTCAGCTAAGGATCAACTGGACTGAACAGATTGAAAGAACCTACGAAGTCAGCCCACTCTCATGCACAAGAGCCAGTGCAATAGTCCTAACTCCTCCCTGGTCTATTCTATCCAAGAAAGCATCTCGGAGGCCTTCCCTTCTCATCCAATACTTTGCCTCCATAGCTCAGGCAAACAAATACCAAAGAAGCTGCTTCTTTAGAATTCCTCTTCTGTTAATAGAATCCTAGATGTTGAGAATGTCCATTTATGTCCAGGATCGAAACGTTCCTGATCCAGAAACCCGAGTCCTATACTTTTAATACAAAATTGGAACAAAAAAACCCCCAAAATATTAACAATCTACTTTTATAATTGGTATGGCCCAGAAGTAGTTAATTGTAGAAATACACAGAAGATACTAGAAATGCACATTAGAAGTCATATTACCATTTCCCCTAGATCTGCAGATGCAGCCACACACCATTCTACAAAGACCGGAGTCTTTCCTATTGTGAAATTACTCCCTATCGAGCTCATTCTAATATGTAGTAGGCTTGCCAACTCCCTTCTTGCCTGGACTATAACAGCAACCTGCTAATTGCTCCCCTTGCCTTCAAACAATGACACTTCTAGCACCTAACAGTATTAGCATCAATTTATTCCTTTAAAAACAGAAATATGGTCATGTTTGCATATCTTAAAACTTTTCAATGGGATGTGATTATCCACAGCATAAAATTCAGGTTCTTTAACATGGCATGGAAGTCCCTTCCTCTGTGGCTTCCACAGGGTTCTCTAGAATTACCTCCTGTCACCCTTCCGTGTCTATTCACATCTCCAAGCTTTTATATTCTCTTGTGCTATGAGGCCCATGATTTCCATGCCTCTAGGCCCTGGGGTTGAGTTTTTCCTTCAGTGGATGCACAAGAAAAGTCCCAGTCCTGTGAGTCCCTTCCTCTATCTACCTGGGTTTCACCTTCACTTTTAGACAGGGCTGAATTCTTTCCTGCCTCTCTTCTCATATTAGCCTGTGTTCTGTTGAAGCATTTATCATTCCTTTGAATCTGTTGATCAGCGTGTCTGTCTCCTCATCAGCCTTGGCAACTTAAGGACAGAGATTTTTTTCCCTCTCTTATTTTGTATGCTCCCCCCCACCCCCCGCCCCGGGACAGGATAGAGAAGGGTGTTAAATATGTGTTTAATTGAAATTAATCATTTAAAAATCTCGCAGCCCCAAATTTTTTTAATCCTTTGATTCTTGATCCAAATCTACTGAATTATAAAATGGCTTTGAAATATGAATAGTGAAATATGCATAGTGGGTGCCTCTGGATATCTGTCATTCAACAAAGATATTATTTTAAACACTCAAAGCCAAAAGTCATTTTTAGTTGGGGAATGCAAAGGTCAGAGAGTTATTTGGTGGTCAGTTCAGAAGAGCTGTTGACAACAGTGGAGAAGAGAAAGGTCCCAAATAACTATCATATAATATAACCTATGTATACTGCTGTATCATTGTAGATGCAAATCAAAAATATCTATCACCACGTTTGGAAATAATTCTGTTTGTTTATTTGTTCTCTTGGGCTTCTCAGATAGTGAACTTGGCCTGTGGATTGAGTCTGAAGAATAAGTTGGAAATGGCCAGGTGGGTGAAGGGGAAATGTCCTATAGTGAAATAACTCAGCAGAAAAGAAGGCTAAAGAGAGTCCACGGAAGGGTGGGAGCCCCTTGTCTGAAGCACCCCTCTTGTCTGTAGAAGAGAAAAGGCTAGAAGGGGATATGGGAGTAGATCATGGGGGGGGGGGGTCTCACAAACCCCACAAATTTCAAAGACCCATGGAAGGTCCCAGAAGCATTCTTTCCAGAAGAGGGAAGTTATCAGACATCCAAAAAGAAGACCTGGAAACAATTCGAGAGGTGGCGTAGATGCTGAAAGAATAATAACAACTATTGACATTTAGGGAATCCTTATTCCTGCCACGGTCTCTTCTAGGCACTTTACATCTCTTACCATACTTCACATTTTTCACAGCAACCTAGCAGGTGAGTGCTAGCATTTCTTCTTTTACCAAGCCACAGGAACAATAAGTAACAAAGCTGAAATTGGAACCAAGGTCAGCAGGCAGGAGACTCCATATGTTTAACCACTTGGCTGTAGTGCCTCAAAAGCATGAGGGATCGGAAACCAGAGGTAAAGAGCTTAGTGAAAAAGCGAAAGCAACGTGATCGGACAGAAATAATAATCCATGCCAGTGATACAGCAAATACAGAGATGAATGTAGGAGATACTTAGGAGATACAATTAATTAGCTTAGATAATGCATAGGGGATCAGGTAGAGGAGAATCCTGAATATCTGCCCAGGGCAGGTGGAGGTGCTCACTGGGATATGGGAATAGGAGAGGATACTGGGTTTCGGGCAGAGAGGAAATTTGATCATGGAGTGGGATTCAGCTTGTAAAGCTAGCAATATCGAGCAGTTTGGCAAAGGACGTATTCAGAGTTACGAATACACCCAGAAGTGACCCTTTCTGCTTGAGGATGACTCAGATGAGTCAGCTGGACTTTGAAGCATGTGTGGGTTTTCTACAGTTGCAAAAGGAAAGCGAGAAAGGTCATTACAGTCCTAGGGAACATGACGTGCAAGTGTGGCGTCAAGGAAAGCAGTGCGAGTTCTAGGACACAGTGAGCATTTGGGCAGGGGGTTGGGAGCTGCAGGGAGCAGGAGGAGGTGACGCTGCAAGGATAAGCAGGGGCCACGTCGGGAAGGGCATCTACATGTTTAGGAGCCTCTTGTCTCTGCAGACTAGCGAAAGGAAAGGAAAGGAAAGGAAAGGAAAGGAAAGGAAAGGAAAGGAAAGGAAAGGAAAAAAGAAAGAAAGAAAGAAAGAAAGAAAGAAAGAAAGAAAGAAAGAAAGAAAGAAAGAAAGAAAGAAAGAAGGAAGCCTCATAAGCCTTAGGGTTAGTCAGCACCCAAGTATGGTTGTACCTTGGAAGCTTACACCCAGCGTGAATGTGACAGCTGCCTGTGAGCTTTAAGGAATCAGGAAGGAACCTAAAGCCTGAGCTGACCCGCCCGCCAACTGCAAAGCAGCGTCTGTTCCCAGGTGAAGACTTCTCTGCAGTCTGGCCCCAGAGTGTGCATTGGTGGCAGCTGTCACCAGGATAGCATTTTACACACTGGTGTGCTCCCTATCAAGAAGATACACCTCCCGGGGGACTGGGGGACAGTGGTGGGCACTATTTCCATGCCCTCTTAGGTGCTGGGTCTCTCCCAGAGCTGTGCATGCGTGGGCCTGCTACTGAGGACAGATCAAATTTATGGGGCAGCCTGTTGTCCCTTGAGAGCCACCTTGCACAGAAAGGAGCATGTTCTCCCCCAGTCCTGTCCTGGGCCTCTGTCCCTCATGTCTCATTTAGGAGCCTTTCCTGGATGGTTTCATAGCAAGTGCCCTGTGGCAGCATCCCAGCATTTACCACACAGATTTAATGATCTGGTTATTTGTCTCCTCTCCCAGACCGTGAACTCCTCCTTGTCCTGCTCCCAGCCTCTTATCTCTGAATCAGTTGAGCCTAGAACAGAGTCTGGCACAGAGTAGATAGTCACTGAAGTTTCTTATTGAGAGTAGTAGTAGATAAGAAAAAGGGAAGCTTATTTACTTACTCAACATGTAAATTTCCCTCCATGTGATTATTAACCAAACCTTTCTTCTTTCTTCCTTTTCCCCCTTACGGTCAGAACCCCTCACTGTAGGCTTTGGAAATGCAATCCTTATGGAGCAGTATGCTCGATTACCTTCACAGAGGATCAAGATTGGACTCCTATTCCCATATTTCGAATGATAATTTTTCTTGATTATGTGTGAAATGCGCTTGTCTGTGGAGGCCTGGATCAGTTATGACGGTTCTCGCGGTTCACATCTGTAGGAGGAAACTCTTTCATGAGTAAGACACAGTGAAGTTCATAATCTGTGAAATCATTTTAGCCCAAGTGAGCTCTTTGTGTCTTTTGTTCATGGAGATTGTGTGAAACAGGGCACAGATGTTTCAATAGTAACTGTAACCCCACTGAGAAAAGAAGTTTTTGAGTTGTATCCTTAAAACTCGTTCTTGCATACGTGAGAAAAGAGAGAGAGAGGGTAGAACAGAGGGCAGTCATGTAACAGATAAGAACGTGAAGCTTCATTCTCTGGAAAAAGCGGAGTGCATTTACCCTTCTTTAATGTGGCCAAAAGTACACAGTTTGCCTCCTCCGATCCCAGTGTTCTCAGTGAACACCAACCATGGGCATATTCCAGAGGATTCGTGCCTGATCTGCTACCTGTTAGGAGCAGAAAAGGTGTGTACGTTCTTAACGCTAATGTATGGACACAAGGGAAGGAGATGTTGACTAGTAACCTTGGCAATTAATTATTAGAAAATGCACATTTTGTCTTGAACGTCTACGTCATCTTAGAAGGAGAGAGACAGTGGGCTTCCCAGAGGGGATTGTACCTCAGTTGAATTTCGAAGCACGGGAAGGAATTAGCAGGCAAAGGTGGTGTGGGGGAGGCATCCTAAACACAGGGCACAGGATGTGCAAATACAGAGAAACAAGAGGCCACGGTGTCACATGCTGAAAAGCAGCTCTGAAATGCTGAAACACTGAAAGTAGATCGGTAGGACTGGAGTATAAGGCAAGGGGGTGGGAGATGAACTTGAGAGGTGGGTGGAAGCCAGATGAGATAGGGCAGGGCCTTCTCTCAGTCCCAGACTATGCAATTTATAGTGTAGTGAAGGGGGAGCCAGCTGAAGATTGTAAGCAGGAAAGTCACATTGCTGGGTTTTTATTACAGAGAGAGAACTTGGCAAATGGGGTGGGGCATGCATCTAATTGAAGCAAGACCTGAGCAGACCTGAGATTTCTCACCTGTGGGTCAGAGACATGGGCAGAGAGCTTTTGTACAGCCTTCTTTGCAATGGCAAAGAATCAGAAATCATCTGTATGCCCAGTATTGAAGGCTTGAATACATCAAGGGCTGGAGAGTCACATCAATAAATGTATTAACACAATTAAATGGTATGAACTTGATTTTCGTATAGCAATATAGGCTGACCTTTAAAGAATAATGTTGGACTCCCCCCCACAAAAAAAGGGCACAAAAAGTTTAAAATCTTACCATGTTATCATTTATATAAATTTAGAAAGCACACAGAGAATATATGTGTAATCTATGATTACACATATGTAATATATGTATGACATGACTACACATCTGTGTAAGTAAAAAGTTAAAAACAAACCGGAGAGCTATACACCCATGTCATGATAATGGTTGTACGAGGAGAAGGGCAGGGAAGCACGGAGTGTTGAATAAGAGGGTGAATAAAAAAACTTCAGCTTTATCTGAAATGCAGTTTTTCCTTTTTGTTTCTAAAGGAGAATATAGGGTGATATTACCTACATAATTTTTTTTAAACTCTTTTTTTTAACGTTTTATTTATTTTTGAGACAGGGAGAGACAGAGCATGAACAGGGGAGGGTCAGAAAGAGGGAGACACAGAATCTGAAACAGCTCCAGGCTCTGAGCTGTCAGCACAGAGCCCGACGCGGGGCTGGAACTCACGAACCATGAGATCATGACCTGAGCTGAAGTCGGCCGCTGAACCGACTGAGCCACCCAGGTGCCCCCCTACATAATTTTTAAGGGTACAATTAGGGAAAGAGGAGTCTGACAGCAAATAACACACACTGTTATAGGTATTCATTCTGAGGTTTAATGGGTACTTAATGATTCTGAGTTTAATGGGTATGAATTCTGGGTATTTGTTAAATTACTTTATACTGTTCTGGACTTGAAACAATAATTCTCTCCTTATAAGTTAAAAAGTGTGTTTGTGTGTAAGAGCAGTGGCCAGAGAAGTGTGAATACCAGTGGGGTGTGATGACTGTAAAACCAAGAGCTACCAAAGTTCAAGAAGAATTGTCAAAAGGGCCAACATGAGAACTAAAACGGTTGAATCAGTCTGTGATTCGGTGGGTCATCGGTGACCTTGACAGGGATGACTTTAGCATAGTGGTATGAGGGGAAGTCACATGGCACTTGATGGAGAGAATGAGTGGAAGATGAAAAAGAGGTGATGGCGAGTTCCATCTGTTTCCAGAAGCTTGACCATAAAAGGGAGGAGATAGATGGCAAGTACCTAGAGAAGGATCTACGTTTAGGAAGGTGGCTGTTCTTTCTAAGGTTAAGGAAACTTGATACTGCTGATCTGAAACGGGGAAAAATGGAACAAAGAGAAAAGTTTGAAGAGACATGGTTGAAAACTTACGGGGCAAAGGTCAGGAGAAGGAAGGAAGGAACAGAACCTTTGGTAAGAAGGTGGGAGCCTTTCTGAAGGGTGGAAGTTGTGGGGGAGGGAGAGATGGAATGATTTTGAAGAAGTTCAGATCATCAGCTTCAAATTTTTTAATCAAAATGCTGACTATAATTCTGCCTTTTCTAAACATCATCACTTACATATAAAAAGTATTTGAAAATATACACTTTTGTGTACAAAGATAACTGTGCAACTGTTTATCTTCTTTGCACTGTAAGAAATGATCAAAGGTAGTAAAAGGACTATCCTTCTGGCAATGAGATCAATTTTGGTTTCTGTAAGTATAATGAATATTCGAAAGAAAAACAAACTACCAAGTAATAGCTGGAAATACGCTTTTAAATGAAGCCCTTGCCTGTAGATGGTTAGGTCTACTCTACATTGACACATTATGTAGGATGCAAACATACTTGCCAATACTGTCTGCCGACTCCATTCATTCAAGAGTATTAATGAAGGTCCTGCTATCAGAACCTCTTAAAACTTCACAGGATCATAGAATCCCGGGAGCAGAAGAAACATTAAATGGCTTTTACTAATCTACCTCAGCTCCCAATCCATAGGATGAGTCCTCACTGTCCAGTGAAAAGCTGGACGGATATTAGAACCACTGTACGGAAATAAGGGACCAGCAACATTTTCTTTTTTCTCTAGCTGAGGCACTCAGCTGTATGACTGAATATATATGACTTATTGCCTACTGACGAACATGCTGAAAGCAGCAGTAAGCATTTGTTTACTTTCATTCAGCCAATAGTGGCCGAGCATATGTTTGTTGAATAAATGCAAAGTTATTAGGACATGGACACCTCCTTTGCCAACGAAGAGATTCCAGTAGAGAAAAATCCCCAGAAATCCAATAAGCCACACAAATACCCAGTACCGAAGATAGAGACAGCTAGTTTTATAGTCAGACAGCCACAGTTATTTGTTTATGGACATATGCATTGCCATAGAGATTTATACTTGAGAGAGATCATCCCATTGGGGAATCAGAAAGTCTTTTATGGGGAAGTGGAATTTGAGTTGGATTTTGAAGAACGGATATGTTTGCACATGGAAAACTGGTGGGAAATGGGCGCCCCGGGTAGACTGAAGGGAGGAACAAAGGCACAGGGCCACCCAGGCACAGGGTAGGTCTGAGAGCAGAGAAGGCTTCAGCTACCTCTCTAAAGCACGTGGAGAACTGTGTGATAGGAGAAAATGCAGGACATATGGGTTGAGGTCAGACTGCAGAAGGCTCGGGGATCTGGGCTTTATGCAGGAAGCTGAAGCAATGCCTGCACCCTTTATTTCGCCTGGATATTTTCTGTTTCGTATGCTTTATTCTTTATAAACAAAAATGGGAGGTAAATTTCCTTACTAAAATTTTCTTACTTACCCCTTATTGGCGAGATCACCATTAGGGAGGTGACCACTGATTTCACTACACTCTTTGTTGAGGAAGGAGGGAGTGAATATCATGGTTGTTTGGCAGCAAGGCAAGTGGAACTTTGCTTTGTGACCTGATGTCTGGAGGTAAGAGTGGTGTTCATACCTTATCCACTGTCTTCACATTCTGACCCATCAGCTATTCTTACACAATAAAACTTTTTAAATAACTAAGAATTCCTTCATCTAGCAGTTTATTTGTGCTAAATCCAACCAACTGTATCATATGATTGATTATTGCTCTCGATTTCCATTCACCAAACTCTTCTATTTCCTGAGAGAGAATTTCTTCTGGTTGGTGTTTCATCATTTTTCCTGTTAGGTCTCAGAGTAAAGAACCACCTTGAATTAACTGATGTATTGACAATATGTGACTGGAATCAACTGAAAATTTTAACAACTTGAAGATAACCTTAACAGATACCACAGAGAATCACAGATTTTTTTTTTTTTCGCAAAGGAAAAGGACAAAAGCCAAAATTTTTTGGAGACCCACAGAGCTAGCCCTGTCCCTGTGGATGTCTTGTGGAGTTTTGGTAACTTGAGTCACTATCCGGGTTCTCTTTTTACTGAAGGAGGTGTCTTATTAACTAGTGAATGATTGAAAACTTATAGAGATATAAGATGTTTGGAGTATCATTTTTGTTACTGACATCATCTAGTTTACATATTCTTGGAAAGCTTCCGTGTGAAGAAAACCACATGAATACTGATGATAATGTGTTACAGTTGAGGATCAACGCTACTAGGGAGCGGCTGTGCTTCCTTTCTACCTGACTCCCTAACAGCTGTCTCAGTTTCCAATTAAAGCTCTGTATGTTGGCCGTCTTGAAGAGGGGCGGGAGGAGGGGAGCAGGTGAGGTAGAACTTGTGAGAGCAGCAAAATCTTCACTTAAGGGATATTTAACACTAGCCCAAAATTTCTTCAACTAATTGGACTCAAAAACTTGAGTGCAAAAAGGAAGAGCAAATCAACTAGATTTTCAGTTAAAAAGTTATGTTGTGTGGTTGTTACCTATAATTGTTTATTTAAATATAAAGAAGTATACTTTTGATACGTTGGTTAACTTCAACCAAGACCCTTACTAAGTTGTTCTCCCAGACACATTGCACTGTTTTTAGCAGATCTGTTGGTTTAGTGAAGCAGAACTTGATGGCAAATTATTCTTTTATTTGGAAAGAGTTTTCATGTTATATTATTATAGAGATGATTTGGGTAGATTGCACATTTGAACATTTTTCTGATTGTTTTGACATATTGATAAGTATTTATAGGTTTTTCCTAAGACATTATGAAAATTACAAGTTTAATTAATGAGTGGCTAATTAGGTAAGAATGTGGAGATGTATCTTGAATTTCCAATCCCTATTTGGGGAGGGAAGGAACAAAGGTTGCAAAGCCAAGAGCTATTGTGCACAAAATCGCCATCTAGTAACCAGAATGCGTAACTGCATGGACATAATAGGAACATAAAGGCAGAATCCATTAATGCACTGGGTACGGTAACTGGCTCCCATGTGTTCACTCTTCTAGCAGTGTCAGTGTTATCATCAAATGAAAATAAATTAGTAATTAATCAATAATTAGTTTCAAGCTCTACCTTTATCTCCTTTCAGTAAATTCTTGGGTTTAATGTTTTTATGCTTTCTTACCCTTTTCAGTATTGGCTGTTTCAAAATGACCTGATAATTATATTAATTTGTAAAAGACTTATAATTGACCTCAACTCTCCTCCCAGAATATATGTAAATTTTGAAAGACAACACTCTGTGAACAGTAGAGGGATCTTGGATATTATCTAGACTTATTGTAGTAATCATGTCGCAATATATACCTATATCAAATCATAATGTTGTGCACCTGCAACTAATATGTTGTATATCAATCATATCTCAATAAAAAGATCTTATGGGTTAGTAGGTCTTTAGCTATTTTTGATAAAGAAAAAATCCTCTACCATTTAAAATAGTTGACCAACTATTAATAGCATAAAATTTTCCCTGATTGGATGGCATGGCCATTACAAAACCACCTGGAAACATCACCAAGACATTAAAATTGCTGGCCTTTGGGGTGCCTGGGTAACAGCGTCCAGCTTTGGTCCAGGCCATGATCTCATGGTTCATGAGTTCGAGCCCATCACTGGGCTGTCTGCTGTCAGCACAGAGCCTGCTTTGGATCCTCTCCCGCCCTGCCCTGCTTCCCTGCCCCTTCCCTGCTCAAGTGCTTTCTCTCTCTCTCTCTCTCTCTCTCTCTCAAAAATAATAAATAAATTTTTTAAATTGCTGGCTATTAGTACTTTACTATTGCTTAGGAGAACAAAACACTACAGGGTTAGTTGATATACACTGATATCATGTGGTTTTTTTTTTTTTCTTATGTGATACCATGATTTTTTGTCTTTTGTTTTTTGTTTTAATATCCAAAATAGAGCTTACTAAAAGCTAAGACATGGCTGGTGTCGCTTATGAAGAAGGAACAGAATTCCTGAGAGTAAATCCAGATGAGTGTATTACAATTTTTTCAGGTTTGGATTTTGATTCCCTGTCTGCTGTGCAATCTGCCTATTAAGGATGCTCCTTCATGCTTCTGTGGCACAAACAGGTGTCATTTTTATCATCGGGGGTATCCCTTCTACTTGTGAGGAAAAAAGTGTCCACAAACTAAATGCCCACTAACAGTAAAATGATGAAATAAAATATAGCATATCTCTATGCTGGACTAACAGACAGACAGCAAAAGCAGATTGTCTAAGATAATTCGGTGACATCAAAAGATGCTTCTGATATACTTTGATGAGATTTTTTAAGCCTACATAAGTCTATTTTAGTTTGATATCAAGCTTGAAAATAGTAAAAGAATTTTTTACATCCCTAGAAAAAATAGTGGAACAATGATATCATTATAAGTCATGGTTCTCTGTGAATGTTGGGATTAGGGGATACGTTTTAATTTCTTATTTAGTCTCACTCGTCTTTTTAAAAATTTCAACTCCTGTTTTTGTCAGATTGTGTTAATGTCCTCAGTTGTTCATCTGTATAGTCTCACACTTCACCATGGAATTCTGTAGCCCCCCCAGTAAAAAGGAATATTTTCACCACGCCTTATATTTGGGCTCAGCCTTGTGACTTGCTTTGGTCAACAGGATGTTAGCAAGCATGCCATAAGCAGAATCCTGAAAAGCGGTTTTGTGCTTCAGCTAGCCCTTTTGCACCTCTGCCGTGTTCATGAGAAGACTGGCCCTAAGCTAGCCTGCTGGTCCCAGGAGAAGGATGAAACATGCCTGGAGCAGTGCCCAGCAGAGCTGAGCCCGGCTGAGCCCTGCCTCCCTGCACATTTTTGCTGGCGACTGAGATTTTGTGGTTGATTATAATGCAATACTATTGTAGCAATAGCTATCCGATTCGCTGTCATTACAAGGAAAATCTATATATGTGATTCAAATAAGTAGTGTCCAATGTAATTGCAGAGTAAGAAAGAGAGCCCCAAGGATGGGACAGCTGTCTCCTCACTGCTAAACAGGCCCAATAGTTCTCATTCCCATGGCTTCCTTTTTTATGTTGTCTTCTTCGACAATGAGGTCTCAAACACTTTGAAATCTTTAGTCCGGACATAGAGATTGCAAGGACCCTGGGTCAACCCAACTCCTTTATATGCTTTTCCTGGGATTTTTCCTTCATGTTTCCTTTTAGTCACGAATAAGGAAATTTATCAATAAAATGGGTTTTTGTCGTCAAAGAAATCACTGTATTATTTTTCAGTTTTCCATGCTCCAATTTGCCTCATTCTTTCTCTCTCTGCTCCTCCCTTCTTTCCCCCATCTATGGTTTTCTTTATTACAACAGTGAAACAACACAACAGTCAGCAATTCTAGTGGGTTCTTTTCAAGGACCATGCCTCTGGACCACCTCGATTTAGTACAGGACTATCTCACTACATTTTTATCCCTAAAGGTGTTACTGTTATGTGCTATCCATTTTCCACTTTATGGAGACTCCAGTGCCTTTGTAGACAGTATTTGACTGCATTGACCAGCCAGGTGGAGGGCAGCAAATTCAGTCACTGTTCCCCCTGCTCTCATGCCAAAGCAAGTAGAGTTTTAAGGAGATAGAGGACTCAGAACGAGTTCATCCAGCATGGGCTCTGAGCCACTTCTCTCAGGGACCTGGGGTGCTAGGACTGGCCTTAGATAGTCAGCAATGCTGAGGAACCAGCAGTGTCCCACAGGCCCTGAGCTAGTCAATATATGGGCATCTGATACACAGAGGGAATTACGAGCCACTCAGGGCTGCAGAGAAGGCATGACAAATGACAGGAAAAGATGGCAACCTCATCATGGATCTTCAAGCAGGTTAACACACTCTGGCCTCTTTTTCCCTCCTTCCTACTCAGCCACAAAAGAGTAGCGGGAAGGAAGAGGGAGCCCCACCCCACCTCCACTCCAGGCCCCTCCCACTTGTGCTGGCTTGGGGATGAGCGAAGCTTGAAATGCCTGTGAGGTTCAAGTGTAAAAGAAAAAATGAACTTCGGTACATTTTAAGAACTAAAATAAAACATTCAATAAGTCCAAGTGACTCAACAAGATGTCCTCAGACTGGTATCATTGAGGACAAGTGAAAGCAGCCTCGAATGCAGGGTTTGATAGAGCACAGCTGAGAGCAGATACTGGAAAACTCAAAGTATTTCATGTTTAAACTCCCAGTCAGCTGAAACTACTTACTAAACCAACTTCCTCAGCTTATCAAACGAGGCACAAGGGATGGGGAGGAAGAAGAGAAAAACGGATGACTCTTCCTTTGACTGCTCATGGCAGGATGGCCGTCCCCTGTACTTCCGTGCCTCCCGCCCCCGCTAAGGACTTTGCTGGTTTTGTGGACTTTCAGTTACTTTCACACAAGAGGCAGCTTCATCAGGCATCCTTCAATCTCGTATGAAGAGAAGCCAGGTGTCTGAGTCAATTTAGGAAGAGATCATTGATGCTCCACGCACTGCGTTCTTCATAAAGCCTCCTTCCCCAGTTAGAGGCCTCATCCTGTGTGCGCATGCGCAGTGGGGTATTTGGGGGGGGGGGATGGGAAGAGAGCTGGTCCTTTCAGTTCCCCGAAAACGGTGCCTTGGAAATCTTGACCCCTGTACTGGGCGGCACGAAGTCCCTTGGGTCCTCATCAGGAGGCTGTAGTAGTTAATTCTAGGAAAATAAGAAGCACTTTCTCCGCACTTCACGCTGGCCCGTTTGACATCTGTAACTCCTAAGAGGGTAGCTTGCCCACAGCGCTTCCCGTTTGCCCAGCCAGCCACTTGGCTTGACCCAGCGGCTTGGACTTAACTTTCATTCCTGCTGCTGCAGCCATGAATGCTAACAGTAGTTTACAAAATACTGCTGGCACGTCTAGTCTACACCGGGTGCTGTACCTGGTTTTTGTCATTAAATGCTCACTGCAACGCAGAGCTTTATTAGTCCGCCTGACAGGCGCGGAATCTTTGGCTTTGGCCACCTGTCTCCCGTCCAGTGTCAGAGTTCTAGTATTTCCTTTTTGAGCTTGTGCCCCTCTGGGGCCAGCTTGGTGCCTTCACAGCCACAGCTCACCCAGGAAACCCTGGGCCGTCCCAGTCTCTACCAGCGGCACTTGCCAGAGAAGCGTCTGAGAGTAAGTGTCCAGAACACGTTAGGATGATTCACGACAATGACAGGCAGCTATCCTGGTGACAACAGCACGCAGATTATTCTTCAGAGTAAGGTAAGACTGATTCCGTACAGTGTGGGCAAGAGGCCTCCCGCTTTGGTGGCTTTTTGCTGACCTCGGCCCCCTTTGATGGGGGCCCTCCTTCGCACATTCGCTATGCACTGCCTGGCTTCTCCCCGGTGGCTTGCCTTCCGGGTGGGTTCCTTCCATCAGGTGACACAGAGGCCTCAGAAATGCTAGATGGGATCCTATGAACTAGCCACGTTTGTTAAGTCATAAAGTCAGCGCCATGATGTTGTATGCTTTAGCCTGGCACCTCACCATTCCAAAACCCAAGCCAGCCTAGCGGAGGCGTTATGTTATATGAAGTCAACTACCGTATATTTTATCGGAACTTGTGTTAGAAGATTTAATATATCAACGTACCTAGTGAAGATCTTCTTATGACTTACAGTTTACTTTTATAATATAAGTCCCTGTGACCCATCTTTGTTTGCCACACTAGTGTTTTGTGTTTGGTTTGTTGGTAAAGCCAAACACAGCCGTGTCTGTTTAGCAGAATTAACTGTCCTATATCGCCTAAGTGTCCTATATATAAACGGTCATATATCATATTAAAGTTGATTGTCCAATTGAAACATCAATAAAATAAATAATGTTAAGCTGTCTGAAGTCCATGCTAGACCCAGAGAAGCTAAATCCAAAATGTATTCATGGACCTGTTTATTTGGGGGGGGGGGGGAAAAACCCCCACTTATAACCATTGTCCAAAATGAAATTGAATTCACATCAGGTGTTCTCAGTTCTGCGCAATGAGTGTTCTAAGTGAGAGAGAATAGAGTGTAGCGTTTCAGGGAAAACGTTCTCTGGAGTAGAGTGGTTCTCTTTAAATACTCCTCAGTCAGCTTCAGAGCCCAAGTGAGCTCCTATGCTGCTCAGCCCTCTCTGATTCTAACTGGAAGCATTTAGAAAGGCCCCTTTCCTTGTTGTTCAAGTCACACATCCTAAAATCCTGCAGCTGTTCACCCAAGATTGCCCGCAAGATAACAGCTATAAAACTCAAACCGTAAGATGCACATTTGTGCACATTTTCTCAGTTCTAGCCTAGCAAAAATATCCTGCACCTTCCCTGCTTCCTAAGAGCTGTTGCGCCAGCGTGGGGGTGGTGGTGGGGGGGTGGGCTACGACTGTTCACAGGGAAAGGAAGAACCCTGCAGCCCGGTTGAGCTTACCGTGGGTCTCTGCTTCTCTGAGGCCTACAGTTTACCCAGGAGTGACTTCGTTTAGAAATGCTGTGATTGTTTCAAAGGACAGCAAGCGCAGGAAGGGCCATCTTTGAAGTGAGTGGGCACAAGACCACCCTTCTGCTTGTGCCAGTGAACAAAGGCCCAGCCTCTCTAGTTCTAACGGTTTGAGCTAATACGGTGTGAAAAACTAAATATAGAATACTTTTGTTAAAATCAGATTAGACTAATTCTATATGAAGTGCTTTAATGAAAAATGTTTAATGGTTGAAATACTATAACTCTGGAGGTAAAGCGCAGGTGCAGGAATGATATTCTACACTCCCGAGAGAGAACGCTGCTACATACTGTGAAATGTCAATTAAAGTTTATAGTTGCCGGGGTTGGCTAAATGTCTTTTTCATGGGAAATTTTCATTCTCTTATGAAATAATCATTTTGGGTTAAAATATGTGCTGAATTATGTGGGCATTCCAAGTTATTAAGAAATGGCTTTCTTTTACAAGCAAGCTGTAAGCATTCTTTGCTGTTTTTATGAGGTCATCGACATGACTTTTAAATGGGGCTCCAGGCCAACTCCGATTCTCACATCAGTTCATTAATTCACACAGCTGTCTCTGAAAACTACAAGAATAATATATACTGCAGACAGAGGGCCAGAGAGGGGTGGGGTGAGATTTCCAGGCTGTATTTCAGTCGGGAGATCCTGCTGACATCATAAACTATGAGAAGACAGCTTAAGCTGTTTGGGGAACAGCGGGAGCCCCCCTGATGGAAATATGGCTGGTTTAATTGATTCTTTTTCGCTTCAGAATATACAGAGTGGGGACACCCAGTCGTTTTTATTCGGAGCAAAGTCAGAACATGAAAGGCAGGCACTGCAGGAACGCATTAGCAGGGAAACCCAAGCAGCACCCTGAGGTGCGAGAATGGATTTGATTGTGTTCGTGATACACGAGCAGCCGCGCTGACACGGGAAGGGCATGGGCAGAGTTGACTGCGCAGTGATTTTGTTTCACGGGCGATTGTGAACTCACTGTCTCCATGAAGAGTTTTCTTTTTCCAAATGAGATGTGACCAGGATGATGTGACTGTAGCCTGGGTGAGGGCTTGGGAGAACCAAGTCCTCCGGCGAAGCCTCCTTCCCCCCTCTCTCTCTCTGCTTCCTGGTGGTGAACACCGAGTGTGGAGAATGAAATAAGCCGTGGTGGGACTTCTGACGGCTTTTCCCACTTGCTCCGAAAGAGGCGTTGCCGACATCGGCGCTGTGCACTCGGTCTGCCGGGAGCCCAGCTCACGAGGGGTTGACACCAAAGTGAATTTGGAGGCAACTTCTGCGAAACGAATGTGTAGGAGGCTGTCCTGGTCTCCAATGCCCCCTCGAGCATTAAAATGATATTTTTAAAAGGAATAGCTGCAGTTTCATATCCTTTAAATCCCAGACTTGTTTGGGTTGCCATGGGAAGGTGGTGAGCTAAGCCTCTCTGAGAGTAGTTTTAGTTTTACAAATACGTCCAGCCACATTTTTATGTCTTTGGATGGGGGAAAGTTTCATGAAATGTGACGTTTTAAGTGTGCTCTTCAGTGACTCTTCATTAAAACGTTGATACCTGTGGGGGCGCCTGGGTGGCTCAGTCGGTTAAGTGTCGGACCCTTGATTTTGGCTCAGGTCCTGGTCTCACCATTTGGTCCGGGAGATCGATCATGGTGTCAGGCTCTGTGCTGATAGCATGGAGCTTGCTTGGGATTCTCTCTCTCCCTCTCTCGCTGCCCCTCCCCTGCTCCTTCCCTCTCTCTCTCTCTCTCTGTCTCTCTCTCTCTCTCTCTCTCTCTCTCAACAAATAAACACAAAAAAATTGACACCTGTGTACACATGGATAGTGGAGGTGTGGATGCCCTCGTCTTATTTGGATACACAGATGTCTTTTTGTACATGTGAATTGAAGCTTTGCATGAGAAACACATGTGCCCTCGAAGAGTGCTAATGCATAAAAAAAAAGAGTGGAAAAAAATAAATTTACTGAAGAGATCAGGGATGAATCCCCTCTAAGCTTTCCCTATACACTTTTCATTCCCCTTCTATACTTAGTTATTCCAGGGACAAAAACTGTGTGTTTTCCACTTAGGATCTTGAAAATTCTGTAAAAGCCTAGCATGTTGAGCAGAATTGTCGTAGTCTGTTCAGGCCACTCTAACAAAGTACAATCGACTTGCTGGGTTATAAACGGCAAATATTTATTTCTAACTGTTCTGGAGGCTAGGAAGTCCAACATCACAATGCCCACAGATTCTGCGGACACGAGCCTTCTTGCTGTAACCTCATGAGGTGGAAGGGGTAAGAGCGCTGTCTCTGGGGGGTCTCTTTAAGGGCACGAATCCCATTCATAAAGTCACCACCCTCATGGGCTAATCACCTCCCAAAGGCCCCACCTCCAAATATCATCACCCTGGGGGTTGGGTTTCGACATATGAATTTGGGGGAAGCACAAACATTCACTGTATAGCTGGATCCCCGACAAGTAGGCGATCCCCAAACATTACCTGAGAGGCTCTCAGGTTGGCAGCTGGAGCTCTGCACCTACGACCCCAGGCCCTGTCATACCTTGTAGCCTCTCCCCCAACTCTGTGGGCTCTGAGATGTTAGACCAATTGAGAGCGCTTCTTCATCAAGGAGAGTTTGAGCAATCCTCATTGAGAGCATTTGAAACCTTAAGACAGGTGCACCTTTTGATAGGCTTGTGGTGAGAAATCCAAGTTTAGTTAAACATGTTATTAGTTTTAAAAAAAAGATGCTTTGTGGGGCGCCTGGGTGACTCAGTCTGTTAAGCGTCTGACTCTTGGTTTTGGATCTGGTCATGGTCTTGGGATTCCTGAGTTTGAGCCCTGCATCGGGCTCCGCACCGTCAGCTTGGGCTTCTATCTCTCTCTCTGCCGCTCCCCTGCTCTCAAAAACAAGCATTTAAAAACAAAAATAGGTAATAAGCTTATAAATTAGACCAGGAAACAGGAGCTAAGGGAGAAAAATTAGGTTAAGAACTTTAAATGTGTAGCAGCCGGCATTCAGAGAGTTGGTTGAAATCAGAATCTAATCTTGCTAGTGTTACAAGGGATAAGACTTCCAGAGTGAATAGCTGGCAGACGTTATGGACTGAGGTTTGTGTTCCCACAAAATTCATAGGGTGAAGCCCTAACCCTTATTATAATGGTATTGGGAGGTAGGACCTTTGGAAGCTAATTAGGTTTAGATGAGGTAATGGGGGCACAGGGGGTGTGAAACCTCATAATGGGATTGATAACCCGTAAGAAGGGGAAGAGACACCAGAGCGCTGTCTCTCTTTCCGTCTCTCTCTTTCCGTCTCTCTCTTTCCGTCTCTCTCTTTCCGTCTCTCTCTTTCCGTCTCTCTCTTTCCGTCTCTCTCTTTCCGTCTCTCTCTTTCCGTCTCTCTCTTTCCGTCTCTCTCTTTCCGTCTCTCTCTTTCCGTCTCTCTCTCTCCCCCCCTCGCTTTCTCTCTCTCTCCCCCCCTCGCTTTCTCTCTCTCTCCCCCCCTCGCTTTCTCTCTCTCTCCCCCCCTCGCTTTCTCTCTCTCTCCCCCCCTCGCTTTCTCTCTCTCTCCCCCCCTCGCTTTCTCTCTCTCTCCCCCCCTCGCTTTCTCTCTCTCCCCCCCTCGCTTTCTCTCTCTCTCGCCCCCTCGCTTTCTCTCTCTCTCCCCCCCTCGCTTTCTCTCTCTCTCCCCCCCTCGCTTTCTCTCTCTCTCCCCCCCCTCGCTTTCTCTCTCTCTCCCCCCCTCGCTTTCTCTCTCTCTCCCCCCCTCGCTTTCTCTCTCTCTCCCCCCCTCGCTTTCTCTCTCTCTCCCCCCCTCGCTTTCTCTCTCTCTCCCCCCCTCGCTTTCTCTCTCTCTCCCCCCCCTCGCTTTCTCTCTCTCTCCCCCCCTCGCTTTCTCTCTCTCTCCCCCCCTCGCTTTCTCTCTCTCTCCCCCCCTCGCTTTCTCTCTCTCTCTCCCCCCCTCGCTTTCTCTCTCTCTCTCCCCCCCTCGCTTTCTCTCTCTCTCTCCCCCCCTCGCTTTCTCTCTCTCTCCCCCCCTCGCTTTCTCTTTCTTTCTCTCCCTCCCTCTCTCTCTTTCTTCCTTTCTCTCTCTCCCTCCCCCTCCTCTCTTCCTTTCTCCCTCCTCCCTCCCCCTCTCTCCCTCCCCCTCTCTCCTCCTCCTCCCTCCCCCTCTCTCCTCCTCCCTCCTCCTCCCTCTCTGTGCCCTGTGAGGACACAGTGAGAAGGCAGCCACCTACAAGACAGGAAGAAGGGTCTCACCAGGCACTGTATCCACCAGCATCATGATCTTAGACTTCCCAGCCTCCATAACTGTGAGAAATAAATATCTGTCATTTAACTCATCCAATTTATAATGTTTTGTTACAGCAGCCCAAGCTGACCAAGTGGGCAGCTTTGTTATGAATGTTATTAATTTATTGCAGGGAATGAGTCCTTTTTATTTTTTTTTTAATTTTTAAATTTTTATTTTTGAAGATGAGAGATACAGAGCGTGAGCAGGAAGGGGCAGAGAGAGAGAGGGAGACACAGAATCTGAAGCAGGCTCCAGACTCCGAGCTGTCAGCGCAGAGCCCGATGCGGGACTTGAACTCACAAACCCCGAGATCATGACCTAGGCTCATGTTGGAAGTTTTGCCAACTGAGCCACCCAGGCACCCTGAATGAGTCCTTTTTTAGTTACTGAGTATTCTTTGTTATAAAGATTTGTTTCTTTTATTTATAGATTATAGGTATACAGACTGTCAATCGTTTCATTGCAGCTGAGTCCTCTCAGTTGTATATTTCAGGTCATTGTACATACAGTGCAAGTTCATAAGAACTTCACAAGTTCACATCTTACCAGCAACTGGTAGTCTCAAAACTGGAATGCCCAGGCGACAATGAAGACGTCAAAAGAATTCTTATAAAGTGTGGACTATTTAGGACTTGTGGATCTTTAATACGTTTACCTACTGAATAGATCTAGTGTTTTCCTTGAATAAAAATTTAAGGTATTAAAAATACATTCTTTTCTTGTGAGAATATGTGATACTGATTCAATAATGATTGAAGACATCTCTGTCTTTGCTCCTTGGATCTTCTCTCTTGTTTCAAATAGAAAACTGACCTGGGAGAGAGACTCTAAACATTGAATAGATTCATACTGTGAATAGTTTCTATGTCACCTCTTTCAAATACAGCAAATTGTTTCGAGTCTGATTTCAAATAATTTTCATATAAGCAATAAAGTATTTTTGAGATGAGTAATGTATATTTTTTTAGTTTTTATTTTTTTGAGAGAATGCACACGGGCAGGGGGGAACAACAGAGGGGGAAAGGGAGAATCCAGAGCAAGATCTACGCCTAGTCCGGTGCAGAGCCCTATGAAGGGCTCAATCACAGGACCAGGAGACCATGACCTGAGCTGAAATCAAGTGTTGGACCCTCAACCTACTGAGCCACCCAGGCCCCTGGAGACCAGTGATATTTTCTAATGGCCAGCCATTTCTTTGGAGATTAGTTTTCTTTTTCTTTGCCTTTTTTTCTTTCTTCTCTCCCTCCCTCCGATTATTTCTTAGAAAGAAAGGGGAGGCCACTTCAGATAATCCTGTTATTTTCTTAAAACAATTTTTCTTACTGATTATATGTGTCCTCAGGAGTACTAGGAAACTATTCAACCATTGAAGGTGGAATCTGCCTATCTGCTGTCTGGAACTGTGGTCCTTTGTGGAAGTAGGTGGTTGGGTCAGTGATCCAGTCCTAAAGATCAGTTAGACTTCAGCCTCCCGTCCCCTACACAGGTCTCCATTCCTTAGTTATCTAGTCCTTTCATGACTTCCCCTCACTGCTTCCTGAGCCCTCTGGAACAGTGTTAAATGGTAGATAAAAGCATGGCTTCTGGTTTCAGACCTCAGTTTAAATGTTGCTTCTGCTATTTAAATATATGACCTAGGGAACAGCTCTATTTCTTCATCTGTCAAATGGGCATCCTAATGAGCTTCCTATCTTAGGAAATGGGTGTGGGTGTTCAAATGAGACCATGTATGTGAATTACCTGGGAGTGCCTGCACATCATAGGAACTCGGGACACATCAGTTCCTTTCTGCTCTCCACACCTGGACCCATTTCTTCTGTTTGATTTGCCCTGGTTCAACTTGAAGCTAAGCTAAGGTAGCTATCCCACTGGCGCCTATATGACAGATCTATACATAGATATCAACAATTAATGAAACTGAGTTTCAGGGAAGTCATGCAACTTTCCCAAGATGTAGAGTTAATGGCAGGGACAAGGATCAAGCTCAGGGTGGTCTGATATCAAAATCCATGCCCTTGACCACTCCACCAGACCGGTTCCCAGGAGCTGCTGTCAAGACTCCAGGCAATGGGCAATTCTCCCCAAAGACAGTTCAAAGTATAGATGGCAAAAAGAACAAAGTGGACACTAAACGGCTAAAAATAAGCAAATGTTCTTTAGCAAAGGATTTATAGTATTCTCTCTCTCAACAGTGGAAGCACACCCATTTCTCAACAGATTAGGTGATTCTGAATATTAATGACCTTAGCTATTTTGACTCTCTGATGAATGAAAACTATTACTTTGCTGGCCACTTGTATTCTTCGCTAGCAGGTTCAGTCTGATTTTCACTGATTTTTAAAAAATTTTCAAGTGTTTATTACTAAGAGACAGAGAGAGACAGAGCATGAGCATGGGAGGGGCAGAGAGAGGAGAAGACGCAGAATCTGAAGCAGGCTCCAGGCTCTGAGCTGTTGGCTCAGAGCCTGACGTGGGGCTTGAACTCACAAACCATGAGATCATGACCTGAGCCAAAGTCGGACACTTAACCGACTGAGCCACCCAGGCGCCCCTGATTTTCACTGATTTTTAATGTCAGTTCATTCAATGGCATCTTCTAGTATACGTGCTCCCGAAGCAAGCACTCAAAGGCATTTTCTAAAGGCAAGTCTTATTTTCTAAAGGAAATAAGAAAAGAGCTTACTGGTAAAATGTTTTTTAGATGATTTAAAGTGAAACTTATATACTAGGATGATTCAGCTGTCTTCGGACTAATGAAGTTAAAATAACATGTCGAATGTGCTTGTTGTATGGTTTTTTTGAGTAAGATACATCGAAAATCCCTAAGCCTGATGTCGATTCCGACAGACCTACACCAAATCTTAGGTCTCTGGTCAGGATTTTGTGCAGTATTTGTGTCAGTCATTTTGTCTTTCTTAGGTAATTGTGTTTTCCTCCAGTTGTGCCATTTTCTTAATGCATTGCACTCTTAATGTCAAGGCCTAAGTATTAGACAAAGGTAGTATAGTTTTGGAATTTGTTTTTCAGCAGTTGATATTACAGAACCTGGGGATAGGAATGAGGCCCAAGTTTGAGATCTCATTAAAATGTACATATACACTCGTATACATTTGTGTACAATACACATATCCATACAGATCTGTTAGTAGAATGTTTTGTTGGGACCAATGGAACATTAACAAAAATATTTCCTATACTAGAGTTCAACATAAATTTCAACACCTATCAAAGAATTTTTGTACAGACTGTATTCTATGAGTAGAGAGGAACTAAATTTTAGTGATATTTAATCAAAACATAGCCATAGTCTCCAAATGAGGCACCTGGGTGGCTCAGTCGGTTGGGCGTCCAACTTCATCTCAGGTGATATTCTTGGGGTTCATAGGTTCCAGCCCCATATCAGCCTCTGTGCTGACAGCCCAGAGCCTGGAGCCTGCTTCAGATTCTATGTCTCCCTCTCTGCCCCTCCCCCATTCTCTCTCTCTCTCTCTCTCTCTCTCTCTCTCTCAGAAATAAACATTGAAAAAAAATTTAAAACCATAGCCTCCAAATACTTTTGGACTATTAAAATCACTTCAAACTAACTTATGAGTCAATGACAAAAATTGTAATTGAAATTTTACTCATAAATACAAAAGAAATATATTAAGTGATTGCATATTGAATCCACTAATATTCTGGGAAAATGTTAGGACCAATTATTATCATAGCAATGGAAAGATGAGTTAACATTAGAAATTCGGTTGAGGTAATGGGGTGCCTGGTGGCTCTTTGTTGAGTGGTTGAGCATCTGACTTCGCCTGAGGTCTTGATCTCAAGGTTCATGCGTTTGAGCCCCGTGAAGGGCACTGCTGTCAGCCTGTCAGCAGGGAGCCCACTTCAGATCCTCTGCCCTCTCCTCTCTCTGCCCCTACCCTGCTCATACTCACTCTCTCTCAAAAAATAATTAAAACATTAAAAAAATGTAAAAAATTCCATTGAGGTAAATTGTCATCTTAACAATTAGTTGGGATATTACATTATAAATTAACAGAAAAAAATGACAGCCTATTTCGTTAAAAATTCAGGAACAAATGGCTATAATGTGAAAAAAATAACATTAGGTAAATAAACTCCAGTTGCTTTAAGGGACTAAACTTGAAAAGTTAATCTTAAGACTTCTGAAAGAAAATAAAAAATTATTTATGACATCAAGATAAAGATTGCTTGAACACAATATAAAGTGAACAAAACAAAAAAAATGAATAAAATTTACATCATTATTTTCAAAAACTGATGAAAGTATCTTCTATAATAAACCAACATACAAATTACAGACTGGGAGAGGATATACAATGTAATTTAATAAAAAGGAATTCATAGAATTAATATATTTTAAAAGTCCCTACAACCCAACTAGAAAATGGGCAAAGGATCTGAATTTAAGGATGAATAAACAATAAAATATGTTCACCTTCACTAGTAATAAAGAATTTGTAGGCAACTGATAGAATGGGAGAAGATATTTGCAAATGACATATCAGATAAAGGGTTAGTATCCAAAACCTATAAAAAACTTATCCAACTCAACACCCAAAAAACAAATAATCCAGTGAAGAAATGGGCAAAAGACATGAATAGACATTTTTCCAAGGAAGACATCCAGATGGCCAACCAATACATGAAAAAATGCTCAACATCACTCATCATCAGGGAAATACAAATCAAAACTACAATGAGATACCACCTCATACCTATCAGGATGGCTAACATTAACACCTCAGGCAACAACAGATGTTGGTGAGGATGCAGAGAAAGAGGATCCCTTTTGCATTGTTGATGGCAATGCAAGCTGGTGCAGCCACTCTGGAAAACAGTATGGAGGTTCCTCAAAAAACTAAAAATAGAACTACCCTATTACCCAGCAATTGCACTACTAGGCATTTATCCACGGGAAACAGGTGTGCTGTTTTGAAGGGACACATACACCCCCATGTTTATAGCATCAGTATCTACAATAGCCAGAGTATGGAAAGAGCCCAAGTGTCCCTCGATGGATGAATGGATTAAAGAAGAAGTGGTATATATATATACAATGGAGTATTACTCGGCAATCAAAAGGAATGAAATCTTGCCATTTGCAACTGTGTGGATGGAACTGGAGGGTATTATGCTAAGTGAAATTAGTCAGAGAAAGACAAAAATCATATGACTTCACTCATGTGAGGACTTTAAGAGACAAAACAGATGAACATAAGGAAAGGGAAAGAAAAATAATATAAAAACAGGGAGGGGGACAAAGCAGAAGAGACTCTTAAATATGGAGAACAGAGGGTTACTGGAGGGGTTGTGGGAGGTGGGATGGGCTAAATGGGTAAGGAGCATTAAGGAATCTACTCCTGAAATCATTGTTGCACCATACGCTAACTAATTTGGATGTAAATTTAAAAAAATATAAAAATTAGATTTAAAAAAAAAAAGGATTTGTAAATGTGCTAAATTTTCACACCCACCATCTGAGCAGGTATCCTGAGAATACTAAGTGTTGGTGAGGAGGTGGGAAATGGGAATGGGTGGGAATATAAATTGGTCTGATCACTGTGTAGGAGGTAGGCGCTAACACCAAAGAAGCACACACCTGGAACCGGGGATTGCCATTTTTGTGACAAACCTTGTAGAACTATTTCATTCTCAAAGACATGGAAAATACAACTTGAAATAAAAATTTAGGTATTAATTAAAAACAGAGAAATGAAGAACTATGCCTGGAAAGATAGGCTAAAGTCGAACTTGAGAAGTTTCTGAGTATCAAACTAAATTCTATCTGTAACGGATTCAGGTGGTAATGGTAAGCCACTGAATGGTTTTCAACAAGGAAGTACTGAGACCAAAGCTGTTCTAAAGATGGTTTAGCCCAGAGGGGAAAGATGGTTTGGAGTGGGTCAATGACCAGGGAGGAAGCATTGTATTAATATGGGAATAGGTGACAAGCTGAACTGTGCGGATGGTGCCAGGAATTGAGAAGAGAAGATAAAAAACAAATTCCAGAAATATCCCACCTGCTGTGTCAAACTCCCTCCCTGTTGCCCTGCGTGTCAGTTAATCTCCTACCGGTCCAATACCTCCTCTCAGCCTCTTGAGCCTCTGGGCCATTTTAGACAAGACAGCCTTTGAGACCATGGTCTAACTCACAGCCTCCTCCTCCTGGCCTTTCCTGAGGTTGAGCCCCGTAAGTACCATCTTGCTCTTCTGGAAGATAACAGAATTTTCTCACATACATACCAAGGTAGCAAAGTTTGTCCCTTGATTTTCTCTTTGTCTTTGGTTGTATGACCATTCTGTGCTCTACAGAATTCCAGTGCTTCCATAAACTAAGTACAATCTCCACAATTAATGTCCTCACTTTTGCAAGAGTTAATATTCCTGTGAACTAGTGAACACACTTCTAGATATAAAATGGCTTTGGAAATATTCCTTCCTCTTCAACTTTTTGGAAGAGTTTGAAAATGAATAGCATTAGTTTTTCTGTAAATGTTTAGCACACCTTATTTTTAGAGATAAAATCTCCACATATGTGATGTTGAAGGAGTAATGACAGCTACCCCCTAGCTTTAGGGTAAAATGACAAAAATAGATATAAAGTCCTATCAGGGAGTCTGGAATATAAAAGAAGCTTTTTTCCAGTAAAAAAAAAAAAAAGTTTTTCTGGGCTGCCTAGCTGTCTCAGTCAGTTGAGCCTATGACTCTGTATTCTCAGGGTTGTGAGTTCAAGCCCCACATTGGGCATGGAGACTACTTTTTTAAAAAGAGGTTTTTTTCTCCCCTCTACCTCAGTAGACCTGTCAAGAAAACTCAATAAATGTTCACAGAATTTTTAAAGTTTATCTACACACAAGTAACGTATACATTACTGTAACAATAAAACCTTATTTATCATTGGTACCTAACAGTGAATGGCACCTGATAGAAGCTTCCAACTTTTTGTACAATAAACTATACAATTATTATGTAAAAAGGGATGCTTTAAAAATATTTGATTAGTGATTTGTTATGACCTTTACAAAATTAGGATAAGAAGTTTTTATCTTTTATTAATACATTAGCAGATTTTCAAGGCTAACCTTAAAATCTTTAATAACATTTTTATAAAAGTCTATTACTGGGAATTGTTAAGTAAATCCAGGAAACATGTTAAAGCATTGGAGTCTAAACCATTACCAAAACACATGAAAGCTCTTTTTCTGGAAGGCTGCAAATCCCTTCCAAATATATTTTTCTGGAATTATTTACTCTACTTTTATTGTGTCTACTTTTACCCTAAGTTTTGTGAGTAAAATTTCAAAATTTCTGACGGGTATATGAAATGTTTACATTTTATTTGGATTCTACACTCACTTCTTTGTCAGTTACAAGGTCAACTCAGTAAAGCTTTTAGTATTTATTTCCTAAATGTATTGATTTCCTAGATGTATTGATTTCCTAAAACCCAAAGCTTGGTTTCCAACCTTCCTCATTGTGTTAGGTTGGAATGTTGCTAGTGTTATTCTTTCCCTTTGAATATGTGTAAGTAAGGGCAGTGCATAATTGGAAATTAGGGACAAAATTTCAAATCCATTTACTGATGTCCAAATGACTTTACCTTAGCAGTTTACAATTAAATGTTGAT
Source organism: Panthera pardus (assembly GCF_024362965.1). Lineage (NCBI taxonomy): Eukaryota > Metazoa > Chordata > Mammalia > Carnivora > Felidae > Panthera > Panthera pardus. The sequence continues at coordinate 21,728,109 of NW_026527002.1, forward strand.
AGTTAGGAACCACCTTAGCAACATTCATTTTATTAATTACTACATGTGGTACGATTCTTTAAATTTACCGTTTATTTCACAAGAGGAAAGATTTCGTTATCTCATTAGTTTAAGGCACTTGCTTATTTTTATAATCCTCAAGTTGATTTTTTCAATGCCGAAGTACGTAAATGTTCTGATTTGTTTTTCTCGCAACTAGAATTTTTCCCCAAAACTGTATTACCCTTTTAATGGGATTATTTGTGGCATAGTTCACAGAAATAAATGGATTCAAATTAGTTTATATCAACTCTCATTTAGTTTTGGTTCATCTATGGTTTTATATAGTACTGTTAACCTTTCTCCCCACTTTTAAAATGAGATGCTTACAATAGAAAGGTTATTAAGATAGAATAAAATAGAAAAGCCAAATGAAAACCACTCTATAGGAAATCTGCCTCCCGCTTTGTAATAGAAGTGACTGTTAGGTTTATGATGCTGGTGATGTAGCAGGTATTGGCTGTGGAAGCGGCTGGGTGTTTTCACAGGTAGACAAAGGCACACGATGAGCGTAACTTGATCTAGATAGAATTTCACATTGAAAGAAGTAATTTATTGTGTTTTTGACCCATGAGATGTCATAAAAATATTCCAGAAAAAATATAGCACCTCCTATAAAGGATTTCTTAAATGAATGTTCTGTGCTGTTTTAACTTTGACCAGAATGCTTTTCCTTAGATCCTTGTCAAATAAAATAATCGTCCATCAGACTAAAAAGAAAATGCATAGCTTAAAGTTTACTTGAAAATGAACTAACTTTGGGTCACAGACTGAAGCTTATTTGGGGATTGAAATGCATATTCTATAATTGAGTGTGGAAAAGTGTGTGTGACCGTTGTTAAAATTCTCCTTCAAAATTAACTCAGCTTGTGGAGTTTGACACAAAGCCTCCTTTTCGTTATTGTTGGACTCTCTTCTTGAATCAGCACAGGTATCATTAACCCGAAAGGAGGTTTTGAAAGGGTCTGAGGGAGAATTTTCTGCCCCCCATCTGCCTCTCAGTCAAGTTGCCACAGCATTTGGTATCTGCCATTACAGGCTTCTCCCATTACTTTAAGTGGTGACTTTGTTCCACGGTGTGACTTGCCCTCGGGCCCCTCAGGCTGACGACTTGTGTATCCTTCGCCCTCTCTCTCACTCACAACCCCTGCCACTCAGTCGATAGCAAACGCCTCCCAGACTCTGTCCTCTGGCCATTTCCCAGAGCCTCTGCGAACCCCATCTTCGCTCCCACGCTGTTAGAAGGCGGCTCCTAGGCTGGGAGCTCCTCAGCCACTGATCACTTGCCTTTGCTTCAGGCACAAGAAATTCTTACCTTTCCTGGAACATTTCTGGCCCTTTCACAGCTCCATGACTTTGTCTTCTTGGCTGTACCTCTCCTTTAGCCCAGGAAAGAACAACTTGCCAGTCAGACTTCATGTCGAATGCCACCATCTCTGTGAAGCACATGCCTGCCAGCACATGCCGTATCGCGGTATTCAGATTTCTGACTACACACTCCCCACTAGACCAAGCCGCCTGAGAGCCGGGGTGACTTCTAACCCTGTCTGGGTCACCGACACAACTGCACTACGCATCGCTGTTCCCGGCACACCTGACATGCTCAAGATATACTTATGTGGTGCGTAATTGGCTGAACAAAACCCCAACACTTGGGAGTAAAACATCAATCTGCTACCTCCAAATATGTTCATTCCGGTTCCTTTCTCTGGGTTTGGAAGTACCGAGTAGCAAGAAGACATGGGGGCTTGGGGACACTGATGGAGCAGATGAGAGGGACGGCAGGGGCCGAGGAGGCCATCAGCCACACTTCACCCACCTCACAGTGGGCCAGGACCGGTCAATGTGACCGATACTAAGAGGCTTAAAATGCAACCAAAAGAAAGCGGACAGGAGGAGGGAGGGTGGGGGAGGATATTGTTGAACACTTAGATCGTTTAGGTGACTGCTCCGTGGATAAATACATTTGGAAAAAAATAACTTATTGAGGTGAAATTAACATGACATAAAAGTAATCACTTTTTAAAATGTTTTCTTTATTAAGAGAGCGAGCAGGGGATGTGCACAAAGGAGGGAACAGAGGATCCTAAGCAGGCTCTGTGCTGATAGCAGAGAGCCCAACACAGGGCTCAAACTGACGAACCGAACCTGGAGATCGTGACCTGACCTGAAGTCAGACGCTCAACTGACTGAGCCACCCCAGGTGACCCTGAAAGTAACCACTTCAAAGTGAGAAATTCACAACGCTGTGCCTCCAGAAGTGCTAGAAATGTCTTGGAACCAGATACATATTTTTAATCCTTCCTTCCGACCGCTGTTACACACACTATCCCTTCAGTAAAGGAATACACTCCCTAGTTCTCCTCCCTCTCAATCTTGAAGCAAACGCACAGCTCAGGGATGAGAAGTATGTCCCAATGTCCACGACGTTTGAATCCCGCCTGTTACAATTCTGGTGTAGTCGGGTGATGGTGGATGCTGAGTGACGAGCTGGAAATGCAGATCAGGTGGATGACACTAGACCCGGACTAAAACCCACATTTCTGCTTTGAGGTTTGGGACAAGACATACACTTCTTTTGACTCTTCTATATTTGATTTCAGAGGAGAGGTACCCCACAAGGAAATCCCCTTATTAAAGAGAGGAGCAGAGGGGCGCCTGGGTGGCTCAGTCGGTTAAGCGTCCGACTTCGGCTCAGGTCATGATCTCACAGTTTGTGACTTCGAGCCCCACGTCGGGCTCTGTGCTGACAGCTCAGAGCCTGGAGCCTGCTTCGGATTCTGTGTCTCCCTCTCTCTCTGCCCCTCCCCTGCTTACCCTCTGTCTCTCTCAAAAATAAACATTAAAAAAAATTTAAAAAAAGCAGTGAGCACACAACAAATGAATAGTGTAAAGTTGTGCCAGATTAACCTGTACCTGGGCTGCTAGGGAGGTGTCTGTGCACCTGAGCACGTGTGTGTTATGCTATAGATCAGTGTGCTCTCTTCACAAGGGTGGTAGATGTTGGTAAGCCTGGAGATTTGTAAATGTATAGTTGTGATTCTTTTTGTTCTCTAATCATTAAAATGCCCAGTGAAAAGCCATGTAGAGACCAGTTTTGGTGAGAGCAAACATAAGCATTTAATTTCATTCTAGAAATCTGCCTAAATATCTGAAATGTGAGTAGCACAAAGACAACATTTCTTTGTAAGACACGGAGACCATGTGACTGTGGATCTGTGTTAGCTGATGAATTATAATGGGTATAGTGAATGCTGTAAGAGCATGTACTTCAAACCTGACAATTGGAGCTGGCAACCTGTACTAATATATTTCATTATCTTGTGCTTTTTTTAAAAAAAAATTTTATGTTTATTTATTTTGGGGGGAGAGAGAGAGAGAGAATGAATGGTTGAATGAATGAATAGGGGAGAAGCAGAGAGAGAGGGACACCTAATCCAAGCAGGCTCCAGGCTCTGAGCTGTCAGCACAAAGGCCAATACTGGGCTCAAATCCACGGACCATGAGACCATGACCTGAGCTGAAGTTGGATGCTCAACTGACTGAGCCACCCATGCACCCCTTATCCTGTGCTTTTTAACTTTATTTTTAGGTTACATTTCTTCTAAAAGATTTTTTTTTTTTTTTTTTAGATTTAACCACAAGTATGCTTTCAAGGCATGGAATACCTCTCTCAAGCTACTGTGACCATCCTATCACCAAGTCTGTCCCCACACTGTCCACAAATGCTTGGACCAGAATAATTCCAAGTGACCAAAGAGAACTGGCTACCACCACCTGCAAAGACAGTGCTCCACTGTGACGGAACTACTAGACTGTTGGGAGATTTGCCCTGATACTTGGTATGTGCTTTCCTTCCAGTAACACTGTCTGTTGCACGTTCATTTTAAGGCATGGCTTACTTGATGCTATGAAACCATTTTCTAGCTCCTGTAAGAAGTCAGTGCTTCTGAGTATTAGCTTTGTTTTCTTAGTGACATCAGTTTGTTTTAACGTTCTCATCAGGGACGCTGTTGTGAGAGGAGACGTAAATTAGGTTTTACTCTGTTTATTCTGCGTTTCTTACAAGCAGGATTTTGATGAAATAATCTTTGGAAATCTAAAAGCCTTACGTACTATGATAGCATAATTCATTTTCTCCCTCACATCTCATATGACATCCCTCTGAAAAAAAAAAAAAAAGAATATTTTCAGCAGGAGACAAACACAAGGGAAAGAAGGGGCTTTGGGGGTGAGATGGGGGACAGATGAGAACCGCAGAGTTTGGTGAAACGTATCTGCTCGTTCAGTGTGCCGCTTCTCAGTCGTCCGGCTTCCTCCACATTTCCACCCATTTGACTCCCCACCTGTAAGGGCAGCTGCTCCAAGGAGCAATTTATAAAGTTGCAGTTCATATTGTGGTTGCAGTTCCAGGACTGACATGAAATTAAATCAGTCTTGAGTGCTGTAGGATACAAAGGTACCTTCCGAGTTTGCTGAGCCCTCTATGACTCCTAATAAATCTTAGAAAGGTAGCGTTCCACCAGTAACTGTCCAGGCTCCCCTGTCATGAAAGAACCTCACAATGGAAACAATGAAGTTTTCTTTGCGGCCGTATTTCATACCACGAGAACAAGATATACGTGGAGGCCGCATTCCTCAGCACCCTTTTCCAACTTTGGGATAAGCACTTTGTAAGTTAAATGAGCCCTTAACATGCTACTTCGTGTTCCAAATGGCTAGGGCCACGTGCTAGGGAAACATCCATGAACAGTTGACTGTGCCCACAAAGGTTCTTTATTGGTTTTCAACAACAGAAGGTAAGTCTTTAAAAAGTCTGGGAGCTGATAAACTTGCCTTCGCAACAAATGTGTCATCCTTCGCTCTCCAGGGACACCCACTGAAGCCCACGACTCCTTGTGGCGGAGAGAAGGTGTGTGAAACAGGTGCTATCAGATGGTAATGCTGAATCATGCCCAGTGCTAACTCAGGTTTTCTAATGTTTTAAAATGTAACCTTTATTAGTCAATCGGCCCCAAATCTTGGGACACAAAGAGTCAGTTATTGAGGCCTGCACCAAGTGTTTTATTGGCATTTGCACGTAATTTTCCTCAGACCTATCTGAGCGAAATGTTACCATGATGCCCTGTGATGGTTAACTTTACGTGTCAACTTGGCTAGGCTGTGGTACCCATGGTTCCAAGTTTGGGGCCAAACACCAACTGAGATGTGGTTCTGAAGGCATGTTTCAGATGAGACTAACATTTAAATCAGACTTTGAGTGAAGCAGAGTGCCTTCTATGTGGTTGAGTTCATCCAGTTCATCCAGTCCGTTGAAGGCCTTGAGAAGAAAGATTGAATTCCCCTGACAAAGAGGGAGTTCAGCTTCCTGAACACTTTGGACCCGAAAGGGCACCAGCTCTTCCCTGGGGCTCTAACTGCAGATTTTACTTGTCAGCCCTCACAATCCTGTGTACCAGTCCCTTAAAATACATCGTTGTCTCTCTCATGTGTGTGTGTGTGTGCGCGTGGGGGGCGGGGGCTGTGTATTTTAACCCTGGAGAACCCTGACTAATGCATCTCTCTTTTATAAATGACGAAACAAGTCCCAGAGATAGATATTAATTAGCTGTAGAACACGCAGCTAGTTAGTGGCAGGGTAGAGTGTGGGCTGCTGGTCCTTGAAGGGCCACCCTCCTCCTAGTCGCACAGAGGGCCGGCATTCCTCCCCGCCTGTGGCCCACAGCCACATGAGGGGCACATGAGGAGTTGCTTGTGTTTAATCCTGTCATCGGTTTATTGGAAAGCTTTTCGCTGCAGCCTGCATGAGGGAAAACGATTTGCTTGGGATGAATGTGGCCACCAATGTGCTATTTCCCTTAATCTAAACAGGGCCTCAGGCACACTTCATTGATCATGCCTCTAAGCTGAGAGGTCGCCTTCAGGCTGGCCAGCAAATATTATGTTTCTCAGGCAGCCCTATGCTGTCAACCACATTTCCTGATCTACTCTGATTAGATATATAAACAGCTTCAGTAAAACAGAGCCCGAGCTTTGCTGTTAAAAATGTAAGATAAGGCTTCCATAAAGATTCATCAACAGCAGAGACGCTGTCTAAGTTGGGTCTGAGCCCTCAGAGCTCACGGCTTCTTTTTTCGGTGTTGTAAGGAAGGTCAGTGGGCAAATGCCTATGATTTATTATCATGTTTTAATAGTACTTGTGCTTTGGTTAAGGGACACCTTGGGGAGAAGAAAGGGTTAAAATATTTGAGCAGGGTCACAAAGTGGTCTTGCATTAAGAACCCAGCACGGAACTGACATTACTAAAAGTTACTTAGTCATTTTGTACCTGCTAAGAGGTATCGCCCGGTCCCAGCTAAGAACCGGGAAGAAGCAGGCTGATACCTGCACGTTGCAGAAAGTTTATGAAGACCAAACACTCCCTTGAAACTCCGCTGGGGAAATGAAACAACTAAAACCAAACATCTTCTACCTTCAACCATCATGACTGTTTCCGATACATTTTGTAAGATACTCAAGTACAACGCAGGAGAAGTTTGTGAGATTTGAATATAGAGACGTGTGTTTAATCCGTGCATATTGCAATATCCTCTTCCACTGTTTGTCCCCAGGATAGATGAGATGATCTAAAGGATTTGTCCACCTCCAGTTCCTTGGAATGAGAACATATGCCTTTTCCAGATGATTTTCAGTATTTATTTTTCAGAAAGGGATCGATACCAGTTTTAAAGAAGACAAAGCAAGGTGAGAGTAAGAAGAGGTCTAGCCAATATCGCTTGGTGGGAAAATGTAAGAAATTAACATACCAGTGAAGTTTTAATTTGTTTTGATATTTATATATAATTTCTGAGACACATTTTGCTCACATAAAGAGCTGACCATTCCCCACTTTGATGATCATTTACAATTTCCCCAAATTAATCAATGCAATTTCTACTCAATACAAAAATAATTGCTAACATTTATTGAGCATTTTCTGTGTACCCAGGCCTGTTCAAAGCACTCTACACAAATGAGCTGAGAAAATCCTGCCAGCAATCACATGGCCTGCTGCTTTCTCCCCCCTCTTAATCTCAGTCTATAAAATTATACATGCTAAATTTAAGCCTTTCTTGAATTAGGATTGTATCCTCCCAGGTTCATGCCTGGTTTGGGTTAACATCAAATGCAAATATGTCAGGGCACCTGGTTGGCTCAGTCAGTTTATCCTCTGACTTCAGCTCAGGTCATGATCTTGTGGTTCGTGGGTTCAAGCTCCCGCATCAGGCTCTGTACTGATAGGGCAGAGCCTGGAGCCTGCTTCAGATTCTGTGTTTCCTCTCTCTGCCCCTCCACCGCCCATGCTGTTTCTCTCTCTCTCTCTCTCTCTCTCTTAAAAAGTAAGCAAACATTTTTTAAAAATGCAAATATGTCCCTTATTCTTCTGAGATAATTGTTTTATTCTCTTGGAATCATTGTAATCAACGAGTGGTTCCTATGTCTGGCTGTGCATCAGGATGGCATGAGGAGCTTTCCAAAAATGCTGGTTCCTGGGCCACACCCCCGACTGCCGGATCTTTCTTCTTTTTGGTGTTTTTAATGTTTGTTTATTTTTGAGAGAGAGAGAGAGAGAGAGAGAGAGAGAGAGCGAAAGCGTGAGAGGGGGAGGGACAGAGAGAGGGGGAGACACAGAATCTGAAGCTGGCTCCAGGCTCTGAGCTGTTAGTACAAAGCCCAACGTGGGGCTCAAACCCATGAGCCGTGAGATGATGACCTGAGCGGAAGTCGGATGCTTAGCCAACTGAACTGTCCAGGTGCCCCCTTACTGCTGAATCTTTTAGAGTGGAACTCAAGAGTCGCCCCTTTTGCAGAAGTGGTAACTGAATCTCATGAATTTGACAGCCAGAAGTTTACCCTGAGAGTAAATGGGTAGTAAGTGGAATTGTAGTTGATCTTAGTGCTAGTTGTGCTTATAACAATCTATTTTCTTTCTACAAGGTACTCAGATACTAAAGCTAAAATGATACTGGCTGCACGGAAGGGTACATTTGAGGCACTTTGGCCATCTCTCTGAAACGACTAGAAAAAATGAGGATAGGTGGGCTTTCATTCTTTCCTTTAGATCAAGCATTCTTAGGTATGTTTGACACATGCCAGTGGGTTTCAATTATTAGAGTGACTGGAGAGAACCCTTCCTTCAGATGGTTGTGGGTCTAGAAGCATGGCTGCATGGATGTCTGGGACCTTCAGCATTTTAGGAGAAGCAGACGTAACCCTGAACCCAGAGTCAGAAGCCCAGGGTGCCAGTGCTGTCCCAGTCACCTCCTATCTGCTCAGCCCTGAGCAAATCTTAGGATCTCTTTGGGAGCACTTCTAGCTTTTGCCTCTGACATCTCAGTGAAGGGCCCTGAAGGCCAGTACCCAGGCGTTCTGTAATGACGAAGCCTGCTGGTTCTCCGAACAAAGGTGCAGAACAGAGGTGCAGGGCACTCTTTTGACGAGCCCATTTCTGAAAAGGGGCAAATTCTTCATGAGAGACAAAAAGTGAATCTCTGATAGTATCCAGGCACGGGGAGCCTGAGAGAAGGGTCTCTTCAGCTTGCTTGATTTATAAGTGTTGGGGAAGGACAGGGTGCTCTCAGCTTTTCATCTGCAAAAGGAGCATTCTGTTCTGCATGTCATTTTAAGAGTTCCTACAACAGAGTTCCCCACGTTTCTTAAGGGAAGGAATTTTATGTTATAAATATTGCACTCAGGGCCTTTACTACAACAGTAAATTATTTCCTTAATTCTTTCGTAATTCCCAAGTACACAGTGCAGAGGTAAACAGATCTAGCCTTTTGCCATTTAAAGCTCTGAAGTATTTATGTATAAATCCAAGAGCACTGCAGTCCAGTGTGCAGGTGACACACAGCAGGTTACTCTGTGCGTCCTTTAGTTGTAATTTCCTGTTTACCCAAGGTGAAGAAGCATCTTGCTACCACAGAGCGGAATCAGATATACGCCATTTGCACCCCCGAGAGCCAAAGTTACGAGGACCGAGGACCATCTCTGTTTTTCAGACAAGCTGTGTTTACTCTGCCTTCCGTCCTCGCTCTAGCCCCACCCTTTTCCTCGTCATGTTGATGTTCCATGGCTCTATTTACATACTTCTCCCCAAACCAGGTGCACACATTGCGATTTCTTTCCCCTGTAATAGAAATAGATATCATATATAATCATATAGAATAATTATTACATTAATATCAAAATATAAACAATATGTAATACTCAGTTGTATATAATATGCAGTAATAATCACTATAGTATAAATTTCCCTTCTATGTTAATCCTACAACTGCTCAACCTTTACAACCTTGCCGTCCCCATTCTCTGCTGCTGCTGGTCACTGTTGATGACCGGGTCACATCTGAAAAAAACATGAAGTTGACAACGATCCAATCTGTAAAATAAAGAAACAGGACAGTTTTCTGAAGCCCCAGCCTTACAAAATGGGATTCATTCCACCGTATCTGTTGAGTTAAACTGAAAGAAATGTCAGTCTTACCGGCTGAACTGTGAGCAATGAGACCAGGAGGCCAAGCTTTGCACATCCTTCATGCTGTCACATTACCAGCACGGTCAGGGCCCCCGCCTGGTTTACTGACCGCCTCCAAGTGCATTCGTGCCCTACTTCTTGCTGTAATGCCTTTCGGAATGCAACTGCGATTGGTGATTGGGCCCTTGGCCTTTGAAGCAAACATCAAAAAAGGTGCTCGTTTTGGGGTTTTGACTAATCTTTCTATTTTCAGATGCAGTGCTGACTAATCTGCCTATTTTCAGATGTGATGCTGAGTTACAGAAATGCAAAGTAAGGAGGTAGTTTAAGAATTAGCAAAAGTCTCTTAATGAGAAATTGATCTAGCCTCAAGGGGGGCATCCATGTGGGTAGCTAGAACATATTTTAAGAGTATCTTAAAATCTTAGAACTACATCTATGAATGAGTCCATGCACTGTCACAGGAGATAAATACACCAGATCTTCTGGGAATTCTAGAGAACAGTTAAGTGGTGGCCCTTCTCAGTGGCTGTTTCAACTCTTGCAGGGTGTTATAGACTTGAGATTCTAGAGTCCTGAATATTGTTCCTCCAATCCCATGTCTGTCCACCTCGGGCTGTGGACATTTGGGGAATAAGCCTTTGTCGTGGGAGCTGTCCCGTACATTGTAGAACATTTAGTATCATACTCGTTAGATGCAAGTAGCATTCCCTGCAAGTAGCATTTTGGATAACCAAAATGTCCTTATCCCTCATTCTTCAAACTAAATGAAAACCACACGCATTTTGCATTTAAATTGCCATTAGGAAATGGGCCAGATGTTCAATAGGAAAAGAAAATGCACTAAAGAAGAAAAATACAGGCTTCTTCTGGTCACAGGTGGCCTGGAGGTCATCCCAGCTCCGCCTGTTTCGGCTTCCCCTCCTGTAAACGGTTGACTTTCCTGGGCATTATGTTCTGGCTTCTTACATTTCTTTTAATGTCTTTATCCTGTATCCCATAGTGATGAGACATGTCACAGCCCGCTCTCCTCTCTCGATGGGGGGGGGGGGCAGGTAGCCACAAAGCTCCAGCTGCATCCAAGCCTGTTAAAGGACACATTAATAAGTGGGACTGTAACCATAGGAAGATGACAGAGGTGTGGAGAGGTCTAGATAGACCATTTCATCAAAAACACTGGGGGAAATGAGCTTGTATAGAGAGAGAAGGGAAAGAATGGAATAATAGAGTACACACTAACAGTCTTTCAATTTAGTGAATTATAAAGGAAAACTTTTGTACTAACCAAAGAAGGCTAGCTAGGGCAAAGGCTAGCAGGACTGAAGTTACAATATGGACCATCTTTCTAGGACTTTGCCTGTGCAAGGGATTTAAGTGTATTTAAGTTCAAGGTGTACAATGTGTTGGTTTGATACATTTATAAATTGCAAAACGATTACCACCATAATATTTAGCTGTCTTCTTCATCTCTCCACATAGTTCCCATGTCTTTTTTTGTGATGAGGACATTTAGGATCTACTCTCTTAGCAACATTCAAGTACATGATACAGTATTATTAACTCTAATCACCATGCTGTACTTTTTATCTTCCCCCTTTGGAAGTCTAGTCTCTTAATCATGAATGAACCTCTCAGCTCCTGGCTTTCCTTCTGCTCTTACATAAACTCTTTCAGATAACTGCTGATATCAATGTGATCATTTACTCTGTCCACAATCTGGGAGAGACCATGACTTCAGGGACTCTGGCTGGGCCATCAGCCAGGGAAGCTCATTCTCTGTGTTCACCTGCTGCTCCCTGTGATAGGTACTCAACAAATATCTGTTGAATTAATGAATCAGTCAAGAAAGCTTAATTTTATTTTAATTTCAGGGGAAATATTTTTTTTCTGTTTTCATAGCAGTAATAGGATGAAGACCTGTCTTAAAGTGATGTCTATCAGTTAATTAGAAGGATTAATTGTGTGTTCATTAGAAGATAACTATCATAGTAGTGAATTGTTTGCTTCAGGTTCTGGAGAAATTAAATCGGCTGAAGCATTATGAGTAGAAAAAGACCAAAGAATCACAACAGAACTGGCAGAGACTGAATAAAGGAGAGAGTTCCATTAATAGCCAATTACCATAGAAGAGGGGAAGTTACTTAGAACAGCACCTGACACACATGAGGTGCTCAGGAAATGTCACTGTGATATATCACCCTCATCATCGCTATGATGACAATTTTAAGTGATGTTCTGATAAGACATTCAAAAATATCAAATCACACATTGATGGAGTGACTTCCTGTTTGTTTGTTTGTTTGTTTGTTTGTTTGTTTGTTTTGAAAGAGGGAGAGAAGGAGAATCCCAAGAAGGCTTTGAGCTGTCAGCATAGAGACCGACATGGGGCTCGATCTTGGGAACCATGAGATTATGACCTGAGCCAAAATAAGGAGTTTGACGCTTAATCAGCTGAGCCACCCAGGTGCCCCAAGTTATTTCCTTTTGATTTCAAGTGTTCTCATGACCGCCAGAAGAATGTGGCCAGGTGGCACTAGTTTATCTTGTACATGCATTGCGGTTGACTCTGAGCAGACCTCAAGCTCAGTTGGAATTTAACAGCATTGTTTTGTTTTCATTGCGCTCATTTTTTTAGTGATTACTTTCTATTTATTACAAACAGTATTGATTTTCCTTAATGGTAGTGCCTAAAGTTTCCCTTCAAATATTTGTTTTGGGGGCTAAAGCAAGCCAATTTAAAGAAAACATGAAGTTATTGATGGAAGAAGAGGTATACAGATCAGGCAAAATCTTGATGGTGGAAAGTTTGTGTCTAAAGTTTAGGAGGGTGCTTCAGGGGCATTTACTTGAACTCATCAAACCTCCCTAACCCAGATGTTTCTGCGGCACCACATGTGGGTGTCCTGTCTACACTACCTGGCTGCCCGATTGGCACAGATGGCCTAGGAAGTAATCCTTCCTCCTCAGATTACTGACGTAGAGAAGGAAAGGACACCCACTGGTGGCTCCCTTAGCCTGAGGTCAGATGCCTTGGCCCCCTTCCCAGCTCCCCCGGCCCAGCTGGTAGTGGAAATGCTCACTACATCCTGGTTAGTAGCAAGGGTGGAACCCTGCACAAGATCACACGCTTATCTCCGATGCTGTGCGGGTGAAAAGTTAACAGGCGCTCTCGGGGAAGGACTGGTTTGTGACACTTGCCGATTTCAGCGGTCTAAGTTCTCCCACCTTAGCTGATTTCAGTCACGGCTGTGTTTAACAACCGGCTGACAAAATTCCTGAATATCGAACAGGTGTCCTGGGGCACCAGCCGCAGCAGGCTTCGGCACGCCACTGTAAGTTGTAGTGTCAGCATTTGATATTGTAACTGGGTTATTCCTTCGTGTCAGCCTTTTCCTCTAAAGGTGAAGCTCCATGAGAGAAGAAACCACATCTGTCTCGCTCACCATGGTAACTCCCGTGCCCAGCGCAGTCCTGACACTTAGCAGCTGCCCCACGAATACATTGGCTAATACTTACTGGCAGGCGATCTGAGGTTAAAAGGCATGCCCACAAAGGCCCCAGTCCCTTAAATCTTGCAGCTTTCTCAAGCTTAGTGAAGTTTGAGGGCGTTTTGTTTTGTTTGGGTTCTTTCTCCTTGAGCAGCAGACCAGCTTGGCTCCACAATGTCAAAGAGCAGATGTGTCTTCCTGGGAGCCTGAGAAGAGCTGGAGCTGGAAGGAAGCAGAGCCGGGCTGACCACGTCAGGTACCCTGCTTCAAGGGCCCCTGCCTCCCGCAAGGTGCACCGCTGCGGGTAAGAGCACCCCGGGGCCAGCCGCCGTCCTGCCGGGGTCCTGTGGACTCTGTGCTCTCACAGGTTCTCTCCGAGAGGCGGGAGAGCCTGCACTGACAGCCTGGCCTCACTGACAGGTGGGGAGCATTTCTGCCCGTGCCACCCCAGGGAAGGGGCCTCGGGGACTGGGCCGGAGGAGGGGAGGCATCAGGCTTCAGAGAGGACGGCTGGGTCTGCGTCAAGAGGCAGGGACCAGGCAGGAGGTGGTGCACGGTCCAGGCGCTGTGGCGGGTGGGTCACGGGAGCTGGTTCCCTGCCCTGCCTTCGGGCTCAGCTGTGCATCCACCTGTGTGGTCCCAGACTATGCAGCTTCACAGATAGACCCCCAACCTGCCAGCCTCCTTTAAGTTTAGGATCCGTGACACCCATTTCCTCCTGAAGGCAGCAACATTCGGGAACTTACACTCACTCTTTGGAGGGGGATTGCTCCAGTGGCTTAAAAGGAGCCTGTCCTTCATATCACACCTATTTGACTGTCCTGCCCCTAACTGAAGCTTACAGAGCCTGCGCGGGGCTTCTGTCCCATCTTGCTGGGCTTCAAGGCCATAGAAGCCAGCTGAAAGGACATGCCCGTAGACAGGACACTACCCCCAACCTGGTACCTTAGCCTGGAGAACCTACTTCTTCCACTCAGCACCTTTGGCCTAGGAGCTTATAAAAAGTACTGAAGAAGCTATGCAGACCAAGATACCTTGGTTCTACTTCTAACTTTGTCACTGATGGGCTGTGTGACCTCTAGCAAGTTACTAAACTTCTCTGAACCTTAGTTACTTCATCTGAAAATTTGTACCATGTGACTATTAAGGCCCCTTTCAGCTCTGATGGTCCAAGACGCTAAATTTCTACTTCCTGAGGATATACAACTATAACAATTTCTTCCTTAGTAATATTATACACTTTCAGTAAATAAGACTAACAATTGGAAAACAAATACCACAGGCTTACTTCACATATGGCAGAACAAAAAACTAATGAAATCTATATTTAAAGGATTTTATTAAGGACCCTCCAAGTCCAAGACATTTAAAGCATTTGAGTAAGAATTGATAACAACGATAACCAAATAAATAGAAGGATGAACTATGCTCCCTATCTTTAAAGAGCCTATATACGTAAGTATATGTATATGCATATATGTTTTCAAAGAGAAATTTACACTAAGGCACATAAATACGAAAGATCACAGCAGCAAAATGAATAGAGAAACTGACAGTAAAGCAGAAGACCGAAACAAACACTATAGTTACCTTTAGAGAAGGGAAAAACTTTAATAGTTCCCTTTTTAAAGGGAAATGCCTTTAATATTTCATGTGGATTATAGCAAAAACAGTGAAATAAAGCAAGAGTGGAACAGATGATTTTTGTTGTTCTAGGTCAATACTCAAGACAGTCCAAACATGTCCACAATGTCATTATTAATGATGCCAGATTCCTATTTCCAACTAAGTACTATCATTCACTGCCATCTAGTGTTAACCAGATAAATTAATTTTTTTCATATTGTTTCTTAAATTCTTCTCCCAGCCCTCTGTATTCAGTTTAAAGGGGACCACGCAAACCATCTCTCCTGAACATCTAGTCTTGTGCTGTGATGTCCATGTCCTGACAAATCGTGGTTCCTGCCTACTGAGGTGCGTCCTGTGGCTCAACCTCACCTTATTCTCTGTTCATCTTCCCCAGACCTCCATCACTGGTATCAGCCCTTGCTCCATGGACTTTTCCATGGACCATCATCTCATAGGACTAGATGCTTCCATTGCTGGCCAGAAAGTTTGTAGCAGAAAGAGAGAGTGTATAACTCACAAATTAATTAGGGAGATGGTGAGGAAAAGGACTTCTCCACTTTTGCAAATGAGCTTGAACTTTCACTTTAATAAAGCCCCAAGAGAAGCATCTGAACTTTATATTAAAGACTCGAGTTCTAAAGGCTCTGAAACATTTTCTAAAAACCAACGAAGCTATTTAGGCAAACACCAAGTTGCTTTCATGTTTGTCTTTATAGCTATAGTAGTTACATCTCTGGGTGTATACAGAAGTGGCCTTTGTTTCAAATATCTCCAGTTACTTCATTCAGGTGTCTTCAGTTTGCCTCAGATGTCTCCAGTTGTTCATATAAAATTACTGTTCTGTTGCCTTTTGTGAACTTTTGTTAAATAACAAAATCAACAAAATACTGAACTTAGACTACTTAGAATCAGAATAAAAAGAATATATCGTATTCAGAGTATTCAAATTTAAATTATCCATGTTTTTCGAACACTAAGAATTATAATTCTCTCAAGATTGACTTTAATCAATTTGTGTAATCCTTAATAGTAGTGAAGCTAAAATATAGAAAATTAAAGTCCTATTTTATGAGAGATAAAAATTAGGACTGCTCTTCCTGGATCTTCAGAAGTAAGCTTATCTGAAGGTTTAAGTAACTTCTGCTCTCAGGATATATGGACACGGAAGTAAACTCAGCGTTCGGTAGAGACATTTCACAACGCGAGCAGGTGCATCAGAGAGGAAAATCTCCATTCTGCTTACTCAGTTCATTCACTATTTTCCTTCCTATTACAGTTTCCTGATACAGCAGTGTTATGCTTTTCTGAAGATGGGGATTTTCATCCAAACCCTCTTTTAGGACTGCCTTCATACCTTCACACCTGAATGTATTCTTCGTTCTTCTGGAATGTTTATAGGGCTGCTCTGGCTCTCGCCACTTGCGACTGGATTTTGGTGTGACTTCTAGAATCTGAGGTAAATCCTTCTTGTTATGTCATCCATCAGTTCAACAGCCAGTGGTGTGCTAGACCTTCCCACGCTAGCGTGAGAGCCTAATGTGACATTTTCAGGAGTTTTTGCAGGTATCCACGGATTCCTTTGTTTTGCTTTGTTTTCCTGGTTGTGGATTCCTGATGGTTGTCGGAGCAGGAAGAGCATTACTAACTAGTTCTTTTTTTTTGGTTAAGCATGGACCAGCAGCTACAGAATTCAGGGACTGAGCAGAGAGGAGAAATAAGGAGAGAGTCTGGGAGTGAAAGTGTGTGCAACAGGCTGTAGAAGCTGTCTGCTCACAGTGATGTGAGTGCAACACACACACACACACACACACACACACACACACACACACACACACTCCAGAGTCAGCTCGAGTAGAAGTTCTAGTAGGGAAGTATGGGGTGATGGACCATGCAGGACCACATCTGCAATTTGAGTAATTACCTCTCCCATCTTGGCCTGGCATGGGCTCGCTTTATCATTCAAATGTTCTGAGCTGAGTGTGAACAAAAGCCCTTCACTCAACAACTGGCTCAGACTTGAAATAGGAACAAAATGTTCAAAAATAAACGATAGTAAATTCATGGGTGAAAAGAGAAATGGAGTATCATAAAACTAGGTAATTTGGCTTGCGAAGTAAGTGTTTGCTCTCTGGGAGCTTTCCCCTGCTATCCCCTTTCCCTTGGACCTCCAGAAAGAAAAGGAAGGCCTTGCTTGGCGTATGTCATTAGTTTCCATCGTGCTGCCTTTGAAACTGGTTTTCTATTTAACGTCTAGCCTCTTGCAAACTTTTGTGGATACTTGTGCCATTTTAAATACTAGACTGAGCAAATTTCTCCCTTCTGTTTAGCCAAGACTCATCATCCCAGAGAATGTTTCTATTCTAAGACTCAGACCTCCCCCCCTCTCAAAAAAGACTCGTGTCTTCCCCATCAGACGAGGTATCTGACATCAGAAAGAGCTCCCTTTTTCAGAGCCTGCCCTCTTTTAACAGGTGGTGTAATTTTGAATTTTCCCTTATAATCTGTGGTAGAGATTGCTGGTTAACCGGCAACATCTATTGGCCCCTTCTTCCAAATAGTAGCAAATTCCACAATTCATCTAGATGAATGGAATAAGAGCTAAATTTTTCAAACTCTCTTAAGGCAGAGCGTAGTCGTCTTACTAAGTTCAAGTAATGGCGTATAAGCAGGGTAATGTGGACAGATTCCAGGAACCTTCTTTGAGAGATATGTGGTGTAGTCCTTTTTTCTGTCCCTCCCTTTAATCCATAGCCTGGAACATGGATGCCCACATTTGGGACCTTGAAAACAGGGTACATGCTTGGATGGTAGGATGGCGAGCAAAAGAGTCTGTAAAGCATGGTTGCCATATCTTCCCCACGCTATTCACCTCTAGGTTTTGTTAGTTTACAGAGAAGCTTTTTGTTTATGTTATTTTAACTTTACACTTTCATTTATAGTTAGGTTTTGCTCTTGTGGACAGACCTGGTACTGTATCTCCCCCAATCCATATGTCCAAGTCCTGACCCCAAGTACCTCAGAAGGGTAATTGCAGATATAATCTGTTTGCATGAGGTCAGTAGGTGGGCCTCAATCCACTATGACTGGCATCCTTATAAAAAGAGGAAATTTGGACCCCGGGGGAATGCCAGGTGAAGATTAAGGCACAGATCAAGGCCAGGCTTCTACAAGCCAAAGAATGCAAAGATTTCCAGCAAATCACCAGAAGCTAGGTAAGAGGCATGGAACAGATTCTCTCTCAACCCTCAGAAGAGACCTTGCTGATACTTTGATCTCAGACTTGCAGCCTCCAGAACTGTGAGACAATAAATTTCTGTTGTTCAAGCCATCCACTTTGTGGTACCTGGTTATGGCAGCCCTTGGCAACTAATACCCTGTCCTAGCCAGTTCAGGTCTGGCCAGAATAACCTTGGCTTAATCCAGAGCAATATTATTCTTTACCATTCAGATATTCTTACCATTCAGATAATAGAAACTCCACACATACCCATGTGCCCACCTGACCTTCTATCATAATCTCCATCCCCGATCAGCAGTTTGAGCCAATCTCCTTTATCTGGAAAGACTAAGCAAGGAAATCTTGTGGCTCCCCTCTGATAGTGTGGCTCTATCACACAGGAGTGCATTAGCCACATTCAAATGTTGGTTTATTTTAGGTCCCACATAGAATATTTTCACGCCAGTGGAACTGCTGTGAACATCTCAGCCAAAATGTATTCCCCATCGTTGACTGCTCCTGGTGAGTTAGTGAGTGAGTGATGAATGAATGAGGTGGATTTGGCTGACATTAGCCCAAGCAGTTATACCAGAGCTTTCTGTTAAACACTGGGCTATAGTGTCTAAAAGTGGGGCCTGTGGTGTCATAGGTCTCTAGATTCAAATCCCAGTTTACCATTTGCTAGTGTATGATCCTGGAAATTATGTAATATTTCTATGCCTCAGTGTCCTCACATGTCAAGTGGGGGGATATGATAGTTGCTTTCTTACCAGTTATGATTTATTTTATGTGAACTACTTTTCATGAGCCATGTCATGATGTGCTGCGGCCGGTTTGTACTGGCTCACAAGGACTGATAATGTACACCTTTTCTGATTCTCCGAATCCTCCCATCCCCACATCCAGTAACATCTTATTAGTAGCTTGAAATTAATTGGTCCTGTGAGAGTATATACACCGTGGCAATTGTCACACAGTACACATCAGGGGCTGGGTTGCCCATATGCCATAAATTCTGTATAAATGTTAACATCATTATGATTCTTAGTAGGCACTCTTTACTCCCTTGTGGTTTGGAGAAAGCATTCTGCTAATTAAATAAATTCTGAGTTGAAATACCACTGATGGGATTCATTTAGCAATTGATTACCTCAGGGGAATTCTTGCATACCTTTGTGGTCTATAGATCTTAAGCCTTAATTCATGTGAACTGATCTTTGGCTCCATGAAAGTAGGAACCGTGTCCGCTTTTCTTATTGCTGCAGCCCCCATTTCCCCAGCACGGACCTAGGAAGGAGTAGACACGCATAAATACTTGTTAAGTGAATAAATGAATGAGTGGAATTTCTCTCAACACTCATATTTTCCACAGGGCTTTCACATCTATTTCACTTTTTCCTCCAAAACCACCCTTTGATTAATTAATTAAAGGTCACAGTGTTGTCCACATCAAATGGGTGAGGAAACTGAAATCCAAAGATGTGCCTAATTGGTGATTTGCTCTCATTCATTATATTATGTCCATTAGTCCAGCATTTCCCAAAATGCTCCATAGATGTGAATTCTGAAGGATGTTAATAGTTTTCGTGTGACAGGGGGATCCATGGAAGAATAGGTTTCAAAAAGACTGAAGCAAAAAGAAAATTGGCTTATTCAATACAGTTTTATCAGAGACTTCATTAAGCCAACGTACATTGTGAAAGTGGAGTGGGGTTGGCTGGACACGGTATTGAATGACGTATCCAATGTTATTAGCAGAAAATAGTCACTAGACCAGTGCTTCTCAGACTGTCATATGCACGCGAATCACCAGGCAATCTTGCTAAGATGCAGATTCTGATTCAGTGGGTATAAGAGATTCTGCGTTTCTAGCGAGCTCCCAGGAGATGCTTGTGCGGCTGGTCCACAGGCCACACCTTGAATAGCAAGGCTCCAGAACACATTAGAGTCAAGAAAAATATTTGGTATCCCCATGAAAGAGCATATACCACCACTGAAGCATATACTACTCACCATCGGGACCAATTGTTTAAACCAGTATGCTGCTTAGAAGGGATGAGGAAATGTGGGATCAACCCATATGTAAAACACGTTTTGGAGGAAGCAGCAAGCAAGACTAAATTGAAGTAGCTTAAGTAGGGCAGGTTGCATTTGGCTAACGTTTAGATGGTTGGTTAACTGGAGAAGGGACACAAGGATGGTTAAACAGCCCCTAATTGGCATAGGGACTAAAGGAGCTTCATTTTGCCATGAAAACCCAGGTGGGAGGAGGGGATGGGGGCGGGGAGAAAGACACAGTACTCGTTCAGATTTGTTATTATTTTCTTTCTCTACCTACAAACTCAAGTTCTGTAGGTTATGAAATTTTAAAAACGAACTCATTTTTCAAAATGGGATATTAATGTCAGAAATTGGAGGGGGAAAATGGACTGAGATAAAAAGAGGTTAACTTGAGTCAAGTGTAGTAAGGTAAGTAAGGTAAGACCACAAAATATAGTCAGATATGTAAAAAGGTTCATAAACCCTTCTCCCTCCGAAGACCCATCTTTCTGCCGAGGCCCTGTTCTCGTCTGCCAACCTGGTTCTGGCACCTGTGCTACTCCAGCGGCTGCTGATCTCTGCTGGCTGCCTTGGCCTGGCAGACTCTTCCCTCCTGGTTCCTTGACAACCGTGTTTTAATAACCTTTGTGGGTCACACAGTTCATAAATGCAGAGCTTGGGATTAGTCTAATGGAGGTGTGATAAGGTTCTCCCATAATATTTCTATCAGTGATTCATTTCTACCAGTTATGGCTTGACATATTTTGGTAACTTATTTGAAACAAAAAGGCTAATAACTCATGACTCCTTAATAGATCAAAACCTTTATCAGCGGAAAGCACTATTTTTGCTTAATTTCATAATTTCTCCCTTCAGTTCTTTACGTTCATTGGATCACTACCGTTGTTTACATTTTTAGACTTATCTTTGTTTATCTTTCTACAATGCTAGCTTATATTATCCTCTAGTAATTAAATTTCTTCATTCAATTGATTTGTTGTCAGAGTCGACAGGTTTTGTTTTATTTGGGTAGTCTTGTTTATGTGTTTGGATTTTTGCATGTCCTGGCGTTTTCCTTTTTTTAAAAGAAAGCTTCTCTTATATTACTCATTTGGTTAACTTTCTGCTATTTTTAATCGTAGGTATTCTGTTTAAAGTATGTTTGTGGTTACTTAACAATTTTTAAAAGACATTGTCTAACCTGTATTTCTTAAGTTTCAAACATCAGGTATGAAACGGTATCTTTACTTGATTTGAATAGAATTGACTCCTTGCTAAGAAAAATGATTTAGTACATTTGCCATCCCCTGTTTACCACCATAACTGCGAAATGCAAACAGCTGGACTTTTTTTTTTATCGTTGCCAGAGCTGTCATTGATCAGTACTGAAGGTATAATCTACAGGTACACAGCTCTGGCGGTCTTTCAAATGGATACGGTGGAAATTTACAAACAGGTTAGTCTCTTCCCCCATAAACATCTGTGTCTTGCGCCATATACATCCACGCTGTGGTGTTCCCGATCTCTTGGAACATTTGTTGATCAGTGAGAATTCATAGTTGTTTCTGCTCCAGAGTTTGGACTCAGGCATAGTCAGTTAAAACTGAGTTTTAAAATATCATAAAACAACTATCCAGTGCCCAGTAGAACCTTAGTTAACATTATTTTCTTCAGGTTTCAGCGCTGCATTTTATTACTCTTGTCTTATCTAGTGGAATTGGTGCACATGTCAAATGGTGTTCCTCATTACGGTGAAAAATGAAACAAAAGGTGCTTTTTTCCCATTACCTTGTATCCCGAAATAGCCAGAATATATACACATGGCACCAGAAGAACAGAGAGCTTGCCTTTTTCTAACTTGTTTTAAAAGTTCAGTGCAGACAGGCTAAATCCATCTGGGAATTCTGTGGGTCACAAGTGTCATTAGTGGTGCAGAGTTGAAGCCGTCTAGAGCTGACTCTAGAATATTTACATGGAAAGGCTGTTTGTGTTGCCTTAAATCTTCTTTGAAGGTTATGATAGCCACTTAATGACTGGCTATTTTTTTTTATCAGTGATACATTCTTTGTTTAATTCAAAAGCATCTGATACTTCTTACCTAAATACAGAATTTTAAGTCACACACATAATACAATGTGTATTAACATTACAGCCCAGATACATAGCCCTAATTTTGTATTTACTCATGTGATTTGTGTCATTTGAAATGTACTGTTCAAATCAGAGTTTACATTTCAAAAGTTATATTTAGTGGTAACTCTCAATATATTCACTTATAAATAGTTCTTAGGATGTCATTTTTCAGAATATGAAGATATATGAGTGTATCCTTGGGAAGTTAAAAACCACAGCTAATTATTGTTTTCTGAGACTGTGTGTGTGTATGTGTTTTCCTATGATAATGGTTTCTTAAAATATTCATTTAAAAGCAAATATTAACCATAAATGGAAACATCTATGGCAATTACCATTTGAAATGGTTTAATCAAAACACCCATCCTGACTTTTTCTCTGTCATCCTTTCCAAGCAGGTGAGGCCCTGCATCTTAGGAAACATTTTACCCAAGCAGCAAAGTTCTGCCCACCCTGAAAGGCCTACCCCAGGTTTCTGCTCTAGTAGCACGCTTCTCAAAGTAAACACCCTTAAAAACTAAAAATAGAACAGAATGGCTACTTTAAGCCACTCATGGGTTATGGTAAACTGTGTACCAATCTTAGGGAAAATTAAAGCAGCAGTTTGCTGAATTTCCACATGAAAAGAACATCAGTAAAGCCAGCACAATATTATTTTTTGTAAGATTTTATTTGTTTAAGTATTCCCTGCACCCAACATGGGGCTCAAACTCACAACCCCAAGATCAAGAGTCGCATGCTTTACGGACTGAGCCAGAAAGGCACCCCCGCCACATTATTATCTTAATAATAAGGAAATCACTGCATTTTTATGATGATTCTTATAAATTCTAGGACTTAAAATGGCAGTTTCAAACATACCTCAAAATATTTCCATAACATTTAATTTCTCTCTCACTGGCTTTTCTTCATAGTTAAAACACACACACACACCCCTCTATTTTAAAAACTTAACATTGTGAAAAATTTGACCTGCCACATAAGCAGTACTTTCATATTGTGAAATTAATATATTCCGCATTTCAGGGGTTTGATAAATTCTGTGGACTGTCACTCACCAATGTATAGAAACTTTGAAAATCCCTGATCTTCTGGCTGGTCATTTGCTGGCAGTGTCACCATGACAAACTTGGGTCGAATCCATTTCAAGGCATTAAGTGGCAGCATAGCTCTTACAGGGTGGCAAGAGCTTGTTACCAGTGCTTGGACTGGTCAGGGGTTGTTCCCAGTGATTTGGATGAGAAAAAGGCCACTCGATGCTCTTAGGAGCTGAGGCGGAATGGCGGAGGCTGACCACTAGATGGCAGTGCTCCGACTGCCATGGAACCGCGAGGGGAGGACAATTGGGTTTAACATTTCCCGTGCTATTGAGGAGGGCACCTGTTGGGATGAGCACTGGGTGTTGTATGGAAACCAATTTGACAATAAATTTCATACTAAAAATAAATAAATTTGGATTAACACAGTTTTTAAAGCAAATTTATAATTGGCAAAGTTTTCAAAGCGACATTGGATGGTGGTAATTGCATACAATTTTACAGGCAGTTCAATACCGCAGCTCTCTAGTACTTTTCTGGTTCCTGTAGTACACCCTGGACTTGAAAGGCAAAACCTGTGTGGGTCACCATGGTGGAGAGGAACAGACTTGGAGTCCCTTTTTCAAGACAGCAGTGTGGCTTGCTTGTTTCATTTCTTCACAGGACCCATCCTGTATCTCCAGGGCTGGGGACACCTCCCAGAGTCACAGTAAACTTGGGACTTGCGGGTTTACCTGGTTGTGAAAGATTTTATGTCTAACGTAAGGTGTCCTGAAAGTAGAGATGTCTGCTCTTCATCCCCAGCTCCTGGTTTTTCCCACTGCGATTTTCTCAGCTTTGGCTTCTTTAGAATCAGTGCCGTGTGTCTGTGCAGCGTATGGTTCGCAACTGACCTGTAGTGTTTTCACTTTTACTGAGTCTGTTTGTAGACAGGAAAACAATTACCTTTGTTGAGCCACTTGATTCCCCACCCTGCCTCACACACACACACATTTCCCTCTTCTTGTGGACACACTTAGGCAGGGGCTTACACTGAGGGTCCTGCTTTGCTCTGAAACCAGGCCTGCAGCAGGTGTTGATGAGATATTTGCATTTTGAGAGGAACTGTTGCTGTGGGGCTGTGGAAGAAGAGTTGGTTGTTATTCTAACAGGTTCCTGAGCTCCAGGATTGCTTCAAAATTAGATTCTTGAAAGCTGGTTTAAGAAGGTTCAAGAGAAACTGTCCTCTTGAGGTTTTGCTGGTACCACTGAGACCCCTTCTGTCCATGAACCATAATAACCTTGCTTCTCCCCCTTTTTCTGCTTTTCTTCTCCATCAGTTTTTTAAAAAACAATTGAACAGTTGAAGTTCCTACTGATAAGTTTGTCTTCTGAGACTTTTATTCCTCAGTTTACTCATTTTTTTCAGATTTGGTTCTAGAGAGGGAACATCTCCTTTAAGCCACTAAATACTTGTGATTTACACAGAAGTATCATTTACTGGCAGCTTAAATAATGTAATGCTGCAATTGCAATTGAAGCCTTTGGTAAATTAGTACCACCATCTACCTTTGCCCTTGCAAGTGATCAATACATTTCAGTAGGAGAATGGGCAAAATTGTGTGTAATTGCCAGTGGAGATTTTCCTGTGATTTAAAAAACAAAGCAAAACAAAGCAAAGAAGAAACCTGTGGCACAAAACAGGTCTCTGGCAATGAGGTCTTCCGTTCAGGCTCAGTATCATTCGCACCTCTAGGGGGCGCTAGTTTTACCGTTGCCATTAGTGGAGTTGCAGTTCAGTTGTCTTAAATCTCCTTTCATCTCCTGAGAACCTGTGGAAATGCTTGAATGGCTTTTTGCGGGGGAGTCTAGAGTTGGAAATGGCAAGGGGTGGCCTGCAGCTTCCTGTCTTGTCTCCCGCCGAAACTGTTCTTTGAGAGCAAGTTAATGACAAAGATGTTGGTGTCAGGGACTCTAAACTAGAAGGTTCAGATGTAACAATGAAATTTAACCCATCCTGAAGCCACGCAATGACAGGAACTGAGACAGTCCCCAGAATCAGAGACAGGTCCTCTGATTTTTAGACCCCATTTCCATAATGTCATCAGGAGTTTTCTAGCCCCGGATTCCTGCAATTTCCCTCTGATTACACTCGAGATCTTGCAGCCAAGCAGGTGCTGCTCTGCAGGTTTCAGTGACAGTCTTAACATGTGGGATCCCTGGATTACGGGGTCACTGGCCCCTCCCTCAGACCCTAGGCCTGCATATGCTGCGTGCACTAGGTGATGTTTAAACATTTCTTAAATGTACTTCATATTTTTTTAAAAAAATTTAATGTTCATTTATTATTTTTGAGAGACAGAATGTGAGCAAGGGAGGGGCAGAGAGAGAGAGAGAGGGAGACACAGAATCTGAAGCAAGCTTCAGGCTCCAAGCTGTGAGCACAGCCTGATGCGGGACTTGAACTCACGAATCATGAGATCATGACCTGAGCCGAAGTCAGATGCTCAACTGACTGAGCCACCCAGGTACCCTGGGATGTTTTTTAAAAATAACTTTGAGGGCACCTGGTGGCTCAGTCAGTTAAGTGTACAACTCTTGATTTCCCCTCAGGTCATGATCTCGCGGTCAGTGAGATAGAGCCCCGCATCTGGCTCTGTGCTGACAGTGCGAAGCCTGCTTGGGATTCTCTATCTCCCTCTCTCTCTCTGACCCTCCCCCACTTGTGCTTTTCTCCTCTCTCTCAAAATAAGTAAATAAACTTAAAAAATAAATAAGTAAAAATCACTTTCTACCCTGGCCAATGATTATTTGTCTTAGAAGGATGCTAATTTCCAGGCTGCATTTTTAAATCTCATTGCCCTTAAAAACCAGCCTTTAAAATAAATCTGTGGCTTAAACATACCTGGCAGATAGAAAGAGAACCCAGGCAATTCCTATATGCATTAACCTTCATTACCTAATCTTCAAATGATATGTTTTATGTTGGCCATTTCGTATAATCACTGTTACTTGAAACATATATTAGACTCATGAAAGGGTTACCAGGCACACAATGCTCCTCTATCTTATTCATAGTTTAAAAAAAAAAAAGCAATTTGCCCATTTGAGGTTTTATAACTTACAAAATGTCACCATGATCTGGTGGGAAGATAGGTCAGATCAAGCACATGAATGAAATTAGATTTGAGAAATTTGGGAATCAAACCAGGAGGAAAATCTGAACTAGGATATGATAGCTAAATTTTTAAGATGGTCCTTCTACAGTTCACATTTTTCAATTTGACTCAAAAGGAAAAAATGCTTTAAATAAATAGTTGTTCTTCCAGAACTTTGCAAGTGATTTATTCTTCTATAATGGCTAGTAATTTTTGAGTGCTAATACTCAGAATAGTGCCAAATTCACTATTTTACTGGCACGAATTCACTTAATCCTCAGCACAACTCTGTGAGGCACATACCCTTAATATCCGCACTTGACCAAGAGTTTAAGTATGTTGTTCAAGGTCACACAGAACGTCATTTGATGTGGAGAGAGACTCGGGCAGCCAGACTTCAGAGCCTGCGTATCTGATGTCATTATGTCTGCAGTGTCCCACGCCTCCTAACCTTCAAATGCACGTACCTGTGAATATTACATTGAGAATATCCACTTGGTAACCTTTTATGCAGAGTCCCCAAGGAAAAAAATGATCTTTCTGATTTTTATTTAAGAGACAGGATAGATAGCTTCATGATGTGAGCGCAGCATCCAGAAGTAACCCTCTGAGGTCACGTCTCAGCACTGTGACTTTGGACAAGCTACTCTACCTACAAGTGTCATGATTTCCTTCATAAAACAAGGATGATGAGTAATAGTACCTACCCGCTTATGGCTGTTTTGAGAATCAAATGAGTTCATACATAGCACTGGAGCAGTACCTGATACAGTAAAATCTTGGATTGACAGTAACTTCTTCTGGGACTGTTCCGCGAGATGAACAAGCATTTCTAAGAAATTTCAACTTGATAAATAAGCAATGTCTTGCAATATAAGTCGTACATGATGCCAAATGTCACATGATCACAACTGAGCCAATGGTTCTCCCTTTCTC
The DNA here is from genome assembly GCF_024362965.1 of Panthera pardus. NCBI lineage: Eukaryota > Metazoa > Chordata > Mammalia > Carnivora > Felidae > Panthera > Panthera pardus. The sequence goes on from NW_026527002.1 coordinate 21,755,282, forward strand.
TCGCTCGCTGCAGGATTGTGGGTGATTGTCTCCCATGCTCGGATGCTCAGTCTCAGACCACAGTGTTTGACAGAAATCAGTGATTTTTCAGAATGTTGGAAGGTGCCCAAAACTGGCACTAGAGTATTTTTTTTGTCACTTCAAAGCACCTATCCTTTGCTTTCCCATACCAAGCACCATCCTTTGCTTTTTTGTCACTTCAAAGCACAGTCCTTTGCTTTCCCATACCAAGAGTAAGCTTAGGAATGCTTTGCTTCATTCTAGGTCAGGCTGCCTGAGGATATAGACCCTTTCCTCTGCTCCCTTATTGCCAGTTACATTAAATACAGTAGATGACAAGAGTTTATCAATACTGTACTGTAGTCAGCATCCGTGCGAGGGTATACAATGGTCCCCATGCAGAAAAAGGTTGAAAAGAAAGGCAGTGAGGAGGAGGAGATGATTATGGTGGAAGTCAAGAAGGAAATCATAGAGATATACAAACGAGGTATGTGAGTGGCCGAAATTGCAAGATTTTATGAGAAGTCTATATCCGCACCTCTTCTGCAGAGGAGGAGGAGAAAAAGGCAGAGGAACCCCTCACTTTATTTTTTTTTCAATATATGAAATTTATTGTCAGATTGGTTTCCGTACAACACCCAGTGCTCATCCCAAAAGGTGCCCTCCTCAATACCCATCACCCACCCTCCCCTCCCTCCCACCCCCCATCAACCCTCAGTTCTCAGTTTTTAAGAGTCTCTTATGCTTTGGCTCTCTCTCCCACTCTAACCTCTTTTTTTTTTTCCTTCCCCTCCCCCATGGGTTTCTGTTACGTTTCTCAGAATCCACATAAGAGTGAAACCATATGGTATCTGTCTTTCTCTGTATGGCTTATTTCACTTAGCATAACACTCTCCAGTTCCATCCACGTTGCTACAAAGGGCCATATTTCATTCTTTCTCATTGCCACGTAGTACTCCATTGTGTATATAAACCACAATTTCTTTATCCATTCATCAGTTGATGGACATTTAGGCTCTTTCCATAATTTGGCTATTGTTGAGAGTGCTGCTATAAACATTGGAACCCCTCACTTTAAATGAGATTAGGGAGATGTGTAAAATGTGAGAAGCATTGCAAAATTTTGTAGAAGACCAACGCCCAAATAAGGCTGTAGCAGTGTGAGCGATGAATCTGTTTAATAACAGTGCAAGGTCACATTTCTGCAAAATCCTCAAAAGGAGGCAAAAGCAAGTGCCGTTGGAAAGGTTCCTTGTTAAAGTTGCATGAAAAGAAAAGGATTCCATTGAGTCAATAGATAGCAGTGATTCCATTAGTGATAGTGAAAGGCTTCCTAAACAATAACCCTCCTCTCTCTTGTCTCCCTCACACCAGCCAAGAAGGTTTTCAAGGGTAAGTGCAGGTTAATTTGTTTATTTTTCTTTATATTTTGTATTTGCTTTATTATTTTGTATTACAGTATTGTAATAATTTTTATATGAATATTTTGGGGTTGTGGAATGAATAATCTGAGTTTCCATTATTTCTTATGAGGAAATTTGTTTTGGTGTATAAGTGCTTTGGGTTACAAACATCTTTCCAGGACAAATTATGCTTGCAAACTAGGGTTTTCCTGTACACAGTAAATACTTCATAAGCCTTTTTCTTATTACTGTTGTTTAATCTGCTAATATCCAGGGGTGTCTGGATGGCTCAGCCGGTTAAGTGTCCAACTTCAGCTCAGGTCATGATCTTGTGGTTCTTGAGTTTAAGCCCCACAGGGTGCTCACTGCTGTCAGCTCTGAACCTGCTTCAAATCCTCTGTCTCCCTCTCTCATTCTGTGCCCCCCCCCACGCTCTCCCTCTCTCTCAAAAATAAACATTAAAATTTTTTAAATGGGGTTTTTTTAATCTCCTATCAACATGTCAAAAATGATTTCAAAATACACAATGCTGATGGGTTATTCTGGCTAGCAAAGAGCTGGTGCTCTGTTGATGTTTGGTCATTTGGATCTGGGGCAAAGACCAAGATAAGTACTGTAGTACATATTTTAATTATTATTCTCTAAATGTGAGATTTTATTGTGGTACACACTCCAGGATTTGTTTGGCTAATGAGATCCAGAAGTACCTGGGAGTGCCAGCTTGTATCAGGCTGACAATTCATTCATTTCTGAGGAAATTCCATGCATAATCCATACGATATGAAACTCCTGTGTTTCGTGATCCCTTTTACTTCAGGTAAATAAGTTCTCTTAAACACATTGCAATAGCATTTATTGTGGTAGGTACTTTGCATGCATAGTTTCCAATCCTACCCACACCATAGGGATATATACTCTTATCACCACTTTACAGATGTGGAAACATATCCAGAGTCACTCAGCCAATAGGAGTTAGGGTCAGTATTAAGGCTCCAGTTGTCTTATTCCAAAGCACAGACTTCACCCAGGCTAACCATAGTAAAAAACCATAATCAACAACAACAACAAAAAGATTGAAGCAGTAGAAAAGGCAGAAAAGTGGTATTTTAATGTCTCTTCCACCAGTTAGGGGCAAATTATTCAACTTTTGTAGGGCAAAGAGTCAACAGAATAGGAACACTAAACTTTTCTGAGGCAGATTGAACTAGTTTTCTTGCAATCTTTCAGGCCTGTGATATTTATTGTTTTCACTGATTTTTATTATTTATGTGTGTGTATTGGCCTCTGTCATGTGCAAGGGCCTGTACCAGGAGCTACAAAGCATGGGGGGAAAAAAGGTGATTTTTGGATCTCTTGAGACTAATGACGTTAGTGAACCATGGACCCCAGTAGAAAAGAGAGTCATGGTCAACACGGCAGGCAGAAGTGCCAGAGGAGAAATGCAGTGTCACCAGGTCAGAGGAGGCAGGAGCATCATCAGTTGGGATGTTAGGGAAGACCTCAAGGTGCAGGTGCCATTTAAAATGAACTTGAAAAGAGTTGGAGGGAGGACATTCTCGGCAGTAGACAGCATCTTACGAGGCAAGGTGGTGGGAAGCCATGATGTGGTTGGATGAAATAGTGCCTTTCTGGTTTGAAGGAAGTGCAGAATATTGGAAGATAAGGCTAAACTAGATTGAAAAGCCAGGTTAGGAAGATCAGTTTGCTTATGAAAGAAAAGTCTTTTAAAGAAAGCTTTACAGCATGAGTGTGAAGGCCTAGACCTAGATTTTAGAAAGATTAAGCAATGCAGTATGTCAGTACCAAGTCTAGGACCCTGAGAGAATGCTGGTACCATGGACAGGAAATAGGATACCAGGAGGAAGTGACTGGTTTACCCTCCTCCATTTGTATTTAATGTATTTAATTTGAAGAACTATGGAAATGCAGAACTGGACTTTGGGAGAAGGAGCAGGAGAGATTATATCAGTCAGTCCATTATAAACGTAAGTGAAGGTGTGACATGGCAAGACTGCCAAGAGGTGAGTCTGTAAGAGAAGAGGGCCAAAGACAGACCTCAGGGGTGTAAACATCTAGCTAGCAGGTAGTACAGAGAAGTCAGTGGGAAGCAGAGGAGGAGCAGTAAGCAAAATAGTGGAAAAAGCAGCAGAATTCAGTGTTTGGGAGTAAAAGGAGGAGAGAATTTCAGAAAGCTAAATGATTTATTCAATTGTAAACTCCCTGAGAGCAGGCTACATTACCTATTTATTTCAACATTTCCCCAGAATAGATGTAATAGAGTATTGCACACATTCTTGGTGTCCAGTAAATGTTAAAGGTCTGTAATATGCAATGCTATTCAATGTTTGAGGAGACCATTCGTTTTCATGATTAGGACATCCTGGTTATTGTTCTTGTGTGCTTCCAGCCTTTCTGTTTTAAGGAAAATAAAGGACAAAGACCGTGTCTGAATCAAAGATTAAGGAACATACAACATTGTCTCTAGGCACGTGTTCTGCTGGACCACGAATGCAAAAATGTCTGGTTTCCTCTTATTTGTGACTCAGCACTCTGCGTGTTTGCGTGAATGTGTGGTTGCGAATGTGTGTGATAGCAGGAGGTGGAGGCCACCAAGATGTCCATCTGTGGAGAAGAGATGAGCCCATGCAACGGAGGTATGTGCAATGAGAGTAACATCTGTCGGCACCCTTGTACTAGATGCACAGAGGGTACTACAGCTGTACCTTGTAGCCATCACATCAAGTGGAAAGAGAAGAATCCTAGCGTAATAACACCTATGTAAATACAAACACATACACTGTTCAACATAACACAAGGGTACATACATGGCCAAAAGCATTCACTAGAGTGGGCATCTCCTGGGGCAAGAGAGAGAATAAATGTGAGAATCAGGGTGAATGGGGAAAAAAGAATAAAACAAAAAGAAGGACCTTGAAAAGATCAATGATGAGGTATGTGATGATTCATACTTTGTGGTGGATATCAAAAGCAAAAAGGGCATATGTGATGGACGCTTTTTTTTTTTTGCATCATGATAAATGTGCTCTTTAATCCTCATCCCCTATTTTACCCATCCCCCAACACATCTCTGCTCTGGTAACAGTTTGTTCTCTATAGTTGAGTCCGCTTCTTGGTTTGTCTTTCTCCTTTGCTCATTTCTTAAATTCTACAAATGAGATCATATGGTATCTTTCTCTGATTTTGCTTAGCATAATACTCTCTAGCTCTATTCATGTTGTTGCAAATGCTGAGATTTTATTCTTTATTGTGGCTGAATTATATTCAGTAATATACTATACACATAGTGTATATACACTATAGTATTGTGTATATACTGTATATACATGCTATATACATAGTGTATTATTGAATATAAATATTGTGTATATATTGAACGTATATTCAATATAAACTCTTTGCCAATTTGGATGTCTCACATCTTCTTTATCCATTCATCTATTGATGAACACTTGGGCTGCTTCCATAGTTTGACTATTGTAAATAAAGCTGCAGTAAACAAAAGGGTGCATGTATCTTTTCAAAATAGTGTTTTTGTATTCTTTGGGTAAATACCCAGGAGTGAAATTATTGGATCATATGGTATTTCTATTTTTAATTTCTGGAGGAACTTCCATACCGTTTTACACAGCGGTTGTGCCAATTTACATTCCTACTAATAGTGCATAAGTGTTCCATATTCTCCACATCTTTGCCAACACTTGTTGTTTCTTGTGTTTTTGATGTTATTCATTCTGACAGGTATAAGGTGATGTCTCATTGTGGTTTTGATTTGCATTTCCCTGATGATTTGTGATGTTGAGTATCTAAGTGTCTGTCGGCCATCCGTAACTCTTCTTTAGAGAAATGTCTGTCCATGTCTTCTACCCCTTTTTAAACTGGATTACTTGCTTTTTGGGTGGTGAGTTGTATCAGCTCTTTATAGATTTTAGAACTAACCCTTTATTGGATATGTCATTTATAAGTATCTTTTCCCCTTCAGTGGGTTGCCTGTTAGTTTTCTTGATTGTGTCCTTCACTGTACAGAAACATTTTGATGAAGTCTCAAAAGTTTATTTTTGATTTTGCTTGCTTCAGATGTACCTAGAAAAACGTTGCTATGGTCAATGCCAGAGTGATTACTGCCTGTGCTCTCCTCTAGGATTTGTATGGTTTCAGGTCTCACATTTAGTGAGTTTATTTTTGTGTATGGTGAAAGTGGTCCAGTTTCATTCTTTCGCATGTGACTGTCCAGTTTTCCCAACATCATTTGTTGAAGAGACGTTTTTTCCATTGTATATTCATTTCTCCTTTGTTGAAGATTGACTAACTTGTGTACTTTATTTATTTCTGGGTTCTGTGTCCTATTTCACTGATCCATTTGTCTATTTTTTTGTGCCAGTACCATACTCTTTATACTACTGCTTTGTAATATAACTTGAAATCTGGAGTTGTGATCTCTCTAGTTTTTTTCTTTTTCAAGACTGCTTTGGCTGTTCAAGGTCTTTTGTGGCTCCATGTAAATTTTGGGATTGTATGTTCTAGTCTGTGAAAAATGCTATTGGTATTTGACGGGGACTGCATTAAACCTGTAGACTGCTTTGGGTAGTATGGACACTTTAACGATATTCTTCCACCCCACGAACATGGAAGGTCTGTTCTTTTGTGTTGTCTTGAATTTCTTTTATCAGTGTTTTTACAGTTCTCAGAGTACAAGTCTTTTGCCTCTTTGGTTAAGTTCATTCCTAGATATTTTATTGTTTTGGTGGAATTATAAATGGGATTGTTTTCTTAATTTCACTTTCTGCTGCTTAACTCTTAGTGTATAGGAATGCAACAGATTTCTGTATATTGATTTTGTATGCTGTGACTTTACTGATTTACCAGCTCTAGTAATTTTTTGGTGGAGTCTTTAGAGTTTTGTATATATAGTGTCATATAAACTACATATAATGAGAGTTATATTTCTTCTTTACCAATTTGGATGCCTTCCATTTCTGTATATAGTCTAATTGCTGCGGCTAGGACTTCCAGTACTATGTTGAGTAAAAGTGGTGAGGGTGGACATCTTTGCCTTATTCCTGACCTTAGGGGAAAAGCGCTCAGTTTTTCACCATTGAGGATGATGTTGACTGTGAGTTTTTCATATAAGGCCTTTACGACATTGAGATAGGTTCCCTGTAGACCTACTCTGCAGAGGATTTTTTTTTTATTATGAATGGATGTTGTACTTTGTCTAATGTTTTGGCACCTATTGAAATATGATTTTTATCCTTTCTCTTATTGATGTGACGTATCATGTTGGCTGTTCTGCAAATATTGAACCACTCTTGCATCCTGGCAATAAATCCCACTTGATAGTAGTATATAATTTTTTAAAAAATGTATTGTTGGATTTGGGTTGCTAACATTTTGCTGAGGATTTTTGCATCTATGTTCACCAGATATATTGGACTATAGTTTTTTTTTTTTGTAGTGTGTTTCTCTATTTCCATATGTGATGGAAGCATTTTTATAAATCTCAAACTAATTGCAATAAAAAGCTCACACAATTATCAGTGAGGTGACTATATAGGCTTTACATTTATTATGATTATTTTATTATTAGCAAACCAAAAATACAGAAATAACATATACTATCTATATCCATAGTAAACCCCATGCATATCATAAGGTCTATTAATTTGAATCCCAACTCAGAGTGACATCAGGTTTGTTAGGAGCAACAAGAAGGGTGTGGCAATTTCTTTTAGTTGGAACAGAGGACACAGGGTTCCACACACAGGTTCTTCCAACACCAAAAACACGTACCTGAATGGTATAACCTAATATTTTATTATATGATGTACTTGTACCTCATATAATATGTAATCAGGTAATATGAATATTATACAATTATCAAGCAGGAATCCAGTATTAACATTTGTGTTACATTTAACAGTTGCATTTACTTATTAAAATTTGTGTTGTACCAAATTAGTTTTCTACCCATTCAAATAATGAGGAGTGAAGTGCAACTTAAACTTATTAGCAAAGACATTCTCTATACATAGTAACTGGCATAAAATATGAAAAAAGAGAACGATGTAGTTTCTTTACAAAGAATGCAGGAACCACCATTTTGCAAGTCATAATCCTATTTCTACTTTTTCCTCACTCTTTTCAAACTGGAAATGAGACCCAATAGGGTCCTGCAAACCACCGCCCCCACGATAGGAAGCCCCATTGCAGGCTAAGGGCAGTGTGTTTTTGCCTTTACTGCTTTCAACACAGAATTCCATTTGCTATTCCTTTGTTCTAACTGCTCTTTTTTAAACCTGTCTTGAAAAGAATGATGGTTGTCTTCATCCTCTGTCTCAGAGATGATTTCCATCTTCTGAATGATGAGTTTAATAAGCTCATGCTGTTTCTCCACAAGAGAAGTGAGATCCTTCAGCCTAAAAGGATATATAGGGCTCATGAACTTGTTTTCAGTTATCTTCTCAGTCTCTGAGTGCAGGAAGGCCTAGGTTACTAGAAGTGTCCTAGATCAGATGAGCTGTGCTCAGGTCACAGCATCCTGGTACTTATAATCTTTTTAAGCAATACATATTTTAAAAAAATATTTTAATGTTTATTTTTTGAGAGAGCGCACACGAGCAGGGAAGAGGCAGAGAGAGAGGGAGACACAGAATGCAAAGCAGGCTCCAGGCTCTGAGCTGTCCTCACAGAGCTGGACATAGGGCTTGAACTCATGAACCAGAGATCATGACCTGAGCCAAAGGCAGATGCTCAACTGACTGAGCCACCCAGGGGCCCCAGCAATACATATTTTTTAAGTTTAAGTGTTTTTCCTAGTTTATTTTTGCTCCCATTTTAAAGATTAAAACACAGTTGCACAGAAAGATTAAACTGCTTTGCCCAGGTCAGTGCATTAGGAAGTAGTTGAAGAGGGCCTTAAACTCAGATCAGTTGATTCTAAAGCCCTCGTGCTCAACCACTGCACACTCTATACAGCTTCTCTCGGAATTCTCCAAAGCTTTCAAAGCTTTCATGTATGAATCCGGATGGCTCATGGGAATGCAGTTCAAAACACTAATTGGCAAACTGGTGAACTGCAGCACATAAGTTGTTGGGTCTAAAAATGATTTTCAAATGATTCTCAATATGCTATGACATCAGTCAATTAAAAGTACGCCTTAATATGTGAAATAAACACAACTATACAACATAACCTTACATCATTATTTAAAAGTTTTATCAAATACAGATAAGGAAAAATACGTACCGATATTTCTGCTTCAATATTTCTGTTTCCAGAGATGTGTCAACATTTGGAATTTCCTGCCTTTCTTCTTGGGTATAAAAAATAAAATGAAATATAGCCTGCGGGATAAACGATTATTACTCAGGTTGAACTCAATTCAGAAACTATTTCTTGCGCATGCGCCATGATTCAGCTACTGAGCAAGGTACGATCACACCACAGATATTCTAAGACACGACTATGACCCTCAAGGCGCTCACAGTCTTTTGAGAGAAATAGACGTATAAAGAGCTATACGACAAACTCATACATAATTATAATAAAGTATGAGATGTACAGATAATCTAGAAGAAGGAGAAAATTGGAGTGGGGGATTATTTATGAAAAGGTAAAACTGAATCATTTTATATTTTCTCATGAAAAATGTCCATCGTCAGTGGTATTCCACACAGGATTAGTTCTTTCTCTAAAACTGCTCTGCACAACTGAATTTCCCATGAGGAAATTTCAGAAATGCCATTTTAATGTGTGTTTTCAAAATTTAGTGTTTTTAAACCATTGGTAGACTGGAAAGCGTTAAGGGCGGATGTGAAATGACCAGGAATCAATGAGTCAATCCTAGGAGTCCACGGAAGAGAAGATGGAAACTTGCACAGGCCAACCAGGAAGACTGATCAACCAAACAAGGGAGTGACTGGGTGTGAGGGGTGAGGAGAGGGAAAGGAGGTCAAGGATGACTTCTTGCACAGGCAAATGAATGGTGGTGATGTTAACTGAAGCAAGAAACTTTGGAGAGAGGAGGCTTTGTCATTCTTTCCCTGCAGGGAGACTGAAACCTGGGAGGAGTGAAAACTTTGAGTTCCTTTCGAAGAGTTTATTCTGAATATGCTGAATTTGAGGTACCTTTGAGCCATACCAGTGAAGATGTCAGGTAGACAGTTGGACAGAAGAGCCTGGAACTCAAAGAGAGCTCCCGGAAGAATGAATTGCCAAGCCTTCTGTTTCAGGAGTGAGTAGTTGCAAACACGGGTATGAATGACATTATACAGGGAGCTAGTGTAGTTAGAATAAGGCCTAGGCCAATACCCAAATCAACTTTATCATTTTATGACCACAGCACAGAAAATTAACATGCAAAGAACTCAGAATGTTCATAGAACTAGGAGGAAGCTCAGGCATGATCAGGATTAGCATCCACTGCTTCTGACTCTCAATACAGTCCCCCCTTTACCATTATAATGCAGTGGCCTTGTTTAGTCTTTGATATCTAGTGTATTTTCTATAATGCACACTCTCCATGCGCATGTGTGTGCATATATGTACCTGAATGTACATATGTGCTCTATATTTTCATATAGACACACACATAATTTGCACATGCATATAAGTGATAGGTGACTGGGAAAAACAAGAAAGGTACACCTGCACTTTAAAAAAGATACAAGGTACAGTCGGTCCAACCCACCCATGTGCTCTCACAGGGATGTGGTACATGTTTAACACTGATGCTGTGAATGAGCCAGTAGGAAGAAGGAGCACAGGTCTCCCTCCCACTGCCCATCGCTTTTCACACTGTTGGGTAATCATGCACTTTGTTGTTTTTTTTAAGTCACAATTCCTTCTTTTCCACAGGCACAGTGACTCAAAGTCTATAGAAGGGTACCCTTAAGGATAACACAACAAGTGAATGTCAAGCAGCAGCACATTCTCCACGCTGGTATTTTTCACATGTACTTACTAATAACCCTGTACATCTGGGTCTGTTGGGATACACGATGATGGATTTCTGGTCTACTTTGCGTAGGAACCACAGTGGCAGCTTCTTCTCTAAGCTGGTATGAAGTTCCACCTAAAGCGCATTTTAGATTTATTGAGAGAAATGACTAAGAAGCATCTAGAATCCTTACACTACACAGAGACAGCGATGAGTACAGTAAACTGAAAAACGACTCCTGTGTCCTTTACACCACGCAGCTGGGTTTCCCATCTCTCCTCTCAATCACCGACAAGACAGGGGCAGCAATATGAAGTTGGGACAAATTGTTTAAAGAAGAAGTTAAACTCAAGTGAGCAGCTGTTCACTGTTCAGGGACTGTGACTGACACTGGGCCCATAAGAAAAAGCCTTCGTCCATCCCCTGGGGTGTTACAGAAAATGTACACGACTGCACAGAGTGCTGGTATGAAGGCGCGCCTGTGGCAGGACAGGAAACAGTGCTTCGATGGAGGAAAACAGTGGTAAGCACTGAAAGGATTACACCCGGCACACCTAAGAGTACTTCATCGACGTTTCACCCTGTGCGATCTGGTGCAAAATGGGTTATCCATGCTATATCTTGACTACAATTTTTGTTTTATGTTTATTTTTGAGATAGGACAGAGTGGGAATGGGGGAGGGGCAGAGAGAGACACAGAATCTGAAATAAGTTCCAGGCTCTGAGCTGTCAGCACAGAGCCTGCTCTGGGGCTGGAACTCGGGAACCATCATGACCTAGGCCGAAGTCGGACGCTTAACTGACTGAACCACCCAGGTGCCCCATATCTTGACTACAGTTTCTATTTTCAGAGATAACAATCCTTTGTCTCATTTAATGGATTTACCTTGAGTTGATAGTTTCTCATATTTTCAACTTTTTGTTTACCAAATTTGTCTTCTACTCTTTTTTTATAGCCCTTTGTGTCTCTTGTTTAGAATAGTTTATTGTAATTACCATATAGGTGAGAGTTTGCTAAGACCATAGGCTTTTTTATATGTGGGTATTTAAGTGGCTTCCATCCACAAATGGTGAGATGTTTAAAGCTTTGGGCCCCTCTTCCACATACTGCTTCCCTATTTTTGTAGCACTTACCACCATATAACATGCTATATATTAGTTCCAGTTTCAAGGAAAGCTATGTTTTCTTGTATTTTATTAACAATACCAATTAGATGTTTGAGTTTCTATAATAACTTCCAAGGTTCCTTTTCCCCTTGGGTCTTAAGGTCAATAATCCTTTCCCTTTGCAATATACATTTTTTTCAGAGGTCACATGTTATCATTCACTTACTTAAACTTCACTGAAAAAGATTTATTCAAGCCTGGTGTTTGCCAACAGATCAAGCACATGTTTTGTCTTAACCTTATTTGTTTTCCACATAGGACCTGCCAGCTATTCTCTCTCAGACAGGGTCCTGGGGAGGATGGCAAGCAGCCCCCCTTGGTGGGTCTAGTGGGACCCATTGCCCGTGGCTTCTCTGGGCTCAGGGAGCAGCTCCACCTCCTCTAACTGGCAGGTTTTCCGTGTTGAAGGTAAGAGCACTCTGTGCATTTCCTTTTGTGATTTGCGGCATGGACGTGAACGTCTGTGGAGTGTCTACAGCTGCCAGCCTGTGCTGGATGTGTGGTCACCAAATGTTAAAAACTAAACAGCTCTAAGCCCCCCACAATACTCACAACTCCTGCCCCTGTGTAACTGTTAGACCTCCCAGCATGTGCTGTCCCCACTTAGGTCTGAGACGACTCTGTGAGAAGACGAATGTCTCTCTCTGTGACACGTGCTGCTGCCTGTCCCCTTATGCCCTGGTTCTGATGCGGCCTCAGACTTAGGTTATAAGTCTGACATAGAGAGTTGTACATGGATGTAGAGATTTGCTTTAAAAAAACTCAGAGAACTAAGAGAATGGCTTCCTGGTTTTCCAGTCAATGCTCTTTGTGATCCAAAACAAGAACCGCTAACACGGGAGTACTTGCTTTGCCATTTACTTTATAGGCCTTTGTGCCGTGTGTTTCAGGGAAGAGATCAACTCTGATACAGAATTGTGCTTTTCAAATCACCCGCACTGACGCTGCAGTTTAGTGGCTCTCCCCTAGACATAGAGTGCTGTTGCTTATATTGTTCTTCCTTGATCTTTTCAGGAATTACTAGTTATGAAGTAATGACATGTCTGCGAAGAGGCCTTTTTGCATCTCTTTTCCTCTCTTCATCCACCTACCTGGAGTCCTACACTCCATCTTTGTTGTGGTAATAACTGGTCAGTTAGCTCTTCCTTCCTCCAAACTTTCCCCGCTAAGGTGATAATAGATCATCTTACGTACCACTCCCATGTTGTTCCCATTCTTTGGAAGAGCTGGTAATGACTTCCCACTAACAAAATAACTTGGAGCACTTCACCCTTTACTGCCCTATCTTTCAAAGCTAAGGTTTTCCTCGTTTGTTAGCTCTTTTTTTAATAAAGCGCTCTATCATCTTGGGCCACCTTAATACTCTCTAAGGAGTCATCCCTCCAGGCCAGGGGCCCTTCACCCGTCCTTAGCCATTTCTCCTTGTTCTGCCTTTAGCCTGTTGCTCCTGCTGGGTCCTGCCTTTCTGGACCAGTCTTGCTATTCCTCTAAATCCCATCTTTCAACATCTGGTTCACGTGCCAACTCTTCCATGTAGCATTTCCATAACTGTTTATTTTCTGTACCTAATATTTTAACCATTTAATTTATGTACTTTTGCTCTTTAAACATGCCAAGTCCTCTGCATAATACGCAGCTTAGTCACAGAGCATAGAGTTTAAGGATGGTTCTAAGTTGATTTTGAGATTTTAAACTCTGACTGTTTAATTGGTGTGCTCTCCAGTTAGACTTATTTTACTTAGTGAAGTCAAAGGTCACACAGGCCTTTAACTCCTCTGGGTTCTCATGGTCAGTTGTACTCTGCACATACCACGTACTGGAGCATTTTTTAGAAATAAATATGTGCTGACGTATAGCAGAACGAGTAACAGAGAAGAATGAAGCGTGACAAAGAACAGTGAAGAGTGAGGGGAGAGTTACCTCTTAACATGAATTTGTCTTTCTCTTGAACTTGCCTAAGTTTTTTAATGTGTACGTTCAACTGGTCATCAGGTATTTTTGAAGCATCAGATATTCCCGTTCAAATTTGATAAACACAATGCAAATGACAGCATAGAAATAGTTTTGCATTGTGTAACAGGAACCACCTCACAAGATTCAGTAGCCAAGGAAAAACGTAAGGGAGGTCCCAAAAGAACAAAACCTCATGGATGCAGTGAACACTTCAATATAACACGTTATGTGGGAAGCCTGCAATGCGATGGCCAGAGTATCAAGAAGTCCTAGGAAGAGCTGGGCTGTGACAGGACAGAATACCTCACACCTGCGATAATTCTTATTTAGCAGATAGCTACCTGGTTGGCTGCACGTTGACATTTTAAAAAGCTCAGGTGATGTCTCAATTTCTCTGCTCAGATTGTTCTAAGAAAATTTTGTCATTAGTTTTCACTCTCTGACCACAGCAGGCACGCCAGAGAACGTGCGCAACAAGGTACCGTATGGTGCGGTGCTTTAGGACTGACAAAGTGCCTGTCTTAAATACCTGTTCTCAGAAATCAGCTATTCGTATACATGGAAAATTAGGGCGGTGCTAATTTCAATACGTTGTAAATAAACGTAAGACTTACCTGCATAGCAATCCTCTTCAACAACGCGTGCTTCTGCACTTCTGCAATGTCACCAACTGCCAACCCAATCTGAAGTACAACACAGCATTGAGTCATTACCAATTTAATGGCGCACCTATAAATGCACTAAAGGTCTCTCTAGCTGCAGTGGGGGAGTGGGCATATAATTGCCTACTAGTGGCCTCAACATACTTTTGCCAACACATCTTACAGAAAACTGCAAAATCTGTACACCTTTGTAACACTGGTGGCCACATTGGTGGGTTCAGTAACCTTAAGCGTTATCATAAAAAATTAAGACCCGTGAATCTGAAATTATTTAAAATAAAAATGTTCCTTTTGAAGAGGACAGGGGTCATATGGTATCAAATGCCAATGGGGTGGCCATGCAAATGGTTGCAGATTCCAGGAGTTTAGCATCTAGGTAAACAAGAGTGAGCGGACAACACAGAAAAGTTAAAATAGTAAACTGAGGCAACGCGGGAATTTATACCTTACCTATGTTTGGCAGGAAAAGGTACGCTTCGAGGGTGGGTGTGGCTTTGATTAAAAAAATAAAGCAGTAACTGTATCTAGAAATCTGTGGCCAGATAGAATTAGGTGAGGGGACGCTCACCTCTGCTCAATCCAAATGAAATCGCTTACTTAAATTAGCTGACTCATATTTGTTAGATAACCAGTACCTGTCTATGCTCAACCAGCCTCCTGGATGCTGATGCTCTCAAGAAGCTCAAAGTCAAGTAAATTCCACGAGAGGGGCTCTGTTTGGGGCACCACTGGATGCCCAGTGCTTAGAACCATGCAGAGCATGTAGTAGATACACAGAATAGTCACTGAGTGAATAAGCAGTGAAGAGTATATGCTAGGGTGTGCAGACTAGCATTGAGAACTATCTACAGTCAGACACTTTATTTGGCAGGATAATGTTTATTTTTTAACGCGGACGCCTTTAGGTAGGCATTATCTCTAGTTTATATCAGCCACCATCAAAACTAATGGTCTTGGGGCAGCTGAGTGGCTCAGTCGGTTGAATGTCCAACTTTGGCTCAGGTCATGATCTCCTAGTTTATGAGTTTGAGCCCTGCATCGGGCTCTCTGCTATCAGCATGGAGCCTGCTTTGGGTTCTCTGTCTCTGTCTCTCTCTCTCTCTCTCTCTCACACACACACACACACACACACACACACACACACACACTAAATAAAAACAGTCTCATACTACTTCACACATTTAAGATACTTGCCTGAGATCTGAAGACATCTGATTTTGTGAGTCATAGAGTAGATAAGTTACTAATATTTAATAGTAGCTAACATTTACTGAGTGCTTATGTGCCAACCACGGTTTTGAATGCTTTACTTTTACTTGAGAAAGAGAATATAACTGGGGGAGAGGGGAAGAGGGAGAAAGAGAAGATTTTAAGCAGGCTCCATACTCAATGGGGAGCCTGATATGGGGCTCAATCCCATAACGCTGAGCTGAAATTGAGACTTGAACGATTAACCAACTGAGCCACCCAGATGTCTCTCAAATGCTTTGTATTAACTCCTTTTATCCGAATAACCTAGGAAGTAGGTTTTATTACCTTTTTCTGATTTGTGTCCTAAAAATTTTGAGAATATGGGGAAGGGGCATCCAATTTAGATAGGATGATGGGGTGGAGGGTGTTGGTTAGGAAGGTCTACCCAGGAGATCTGATGCTTGAGAGCTGAGTGTTAACAGCTTAGAAAGAATTAACCCAAAGTGGGAAGGTCTTTGAGGAAAAGGAACAGCTTGTGTGGAGCTCAGGCACAAAGGAATGTAGGGCATGCTCAGTGAAAGTTGACGGTACATGTCTGGGCAAATCTTGCCAACAGTGGGAGGGGTGGATGAGATCTGGGTAAGACCCAGATCATGAGGATCCTTGCATGCCATGCTGATGGGTTTAGACTGAGTTGAAGAGGCATAGAAGAAAAAAAAAAAAAAAAGGCCTGACAGGCCCAGCTTTTCCTTATCATAAGATCACTGTGGTGACAATTTCAGGAAAGATTAGACAGAAGTGAGAGGAGACAGACTGCTCGGGCTACTGCAGCAATATGGATGAGGAACCATGAGGGTGTAAGGCAAATGGAAGTGGGTGTAAGAGGAAAATATTTACCGGAAGAACTGAGCAAAGGGCAGGGCTGAATCTAGAGTCTCTTCCAATGATCTGAGTTAGAGGACCAGGAGGTGGTACTGAGAGGCGGCAGCAAAGTTTGAAGGAAAGAAAACATGGAGTCTTGGCCGGCTCTTGTGGGACTGATTTTCCTCTGGGACATGCAGGTAGAGATGGCACTAACATGGACTAATGCTAAGCCAAATCGTCTAGATAATGATCTTCTGAAACGTCAGCAATTCTAAGAGAAGAATGTGGGCTTTATGTCATTCTTAATTATTCTTAGTGCTATCCTTTATGTTTCTAGGTCATCAAAATAAAACTCTGGATTTGTATCAAGTAAGTGAATCAAAACATTAAGTAGTATTTTTTTTTCTTTCCAGAAACATTGTACAGGACAATCTCTGGCGCATAGTCTCACTCAGAAAATGTATTGAATGTGTGCATATATGCATAAATAAGGAAAAAACATGCACTGTCAGGTCAGCTCGGGCTCTCCATGGACCTGAGATGTACTTCTGTCTGCATTGGCTAACGTGGTCATGGCTAGAGCAGGTTCTCTGTGAAGGGCATGTTCACATCTGCTGAGGATTTTCAACCTGTAACTGGTTTAGAGATGGCATCTGAATGCCACAGATTCCCTCATGCCTGAGAGGCTCTTTGCCACTTGAATATCTGATCGATGAGAAATTTAAGAGCAGAGATGAGGTTTAATCCTTTATTCCCTCAAGGTCTCTGCCTAACCTCTGACCCCCACCCTAACACCAGAGCAGTACACACCATTTATCTTTATTTCCTTATTCTGCTTTATAGTTCTTCATAGATAGCATTTATCACTCCCATAACATGATACTACATAGTTATTTATTTACTACCTCATGACTAGTTTATAATGTAAGGACGGGGTATTGGTCTATTCATCACTGTTTCCCAGCACCTGGATCAGTGTCTAGATTATTCATAAGTATCTGCCAAATGAATGCATCTTGGCATCCCCTGGGCTTTAGTGCTGTGTCTGGTACTAAATAAATGTTGAATGAGTGGATTTTACAATAGTCCCTAATTCCTTTCATGGAGGAAGATTAAGGAGGCTAAAAATAATGATCACTGTCAAATGCCCCAAATGATCAACAAACAGAAAACACAAGGATAAATTACTTACAAGTAAATTCATGAGCACAATTGGGACAAACATTGTGAAGGCAATAAGCTGTGCAAAAGACAGAACTGGATATACCAATTCATTTCTCAAAAATGGTTCTAGGAAGGCATCGCGGTAATTAATATCTCCTAGCATCATGCTGAAGGTCTGGATTATAGAAAGCAATGGAGAGCTGAAAGCATCCTGAGAAAAGATGGTAAGGTAAAAATGCAATGCAAAACGTGTACAATGAAAAAATGTTTTCTGGAGAGTAAAATGATAAAAAGCATATTTAAAATACTCTTTTAAATCACAGGACTATGGCTAATGATAAGAACTACTAATAAATTGGTGATAAAGTCATCAAAAATATCTTTTCTACACATATAACAAATAATCACACATTATATTTAAACTTTTTGACAATGGGAAAAAGTCATGAGGTAGGGCTGCAATAAAAATCATTTGAAGGCTATTTTATCAGACAAAAGGATAAAGTCCTATTACTATAAATTTTCTAGGCCATTCAGATTTAAGTATAAATATGTATTCCCAATATTCACAGCAACAGAATTAAGTACTGATGCAAGAGCCTCACCTGTATACTCAGGAGGACGTAGAAACTGAGGCCAAAAGCCAAAAGTAGGAAGACAAACACGACTGTAGACCTCAACAGAGTTTTCATAATTACCTCCAACATAACGATGAAAATTCCACAATTTTCAAATCTAGGCATATTTAAAAATTATATATTCACTTTTCTGGTCAAACTGTATTTCATTCAATGTCTATATTTATCATGCATTAGGTACTAGGTTTCACAGGTGAGTCACACTTTCAAAAAGGAGACAGAATTCATCAATAGTCATCTTACTTTCAAGCTGTTCACTAAACAGCTTTGCTGCTTCTTCTTTCTTGTTAACGTTGATCTTTGTCCTACACCTTGACCACTAGGCATTACTTCACACAAAGGAGGAGAGAAAAATCTTCCCAGTATCAAAGAAAGTGCTACCAAAGCTTAATAAATGGATCTGAGAGGTGAGATGGGTGATGCAGCCAGTGGAGACTCCACATGAGCTCATGTACCTGAAGGGCACCTGCGTATGGTTTATTCACCATCCTCATGACCTCCTGAGGTTTCTTTTTTCTTTCCCAGCAACCAACATTGTGAAATGTTTGGGTAGGTAATAGGTGTGCCATCCAGCCACCAATGTGGACATTTCCTTTGGCAAAGACAACTTGTTAAAGGGGGAATCACAAGAGTTTAAAGCTGCAAAGGACTTCAGAGGTCTCAGAAACTTAGCTCCCAAGAGTTGTCTAGTAACTCGGTAAGGTCACTGATGACAAAGCCAAAGGAATGACAGTACCTAGACTTGCCCTGAAGCCTTTTGATGTCCAGACCACTACTCTTCCCACTATACCATGTCCTTTTAAAGGGGCTGGCTTCAACCCTCCAGCATTGTGTGCATGACATATAGAAAATATGGTAGGGAAAGCATTGTCCCTGGGGTTGGAAAGACGGGTAAAAGTGCTTACATCTTGACTTACTAGCTGAGATCCTGGGAAAGTTACTTAGCCCTTCATCTTCTTTTATATACCACAAGTGATTACAAGTTATCTTTACAATAACTAGAGGTAAATGTTAAGATATGTGAAATAACAAGTATGGGAGGTAGGAGAGCTTTGCCCTTTGTTCCACCTCTAGAATTAGATTCTTTGAGCTTATTTTCTTCTCCTAAATCGCTATTATTCCCCATACCTATCACTTTATTTTGACTGTTTTAATCTAAAGTAAATGCTTAGCAAATAATACCAAGTAAAACCAAGAATAGCCAATACTTTTATTCCCATTTACTCCCCCCACTTAATCTAGATTTGTCTTGACCTGGGGTAATGTTGCCACTCAGAAGATATTTGGCAATATCTGGATACACTTTTTGTTGTCACATGGTGGGGAGGGGGGTTGCTACTGGTCATCTAGTGGATAGAGGCCAGGGATGCTGTTAAACATTTTACAATGCACAGGACAGCCCCCCCACAACAAAAAATTATCTGGCCCCAAATTTCAGTAGTGCCAAGGTTGAAAAATCCTGGTCTATACTCTGAACTCCAAACCTCCCTCCCCTTTTCCTTAATACATATTAAGGTACCTCCACAGTCTAAAACAATTGGAAAAGGAATAAGCCAATTATAAATATGGTACTTACAACAGTTATTCTTTTAATATTAAAAATGTCTAAGGGATACAGAAATCATTCAAGCTGGCTTTACCTTTGGAGATACAGTAAGAAGTTCATCCAGTAGAAGTATATAGCAATCGCTCCACATTGCCACTGCACATAAGCTGGTATACCAATGAATAAGGGTGACACAAAAATGATACTTGTTGTGTAGATAATCCATTCAGCTCCATTGGCATTATCCAAGATGTAATTCCTTTTCTGGGGTTAAAAAGAATTCAGAATTACCACAGGTAGAGACCAGGACCTAGCATCTTATGGATGATTTTATATATATATGTGTGCGTATATATATATACACACACATATATATATGTATATACATATATACGTATATATATATGTATATATACGTATATATATGTGTGCGTATATGTATATGTATATGTATTATGTATATGTATATGTATATGTATATGTATATGTATATGTATATGTATATGTATAACGTTGACCAGTAGCAACAACTGTCTGGCATTGCAGTTGGACAGGTTTAGGACCAAGGAGCCAGCTTCTGCCATCCTGGACTACACTCAGCCCTGGGTACGGACCAGTGTTGAAGGTGGCCCAATCTGTTCTGTTGAATTGGCACTTTGGGAATCTGATGCCTAAGTAAATTCTACAACTTTGTGGGCTTTCTCTGAGTCCATTCCTTCTTAAGGAAAGTCCTGGGAAGCTGCAGGTTGGTTTAGTAATTCCTTTATGCCTGTGTAAGGACATGCATATAGATTTCTCAGGATACAAATGAACTAAAGCTTCTTCTAAGGAGGTTTGAGACCTGTGCTAAGACTTAATTGCCGTAACAATTTGATGTCATTTCCTATCATTAAAAATTTCAAGTTTTGGACATCAAATTTTCTATAGAGGTGACAATTTCAGTATCAATTAAAAAATGTGGAGACCAAGTCTGTTAGAGAAATCATATAACTTTATAGTTCAATTTAGAGTATAATCTATAAAAAATGAGAATTATGATGAGATTAAATAATATGCCCTCAATCATTCAAACTACAATGCAATACAGTCTAACTCTCAGAATTGTGACAATCTACTGGAACTATATACAGACACACACACTTGCAAATATATAGTACCAAACAAATGCAAAGCATTGTAATGGTCATTGACATTCTTTAAGGCAGGTATCAATGTGCTTATATAAAAGTAAATTTTCACATACAATGAGGTACTTATAAAAGTTACATATCTTATAAAAATAACATTCACAAAAAAATGAATAATAAAAGACTTTAAATAAAAGATTGATGCCATTTATTAACCAAAGCAAGGACCTGTAGATAATTCACATAATTCTTGAGTCTGATCTGAACTTGGTTCATCCATTTAAAAGCATGAAGTAAAAATTATGCTATAAAAAGTTCCCAAATTTTTATTATAACTTGAGAATTTTATCCAGTAAAGAAAAGCATTCTTATTAAGAAAGGAATTAAAAGACCCATTTGAAATGGAACCATGGGCCAAGTCCTTTATAAATAGTTATATTCAAAAGTACCTAATTCAAAATCCAGCTATCATGTTAGCAAAATATCAAACTGATAGAGAAAATACAGAAAAGTCATTCATAAGTTCATTTGTAGACAAACTCATACAGACTAGAACATCTCTACTTCAGATTTATCAAATAGGCACCATCCGATGCAAGAATCTTGTCTAAAATCATGTGATTTCTACAGTTTGAAAAGTTTATGTTTGGTACTTCCAATCTATACATTGGTCAAGTTATGTGATTTTATTCTGACATATATTGTTCAATAATAGTTTAGCAATTTATGTTCTGCATATTAAAATATTTGCAACTTTAGAGATATAAAATGTATCATGTACCTGTTGGAAAATTTGGACCACTTCTTTGCAATATCCAAATATACTTGATAAAAAAACTAAAATCATACAAACTTTTATAGAATAGGAATTCTGAAACAAAAATGTGTAAAACAGTTATGAAAGATAGCAAATAAAACACTTTTGCTTTTGCATAATTTCCACTATTAAATATTTAATTTTCTTCTTCATTTCTATGTACCGTTATATTTGCTTTAAACAGAAAATTACTGTGATACCAATATAAAGACACATACTCATTTCATAATGTCCTAAGAGGTTCAAAAATCACCAAATGAACTCTAAAAGAGTATGAATCTGTAGACCTATGTAAAATGTGTTTTACTATGGTAAAATACACATAACATAAAATTTACCATTTTAAAAGTTTTACATTTTACACGTACATTTACATTCCAAAATGTATAATTCTGTGGCATGAAGTACATTTACTATATTATACAACCATCGCCACCATCTATCATCATCTAGCTCTATAACTTTTTTTCTATCACTCCCAAACAGAAGCCATGCATCCACTAAGAATGACCCCCTCTTCCTAAAATCCCAGACAGCCATAAATCTGCTTTATTGTAGACATATTTTAAAGTAGTTTATACTTCAGTATTAAAGCTACTATCTCATATGTCCATTCCTTTAAATTAATTTACGAACTCATTTATTGACTAAATTATTTATATTCCCTCGCATTTCACAAAAGATCTTAGGAAAAATTGTTCACATATGAATCATACAGTCCATAATAATAAAAGCCTTAATATTTCAGATTTACTATGGGGTTAGCATTTCTGAGGAAAAAAACACACCCGTAATAATCTTTTATTTTAAAAATTTGAAATATGATGACTTATCAAAAATACCTTGGTGTCTAATATTTCTGAATGATTACTAGTTTCATTGATGATTCCAGTTGAGTTGAAAGCCATACCTGGCTTTATACTGACAACAAGAAAGGTCATAGGCAGGAGACCAAGACAGTAAGATCCTAGGTTCATAATATGGGCTCTAAACCCATAAGCCAACCTACAAAAATAAATCACAATCTCAACAAAAAATATTTACTTAAGACAGCCTGTGGAAAAGGTAGTTATAATCTCTCTCAGAAATCTATTTGGTAAATTCATTGAACTTTAGAACCAAGATCTTCAAATTCACCTTTTTTCATTTTCAGAAAAGAATCTCAACTTCCCAGGAAATCATGACTTACTTAAAATATCTCACCAATTAACGGAAGAACAGAGACTTTAGCTCATATTTTCTGACTTCCACGTTGATTGCTCTTCCCAGGTACCCCTCTCACTTTACTGTCCACTAAACTGCAAGGCCCAGCAATGCTTCTTCATATCTCACACAGGGGTTTCTACCTCCTAAATATTTCATTTAATGTCAAAAATAAACAACATCAGCATTCTTAATACCAAAACATTTGCCTTTGACACATTTCTTTTTCAAAGTGTAACACATTAATATAATAAAGTCCAGGGGCATCTGGGTAGCTCAGTTGGTTAAGTGTCCAACCCTTGGTTTTGGCTCACATCACGATCTCACATCACATCATGGTTCACAGGTTTGAGCCCCGTGTAGGACTCTGCTCTGACAGTGCGGACAGGGGATTCCCCCTGCCCCACACCACTCTCTCTCAAAATAAATCAATAAACTTAAAAAAATCGAAAACATATTATTCAAGAGACTTTAAATTATTAAAAAGAAATACTACTTGGAGCACCTGGATGGCTCAGGTGATTAAGTATCTCACTGTTGATTTTAGATCAGGTCGTGATCGCATGGTTCCTGGGTTCAAGCCCCACATCAGGCTCCATGCTGACAGTGCAGAGCCTGCTTGGGATTTTCTCTCTGCCTCTCCCCTACTTGCTCGCTCTTTCAAAAATAAACTTAAAAAAAATACATACATACATACATACATACTGCTTAATACCCACCATTTCATAAGTAAATATTCTTTACATACAGGGTGATTGAGAAGCTCTATGCGGTTATGTTGTACCATTGCCTGAGAATAATAAAAATAAATCATATTAAACTATTAAGTACAAACTAAGTTTTTTGTTTGCTGGTTTTATAACTTTAATATTATAAAAGTAACACTTTATGAAAATTTGAAAAATCAAAAAATATATCAGGAATGTATTTTTAAAAAACCACAAGCTAGAACCATTTTATATAAATGCACTTACTTGATTCACTTTGTCTCTTTCAATTTCTTACCAGTTGAGATAGAATAAGCACTTTAATCTTACACAAAGTTACAACTGGAAAGGGTATTAAAAATAAACGAGCAAGAGCTACACTCATTCTTTCCCTGAAGAAACTCAGGCTTATCTCTCTAGAAGGATTTTAAATAGTAGAGTACTCATAGTCATTAAATTAGCTTGTGGATTAAGTTTTCATGAATTATTGGGAACTAATATCTATTTTAAAAACAATTTTTAATTATTCAAGAAATACACAGAGGAAGTGACATCAGCAAGATGGTGGAATAGGAAGTCCTGGACCATCTATGCCCATGGAGACAAGACCTATCACAACTTAACAATACCTGGACCAATTGCTTTTGTGAGAAATACAGAAACCAGTTAAGAGGTTCCTATACCCCAAGTGAACCTGTAGCCAAGAAGAATCACATCAAAAACAGTAGGAAAATTCATGGCATTTACTTGCCATAGCCCCTCTCCCAGCACAGAACAATGAGATCAAGAGAAAATCCCCAACTCCTGGCTTCTACCTGAAGAGGAAAGCGATATGTGGAATGTTCTAATTGTTCAGGGAGTGGCCCAAGGGACTGGTTTCTGTCTTGCCTGAATCTAAGCACTGATAGGTCCATCCAGTCTCTCAGACTTCTGTGAACAATAATTTCCTATCGCAGACCAGCTCTCCTTCCAGAAGAACCCCACTCAGCTCAGATATAATGAGAGATTTGTTAGTTATTAAGGCATTATTCAATTATGCTAAAAGCCAACCACTAAGTGAGGTGTATTTATTCAAGCAAACCTGTGTCATATAAATTATTCTGAGTCTATAGTATACAAAGCCTATTTCCTCTTAGAAGCTACAAAGTTTTATTTCCTCCTTATTCTGCTGGTGGAAACAAACTCTGGTAGAAGTATTGCCTGTTCTTCAAATTATAATTTAAAAACCTCCACATACACACACAAAAATTCTAAGTAGAGCTATAGTATAGTTACTTTTAGGTGACTTTGTTATTCAGTCTGAACTAAAATAACAACTACAAAACATGACATACTCCAGCAGAGGTAAAATGTTTTGCATAGAGCCAGCATGAGGTTAGTTTCCACTGTCAACCTTGTGGGCACAAAATCCACAGGACTCTGCATCCCTCCCACTCCAAGTACTCAGTAAGCCTTCTAGATATCACTTAAGGTGATGGTTGGTACCATGGTCTCTATCAAAGGCTCCCATGTAGAGAAATGAATTAATTTAAAGTGAATAAAAATTCCCAATTGGTCTAGACCAGTGCTGTCCAATAGAACTTTCTGCAATGATGGAAATGTCCTATATTTGTGCTGTTCAATATGAGAGCCACAAGGCACATAGTCTACTGGGCGCTTGCAATGTGGGTACTGCAAATGAGGAAATAAACTTTGAATTTTAAGTAGTCACACATGGCTAGCGTTTACTGTATTAGACAACACAGATCTAGACCCTAGACCACAATTTGGAAATCACTTTCAAATAGGTTTTCTTTTGCTTGCAACAGGGTTAATTTGTTGCCAGTGTGTACAGGGCTGGGCCGCCATTCCCACATGGCACCAATCTGTTGATGCTGCTAGCTGCTCTCCCTTTAGACGAGGAGCCCACTCATCAGTTACGTCTTTCCTCTGCAGTTATGTATTTGAGTTGGAGACCCCCGATTTAGACTGCAGTGGATCATCTTGCATGGCTTTTATTGTCCCATCTGCTGGAAATGTAAAATCCACTTTGGAGTAAGAGCTGGTTTGGTCTTAAGTCTCTCGGGCAATTTGGGTCCATACTGTGCATGTTAGGCCTGATTTCAGATTGGGATCACTCCTCCAGAAGGATCAAAGAGCTTCTGAAAGGTCAGAGTTTACCATGGAGCGCCTTAGATTGAACTTAGAATCTGTGATTGTAAAATGTCGCCCCTACATTTTCCTGTGGCTTGCATGGAGAAAACTCTTAAATATATAGGTCTATATTTAGATGGATGGAGTCAGGGAGTAAGCACTGACTGTCAGCCTATGTTGTCCATGGTTTAT
Source organism: Panthera pardus (assembly GCF_024362965.1). Taxonomy (NCBI): domain Eukaryota; kingdom Metazoa; phylum Chordata; class Mammalia; order Carnivora; family Felidae; genus Panthera; species Panthera pardus. The sequence goes on from NW_026527002.1 coordinate 21,781,006, forward strand.
TGGATTTTGAATGAGGCAGGTTTGACATGACCATTAGAACTAAAGTGATTAAGAGTGTAGAACTTTAAGGGGACTAAAGTAAAGGATCTGTGGAAAATGACTGCTTTCTTCACTAAAAAGTAAAGGATTAGGACACATGGCAGAGAGAGACATCAAACTGTAAATGTGGAATTCTCTTCAGGCCCCTCCCTGGAAACATACCAAAACACAGAACCCATGCAGAAACTACCTAGATAGTGAAAACACTGGACTTACGTTGAGGGTTGTAAGAGGCTCATATGTAACATCCTGTGCAGGTGTTACTTTCTTGGTAAATTCTAATGGACACTGAAGATACCTGAAATTATACTCAATCTGTAGAAGACACAATTTTTAAAACATTAACAATCTAGTATACACCCCAAAGCAGGTCTTGACAAATCAAATACGTAAGTCTACCATTCTTCTGAAAATTAAATATTTCAAATAAAATTGAGTCATTTTGTCTGAAGAAATGTAGATTGTTATTTCATATGAATTAAAAAAAATATCCTGAAAGGCTGTTACGTAACCTTCTATAACCCACAGTCATGGAAGAAGATGAATTCTCAAAAGACCACTCAGATCTTTGGAATTTCATTCTTCAGGTTAGTACTACCCAAAAAAATACAAAGACTAGAAACAACTCTAAATAATGCTATTAGAAACAATTAAAATATTGGGGGAAAACCAAGGAAAAATTCTCTCACAAGCAGAGGATATAATCATATGACAAATGAAGACAGTAATTACCACCTTCTGAGACTGTGGAACTCTAGTAACATTGTTTTTAGTATTCATTAAAGAATTATAATAAACTTTCAATGACCATGATAAAACAAACTTACATAATAGTCTTGGCAGGACTTGTCTCTTTTGGAGGGCATCATGCAACAATCTAAAAGGACCTTTAAGAGAGAAAACATGGCTACGACATTGGTCAGAAAACGAAATGAGAGATGGGATTTGATCCCATTTCAAAAATTATACCCAAGACACTCCCCTCTCCCTTTCCTTTATTTCTGGTACTTCAAAGATAAACTATAATCCATGCCATTCAGGAACAAAGTTTAAAATATAAAGTTTTCAACTACTACCACATGCCTCAGAAATACCTAGTGATTCTGAAAAATATGCCTAAGAATGAAATCACATTTACTAAAATTTGAGTCAAAATTATTTTGTGAGTTTTACCCAAGAGTTGATGTCCTTCTGGCCTTCTACAGAATTTATAGCTTATAAAGGGTTCCTTTGCTCCATCTATATCTCATCTTCTATACTGCTCCAGCATGGAGTGCTGTGTTGGTTTCTGTCCTCGCTTGATGAACAACACTGACAAAGTATTTGCCCAGAGCAGCATGAACAGCATACTGAAGGACAGAGGTTAAATGAAGAAATATTGAACGCCCTTCAGGTGCTTGAGAAAAGGGGAGAACACTTAAGGGATCATTACAGCTACCTCTAGGACATGTAGGGATAAATGTTTTTGTGGGGTCCCTGTTAACATAAACTATTTCAGTCACCCCCAATCTGTGTGCTGGCACCTTTCTGGTGCCCAAATTCATCATCCCAAGAAAGGAATACTGCCCAGTCAGATTGTTCTCCTGGAGAAGAATCTGGACACAAAAAGCTCCAGATGATTCCACCAGTGTGTCCCCCAAAACTCCTGGGGCATCTGGTCAACCCCACCTGCAAGAAGCAAGGGTAGAGGACTGGACAGCACCCCTTCATGAAGGAGAGAAACAGGGACCCAGGCCCCATTGGGAGGGCACCCCTGTCCTGCTGGTAGTCTCAAACACCCGGAGGGACTTAAAAAATTTTCAGTCTCGGGGCGCCTGGGTGGCTCAGTCGGTTAAGCGGCCGACTTTGGCTCAGGTCATGATCTCGCGGTCCGTGAGTTTGAGCCCCACGTCGGGCTCTGTGCTGACAGCTCAGAGCCTGGAGCCTGTTTCAGATTCTGTGTCTCCCTCTCTCTGACCCTCCCCCGTTCATGCTCTGTCTCTCTCTGTCTCAAAAATAAATAAACATTAAAAAAAATTTTTTTTTCAGTCTCTGTTGGTGACCAGGCAGTGATACTAAGGATCATAAAAAGCACCCCAAGAAATAAGGACAAAATTAGTCAGTAGTGCTGTGCAAGGCAGAACCAGAGAAGCAGGTCTGAGACTGTTTGAGACCTTTTTAATTAATAACCAGCATAAGCTACAGAAAGGAAGGTGGAAACATGGGGAGGAACTATGTAAATTACTCAAGTGTATGATGTGAGGCTAAACTAAAAGTTATTTAAGGACAAATTCACAATACTAAAATGCAAGCAAATTATCAAAAATGAACTAGAAAATATATAATCATGTAAAGAAAAGAAAAATTAATCATAATCCCACAATTGTAGTAATTCTTATTAACATTTTGGTGTAATCTTTTAAGTTCCTTTCCATGTTTTCCATATGTGAGTATTTCTAACATATTTTTTTTACTGTTATTAATGCTACATAAAACATTACTATATGTAAATCTGTATCTCTGTTCATTAGGACAGATTCCAACAACTAGAATTATTGAGTAAGAAATTCTGAGATCATTTTCAATCCTGAATATTTATGTTCCCTTTGATGAATTTAAGTACTTGAAATGCTAACCTATGAACTGGACGGGCCCCAATTTCTATTGGATATTGTAAAGGAAAAAAATGCATGTGAAGTACTTAGCACATACTAAGTGCTTACTGACAAGTAAAAACAGTTAAGTGTGAGTAGCTGTAGTACTAATAACCAACCACACAAGCAGTATAATAACAGTAGGTTGTACAAGGTATGAATACTTCATATATCTTGCCTCTACTTTTTGTAATCACTTTGTAAGATCAGTATCAGTGTCACTTGTTTGGAGATGAAGTAGAAAATGAAGTTCAGGGAGGAAATGACTCACCTAAAGCAGTAGCATGAGCCAGGACCAAAACCCAGGACCATCAGGCTCTAATTTTGTCCCTGTGCCCCTGTCTTACTATGTCTCACTGCCTCCTCCATATTTGAATATATTTTCCCTCTGAATGACAGCCAAAGGCATCTTTTTTTTAATTATTATTATTCTTTGTCCCAATCTTCAAATATCAACCTTCTCAGGAGGTTTTTACCTGCATCCTTAAACACGCACATGCTCAACAGTTCATGGGTGTTTCTCTTGTAGTGAAAGTCCAGTTACATGCTGGGTATATGTTCAATCCAGCACAGAGAATCACACACTTGGAGGCCCACAGAAGCCAGGGGGTAGTATAAATGAATGAACTGTGCCAGCATTAAGAGCTCTTCTCCACTGTTTTTGAAATGTTGTCTCTCCTTGGGCTGGTTTCTGTCTTTACAATTTGGGTAAGGTCATACATAGAGAAATATCTCTCGACTACAAGGAGAGCAGCTGCACCAAAATGACAATACATGGCAATGAACGGTAGGCATTAGACTGAGTATACAAAAGGAAGAGGTGGGACTCGCGGGCCAATGGTGGAGAAGTAGGGGTACCCGAAGTTCCCTCGTCCCTCAAACACAGAAGTGTTGAGGCCAAAGGACTTTGAATTCCAAGAGTCTGGGCTGCAGAGGGACAGAGACGTCCCTAAGGACTCACCAGGACAAGCTGGTGGGCCATAGGTGTATGACCGTGGGAGAGAGAAAACAGGCTGCGTAGGCAAGGAGGGGAGGGATCCCCTTCTGCGGAGAGACAAAGGGAAGAGAAAGAGAAGCTGGGGAAGCATAGGACTGTATCTGGACGAGAGGAAAACCATGGAACAGGATGGAGAAAGATACAATCTCTAACCTCTTTGACCTCAGCCACAGCAATTTCTTGGTTCACATATTTCCAAAGGTAAGGGAATTAGAAGCAAAAATGAATTACTGGGACCTCATCAAGATAAAAAGCTGCTTCACTGCAAAGGAAATAACCAACAAAACTAAAAGGCAACTGACAGAATGGGAAAAGATATTTGCAAATGACATATCAGATAAAGGGTTAGTATCCAAAATCTATGAAGAACTTACCAAACTTGATACCCGAAAAAACAAATAATCCAGTGAAGAAATGGGCAGAAAACATGAATAGACACTTTTCCAGAGAAGAAATCCAGATGGCCAACAGACACATGAAAAGATGCTCAATGTCACTCATCACCAGGAAAATACAAATCAAAATCACACTGAGATACCACCTCACACCAGTCAGAGTGGCTAAAATTAACAACTCAGGAAACGACAGATGCTGGCAAGGACGTGCAGAAATGGGAACCCTCTTGCACTGTTGGTGGGAATGCAAACTGGTGCAGCCACTCTGGAAAACACTGTGGAGGTTCCTCAAAAAATTAAAAATAGATCTACCCTATGACCCAGCAATAGCATTGCTAGGAATTTATCCAAAGGATACCCGAGTGCTGATTCATAGGGGCACATGTACCCCAATGTTTATAGCCACACTTTCAACAGTAGCCAAATTATGGAAAGAGCCTAAATGTTCATCAACTAATGAATGGATAAAGAAGATGTAGTTTATACATACAATGGAATACTACTGGTCAATGAGAAAGAATGACATCATGCCATTTGCAGCAACGTGGATGAAACTGGAAGGTATTATGCTAAGTCAGTCAGAGAAAGACACATAGGTTTTCACTCATATGTGGAACTTGAGAAACTTAAGGGGGAAGTGAAGGGGGAAAAATAGTTACAAATAGGGAGGGAGGGAGGCAAAACATAAGAGACTCTTAAATACAGAGAACAAACTGAGGACTGATTGGGGGGTGGGGGGAGAGGGGAAAATGGGTGATGGGCTTGGAGGATGGCACTTGTTGGGATGAGCACTGGGTGTTGTATATAAGTGATGAACCATGGGAATCTACCCTCAAAACCAAGAACATATTGTACTCACTATATGTTAGCCAATTTGATAATAAATCGCATTAAAAAAAAAAAAAAAAGGAACAGGTGGGATGTATCAAATGGGAGAGTGCTTGCCCTATCTCAAGGAAGCAGCTGCTACTTGCCCGGAAGTTTCTGCCTCACCAGATCCGATTTTTACAGGAAGCCAGATATCTGGATCCTTAAGAGAGGCATACTGGTTTTAAATGTTAACAACTAATGCAGATTTGAAACAATAACATACATGCCCCCAAAAAACTACCTGGAGGCTGTATTCCACCAGCAACCACCATTAGTAGTCTCTGTTCTCGATTTGGGTTATTCTAATACAAAATGTTGACCATGTTTTCCTATATTCCATATAAAAACTAACCTCATTCTTTGATTCAAGTAAACACTTGTTGGCTAACTTCTCTGATCAATAGCCTACTGTTAGAAACTTTACTTTAAAAATGAAAATTACATTTACTTTGTGATTACAGCAATAAATCCTCATATTATATTATATGCCAAGCATATACCCAGAATCAGTTTTGTCTGGAGAGCTTACCTTCATGCATTCAGGGAGGTATTCTACCATTTCCATAACTGGACATTTATTGCTTGGAGAATAATGACTAAAAACCTTAAGGCATTCTTCCCATCTATTAAAAAGCAAAACAAAACAAAACAAAAAACAATGGTGATAGTAATAAAACAATCACAAGTCATAATCCTTCGGTTCTACACCACAAAGATGCCAGTTGAAATTCAAGATTATAACTTTAGGAGAAACCTGAAATTGTTCCAATGGAACCAATAGTTCACGAATCAAGATCAAACCATTAATAGGATCCTTGTCCATTAGTGGAAATTAGAAATGTGGGAAAATTCTAGGATGGATATAATCACTGTTCTTTTTCTCTAAATTCCTTCTTAAAAAGGTAAGCTTTTACCTTCTTTTCTCCTGAAATCATGAAATAGTATGAGCTGGTCATGCTGAGTAGAGATATTCACATTCACATATATACAATAGCAACATAGTACTGAACATGATATATTTTAATTTTTTCTAATGTTTATTTATTTTTGAGAGAGAGAGAGACACAGAGTGTGAGCAGGGAAGGGGCAGAGAAAGAGGGAGACACAGAATCCGAAGCAGGCTCAAACCCACGAGCTGTGAGATCATGATCTGAGCCCCCCAGGCGCGCCTGAACACGTGATATTTAATGGGTAATCTGTGTATATATATCATGTTGAATTAAACTACAAAATAACATGTGTCAAGTACATTAATAAGCATGGATTCTGCCAGGAGATTACAGAGTCTGCTCTTTTCTTGCCTGCCATTTGTTTGGACACGATAAGAAGGTGCTTTTGATACCAAGGAGGAAATAAATCTCCAACAGGAAGTAAAGAAGAGACCATTTATCTCCAAGATCCTATCTATGTCATAGGAGACTACTTCCAAAAAGTACCAAACTTTCTGTTAACAGTATCAGTAAAATGAATCTAGAACATCTGCATAATCAGCGGCAAACTTCTGGTTGCACACTTGCATTGGCTAGTGTTTCAAAGGAATAATCATTGGTGACGGGTGGGTCTTGAGATTGCCCACGCTTAAAAACACAGGCTTATCTGTCTCGAATATGAAATGGTTCACCTCTGTGTCCACAACTGGGTGATACGGGGCCCTTGAGCATATCTGTGATTATACAGAAAAGTTTATGTACAAAAACTAGGACAAACTACCCTCCAACTTTATCATTAGAACTCCTTAAAATATGGCATAAAAACCCACAACCACAAAAGGTTATGTGTTAAGGGAAATTCCAATCGATGGCCCTAGTAACAACCTGGATATACCCCGGAGAGGATTTTCACCAACATCCGGTTTTCACATTTGTATTGGCAAGAGAGTGTTGGCAGATTCAGGTTGAGCAGGGAAGAGTGTGCTAGACAATGACCATAGTGCCAGACACTACCCATGCCCGAACCCCAGGAGTGTCACATGAGTGTTATGAAGGTGATCTATGCTCCCACGATTTAGAAATAGAAACCAAAAACCAGAGAGTTCAGTAACATGTCCGTTATTACCCAAAGAGTACATTAAAAACTTTATGTCAACAACTGATGTTTAAGAAATGTTGATTAACAGCTGAAACTTATTCTTTTTCTGTTTCCTTTCAGGTTATAAATCATCCCTCGTGCCAGAGGACACGAAATGACAGTGGGATAGGAAGAAAGCATACCTTTTGTTCTTGATGGTCGTAAGAACCACGTCCTTCCTCTTATTGTGAATTGCAACATGCAAAAAGGAGGCCTGCTGCTTGTTTAGGACGATGTCAGCATCATAACTCAAAAGAAGTGCGACGGCTTTGGCATGGCCTTCCCTTGCAGCCAAGTGCAGTGCAGTGTTCTTTCAGAGAGAACAGGACACAGAAAATCCAGTGACAATGGCTAGTCATCCTTTGGCTATCATACTGCTTTCATCTTTGAACTGCTTAAAATAAATTATTGACAAACCCAACTATTTAATACCAAAATACGTAAAATTTAAAACCAATGGTCAGAGTCAAGCATCAAATAAGGAGTTTCTAGTTCACACACGGGGTGTGTGTGTGTGTGTGTGTGTGTGTGTGCGTGTGTGTGTGTGCATGCGCACAAGCAATTCCAAGTGGTTTGTTTTGTTTTTATATTGGGATGATTCCGCAAGGACAAATGACAGACTTTCAGAGTAAAGATGTTGGAGTGAACACCGAATACTTCTAAGAGGTTTCTTGTCTTAGTAGAGCAATGATTTCCAGATGTTGGCTTTTTGTAGTCTGGTCAAGTTTTTTAAAAATCAGGAATTGCTCTAAGGTTGCCAATCTTTAATTTGACACATAAAGACATCTTAAAAAGCAATAACAACCTTCTACCTCTATCATTTCATGAAAGAATGTGAATTTTAATACTCTCCATAAAGAGGAAGTATATTACAGCAGAATAAAGGATAGTCTTCCAAATCAAATACACTTAGCTATATTAAAACATACCCCGGACCTCTTCATTTTTCTCAGTTCACCAGGGAGTACTGAAAATTTTTTCATCAATCTATGTGGGCCTGTGGACTCTCTGCGAGACTCAAGAGGTGTCCTCAACATGCACCCACCTGTTGGCATTCTCCTTATTCCGTTCCCCTCTTACTCATTCCTCACTTAGCGTCTGCAGAGTAAGAACCCAATAAAAGACTATGAATGCAGCAAGGAAGGAAATAAAATGGCTGGAAAGGACGTTTTCATGCAATTTTGGCAGTTTCTTCAATGCCAAGACTTTGGGTAGGTATGGAGAACACAGTACATACCCCTTCTTCATCTAGCTGATCTGTGCACTTCATATTAGTGTCAAGAATGACCTTCATGGTCTGAGTGTACCCGCCCAAGGAAGCATGATGCAAAGCAGTCCAGCCACTGTGGTCACTGTTAAGAGTTAAGAAAGGACTGTTCATTCACTTCTCAGATGAATCCTGGGAAGGAATGCCACCCATTTGAAAGGTGAGTCTGATGAGTACAAAAAATAAATGCATATCTGAGTTCTAGCAACTAAATATGTATTACATATTTCTAAAAATGAGCTAATTTCAAGACTAATGGTCTTAAGTAATCTTCCAATAATGTGATTCACACATATTTTTTAATTTAGTAGATTAACATAAAAGTATATAAACACATCAAACATCTGTGGGTGGGTAAAACTTGAAAAAACACATTTTTCAAGACTATAATGTACTTATACACACTATTTTAAATCTTGTTTTATTCTTTCGTTGAATATTGTATCAAAACTTTTCCATGATGGTGTTTATTAGTCTTCGTGGCCACTAATTGCTGATGCTGCTAATAGTATTTTACAATACATGGCCTTAAGATGCTTAGCTTAATGCTACTTCTGTTTCTAAGACTTCAGGACTGAAAAGATCATTCCTCCAGTGCTCTCAAAGACGCTTATTAATCCCTTTAGAAAACATCCTTTCTCTCACAGAAATTCAAGATGTAAACACAATGAAGCCTTGTCATCCTTCCAAATTACAGATGGAAAAAAAAAAAAAAGTATGAGATCCTGACACAACTTAATTTCAGCGCTAGTGAGCACCTATTTTAGGTTGCAAGGGCCACCTCGCCATTTCAATTGTGAGGCACTTAAGCAACAAGTGTCTGGCCTGGATCCATTTGGGGTCCCCCATGCATGTCCGCTGAAGGCAGAAAGGAACTGAGCAGAGCATTCACTTCTCAGCTGCAGCCCTACTTTGCAGGACTGGTGCTCTGGTACAGAAGTGTGTTTTTGAACATTAGCCTAATGAGCTCTTTGTTTCCACATTGGTAAAATTAAAAGATAGCTCACCACACTTCTATAAAACTTGGCTTTTTACAAAGATGTCATTTAATTACACTATCTTCTAATTATGTTTAATTATTTTTAATTTGTTTTTGCTCCTTGTGTTAGAGTTAAGTATAACGAAATTCAGGAATTCTTCATGTTTCGTGTTGTAGCATAAAGAGAGATCTTCACGTCCATCGTTCATCAGACAGAATGAAAAAGTCTTTGAATTTGTATGGGGTGTGTGTGTACATGTATCTGCATAAAAGGATAGTAGCATGACAAAGCAAAATATGAAGAATTGTGTCTCAAGCTACTTTGCACCAAGCCACTTATTCTGTGAACTCAAATGAAGTCTTCAAATCTATAAACCTTGATGTCACTGTCAATTAGAAATAAAACGGATGTCCTGTTCAACATATGAAAAGTCATGTAGGTTCTGAGAATTAAATAAGATGGACAAAAGCACTTAGTGAGAAAGTTAGATATCATAATTCAGAATAAAATAGAAAAACAGCCAAAAAATGGTTAATTAAAAATACATAAATATTCTGGTCACATATCCTTACCTGAGAAATAATGCACCTTTTTTCAGAAGAAGTCGAACTACCTTATCATGCCCATTTTTTGCAGCCAGGTGCAAAGGCGTCATTCCATGGAGGTCACCTTCATTCAAAAGCCTCGTGTCATTCATATCTTGCAGAAGCCTCTGACAGGTGTTGATACGCCCGTAACTTGAAAAAATTAGGTTTCATATTTTCAAAGCAAATATTAAACAGAAAGAAGGCACGCTCACAGGGTCAAGGTAAATGGACCCTTACCTGGCTGCAAAATGTAAGGGTGATTTCTTATCTTTGCTTTTGGAATGAATGGACACATTAAAGTCAAGGAGGTTATCTACAGAGAGAGGAATCCCGTGTCTACATGCATAATGTAGAGGAGTACACCCGTCATCATCTTCATCCATTACCAGCTTTTTAATATGTTGCATCTATGGAAAAAATTAATATTCTAAATATAACTGTTCTCAAGCTCATGTAGTGTTTTTCAAACTATCCTGTAGGACAGAATTTTCCAATGGTCAATATGTACACCTTGAGGGCAAAAATATAAATAACTCAAAGGTACTAGAGTAAAATTAATTTGGATGATGGTGCATGCTCTGTCTCCCTGAAACGTAGACTTCCATATTAAAGGTTATGCAAAGTCCTAAGAATAAGATGTGTACTTAACTTATTCAATCCAGCATTGCTACAGGCCACCCTCTTCAGCCCTCCTTTCACTTTTTTGTCCCAAATAACACTTAAGAACTTAATGCTAATGTGTCCCATTAGACAGAAGGAAGGAGATGTTAAAAATTAGGTTTACTTTATTTTTATATGAATATTAAATTAAAAAATGAATGGAAAATGAGCACTTAGTCCAATCAATAAACATTTTTACTTTTAAACATGCAACTACACGGATTTTTATTCTTAAAGACTTTGACAATGTTAAAAATCTATTATAAAAATATGGAGAACTTCAGATACACCTAATAGTCACTTGATAAGTATTAGCTGGTGAATATAAATACAGAGATAATGTTTCAACCTGTCAAGTGAAATATGTTGAATAGTTTGTTTTTTTTAATGCTTATTCATTTATTTTGAGAGAGAGAGAGTGCATGCAAGCATGAGCGGGGAAAGGACAGAGAGAGAGAGAGAGAGAGAGAGAGAGAGAGAGAGAGAGAGAGAGAGAGAGAGGCGGGTGGTGGGGAGAGGGAGGGAGAGAGGGAGAGAAGAATCCTAAGCAGGCTTCGCACTGTCAGTGCAGAGCCCCAGGCAGGGCTGGATTCCAAAAACCGTGAGATCATCATCTGAACCAAAGTCAAGAGTCAGACGCTTAACTGACTGAGCCACCGAAGCACCCCAAATAGTTTTTCTTAATTGATGAGTAAGTATTATGAATTCACTCCCATACTTGGCTTTTCCACTGATATGTAATTTGTAATAGTTAAAATACTGATGGAAAGCTAAATTATAGATGGGGATATAGAGAGGGCACCTGGGTGGCTCAGTCAGTTAAGTGTTCAAATCTTGACTTTGGCCCAGGGCGTGATCTCACGGTTTGTGGGTTAGAGCCCCACATCTGGACTCCATGCTGACGATGAAGAGCCTGCTTGGGATCCTCTCTCTCTTCCTCTCTCTTGCCCCTTCCATGCATGCTCTCTCTCTCAAAATAAATAATAAACTTAAGAAAAAATAGATGGGACATATAGGAAACCTCTCTAACTTGAAAAATTCAACCCCAATGAAATTTATTATCATAATCATCACCATCATGTTGTAAATATTAAAATATGGAATTTTTACTTTAAAATAATTTTTAAATTCCAAAATGAGACTTCATAATAATAAAAACCATAAGAAAAATCATTTTACCTAACTCAGTTTATGGACATCCACATATATATCTTTTACCTGAACCCAACTTGCTTTATGTAAATCCACATATATATCCATTACCTGCATAAACTCAGGTCGCAGATTTTTTAATCCATGAGGTTGCTGTACAGTCAAATGCAAAAAATTACGTCCAAGATGATCTTTTACGTCTACATGGGCACCTATAAAAACATAATATAAATATAACTTCTACTCATTTATTTAAAGTATGACCTATGGTTGATTTTCAGTTTAAGAAAATCAAAGATTTTTTACTTAAAACTTTGTCAACCATTAGCTTACAGGAAACTTTATTTATAAAAGAAAACTGTATTTAAAATGGATTTACCTTACTGCGTATGTGTGTATGTGTGTGGGGGGGTAGAGAATCTATGATTTGTTGCATTAATTAATGTAGGAGATCTCACCTTTTTAAAGCATAAAATATAAAGATGGAGAGATTAGATATCAAGAAAAAAAGGGACAGTAGTTATCTTCTTTGTTATCTTTACATCAGGTAGTACCTACAATGGAGACAGTTGCAGTACCTACATCACAGGATTAATCATTGAGAGAATGTAGATAAAATGTTCAGCAGCATGCACACAACATAAAACTTGTTTTATAAATGTCATCTATTATTGTTCGAAATTATCTTTTTAAGGATCACTCCCTTACTGAACTTACAATTTTTCTAGACAGGGCAAGTGTTCTATTTATCTCTGTATTCACAGCACCTGGCCCAATGCCTGGCACATGATAAGTGGTTAATAAATGTTTAATATCAAATTAAGTAGTAGTTGTAAAGCTTGGCCTGGTCCCTCATGGTACCTTTAGACAGTAGCAAATTTACAATATTCCAAGATGCAGAAGCAGTTGCTAATATAAGTGGAGAACGTCCTTCCGAATCAGTGCTATTGATATCTGCTCCCTAAAATAAAGAGTTTATGAACAAATTAGCTTACAAACTGCAATCTGTAAATAATGTTAATTCATTGAAATAAAGTGTCCATATATGGCTAGCATTCAAATGTATAACTATATAACTACTTGAAATCTCCCTAGAATTCATATGTTGTAGCATCAGAAATCAAGGCATTCTTTTGTAATTTCAACAAATTATCCTCACGTGTTAACCTTTTGACTGACATCTGGTGACAGATCAATGTTATTACCGAAATCATAAAACTAAAATCCTCTGACCTATACCAATAGTTTAGTTCTCAATGTAAGAAAACATTTTTAAATATCCATGATAGGGGCGCCTGGATGGGTCAGTCAGTTAAGTGTCTGACTTTGGCTCAGGTAACCATCTCACGGTTGGTGGGTTCCAAGCCCCACATCCAACTCTGTACTGACAGCTGGGAGCCTAGAGCCTGCTTGGGATTCTGTGTCTCCTTCTCTCTCTGGCCCTCCCTCACTCACACTCTCTCAAAAAGAAACATTAAAAAATTTTTTTTGAATATCCATGATAAAAAAATCATCCATATTTATTGCATATAGGATTTTTAAAACATTCACAAGAAATAGTTCACTTAAAAAAATCTACTTCATCTAAAATAGATGAACTTAAATAACTGAAGTAATTCAGATCCTAAAGTAAAATTTTAGTCAAATATCTGATAAAATGTATACTTAAAAATCATATCGTACAGATAGATTTTAAATTAATAAGTCAATATTTAACATTATGTGTTACGGTTATAATATTTTGCAGGACCAGAAACAAAAGCTTAAAAAAAATTCATGGGAAGAATTCTGTCTCTTGGACAGGGATAAAATAGCTTAAACTCCGACTCTGGATATTTCCCTGTTCTTTGGGGACCAATAAATACAGATGATGACCCCCTCTGAAAGCCTGATATTGGTTAGTGAGCTCCTGCCACAGTTCTCTTGCCAGGCAAAGACACAGCTGTGTTCGCAGAAAACCACGCATGACAAAACTATGGCATATAATGAATCTTTCCAGGATTCCTCTATGTAAATATCACAATTTCAATAGTTGCTATTGACAACAAATGCCTGAGGAACATGACAAATGGAACTACATTCATTGCTGATATGGTGGGGCTTAAATACATACATCATATAGTCATCTGTGTAAATGACTTGTTAAAATTTAACTCGAAAGTCAACTGAGTACACCTCTTAGAATGAAAAAGATTGTGTGCTTTCAGTTGTAACAAACTCTGGACAGTATTTTTCTCCGTTTCCATCGTTGGAAAGACGGTGCTGAGGCAGCCGGGGTGGAAGCTTACGGAGAATGTGGAAGGTGACGTGTACTGCCTGTCCTGTGTCCCTCTCCAAGCTGCTTGTGCATGAAGAGTCAGCAGAGCTGTGAAGCCTAACACTCCTCAAGGACTGCTTCACAGAACTGTCCTTGCTATGTACCCACCAACTCCCAACACTAAAAACACGGGTACAGTTTCTGCCCAACTTGGTGGTAATGAAGTCCGGCCATTATGGATTCGTATACAACATACTCTATTTGTAAATGTGTCAGTCATCTTTTTGTAAACTTTTTTTGCTGATAAGTAACAAAATTTGGCTTACTTTTGAAAATCCATTATGTAATTATATGATTTTCTAACTGTAAATAGTAATAAAACAAAAAACTGTCTATAGAATAGTTACCACTGAAATTAAGTAGTCTGCCAGTTCATGGTGATCAAATAATGAGGCTCTGCAAAAAGAGAATGATAAGCATATTAAAGTACTACTGATATAAATATAAAATAAAGCTATACTATACTCAAAAAGTTTATTTACATTATCACTTAACAACATAATAAAATGCTAGAAAATCAATAGCCTTTCAAAATTTATAATTGATTGTGATTTAGGGTAATATTTTCAAAGTAATAGTAATCGAGAAAGTTCAAACACATCACAATATTTTCTTCCTCATCTTTTAGTAAAGTGGTTATGTCCTCATCAAATCATCTTGAACATGTGAAGTGAGTAGTAACATCTGTCCTAAGAGCTTAAAGTAAACGACAAAAGAACAGGCTGCTATCACTGTGATCATGGGGGAAAAAACAGTTGCATGCAAGGTGCACCTACAATTCACCTGCAATATTCAAAATGCCCTCTCTTCACCAAAGTTAACAAAGCATTAGCTTTCCTAAGGTTTTATGAAGCCAAAAACAAATTATGGGGAGAGTTGAAGTCATTGTGGCATTATGTCATAGCCAGTCACAAAATGACATTTATAAAGCAAACCAAAGTTTTCAATCTAAAGTAAAGTGCCTCCATAGCAAATGTTAATGCTAATAATTGAAAGCTTATGTTTCGTATGAAAATATAATTTCTTTGTCCCTATTTAAGATTATCTCATCTGTTCTTAGCCTCATATATAAATTTCAGAATCAGTTTGTCAGTTTTCACCCCAAATTCACAAGAGGTTGTTTTATATTTAAATTACATTCAACCTGTTTAGTAATTGAAGGGAAATGAATAATAACATTATGAGCCCCATATGATTTGTTCTTGTACCCCCCCCTCCCCCCAGTCTAGAGCTTTGCTACTCAAAGTGTGGGCTGCAGAACAGCAGCACTGGCACCACCTGGGAGTTCATTAAAAATGCACATTCTCAGTAGATGTTAGCATTGCGGCTTGGAGAGGTAAATGATTTGCCAAATGTTACATAGCCAGGTAGGGCTGGCACCCCATTCCCCTTACTCCAAAGCTTATTGTTTCAGCCAGAATAATGTACTGAGGTCTTTGCACTGTGGTAAAAAAAGAATTCTAGCCCAAAGAACAAACCTTCCTTTGAAGTTCAAGATAAACTCCAAATGTCACTGGCTATTAGAAGGATATTCCAGGATTCTAAATCAGTATTAGGTTAATTAGAATTGGGCTGAATTGGTCCAAGAAATCTACAGCCAATCCAAGGTGAGTATGTCCAACTAGAGTAGTCACCAGGCTAAAGACACTTATGGGTAAGGTGAATGGATTTTTTCCTTAAATAATTTCTTCTTATGCATACTTGTACATTAAAGCTGTGATCTAAATGCACACATTTTCACTATATCCAGATCATTGGGGTTCTAAATTGGATATAACCTGGAAATAGTTACAGAGTTTTAAAAAGTTCCTAAGACCATCGTGAAGAATCTGATGTAATCTGGGATATGAACTGGCAGGAGGACTTTATAAACTACCCCCATGATTCTAAGGGGCAGCAATTTGAGACTCTCCAGTGTGGACGTCAATCTATCTTTTGTTTTTGTTCTGATCAGCCATTTCATATCACCAGTCTTTTATTCCAAATGCCAATTTGTTTTTAATAATCTGTCATCTTAATCTACTTATTTTCACATAGTTGATTATTCCTTCCTTTAAATTTCTGAACATCTTAAATAGCCTTATTTTCAAATTATTTTCAGCTTGCTCTATTATTTCTATTTCCTTGGAAGCAAATTACCCTTTTGTTGATCTTGCTGTCCTCTATAAATTTTCCTCATTGCTATGAAATTTTACTTTGCAAACACATCCTAAGTGGGAGGTTCTTTCCATTCGCACATAGCTCATTGTGGCTGGTGCTCTTACTAGCGTGGACATTCATATCCACCTCCCTAGTTGAGAACTAGATCTTCCATTGGTAGCCAGAGTTTCTTTGTCCCTGAGGGATAGTGTAGATTTCCTGGTCCAGTTACCTATTGGGAATACTCAGCTCTTTCCTGCCATTCAGGGCTTCTGCATACTCACAGTGTGTGCGTGAGAGAGAGAGAGAGAGAGAGAGAGAGAGAGAAGACTCATCTTGCCTACCTCTTTCACTCACACAGGAAGCATTTAATCCTTGTCTTCCAAAAGGAATTGAACTCAGTCCACACTGCCTGTTTCCCATCCTACCATCTAGTAAGCCTACAGTTTCAGATGCTTTTTTTTTTCTGATGTGTATTTCTGTTAAGCCTCAAAAAAAAAAACAAAAAACAAAAAAACAAAAAAACCCCACACACATTTATCTTGTTTGGTGCTTGGTGACCATTTCCTAAAACTGGATGCTTTGAAAACATTTGTAATTGTGAGGGTGAGTGGAAAGGGTAATGGGGTGTGAAAAGTGGAACACCCCTATGTATCTGCTCCATTATCTCTAATAAACATGAGAAGACACATATGACGAGTGAAACAGATTAGAAAAAGGCTTGGAAAGGACATGTCTGTTGACCTCCTGTGCATACAGAGAATTCATCTTGAGCCTATTCCGCTGGCCTGAGAAATGATCCAGAACATGCCACTGGAAATTTTATTTTATGAAAATCTATTTAACGCTCTAATTTTAGAGGAACACAGAGATTCCAGCTGAAACACAGAATCTTTATGTTATTTTCTTCTGAACTATAGAATCTGTTACTATAAGCACTAACTTTTTCTGGCAGCGTACAATTTAATACATGAAGACTGAAAATGTGTACACACAATGATAGGTAGGAAACTTGCCTGTGAAGGAGTGTCTCCTGATTTCCATCCACTGCATTGACGATATCACTGCTACCAGAATAGGAAGATATCATCAATTTAACAATCTCAGTGGCTCCCTGGGTGGCAGCAAAGTGAAGGGGTGTGCACTTCCCATTCTGCAAAGAGGTTTAATACCAGAACCAATATTTAAGTCCAAATTTAAGGATATAACCTAAATTCAGCTCTGGGTTTTTTCTTCCCAAGTCAACAAAATCAAGCATCGATATAAGAATCATGGCTAGCAATTTTGTTTCCATGCAATCTGATAGCTCTTAACATCTCAGTATCTCTACCGTCATTATCAGTATCATTACCTGTACTGTATTTGCATTTGCAATTGTTTTGGGTAGCTCTTAAAATTCTTTGGCTAGGCTTAAATTTGGGATATTTTCTTGTTCTGCTTCTACATGAGCAGCAAAAAATAATACCTACTTCAATCTAAATTAAATGTAAAGGAGTTATAAAGCATTTTGGAATCTAATTTATGCCAATTCTAAATAAAAGTAGCATGTAGAATATGAACAATTACTTCCATCAGATCCAACTGTGCGCCATTGTCCAAGCACATTTTAATCATTTCCAAGTCACCACTTTGAACCGCCATGTGGAGGGGACTAGCTTTTGCATTATTCACAAAGTTAATATGAGACTCTCTGCTATATCCATGTTCCTCACCTTTAGAAGAAAACAATTCAAGACAACAATTATTATAAATAAATAAGAGGAATTTTAGGGAAAAAAGGACATTTAGATTTATATAGAAGCAGGTGTATAAACTCTATTAAATATTTTTCAAATTAATAGTATCCACCAGAATAGGATTCTTTACAATATATAATGTACGAAAGCCTCTACTCACCAAACTTTAATATTATTTCCATGCATTTTTTGGCACCTGAGAATGCAGCCTGATGAATAGGGAAACATCCCCATTTATTTGCCTTACATGGCTTAGCTCCTTTATTTAACTGGAGTCAAAGAAAAAAGTCAAAGGACACAAGTTAAACCTCAAATCACAAGGACAGACAAGAATTAAATGCCTCTCCCAGACAATTTCATTATTCTCGGCAACACTACATAGAAAAGCTTCATAGACTATGAAATTTAGGCACGAAAGTAATTTTGGAAGTAGGCTAGGATAATGAACTAGAGACATTTTATATTTCCAAAGATGAAGTAACAATGTGGACATAAACATAATCCTTACACTCCAAACTAAAGTCAACACATTTTTCAACGGAATTAATGAAATGTTTAAAACATTACCATGACTTCTATATCCATGCTCAATTCTTTATGTTAATAACGTGATAATATTTCCCAGATTCTTTCCTCTCACTTATGTAAAATTTATAAGTGGTAAGACCAGCACTCTTGTTAAACTATGAAAATCAAGTATTTTCATTAATGGAAATACTCTGCTAAAAGGACAATAGAAGAACCGAATCTAATGTTATCTTGATCTGAGTCCATCATTTTCAACTATCATTTTTTAATACATCAATGAACTTCAGTTTTAAGTGCCTTTTATTTTCACAAAAGTAAAGAATTTGAAAAAGCAGAATAGTGTGAAGAGGCTAATATTACCTGGAAACTCACCTTTGAGGGACAGTGTTGGTTTACGTTGTAGGAGACATTTGTCTTATTTCTTTGCAAAAGTAATTACGTGTATACTGTGTAATCACACTGCTTAAAAAGATTTTCTTAATGACATTCTTTAAAACTATGATTTTATTAAGTACATATTCCATTTTTGGATACACAAAAGTTTATACAATAAAATCTCTATTACTAAACTTTTTTTCTCAGTTTTCTCCAATATATATCTATAGATAGATCGATAGATATACATAGATATGTATCTATATCGATATGTATATATGTATGTAACACTGGCATTAAAATCAGTAATAGCTTTAATTATATCCTTGGAATGTATTCCAAGAATTGGAATTGGTAAATCAAAAATATTCATACTCACAGTGAATGAAATTCTCTGATTCATTAAAATTTCTCTAACCCTGAACATCAATAAGGTTGTTTCGTCCTTCCAATTTAGGAGACGAAAAAATGATCTCATTGTTTTAATGGGTTTCTTTTTCATTATTAGAGAAATTAAACTTCATGTGTCCCTTGCCAATATTCTGTAGAGCACTCTCTTTTCCTCACAAATTTGTAAGAATACCTTATAGACAAATGTTTATCCATTTAAAAATAAACAAATGGATGTAATTACACACTTGGTCTGGTTCAGCTCAACTGATGTGCTATCATCCGATACTGAACTATCTGTACGTTCCCTGGATAAGGCCAACATGGTACTATGTGTTACTCTTAACTATTTCAATCAATTTGCTAGTATTTTTAAAATTTTGCATCTATGTTTATTTACAGGTAAAACTGGTCTCTTTCTTTTGAGGAAAACTGTCAAATTTTGGAATTATTATTACTTTTGCTTCTTAAAATTAATCTGGAGGTTTTCGCTCTTCTCCAGTGATATAAAATAGTTACTTGGAAACTTTTCCCTGAAAGTTTGAAAGAACTTGTAAAAAGCTTATAAATTACAAAAGCAAACTACAAAAAACTACAAAAGCTTATAAACTACAAAAGCTTATAAATTAGTTGGCTCCAGAGCTTAATAATGCATTTTTAAAACTTTTTTATAGTTCTCTACAGGTCTTTAATTTTTAAATTAATTTCTAAATTTCAATTCCTTTCAGCTACTCATCCATTTTCAGGATAGGATTATGCACAGTGATCTTTTATCATCTTAAAATTCTCCATCATATCCAAATAAAGTCCTCTGTTATTTGCATTTTATCTTTTTCTGTTTTATTCAGACTTGCCAAAAACAGCTCTATTTTATCATCATTTTCAAAGAAACAACTCGACTTATCATATAATGATAATGATATAATGATAATGGCTTTTTCCCAAAAGCCATTAATTTTTGTTCTCAACTTTATTCCTTTATTACAGTTTTGTTTTATTTGGGGCTCTTTTTCTAAATTCTTGGCTTGAGTGTTAACTTATTTTTATTCTCTTTTTGGTCCAATCATGACATCTTATAGGAATATGTATTTTTTTTCTCCAAAACATCTAACACATTAGAACATATTTGTAAATTTAAATATTCAGAAAGCTATTCTAAAATTATTTTTATTCTGTTTTCCTACTCTCTGGGATAGTGAAGAAAAAAAATCAAGTGGTAAAAATATATAACCTGGCCTGAATAACATACAAGTGATTAAGGGATAGTTGAAAGAAAGCTATTTTCTGGAATTCTAATACCACACTCAGAAGGGACACGACGTAGTCAGTCATTTAGATGGGCATCTCCAGAGTTTCTGTGGATCACATCAGAAAATCTCACCAGGAAGAAAGGGCTGGCTCTTGTTTTAGGGCTGTGGTTAAGGACCTTGGTCATTATGCCATGCAGGGCTCCCTTTCTGAGAATCTTCTAGTCCTGCGAACATGAATGGCTTCTCTTGGTTTATATTTCATGAGCCCAACAGTAAGTTTGTAGTTGACTATGTTTCTCTCTCCCTAGACCATTCAGAAGCTCAGATCCACTTTTACTAGCACACAACCCACTATGCTTTGTATTTTGTAGTCTCGCCTGACCACCAGCTTCATATTCACTTCTGCTGTCCATACTTTCTTTTCACTTGTATTTTCCTTATTGTTTTCCTGTTAGCCTTCTGTAAGCGATTTCAGATGGACTTAAGATTTAAGGGGTGTGTATAACTACAAAAACATGAAGAACTTTTTTTCTGACATTTTCTGCATTTTATATTTTGCTAAGAAGAGAAGCTGAGAGCTGTTATAAATGCCGATAACTCATGCTATCCTAATGGAAAGAAAGAAGATGGGGACAGGGGTTAAAACACAAACCAAGATTTGCAGTGCTTCACTATTATCTTTGGCGCATGCGATTATCACAGCTGTGTTTCCATTTTCTCCTTCCAAATTAATATTAGTGTTGTTGTGCTCAGTCAAGACCTACACAAAAGAGGGGAATAACGGTCAGAAAGTTAGCTTTCAAGTTTCCAAACACGGTACTTGTCTTCCATTAGATTATAAGCACCTGCATGCTAGGGACCATGTCCTTATTCATCTTTTTTTCATCTTTCTCCCACAGAATCTGGCACAACATAGTTGGTACTACATAAGTTTCTCAAAAAGATGAAATAATGGTGATTTCTATATCACATCGATTTAGGCAATATGGAGTTGTGAAACTGGAAATAGAATATGAATTATGGATGCTAGTAAACGTAGCTCACTTAATACTTTTCACTTGTATTAAATGAACTATGTTGACTAATATCTTCAAGAAAATAAATCTGTGGAACCATCTGGAATATGTGAGTGTGGAGCGGAAAGGGAAGGGAAGAAGAAGAGGGAGAGTGAAAGCGAGGCAGGGAGGGAGAGGAAAGGCCGCTTTCTCCTCTCTAGCCATTTTTCTTGTACCTCTGTTCCAAGTATTGTGGGAAATGTCAATTAAAACTCCATTCTCTTCAGCATAGAAAAGAGAGTTCACATAATGCTGGTATGGGTTAACTCAATTCATTCAAACTTAGTCTGGAACAGAAATTTATTGTAGGATGTAATAAATTAGCATTCCTGATAAAATGGTTATGCAATTTTTCTGATGGAACTTAACGACCTGTTGCCCCCTCACCTGGCTGACTTCTAGCTGATTATTGGCCAAGAATCTATAGATCTTTAACCAGTCTTCATTTTATATTAAATTTAACAATAATTATCTCATATAAACGTCTCTCCCAAGACAGAAATCTTTGAGTTGGCCTCCTAGAGGTCTTTTCTCTCATGGTGAGACTATAATAAAACTATAATATGTGCTTACAACTAAATTGCTTAAGAAGAATTTATTAAATAAGCTGTTTGCTAGAAACCTTGACTTAAAAAAAAAAAAATCACACAGAACTCCTTGTTAATAGAACGTGTCCTGATAGATCAGCAAATGAATTAGGCTTCCTAATTAACTCTGCTCATAAACCAAAATTAAATTGAGATTTTAGTACATAAGAACACGTAGAAAATTACTGACAGATGAAAGAAAATGAGAGCACAAGTTCAGTGTGAACCTCAGGCACTTTCACATTCTGTTCTCAACAAACACTAGATTCTCATGCAAAGTAACCTACCAAGTCTATAAGATTTTTCTCTTTGCCCTCTTAGAATCAGAGACCATAGATTTATGGCACTTATTAGGGTGTTATTGCTTACTACCATAAGCACAGTTTTTCATAAAGCTGTGTAAAATTCTATGTGGCAGAGGTCCCAGAGAGAGCAACTAAACTGTGCCCACTTCAGATTCACTCAAGACCAGGCAAGTCTGGAGGTTTGCAGGTGAGGCCTCCAGAGGTCCCTTTGATAAAAATCCAGGAAGCCTCATGGGAGGCTGAAACCACTGGATACTTAAGGGTTGAGCCCTAAGGACAAAGGCCAGACTACCTGCTAACCCCCAGGCCAACGCGTCCCACGGAACACTAAACACACCACTGGTGTCTGCACAAGAACCCGAGGTGACATGTGAATAACAACTTTTTACTTTACAACCATCTAGGCAGTGGTGGAAGGCCTGGGGGAAGGCTAGCCAAGGAGACAATGGAGAAGCATTCTACATTACGGCTGGTGGGGTACAAGCCGGACCCAGGGGCGCAACTGGGAAGGGTAACCCCAGAGGCTTGTTTGTAAGCACATAAACACACCAAAATTCCTCCTCCTTCCATTCTCTTCATCTCTGGTTCAGTAAAGGGGTTTGGAGACACTTTTTGATGAAGTTATTATGACTGGTAAGACCAAGCAAAGGAGAGACCACTAATTTCAATTCTCTTATAACCCAGCTTTTTTTCTTGTTCTTGTGTCACCAGGAAATTCTGTTATATACACCATCTAGTTTATAAATCAGTTATGGGCTTATTTCTAAACTCTATTTTGTATTTCTATGTGATACCTTTCTGTATCTGAAGATTTCTGATATCTAATTAACAGCCTTTCAACTGTTACCTGCCTTTGAATTCCCAAATCAAACTTTCACAGTCAAGATTAACTGAGTACTTGGGCACTTGCTTCTGAAAAGAGCCTTCAGAGGAAGCACAAGAGTTCCTTGAGGAAACATGTGGCCTCTCTGGGTGGGGAGGGGAATCCCCACAGTCACTAGTTTCCAATGCAAATGGTAGAGAAGGAGCATTTGGCTCAAAAATAATGCAGACAATTAAAAAACAGTTTACTGCCAAAGGCCTTTTCAATAACCTCTTCAAGGGGCTGTCCTGACCCATCTTCTTAGGTGCTGATACCTAAGTTCCTCCATTCTCCTTCGGGCAAAATGCCCATTTACTCATTCATTCACTTATTCAAGAGCCATCCTTTACCAGGTGAGAACTGGAGAGATTTATATTAGTTGCACACAGTCCCTCCTTCAAGGATAACCAGCCAAAGCAAGAGAAAACCAAATGAACATTTGATTACAACATCATGTGTTAAGTATTATGGTAGAGCTATATACAAGTTATAGTGGGAAAGCAGAACGCAGGCTCCCCTCACACCCTCTATGCTTGGCCTCAAGAACCCAAGGACCCAAGAGGCTGAGAGGAAGGTGTTTGGGTTAAAAGGGGCATGGAGCTCAAGAACACCCCTAGGATTTCTTTGGTAATTTATCAACAAGGTAGGTTTTCGTGTGGTATGATGGACCAGAAATTTTTCCCTCAAAAGTTGAAATGCTAATCCTCAATGTGATGGTACTGGGAGGTGGGGCCTTCAGAAGGTGATTAAGAATGGCATTAGTGCCCATATAAAAGAAACCCCAGAAAACTCTCTTAACCCCTTTCACTTTGCAAGGACACTAAGATAACAGCCATCTGTGAATCAGGAAGTGATCCCTCACCAGACACCGAAACTGCTAGTGCCCTGACCTTGGACTTCTCAGCCTCCAGAACCGTGAGAAATGAATGTTTGTTATTTAAGGCCCACAGCCAATGGTATTTTGTTACAGCAACTTGAACTGGCTAAGATATGTGGCTTAGCACAAAATCCAAGTCATTTTGTGCAGTATAATTTCCTTAGGAAAACTTACTCTCGGTTCCAAATTGCCTCCTTTAGAAATGGATATCTGGTGGCTAACAGACACAAGAAAAGATGCTCAGCGTCACTCATCGTCAGAGAAATACAAATCAAAGCCACACTGAGATACCACCTCACACCTGTCAGAGTGGCTAAAATGAACAAATCAGGAAACTACAGATGCCGGCGAGGATGTGGAGAAACGGGAACCCTCTTGCACTGTTGGTGGGAATGCAAACTGGGGCAGCCACTCTGGAAAACACAGTGGGGGTTCCTCCAAAAATTAAAAATAGATCTACCCTAAGACCCAGCAATAGCACTACTAGGAATTTACCCAAGGGATACAGAAGTGCTGATGCACAGGGGCACACATACCCCAATGTTTATAGCAGTGCTTTCAACAATAGCCAAATTATGGAAAGAGCCTAAATGTCCATCGACTGATGAATGGATAAAGAAGATGTGGTTTGCATATACAATGGAATACTACTTGGCAATGAGAAAGAATGAAATCATGCCATTTGCAGCAATGTGGGTGGAACTGGAAGGTATTCTACGGAGTGAAATAAGTCAGAGAAGGACAGATATCATATGTTTTTACTCATATGTGGATCTTGAGAAACTTAACAGAAGACCATGGGGGAAGGGAAGGGGAACAGAGAGGGAGGGAGGCAAACCATAAGAGACTCTTAAATACAGAGAACTGAGGGTGGATGGGGGTGGGGGGCGGGGGAGAGGGGAAAGTGGGTGATAGGCATTGGGGAGGCCACTTGGGATGAGCACTGGGTGTTGCATGTAAGCCAATTTGACAATAAACTATATTAAAAAAATAGAAATGGATATCTGGAACATATTCCATTTGTAAATTTCATTGCCCTTTAAGTAAGCATGTGTGTCTTCTAATGTGTCTATGAAACTCTGCGATGCAATTTAAAAGCCTTGGACTAAACCTTACCCTTTAGACATTCACCAGTATCTCCACTATTTGACAGAACTCACTCTGAAGGTTTGGAAAAAATAAATTCCCCGAAAGTATGGTTCTTCTTCTGCTAAGACATGCCAGACGCTAAGGCATGTCGTCCATCCTAACAAAAGTCGTAAATCACAATTATGTTTTCTGTGTTCACTGAAGCACTCATCACTGTCTTCCTTTTCATCATTAAATCAGGCAGGTAAAAAAAGTAAAGTATTAACTCACAAACATGGAAATGAGAACAAAATTACTAATTCTTGCTTCCAACCAGTTATGCAACATTAGGCAAATTATTTCATTCTATCTGTGCCTCAGTTCCTCAGCTATGAAATGGGGACAATAACAGTCTGACTACAATGTTCTGTTTCTTTTAATGATGATTAAAAAAATTAAAATATATGAATCTTTTTAGAAAATGCTGGCGCATAAAGGCAAGACTATCATCATTAATCATCATTGGCTGGTCAGAAGTAAAACCAACATTATTACCACTATTTCCATTCGCTCTGGTAAGGTTAGGTTGGCCACTCTGGCTCAGGCAGAGACCACAGGACGTGGGTCCTATCCCATGCTATGATGGGGAGATGGCACAAGCCTTACCTTCATCACCTCATTGTGTAAGCCCTGCACAGCGATGTGAAGAGGAGCCATCATGTTGCTGTTTCGGAGGTTTGGGTTGGCTCCTTTGCTAAGAAGAAACTTAACACTTTCAACCTGGTTTTTTTCTGTGGCCCAGTGCAGAGGGGTATTTCCATAATCATCCATCACATTCAGCACTAGAAAAAGACACCGAAGTAAGGATTAGATTTTGCTTGGACTATATCCAACACCTACTGATGCCTATTCACTTCAAAGCTCAGCGCCAAGTGCTACTAACACAGGCTTCACCTTCTGTATAATAAAATGAAGGGGTGGGCTCAGTCAGTTAAGCATCCAAGTCTTGATTTTGGCTCAGGTCATTATCTTGCAGTTCAGGAGTTTGAGCCCCGCATCGGGCACCATGCTGACAGTACAGGGCCTGCTTGGGATTCTGTCTCCCTCTCTCTCTGCCCCTCCCCTGCTCACTTGCTCTCTCTCAAAATAAACATTAAAAAATTGTTAATTAAAGTATTGCTTCAGTTCTTAAGACACATCTAATGGACACCTGAATATACAGCAGATATGCTGACGTATGGCATGGACTTTGTCAAATGAGTTAGATGTCTGTCTGCAGCATCCGTAAGAAATAGATTCTCCTACTGCTACAAGCTTTTATCTGTGGTATGAATTTGGGGATAGTTATACAATATTGAGCTCACCTAAAAGCAGAAACTATATGCCAGGAACTCTACTAAGTTCTATACAATCATTATTGCACCCAACCCTTTAAGGGCCCACAAGGAACCATGAACATTTTTCAGAAAGGTAAAGAAAAATGAGCCTTGGAGAGTTTCAAAACCTTGCCAACATTACATAGCTAGTACAGAGTTCTACAAACTGCCTTACCTCTTTGAACCTCAGTGTTAGTATATTCAAATTTGGTAAGAGGGAAGGAAGAAGAAAAGGAAGAGAGAGGGGAAGGGAGGAAAGAAAGGGGAAAGAAAAAATTTTAAATAGATATATTTCACAATGTTTGGGGGAAAAGAGTATCAAATCATGTCTTCGAAGATCTTAGTAGAGTTATTTGGCCCATAGCAATGGTTCAAAAAATGTTAATGAGAAAAAAAGACATATCACTAATAAACTAGAAGACTGGAATTAGGGCCTGTGCTCCCAATGCCATATGTGGTTCCCACTTATTTCTAGGATACAACATATTGTACTATTTACCCTGTGGGCTCAGCCTAAGAATATGCCCTTTCATACCACAATGTCTTACATCTGTTCTAAAATAGACTTGACTATATGCTTTTTAATTAGTGGCAAAATATTCTTATGTCTGAGGCGTGAGGAAAGTATTCAGTCACAAATATTATTTGAGGACCATCTGGAACCATGCTGCAGCCACATTTCACATTTTTTCTTTTTCTTTTTAAATGTTCATTTATTTATTTATGTATTTATTGAGAAAGAGACAGAGAGAGAGGGAGAAGGAATGCGGGGGATGGGGCAGAGAGAGAAAGAGAGAGAGAGAATCCCAAACAGGCTTCATGCCCAGTGCAGAGCTCAATGTGGGGCTTGATCCCACAACCACGGGATCATGACCTGAGCTGAAATCAAGAATTAGATGCTCAACCAACTGAGCCACCCAGGTGTCCACCCCTCATTTTGCTCCTTTTAGAATGTATCTTTCCATTCTTTTCACTCACCCAAGTACCTCATTCTCAGCAACACAAGTGTGCACGCACACACACACGCCCTCTCCCTCATACTCGTACACATTATTTGATCATTTTGATTGATCAGGACACTCAAGTATTTCATTCAGCCCCAACTTAAATAGGGGCTTAAAATTATAAATTCCCATTCATTAAATAACTTGAATTTGACTTTTATCTCCATCACTTTCCAGAAATCATTTTTACAAAGGTCACTGAGGCCTTTTAATATAAGGATTATTGGGATCTTACTTCTATTTGATCTCTGTGATACAGTATTTCTCATTACTCATCTAACCAAAAACTCTTCTCTTGGCTTGTGTACCATTAATATCTTATCCATCACATCTCACCATCCTCTTGTTGGTTTTTCTTCTGCCATCTGATCCTCGGTATTTGTGCTCTACCCTTAGCTACCTTTGCGGGCAATTTCATGGCCTCCTAAAGGATCTCCATGCGCTTCCACAGCCTCGTTGGCCCTGTGGGGGCAGCTCCCTTCCTTCTAGAGTTCTAGTCTACTAGAACACTAGCTATTAATCTACTAATCTACTGGACATTTTCAAGTAGCTGTCCTCTGGGCCTTTCAGACTCAGTATGACCAAACCAAATTCACTATTCCTCACATCTTACTCTGAGTTTTCTTCTGTTGTTTATTTTTTTTTAACATTTATTTTTGAGAGGGAGAGAAACAGAGAAAGAGACACAGTGCGAATGGGGGAGGAGCAGAGACAGAGGGAGACACAGAATCTGAAGCAGGCTCCAAGCCATCAGCACAGAGCCCAACACGGGGCTTGAACCTGTGAACTGCGAGATGACCTGAGCCGAAGTTGTATGCTCAAGAGACTGAGCCACCCAGGCGCCCCTGTTTTTTTTCATATGCCTTCTTTTCTGGATGGCTATACTATCAGCCTCATCTCCTAAATCAGGAATCTCAAAGTCAGTTCAACCACTTGCCACTTTCTCTTCACGTCAAATCTCTTATCAAGCACTGTCTGCTCTCCATGCAAAAGAGCTCTTGATTCTTTTTTTTCCCTATTCCAATCTCAAAACCCTGGTGCACTCTCACCTTTTCTTTGCTACTAAGATAGCTTTCTCATTGGGCTTCCACTTCCAATCTATCTTCTACAATATTGATAGAATCATCTTAAATAATGAAGGTCTTATCATAACATCTCACTGCTTAAATCTCTGTGGCATCCCCCTTCCTTGTTACAGTTGAGTTTCTCCAACAAGATGGTGTATGCACAAGGCTGAACTAGGGGACGATGTTCCATCTTCTTGGAGTCTCAATTTTATTTAATGATATGAAATTTAAGTGCAGAATGACCTCAATGGAAATAATAGAGAAGAATACATAAAAAGCATCTGAAGGAAATCTGTTCATGTTGTATAGCATCCCAGATATTTGTACCATCCTTTGCAGTATTTCAGTGGAAATATATATTCTTTTTTTGAGAGAGAGAAAGTGCACGTGAGCGGGAAAGAGGTGAGAGGGAGAGAGAGAGGGAGAGGGAGAGAGAGAATCTCAAGCAGGCTCCACATTCAGCATGGACCTCAGTGGAAACATTTGAGGAACACTGGCCCAAAGGGCAAACCACACTCCTGAGTAAGATATTCAGGTCCCTTATAATCTGGAACTAATATGCCCTTCAAAATTACTTCATACCACTCTTTCCAATGAATCTAACGGATGATGGACTTATGTAGCACTTATTATAACATTTCGTCACCTTCAAAAGAGGAGTCATTGATGATCATCCCCATCAGCTGCACTTGACCTTCTTCTGCAGCATGGTGCAGAGGGGATGCATTCACATCATCGTATTTGCTTAACTTCTTTCGTTTCTTCATCAAGTTGTTAAATCTACATGTACTTCCTTCAAAAACCACCTGGAAGCATACAAAAAATTGTTACCTCCAACAAGTATATATAAAACTCAATACAGATTAACTGTTAAACGGTTACTATCATCCAAAACTATTTATCATGCTTATGATAAAATATTTTTTAAAGAACACAAAATGCACACAGACATATAGAAGGTACAAGTAAATGCTTGAAAAGTTTTGAAGTAATTGTAAGGGACATGATCTAAGAAATACTAAGTATAGTGAAAATACAGAGAAGTTTTCTTTGTCAGGTGAAAATGTACTTAAATTAAAGCATGGGGGATTTGGGTTAGATAAAAAGATTTTCATGAATGCAAGGATCAAGTCATGTAACTTACGTGGTCAGTACCCTAAAACAACTGCCCACTCACTGCCCTGGGATTAAGTAATTCCTCCTCTTCTGACTACTGGAATCCTGCACCAGGCCAATTCAGGTCAGGTTCACCTCCTCATTGTTCTCTGCACACTGGAAATGCCAGAATTTCTGTACACTTACTTAGGACCAGATGTCAGGACACTGAGAAGTGACACAATTTGCCCAAAGGCATGCTAAATGGCAAAGTGAGAACTTGAACCGGAGACGCATGGAATATATATTTTGGCTGACTGGCGAATGTTGGAGAAACCAACATACAGTAGAAAGTAAAGCCGAGGTAAAAACCATCATCACAGAATGAACTCTGATACAGTAAATGCTTTAATCATAAGCCATAAGAACAGACTTTGTAGAGTAAGCTCAGTAAGCTTTTGGCACAGTTGATGTTGTCACTGCCCTATAAAAGTGTAACTCCAAGCACACGCTCACTTCCACTGATGTCAAGGGAGGAGTGTGAGCTTTTATGAATACCTGTTTTTAACACTCTTTTCTTCCTGTTTTTTAAATTCTTTATTATGATCGGACTGAGGATGATTTATCATAATCATAATTCTTCCTTGTAAAGTTTGTGGGGACAGTGTTGACATTCTGCTTTTGATTCTCACAAGATATGAAAAATTCCCAAACAGAACCTTTTCTAGAAAATCTCATGGCCTAAACAGACTAAGGTAACTAAAAACTAATCTTCAAAAATAATTTTATTTGATGTTATTAGTGTTACTCTAGCAAACAAAATTTTTTAAAAGCCTTCATGTGATAAACTTGTTTCTATTATCCTGCCTTGCATTATTTAAATTTTCATAAATACTTCAGATCAAAAAGTATATTCCATTTTTCTAAAAGTTAATTAATGGATCCTCTCTTACGATCTGTATTAGCTGACAATCTAGTTCCCTATTCAACTACTGGAGAATTCTTAGTATCGGTTTTATACAGAAAATTAAGAATTTTCAAAATAATTATACTCATTTATAAATTATACTTCAATTGACTGATAAGAGAATTATTCAAAGTTGCTTCTAGAATTCCCCCTTATATTTGAAAGTGAGTACTAGGTATGATCCATAAATATGAATGACATACCTTATTCTATTGCTAACATTTTTATATTGCTGACATAGGATGGTATTATTGATTACATACCAATTTGAAGACACTGGAAATTGCACTGAATTACGTATTTTGATATTTGCTTGCCAAAGCCAAATTGCAGATTTTGGCCCCAAAATAAGGCTGTAGCCAAACCCTGGCATGTCCCTGAACAGTGTACAAGTGTTCTACTGCAGAAGCTAACCTCTTCTAGCCCCACGCTGTGCTGTGTTCATGGGGGACTTAGCGAGAGTTAAACCAGGCTGTCTACCAGAGTGAAGCGTGCCCTTCTCTCTCTTCTTGTTTCCAATCCAATGCCCTCCTTAATTCTCCCTCCTCCTTGAGGCCTTCATGAGAAATACAAGATGCTATTCTCTAGCCTGGTCTTGCTTTGTCTCTCAAAAGTGCCCAATAACAGGCCACAGGACATATGGGGACATTACAGCACTGACAGTTGCTGGAATGTGTGTCATGGATTCCCTTTTCCTCCATTTTTAAAAAATTTCCGATACAGTAAATATTGGTGGCTCTAACCCCAAAACAAGCATTCTTTGGAATCTTCAATTTGAACTTTAAAGGGATTCTAAGACAAAAAAAAAAAAAAAAAAAAAAAAACAGTTTGAAAAACACTCGTTAGTTCTTTCCTCACACTGTCTGTACTGAATGTGTACCACACATTTGGATACTTATTTTCTGTGATACTTTCTACATGTAAATAAGTATGCCAGAAAGAGACAGTGAAGGAAGGAAATAAGACCCAGAGCTCTTACAGAGCAGCAGGTGGGGCCAAATGGACCATTATATGCTGCAGAATTTCCCCCAGACTACCTTTTTAAAAAGCAATGTGGAAAATTAATGGAACCTCATTCCATTGCTATGGTAATGTATGTACTAAAATTATTTCTCAATGGTCCTTTCAGCTTTGCAAATATGTGACCAAATAAGACATTTGTCTGATTTTTTTCTGAAGATATTTCTTAATATTTCATTACATGAACCAAAAGCAAAACATTTTATAATAGTCCTAGAAACCACTGTAGAATAAGTACTTCCTGACAATGCTGAAACCTTCTTCAAACAGATGATCCAGGTACTTGCTTTAATTGTCTTTAGCTATGACTAGTCACATTTGACACACATGAAATAAAATGAAGTGTTAAAGTACTTATTTTATTTTATTGAGAGAGAGAGAGAGAGAGCAGTGGAGAGGGGGAGAAAGAATCTTAAGCAGGGTCCACGCTCAGTGGAGCCCAACGTGGGGCTCAATCCCCTAACCCAGGGATCATGACGTGAGCTGAAACCAAGAGTCAGGTGCTCAATCAACTGAGCCACCCAGGTGTGCTGTACCTAATGCATTTTAAAACATAGTTAATACACATGGAGCATATTAGCATTCACTCATCAAATGTGAGGCTGAAATAAATAAAACAAAATCCCTTAAAATTTTGAACTTTGGGTTTTGCTCTGTTATCATGAAATAGTCCCAGAGAAATAAATCACTTTTCCAGGACAGTCCTTTAAATACATTGTATCACTTTTCAACTACTAAATTCTATGTAAGCTACACATAATTTTAGTGGATGAAGGATAGAATAGCATCCAACCATTTACAAATTTACAGATTCAGTTATAAATTTAAAATGAATTTCTTACAGAAATAAGCGAATTCTCAATGTCTCACCCAGCAAAGGCAGGGTTTGTCTAATTCCATTTGGAAGTATTTTAGCCACTGAATTTGATGTTCTTCCAGTGATAATAAAGGGATTACACTGCCCACCCCACGGTGCCAGAAAGAACAATTCACAGGTCTGCTCAGCGATGTGCAGTCAACACAAACCCAATTACACACTCTGAGAACAAGTACTAAGTTCAGATACTCACAAAGTACTGCTGAATTCACAATGACAAAAGAGCATCTAAGTACTTTATATAAGCTCATCAGATGTGCTCAACAGTCTGAATTCAGTACATGATATGTTAAGGCAGGCTTTGAAGAGACTGCTTAAAGAAAGTTCTGAAAGTAAGCCAAGGAGGTCATTTAGAGAAAATTATTATACATTCAATATAGTTTTTTATGGTCACAGAGTTACTTCAGATTCTCTTGATTTCTGAACTATATGACTAGCTATGGAACATGATGGACTAGATCACTTTTAAAGAAGTTAATTCTAAGCCCTTTAAAATAGAGATATCAAATACATTTGTTCTAGGTTGCCTCAGTGAAATACATACAAGCAGTAATGGAGTAAAAAAGAGGGAACCTAGGTGAAAGACTGTAGCAAATGAAGGGTCAAATGCTTATGTATTAATTCTCTTGAAAGAAAGTCATGAAGGGGCGCCTGGGTGGCTCAGTCGGTTAAGCGGCCGACTTCGGCTCAGGTCATGATCTCGTGGTCCGTGAGTTCGAGCCCCGCGTCGGGC
This sequence comes from Panthera pardus, assembly GCF_024362965.1. Lineage (NCBI taxonomy): Eukaryota > Metazoa > Chordata > Mammalia > Carnivora > Felidae > Panthera > Panthera pardus. The sequence continues at coordinate 21,814,281 of NW_026527002.1, forward strand.
TCTGTGCTGACAGCTCGGAGCCTGGAGCCTGTTTCGGATTCTGTGTCTCCCTCTCTCTGACCCTCCCCCGTTCATGCTCTGTCTCTCTCTGTCTCAAAAATAAATAAACGTTAAAAAAAATAAAAATAAAAAAATAAAAAAAAGAAAGAAAGTCATGAAAAAAAGCTAAAAGCATCAGATGGTTCTTTTCCCACATTTCTCATCTTGTAAAGTTTCTCCCATCCTTTGATTTTGTTAGTATTCCTGAAATAGTGGGTCTAGGCTGGAGAAAATATACACCATATCTTTTTAATAAGGAAATCCTTAGAGTAAGAACTCTCCACAGTATTATACGTACTTATTTGTAATTAGTCTCACCACTGACATTTCTACAGAATGATCTGGAATTATTGTACATAATAAAATACATAAATCCCTCAAACTACAAGCTCTATTGTGGCTTCTAAAAGTCTCAAATAACCTTAATGGCTCCACTTGACTTAGGCAATAAAACTAAAGACAGTTAAATAAAAACCATGAAGAAAATGAAGTTTGAGACTTTGTGCTGCAGAAAACCTCCGGTAAATATCTAAGACAAAACCACATTGGTAAGTGAAGGATCTCGGAAGCGATTTTTGAAATGTAAAATTTTCTTCCATTCCATAATATTAATTCCGAAGACATTATCCTAGTGCTTGAAATCAACTGGAGAGCTCAGGTCTTTGGGTTAACCCAATAGATTCCGGTTAATACTCTAATACTAAGGAGGAGGAAAAAAGTGTTTAATCTGGAGGTGCAAACAGAGTCACCTTGGGAAGTCTGGTTTGTCAGTTTATCTGACTTACTACACGTGCCTGACTTACATAATTGGCAGCAGTGCCAATCTGGTGATTTCAATCAAAATTAAAGCTCTTGGGGCACCTGTGTGGCTCAGTCGGTTAAGCGTCTGACTTCCAGCTCAGGTCATGCCTTTGAGCCGCTTGTGCTGACAGCTCAGAGCCTGGCGCCTGCTTCGAATTGTGTCTCCCCGCCTCTCTCTGCCCCTGCCCGTCTTGCACGGTCTGTCTCTCTCTCTCAAAAATAAACTTTTTTTTTTTTTTTTTAATTAAAGCTCTTGATCCTGCTGGGACTTTTACATACATGCATATTCACTAAATGTACTGACAAAAGAAACTGCATCTACCTGTGATGCAAAACAAAAACCCTGTCCACTCTTGCTGGACCAATGAATGATAAACTCATACAAGAGACTACTATAAAGCTGCAGAATAAGAGTGAAGTACACCTCCAGGTGCTGAACTTTAAAGTATTCTAAAATATAACATAGTAAGTCACGGGCGTGTATTTGTGCAACCCGCGTCTCCCTCCCTGTGCGCTCTGGAAAATACACAAGGAACTGTTAACATGGATTCCACCGTGGAAAGGGATTCCAGGTGGGGCACGGGAGACACACTTGGGACGTTTTAACGCTTAAAAAGAGACCCTTCTTCCCGCCTACCACGTGAAGACAGCCAGGGGCGGGTTTGCAGAGCCCCCAACAGCCTCGGCGCTCAGACTGCGCCCTGCCTCTCTGGAGGTCAGGGTGTCCCGGGAACCGTGCAAACAACAGAAACCCGTCCTAGCCCTCGGGGTCTCGCGAAGACCACCTACCCTGCGTCCAACGGCCTCCTCTTTCACAGTCCTTCCCGAAGCCCCCACTCCCTGGAGGAACTGCCAGTCCCGCCATTTTCGGTACTTTGGGGTAAGTCCCCGAAGCCGCAGGTGCCCGCCGGTGAGCAAAGGCGGGCCGCGCAAACCAGCGGACAAACACAAAGGACCCGGCAGGCTGCGGGGGCGCCTGGCTAACGCGCCCCTCGGGGCCCCCAGTGCACCGCACACACGCCCTGAAACCCACCCGCCCACCTCGCGGCGCTCGGCGCCCTCGGGTCCCGGGGCAGCCGGCTGGGAAACCTTGAACGAAGGAGCGCAGAGTTCAGCAGAGCCGCCCCCGCCCGTGCTCCGGACCCGTCCCCACCGCCCAGCGCCTAGGGTACCTTCAGCGAGTCCTTGCGGCCGTCCATGCCGTTCTCCACGCCCTGGTAGACAGCGCCCTGGGGCTCCTGCTTACCCCCAGGGCTCAGCATCTTCCTCAGGCTGCGCCTCATCGACCGCACCCCGTCGCCACCTGCGCCAGCTGCTCCCCACGTGCGCGAGCACCTGCGGCGAGAGATTGTGGGGAGGCGGCCGGAGGCCGAGAGAACTTCTGGAAGGGGTTCTTCGGCCCCGGGGCCGCTTGCAGCGCAGGAAGCAGGAGGGACACCGGGAAGAGGCAGGGACACAGACCTCTTGTCCGCGCGCGGCGAAGGGGTGGCCGCGCCGAGACTGTCCCCCGCTCGTCGCTTCGGGCCCAGAGCACGCACGACTCGCCTGTCCGACCTGCGACCGCGGCAACGCACCCCCTAAGTCATGGTGTCAGGCCAGTGTGGATCCAAGGAATCTGGAATCTTTTATAATAAAAACAGTAAGAACCGCCCACCGCACAACCGGGGAGAGGGGCGGGGGAAGGAAGGGAGGCGGGGGTGGGGTGGGGGGGGTGATAGTTGAGAATGAGAGAATAACTGGGTACATTGGGAAGATTTTTAATTTTTAGGATGCCCCCCCCCCAAAGCTTCTGAGGTTGTGTTTCTCATTTCATTTTAGAAGTCTAGCTCTTTGACTTGGAAATAAGGTTTTTAGAAAAGCGTCTCTTTCCAAAAAAAAAAAAAAAAAAAAATGAGGGACTAAATCCTAGCACCGGTTTGAGCAACTAGATCAGGTCTCTTAGCACCTCAGGTTCCTTTTCCTGTGGATGGCAATGCTTATCTCATGATTTGGTGTTTCACAATGGCTGAAAAAGTTACTTGTTAGGTTAAAGGTAAATCCTATCGACTCCTGTGGGCTGTTTACCCTCAGCTTTGTTTGAAAGGTTTATCTTCACGGGCCTGCACTGCATTTGTTAATCAAGGGCATGGGTGTAAATTGTGGGGCGGTAGGGTCTCCTCTCAATTGCAGAGGCCACTTCTCTTAATGTTCATTCAGTGGAGCCTCTGAAACTGTTGCAGTGATGTTTAGGCTACAAGGTTAGAAAGAAAAACAAAAAACTTCTTTCCAAAACTGATTAGCTTTGCACCCGCCAGCACTTAGCTTTGGCGGTCTCTTGTCTGGACAATCTGTGTGCTCCTTTAAGGCCCTTGATTGTCATATTCACCTGGGAATCTCCAGCACCTGTCGCACGTGGCTCCAGGACCTGGCCATAGATCCTACACTAAATAAAGATTTGTGGACTACTTGGCATAGGGGCCACACTGGGTTGAACTTAAGGGCAGGTAACCTAGCATGGTGATATTCTGGAACTACGAAGCCCTCGCCCTCAGTCTATCAAGAGATATTGCAAGTTGTTATCAATTTCACCTGTGAAGTGGAATGCTTTAGGGTAATATTGAAGTTCTCACCATGTATCAGTTTGCCATTTACCAGTTGATGGACATTGGATTGTTTCTAATTTTTGTCTATTGTAAATAATGCTGCTATGAAATTGTTCATGCACATCTTTTTTGTGGACATGTAAATTTTCATTTCTCTTGGTTAAATACCTAGTAGTGAATTGCTGGGTCGTATAAGTTCAGCTTTGTATGAAATTTCCAAACTGTTTTTCCACAGTGGCTATGCCATTTTACGTGCCCACAAGCACAGTGTGAGGTTTCCAGTTTCTCCATATCCTCACCAAATCTTGGTATCAGCAGTCTTTTTTATTTTAATCAGTCTAGTGTGTATAGAGTGGTATCTCCTTGTGGCTTTAATTGGCATTTCCCTAATGACTAATGATGTTGTCTGTGTTTTTCATTCCTCATTAGCCGCTCATATGTCTTAACGGAGTTCTTATTACTTTGCTTTTTTAAATTGAGTTGTCTTCTGAGTATTGAGTTGTAATAGTTCTTTATTCTGGATACAAGTTTTGTATCGGATAAATGATCTACAAATATTTTCTCAGAGTCTGTGGCTTTTCTTTATTTTCTTATTGGTGTCTTCTGAAAAGCAAAACTTTTAATGTTGATAAAAAATCTAATTTGTTAGTATAGATTATGCTTTGGGTTTCATATAAAGCAATTTTTGCCTATGTTAAGGTTAAAAAGAAGGCTTATGGTTTTGGTCTCTTACGCAGATTCATTTTGAGTTACTTTTTGCATATGGTGTGAGGTAGAGGTCTAAGTTTACTTTTATTGCATATGGCTATTCAAATGTTACCATTTGTTAAAAAAACAACTACGCTTTCTTCATAATTGCCTTGGAACCTTCATAAAAAATCAATTGGCCATAAAATATGGGTTTGTTTCTGGACTTGGTATTCTATCCCACTCATCAGTAGGTAGGTCTCTGTGTAAGTAAGTCAGTACCACACAGTCTTGATTTTGTAGCTTCCTGGTAATTTGGAAATCAGATAGTATAAATCTTCCAAATTGGTTCTTTTTCCAATTAACTGTAATAACTTTTTTTTCTGGATTTCTTAGAAATTTATACATATAAGATCGTATTTTTTGCTGTAAGGACAGTTGGCTTCTTTCATTCCGAACTATATGTCTTTAACTTTTTTTTCTCCACTGTCATGCACTGGCTAGAAGTTCTAGGGCATTGTTGAAGTCCAGAGAGTGGACATCTTGCCTTTTTCCCAGTCTTAGGGGAAATGTATTCCTCTTCACCACTGAGTATGATGTTAAATTAGAGTTTTCTTGGTTACCTATTAGCAGATTGAGGAACATATCTTCCATGATTACTTTAAGAGTTTTTAATCATGAGAGGGTGTTAAATTTTGGCTGATGCTTTCTCTACAACTATTGAGGCGATTATGTGCTTTTCCTCATTTATTCTTTTACGTTAATTGATTTTCTAATGTTAAATCAACTTTTTTTTTTTAATGTTTATTCACCCTTGAGAGACAGAGAGACAGAGCATGAGAGAAGCAGAGAGAGCGAAACCCAGAATCTGAAGCAGGTTCCAGGCTCTGAGCTGTCAACACAGAGTCTGATGTGGGGCTTGAACTCACGGACTAGACCGTGAGATCGTGACCTGAGCTGAAGTCGGATGTTTCACCTACTGCGTCACCCAGGCACCCCAAATCAACCTTCTATATGTTGCTGAATTCAGTTTGCTAATCTTTTGTTAAAGATTTTGGTGTTTATATCCATGAAGAGTATTGGTCTTTAGTTTTTCTTTTGTCTAATGTCTCTGTATGGCTTTGGTAGCAGTGTAAATAGTGGCCTCACTGATAGGGTTGAGAAATGTTCCCTTCTATTTTCTGAAGTTGTATATATAGTATTGGTATTATTTCTTTCTAAAATGCCTGATAGAAGTCACCAGTACAGCCTGGTGAATTGGGTTGTCTGGGCTTTTGGCTTTTTTCTGGGAATATATTTAATTACCAATTCACTTTTATAGATCTTTTCTGAATTTATATTTTTCTTCAGTAAATTTAGGTAATTTGTGCCTTTCAAGAAATTTGTTGCCTATTTATTGACATAGAGTTATTCATAAGATTCCCTTACAATCCTTCAAATTCTTTTAGGGTCTATAACAGTGTCCTTTCTTTCATTCCTGATTTTGGTAATTTGTGTCATCCCTCTTCCTGAGCTAATAGTTTATCAGGTTTCTTGATAACAAAGAACCAATTTTTAATTTTATTGGTTTTCTCCATTGTTTTTCTACTTTAGGTTTCATTGTTTTCAGTGTTTCTTCTCTCTCATTTTTCTTTCTAGTTATTTTGGGTTTCATTTTTCTTTCCAGTCTTTTTCTTTCTAGTTATTTTGGGTTTTATTTGCTCTACTTTCTCTACATCCCTGGTGTGTAACCTTAGGTTATTGATTTTAGATCTTCCTCCTAACATAAGCATTTAAAGCTACGTGATGCTTTCTAAACATTGCGTTAATGACATCTCATAAACTTTGATTTGTTGTGTTTTCATTTGTAGTTTCTTCTTTTACTCACAGGTTATTTTTGGGAGTATAAGGTTTAATTTCCAACTATGTGGGGTTTCCCCACATTTCTTTCAGTTGTTGAATTCTAGTCCAATCTGGTTGTGGTCAAGGAACACACTTTTTATGATTTTGATCTGTCTAAATTCAAATATAGACTTGTTCAAACATGTTTTATGGCTGCCATGTGGTCTATCCTGGAGATTGTTACTTAAAAGAATGAGTATTTTGCTCTGATTTGGTCAAGTTTCTGAATATGTTATTAGATCCAGTTAATACTGCTGTTCAAGTCTTCTATATTCTTAGTGGTTTTCTATCCTTCTATTAGTTACTGAGAGGGGAGTATTAGAATTTTCAATTATAACTTAAATTGTCTATTCTCTGAATTCTGTTCAGGATGTACTTCATTTTGGGGGAGGGAGCCTGTGTTCTTAGATGCATACGTATTTATAGTTGTCACTTCTATATTTTTCCTTTATTGTAATGAGATTTCTTTGTATTTAGTAGTATTTCTTGTTTAAAGTCTATTTCAAGTCTATTTTGTCTGAGATCATTACTCCAGATATCTTATATTTGCTTCTTCCATGGCAAATCTTTTTCCATTCTTTTACTTTTAACCTGTTTGTGCTAAACAGTTAAAGACTGTGTCTTCAAAGTGCATTTCTATATATAGCATAGAGTTAGATATTACTCTTTGATCTGGCTTGATGTCTCTGCCTTTTAATTAGTGTTTAGTCATTGACATTTAATGTAATTGTTGCTGTGATACTGCTGTTTTGATATTTGTTTTTCATGTCTCATGTCTTTCTGCCATGTTCCTTCTTTACTGCCTTCTTTTGTGTTCAACAATTCTTTTAGCAAACCATTCTCATTTATTGGTAGGTTTTTGTTTTTTAAACATTGTTTTAAGTTTATTTTGAGGGGGGCAGGACAGGGAGAGTAGGGGAGGGGCAGAGAGAGAGGGAGAGAGAGAATCCCAAGAGGCTTCATGCTGTCAGCACAGAGCCTGCTGCAAGGCTCAATCTCAGAAACCGTGAGATCATGACCTGAGCCAAAATCAAGAGCTTAATCAATTCAGTTACCCAGGCGCACCTGTTAGTAGGTTTTTAAAATAAGTTATTTTTTTATGTTACGCACTCCAAAGTCCCAGGACTCATTTCTTCCTGTAGATTTTGAGTTACTATCTGGTGTCATTTCTTTTCAATCTCAAGGACTTTCTTTAATATTTTTGGTAAGGCAGGTCTGCTTGAAAACTGCTGGATGGAGAACTTTTGTTTTGACAGGTGTGTTTTTAAGGACTTTGAATATTATTATACTGCCTTCTGACTTCCACTGTTTCTGATGAGAAGTCATCATAATATGATGTTGTTACTCAAACTTAAGGTTTTTGTTAATCTCAAAAGTTAATGATTGTCTGTAACTTCCCCCATTTATGATAAAATAAGCTAGCATGCTTGCATTTCTCTTCTTCCTGATTATCTCTTCTATCTGTATTAATACAACCAGTATTTTAGTTTGATTTTTAAGAAATTAAACTTTATAAGGTATTTAGACAAGTATAAATTGTATAGTTATTACACTTTATTTTGCCATTTCTCAAAATCTTTATTCTTTTTCTTGAATTCATATAATTTTTTTTTGGAATCCACATGTAAGTAATTCTTTTAGACCAATTATGTTGGTGGTAGAATTTCTAGTCCTTGCATGTCCAACACTCTCCTTATTTTGGCTTCCTATTAGATAGCAATTTAAATGGATACGAAACACTTTCAAAGTCATTTTCCCTTAGAAAGTTGAAGACTTTATTGCTGCCTTTTCATCATCCATTTTTGCAGATAAAGTGTATTATATCAATCTACTTCTCATTTATTTCTTGGTACTTTATTTCATTTCTTTCTCTGAAACCTTTAAGATTTTTATTCTGAAATTTTACCATCATGCAATCCAGTGGTGATCTTCTGTTGTTTGCCTGTTCTGTATTCTGTGGTCACTTTTAATCTAGTGATTATCTCTCTTGGACTCTGGGAAATTTTCTTTTGTTTATTATCATTATTTATTCTTACATAGGTTAAGCATCTTTTCATACCAAGAAATAGAAGAATGCAATCAGAAGTGGCTTAACCCAAACTAGAATTAATTGTTCCCCAAACTAAAAAGGCCTGTGGTAGAACTAGCTTCAGACCCAGATGGATCGGGAACTCAATGTCATCAAAGCTGTTCTCTTTTTTCATCAAGAGCAAGAAATTTCTTCACTTCTTTGAAGGCTCACCTACAGTAGCTCCTGGCTGAAATCTTTCATATACATCCATGGGTATCATCACTGAATTTTCTACCAGCCCTAAAAAATTTCCTGATGTACTTCTGGCTCTAATTAGGTTACAAATCAATATCTTAATCAGTCACCATATCCAGAAAAAACTATGATCTGATTATTCAGGTCTGAGTTACATGCCCTTCAACAAAGTCATACTTGGGAGTCAATGAATTGCATGGACTGAGAATGGGGAAAGGATAATTGCCATCACCCTGAGATCAACTGGAGTAAAATTGGCAAAAGAAGGGGGAATTGATGGTATCTATTTCCAGCTGAATTTATAGATGTTTATATACCTTCATTCTGTTTGATTTTTCTGGTTACATATTAAAATTTCCTGATCCATTTTCCTTGTACCTTAAGCTGTCATATATATATATATGTGTATATATATATATATATATATATATATATATACACATATATATATATATATGCATGTGTGTGTGTGTATAATTTCTTTTTCCCTTTATACTCTATCATGGGAAAATTCTTTGACTTGATCTTCCACTTCACTATTTTGCTCTCTAGTAATGTCTATAATTCAAGTATTTTTTTTAATTTTATGAAGAAATTTTTATTTCAAAATCTCTGGTTAAGTCTCTGTAAATGTAATATATTGTCACATTTTTATTTTATTTTATTAAGTCCTGATCTCCTTTTCTCTTTACAATAGTGTTCATTTCCTTCAAATGTTGAGTAATCCCTATTTGCTCATTTTTGTGTTTGGTACCTCTATGCCTCTGCCTCTGCTATTCAAGGTTAGTCTCTGGTGATTGTGTGGTAGAGACCAGATGTCCTGTTGGGAGGGATGCAGTGTCCCTCAACTTCCCTTCTGGGTGGAGCAGCTGTCTCCCCTTTAGATCATTGCTCTGCCTCCAGGGTCCCATGCCCACACTGTACTTTCACTGATGGGCAAACACAATTGGTGTCCACTGCCTACCACAAATCAGAGAGGGGAGAGGTGCTGACTAGCCTCACTCTGATGGTTTCTCCCTCATTAACAACCACTGTGAGGCATGCTTGAAGATCACCTCTTTTTATGCTGTGGCCCGTGGTTCCCCCACCCTCAATCTTCTCATCACAGTATACTTTTGCTTATGCTTGTGTTTTCCTTTATTCATATCTCTATAGATCTGGTCCTGCCCACCTTCCATCTTTCTAGAGTTCTTTAACATTTCTAGACTATAGGTGGCATTGCTTTTTGTTTCCTACCTTTGTATTTACTCCTTACTTTTTATTTTTATTTTTATTTTTATTTATTTTTATTTTTTGAGCCTTTATTGTGAAAGGGTCTGTTACAGGTACTCATAAAGTTCATATTCTCACAGATCAACTCAGAGAAATAAGATAAATATTTGCAAAGGTCATAATTAGCACAAAAGATACAGAGAAGCTCTTCAATAACTTAACATCAGACTGAGCTTGGAATACTTTCTTTGAGAGGAGCTAACTTTGTTTTTAAATATCACATTAGGGGGGGCGCCTGGGTGGCTCAGTCAGTTGGGCGACCGACTTCGGCTCAGGTCATGATCTCACGGTCCGTGAGTTCGAGCCCCGCATCGGGCTCTGTGCTGACAGCTCAGAGCCTGGAGCCTGTTTCAGATTCTGTGTCTCCCTCTCTCTCTGACCCTCCCCCGTTCATGCTCTGTCTCTCTCTGTCTCAAAAATAAACGTAAACAAAAAAAAATTTAAAAAAAAAATCACATTAGGTAATTCTTTTGATTGTCCTAGGATTATAACTGTAGACAATAACAAAATAACTGCATTATTATCTTTAGTTTTGAGTGGTATGAGCAAATTGTGCTAATTTAAGTTTTTCTTTTTTTACACCCATTTTAATTTTATTATTTTTTAAAATTGCATCCAATTTAGTAAGCATATAGTGCAACAATGATTTCAGGAGTAGATTCCTTAATTCCCCTTACCCATTTAGCCCATCCCCCTCCTGCAACCCCTCCAGTAACCCTCTGTTTGTTCTCCATATTTAAGGGTCTCTTATGTTTTGTCCCCCTCCCTGTTTTTATATTATTTTTGTTTCCCTTCCCTTACGTTCATCTGTTTTGTCTCTTAAAGTCCTCATATGAGTGAAGTCCTATGATATTTGTCTTTCTCTAATTTCACTTAGCATAATACTCTCCAGTTCCATCCACATAGTTGCAAATGGCAAGATTTCATTCTTATTGGTTGCTGAGTAATACTCCATTGTATATATATACCACTTCTTCTTTATCCATTCATCCATTGATGGGCATTTGAGCTCTTTCCATACTTTGGCTATTGTTGATAGTGCTGCTATAAACATGGGGGTGCGTATGTCCCTTTGAAAAGCACACCTGTATCCCTTGGATATATACCTAGTAGTTCAATTGCTGGGTCATACAGTAGTTCTATTTTTAATTTTTTGAGGAACCTCCATATTGTTTTCCAGAGTGGCTGCACCAATTTGCATTCCCACCAACAATGCAAAAGAGATCCTCTTTCTCCACATCCTCACCAACATCTGTTGTTGCCTGAGTTGTTAATGTGAGCCGTTTTGACAGGTGTGAGGTGGTATCTCATTGTGGTTTTGATTTGTATTTCCCTGATGGTGAGTGATGTTGAGCATTTTTTCATGTGTCATTTGGCCATCTGGATGTCTTCCTTGGAGAAGTGTCTATTCATGTCTTTGCCCATTTCTTCACTGGATTATTTCTTTCTTGGGTGTTGAGGTGATAAGTTCTTTACAGATTTTGGATACTAACTCTTTATCTGATACGTCATTTGCAAATAACTTCTCCCATTCTGTCAGTTGCCTTTTAGTTTTGCTGATTGTTTCCTTCATTGTGCAGAAGCTTTTTATTTTGATGAGGTTCCAGTAGTTCCATTTTTGCTTTTGTTTCCCTTGCCTCCAGAGACATGTTGAGTAAGAAGTTGATGTGGCCAAGATCAAAGAGGGTTTTGCCTGCTTTCTCCTTGAGGATTTTGATGGCTTCCTGTCTTACATTGAGGTCTTTCATCCATTTTGAGTTTATTTTTGGGTATGGTGTAAGAAAGTGGTCCAGGTTCATTCTTCTGCATGTCACTATCCAGTTTTCCTGGCACCACTTGCTGAAGAGACTGTCTTTATTCCATTGGACGTTCTTTCCTGCTTTGTCAAAGATTATTTGGCCATATGTTTGTGGGTCCATTTCTGGGTTCTCTATTCTGTTCCATTGATCTCAGTGTCTGTTCTTGTGCCCGTACCATACTGTCTTGATGATTACAGCTTTGTAGTATAGCTTGTAGTTTGGGATTGTGATGACTCTTGCTTTGGTTTTCTCTTTTCAAGATTGCTTTGGCTATTCAGGGTCTTTTCTGGTTCCATACAAATTTTAGGATTGTTTTTTCTAGCTCTGTGAAGAATGCTGGTGTTACTTTGATAGGGATTGCATTGAATATGTAGATTGCTTTGGGTAGTATCGACATTATAACAATATTTGTTCTTCCTATCCAGGAGTTTGGAATCTTTTTCCATTTTTTGTGTCTTCTTCAATTTCTTTCATAAGCTTTCTATAGTTTTCAGTGTATAGATTTTTCACCTCGTTGGTTAGATTTATTCCTAGGTATTTTATGGTTTTTGGTGCAATTGTAAAAGGGATCAGTTCCTTGATTTCTCTTTCTGTTGCTTCATTGTTGGTGAATAGGAATGCAACCGATTTCTGTGCATTGATTTTATATCCTGCAACTCTGCTGAACTCATGAATCAGTTCTAGCATTTTTTTGGTGGAATCTTTTGGGTTTTCCATATAGAGTATTGTATCATCTGTGAAGAGTGAAAGTTTGACCTCCTCCTGGCTGATTTGGATGCCTTTTATTTTTTGGTGTTATGTGATTGCAGAGGCTAAGACTTCCAATACTATGTTGAATAACAGTGGTGAGAGTGGAAATCCCTGTCTTGTTCCTGACCTTAGGGGGAAAGCTCTCAGTTTTTCCCCATTGAGGATGATATTGGTGTTGGATCATTCATATATGGGTTTTATGATCTTGAGGTATGCTCCTTCAATCCCTACTTTCTTGAGGGTTTTTATCAAGAAAGGATGCTGTATTTTGTCAAATGCTTTCTCTGCATCTATTGAGAGGATCATATGGTTCTTGTCCTTTCTTTTATTGATGTGATGAATCATGTTCATTGTTTTGTGGATATTGAACCAGCCCTGCATCCCAGGTATAAATCCCACTTGGTCGTGGTGAATAATTTTTTAATGCACTGTTGGAGCTGGTTGGCTAATATCTTGTTGAGGATTTTTGCGTCCATATTCATCAGGGAAATTGGTATATAGTTCTCCTTTTTAGTGGGGTCTCTGTCTGGTTTTGGAATAAAGATAATGCTGGCCTCATAGAAAGGGTTTAGGAGTTTTCCTTCCATTTCTATTTTTTTGGGCAGCTTCAAGAGAATAGGTGTTAACACTTCCTTAAATGTTTGGTAGAATTCCTCTGGAAAGCCATCTGGCCCTGGACTTTTGTTTTTTTGGGAGATTTTTGATTACTAATTCAATTTATTTACTGGTTATGGGTCTGTTCAAATTTTCTATTTCTTCCTGTTTCACTTTGGGTAGTGTATATGTTTCTAGGTATTTGTCCATTTCTTCCAGATTGCCCATTTTATTGGCATATAATTGATCATAATATTCTCTTATTATTTTTATTTCTGCTGTGTTGATTGTGATCTCTCCTCTTTCATTCTTGATTTTATTTACTTGGGTCCTTTTTCTTTTTGATCAAACTGGCTGGTGGTTTATCAATTTTGTTAATTCTTTCAAAGAACCAGCTTCCGGTTTCATTGATCTGTTTTACTGTTTTTGTTTGTTTGTTTCGATAGCATTAATTTCTGCTCTAATCTTTATTATTTCCTGTCTTCTGCTGGTTTTGGGTTTTATTTGCTGTTCTTTTTCCAGCTCTTTAAGGCATAAGGTTAGGTTGTGTATCTGAGATCTTTAGGAAGGCCTGGATTGCTATATACTTTCCTCTTATGACTGCCTTTGCTGAATCCAAGAGGTTTTAGGTTGTGGAGTTATTTTCATTGGCTTCCATATACATTTATAATTTCCTCTTTGACTTCTTGGTTGGCCCGTTCATTCTTTAGTAGGATGTTCTTTAGTCTCCAAGTACTTGTTACCTTTCTAATTTTTTTCTTGTGGTTGATTTCGAATTGCATAGCATTGTGGTCTGAAAATATGCATGGTATGATCTCGATCTTTTTGTACTTGCTGAGGGTTGATTTGTGTCCCAGTATGTGGTCTATTCTGGAGAATGTTCCATGTGCACTGGAGAAGAATATATATTCCACTGCTTTAGGATGAAATGTTCTGAATATATCTGTTAAGTCCATCTGGTCCAGTGTGTCATTCAAAGCCATTGCTTCCTTGTTGATTTTTTGATTAGATGATCTGTCCATTTCTGTGAGTGGGGTGTTGAAATCTCCTACTATTATGGTATTACTATCAATGAGTTTATGTTTGTGATTAATTGATTTATATATTTGGGTGTCCCACATTTGGCACATAAATGTTTATAATTGTTAGGTCTTCTTGGTGGATACACCCCTTAATTATGATATATTAATTATGCCTTCTGCATTTCTTGATACAGTCTTTATGTTAAAGTCTAGATTGTCTGATATAAGTATGGCTAGTCCAGCTTTCTTTTGTTGACCATTAGTATGATAGATGGTCTCCATCCCCTTACTTTCAATCTAAAGGTGTCTTTAGGTCTAAAGTGTGTCTCTTGTAAACAGCATATGGATGGATCTTGTTTTATTATCCATTCTGTTACCCTATGTCTTTTGATTGGAGCCTTTAGTCCATTGACGTTTAGAGTGAGTACTGAAAGATATGAATTTATTGCCATTATGTTGCTTGTAGCTTTTGAGTTTCTGGTGGTGTTCTCTGGTCCTTTCTAATCTTTGTTGCTTTTGATATTTTATTTTATTTTATGTTATTTTATTATTTTATTTTACTTTATTTTATTTTATTATTTTAATTTATTTATTTTTCATCTTCTCCCCCCTCAGAGAGTCCCCCTTAAAATTTCTTGCAGGGCTGGTTTAGTGGTCACAAACTCCTTTAAGTTTTGTTTGTCTGGAAACTTTTTATCTCTCCTTCTCTTTTGAATGACAGCCTTGCTGGATAAAGAATTCTTGGCTGCATATTTTTCTGATTCAGCACATTGAATATATCCTTCCACTCCTTTCTGGCCTGCCAAGTTTCTGTGGATAGGTCTGCTGCAAACCTGATCTGTCTTCCCTTGTAGGTTAAGGACTTTTTTTTTTTCCCCTCGCTGCATTCATGATTCTCTCCTTGCCTGAGTATTTTGTGAATTTGACTATAATATGCTTTGTTGATGGTCGGGTTTTGTTGAATCTAATGGGAGTCCTCTGTGCTTCCTGGATTTTGATGTCTGTGTCTTTCCCCAGGTTAGGAACATTTTCTGCTATGATTTGTTCACATAACCCTTCCACTCTTATTTCTCTCTCTTTCTCTTTGGGACCCCTATGATTCTGATGTTGTTCCTTTTTAATGAGTCACTGATTTCTCTAATTCTTAAATCATGCTCTTTTGCCTTAACTTCCCTCTCTTTTTCTGCTTTATTATTCTCCATAAATTTATCCTCTATATCGCTGATTCTCTGTTCTGCCTCATTCATCTTTGCCACTGCAGCATCCATTCGAGATTGCAGCTCAGTTATAGCATTTTTATTTCATCCTGACTAGCTTTTACTTCTTTTATCTCCACAGAAGGGCATTCTAATCTATTTTTGACTCCAACTAGTATTCTTATTATCGTGATTCTAAATTTTGGTTCAGACATCTTGCTTGTGTCTGTTTGATTAAGTCCCTGGCTGTTGTTTTTCCTGCTCTTTCTTTTGGGGGTAAATTCCTTCATTTCATCATTTTCAAGGGAGAAAAGGAATTGAGGTATAAAAAATTAAAATAAAAAAATTAAAATTAAAAATATTAAAATTAAAAAATTAAAAACAAGCACACAGGAAAAAAAGCGAATAAATGATGCTATATGCTAGGTGTGTTTTGGTCTGGGTGTTGAAAGTGGCTTGATAGATTAGAGAAAAACAGGAGGAAAAAAAAGGAAATCATTTGAAAATTTGAAAAAATGAATACACTAAAGGTAGACTAAAATGAAATGATGGAAGTAAAATAGAATTTGAAAAAAATTACACAAAAGTAAAAAAAAAATAGAAAAAAATTAAAGAAAAATATTTTTAATAAAAATTGAAAATAAAACTTAATTTTTTCCTCTATGTATTCAAGAAAAAGAAACAAAAAAAAGAAAAAAGAAAATTGAATAGTTGGACCGACGAACAGACTGAAATACAACTGAAATTACTTTGTTTTCCCCTAGAAGTCAGTCTGTGTAGCACCTTATAGTTCATAAACCAAGCAGGTGGTGAGACTTGTGTTGTTGAAGAGCGAGGTTGGCCCAGTTGGGCGGGGCTTAGTGTAACGGCTCTGTTCTCCACTAGATGGCGCTGCTAAGCTTACTGGGGTGGATTGTTGTGGCACTTGTAGGTGCATATGCACAGGCGTGGGAGTGGTGAAAATGGTGTCACCCAGCTACCCGGTCTCTAGTATCCGAACTCTGTTCTCCCCGATCAGCAGTCGTGCACCTGTCCTTCATCTTTGGCTTCCGTCTACTCCCCACTTCCACACTGTCTGTGACCAAGCCCCAGGCAGCACCTCCCTCCCAAGTTGTCTCAGATGCGGCTGTTTTCCCTGGCCCCCCACTTCAGAGGGACTGCGGCTTTGACCCACTTCGCCCCTCTGCGGAGGGTCTCACTGAGCAATGGCCGGATGCCAGTCGTACCCAGGAACACTTGTGGGACTGTGTTGCTGCTGATGCCCAGAGACTGTCACCAGGTACCAGCCCGCCCCAGAAAAAGTTCACGAGGTAGTGTAGCAGCAGCATTTCAGGGATTATGGAAAACCACAACACCCATCTGGCACCAGGCTTCACCCCCAACGATCTTGTTCCAGCACCAGTGAATGTTGCTGTTCTCTGGGGTCTGCTGGGCCCAGGTGGCCTCACGGCTTCTACCAAATGTCCTTCCAGCAGTGGGACCACTTCTTCCTGTGTGGCCCGAGAACCTCCCAGACCCCACTCTGCTCCTGGGGATTCACACTTCCCACCAGAGCACTGCCAGGTATTGAGCTGCAGAGTTTCAAACTCTGTGCTCCCCCTGTTTACAGTCTTAATGGAATTTAAACCCTCTCCTTTCTCCTTTCTCCCTTCTCCCTTCTCCCTTTTTAGTTCAGTCCCTGTGGCTGTTTCCAATTTTCCACTTTCTCTCCAGCTGCTTTTGGGGAGGGGTGCTTTTCCCGTATTCTCCGCACCCCCCGTCCTCTCTCCGCACGTGAAAGTGGCTCCCTGCCCTCTGTGGCTTCTCTCTCCCCAAGTTCACCCCTCCACGCCGTGTACCTGCTAAATTCTGTGGTTCAGGTTGTGCAGTTGTTGCGCTGATCCTCAGATCAGTTTTCTAGGTGTGCAAGATGGTTTAGTGTTCGTCTGGTTGTATCTCATGGATGTGAGACACACTGTATTTACTCTTTGTTAAAATATATATATAGCCATTTCATAGGTTTTCAGATGGGAAATAAGGCATATATGAGTACTCAGACAACTGTCTTAATCAAATCACTTTCTCTTATTTTTTATGTAATTTTTAAAAAATTCTACCCTGGTTATGCCAAATTGTATGCAAAGGAGAAATTTTTTACATAGCGTGTCTTGAAATAATTACATTAGAAGACAATTGGAGCAGGAAGGAAAGGAGGAAACTAATGTGCATGAGACTCTACTACTCACAAGGGTGTGTCGTTAGTTTGGTGACAGTTGAGTCTCAGGTAGAAAATTTTGCTTAATACTGATAAATCGTGAGATGAAATACACACAGACACACATACGCGCATTGCTGTGGACATTTATAAAATGCTCTTTTCTACCAGGGAATCAGAGAAAGTGTACTTTGTTACAGAGAAACCTGAAGCATATTCTGCTCTACTTCCCAGAAGACCAATTGCTGTGCATAGATTATCCAAACCACCATTCCCAGGGTCCTTAGCAACCATGGTCTACAGAGATTACTGGAACAATTAATAAAAATGCAAATCTGATACGATTATTTAAAATGTGATATATTTAAAAAGCTAGTTAAATTGGCCTTCTAGATAAGGAAACCCTTGCTAAAAGTTAGTGTGTCATGCCAAATAATATCTCAAATTTGGGGGTAAAATAAGGTATATAAATTTATTTTATTTTCATTATATTCATATAAGTGTTTATTTCATAACTTAATCAAATTATGGAATTATCTTTATGTCGTGAATTTTTATTTCTGTTTAACCTGAAGCAATAGCCAAAATTTTATGAGGAAATTAATCTTTACATTGTGAATTTTTATTTCTAACTATTTAACCCAAGGCAACAAAATTTAAGATATTTCCATGATATCTGCCAGCGAATGAGAGGTAATGGGAGATTTCTCGTAGTAGCAGTATTACTTTATGAGATTTGAAAGTACAGTTCAAGCTGCCCGCTGGTTATAAAATGCCTGTATGGTGCAACTTTACTTGATATGCACTTAATTTTTAAATTTTTTAATATTTATTTTTGAGAGAGAGAGAGGGCTCACACAAGCGGGAGAGGGACAGAGAGAGGGAGGGAGGCACAATACAAAGCAGGCTCCAGGCTCTGAGCTGCCAGCACAGAGCCTGACGTAGAGCTCAAACCCACGAACACTGAGAGCGTGACCTGAACTGAAGCCGGATGCTTAACCGACTGAGCTACCCGGGTGTTCCTGATACACACTTAATTAATTTATACCTGGATCATTTTAGACTGGAGAAGTATTAGTACAAAAGAAAGCTCTTTTCTCTTTAGCATCTCTGCTTTTTACCTTGACAACTTTATTACATACAGAGCTTTTCTAGTTAAATTATTATTTAATTGTTTTAAATTATTTTATTTTATTTAAAATATTTTAAATTATTTAAATTTAAAAATATTTAAAATATGAAAAAATTTTATTGAATTTGTCTCAAGTAGCTAACACTAATGTCTATAGTTCAGTTTGTCTTTAGTTGTAGAGAGATTCTTGTTACTGTTTCAAGGCTGTATTAACTTATCCCAGTCTGTGAAGAGAGAAACTTTAGGGTCCCAAGTTTTAAGCTTCTTAGTGAATTTTGGACAACAATAACTTAAACAATTCAAATACAATTAGTTGTAAAATAAAGTTGTTATTTCATCCAATTTATGATAGGAAGTAGATCATATTAAAATTAAATAACATCAAATGTAAAATGAGAGCCTACCTTCCTTTCAGATGAAACCCAAACTAGCATTTCAGATATAAAATTAGAATTACAATTACACTAATTTTTCATATCAGAAAACTTGACTTTTCTAACTTCTGAAATACATGCATTATCCTTTAAATCTATGAAAGTCACAAGATAGTAAGAATTACTCTTACCTTCATTAATGGAAATCGACATCCTGTTTCTCAGGGAACACGAGTATAAATGTCCAAGCACAGAACTGTTCTTTTCTGACAGAGTTCATAGGTTGCATCCACTTTTATAGTTCCATATAATTATACAAGGGGTGGTTCATTCTAAGAGTCAATATTATGCCTTTTTATTAGACTATCTTACATAAATAATGGGTAAACACAAAGATTTCATAATTTCAGTTTTAAAATTTGATTATTGGTTACTGAAAAGTAATCACCTAATTTTTCACCTGCTATAACCCTTTTATAACGCAGTACCACAAATCAATGTAGTTAATTAACAGTGGTAGTTAATTAACAGTGGTTAACTACTAACAATGTAGTTAATTCTCTTAGGAGAATTATCTAGCTTTTTCAGAAAACTAGTTACCATCTTCCTACTGAGTAAAAGATTGCTAAGAAAAGTAAATAAAAGATTACAGCATTGTCACTAACCTGTTACAATATGTTACATACCAGTAAATTGAGGAAAAAATACTGACCTACCCAAGAAAGAATTATCTAAAATAAATTACTATAGATGCCTCATACAGTAAGCATACATCTGTGTCTACCATAGATATGATTTGAAGAAAATTACACTTGTAAAGAGGGTAATTATCAAGTTACCTTATGAAAGCTATAATATTCAAAAATAAACTTTTTGGGACACCTGGGTGATTCCATTGGTTGAGCATCTAACTCTTGATTTTAGCTCAGGTCATGATCCCTGGTTTGTGGGATCAAGCCCTGTGTCAGGCTCTGTGCCGAGTGCAGAGCCTCCTTAAGATTCTACTCCCCACCTCTCTCTCCTTCTGCCCCTGTCCTCTACTCATGCTCTCTCTCTCAAAAACAAAAACAAAAACACTCCATTTTCTGTGTGTCTAACAATATTGTGAGCATAAAACACACATGACAAGAGTAGAGTCAGTAAAATCAGTAAGGATGACATAGTGGCCATAAAGTTGGCAAGGAAGATGTCCTAAAGTGTGGCAATGAAAATAAAGAGGGAGCAGCATATGTTAGATGTTTGGGACATAAACACTACAGACATTGGAGGACAATTGGAGGGTGAAATGAGTGACAGTAGATCATAGAATGACTTCAAGGTTTCTGGTTTCCTTGCAATGGAGAGCACAGGAAGGAAAAAGTGAGATGTGTTCAGAGAGGAAAGAGAAAAAAGATCCTGCCATCCAGAAAGCCATGAGATGAGAGATTTCAAAATGGTAGAAAAATTAATTTTGTAAAATCTGCAAAATGGTAAGGAAAATGAGAACCAAAAGATAACTTTTCACTGTTGGAAACTAGAATCTCACTAGTAACCTTGCAAACAGCAGTGTAAGAATTTAAATGTGTTGGTTAATGCTAAACACTGTAATAACATTGGAAATAATATCACATTTGCTATGATAAATAATAAATAGGGGTGCCTGGGAGGATCAGTCAGTTAAACGTCCGACTTTTGCTCAGGTCACGATCTCATGGTTTGGGAGTTTGAGCCCCGCGTCCAGCTCTGTGCTGACAGCTCAGAGCCTGGAGCCTAGTTCAGATTCTGTGTCTCCCTCTCTCTCTGCCCCTCCGCTGTTCACACTGTGTCGTTTTCTCTCTCTCTCTCTCTTAAAAATAAACATTAAAAAAAATTTTTTTAACCAATAGTACAGCTTACTTTAGTATTTAAGCGATTTGGTTATAGATCAGAAGGGGATTTAATATTTATCACAATGATATTAAGCACATAAAATTAATGATTATGCTCTGAACATTAAAAATTATTTCTAGGGGTGCCTGGGTGCTCAGTTGCTTGAGCATCCGACTTTGACTCAGGTCATGATCTCGTGGTTTGTGAGTTCGAGCCCCACATCAGGCTCTTTGCTGGCAGCTCAGAGCCTGGAGCCTGCTTCAGGTTCTGTGTGTGTCTCTCTCTCTCTCTGCCCCTCCCCCACTCACACTCTGTCTCTTTCTCCTTCAAAAATAAATAAACATTAAAAAAATTAAAAATTATTTCTATACAAAATTACTAGAGTTTGAACTCTGACATTTCTGCCTAAGTTTGTTGGGAAATTTGATGATGATAATGCATGTGAGTATTATTACTAACATATCATGCTGAGTGTTGTAATTTACAATAATTTTTTTAAAATTTTTTAAATGTTTATTATTGAGAGAGAAAGAGAGACAGAGCATGAGCATGGGAGGGGCTGAGAGACAGGGAGACACAGAATCTGAAGCAGGCTCCAGGCTCTAGGCTCTGAGCTCCCAGCACAGAGCCTTACACAGGGCTCGAACTCACAAACTGTGAGATCATGACCTGAGCCGAAGTCGGACACCCAATCGACTGAGCCACCCGGGTGCCCCTGCAATAATGTTTTTAAAGTTCAATGTCAAAATGATAGAAAATCATACTATATGCAGGAATGATGACCTTGTGGAATCTATGACAACGAAATTTCAATGTATGCCAAATAAAAAAAATATTTTTTTCAATTCTTATACCAAATAACATGCTTTAGTTATTTATTGTCAATATTAAACATTTTAATAACAGACATTTAATATACAATACCAAATCTCTGAAGGATAAGAAATAGCTTTTAGGAACTAGCAAAACTGGATATGGCAGAGGGCAAAATTGTGGTTTTACTAAGAAAACAATTTCTCAAAACTTAAAATGCAATGCTGCATTCTCTGGAATAGCAAAATCTCAAAGAAATGAAAGTGATGCAGAAATTGGCCCGTTAAATATATTTGGTAATACAACCACTGATACCCTTACAAACTGAAACGGAACACTTTTTCACTATGTATTCCATGAGAAGCTCAAAAACTTAAGTGGTAAATGACCTGCATTTATTTTAAACTTCTATTATGCTGAGTTCTTACAAAAACAAAAACAAAAAAACAAGTAACCTGCCTTTTGCTTTTGCTCATTTTGGGTTTTGTTTTTGTGGACTCACCAGGAATGAAGTAAATGCAATAATTCCACATTGGAAAGTAAAACAACTCTACCCTAATACAGAGGACACTGCAAATGTTGGTCTGTCACCTCATTAAGAAGTCAGCAAACCCATGCCCAAAGCACTGTCTACTCACCGAAGATCCCACAAATGCTCTGCTAAACCAATCTTTTCTAGGCCGAGAGACCAAAGGCTCAGGCAGTGACATGGGATTTGAAGTAAGATCAAGATTTGAGTCACAGCTTGCCCATCCAACAATTTTGTGACCTTTAATTGGTCATGTAACTTTTCTGAATTTGTCTTATGCACAATATGGAAGTAGCAAAACCAGCCTCACTGGGTTATGTTACAAACAAATTGGACTGTGTATGAGAAAATGCTATTTAAACTGTAAAGAGCTGTGCAGCATAATCATCTGGGTTTTACCAGCAGGATTGCAAAATGCTTATTATGCTGATGATCAGTAATAGGAGAGAGCATTAGGATCACAATGCAAAACAAAACATTTATGAACCTTTCAGGTGGAGAAGCATTAAATCTTTGACTCTTCTAAAGTCAAAGTTGCTTTATTGAGGTTCTTGGGAATAGTACCAGCCTTTGGGGACATGACTAGAGTGGTTTTTTAACTGAGTCACTGTAATACAAGGGAAATAATACTTTATGCTTCCTTTTTATTCCGGAGTGATGAAGCAACAGTAATTACTGGAAAACTGTTCACTAAATTGATAGCAACATTTATTAATGATCACAGTGAGCCAGGTTTTATATTTATTATCTCATTTAAGTGCTTCACATTTATTATCTCAGTGAATTCTCATGACAACTTATGTAGTAGGTCCTTTATTTTGCCCATTTTACAAATGAGAAAATTAAGGCATAGAATGGTAGAGTGATTTTCCCAAGTCAGTGTATACTCCTTTTAAGGACTGTTATGAATAGAGGTTCTGTAGCATCTTTGGTTGGCAGTTCTAACATTTAATGGTCTCTGTGCATCAACAAGTTGCCTCAAATACTCCCTCTATTGCTCTGCTCATGTAATTGTTATTTTTATCTGTAAACACTGAGACTTGATAGTCTGATTCATCCTGACTGTGCTCAATAAATACTTCCAGGCAAATTGCCTGCCCAAGAGGAAATCCTTCTAGATATAAATTTCCTGTGTTGTGGTTGAAAAAAAAAAGAAACAAATTATGACTGCTTACATGTTCAATAAGGTACAAAATTAATCCAAATTAGGGTTAATATTGGACAAATCATCTGTCACCCTCATTGAGAGATTCCAAGCACAGATCCAAGGGAGATAGCCAATTAATCTCTAATAAAGGCCAAATGGAGAGCCAGGGTGAAGATTATTACCCTCTTTCTTTAAAAATCACTTCTGTACTATTGAAATCAAGAGAAATATCACAGTTTTGTTTTCCATGTAACAACATTTAAGATAAATCTTAGTGAACAAATTGGAATAAATACATGGTCAAACATTAATCCCCTGTTTTAAATGATATGTTTGTTCAATTAACATTTGCTGAAGACCTTCTGGACTAGATACTGGAGATAAAAGGAAAAGAGAATAAAAGAAAGAAAGGCATGGTTTCTGGTCTGAAGACCTCTTCTAAGGGGAAAAGCACATAGGTATGTTTACAGGAGTCAAAAGATGGTGGGTAGGGCATATCAGGGAGAAGAAACAGAATGGACAAAGGATTGAGGGACTGGGAGTCTGATAAGTTTTTCAGTGTTCTTGGAGCATAAGATTGATAGGTGAGTGGCTGCATCATAAGGTGGAAGTGAGATTGTTAAGGGCTTTCTTATCCTGTAGATTGTAACTGCCACCCCTGCCCCCGCTGCCAAAAAAAAAAAAAAAAAAAAAAAGTATAACATTCAATTTTCTTCTTAGAAAAATTAGTTTGGTGATCTGAAGAATAGGTTGAAGACAACCTACAGATGGGATAGGTTAGGAGGTTTTAACAGGCAAGTGATGGTAAGAGTCTGGTTGGGGGTATGACAAATGCACATGGAGAGCCTGGCGGATGGATAAGATTCATAGGAGGCAGAAACAGCAAAAATTCTAAGCAATTGAATGTGGGTAGATGAAAGGGAACTCCTTTCTGGGATTACTCCATTTCTAGGTGGTGGATGGTATCATTCATCTAAAAATCAAGAGAGAGCTCTGAATTTGAGGAACAATTGACATCATCAGAGTGAAGGAAATCAATCAAAGTGAATAGGTAGAGCAAAGATTATAAGCCAAAGTAGTATCATAAATGAGCAAGGATTGGTGGAGGAAGAAAAAGTACTGTGAAAGTAACATCACTGAGAGTGGCAAATGTGGGTGACTACATCCGTCTAAAGCCCTGCTACTCAAAGCGTAGTTCATGGATCGGCAACACTGACATTGCCTGACAGCTTGTTAGAAATGCAAAATCTCAGGCCCAGCCTCAGAGCTCCTATAACCAGCTATTCATTTTAATAAGACTTCCAACTGATACTCAGGTTCACTAAAGTTTGAGAAGCACTGATTGAAAAGGTCAGATTGTTTTCCTGCTGTAAGTAATTGTTTCGACGTGAGAATAGGGGCCTGGTATTGTCAAGTGTCATTTCCTAAGAGGGACTTTCCCAATTGTAAGACATGGCAGCTGTGTGGTCAAGGTCCCAGAAGGAAGCAGAATTACCACAGATGACTCAAATGTAGAAACTTTAATAAAAGGCCTTCTTGTAGAGGCAGGTTAGTATTAAGAGAACCAACAGCGGACTGTCAACCTTCCACTGGGTAGCAAAAATGCACCGGGAAGCATTACAGCCTGCTAGAGCTGAAGGAAAGAAAAAAAGAGAGTTTGCCAAACCCACCAGGGCCTAGAGTGCTAGGAACAAGTCCAGTGTCCAAGAGACAGCACCAAAGGAGGGAGGAAGCAGAAAAGAACCGCTTGACTTCTCTCTCCTGCCGTCCTTCAGTGTTCTGCTGGTGTCTTCTGTCTGCGCCCATCAACAAGCTTTAACAGAGCCCACCAGAATCACCTCCCAAGGCAACTGAAAAGGACAAGAACAGGTGGGGAAAGAAGACGACTGTAAGCCAAACTAAAACCTTTTGGGGCTGTATCTAGAATCAAGAGAGAGGAGAGCCAAGAATGATGTCCTAAGGAATGCCACCTGCACCCCACCATGTGGGTGTGGTGCATTGCCTCTTTAAGTGGTGAGGTAGGGAAAAAATGTGGTACAAAGTAGTAGCTTGGGCTAAGAAGGAGCCCCTGAAATCATCCAAGAATCCCCACAAGAAGGAACTGTCATCCTCTGTTTATCTTGTCTTACCATCCTCCTGTTCTCCAGTGCTATCTTCCTTCTGCTTTTTCTCCTGCACCCTGCATTTCCAGATTAATATTTTTCTCTTGGGTGAGCTACCTTAAATGAGGATTCCAGCCCCATTCAGGGAAATCCTCTAATCCAATTCCTTCCATCTGTTCAAATAGTGAAAATCTGAAAATCTACTCCCCTTATAGAGCATGCTCCCACAAGATGCTGGCCAACTTGACCAGCCACAAGTACAAAGGGTACACTGCACATTTCAGACTTTGGCACACACTGTTCCAGCAGCTAATTTTCTTTCTGAGCAGATGTTAGTCTTCCATTATGGTCATGTGTTTATATTGCCAGATGTTGCCTGATTTTCTGTAAAGTTGCCTCATCACTGTTTTATGGTGTTGTTGCCTATTCCCAAGGGTGTTTAGGCATATGAAAAATTTAAAACATCAAGAAAGCTATCTTAGCAAGTGAAATAAATATTTGGGGAGGGCATAAACTCAGATGTGTTTGTTCCGGAATAGTAATCAACATAGAATCTCCATTTTCAAATGTTGATTTTTTCCTTTGGTGTACTTTTGTGCTATCTTTTGGGATTCTTTGATACATTTGACAGTGTTATTTTATTTTGATTTCACAGAAATAACATGATCATCTGGGGTACAAAGGTGAAATACCTGAGGTTCATAAGCTTGTAGTTATTTTTGCATGGTGGTGATGAATTTGCATTCATCTGCTGGCATCTCTTTCTACTGATTCTTTGTAGTGTTATTGTGGAATTGAAAATGTCTGTTCAAATATTATCTTCATTTCAGTTTTCTCATTCAGCTAGAGCAAGTTTACATTCCAATATGTGACCTGATCTGTGAGCCAACCATTAAAATATATACACAGGTATTATGTCAGTGCATTAAAATATTAAACAATTATTTTTATTTTTTTTCTTCTTGTTGACCTACATGTGGCATCTCATAAGAGACTGTGATGTTGGAAAACTCAGGTTGAAGACTTTTGTTCAAAATGGTGCATGGCCAACAGCCACAGTGCAACCCAGAATATATGTTGTTACTTGCCTACCTGATGTACATTGCAATTTTTTCTTTGAAAATCCTGAGTTTTGGAGCACCTAGCTGGCTCAGTTGGTAGAGTATGCAACCCTTGATCTAGGGGTTATGAGTTTGAGGCCCATGTTGGTTGTAAAGGTTACTTAGAATACTAAAAAAAAAAATAAAAAAGAAAATACTGAGTTTTGCTCAGTGAGCCCCAGGGACAAGGCCATAATAAGGCTAAACCGATCATGGTAATTCCTCTGAGCATGAACACCTAGAACGTGAGACATAAGGAGTTTGGCCAGGGAGCAGTGGGTTTTTGAGAATGATTTTCTCCTTGATCAAAGGAGAGGACCACTTGATGAAAGGCCCTTTTCTTCCTTCTTACCTTCTTCTTTTAGCTTTGGTTATTGTCACGTGAGGATTTAGTGCCTTGATCTGCAGCAACTATTTTGTAGCATAAGGCAAACTGCTTGGATGGAAGATGGCATGCTAAGGGTGACACAGAAGACAGGTTCTACTGTCCGTGACACAGTTGTGGAGCTACACAACCCACCCCAGAACCCTTTTCTCTGTACTTTTTGTCAATAAAACAATAAAGGCTTTATTTTATTTGCATTTAAAAACATTCCTTCAAATGCATAGCCTCTCCCAATTTCTCATCGAAATGCCAATGGTGGCACAGGAAAAATATTAGTAACTCATTATAAAAACAAAACAGCAACAACAAAAATCTCATTACTTTTTCTTTTTATTAAAAATGACAGAAATTCGTAAGATGTCTCCTGAGTGCTAGAAGAAGAAACCAATCAAAATCAAGCAGCGATTAGCCCCCCCCTCCCCCCGCCAATTTTGGCTTTATTTTTTATTGAGGGAAGTAGAACTCATTTCCCATATTTTCAAGAACAAAATAAACTAGCAGGAGGCTCCTCCACATTCTCCTTATGTTCTGTTGTTGAAGCCAATTACAGTGAGAGAAGAATCAGTCCTGACAGTTTTGGCAATGTACTTCTCTGCTTTTGTCACCATGGAACCTTATTAATTAAAAAATTACCCAGGAAAACACCACTGTATTTCTTTTTTTTTTCTTTTTTTAAATGTATTGATTTAAATTCAAGTTAGTTAACATACAGTACAGTATTGACTTCAGGAATAGAACCCCGTGTTTCATCACTTACATATAACACCCAGTGCTTATCCCAACAAGTGCCCTCCTCCATGCCCATCACCCTCCTCCCACCCACCTCCCCTGCAGCCACCCTCAGTTTGTTCTCTGCATTTAAGAGTCTCTTATGGTGTGCTTCTCTGTTTTTGTCTTATTTTTCCTTCCCTTCCCCTATGTTCATCTGTTGTGTTTCTTAAATTCCATATATGAGTGAAATCATATGATATTCATCTTTCTCTGACTGACTTCACTTAGCATAATACACTTAAGTCCCATCCATGTTGTTGCAAATGGCAAGATTTCATTCTTTTTGATCACTGAGTAATATTCCATTGTGTGTATATACCACATCTTCTTTATTCATTGTTCAGTGGACATTTGGGCCCTCTCCATAATTTGGCTATTATTGATAGGGCTGCTGTAAACATTGGGGTGCATCCTTCAGATAAATACCTAGTGGTGCAATTGCTTGGTCATAGGGTAGTTCTATTTTTAATTTTTGGAAGAACCTCCATACTGTTTGCCAGAGTGGCTGTCAACAATGCAAAAGTGTTCCCCTTTCTCCTCATCCTCGCCAACATCTGTTGGTTCCTGAACTGTTAATTTTAGCCATTCTGACAGGTGTGAGGTGATATCTCATTGTGGTTTTGATTTATATTTCCCTGATGGTGAGTGATGTTGAACATATTTTCATGTGTCTCAACATATTAGCAAATCAAAGTCAACAGTACATTAAAGGAATTATCCACCATGATCAAGTGGGATTTATTCCTGGGCTGCAGGGCTGGTTCAATATTCACAAATCCGTCAATGTAATATATACCACATTAACCAAAAAAGGATAAGAGCAATATGATCCTCTCAGATGCAGAAAAGGCATTTGACAAAATACAGCATCCTTTCTTGATAAAAACCCTCAAGAAAGTAGGGATAGAAGGATCATACCTCAACATCATAAAGACCATCTATGAAAGACCTACAGCTAATATCATCCCCAATGGGAGAAAAACCGAGAGCTTGCTTCCTAAGGTCACAGGGATGTCCACTCTCACCACTGTTGTTCACATAGTACTGGAAGTCCTAGCCTCAGCAATCAGACAACACAAAGAAATAAAAGGCATAAAAATGGGTAAGGAAGAAGTCAAACATTTACTCTTCGCAGATGACATGATACTCTATGTGGAAAACCCAAAAGACTCCACCAAAAAACTATTAGAACTGATACATGATTTCAGCAAAGTTTCAGGTTATAAAATCAATGTACAGAAATCGGTTGCATTTCTATACACCAATAATGAAGCAGCAGAATGAGAATACCATTGTATTTCAGGGGCTTAGGCCAATGTTTTCAATGATGACTCAGGCTCCTAACATCAAGACATGTTGAGTAAAATTAGGTCATGATAATATAAGTTCCTTTTGTCATCTTAAAGGAGAGTATCGTTGGTTTAAACATCCTGTGCTCAGGAAGCACTGTAATTCATTTATATAAATATCCAAACCACAGTGATAAACATGGCCATGTATTATTGTATCACTTGAATCCACAAAGCCAAAATTTGCTACAGGAAGGTAAATTTCCATTTTCTGCTACTTGAATTCATGTGAACCTTCTTACAATTTTAAATACAAATACTGATTTTTAAAAAAGCAATTTTATCAAACATAATTGCTCATGTGCATCATTACAAAAAATAAAATGTGGGAAAAACACTTAAGAAAACTAGAAAACTCTAGCATAGAGATCCATAGGAATCAGGGACATTTTACACATAGAGTTTAAGTGTGTGTGTGTGTGTGTGTGTGTGTGTAATGTTCAGGGAATATTTCACAAATTTAACCTGTGTAGTTGGTACTCAGATAAAGAAACAAAATATTACCAGAACCTCAGGAAGACCTCACTTGTGTCCCTTTTAGTATTAATTCCACTTTCCCACAGCTGACCACCATCCTGGCTTCTCACATAATTATCTTTGCCTAATTTTATGATTTATGTAAACGAAACAGTCCTTCATGGCTTGGTTTTACATTGAATATTAGGTTGAGATATTTTGGAGTTGTTTTATGTAGCTGTAAATCATTCATTTTCATTGTTGCATTTATTCCAATGTGTGAGTATGCCACCATTTACTAATCCATTCTATTTAACATTTTAAATTCTCAGGTTTTTTCTGTTAACAATAGTGCCACTGTGAAAATTTTCTTTCATGTCTTTTGGAAAATATATGTTCATGGGTTTTTTTTGTGGGAGTATATATGTAGAATTATTGGGTCATTGGGTATGTATATGTTAAGCTGTAGTAGATGCCACTGTCTTACAAAACAATATACTAATTTACATTCACATCTATGGTGTACAAGTGTTCCAATTTATCCACATCTCTTCCAGCATTCAGTATTTTCCATTTTTTTCATTTTTTATTTCTGGCAGGAATATTGTGATATCACATGGTTTAAATGTGCAATTCCCTGATAACTGTGAAGTTGGGCATTTTACATTTACTAGCTATTTGGATATGCACTTTTGTGACACATATATTGAAGTATTTTTTCAATATTTTGAGTATGTATATATATATGTATATATACATATATATATACATACATACATGGGTGGGGCGCCTGGGTGGCTCAGTCGGTTAAGCGGCTGACTTCGGCTCAGGTCATGATCTCGCCGTCCGTGAGTTCTAGCCCCGCATCGGGCTCTGTGCTGATAGCTCAGAGCCTGGAGCCTGCTTCAGATTCTGTGTCTCCCTCTCTCTGACCCTCCCCTGTTCATGCTCTGTCTCTCCCTGTCTCAAAAATAAACGTTAAAAAAAATTAAAAAATATATATACATGGATATATATATATATATATATATATATATATATATATATGTATGTATATTTCTTACTGATTGGTAAGAGTTCTTAATATGTCCTGAATAAGACCCCTTTTTTTAAGCTATATGTAAGAGGTTATCTTCCCCCACCTCTGTGAGCTATCTTTATACTCTTCAGTAGTGTCTTTTAATATACAGATGTTCTTAATTTTAACATCCACTCTGCCAACTTTTGCTTTTATCTTTAGTGCTTTTTGTGTATTGTTTTAAACAATCTGCCTACTCTGAGTCGTGAGATAACTTCTGACATTTCTTTTTAAAAATGTTGATACTTTATCTGTTACATAGACATCTACAATATATATAGTATTGATTTTGGTATATGGTGTGAGGTGGGGAGTCAAAATACACTTGTCTAACATATGAACATCTAATTATCCACAACCATTATTAAAAAGCTGTTTTTGTCTAGTGTACTTCTAGGTCATTTTGTCATAAAGCAGGTATCTAGATCTGTGTAGGCTTATTTCTGGCATATCTATTTAGTCCTTCCGTTCAGTTTGTCTACTTTGCGCCAATGAAACCCTGTCTTAATGATGTTGATGGAATTTTAATGCCCTTGTCTGTTAACACCATTATCTGGGTCATTCATGGGTCAGCTCTCTGTCTAGTAATTGCTGATTCAATGTGAGACAAAAAAAAAAAAAAAAAAAAAAAAGAACCATAAAGAACCATATTGGATCTAGTATTAAAAAAACCATAAACATTCTAGTTGATGTAATTTCCCACCGGAGACGTTTCCATATTTCCTTTTTTAGGAAAAGAAGGAGAAAGGATGAGCATCGCAATTCAGTCAAGGATTGTGCTAAGTCACGCCTGAATTGCCATTTTAATAAGACTGATTCTAGGTCTGCTGCATATCAATGTTAAAGAAGTGTCCTTCTGGGATTTTAATTGAGATGAGGTGCTTGCCTCTTTAATCTTGAAACACTGTAGATTTACTTCTGCTTTCAGAGGTGCTCAGGTGATCTCTTTAGATCCTTACCCCACATGGCTCTACATTTTGTCAAGGAGCTTAAGGGGTACTAGCTATTGTTTTTAGGCAGTAAAACTACGCAAGATCCCATTCTGCCTTTTAGAAGTGTTTTGTATTCCTTCTCAGCCAGTCTCCTATACAGACCTAGGTATCAGAAAATGGCCCGTGGGAAAATTTGCTATTCAGTGGAGTCCCTTATGTCTCTCTCCAATGTATTACTCCAGCCCCATGTAACCACTAAAAGCTTTGCTTGTCCCCTTTTCTCCTGAAAAGGCCCTCTGTGTGTTTTCAAGTTTATCTTCAGCCCATGCTAAGAATTTTCAAGCGCTTCCAGAGGAAAAAAAACATGTGACTGTCATCAGTTTACTCTGTAATGGATTTATTTCTCTATTTCAGTTAATTTCATCCTGTTGCTTCCACAGTTCAACGATACCTTTAAAAATCTAGTTTGCATAACTTATCTGGCTTTTTCTAGTTGTTTCAGCGGGAGGGTTAGTCTGCTGTTACTAACATATGACCACATGCCTATTCCATCTATTTTGCAGAATGTATACAATTTCCCATTATTAAGTATAATAAGAAAAAAAAATGTCTACAGAGGGAGGAGTGGTGCTAAGTCAATCCCAGTTAGCGTCCTCATAAAGAAGGTTTATATAATGTCATCAAGAGTAGTATCCAGTGTTTCATTCATATGATTCCTGGGAATGACTTTTCTATCTCTCCCAAGAAGCCTTAATGAGGAACCAAAGGTTCTTCAACAGAGTTGAATTTCAGAACGCTTATTTAAGAATTCTCCCTTGCTAGGGCAAGAAGCCAGAAAAGAGAAAGGATGATATATAGAAGAATGCCCTAGAGGGTGAAGGTAAAAAAAAATGACCTCTTTACTTTTCAGGAAGGAGTAATGTTAAGTCTGCAATGTCAAGTAAGCAACCACAACCACTGAGGAAAGGAAACAGCTACAGTTATTATGGCAGGAAAAAAAAAAAGTGAAATGCTGATGAGAAGAAAATCAACTCATGGATGTTCAATACTAGCACAAGGTTGGTGTTTTTCCTCTTATATAATCTGTTCAAGCAAATGAAAGACAACTTATCTTGGCCAAGCTTTGGTCTTCACAAAGCCAGGTAATTGAGGACAAGAATATAGGGTTGATAAATTGAGGGTTTTGGTTGCAAATTACAGAGACTCCAAACTAAATTGTCTTAAAGACATTATATATGTATGTGTGTGTGTGTGTATGTATATTGTGTGTGTGTATGTATATACATATACATACACACAATTAAGCAATGATGAAAGAGTAAAAGAGGTTATTTTGAATTGTACTTGAATTATAGACTCCCTTGAGAATCTGACAAAAACCATACACCATTCCTCTAGGAAAAAAATACACATTAATACATGAATAAAAGCATACTACTTTCAGTAGATCGTGCACTCCCTGAAATCCATTGTGGCCCCAGGAATCCATGGGGCAATAACTCCTCAAATTATGTAATAATGGGAAGGAGGTAACCAGGACCTTTAATGAATAATTTATTCAGAACCTTTGATTTTTGTGACAACATGTGTTGTAGTAAATTGAAGTCTCCTAGGCACTTCAAATTATCTTTTTGTTTCTAAAAACAATCCTGTTTTTACTATGTAGAAGAATAAATCCCATTCATATTAGTATTCAAAATAGCTTTAGTAATATTCTAAATTTTCCTTTATTAAAAATACTTGATTTTATTTAACTATTAACAATTTTTCCAAGAAAAATAAGAGAGGAAACCTTGTAACACATTTAGAAACACAGTTTACAGTTGTATAATCACTTGTTTGAATATATCAGTGGCATTTTTAAATGAAAAATCTTTCCCCTACTCCAAAGTTTCTGTAATGTTATTATTTTAACATTGTGTGAACACTTTTTGATACCCATTGTTTTGTCTTTCCCCCCTAAGTATAATATACTGCATTAGGAGAAAATAGTTGTCCCACACACTGAATCACACTAAGGTATGATTCAATGTTAGAAAGCACATGCAGACACATGGGTGATTTTCAAGATAGCCAAGATTTGCCCTGTGCATACACTGTACAATTACAGCTGAGGGGACTAGAGACAAGAATTTAAGGGAACTTAAAGGCAAGGGGGGAAAACGACTGTGTCCATCATATTTCTTCTTTGAAAAATGTAAATTAAAAAAATGCCAAAAGCATGAGATTATTGAGCAGTGGACACAGAAACCAAAAATACGTTTAGAGTAAAATCCTGAAGTGAGATGTGAGAGGCCCATGTCCATGGGTGAAGGATTTGATTTAGCCATATGAGACAATTAAAAAGAAAAGGGTAAGAAAACAGAAACTATAAATAAGCAGAGGTAGCTTAAAAGTTTTCAGACTTTTTCCCCCAGCAACAATTGTCCTTCTAACAAAAGTTTTCTCACAGTCCCAGTATGTGATGGGTAAACATAAAACTACTCTGGTTGTATCAAGGGTAGGGGGCCCCAAACCCTCTTTCAACTCCAACTCACTATGGCAGCCCCTACAGGGCCACCCTGGAAACTTAACAACTTTACAAAAAATATATGAATCCTATTGAGTTAGAGAAGAGTATTATGCTAGTCCTTGCTGACAGAGTATTAGGAAACAGTTGATGCTAATAGAGAAGCAATGCAGAGTGTGGGAATCTATTGGACATCCTCAGGGATTGCTGCAGAATCTCTGACCTCTCTAGAGACTCGGGTTCCCACTGGCTTTCTAGTTCCTGCTTCATTTCCAATCCAGGAGTGTCATACAACAGACTTCAGTTTGCTCTTATTTCTTGTAATGCCTTTAGTGAGCTAAGTGATTTTATGCAGCTCCCATCCTATAGCTGCTTAGGACCCTACCAAGAGCCACTTCATTAAAAGACACTTCGGGGTGCCTGGGTGGCTTGGTCGGTTAAGCGTCCGACTTCGGCTCAGGTCATGATCTCATGGTCTGTGAGTTTGAGCCCCGCATCGGGCTCTGTGCTGACAGCTCAGAGCCTGGAACCTGTTTCAGATTCTGTGTCTCCCTCTCTCTCTGCTCCTCCCCTGTTCATGCTCTGTCTCTCTCTGTCTCAAAAATAAATAAACGTTAAAAAAAAAAATTAAAAAAAAAAATAAAAGACACTTTGATCACCCAGGAAATTCCAAAGGATTTAGGAGCTCTAGGTCAGATAAGAGCAAAGACCAAATATTAGAAAGAAAGGTATTCTTATCATCCCTATAGCACAGGAAATTATAGAACTTTAGGAGCTATGTTAGGAACCAGGAACAGAAACCCAAACTGTATTTCTTATTATGCCACACATCTGTTTAAACACAAAAATAACTTTCATAGCAAAGCCTATATTATAATGAATTTCAGCCAGGCTAGTTCTTTTCGGTTTTGGAATTTTACCCTCAATTCTTTTATTTCTTAGACTGGTAAGCTAATAAAGCTTTTGAGATTTAATAATAGAGATTTTTTGTCATGATTTCTTTCCCATGGAGAATTCTTGTGATCAGCATTTTAGGCAAGAAAGAATTATAGAAACAGACCCTTAACTATAGGTAACAAATTGATGGTTACCAGAGGGGAGGTGGGCAGGGGGATGGGTGAAATAGATTGATGGGGACTAAGGAGTGCACTTCTCGTAGTGAGCACCGGGTATTGTATGGAACTGTTGAATCACTATACTGTACACCTGAAACTAATATTATGTTAACTAACTGGAATTTAAATAAAAATGTAAAGAGAGATAGAATCTAATGAAAATATATGTAAAAATTTTTCTAATGAAAAATAGTTATCCTATTGGTCTTTACAATTTATCACTTTAAAAAAGTGAAAAACCCTTGGCAAAACAAAAGGCTAAATAAATCTCTTAGTGTTCTTTGATAATCACTTAATTTTCATTTACTTTGTTAAATTCATTTAGTCTTTTGAGTTTTATCTGGGTGTTTTGAGATTAAAAAAGACTTGTGTTCTAATTATGTATTTTGACAAACTTAATAAGAATGTCACAGTAGAGTCTTTGCTACTCACTGCTTGGAGAAAAGCACCCTTTTATGGTGTGAGGGCACATTTTATGTTATTACCACTACATGTTTTGAGGTCATTGGAAATCATAACTCTTCCACAGTTCTATTTGTGGAATACCACTGTGCAGGGAGGGAGGATTAACTGGCACAAACACTCATAGACTTCCCAGGATGAGTACTGAGCTGGTGATGAGCAGGCCATTCCCTGAAGCTCTGGGGTGTCAGCTTTGACCTCCTGCAACTAGAACCTGCTTGGAATCTGAAACTGAGTGGCAGAGATCTGTGGGGGTCTTAGAGGTTTGAACCAAGAGATTTGGGGTCTTTTTGTGTTGCTTTATTGGATGTAAGTTCCGAATGGGCATTTTTAACATTTTCTCTAGGAAAGAGCAAGATGGAAAGACATACAGATTCCTACAAAGTGGCAAAAAATAGCAGATAGTCAGGGAATCGGAAAGCCAAGTGAAGATTCTATGCCAGTTATGCCTGCCTTGGACTTGTATAGCCATATCTCACATAAAGATGTATATACTTACATATGCCTTTTTCAGCCTCTTTTAAGTATAATTCTTTGTAAAAAGGTTAAACTGCTTTAACCAGGCTTTGGGAAACAAGAAGGATTTGATATTTGGGGCTACTAGTTTTTTTTATTATTTAAAAATTTTTGTTTAATATTTATTTATTTTTGAGAGAGAGAGGGAGGGCAAGAGGAAGGGGCAGAGAGAGAGGGAGACACAGAATCTGAAGCAGGCTCCAGGCTCTGAGCTGTCAGCACAGAGTCTGATGCGGGGCTGGAACCCACCAACGGTAGGATCGTGAGCTGAGCTGAAGTTGGTGATTAACCAAATGAGCCACTCAGGCGCCCCTGGCGCTAATAGTTTAAAGGAGAGATCATGAATTCTGGAGAGTCAGGCCTAGAAAGCGCTCGGACTCCTGAGACAATTTCTTGAGGTGGGTCTAAAAAAGCACTTGTGTGCACCTGGGACGGCCACATTCCATCCAGAGACTCTGCACTGCTCTGGCCTGCTCAAACTGCAAAAGTCAATGTTCATGAAGAATGTGGATAAGGGATGTCCTTATCATCAGTATTCATTAAAGAACCCTTACCGGGTGTGGTTTTTGTGAAAGTCAACATTCTTTCTTCTAAAGTGTTGGAATATGACTTAATATATCGAGAAGAGACTTGCTTCTAGTGTCTCAGCAGACTGGACGTACTCAAATGGCAGAACGTACCAGCAGTGGTTCACAGCGGCACATTTACCTCTCTTAGTTGGAATTAGTCAAATAAATTCTGAGGGTTCGATATGCTCTCAGCCGGCCTTGAGAAATTTCTTCTCCGCCCTTTATTATTGCTGTTGAACTCAGTGAGGAGAACTGTTGATTGTTTCACTGCTGCATCTGCTTCCAGTTATTGTTGCTGTCCAGTTCCTACACTGTCACTACCCATCAGGGTTGAGGTTTTCTTCAGCACTTTTTTTTTGTATATGAACCCTTGATTCAATGTGAGAAGGTTAATAATGTTAAAACGGTGCTCTCAGAGAGCGCTTTTCATCTTCCAGATGCTTCATGCTGCCAGTCAGGGTACTCAGAGATGACGAGGATGAGGCTTTTAAAACCCATTAGCCTTCCAAGAGCATCCCCCCCTTCTTCCTTGGATTCAGATCATTTTCATACTGTTTTCTTCAGGGAGTGACACTAGTAACAAGGGAATTGGCAAGTGAGTTCCTGCAATTAAGCCCATTAAAAAGATTCCTTTCTAAGACCATGTTGATCTGAGGTCCTACACTACAAAAATCTCAGTTTAAGCTTTTCTCAGTTATGATTCTACCAAATTTTAGTTAGAACGACACCTCATCTAGACATGCGGTCACATAAACTAGGTTCTATTAGAAAGCATTGAGATTAAAAGGGCTTTTTTGGCAGAAGTTAAAAACATGGAGTTTAAGAATATCATAATGAAGGAAATAGGTTTGTGTTTTAAAGATCAAAGATCTGTATAAAACTTGAATTAAATACCTTGTTGTGATTTCCAGGTGTCTTTCATATTCATGTATTATGCTACTGCTTGTGTAGAGAAGCCATATGGCATGCTAAATAACTGAGCGATGATCTATAGTAACAGATCAGAAAGGTGTTTCATCGTCCTTGGAAAATGAACAACACTAATTTACACTGTGGTGACTCTATAACATGTAGAGAATTTTAAGAGTCTTTTTGAAAGATGTATTTTTTCTTTTCATATTAGTGAATGAAGTCAAAGGTTAAAATGAAAAACTTTATGAAGGGGTTCCCTCTCCATCCTATAATGCCAAGACCTCCTCCCTCTTTCACCTAGTTTTCGTGCCTTTTTCTCTACCATGGCGATAAGAGCACCAAAAGCAGAATCAGACCGTGTTGCTTCTGATACAGACCATCTGTGTGATTTGGTAAGCTATGTACTCTCTCTAAGACTAGAGCTCCCTGCCAAGGGGTTTGGAGTGATTGTGCTCACCTCATAGTTTCATTATGAGTATAACATGGTAGAATATTTAAAGCATGTAGTAAGAGGTAATGTTCTTATTACATTCAGTGCCTAAAATATTGTACTTATTTTAAAATTACTGTAGACTTGTAGGCAGCATTCAATTCCATACCCATATTATTTTGTTACTATATAGCTAAAATTATTTCTAAAATATTTTGTTTCTACAAATACCACTAAGTTGTAAATTAATTACAAGTTGCAGCCCTATTACACAGATGAATAGAAATTTTATCCTAAATATTTACTCGGTATATTGCTACAGAAAATTCAATACAAGTTGTGGTTAAGTTTCTAAGATCAGCCATATAAAACATTATCCATAAAATAGCTGAAACCCTATTAATTTATATGTACCAGATCCCTTAATCTCCAAAGCCCTGGGTTATTCTAAGCACAGGTCCCTTTGATGTTTAGCTAAACCCTGCTAACTACTGAGGCCTCATTGCTTTACTATCCCTCTTGAGCCTGTGAATGTAGTAAGGAGCTACAGAGAAATTGGGAGAAGAAAACAAAGAAGAAAGAAAATTTCAATGAAACACCAAAGGGAAGAAAGACATTCGGAGACCTTTGAGGAAGGGTCTGAGCAAACGCAACATTAATTAGAAAGGATTATATTGTACATCCGTGGTCACGTTCACAGCAGCATTATTCACAACAGCGCAGGTGTGTGAACGATGAATGTATAAACAAAATGTGACATGTACATACAGTGAAACATTATTCCACTTTAAAAGTCAACGGAATCCTGACACGTGCTACAATATGTATGAACCTTGAAAACGTTATACCAAATGAAATATTCCAGGCACAAAAAGTCAAAAATTGTATAATTCCACATACATGAGGTACCTAGAGTAATCGAATTCATAGAGACAGAAAGTAGAATGCTAGTTGCCAAGCTGGGAGTTGTTGCTTATTGGGTACAGACTTTCAGTTTTGCAAGATGGGAGAATTCAGGAGATTGGCTACATAACAATGAGAATGTACTTAACTGACTACTGAACTAAAAATTTAAAAATGGGTAAAATAGTAAATTTTATGGTATGTGTGTTTTGCCACAATTTTTAAATAGTGAAAAAAGAATTCTGGGATTCAGGAAACTTTACGTGTGAAAACAACGTGTTCTGTTTGTCTTTTGTTAGCTCCTCAAGGGCTAGAGATCTATGTAATACCCTTGAGCAAGGAAAGAACTTCTACTCCTAAGTGTCGAGGGGGACTCTATAACCAGGTCGTTCACTTTGGTTGTCAGCACTCTTTGGGACCCCTGGGCATTATTAAATATCCTCTTGGCTGGGGCACTGGGTTTACTCCTTAAGATACTCTAGTGGGTAAATGTATTCATTTGCTAGGGCTGCCAAAACAAAGCTTCACAAACTGGGTGACTTCAACAGCAAAATTGTATTGCCTCACAGCTCAGGAGGCCAGAGATCTGAAATCAAGGTGCTGCCAGGGGTGGTTTCTTGTGAGGGCTTCTTGTTGTTTGTTGGCCATCTTTGGCATTCCTGATCCCAGCTTTCATCTTCAAGTTGTGTTCTGTGTGCGTGTGTGTGTGTGCGTGTGTGTTGAAATTTCCTCCTTTTATAAGGATACCAATATTGTATTAGGGGTTCACTTTATCCTAGTATGACCTCATCTTACCTAATCACATCTGCAAGCACCCGATTTTCAAATAAGGTCTCATTCTGAGGCCCTGGAGGTTAGTACTGTAATATGGGCATTTTGGAGGGGACACAATTTAACCCATAATGTAAGCAATATGCCTAAAGAGATTAAATAGCTTCTGGGAAACTACTCAAGTCCCAGAGCCTCCGTGATTTTAGAAAACCAGTGAAGAAAGGCATATAATACAATAAAAGTTAATCTGAACAAAGCATATAATATAGTAAAATTTATTTACAAAATTTCACCAACTAAATGTGACATACATTCAGTTTCTTGTGTTGTTAGATGTGACACACACACATGCTTTTTTTTTTTAATTTTTTTTAACGTTTATTTATTTTTGAGACAGAGACAGAGCATGAACGGGGGAAGGGCAGAGAGAGAGGGAGACACAGAATCAAAAGCAGGCTCCAGGCTCTGAGCCATCAGCCCAGAGCCCGAAGCGGGGCTCTAACCCACGGACCGTGAGATCGTGACCTGGGCTGAAGTCGGACGTCTAACCGACTGAGCCACCCAGGCGCCCCTCACACACATGCTTTTAAAGATAGACTGAAGGATTATTTGAAAGTCTGAAAAGTAAAGCCCACCATCTAGGTGGAACATTTACACACACACACACACACACACACACATTATGCAATTGTCTGTTTACCGTCCTAGAAAAAAAGAGAAATTTATTCTCTGGATATGATAAAAAAGATACATGTGGATCAGACAGAGAAAGATAGCTCAGTTGAAGGTAAAAATAAATAAATGGTTTATTAAGTAAATTTTTATCTATCAAATTTCAAAACCCCAGCTTTCCTCTCCATTGGAATGCCAGATCTCTGGCAGCCAAAGTTATTGTCCCCAAGAGGAGATTAGAAGATACTTGTTTTATTTTTTATTTTATTTTATTTTATTTTATTTTATTTTATTTTATTTTCATTCATTTTATATATATATATAAATATATATATTTATATATATAAATAAATATATATAAATAAATATATTTATATAAATAAATATATATAAATAAATATATTTATATAAATAAATATATTTATATAAATAACTATATATAAATAAATATATTTATATAAATAACTATATATAAATAAATATATTTATATAAATAACTATATATAAATAAATATATTTATATAAATAACTATATATAAATAAATATATTTATATAAATAACTATATATAAATAAATATATTTATATAAATAACTATATATAAATAAATA
Organism: Panthera pardus; assembly: GCF_024362965.1. Classification (NCBI taxonomy): domain Eukaryota; kingdom Metazoa; phylum Chordata; class Mammalia; order Carnivora; family Felidae; genus Panthera; species Panthera pardus. The sequence continues at coordinate 21,854,849 of NW_026527002.1, forward strand.
TATTTATATAAATAACTATATATAAATAAATATATTTATATAAATAACTATATATAAATAAATATATTTATATAAATAACTATATATAAATAAATATATTTATATAAATAACTATATATAAATAAATATATTTATATAAATAAATATTTATTTATTTATTTATTTATTTTTTAGAAGATACTTGTTTTACATTGAATTCCCTGGGAACAGACTCTGAGACATTTGGATGCAGAAGGTGTATTGGGGAAGGCAATTGTGAGACAAAACTGCAAGAAAGTGAAGGCAGGATTGGACAAATCTTGTAAAAGCCAGGCCTCAGCACATTTGCTGCTGAAGACTTAGCCAATCTTATGGGCAATTCTGTCTCTGGGATATCTCTTCAGAAGTGCCCCAAATTGAGGAAAGGAGTCAGAAATTTGTGTTTGTGCCACAGCCAATCATTTACCAAGGTTTGACACCTGGGTTGGAGCATAACCTTAGATGAGGCAGTTTCCTGTGGCACAAGGCAACCCTAGTGAATAATGAAGCTCTGAGTTCTCAGTAGCTGATATATGCAGCAAGCAAGGGATAGGTGCATTGGCCCTGAATAAAAGAATGCACCACAGCATCCAGTAAAATATTTCTCTATGAAGTCTCATCAGCTCAAAGAAAATTAAAAACACTGATATTGGTGTTTGCCAACAACAACAAACCCAGTCGTGTCAGTATTTAGTGAAGCTCATGGCCAACAAGCCCTCCAACATTCATTCAGCTTCAGTCAGCTTTTTAGTGCTCTGCTTTTCAATAGGAGTAGACAGCCAAGAACCACCAAGCATGTAAGGGAATGTTCAAACTTAAAAGAAGCCAAAATGAACAAATAGACACAAGAAAAGTATGGCATAGAGATAAAAAGAGGGAAGAAAGGATTAAAATGAGAAGAAAAACTAACACTAATATAGAAGAAAAGAAAGATACCATGTCCATGAAACTATTCAAAGAAAAAATTCTGGGAATAATATGTAATAGATCATTTCAGAAAATTTTAAAGTTCAATAAAAAGTTTAGAAAATAATATTAAAATCTTACAGAGTAGGACAGAGAAATAGATGAAAAATAGCAAGAAAATAAGGTAAGTAGAGCACATCCAGATATTTGGACTTCTAGAAAAAGGAAAAAGAGAAAATGGAAGGGGGGAAATACTTTTAAAAGTAGTTCAAGAAAGTTTCAGAGGACAGAAAGATAGGAGTTTGCAGACAGAAGGACCCACCAAGTGCCCAGCACAGTATATAAAAGTGGAGCAAAACTGCAAAACAACAACAACAAACCCAAAAAGCAAACAAAAAAACCAAAAACAAAACAAGCTTCCAAAGAGAAAGGAAAAATATTTTTTATAAAAAGGAAGAAAAATGATTTTTAAAAAGGAAAAGATAGAGCGCCTGAGTGGCTCAGTTGATTAAACATTTGACTTTTGATTTCGACTCAGGTCATGATCTCACGGTTCTTGAGTTTGAGCCCTGAGTTCAGCTCTCTGCTGACAGTGTGGAGCCTGCTTAGGATTCTCTTAATCTCTCTCTCTCTCTCTCTCTCTCTCTCTCACTCTCTCTCTCATTCTTACTCTACCCCTCCCCCACTTGCACTCTCAAAATAAATAAATAAAAAGTGAGAAGAGACTTCTTGACAGCAACACTGGAACATTGGAGATAATGGATTCATGACTTCGACGTTTTGAAAGAAGTACATCTCCAAACTGAAATTTTAAGCCCAGAACTATCAATTAAATGGTCAGATAGGATAAATAGCAAGCTCAAGATGTTATCTCCCATGCTTTATATTTAAAAAAAAAATGTTTTTGTTTTTACACTTTTTATTTATTTTTGAGAAACAGAGTGAGACAAAGTGTGAGCGGGGGAGGGGCAGAGAGAGAAGGAGACACAGAATCCGAAGCAGGCTCCAGGCCCTGAGCTGTCAGCACAGAGCCCAAAGCGAGGCTCAAACCCACGAACCGTGAGATTGTGACCTGAGCCGAAGTCAGAAGCTCAACTGACTGAGCCACCCAGGCACCCCTCCCATGCTTTCTGTTTAAAGAAGCTGAAAGAGGATTGCCACACCATACCCAGGGAATGGAGCGAAGAAGACATGGAATCCAGGAAACCGGAGATTGAGGACAGGAGGAGAGGGGAGGCTAATCCCCCAGGACAATGTGGAGAGGAGACCCACCCCACAATGACCCTGTGCGGGAGGACTAAGAAAAAAACAGTCCAGACTGAAGCAAGTCCAAAAGCTCTGAGAGAAATATCCTCAAGACAAAATTGATAGATTATCTAAAGCGTTTGGACATACTGAGAGACTTATACAACTAAAGGAGAGTTGGAGGTTAAAGAAGTAATAAATACATAGAGAAGTTAGCAAATAAAAATAGGACAAGTATTAATTCCAGTGAGAATAGAATGTATAGAAAAGGAAAACTAATCACTGTATATTTAAAAAATTCAGCTTTCAAGAACATTTATAGTCCTGCTAAGGTAAAATTATGATCAACTAAAGTTTTAGGAAGTGTATGTGTTATTGTGAGAAACTGAAAAAGAGCTTATGCCTCATTTTCCATTTTGAACCGTTAATAGAGGACTAAAATTGAGAAATCGAGAAGTGTACAATCAAGAAACATTTTGTGATATGGAGATAAAATAATTAGATAAAAAATTGAAAATTATTGCCTTTGTGGGGTTGAAAATGGTGGGGGTATGTGAAGACTTTTTTTTGTTAAGTATTTTAAAACTATTTGATTATTGAAAAGAATTGGTAAAAATCGTAGAATTTTTTAAACACCAGGATATTTATGGCACTATTGATTTCTGCCAAAATGATAGCCCTCTTATAGTAATTAAAGCAATTCTCACTTTCCATTTTAGAAGAAAAATTTTCCCACCAGTTCTTGGAGCCAATGGATGGTTGCCACCCTGTTGACTTCTAAATCTTGTCTCTCCTCAGAGAAAATTTTCTTTATATGAGAAGGCAGGAAATAGCAAACATGAGTAATTCAAAATAGAAATAATATAATAACCTGTATGTAACAATGGTAATACAACAGTGCCAACTGAAATTTCCTGAGAAATTTAAACACGTAAAAACATATGTCACAGATCATGTCCTGACAAATTTAAAAAATTCAGTCAACACTCCTAATATTGTTTAATTTCTGTGCCAGATGTTTCCATTACATAGGAAGGGAGAGGGAGAAAGAAAGAACTAAAAGCCAGGCCTTGAGCTGTGAACAGTGACAAGTTTTATACCTCCATAAACTGAGGTTTACAAATGTGGGGAGTTTAGAGCTGGGAGGAGTGTGAGACACTACCTAGTATAAAGCCCTCACAGAAGAATTTTAAAACCCAAAGTAATTAGTTACTGACCTGTAGTAACTCGATGAAAGACTAATTTTAAAATAAAACATGTTCATTTTCTCTAGATAGCAGGTCATTTACACAGAGATACAACTTACAGAGTATGTATAAAACCACAGGCAAGCCTTCATTTGGCTCCTGGCTTCCCAGGACCCAATTACCAGAAGGGGCAGAGTCTCTAGGTATTGGGGAAGAACTGAATCTTAGACCTGTTTTATCGTATTGCGGAGAAAGGGGAGTGGTGGAATAGGGAAGCAGATTTCCTGAACAAGTATAGGTTCTCAAAGAGTCTGGCTATTTTTATCTGGCCAGGGGAAGGACAGAACTTTACTGGAGGTTCCCAGTAAAGGCAGCAGCCGCATGAGCTGCATGTGTCCTGCTGCCTCCTGCCATCATGATGAGAGGCTCTTGGGCCTTTCTGGAAACCCACCAGGCTATCGTTGGGCCACCTACTTGTTGCCAGGCCTCCAAGGGTAGAACCTGGTTTTAGGAAGGGGCTATTCAACAACATAAAAGGGGGCCAGACGGTTAAGGTCTGGAGCAATCCATGCAAAAATAACACTAATTCTTTAAAGCAGCATACGTAAGTCAATCAAAACACAGAGTTTAAACATACATCAGTGCCAGAAATTCATGGTGCTCCAATGTGAAGTCTCATCAGTTAACGGTATCTTAAGCTTCAGCTCAGAATCAGTCTGTGGTCAAAGAACCTTTTCTTACAAAGTGGTTTTGGTTTGGAAGGGCCTATGACCCTAAATGGTTGTATCCCACCAAAGAAGGTAAATGGATGGCAAATAAGTACATGAAAAGCCGTTCAACATCATTAGTCATTACTGAAATGAGAAGCAAGTACGCAATGATACATCACTATACCCACTAGAATGGATAAAATTTTAAAAGACTGAAACTTTCAGATACTTGATTTGGGAACTAAATGCTTGTGACATCACAGACAAATGCCAGATTAATTATGCTGGGTGAGAGAAAACAGATGATAAAGGGTACGTATGATATGGTTCCATTTATTTAAAATTCTGTTTAATGCAAACTAATCCCTAGTGTCAGGAGACCAATCAATGGTTGCCTACGTACAGGGTGGGGCAGTGAGGAGTGGGAAGAAGGAATTACAAAGGGTCACGAGGACACTTTTGTGAAAGATTTATATTCATTATCTTTACTGAGGTGACAGTTTTACACATGTGTTAATAATGTTTATAATTTTAATCAAATGTGAAGTTTATGTCCCTTAAAACTCAATTAAGCTATAGATATGTTCCACCAAAACTGTGATAAATCAACAGGCTATCTTCTATATCAGTTTTTAAAAGTGCATGTCCCCACTGGCTGGCTGGTTCGCAAAGTTCCAAAAGCAAAGAATCCTTGTTTTGACCTTGAATAAAAGATAAACAACTGAGAATGGCAATATTTTAAATCTTTCAGCTCAGCGCAAATTCCATAAATTCTACCCAGAGCTTCCATCTCTCTCCACCTCACCTGGACCCCAGGCATAGAGAGCCACAGCCAATTCTTCCGTGGTCTTGTTCACATACCTGTGAGGCTTCTCTTCTGCCCTCTACTCATATCATCCCTGTGCCTTCTTCCATGTCCGGCCACCCCAAGCATCATGCAAAGTAAGGTTGATCATCTGCCAGAACCAACCACCTCCACCCATCCCCTGCTCCCCTCCAAACCCCACTCAGGGTGGATAGAGTCCGTTTTCCATAGGTTCCTGTCGACCTCTATTATCACACTTTATTCGATGATTATAACATCCTGAAGGCAAGAAATAATCTTTCTATAGAAACACAAACATGTTTTGTTCAACTGGCACAGTGTAAAGATTTGACATTAAAAGCAGGACACTCACCTGGGCCAGCATTCCTGCATGGAGCAACCCACAGCTAAAGGCTTTAGAGAAGCTCCATCCCCTACAGTCCTCTACTCCCTATTGCTCCCAGCACTGTCAGTTGCCACATTTTTTTTTTGCCATATTTCTTTAATTTGCCCAACAGTTTTGAATTAAGACATGTATAGTTTAGAATAAAGAATAGCAAGAGAAGGCTTTTCAAAAGGGGAGAAGATCTATGCCTTTTAACACGTTAGTTTGGGGTGTATATTGCAAATTGTAAATGCAAATTCTTTGCATTACTGAGTGCTCACTATGGTAGATGTAGTCACCATCTGTCACCCTAGAAGAGTATTACGGTATTCTTGACTATATTCCCTATGCTGTCCTTTGCATCTCCGTGGCTCATTTTATAACTGGAAGTTTGTACCTTTTAATCCCCTTCACCCATCTCACCTTTCTCCTACCTTCCATCCAGCAGCCACCAGTTTGTTTTGTGTGCTTAAGAGTCTTTTTAGTTTTTTGCTTATTGTTTGTTCTTTTTTGTGTGTGTTGTAGGTTCCACATATAAGTGAAATCATATGGTATTTGTCTTTGTCTGATTTATTTCACTTAGCATAATACCATCTAGGTCCACCCATGTTGTCACAAATGGCAAGAGTTTATTCATTTTATGGCTGAGTACTATTCCATTGTGTATATATACCACAGCTTTATCCATTCATCTACTTATGGACATTTAGGTTGTTTCCATATCTTGGTTATTGTATATAATGCTGCCGTAAACATAGAGGTGCATATATCTTTTGGAACTAGTGTTTTTGTTTTCTTTGGGCAAATACCCAGTAGATCTATTTCTGTTTTTAATTTTTGGAGGAAACTCCATACTGTTTTCCACAATGATTGCACCAATTTACATTCCCACCAATATGTGTGAGGGTTCCTTTTTCTCCACATTCTCACCAACACTTGTTATTTCTTGTCTTTTGATACTAGCCATGCTGACTAGTATGAGGTGGTATCTCATTGTGGTTTTGATTCCCTTTTCTCTGATAGTAACTCACTTATGACAAAATACTGGATTCTAATTAAAGGATTCAGATTTAATAATCTTTCAGTCAGAATCTTAATATTTGCTCATGGATCCTATGATTGCTAGTTGGCACCTCTTCCCATCCCATCAGTAAAGCAAACAATTTCACAAAGTAGTTTCATTGGTGTATAAGTAAGGAAGCGACTTATTGATTGTAGTGAAGTGATGATGTTTAAAAATCCAATCTTCAGAGGGCCATCCTGGAGCAAAGATTAAGTCCCTTAATCCAGTGAGGTCCAGTTAGCCCATGTGAAAATCTTTTATTACCTATGGGCTTCTTAAACACAGGAGAGGGGATACGACATTTAAAGTGTTTCATAAAACATTTTCCATAAAGTCACTGAACAAAAGAAGGAAATAAGTGGAAAAAAAATGTATTGAATATTTCAAGATAAAATTATCCCTAACTACGTAAATAAATATTTTTTCACAATGTACATGAAGATAAGCAGTGCATATTGTAAGGGTTTTGAGAAAATTACCCTTTAAAATGGAAGAGGTATGGGGCACCTGGGTGGCTCAGTCAGGTGAATGTCTGACTCTTGATATCAGCTCAAGGCCTGATCTTGTGGTTTGTGAGTTCGAGCCCTGCATTGGGCTCTGCACTGACAGCGTGGAATCTGCTTGGAATTCTCTCTCCTATCTCTCTGCCCCTTCCCTGCTCGCTCGCTCACTCTCTCTCTCTCTTTCTCTCTCTCAAAATAAATAAATAAACATTTTTTAAAAAAATCTTTAAAATGGAAGAGGTATGATTTATTATAATCATACAATAATAAACTACCTATGACTTTATTAATCGTTGTGTTTCTAGGTGACAGGGCTTCACTTGGTGAATGTCCAGGAAGTAGGGACCCTTAGACACTGGACCCCTTTGTAAGGAGGAGCTAAATGCTGTAATTAGGTTTTTCCAGACCTTGGAAACACAAAACCTATCATAAATTGAAAGAAGTCCTGTGATATGGCTCTACCTTATAACAAAGATAGAGTCTTTTTCCTGTCCAAGGCATCATTAATGAATGGCTGCAAAAATGATATCTGTATTCTTATAAATATCCAGGTTAATCGTTAATTATTAATGTATGTGCTGTCCCCACGTGCCCCACCCCCACCCCCCCCCACCCCCCGCCTGAGCCTTATACATAGTGGTTGCACAGGAGATAGTTGTTTAATTTCCTGGATGTGACTTGTAATACCCCCAGCAGGAGTGTGGCTGAAGCATCAGTCCGTGAGAGGCACTATTTAATTGGTCAACAGGGTCTGGAATGCAAATGCCTCTAACACTTTTTGGAATGTATTACAGCACCAGAGAAAGGACGCTGAGAATGACTGATGCCTCTATATGGGATAAGATTGGTGGACAGTTTTCTATGTAGTTAATTATGGAGGGAGATTAAATAGATGGATAGACACATAAATGTAGAGATAATTAGAAACAATTAAAACCTATTCACCTATTTGTTTTTCCTTCTTCCACCTATTTATCCATACATGAGTTATATGAATATAATTACAAATTCTGTACAGTAGTATTCTGGTAGTTAGTTTTAATACTTCCTAAGGAACTGGTTAAATAAATGTATTCGTTTGCTAGGGCTGTCATAACAAAGTGTCATAAACAACCAACATTTATTGCCTCACAGTTGTGGAGGCTAGAAGTCCAAGTTCAAGGTGTCAGCAGTGTTGGTTTCCTCTGAAAGTTGTGAGGGAGCATCTGTCCTATGGCTCTTTGCTGGGTCCTGGTGGTTTGCTGGCAATCTTTGGTATTCCTTGGCTTACAGACGCCTCACTCCCATCTCTGCCTCCCTCGTTATATGGCATTCTCCCTGATACATCTGTGTCAGGCTCCAAATTTCCCCTTTTTATAAGGATACCAGTCACTGAATTAGGGTCCCGCTTCACTCCAATATGACTGTACCTTAACTCATCATAGATGCAATGATTCTGTGTCCAAATAAGGGTACATTCTGAGGTGCTGAATGTCAGGAAGTCAACATGTGAATTTGGGGGGATGATGGTGAGGACATAATTCGACCCATAACCGAGAGATACTTAAGAAATGTGTCTGTTCGCTTTTGCTGTGCTTCCCAGATCCCACAGACCTTTGTCTGTTTGTCATATGCTATTCTTATCTTGTGTGAAAGTGTCCCGGGGCTGTTGCTGCTCCGCATCAGAGGCTGTTGCGATTAATGGTAATTCTTAGACCAGGTTTTAAGACCAGTCTTCACCCCCTTTAAGTGAAGAAGCGTGCCCCTCAGCCATGATGTCTGGCGGTGAGAAATGGCTTCTCCAGGTGGCTGTGCCGTGATAGAGCCCTACTTGCTGTCTGCTTCCAGTCTGCTGCTTAATGTCATGGTGAGTAGTGGCCCTGCCAGCAGAGTAACCGCCAGATTGAGCTGGAAAGGCTCCCCCACTGCCCAGAAACGGTCTGACAGTCGTCCTGCATGTGATCATCGATCCATCTCTGTGGGCTTTCTTAGTTAATAGCTTCACCCCCACAAACATATGGTCTGCCTGGATGTTATCTGGTAAACTATCAGATTGAAGTTTCTCATTCACTCTTCAGAGGTATCATACTTACAGCTTGTCATTATGAATACAAATAGAGAAATTGAGAAGTTTTACAAAACTGGGTTAAAGTATGTCACTGGGTTCGTTCCCCTTTATCTATGTGACCTATGACCCTGTCACAATTAAAAATAAAATTTCTCATACTTCACGTTCTTTCCCAAAGGTTAGAGTAGGTAGATACAATGGAAGTTTATTTTACATTGGTCATTCAGGTAATAATAAATACTGTTTATTAAGCTCACACTGAGTAGGTTAATAATTAAACAGCAATTCAGTTATCTAGAATCCTTGGGCGATAAGTCCATCTAAAGAGCAGAATTTCTGGATGACTGAACATTATGACTTTCAGCCATAAACCTTAATAAATCAGTAAATAAATAACCTTTGGGTATGATTTTTTACAGACTAAAATCTGTTTTGTTAGTTACCTTAAAAGCTATTTACCTTTAACTTTTGTTGAAAATATATTCATCTGTATCAAATATTGTTCTGAATTTTAATATAGCCATTCCCACAGAATCCGTTGAAAGTCCTACTGTTTGTCACGATACTAAAGAACCCGAAGTTGCTCTTTTGAAGTCTCATGTTACATTCTGATTTTTTTCTGCCTTTTCTTTAGATGTTTGGTATTTATATAATAGCCATAGTAGCCCTCTTGTTTTGTACCTACTTATATTAATTTGACCAAAGTTTCTAATCTGTGGAAACCAGGTACTCAAATTTGTTACGTTTCTATACAAAGTAAGCAGAAATGGGTTCAGATTTGGCCTCCCATGTGAAATGTTCATTAACCTTAGTATTTGGATACTATGACACTTATTTGGGTTTCTTAGATTCTCTCGATACTTTTTCTCATCTTATTTTGTGTCTGTTAGTTATGTTCCCAGAAGTTTGAGATTTCCAGCCAGGGTCCTAGATAGGTGGAACATCATTCTACGAATCAATAATAATAAGCAGACTTCCACGTATGTGATCTCTTCTCTGAATCCAGTTTTATATCAGGCTTGCCTGAGAATATGAAGTTTTCACTTTCAGAGTTCACAATTCTGTTGAACTACACAAGGCATTCAAATCAAGAAGACTGAGAATGTTTACAAAGGAGTAGGCGTTTAAAGATCTTATTAACATTTATGGGATATTAAATGGAGTAGTACATGGGTGAAATTAATCAGGAAAGAAACACCTGTACCCATGAGACTGACCAGAAGCTGAGATGAGAGGGCTTTCTAGCGGGTAGGGAATCAGACAAAATTATGTAAATGGAAAGAGCTCTTGGAGGCGCATGAGAAGGAGTGAAAGCAGAGGGCCTGAGACTAAGTTCTAAGAAAAGCATCTTGGTAGTGGCTGGGAAGTGTGAGGACAGGAGCCACAGGGTGGGGAATGATGATATCATTAGCTGCCTATCAATAATCTGTGCATTGTACACTCCATTCTCCTGGGTGGAGTATTCAAATGTGTTATTTCCCAAATGGAACAAAGTTGCAATTATACTTTTGTCTCTTCCTCAACATGTTTACCTGAGGTTCTAGCTAATGTTAGTGCAATAGATACAAATTAAGCAGTGCCCTAAGCCTCCCTGTGTACTCCCTGTGGCTTCATCACTATTTCTTACCCTCAATCCCCTCTTTCAAGGTCTGGAGTGTTTTTTTGAAGGTTCTGCTGTGGTCATACCTCCTGTGGAGGTCCAGCCTAACACTTCTCATGGTGTCATTACTAAGGACATGATATTACTAAGGATAACAGTATTTCTGCATTCTTGGTGCCCAGTACCACATTCCAGGAGAATTGGCACTCAATACCCACAGGTAAGAAGCAGAAATATTTGGCCGAGGCGTATCTGATTTCCAATATTGTCCTACAAAATCGGCCATAAAGTTCAATCTAATATTTTTATCCCTACTCCCTCCTTGTGAAAGAAACTACTATGTACTGCTCTCCTTGCCCATTGGTGTGTGGTTACATAGACTCACTCATCCGAGGAAGAATTCATGGGGTGGTGCTGTTATGCAGTCCAGCATTTTTTTCAACTTTATACCAAGTTTATCAGACTTTATTTACTCTTGAAAAAGCCCTCCTTGTTCTTCCTCAATGGAGGTATTTTTCTTTTTGCCTGCAACAGTTTCCTAGTGTTGTAGCAGGAAGGGTGTTAAGGTTTGTAAAATTAAGGGAGCCGATGGATACACTATCCCATTTCTTCCACTGTGTGCTTAAGAAATCCTCTGCGATTTTTTTTCTCTGAGGACACATTTCAACGTGTATTGAAAAATTATTACTTTGGAAATAAAACACTAAGAACTATTGCTTGTTGGAGAGTTACAAGTGGTAGTAACAAAACCCACGTTACATACAGTGTTGCACCCATTTCCTTTAGAGCAAGATTGCCTCTTTGAAATGTAGAAATGTGGACGTATATTACTCCTAGGTATCATCCAAGGAATGAGTTCTCAAAAAGTACTCAAAATCATAGAATTCTGAACTGAAAATGAGATTAAAAGCTATATAATGCAAACTTTAGAGTTTTTAGAGTATGAAACAGAGAAGTAAATTAAGAGACTCATCCAAGGTGTATCTCTAGTTGGGAGAAGAACTGGGATTGTAATTGAGATTTCTTAACTCCAGGCAAATATACTGCCACTGCCATGCCTCCTGAGTGAAAGACCGAGCCATAAAAAAGTAAGAATGATTACCATTTGGGGGTATGCTGGATAATCCTAGGGCCACTGAACTAGACATGGCCAGACACCACGTGGAAAAATGTCACCTTCTTTGTCCTTTGTTTTTTGTCCTTTTTAAGGATTTCATGGGGATTGACATTTGCTGGGAGCTAGCTCAGTTCGTTTGCTGCAAACTGAAGCTGATATTTAATTAGTCTCCTGAAATGTCAGGTAACCAAAGGTGGCTCGTAATGTTCTGTAGGAGTTGTGGCTGTGTTATGAAACTAGACACTGAAGTTTGGTGGCTCTGATATGATTCCTGTGGAAGCATGAGTATGGTGTTTACAGATGAGTGAAACAAACAGTGCCCTCTTGTCAGGAATACTATTCAGCCATCCAGGCTGAGGAATGAGTGTGTACTTTGGCTTAATATAATGTGACAGCATCTGGGGAAAAAAAATGTTTTAATTGCTCCCTTCCAAGGGCGCCTGGGTGGCTCAGTCGGTTAAGTGTCCAACTTTGGCTCAGGTCATTGTCTCGTGGTTTGTGCGTTCAAGCCCCTTGTTGGGCTCTGTGCTGATGGCTGAGAGCCTGGAGCCCGCTTCGGGTTCTGTGTCTCCCTGTCCTTCTCTGCCCCTCCCCATCTTGCACACGCTTTCTCTCTCTCAAAAATAAACATTAAGAAAAATCTTGAAAAAAAAATCTTCCCTTCTTGCCGCTGTATTGCCTTAAAGGTTCTGGGGTGCCCTAGATTTTGAATGTATGTTAGCTTAGTCCCAGGATGTCTACTAAGCTCAGAGTTAATCGGACCAAATAAGAATATAAGAATAGGAGTGTAAGAATAAGGACCCCTGGGAGTGGGAAGAACTAAGGGATTCATTCATATCAACCTCCAGGTTCCTTCTCTTTTAATTCAATTCACATTTAGAGGTAGGTTAGTTAACAATTTTCCTAGGATTGGATAAAATCTAACTTTAACTCTATGAAAACCTGGACTGGCTCAGATTCAAGAGTTTGATCTTAACCTGACATATACAGTTGAAATGCATAGTGGTCCCCCCCCCCAAAAAAAAGTTATTTATAAGTATAAAGGAAAAAGTTGCCATATTTATGCAGATCTGGTTGGTTTTTCATTACTATAATAATATAAACTGCTCTTTCACGTTCTCTTCACTGTGGACATTAAAATATGAATGGAGAAATTGATGCAAATATCATATGACTAAAACGAATATCTTTTGTCCTATGAAGAGTTTGACTTACAGCTTGAAACTGTTATATCACTATATGCTATTAAAAATAGGTAAGAGTAAGAATTTAATGTAAAAGAAATTGATAGCCTAAGAACTTTTCAGTTCAGATCAGCTGGGTTGCTCTATGTCATTACTCCTTCACTGTTGCCTGATTGGCATGACAGATTTGGCTCCTGGCCTCCCAAACACCTCCTCCCCTTCTTGCTTTATAATAAGCACTGTTAACCGGGCACATTCCCTGCCTCTCTGGTAGCTAGGGACAGCCACGTTACTAAGTTCTGGCAAAGGAATTAAACATACAAGTGTTGTGTATGATTTGAGGAAATTTTTCTAATAATGTAGGGCATACTCTTCTTTACTTCTTTCTTTCTTTTTCCTTCTACACTGAATGTGGGTTTTGTATGATGGCTCCAGCTCTAGAATCTATCTTGTGCCATACGGAAGAGGATTGGTAGAGGGAATAACACAAAGGAGGCTGGACCTTAGATGATGATGAAGCTGCTAAACCAGCCTGTACTAAAAACATCTGAATTTCTTTTTCATGAGAGAAATCTGCTTCCTTCTTGCTTAAGCCACTGTTTGTTTGTTTGTTTTTTAAGCATATGAATTAGGTATAATCTTAAACCAGGGAGTCATTTAATGATCAATGACGACTTGTTCTAAGTATTCTAAGAACTTACTGAAGATGGGAAATTTGGTAGCATCAACTGTACTCTCTGTCAGCCTACAAATTAGGAATTTATCCCTTTTCTCTAGTGCTGGGAGGTGTACCTCACTCACCTTTTCCCATGGGAAGAGAAATGATCTTGTTGGTGAATTTAGGGAAAGGAGTGTGTAAGGGTATGTTTTTCAGGCTAGACTGCTCCCCAGCTCTTCTCTGTGATAAGTTTGCCATACTTTGCTCTGCCGACAACAGGAGAATCTCATAGGCATAGAGGGAAAGTTAACCTCAGTGAGGGAGTTATTTGGCAGTCTAATGTGGCCTCACATCCCCATTTAACTTGATCGATTTGTAAACTAATGTTTTTCATCTCCACTAGTGTGTTGTGTTTTTAATTGGCTTTGATTTGGGGTAGGGGGGATAATGTACATAGGGAAATGATTACTTGTCACTTCCAAATTCCAAGATCAACGATCACTAAGAAGATGAGAGATTGTCCATCAGATTTTTCTAAGGTATTTTAGTAGTTCAACTTTTATTGATGGTTTTATGCAGCAAAGGTAACATAACTGCCATTGGATTCCTCCTGCGAGAGAATTGACAGAGAAAATTCATATTTCTAATTCCTTAAATCATTTTTACATAAATTCTGTCCCATCACTATTTTATATAATTTTTTTTCTGCTCTGGAAAGTGATAGTTGCCCAATTGTTATAGAGATATTGCTTAGCTCCAGAATTATACAGACATAGTTTACAGGAAAAGCATTTCAGAGTTTTCAGTCATCTAGACCTATTGTTAAAGCACTGCAACCTAGCAGAATACTGCATAAATCTCCAGCAAGACATATTGTGGGCTCTTTAGCACAAAGTTGGAGGGGACTTGGATTTCAAAACAATTTGCCACAGTCTCTCTCCAGGACACAAAATTGAAACCATTGGCTCTTTCTCTAAAAATGCATAAAATGTAAATTTATTAAGGTCCATACTTGAAGCTCTTCATTATGTTTAAGGACCATTCTATTCAAAGAGAATTTCTTAGAAATAGTCATTTAATTTAATCAAATGCCTTTGTGATAGAATTGAAAACTTTGTGTAGATATTCCTCCAAGTTTGAGATACCGCATGTTAATGACTTCCCAGGTATGGAATCACCCCATTTTCCTTAAGTCATTTACAATCAAGGCATAATATTTAAAATGTATAGTTGCATTTTGTTAGCCAATATTCTTTGGATTTTCAAATATATATATTCTTTGGAATATATATATATATATATATATGTATACATGTATATACATATATATATTCTCAATTGAAATGTGTTGGGAGTTTTTTGGTTTTGTTTTGGGGCTAAAGATACATTTTTGGTTTTTTCTTTGTTAGACTGAAATATGAATCATACTATATGTTCTGAAACAATTTAAGAGGACAGAAATTAAATTTTCTTTGAAATATTTAAATAATTTACTTATAGATATCCAAAGTACTGTATGTAGACTGTTTGACAAGTGTTTAAATTTGAACTTTGGAGATAGTCTATTCACATTATAAACTTCATACTGAATCAGTTTGGTAGTTTTCCAGAAAACGTTTATTTTAATTATGATTTCCAAATTTATTAACATATCGTTGGCCATGGTGTTTTGTAATGGTAGTAGCCTTCTTTAAGTATTTGTCACATTGTCTTTGTTTTTCAATGTTTTTTCACCTTTATTTAGATTTTCTAAGGCTTGTATACTTTTCCTCCCAAAGAACCATATTCCATTCTTTTTAAGTAATGAGCTCTTAGATTAATTCCATAACTTTTCCATTACAGTAGTTCTTTTGAAATAACTATAATGCCTGTATTTAGAGGTAGCAGTTGTTTAAACAAAAATTTCAATAATGTGTAGAAGACAGAGCATGGTACTGTAATAATTGTTTCTATTTGGAGTTTTCAATGTATTGTTAAATTTTCAAACCTCTTCTTTACTCTAAAGCAATTCTCAGTCTGGAAGGGAACACAGACATACAAGCAAATAACAATAATATAGACATGCAAACCGATAATTAGCATATTAGCTAATAAGAACATCCTGGAGATACTCTCAATATATTGCAGAAACACAGAGCTGAGTTCACTTATCCAGCTACATCTGGGGAATCAGGGAAAGCCTCTTGGAGGAGGTGATATTTGAGCTGGGTGTGAAAGAATGTGCAGGAAAATTCAGGCAAAGCTGGGAAAGGAGAAGGGTTAGAGTATTCTAGGTATAGAAGAGAGTAGGAAAAAAACACAGAAATGAGAAAAGGCCTGGGGGAAGCACTGCAGTTCAGGATTGCTGGAGTATCAAGTGAGACATTTGCTAGCGAGAGATGAGGTTAGGTAAGGAGGCATGGCTTCCTATGTCCAACTCAGGAATTGAACTCTGTCCTAAGTGACCTTAAAAGAGATGCTCAGATTTGAGATTGGGCAAATTTCCCTTTTGGCTGTAGGAAGGATATGAGAGACAAGAGAATCGGAAACAGATTAGGCTGAGTTGAAGAATGGATGAGAGATGAGAAAATAGAGATAAGGAAGTATTGACAGTGG
The DNA here is from genome assembly GCF_024362965.1 of Panthera pardus. Lineage (NCBI taxonomy): Eukaryota > Metazoa > Chordata > Mammalia > Carnivora > Felidae > Panthera > Panthera pardus. The sequence continues at coordinate 21,870,872 of NW_026527002.1, forward strand.
TTTCCAGAAGTTTTTGGCTTATAAGAAGAAGAGTAAAATTTGGTGGTCACTGTAGGGAACAAAGGTCAAGAGAGGTTTGGAAGATGGAAATATTTCTCTCCTTACGTGCTGAGGGGAAGGAACTGATAGAAAAGGGGTGTTTGAAGAGAAAAAGAAGAGAAGGGATGAGTTTGAGCAAGGTCCTGGAGGAAGCCAAAGGTTTGGAGTCAAGGTCATGGATGGAGTCAAGGGCATAGGTGGAGGGGTTGGTCTTGGACAAGAGTAGAGGCTCTTCCTTCACTGAGCATGGAGAAGCAGTGCAAGAATCTCCCTTGATAAAGGGTAAGCTCTCTGAAGGCTGATACTGAATCTTAGCAAATGGTCAACACTACATCTTTGATGAGTGAATAAATAAGAGAGTGGGATGAAGGTACGTGTTGCAGGTAGGAATGAATGAAAATTGAGGGTGGTCACCCAACAGCCTCAGTTTGCCTAATGGATTGTGTGGGTCATATAGGCCAAGAGTCTTTGTATGCATTGGTTTTGTTCAGCATCCCTCATTTCTTCAGTGAGAGCGTCCTAAACTTTATTTCCCCTGGGGCTCCATTCCACAGTGGACAGTCTAGCCACACTTTCACTGCACCCTTTCCACACGGTCTTTTCTGTTAACCAGGTTTTTATTGGACCCTGGTAATGAGTTTCTCCTTCTCTAGAGGGTGGCCTCAGAAGGCGAGTCCCTCATGACCAGCCGAGAATGCCCGGGGCAGGGGCTGCTCATGAATTCCTAAATAAGCCTTCCCCCATTTAAGTGGCATTGTATCATTTTAACTCCAATAATGCCAAGATAAAGTCAACATTTACCATTAGCCATTTACACTCCCCACCAGGCCACAATGGTTTCCTGGCTTTGAGCAACATGGTCCTAACAAACTTACAGGGGCTGGACTGATTTCCGAGGGCATGCCCTTGTACTTGCATGCACTCAATGCTTAATATGATGCTGACATAATATAGTTGACTTTTAGAAAATTGTACCTCCCCCAAACACTACCTGATCAGCCTGAATGTTCCTACCTGCATTCCCCCTGGCGGCTTGGCCCCACGCCCCTCTCTCCTACCTTTTCTTAGATTCCAACTGGCTCTTAACCTTGTCTACACTTTGGTAGCACCTGGTGATTTAAAAACACAGATGCATTGGTCTTCTTCCTGGATATTTTTTACTTGTTTCATCTGGGGTGTGACTCTCTTAAAATAACCCAAGTGGTCCTGCTGTGCAGGCATAGCTGAGAACTAATTTTCTCCTCACATTAGCGGCACCGTCAGCTCTGGTTCCAGTAAGCCCTCCTCAGCACCTGCATCCTTGTGTTCCATCTGCTCTTATTTTCTTTTCTTTTTTATTGAGGTTTAGTTGACATACAGTATTATATTGGTTTCATGTGTACAACATAGTGATTCAACACTTGTATCCGTTGCAAAATGGTCACCACATCCACTTAACCATCTGTCATCATACAGAGTTAATACAATAGTATTGACTATATTCCCCATGCTCTACATTACAATACATCCCCATGACTTACTTATTATTTTGTTAATTAATTTTTTTTTAATTTACATCCAAATTAGTTACAATATAGTGCTATAATGATTTCAGGAGTAGATTCCAGTGATTCATCCCCTGCATATAACACCCAGTGCTCAAGCGTCCTCCCTAGTGCCCCTTACCCATTGAGCCCATCCTCCCTCCCATAACCCCTCCAGCAACCCTCAGTTTGTTCTCTGTATTTAAGAGTCTCTTATGGTTTCTCCCCCTCTTTGTTTTTATATTATTTTTGCTTCCCTTCCCTTATGTTCATCTGTTTTGTATCTTAAATTCCTCATATGAGTGGAGTCCTATGATATTTGCCTCTCTCTGACTAATTTCACTTTTCCTATGACTTATTTTATAACTGGAAGTTTGTATTTCTTAATCCCTTCACCCTTTCAACATTCCACCCACTCACCCACCCAGAGACCCCCTTCCTTCCAGCAACCATCAGTGAATCTGGGTTTTATTAGTTTTGGTTTTTTGTTTTGTGTTTTGTATTCCACATGTAAGCAAAACCATGCAATATTTGTCTTTCTCTGTCTTATTTCACTTTGTGAAACCATGCACCTGTCTCTCCTATCCATCCGGATGTGGTCGTTTTATCTTTTGTCGTCAAGAGCAGTTCATCTAGTTTTTGGATCTTCTTTTAGAAGGATGTGATCCATATGTAGCCGTAGATTTGGCGTGTCCATGGTAGGAGGTGGGTTCATGATTTTCATACACCGCCATCTTAGACCCTTCTCCCATCTGTTTTTCATCTTTGTAATCCTCAAGCCCTTGTCAGGAGCTGTTCGCTCTCTCCTGGCAGCAGCCCTAAAGCGAGCTTCCTCTGTGTACATTAGTGACATGCACCAGCAACAAGGGCTCAGTCGCTGTATTCCAATCGTCTGTGATATTGCTTCCAAATATCTGCCTCCCATGCATTAGGGTTACTTGTAAGAGTTTTATGAAGCCACAGAAAACAAGAAGTCATTCTTCCCAGATGGTCTCCTCTAGAGTGGAAGTCTATCCACTTATCTCATGTTTGGACTCTTCTTATCCTACCCCCACCTCACATCACATTCCTGCCTTTGAAGTTAGGCTGTAAGTAAGCTTTCTGTAAATTGTGTTTTCAAGATTAATTGGTCATTTGACCAATTTCAATTGGTCATTTTCAAGATTAAAATAGACTCCTCCTGAAAATATAGATTTTAGATTATGCTTCTGGCTTGACGTCATAAAGAGGTATGATTAGTTAAGGTTGATCATAAGTTTACCCTGTTTCAGTTATAGTTAGCAAAAAGAGCATGCTCATTAACTAAAGCACTGCTGCCACCTGCTGGATGCCTTTAGAATAACAGTTTTCCGCAAGGCATCTCAATTTTATGTCTGTGTTCCTTGAGCAATGAGACCCACTATTTGGGGTCAACACACACACTCACAAAAACACCGTTAGCCATTTATGCTTCCCCTGTTAAGCGGGCAACCACATCTGTTGGCAGTGAACCACGTGGCCTCACACTGCGGTCATCCAGACTGGACAGAATCCTCCACTTGGCCAGCATCTCAGGTAACCGTGGCGTAATTATTAAAGCAGCATCAATGCCATAGCAAATGAGCTACTTAGTGAATTCCTACCTTCGTCTTCTGAGTCACTACTATGATAGATAACTAATTTCGTTTGAATAGTTTATTGTTATTACCAATGTCTGCTTCTCAGTAGAGGCTAACGTTACTACTCTCCAACATGAAGAATTTTTACTTTTCTCCTACTTTTTTTCCTCCAGTGAAACAGTATTTGGGGGTCCTCTGATCTCTCACTTTATAACATTGAACGCTTTAAACTTTAGACATTGGTTTGGAATAGAGACAATGAAAGATTGTTTTCAGCAAGCAAAATATCTCTGATACACAAAAGGCACTTAGCAAGCACATTTGGGGAAAATTAATACAAACTTTCAATGGTCAGATTTGGTTCAATTTTCCTACTCATCCAGATGGTGGCAGCATATCCAAATTTTATTGAATCTGAACACCGGAAAAGAATTCACTTCTTATTCACTACTGCAATACTACTTCTCGGTATTAGCTCCATGTAATTTCAACCTTCGAAGTATTTCTAATTCTAATACTATGATGCATTATATCTCAAGCATAGGACTGCATAATTACTGTGACCACATCTACCATGTTCCAACCGATGAACCGCATTTTGCTTAGCACATGGCTCCTTCCTTGGGCAATAACAAAAATTAGTTATTTTCGAGATCAGTAGCGTCTCACAGAGTTGTCTTCCATGGTGACAGTATTATATCAATGATGTCCAATACAGTAGCCACAGGCCACATGTGGCTGTTGAACTCTTGAAATATGCTGGTGCTACGCCTACTACTAGTATGGTTACTACTAGGATAGTGGATGTACTAGTGCTAATGAGAAATTAAATATTTAACTTTATTTACTTTGAATTAAATATATGTAGCTTTGTGTGGCAGTAGTTAACTGTACTAGACAATACGGTGCTAGATGGCACAAATGACTTGGCCAAAAGATCAAAATGCTTCTCCTAATATCAAATGGACTAATGTTCCTTTGTAGGTTAAAACTTGCTCAACTATTTTAAGTGCACTTAATCAGCGAAGGCTGTCTCAGAATTAAACTTTTAAACGTTGTTTTTTTTTTTTAACGTTTATTTTTGAGACAGAGACAGAGCATGAACGGGGGAGGGGCAGAGAGAGAGGGAGACACAGAATTGGAAGCAGGCTCCAGGCTCTGAGCCATCAGCCCAGAGCCCGACGTGGGGCTCGAACTCACGGACCGTGAGATGGTGACCTGAGCTGAAGTCGGATGTTTAACCGACTGAGCCACCCAGGCGCCCCCAGAATTAAACTTTTAAAGGGAGCTTATGGTCTTATTCCAGATCAAACTCTTTATGACATTCTCTGTAATCCCTCTGGTCCTTTCTAAAGCTCATCCCCTATTATTACTGCAACCCATGCCTTCCTATGTCTCCTTTTTACTAATAGATTCTTTTTTTTCCCTTCTTTTATGGGCCTCTCATTCATTTGCTGCTTCTGATCACTGACCTCTGCATGCTGCACATTCTCCCTGAGTTATCCCATTGACTTCATGGTTTTAGTTCCTATGTGTCCACCGCTGACTTCCTAATCTGTAGTGTCAGCTCTAACCTTGGCTGTGCCCCTCAGCACATATCCAAATGCCTAGTGGACATCTCCACTGGGGAGCCCTAACATAAAGTATCCAAAACTAAACTTAGGACCCTCCAAGTCTGTTCGTCGTGTAGACAGCTTCCTTCACCCTCCCCCATGTAATCAACCACCACATTCTTTTTTTTTTTTTTAATTCATGTTAGTTAACATATAGTATAGTATTGGTTTCAGGAGTAGAATTTAGTGATTCATAACTTATACATAATACCCAGTGCTCATCACAGGTGCCCTCCTTAATGCCTATCACCCATTTAGCCCATCCTTCCCCAGTCACCTCCCCTCCAGCAACCCTCAGTTTGTTCTCTGTATTTAAGAATCTCTTATGGTTTACTTCCCTCTCTCTTTTTATCTTATTTTGTTTTCCTTCCCTTCCCTATGTTCATCTGCTTTGTTTCTTAAAATTCCACATATAAGTGAAATCACATGAAATGTCTTTCTCTGATTGACTTATTTCACTTAGCATAATATATTCTAGTGCCATCCACATTCTTGCAAATGGGAAGATTTCATTCTTTTTGATTGCTAAGTAATATGTGTATATATGTGTGTGTCTATACATATACATACATCAACTGTCTTTATCCATTTGTCAGTTTGTCATTCGAAGGACATTTGGGCTCTTTCCATAATATGGCTATCTATTATTGATAGTGCTGCTATAAACATAGAAGGGGTATGTGCCCCTTCGAATCAGCATTTTTGTATCCTTTGGAGAAATGCCTGGTAGTACAATTGCTGGGTCCTAGAGAAGTTCTATTTTTAACTTTTTGAGGAACCTCCATACCATTGTCCAGAGTGGCTGCACCAGTTTACATTCCCGCCAGCAGTGCAAAAGTGTTCCCCTTTCTCCTCATCCTCACCAACATCTGTTGTTTCCTGAGTTGTTAATTTTAGCCATTCTGACAGGTGTGAGGCAGTATCTCATTGTGGTTTTGATTTGTATTTCCCTGATTATGAGGGATGTTAAGCATCTTTTCGTGGGTGTATTAGCCATATGAATGTCTTCTTTGGAAATGTGTCTATTCATGTCTTCTACCCATTTCTTCACTGACTTATTTGATTTTCATGTGTTGAGTTTGGTAAGTTATTTATAGATTTTGGATACCAACCCTTTATCCAAGATGTCATTTGCAAATATCTTCTCCCATTCTGTCGGTTGCTTTTCAGTTTTGTTGATTGTTTCCTTTTCTGTGCAGAAGATTTTTATCTTGATGAGGTCCCAGTAGTTCATTTTTCCTTCTGTTTCCTTTGCCTCTGGAGATGTGTTGAGTAAGAAGTTGCTATAGCCAGAGTCAAAGAGGTTGCTGCCTGTTTTATTCTCTAGGATTTTGAATGATTTAAGTCTTTCATCCATTTTGAATGTATTTTTGTATATGGTATAAGAAAGTGGTCCAGTTTCATTCTTCTGCATGATGCTGTCCAGTTTTCCCAACACTATTTGTTGATTTCCTGCTTTGTTGAAGACTAGTTGGCCATACATTTCTGGGTCAATTTCTGGGTTCTCTCTTCTGTTCCATTGATCTATGTATCTGTTTTTGTGCCAATACCATACTGTCTTGATGACTGCAGATTTGTAATACAGCTTGAAGTCTGTAATTGTGATGCCTCCAGCTCTGGTTTTCTTTTTCAAATTACTTTGGCTATTCGGGATCTTTCCTGATACCATACAAATTTTAGAAGTATTTGTTCTAGTTCAGAAAAATGCTGGTGTTATTTCGATAAGGATTGCATTGAATATGTAGATTGCTTTGGGTAGTATCGACATTTTAATAATATGTGTTCTTCCAGTCCATGAGCATGGAATGTTTTTTTCCATTTCTTTGTGTCTTCTTCAAAGTCTTTCATAAGCATTTATAGTTTTCAGCATACAGATCTTTTACCTTATTCAACCACCACATTCTATTAATTTTAGCCCTTGAGAGGTCTCAAATCCATCTTCCTTATTCATCCCTGTGGTTTTTGCCTTATTTAGTCCATCATCTCTCTCGCACTGCAAAAGCAAAAAGCATTGAAGGTTTCCTCCTCCTCCTCCTCCTCCTCTTCCTCCTCCTGCTTTTTTTTTTTTGTCTGCTTGAATCCTTCCTGCACACAGCCATGTCTGTCTTTCTTTCTTTCTTTCTTTCTTTCTTTCTTTCTTTCTTTCTTTCTTTCTTTCTTTCTTTCTTTCTTTCTTTCTTTCTTTCTACGTTTATTCATCTTTGAGAGACAGAGCATGAGCGGGAAGGGGCAGAGAGAGAGAGGGAGACACAGAATCCGAAGCAGGCTTCAGGCTGTGAGCTGTCAGCACAGAGCCCCACGCAGGGGCTCGAACTCATGAACTGTGAGATCGTGACCTGAGCCGAAGTCAGATGCTCAACTGACTGAGCCACCCAGGCGCCCACCATGTCTTTCTAAAGACATCTTCTCCATTTCCTCTAGTGGCTCCCACATTACCTAAAGATAAGGTCCATACCTCCCTGTATGTCTTGCAGTGTTCTCCATGACCCATTTCACATAACTATTGAGGCATGACCCCCACCCTTCTGTCCTCATGCCTTGCCCTGCCATGCTCTCAGCTGCTTGTGACTCTTTAGCTATGCCTCTGTGATTCCCATCGTTTTTTTCATACCTCTGAGGTTTTATTCGTTCTACTCCCTCCACTGTAAACATTTATTGTCTTCTCTCCAACACCACTGCTACCCCCATTTCCTGGTTAATCTGTCCTTTTTCCAGCACAACTCAAGTGGTGTTTCCTCTAGGAAGCCTTCATTCAGTTCCCAGGCTAGACCAAATCACCCTATTCAGTCTGTTTGTATGTCCTTATTATTGCAGGTATAATGGTTTTCTCATTTAACTTCTTGAACACAAGGATTTTATCTCATTCAATGATCACACCCAGTAGGTGCTCAAAAATTTTATCACACTTTTGAATGAAACTTATGAACAAATTATAAGAACTGGGTCACCCATTGTAGTAACTGCATAGAGAAATGGAGGATGGGTTTAAACAAAGAAACTTAGCAGCTGCTCTAGATAGGACTTTCCTACATCTACATGCCCCAGCCTCTCTGCATTATCTTCTTAGTCTTGTGATTACTTTACAAAATCATCCCAAGTCACCTGCAGCTCATCTCAAATGCATACTATGAAAACATACGGTGTCAGTTCTACCAAATAGTGCTGGTGATAGGGCATCAAAAACACTCACTAAAGGAGATAAACTTGCAAGCTTTGCCTTTATATATGTTGTTCAAAGCCTGATTATGAAGACTTAACCTTGGCCTTACCTGTATCTTGCCAGATTTGTAATTCATAGTAGATGTATTCCTCAAGACTCAGGATTGAACTCAGCACATGAACTGTGGTGCTAGCTCAGCGTCTGGAAACTTCCTGTCCTGTCTCCACCCTGTGCCCTTGGTGCCAAGCAGCACATCCACACCCCAAACCCACACTCTGTGCACTGATCTGTATCTCCATGAACCACTTCCACAATTCACAGATCAGCCTACCACCAAGAATAGTGAATGTCTCTTCTGAATGAGAAATCAAAACAGTTAAATCTTTGCTAACCCTAAGGCGTTACATTTACATAACCCCTTCCTTCCTCATGGAGGGGTATTAATGAAAAATAAAGATGTGATTTTCCATTGATTTCATTGAACTTCATTTGTCTTCAGGCACGGTACTTTCAAATTTACAAACTCTTGGGTGTATTTAGGTTTAAATGCTCATGTCAGTTCCTTAAAACAAATTTAAAAGTTTCAGATTTTAGAATCACACTACAACTGTGACCTAGAACTTTGCTTAGTGATGTCCCTGTGTGGCTATCTTTACACCCATCAGTTTGAGAGAAATTTGGGGAAAATCATTGACATTTTGAAATGTCATTCCAGAGTAAAAGACACATACAGATACGTAATAAATAGTTACAAGTTGTTTCAAATCAGGACACTTGTCAAAAATTTTACAATCCAATCAATTTCCAGAGTATTTTCTTTGATATTTATAAAAAGTAGGCTGCTTTAAAGTTGCATTTTGAAACTCGTTAGTTTTCTTATTACTCACACTGAAAAACTTTTATCATAGTTCCACAAAATTAGAGTGCCACAAGGAGAACTCTCATGAACTCAACCCTTTTCAATGTATTACGTATTTAAGTCAACTTGGCTACAGTTGGTGAATTTGCAACATTAATCTCTCATCTTAAAACTTGATAACTAAGAACACAAATCTTCAGTGAAGTTGTTCTTTTTTAGGAGGGGAAAACTAGCTTAGGCTCCATGCACCTTTGTTATAGCTATAAAAGAAAGCTATAAAAGACAGAAAGGTGCAAAGCAAAATCAATCCTTTAATTATCGTTCCTTTTCCAATTAGGAAAATAGAAATCTTTCCATTTGAGCTACTTCTCCCACTCATCGAAATTGGACCCTTTGAAAAGTTTTTTTTTTTTTTAATCTGCAGGTTTCTGGGCAGTTTTATAAACCAAACTGGGCTACAACAAAAACTTCGTATATCTTTTTATTTTTTTAAATTTTTTTTTTACATTTATTTATTTTTGAGAAACAGAGTGAGACAAAGCGTGAGCAGGGAAGGGGCAGAGAGAGGAGACACAGAATCTGAAGCAGGCTCCAGGTTCCAGGCTCCAAGCAAGCGGTCAGCACAAAGCCTGATGCGGGGCTCGAACCCACAGACTGCAAGATCATGACCTGAGCCGAAGTCAGACACTCAACCGATGGAGCCACCCAGGCGCCCCAAAAACTTCATATTTCTTAAAGTGCTTTGCCTTTAAATTCTGCATACAACTTTTGAACGCAGAATTAAATAGATCTTAGGTTGCTTGTGCACACAGGCCTTCCACACCTTACAAAAACAGCCTGCATAAGCCATAGAAACTGACTTTTGAAAATGTTTTCTTATTCAGTGTTAGGGAACAGCAGTGCTGCTGTCTCCTTTCACCACTTCCCTCCGTCTCTCCTGTGGAAGGCAGAACACCCATCTGGCTGATAAATATCAACTTTGAGGACCATACCTTTCTGGAAGATTAAACCAGATGTGCATGGCTCAGTTATTCTTCCTCATGAGACAAGGGTATACAGCTTCCATTAGCGGTACCTTTGACCACCAAACTAAGCTACATTCTCCAATTTCACATTTGTCATAATAAACTTTATGTCTTCATGTTTTATTTCTCACCTTATTCAGATCTCAAGTTAAGATAGTGTGCTTTTATGTTAGGTCCTGTCAGATACCCTATGACTTGGTGCATGAACCAGAAACATTGAAATCGATAAATGAAAGTGGAATTTGGGGAAGAAAAGTTGTTAGAGGAGGAAGGATTTTATGGTGTTGGATTTTGGACTTCAGTGTATAAGCAGGTGTTTTGATCTTGATGGTTTCTTGATCTTACCCTGGGCCAGACAGGCTTTTATTTTATTTATTTTATTTTTTAAATGTTTGTTTATTTTTGGCAGAGAGAGAGACAGACAGCACATGAGTGGGGGAGGGGCAGAGAGAGAGGGACACACAGAATCCAAAGCAGGTTCCAGGCGCTGAGCTGTCAGCATAGAGCCGGACACGGGGCTCGAACCCACAAACCGTGAGATCATGACCTGAGCCAAAGTCAGATGCTTAATTGACTGAGCCACCCAGGCGCCCCCAGACAGGCTTTTAAAAGCCATCAGCCTGATGGCTGATGGTGGTGTCGTTATCACACTGGTAGCCTCAACTTACGTCAGTTGCCTGTATAAGCAGCGACTGTGTAGAAGTGGGTCTGTACTTTGGAGACTGGAGAAAGTGGAGCTCAGATTTTGCCGGCCTTACAGGAGCTTGGCCTCAGCAAGGGGCTGAGAAGGACTTGGGAAGGGCCCCAGCTTGAGCGTGAGTCTCCACAGATGAGACTGTAGCAGCTCACCATGCAGGTGGGGCTTCCTAAGTGGTCACTGCCTGGGTGAAGATGCACCTGCAGGAAAAAAGAGGCTTGCTTTATTGGGACTTTTTTTAAGGACTTTATTTAGGACATGGTGGGGAAAGAACAGTTTTGCACAGATTTTACTGTCTTAGCTGAATCTGCTAAGGCAGTTCTAAGTGCTCAGGCACTTGCGGCCATGCCCTAGATGCTACCTGTAGGTGATTAGTACCAAGCACCGTAACAGAAAGGGCTGAATTGTTGCCCCAAATTGCATCTGTAAGCAGGACCAAGGAGCAAACTGGAGAGACTATCTTAGAATTCAGTTACCTCATTTTTAGACTTGAGAGTTTAAAAATAGCAAATAGCAAATAACTTCTCGTGGTAATGCAGTTAATGTAGGTGTCTTGAAAGCGTGCCTGGAGGGGAAACTCATGACGAATATATGGAATTCAACAACAAAGGGAACTAAGTGTACTGGGTGCCCAGGTCTGAGGTGTGTTCTTCACTCATCCCCTCAGGCAGTGGTTCTCAAACAGTGAGGAGCATCAGAATCCCCTGGAGGGCTTGTGAATCCACAGATGGCCAGGCCCCAGCCAGAGGCTCTGATTCTGTAAGGCTGGCTGGGACCTGAAAATGAAAGAAGTCCCCAGTGCACCGGCCAGTGCTGGTCCAGGGACCACACTTTGAGAACCAATGCCCCAGGGGAAAAAAACATAAGGGCAGAAAGAGCAGCTTCAATTTAAGCATCTGCCAAACATGATTTTCCCGCTGAAACAAACCTGGGTTCAATGGGGAAAATTTTTCTAGCAGTGGGTTCATTAGGGCTGAGTGATGGTACTATAAGTCACTTGAAAACCTGAGGGGCGCCTGGGTGGCGCAGTCGGTTAAGCGTCCGACTTCAGCCAGGTCACGATCTCGCGGTCTGTGAGTTCGAGCCCCGCGTCGGGCTCTGGGCTGATGGCTCGGAGCCTGGAGCCTGTTTCTGATTCTGTGTCTCCCTCTCTCTCTGCCCCTCCCCCGTTCATGCTCTGTCTCTCTCTGTCCCAAAAATAAATAAAAAACGTTGAAAAAAAAATTAAAAAAAAAAAAAAGAAAACCTGAAAAGAAAAAAGGTGATAATTATTGAACCTCTGGAAAGACCTCACCATTTCTTTTCCAATTAAACTAGAAAGTCAATCCACCCTTTCCTTTTTGTGGAAAGTAGAATGGACAGATGTTTGGGATCTTAGATGTTGCCTTTGATGAGAACAACCTTTTGTCCACATTTATTCACTTGTGTCTTTTATTGAGCACCACCAATCATAATGAACAGATTATTTATCCAGAGTTTACTGTGTTTTAGGCCCTGTAATCATTGTCTAGATTCAGATTTTGACCATTTATCCTGAAGAATTATTCAAATTCTCACACTTCCATCTCCTCTATTTGTGACTGGTGACACCAGTAATAATACCTACTCCTCTGGGCTGCTGTCAGAATTTAAAAGGAGTCTAATTATGTCACTTAGCATCGTACCTGCAGCATAGCAGGTGAGTTGTTAGTTCTATTACCTGAGTGTTCTGGAATACAAGACTCCAGAGGAGTGTATTACCTGGTCAAGAAATGTCACAGACCACAGTGTTAAAATAGTGACCTCAAAGAAGCAGATTTATTAGCTGACAAAAGCGAAGGAAGGTCAGGGTGGGAGAAGAATATCCAGGTGACAGGAGAATCTGTTGTGAGTACTCTTAGATAGGAAGAATCTGTCAGATTTGAGGAACTGACAGATGGCTGGAACGTGGAGGGGAAGGGTAAGAGTAGCTGGACCAAGACTGGAGAATTCTAGACAGGGCTAGATTGTTCCAGAAGCTCGGGAAAACATGTGATTCTTATCCTTTAACACCATATAATTGAGCTGGGGTACTAGACTCACACAGATAAATATCAAATGCAAGACAGCATGTGACATATTCCAAAGGACCTTGGAGAAGTGGTATCAGGAATATGACAAACGACATTCTTTCCACTGCTGTTTCCACTTTAATAGGTTACCCCCAGTAACATCCACCTGCAAAGTCCTGAGGTTTGCGTGTGGTTTGGCCCTAAATGTCCTGTTCTTGGGAATTGCCAGTTTCTTGCTGTGGCTGCACCATCCACTATTAAGATTCCCTCGGTTGCGTTTGAACCTTGTGACCAAGCTGTCTCTAGATATTCTATGTGCTTCCTGGGATCTTCACTTGTCTTCCTGATCCACCAGGCACACATTTTTGGTATACTGCCTGTGTCCATCCAGTCAGTGTCCAGGCTGTTTTTCTAGCTGTAGCCACAGGCTCACCCTGAACACAGGGTAGCTAATTGGACCTTGGCCTTGGTGTGCACCCTTGCATACCCATCCTCCATTCTGCCCTCCTTGTCTCAGCAGTTGTCCTGAATCTACAAGGCAAATCCCTATATCCTACCCACTCTTTATCCCAGGAATAATGGACATAGAACCTCTGAAGGGGGAAAGTCACCGTGGAGTTGGTTCGAGGGGTTACATATAAGATGCGGGGCTTGGATGGTGTGACACGGACGAGTTGAACATAAGGAAGGAAGGAAAAGTTGGGGTGGTTATTTAATGTGAAGAAGAATGTAATCAGAGGGTTTGTGCTGGGGAATAGTGAGGAAAATGTCAGAAAGCAAGAACTGGAAGGCCAACAAACTGAGATGCAAACAAGGATCCAGCAGACACATATTATCCAAAGTACTTTATTTTTTTTTTTAATTTTTTTTAATGTTTTATTTATTTTTGAGACAGGGAGAGACAGAGTATGAACAGGGGAGGGTCAGAGAGAGAGGGAGACACAGAATCTCAAACAGGCTCCAGGCTCTGAGCGGTCAGCACAGAGCCCGACGCGGGGCTCAAACTCACGGACCGCGAGATCATGACCTGAGCCGAAGTCGGCCACTTAACCGACTGAGCCACGCAGGCGCCCCTATTATCCAAAGTACTTTAAATGGCCATCTGTGATATGTTACGAGTTGTAGTCAAGATTTGATGCATTTACATCCTTCTTATTACTTGTGGGGAAATAATTCTTTAAGCATGCTCTACCAGAGACCACCAGAAGTCAAATGACATTATGTCCCATGACACACAGACAAGTATAGATTTATATAAAATTATTCAATGGCCACTGGAGCCATAGTTCTTGGATTTGAATCCTGGAATTATACTAGTATCTATGGATAAAATGTACGTATACTAGTATGTATGGATAAAATTATACTCGTATGTGGATAAAAATAGCCCCTATTTCATACAGTTGTTAGGAAGGATAAAATCATTTAATACATTGTGCTTAGAATAAGGTCGGTTACATAGTAATTTTTCAACACAGTAACTTTTCAAATAATATATAATTATTACTATGTTATTACTAATATTCATTTTTTCAAGTGCTGCATTAGACAATAGACAATACTACTCATATCAATTGTTTTTTTCTATTAAAAATGTTTTACTGTGAGATATAATGCACACCAAGAAAAGTGCTAAAATTTATATGTACATTTTCATTAGCATGCCCATATAATTTATCTCCCAATATGGGACTCTCGAACCAGAAGTGAACCTCTATTGTGACACTAAGACAATAGACATGGGCTGAGGTGTGTTGTCATCCTGAATCAGTGAATAGCTACAAAGCCAGTTTCTAGGTAACTACCAGCCAGATCAAGAAACAGAAACGTCGCTAGAATCTCAACAGCCTCCGGTATATCTCTTCTAGGTCACAGCCTCTTCCGTCCACCCATCATGTAACAGCTAGCCTTTCTTCTGTGACAACAATTGATATGCTTTCATGTATATTTCACACCTAGATTTGCATCCTGATGAAATTATAGTCTAGTTTTCATGTTTTTAAATTTTTAGAAAGTGATACCTCTGTACTTTCAAAATGCTTTCAGTCTTATGTCTTTTGCTCAACATCACTGTAATATTCGTTTCTGAGGTAGCATGTAGCTACAGTTCAAGTATTTTCTTGGCTATTTAATATATCATTGTATAAACATCCCATGTGTCACTTATCCATTCTACTTTCTATGGTTTTGATGGATTTCCATCAAAATTTCCATTTTTAGCAGGGGAATAACAGTATTCAAAGTAATGTTTTAGGAAGAGCAAGAAATAGCTGAAAAGAAATGCAGCAAACATTAGCTGAGTGCTTTCATGTGCCAGGCACAGCACAAGCCACTCCCACAGGCAGGGGCCAAGTCAAAACCTCCAAGAGGCTGGTCTCTGGTAACTGCAGCTGGTCTGTGTCAAGACTTTGACTTGCATTTGCTTTCACAGCTCTAGCATACAGGGGCAGACTGTGACATATGCTGCCACAGAGCCCTGGGTTCCAAGACTGCCTCTACCACTGCCTTCCGTGCTTAGTATCAAAATTCGTCTGATAACACCACCCTCCTGGGATTGCTGTGACAATTAAATGCAACCACATTTTCAGGAGTTAGTTACTTCATGCACACTCCATAAATGAGGACACTTAGAAAAGTTAAGCAGTTATATTTAGTTTCTATTCTGGCCTTTGTATCCCCATTCCCTTATCCAGTGATAGTTACTGAAATTCCTACCCTTGAAATACCAAAAGGACCAACTTTTGTGCAAAAGTACACAGCACAAGATAAGGAAATCTCCTGAGGCAACTCTCAAGAAAGACCGTGTCATTTCAAATTCTGTATCTTCATCATAACCCCTACTGTAGATACACATTTTATGTTCCTAGCTTCTATACTTTTTCAAACAAATCCTCCTGAGACACAGGATTTATACCTCTCCGTCTCTCTTTGAGCCCCGAGCCTTTGAGTTTGGCTAAAGATACAGATTATCTTCTTTGACTCTGAAGTTCTCTTCCAAGATAACAACATGACAGACAGTCCATTAACACCCAATAAGAGTTGGACACTCTTCACTGAATAGCTCTTTGAATGATTGAGTGATGCTCGTCACATGTATACACCATTGTATCATCTCCAAATAGTTAAATCAGGTCCAAGTCACAGAGATGCTAGCCTTTTTCAAAGAAAGTTAGCAGAGATTACAGTGGAATACATTGCATTGATCACCATCAGCAAATTTTTTGATGAGTGTAGACCTGGCCCATTTAGAAATGGAAGGAACTTGGATTTGGTAATTAACAAGTTCATCTTCTCAGTATGGCCATATTTATTCACAATGTTCACATATCTGCCGAGTGGTTTGAAGGCAGGGAAAAGCATAGAATGCCGGGGAGAGGTCTCTGCTGCTTAGTCAGCCTGCAAGCTTAGCTGTCAGCCCAGTAGGTCTCTATGTGGAGACACCTATGGCCTGAGTAAAATTGCTAACTCTTGATCTGATAACATGCATGGTATAACACGGCTATTAATAACCTAAAGCCTTAATACAAAACAAAACCTTCAGGCTCACAGAAAAATTTAGCACTAGGCTTCACCCTTTCAATCTGAAAGAGCTATTACATCTCACTAGGTTACCTAGCTTACAACAAGAGAATGAGGCTTTCGGAAAATACGGCTTGTCACGTACAACAAAAAATAAATGTGTGAGTCCTAGGACAGTCCTTCTGCAAGAATATCATGGAAGGAAAAAAAAAGAATAAATTCTTGATTAAATTAGGACTGATTTTTCTAAATCATAGCAGATGGTAAACTAAGGGGAAGAGATGACTCATGTATCTATTTAGAGAAAACCAGTGAACAGACTGTTATCCATCCTCTTGTGAGTTTGTTTGCCTCTGATTTAGCCTAAGAAATTTATCAAATAAATTAAATTGTCCCATTGTAAAAATGGCTTCGTGCGAAAAAGTACAGGAAATGACTGTTGACCAGTCTTTATGATACAGAGAAATACACGCCCACCAAACTAAGGCCCAGGAAGGAACATATTCCCAACTGGGTCTGTCCATGTTACCAATTGCCCAAGTTTGCTTCTGTAAGTCAGTTGTCTGCAGTGCCCTTGTCCAAAGGCTGATGATTTCAGCCCCATGTCAGTCAACATGCATAACTCCATCTCTACCAGTTTCTACCACAGTTCAAGCACACTAAGCATTGTGGGATTTGTGAGTCATACTGCACAGCATGCTGCCCTAACATTGCTCCTTGACCTCTCTCTTTCCAATCCCCACGTCCCATGCTAATGCATGCACTCTGCATCACAGCTCACCTCCCATCCCATGGGTGCCAGCCTGCCTTGCATTCTCTGTTTTCTTCTCAATTCTCAGGAAGTTATAGTGCAAAGCAATTCCTCTGTCCCAAGTTCTACTTCAAACCTATGTGCCGTCACCCACAAAGGCATTTAGCATTCTGCTTAGAATATCCACCCTTTTGGGAAAGATTCATGTATGCAAATATTTTTTTTTTAATGTTCTACTGAAATATATTGACATATGCAGTGGATTTCTTCATAATGTTTAGCAAGAATCTTAGCTACATTGTTAAAATCTGTTTCAAAAAGGTCAGTTTACATTTTTAACCCTATTTGGGTCGAAGCTAAGTTTTCACATATGTACTTTCAATGGTGAAATTTTTAACACCTAAAATTGAGTTCCATTTATACATCTTGGTAGGAAGGATATATATGTATAGAGGAAGGTAAGGTAAAATTAGAACAGACTTACATCCTTTCAGGTATCAGAACCTAGAGATGAATAAAAAGAATAGGACAGGCAAATAGTCTGGAGATAAACCTGACTAAAACAAATGTAATTTGGTTTTTGTAAAGCTCCGTACATAAGGCAGAAGTACTTTGTACACACAAGCCCTGCACCCACACAACTCCCTGAGTTACCAACCCTGTATTATATTTTCTGTTCATTTGAAAACTCAGAAGTTACTACGTTCTTTGGAGCTACTATACCTGCAAATAAAGCCACACCTAAGTACAGAAGCCCGGGCGTTGCCTCCAGGCATCCTGTCTCTTTTACTTTAACTGGAATGGTTCCAGTCTTTCTTTGATTTGATAGTTTTGCATAATACCTTTCGATTTGAGCTTTATCTGATGCTTCCTCATCCCTTGGTTCAGACTGCATTTTTGGCAAGAATGCCCAAGAAAAGAGTTGTGATGTGTTCAGGGCATTGTAGCAAGGGGCTCATGATATGTGACTGTCCCCTGACAGGCAACTTTGATTTCTCAGGGTAGCGTCTGCTATGGTTTTCTACTGTAAGATCACTAGTTTTACCTTCCAAATTAATTAAAAAAAAAACACCTTGTGGGAGGATACTTCGAGACTACGTAATATCTCGTTCCTCATTAAACTTTCACCCAATAATTTTAGCAACTATTGACAATTTTTTTTTGTACCAAATTGTTTATTACTACAGTGACTACGGTGATTTTCTAGCTCCATCATCTTTTTATGTTTATTATTTGGCAATCTGTTGTAAAGAGGAGTCCTTTTCTTTTTCTATCTATTTATCACATGAGAGCAACTCATGAATTCTCATTTTATTTGATGGTGGATTTTTTTTTATCCAATACTGCATAGCAAATCATGTCAAAATTGATGATTTAAGTCAATAGCCAATATTGTCTCTCATGCATTCTAAGGGTCATGGATTCAGGGTGCTTGGCTGGGTGGTTCTTGCTGAGGACTCTGGTGGAGTTGCAGTGGGTATCTGCTAGTCTGTAGTACTTAGCAAGGTTGACGTGATCAGAAGGTCTACTTCCAGGGTGGCTCGCTCACAGCTGGCAAGGTGGTGCTGATTGGTGATAGGAACTTCTCCACAGGGCTGTTTGAGCGTGTTTATGGTTGGAGTCTGGGTTCCCCCAGAGCGAGCAATCCAAGAGGCCAAGGGGGAAGCTGCAAGCCTTTGTGGCTTGACATTGGATGTTGTTTGCTGCTGCCTCCACTGCGTTCTGTGGATATCAGGCCAACTCTGATTTACTGTGGGAGGGGACTGTATAAGGGGTAGATATTAGGAGGTGACAAGCATTGTGGACCATCTTGGAGATGACCACAAGCAGATTTTGCCCTTTGCTATCATTATTTATTTTGAAGCTCACTTTTCCCAGATTTTGGCCAGTGTGACCCCCTTTAGACTTGGTTCCTCTGGTTTTTTGACATGTTCCCATCATTTTTTGAGGTCCTTCTTTCTTTTTTTTTTTTTAATTTTTTATGTTTATTTTTGAGTGAGAGAGAGAGACAGAGCATGAGTGGAGAAGGGTCAGAGAGAGAGGGAGACACAGACCCGAAGCAGGCTCCATGCTCTGAGCTGTCAGCACAGAGCCCAATGCGGGGCTCAAACCCACAAACCATGAGATCATGACTTGAGCCAAAGTCGGACGCTTAACTGACTGATCCCCTCAGGCACCTCGACGTCATTCTTAATTTCAGATCCCATGAGAACTTCCAGGCTCATCTTATCCCTTCTCTGCTTTAATTCTAGAGTCCTTTTAATGAAGAATGGTTTAAAGAAGCCAAGATCTGGGCTTAATGTATGAACATTGATACTAGAGTATTATTGCTTCTAAACCATTTCAGCAGAAAAAGCTAAGACATAAATTGTGTGCATATAAACATATACTTCTATGTCTATATCCAAAACTATGTTTATACTAATACCACCAATTCCAGTCCAACATCAGAAGGTTCATACTAGCCTTCCCCCTTTTTATATTTTGACCCCCTTCTTCAACAATGAGAAATCTGCTTTTGATTTTCATCGATGCATTTGCTTATTTTCTCAATTGCAGAAAACATAAAAGCAGTTTCAAAATTGCTAACCCACACCACAGGGAAAGCAAACCTACTAGATTAATATTTAATAATCATTAATAGCTCCTTTTGTCTTTAATCTGTGGATATATAGGCAAAACATTCTGTTCAAAATTGTTTTTTTCTTCCCTCAGTACAGCTATATTATTCATTTGAAATACAATTAGATACATTTGCTCTTGTTTACATTACATTTTAGTTCCCTCCTTCATTTTTGATGTTTTAATTTGGTTACTTTTTTTTTTTGGTATGAAAACGTTGATATGGTTCCAAAAGTCAAAAATATGCAAAGGTTTATACACCTGACTTGTATCCCCCGATAGGTAATCAAACTCATTACTTTATTCTTTATTCTTTCTGTGTTTCTTTTTGCCAAAATTAGTAGATATGCACAAATTTTATTATTTATTATTTTCTTTCACAGAAGTTAAAACTTGCATCCTGGGAATGAATGCCTCCTTAAATTTTGTGTGATGGGCGCATCCCTTTGCGTTATCATAGTCCCACCCTGCCAATCCAAGAACTGAGTAAGGAAGAAAAAAACAATTTGTGCCTGGTTGACAGGTGGATACGCAGGGCATCCAGTATCAGCCGGAAGTGGGGTGCTACAGCACTGTAATGTCACTCAGAGGAGGACAGGGGGAAGAGAAACCCTCCCACCAAGCATGTTTAGCAGTTCATCTGATTGTCCACATTGCCTGGATGAAGAGATGGCCAGCAGAGTAGTTATGTACTGATTCATGGACAGGTGCTAATGGGTTGTCTATGCTATGGACTGAATGTTTGTACCTCTTCAAACTCCTATGTTGAAGCCATAATTCTCAATGTGATAATATTTGGAGGTGGGGCATTGGGAGGTAATTAGGTTCAGATGAAGTCATGAGGATGGAGCCCACATGGGTGAAATTAGTGACCTTATAGGGGAAGGAAGTGACCAGAGAAAGTGCTCTTTCTCTCTCTGCCATGTAAAGATACAGCAAGAAAGCAGCTATCTCCAATGAGAAAGAGGGTTCTTACCAGACACTAAATCTGCCAGCACCATGATCTGGAACTCCTCAGTGTCCAGACTGTGAGAAATAAATTTGTGTTATTTAAGCCACTCAGTCTATGGCATTTTATTATGGCAGCTTGAGCTAACTAAGACAGCCTATATGATCAGAATTTAGAAAGCATAAGATTAGAGAATTGATGGTAAGGAGGTTTGGGGAAAAGCAATGTGGAAGAAGCTCTCAAACTGAGACCAGTGCATGAGGATATTTGGTCACCAATGGCACTAGCTTTCAAAGGAGTCTATCAATAAGCAGGTGGGCAAACTCATTCATTCTTTGGTTGTTAGCTAAACTCTTCCCCCAGTCACCCTAATGGTACTCAATGGTATCACCTACAAGTACTTAACAGGGCAGAGATGGAAGATCCGCAGAAGCTCAACAACGTGGATTCCCTTCACTATCGCTCATCTGGATGCCACCATTGTTCACTTCCCAGATTGCTAGTAGCGTAGACCAACACCAGGCTCCTGTAAGACACCTGCCACCTGGAGGCTGATTATAATGGGCCCCTTTTAACCTTACAGGGAACAGTTACATGTTCTCACTGGAACAGATGCTTATTCTGGATATAGGTTTGCCTTTTTGCCCAGTGTACTTCTAGCACCCCTCATACGTGGTGCTGTATTTGCCTTCTCATTTCCCCATATAGCAAAGAAGCTCATTTTATAGAAACGGAGAGAGGCAATGATACTTCAACCAAATAATTCATTGTTCTTATCATTTACCTGATAAAATTGGCCTATTGAATCCCAACTATGGAGCTAATTCTCTGTGAAGTTTCTAATCTGTGTGTGTGTGTGTGTGTGACCTAATAATCACAAAATCTTCCTTCCCATCTTTATATGATTTGTTCCCTGGAGACACAACAATTGTTTGCCAGTTGGAAACTGGTCCTGCCACCTATTCATTTGAGTCTCATCATTGTACAGACCGAACAGGCAAAGAAGCAGATTCCTGTGCTGGCTACTGTTATTGACCCCAATTAGCAAAACAAAATTTGGTTGCAGTTATACATAGGCATGGAAAGGGAGGAGTATGCTTGGAGCCTACAGGATTCTGTGGGATACCCCTGGCACTTCCATGTCAATTAGTGCAATTAAGAGAAGACAGTAAGAACTCAAGGTAGAATCATTGAGAACCTAGATCCTTTAGGAATGAAAGTTTGGGGTATTTAGGTAAAATATCCTAATCAGCTGAAGTGCTGACAGTATGCAAAGAGAACACAAAGAATAGTGGAAAAAGGAAGTTATAAATGTGGACTAAAACCTTATGACATGTTACAGAAATGATTATAGCAGCTGTGTATATTTTCTTCCTTGTTTGTCATGGTGACAAGCTTCCAAGATGGCCCCCATGATTCCTGCCTCTTGATGCTCCCACCATGTGTAACCCCCTCCCAAATCAAACCAGGGTTATCTGTGTGTCCGAGAGGATACGGCAGAAATTACGGTATGCCAATTATAAGACTGTGATTTTTAAACAGGGCCCTGACACTTACGTCTTGGTCTCTCTGTCGTTTTCTCTTTCTGATCACTAGCTCTGGCAGAAGCTGGCCACCCTGTCATCGTGAGCAGTCCTATGGCGAAAACTACATGACAAGGAGCTAAGGGCTCCAGCCAACAACCATGTGCACAAGCTTAGAAGTGAACTCTCCAGTTACAATCAAGCCTTCAGATGACTATAACCTTAGCCAATATCCTGACTGCAGAGCATGAGAGGTCCCTGAGCCAGAACCTCCCAGGTAAGTTTCTTGATTCTCAGAAACTGATGTAACTGAGGTAATAAATGTTTGTTGTTTTGAGCTCTTGTATTTTGAGGCAATTTATTATGCAGAAATAGGGAAACAATCCACTTGTTATTTCATGTGTATAAATATTAGCTTATCCTCCTCCTTTTTCCCCCAAATTATTTTTTTATTTTATGAGTATTATGGTGGTTTGCTTTATAATATGGACTCAGGTACAGAATAGTCAAGTGAGATGGTGACTGAACTAAAAAGGAAACTACTGTCATCCAAAGATAGATAAAATGATTGACGGATCTTTGTGTCTCAACTTTTTGTAGGAGAGGGTAAGGTCATCTTCATTTGTACTCTCGAGGCACTATTGAGGAAAAGTAAAGAATATTCATCGTCTTCATATTACGTGGAAGTGTAAAGTAGTTGTCACTGTTGTGTGGAAGCTCAAATGTGGATAGAACGGTGTGTTTGAATACTGAATAGCCAAAGGGCTGCTTATTTTTCTGATGTGTCTCAATCCCCATGTTCTGTTCTTTGCTCACTACTGCTGGGTTGGGGAATCTGAAAACTACGTTTCCCATGTGCCTTTGCCAGCTGGTTTCCTGTTTGCTTCTGCCCATGGGAGACATGGAGGGAGGCCAGAAGATAAAAACTTCATGGTTCTGGTTCTGACAGTAGTTGACAGTTACTAGTGATGGGTATAGAGCAGGAAGAGGCAGACTGCTGTGACTCCTGCATCCCAGGGAGTGTACTAACCTCCATGGGGGTTCCAACTGCTACCTTGGTGACCTTTTATGATTCCAACCCTGACAGAAAGAACAGCCTCTCTGCATTTCTAGTATTGGCAGCTGCTGAGTGACTCAGGGCACAGCAACTGGCTCAACACACAGGTCTAGCTCAAGGGGTGTCGGCAGCCTTCTGATCTTAACTGTTACCCCTCCTCCTTTTATGAACTCCTGCATACCCTCTAACTACTTTGCAAATTATTCAGTATATCACTTCTATTTTATTTTATTTTTTTTTTAACGTTGATTCATTTTTTTGAGAGACGGAGAGACAGAGCATGAGTGGGGGAGGGGCACAGAGAGAGAGGGAGACACAGAATCCGAAGCAGGCTCCAGGGTCTGAGCTGTCAGCACAGAGCCTGACACGGGGTTGGAACTCACAAACTGTGAGATATGACCTGAGCTGAAGTCGGACGCTTAACCGACTGAGCCACCCGGGAGCCCCATCACTTCTATTTTAAATACCTTAAGTGGTTTGTGTCTTCCTGACTTGAACAAGACTAATATACATTCATACTTGATGGAGATGCACTTTGGGGAACAGCAAGCTTAAACACCTCTCTGAAAGTCCCTTCTTTATCTCGCAATATTTTGCCAACACATAAAAAATATTGTATTTTACCTGCTTGTGTTCTTTCGAAGACTATGCATCCAACCAAAATTTGTTAACATCTGGAAACTATCACCGTGCTGACAGATATTTCCAGTGAGAAATAATGCAAAACAATCTATAATCCAGAAACTATAGTGAAATGAGCCATACCAAATTCTGTACTTAAATATTTAGCTACAAAGTAAAATTGGCCTGTACTTATTTACCTGGAAACTGGTATCCTCATTAGGGTATGTTGCACATCAGCACAATGTTAATGGACCCTTTCAAATCTTGTGTTCATTCCTTTGTTCCTTTTTTGTTCTCTGGTTTTTAATATGCTTCCCATGTCCTGAATGCATAAACAAGGAAATTGAAGGTAAAAGTGTTGATGCAGAGATGCATATTAATTGACAAATGCTAGTTGTGTATTTACCTGGGTTGGCCCCTGTCTACTTCCTCATCTTTCTCTATGCCCCTACTGCAGCCACAGCAGCCTCCTTGCTGGTCTTCAAACAAGCCCAGTCTGTTCCCATCTCAAGACTTATCCATTTGCTGTTACCTCTCCCTGAACGCTCTTCTCTCCTATCCTCACCTGCCTCACCCCTTCACATCATTACAATCTTTACTCGGATGGTAACATTTTAGAGATTCCCTCACTACCCTGACTCAAGTTGCTGACCCACCTGCTCCCTCTCCAGCCACTGGGCCTGCTTTGCTTTTCTTCCCAGCCCCTAGCTCTCCCTGAAATCATATTCTGTGTGTATAATCCTATTTTACTGTCTTTCTTTCACTGAGTTTAAACTCCAGGAGCCCAGGAAACTTGTCTTTGTTCACTGCCTTATATCCTGTTCCAAGTACAGTGAGTCTTGGAACATTTGCACATAGTGAGTCTCTATAACATTTATTAAATCAATGTTTTCATTTGTATATTTTCATTATTGTATGTATTCCATATTTTTACTTCTGCAGTCTTAGCTTTAGGATATATTTTAAGCATTATATGTTTTAAGCAAACAGAATGTGATGGTTAATTTTCTGTGTCAATTTACTGGGTCACAGGGTGCCCAAATATTTGGTCAAACATTATCCTGGCTGTTTCTGTGAGAATGTTTTTGGATGAGATTAACATTTAAATTGGTAGACTGAGTGAAGGAGATTGCCCTCCCCAAAGTGGGTGGGCTTCATCCCATCAGTGGAAAGCCAGTATAGAACAAAAAAGCTGACCTTCCCCCAGGTAAGAGGGAATTCTTTCTGCCTGACTGCCTTCAAGCTGGGGCATCAGTGTTTTCCTGCCTTCGAACTTGGACTTAAACATTGGCTCTTCCTGGGTCTAGAACTTGGCAGCTCTCAGACTAGAACTACACTTTAGGCTCTCCTGGGTCTCCAGCGTGTTGACTGCAGATCCATAATCATCCTGTGAGGCAATTTCTTATAATAATACATACATACACAAACACATTCTACTTATTCTGTTTTTCTGGAAAACCCTGGCTACTACACAAAAGCTATCTTTGTTTTCTATAAATGACAGACAGATAAACACTATCCATGTCAAGAGACTATCTCACAGGTGCCATTAGTCAAATTTTTCCTCAGGAGAATGATTATGGACGGTTTGATTCTGGTTACACTGCTATTAAACACTGACCTCAAGGATCTTACAAGTCTTGGCTCGCTACTTTCATTCAAATGTGTAAACAGAGGTCAACACAATCAAGTTAAACCGAATAGCATTTCAATAACAATTTGCAAAAAAAAAGTACCTTCTTTCATGCATTCATATTTGGTAGAGCCTGTGGCTCAGTTCAGAGCCTGTCATCACCAAGAGTGCGTTCATTTACATCTTTCTGTTGTGATCACAGCGTGTATATCGCCCCATCTTTGAACTGTGTTTCCTAAAAAATGAGTTAATTTTGCTTGATGAGTTGGTTTTAATTAAGAATATATTTGTCTCTCACATTTGAATATTACTTAAATCAAGTTCTTTTCTTTTCCCCGTCCAGAGAAAACTAGACATCACATACATTTTGAACTCTGAAACATTTGTGATGATTTTTACTCGAAAGGAGTTCTAGTTGTAAAATATTGAGAAATTAACACCTTAGATACAAGAATCAATTTCGTGTTTCTTCGCATTTTCCTATACCTAAGAACAGTCAAAAGTATGTGTTCTCTTCTCCATGCTAATTAAAGTTTATTGAAATATTAGAGAATAAATTATAACTCAGTCTCCTCCCATTGCTTTGTATTTTTTTTTTTTAGTTTTGTTGATTGTAGGTCAGAATTTAAAAGAGGGAGAAGGAAGCCCAAGAAGGTTGTGTGTCAATTCAAAGTTATTTTTGTTCTGCCTTTGCCACTCTCCTTTGGCATCTCTGTCTTTAGAGCTGTTTTCTTGAGGTAGTAGAGACTAATCTCAGCCCTCTTCATATCTTCGGCATCTTCTGGCATATAGTAAGTGCTCAGTAATGATTTTGGATAGCGGTAATTGCTCTTTATTTAAATAATAATTACTTAAATAAGAATTACACTTGTCCATGCCTTATCAAATGTGATCAATCAAACATTGGTATGGATTTGACTTGCCTGCCAAAATTTATACTATTTTGAGTAGTTCTCCTCGTTCTGTGTCTGTAGGTTTTGGTGGCTTTTGTTTGTTGAGAAGGCACGCTGCCCCCCCCCCCTTCTAGTTTGCCCCAGTTACCCAGGTACTTGCATTTTTACACTAATGCTCTGAGATCATTTGGAGGGATAGAGTTTACTTGCCAATGTAGGGGCTCATCCACATGACTCTCCTCTAGAAAAATATAAAGCACATTGTTCTGTTTTCTAACATTTTATGAGACAAACTTACCTCTCTCCTCTTCTTTAATTGCCTTGACTACTTCCATTAGTCTTGAACTAGCATTCTCTGTAATATGCAATTTCCAAATTCTCAAAGGTAGACCCATCACATGTTCTAGCCTTGGTCCAAGCTTTATTATGTGGGTGTGGCCACCAATGGAAGCCTGTGCCCCTCCCTAAAGTTGATTCAGTGGAACCATCAGTTGAAGCAGGTGGGTGTTTTCTGTTTTTACAGTTTAGAGAGAAAACACATTATAAGGAAATTTGAAAGATTTATTAGGTTAAAGAATTGAATGTGAAAGGTAACTTTTACCATCATACATTTTCTGATTCACGTCAAGAGAGTCTTTTGCTAGTACTGTAACAAATTAGAGGTCAAAGAGCTAAAACATTTGAGAGCAGGAACCTATTGGTTAAAGAAAGATATGAAAATCACAGAAAAAAATACATAGCCAACATAGAGATAATAACACAATTATTAGCAATTGTAGTGAAGTCATGCTAAGGTCAATGCCAGAATATTTAAACTTATCTGGTTAATTAGATGAGTCAGATGTTTAATAATCTAAATAAAATGTCTACTTCAGCATTTTAAGTTTCAGACTATTGTCTCCCAAGGACAACACTAAAAATGTCATCACTAACAATTTTAATATGAATAGGACAATGAACAGGGGTTACATTATGAACATTCTGAAATTACAAGGGAAGTGGTTTATAAGAGACAGATTTTCATGAAATTTCTGAAATGCCCCAAAAGGTAGTACTTTAAATGTTGTTACTTTAAAATAAGACAAGTATATCATAAAAAAGTAAACTTACCCTAAAAGGGTCGACAACACAGGCTGTTTAGTGAATGTGACTTCCTCTGGTCCAGGGAAGGGGGAAGTTCTCTCTCATATCATCACAAATGAGGCAGAGATTTGGAAATAGAGCTTGATATGTGATCTACTGGAAAGAACTATCTAAATTGAGAAGTACTTTGAAGAATTCATAGAAAGGATACTGAGATTGTCCCTCTGACAAGGGATTACTGCAAAAAGTGTAAAACCCAAAGATGTGTTTCTAATTACACCGATGAACACATTCTACAGCATGCAATGATTAGATAAACCTTATTTTTGCTCATTTACAAATGTTGACCCTGTCAGGTGCCAGGTAGTCAGTGACTTGTATAGAAATCATATGCATTTGGGAACGTTTATTTGTCTAACCTTTATAAAAACAAGCTCAGATTTCTATAGCACATTAGCTAGTTCAAACTTAAACAGTGCAAAAAAAAAAAAAAAAAGATTTACATAAATTACATAAGCACCCAAGCATTTATTTATTTAAATATAGTCTTAAGAGCTATAACAATGGTTGAACCTTGGATGTGAATTCTGGAAAAATCATAGAGGAAAGATTGATGAGGTATTAAAGGAGATATCCATCAAGCAGCAGGACCTGCATGAACCCTAGAGAACCTTGAAAAACAGAAGAAAAAATGGAAATAGAAAGATTAAAAACAATAACATATAATTATCAGGTAAGAATAATCATCTAACTGCAATACATGTGGAAGGATATAAAATAAATATATGACTATAAGCATAGCAATGCAAGCATGGCACGTCAATTATAATATCTGTATGTATCGACAAGGACTTGTTTGAATAGTTAATGTTTTAAAGGACTTAGTGTTTTAATCAGTTCTATATTATAATTCAGTATGATAAAGGATTTAATTTTTGGTGATTTGTGATTATAAAAATTCGATTATAAGTGCTATATTAGTTATTTGGGGGAATAGTCTTTTATTTAACGAAACACCACATTCTTCCACTGGATGGCAGCAATGGTTCAAAAACCAAAAGAGTTTGGAAAGGGGGCGTTAGTGTTGAAAACCCCACAGGACAAGTGCAAACCATACAGATGAACAGATAACTACTAAACCACAGTAATCTAGTTACCTAACCCATGCCACGAAGTGTGTAATTTTTTGGAACTGTATGTTATGTCAAAATAAGCAATTAAAAACAAATATCGGCTTTTGTCTTATATCTTATTGGCAATATTGATTATGGTTTCGTAAGTTAGGATAAAAAAAAACCAGTTTAAATGGTATCACAAATGGATTAATTACCATCAGACATACAAATAAGCTACAGAGATGGCAACGTATTTCTTTTCTCCAGCACACATTTTAAAGTAACAATTTGTTTTGAACTACTTTCAAGTAGGAATAATGTCATAATTATTTTAGTATTCCCTATGCCCAAACCTTTGGCTAGTGCCCGTACATATTCATTAAATACTTATTGAACAGAAGAATCAAGCTGAGGACATAGTCGATTTTATGTAGCTGTGAAAATTAGGTAAAATTCCCTTGCAGTTATCGCTGGCTTGCCATCTTTGCAATCGTTGTGAAGGAGTGTCAGCATTTATTTACTCAGTCAATAAAAGTATTGAAGACTTACCGTGTATCAGTTATTTGTTAGGTGCTGAGAGGTTAAACATGAATAATAGCAGGTTTGGGCCCTCAGAGAATTAACACTTAAATGGTGTAGAGACTTGTAAACAAATAACTTTAGAAGACTCTAGAAATACTTATATACATACACGAACTGCTGTGGGAGAAGAGAAAAGGGGACAATACATTCTAATAAGGGACAGGTCTCAAAAATCTTTAAAAAGAAGTACCATTGAGGTATTTTGCAACCTGCTTACCCAAACTACCAAAATATTTGAATCGCTCATTGGTCAGCAACGTAGAATATCAGAACCTAGTACTTACCAGAGAAAATATTGCACTTGAAGTCATCTGGCTCCTGTTAAAATTGAGGCTAACAACAGTGAGATTCACAGAAAACATTCTAAGTGTATGGAAAACATTATTTACTCTCGTAGGAAATAGCACTGGTTTGGGTCAGGTGCAGAACGTGTTTCTGCCTCCCCATGTCCCTCTCAATCTCGGTTAAGAGCTGTGTGAGTGGGCTGCCCCTTGCCCCAAAGGCATCATTAAGAAGAGTCCCAGAGAGCCCTCGTGGAAGCTCCTGCTCCTCCTCCAGCATCCCTTGGCTTCTAATCCCTCCTCTGCTCCCTCCTGCATCACGGCTTCTGCCTAAGAGCCCTTTAGGGAGATCAGCATCCTGTTGTCCTTGTATCCAGGAGACTGGCCTCCTGGCTCCTTTCTACAGTGTTTGCAGAGAATTGAATGGAAGGGAGCGTTATGTGGTCTTTGCATCGTCTCTGAGCCATTTACTTCTCTCGCACACCGGATTTCAGTGGCTTGACTTCTATGAATCCAGTTTTCCATCAGACACTTACTTTGTTTATTTAGTTCTGTTGGTAAATACTGAAACACACCATCCTAGTCATCCCCCAGAGCTAGGACTGTCGGCTACCAGGAGCTAAGAATAAGAGGGACTCATAGGCATTTAAACAAATACTGACATTTAAAGAAAATCTCTCTTTCTTTATTCTAAGTATTCAAAAACAAGATCCAAGCAATTATTTCTCACATACTTAAGTACACTCTAGCTAAAAATAGTGCCATGTTTTAATATCTGTAACTTAGAATTCTCATCCAAGCAAAAATGTTCTGACTCCCTGTGACCCTGTTGTGATAAATATCTCCTAGGGAGAGTGATCCATAGATTTATCAGTACTGTATTTTAAAAGTATGAGTCCTCCCTAGCGAAAAACATATTTTCATTGGCCAAAAATAATTCTCTCACCTTCTCAATGATTTTCCCCTCTCTAGTATAAGTCCTTATTAGGAAAAGTGGGAAGGAAATTGACATTATTTTGGTCTCTGATACATTATGACTGTCTAATAAGCAATTTCCATACATTGCCTCCTCTAGGCCTTATAACAAACCTCTTAGGGAGACATTATTATCTCCATTTTCCTGAGGAAAGAACAGATTCACGGGATTAAATAACATATCAAAGATCACGTAGCTAGAAAAATGTCAGTCCTGGTTTTTAGGCCATGGTTGATCTGATTTTAAGTTGCTGCTTTTAGATTTGTGAGATTTTATCTATTCTTGACATGTGTAGTAGACTCTCTTCCTCTAGCCCTGACTTCAGAGGAAAGGAGTGGAGTAATGAGACAATTTTCTGTAATGTACAAGATCATGTACCCAATATCACATCAATAATTAAATGTGGTTTGCTTATATATATAGTTATGTTTTGGTGCAGGTGAGACTCACAATTCAATAGCAACAATGAGAATGAATTGGCATTTAAATGATAAAATCCGGCTTATATGCTGTATCTTTTTTACCCTTGTTGAATATATTGAAATGAAACCACCACCATGTAAAATGGCTAATGGTGAACTAACAGCATGTCCTGTAGTTTTCAGTGTGTGGTTGGATCTTCCTGATGTTTCAATTTTATTCAAAGCCAGAGGATTACAACCTTCCCTGCCCCCCCAAAACCCTCTGTTCATTACCTTCTCTTATCTTTTAAGTTACCTGACAATCAAGAAGATGGACAATGGCCTTTGTTCTTCACGTAAGAGGGCAGAACATGATAGGCCTTTCGTGGATCAACAACTTTTTGTATTGGCCTTAAGGCTCTTGCATCTTTGTCTTACTTGGTAAGAATTTTGGAGTGGTTTGAAGTCATCCTTTGAGGTGCAAGAAAGTAACTCCCACTTCCAAATTCTGACTCCATTTGTATTTTTTGATGTTCTCTCGTGGCTCCACCAATCTCTTGATTTTGGTACCAGATTGGTCTTTTCATAAAACCTAATCTGAAAGTAGTCCCTGTTCTTCATTCTAAATTTGCTTGTATATTTGTCTTAAACGCCTCTGATTTTCTTCCTAGGCATGCCTGTGTAAATTTAACTATACACAGTCCTTTTTGACCTCAATATGTCATTGGTGCTCAAAATATGTTATTACTAGAATAGTTTTTGCTGTGAGTAATAAAACTTGGATTCCAATGGTGATATCATCAAGGATCCAGCTTCTTTCCATGTCTTCTCAACCATGCCAGGTTTGGTTCCTTCTTTAGGTTGGTAGCAATATAGCTATGGAAATTCTAGTCCTCTTGTTCTGACTTATTATCTAGAAAAGAAAAGACAATCCTTTTTTTGAGGTCTCTCTTTGGAGTCAGGGAAATGTTTCCTGGAAGTCCCTGCAGACCTCCCCTCATGTCTCATTGGCCCTATTTCCATTCTTGAACCATTCTCTGGCAAGAGGAATAGACATGCCATGACTGGCTTAGGCCAGTCACCTGGGTGGAATGAATGTTAGGGAATCAACTATAATATTCGTATGCAGTGAATTTCTTGTAAGCATGTTATAGTTAATGAAAATGCTAATGTACTATTTGTGTGCATGGTGACTCTCTTGACATTAGAGTCTATTGAAAATAGAGAAATATTTTATACATTCTAATATTATTGGTTGCAGAACTATAAAACATGTTTCATGCAATGTTCCTGTTTTGTTTACAGGTCTTACCATATGCAGGAACTCTCTAATATAATGTCAAGAAATCTATCCAAAGCTACAGTATGATTGAATTATATTGTCTACTTTATCCTTATATAACAAAAATATATCCTTAAAAATGCAGGGTATTAAGTGATGCCTTTTACCATAGCCTGATTTTAGCAGAGGTCCAGGGGCTGAGAAAAATCATAGGAATCAGGATAGCTCTGCAATTATGCTAAGAGACTGTGACACTGGTTTTGCCAGCATTAGTAGATCATCCACTTCCAAAATACCCAAAAGAAGGAAATTGAGAACATCGATAGATTTCTTTGATTAGGGTTGTCATTGAGTTATGCTTCCCTCCCATGCTGTGGGTGAGAATAAACACGCACTTACTCCAAGTGAGAGGAACTGTAAAAGTACCACAAACATATGTCCACTAGTATTTGGAGGTACCTGATGAATAGCTGAAAAGGTCTAAGGGGAAGGGGCTGTCTAATCACTCTCAAGGCAGAGCAAGGGGAGATTAAAAACTAATAAAATAGAGTAACATATTAGTTTTATATTTTGTATAACAAATTACTACAAATTTAGAAACCTAACATAATACCATTTATTTTTTTTTCCAAATCCATAGATCAGAATCCAGAAGGACTTGACTGGGTTCTTTGCTTAGGATCTTAAGACTAAAGTCAAGGTATCTGCCATGCTGGGCTCTTATCTGGAAGATCTAGGAAAAATCCACTTTTAAGCTAATTCAGGTTGTTCGAAAAATCCAGTTACTGGTGGTTGTAGGACTGAGGTCCATATTCCCTTGCTGGCCATCACATGGAGGCTAGTCTTTGCTCCTGGAAGCTGCCTGGATTCCTCATTGCATGTTTCTCTCCATCTACAAAGCCAGAAATGGCCTGATGCTTCATGATCCGTCTCATGCTTGAAACCTCTCTTAATTTCCTTTTTGCTACCAGCCAGAGAAGGCTCATTGTTTTTAAGGTCTTATGTGTCCAGATTATACCCACCCAAATAATTTCCATATCTGGCAGTCAAGTGTTCCATATAACATAACATAATCATGAGAATGATATCTTCTTATATTCATAGGTTCTGGGGATTAGGACACAGCTCTTTACTTGGGCCAGTTTAGAAGTTCTGCTGACCACAAGCATTTTGCTTCATCACAGTGTGGTAGCCAAGAAATAAATACAGCCTGTTAAAATGCAGGTCAGGTCCCAGTGGTGTGGGAACAGCAGGAGGTGGTGATTATTGGGATCCATCTTACCATGGTCTGCCT
Organism: Panthera pardus; assembly: GCF_024362965.1. Lineage (NCBI taxonomy): Eukaryota > Metazoa > Chordata > Mammalia > Carnivora > Felidae > Panthera > Panthera pardus. Next base: position 21,904,001 of record NW_026527002.1, read on the forward strand.
GCCATACCATCTAATATCCCTGTTTTCTCCATGAAGTAGGAGGCTGACAGTAAGTGGGAGCTGCTATGGCCAGAAGTTTGGAAAGAGTCACAGAATTTTCAGATAGTCATCGTGGATAATGAGGAAGCACATAGACTAGGGAAACACAGAAGGCTTGCTGGGCAATATCACATGACTCCTTGAGGTTGGACATTTAAGAATTTAGATTATTTAAAAGACTTACAAAATGTTTCTGGTTTTCAAAAATCTCAGTCTAATCTGTGTGGTGTGTATACCAGACAGCATTTCTAGATTCATGAATGGTCTGAGGGACTGTGATTAATTTAACTATAGCAAACATAGCAAACTATAGCAAACATTAATTTAACTATAGCAGCCATTCTTTTCAAGAATATCTGATGGGCAGCCATTGCCCCAAGGAGATTTTCTACCCAAAGTCTACAGATTCACACTCAGATACATGTTTATTTTAGAGGAAAATAACCAAAAAGTTAGCCAATATGATAGTATAATTAAAATGTGAAATTACTACTGAGAAATCAAGGCGGGCCACCTGAGTGGCTCAGTCAGTTAAGCATCTGACTCTTGATTTCAGCTCAGGTCGTGATCTCATAGTTTGGTTTGTGAGTTCAAGCCCTGCATCAGGCTCTGCACTGACAGCGTGGAGGCTACTTGGGATTCTGTCTCTCCCTCTCTTTCTGCCCCTTCCCCACTTGTGCTCATGCTCTCTCTCTCTCTCATGCAAAATAAATAAACAAACTTAAAAAAAAAAAAGAAATGTAAGGTATAGTTGGGTAAATGTTTAATGTTGAAACAATTGAGCTAACACTCAGTTGGCAACTGTGTCATCTGATCTCAGTTTTCTTTAGGATCCTACAGCCTTAGACAGTTTGAACAACCTTGCATTGAACAAAGCTACTGAATGAAAATGGTACTCAATAAGCAGATGAAAAGTATATAATTTTATAACTCTAATGTCTATTACTGGGCAATAGAATCTTGTTCTGACTTTAGACAATGTACTTAATCTCTCTGAACCTTAGTTTCTTTATCTGAAAAATTGCAACAATAATATCTTTCTCAGAGATTATTAGTATTAAATAAAACAGCATATGTAATTAGTACAGAGTAAGCGATATAGGCATTTATTTATTATAAATGCATTTTGATTACCCAAGTTACCCTAAAAAGAATTATTAATCCACATGTTGTCATTCTAACCTAAATAACTGTGAAACCAAATCAGTGCCCAAGATCTAGTCTTGAATTTTTTTTTCTTGTTGGGAGGGGAGTCTAAAAATAAATGCAAACCCCTTTTCAATAATAGATACTTTATCTTAATTTTCAACTTGTTCAAAAGGTTGCTTTACAATCGCTTATTGTGTTCTGATGCTGTCAAAGAACCCAATTATTTCTCTGATGAAATTGACCTATAAATGTTCATACTTCAGAAGCCTTAGTAAATAAATATTAGAGAATCTCACAAAAGCTATGAATGAAAAATGTACATTGAGTTCAACCAGGAAAGAAATGAATATAATCAGACTGTACTTGGTTTTGAAATTGGAGAACAAAGAGAGTAAGTGGCTAATTTTATGACAAATTGGAATTCATTCATTGCTAAAGTATATTGAATGGTTTGTTGTAGATTCAAAAAAAAAAGGTAGGATTATTAATTGAATTTTAGTTATATTGGCCTTTTCAGTGGCCTTTTTTGTTCATATAAAACTTAAATTTTGCTGTTCAGTTGAACTGGATTTTGAAAAAGAGTGAAGTACATTTCAGTTTAGCATCTGCTGTTTTTAATAAGTTAATCCATCATTGATAATCAAGGAATGTATGCATGCAGATAATAGTGCCATTCATATGTCACAAACCATATTTACTGTCTCATTCAAACTAATAATATATACACAAAAATTAAAGGCTGGAGTGATCATTTGATCCTGCTCACTTAGTAAGCAACATTTACTTCCAACATTTAGTTCTCACAATAGAATTTATTTGGATGAATTAGAACTATTACATAAAACATGGAACTATCAAGGTCAAGACCAAACACCAAATCCCACACACATGCACACATGCACGCTCGTGTGCACATGCACATCTTTGCTGTGGCACATAAATGTTTGTGATTATACACTACTCGTTCATTAATTCAATGAGCAAACAAAAGTGAGGTCCACATCATGGTGTCAGGCATTGATCTATGTTCTGTAGATACAATATTAATCAAAATATAGTCACTGCCCTCAAAAAGCTCACAGATCAGAGAATACAACAGGCAATCATAATACCCTGTTGTAAGTGTTCCAAATAGTAAAAGGTATCTTGGGCTCATATAGGAAGACCAGCTTCTCTCTTCTCTTATCCCAACAAACAGACCGTTTCCTGGTAGGTAACATTGGCCAAGTGGAGACAAAAAAAATATATAGATGATTTTGTACATAGGCATAGATTCCCCTAGAAAATCAAGTTAATCCACATGTCATACTGACTCTCACTATATTTGAATTACATTTTTTCAGATATCTAGTTTACTGTAGGAACATCCAGTTTTACCCATGCCCTGCCACTTTAATTTTTTTCAAGGAGCATCATGGTTATACTTATCTGAATAATTATTTACATGAAACACAACTGAAGGAATTTATATTAACTCTTAATAATTGCTTTCTTGGTGTTGAAAATTGGGAGAATATCACCTTGTGCATCATCTATTTCTGTGCCTTTGAATTTTTCAATATACATGTATGACTTCCATGATCAGAAAACAATAAGGATATTTTCACTAAATATTTCCTAAAGACCTCAAGAACTTTTCTAGCTATCACTCTCTTTCTCTTTTACTTCATAATCAAATGTATTTAAAGAATGTCCCATACTCCTTTTCGGTTCATCTCACATTTCTTCCACAAACTAGTGAAGCCGGCTTTCCCTTCCTATTTTCCCTCACCCTGTGGTAAAAACAACAAAAGAATATCTCATCTCTTTTATTTTTTTTGTAAAGTCAGATGTAAAGTCTTTATCTTATTCCTTTCTCCCTTGAGCCACTATGTGCTATCATTTTAATTTTTCTCTCTTCTTTCTCAACTCCTTTTCTAAATTGGATTGCCAACAAAGTAACAAACCAATTTCCTTTCTGTGGCCCTCGCCCCGTTGTGTATTCTCAACACAGCAGCCTTTTATGGCTATGTTACATCTGTCATTCTTCTTCTCAAAGTCCTCCAATGGCTTTCCAACACACTCAGAATGAAAGTCTTCCATTGTCTCTCTCTGCCTTATCTCCCACTGCTCCCTTCCCACCTAGCTCTGTTGAAGCCACATTGGCCTCCTTCCAAGATTCTCCCACTTCACTCATTTTTATGATAGATTTTTGTCTGCCTAGAGTGTTCTTCCCTACCAAATTCACATGATTCTCTCTCACTTAACAATATTGATTCAAATGTCACTTCATTCGTATTATCTCTTACATCCCTGCTTTTTCTGTTAGCAAATTATTTAATAAATAATACTTTATTCATTTAACTGGTATTTACTGAGTACCAAATACACGTCAGAAACACTTCTAGGTATTCAGTGCACACTGGGAAACCCAGACAAAAGAAATCCTATCCTCATGCAGCTGTAATGAGCAACTAAACAGAAAATACAATTTTTGATCTTTAAATATATCATGAAGAAATTTAAGGCAAGATAAAAGGGTAGAAAATACGGGAAGATAAACACTACTGACAAAGATAGTAAGGGAAGATGTCTCTATAGAGGGGATATTTGACATGATGATGATCATGATGATGGAGGAGATGGTAATTACATAATGACAATGATGAGAAAGAAAGTTATAAAGAAGGGGCCAAAAGTTAAGCAGAAAGTTGCCGGGCACTGGAGCATCTGGGTGACTCGGTTGGTTAAGTGTCCAACTCTTGATTTTGACTCAGGTCATGATCTCACAGTTCATGAGATTGAGCCCAGCATCAGGCTCTGTGCTGACAGCGTGGAGCCTGCTTAGGATTCTCTCCCTCCCTCCCTCTCTGCCCCTCGTGTGCGCCCTGTCTCCCAAAAATAAAGACATAAACTTAAAAAGAAAGAAGTTGCTGGGCACTCAAGTGCAGCTCTATAACATCCCCACTACATAGTGCTGATTCCCTAGAACAAGTTGTCTTCTTGTGCCTAATTTGTTAAATGCTTGAATAAAAGATTGTGCAAAAATGTGAGAATAGCACCATTAGTACTGTTCCTGGTTCCATTACATTTTGTTCTTTTCCAAATTGCTTGTTTACCCTCTTAAAAAATACATCATTTATACTTTCTAGGATGGATCACAATGTATTTTAAATAAGATCATAGCTATCACTATTTCTTACTGACTGCAAAAGTTCATAATTCTCAAAGAAAGTAAACAATAAGTTCTCATTTTAATGAAGACTGTGACCTAAAGCAAATTGGACATGCCTAATCTCTTTTCAGTAATCAATTAAAGTTTCCAGCAGGAGACCAACCAAAGAAGTTCCAAGTAATGATTTTCCTTGGCATTAACATTATTATTTCTTCCTCTGGGTAGCTAGTCCTGTTCCTCCCCTCACCCCCACACTCCCACCCAGAAAGCTTTTTTAGTGGTGGGAGTCCTTTCCAATAGAATCCTGACACTTCGAGGCACAGAGCAAGAATATATATCTGAAAAAAGCAGTCCTCTTAGTTACTTGAAGCATAACATCATTTTCACTTCTTTCAGAAGTCTTGATCTTTTGCAGTCCTATACCTATTTGATTCCCCTTTCTAAATCTTTTTGCATTCAATCATTCCAATCACCCTTCTCTTCTATTTATTTACACCCAAAATAGACCCAATAAGAAGGATGTTTTGACTGATATTTCCATTTTACAGGACTGAAAAATTCATGTTCATATTAAAAGGCAAAATTCCTAGAGGCAAATTAGCTATTTACTGATCTATTTCAATATTTTTTTAGAATTAAAGCAGTGTTATTCTTCTGGATAATGACAAAAACATAAGCCAATTACAAATTTTTACTTTATTGTGTGAGGCCAAGGGCTTGGCATAGCCCATGTAAATCATATAAAAGGTTTTTGGTTTCCATGTACTTTTGTAAGTCTAGATATTTGAATGTGACAATTACATGATCAAAAAATAAGTAAGCAGATAGGACACACGTGGCATGGGACTATTTCAATGACAGTGCAACATATGTGGATCTGGCATATATCGCAAAGCTAATGCAGAAGAAAAGACGTGAAATCAAAGTTGTTGTTTTTCTTAAAATATGAACTATGAAATACATCCCAGTGTATTCCCATTTGTTTATAAATAACGATTGCGGGGCACCTGGTGGCTCAGTCCATTGGGCGTCCGACTCCGGCTTAGGTCATGATCTTGTGGTCTGTGAGTTCGAGCCCCATGTCGGGCTCTGTGCTGACAGCTCAAAGCCTGGAGCCTGCTTTGGATTCTGTGTCCCCCTCGCTTTCTGCCCCTCCCCCACTCATGCTCTGTCTCTCTCTGTCTCAGAAATAAATAAACATTAAAAAAAATTTATAAATAATGATTGCAAAATACCTTAAAATATTAATCTTCCTGCCCTGCTTTCCTACCCTTTCTTAAAATTTGTTTCTTCTCTTGAAAGAAACATGCAAGGGCCTGGAAGAGACAGAATTTTTATAGTGCTGAAAAAAGAGGTCCATGTTTATTTTTTTACATAAACTTATATGTGAAATCAGTGATCTCCTAGTCTTGAAAAGCCAAAAACCCTTGAAAATCAATGATGACAAAAACGATTTTTCTTTCAGGTATCCATTGCCAAAATGGAAAGAGCACTATTATGCTAGTAATGGGATTTGCATAAGAAATAATTTTAATTTGATATAATTTAAGAACAATTCTCCTTAACAAATAGGGATTTCCACTCCTTTGAAAATAAGTTGTTCTCACAATGTGCTTTTTTCCTATTAAGAAAAAAAATTGTTTGCTCATTTGAATGTTAAGGATTTATCTGTGACAGATTCCCAAAAGGAGTGGCACCTTGAATTATGTGTGCCTGTTGGGGTCGGGGTTTAAGGTGTAATTGCAATTGAGGGGGGTTTATAAGCAAAAATGACCCTTCTCAAAGAAGGAAGCTCCTATTAACTAACCAATGCTTTACAATCTCTGCACAGTCAGAGGAGTTATTTTCTGCACTAAGCTACTATCTACTCCATAAATTGCCCAGGAATGGATGTAGGTTGGTGCCTCTTGAAGGCAGAAATGTCCACTTCAAATACCCATGACTTGCAGTGATCACCTTTAATCTCCTCAGCAGGGAGGGAGACCATGTACTAGGCGATTAGCTTAATAACTAAGAGAGCTAATTAACTCTATTAACTAATAACTAAAAAAGAGAGCCCAAGACTCTCTTTTCTTTATCTTGCCACATTTAAAATCAACAGTTATTATGAGACCAATTTAAGTAGCAGGCTTTCAACGAAAGGCTTATTCAGAGATTTGGTTCTACTCTCTTGGCCTTTGTTAGGGGTTGAATTGAGTCCCTCAAGAAAGTATGTTGAGGCCCTAACTCCTAGTATCTGTGAGTGTGACCTTATTTGGAAGTAGGATCTTTGCAAATTTAATCATGTTAACATGAGGCCATTAGGATGAGACCTATTCCATGGTAACTGGTGTCCTTGTAAAAAGAAGGCCATGTGAAGACACAGAGAAGTAAGATGCCATGCAACAATGGAGGCAGATATTGGAATGGTGCATCTACAAGCTAGGGAATGCAAGGGTTGTGGGTAACCACCAGAAGCTATGAAGAGGCATAGAACAAATTGTCCCCCAGAGCCCTCACATGGAGTCAACCCTGCTGACACCTTGATTTTGGACTTCCAGCTTCCAGAGCTGGAAGGCAATACATTTCTGTTGTTTTAACTACAGGATTATGGTACTTTGTTAGAGCAGCCCTAGGAACCTAGCACAGTCTTGGAAAGCACTTTACCACACACCTTGTTTCCCCCTCATCTTCAAATCTCAAGGGACTCAGATGATAGCAGCTCACCTTTCTGACCGCATTGTAGTCTGTGCCCTTACTACTTACTCTAACTTATCCCTGGCTAACTTCATATCACCATTTCAGGAAAAGGATACTGTAATATCTCTTTCCTGGCTGCCTTAGAGATACTCTAAGCCCTGTCATGACACTTTCTGGTCATTTCCCTTCTTTGAGAAAGCAACAGCTTCCACACAAATCTTATATTTATATTTAATTACTTTATTCTTTTATAAGGCAAGGATACCCTCAAATTGTGATTATTAACCTCCAAAATTATTGATGAGTCTGTTGTGAATAAACAAAGTTACCTGTGTCCAGAGAGGGAACATAGTTCATTAGATAAACTTTTAGATTTAAATTCTGCCCCTTGGCATCGGTTTTCCTGGGAACTTGGGGAAAATCACTTAATCTTTCCGTACCTCAGTTTAATAATATTGGCTTACCTTACAGAGATGTCCTGAAGATTAAGTAATATTGAATTGAAAAACATTTGAGAACTATAAAGATAAATGTAAAGGTTAAAAAAGATGACCCTTCTTGACCTGAGAGGGAAGTTGAGGTCTTGATTAATTTACATTATGTAGCCACATACCATTCCCAAAAGATTCTTCTTGCAAAAAACAGGCTGTCCATTAAATTTGGAGTGATAGAAAGTCACCTCACAAGGTAGGACTGATATATCTTTCACTGACTGCACATTATTCATATATAATGTGAATGTAGTTAATATATATTAACTACAATAGCAGGATATTAACTACAATATTAACTACAATAGCAGGATAAAACAGTGTTTCTGCTGGCATGCACTATATGTTCACGTTACTTTTTTTTCTGCAGTATTTCTTAGAGGAAAACTGCCAGAATATATCATGGTTCTAAGTCATAATATATTACAACTCCCCAAACCATAGACAGACTCTCTGTTTACAGCAACTGAGATGTCTTCTATGTTTGAATTTTGGTACATTATATCATTTGAGGAGGACAATGGGTTATTATAATTCATTTCACATCCAGATTTACATGGCTTAAAATTGTTTTCCTTCAGGAGTGTATGGATTGGGCCATTGAGATCAGCCCAGGAAATGGAAGATATAAGTCATGGTATTTCATTACTTCATTTTACAAGTAGTTTGTTCACTGCTGCTTCATTCTGTGCCCTTGTTGAACACTGTTGCTTTATTGCATTTAAACCTTGAGATTATTTTTTATTTGCTAGATCATTTTATTTGCTAATTTATATAATTGTATCATTGGCAGATTTCTCTTTTAAGGATCTGGGACCTAGATATTGAGAAGGTGGTAAATTTAGCTACTGTTGCATCCTCCCAGGCGTCAGAAGAGGGATGGCTATAATGCTCACTCTTTGTGGTGTTAAGGAAGAATAGCACCAACCCCGTATTCAGTGATAGGATGAAATGAACCATGGAACTCAGTTGCCTCGTTGCTCCTTTGATTAAGCTTCTTTGTTTCCTGTTGGCTTAAAGGCAGTCTATAGATTTCTGTGCTCTTTTCTGGGTGTCCTTGAGACATTGTAGCTTGTTAAGTCCTAGAGAAGATATGTGACTTAATCTCCTTTTCCATACCTTTAGGAGAGGAGCAAGTATGGTTACCTGTCAGGACTTAGGACATCTTCTGGAGGCAGTCTCAACTGGTGGTGGGAGACCACCCTGTCCCAACCTTGAAGCTGTGTGTGGACTCTCCACCTCACATCATCTCTTGCCTTATCCATCTCCTACCTGAGAGGGGTCTCCTTGTGAGACTTTGCTATGCAGCTCCCTGAAAAAATACACTGCTTTCTTTCTTCTGTTTTCTAAACTTGGCTAACAGAGAATTTTAAGCCTCTATCAGGTCTCTAATCAGTGTGAGCTTACAGTAAATAGTCCTAGAAGTGTGTTATTTTAATAGAGTGGTTATACTTTCTCTTCAGTAATGCCCATCTATACTACCTATTGCAACAGTATTTTGGATTCAAACACATAAGTGAAATCTCCTCTTTGCACAGTCAAAATTTTTAAGTGAGAGATCCAGGTACTACCAAATATTACCCGGAGTGATTTCTAAAATTGAGTACCATTAAGAATTTCTAGGGTGCTTCCTCAAATTGTAGATCACCCAACATGACCCAAGAAATACTGATAGCAAGTGAATCTTATGCAGGCATGTGGTAGCTTTCTCCAAGATGGCTGTCATTAGTTCCTTCCCTCCTTGTATGGGGATACCATTCTGCCATCAAGAAGTGGAGTCAGTTCCTTTACCTCTTTTGAATCAGGCTGGCTTATGGCTTTGACCAATATAATACAGAAGGAGTTACACTGTGGGCATTTTAAGCTGGTAGCTTGGACCTGGTTTTCTTGGAATTCTCATTCTAGGAGAAGTTAGCTGCCACTGAGAAGACTAACTACCATGAGGGCACCATGCTGTAAGAACCATCCAGGCCATAGGTGTTGTATATTAGCTCCATGGTAAACATAGCCTTCTGGGTCAATCTAGGGTAGTGGTTTAGAGATACAAATGGGTCCTTTTTCAGAATTAAAAACACCCCAGGATGAGCTACTATAATGAAACCCAGATAGAGGACTCCCCATGCTGGGCTCAAGAATCACCTTTCTCTTGCATGTACGCACCATCATTAAAAACAAACAAAACCTGGAGCCTATACATCTGCAACATATGCATAATAATTTAGGTATAAATTACATATACACAAATGCAACTTTTAAATGGCTGAGATGACAAGCAAATGGTGTGAGATAATAGAATATATATCTGCCCCCAGTTCCTGGCACAGAGTTCCTGAAACCCTTGTAATTTCTTCAGTGATAAGAGTACTAGGAACACCTCTTGTTTTCATATTTGTCTTTCACCCTGTCCCTACACAGGGCTCTTAGAAACCCTTGTAGATTCCCAAGTGAATTTTGGTACATTATATCATTTGGGGAGGACAAGGAGCATCTTGGAGCATCTTTTGTTCTAATGAGGTGACTCTGGGTGGGCCCCTGCATGGCTCCTGGATGGGAGCTGGTCACCAGAGGGACCAAACCATGATTAGAAGCTTAGAATTTTCAGCTCCATCCACTGCCCTCCAGAAGGTGAAGAGGAGCTAGAAATAGTGTCGATAATTGATTTTGCCTACATGTTGAAGCCTCCATAAAAATCCCAAAATATGAGGTGGGAGAGCTTCCAAGGTTTGAAAATGGGTGAGGTGGAGGGAGAGGGGTTATATTTAGAGACAGCATGGAAGCTCCCAGTCCCTTCCTACATCCCTTGCCCTATGCATCTCTTCCATCTGGCTATTTGTTTATATCCTGTATCACATCCTTGTATAATAAACTGGTAAATGGTAAGTAAACAGTTTTCCTCAAACCTGAGAAGAGGTGCCTCAGATTTATAGCTAGTTGGTCAGAAACACAGTTGCAACCTGGACATGTGTCCCTATCTGAAGGGGCGGCAGTCTTGTGGGACAGAGACCTTAACCTGTGGGATCTAACACTGTCTCCACATAGACAGAATCAGAATTGAATTAAATTATAGGACACCCAGCTGGTGTCACAGAGAATTGCTTGCAACTGCCCCCCCACACACACACACACATTTGGTAACTAGAAGTGTCAGAAGCAAAGTGTTCTGTGTACTCACTATGTATGTAAAGGACATACATAGTAGGGAAGAACTGAGGTCTTTTAATACAAATGGAAATATATTTTAAAGCTTATTTATCTTGAGAGAGACAGAGAGAGCAGGGGAGGGGCAGAGGGAGGGAGGGGAAGAGAGAGAGAGAGAGAGAGAGAGAGAATATCCTAAGCAGGCTCTGTGCTGTCAGTGCACAGCCTGATTTGGGGCTTGATCCTGTGAACCATGAGATCATGACTTTGAGCTGAAATCAAGAGTCAGATGCTTAACCAACTGAGCCACGAGATGCCCCACACAAATGGAAATTTTATTTTCTTTTCATACCCCAGAAGATCATCTTGCTCACCCGTCTTGGAAGCTGCTGGTCTGGGGAATGAGGCTGGCCTCATGTCCAGTCCTCAGTGTGTTTGTACTGCAACTCCACTGACTTATGCATGCTTCAGTGGATTCCTCTGTCAAAAAGAAAACCAAAACCACTTTTTATTGTATGAAATTTCAGGATATGCCAGAGTAAAGAGAATAAATGATGAGCTCCCACTGACCCATCATCCATCTTAAAGAATTACCAAAGACTCATCAAAGTTGTTCATCTGTTCATCTCCTTCATACCCCGTTCTCCTGTCCTCAGTATATTATTTTGAACCAAGCCATATAATTTCATTTACAGTCTTTTATTTTACACATCTAAGAGTTAAAGTGTTTTTTAATGCATCATAGTGCCACTATCACATTAACAAAAATTAACAGCAATTCCTTAATATTCTAAAATATCCAGTCTGCGTTCAAATGTTCACAATTGTCTTATGTACTTTTAACTGTGTTTGCATCAAGAATGAAAATAAGGCTGATTCGTTTAATTGGTTGTAAAGCTCTTAAATATTTTTAAAATACCCAGCCTTCTATTTTTTCTTCAGATTGTTTGTGTAATGACCTATTTTTTTTGTTTGTTTTACCCCTTTACATCTTCTGTGGTCTGGATTTTGCTGATTGCACCCCTATGGTATTTTTTTAATGTGTTTCTTTACAGCCTGTATCTTCTGGAAAGCGGTAGTTAAATCTTTAGACTTGATCAGATTCAAGTTCAATTGTTTGCCTTCATTTTTGCATTCTCCAAATCCAGGTCAAGTGTAGCAGACTTCACTGATGGTTCAGGTATAGCTATCTATCATTGTGTGGCAAATTGCCACAAATTTAGTGTCTTAAAATAATACACATTTATTATTTCAAAATATCTGTGGGTTAGGAGTACAAGCATGACTTTTGCTGAGTTCGCTGCTTCAGGGTCTCATTGGCTTTAATCGTGGTATCAACGAGGGCTGTGGTTTCATTTGAAACTCACCTGGGGAAGGATCTGCTTCCAGACTCACTTAGGTTGTTGGCAGATTTTGGTTGCTTTCAGCCATAGCACTGAAGACTTCAGTCTCTTACTGGCTTTCTGTTGGAGGCCACCCTCAGGATCTGGAGGCTCTCACAGTTCTTTGACACATGGGCCTCCAAACACAGGCAGTTTCCAACATGGCAGCTTGCTTCTTCAAAGGTAGCAAGGGAAGGAGAAAGACTCAGCAAGACACTTGCTACAATCTTAGGTTCATAATCATGCACACATAATGAGATAAATCCCATCAGCTTTGCTGTGTTCTATTAGAAGTAAGTCACAGGTCACCAACGTGAGGGCATGAATTTCAAGAGACAAGGATCATGTGAGGGCCACTCTATAGCCTATTCACCACAGTTGAGAATTCTGGCGGGAAATACAGCATAGCAGAGCATGGCAGATAACTTTCAGCTTAGTATGTATTAGATATTCCTTTGCTTTGGTCAGACCTGCCACTAGGAACTTTTCACTGGCCACCTCTCTCTCCTTGGCTCTGACATATCCCCTTATAGCTAGGTTTTGTGCTCTCCACTCTCTGGCATCACCCCCTCTTTCTGGACTGTTCCTAAAAGTTTACTTTTCTTAGGCAAATAATTTAGTTTTCTTTGTTCCAATATTTGCTTTTCTTGGTCGTTCCCTAAGGCCTATTTTTTCCTCAGTTAAATGGCTTGGCAAGTTGTTTTGCTAAAAAACAAAACAAATAAATCTATATTATCCATTGTGTATCTAAATGACCAACACACTATAGTTACTCTGTTTACCCTAATATTCTGCTGAATTACATATACTTTTGGAAGCTGAAACATAAAGAATGGCATGGACAGGTAACTGCTATAAAAGGTCTTTTCCTTGCTTGATTTAGGGTGGGGGTGCATGCCTTTTTAGAGTTTTATAGGACTACAAAATTTCCCTTATATATGGGTGAGAAATTGACTCATTGAATCAAGTCTACACTATTGATAATGGTGGGCTTCTATATAGACTTCTGTCTTCCCATCCAGTTATTCCAATCAAACAGATGTCTTATAGAAAAAGACAAAAGAGTAAGAAAATCCTGACTCACTGATAAATTTCAGGTACAAGAAGATAAAAAAAGCTTTTACCCCAAATACAATCTCATACAGTGATTCTCAAATGCTAGTGAACATCAGAACTATCTGGAGGGCTCATTACAATACAGATTGCTGGATCCCACCTCCAGATTTTTATTCGGTAAGTCTGCAGTGGGGCCCAAGAAGTTGCATTTCTAACAAATTGCCAGGTGGTGCTGATGCTGCTGGTTGGGGACCATACTTTGAGAACCACAGCTGTAATAAATTGCCCAAAATATCTCACAACACAGAAAAATGAGATGTGATGAAGTGGAGAAATAGGTCTTTGAATTCTGAAGGCTATGCAACATCAGCAATAACCATGCCAAGTAGGGTAGAAGACCAAAGTCCAGGTAATTAACACTCAATGTCAGTGATACTGAGTTTCCCAGTGTTTTCCCAATTTTCTAGGGAGAGCTATATAACTACAAGATCTGAGAGAGCATATGGCTGTGTTTATTATTATTATTATTGTGTAATTGATATACAGTATTATATTTGTTTCAGTGTACAACATAGTGATTGGATGTTTGTATACATTGATGAATAATCACCACAATAAGTCTAGTTACCATCTGTTGCTATATGCAGTTAATAAATATTATTGACTATATTCTCCACGTTTTACATTGCATCTCATGAATTACAACTGGAAATTTGTACCTATGTCTTTGAAGAATATCTGAAAGAATTGAGGTATTGATGAGTAGGACTTAATTTCATTAGGCTCAATATAGCATTGCAAGAAAAGCTGAACATGATGTTATAATCAGTTATTAATCAGTCACTAGCAGTAACAATTTTTAAATTAGAAGGTAATCACTAAGATGTCTTTTGTAACTTTACAGGTTTCAATACTCAGATTCATTCATTGTTACCACTTAAGAATGCCTTGTTCCTAAGTTTGGCAGAAAAAGATTTGTAATCACCTTTCTTACTTCGTGGTAGTATGCATTATTTCGTTTTTATTGTTTTGTTTGTAGTTTTATAAATAAGTTTACTGTTTAGTTCATTCATAAAACGATATGGAGAAAGTAAATCCCCAGGGGTGCCTGGGTGGCTCAGTCGGTTGAGCGTCTGACTTCAGCTCAGGTCATGAACTCGCGGTTTGTGAGTCCGAGCCCTGCACTGGGCTCTGTGCTGACAGCTCAGAGCCTGGAGCCTGCTTCAGATTCTGTCTCCCTCTCTCTCTTGCCCCTCCCCTGCTCTCTCTCTCAAAATAAATAAACATTAAAAAAATTAAAAAATACTTTAAAAAAAAGAAAGTAAATCCCTGATACTTAAAAAATAAATTAATCCCATATGGAATAAATAAAAAATAATGAACTTCAATATAAAAGATTTCTCTATCAAATATGTCCCAAAGGAATTAATTTTATTAGTAGCTTGCACTTCTAAAAGAATTCTTTTCAGAGACAACAACATACTTTGTAAGGCATTTTTTTTTGGGAGACAGGCAAATGCCTATGGTTTTACCACAACCCAAAGGTGAAAACCAAACCAAATCAAAATGTGTCCTTTTAAGCATAGTGTAAGAAAAAGAAGTATTTCTACTGAGTTATACAGTGAATCTCCTCTCCAGTGCTTTCATTTGTTACATGAACAATGTTCATAGTTAATGAGTTGTGTAAAAATTGGGGTGAAAGGAGTGGAAAATCAAAGAGGGAATAGGTTTATCCCTATGTGAATTTTATTTTTATTTTTTAGGTTTGTTTATTTGTTTTTAATTCCAGTATAATTAACATACAGTGTTACATTAGTTTCAGGTGTACAATATAGTGGTGATTCAGTAATTCTGTACATTACTCTTTGCTCATCATGATAAGTGTGCTTTTAATCCCCTTTCCCTATTTCACCCATTACCACCACCACCCCCCCCCCCCACCCTCTGGTAACCACAAATATGTTCTCTATAGTTAAGAGTCTATTTTTTGGTTTCTCTTTTTCTGTTTGTTTCTTAGATTTCACATATGAGTAAAATCATATGACATTTGTCTTTCTCTGACTGACCTATTTCACCTAGCATTATGCTCTGCAGATTCATCCATGTTGTTGTAAATGGCAAGATTTCATTCTTTATTATGGCTGAGTAATATTGTGTGTGCGTGTGTGTGTCTATACCACATCTTCAGTGTCCATTCGCCTATTGAATGATATTTGGGCTGCTTTCCTAATTCAGCTATTATAAATAATTCTGCAATAGCTATAGGGATGCATATATCTTTGAATTAGTGTTTTCATATGCTGTGGGTAAATACCCAGTAGTGGAATTACTGGATCTTATGGTAATTCTATTTTTAATTTTTGAAGAAACCTCCATAATGTTTTCTACAGTGGCTGCCCAAGTTTGTATTCCCACCCATACTGTACAAGGGTTTCTTTTTCTCTGCATCCTCATCAACACTTATTGTTTCTTGTGTTTTTTATCTTAGCCATTCTGAAAGGTGCGAGGTGATATCTCATTTTAGTTTTAATTTGCATTTCCATGATGATGAGTGATGTTGAGTGTCTTTGTGTGTCTGTTGACCATCTGTATGTCTTCTCTGGAGAAATGTTTGTTCATGTCTTCTGCCCATTTTTTAATTGGCTTATTTTCTGTGTGTTGAGTTGTATAAGTTCTTTATATATTTTGGACAATAATCCTTGATCATGTATTCCATTTGCAAATATCTTCTCCCATTCAGTAGGCCGTCTTTTAGTTTTGTGGATTGTTGGCTTTGCTGTGAAAAGGTTTTTTTACTTTGATGTAGTCCCAATAGTTTATTTTCACTTTTGTTTCCCTTGCCTCAGGAGGCATATGTAGAAAAATGTTGCTATGACCAATGTCAGAGAAATTACTGCCTGTGTTCTTTTCTAACATTTTTATGGTTTCAGGCCTCACACTTAGATATTTAATCAATTTTGAGTTTATTTTTATGTATGGTGTAAGAAAGTCATCCAGTTTCACTCTTTTGCATGTAGCTGTCCAGATTTCCCAACACCATTTGAGAGACAATTTTTTTTCCTATTGCATATTCTTGCGTCTTTTGTTGAAGATTAATTGACCATATACTCGTGGATTTACTTCTGAGCTCTCTATTCTATTCTGTTGATCTATGTGTCTATTTTGTGCCAGTACCATATATTGTTTTGATTTACTGCAGGTTTGTAGTATATCTTGAAATCTGGGGCTGTGAGATCTCCAGTTTTGTTCTTCTTTTTCAAGATTTCTATGGCTATTTGGGGTTTTCTGTGGTTCCATACAAATTTTAGGATTGTTTGTTCTAATTCTGTGAAAAATGCTGTGGGTTTTTGATAGAGATTGCATTAACTCTGTAGATTGCTTTGGGTAGTATGGACATTTTAACAATATTTTTTCTTCCAATCCCTGTGTATGGGATATCTTTCCATTTCTTGGTGTCACCTTCAATTTCTTCCTTCAGCATTTTATGGTTTTCAGAATACAGGTCTTTTACCTCTTTGGTTAAGTTTGTTCATAGGTATTTTATTATTTTTGGTACAATTATAAATATTATTATTTTCTTAATTTTTCTTTCTGCTACTTCATTATTAGCATATAGAAATGCAAAGAATTTCTGTATATTGATTTTGTACCCTGACATTTTACTCAGTCCATTTATTCTAATAATTTTCTGGTGGAATTCAGGATTTTCTGTGTATAATATCATGTAATCTGCAAATGGTGAAAGTTTTACTTCTTCTTTATCAACTTGGGTGCCTTTTATTTCCGTATGTTATCTAATTACTATGGCTAGGACTTCCAGTACAATGCTGAATAAAAGTAGTGAGAGTAAGGGGCATCTGGGTGGCTCAGTTGGTTAGGCGACCGACTTAGCTCAGTTCATGATCTTAGGGTTCGTGATTTCAAGCTCTGCGTCAGGCTCTGTGCCGACAGCTCAGAGCCTGGAGCCTGTTCTGGATTCTGTGTCTCCCTCTCTCTCTCCACCTCCCCTGCTCACACTCTGTGTCTCTCTGTCTCTCAATAATAAATAAACGTTAAAAAAAATTTTTTTTTTAAGTAGTAAGAGTGGACATCCCTGTCTTGTTCCTGATCTTAGGGGAAAAGCTCTGTTTTTCACCATTGAGTGTGTTAGCTCTGGGTTTTTGATATATGGCCTTTATTATGGTGAGGTACATTCCCCCTACACCTACTTTGTTAAGGGTTTTTATTATGAATGGATGTTGTACTTTATCAAATGCTATTTCTGCATCTATTGAAATGATAAAATGTTTTTTTTTATTGTTGATGTATTGTATCACATAGATTGATTTGTGAATATTGAACCACCCTTAAATCCCAGGAATAATTTCCACTTGATTGTGGTGAATGATTTTTTAATGTGTTGTTGGATTCAGTTTGCTAATATTCTGCTGAGGATTTTTCATTTACATTCATCAGACATATATTGGCCTATAGTTCTTTCTTTTGGTAGTGTCTTTCTCTGGTTTTGATATCAAGGTAATGCTGGTCTCAGAATAAATTTGGAAGCTTTTCTTCCTCTTCTATTTTATGGAATGTTTGAAAAAAATAGGTACTAACTCTTCTTTAAACATTTGATAGAATTTACCTTTGGAGCTATCTTGTCCTGGACTTTTGTTTGTTGGGAATCTTTTGATTATTGATTCAATTTCATTGCTGGTAATTGGTCTGTTCAAATTCTCTATTTCTTACTGTTTTAGTATTGGGAGATTGTATGTTTCTAAAATTTATCCATATATTTTAGGTTGTCCAATTTATAAGCATGTACTGTTACATGATATTTTCTTATAATCCTTTGTATTTCTGTGGTATTGGTTATTTCTCTTTTGTTTCTGATTTTGTTTATTTGAGGCCACTCTCTCTCTTTTTTTTTGATGACTGTGGTTAAAGGTTTATCAATTCTGTTGATCTTTTCAAAGAACCAGCTCATCATTTTATTGATCTGTTCTTTTGTTTGTTTGTTTTAGTTTCTATTTTGTTTATTTCTGCTTTAATCTTCATTATTTCCTTCCTTCTGCTGGTTTGGGGTTTTTTTGTTCTTAGTTTTCTAGCTCCTTTAGTTGCAAGTTTAGGTTATTTGAGATTTTTCTTGCTTCTTGAGGTAGGCCTGTATAAACTGCTCTCTTAGAACAGCTTTTACTGCATCCCAAAGACTGTGGACCATTATGTTTTCATTTTCATTTGTCTCCATGTATTTTTTTAATTTTTTCTTTGATTTCAGGATTGACCCATTCATTGTTTGTTAGCATGTTATTTCACCTCCATGTATTTGTGGTATTTCCAGATTTTTTCTTGTGGTTGGTTGATTTCTAGTTTCATAGCCTTATGATTGGAAAAGATATGTGGTATGACTTTGATCTTTTTGAATTTGTCGAGACTTGTTTGGTAGCCTAATATGTGATCTATTCTGAAGAATGTTCCCATGTGCACTTGAGAAGAATGTGTATTCTGTTTCAGGATGGAATGTTCTGAACATATCTATCAGATCCATCTTGTCCACTGTGTCATTCAAAGCCACTGTTTTCGTATTGGTTTGCTGTTTGGATGATCAATAGAGGTAGTGAAGTGTTAAAGTCCCCTGTTATTATGATTTACTATCAATTACTTCCTTTGTCTTTATTGTTAGCTGCTTTATGTATTTATGCTTCCATGTTGAGTGCATAAATATTCACAATTGTATATCTTCTTGTTGGATTATTTTTATGATTATATAGTGACCTTTATCTGTTTCTGCAGTCTTTCTTTTAAAGTCTATTTTGTCCAGTGTAAGTTGGTATCCTGGCTTTATTTTTACTTACATTTGCATGATGAATGCTTTTCCATCCCTTCGCTTTCAATCTACATGTGTCTTTAAGTCTGAAGTCCATCTCTTGTAGGCAGCATAAAGATGGTTCTTGCTTTTTTATCCATTCTGTCACCCTGTGTTCTTTTGATTGGAGCATTCAGTTCATTTACATTGAAAGTAATTATTGATAGGTATGTACTTACTACTATTTTGTTACTTGTTTTATGGTTGTTTTTGTAGTTCTTCTCTGTTCCTTCTGCTCTATTCTCTCACTATTTATTGACGTTTTTTAGTGACCTATATATGGACTCCTTTCTCTTTATTTTTTTGCACATCTGTTATTAGTTTTTGATTGTGGTTACCTTTAGGTTCATATATAACATCTTATGAATATAGCATTCTATATTAAGTTGGTGGTTACTTACATTTGAACCCATTCTTTACTCCTTTCCCCCTCATGTTTTATGGTATATGATATCATACTTCCTCTTATTTTGTGAATCTCTTGACTGATTTTAATATATCTACTTATTTTTACTGCTTTTGTGCTTCCTACTTTTCTTATTCCTACTTATGGTCCTTACTTTCTACTCAGAGTACCTTTTAACATTTCTTATAGAGTTAATTTAGTGGTCATGAATTCCTTTAGCTATTGTTTATCTGGGAAACTCTTTATCTCTCATTTTATTTTATTTATTTATTTATTTATTTATTTATTTATTTATTTATTTATTTATTTATTTATTTTTAATGTTTATTTATTTTTGAGACAGAGAGACAGAGCATTAACGGGGGAGGGTCAGAGAGAGAGGGAGGCACAGAATCTGAAACCGGCTCCAGGCTCTGAGCTGTCAGCACAGAGCCTGACGCGGGGCTCGAACCCACGGACCTCGAGATCATGACCTGAGCCGAAGTCGGACGCTTAACCGACTGAGCCACCCAGGTGCCCCTTATTTTATTTTTTTAAATAATTTTTTTTATTTTTTTTAATATGAAATTTATTGTCAAATTGGTTTCCATACAACACCCAGTGCTCATCCCAACAGGTGCCCTCCTCAATAACCATCACCCACCCACCGCTCCCTGCCACCCCCCATAAATCCTCAGTTTGTTCTCAGTTTTTAGGAGTCTCTTATGTTTTGGCTCCCTCCCTCTCTAACCATTTTTTTTTCCTTCCCCTCCCCCATGGTCTTCTGTTAAGTTTCTCAGGATCCTCATAGGAGTGAAAACATATGGAATCTGTCCTTCTCTGTATGACTTATTTCACTTAGCATAACACTCTCCAGTTCCATCCATGTTGCTACAAAGGCCATATTTCATTCTTTCTCATTGCCATGTAGTACTCCATTGTGTATATAAACCACAATTTCTTTATCCATTCATCAGTTGATGGACATTTAGGCTCTTTCCATAATTTGGCTATTGTTGAGAGTGCTGCTATAAACATTGGGGCACAAGTGCCCCTATGCATCAGTACTCCTGTATCTCTTGGATAAATTCCTAGCAGTGCTACTGCTGGGTCATAGGGTAGGTCTATTTTTAAATTTTTTGAGGAACCTCCACACTGTTTTCCAGAGCGGCTGCACCAGTTTGCATTCCCACCAACAGTGCAAGAGGGTTCCCGTTTCTCCACATCCTCTCCAGCATGTATAGTCTCCTGTTTTGTGCATTTTAGCCACTGACTGGCGTGAAGTGATATCTGAGTGTGGTTTTGATTTGTATTTCCCTGATGAGGAGCGATGTTGAGCATCTTTTCATGTGCCTGTTGGCTATCTGGATGTCTTCTTTAGAGAAGTGTCTATTCATGTTTTCTGCCCATTTCTTCACTGGATTATTTGTTTTTCAGGTGTGGAGTTTGGTGAGCTCTTTACAGATTTTGGATACTAGCCCTTTGTCAGATATGTCATTTGCAAATATCTTTTCCCATTCTGTTGGTTGCCTTTTAGTTTTGTTGATTGTTTCCTTTGCAGTGCAGAAGCTTTTTATCTTCATGAGGTCCCAATAGTTCTTTTTTGCTTTTAATTCCCTTGCCTTTGGGGATGTGTCAAGTAAGAAATTGCTGCGGCTGAGGTCAGAGAGGTTTTTTCCTGCTTTCTCCTCTAGGGTTTTGATGGTTTCCTGTCTCACATTCAGGTCCTTTATCCATTTGGAGTTTATTTTTGTGAATGGTGTAAGAAAGTGGTCTAGTTTCATCCTTCTGCATGTTGCTGTCCAGTTCTCCCAGCACCATTTGTTAAAGAGACTGTCTTTGTTTCCATAGGATATTATTTCCTGCTTTGTCAAAGGTTAGTTGGCCATACTTTTGTGGGTCTAGTTCTGGGGTTTCTATTCTATTCCATTGGTCTATGTGTCTGTTTTTGTGCCAATACCATGCTGTCTTGATGATGACAGCTTTGTAGTAGAGGCTAAAGTCTGGGATTGTGATGCCTCCTGCTTTGGTCTTCTTCAAAATTACTTTGGCTATTTGGGGTCTTTTGTGGTTCCATATGAAATTTAGGATTGCTTGCTCTAGCTTAGAGAATGTTGGTGCCATTTTGATTGGGATTGCATTGAATGTGTAGACAGCTTTGGGTAGTATTGACATTTTAACAATATTTTTCCAACCCATGAGCACAGAATGTTTTTCCATTTCTTTATACCTTCTTCAATTTCCTTCATAAGCTTTCTATAGTTTTCAGCATACAGATCTTTTACATCTTTGGTTAGGTTTATTCCTAGGTATTTTATGATTCTTGGTGCAGTTGTGAGTGGGATCAGTTTCTTTATTTGTCTTTCTGTTGCTCTATTATTAGTGTGTAAGAATGCAACTGATTTCTGTACATTAATTTTGTATCCTGCGACTTTGCTGAATTCATGTATCAGTGCTAGCAGATTTTTGGTGGAGTCTATCGGGTTTTCCATGTATAATATCATGTCATCTGCATAAAGTGAACGCTTGACTTCTTTGCCAATTTTGATGCCTTTGATTTCCTTTTGTTGTCTGATTGCTGATGCTAGCACTTCCAACACTATGTTAAACAAGACCAGTGAGAGTGGACATCCCTGCCATGTTCCTGTTCTCAGGGAGAAAGCTCTCAGTTTTTCCCCTGAGGGGAAATTATCCCCTGAGGATGATATTAGCTGTGGGCTTTTCATAAATGGCTTTTATGATGTTTAAGTATGTTCCTTCTGTCCCAACTTTCTCAAGGGTTTTTATTAAGAAAGGATGCTGAATTGTGTCAAATGCTTTTTCTGCATCGATTGACAGGATCGTATGGTTCTTTTCTTTTATTAATGTGATATATCACATTGATTGATTTGCTAATGTTGAACCAGCCCTGCAGCCCAGGAATGAATCCCACTTGATCATGGTGAATCATTCTTTTTATATGCTGTTGAATTCAATTTGCTAGTATCTTATTGAGAATTTTTGCATCCATATTCATCAGGGATATTGGCCTGTAGTTCTCTTTTTTTACTGGGTCTCTGTCTGGTTTAGGAATCAAAGTAATGCTGCCTTCATAGAATGAGTCTGGCAGTTTTCCTTCCCTTTCTATTTTTTTGGAATAGCTTGAGAAGGATAGGTATTATCTCTGCTTTAAACGTCTGGTAGAATTCCCCTGGGAAGCCATCTGGTCCTGGACTCTTATTTGTTGGGAGATTTTTGATAACTGATTCAACTGATTCAACTGATTCTTTGCTGGTTATGGGTCTGTTCAAGCTTTCTATTTCTTCCTGTTTGAGTTTTGGCAGTGTGTGAGTGTTTAGGAATTTGTCCATTTCTTCCAGGTTGTCCAGTTTGTTGGCATATAATTTTTCATAGTATTCCCTGATAATTGCTTGTATCTCTGAGGGATTGGTTGTAATAATTCCATTTTCATTCATGATTTTATCTATTTGGGTCATCTCCCTTTTCTTTTTGGGAAGCCTGGCTAGAGGTTTATCAATTTTGTTTATTTTTTCAAAAAACCAACTCTTGGTTTCGTTGATCTTCTCTACAGTTTTTTTAGATTCTATATTGCTTATTTCTGCTCTGATCTTTATTATTTCTCCTCTTTTGCTGAGTTTGGGTTGTCGTTGCTGTTATGCTTCTATTTCCGTTAGGTGTGCTGTTAGATTTTGTATTTGGGATTTTTCTTGTTTCTTGAGATAGGCCTGGATTGCAATGTATTTTCCTCTCAGGACTGCCTTCGCTGCGTCCCAAAGCGTTTGGATTGTTGTATTTTCATTTTCATATGTTTCCATATATTTTTTAATCTCTAATTGCCTGGTTGACCCATTCATTCTTTAGTAGGGTGTTCTTTAACCTCCTGTTTGGAGGTTTTCCAGACTTTTTCTTGAGGTTGATTTCAAGCTTCATCACATTGTGGTCTGAAAGTATGCATGGTATGATCTCAATTCTTGTATACTTATGAAGGGCTGTTTTGTGACCCAGTATGTGATCTATCTTGGAGAAGGTTCTATGTGCACTCAAGAAGAAAGTATATTCTGTTGCTTTGGGATGCAGAGTTCTAAATATATCTGTCAAGTCCTTCTGATCCAATGTATCATTCAGGGCCCTTGTTTCTTTATTGACCGTGTGTCTAGATGATCTATCCAATGTTGTAAGTGGAGTATTAAAGTCCCCTACAGTTACCACATTGTTATCAATAAGGTTGCTTATGTTTGTGATCAATTGTTTTATATATTTGGGGGCTCCGGTATTCGGCACATAGACATTTATAATTGTTCGCTCTTCCTGGTGGATACACCCTGTAATTATTTTATAATGGCCTTATTCATCTCTTGTTACAACCTTTAATTTAAAGTCTATTTTGTCTAATATAAGTATGGCTAGTCCAGCTTTCTTTTGACTTCCATTAGCATGATAGATAATTCTCCATCCCCTCACTTTCAATCTGAAGGTGTCCTCAGGTCTAAAATGAGTCTCTTGTAGACACCAAATAGATGGGTCTTGTTTTTTTTATCCATTCTGATAAAAAATGTCTTTGGTGGGAGCATTTAGTCCATTTACATTCAGTGTTATTATAGAAAGATATGGGTTTAGAGTCATTGTGATGTCTGTAGGTTTCATGCTTGTAGTGATGTCTCTGGTACTTTGTTTCACAGGATCCCTCTTAGGATCTCTCGTAGGGTTGGTTTAGTGGTGATGAATTCCTTCAGTTTTTGTTTGATTGGGAAGACCTTTATCTCTCCTTCTATTGTAAATGACAGACTTGCTGGATAAAGGATTCTCAGCTGCATTTTTTTTCTGTTCATCACATTGAAGATTTCCTGCCTTTCCTTTTTGGCCTGCCAAGTTTCAGTAGACAGATCTGTCACGAGTTTTATTGGTCTCCCTTTATATGTTAGAGCATGTTTATCCCTAGCTGCTTTCAGAATTCTCTCTTTGTCCTTGTATTTTGCCAGTTTCACTATGATATGTCATGCAGAAGATCTATTCAAGTTACGTGTGAAGGGAGTTCTCTGTGCCTCTTGGATTTCAATGCCTTTTTTCTTCTCCAGATCAAGGAAGTTCTCAGCTATGATTTCTTCAAGTACACCTTCAGCACCTTTCCCTCTCTCTTCCTCCTCTGGAATCCCAGTTATAAGCATATTATTTCATTTAATTATGTCACTTAGTTCTCTAAGTCTCTCCTTACACTCCTGGATTTTTTTATCTCTCTTTTTCTCAGCTTCTTCTTTTTCCATAATTTTATCTTCTAATTCACCTATTCTCTCCTCTGCCCCTTCAATCTGAGCTGTGGTTGCCTCCATTTTATTTTGCAGCTCATTTATAGCATTTTTTAGCTCCTCTTGACTGTTTCTTAGTCCCTTGATCTCTGTAGTAATAGATTCTCTGCTGTCCTCTATACTTTTTTCAAGCCCAGTTATTAATTTTATGACTATTATTTTAAATTCATTTTCTGCTATATTGCTTAAATAGTTTTTGATCAGTTCGTTAGCTGTCGTTACTTCCTGGAGTTTCTTTTGAGGAGAATTCTTCTGTTTTGTCATTTTGGATAATTCCTGGAGTGGGGCAGAACTGCAGGGCTCTTCCTCTGTGTTATCTGGAGTAACTTGCATTGGTGGGCGGGGCCGCAGTCAGGCCTGATGTCTGCCCCCAGCCCACTGCTGGGGCCACAGTCAGACTGGTGTGTACCTTATCTTCCCCTCTCCCAGGGGCTGGACTCACTGTGAAGTGGTGTGGCCCCTGTCTGGGCCACTTGCACTGCCAGGCTTGTGGTGCTGCTTCGATGGGATCTGGTGAATTAGCCAGGGTGGATCCGAAAGAGCAAGCTCAGCTGGCTTTGCCTTCGGTGGTCTGCTTTGGAAGGAGCCCTGTGGCACCGGGAGGTAGGCAGACCTGTCAGCAGGATGGATCTGCAGAAGCACAGCATTGGGTGTTTGTGCGGTGCAAGCAAGTTCTTGAGGGGAACTGGTTCCCTTTGGGATTTTGGCTGGGGGAATGGGCGAGGGACATGGTGCTTCCCAGCACTTTTGTTCCCTGCCAAGCTGAACTCTGTCTTCCAGGGCTCAACAACTCTCCCTCCTGTTGTCCTTTAGCCCTCCCGCTCTCCGAGCAGAGCTGTTGACTTATAACATTCCAGATGTTAAGTCCCACTGGTTGTCAGAACACACTCCGTCCGGCCCCTCCGCTTTGTACAAGCCAGACTCGGGGGCTCTGCCTTGCTGGGTGGGCTGGCTGCCCCTCCACTGCCCTGGCTCCCTCCCCTCTCTCATTTTATTTTGAATGATAGCCTTACTGGATAGAGTATTCTTGGCTGCATGGTTTTTTCTTTTAGTACTTTGAATATATCATGCCACTCCCTTCAGGCCTGCAAAGTTTCTGCTGAAAAAATCAGCTGATAGCCTTGTGGGGTTTCCTTTCTATGTAACTGTCTTCTCTTCTCTTGCTGCTTTAGAAATTCTCTTTATCACTACTTTTTACCATTTTAATGACCATATGTCATGGTGTGGATCTTCTTGAGTTGATTTTATTGAGGCCTGTCTATGACTTCTGGATCTGGATTGCTGGTTCCTTCCCCAGATTCAGGAAGTTTTCAGCTATTATTTCTTCAAATAAATTTTCTGCCTTCTTTTCTCTCACTTCTCCTTTTTTTTCCCTCTCTTCTCCTTATGGGATGCCTATAATGTAAGTGTTGGTGTGGCTGAGTTCCCTAAGTCTATTTTCATATTTTATTATTATTTTTCTCTCTCCTTGATTACTTTCCATTACTCTGTCCTCCAGGTCACTGACCCATTTTATGCTTCTTCTAGTCTACTATTTATTCCATCTAGTGTATTTTTATTCTTTTTAATGTTTATTTATTTGAGAGAGAGAGCATGAGCAGGGGAGGGGAAGAGAGAGACAGAGAGAGAGAGAGAATATCTGAAGCAGGGTCCATGCTGTCAGCACAGAACCTGTCATGGGCTCAATCCCATGACATGAGATCATGACCTGAACCAAAATCAAGAATCAGATGCTTAACCAACCGAATCACCCAGATGCCCTGATCATATTATTTTTTAATGTCACTTATTTATTTTGAGAGAGAGAGAGAGAGAGAGTGCAAGCAGAGGAAGGGGAAGACAAAGGGGGAGAGAGAGAGGATACCAAGCAGGCTCCACACTATCAGTGCAGAGCCCAACGTGAGGCTCAATCCCACAGACCATGAGATCATGACCCGAGCCAGAATCAGGAATTGAACGCTCAACCAACTGAACCACCCAGGTACCCCAGTCATATTTTTTTAATAAATAAATTTATTCCTTTTTTTTTTTTAGCATCCTGGTAACTGACTAGGCAGACCACCACTGGAAGGGGAAAGAATTACCCAAGTGTTTTCTTCTTCAGTTATAAAAAGATTACTTAAAGTGATTATTGAATAAACAACTACAGAAGCAACTTGAAAAATTACAAATTTCATATATAGATGGAAAACTAAAATCCTACAAAAAGTTCATATTGTATCTTATAATAATCTCCAAAATACAGATCAGATTAAATCTTAATATATGGACTTAGTCAACACACAAGAGAATACTCAGCAATAAATTTGGGAAAAACAAGCTACATTCATTCATTCATGCATGCATGCATGCATTCATTCATCCATCTCTTCATCTTGTTGACATTTGTTGAGTGCTTCTCTTATGCCTGGCATCATTCTACCAACTGGGTTTACACTGATGCAAGAGACAGGCATGTTCCCTCCTCTCACTGAATTCACATTCTACCATAACCATATTGCCAATAGGGAGAGTGAGATGGTCTAAATACCCACACAAAGTCTATTGGATGTCTATCCCAAATTTGTTATGGTGTTTCTTATATATCCGACTTTAATTAGAAGAATAGTTATAAGAAGCATATTGAAGCTGATAATGATATACTTTCATACAATCTGGATTCTGTAATTTAGCATATGTAAAATAATTTTTAGAACTAAAATTCTTAATATTAATGTTATCTACAACATGACTCTATATGTATGTCCTGCCTCATATATATTAAAAGAACTCTAATTATTCCCAGTTCCTATGGTTAAAGGAAATTGATTCTCTGGATCAGTAGTTCTAAACCAGGGGTGACTTTTCCCTATTCCCTGCCTGTCCACATTCCCCCAGCTCTCCAACCTAGGGACATTTGGCAATGTTCGGCAGGTTATTTGGTTGTCACTAGTGGGATCTGGTGGATAGAAGCCAGGGACATTACTAAATCCTACAATGTACAGTGTAGCACACACCCCCATTAAAAAAAAAAAAAAGAAAAAAAAAAATCCCTGCCCAAATTGTCAATAGTACTGAGGTAGAGAAACCCTGCTCTTACTAATGAGAGAGATGATTTCCTTCTTCACATATTTTTCCTTTCTCCACCCCTCACTTTTATAAGTTTAATTCCACTGGTTTAACCGACTATTCATTTATTTACATTTCTCCAAAATTCACTGTTAAGACATTGTGGAGGATCCAAAGACATAAAATAGGATATCTGGTTTCTAATTTGTATCTGACTGTAAGAACCCAACTTACATTTAACTGGAGGATTATTTGGCTTTTGGAAAAGGATGGGTGACCAATTAAAACATTCCTTTAGATGATGATACCAGGAGCTCTTTTGTGCATTCTGCTTATCATTCCAGTTCTCTCCATCTCCAGGTGAATACCATTTAGCATGGTAGAAGTCTCGTTCTGAATTCTCTGGAAGATAAAAATGCAGTTCTATTGTTCAAATTGCATTAAAGGCAGAACCATGTGGGGGTGAGAAGGACAAGAAAATACGACCCTTTGTAATCATAATGTGGGGGTAATGTTTGGCTTAATAATAGGTTACAAAATAGATTTCTTAATCTAAAACGATAAAATCTCTTGAATAAGGGCAAGCTGATACCTCAGATCATGTACAAATAAGGCAATATTTAATTGCATTGTAATCCTGGAATACATCAGACAACTAACCCTTTCTTGTCTGCTGTTAGTCACATTTACATCTTGACACTACAAGGATCCTCCTCATTTGCACCCAAAATGACAATGAGTCGAACCAAGAAGATGGGGCGCCTGGGTGGCGCAGTCGGTTAAGCGTCCGACTTCAGCCAGGTCACGATCTCGCGGTCTGTGAGTTCGAGCCCCGCGTCAGGCTCTGGGCTGATGGCTCGGAGCCTGGAGCCTGTTTCCGATTCTGTGTCTCCCTCTCTCTCTGCCCCTCCCCCGTTCATGCTCTGTCTCTCTCTGTCCCAAAAATAAATAAAAAACGTTAAAAAAAAAAAAAAAAAAAAGAAGAGAAAATAACATCAGAATTATGTAATAAATCCCTATCTGAACAAATTTGGGTGTTCTTTGACTGCATTTGGGTGAGAAAATATAGAGACACAGGAAAGGTAAGTATGAACAAAGAAAAGTTAGTGGTTTTCAACATCAATGACTATGACACATATACTCTGTGTGTGTGTGTGTGTGTATGTGTGTGTGTGTGTGTGTGTACTTATACACATATATTCTGTATTATCCAGAAGCATCCATATAATAGAGAGGTACCCTGCCTGTCTCTTCTGTAAAGAGCTGATTAAGTGGTTCGCAATAGTGCATCGTGCTATTTGCTCTTATCCTCAATTTTCCTGATGATTCACCTAGAATATGGCTCTCTCTCTAGAAACAGCTAAAATTAACAGAACAATTTAGAAAACCCACTGAGCTAAAGTTGCACAGTGCAGACTAAAAGAATGGAGGTAGATGGGTGACTCAGGGGATTCTTAATGGAATTTTAAACCTTTCGTCTTCAGACTCCCTCAATTTATGGATGAGGCAGTATTCTCTTGGATACTTCCAAAGTGCTTTTTTGGACAACTCATTACTTCAAATTAGGGGAGGCAGATAGCAGGTGTGGTGTTTCAGGAGACATTCAGGATTAGAGGCCAAATTTCCCACTCTGAATTGCTGGTGTTTAGAAACTTGGTTTACAGGGAGCCGCATCAGGGGTTCAAGGGCTGGTACAGTATTTGGTCTCCTGGGAGGCCTCTTCCAGTGCTGATAAGCTCCTCACTTGAATCAACACCAAGTTCTGAAAGAGGTTCTAAGAATCCACTGGTCTGAGGATACAATGATGCAGTGATTCCTCCCAGACCAGCTTGCATTCCCAGGGGGATATAGGGGGCTAGAATACTCCCAACAGTCACACACGATGATCTCCCAGGCTGGGAACCAACCCAGGGCAGGGCTCATTTTCCGTGAGTTCCCTACCTCCAAAGACCTCTCAGTTTCAGATCATAACATTGGAGTGGTCACAATATCTGGAATAGTTGGAACATTTAGAAATCTGAGACAGCAGTACTGGGTACTTTTCCTAAAGTAGATAATCATAATTTGTGCAAAGCTTTCCCAAGAGGCTGGTCACCCCACTGTTCCCTAGTATCTCAGAGCAAAGTGGATGGTGGTGGGGCATTTAATGAAAGATATTCACTATTTACTCTTGTTATTATGGGGATAGATTCTCCCTTTAATTCATGACCATAAACCTGAAGTGGGCCTACCAGCCAAAATGAGACCAAGAAAGAAGAGGTTCTAGGGAGGTCTATGAGAAGCTATTGGCCCTGTGTAGGCTCTACCGCCAATACCTGGTGGCAAGTCTGGGGTCTGTATTGGATAGCAGGGCCAACAGTCAGGAAGAAGCTAGATGCATTGTAGAGGGGAGCAAAAGCAAACTATTAATCTATCATCACATCTCATAGCAACAAGTTTCTGAAGGGAGTAACCACTGTCTACCTGTTTTGGTGAACTCTCACCTGGAAGCAAACAAGGAAGAGAATTCTAGGAAAGGAAGCCAGGAGGCTTTAACTGAGTTAACAATAGCACAGTCCAGCAAGCAGTGATAGTCAAGTTAGATAAAAACTGAAAATTAATCATTGGATCCATCAATGGGGACTATGGCAAGAACAAATTTGATGGCCTGATGGGAACAAGAATTTCTTGGTATAGATTTATGAGAGGTCAGATGGAAAAGGTAAATATTTTGAGAAGTTTTACTGCAGAGAGAAGCAAAAAAAATGTGGTAGTAGCTGGGTAATAAAGAGGGGCCAAGGGAAGGTTTAAAATATAAAATATTAATTTTTTGAGCATAGTTGACACAATGTTACAGTAGTTTCAGGTGTACAATATAGTGATTTGACAAGTCTATACATTATGCTGTACTCCCCACCAGTGTACTACCATCTGTCACCATACAGCACTATTATATTACTATTGTCTATATTCCCTATGCTGTGTCTTTCATCCCCATGACTTAGTCATTTCATAACAAGAGCCTGTATCTCCCACTCCCCTTCCTCCTCTCTGGCCACCATTAGTTTGTCCTCAGTATTTATGGGTCTATTTCTGCTTTGTTGTTGTTGTTGTTCATTTTTTAGAGCCCACATATAAGTGAAATCATATGGTATTTATCTTTCTTTGGCTACTTACTCCACTTAGGATAATGTCCTCTAGAGCCATCCATGTTGTCACAAATGGCAAGATCTCATTCTATTTATGGCTGAATAATACTGCATTATGTATATAAATAAATATATATATACATAAATATAAAATATTTATAAATATAAGTATATACTATGTAAATAAAAATGTATTCATTTATTTTTACCATTTAGAATTTTTATTGATTCATTTATTTATTTATTTTGAGAGGGAGAGAATGCATGTGTGCACATGGGAGCAGGGGAGGGTCAGAGAGAGGAAGAGAGAGAATCCCAAGCAGGCTGCACACTGTGAGCACAGAGCCTGATGGGGGGGTTCAATCTCAGGAACCATGAGATCATGACCTGAGTCGAGATTAAGAGACACTTAACTGACTGAGACACCCAAGCACCCCTGATTTACTACTCCTTCTTTATACTTCTTTTTTGATAAACACTTCAGTTGCTTCCATATCCTGGTTATTATAAATAATGTTGCAATAAATATAGGGATGCACATATCTTTCTGAATGAGTGTTTTTGCTTTCCTTGGATAAATACTCAGTAGTGGAATTACCGGATCATGTAGTATCCTGTTTTTCATATTTTGACGAACTTCCATACTGTTTTCCACAGTGGCTGCACCAATTTACATTCCCACCACCAGTGCATGAGGGTTCCATTTTCTTTACACAAGGGAAATTGGTTTCTTGTTGTTTTCTTTTATGTTGGAAGAATAACAATGTGTTCGTATATTAATGGGAATGATCCAGTGGAGAAGGTGCACTTGATGTTGAAGAGTAAGGGTGAATCGCTGGAGCAACATGTTTGGATTGAAAAGGAGAGAAAGCACACTCCAGACACTGGCTTTAGAAGCATGGAATCTTGGCACTGCTTGCCACCTCCACTGCCACCAGCCTGGTCCAAGCTGCCGTCTCTTAACTGGATGATTGCATTAACTCCTAACTAGTCTCCCTGCTCCTGCTCTTTATCCATCTATAAACTGTTTTCAACACAGTATTCAGAGTGATCCTTTTAAAAGTATGTCAGATCGGGTCACCCCAGTGCTCTAAACCCTGCAATAGACCTCACTTCACTAGGAGAAAAGTCAAAGTCCTTGCAATGGTGCACAAGGTACCTACTGATCTGGTTCTTCATTAGGTCTATAATGTTCTCTCTCTTTCTCTCTCTCTCTCTGTCTCTCTGTCTCTTTTCTCGCTCTCTCGCTCTCTTTCCCCGCTCTCTTGCTCTCTTTCCCCTTCTCTCCTTTCTCCTCTCTAAACCTCTTGATTTTTCTTGGAACTCCCTGGAACCTCCCTGCCACAGGGCCTTTGCTTTATCTTTTGCCTCTGCCTAGGACATGTTTGTCCCTTATTTGACTCCCTCTCTTGCTTCAAGTTTTTGTTCATATCTCAAATTCTCAATGCGGCCTACCCTGACTGCTTAGCTAAAATTGTAACCTCAGCCTCATCCTCTTGTACCCTTCATAGTGCTCTACTTTTTCTTTTTTCCATAAATATTTACTACCTTCTAAAGACAATATAATTGACTACTTTCTTATGTTTATAGTGTGTTGCCTTTCTACTCGAGATAGAATGTGATCTCCAAGAGAGACATATCCATGAGTGTATCTCAAGCTCCTTAGAACCATGCCTGGAACATAGTAGACAGTCAATAAATATTTGTAGGATGAATTAATATATTTAGCTATCAGAGAATCTCCAGTAAGCTTTCTGAAGATTTATGAATGCAAAGTCAAAAACTGTCCCTTTGTGCCAGGTAAATCTATTACTCTCCGTAAATCTTATCAGTATGTGTCTGCTAAGCTGCAGCAAATTAGTTTGAAAGCTAAAGGATGTGTATGATATTTGTATCTAACTCTTTTGCATTCAGTGCAAAGCATATCCAGCAAATATTTATAATCACCTTCACATATGCTTAGCACTTACCGATTTGTAATTTCATTTCATGAAATCTCCCAACAACCTTGTGGGGTAGACATTATCATCTTCATTTAATTGGTAAAGAAAATGAAATTAAGAAGAGTTAAATGGCTTGCTCAAATTCTTACAAAATTAGTACATGGGGGATGCAGCTCTCAAGTACAGACTTTCTTATATACCATTGGTGATGCTTCCTAGCTTAGCTACATTACATGGAGAAGTAGCTCATGTAGCACCTAAGTGCTAATTGCATATTGAAGGAATTGTCAAATTTAATGTTGGTAGTTTGAGAGCCTTTCTATTGAATTTTAACTAAATATCTATCCACCCATCTATGCATCTTTCTATCCATCCATCTATATATATTTATACACACACACACACACACACACACACATTTATTGAGTATTTGTGCCAGGCATGATGCTAAGTGCTATGCAAATGTTATCTCATTTTTATTCTGTGCAAACACTATCATCAAGATATTCCATTTTGTAGATGGGAAAACTGAGGCATAGAGAGGCTAAATAACTTGTTCCAGGTTGACAGCACAATAAGCCACAGTGTAAACCTGAAAAGTCTGACTGCACAATGTTCCCAATCATCACAACATACATTTTCCTTCCTCAGTTATTTGATGATAGGTTTGATTATCTTAATCAGATAGTATTTAGAGGGAAATAATATCTCAACTACTTTGCTTTATCCCTGAAGAAAGATGTGTGCTTCTTAAAGTGCCTTTGACCAGTGTTCTTCTATGAGGCTAGTTGTTGATCAGGTCCACCGTGCTGGGTACAGCTGACACGCGATTCTGACTACAGTGAGGTCAGTGAAGCCACCCTTCCGGAGCTCCTGTTTTCTTTCGGAACCCTACATCTGCTGTAAATGTTCAGTCTTTGAACACCTGCCTCAGTGACTCCCCAGACTGGTCATTGTCAACATAGTTCCTGGAGGCTGAGCCCAGCATACCAACAATATATGTTAAAAGGCGAATGTTTTCATAAAAACACTATTTTAAACCATGATTAACATTTCGTCATTAGTTAAAACATTTTCTGCTCTTTGCCATTCTCATACCTATTGACATTTTAATCTGAGCAGTTTGGAATGGGTGAGTGTGAAGAGACCAAGTTAAAATATCAAATTCGGATTGCAAGTATGTACATATAAAGAGACAAGCATCTAGAAAAGGAATCCATGTGTCCATAAACTCACTTTTAACTACACTCCAGAAACCTCCTCATATTCTAAACCTGGCCAGAATTTCATAGTTCAAGATCCAAGCTTCTCTGGCCCCTGGAAGCAGAAAATACTTTTTACTGCTTCTCTCTGCTGGTCTGTTTTTACCACTGGGGGAAATACAGAACAGAGGAAAACAATATTCTTATTTTTAAGAGATCAAAATAATACAGGTAACAGTGTCTCTGGGGCTTTTATATCAAGTTATGATACAGACATTCTGCATTTATCTAGATTTATCAATAATAAGAAGAGGCAGAGAAGTTTCTTCCACCTAATGTAATGAAACTGTAAGTAGGTTGGATAACACTAACCTAATAAGTAGTCTAACACTAGGACAAACCCATTCCCCAAAGTGATTAGCAGAATAGTTTCTTTCTGAATGCTGTCTGGCTTTTATTGGGCTATTCCACTAAATTTCCATTAGACCCATCTTGATTTCTTTTAAACACTGGTCATTTATCCACTGATTAATTTCACAAACATTTTATTGAACACCACCCATGTGCTACAAACTGTGCTTAGCATCTGGGAAACAGAGATGAGTTCAAACCAGTTCCAACCCTGAGGGAACTTATAGCCTCATGACAAAAACAATTACCATAACAGGTAATCATACTATAAAGTGATAACTACAGTGAGAGATAGTTATATAAGAACCTATGCCTTGTAGGACTGTTTTAAATCAGATAATTTCTTCTGCACATGAAAGCAAATTAGAAATAGAAACTCTCAGACTACTGTGTCCAAAACTCTTTCTCAAACTATACAATGCATAGAGCCATGCTATATTAATCTCAATAAGAGAAAAAAAAAACGTAACTCTAAAAAAGCATCCGATCATTAGATATAGGGTATGGAACTACTTCATTATAGTAGCCATAGTTTTAAAGGTAGCATTTTACATAATGTCCTTTGTTATTTTTAAATTCTTAATTACCAAGTTTTAATCAACTTTGCACCTCTAGTTCTTCTGAATCATAATAGATTTCTTCTGTCTTCCTCTTCGTGATTGGCTATATATTTTAAAATTTGTATCTGTGTTTTTATTCAAAATGTAGGTTTGTTTCAGTCTGCCTGGTTTTGAAGTGCTCAAATGTTATTTTCATGAATGCCTTGTGCTGTTACCGATTGGCAGACAAGTAGAATTGTCAAACTGTAGAGTAACAGGCTAATCTTGGTTCTACTTCCTGTTAGCAACGGCACATCGGTGTTATTCTGCCAGGGGTGGGATGCCAAGATGCCACTTAAACCCAGACTGACTAACACCTCTAACACTCTCTATGGGGGGAGTATGGGTTCTATCACCAGGAAAGTAAGTTCCTGTACTTTTCAATTTGACATATGGAGACTACTGGAACAGGTAGACAAGAGAGGGAAATATGAGATCTTGGCAGGTTCTTGGCAAGGATGGGAACCTCTATAGATTTTGAGAGGGATTTTCTTGATCTACTTACATGTTTTCACATGTGCATAGTCAGTGTAAAGATCTGCTTTTCCTGGCATAATCAGGTAGAGACTTGAAATTTGCAGTGCTCCTTGGAGGAACAGAGGTGAGGTGGATACAGAAGGAAAGTGGAGGGGACAAATAGGCCAGTGGCAGGCAGAGGGCCTGGAGAGAAAGACAGCCACAGGAAATAAACAGCATTGGGTTCGATAAAGGGTTTTAAAGAACAAAAGTACCATAAACACCCACTTTGTAGTTTTGGGCCATACTATAATGTAACTGCCTCAGATACCTACAAGCCTTCAATAAAACTCCACTACATAAACCAAACATGTATTTGAGGTTATTTAGGAACAAACAAATAAAAAGATTTATGGTGCACCTTAAGGTCATCTGAGGCCCAAAAGGAAGCCCATAGGAACAGAAGCACAGGAGAGGCTCAGGTTTCAATGGAACGATAACATTGCAGGGAGCTAGGATGGGAGCATGGTGGGAGGACCCTAGGCTTGCCTTGCTCCTTGAACACTGCTAGATAACTATCAAATCCTTCTCAATACTCAACATACTGACCTGAGGACTGAGAACAAACTGCACAACTAGAAGAGAGAAAAGGCCATAACGAGGAATGTAGGAAATGCAGAGACATGTTTTGGGAGAGAAACAGATCACTAATATTATCCTCAATGGCCTCTACAGGCAGGATCAAGACAGGGATGTCCACTCTCACCCCTGTTACTTAACACAGTACTGGAAGTCCTAGCTTCATCAATAAGACAACACAAAGAAAATTGACAAGGAAGAAGTCAAACTTTCACTATTTGCAGATGACATGATATTCTATAAATAAAACCCAAAAGACCCCACCAAAAAATTGCTAGAACTGATACATGAATTCAGTAAAGTCTCAGGATACAAAATCAATGTAGAGAAATCTGTTGCATTCTATACACCAATAATGAAGCAGCAAAAAGAGAAATCAATGAATCTATTCCATTTACAATTGCACCAAAACCTATAAGATACCTAGGAATAAACTTAACCCAACAGGTGAAAGGTCTATACTCTGAAAATTATAAAACATTGGCAAAAGAAGTTGAAGATGACATAAAGAAATGGAAAAACATTCCATGCTTGTGGATTGAAAGAACAAATGTTGTTAAAATGTCTATACTACACAAAGCAATCTACAGAGTTAATGCAACCTCTGTCAAAATACCAGCTGCATTTTTCACAGAGCTGGAACAAACAATCCTAAAACTTGTATGGAACCACAAAAGACCCCAAATAGCCAGTGCTAATCTTGAAAAAGAAAAGCCACCTGGAAGTCTCACAAGTCCTGACTTCAAGTTATATTACAAAACTATAGTGATCAAGATAGTATGGTACTGGCACGAAAACAGACACATAGATCAATGAAGCAGAACAGAAAACCCAGAAATGTACCCATAACTATATGGTCAACTAATCTTCAACAAAGCAGGAAAGAATACCCAGTGGAAAAAAGACTGTCTCTTCAACAAATGGCGTTGGAAAAACTGGAAACCAACATGCAAAAGAATAAAACTGGGGCACTTTCTTACACCATACACAACAATAAGTTCAAAATGAATGAAAGACCTAAATGTGAGACAGGAAATCATCAAAATCTTAGAGGAGAACACAGGCAGCAACCTCATTGACAATGGCTGTATCAACTTCTTACTAGATATGTCTCTCAAGGCAAAGGAAACAAAAGCAAAAACAAACTATTGGGACTTCATCAAAATAAAAGGCTTCTGCATAGTAAAGGAAACAATAAACAAAACTAAAAGGCAGCCTACAGAATGGGAAACGATATTTGCAAATGACATGTCTGGTAAAGGGTTAGTAAACAACATCTATAAAGAACTTATCAAATTCGACAACCCAAAAAACAAATAATCCAGTTAAGAAATGGGCAGAAGACATGAATAGACCTTTTTCCAAAAAAGACATAGAGGTGGCTAACAGACACATGAAAAGATGCTCAACTTCACTCATCATTGAGGAAATGCAAATCAAAACTACAATGAAATATAACCTCACACCTGTCAGAATGGCTAAAGTTAACAACACAGGAAACAACAAGTGTTGGCGAGGATGCAGAGAAAGGGGAACTGTCTTACACTGTTGGTGGGAATGAAAACTGGTGCAGCCACTCTGAAAAACAGTATGAAGCTTCCTCCAAAAGTTAAAAATAGAACTACCTTATGACCCAACAGTTGCACTACTAGCTATTTACCCAAAGGATATAAAAATACTGATTTGAAGGGATACATGCACCCCGATGTCTATAGCAGCATTATCAAGAATGCCAGATTATGGAAAGAGCCCAAATGTCCATTGACTGATCAGTGGATACAGAAGAGGTGGTATATACAATGGTATATATATACAATGACTATTACTTATCCGTAAAAAATAATGAAATCTTGCCATTTGCAGTGATGTGGATGGAGCTAGAGTGTATTATGCTAAGCGAAATAAGTCAGTCAAAGAAAGACAAATATCATATGATTTCACTCATATATGTAATTTAAGGAACAGAACAGATGAACATGGTAGGGGGAAGTAGAGACAAACTAGAAAAAAAAACTCTCAACTATAGAGAACAAACTGAAGGTTGATGGAGGAGAGGTAGGCAGTGGGATGAGTTAAATGGTTGATGGGTATTAAGGAGGGCACTTGTAATGAGCATCAGGTGTTGTATGTAAATGATCAATCACTAAATTCTACACCTGAAACTAATATTACACTATATGTTAACTGGAATTTAAATAAAAACTTGAAAATATAAATTAAAAATTTGAAAAAAAAAAACATTAAAGTAAAAACTTGTAAGAGAAAGGGAATGCTGAGAATTCCTGGAGATATCTCTGAGTTCTATGAGTACATGCATATGTGTGTTTAGGTGTGTTTTAGAGAGTAGTAGAAGATGTTAGATTTCTCACTATACATGGAAAGGACTTCCCAACACTTTAATTTAAAAACAGTTTAAACAGAAAAATTAAATTAGCCCATAATTCTAAAGGATTTGGGGCTTCTTAGGCAAATAATACTTAAATTACACAATGAACATCTTTCGGATAAAATGGTGGTTCTACCTGTAAACTACACTTGTGAGAGATATTTATTGTTTTATGCTTGTTTGATAAATTGGATAGCTCAGCTGGTTTGAGTCTCTGCTAATGAAACCATTTACGAGTTTACTTTTCACTCCAGACATTTCTTCTTGTGCAGAGGAAAATTCTGTGCTAAAGTCAGGGCCATTCCAGAGTGACTGACACAGAACAATGCAAAGTCCTACCCGGTTCTAGGCCCTGGCAAATGCCGTTCTAATCCCTGCCATCCCACCCCAGATAGAGTGGACTGTCACACACCTGGTGAGACTCAGCAGCGAAGTTATTGCTCCATAAATCATGGTATGCTCCCCACTCAGGAAAGAATGTCCTTTCCCTCATTCTTCTTCTATCCCATTGTGCTCTATTTGGACATCTTGAGTACTGTCGAGAAAGTCAGCCACAGTTACCAGCTGGGGTAACTAGTAAGGTTTTAAAGAGAAAAATGCTTTTGACAATTAATTAACATCTGTAACACTTGATTACGTTGCACTATTATGCTTGTATCATATGCGAGGTTCACCATATTATGCAGTGAATCATTCCAGGTTCAGGGACCCCATCTTCTTATCCTTGAACCTTAGGTTCTTCCATAACAAGTGCTTATTTATGTGTATGTTACAAAATAAATTAATAAATTGGTGGATGGATGGTTGGATGAAAGATTAGATAAATCTCTTGCCCCCTTACACTTGCAGTTTCCCCAGAAAAAAGCCAGCCTTTTTGCTGTTGCTATATTTTGATTTTTTCTTTTTTTTAATCAGTGGAGAAGAAAATATTTATCTGTGAACTGAGGTAAAACTGAAAAGGAACTGCTTAGGACCAACCTTGTCCACAATCATAAAATACACCTTATGTAAACATCTCATAAAGAAGAATAAGAAAGAGATTGCGTATGGATTAGTGACAACCTGTCATTACAAGTAAGAAAATAAAACTAGAAATCTAGAGGTTAAGTTAGATCAATTATATATATACAGAACCTTAACATACACACACACACACACACACACACATATATATATATATATATAGGTGCACACACACACATACATGCATATACATATATTTGTATATAAATTAGAACTGAGAACAGGACAGACCCTATAATTAATGGGGATCCAGTGCAAAATGAAAATGCAGAGCCCTGTGTTCAAACATTATTGAGAATTTTTAGACAGCGACAATAGAGCATTAAACCAATCTCAGAGTCCTTCTAAGTGTGGGTCCCCATGTAACTATATGGTTTTCATACCAGGAATTCAGCCCTACAATTATTCCTTTTTTTTTTTATAGCCCTTAGATATAATAACTTTTGTTTGTTTACAATTGTATACAGTTGTCTATCATGCTGTCTTCAACTGGAAGCTACAGCATGTCAAGGATTATGTTGCTTGGATATATTCCACTTTGTGGCTGTTATACATATTATTTATATCCTCAAACACTAATGCTTTTGTCTTCTAATCAGGATTGTTTACATAGCATACTTGCTTGGCATGTAGAAACTCTTGATAACTTTTAAAGAATTTGTTTTTTTAATGTTTTTTTTTGTTTATTTTTGAGAGAGAGACAGAGAGAGCACAAGTGGCAAAAGGGCAGAGAGAGAGAGGGAGACACAGAATCCGAAGTAGGCTCCAGGCTTCAAGCAGTCAGCACAGAGCCCAATGTGGGGCTCGAACCCATAGACCATGAGATCATGACCTGAGCTGAAGTCAGATGCTTAACCGACTGAGCCACCCAGGCTCCCCTTGATAACTTTTTAAAACAGAAAAAAATGTCTATTCTCTTTAATCTTAATAAAATAAAAGTTTCATCAAGGTCCCTGGATATTGGCAAGTAGAGGCACTGGTGAACAATAAATTTCCCATACAGTGTATGTTTATATGTGTGAATTTTGAACATATACAGTATCTTTGGGAGGTATATTCTAAAACCTTCCCTCGAGACAAAGGTTAAATATTGCATTTTATACCAAATTCTAATTATGCCAATTATACCTCAGTTAGGAAATGACCTTTTTTACTCTTTTGAAGATGCTTTTCAAGTCAGAGTATTAACTGCAGATGCTTTGCTCTGGCTCCACTCAGAACACTGATTCCTCTGCCCTTTCAGTAGTAGCCAGTGAATGCTGGAAGTATTCTATGTGTCATTTCGCTACCAGGTTCCGTTTTGGGTATCTCTTGCATCAGTTCCATTGTTCTAATAGGTGTAACTTAACCTGATTATATTCTGAGTCCTTCAAATCAGCTCTGAAAAATTAGCTTTATTTTTGTAGCTTTCTTAAATACCAGAAACTTGCTTTAATCTGCTGCTTTAATTCAGTTATTATCACAACTCATCAGACACTTATTGACTAATTTTTCTCAATGATATACCAGGTACTATACTAGATAACTGTGCCTCCAATATCTAAAAGCCAGAAATACTGGGACAGGTAATAAGGCAGAATCTTATTACTAAAAAAACTCAAAGTATTTAAATGTATTATTAAGACAAAAAAAGTATTTATCTAAATAAAACTTATATATTAAGGTTATTGGAAATCTAGAAGTCATGAATTGTCTAAAACTCTCTTCTTTTATGGTACTCGGGGATGGGGGGGAATGGGAGGTCTAAGATACAGTTTTCCCTCATCAGCTCTTAGTAAAATATACCATGGGCTGTTTTTGTGGACTCTGGGCTTAAATGATTCCCTGTCATTTACATTTCTCTTTTCAACTAATTAGCAGGTGAAACTGGTATAAAGCCCTTGAATAAATATTTTTTACATAAGTGGGACTGATTTACTAGACTTAGTAAAATCAGATCTCCTAAGGGCTCTTACAGCAAAATTTTCTTAGAAGCACCATCATCGATGTTAATTATACCTCTTCACGCTAGAATCCATAGCACATAAGAATTTTTGTTGAATTTTATTTAAATTTTACCTGTTTCTTTATAAGCTATTTGGAATAAACCAATGCAGACTAAGAATAAGCCATGACAGAATGTATCTACTTTTCTTCCCAGCTGATTTCCAAAGGTCGTTTCCAGGTAGCAATTGACACATCCCAGGGCTCAGTTCCCAAAGAGGCATGCTGGAGAACACTAGATAAAGAATAGACTGACTAAATGATTTCTTGGAGGAGTGGCAGTGCCTTCTATAAGAGAAAAGCATAACTGCTTCTTAGTAGTAGCAGGGGGAATGAAGGGTTGGCAACGGGTGAACAGACTGTAGATGTGAGGTCAGAGAGAACTGAAAGAAATAGAAGATTTGGATTTTAGAAGTATTTTTGAGTACGTTCTACACTGCACTGTTTACAAACTGAGCCACATTAAAATATGCTGAAAGTAGGGAAACTGACTTAGAGACAGAAAAGATGGGGTAGAGATAAATGGAGAAGAATAAAAATGCTAGACCAGATCTTACCTGAGTGAGATTGCATGGTATTATCGCTCGATTCATAGATATGTCCATTAGGAATCTTTGGTTCTGAAAGACAGGGCTCAATTCAAATAGCCTAAACTACCATGGAGGCTATCGGGTTACTTAACTGGAAGTGCAAAGGTACACTGGTTTTCAGGATGGATTAAATAAGCAACTGCAGCTCCACTTGTCTGCAGCTTTGTTACTTTTTTGCTCTTGTAGGTGTCAGATTCATACTTGGGCTGGGAATAAGATGGTGGCAACTGCTCTGGATCTATCTATAGATGACAACTTCCCCACAGTGGGAGAAAGGATCATTTCTTGGAGTTCTTTGGTAATAGAACAAAAGAACAGTCCAGAAACTTCTTCTTTAATCTCATTGGCCCATGTTGGGTCACGTGCCCACTCATAAACCAATCATTGGCAAAAGAGATGGTATTCTTTCTCTTTAGACTGCCAGGGCCCATTTCTAATATTGGGCCAGCTCCTTGGCCCTGCATGGGAACTCTATCAACTGTCCGACACTGGGCTGCTTTTCCACTATTGGATATATTTGAGAATATTTGGTTAGCATATTTTTGTAGTGAAACTCTATTATAAGAGAAAAAATAATGATTTCTTTAGAAATAGAGATTTCCATCTCCTATAATGCATTTTATTTTTTATTATGGAAATGATATTACTCCCTTTAGAAAACTGTAAATACAGAAAAGTATAAAGAACAAAATAAAAGTTATATACAATTTCTCACCGTCATTAACATTCTGAAAGCTTTGTTACTCTGTTCTTTATACATATTTGTTTATCACATATTCTATTTGTTGTTAATGACATAAACCCATTTAAAACTGATTTAAACAAAAATGAGAATTTATGTAAAGTACACCGGTGATATTCCAGGGAACCATAGGATATCAAAACCATAGGTGAGACAAGTACCAGAAATTGGGAAACAAGTGGGAACTTAGGGAGTAAAGGTTCTACCCTCTCTCTTTTTGTAGCATGGCTTTCCTTGCCTTGGAATACAGATACTCAGACATAGCCACCTCATAG
Source organism: Panthera pardus (assembly GCF_024362965.1). Lineage (NCBI taxonomy): Eukaryota > Metazoa > Chordata > Mammalia > Carnivora > Felidae > Panthera > Panthera pardus. The sequence goes on from NW_026527002.1 coordinate 21,947,047, forward strand.
GTCCCAACTGTGCACTTTATTATCTCTCTCATTTACTAAGAACAAGCCCATGTTCTTGGGAAGTCAGTCAGGTTTCCCAAGCTTGTGCATGGTTCACCCTTAGTCCAATCAACTGTGGCAAGGGAACGCTCACACAGAGTAACATGGCTGTGGGGGGCTCTTGTGTGTAGGTAGTGGGTCATTTCTCAGAGAAAGAGAACCACTGTCCCCTGAACAGATGCCCCCCAAATGAGGTAGCATATTTATAGGCTCTGTAGATTAAGGCATGGATGTCTTTGAGAGGTCATTATTCTGTCTGCTTTAGATAGGAAATTAAGGAAACTTGGATAGAATGATTTTTTTCCAGTTGATTTTTATTTATTTTGAGAAAGAGGGGAGATAGCATGTGTGTGCACATGTGCAGGCATGGGGGAAGGGCAGAGAGAGAGAGGGAGAGAGAGAATCCCAAGCAGATTCAACACTTTCAGTGTGGAATCCTATGCAGGGCTTGAACTCACAAACCATGAGGTCATGACCTGAGCAGGAATCAAGAGTCGGAGGCTTAACCAACTGAGCCACTCAGGTGCTCCAAATGATTTGTTTTTAATTAATGAATTTGAAGACTTAATCATTTCCTCAAAGTGAGAAAAAAGGGATAAGGCTGGAACTATTTTCATCTTTACGAAGATAAGTAAAAGAGCACACAACTGGCAACAGCTTTGGCCAGCATTATCCATCTACTCTGATAACCAGGATTAATTTATACCCTGGCGTAAAGATTGCTTTGCTTACTTGGGATTGTTTCGTTCCTTATTTCCACTTATTTGTTTAATGTCTGTTTCTCCTTTAGTTTGTAAACAACATGGCCGGTGTGGGAGCAGCTGTGTCTTCTTCTTCTTTTTTTTTTTTTTTAACAGCTATATTTTCTGTACCTAGCATCCATAGTAGGCACTAAATAAATATTTATTGACCAATTTAAATAAATCCTACTGGACAGTCTGACATTTCCACACTTGCAAATTTCAAATGGTTTTACTGGTAATGAAACCCAGAAGCTTCTACAATAACCTACAGCTCAAGACATGGTTTCCAAGCCATATGGTTCAAAGGCTCTCTTAAGCTCAGCAAGCCTAAGTTCCCCAGTCACTCCCTTGGTCAGCAAGTGCTGTTCTAGATTGATGCTGGGCTCTCGTAGGCACTTAGAGGCATGCCAGGGTGGGATTTATCTTGACACCTGATGACTCATTTTTCTCACCAGAGTCCAAATTCCTGATTTAATTTTTTAAATTATTTTTAAATGTTTATTTTTGAGAGAGAGAGAGCACAAGTAGGGATGGGCAGAGAGAGAGAGAGAGAGAGAGATACAGAATCAGAAGAAGGCTCCAGGTTCTGAGCTGTCAGCACAGAGCCCAATGTGGGTGCAAAGTCATGAAACACAAGATCATGTCCTGAGCCAAAGTCGGATGCTTAACCAACTAGCCACCCAGGTGCCGCTCCAAATCCCTGATTTCAAAGTCATGGATTAGATAGTCTTTTCTTCTAAAAGTATACAACTGCTTGCCCCTAATATAGGTGGAGATGTTTTTTAATAGCTTTACTCAGCTATAATTGATATACCAAAAAAAACCCCTACAGATATTTAAAGTATACAATTTGATGATTTTTGACATATGTATATACCATTGATGAAGTCATAAACCTATCACCTCCAAAAGTTTTCTCCAGCATTTTTGGTTTTTATTGGTTGTTTTTTATTTGTTGTGTTAAGAACACTTAACATGAGCTCTACCCATTTAAGACATTTCTAAATGTACAGTATTGTCAACTGTAGGCACAATGTTGTACAACAGTTTTATAGTAGCTTCTCAAAGAGTACTGCTTTCCTTCTTCCAGAATTTATAAATTGACCCATTAACCATGAGGTGCCCATTGCAGTGTTTCTGGTACAGCCAGTTGTCCCCAGGTCCTCCTATCATTCTTCTTTGTGTGAAGTCATCCTTGAGGGGTGGAGATTGCCCTGACTCTAGGGTGGCTCTTGGGAGCAATGTTTAATCAGCAATAGCCATTACCTCATATTAAATTCCAGCCACAATACCATGTGCAATCTGGCCATGACCCTCACATTTCAAATTACAGTGAACTTGGATTACGTAATTCTGAGCTACATATTTCCTTCAGACATGAAGTTGGCTCTTCTGAGTCATTGAGATCAGGGAAATTTCTAAGCATTGTTTTTCTATTTGGAATGATAGATTGGTGTTGATCTGCCCAATTCTTTTGCTGATCAGGAAAAACTAGACCATGAACTGAGGTCAAGAGTAGTCTCTGATGATCAAAAATAATAAAGGTAAATTAATCTTTGGTGACTTAACCCTTAACAACATAAGAAATTTTAAGATTTTAAGTAGTTTAAAATATTAAATACAAAATTCATTTAATTTTGCTCATTAGAAGGCAACTCCATTCAGAATCCCATAACAAGAGTCCGTGAGTCTTAAAAGGAACAAATTCAACCATTTAGGTGAAGCAATCGGTTTAAGAATCTCATCTCACTTCCTACAAAAGAGCAAATTCTAAGTAATTGGAAAGCTAAACATAAAATTAAATAATATTTTTTAAAAAATAATCAAATATTCATCAAACCTTTAGGAGAAGAAATGTGCAAGCAACTGAAGAAATTACAAAATATTGAAAGATACATCTACATAAAATATTGAATACATCTAAGAAAAAACATAATCGCTTTTTTTCCTGGTTGTGGTGCCTTGCATTTAGGGGCTCTTGTCTACATCCACAATCTTGGGGTCCAAGGGTCCTTGGCTGTCGGTGGTCTTCAGATGCAAGAAGACCGAAAATGGCCACCACTGTGGCGCGCTGCAAGCCGGTACCAGCCTCGTCAAGATTAATGAGTGACCCCTGGGGATGATGGAGCCACACACGCTGCAGCACAAGCTATTGGAACCAGTTCTGCTTTTGCACAAGGAGCGATTTGCCAGGGTGGACACGGAGTCCGAGTGAAGGGTGGTGGTCATGTGGCCCAGATTTAGGCAATCCACTTGTCCATCTCCAAAGCCCTGGTGGCCTATTATAAAAATACGTGAATGAGTCTTCTAAGAAGATCAAAGATATTCTCATCCAGTTCAACCCACCCCTGCTGATAGCTGATCTCCGGCGCTCCGAATCCAAAAAGTTTGGTGGTCTTGGTGCTGGTGCTCGCTACCAGAAATCCTACCAATAAGTCCGTCATGGGGATCAGGGTTCATGCCTATAAGAAATAATTGTCAGGGCACTGAAACAAAAGAAAAAATATAATGGAAATTAAAAGTTAAATAGCATATTGGAGAAAATTATTTGTTATACCAGAAAGGATTAATTTTTGTGTAAAGATATATTTTGATAAAACCAATGAGATCTGATAGGAAAGTGGAAAAATAACAAGGATACTCTTTTTGGTTTATTTTTAAAATTTTTTATTTTTATTTAAATTTTCATTAACATACAGTGCAATATTAGTTTCAGGAGAATTCAGTAATTTATCATTTACATATGACTTCAGTGCTGATCACAAGGTGCCTTATTTAATACTGGAGAACTCACAAACTAAAAATAGAACTACCCTAAATCCACCAATTGCACTAGTAGGTATTTACCCAAAGGATACAAAAATACAGATTTGAAGGGGTACATGCACCCTGATGTTTATAGCAGCATTAGCAATAATAGATAAACTACAGAAACAGCCCAAATGTCCATTGACTAATGAATGGATAAAGAAGATATGGTGTATATATACAGTGGAATATTACTTGGCCATCAAAAAGAATGAAATCTTCCCATTTGCAACAGTGTGGATGGAGCTAGAATGTATTATGCTAAATGAAAACAGTCGGTCAAAAAAAGACAAATACCATATGATCTCACTCATATATGGAATTTAAGAAACAAAAAAGTAACCATATGGGAAGGGGGAAAAGGGATACTCTTGATTAATAAAAAAAAAAAAACCACTAGTTGATAAAAATACAGAAAAATGTTCTGCCTTGTGGTCATCAATGAAAAATTTTAAGAACCAAGATACCATTTTAACTTCTTTAGTTATTTATTTATACAGTAGGTGATTCACTCCACCAGCCTTTATGAAATGGGAACAGGCAAGGTGGTTAAGGATTAAGTGATTAAACACGCAGAGTTCTTCCCTCAGTGAATTTCAGCCCCTTGGAGAGAGAAAACCCCAAAGAGAGAAAAAAGTAGTAAAATATACCTGGTGTAAGAAATAGCTTCAGAAATATTTCATATCATTAATAATACTACTATCTTCTTATACTGCAAGAGCAAAATTGTTATCACCTTTTTTGGACAGAAATTTGTCAAAGTATTTTAAGAACTCTAATTCATGAACTCTAAATTCATACTCTTTGATTCCATCATTATTTTTCTGGGCATCTAGCCAAAAGAAAGCATTTATGTTCAGAAAAAAAATTCACAAAGATTTTCATAACACCATTATTGATCAGTATAAGAGCAAAAGATTGGGAGAATCTTAAATGGCCAAACTATAGAGAAATTATGGTTCCTCCACTTAATGAAATATAGCCATTAAAGGTAAGTTTCATGGAAAGTATGCTATAAAGCAAATATTTGAAATCTGAAATTGTATACGTACAAAAAAATCTATTTAATAAACTGTACCTAAAAATGTCCCTGAATAAAGATGTTAGCAGAAGTTATGTTTGAATATAGCACTTGTAGTAATGTTATGGCTCCTAATGATTCACTTTGTTCATAATTGTGAGTGTTTCCTGCCTTATCACATTCATTCTGGGCTTAGCCATGTGACTTACTTTGGCCAGTGGAGTACGCATGCACTGTATCCCAGGAGAAGCTTTAAATGCAATTTCATGAGAATAGCACATCCCAAACAAGGACTACTCCTCCAGCCTAGATCTTGGGATAAGACCTGAGTCACCCCACAAATCTCCTGTAGTGTGATAGCGAAATGAATATGTTATTCCAAGTTGTTGGGGTTTTAGAATTGTTCATTTCTTCAGCAAAGCCTAATTAATACAGAAACTTTGTGTTTATCTTTTAGAATTCTGATAAATTCAGAAATTCAGAAATTTAAAATTTCAGAAATTTTAAATTTCTGTTTTCGGAAATTTCTTAGTAAGTATTTAATGATTTTCAAAGTTTCAAATGCAAACAAGTATCTCTCCACCAAAACGAACAACAGCCCTGGAGGGAAATGAAAATAGTTATTTTCACATGAGATGGAAGATCATGTCTGAGTATCATGGGAAATTATTATGACCTGTCCTGAGGATTTAAAAGAAGAAACAAAAAAACCTCGGTTAAGTAACAGTTTTTCACTCTTAAACTTTATTTTTTTTTTAGTTTCTTATTGAAAACAAGGGGGAAAGCCATGGGGACTGAGAATCAGGAACAACTAATGAAGATCCAGATTCTGGAACAAACTACATCCTTCTACGGAGCATTCTTTCCCTTCCTAGCTCATTCTTACTCTTTCCAATTCATGTTCTCCTTATTGCCTCAGAATAGTAGGAATCAGCTCTACCACTATTATGCTGGCGATGAGTGCAGTGGCTCTGCCTGTTGGCAGGGGTGACAATAAGAGACCCCTCATATTTAAAGTACACAATGAGCCCTTAATAAAGCAAATAATATTCAAAGTATTCATTAGAGACAGTATTTTTCTTGTTCCAGAAATGAGAATAAAAACCAGTCTGTAAACTCACTGCTGCCAGCAACATATCTGAAATAGCAGGAAATTTTATCTTAGGGGGAAATAAAGAGATTTCCTTTGTGGAAGAATTGCCAATACTACACAGGGAAGAGAAATGTCAACCATGATTGGTGTCTAAAGAGTGATCAGATCACTAAGGCAGGTAACACAAACTATCTTAAAATTTTTTTTAACGTTTATTTATCATTGAGAGACAGAGAGACACAGAGCATAAGCAGGGGAGGGGTAGAGAGAGGGGGAGACACAGAATCTGAAGTAGGCTCCAGTCTCTGAGCTGTCAGCACAGAGCCGGACGCGGGGCTCGAACTCACAAACCATGAGATCATGACCTGAGCCGAAGTCGGATGCTTAACCGACTGAGCCACCCAGGCACCCCATCACAAACTATCTTAAAAGATTTATGCCATACAAAACCTCAATGAGAACAGCTTCGTAAGTAAAATTCATCGTGCCTCACTGAATGTAACTTTTTTGATTTTGCAAGTAGCAATGTCATGTGAGATGATTAGTAATTAATTGAGATTTGCTTTCAATCATGTGCTGTTACATATATTTTCTCATGATTGCCCTTATGGCTCATAAATAAATCCATCTAAATTAGTAACTCCCATTAGTCTCAATGAATTATGAATATTCCTTTCAAACGATTGTTATAATTTTTAGTTACATAATTATAAATAAATTCTTTAATATTCATTTCTTCCACTGGACTCACCACCATATTCTCAGTGTCCAGTATCTGGGAAGCATGCAATAAATATTTGTTGGTTAGTTGGTCAAGGGATTGCATGAGTTAGGAAGTCAGATTACATGACCAAAAGTTGTGGGGTTTTTTAAAAATGTTTATTTATTTTTGAGAGAGAGACAGAGTGTGAACTGGGGAGGGGCAGAGAGAGGGAGACACAGAATCTGAAGGAGGTTCCAGGCTCTAAGCCATTAACACAGAGCCTGATGCAGGGCTCAAACTCATGAACCGTGAGATCATGACCTGAGCCGAAGTCAGATGCTTAACAGACTCAGCCACCCAGGTGCCTCCAAAAGTTGTGGTTTTATGATATCCATATTTCTACAGACAAGGATTTCTATGCACTCTAGAAGATCTGATGGATTTCCTCCTGCTTCCCCACAGTGAGAAATACACCATAAATAAAGTTAAAGCTCAGAGAAGTTAGTTTTCTGCATATCACACCATAGTGGTTAAGAGGATCTGGAGCTGGACCAGCCCCATGCTGCCTGTTTCACAAGCATTTGTGCGATAATAGAAAATAGATATATTGGCCTCTGCCCCTGGTTCCTGGCACAGAGATCCTAAAACTCTGGTAAATTCCTAAGTGATAAGAACACTAGGAACATCTTTTGCTCTGTTGAGGCAATTCTGGGTAGGCTTCTGAATGACTCCTGGAAGTGTGCTGGTCACCAGAAAGACCAAGCCATGATTAGAAGCTTGGCATTTTTAGCTACCCTCTGCCACATCCTCCAGAAAGGGAAGAGGGACCAAGCGTGGAGTTAATAATTGATCATGCTTATGTGAGGGAGCCTCTATAAAATCTCAATAGCATGGGGTTCAGAGAGCTGCAAGTTGGTGAACACATTGACGTACTGAGGGGTGACACCCCCCCCCCCCCAACTGCACAGAAACAGAAGTTCCTGCATTCTGGACCCTCCCAGACCTTGCCCTATTTATCTCTTCATCTGACTGTTCATCTGTATCCTTTATTATATCCTCTAATATACAGGTATATGTAAGTAAGTGCTTCCCTATGTTCTGTGAGCCAGTGTAGCAAATGAAGGGAACCCAAGGAAGGGTCATTGGAACCGCTGATCTATAGCTGGTTGATCAGAAGCACAGGTGATAACCAGGGCTTGTTATTGGCATCTGAAATGGATGGTGATGGTGGGGAGTAGTCTTATGGAACTGAACCCTTAACCTATGGAATTTCAGGTGCCTCCAGGTAGATGGTGTCATAATTGTGTTGACTTGTAGCACACCCAGCTAGCATCACAGGGAATTGCTTGGTGTGGGGAAGACAAAACCCCACGGTTGTTGTCCAGAAAAGTAAGAAGTATTGTGTTGTGTGTGAGTAGTAAAGGAGGCACACGAGGTGAGGGTGGGAGGGAAACTGAGTCTTTCTTATTCAATGACCATGGACAAGTCACCTAAATGCTCTGTGTCCCGGGTTTCTCTTTTATAAATTGGAGATAATAAAAGTACCTACCTCATGTTGTTGTTTTAGGATTTTAGGTCCTTAAAAGAGTGTCTGGTACATAGTAAGTGCTATATAAGTGTGAGCTATTATTATTCAGTAATTGAAAATAATCTAGGCTCTCTGATTCCTAGCATCATGGGTTCCACTATCTATTTAACACACTGACCTGGTATTTTCTGTGGGAGGTATGAATCTAGGGTTTGAGGATGCAAAAACAATATAGACGGTCTTTTCTCTTGAAGAACATGCAACCCAAGAAGGATAAATAAGGCAAAAGACAGATATCCCAGTGAAATCATGGTCAATGACACTGCTGACTCACACTCCAAATGCTTCTGGAGTATAGAGGGCAAAATAACCAACCCAGCTTAAGGCAAAATGAGGAGTGCTTAACAGATGAGTTGCCATGTCAGCTGGGCTGTGAAGGATGTGTACGAGTTGGATAGGTCCGACAGATCCACATCCGTGACACCTCCTGTTCTCTGAAAATGGAGTCTTATTTTTTCAAGAACCCCAAAGAGATTTCCTGATCTTGAGGCAAGTCCTATGGGTTATATTGAAATCAGTTTAAACCAGTCCAGGTAACATCTGTCCTCTTTGCCATCAGTTGGTTCAATCTGTCAAATTAGAGGTAAGGGAAGGCTGGCTGAAAAAGGCTGCCTTTCCTGAATTAAGCAGACAAAGCCTTATGAATCGAAGGCTGCTGTTTGCTTTCCCTCCCTCCAGCTGCCAGTAAACAGATAACACTGCCTGGAAAGAGATGTGGCAGAGGTGAAAGCCAAGTGGCCTCCAAGGAGAGAACAGGGAGATGGAAGGAGCCCATTTCCCTGACATTGTTTTGGGTCACCACAGCATCCCTGAACTTCCTACCTCTAGTCTTGTTGAGGGAGAAAAATAAATCCCAATTTGTTTAAATCACTATGGTCAGGTTTTCTTACTTAACAGCTGAAAGCACTGCTAACTTACAAAGAGGCAAAGAGGGAAAGTGGGGCTGTATTTAAACAGAGCAAAGTCTGGGGCGCCTGGGTGACTCAGTCGGTTAAGGACACGTGATCTCACAGTTCGTGGGTTCAAGCCCCACATCAGGCTCTGCACTGACAGCTCAGATCCTGGAGCCTGCTTCACATTCTGTGTCTCCCTCTTGCCCCGCCCCCATTGTGTGTGTGTGTGTGTGTGTGTGCCCTCTCTCAAAAATAAATAAATGAACATAAAAAAACAGAGCAAAATCTGTGCAAAAGCTTGTTTTGCCTACAAATAGGTTAGAAGCTTAATAAGGCAGGAGTGAGTATGGATAATAAAAGGAAGAGAGAAGAGTTGTGGGGCTAGACATGTAAGGAAATGAAGCTGGACATGTAAGTCCCTAATGCTACATCTTTGGATTTGGATTTGTATCTTGCTGATAATAGCAGCCAACAGAACATTTTAGGCAGTTAAATGATGTGATCAATAATGCTGATATAGGAAAATAACCCAGTCATTTGTGTACAATGCACTGGAAACCAGTTAAGAAATGGGAGTAGCAGTTTAAGAAAGAAGATGAACCAAAATAGCAATATGGAATGAAGAAGAAAGGTCAGCTGCATGAGGCTTTCCAGAGGATCCTATTTTTGGCAAGAGGAAGCTTCCTTATTGTATTGGTCCTTCAGAAGCTGGGAAATTTATGGAAGGGGTTGATAAGTGAACTTGGCGTCTGGAGTAGGATGCCTGAATTGAATCACAGGTCCGCTGTTTGGCACCTGTGTAAGCTCCCACATGACCCTCAACCTCACAAAGCCAAGGTTCTGACCTGTAAAATGTGTTCAATAACACAATTATTTTCATTTAATTAATAGAAAGTTACATGCCACCTACAATATGCCGGGTAGTTTCTAAGTTCTTTACAAACAGCATTGCAAAATGTAGTCCTCATGTAGTACTGCCTCATATTGTTGTGGGAATTAATTGAAAACAATGATAGTAAAGTGTCTGACATACTGAATGCCCTCAATAAACACTAGCTTCAGCTACTCCTTTTTTCTGTTGAAATTGTTACAGTGAAATTTCTCTTTTTATTTCTTACCCTTTGCATGTGTACATAGTAAATAGCAGTACAGAAACATCCCATTTCTTTTATTTATTCTCTCTCTCCCTCCTCCTATCCCTCTGTCTCTCTTTCTCCCTGTCCCTCTCTGAGAGGGAATGGTCAGGTTTATTGCAATATAAACTATGTGAGGTAAATTCCACCCTTTAAATGATTGATGCGTTTTAACAAATGTGTACAGTCATGTTGTCATTACCAATTTGAAACAATTCTGTCCCCCCTATTTCTATCACCCAAAAAGGTCCTTCTTGATCTTTTGCAAATCAACACTCTCCTCCATCCCAGAGCCCCTAACAAACCACTAGCTGATTTCTCTCCCTCTTTTAGTTTGTCTTGTCCCAAAATTTTACATACATGGGATCATATAGCATCGCGTTCTCACTTTTTTCACTTGGCAGGGTGCTCTTGAGATACTGTAGTATTTGTAGTATTCTGAGTATCGCTGAGTACTTTTTAATGTAGAAATGTACGGGTAGTTTATCAAATAAATTGTCTTCAAATATTTTGCCCCAGGCTGTAGCTTAGTTCACACTGTCTCCAGAATGTCTCTCAAAGAGCAACAGCTTTTAATTTTGATAGTTTATGTTTTTTGTATCTTAAGTCTTTGTAACTCTAAGTCACAAAGATTTTTTATGTTTTCTTCCAGAAGTTTTATGGCTTCATGGCATACATCCAGGATTGTGGTCATTTTTGAGCTGTATTTTGTATATGGTCTGAGATGTAGGTTACAATTCATTAGTTTGCATATGGATGTCAAATCATCTAGGCATCCTTTGTTCTGTAAGACCACTCTCTGTTCTTGAATTACCTTGGTAGCTTTGTTGAAAGTTAATGTCTGTACATGTTTATTTCTGAATGCTATTCAGCTTCATAGAATTATGTGTTTTCATTCCATCTTAATTGCTAGAACTTACAGTAAGTTTTGAAATCAAGTAGTGGGAGAGTCCCTAACTTATTTTTTTCAAAAACTTTGGCTACCTTAAGTTTTTTTTTTTTTTTTTTCATCTAAATCTAAGAGCTTTTCAATTTCTAGAAAAGGAACTGCTGGGATTTTGATTGAGATTGCAATGACATATACAAATCTATAGACAATTAGGGGAGAACTGACATCTTAACAAATTTAAGTTTTCTGACATGTGAAATGATATATTTCTCCAATATTTAGAACTTAATTTTCCTGGTAATGTTTGTTTCACTAATATTTTAGATTTTGTAAATATTTTGTTATATATATCCCTAAATATTTCCTGGTTTAATGCTATTATTCATGGTATAGACATTTGAATTTTAATTTACAGTTGCTTGTTGCTACTATATGGAAAAACAATTGATTTTTATATTTATTTTCTATCCTGCGAATTTGTTAAACTCACTAATTCTAGAGGTACTTTTGTAGATGATTTAGATTTTTTATATAGATGACCATATCATGTGCAAATAAAGCCGTATGTTCTCTATTTCCAATCTCTATCCCTTTTATTTATTTTTTCTTGCTTTACATCACTGACTAGGACTTCCAATACAATGTGAATAGAAGTAGTGAGAGTGGATACCCTTGCCTTGGGTATCTGAGAGGAAAAGCATTCAGACTTCCACTATCAAGTCTGACATTAACTGTCAGTTGTTCATGGATGACCTTTATTAGGTTTTAGAAGTTTCCTACCATTTCTAGTTTAGTGAGAATTTTTATGATGAATGGGTGTTGAATTCTGTCAAATTATTTTTCTGTATCTATTGAGCTGAGTACATGGTTTTGCTTTTACAGTCTGTTTAAATGCTGAATTATATTGACTTGGGGATGTTGAAACAATCTCAGATTGTTTGGATAAGCTCTGTTGTTCATGAGACAGTATCCTTTTTATATATAGCAAGATTCAGTCTGCTGGCATTTTGTTAAGGTTTTTTTTTTTTTTTTTCCATTTGTGTTCTATTTTCTGTAAGAGTTTGTGTAGAATATGTATTATTTCTTTCTTAAGTATTTTGGTAAAATTCATCAGTGAAGCCATCTGGGCTGGCAGTTTTCTTTATGGGAAGGTTTTTAACTACAAATTCAATTATTTTAATAGATACAGTGCTATTCATGTTATCTGTTACTTCTTGAGTGAGCTTTGGTTTGTGTGTTTCCAGGAATTTGCCCATTTCATGGGCATTGCCCATTTCAAGTTTATTAACATAAAGTTGTTCATAATATTTACTGGCTACCCTTTAATGTATGTAGAGTCTGTAGTGATGGCCCCTCTTTCATTCCTAATGCTATTAATTTGCTATTCTTGTTCTCCTGCTTATTCAGTCTGACTAGACATTTATCAAATTGTTACTCATTTAAAAATAACCAGCTTTTAATATCATTACCTTTTTAAATAGATTTACTGCTTTTTATTTAATTGATTTTTGCTCTTAGCATTGTTTTCTTCCTTCCTGCTTTGTTTGTAATTTTATCTTCTTTTTCTAGTTTTTAAGATGAATGCGTGATCATTCATTTAAGACTTTTAAAATTTTCCAATCTAAACATTTGTTGCCATAAATTTCCTTTTCAGCACTATTTTAGTACCATCTCACAAATTTTGATAAGATCTATTTCATTTTCATTCACTTCAAACTAATTTCTAATTACTTTTGGGCTTCTTCTCTAATCCATGGATTATTGGAAGGGTATTTAATTTCAAATATTTAAGGATTTTTTTCAGGTGTCTTTCTGTTTCTTTCATTGCTGTGAGAAAACTTATTTTGTATGATGTCAAACATTTTAATTTACTGAAATCTGTTTCATGGTCCAAAAATTTGGTAAATATTCCAAGTGTATTTTAAATATTTTTTTTTGCTTTATTTATTTATTTATTTATTTGAGAGAGAGAGAGAGAGCGCGAGCATGCATGAGCAGAGAGGGGCAAAGAAAGAGGGAGAGAGAGAATCCCCAGCAGGCTCCACACTGTCAGAGCAGAGCCAGACGTGGGGCTCAAACTCACAAACCATGAGATCATAACCTGAGCCAAAACCATCATGACCTGAGCAGAAAATAAGAGTTGGACACAACCTACTAAGTCACCCAGGTGCCCCTCCCAGGTGTATTTTAAAAGAACATGTTTTCTTCTGTTGAAGGTTGAAGTAGACTATAAATGACAATTAGGCTCAGATATTCAGATTTGCCATATATTTGCTAATTTTTTTAAACTTCATTTTCTACCATTTTCTGAGAGATCAGTTGTAAAGTCACTGAGCTAATCATTGACCTATTATTCTCTTTTCACTGTCTGTTTTTGCTTTATGCATTTTGAAGCTCTGTTACTATGTACAAGCACATGAATACTGTTTTATCTTCTTGATGAATTGATGTATTGATAAAATGTAATGGCTCTTTTTATCCTGGGCTGTATATATATCCTGTGTTCTGATGTCTACTTCATCTGATAGGAATATATTTACTTCATCTTTCTCTTGATTAGTTTTTCCATGCTACATATCTTTTTCATTTTTTCTCCTTTAACACTTTAACACTTTTCTCCTTTGCCCGCTTTAACATCTACATCTATATGCTTAAATTGAATTTCCCTGCAGATAATATAATTGAGGCTTGCATTTTGATTCAATTTAATAATCTTTGCCTTTAATCAGGATGTTTAGGCCATCAACACTTAGTATAATGATTAACATGATTGGATTTAAATCCTCTTCCCAGTTTGCTATTTGTCTCATCTATTTTTTTGTACCTTTTCCCCCTTATTTCCTGCCTTCTTTTGCACTAATTGAATATGTCTTATTCCATTCATCTTCACTATGGCTTATTAGCTATGCTTTCTTTTTCTAGTAGTTGCTCTAGGGCAGTGGTTTTCAAAGCAGGAGATTTTTTTTTTTTCCTTAAGAGTATATATGTTGATGTCTGGAGACATTTTTGACTGTCATGACTTAATGGATGTAGTGTTGGCATCTAGTTGGTAGAGGCCAAGGATTTGGTTAACCATTCTGTAATACATGGGGCAATATGTCTGAGAAGCCCTCTGTGACTTCATATTTCTCTTATTTCTCCCACACGACCTAACAACCCTCTCACAGGTGATGACCTCCTCTTGTACTTCATGAAGCAAAGGGAAGCCATGAGACACCAACCCATTCCCCTTATTCCACCAGAGCTGCACAACTCACATCTGTATTCTTCCCAGTGGATGTTCCCTCATCAGGTCCTATCTCTATACAACTACTTGGGATCCCATTCATCCTCACCACCATCTCAAGGGCTTTGCCCTCAGTTAAACCCTCACACTCTTGCATCATCAATCAATTTCTGTCTAAAGGATCATTTTCATCATCATACTTATATGCTCTACTATCTCCTTCTAAGAGCAAATAAACATGTCTCTGTTGATCCCACATCCCCTTCTAACAACTGCCACATTCACTGCTCCCTTTCATAGACAAATGTAGTTGAAGAGCTGCCCATGCTTGATCTTTGTCTACCTCCACCCATTTCTTCAGTTCCAGTTTCACCTTATATGTATCTCAGATGGACCATCCCTGATCACCCTACCTATTTGTGTGTGTGTGTGTGTGTGTGTGTGTGTGTGTGTGTGTGTGTATTTATGAAAGGCTAATTGTTTGCTCCCTCACCAGAATATAAACATCATGCAACAGGAACCATATCAAACTTTCCCACTATTGCATTGTACTATTATCTGTGACTGTCATGGAGCCTGGCATATAGTAAAGGCTCAGAATATTCCATAATGACTGACTGACAATAGGAGCCAATAAGCAAATGGAACACTGCCATTGAAAATAGGGTATTAGTTGTAATGTTTAAAATACACTCTTTGGGGGGGGGTCTGGGTGACTCAGTTGGTTGAGCATCTCACTCTTGATTTTGGCTCAGGTCATGGTCCCAGGATCGTGGGATCAAGCCCCACGTTGGGCTCTGCACTGAGCATCAAGCCTGCTTAAGATTCTCTCTCTCTCTCTCTCTCTCTCTCTTTCTCCCTCTAGCCTTCCCCTTGCTCATGCATTCAGTCTCTCTCTCTCTCTGAAATAAATTATTTTTCAAAATATACTTTTTGGAATGTGGCATGGCTATTTTAAAATTTTCACTGTATTCATTGTTTTGAACTTGAAACTTCTTTTATTATAATGCTGAAAGGACAAAGTTGTAGCAGTATCAGGTTGTCTCCTTGACATATCCTTTGTGGGCAATTTAATGGTGAATATATATGTATATGTATATGTATATGTATATGTATATGTATATGTATACATGTATATTCGCCAATCACTATTTCCCAAGCATGGCTACAAATCTTTCAGAGTTTATAACTTCTAATTTTAAAGAATTCAGAACTAAATGATTTACAGTGTTCCAGTCCTCTGTAAGGTACCTTTTCCCATTTTTCCCTGTTTTTTCCTTAATCTTGGACCCTGTGTAGAGTTGCAGTCTAGAAAACGACAGGCAATAATTTTACAAAATATATGAGATTATCGTTTCAAACTGCCTACAATTTAACTTTATTAACATGCTCATTTATCAAGTTTCTTGCAGTTTTCAAGGAGCACTAATGTAAATTCAAATGAGCTTTAAAAAAAAATGCTTACAAAAGCCCATTAAAACACCACATGTTTCTCTTTCCTTTTACTATATTTCATTTGCCATTACTGGTGATGACCACCAGAGTATTTTTATATAAATCACAACTGCTTTTCCAGCCTCATTGCACAGTGTCGTAGAGCATTGTTTATGACATCATGGCACTTTATCAGGAAAGTACTTGTGATGATGTGAGCAAAGGTTAGTGTGTTCAGTCCTTCATCTTAGCCTCAACACAACCCCCTGATGGCCTTTTCCTCTCTTGGAACTTATCAAAACTATGATCCTGAAAGTATTCTTAGAAACAAGAGTTTGTGTTCAAAACTATGTAATGTTAAACAGAAGCACTTCAAACGAAAAGAAATTTTATAAATAACTAAAATCACCTCATCTTGGAGTGCTAGAAATATCAGGAAGGCAGAAATTCTCCCCCAGGCTTTCCCCATGTCACTCCCCTGGATTTCAGGTTGCACCAGAAACCCCAAATCAGGCAAACCAATGATGCACACATTCCTCTGAAAACATTCAACTGTTTAGCCATCTCATAAGATTTCAACCAGTTTCAGCTTCAGTTTCTGAAAGATGTCTTAAGAAATTGTGTTCTAGTTATTTTAATAACTTTGCTGATCACAAAGTCCTCAAGTTGAAGGGGAGATTGTTGAAGTCAAAGGCATCTCTCGTTTTTATATTTCAATTTCTTTCTTTGAAATGCTATTCCATTTCAAATGGACTCCGTCAATTATCAGTTTCTTCTAGCATCATCATATTTGAGCAGAAAAGGGGCAATTGTATGTTTTGATTAATGGTTTCCAAGAAGCTAAAGTCACATAATGCTCATTATTTTAGCAGAAACAGTGTCCTTTGTTCTGATTTATTATACATATTCTTAAACTGGGCTTATCGTATCACTCCAGTGATTTTTGCCTCAGAGGAATATTTTGAATTTTGAAAGTCATAGTAGCATTTGGTGACTGATTAAAATATAACAACTTATCTCAAAGATGGCTCCTTGTTTCCTCTCCTCCAGAGAACCTTAAATAATCTGAGAAATGTCGATACTAGAGCCTTTAGCTATGTGAGAATCCTTTAAGAAGAGATCTTTGAATTACTTTTAAGAAGTATTTTAAAAAGTAATTGCTGGTATTGTCAAAGAGAAAGGTTTTCCTTGTAATGATTGTGGAGACCTTAAACATAGTAATTGTAAAATGTCTTTTCCCCCCTAGAACTTATTAATGTACCTGATAGGAATGTGATATTTACTCACTTTACTACACTTTGGAGTTGATAATTTTTAAACATGGTGAAAATGGTCAACAGAGGACTTGAGGT
Organism: Panthera pardus; assembly: GCF_024362965.1. NCBI lineage: Eukaryota > Metazoa > Chordata > Mammalia > Carnivora > Felidae > Panthera > Panthera pardus. Next base: position 21,963,969 of record NW_026527002.1, read on the forward strand.
TAAGATGCCCTTTCTGTGGTGATGGTCATTGTTCAATTATGTAAGAACTGACAATTTCAAAACTATTTTTTTAAACCGTCATTTGCTTTACCACTATTCATTCAGTATTATAGTCAAAATCCCTGATGCAGGAGAAATGTAATTTTGTGTTTATAACTAATGGTAACAAAAAATATATGTGTGTTTTCTAAACACAATTGAATTCTGACTGCTTTAAGTTCACCCTCAACAACTGATGTGAAAAACCCGTATTACTGGAGTTAGTATTAGCCTACTTGCTGGGGAGTTCTTGAAGCCCCTGTTGTTAAATAGGAAGACTACACTGTCTGGACACAGGGCTAGTATCTTAATCCATTTGTAAGTGCAGGCATACTTCTCAATGCAGTAAGCCCGCTACAAGGACAAAATAACATTGCTCCTTTCATCAGTTATTTTGTGGTGATTTATGTTTTTAATTTGGATGTGAAGGTAACATCTAACCATGATAGTTTCCAGTGTCATTCCAGAGCCATAAAGGTTTAAATACTGGCCGTAATTCTTCATTGAAGTTATATTGGATTTAATCAGCACCTATTATGTACACTCTTTGCTCCAGATGACATCACAATGGACATTATAGCCACCAGGCCTCAGAACAATAGTATGATTTTAATTGCAGTGTCAACAAGGACAAAAACCTTAAAAGGGACCTTTTAGCTCACCATTGGTTTTCCCTCATCAGTTTCCATGCTATCATTATTCAAACTTGGAGATCAACTCCAATTTGGTTATAAGATACTTATCAATATTACAGATACTTTAAAAGAGATCTTTGCTTTCAAGTATCATCCACTCCACTTCTTAACTATAAAAACTATTCGGAGTAAAGAAGGTAATTTTTAAGTGCCTGAGCTGTTTTCTAACTTTTTCCTCACCATGAGGATGAGAATCACGGAGGACAAGACTGTTGTGTTAGTTTAAAAGTTTGTCCACATAGTTTTGATAATCCTTCCCTTGAAAGGTGGGTCCTCTTCTCCTTGGATGTGAGCTAAATTTAATGGCTTCTAATGTGGCAGAAGTGGCCATGTATGAATTCCAAGACTAGGTCATAAGAGGAATTGTGACATCTTCCTTGCTCTTGCTTTTGAATATTTTTGAGAGAGAGAGAGCGAGAGCAAGAGAGCATGCATACGCGAGTGGGGTGAGGGCAGGGGTGGGGGACAGAGGACCCAAAGCAGTCTCTGTGCTGACAGCAGAGACCTGGATGCATGCCTTGAACTCACAAACTGTGAGATCATGACCTGAGCTGAAGTCCTACACATAACTCACTGAGCCACCCAGGTGCCCCTCTTACCCTTGCTTTTGGATCTACCATTCTGGGGGGAGACAGCTGCCTTGACATGAGGACCCTCAAGAAACTATGTGGAGAGGACCACATGCTGAGGAACTGAGGCCTCCTGCCAACAACTGTGTGAATGAGCCACTATTGGAAATAGATCTTATAGTCCCAGTCAAGCCTTTGGATCAGGGGTCAGCAAGCTCTAATACCTGGGCCAAGTCCCTCCTATGGCACTCAAACCTAGAATAGTTTGTTACATTTTTAAAGGAGGTAAAAGAGGAGGAGGAGGAGGAGAGAAGAAAAAGGAGAAAGAGGAAGAGGAGGAGGAGAACAAGGTGTGACAATGTGAGAGACTGAGCTTAACATACCTGCTATGTGCTGACCGACCCCCCTCTTTCAGATTACAGTTCTGAATAACAATTTGATTGCAGCCTCAGGATATACTCAGAGCCAGAACCACACACCTAAGCTGTTCCTGAATTCCTGACTCTCATAACTGAGAGATCATCAGTGTTTACTACCATTTTAAACTGCTGGGTTTGGGGATAATTTAACAGATAGCTAAAACTACTGGTTATATGATGAACTCCATCTTATCTTAGTCCTCAATTGCCCACATTTCCTTCACCCACATTCCATTTTGAAAAACGTCGCAAAATCTTGATTTAATTGATTTCTTCCTCAAGATTAGATTCAGGTTAAACATTTTGTCAAGAACAGTACATCAACTATATCCTATTTCCTATCTTTCCTACTTATCCATTAGGTCTCAGATTAAACATCTGTTTTGCAGGGAAGTCTTCTTTGAGGCTTTGTTCACCTACAGTATACAGAATTTTTCTTTGTTATGCTCTCTCATACTACAAAGCCCTAAGTGTAATTGGGTTAATATCTGTTCACCCATAGCATGTACCCTGCAAGACCAGGGATTGCATCTCTGTCTCAGCCAGTATTAGCACTGCCCTCAGGAAAGAGTAGATTCTGAACAAATAGTTGTTGAATCAATACCTTTATGAATAAAGCCATTGATTTATAGCTATTATATCCAATTGCTCAAATATGCATATTAATTTTACCTAACATTTATTGGATGGCTACTATGTGTTAGGCCTGTATTAGGCATTTACAAAAAATAGGTGTAATTCAATGAAATATGCAGTATTCACGTATTAATTCATTCAGTGAATTATTTTTGAATGTCTACAACGTGTAATATTTTGCATTAGGAACTACTGGCTAGTTCATGCAGTTATGAATCTCAAACTCTTTGAGCAAAAAACCAAAAATTAGCCATAATTTCTTTCTCTATGATTTCTTGTTTTAAAGAATTTGAGGAAGGAACTATATGTTATAAAATTGCTGAGAAACAATGGTGTTCCAAAAATATGTGGCCTCAATCCACCAGCTAATCTAGGTCCAAAAGGAGACAGAAGCTAAACTTTCTGTTATTCTACGGAATTTGGGGAGTTTGAAATGGGTCTCTTTCTTTGATCTATGGAAAACTGATTTGTTTAGTTTAGCAAAGATATTTATGAATTTTGTGATAGAAGACTCTGAGCACAGATGGTCAGAAAAACAAGAGATGAACATGGAGAGTTTAATGGAAGGAATTGAAATTGCTAAGTTGGGAAAGGTTCGTATTTGGTGCCAAATGTAGCATAGAAGCAAATGCATCATTGCAGGGAAACATGTATCAACTTAACTCATGCCTGTTGTGTGACTACATCACACCTGACTGTACTGAGCATCCCCACTCAATGGAATTGGCTGGAACCTCTTTGTTTACTTTTCGATGTGGAAATCTGTGCCCAGAGCTCAAAAATTCTCTGGGTATACCAGCCATATCAATTACCAAGCAAAAACAGAGGACAAAGGAAACAAGATAGCAAATGACAAAAGACCCAGATGCTCTTCCTCTAAGGTGCTGTTTCCAATCAATATGGTGGAACTAAGAATGAGCATGAAGGTCTGTCATCTGGCCAAGTTTGTGCCCTCAAAGGACATTTCCTGATTTTATTGTTTTCCTTTGGTTCATACAGGTAGTAGGTCAAATAAGGCAAATCACACTTGATATTTCCTTTTTCATATTTTTACACAAAGTCAGAACAACAGAAACATTTATTGAGGGAAAAATTGGTTCAAATTTTAAAAAGCAACTATTTTACCATATGGGTTCGTCTGTATTTCTCTTTTAGCCTACATGCACACACACACACACACACACACACACACACACACACACACACACACACTTTATGTACCGTAACCAGCTTTATATACCATAGCCAAGTTAGTGAGGTGACATGCAAAATAAAAATGGAAAGAAACTATCTGTAAGCTTATTAAACCTGAAATGTAATGTCAAGCCTCTTATGTTCTAAATCTTTTCTAGTATAACAAAAATAATATACTCATCTAAGAAAACTTGAGTTTAGCCATTGTATATAGTTTACAAAAAAGATACATATAAAGTTGATGAGTAAGGTCATATAGAAGCTGAGATTATTCTTAGTTGACACCTTGCAAATTTATTTACCCAACTCTATAAACCAAGGTCAAGAGCCATGGACTTTGTAGAATTCCTTTCTGGATCTGGGTATTGCTCTCTCCAATGATGGAGTGAATTAAAAGGCTTAAGCTAAATAAAGTGCCTTGGGAAGATTGAACCACCAAGGGACTGCTGTGAAACAGTGAATACTAGTCTTTTTTGTTGTTTTTATTTTTTTCTCTTTTCAACCCTATGGATGGAACTCAAAGTACAGTCTATCTAATTTTTAAAAAAGGAAATCTTTGGTGTTATAAAGACATTAAACTCAATAGCTTAATGCATTCCATTTGAAATTTGTGTCTCCTTTTTAATAGACTATAATCCTGGAATCCTTTCAAATTTCTAGCCAAGGAGCAGATGACCTAATGCATGGCATTTCCATTATGGCAACTATAATATATTTTCCTCTTTTGGAGAAGTCTGCTGAGAATACTACAAGGTTATTTGCAGGTTTTTTTTTTCTTCTTTTTTTAACCTTAGCCTTTGACTTAGATAACTGGCTAATTATGGGCTATGATGGATGGATTTAGTACAGATTCCCATCTGATTCCCATACCAAGCCCATAGCATAATGCTATTTCGGGAGTTTGGGAAGAATGACATCTTGAAACACAAAACAATTATTTCTAGTTGTCATTTAAAAGATCATGTGTTCTGAGGGCACCTGGGTAACTCAGTTGGTTAAGCATCTGACTCTTGGTTTCAGCTCAGATCATGACCTCAAGGTTTCGTGGGCTCAAGCCCCGCATTGGGCTCTGTGCTGACATTGAGGAGCCTGCTTGGGATTCTCTGTCGCCCTCTCTCTCTACCCACCCCCAACTCGTGCATCTCTGTATTTCTTCCAAAAAGAAATAGTAATAATAACTTATAAATAAATAAATAAATAAATAAATAAATAAATAAATAAATACACAAGATCATGCCTTCTGCCATTACTCATTGCCAACCTTACCCATTTATAAAACTTTTATTAAGGAAAAATTCAAACATATACAAATAAAATAGGATGGTATAATAAACTTCTATGTACCCAGCACCAACAATAATCAACTTTATAATTTCTTATTTCATCTATATTCCTCAACATACTGTCCAGAGTTTCACTAGATTATTATTTCTTTAGAAATCATAACCTTTTTTTTTTCACCATTTTTTTTCCACCTTTCTTTTTAATTTATTACGTGACTACTTGATGCCATCTCTGGATTAGGGTGGATGTGTACCTCCTACTATTAAAAATAGCAATACGTATAAGCATTGTTTGTACATACAGAAGGCAAGTATTTGTCACGATCTGGCTTTAATATACAAGTGGTCTGGCAATGCAATCCCTGCCAAAGAGAAGAGTTACAGATAACAATTCTGAGAATAAAGTCATTGTTTCTTGTCATTGCCTGATTTTTAGCCTACCCAGTATTTCTCCCCTTTCTGGGAACTCAACCATTGTCTTTGCTGAGCCTGTTTCTTGTCATGCTAGTAGGCAACTCTGCCCTGCCTAGGAGTGAACATGGGATCCAGACTGTCCAGGGAACTCCATTCCTGTGGTAATTAGAAATCATGAGCACATGATTTGTGGACCCTGAGGCAGAGGCTCTTACACTGCTTTTCAGAGTGTGAGCTATGAGGACTATGAACATTTGAAGCTAAAAGTCATTTCCCTGGGTACCCACGTAGCTTGGTCAGTTAAGCTCAGGTCATGATCTCATGGTGCGTGAGTTTGAGCCTCACATCAGGCTCTGCACTGACAGCATGGAGCTTGCTTGGGATTCTCTTTCTCCCTCTCTCTCTTCCCACCCCCTCAAAATAAATAAATAAAAACTTAAAAAATTTTTCCATCGGGAAGAGAGAGCCTAAGAATCAAGCATTACAGAAGAAAGAAAAATAGAAAGACCAAAGTAGTCTGAGACAGATGGAGAGAGACTGAGAGAGAAAGAGGAGAGAACATCATTTGGACACTTGAATATCCAGGTGTGCCTGGGGCAGTCCTGACTTTTTCAGATACATGAAGCAATAAAGTCCCTTTGTTGTGGTTTAAATTGGTTTTCTGCCACTCAAAACAGAATCCTAATACAATAAATGCCTCCCAACATTTTGTTGACCATGAGCCATAAATTCTGTGCCACAAATTCATTCAGTGTTAAAGCTACCTGGCAGCATGTTTTTCAGCCACCCTCATGGGAGCAGGGATGTAGAGCCATGTCTCTGAAGAGCTGGGATGGCCTGGAGTCATGAGTATATAAGTATGAGAATAGCATGTCCAAAAATGAATTCTTGATCTTCCTCTGCAATTATCTTCCTCCTTTGGTGTTTCCTAGCCTGTAAATGGTGTCTCCATCCACCAGTTACATAAAATGGAAACTTAAATTCCGTGCTTGCCCCTTTCACTCCTTCATATGCCATCAAGCCATCAGTAAGTCTTGTCCACTCTGTCTTTGAAGCACAGCTCTGTTTCATCCATTTCTCTCCAAAGCTGCGGCCCCTGCCCTCTTTGAGCTAGGTCAACTCTCTGGTGCACAGCTCTACCCAGATTGTTTGCTAAATACCAGATTTTGTCACTCTCTTCCTTAAAACCAATGGCTTTGCATCCCACCTAGAATGATTTTCAACCCACTCAGAACAGGCTGCAAAAAGCCCCACATGATCTGGTCCCTAACCAATCCAGTCCAGGTCCATGATCCACGGTGCCCTGGCTCACTCATCATTCCAGCAAAGGACCCTTTCTGGTTAGGGCAGGGTACCCAGCTTTTTATCACCTCAGCATCCCCAGGCAGACTATTGTCCTCTTGCCCCACTTTTCACTGTACAAAATACCACTTACTATTTTGTTCTCAATTTAATGGCACCCCTGTAGAGAAGCTCTCCCTAAACTTTCTATCTGAAGTAGTTTCTTCTGGGTGACCCTGTAATTTACCTTTATTCTCTTTTTTCCTCAGAAACACATATCACAATTTTTAGTTTTGTTTATGTCTAAGTGTACGTGTTTATTTGTTGTCCCTCCCTTTGTGCTGTAAGCTCCGTGACAGCTCCATGGCTCCTGGCACCATTGTATCCTGAGGGCCTGGCACAGCTTTTGGCGCATAGTGGACACTTAATAAAGCACTTAATAAATAAGTTACTTAAAATAATCATTGTTTAATGAATCTTTAGTAAACAGTGACAGCGAATAAGTAGCTTTCTAGGAAAGTATATATATTTAAAACTTTTTAAAAATAAAAAAATTTTAAAAATAAGTTAAGGGTACCTGGGTGGCTCAGTTGGTTAAGCCATAAGCTCTTGATCTCAGCTCAGGTCATGATCCCAGGGTGGTGAGTTCGAACCCGATGTTGGGTTAGTGTGGAAGCTGCTTGGGATTCTCTCTCCCTCTCTATGTCCCTCTCCTACTTGCACACGAGCGCGCTCTCTCTCTCTCTCTCTCTCTCTCTCTCTCTAAATAAATAAATAAATAAATAAATAAATAAATAAATAAATAAACTTTAAAGGGGCACCTGAGTGGTTCAGTCAGTTAAGCGACTGACTCTTGGTTTTGGCTCAGGTCATGATCTTACGGTTCATGGGTTCAAGCCCCACATCGGCCTCCACAATGGTGGCACAGAGCCTGCTTGGGATTCTCTCTCTCTGCCCCTCCCCTGCTCGTACTCTCTTTTTCAAGATAAATAAATAAACTTGAAAATATTTAAAAATAAGTTAAATTATGTGGAAGTCTATATTAAATATATAGAAGTTAAATATATAGAAGTCTAAACAAAATTTTTCATATGATCTGTAATTAATCTATTATTACTATGATTATTGTTATTATCTGTGTTTACATCAGGTTTTACTGGAGACAGCTACCTCACTTTCCATTCACTGGTTATTAGTTATGCTATAAATTCATAGGAGTGATTTGTGTCTACACATGGGACTAAGGGCAAGATTCTCCATTTTCATGCTGAATGAAGACATAAAGCAGGGCATCCTGACAAGTTCTGAAATCAGAAATTGGATGATTGAGACTGTGGTAAAGCCAAAATAATTTTTAGTTTTAGGAGTTTGATAACTCTCACATATAAATTAACTGTGGAAACAAAATTACTTTTGTATGTTATAAACAGCCCTAAATGACATATGTTTGCACTGAAACAGTAGACCAGCAGAAAATCCACCAAATTGTTCACTGTGGTTTCTTTCAGTAGTTGAGTTTTAATGTGGTATTGTATTTTGCATTTCTAATTTCTACATTGCATTACATTTCAAATTTTCTACAACAAGCTACAAATCATGTTTAAAAATTTATTCCATAAAATAGGATATAAGGGTATAAATCCCATTAAGGAGATGAAATTATAACCTTGGAACCCCAACATCTGCATATTTTGAAGGCCACTTTCGAGCAGGAAACAGGGTAGAAGATTTGTTGACCTGGCATACTGGTTGACTTGTGGGCCGCATCATCAATATGGTATCAATATGGTATACTTCCATCTCATAAGAGTTTTGTGACTAAGTAACTAAACTGAACTATAGTTAATATCATTGGGATTCTGTTATGCACTACGTGTTGTGATAAACCCTCATGGTGTATTACCACATTTAATTCTTATCACAGTCTTAGGGCCTAGGTCAGCAGTTGTCAGCATGTGCTCAGGGACTTCTGGAGATTTCTAAGATTCTCTCAGGGGGGTCTGCAAGTTCAAAGCTATTTTTAAAATAATCCAAAGACATTATTTGTCCTTTTCACCTACAGGTGAGGAAATGGGCTCAGAGATTTAAGTAAATTGACCAAGATCACACCAAGCTAAAATTTAAACCTTTGCCTCTCACCCTGAAACCTGTGCCCTTAACCACTACACTTCATCATTTATATTTCTTCCACTTCTACTCCAATGAATTTGCCATTTGGCGTCAAGAAAACTTTTGAAAGTTGCCAGTGCCCTTGTTGGTTTCATGTAACTCTGCCTAACAGGGTGACCTCAAAACTTAAGATTTTGATAGATTGAGAGAGCCCACAGAAAACCATTCATCCCTTCATGTCTGTGACTTAGGGCTAAAAGTTTGTTTTCTACTTTAAGTTTGGGCTGAAACTTCGTAGTCATTCAAGGAAGATGAGAGCAGTTCCTTGGCTTTTTTAGAAGGCTCCACCTTATCTTACCTCCTTACTTGTCCATCAATTCCATCCCTTCTGTATTACTAAGATTTTCTTACTGGAGCCACTTTTTGGTTAGAGGCTCTAGTATTTTTTAATGTGGCACTTAGCAGGACATATAGAAACCCTGGATTCTGGGACATTAATGAACGATAACATACCTCCCCTCACTGAAACAGTCAAAAATGTGGGAGCAAATTCATTTCTTACCATAGAGGCAGTGTGTTGATAATCCTCAATACAACTGTTTATTATTAGCAGCAGTAATAATACTGAAGTAATTGTTCAGAATGGCTAATTGCCATCTTGAAGGGCAAAAGAGATATTGACACTTGGAAGATGAATTCGGAAAACTTTTACAAGCAGATAAAGGCTGTACCGGGCAAACCAGATGTGTGGTCACCTTAGGCATACAGTGAATCCCTATATTAGAATGACAACTGAAGGTATTCTGAGCAACCTGGACCCCTGGAGGTTAGGACTAGAAACAGGGGTGAGCTCTGGAGAAAGCCAAAGATGACCTCTATCTCTTCAACATTGTTGCCCAGATTTTCCTTGCTCAGCAAACAGGAGAGAATTCCTAGCCCAGGCTACTAGAACTAGGCAAATGTTAAAATCCAAATAAAAAAATTATAATTTCTTCTCTGCCTGGATGAAAAGCCAAAATTGTTTTGGTAGTCTGATATATACTCCCCCAAAACAAATCTCCAATTCTAAGAATCTTAAAGATTGAGAAAGTAAAGGATAATGGCAGGCAAGAAGCTATTTGCAGAGAGATCAACAAAAATGGGATAAGTATACACTAGCCATTGCTGGAAACAATATGTTAGGAAAGAAAGTCACATGCATAAAGTGTTTTGACCTTTGAACAGTTACATAAGAAAATGTCCTGGGCCTGGAACATTTCCTTATGGAGAAATAAAGAGCTCTGTCAGTCTATGTTGAGCATATTTGTTTGGAAATCTCTTTTCCATGTTGGGATGTTCTGCTTAATTGTGTGCATCATATGGCACCTGACCAATCCCACTGCTATATCTGTTCCTGGCAGGGAGGGAACAAAGTCCTCTGCCTACAACACAGACCACCTCCCTGTGTCAGCTGCAAGGTGAGACCCACTGGCCAATGCGAGACTTAAACTCACTATTAAGGCCGATCCTGCTTTGTCCCTCTGTGAGTAGTGTTGTTCCAGCATTGCCTATGTGAGTGTGTGAGTTGTGTCTTTCTTGGTGAGCCTCACAAAGTGGGTTGACAGCCTGAGACTTTTGCTTCTGGTGGAAGGCAACAGCTTTCACTTACTTGACACGACAGTCATCACCTCATCCTCAGCTCATCCTAAGTCATAGAACTCAAAGTTCATAGCCAAGAGCCCAATCACATTAAATCTCAAGTCAATACTTTTTTCACCAAACCAGCCAAAGGCATTGTTTACCCAAAAGTTATTATTTACCCCACCTGAGACTTCCACCACTACAGGTTAAACACCCAAAGCAAAACAAAAACAGTCCAAAAGTCCTTGAAGGTATCTGTAGTTCCAAGGAATAAGGCTTCTTCCTTACCCAGTTAGATAAGGCTAAAATACTGAATCCAGACTACACAGTCTTATCCTTTCACTTATCCTTTTCTGCCCTCCTCTAGAGCATTGAAGTATATCCCAACCATTCTGTAATCAGTTAAGTGTTATAATGGGAAATGAGTTCCAAGTTCAGGTTCAGAGAAAATAGTACCAGTATATCCAAACTTATCTCTCGTAGAATATGGTCTCACATTAGAGGTTTTCTCAGTATCTTTTTCATAGTTGTCAATGCAGATTGATAAGTAATGATAGCTAGTATTAATTGAGTATCTTCCATATGCCTGAGGAAACACTGAATGTTTTACATATGAAGTGGGTCTGGAACTCATTCCATATATTCAAGTATGCAAGAAATAGTTCCTGTCTTCATTTTAAATAAATCAATTTAAACTTTATTTGAACTCCCATCCCTCTGGCTGGCAGGAAACTTAATATCAGTCACTGTCAGGCTTTCACCCCCAGAAGTGTGATACCAGAATCAGGGGACACTTGCTCATCAGCCATGTATTTTCAGGTTGCCACTGAAACGTGAACCTTCCCTACCCACCTGGCTTCTCTGTGCCAGTAGTGTTCAGGTGATACCAGGCTACTTTTGGGTCAAAAGGAACCACTATGGGGTTCCCTGGGGCCTCATCAGCCTCCACCTACCATGCAGTCATTCCTTTCCTGGGTTTTGCTGCCTCTGTGGACATTGCCAAAAACAGCATGAATACTGCCGGCTTCTGGAATCCATGGTCCTCTCTGTTTCTCTCGCATCCCAGGGTATTGGGGTAGACTGAGAGCACTCCTGCTTCAAGTTTTTCCAGATCCTTTCCTTTTGCATACACCCCTTTCTTCCTTTTCTTCCCTTTGCTAAAACCTGTAAGTTCTCCTATGAGCTTGTGCTTTTGGAAAAATCAATCCAGACAGTCTCAGGCTACTTCTGCTTCACTTCTTCCCTCTGAAACCTGCCTGGAGGACATCAAGGAGGCCAGCTACTTGTGGGAACTGACAGAAAGAATGAGGAAGAGGAGGTCAGAAAACATGCAAGGAGGAAAAGTTAGCCTCAAAATATCCAGCCTTATATCAAATCAGTAGGACATCCAATAAGATATGTGTTACTGTTTAAATTTTATAAATAGGAAAACTGAAATTTAGAGTGGTTACCCAGGTCACATGACTATTAAATAACAGGCTGGGAATGTAACTCTAGGTCTAATTGCCCCCAGTATGTTCAATCTCACTTGCAAGGTTCTTTGTAAATAAGCTATATCATAGGATGTGGACTATATTTCTTTATAAGTATCTAATTTACTTGGATTATTGAGTCTAATTATTTTTTTAATTAAAGGAGAGACACTTAGCATTGTTTGAAACTGACATACAGATGTATATGTTAAATGTTTTTGCGTCTTAAAAAATTTTCCTCATGAACTTGACTAAGATTGCATTAACTCTACTAGTACCAACCTGGGAACAAGTATTTTCAAGGCAGTTTGACAAGTTTTCATACTTAGAGGATTTGAACAAGAACAATCACTCAGTGGGGCATTTCTTGCCGAGATTCTCCTGCTCACTGGGTTTCTGGCTTTTAGGCATTTTGACAATATGTAGTCTTTAATTGGCCTCTTTGCAAATGCCTGCTCATCACTTTTGGCATTAATTGCTAATTAATAAAAGCATGAAAATGTCAGTGTGTCAGCATATGGGCCAGTACCTCGACATTGAAGAATTAGGTAGAAACACAGCATTTAGATTTGAGATAGGAAAAATGAAAAAAAAAAAAAAAAAAGTAACAGGTTCCAACATCCCTTCTTCAAATTTCCCCTGAAGTTTAGGAGAGTCAACTTTTCCAGGGTCCTCAAGACTTTCCCTTCCCTAAGAGACTTAGATAAGAAGGTTCTGTATAAGTAGGGTGCTGGGGAACTCTCACCACACCCTGTGAGGCATTCGCCTGTCACTCGAAGTGAGGGGAGATTTGTTTGACCTGAAATCACAGTTAAACTTGGGATTCCTTAGGTACAAATATAAATACACACTTGAATGGTCCCATTACTACAGTTTTTGGCACCTGGGGTAAGATGTGAGTTTGTCCTTGGAAAGGGAGAGAAGCTTTCACTAGGCCATGAGCCTAAGCCACAGACATAGCCCTGGCTTTCAGAGGGCAGGAGCCCTTCTGGAAGGAAGGGGCCCTCCAAATTCCCACTTGCTAGCATAATGCCTCTAAATATGTGTCTTGGGAATCTCATGGGGACGGCTTGCAAATATTTTTCTGCACTAATGTCCACCAAATACCAGGATGTACCATCATTCACAGTCAGAATGTAAACAATAGAAAGTTCCTTTTCCTACAACTCTTTCTCCCTCTGCTCAAAGCCTCTATTAAGGGGAGAAAAAAAATCTATGAATTAAAATGGAAGGAGAGGGCCTAGCATTTCCTGAATATGGTGGGGATTATAAAAACATTATTCTGAAATGCGCTGTCTCTTACCCTGCTTGTAGCACAGCCTACCTCCAGGTATCAGGCAACTGAAGACTTCATCACTGTTGATAAAGGGCACTGGATATTGGACAGGGATGATTGTCTCATTTCTCTGCTGTGCTTTTATAGAAACAAATTTACTTTAGAATATTTTTTACAGAAAAATTACAAAGGTAATAGAGACCATTTCCTATACCCCTCACTCAGTTTTCACAAATGTTACATTTTACATTACCACGGTACATTTGTCAAAACTGAGAAACCAATGTTGGTACATATTTTTAACTAAACTCCAAACTTTATTTTTATTTCACTAGCTTTTCCCAAGATCCTTTTCTGTTCCAGGATCCAATTCAAGGGACCATACTGCATGTAATTTTCTTGTCTCCTTAGTCTCCTCTTGTCTATCACAGTTTCTTAGCTTCTTTGTTTGTCATGACTTTGACAGCTTTGAGGTGTACTGCTTCGGTATCTTGTAGAGCATCTGTCAATTTGGGTTTGTCTGATGCATTTTCTTATGATTAGACTGGGACATGGGTTTTATGGAAAGAATATCACAGAGGTGAGGTGTCCTCATTCTATTATGTCAGAAAGGCATTTGAGGTATTTGAAGAGGTATTTGGCAGCATGATATAACAAGGGGATCTTAACCATCATAACTTAGTTAAGATAGTGTAGGGGTGGAAACATTTTTCCTTTTACCCTTCTAGGCTCTTTGGTTGGCCTAATAATTAAATTGGCATAAGACAGATTAAGAGGAAAATAAAACTTGATTTTGTACATGTGGGGCCCCATAACAATATGAGACTCAAAGAAGTGACCAAAGTAGGCAGCTTTTATACATTTTAGACAAAGAAACAATTTATGAAGAACTGACAAGACAAAGAAGTTTGTACTTGGAGTAGTAAATTAATGAAGAAGTAGTAAGTTTTGTTTAAACATCCTCTGTGGCCCTAAATTCCCTATATCTGATAAGAAGGATGCCTTATATCCTCTAGGTACAGGCAGGGTACCCTTCACGTGGGGAATTTATTTCCTAATTTCAAGGGACAAAGAAGGGTTAGCATGCTTTTCTTGTACCTGCTCTTTCTTACTAACTTAAATTCAGAATAATCAAAATGCCAAATGGCATATTTCGGGGTGACACATTCTGTTGTCCTTTAACAGTGCCTGCCAGATTTATACAATGTGGAATTACTATTAGTTTCTTTCCATACTCTGTTCCTTTGAAGCAAATCACTAAGTGCAGCCCACAGTGAAGAAAGGGAGGGATTAAGCTCCCCATTCCAGAGGAGGGAGGAATATGTACATATATTATTTGGAATTCTTTAAGGAAGTTTTGTCCCTTCTCTGCCATGTACTTATTCAATCTTTTTTTTTTTTTGGGGGGGGGGAGTAAGAGAGAGAGAGCCTGTGCACACACACATGGGGGAGGCACAGAAGGAGAGAGAGAGAATCTCTCTGAGCTGAGCGTGGAGCCTGATATGGGCTTGATCTCACAACCCTGGAATCATGACCTGAGCCAAAGTCAAGAGCCAGACACTTAACTGACTGAGCCAGCCAGGCATCCCTATTCATTCAACACTTTTTGAAATCATGATGAATTTATCTATTTTATACTTTGGATTATAGATTAATTTTTATTTTGCCCAAATTATTTCAGCTTTGGCTGTTGGAAGTTCTTTCATGTTGGCTGTGTGTCCATTTGAAATGCTCCATTTGCTTCTTTTTTGAGCATTGCCTTAATTTTGGGCACTGCTTCAGGATCATCCTGTGTTTTCCCCTTCCCACTCATAGATTCAGTCATTTCTCCAAGTAGCCTGGTTCCTCCCTTGCAGAGTGGTATTTAGAAACCAAGATCTGGGCACTGAGTGCACTCATTGCTACTGGGATTCATGCTTCTAAGGGCTCTGAGCTGACAGAGCTAGGACACACACACACACACACACACACACACACACACACACATAAACACACACACACACACTATACTGAGCCACACATTTATAATTATTTCTAATTTTTTTTTTTACATTTATTTATTTTTGAGAGACAGAGATAGAGCACAAGTGGGGGAGGGACAGAGAGAGAAGGAGACACAGAATCCAAAGCAAGCTCCAGCCTCTGAGCTGTCAGCACACAGCCCAACATGGGGCTGGAGCTCACAAACCGTGACATCATGACCTGTGCCGAAGTCCGATGCTTAACCGACTGAGCCACCCAGGTGCCCCACATTTATAATTATTTCTATATCTATTCACTGTATAAATATTAGGATGAACATGAGTTCTAATTGCTGTCTCTGATTCTAATCCAGTATTATAAGATTTATTCTAATCTCCCGGCCTTGCTTATCTGTGACTTCTCTATGTGACAGTGAGAAACCTAGCTCCCACCTTCCACAATTCACATACTCATTTCTTCAACCCCAGTACACTTTGCTTTTTTTAATATGAAATTTATTGTCAAATTGGTTTCCATATAACATCCAGTGCTCATTCCAACAGGTGCCCTCCCCAACAGCCACCACCCACCCTCCCCTCCCTCACACCCCCCATCAATCCTCAGTTTGTTCTCAGTTTTTAAGAGTCTCTTATGTTTTGGCTTCCTCCCTCTCTAACCTTTCTTTTTTTTTTTTTTTTTCTTCCCCTCCCCCATGGTCTTCTGTTAAGTTTCTCAGGATCCACATAGGAGTGAAAACATGGAATCTGTCCTTCTCTGTATGACTTATTTCACTTAGCATAACACTCTCCAGTTCCATCCATGTTTCTACAAAGGGCCATATTTCATTCTTTCTCATTGCCACGTAGTATTCCATTATGTATATAAACCACAATTTCCTTATCCATTCGTCAGTTGATGGACATTTAGGCTCTTTCCATAATTTGGCTATTGTTGAGAGTGCTGCTATAAACATTGGGGTACAAGTGCCCCTATGCATCAGCATTCCTGTATCCTTTGGATAAATTCCTAGCAGTGCTATTGCTGGGTCATAGGATAGATTTGTTTTTAATTTTTTGAGGAACCGCCACACTGTTTTCCAGAGTGGCTGCACCAGTTTGCATTCCCACCAACAGTGCAAGAGGGTTCCCGTTTCTCCACATCCTTGCCAGCATCTATAGTCTCCTGATTTGTTCATTTTAGCCACTCTGACTGGTGTGAGGTCGTATCTGAGTGTGGTTTTGATTTGTATCTCCCTGATATGAGGAGCGATGTTGAGCATCTTTTCATGTGCCTGTTGGCCATCTGGATGTCTTCTTTAGAGAAGTGTCTATTCATGTTTTCTGCCCATTTCTTCACTGGATTATTTGTTTTTCAGGTGTGGAGTTTGGTGAGCTCTTTATAGATTTGGATACTAGCCCTTTTCCAGTATGTCATTTGCAAATATCTTTTCCCATTCTGTTGGTTGCCTTTTAGTTTTGTTGATTGTTTCCTTTGCAGTGCAGAAGCTTTTTATCTTCATGAGGTCCCAATAGTTCTTTTTTGCTTTTAATTCCCTTGCCTTTGGGGATGTGTCAAGTAAGAAATTGCTGCGGCTGAGGTCAGAGAGGTTTTTTCCTGCTTTCTCCTCTAGGGTTTTGATGGTTTCCTGTCTCACATTCAGGTCCTTTATCCATTTTGAGTTTATTTTTGTGAATGGTGTAAGAAAGTGGTCTAGTTTCATCCTTCTGCATGTTGCTGTCCAGTTCTCCCAGCACCATTTGTTAAAGAGACTGTCCTTTTTCCATTGGATGTTCTTTCCTGCTTTGTCAAAGATGAGTTGGCCATACGTTTGTGGGTCTAGTTCTGGGGTTTCTATTCTATTCCATTGGTCTATGTGTCTGTTTTTGTGCCAATACCATGCTGTCTTGATGATGACAGCTTTGTAGTAGAGGCTAAAGTCTGGGATTGTGATGCCTCCTGCTTTGGTCTTCTTCAAAATTACTTTGGCTATTCGGGGCCTTTTGTGGTTCCATATGAATTTTAGGATTGCTTGTTCTAACTTCGAGAAGAATGCTGGTACCATTTTGATTGGGATTGCATTGAATGTGTAGATAGCCTTGGGTAGTATTGACATTTTGACAATATTTATTCTTCCAATCCATGAGCACGGAATGTTTTTCCATTTCTTTATATCTTCTTCAATTTCCTTCATAAGCTTTCTATAGTTTTCAGCATACAGATCTTTTACATCTTTGGTTAGATTTATTCCTAGGTATTTTATGATTCTTAGTGCAGTTGTGAATGGGATCCGTTTCTTTTTTTGTCTTTCTGTTGCTTCATTATTAGTGTATAAGAATGCAACTGATTTCTGTACACTGATTTTGTATCCTGCGACTTTGCTGAATTCATGTATCAATTCTAGCAGACTTTTGGTGGAGTCTATCGGGTTTTCCATGTATAATATCATGTCATCTGCATAAAGTGAACACTTCTTTGCCAATTTTGATGCCTTTGATTTCCTTTTGTTGTCTGATTGCTGATGCTAGCACTTCCAACGCTATGTTAAACAGGAGCGGTGAGAGTGGACATCCCTGCCGTGTTCCTGATCTCAGGGAGAAAGCTCTCAGTTTTTCCCCTTTGAGGATGATATTAGCTGTGGGCTTTTCATAAATGGCTTTTATGATGTTTAAGTATGTTCCTTCTATCCCGACTTTCTCGAGGGTTTTTATTAAGAAAGGATGCTGAATTTTGTCAAATGCTTTTTCTGCATCGATTGACAGGATCGTATGGTTCTTTTCTTTTATTAATGTGATATATCACATTGATTGATTTGTGAATGTTGAACCAGCCCTGCAGCCCAGGAATGAATCCCACTTGATCATGGTAAATAATTCTTTTTATATGCTGTTGAATTCGATCTGCTAGTATCTTATTGAGAATTTTTGCATACATGTTCATCAGGGATATTGGCCTGTAGTTCTCTTTTTTTGCTAGGTCTCTGTCTGGTTTAGGAATCAAAGTAATTCTGGCTTCATAGAATGAGTCTGGCAGTTTTCCTTCCCTTTCTATTTTTTGGAACAGCTTGAGAAGGATAGGTATTATCTCTGCTTTAAATGTCTGGTAGAATTCCCCTGGGAAGCCATCTGGTCCTGGACTCTTATTTGTTGGGAAATTTTTGATAACTGATTCAATTTCTTCACTGGTTATGGGTCTGTTCAAGCTTTCTATTTTTTCCTGTTTGAGTTTTGGAAGTGTGTGGGTGCTTACGAATTTGTCCATTTCTTCCATGTTGTCCAGTTTGTTGGCATATAATTTTTCATAGTATTCCCTGATAATTGCTTGTATTTCTGAGGGTTGGTTGTAATAATTCCGTTTTCATTCATGATTTTATCTATTTGGGTCATCTCCCTTTTCTTTTTGAGAAGCCTGGCTAGAGGTTTATCAATTTTGTTTATTTTTTCAAAAAACCAACTCTTGGTTTCATTGATCTGCTCTATAGGTTTTTTAAGATTCTATATTTTTTATTTCTGCTCTGGTCTTTATTATTTCTCTTCTTCTGCTGGGTTTGGGGTGTCTTTATTGTTCTGCTTCTATTTCCTTTAGGTGTGCTGTTAGATTTTGTGTTTGGGATTTTTCTTGTTTCTTGAGATAGGCCTGGATTGCAATGTATTTTCCTCTCCGGACTGCCTTTGCTGCATCCCAAAGCATTTGGATTATTGTATTTGTATTTTCAGAGGCAGAGGAGATAATAGGCGATTTAGAAGATAAAATTATGGAAAAAAGAGGAAGCTGAGAAGAAGAGAGATAAAAAAAATCCGGGAGTATGAGGGGAAAATTAGAGAACTAAGTGATGTAATCAAATGCAACAATATCCGTATAATAGGAATTCCAGAAAAGGAAGAGAGAGAGAAAGGGGCTGAAGGTGTACCTGAACAAATCATAGCTGAGAACTTCCCTGATCTGGGGAAGGAAAAAAAAACATTTAAATTCAAGAGGCCCAGAGAACTCCCTTCAGACATAACTTGAATTGATCTTCTGCACGACCTATCATAGTGAAACTGGCAAAATACAAGGATAAAGAGAAAATTCTGAAAGCAGCTAGGGATAAACATGCCCTAACATATAAAGGGAGACTGATAAGACTAGTGACAGACCTATATACTGAAACTTGGCAGGCCAGAAAGGAATGGCAGGAAATTTTCAATGTGAAGAACAGAAAAAAAATGTAGCCGAGAATCCTTTATCCAGCAAGTCTGTCATTCAGAATAGAAGGAGAGATAAAGGTCTTCCCAAACAAACAAAAACTGAAGGAATTCATCACCACTAAACCAGCCCTACAAGAGATCCTAAGGGGGATTCTGTGAGTGAAATGTTGCAAGGACCACAACATACCAGAGATATTACTACAAGCATGAAACCTACAGACATCACAGTGACTCTAAACCCATATCTTTCTATAATAACACTGAATGTAAATGGACTAAATGCTCCCACCAAAAGACATAGGGTATCAGAATGGATAAAAAAACAAGACCCATCTATTTGCTGTGCTGAGGACACCTTTGGATTGAAAGTGAGGGGATGGAGAACTATCTATCATGCTAATGGAAGTCAAAAGAAAGCTGGAGTAGCCATACTTATATCAGACAAACTAGACTTTAAATTAAAGGCTGAAACAAGAGATGAAGAAGGGCATTATATAATAATTACAGGGTCTATCCATCAGGAAGAGCTAACAATTATAAATGTCTATGCCCCGAATATAGAAGCCCCCAAATATATAAAACAATTGATCACAAACATAATCAACCTTATTGATAACAATGTGGTAATTGCAGGGGACTTTAATACCCCACTTACAGTAATGGATAGATCATCTAGACACAGGATCAATAAAGAAACAAGGGCCCTGAATGATACACTGATCAATGGACTCGACAGATATATTTAGAACTCTGCATCCCAAAGCGACAGAACCTACTTTCTTCTCGAGTACACATGGAACATTTCCAAGATAGATCACATCTTGGGTCACAAAACAGCCCTTCATAAGTATAAAAGAATTGAGATCATACCATGCACACTTTCAGACCACAATGCTATGAAGCTTGAAATCAGCCACAGGAAAAAGTCTGGAAAACCTCCAAAAGCATGGAGGTTAAAGAACACCCTACTAAAGAGTGAATGGGTCAACTAGGCAATTAGAGAAGAAACACTTTGCTTTTTGAAGCAGAGAAAATCAAAATAGCTACTAATATCAAAAGATAGAGAATTAATGTAGTGGTCTATGTGATTCATGAAAAACAAGACTTTTAACTCTCTCCCACCCCATATAATGCACATAAATTCAACTTAACTACCATTTAAAAAATAGTTAAACTCTGTATTTGTAAAATGCAAAGACTATTAATTTCTACCTCATGAAATTATTTGTAAGAATTTAAATGATACAATACATTTAAAGATTTTAGTAAGTACATAGTAAGTTTGGGAAAACTACTAGCTGTTCTTATGCCAAATAATAACCCAAACTGTTAAAATGGAATTTTATATAAATGTATATTCTAAAAAGATAATTTTCTCCTCTACATAAAATCCCATGGATCGTCATTTAGAACAAACCAGAAATGGGTTTTCAGACCAAAATGATAGGGATGACCATGTTGGTAGACCAGTACTAAAAGAAAATTCTGCAGTGAAATCATGGTTCTGCAGATGTGTTGCCCTTGGTGGGTCCCCCAAAGACTAGAAGGCCTGAGACTTATGTGAATCCAAAAAAGTATCAGTGAACAGAAATTCAGTGAGTACAATTCAGGAGTTAAAGGAGCACTTGGAAATTAAGCCCAGTGCTGAGGAAGACAGCCCAAGTGCAGTTTACTAAGGATAAAAAGAGGAGTCTTGTTTTTCCAAAATAGATAGAGGGTACTGTCTCCCACTCAGCAGTGTGCAAATGCAAGGAGCCAAAGATATAATACAGATTAAAATATAAGCACAGAAGATGAAAAACAAGAGCAGATAAGACAGCAAACCTCAAACAACATCATCTCCTCTGTGAGTGAGGCTGCAAAAGCCCCAGAGCCAGCAGAGTCTAATGATGTTACAGTGTCTGAAGGTTAGTGACTCTGAAAGTAGGGTCCCTGGCCCACTGCTGTGAGGGTCTTGTAACAGGCTGAAAACTGATACAAAATGAAAATCCTTTCTTTAGTTTTAATCAGATTATATGCATTTCTATGGATGTTCATTTTTATATACAGCTCAATCACTCTCGAGGAGTTACTGGGTTATTAAAGATTATATAAACCACAAGTGGTACATTATTATTTAGTCCAGCTGCCTTGCAAAGTTTGGCAATGTTGAGAAGCTCCCACTATGTGCCTCCACCCTCAGACAATTGGATTTTGCGAATGAATCATTTTCTGAAGGACCATTCTTTATGAGTGCACTGTGGATGTTGGCTGAAGGGGAGCAGAATATGCCACCCCAAAACGTGCCACTTGGCATGTGGCATGTAGATTATTTTCAACTGAGGACAGTCAAGACCAGCAGACTCAGGGAAGACTTTTTAGTTCCCCCATAACTGCCTAAGAGAATTTGGAAAGGAGGTTTATACAAGAGAGAATGCTGTTACCAGAGGTAACGTTTTCGTCTGAGACAGCTAGCTGCATGGCCTGGCAAATATTCATTCACCAAACATTTCCTCCTCTCGCCTTCCCGTGAATTGCCTTCCACCTCTTTGAAGCCCCAGGCCCCTCTCCCTTTCCTTAGCTCAGGATGGTATCTAAACCTCCATTGCTTTGGCTGCCTTTGAGTCTTATATCTTTATGGGGCTCCCATACATATGAAATTAAATTCATTTTTCTTCTGTTAATCTCTTTTATTATTATAGGAGAGTCTTAGCTAAGAACCTAGAAGGTTAAAGGGAAACTCATTTTTCCTCCCCTTCCTGTCTTAAATTGGTCATGCTTTGCATTTATAGCTATTCTTGCTTTTGAATTATAAAACACCCCCTATTTTCATTTCTTCACTAAAGTTTAGTCAGAGATTATTTGGTTCATCCCGCAAAGGACTTCCGTACACTCACATAAACACTATTTGGGGCCGATAGTTCATGTTGTATTGTTATGTTACCATAAATCATTCACACCATATTGTTAAACCAGAAATACCCAATAGTTGCCAATATCCAGTCCCTAACAGAACAGATGTGCCTAGAGCATTATGCCTTAACCATTCCCACCTAGCTGTTTTTTCCCTTCTAAATGAAAGGTAGAAATAGATGAAGCAGTGAGTCTTTTACACTAAATTTCTTAGCCTAGGACAAAATAAATGAGGTGTGATCGGTGTATCATATTTCTGCTATGTAAATTATGACTTGTTACCAGTGTATCTATGACAAATATGCCGATAGCGAATCATGCAGTATTGTGATTCTTCCCAACCATTTATTCATCATCAAAGTTCAAATTGAAGAAATTTATTTAAGTAATGTGAAAGTATAAAAACTCTGCCTAAGTGGTCCAAAGGAATACCTTGGGGATAGTAGTTACCAAGCACGGAGCTCCTTGACTACATCTGTCTCATTCTGGGTGATGAAGAAGGTTTTTGCCAGGCTCCTCTTACAGAAGCGTTTCCTTAGAATGTAACACCAGTGATTATTGAGGAATAATGATCACAGTCATCCCAGTTAATGTTTCTTTTCGAGATGAAACTGAAAGTTTAAACATGACATTCTGCTGGCTTCTGTCTATTCTTGGGAGTTTGTATCTTTTCTCAATTTGATCTCTTAAGTGATTTTTTTTTTATTTTTTTAATGGTTATTTTTGAGAGAGACATACAGAGTACAGTGGGGGAGGGATAGAGAGAGGGAGACACAGAATCTGAGGCAGGCTCCATGCTCTGAGCTGTTAGTGCACAGCCTGACGTGGGGCTCGAACCCACAAACTGCAAGATCATGACTTGAGCCAAAGTTGAAAGCTTAACCGACTGAGCCACCCAGGTGCCCCTTCAGTGAAAAATTTTAATTACCTCAGTATACATCTAATTCTTTAATTTGTATTTTTCAAAACTAGGTGAATTTGAGCAAATTCTTACTTGTATGACTGATAGAAATATGTTAAAACAGTGTCTTAGTTCAGAATCTCCCCCAGGAGGAAGCTGACGTAAGAATTCAGTTGCGAGTGGCTTGGGAGGTGATTCCAGTGATGAGAGCAAGGCGGGAGTGAAATGGGGAAAGAGGAAAAGTGTAGAAGCAGATTAGTTATCTACTGAGACCAGATTCCCCTGGAAGCTCTGAGTACCGTTAATCCAAAGGATCTACAGCAGGCTCCTGTCTCCATGGGTTGAGGGTTGCTCCCAGAGAAGTTAACACCTTCCTACTTCTGGATGAGAAGGCTCCGTGGCTTTAGGGAAGACTGGAGGCACAAAGGGAGAGACTGAGGGTAGGCTGGAGGTGGCAGCTGTCCTTTGAGTCTGTTTGCCCACTGAACTGCCCCCCAGCTGCAGCTGAAATGAGAGGGAGACTAAAGGTGTGCTCGGGGCACTAAGGCCACCTGTTTCAGATGCACGAAAGTGATCTGTCCCATCACATGGAGCCAGGATTACTCTACTTTAGTCAGAACTCTCTTATCTCTTTTTTTTTCCTTCCTTTAATATAATTTATTGTCAGATTAGCTTCCATATGGCACCCAGTGCTCATTCCAACAACTGGCCTCCTCAATGCCCATCACCCACTTTCCCCTGCCTCTCATCCACCATCAACCCTCAGTTTGTTCTCTGTATTTAAAGAGTCTCTTATGGTTTGCCTCCCTCCCTCTTTGTAACTTTTTCCCCCCTACCCTTCCCCAATGGTCTTCTGTTCAGTTTCTCAAGATCCACATATGAGTGAAAACATATGGTATCTGTCTTTCTCTGACTGACTTATTTCACCTAGCATAATACCCTCAGTTCCATCCATGTTGCTGCAAATGGCAGGATTTATTCTTTCTCGTTGCCGAGTAGTATTCCATTGTATATATAAACCACAACTTTTTTATCCATTCATCAGTTGATGGACATTTAGGCTCTTTCCATAATTCGGCTATTGTTGAAAGCGCTGCTATAAACAAATAAACTCAAAATGGTTGAAAGACCTGAGTGTGAGACAGAAAACCATCAAAACCCTAGAGGAAAAAGCAGGCAATAATCTCTTACCTCTTTTAGGATGGCTTGTTTCATTCTCAATAGCCAGAGACTGATAGACTCCAAAGACAAGGAAAGTATCATGTGATAATAAGTATCTTCACACTTTTAAAATTTATATACCCTATCAATTTAAAAAAGTTAAAAAGTCCAAATATATGTATGTTATTATTTATACATTCCATAAATGTGTACTGTCACACTAATAAATTATATAAATAGTAGATATATGTACATATATGTATATATAAATATGCATATAGGAACATAAATATACATATATGTATTTAAATAATATACATAAAATGATATTAACAAAGTTTAAATACATACAAACAGAAGTTTGAATAAGTTTTTCTTAGCCTCATATATCATCTGACCTACTCCTGTTTTGGAGACTAGGGATTTTGATGTTTACATATACATCTTTTTTTTTTTTTATAACTCAAGTCTGAAACAAGGAAATTAAACTTGCGCTGTTTAACTCCTGTTTAAATTTGTTTGTGTCTGGTTAACAAAAGCCACCAATAAATTTCATTTTACATGAAGCTCTTTAATGTTATAAACTCCATGAATATGTCCTAATTCCTTTATTCTCTGGTAATAATATGCTGGTAAAAGGAAGTATATTCTTCTATTGATTAGATTTACTGTCTACCCTGAAGCCCAAGCCATAACCCACTAATCATGTTTGGAAAGACATTCTCCTCTTAATTTATGAATGAAATGAAAGAACACTAATTATATCCCTGCAATGCTGCCAATGTATGCAAGTAAGTACTTGGTTCAGGCCTCAGAAGGAAGTTTTAGTAATTCCAGACACACACTAGAAAGAGTCACTAATATTCAAACTTACAAGAGGTGAATTCCCATGTTTTTATGAAAAACAAATATGTGAGCAATTTAACATGAATTGTTCTCTTTATTTTTTTTTTAATTTTTTTTAACGTTTATTTATTTTTGAGACAGAGAGAGACAGAGCATGAACAGGAGAGGGGCAGAGAGAGAGGGAGACACAGAATCTGAAACAGGCTCCAGGCTCTGAGCTGTCAGCACAGAGCCCGACGCAAGGCTCGAACTCACGGACCGCGAGATCATGACCTGAGCCGAAGTCGGACGCTTAACCGACCAAGCCACCCAGGCGCCCCTGAATTGTTCTCTTTATATAAACACATCTTGTTTTATCCAGCAATGAAAATTGCTAATTGAGTGGGGTTTTTTGTTTTGTTTCTGTGTTTTTTGTTTTTGTTTTTGTTTTGTTTTTGTTTTTTTTTGTGGAGGTCAACTCTAACACATAAACTTACCGTTGGAGAGTTGACGGGAAGTATAATCTGACCGTGTACATCATTTTATAACCAGCTTTCCGGGAGACTTACTTCCTACCCCATCCCTTAATCTCAAAATTAGTATTTTTCTTACATCAGGTTTTTCTGACTGCTTTGTCCTTGTCTCCTCTGTTTAAACAATTTTTTTTTTTTTTTTCCAATCTGCTGGTATGTAGCACTGGCAACAGCATGATGCCATGGCATCTCATTTTTTAAAGGTTATTTAGGAAATAAACAATATATCATATTTATCTTTTGATACCTTCATCTCCTCTATGATTATGAAAGATAACGGTTACTCATTCTATTATGGAATTTGGCCTAAATGTATTCACAGGGCTTTACTTCACTTTGTTTTCAACCTAGGAGTCTATGCTAACAGATGGCAGGATTTTCCAACATTTAGATCCCAGTATTGAAAAAATTCACAAAAGTATGAGCTTAAATTATGAGATTATATTTAAGTCAATGATAAAGCAATATTTATACTGATTGGAAGCAAAGGTTCTATATTGATAGGCAAAAGAATTTCATCAGGACAAGAAGGAAGGAGATATTGAGGGGTAAATAGAGGGTGGAAGTCTTTTGAGTTGATAATTAAAGTATCCTTTGCCTGTCTTATCACTGTTTTTCCACCCACCACAAAGACCTGCACCATGGCTATTGCTTTTGTTGTCATTCTTCTGGAGGCAAGGTAGTAGTGGGGAGGGAGGCCCAGGTAGAGAGTGATAGGACCACACGTCTACCTGCAGGAGAGAGGATGGCTGCTCCCAGACATGCAAGGTCCAATAACAGACAAACCACAGCTTTTGTTTTTTCCCTGAGGATTCTGAAAAACCCTGGGAGTTATCTCAGTGGTGAATATTAGAATGCTTAAAAGCATGAAGGCTTTAGCTAGAATGCCTGGATTTGAATGCCAGCTCCATCTCTTACAGCTCCAGGATTTCAAGCCAGTTACCGAGTCTCTCCACGTCTGTTTCCTCCCCCTGTAAAATGGGGGATAAAAGGAGGGCTTATTTTATAAGGTTGATCTAAGGTTTAAATTACTTATGTATTTGCAAGTGCTTTCAAGAGTGCTTGGCATTTCAAAATCATATGTGTTTTGTTAAATTAAAAAGTATAGTACGTAAAATATTACTCCTCTCCTTAAAACTATCTAATTCTTTTCATCTCACTCTGCAGAACTTCAAGTATTTTCAGTGGTCGTCCTATATGATCTCTCCCCTGTTCTTGTCCAAATTCACTCCGTCTGTTCTAGCACTCAGCTAGATTGCATTTTCTTTCTTTTTTAAAAATTTTGAAGTTTATTCATTTTTGAGAGACAGAGAGACAGAGTGTGAGCAGGGGAGGGCAGAGAGAGAGGGAAACACAGAATTCAAAGCAGGCTCCAGGCTCTGAGCTGTCAGCACAGAGCCCGACGCAGGGCTCGAACTCGGGAACCGCAAGATGATGACCTGAACCTAAGTCGGACACTTGACTGAGCTGCCCAGGTGTCCCTAGATTGCATTTTCTAAGCCCCTTCGCATTATGTGAGGCCATGCAACTAATTCTGGCCATGGCATGTGGACTACCATGATGCACTTTTAGGCCTGGCTGACAGTCATCAACCTTCCTTGTGTGCTCAGTCCCAGTTTTAATTCTGCAAGTCTCACATCGGGGAAACCTGGAAAATGGGGAGTTAGTCACCCTGGCATTGGCCTATAAGAAACCTGTTTGGGTGCATGGATGGGTCAGTTAAGCTTCCGACTCTTGATTTCAGCTCAGGTCATGATCTCATGATTCATGGGATTAAGCCCCATGTTGGGCTCTGACAGCACGGAGCCTGCTTGGGGTTTTCTCTCTCTCCCTCTCTCTCTGCCCCTCCCTTGTGCTTGCTCTTGCTCTCACTCTCTCTCTCTCAAAATAAATAAATAAACTAAAAAAAAAAGCCTCTTGTAATTCTTCATACTCTCTTCTAGCATCTTCTGGATATCAATGTCCAGAGTGACCTTGAAAGACACATGTTAAAGATGACAGAGCCACCATCAGCCTTGGCTTCTGAATGAAGCAGTTACTGCCTCTGCTCCCCATTGGACTTTATGTGAGCAAAACCAAATTCTAGTCCATTAAGAATAATGAAACCATTAAAATTTCATTGCATTAGCTTAACCAATAAACTGATTACCATGCTGGTCATTCTGGCCTCCTTCCTGTTCTCCGAACAAAATAAATATGCACCGACTGTTCATTCTGCTCAGAATGCTCCTTTCCAGACATTTGCACAGCCACATCCCTTACCTCCAACCATTGTTTGCTTAGCTCTTGTTTCCTATGGCACCTGCTTGACCAGTTCATTCAAAAATATCACCCTTGATCCTCTCCCTCTCCCCCTCCCCACTCTCCTTCTCCTCTCGCTCTCCCCCTCCCCATTCCCCTCCTCCTCATCTCTTCCTCCTCCTCCTTCCCTCTCCTCTTCCTCCTCCTCATCTTCCTCCTCTTCTTCCTTTGACACAGTATCATCATCTAGTTTATATAGTAGTCCCTCCTTGTCTGTGGGAGATATGTTCTAAGACCCTCAGTGGGTGCCTGAAACCATGGATAGTACCTATATATGCTATAGTTCCTATATAAACTATGTTTTCTCCTATGCATTCATACCTGTGATAAAGTTTAATTTATAAATTATGCACAGTAAGAGATGAACAACAATAATAAAATGGAACAATTATAACAATATATTGTAATAAAAATTTTGTGAATGTGGTGTCTCCCTCTCTGTCAAAATATCTTATTGTACTGAACTTACCCTTCTTACAATGATGTGAGATGATAAAATCCCTACATGATTCTATGAAGTGGGGTGAATGACATAGGCATTGTGATGTAGGGTTGGGCTACTATTGACCTTCTGAGGATATGTCAGAAAGAGGATCATCTGCTTCCAGACTTCGGTTGACCATTAGTAACTGAAATTGTGGAATACAAAAACATGGATAGGTTGGGGGGGGGGGCAGGGGGACTACTGTACTGTATCATTTACTCTCATTTCTTAGGGTTTATTGTTTATTATCTGCCTTACTTCCTCCCTCAGAATATAAGCTTCACACAGGTTGAGAACTTTATTTGATCACTTTATATCTCAAGAGTCCAGAACACTGCCTGACATACATTAGGTGCTCAATAAATACTAAATGAATGAGTTATTTCAATTTATTTCATTTTCAAAGTATCAAGTTGACAAAAATAAAATTAAACCTACAAATGACTCCCCTCTCCAAGAATATATATTATAGTTTCAAAATGGCGATTCCTTCCACTCATTTTCAGAATATTATTATAGGTTTTAGAAATTATACACAGAATAATCCTCCTATTTATTATTCACAATAACCTTTTTTCCTCATGTGTATCCAAATTTTTCCAAAACATAATGTAAATAGAATATGTCTAAAATCAAATATTTAAGTCTATCAGTATTTTGGCTTTTGTAATCACCTTAATTACTAGTGAGACTCTACAATGCCTCAAATCATGTTCCCTATTTTTTTTTAACTTATTGATTTAAATTCAAGTTAGTTAACATACAGTTTAGTGTTGGATTCAGGAGTAGAAACCCAGTGATTCATCGCTTACATATGACACCTAGTGCTCATCCCAACAAGTGCCCTTCTTAATGCCCATCACCCATTTAGCCCATTCTCCCATCCACTTCCCCACCAACAGCCCTGTTTATTCTCTGTATGTAAGAGTCTCTTATGGTTTGCCTCCATCTCTGTTTTTATCTTATTTTATTTTCCTTTTCGTCCCTTCCTGTATGTTCAACTATTTTGTGTCTTAGATTCCACATATGAGTGAAATCATATTTGTCTTTCTGACTGACTTATTTCACTTAGCATAATATACTCTAGTTCCATCCACGTTGTTGCAAATGGCAAGATTTCATTCTTTTTGATTGCTAAGCAATATTCTGTTATATATATCTATATCTATATCTATATCTATATCTATATCTATATCTATATCTATATATATGAAACATTCCTATATTTATGTGTGTGTGTGTGTGTATACACACACACACATACATACCACCTCTTCTTTATCCATTCATCAGTTGAGGGACATTTGGGCTCTTTTGATAATTTAGCTTTTGTTGATAGCCCTGCTATAAAAATTCGGGTACATGTGCCCCTTTGAATCAGCATTTTTGTATCTTTGGAGAAATATCTAGGAGTGCAATTGCTGTGTGCTAGGGTAGCTCTATTTTTAATTTTTTGAGGAGCCTCCATACTGTTTTCCAGAGTAGCTGCACCAGTTTGCATTCCCACCAGCAGTATAAAAAGGTTCCTTTTTCCCCACAGCCTCACCAACATCTGTTGCCTGAGTTGTTAATTTTAGCCATTCTGACTGGTGTGTGGTGGTATCTCATTGTGGTTTTGATTTGCATTACCCTGATGATCAGTGATGTTGAGCATCTTTTCATGGGTCTTTTGGCCATCCGGATGTCTTCTTTGTAAAAGTGTCTATGCATGTCTTCTGCCCATTTCCTCACTGGATCATGTGTTTTTTGTGTGTTGAGTTTGATATGTTCTTTATAGATTTTGGATACTAACCCTTTCCCTGATATGTCATTTGCAAATATCTTTTCCCATTCCATCAGTTGCCTTTTAGTTTTGTTGATTATTTCCTTCACTGTGTGGGAGCTTTTGATCTTGATGAGGTCCTCATGGTTAATTTTTGCTTTTATTTGCCTTGCCTCTGGAGACATGTTTAGTAAGAAATTGCTGCACCCAGAGTCAAAGAGGTTGCTGCCTGTTTTCTCCTCTAGGATTTTGATGGTTTCCTGTCTCACATTTAGGTCTTTCATCCATTTTGAATTCATTTTTGTGTATGGTCTAAGAAAGTGGTCTAGTTTTGTTTTTCTGCAGGTTACTGTCCGGTTTTCCCAGCACCATTTGCTGAAGAGACTGTCTTTTCCATTGGATACTCATTCCTGCTTTGTTGAAGATTAGTTGGCCATAAATTTGTGGGTCCATTTCTGAGTTCTCTATTCTGTTCCATTGATCTACGTGTCTGTTTTTGTGCCAGTACCATACTGTCTTGATGATTACAGCTTTGTAATACAGCTTGAAGTCCGAGATTGATGCCTCCAGCTTTGGTTTCATTTTTCACCATTCTTATCTTTTTCATGCTGTAGCAACAGCTTACTGTTGACACTTCACCTCTTTTTGCCTCATATCAGCCCTTGCGTATCTCAGTAATTCTGGGTGTTTCAAAGAATGTTAAAGACTTTTTCCAATATTTATCCAATATCTTCTGCAAGCTGGAGGCATTGCATCTTTGAGCAGAGTGAAGATACAACAGAGTGAAAGAGTTTTCCTTTTGTTTCATATCCGAAAATAAAGGACATATTTGTTATATTTAGTTTCTTAGAAAAGGTACTGTGTACCAGTCTTTAACGGCGGTAATTATAATGCAGAGATCTGGAAGTCACAGTTTGTATCTTATTTTCAGCAAACAGAAAACAGGGTATCACCTGTTCTTTGGGCACTCTTTTTGGTCCAAATTTCCAGCTGATTGAGATTTGGATTTGGCAGGTAGAGTATCCCTGAGTGACTGCTTTAAGATTGCACAGAGCTTTTGCATTCAAGAGAATGTTACCATGGAGAAAGTCCTCCGTCCACTGATATGATCAGTATGATTCTGGAAAAGATTAAATAGGCCACCACTGTGTAATTCCATTGTTTATTTATATACTTCTGAGAATGGTTTCAGAGCAGCTATTACCATTGAAGGGTGCATATTCAGAGAAGCTGCCTAATGAGAGATAAGTTTTGAATATCTATTTACAGATGATCTAATCCAAAATATCTCAGAATTAATTTTTTGTGATTTGTTTTGGATTTATTTCCCTATGAAATTTTCAGTCAACCCCAAAATAGACTATGCATCAGGAACTGGGCTAGGTCCTCTGTGACTTCAAGGAGCTTGCATGCCAGTGATGAGGATGTGATGAGCGAACAGAAGAATGTAAATGAGTGCCTTCCCCTGGTATGAAAGAGGGAAGTCCTGAATGCCTTACCCAGGTTTACTTTGCCTCAGTTGATTAGCAGATGGCAGATAGTGGAGGTAACAGCAAGTCTGGTGTAAAAGGGCAACAGGCAAATGATGCACTGGTTCTTAGGGAGGCATTGAAGGAGGGTTGACTACATGGGCTGAGTAGGGCTTAAGAGGTTCTGTCTATTTACTGTACAAAGGAGTTTGAACTCTATTTGAATGTAAGGAAAAGCATGAAAAGTTGTAAGAGAAGAACACTGTCAATGTGCCTATTAGAAAGTTCACTTTTCTGTAAAGAGGTGAAGGAATTTTGAATGGTTAATACAAACAACACAAACTAGGAGGTCAAGAGATCTATGTTGGCAGGCCTTCCTTGAAGAGGGTCTGTGGTGATCTAAAAAGTGAAGTGGTGGCCAGGACAATGGAGAGAAATATTATCCAGGCCAAAAGTGTTTATCAGTGCTGCCATTCAGTGAGCCTGGGCACATTGAGAGAGCTCGCAAAATCATTTTGGGAGACATAAAAATCTGAATTATTGGCAGGACAACTGAAGAGACACCCATCCAATGTGTGTCAGCTTCACATTCCTTGTCTTATTAAAAGTCCAATTAAGAGGAAAAAATGTTTCTCTTCTTCACAGGCTTTCAAATTTTCAACTACAACCCACGGCAAAAATGATATTGTACATCATTATACACATGTACACAGAAATGGAAATAAAAAAATCTACAAACCAGCAATTACCGTCACCACTTTCAATGCTTTCTGACGTCTTCCACCCTGCTGCCATTTTTATTATCTCCTCACAACAGGGTACATGTCATGATCATGGATACAAAAGTTCAACTTGACTAACAACAAGTAGCGCTCTGAGGACATTTTCTTCCTTTGAACTCAAGACTTTACACAGGAAAGTATACTGGAAAAAGACCTAGACTTCGAAATCAGATTGAGCCCTGCCCTAGAGTCACAATTTACTAACTATGTGGCCTAAGGCAATACCTACCCCTTTAGGACATATGGTCATGCTACCAGCTGTCATTTCTTAGGTATTTTCTCCATACCAGGCATTATACTAACCTACACAAAAACAAAACAAAACAAAAACCCACCAAAGTAACTGTACAGTAATAGTAATACGAAATTAGAGGATTGTTGTTCTGATTAATGGAAGAAGCCCTAGCACAGGATATGGAATATAACAGTTCAAAAGTGAGTGAATAGTGCCAGGGTGGCTCAGTCAGTTAAGCATCCAACTTCAGCTCAGGTCATGATCTCAGGAACTGAGTTTGAACCACCCACCCCACCCTCCCCCCCCACCCCCGCCCACATCAGGCTCTGTGCTGACAGCTCAGAACCTGGAGCCTGCTGTGGATTCTGTGTCTCCCTCTCTCTCTGCCCTGCTCCTGTTTGCACTCTCTCTCTTTCTCTCTTTGTCTCTTTCTCTCTCTCAAAAATAAACATTAAAATTTTTTTAAAGTGATTGAATAAAAAATATGTATAATGTGAAGCATTTATTAAAACCCTTATTAAACAGGAACTATTATTATGTACCTTTTTTTTTTTGTCCAGGACAGACAATCTTTATTCACAATTGGGGCTGTAGAGGGGAGATACCCACAGGTCAGTCCAAAAGCAGAAATAATGGGTGGAGCAGATGACACAGGGCAGGGACTCAGTACTGGCCCTTGCCCAGCAGAGTGTAATGTTTTCAGGCAGCCAGGCTAGACCCTGGAGCTGAAGTTGGGGTGTCCTCACCCCCTTCACCCTCATCTGCAGCTCAGTCCTCCTCTCCCTCCTCCTCACAGGAGCTGCTCAGCTCTTCCCCTTCCTCCTCCTCATCACCACTGACCCCACCCTGCCCTGCAAACTCACCAGCTCTGTGGTCTCCCGATGGGACTCCCAGGTGCCTTTCTGTACACTGAGCCCCAGGGGATAAAAGACAATAGCAAACCATTAACTCAAGTGGTCAGCAATCAGCTTAAGAAATAAAATACTAGCAACACCAATGAAGCACCCTGGGTGTTCCTCAGCATCTCATTCCCCTTCTTTCTCCTCACAAGTAATCACTATCCTTAATTTTATGTTCATTTTCCCCTTCCTTTGCTGCATTCTTTTCCCACATTTATATGAATCTTTAAAAATATATTGTTTCAGGGCACCTGAGTGGCTCAGTTGGTTGAGCTACCCACTCTTGATTTCAGCTCAGTTCATGATCCCAGGGTGTTGGGATCGGATTGAGCCTTGAGTCAGGCTCCATGCTGAACATGGAAGCTGCTTAAGATTCTCTCTCTCCCTCTGCCCCTCTCTCCCACTTGTGTTCTTTCTCTCTTTCTCTCAAAAATAAAAAATTGTATCCTTTTGCATAATTTTGAGGTTACATATGTGGAATCACTGTGTATCTCTTCTGTGACTTGTTTTTTTTCTTCTTCTATTGAGTTTGTGATACTCAGCCAAGAGAATGTGTGTAACAGGGGCTCATCCACATTTACTGTTCGATACCCCACAATTTGTATATACATTCTCCCATTGATACATATGTGTATTTCCATTTTTTGGTTTGTTTTATATTACAAATAATATTCCTAACAGCAGTCTCGTATATGTTTCCTGGTACACGTATGTATGAGTTTCTATGGTTGCCAACTAAATACAGGACATCCAATTAAATTTGAATTTTAGGGAAACAATGAGTAATTTTTTTTTAGCATAAGTATGTCCCATTCAAAATTGAGACATACTAATACTAAAATTTACTGGTCATGTCTCTGGAATTAAATTTAACTAGGTATCCTGTAGTTTTATTTGCTAAATCTAGCAACCCTATGAATTTCTCATACCTAGGAGTGGAATTGCTAGGCCACAGGGAATTCACAACTTCAACCTTTAGAAGTTCTATCAAATGTCTTCTAAAGTCAAACAACTTGTCACACTTACCACCCACCAGGGTGAGTTCTCATTGCTTTATATTCTCACTGTTATGGACAGAATCATCTCCCCCATATTCATATGTTAAAGCCCTAACTCCCAATGTTTCTGTGTTTGCAGATTGCTCATTTAAGAAAGTAATCAAGGTTAAATGATGTAATAAGGGTGGGGCCCAAATCCAATATGACTGATGTTCTTGTTCCAAAAGGAAGAGATGTCAGAGTTCTCTCTCTATATATATATACAGAAGAAAAGCCATGTGAGGGCACAGTGAGAAGGTGGTCCTCTGCAAGCCAGGAAGAGATGACAAGCTGTTTCAATTTTCACTTAGTAGAAAATATTTTTCAATATCTCTTGAGATTTCTTCTTTGACCCTGGTGTTATATAGAAGCATACTGTCTGTTCTCCCCAAGTATTTTGAAATTTTCCATCTATTTTTATGTTATTGATTTCTAGTTTAACATCATTGTGGTCTGAAAGCAGGCATTGTATGATTTCTATTCTTTTAATTCTATTAAGTTATACTTTATGGCCCAGAATGTGGTCTGTCTTGGTGAATGCTCCAGATGAGTATGAGGAGAGTATATTCTGCCACCGGATGAAGTATTCTGTAGATGTCAGTTATATCCCGTTGATTGATGGTGGTATTGAGTTCAACTAAGTGCCTACTGATTTTCTGCCTGCTGGATCTGTCCATTTCTGATAAAGGGATATTAAAATCTCGAACTATGATAGTGGATTGATCTGTCTGTCCTCACAGTTCTATCAGTTATTGCCTCAATATTTTGATGCTCTGTTATTAGGTGCATACACAGTAAGGATTGCTCCATTTTTTTGGAGTATTGGCCCCTTTATCATTATTTAATGCCTCTCTTTATTCCTCATAACTTTCTTTGTTATGATGTCTGGCCTGTCTGAAATTAATAGAGCTCTTACAGTTTTCTTTTGATTAGTGTTAGCATGGCATCTATTTCTCCATCCCTTTATTTTCAAGCCATGTGTCTTTATAGTCTTTATATTTAAGGTGAGTTTCTTGTATATGATGTATAGTTGGCTAGCTTTTTATCCACTTTGAGAATCTGTCTTTTAATTGGTGCCTTTATTTATTTATTTATTGGCCTCTTTATTTTATTTTATTATTTTTAATAATTTATTGTCACATTAGCTAATATAATTGGTGCATTTAGACCGTTGACTTTCAAAGTGACTACTCATACAGTTGGATTACTATCTACCATATTTGTTACTGTTTCCTAGTTGTTTCCCTTATTTTCTGTTCCTATTTTTGTATTCACTGCTTTTCTGTGTTTTTTTTTTGTTTTAATCAAGCATTTTATGATACTATTTTCTTTCCTTTCTTACCATGTAAATTATACTTTTTAAAAAATTCTTTTTAGTAGTTCCCCTAGAGTTTGCAACTAATCTAAGTCCACTTTCAAGTAACATTACACCACTTCACTAGGAGCGCAAGTACCTTTTAAGAACAAAATACTCTTAATTTCTCCCTCCTTTCCTTTGTATCATATATATACACACATATGTAATCAAATGTATTGTTGCTATTATTATTTTGAACAAATTGCTAGTTCTTATATTAAGAACAAGGAAAGTTTTAAAGTTTTTATGTTGCCTTCACTTATTACCCTCTGATGCTCTTCTGTTATATAGATCTGTTTCCAAACTATATTATTTTCCTTCTCTCTGAGGAATTTCTTTTAACATTTCTTACAAAGCAGATCTGCTGGCAATAAATCCCCTCAATTTTTTTGTTTGTCTGATAAAGTATTTCTCCTTCACTTTTGAAAGATATTTCATTGTATTCTCTTATTTCCATGGATTCTGAGGGTAAGTCAGATGTAATTCTTATCTTTGCTCCTCTATAGGTAAGGGTTTTTTCCCCCTGTTCTTTCAAGATTTTTTCTTTATCTCTTATTTTTTGGAAGTTTGAATATAATATGTCCAGGTACCCCTTTTTGACATTCATCCTGCTTGATGTTCTCTGGCCTTCCTGGATCTACGGTGTCTGACATTAATTGGGGAAATTCTCAGTCATTACTGAGAAAGGAGGGAACTATTGTTTGTTTCTTTCTTTCCTTTACTTTATTGTATTCATAATGCATATATTGTACCTTTTGTATTTGCCCCAACAGTTCTTGGATATTATGTTCCTTTTTTTCAATCTTTATTCTCTTTACTTTTCAGTTTTGGAAGTTTCTATTGACATATTCTCAACCCCAGAGATGCTCTCCTTAGCTGTGTCCAGTCTAATGAGCCCATCAAAGCCCTTATTTATTTTTATTGTAGTGTTTTTGTAGCATTTCTAATCTTTTTTGGAATTTCCAACTTTCTGCTTACATTACCCATGTGTTCTTGCATGTTGTCTTCTTTTTCCATCAGAGCCCTTAGCATATTAATCATAGTTGCTTTAAACTCACATTCTGATAATTCCAGCATCACTGCCATGTCTGAGTCTTGTTCAGTATGTTTGCTGTGTCTCTTCAAACTGTGTTTTTGCCTTTTAGTATGCCTTATGACTTTTTGCTGAAAAGCAAAAAATCATGATGTCATTGATGTTCTCCAGTAAATATACCTTTAGTCACGTGGTGGTAAAATTTCTGGAGAGGGGAAGTGTTTATAATCCTATGATTAGGGCTTGATCTTTTAGTCTGCCTTTTTGTCTGTCAGCTGTGAATTTCATAAGTGATTCCTGGTTTTTTTATCCCTCTTAAGTAGGACAGGAGGTTAGAGTGAGCTGGGGTTGGGTATTTCCTTTCCCCAGCGTGGAAACCTAGAGGGGCTGAAGATTAATATTCTCCCTCTTCTGGGTTGGTTAGACACTGATTAAACCCCAATAGGTTAGGCTCTTTTAAAATAGTTTCTCTTGAGGAAAGGCAAGGAGAACAGAATGCTCTTGAGTATTTCAAACTGGTTACATTTCCCCTCACCTTGCCTGAAACAGAGGGGGATTTTTCTCCTTTACTCAACCATGAGGAATTAGTAGATCTGTTGGAGGTAAAATACACAAGTGTGAGGGCCTCTTTATTTCTGAACCCCTCTTGACTTTTAAGCTCTCACATTTGTCCACTCTGAGCCTCTAGCAATTTGTCAGCTACAGTTTAGGTTTTCCTAGCCTGATACTCGTTGTTGTGAAAATGTCTGCTTGTGGGTTTCTATTCTGGTAAACTGTGATACTCTGTCTTTATCTGTCTGTCTCTCCAGTTTTGGGGGGTAATAGTTTTCCAGGTAACCTCACTTCTCTTTTGGATCTGAGAAGAGTTGATTTCTCAGTTTGTGTAGGATCTTACTTGTTGTTAGTCTGAAATGATGATTTCTAAGTTCCTTACATGCCACATTGAAAACTGGAAGTGCAGACATCTTCTATTAGTATTCTATTAATTTATCTATAGACTTCATTTGGGTTTTCTATGGAAGTAATCATATTATCTGTTAATATAATAGTTTTGTTTCTCTTTCACAATTTTGTATTTCTTTTTCTTGTTTTACTGTACTAAGACCTTGAAGATACTGTTGAAGAGAAGCAGCGATGTTGAGTATGGTTGTCTTTTTTTTAATGTTTCACCATGGACAACAATGTTTACATTCTATTCCTATTTTACTAAGAAGTTGTTTTTTTATATGAATAAATACTATATTTTATTAAATGTTCTGCATGTTTTGAGATTTCATATGATTTTTCTCCTTTAATCTGGTAATGTGGTAAATGATAGTTATAGACTTTCCAATGTTAAGCCTTCCTTGAATTCCAACTTGTTTGATGTACAAACTTTTTAAAACATCACTAGGCTTGCTATTATCAGACTTAGGATTTTTGCATCTGTAAGCATGAATGAAATTTTACTATATATTTTTTATTCTACTGTCCTGTCCAAGTTTATGTTTCAAGGTTCCACTATCCCTTAGAATGAGTAGGGAAGTGTATAGTCAATTTATGTTTTGGTAACATGTAACTCCAAAATTGAAATGACTTAAATATGAAATATTTACATCTTTCACATGAGTCTGAAGATCAGCTTCAGCAAAGCTGCATAAGGCTATGTGCAGCTGGGTTCTAGATGTCTTCTCATTCCAGGACTAGCCTGAAGAGCAGCCACTCTCTGAGAATGATCTTCACACATCCAAGTTCAAAGTCAGTGAGAGATTCACCTACAAACTACCACAGGGAGTATTCCCTTTTGTTGTGTTTTAGAAAACCTTACAAATAATAGAAATACTCTGTTTCTTGAATATATGGTGGTGATGCTTTATTAAAACATCTGAACCCAGTGTTTTCTTTGTAAAGGAATTTTAACTATTGATTTACTTAATGGCTATGTGTATGTTCAGATTTTCTATTTCTTCTTGAATCTCTTAGGTAAGTTACATTTTTCTAGAAATATATAAATTTAATTTAGCTTTGCGAAAGTGTTGGAATAAGACTGTTTTCATGTTATTTAATTGTTTTTTAAATTCTACTGGATTCACATCTATTTTTGCTTTGTCATTTCTAATGCTTTTTGTCTTTATTTAACTGCTCCATATCACCATAGGTTTATCTTTTTACATATTTTTTTTAAAAAACAATTTTTATTATATTGATCTTTTTTATATTCTCTTTATTTTTCTTTACAGTGAATTTTTAATCCCATTTTCTAAAAACACTTTAAAGTTATCCTATATGTGATGAGAAGCACTAATTTTACCTCCATTTTGTCTGTATAAAAAATGCCTAATTTTTATCATTATGTCAATGGTTGGAAAAGTTGTTAGCAAATTGAGTGCAAATATTTATAGTGGAAATTACCTGCAGTATAATCATCTTCCACACCGCCTATAATAATCTTGACAAATTTAGGTACGTTCTTAAACTAATTAAAAAATCCCAAATAGCTTTTTCTGAAATAAGTATGTACATGTCGCAGAGATGTTTCTGTTTTTGTTTGCAACTTAATAATAACCATACATGTTGTAACACACACAGGTATGCTTCTTTTGTTCTAGTAAATGTCACTTCTCCGTATCAGTGCTATCCAGTATGACAAAATGTATAAGGCAAAAATATTTATGGAAAGTAGGTGTTTGAGAGTAATTATTTTATTTATTTATTTATTTTTATTTGAGAGAGAGAGAGCGCACACTAGTGGGGAAGAGGGGCAGAGGGAGAGAGAGAGAGAATCATAAGTGGTCTCCATGACATGTGGCTCAATCCCACAACCCTGGGATCATGACCTAAGCTGAAATAGAGTTAGACACTTAACCAACTGAGCCACCCAGGCACCCCAAGAGTAATTATTTTAAAATGTTAATGGTTGTGTATGCATCAGAGAGACCATTACAAATCATACAGCTATCACTAAAAAAAAAAATTTTAACATTAAATTATTTTAAAGTTTTCTATTTATTATTCATATTTTTATAAAATTTTAAACGTCATACTTATTCTAAATCATGGCTCACTAATTTAGTTTCTTTTCTTCATTATGTAGACTCTCTCAAGCCATATGTTGTCTACTCTATTTTGTTCTCATTCTTTTACATTAATTTTTTACATTGAAGGATCTCTTTCTCTTTTCAGTTCTTTTCAGTGTATAGTAACTTCAGTGAGTATCCTTGGCATTTATAAAATGTAGAAAATAAGAGAGGAATACAAATAAACAGAAGTATAACAACAGGTAATTTTCTGCCTTTTACATAAGACAACATGATTTCTTTCATTTTTTTTGAGGCAAAGTAGGAAAGATAGGACATGTTATTGTGAGTATTTCATGTACTATTTCTAAGATATAAATATAAGTATATAATAGGTAAAATTACACGATATCTCTCAGCTTAATATACTTTATTGCTAAACTATGATTATAATTAACTGAATCATTATGGAATACCCAACATGTAAAGGGACAATGAAAGTTACTTTATGTTTTCTTCTTTAAAATATTTTTCATAATTCACAGGAAAATATTCTGTTTCTGCAGCACTTTGAAAATTACAAAATTGAGATGTACAAAGTTGTGATAAAGTTGAACAAATCTTTCTTACCAAATTAGCACCTTCATCTCATCAGAAAAGAAAAATAAAATTGAGGCAGCAAAACAAGATTTTCTTGTTTTACTCAAGGTGAACATACAAAACATAAAAATTAAATTCCTAAGGATGAAACTTTTCTTATTTTTTAGTCTTTTTAATAGATAATTGCTGAAACAAAAAATGATAGGGTCATTATTATGCAAGCTTACAGGTCAACCAGTAGTCATGTCCTCTCAGTGACTTCCCTGAACACTATGTGCTTAATATCAGGGCTTCAAAATACAAAAAGCAGAACTGAAATAAGAAATAGACAAACTCATAATTAGAGATTTCAGCATCTCCCCCCTCAGTATTAGATACAAGTAAGGATATAACAGAAAGGATTGAACAGATTTGAACCAAGGAAGGCAAGTGTAGGCTGGAAATGTTGTATTAAGTTAGAGTCAGGATCTTGTAGGGAAAGGAGGAGGAATCAGAAGAGGGAGAGAACAACAATGTAAACATGAATA
This sequence comes from Panthera pardus, assembly GCF_024362965.1. Taxonomy (NCBI): domain Eukaryota; kingdom Metazoa; phylum Chordata; class Mammalia; order Carnivora; family Felidae; genus Panthera; species Panthera pardus. The sequence continues at coordinate 22,004,916 of NW_026527002.1, forward strand.
TGGTCAATGAGTGAAAACTCCTGAAAATGCTGGAAAGGATGGGAGCAAATGCAAGGATGGTGAGTGAGTCAAGGCAAAAAGACAGGCAAGGATAAAAGGGAGAATGAAGATTGAGGAACTTTTGAGTTGAGAGTGAAATTAAAGAAGCCTATACATCCTTCTCCTTTCCCATAGATGGGTGAGTTGCTTAGTACCACTGCAGATACTATGTGGTCCTGCAGATGAATGCCAGTACAGATTGATGGTGTCTAATCATTAGTGTAGATGTTTGCAAGCCTCCCTCTCTTCCATTTCCTCAATCTTTCCCTCCTTTCCTCAAGTTAAAAATCCACCCCCCCCCCTGCAGCCGACAATCTTATGCATGTTAATTACTTTATATAATCTTGCTACTTTAACTATAATCTTGCTAGGACTCCTAAATTTATAGCTAGCACAAATGACTTGTCCCTTCCAGATCCTTATGTCCAGTGTTGATGCCTTCTACTTTTCTCTACCTGAAAAACTTTACAAATCAACATGTTCAGAAACATACCTATGGTTTACATCCATTGTCCTGTAACTCACACACAAGCATCCACTTACTGAAGCCAGAAACTTAAGAGTTACACTAAATTTGCCCTTTCCCTTATTCTATATTGAATCAGTCAGCAATTTCTATCAGAACCTCCTCTTCTATCGCTCCTACCAATGCTATTTTCCTACTGCTAACATTTTGTGGGCTTTTGTCAGTTTTCCCTTGTAGAAGAACCAGAACTTCCTAACTATTAACAAAATGAAAAGGCAACCTACTGAATGGGAGAAAACATTTGCAAATCTTATATCTGATATGGAGTTAATACCCAAAATATATTTTAAAACTCATATAACTCAATAGCAAAATAAACAAACAAACAACCTGATTTTAAAATGGGCAGAAGATCTAAGTAGATATTTTTCCAAAGAAGACATGCAGATAACTAACAGGTACATAAAAAGATGCTCAACATCACTAATCAACAGGGCAATGCAATTTAAAACCACTCTATACCTCACTATTCCTGAAATTCCTACTCATCCTTTAGATTTCCCCTCAAAAACCTTCCCCATAAAGCTTACTAAGATTCTTCCAGTCAGTCTTAAGTGCTCCATCTCCTATATACCTCTGTGCACTTTCACTTTCATAAGATTAGGGCTGAAAGAATTTGGTACAAATAAAATTACTATAAATCAGGGGCGCCTGGGTGGCTCAGTCAGTTAAGCCTCCGACTTCAGCTCAGGTCACGATCTCACGGTCCATGAGTTCGAGCCCCGAGTCGGGCTCTGGGCTGATGGCTCAGAGCCTGGAGCCTGCTTCCGATTCTGTGTCTCCCTCTCTGTCTGCCCCTCCCCCGTTCATGCTCTGTCTCTCTCTGTCTCAAAAATAAATAAACGTTAAAAAAAATTAAAAAAAAATTACTATAAATCAGAGCATGCCTTCACATCAAAAAGATTATACAAAAATTTCCAAAGTAAGAAGATGGAAGTAGGAAGGAAATTTCAGAGGAAAGGGCGTTTGGCTACTGGTCAAACTCTCTCTAGGAGAGAAGACAGGGTAGGAGCAATAAGTGACAATACAGTGTCCAGATAGATTGTAGTATCTGAGAGTAGAGATCAGAGCCTCTTTCCCTGAGCAGACCCTCAGGGAGGGATGGAACAATAGGAGAAACGTGGCAACAGAGTGGATCTCAGCCAACACAGCCGCTTAGGATGGAACAGAAATAGGATGATGACATCATGGGCCTGAAAGGTGCACATAGATAGGGTCTCAGCCACACAGTGAGTTCTCAGAACCCATGGGTCTTGTGGCAGCAAAATTGATTTCTGTGCACCAAGGAAGGGCACAGAAGTAGCAAGAAGAGCACTAGAACTAGGGCCCTCACATTATTGGAGCCAGCAATAATGCATCATGACCTCCCTAGGCAAATTACATTGAATCAATTAAGATCTACCCTTGGTGTTGCTTAGGTGTCCAACCTTTTTCCTCATCTCCAACTCCAAAGGTAAATTGCAACTGATAGCTGGTCTTGGTAGCCATGCCAGGTCATGGTGATTTTACTGGGGTGTTTAGAAAAATCTTTGCTCACTGCATAGAAGGAGGTTCTGGAAGAGACAGTCTCTTTCTGTCTCTGTTGCTCTCTCTTGATATCTCTGCAACCCTTGTAGCCATCTTAGTCATAAGGCAAGACAACCTGAGAGCAACATAGGGAAGAGCCAGAGAAAAAGAGGAAAACCAAGGTCCTTCATGAGTGTGACAGTCTGAAATCGTGAGGAAAGGTGAATAGATGTAATAGCAACAAAGAAGCGGCAGAAGATGGTGGGCCAAGGGAGGTATTGGGACATCTAAGAGAGGGATTAAGCGGGGAAGGTCTAGGATGTAACTAAGCTGGCTGAGTGAGCCTGAAGGATGGGGTGGGGAGGGGATTGGAGGGGTGGGCAGGGTAGGACAGCCAGCGGGGAGAAGCCCCATGATGGCTTGTTAGGCTTGTTATCCAGTCATCCGTATGCATGGGAAGAGAAAGGCCACTTCAGGAAATGGCACAGTCTTTCATTATTGGCCAGATATTCCACACACAGAGATTAAAAATTGCATTTAATGAAGGCACTTAGCATAACACTAATCATCTCTTTTTACTTTGAAAACACAAAGACATACGGTGCCTATTTTATGCCTTAAATGTTTGCCTTAATCTGCTTCAAAATGCAGTCACCAGTCACCGTACAACCTGGCTTGCTGAGCCATTTCTACAGGAAAACTATGAGCTGGTTGTAAAGACCATTTGATTAGCCTAACCATAACTGGCAGTATTCTTTTTAAAATTTCCTTTGCAAGGCCTGATATTTTATGACAACTTTCTGCTCTGTTTACTGAAAGTTTGAGATGAAAAAAAATTTTTTTAATCTGTCTTTTGATTTAATTGCTTCCTTCCCTGTGTTGACTAGTTTCTTTTGGCTTTTATTCCTCATTTGTGTTTATTTTTGTTTACTACCTTGAAGGTTGTTACCCAACCTAGCTGCAGCTTCACTCTCAATATACAAATTTTGCAACCTCGTGGGCACCATAAGCCCCCTCCACTGAAGACCCAGAATGAGAGCATTGGATCACATGTCCCGGATGTTCTCTAACAACTAGTTAGACCTAAGGTCTTTGTTTCAATACTTCTCTTTGAGAACTAAGACTAGTATGTGTAATATGGAATGATAAAACAAAAACTTGGACTTTAAGATCCAATGGATCTCTTTTTCCTAACTATGACTTCTAGAGAAAGTTATTTAACTTTTCTATGCCTCAATTTCTTATTTGTAAAATGAGGGTGACAATAATGTTCATCTTTCACAAGTCTTAGTGATGTGGTTTGAAGTGTTTGGGTTCGGAGCTGGTGGCCAAGAAAGAATTCTTGTGACGTCTTTAGTGCAAAAAAAGTGGTCTTATTAAAGCACAGGGATAGGACCTGTGGGCAGAAAGAGCTTCACTGGGGTTGTGACAGGTCAATGATTGTATAGCCTGGAGTTGGGGGAGGTAAAGGCAAGTGGAAGTTTCCAAAAGGACTTTCATATACTAAAGAATTCTTAGAGGCTCCTAGAGGCCTAGCTATTGTCAAGCTAAGGTTGTTTTTCCTCGTAGCAAAACATTAACTAACATTAAGACAGTTGGGAGTTCCTGGAAGAATGGCCTATCTCCAGGATCTGTCAATGGGCTGTGGGTTATGTGGAAATTTAATTTTATCTACAGTTCCTTCTGCCTTTGTTTCCCACATCATTATGATGGTTAGGTGAAATAATGTATTATGATATCTGATAGAATAAGTGTTCAATGAGTAGTAATTTCCTCCTCTAATTTTCTTCAGATAGGTAAAGATTCAATTTTTTAAAGCAATAGAAAGACTTCATTTGGGTCTTCAGTTCCACATTGCTTATGCCTCTGTGGCTCATGGGAAATAGAAAATGTGTTTCCAACCAAGGTCTAATCTTGGCCTTTATGTCCGATTTAGACTTTCATCATCCAACTTTCCCTGAAATTATCTCTCTTTTCTTCAAATAAGTCATTAAGGTCCCTTTATGATGGCCTATTAAAGTCTCACTAAATGGACATTAAAGGACCACCATGCGCCATATAGTGCACATATAACAAAACTTTTTTCTAATGCACTTTGCAATTGGCATCACTTCAAATAATATGCCACACTCATTAATATTAAACTTGCAAATGAAAATAATTTTCTTTCATTGCTGAATGTTTAAAGCACAGTATGGATGACCTGTGTCTCTTTGAAAAGTTTTCCCTAAAATGCTGCTGATGTTTTTTTTCTCTTTAATCTATTTCCCTGAGCAGTAGAGGCATCCCAACCTGTGTCACCAACAATTACCATTAAGTGACAATTGCTGCATATTACAGTGGAAAAAAAAGCATTGAAATGAAAGTCAAGCTGGGGTTTTAGCCCCAGCTGTCCTATCAACCAGCTGGGAGAATCTGAACTAGCTTACTAAATATTCTGCTACATTTAGTGATTAGAACAGAATTGCTCTTTCCTAGTCTTGAGCCAACATTAACAGTTTGTTACTTAGGAAAAAAAGAAAAAAAAAGTGTTTCACATCAGATGAATCAGAGTAAAATGTTTCTTAACTGCAGAATTCCTCAGGGCCTGTAGTACACTAATGATATGATGAATCTTTAGAAAAATGTGTATGCTGGATTTCCCAAATTTTTGAACCAGTCATTAGTATTTCATGATATTACTGCAGAAAATGGAAGACAATTTGGGAAATCTTCATGGGACAGTTTCTGAAGTCCCTTCCTCTACCATAATTCTGACTACTGATTGATTGATATTTAAATAACATTGAATTAGTTCTTGCTATATACTAGACAATGTAGTAGCATTGGAGACACTGAGAAGAAAGATAAATTCTCTTTCCCCCAAAATTTACTAATCTAGTTAGGGAGAAATATGATAACAGAGTTATTCAAATCTAAATCATTTCTTAATTTTATTCATATTCCCTCCCCACACCCATCCTTATTATTAGGTGGAACTAGGTATGTGTACAGTGAGGGTCAGTCAAGCCTCTTCGGTGACCGTAAGTTGTTTACGCCAGCAAAGGAAACCCTTCTGATCATTCCCACTGATCTCCTAGAAGAGGTGCTTAATAACTATTTCTCATTTTAGTCATCTTTAAAGGGAGGGATTGTTGCAAGGGATATTCTACTACATAAAGAGATCTCACAAACAAGAAAAATATAAATACCTCATTAGGGAGAATAAGTAGAGAAAGGACACATGAACTAATAATCTACAAGGATAAAATAAATCTTAAAATGAACTGAAGTATCATATAATATAGTATGATAGGATAGGATATAATACGATTCACACACACACACAGATACACCAAGCACGAGGGTGGACAATGGAAATGATAAAAAATGACTACACAAAATTCTTTTCCTCAAAGCTCTGATAGATTTACAAGAAGACAGACATATAGACAAGCAATTACAAAACACTGTGGTAATGGTAAAATAGAAAGTTCCCAGAGTCCTACTGGAGAAGTTCTCTCTCTCTGGACCATGCTTACAAAGGCATCTTAGGAGAAGTGGTGTCTTAGCTGAGTCTTGAAGGACCTAGACCAACAAATGAGGGAAATGAGTCTAATAAGTATTCTTCTTTTTCTGTGGTGTGATCTAAAAATAGTATGGCCCAGTAAGACCCCAAATTTGTGAAACTTACTGATTGTCACTTACAAGTAGAAATAAAGACTGTCTTCCTATCCTTTGGCTTTATTCCTAAAGCTTCTCTTTGGGTATTTACTTTGTTTATATACCATTAGTCCCTTAATGCACAACTGTAAATATCTTAATTAGCCTGTTTTCGAACAAAGGGCTATAGTGAAGTGTGTTTAACAGATTGAAGCCCACTTGTTAGGTACAACACCATATCCTCTTGACCCACCTGATTTTAACCAAGGAATATTGAACAGTTACCTGCATTCTGCTGCATATCTCTGTGTGGCTTCTCCTAAGCTCTAGGGAGAGCCTATGTGTAGGGACCATCCCCAAATAGGGAGGCGTTAATGTCTCCAAGCACAGCCTTCAACCCATGGGGAACAGGACATCATAGAATGCTTCAGTCTCCCTATCCTGAAGTGGGACAATTGTGATATGAATTCTTCACGGCTCCTCAGAGGACCACCAGCAAGATTGCATCCCACAGGTTAACACACTCATCAAAGCACTGTTGATTGGTCTTCCTACCACTCTCTCTGTGGCATGCAGAATAGTCCCCCAAAGATGTCCACATCATAATCCCCAAATACATTACTATATTACCTTATATGGCAAAAGAGACCTTGTAAGTATGATTGAGTTTAAGGACCTTGAGATGGGGAGATTATCCTGGATATGGCACACTATCCTGTGATCCTCCTGGATCAAAGGAGGCTTCAAATGCACAGAACCTTTCTTGACTGTGGTCATAGAGAGATGTGACTGGGGAAGAATGGTCCTAGGGATGCAATGTTGCTGGCTTTGAACATGGAAGAAGGGTTCATGAGCCAAGGAATATAGGCAGTGTGTAAAGCTGGAAAAGGCAAGGAAACAGGTTCTCCCCTGTAGCTTCCAGAAATGAATGCAGCCTGCTGACATCTTGATTTTAGCCCTGTGAGACCTCTGTTGGACTACTAATCTACAAGGCTCTAAAATAAAAAGTTTGTGTTGCTTTAAGCTGCTAAGTTTGTGGTAGTTAGTCACAGAAACAATAGGAAATAAAAATGCCTGTTTCACTTTTCTATTTCTTCACTTCTGTTTCTTAGAATAATCTCTGAGATAAACTACCTGCAGCCAAGTCCTTGTCTCAGGGATCAAGAGAACACAAAGGACATGCCCTTTATTGAGGAAATAAGAAATGCCAATTGTTGGGGACACTGTCATATTTGGATAGTTTTAATGATGACTGTTCTCTGAAGTCCAGAATAGAGAGGAGGCGATGTTGCCATGGAACAGACTCTATACTTTTGGTGGAGATGATAAGCTTCCAGAGTAGCAGAAGCCAGAAGACACTGCAAAGATAGACATAATTATCATAGTGGGCAGCTAGGTCAGAGGAGTCAACAACAAAGCTTGGCCTGTCTTGATCCATCATGACAACTAATGGGTCATTATGTTAGGGTTGAGATAGGTGGGTAGTAAAATACATGAAAATGTGGCTCTGACTCTCATTTCACCTATCACTATTGAACTGACATTGCTCCCTCACTTTCTACCTATGAACTCGGGAATTTCCGTGTGACCAGCTGATGTCAGAGGAAAATTGACAATTTTCCATAACCATTTCCATAACCATCTATAGCCCTCACTTAATGGATGGGTTGGCTCAATATATTGGTGCAAGCCAAAAATGGATGGCTGCGAAATTACAGTCCCACTCAGAGTTGGCCCTAAAGGATAGTGAAATCCTCTCAGTGGGTAGAACTGCAAACATTCCAGGTCATCAAATTTGTATGAAGGAAGAAATGGCCTGGGAAATAATATAAACAGATCTCAGCGGTTTGATGGTTGATCAAGAGCCTGGAATATTAGGAGAATGGAGGCAAGGAGTTTGAGGGGTGAAATGTGTGACTGGATTTGTGAAGTAGCACAAATTGTGAAGATGTCTGTGCTCACATCATGCTCCCCAGAGACTAAACTTCATAGAGAATATACTTATGAATCCAATGGGCTGGACGTTAGCCAGGTTCCATCTTTGTTCACCCCAGTGTACAAGAGGACCGTGAACAGAGTACCCCTAGTGTAGTGGAGAAAGCTATTCATGGACCCAAAACATGAGCTCCCTCTCACCAACGCTACTGCTGAAGACTGACCTATCAGCAGCAGGGACCAAATTTTAGTGCAGATGTTCCCCCTTAACACCAGACTTATACAGCCATAATATCTTAATATCTCCTCTTAATATCTCCACATACATACTGAATAAACATCTCAAGAAGAAAGAAAGGGAGGAAGGGAGGAAGGGAGGGAGGGAAGTATAATAGATTGAATAGTATCCTCCAAAAAGATAAGTCTAAGTGTTAATGTCTGGTACCTGTTATTGTGACCTTATCTGGAAATAAGGTCTTGGCAGACATAATTAACCAATTAAATTAAGGATCTCAGGATGAGAAGATTCGAGATTTGGGGTGGACCTTATAAGAGAAAGGAGAGGAAGATTTGAGACACAGAGATGCTGAGGGAAGAAGCAATGGGAAGACAGAAGAGATTGGACTTATGCTTCCACCAACAAAGGAACACTTGGAGCCACCAGAAGCTGGAAGGAAGGAAGGATCCTTCCCTAGAGCCTTCAGAGGGAGCATGGCCCCATGGACACTTTGATTTCATACTTCTGACTTCCAGAGCTGTGAGAAAGTAAACTCTTGCTGTTTGAAACCACCAAGTTTGTGCTAATTGGTTGCAGCAGCCCTAGAAACCTAATACAGGGGAAACAAGACAAATAAGCAAGTGCTGCGAATACTTGAAAAGAGCTTACTCTTAATGTTTATTTAATTGTTTTGAGAGAGAGAGAGAGAGAGAGAGAGCGCACATGAGCAGGGATGGGGCAGAAAGAGAGGGAGAGAGAGAATCCTAAGCAGGCTCTGCACTGTCAGCACAGAGCCCGATGGGGGCTGGATCCCATGAACCGTAAGACCATGACATGAGCCGAAATCAAGAGTTGGACACACAACTGACTGAACCACCCAGGCACCCTGAAAAGAGCTTAATCTTTGCTCTAATTTATAAACTGAGAGCTAGTAAGTGATTGCAGTGATACCTTCTAGACTGAAACAGGAAGAGGGAATTCTGGTGTCCTCCCTTAGCTGTGCTACCTTGAGGTTCCCCTGCATTGTGTGTTGTGTGCACTCATTGGGTAAATCTTTTCTCCATTAACGGAAATAAGAAAGTTTCCTTTGTATTGTTCTGTGAAGTGTATGTGGGAAATTGTCCTGTAAGAATGCAGTGAAGACTATTTGATTCCAAATAGTTAACACAATTTTTATATGTATGGAATAAAGAAAATAGATTTTATTTTAGTCCTAATGCAGCAGAGATCAAAGAAAATGGAAAACACAGATGAGTGTAATCCCCACCTAGAATATATAGTGAAATGAACTTAATAAGCAAATTGGCATCTGGCCTCAATGTTAGGTTTCAGTTCTGCAGGTAGAATGATTATGTAAAAAAAAAAAAAAAAAACTAACATTTTTAGTTCTCAATTTTGTTAATTAAGCAGGAAAGTTGGAAGGAAAACTTTATTCTACTGGTTCTTAGGCAAAGATGTATGGTGAACAGGTTTAGGATGTGCATCTCAGAAATTCAAATATAGAGAAAAACCTACAGATGTTCTGGTACTTTTGAACATTGGTATTCAGGTGTAAGTAATACAGATTCACTCGCTTATATGTGATTTTATTAACTACCCATTTTTACTATCCGCAATCACTCCCTGGTGAGCTCATCTAAGTTTCATGGCTTTAAAATACCATTTTACTGCCAACAACTCCCAAATTTATATCTCCAGCTCAGACTTCTTCCCTGAACACCAGACTCATACATCCAACTTCCTCTTGACATCTCCACATACGTACTGAATAAACACCTCAAACTTAACATGTCCAAAACCCCTCATGTCCGCCCCACACCTGCTGCAGTGGCTCCCTTCTCTGCGTTCATTAGTGGCATCTCCATTCTTGTCACTGGGTTTCCTCTCACATCCCACACTCAGTCCTTCATCACTCAATCATCTCTCCTGTTGGAATACATCCCAGTTCTGAGCACTTCCACGACTGCCTCCCTAAGCCAGTTCCAGCATCCTGACCTGACTCTTGGAGTAGTTTTCCAACTGATATTTCTGCTCCCACCCTCCTACAATCTAATTCTCAAATAGCTGCAGGAAAGATCCTTTTATTTGTTTATTTTTTATTTATGTACTTTTGAGTGAGAGAGAGAGAGGGTGGGGGGGGCACAGAGAGAGGGGGACAGAAGCAGTCTCTCTGCTGACAGCAGAGAGCCCAATATGAGGCTTGAACTCATGAACCATGAGATCATGACCTGATGCCGAAGTCGAACACTCAACCACTGAGCCACCTGGTTGCCCCTTATTTATTTTTAAAAAATGTTTACTTACTTACTTAGAGAGAATGGGTCAGTGTGAGCAGGGGAGGGGCAGAGAGAGAAGGAGAGATAGCATCCCAAGCAGGCTCCACACTGTCAGAGCAGAGCTGGATGTGAGGCTCAATCACACAAACCATGAGATCCTGACCTGAGCTGCAGTCAAGAGTCTAATGCTTTAACTGACTGAGCCACCCAGGTACTCCAGGAAAGATACTTTTAAACATAAGTGAGAAGCACTGACAGTGTGGAGCTTGCTTGGGGTTCGTTCTCTCTCTCTCTCTCTCTCTCTCTCTCTCTCTCTCTCTCTCTCTCTCTCTCCCCCCCCCCCCCCTCTCTCTTTCTATCTCTCCTTCTCTTTGCTCCTTCCAGCTTGCACTAGTGCATGTATGCTCTATCACACACACACACACACACACACACTAAATACATAAACTTAGAAAATAAAATTCTTGAAAAAAACATAAGTGAGATCATGCCATTCTTTTGCTCAAAATCCTGCAGTTTCTTTCCTTCTCACCCAGGGTAAAAGATTCCTCTTACCCATTTTCCTGCAGCTACTGGATCCCACCCCCTCGTCCCCAGCTACACCAGCTTTTTCCCTCTCCCTGAGTACAGCAGGAAAGGCTCCTCTCAAGGCTTTGCTACTGCTGTTCCCTCGCCTGGAATGTCCTTCCCCCATATTCCCTCATAGCTAACTCTCTCCACCTCCTCCATGTTTTTGTTCAAATGTCACCTTCTCACTTAGGCATCCCTCATCCACCCCTGTTCATCTGCATCCACCAAGAAGCAGGCACCAGGAAGGGGGCAGATGTGCAAGGACTTAATTAGGGGAAACAGCTATGAGGGGAAATTAGCAGTGATCTTGGGAACACTAAGAGAATAATCAGACTGTGATACAAGTCTGATCCCGAGGGAAGGAGGGAGGAAATGAATTTGGGGTGGAAGTGTCTGAGATTATGCTGTCTTGTGGGGGTAGGGACTTTTGCAGCATATTCCAGAAAAACTGAGATGCTAGTTTTTACTAGGGAAGAGTTGGCTACCTCTGCAAGCCCCCAGATTCTGGAAGAATGGGTGTGGTAAGGTCAACATCCTCAGGGGCATCCATTGCATGGTTCAAAACCCACCACCTTCGTATAGCAGGCCTGCCTTAGCTGAGCTTTCAACCATGTCTGCATCTCTAACCTCTATCAATTAGGTCTTGGGCCTGCCCTAAACTGTGTTCGCCCTGCCACTATAGGAGATAAAGGCCTCTTTATAAGCTACCAAATTGGTCTCATTTTGTTACTATTCTTCTGTAGTACACGAATACAATTTAGCAGTAACTGACCAACTCTGATGTCTTTGTAGGTACAGTTCCCTCAATATTTTACAAATGCTTGTATATCACACTTGCCATTGCATTTGCAATCTCACCAGGGCATGGCACCAGGTTACACCAGTGAAACCCTCAGCAATGCAGGTGCTACCTTGTGTCAGGAACTATCAGTGTCCCACCCACCAACCAGCACAAACAGCATCCTCCCCACCTGCTGCTGGGCCATGGGTGAGCTAGACCCAATGCCCATCTTTGCCTGCCAGTTTTCCCTGGCCCACTGGTGGTACCACTTTTCTTAGTCCAGGTCTTCTAAGAGGCAGACACTGAGATGGGATTAAATGTGGCTGGATTTGATTAGGGGAATTCCTGTGAATTCCTACCTTAAAGTAGGGAAACTCAATTAGGGTCAAATCTAACCACAGAAACCCTTAAAAGCAAAGAACTTTTCTCGGGCTAAGGGCAGAAGAACTGTGAGGGAGGATAGGTCAGGGCAATTCAAAGCATGAGAAGGACTCCCTCTACTGTTGCAGAAATGCAGTGTTCTTGAGGAGCTGAGAGTAGATCTAGCTGATAGCCAGCAAGGAAATGAGGACTTCAGTCCTACAGCTGCAAGGAAGCAATTTTGCCAAAGACCAGAGTGAGCTGGGAAGGAAAGTCTCCTCCGGAACCTGTAGATAGAAGTCCAGGCCTGCCTACACCTTGATTTCAGCCCTGTGAGACCCAGAGCAAATGGATCCGCCAAGCCCATCTAGGCTTCTGACCTACAGAAACTGTGAGATAGTAAGTTTGTGTTGTTTTGAGTTACAAGGTTGGGGGTAACTTGCTATCGGGGCAAAAGAAAACCAATACACATTCCCTGTGTTTGGAGGGCTGTGAGGCCCATTCTGCAGGCCTCCACTCCATCCTACTGAGAGACACAGCCCAACCCTTCACTCCCTAGCTTTTGCCTCTGCCTTACTCTCTATGGCACGTATCTCTTTCTAATAGTCCATATCATTTCCTGATTGGTTTGCTGTATTACCTGCTTCCTCCCACAAGGACAAAGATTCTCATCTGTGTGCTCACTGGTGGGCCTCTGACAGTGCCTGGAGAATACTTAAATGTTCTTTAAAAGGGAATGAATAACTATTAATACCTATTAATACCCCTGCATTTGCATTTGGTGTAGATTATGGTAACATGCAATTGAATACATGGGATGTGGGTCAAGAAGTCCAGGAATAGAAAAATGTAAAGCTAGGGGCGCCTGGGTGGCTCAGTCTGTAAAGTGTCTGACTTCAGCTCAGGTCATGATCTCGCGGTTCCTGGGTTCAAGCCCCGCATCAGGCTCTCTGCTGTCAGCACAGAGCCCAGTTCAGATCCTCTGTCTCCCCCCGTCTCTCTCTATCCCTCCCCAGCGTGTGTGCATGCTCTCTCTTTCTCTCTCTCAAAAATAAACATTAAAAAAAAGGGGGGGTGGAATGTAAAGCTATAAAAATTGAATATCAGTGCCATTGATCTGCTGTCTTCCTGCCTAGGGTTTGTGTGGTCACTGATCATTTGAGTGGCACCATGTCCTATGTGTATGCTCAGATTGACTAGTAATTCGCCGCGAGGGGCACCTCCTGCATTGTCAAGGAGATGGCTAGCCCCTTCCTCTCTCCTCCTTCCTGGAGCTGCCCACTCAGTCCAAGAAAGCTGGTAAACCCTGACTTTGGTATTTTCTAGTTTACAAATCACATTGACACCTGTGATCCGGTTATTTTGGTGAGCTCATTCACCTGAGGCCCAGGTGATACAATCTCCAATTTAGAGATAAACTGAGGTTCAGAAAGACAGTCATTTGCTCAAAGTTATGCAAATAATTAGAAGCGGAGGCTGCACTCAAACCCATAATTTTCAACTTCAAATTTCATATTCCAAACATTGTGATATGTTGACTTTTGGCTTGATTGGTTTAAAAATGATGAATTTGAGAAAGAAGGCATGTAGAAACAGAGAAATTAATTTAAGAGAGCTAATCGTAGAAGAGTAAGAAGACTTTGAAAAGAAAAAAAACTGGGGCTAATAAATTGAGGAAGAGTATGAAAAAGCTTTATTTTTGAACATGCCTGAAAATAGACCATATGCATTAAATATGTAGACAATCACTGGTGACTTAGCTGTATATTTCATTAACCTGGGCGTGACCCTGGGAAAATCCTAATGAAAACCATGACTCTGCATGCTCTTTTTTCAACGCACTGAGTGACAAATGAAGACAGAATCATAAGCATTGCTGAAGTCAGAACATCTTAAATTATCATCTCTCCTCAAGCTCACCATGGCTTATGCATGACTAGATAAGAGCATCAGGTACGGATGAGAAGGCTTTTCTCATATCCCATGCTGACCACTACTCAGTTTTTCTTCTAAAATGGAGGCTGCCATGATTGTTCCTATAACATGGATGGTTAAAAAACATAGAGGGGGGACAATTATAAAATTAATTATTAGTCATTTTAGAAAATTAAAAAAAGAGAAAAATGTAAAGAGTAGGAAAAATATTGCTCAAGGTGCCACAATCCGGAGTCTCTGCCTATTAACATTTTAATATACCTCTGTTCAATTCACTTTGTGAATTTTTGAACATTATAAATAAAATGTTATAAAAAAAACTGAAGTACTTTAAATTCTCCCTCCCCAGATCCATTTTCATTTCTCCACAGAGGCAATCACTCTCAAAAATGTGACACACATCCTTCAAGTCAGTATTTTATATTTTTGTTATATACACATTTGCATTATATTATTTTTGTTTTAAAAATTTTGCATAAATGCTGCCATACTGTTCTAAAGCTTTCTTCAACTCAGTGATTTTTCATTCAACCTATATATTTAATCTATCTTTATTGTCAAAGGTGAATGTATTGCTCATGAATTTTAACCTCTAGATAATATTTCATTATATGACTAGACCACAATTTATTCCTTCTGAATAACTTCTAGTTCTTTTCAATTTTTCTCTTATATTTAAAGAACACTACAGTAGATATTCTTAAAATATGACTTCCTGGAGCACATTTGCAAGAATTTCTCTGGACAATATTTTTAGAGGAGAAATTGCTGGATCATAAGGTATGCACAATTTTAGCTTCACTTGATATTGACAAATTACTCTCCATGTAATGGGTATACCAATTCACCTGCAGTGTATGAGAGGTCTTTTGTTGATATTCCTGCCAATATTTGGTACCCGCGCGCGCGCACACACACACACACACACACACACACACGTATCCATCCATACATGAATATTCTGGTTATGAATTTTATGTTGTTATGTTTCAGATATCTTCTTTCAATCTGACACTTTTTATTTAAACTGGGTAATTATACAAGTTTTAAATTTGAGTACAGTCAAATTTATCAATCTTCTCCCCTAAGAATTGTGTTCTTTTATGTCTTACAAAAAGTCCCTTTCTTGACTCTCGTTGTGTTGTTCCGTAATCCCTGTTTGGCCTTCCAGATTCACCCTCCACCCTTCCCTACTCTGTGCTCTGTGCCAGCTGGGCTCACTTGGCCTCTAGCTTCCAGCTGAGTTTGGCCAATGGGAAGCATCTGCAGATCAAGTCCTGGTTTCCCTTAACTGATCTCTTTCCAGCCTAGGGATTGTAACAGGACTGTTTGCTGTTGTCAGTCCCAGAATACTTCATCATCCCATATTTGTTTCCCTTAACTGTCCCCATAACCTTGTAAATGGTCTAGTCATTAAACTCTCTTCAATTACCACTTTTGAGTGACCACTTGTTTCCTGCCCAGACCCTGATCAATATAGTCATCAATATATTCTTATATATATTCTTCTAATAATTTCAGTGTTTCTTTAGAGTTTGTTTATGTACAATATATGGTGTGAGGGCAGGACCTAATTTCATTTTTTCCATATATATGGAAAACCATGTGTCCAACACCATTTATTGAACAGTTCCAGTCTTTGCCCACTGACTTTCAATGCCTTCTCTATTGTACACCAAGGTAGCATGTACAAGGGTCTGCTTCTAAGTTATTTATTCAGTTCCACAAAGGCAAGACACTTAACCTCTCCACGTAGGTGGTACTAGAATGTACTTCATATTGTTGTGAGGATTAAGTGAGTTAATACTTATCTGTTACTTTGATCAGTACAGGACACAGAGTAAAAGCTAAAAAAATACACTATTATTGTTATTAATATGTATAGGTCTTTGCATGAATCCTGCAGTACTTTAATGACAAAAGCTTTATAATTAATGTCGATATCTAAGCCAAGTTTTTTGTGTTTTCTTTTAAATTAAAATTTTCTTAAATATTTTAAACATTTTTGCTTTAAAATTATAACATAAGCATTTCCCTATGTTAGTAAAAATAATTTTTAATTGTTGAATAATATTCCATCGTATGTACATATCTTAATTTACCTCTCTATTTTCCTGATCTGGGACCTCTCCCAGCTTTTCACTATTGTCAGTAATGTTAAAACAAACATTTTATGTAAATTTTTATCTGTATTTTATATTGTTACTTTAGGATAGAGGTCTTAAAGTAGAATTACTGAGTCGATATGGGTGGAACTCAGGGAGCTAAGGTTATTGGCCAGATATTCTTTACACTTTTGAAAGAATAGACTGTTCAAAAATATCCCTAAGGTTAGTAGCTTCTGGATTTAGTGTATAGTATGACCAAAAGATCCCCTAATTATATGTGCACTGCTGTACCTCTTTTACTGTAAAAGTTAGAGGCAATGATACATGGAATCATATGCCAGTATTCAGATGCTCCATAAGTCTTATGATGGTGCAGGCTGAGATCTGCATAGAGAAAGGAGAATGTATAGTTGTAATATGATACAATTCCAATAAGGAAAATTTGCTAACCTTTTCAGAACAGAAGGGATCTTTTCAGGGTAATCAACTTGCCACCAAGTAGCTGATTAATTTCCTCAAAAATAGTAATGTATTGGAGGCTTAAAGTCAGTCGTTGTGGCTCATGAGTTGGACATTCAGCAGCAGTAGTAGATGTATCAGCCTTGGTGAGAGAACCATGGTGGTGGGACCATGTATAGCCTCCATTCTGCCATAGCAGAACCCATTGCATGAACCCGTTGCATGACACTAAAGTAGCCAAGGACAGAGACTGACTATCATTTACTGGACTAATTATTCAGTTCACCCCTATGCTAGTGTCTCTTCTGTAGTGGATGCTCTCCAGTGGATGTTAACATGTTAACCAAGACTCTTACACTTTTGGCCAACTTCCAGTGGTCTGTCAACATGTCTCTTCCCCGACATCTTTGTGCCCGATCTTCCAGTCTTACTCCTCTGGGCCCTAACCAACCATTTAAGACATTCACTACCACCCATAACTTCAAGCAATTCCTTACCTCAGGTACTTTTATCTCAACACAAAGTGGATGACCAAATGGTCATTAGGAAGACTTCTCCTTACCATTATCTTTCAGAAGCACCCTTAAATGGGACTGTATTGCAGTGGCAATCCATTTTCAGTTCACCAACATACCAAGCCATGAATCAAGTTCATTTCTTCTCCATCAGTCAATCATAGGTAATCCCCCATGAGGCCATACACATGAGCTAAGGGAGAGAGGCTGGTGCAAAAATGATGAGTCCGGAAACTCTTTGGGCCTAAACTCAGATGTATCATCTTTATCGCACAATGGATTGCAACCGAGCCCCTCCAACCTTAAATCTTGGTGGGTCTGCTGCACCCTTTAATGATGGCTATCCTGGGCTGTATAGTTATAGAATGTCTCATGGTACAGACAATCAGTCTCTACCAGGGTCCAGAAAAATATTAAAAGCAATGTTTCAAATGGTATACAGTTCTCTGCTGCAGATGACATGATCTTGACTTAGAACCCAGGAGTCTGTGCTGTGATATACCTATTGTGACTTGCCAAAGACTCCTTGTAGCATTTTTATCTTCCAACAGATTCTTCTAGCATGATAGGATCTGCCATGTCTATAGGGCCTGATTGGCAAGTAAAGGTGTGATTTCAGGTGAATCCCAAAGCTCAGCCTAATCCCATAGGAAGGTCTGGAGTAAATAATGGCAGTACAACAGTCTGTTTATGTTAAGGAAGAAACTTTTCTTTCACATTTCTGTATCAGTCATTGGGCTGCTCCAGGTTAGGCGAGAAGAGGTAAATTCTTGAGCACTTCGACCTCTCAGTTGTCTGAGTGAAGCAGCTTGAATAAGCCTAATAATAGTTCTTGAAGAAAGGTGCAGAAACAATTAAATATGAGTGAGCATACTGAAATAGAGGGAAGGTCAAGAGGCTCTGGAGGGGAATCTGAGCAGAGTACCAGCATCATCCATTACAGCAGGCCCAGCCATGGAATTACCGAAGGCATGAGTAGATGGGGCTCAGAATTCCAGTAGATGTCAGATGTCACAGCAAATCCTCAAACCAGAACCAATCCTTGATACCAATAAAAACATGTATTAACCCCCAAAATCCTATCTAGCAAGTTCTGTATTTTTGTATAGGATGTACATGGATACATGTAATATTTGTCAGTGCCTCAGTTCTTATACTTTTCTTCTTTTGACTTCTTGTTCATAAGGAAATTTTCTATGTTTTAAATTCATTCCCTTTATGCTTTGGAGTTACTTTTCTTTATTCTAATTTATTCAAATTCACATTTGTTATTATTGTTGTTGTTGAAAATTAAAACCTTTAGACCTCATGATGTTGCATTTCCCAGATTTAAACCGAGTATGTTGGCATGAAGTTGAAATTACTGATGGTATTTTCACCAAAATAACTTGATTATGGATGATGTAAAGAATTCTCAGTAACTACCATATATGGCCCTGGTTTTAGAATGCTGATGGGTATTTAGGTGATATAATAGGAAACTATTTGTGACAATGGCAACCCTGAAATAAAAGGAACATGTGAGCAAATGTCATTATAGAGGGATGAAGTTTACTTTTGTGAAAATAGGACAAAACAACTTGTTAAGTATGATAGACCCAAATGGATAAAAATGAATGCAGTTTTGGTGATAGCTATTTTACAAGGAAAGAATTCTCTATTTTCATATAACCTTGAAGAAGATTATATAGTGTTTAGGGTCATATACTCAGAACAGGTGTGATAAATATTATGACATTTTGAAAGTATAGTTTAGTCATGGGGAAAATCTCAAGTGAAAAATGAAGCGATTTGTTCTTAGACCCAAGAGATCATGAAACCTAATTATTCCACTGCTTCCTCAGGCATAATCTCCATGTCTGTTGTTGTAAGAAGCTAATTCTCTGAGGATGCTATTAGTAACTCACTTCTGCACTGTTTGTCCCACACTGGAAATATGCAGGTGTTACAAATGTCACTGTGTTTCCAAAGCATAAACCTCCATTAATCTTTTATATTTATGGTTTATCAGGAAATAATGTTACTACATGGTAATAGAATATTATTAGGATAAGGCAGATACGATACTGAGGATTTTTTAGTAACAGTGCACACTTTCACGCCTCTGTGCCTTAGTGTGTGCTGTTCCCTTGGCCCAGGTTCTTCTCTGCTATTCAATTTCTGCTTGTATTCAAGGCCCAGATCAAATATTAGCCATGTGAAGCCTTTTCTATCTTCCTCAGTAAAAGGCACGATCTCCCTCCCCTTTGCATATGCAAATATTTTGATACTGACCAGGTTCTGACTATGTGCCTCTCTCTAGCTCTCTGCCTGCTTCTCATCTGTCTACTCTATTACATTTCAAACTCTTAAAAAACGGATCCTTCTCATCTTTGCTTCCTCAATACCCAGAACAATGCTTGACACACAGTAGCTACTCAATGAATGCCTACACCATGTGTTGTTATTTTTCTCAAAGGTTCCTTCCCTCCACCGATGCCTTTGTCAATACCTGTCAATATGGATACCTCTTTGCAAATGTTTGTAGGCCTGAATAGAATCCATTTACATGTAAGACAAATATTCACTGATTATTTTAATTTTCTTAACACTCTCCAAATGGCACTAATAATAGTAGGTCGATGCTTAGTTCTGTTGCTACAGGCAGTCCATAATGGCACTTAGGAATGAATAATTGGCTTCAACTTTCTTCACTAAAAGCCTATAAACTGAAACCACTATATGTGTATACTGGAATTGGACAATTAGGTAAATGGATGGTAGAAGGTGGGAGCCGGGTTTCTCACTGTTGGAGGGGGACATTACAGACAAGCAAGGGGAGAGGCTAGAATGACCCATGTAGTAATAGATTAGAGTTGGACACAGCAGTGTAAACTCATGTTTAGCTTAATATAAATAGAGATGGATATATTTACATAGAGACATGCATACAAATGTAGGGATTTGTATGAACATAGGTATTTCCTTGTTTTGTCAACCTAGAAGTAACAACACCCCAGGAGCAACATGTGCACACCTAGTGCCCACATCTTGATTTCTTTTTTTTTAAATTTTTAATGTTTTTATTTATTTTTGAGACAGAGACAGAGCATGAGCAGGGGAGGGGCAGAGAGAGGGGGAGACACAGAATCTGAAGCAGGCTCCAGGCTCCGAGCTGTCAGCACAGAGCCCAATGCAGGGCTTGAACTCATGGAGTGTGAGGTCACGACCTGAGCTGAAGTCAGACGCTCAATTGACTGAGCCACCCAGGCTCTCCTTGATTTCTAATACCACTATCCAAAAAAGGAACCAAGCATCCTTGGACAAATGGCTAACTATAGAACTGGATCAAGAAATACAAGATGAGCCCAGAGCATCTTACAGCACCAGAAAGGAAGAAAGTGCTCAAAAAACCAACAATGATGGGATATATCAAAGAGGCACAAAACTCAACTAAAACAGTTCCCAGTAGCAAAGTGGTAATAATTTGAGCAATGAAAATAAATAAATTAGCATTGGATGATAGCCTAAAGTATAAATATCTGTAAGTCCATACCAATATAAATAAATGATGGATAAACAAATAAATACATACATACAAACATAAACAAACAAATAGGGAGAAGAGACAGACTTTCTCTGTAGAAGAATTCCAATAATTTATGTAACTACTCCATCCTCAAGAAGGTGGAACATCATTCCTTGATAAGTGTGAGCTGCTTAGTGACTGCCTTCCAAAAAGCACAGTATGGACAGGTGAGAAAATAGTAGAGAAACCTGACAAATTGTACCTCAGGCAGGCAGTCAAGAGCAGCATCCACAGTGATAAGTCATGTGGTTATTATGTAATGACAAGAATGGCATTTTAACTGTGTGGGCCTTCTTTTACCTCCTTTGGGATCTTCTTGCCTAAAACCCATAACCCCAGCCGAATCATGAAAAAAAATGCAGAAAAACCCCCCAAAGAGTACATTATACAAAATGCCTCAAGATCATCAAAAATAAGGCCCCAAGTCTGGTGTGCCTGAGTGACTCAGTCAGTTCACCATCAGATTCTTGATTTTGGCTCAGGTCTTGATCTCATCGTTGTGAGATCGAGCCTTGTGTCCGCCTCCACACTGAGCGTGGATCCTGCTTCAGATTCTCTCTCTCTACCCCTCCCCCCTCTCAAAATAAATAAATAAACTTTTTTTTTTCAATAAGGGAAGTCTGAGAAACTGTCACAGCCTGAAGGAATGTAAGAGGATATGACAGCTAAAAGTAATATGGCGTCCTTAGTGGAATCCTGGAACAGAAAAGGGACATTACGTGAAAGCTAAGGAAATTTGAATGAACTTTTGACTTCAGTTAATTTTTTAAAAAATCTTTAAGTACCTGATATAAAAATACCAACACAAATGTAGGGTATGGACTGGCATATGGTGGACATTTAATGTGTGTTAGATAAAGGAGTGTGGGAATGATTAGCCCTCCCTTACATTTATGTTCCTCACCCAAACACGTGTAGGGACCATAATAATATAAACATATATATTTATATCCATATATGTCTGTATATAGAATAAATACTAATAAGTAAAAGTAGATAAGCAATTATATACATTCTGGCTTTATTGGTTTGACCTTGTTTTCAGATCCTGAGCCATTTATTTTTATTCTCCATCTCTCATTTCAAAAGAATATAAAAATGTCTACAAAGTGGTGACACAACTGTAGGCCTGTTGGCTTCTGCATTTCAACGTTTTTTTATTTATTTTTGGGACAGAGAGAGACAGAGCATGAACGGGGGAGGGGCAGAGAGAGAGGGAGACACAGAATGGGAAACAGGCTCCAGGCTCCGAGCCATCAGCCCAGAGCCTGACGCGGGGCTCAAACTCACGGACCGCGAGATCGTGACCTGGCTGAAGTCGGACGCTTAACCGACTGCGCCACCCAGGCGCCCCGGCTTCTGCATTTCTATAAAGCTCGGAGGTAAAGATGTAGAGAAAACATTAAACCACTTTATTTAGACAACGACTGCCAAGTGTAGTTGCTGATTGCTTCTCTTAACATCCCAGTGACAAACGGCCAAACATTCATTCACATCTTTCCCAGGGATGCTGGACCCACCACTTGTCACAATCCCTGGCCACATGCAGCTCATTCTCTGTGTGCTGAGGGACACAGATGGGTGAACAAGCAAGTCGGTGCACTGTAACAAACTGCACCTGAAATCGGGGAAGGCTTAACCAAAGAGATCTGATGCAGCTGGACTTGAAGGATAAGTAGGTGTTCAATCAGGAAGCATGACCATACTAAATGCTGAGGGAAGAGGGATGCTTAGAAAAACTATTCATTCTGTGCTTCTATATGAGGATGGGGCAAGAGAAGCTTAGGAACAGAATGACCCTGCTAAGGAAAAATTGAGGCAAAATGGCAAAGCTGCTGAGGGTTGTTGGTTTTTGTGCTTCCTGCTATTAGGTGAGGTGAAGAGAGTTTAGGATCTGGTTTACGACTACCTGAGCTTATAGCCCAGCCCTACTATTTATGATTAAGTGAGCTAGTGGAGCTCTCTACGCTCCAATCCTTCCTCCGTCAGATGGGATAATAATAGTGCCTACTTCACCTGGTGAGAGAATCGCGAGATACCATATATTTGGTCAAACACATTGAGTAGCATCGGACACATGAGCATTCAAGACAAGCTGTTTTCATATTACTGCTGTTTTTGACGATAATGCACGGCAGTCCTACTGAGGCTGCATGGTCTCTCTTGGGTGGATATGTCTGCATTTTGGGACCTGCCATCAGAGGATCAGTGGGACCAACCTATGGCTACAAAGAGCCTACTTTTTAGGCTTTACCCAAGCATTGGAAATGAATAATCTTTGTCATAAAATTCTATCCTTACTGAGTTAGATGCTATCTCTGTCATAAAATAAATTCCTACATGTTTTAGATCTAGATGACACACACATTATATCATAAAGGGTTACATATGAATTTCTAAAATAGATGGATGGTAAATGCTAAGTGTCTACAGCCCTGAAGGAGTACATTATTGTGAATAACTGAATCTTCCAGAGAGCTAAGGGAGTAGTACCTCAAGATTCAAACCTTCTAAAACTATCAGTTTTGAAGGGATATTATTCTATATGAAATACTCCTATTTTGTCAAGCTTACTTTTTAATTTATCCTTTGAGTTACAACTCTAAGTTCCCTGTAACATTTCAAACTCTAAGGGAAAACTCACTTTGGCCCTATTGCAGACTAACAAAGAAAATTTCATAATTATAAATTCATAGAAATAAGGGATGAAATAGAAACACATTTGAAAAGATACACAATTAAGCTACAAATAAATAAATAAATAAATAAATAAATAAATAAAAGAGGAAAGGTCCTGTGCTGAAACAAAAGGGGAAATTAAGAGTAGAGCTCTGAACTCACTAGCCAGAGCAGCAGCATCCTGAGGAATGTGGAATCAGAGATAGAAGGAGGGTCTAGAAGCTGGGGTTTGTTCTATTTATTTATATATATATATATATATATATATATATATATATATATATATGAAATTTATTGTCAAATTGGTTTCCATACAACACCCAGTGCTCATCCCAACAGGTGTCCTCCTCAATACCCATCACCCACCCTCCCCTCCCTCCCACCCCCCATCAACCCTCAGATTGTTCTCAGTTTTTAAGAGTCTCTTATGTTTTGGCTCCCTACCTCTCTAACCTTTTTTTTTTCCCTTACCCTCCACCATGATCTTCTGTTAAGTTTCTCAGGGTCCACGTAAGAGTGAAAACATATGATATCTGTCTTTCTCTGTATGACTTATTTCACTTAGCATAACACTCTCCAGTCCCATCCACATTGCTACAAAAGGCCATATTTTACCCACTGATTCCCGCATCAATTAGATTTCCGGGACTGTTTTCGTTTATTGTTTATTATTTCTTTGGAGAGAAATTGATACTAAAACAATTCTCTAATAAATTGCTGCACTCTTTATTTTATTTTTTAATGTTTACTTATTTATTTTGAGACAGAGAGAGAGCAAATGGGGGAAGGGCAGAGAGAGAAAGAGGGAGAGGAAGACAGAATCCCAAGCAGTCTTCGTGCTGTCAGCATGCAGGGTTGAATCTCATGGACCATGATATCATGACCTGAGCCAAAATCAACAGTCAGATGCTTAACCAACTGAGCCACCCAGGTGTCCCTAAATTGCTGTACTTATTTTGTCAGTTCCCAGAACTTAAAGTTTGGGGTCAAAGAATATATACATTTTAGATTTTAATAATTACCAAATTGGTTGCAATAACAGCTGTAATATTTTATAGTCCCACCAACTGTGTTTGAGAATGTCAGTTCCATGTATCCTGGCCAGCCCAGAAGTTATTAATTTTTTCCATCTTTGGCATTCTAAACTACTGGGGTTTAATTTTGCATTTCCCTAACAGCTTTCCTATGTTCACTGGACATTTGTGTTTTCTTTGAGAATTACCTATTGTTTTTAATAGATATAGATAGATATAGATAACATCTTCTTTGTCCATTCATCAGTCGGTGAACACTTGGTCTGTTTCCATGATTTAGCTATTGTAGATAATGCTTCTATAAATGTCAGGATGCATGTATCCCTTCAAATCAGTATTTTTGTATCTTTGGGTAAATACCCAGTAGTGTGATTGATGGATCGTAGGATAGTTCTATTTTTAACTTTTTGAGGAAGCTCCATATTGTTTTCCTGAGTGGCTGCACCAGTTTGCATTCCCATCAACACTGCAAGAGGGTTCCCCTTTCTCCACATCCTTGCTAACACCTGTTGTTTCTTGTGTTGTTGATAGTAGCCATATTGAGGTGATATCCATTATAGTTTTGATTTGCATTTCCCTTGTTAAAACTGGTGTTGAGGACCTTTTCATATATCTGTTGGCCATCTGTATATCTTCTTTGGAAAAATGTCTATTCATGTCTTTTGCCTACTTTTAATAGATTATTAGATTTTGGGGGTATTATCTATTTTATCTATTATCTACTTGGGATATAATCTATTTTAATAGATTATTCATTTTGGGGGTATTAAGTTTTATAAGTTCTTTATATGTTTTGGATACTAATAGTTTGTCTTTTAAGAAATTTATAAATTTACATCCTGATTCTCATGTGTTTTCCAAGATAGATTCTTGAGTTCTGCATCAGTGAAACTTTGCTATGTTTATAGGCTGAGACACAATCTAAGCATTTTTAATTGCCTTCACTTTACAAATAAGTTATTTATGAATTGAGTTCTTAACAAATAAGTTATTTATGAATTGAATTTTTAAGGAAAATCATTTAAGCAAATGATTTACATTTTCATTTCAGACACACTTTAAGATGAATATTTAATAGCTCTACTTCTCTCATTTTCACTTGAAGACCTTCTTTATGAGGCAGTTTATGATCTAGGAATAACGATGAAATGCAGATGGCACCCTCCCTATTTAAAAGATGTCCATCACTGAATCCTTAGTAAATTGAGTAATATTTTGTAATCAAATCAGTACTCCATATTATTCTGATTTCTGAATTCTAATCCGATATCACAATTTTTCTTTAAAAAAATTTTTTTTAACATTTATTTCCTTTTGAGAGATAGAATGTGAACAAGGGAGGGGCAGAGAGAGGGAGACACAGTATCTGAAGCAGGCTCAGACTCTGAGCTGTCAGCACAGAGCCTGATGCGGGGCTTGAACCCACAAACAGTGAGATCATGACCTGAGCCAAAGTTGGACACTTAACCGGCTGAGCCACCAAGGCACCTCATGATATCACAATTTCCTTTATTTGGCATTGCACTTTGTATTTTACTTTACAAATGTCAAAACAAGATATGCATGTGGTTGAAATGTCCAACAGATTGAAGAGTCTGCTGCTACATCTTTCCAACCCACTAGTTTGCTCTTTAGAAGCAACCCTATAAAAATGTTTGTTTCTAGTTCCTTTATGATGCCTCAACAATCTCTTGTTCACTAATGCTCATTGCTCATTAGTCTTTGTGTTTTTACAACATTTTAGACAGTACCTACTGACTTCCTACTGATAAATGAAGGTTTACCTCATACATATCTCCCAACTTCACCTTCCCTTTTTCTTTACTTCCCCATCATTTTTCACTATTTACACTTCTTCTAATTGATACCTTTGCAATTTTAAACGGCTTGTTAAATCTCCACTTCCTAGCCCAACAACCACAGCCAGTACCTCTTCACCTCCACTATAAAGGATCAAGATATTGATCCACCACTTTTCTACTATCCATCTCTTCTAACCCATCTCCTTATTTCATACCTTTTATATTATCAAGATGGATAACCTTTACATTCTTTCTTGTAATGCAATTAAGTTCCTGATTTGTCTGTGGGTTAATTTTTTTAACTGGAAGTTCAATGAACAATTTAAAGTTTACGGTATCATGAATATGTAAATTTTGTTTCCTGCAGAGCCAAGTTGTGTAATTGGATTACATTTCATCTACAAATTCAATGTCATGAGCACTGTACCATTCAAAGGAAACACTCCTATAATCAGGTTCAAATGGATTCTCCTTTCTCTGTTCTGCCACATGTCTGCTATATTCCTACGGTTATGAAAACTCTCATTCTATCTAATCCATTATATCTCCTTCTTTCCCTAAGTCTGGATTGGGAAACCTTGGTCCCTTGCTCGTACCTGGACTGGTTACTCCTTAAGTCTCAGTAAAACCCAGTTTGGGGGATTATACACCATTGATCTTCTGGTTTGGTACCTCTATCCCCTAAAGCCTATCTTGTCTTTTTTCTTGGTTTAGTTGCAACACGTCTTTAAATAACTGTTTAAAAATGGTGAGCATCAAAGAAACAGACAGACCAATGGAATAAAGGAGAGAGCCCCAAACAAACTTTCACATACATGGCTAAATGATTTTTAACAAGGATGTCAAGATCATTCAATGGAGTAAGGACAGTCATTTTAACCACTAGTGCTAGGAAAACTGGATATCACATATTGAAAATGAAGTTGGACCCTTACCTTATATCACATGCAAACATTAATGGACCAAAATGGATCAAACACCTAAACATAAGAGTTAAAACTATTAAATTTTTAGGAATAAACATACAAGGAAAGCTTCATCATGTTGGACTAGGAAAGACACCAGAAACACAGGCAATAAAAAGAAGTAGATAAACTTTATCAAAGTCAAAAGATTTAGAACATTATAGGGCCCTACCAAGAGATCAAAAGGCAATCCAGAATGGAAGAAAAGATTTACAAATCATCTGATAAGGTGTTAATATCCAGAATATATAAAGAACTCCTAAACTCAACAACAAAAACAGCCCAATTAAAAAATAGGCAAAGAAAAGAAAAACAGAGACAAAACCAGAGATTTACAATAAAACCTTAAATTTCAAGATGGGAAAAAAATAGGCAAAGAACTTGAATACACACTTCTTTCAAGGAAGATACACAAATGGTCAATAAGCATGTGAAGAGATGCTCAACATCACTGAGCATTAGGGAAATGAAAATGAAAACCACAATGTGATAATACATCATACCCGCGGATGGCTATTGTAACAAACAAAGCAAACAAAAAATAACATGTATTGGTAAGGACGTGGAGAAATTGGAACCCTTGTGTGTTGCTGGTGGGAATGTAAAATAGTGCAGCTGCTGTGGAGAACAGTATAGCAGTTCCTTAAAAAGAAAAATAAACATATAATTACCAAAAATTCCATTTCTGGGTATTATCTAAAAGAATTTAAATCAGGGACTCAAACAGACACTTGTACACCAATGTTCATAGCAGCATTATTCACAATAGCCAAAAGGTAGAAATAATCCAAACATCCATTGACAGATGAATGGATAAACAAAATGTTATATACACATACGGTGGAACATTAGTCAGCCTTCGAAAGAAATGAAATTTTGATACATACTACAACATGGATGGAACTTGAAAACAAGTGAATTAAACCAGACACAAAAGGTCAAATATTGTATGATTCATCTTGGATGATATCCCTACAATAGTCAAATTCATAGAGGTAGAAAGCAGAATAGTAGTTACCAGGGTCTGAGGGAAGGGAGTCAGGAGTCTTTATTGCTAAATGTATATAGAGTTTCAGTTTGGGATGATGAAAAAGTTCTGGAGATGGAAAATAGTGATGATTGCACAACAAATGAATGTATTTTAACACCACTCAACTGTACACTTAAAAATGGTTAAAATCATAAATTGTACATTAGGTATATTTAACCATGGAAAAAAATAATATGGAAACAAGTAAGCTACTTAGAATAGTTTTTAAATGAAAAAAAAATATTTTGACTTCTTCAAAACCTAAAAATCTCTTTAATTTTCCGTCAGATTTTATTGACAGTTTAGCCAAGTATACAATTCTAGGTTGGAAATAGATTTTACTCAGAAATCCGAAAACTTTTTGCCATAAGAAGTCTAATGACAACCTGACTCTTGTTTCATTTTTCTCAGTTCTTAGAAATTTAACATGTGCTCTTAAAATAAGACATACCTATTGAATGAGACCTACCTATTACAGACCTAAGAAATTCAAGGTCGACTTTTCCTTTATGTTTTTAAATTACAGGTTAAAACGGGTCACCTGGTGGCTCAGTCAGTTGAGCATCGGGCTTTGGTCAGGTCACGATCTCATGGTTCGTGAGTTGAAGCCCCATGTCAGGCTTTGTGCTGACAGCTCAGAGCCTGCTTTGGATTCTCTGGCTCGCTCTCTCTCTGCCCCACCCCTGCTCATATTCTCTCTCTCTCTCAAAAATAAGTATACATTAAAAAAATATATAGATAAAGCTTCAAGCTTAAGTTATAGGCATATGATCTGTTAAGATATCCAAAGATTGAGGGAGCCTGGGTGACTCAGTTGGTTGAGCGTCCAACTCTTGGTTTGAGTTCAGGTCACAATCTCACAGTGGATTCAAGCCCCGCACTGGGCTCCATGCTGACAGTGCACTGGGACTCTCACTCCTTCTCTCTGCACCTCCCCTGCTTGCTTACTCTCTCAAAAACAAATAAACATAAAAAAAAAAAAATCCAAAGATTGGTTATGGTATTTAAAAATAACTCATTCTCACAAACTTCAGAGTCTGTAACTAAGTGACCATGGACATCAAATTATTAAGAAAAATGTTCTATACTTATTCCAATAAGGAGTTTGAATCCTATATGGGTATTTATTTCTTTTTATGCCATGTTATAACTTAGAAATAGTGAAGCCCAGGGGCACCTGGGTGGCTCAGTTGGTTAAGCGTCTTGACTCTTGATTTTGGTTCAGGTCATAATCTCAACAGTTTGTGAGGTCAAGCCCCATCTCGGGCTCCCCACCGATAGTACGGAACCTGCGTGGAATTCTCTCTCTCCCTCTCTCTCTCTGCCCCTACCCTGCTTGTGCACACACATGCTCTCTCTCTTTCTCTCTCTAAATAAATAAACTTAAAAAAAAAACTTTTAAAAAAAGAAATAATGAAGTCCTACTGCCTAAACATGCACTATAGATCTAGATCTAGATAGATAGATATTAGGAGATAGATAGATATATATATATCTATCTATCTATCTCCTAATATCCTAATATATATATATATATATATATATATATATATATATATATATATATATATATTATCCTAATATCCTAATATATATATCCTAATATAGATCTAGATCTAGATAGATAGATATTAGGATATATATATATATATATATCCTAATATCTATCTATTCTTTCTTTCTATATCTATCTACATCTTCATCTAAAAAATAGCATGAAACTAATGATTGACTGTAAAGACAAAAGCACTGTTGGGGTTGATTTTATCAAGAGAGACTGCACAATATCTTTTGATACTAGACATTTAATTAAAAGCCCTATCTATTTCAATTTTTCATTTTTTTCTTACCTTAAATGGGAAGACTGTCAAGCCTGAGGGCTTAAATACAAACCAAAAATAATTAAAGTGTATAATTAAAGCTAGACTTTTAAGTAAGCTTTTTTCATATCCTTATGCTCTGAGTTCATTTTCAGTAAAAGGAAGGCTAGTGATATTAACTTAGCTGGGCTATCCTCTAAATATCCTATATGCATAATAGACATTATGATCCAGACATTTATAAGCTTATTTCTTTATATAACACGCTTTTGTATTACTTATTGTTACCAAAGAAACATAATCTTCTTTTCTGCAACCAGAAAGTCAATGATGAATACCCCTAAATGATACCAAGGAACATAAACCATTTTACTGATTATTACTTGTTCCTTAATTCTGTTTACAGTTTGTGGGTATTTTCAAATTGTTGATTTCTGAATTTTAATTGAATTATCTTTGCTTCATAAAACCATACAACGTTTGGGGCCCGATTACCATTGCATCTAACACCCCAGCAGCATGGCCAGCTAAGATGCTGCTGTCCACTGTTCCCGTGCCTGAATGCAGAAACAGCAGTGTCTCCATATGGGGGCTTCCTCACTACCATTCCCTGTTCATCCTTTGGGCTCCAAGCAAAATGCATGGTTTTTTTTGGCAACATTCTGTTGGATTTAGTTTCATTTGATGTAATGCTATTACTTTTTTTCTAGTGGTCGATGTTGTCTTACACATTTAGCAAACAGTCAAATTACATTATTTTGTTTTATGGGATTTCCGCCTGCTTTTGCAATCTGTCAGCACTGAGAACAGGGAAAGAAAAAAGGACAAATGACAGTTAAATGTGCTCATCTTATAGGGATCACTGCATTTGGTACCGTTATTTATATATGTATTTTTTCTACCATTAGCCCTCCTCTGAAATGGGAATTCACTCCATTACTTAGTTGTTTAACTCCCATCCCACCATAAACGTAGACCCACATCTTATTTTTGTGTGTGTCTGGCCTTATAAACCATATGGTATATTTCACCAAATCTAAAGAATACTATAATTTAAGAAATAGGACACATATGTCACTTTTAATATTTTACATTCATGTGGTACCTCATATCTTATGAATTATATTTTATATATTTAATCACATTTGATCTTCAAAGAAATTCCACAAGAAGAAAATTATTAGTCTTATTTTACAGATGAGAAAACAGAAGCTCAGAGAGTAAAGGGATTTGCCTAAGGTCACACAGCTATTGATTTTCAAAGCCAGGAAGTTAGCCTAGCTTCCTGACACCAAGTCCATGCTCTCGCAAATATCTAGCAACTTCTCTTCTTTCCCTCGGTTACTTCTCACATATCACGATGGGGACAAGTTAAAAGGAGAACTTGCCTGTCAGGTCAAGTGTTGCAGCATGTCATATATCAGATTAGGTGAGAAAAACCGCTCGTAGCCTGACAGTCCACATCTTCCTCAGTCTTGTGCCAACTTCCCTTGTCAACCTTACTACTCTCTATTCTCTTGGATGTACTTTTGGTCTAGTGAGACTGAGCAACTTCTTTTCTAAGAAACGTTAAAAATTTAAATTGTTAAAAAATTTTGTTATCCGTTAACTCTGACCAAGTCCCCACTATAAGCTACTCGGAGACACAAAGGGAAAAGAACTCACAGTTATTGAGAGCATTCTGGGGTTGTTATCTGTCCATATGTTATCTTAATTAACCTTTAATACAACATTTTAAGATAGGTGTATTCTCTTCCTTTTTGCAAACAAGAAACCTGAAACTTAGAGATACTCAGTAACTTCCCCATCCTCATGACATGTTTTGAACTTCATAGATTATTGTAATTTCAGAGCTAGTGATTTTTAATTTTTTCTTTACCAAAGTTCTCTTGTTTATCACCTAATTAGGGAAGCAGATGTCCAGTGAAACTCTCCTTGAAAAGTATTATGAGATACCACTTAATACATATGTTACATTAGAAATCCAGTGTAATATCTGATAGGTTAGAGTATATCTGTTCTAAATGCTACCATTTTCTAGGAAAAATGAGTTGCAGATAATGTGGTATAGCTTAGGAGAGAACAAAAGCTCTTCAACGAGGCTTCAGGGAGTAAGTGGGATTTTTCCAGACTTCTGATTGATGGAGAAGGAAGGAGAGGGTATTTCAAGATAAGAACATGGTGTGGTTGGAAGAGTGAACTGGGAAAGGCTGAATCTCTGAGGGAAAGTGACTAATGGAATGTGTGCGGGGAATGAGTCAAATTATGGAAAGGTTTGAACGTCAGACTAAAGGGTTGGACATTTATTTTACAGGCAGCAGGGAATGATTTTGGAACCCAGGTTGATAGTAGTGTTTGAGGAAGGTGAGAGTGGGAAAGTGTTCATACGGGAGGGAACACTGGAAATGGGACAGAGTATGAGGCAATGTGTCTGTGCACACGTACAAGACTAGGTCAGAAGCCATTATGAAAGAAAATTCATAGTACTCGGTAAGCAGCTGAATCATAGTACTTGGTAAGGAGGGAGCAAGCAATGAGTTAAGATGGCTGCCAAAGCTTTGATGCAGACAATGGAAAGAATAGTAGTACCATTTTGCAGGCATGGTGATCAAGGGGAGGAAATATGTCAGATGAATTAATTTGAAGTCATGACAGTATATCCAAGTGAGAAAGTCCAATACACAATTAGAGATGTAACACTAATTGCAATGATAAAGGATGAGAAAATGTGGCTTTAGATGTCATCTACATATGGACAAAAGTCTTAGGAACAGTACTGGTCACCACAGTAGGAAAAGGTAGAAGCATCAGGGAGGTGGGCATGGCCAACCTTGCTGGCTTTCCTAATTTCATCATTTCCATGCAATTTTCTAAGGGGTAACCCAACTTGTAATAACCCAAATTATTACACATTTTTTAGCTACTAAAACCACTAGTCAGGCTGTGATATATATAAAATTATTCATACAGTGTGATAGTGGGAAGGAAATAGGGAAGGAATATCCAATAGGAACACTGAAAACTTTGCAAAATCCACACATTTCTTAAGGAAAAAATGCATGACTTTGTATAGAAATCATTTACTTTGAGATAGTCAAGTAAGTTTTCATTTGGACAGAAGACTTATTAGAATTTCAAATCTCTAAATCATAAATAACTTCGGGGTATAGCAATGGAACAGGCAGTCCAAATATTTAATAAAGTCAATGTTCATTACTTCATATAACTATATTTTCAACATAAAATGGGTCCCCAGGATAGGTAATATGCCTTATTATTTAAATGATCAAAGAAAGTATTACAGTTCTTACGTGCTCATTACATTAGGAAGTATTATTAGGAAAAAAGATCTAATGAACTTTTTTTTCTTAAGAATGTGAGAAAAGTAGCTCTTTATCATGAACAAGTTATATTCTTTAAGTCTACGTATCTTTTTTTGTTTTATTTCACTTTGTTTTGTTTTAAAGAGGGGCTTACTATACTTAATACTTTGAGAAAAACTTTCTGTATCCTGTAAAATGATGTTTTATTTATTTTTTTAAAGTTTACTTTTGAGAGAGAGAGAGCATGAGGGAAGTGCAGAGAGCTGTCAGCGCAGAGCCCAACACGGGGCTCGATCTCACAAAACGTGAGGTTTTGACCTGAGCCAAAATCAAGAGTCAGATGCTTCCCTGAGTGAGTCACCCAGGCACCCCATAAAATGTTTTAAAAATAGAAGGTATGTAGGGGCACCTGGGTGGCTCACTCGGTTAAGCGTCCGACTTCAGCTCAGGTCATGATCTCACAGTTTGTGGGTTGTTCGAGCCCCATATGGGGCTCTGTGCTGACAGCTCAGAGCCTGGAGCCTGCTTTGGATTCTGTGTCTCCCTCTCTCTCTCTCTCTTCCCCTCCCCTGCTCATACTCGGTCTCTGTCTCAAAAATAAATAAAAACATTAAAACAAAAATAGAAGGTATGTTTATCTTTAACCTCATTCTTTTATTGTACCTAAGTCACTGATTATAATCTCAATGTTATCTCCATTCATACTGATGTCATCATTCTTTAGACACAGGATCTCTAGATCTGTTTCCTCATCTTTTACTCTAATAGTACAATTTAAATGTTCCTCTTCCTATTTTTCTCTTTGATCATTTGTGTTACTCTTTTCCAAATTCCCTCTAATCTGGCCACGTTCCTCTGGTAATAAAGTGTACGGAGTGGACTGTAATTTTCCGGTCAAATCTTAACGGAGTCATTTAAATGTCAACAGCCACATTTTTCAAATGGGAATGCCAGGAGTACTTTATAGTTCTGCAAGCCAAACAATAATATTATCTATGGGCACTCAAATCTCATGCCTCAGGGAGTAAACTGGAGAGTTTGTAAAGAGAGAGCAAAGTGTTTTTTCCTTCTTGGGCATTCACATTTTAACTAATTCAATTTATCCACTTGGATTTTAGTGTGTGTGTGTGTGTGTGTGTGTGTGTGTTTTAGTTTCCAGTGCTACAACTATTGGTAATTGCCATAGGCAATATACAAAATTACATAAGCCAATAACCTTACATTGAAAGTCTTGTGCCTGGAAACTCTCTTGAGCTTGTAGTTCTTAATAGGTAAATTTCATTTGATGTATTATACAGACACACGTTCTTCTCCAAACAATAATTTCATGATATCCTATATGGTGCCCATCAAAGTTTCAAATAAACTTTGTGCAAAATGATGAACTTTCAAGATTTATCATGGGAATGTAAGAATTAGGAATGTTTTTTAATTAATGAAATCTGTGACAGAGAATATGATGGGCCTTACACTAGATTTCTTTTGGGTCAATTATTATCAAAGGCATTTGTCACAATTACTGCATTGAGTAATTTCAAAATTTCAGTATAAGAGGATGACACACTCCTCTGTGTGTGCTACGATTAGCTACCCACTCCCCCAGGTAGCAGTGATGCACACCCCAAACTATATCAGGGGCTCGTTTGAGAGGTAGATACAAGTAGTGATTATTGAATGCAGGTGAGATTTCATCTCCATGCTCCAACTAGCATTAACCACAGGAGACATGTGGTTTTGACTCTGTTGCTGTTGTTGGGAGAGGTTACTTTTCTATTGCCCTCACTTTCTTACGTGGTGGAAAGGAATACGATTGGAGGAGTCACAGCTAACTTAAAGCTCATGAAGATGTGCTTCTTTAATGCTGCTAACAGCTCTGTCAACACAGTGTCAGGTGAACTGATCAACAGCTGGGGCAGTTGGGGGACTCATCTGATAGCAGGAGCAGAGAGTCCAATTAAATTGCTTTCATGCCAGTTAGATTGATTTAAAAGACTGAATTTCCATCTCCTTTCCCATGAGTGATTATCTCTATGAGCAATGTGATTAGCTAAATCAAATATGAAATATGACAAACTCTAAAACCTACTTGGGTCTGGTTTGGTTATACTTAAAGTAGAAGAGGTGGTGGGGGGAGTAAAAAGTAGTTGTCTCAAAATTTTCATTTCTGTATTTTAAATTCCAGTCAAAATCACTGGTTCTTGTGTTCTAAAACATGTCTGTGTTGTTGAAACAGGGTTTCGTTATTTTTTCATTGAAAAAGATTATATTAATAAATAGAACCAAACATGTAAAATGCACGTTGACAATATTTAACTTCAAATAATATATGTGACATAATAATATATGTTATATGAAGTAAAATAATGAATATGTGTCATAATTAACATATATATTCAATTCCATAAACTGAAAATTTGCTGGTAATCAAACAACCTGAAGGTTAGAGTTATTGAGGAAAAACATTCTTTCATTTCTGTAATATGTTTTAAGGAAAATGTGCTTGTATTTGAGTTTCTATCCCTTCTCATAAGTGTCTATCAGTTTTCACTCATTACATCTATTCATTTTTAATACTAAATGCTTTTTGGTAATTACTGTGTTAAATTCTTGATATAATTTTACTGAATACATAATGCTAGGGTGCTTTTAAAAAGTTCTGATTTTACATTTATTACCATAATATAGTTTATTTAGAACAAAACATTAAAGCATGGCCCTAATTAGTAGTGAGAAATGATCATTTTAAGGCTACAGACCCTAGTAATGATTAATATTCCTACTTGATATTGCAAAGAAGGTTTTACAAGTTCACGAGTGCCAGTTACCAGGAAGAGCAAGAAATATGGCAGCATTACTCTTTTGTCATTTTGAGAAATCATGACCGTATTAGAAGTATGTCTCTGTTGAATGTACTATCAGCTCAGACTTTATTCTCAGAAGGGAACAAAGCCATTGTTAGGGTATCTACCACAATCTAAACCCAATTGCTTTGTTGAGTCCTGGGTCCACGTGGAAAATTTTTAGAAAAGACTATGGGTAACTAATTTAATTTTGCTTATTGTAGTTGTGATCTTGGCTTCTGACAGCCATGGTCCTTGCCTGGCCATGAGGGACATGTTACATCATTATATCCACTTTTGGCTTCTAATGGGACTGAGAATAATGCCCTTGTATTTGCAAAGAGAGCTCTTTTCACATGTGACTGCACTTGCTCTGTTATTGGAGATTATTCCATTTCCTATTTATCCAAACCCCAGATTATGCTAAGAGTTCCAGAAGCTTTCTGAGCCACCATGCTGGTGACATGTTCACAATATTCAGTCCTTTTGGGTGGATCATGATTCACACAGGTACCTTCTGTATGTAAGTCTGAAAGCCTTTATCCTAGTCCATGGCAACATGCCTCATCCCAAATGTACCCAGGCTTGTCAGGTCAAATCTCAGGAAAATATCATGCAGACAACTAGTGAGCTGGCAGGGGGAGGGGGGGGTGGGGGTGGGGATCAGCACCAATGTACCTGTTGGAAAAACAAAAGGTGTATGTCCTACCTCCATCCCCCTTCAGGGCCAGCATCAGATTCTTTTCTTCTCTTTACATAGATTGTGTTTGGCAGCTCCCACATTTACGTTAACCAGATTTCCATCCTGAAAAGTAAAAATATTTCATGTAGTATTTTCCCACATGACCTTGAGACAACCTAGTGCAGCAGACAGAAAGGTAGTATCAGTGTGGAGTGAGGTAGAGGGAACATAGCCTAAAATTTTAAGGTCACCCTGCCTCAGTCACATTCCAATTCTGACAGTGTGATCTTAGACAAATAATTTAAATTCTCTAGTTCAGTTACTCCTTTATTAAATAGACTTATAATGATGGTACTCAAAGAACTATTATGGATACTGTATATACCTGTGTGTCTGTGTGTGTACATATATATATATATATATATATACACACACACACACACACACACATACATATACACGTATATATACACACACACACATACGCTATATATATATGTATATGTATTATATATATGTGTATATGTATTATATGTATATGTATTATATATATGTGTATATGTATTATATATATGTATATGTATTATATATATGTGTATATGTATTATATATATGTATATGTATTATATATATGTGTGTGTATATATATATATGTATATATATATATACATATATATATATACATACCTGTAAAGAAGTTAGCTCAGTGCCTACCACGTAGGAACATCTTGGTAAAACTTACCTGGTATTATTACACAGCGCAAATACGTAACAGATGTAGGACTAAGATCTAACCAGAAATCCAGTCCTTGTTTCGTCATGTCTCAGAATAACACAGTTACATTTTAGATCCTAAGAAGTGTAGTTTTGAAATTTGCAGTTCACTGGCCCCAGAAAACCCTCATCCTAAGCCTCTTAGATTTCTAAGAAACTAAATTCCAGACTCATGATGTCTGGAAGGATCACTAAGGATGGACTCAAACACAATACTTACATTCATACTACTAAATGGCAGAAAATGTTGTGTTTAAGCATCTGGCATTTTTCAAAAAGTTCATGCTCTGTCCAAGAACTGCTTAAAAAAATACAAATACAGTCACTCAGAGCTTATCTCTTACTTTAAATCTTCAAAGGACAGCCAAATCTGTCTCAACTAAATTCAAAAGAATCAATGAGATAGTACTTATCTTCTCAATGAAGAACACACAGACAGCTCATTTATTTTTCAAGCCTTCACTGCAACGTGCAAGTGTAGGATTTCTGCATCTGCTAAGATTCTGAGAGTTGCTCTAAACTATCCCAGCTTTCCTACATTTTCCTTTAGAAGGGCAGAAGAAGGCATATTAGGTCTAAGAATGTGGTAAATTCCACTTATTCTTCAATGATTGCTTTCTTGTATGACAATAAGCCCCAGTGTAGTATTAGCCCCCATTTAAAAAGAAAGTATAGTCTCAATCCATGTATACATTTGGTGTGTTATTAAAAATGTAGTATCCTCATGGTGCTGATATTTAAATAAGAGTAATATTCACCTATCTTTTGGTAGAATCAGGTTATACCAAATAAAACAAAACCTGCCCCTCAAACTCTTACAGATAATTTCTTTAGCTTATTAATGTATATCCTTCCAGAATACATACACACGCACAAACATAACACACACACACACACACAAACACACACACCATAAATGTTTGTAAATTTTCCCCTTTAGTAGGGTTTGCATCATTTTAAAATATTGTTCTGTTTTTAAATTTTTTTAATGTTTTTATTATTTTTGAGAAAGAGAGAGACAGAGCATGAGAGAGGGAGGGGCAGAGAGAGAGGGAGACACAGAATCTGAAGCAGGCTCCAGGCTCTGAGCTGTCAGCACAGAGCCGGACACAGGGGCTCAAACTCATGAACTGAGAGATCATGACCTGAACTGAAGTCAGACACTTAACTGACCGAGCCACCCAGGTGTTCCTTTAAATATTGTTCTTTTAGAACTTGTTTTTGTTTGATTTTATTCCATGTGTCATATACTTCTTGTCGTCTGACTTTTTAAAAAACTGTAAACCCAACTCTAGTTCTTTAGTCTCCAAAAGCTTGTAAATTATTACCTTTATGATTTTAACATTTTAAAATATGTTCATTCAAGCCTTTACTACTTTATTCTAATCTATATAGGCTCTCTCTGTAAGTCAATTTGCTAATGAAATTCCAACTTGAAACACATTAAAGTGTAGTCAGTAATGATGTTATTCAGATTATACTAAATATTTTTCAAATACCGTATTCAACAAAAAATACCAAAAACCTATTATGCTTAATATTTTTGTGTATATAAATATATATTTCAATAAACCAGCATTATGATATATGAGGAAACACTTCATCTAAATTTTATCTGCCGATGTACGTAAGACTACTGCAGGTTAAACTTATATTAAAGTTATGTCACCAAGCATTATGAGGGAAGCATTTTGACACACAAAACATTTATCCTCTTTCATATTGATATAATTCCATCAAAACTCAAGGTAAACCAGAGAAACTGAAATATAAGCGAAAGGAATGTTTCCCTAAATATCAATAAATGGAAAAAAAATAAATGGCTTAAGGGGCAATGTGAAAACATGTCTGACTTTTCAGGCAGATCATTTTCATTTTTGGTTTGGAGAACAACTGAAAAAATATATATACTGAGGCAGTAGAACAATGTGGTAACCAACACAAGAGTCTTTGCAGCCATCCAGAAGCCAAGCTGTGCTTGTGGAGAATTCGGTTACTCCAAACAATTTGTATGCGAGGGGTTATTCTCCATAACTCATTTGGGCCATGAGTAATTTAGTAAGCAGAATTAGATTTGATTTCCAAAGACTGTTTTTTTCCATATCATTGCATACTTACAGACACAGTTCAGGTATGATGGATATGCTACTCCCAACACCCCACTTCCACAAATGGACATAGCAGCAATGTGTTTTAGCCAAAAGATAATTTGACCACTTGACAGATGATCGCTTAGTCGGAAAATGGATTCGGATTTCTAAACTCTAATGGAAATTTAAGGTCAAAAAATTTTTAACAAATACTTGTCAAATTTTTAAATTCTTACTGAAGTGACCAGTAATGTTGATGTAGGGCAGTAAAGTTAAGGGGATTTTCAACACTTCTGGAATTTATGAAAGATTATACCACTTAAATGTAGGCACACCTGAAATCAATCTTCAGCAGTCTTTCTAGACTTAAAATATTTTATAAATTCTACTCATTTAACAAATATCACGTGCCTGAAAGAAGTTGCAAAATAAATGGTGGATGAATAGGTATCTCTTACGTGTGTGGCTTTGGGTTAAATGTAAGGATTGCAAACAAAGTGATATGGAATCTATCCTGGAGGAACTTAAACAGTAAGACCTGTACAGGGAGAGTACCTATGTTGTGTAGAAAGTGGAAGGACTTTAAGAAGATAGCTCCAACCATGTGCTGGAAATCAAAGGCAAAGAGTCGGAGGAGGCAGAATTTGAGGTGGGACTTTAAGTGCTGGAATGATTTTGGATGTGAGACCAGGAGAGGGACGTGCTAGAAGCAGAGATTTCTGCGTGCAAGGGCACAGATGTGCAGACACTGGTAGGCAAGGGGAAGCTAGGGAACCTTTGTGATCAGGGAAATGAGATGATCAGGATTGTGCCTGGGGAAGACTAATCTGCAGAAAGCACATGAGAAGTATGAGAAGGTGAAAAGACTGTAGGATGAGGAGTGGAAATCCTTCAGGTCCCTGGAAATGTGGAGCTGAAGCTTGGAAACAGGTCAGAGTTGGCAATAAAGGTGTGGGAATCTGGGAGTCGTCTTCCTCTTCCTAGTGTTCACACTTGAGAAGCCTCTGGAAGAGCAAAAGGACCAGGACAGGTCCTGGGTGGAGGGTGGTGGCGTATGTAGTACCGACTTCTCTGTAAAACATCCTGCTCAACATCTGGCACCTCGGGGGGGAAAAACACCCAGAGCAACGTAAGGCCTATGGAGAGTTGAGAAATCAAGGTGTAGAGATAGATGATAGTGCATCCCAGAAGGTCAGGGCTACTAAAACAGAGAAGCAAGGTCTAAGTGAGATATATTTAAAACGGAGTGTGTTTGGACCCTCTTCAATAGCCATCTTCTTGGCCTAAAGAAACTCCGAAGGGAGTCTGGCTTTAAATATACTGCCATGGCCTACATGCTTTTAAAAGGGTGTTTTGGCAACTTTGTTTGCCTAACAGCCCCTGTAACCGTACTCACTAAGGAGCATACAGGTCGGGAACCTGGAGAGCCCAGTGATGTTATTATTGAAGTCCATCCTGTCTTTACCGCGTCCTTAAGGTAGGGAAAGGTCTGGGTGTCCACCAGGCG
Source organism: Panthera pardus (assembly GCF_024362965.1). Lineage (NCBI taxonomy): Eukaryota > Metazoa > Chordata > Mammalia > Carnivora > Felidae > Panthera > Panthera pardus. The sequence continues at coordinate 22,045,899 of NW_026527002.1, forward strand.
GCCTCGCCAAGGAGGAACTTGGCACTAATTCTCCAGATCGCAGGGAGAGCGGGCAAAAGAAAGAAAACCAGAGTACAAATAGCGCCCCCGTGGGAAGTAAGAGTTAAGGCTGCCACCAACCCACCCGGTGTTCACCTCAAACCCAGGAAAGAGAGATTACCGGGGCTGGCGACGGCCCTTGAACCGAGATGTAGGTGCTGGGAGGAAAATCAGAGCCTGTCTGCGCTCTCGGGTAGCCCTGCATTCCTCCGGGCAAATACTCCGGGCCGTATCACTCAAGGGCCATCTCTCCTCGCCCCAGGTCCCCGGGGTGGGCCCCGGGTCAGGGTCGCGCGTCAGGGCGGGCGCGGGGAGAGCCCAGCAGCCGAAAGTGCAAGGACCCGGGGAATCCCACGAAGCCACCAGAGCGCTTCTCGGCGGGGCACCCCGGGCTTTCCCCGCCGCCGGGTGCTCTGCGCCGGCCGAACGCGGACCCTCCCGCTCCGCAGAGCCGGAGCCACGGAGGGAAGCAGGTGGGTGTGGAGCCGGGCCCGCGGCCCGAGGGAGCCTCGGGCGCGCCCGAGGAGAGGGAGGCGCCCGCCGAGGTGTGGGCGGCGCCCGCCTGCCCGCCCGCGCCCCGGCCGCGCCCTGGGTTCGGGGGCGCTGTCCCAGGCCGAGCGCACGGCTCCCGCGCCGCGAGGCCGAGCCTGGGCATCCCCGGCGGCGCCCGGTCGGCAGTACAGCCCGCCACACGGGCCCGCCGCCCACCTCGAGAGGCGCGAGCACCCCGGAGGAGGAGGAGGAGGCGGAGGCGGAGGAGGAGGAGGTGGAGGAGGAGGAGGAGGCGGCGGCGGCCGCTTCAGCCCGCGGGTGCGCCGAGCGCGGGAGGAGGCGGAGCGCGAGGCGGGGTGGCCGCGGGCGGGTGTGCGCGCCGGCCCGGCGCCCCCGAGCGCCCTGCCTCGCCTCCAGCGCCCAGCCTCTCCCCGGCTCAGCCACAGACACACACCCACCAAGCACCCGCCACCCTCCGCCCCCGCCGGCCGCCGCCGCCTCTCCGCCCGCAGTCCAAGCGAGCGGCAACTCTCCGGCCCGCGCGGCTCGCCTTCCCGGCTCCTTCCGCGCGGCGAGCTCAGCCCCGCTCGATTTTTCCTTTCTATCCCAGCCCTCTGCTTTCTGGGCGGCGGCGGCGGCAGGGGGATGGGGGCCCGCGTGGGGAAGGGGGCGAAGATCGATGAAGATTATTGTTCTTTCTAAGGATACCTTAGCTTCCTCCCGCCGCCTCTCCGTTGAGCTTTCCTGCCAGAGACCGTGAACAGAGTCAGGGATGTAAGGAGAGGGGGAAAAACGCCAGGAGCTCCAGCCAGCCGGGGAGACCCTCCTCTCCGTGGAGGGGAGGGGGATTTCCAGCGACAGATCATTGGCGAAGGGGACCGTCGCAGGGAGAGGAGCCCCGGAGGGAGCGGGGAATCCCACAACCCTTTGTGGTGCCCGAGCCCGTGCCGCCTGCTGAGCGGGGTCTGTGGGAGCTAGGTAAGTGAAGGGGGCATTGCTGCTCCCCGAAGGGGTCTTCCTTTAAGAATGGATCATCGCGGGCAGCCTAGCCAGACTTGAGTTGCTAAAGGAATTGGAAACTGCCATATGGCGCCGAGTGGACTTAAAACACAAAGCTGAAGCTGACTTCGCCCTGAGAGGGTTGTTCGTGTAAAGGCTCTGTCCCCGTGGGGAAGGCGCTCCAGTGTTAGCCCCTGGAAAGGTTCAGAGCAGCCTGCCTGGGAAGGGATGGGGAATGTTATTTCTAGGAGACGAGCTCTTGTTGCCTTCTGTTCATTTGTTGGTAAATGCCACACTCACACGCACACACTTGTGGGACCGGATTTAGGGAGTGTGATGTCTCTGATGTATGAACAGTACTGAGAGCACAGAGGCATGCATGCATTTTATCCTTCAAGAGGTGCGCGTTCTCCGTTCTGTAGCAAGGTTCCCAAGAGGGAGAACGAGTCTCTAAGGAAAGAGCTTCATGGCTGTTTCCAACACACTCTGCTAGGGGACTTGAGAATACAGTTGCCCTGAATGGCACCAAAAGACACCGACCATTTATTTCCCTCATCGTCTGCTTCCAGGGCTTAATGACCTTTTTCAAAATAGTATGCCGCCATCCATTTTCTCGAATTATAAGCACTTTTGTGTATTCATTCATAAAAATCGTCAGTGTGCAATATGCACAAACATGCCATTTATACACCATTTGTGACTGCCCAAGCGATATAATAATAGATACAAGATTGCCCTGAAAAATTTAGGATGCACAGATGTACACTGGGTTTATTTCGTGCAGGTTCAACCTTCCTTCTGATCAAGTTATGCAATAATGTCAATATTTTAAATAGCATTTCGCATTTATGCTTTTGCACTGGTTTTTAGATTTTGTTGGGATTTGATTTTGTAAGCTCAGCTCAAAAGAGAAGTAGGAATTTGTAATTGTTATTAAATGTGTAGCATTGTGTGCAACAGTGGTCTCTTGGTATGTTTATCAATAACCATCAAGTGAGGTATTGCATTTCACAGGACAAGACAAGGATAAATTCTGGTCAAAAATCTAAAGGCCAACTTGTCAATACTGCGTAACTTGCAGGAAAGATTTTGAAAAAAGAGGGTAACATTTAAAAAATATATCTATGTATAAAATAAAGTTTTACTTTATTTCACTGTTTAGAGAGAGAGAGAGAGAGAGAGTGTGTGTGTGTGTGTGTGTGTGAATAAATACAAAGTTGTCCAAAGGTTACTTGTAAGACATGACTAGGATGGACAGGCATCTAAATTAAAGAGTTCTTGATTCTTAAATTAACCAGTACTTAAGCAGTTGAGTAATTGGGCCTATTATGTATGTGTATGTGCATTTAATTGCTGCTAGAGGTGGTGTTTTAATGTAGGGCGTAAAAAATGTGCTTTCTTGTGTGGCTGCGTAGACTTTCTGAGATTATTGAGGGTACAGTGTATAAATAACTTTCTTCTCCACTGAAAAAAAGTATCATCTTCACCTGAAAGAATCAATATGCCTCCACAAAGTAAATACTATAATCCCCTCCCTCTTGCTGCCAGGTTCAGACCAGTTGTTTACCACGAATAGAATTGTGTCTAATGTAGTCTTTTTCCTTTTCTGGCACCGCTCAGACTCTTGGAGAAAGGAGTGAATCAGTTGGCAGTTCTCTTTGCTTTCTTCCCCCTTTTAACCTTCACCATTCCTTCTGCACGGTGGTGCTTCCAGATCTCTCTCATACACAAACACACGCACCAACTCCAAAAAATAACTCCACTGCCTGCCTCTTTGAGAATTCTGGCATCTCTCTTTTCTTGCTCTCCTCTCTTTTTCCAAGTAGAACCAATTGGTGTGTCAGGTGAAACTATTTCCAATGTCACTTTTCTCCCAAATCCCACAGTTTAGCTGTGCAGGCATGCGTGTTTACTGAATATTCAGATGGGGTTAGTGAAATAGGTCCTTATCTAATCCTTCCTGTTTGGCATTTAAAGATTCCTTGGTGACACCATAGAGCAACTGTGAACAGGGACCCATGCTTCTGATTTCCAGGATGGTGACAAAAGTGAGACAGCTAGGAAAATACAGTGGCAGGATATGCTTTCAGTCACACATTTCTTGGCAACTCAAAATAATATCTGCCCAGGTGTTTTTGCATACCTGCCTGCACATCTGTGGAAAATCTTCATTAACCATTGAAAAGAATATTTTTTTCTTGAATTTATATCTGGCATTTTGAAATGGTATTCTAGAGAGACTGGCATGTGTTGTATACACATTATGAAAGTGGACCGAATTACTGGTAAAATCTCAGAAAGCTACAAAATCTATTTCATTCTAATCTAATGCATTTTTCTTGATAAATTATAAAGAAGTAATTAGATATTTGAAGTGTGCTATCCCTTAGAGACCAAATGCCTTAAAGTTGATAGGGCATTCTTCTCGTGTACATTTTAAGGTAAATACATAAAGTTTAAGATACTCTGTTTACTTCAGAATGTAATATGCTTTGGGATTTGCCTATATTCATCAGGTGGGTTTTGCATAAAATCACTATGACTGTTATTTTCACAAAGGCTTCACAGAGAAGAGTAGACATGCATTATAAGTGATATTTTTTAAGTTCAGTAGTTTTTCAGAGTAGTTTTTAAAGTAAGAGCTTATGACCTTGTTATTCTTGAAGTGATAAAAGTTTATAGAGCAGCACAGTCTTACATTTCCTGGTTATATACTACAAGTATCTTCATGCTCTAGGTCTGTAGCCCATTCTTGTTCCCTGGTTGTTTCCTTTTTGAGCTTCCTGAAGATATATTCCCACTGACGCTTTATTGCAAGCCCCAGCTTTCGGACTTGCTTTCGATCCAGTGTGTGGGATCAGAGGCTCCTTGGCCTGTATAAGCCAACCCCTACCGTGTTGTCTTTAAGGGAAAAGTACCTGTTCCTGTAGGTTAAATTGTACCTATCTCTACTGTGATTTAATGTCATGTATCTGCTCACTAACTCGTGCATTAATTCGCTTACTGCTTATTAAGTGTGTATAAGGAGAAGAGTGCTTGATGAGAACCAGTACAAAACAGATAGAAAACATAATCCCTGTTACTCAAAGATTTTTTACAGTGTTGAGAATAAAACTTGAGTACTTAACTAGTTGAAGAATCACAGAATTCAAAATCAGGTATCTCTGGAATACACACATGCATTTAACAATTTGATACTTAATAAATTAATTAAGGCAAATTCACAAAGAGGATCATGAAAATTTGTCACAGTCTATGCATTGGGGAATTACTAAAGAATAGTAATAATAACTTTTATTAAAGTGATTACATTTTAAATTGAAATTAAATTAAAACATTATTATAAATATTTCTATTATATTTTAATAATTTTGTTATTAAAAACAAATTTTGTTTTGTTTGTTTTATTTATATAAACAAAATGAGTTTATTTTTACTGTTATTATTATAGTAAACACTTCAGCCAGGAAATGTTTTCAGTGTTTTACTGAAAAACATTAAATATTTTCACAACCACCATATAAGGCATCTATCACTAATACTTTTCATTACATAGATATGAAAATTCAAGTACAGAGACTTTTCTTGTGTAAAGTCACATAGGAAGTAAATGGTACAGACTTGAACTCTGGCATTCTGGCTCTATTTAACCACTATGATATCAAGAAGTATTAAGTGTGATCCCAAACAGAATAAGTAAAGATGTTCACAGCTTCTAGATTTATTTGAAAGTTCTATCTTCCCATTAAAGGATACCACTGTAGTTACGATTACAGGGATACTTGGAAAAGGTCAAAAGAAGGGACTTTCAGTAGGCAAAAATCTCAAAATTTTCAACTTAAATTTGAAATAAGAAGGTACGTTAGTTAGAAGCAGATCTTTAAAAGCTGGGTAGACTTCTATCAGAATGCTAAAACATTAGGAAATACTGCCCTTAGAGTGACCACAGAGAGTAAAGCTGGATGAGACAGATGACTGACTGGCCAATGTCTCTTTTTTATTTTTCTTTAAAGTTTATTTATTTTTGAGAGAAAGAGAGAGACAGAGCACAAGCAGGGGAGGGGCAGAGAGAGACAGAGACACAGAATCTGAAGCAGGCTCCAGTCTCTGAGCGGTCAGCACAGAGCCTGATGTGGGGCTTGAACTCAAAGACTGTGAGATTCATGACCTGAGCTGAAGTTGGACACTTAACTGACTGAGCCACCCAGGTGCCCCAGTGTAATAGTTTAGTTTATTTTCACTTCCAGTTTCTAAAAACTTTTGTGAATTATTTTGAATAAAGTATTCTAAATATCTTTAATTTATTATTTTTAAATTATATATTCATATATTAAAAGAAAATTATTAGTTTTCAATATAATTTTCTTTTACCTGTGTCCCTATATTTTCCTCTGTAAGATCTACTGCCCATATATTAGTGGAAATTGGAATATAGTCACTTAACAGGTTTACTTTCTAGTATATTGTCTAGAATGTACTTATTTTACTAAGTGACAACTATAAAAGCATAATCAAATTATAAATTGAGATTTTTCATCAAGAAAAGTTTATATAATGTTTGAGGTAAAGTTCTTTCTAAATAGCCACTGCTTCTGTTTTTGTGAAAAATACCATCGGGATTAAATTTGGAAGATAAAATGGCCAAATATTCCCTGAAGGATGCCCTATATTTAAATATTTAGATATATCCTCATGATTGGCATTTTCATTTTTCCCACAGATATTAGGTCTTACCGACTCAGTTGCATATTGTACAGACAGCTCTCAACCTACAATTGGCTTATAGCTTATAAGTTGATTTTATAGGTTTGGTTTTTTGGAACTTGTAATGCATTTAGAGAAAGAGTACTTTAAATGATGTTTAGGTCTCCAGACCAGTCCACAAATGCCCTTTTAAAAACCAATAATCTACCTGAAGTATGGTACTGTTAGTACTAAAAACATAACCATTCTGTATAGCAATATCCCTGGGGAATAATTTGATGTAAATCATATTTGTTGACTTCTTCTGCTGTGCAGGGCACTTTGGGGGTACAGAGGTGAACATAGTACTGCCTGGGTCTACAAGGAAGAGAGAAAATTGAGGAAGTTTGTACCTAACTCACTCTGACATTAGGCAGAATGAAGAAAGCTTAATAATATCGGTATAGGCAAAATTGTGAATAACTGATCCCAAGACCTATCGGGAGAGCCAGGGACTGCCTGCCTCCTTAGGACTCTTACTTGGTGTTTCATCTTCAGGGTATCTACTGAGCTCCTCCTCTGTGCCAAGCCCTAAGCTAGGTGTTGGGGACATAAATATGAATCAGACAGCACGCACTCACCGCATGCACATGCAGACAAGTAAATCATAACAAAATGTCATAAATGCTGTTGGCAGAACGGGATGGCAATTCAGTGGAGTAGTTGCCTAACAGAAGCGTCCCGAGAGTAAAAAAATGTGATTCCTTGAGTTCCTAGATGCAGTTAGTCATGATTCTCTACTCAATCAGACCCAATGTCCCCTTCATGTAAGTAAGGTTTTTGTAATGTCCCTTTTACGTTCCTGAAATGGTATTTATAGATAATATAACCTGTCTTCACAAGTAATATTAAAAAAAAATCAACGCATTCTCTGTCTGTAATAGAAGGCAGAAATAAAAGGAAAGCAGCTTATGGTAAAGTTGTCGGTAGACCAATATGTGTATGCTCATGCAAGGCTACACTAAGATGTACTAAAGTAGTCAGATGCTTGCTACTTAAAATGCACCAATTTGGATTTGAGAGAAAATATTCAACTGAATATTGGTGACACTTTTGTATAGTTGGCATTTCAAAATAAGAATGAAGTAAATCTCTCCATTGAGTGTGACAGCTACATTTGCAAACATGTGGGTGTCCTGTATTAGTGAATGAGTTAACATGAGCAGCATTACAGTCAGTGACATGACTCTCCAAAATGGTGAGTGAATCTTGGTGAAGTTCCAAACATGGTAGTTCCTTTCCTAGAAAATTCCAATGTAGAAAATATTTTTTTGTACAGCAGAGTTAAGATCTCGTCACAGATACCAATAAGCAAGTATTTCACGTACATATTTGTCTGATGAGTAGTGTAAAACTTCTGGGGGTACAGGACTTCTGTACATGTTATGGGGTTTCTTAGATTCCTAGGCCTTGCCTTCCAAATATTTTACAATTGTAGAAAGACCGGGTTCATCTCATTCCACGACACTGATGATGGCTATAGTCTCCCTCTGAAGGAAGCCGATCTCATTCTAATGCATCACTGGGCTGTTTTGAAAAAGCAGGACTCTCTAAGTTTTTAGTAAGAAGATAAATTTAGAGACTGACTAAATAACAAAGAAAATAAACAGCAACAAAATCAAGCCATGTAGATAACAGATAACTAAACAATGGAAACTTCCTAATAGTAGGCACAATATGTGAAGCTGCCTGATCTGATCATAAATGTCAGAGATACGTTTTCTATGTGGGAGTGTCAGACAAGACTTAACAGAGGAAATGACAAGTAAGCTCATTTTTAAGAGATGACTAAGCATTCTCCAGGCTAAAAAGGAGGCAGATGGAGAACATTCTAGGCGGAGGGAACAGCATTTGCAAAGCAGTGTCATAAAAAGGACTTAGCTGGTAATTGGGGTTCAACGTTGACAGTGGCAGGGAAATGAGGGGAGATGAGGCTGAAGGTTGGAGATTAAATAGGAAAGGTGTTGTGTGCTGTGCTAATTCACTTGGATTTTATCCTAAAGGACAGGCAGTGGGGGTTAACTACAATTTTAAATAGAGTGACATGGTCCACTTTATGTGGGGGATGGTCTCTGAGCCAGCATGAGGAAGACGGACTGTAAGAGGAGAAAAGATGGAACCCAAGGCGGCTGTTGAGGGATACAGGCAGGATAAGGTCCAGGACTTACCTTAACAGAAATGGTGAAGAAGAGGAGGGTCTGAATCCTCCATAGCAAACATGTGTGACCCAGGTGTCCCCAAGTCTTTCAGCTCCTATCCTGGGTTGGAATAACAGGAGCTGAGCCCCACTTTTTCTTCTTCAAGGGTCATTGTATTAGTTGTGGTAACTTGAGCTTCCAGAACAAAACTCCATTATTTACTCCATATTAATGGAGTAGAAGTTTATTTTGTGCTCATCTGACAGTCCAGTGTGTGTGTTTTGTGCAGTGATGTGGCGACCCATATTCTTTCTAAGGACCAGGGATTTGGAGTTCTCTGCATCTAGCTGGCAGTTGTGGAAGAGAGTGAACAGAGAGAAGGTTTACCCAACAGGTGACACACCTGGCATGCATTCGCATTCTGTTGGGGAGAGAATCACAGCACTCGGTCTATGTACAAAAAGGGCTGGAACATCTAACCCCCGGCCAGTTAGTCACTCCCCAGCAACATTTCTGTATCATGGAATGAAGAGCAAAATTTTGCTAAACAGCTGTTCCCTCATATTTTGCCTCTCTGGCCACACAGAGGAAAACCTCAGCCCAAGGACACTATCTGAACCCCTCCTGGTCTTTGCATCCATCTCAAAGTCCAGGCTGTAAGGGTGATGTTAAGTCCTCCCCATTAAGTCTGGGTATGGCTCCTCATTGTCCGGAAACCTTTATACTAAAAGACAGGTTGTTGGTCTCCCATGACATAATGATGGATGAGGTATAGAATAATTGCATTCAGAATTCCCATTTGGAAAAGGGAAGAATGGGCAATAAAGAGCAGTCATTGGCCCATGACATGGAAGAAATCCTACTGGACATTGCTAAAGACCTCCAGCCCTGGCAATAGGGGAAATTCTTTTTTTTTTTTTTGACTCTGGTTTTGCTGTCTTGGAATGACTCTTTTGTTCATTGTTATCTGTATCCCTAGTCACCTCTGAGAGGTTCCTCCCTATCCAATATTCACCGTGGTCACACCCAAAATGGATGTTGGGAAGTATGCCCTTCTTGGGAATTATATTACCTTCTCAGCACACTTCTTGCTTGTTCAAGTTCAGATGCCTTACAGGTTTTTATATAATCACGGTTCTTTTTTGTTCTCCTCGGGCCAGGCTTCTAATGTCTTTGACAGTACAATTCCCTCAAAATCTTCATAGGTTTTTAATGTACGTGCTTTGTGTCAGTTACACTATTAACTACATTGAAAGTTCTTTCCTGTTCCTAATTCTTGAACCTGCTTCATTTCTTGGCTCATGTCTCAACCACTATGTCTCAAGTGGTTACTTTGAGGTCATCTGAACAAATAGTCTTGGGTGGTTAGGTGACGTCCTTAATCAGATCTTTGTCGCAAGGCTGAGTCACTTAGCCAAACGTGGGTATCTGTTATTCAAAGCCATTTTCAGTGTTCTTCCTCACTATTAGAGTCCCTGAAGCAATGTACTATTGCAGCTTTGTAGTCTTGAATTTCTAGACTTTGGCAATTCACCCTAATCTGTGTCCTCCAGCCAATTCCTTCCTGAACTCATCCATTGTCTTGTTACACCTTTTGCTATAAGCAGTGAGAGGCAACCATCACAGAGTAGCATTCTGGCTCTTCCTAGCCATTTCCTCTAGAGCTATAGATCTGCTCTGTAAATTAGTGCAGTTTTGCCAGGGCCTAGCAGTGTTCCAGGCCTCCAGTCTTCTCTGTCAGTCTCCTTGCTGAAGCCCATGCCCCGTATTTAGATTTTTATAAAGGCAGCACCCACTTCAAGGTATTAGTTTCAGAATAAGGTGGGACAATGCTCGCTGCTGTAACAAACACTGAAATGTTAGTGGCTTGACGTAATATAAAAGTTTTCACTCACATATCAAATGGGGAGAGGTGTGGGGAGAATAGAATGCTCACATTAAATGGGGGAGATGTTTGGGGAGAAAGGGAGAGTTAAAAAGGCACATCGAGTTCTTAAACATCTTGGCTCAGCAATGATGTCAGTAACACTTCTGCTTCTAAAAACTATTGAAAACTAGTCAGATGGCCCCCCCTAGATGCAGGGGGTGGAGCTGAGAAATGTAACCCCTGGCTTAACTGGTGCTTCCCAGTGACAATTCTCTCCTGTAAAAATGAAGCACAGATTTAGACAATTAGCCCATCTCTGCTGGGGGCATCTTCCTCCAGAATAAATTGCAAAGGAAAACGTTGAATTACATTGACTCTTCAGTTAATCCGTTCAATGCATAGCATCTCCCCACCTCATTCCTGTCTTCTCGTTGGCTCTCCACCCAGACTTCCAGGACTAGGAAGTCTTCATTCTGTAAAGTATCACTGGCGTAAGGAGGCTGTTGTATGTAACAGGGTCTGGCTGATGCTTTGGGATAAAGGATGGTAATTCTACCATAGACAAAAAAACTAATTCTAATTGAATGCTAGATGTCAATGCTTTTAGAAATGTCTTTACCATTTCTCACCATAGGGGTTTGCTCACCATCCCAGATCTCTCTGGGGCCCAGATACAAGCCATTTTCTAAGCTTTTTTCTTCCCCTAGACTCTTCCTCACATCTTGTCATGTAGGATTGTCCCTGTATCCTCTCTCAAGGTGCAGTGGACTTCGTGTGCAAGTCCACAAAGGGACTTGCCTGTAATAGCCAAACAGTCCATTATGTTTTTTTTTTCCCCAAAACAAAGCAGCAGTTCTTTCTCTAAGAGGACTTATTGCTTTCTCATAGTCCAGCTGTCTCAAAATTGTAGCCAGCTTTTTAAAGACATGCACTTAGCAAATATTCATTAAGCACTTTTCATATATAAAGCACTCTTCTAGGTCACCAGGTTAAACAAAATTGGTCATTACCCTCTCAGGGCTTATAGACTATTTGGAAACAAACAAAAGCTCCCAGATCCCTCGCTAGTGGCAAGGGCAGCGAGTCTGTCCTGGGTCCAGACGATTGCAGCTTCTTTATGAACTCTTTGCAAAGGAAAGTGATAGGCAAAGGCAAGCCTGCTGGAAATGAAAGGGGGAGAGTGACACTTCTGGAGTGAGGAGCAGCATGTAGGCTGTTGTGTGCCAAAGTGGCGGAGTGGAGACATTATGCCGCCATTATTAGCCAGAGACACCTTTATGTTCTGCTTCCGGTCACCTGGTTTATTTTTTGTAGACTCCAGGCCTAGTTATTTGCTTCTTTTTCCACTCCCTCCTATCTTCTAGCAGTGGGCACTCAGTCATGTCAGGGTAAGCTGGTCCAGAGAGGAAATCACCCAGGCAGGCACGCTTGGCATCTGGAAAGAATAGAGAGAGATAGCAGATGGCAGTCCAAGTGGGCAGGAAGTTAGACTCGTGGAATACTGGGGGAAGTCCTGGCCAAATTATGGGGAGGGGAGTCTGGGAACAGGCAGTATTTGATGGGGCAGGCAGGATTAGGAAGATCCAGCCCCGTAGGCTCAAATGCTATGGTTTATAGACACTTAAGAGTTTAGAAAGAAGTCTATTGTATGTAGCTAAGCAGGAGTCCAGACTAGTTTAGACATAGGTGTCTGGAGTCAGGAAAACTATGTGAAGATCACATTATTTTTAATGCAGGGTTTCAGGAACAATGGACAGGACCATTTCCTATGCCATCACCAATTGCCAAAACCTCTTTCTGGATTTCCACTAAAGCTTATTAACTGGACTCCTGGCTGGTTTCCTTGTCCCCTCATTCCATTTTGCCCTTTGCTTTTCATTTTTTACAAAAGGCAAATCTAGTTCTATCACTCACCATCTACCTAAACCCTTAAACGATTTCCTGCTTTTCTTAGAATAAAGGCCTAAATCTTTAACTCGAGGATTACCATATTCCTTCTTCACTTTCCAAAACATCTCTAGTGTAAGGCTATTGTTTAGAGAGGCTCTGGTCAGTCTGATCCCTGCCTGCCAGCCTCATTTCAGGCCACTCACCCATCATTGTCTGCTATGATTTCTGGCTTTCCTTTAGTTCATCCGAGGTGCCTGAGATTAGTTTCCACAAGGCATGGTTGTTTGGGCTACTCTCTCTTCTACCTTTTACCTACCTAACTGTTACTCATGTCTCTGATCTCAGGTCAAAAATCTCTTGGTCAAAGAAGTCTTCTTGGTTACTTCTTTGTGCCCAACGAATAGAGTGGGTCTCTCCATTATTCTCTTTCTTAGCACCCTATATTCTCCTTTGCAGCACTTACACCAATTCTAAATTGTGGGTCATTTTCTTGTGTCATTTTGCTGCGTGAGAATGCAAGCTCAATAAAGGCAGAGACTGACCTTGTTCACTGCTTTCTCCATAGCACCTCTGCAGTGCCATGCACATAGTTGATGCTCATTGTTTATTTGTTGAGTCCCTGCGTGAAGGAATTGATAGAACCAGGACCTACGTCAGGTTCTAGGTCACAGAAGAGCACCAGGAGTGCTCTTACCAGGAGGTCTTACCAAGAACTTCTGCCTAGGGTGGAGCAGAGTAGGGCTAGAGGAGGATCAGCCTGATGATGAACTCCCTGCACTGTTTTACACTCACATTCTCTTCATGTGCTTCTTGACAGGGGCTAGAATGGTCCTAGAATCTGGGATGGAGCAGAGTTTGTAAGTCGAGGTTGGAGGCCACTGGTGGAATGATACAGACAAGGAAGAACATGGTACTTCCAGGAGAATTTTTCTCTCATCCCTATTTTCAGAACAAAACTCAGCTTCATAACTTCATAGGAGAGTTGTATAGACCAGTGCCTTCTGACAGAACTTGATGCGATGATGGACATTTTCCATATCTGTGCTCTTCAATTCAGCAGACACTAGCCATATAAGTTATTGAACCCTTGAAATGTGACTTATGATGCTGAGAAATTAAATTTTAAATTTAAATATCCATATGTGGCTAGTGGCTACCATATGAGACAGGGCAGGCCTGGATTATTATTAGCATGAATTACTTTAGGAAACACTAAGTTTCAAAAGCAATATGGTTTAAATTCTAGAAATACCCATTTACAACCAACATCAGCCTCCAACTAACCATATATAAACATGCAAACCATCTGTGGCATCCAATGCCTACTTTGATTCAGATGAGTATCTCCCAGGTACATCTGAGTGAAGGGATTTGAATGCACTATGACTTGTTTCCCTCCATTGGAATTGTTCTTTATTGAAGGCATTTCCTTCTTTATATGAAACTGTACAAAATATAAAGTATTATACAAATGTAGAACATTTTTTTTGTAAGTATCTATCTAATGTGACCTTAAATGCTTTCTCATGCCCACTTTTCCCAGACAGAATTATTTTTTCCTTCCTTCCTTCCTTCCTCTTTCTTTCTTTCTTTCTTTCTTTCTTTCTTTCTTTCTTTCTTTCTTTCTTTTTGTTCTCATCCATTTTTTTTTCTCCATGTCTCCTTCCTCTATTCATGTTTCTTCCTCTATTCATGTCTCCTTTCTAACCTCTAAAATGACACAGACACAACACTGTGTTCTTTAAACAAGTTCTTTACCTTTTGCATATTGATTTCTTTTCTTTTGTGCTTATTTAAAAGAGTTTTTATCAGTTCAGATTATTAACAACAAAAAAACCATATGAAATGATAATAGCTCTTGACATGCCAATTGATATATTTTTGGAGATTTGTCAGATATAATAACTTCAATATTATGTTACTGTGAAGTTTGGTGCTGGTTGCTTTTTTTTTCCCCACAGTTGTCATCTAGATAACATTATAGTCGCTTTTAATCCTTTGAAAGTTCTCATGTGACTGGATCTCTTGAATTCTTTGTCCTGGTTTTCACAACTGAAAAGCCCTATCTTCCAGTAAGATAATACCAGAATGAGAAGTGGCTTTTAGAAGGCACAGTTCTGAACTATAGCAGTAAAGGAACATTTGAGAAGAGATAGTCCAGCTTTAGTTCTGTTCTCGAGTCTGTATGGCTTAGAACAAATGTGTCTAGGGGCTTCCATGCTAAATGTCCTCCGTTCATAAAATCACAATTATTAATTAGACTACAATTAAATATTAATTTACTTTTGAGATAAATGTCATTTTAAATTTGGAATTCTAGGTTTTTTTTTTCTTCTAAATCTGAGGAGAGCATTTTCATCCGGCTTTATAGAAAGAGCACACATAGAAAGCTTAGATGCTATTAAAACGTTACTTCTTAAACTTGGCTTCTGGTTTCATTCAAGCCCAGCAAAATACTTAATAATAAACATGGTTTGTAATCCTACATGTGCAACTAAAGTAGAACATCATAGTGAGGGCTTTTCCTTTTTTCTCTTTTTGAAATTAGGGAACCATTTTCTTGTAGGCACTTTATAACTGGAACACAGTGTTTGATATAGTGCTTGATACATATGTGTTGAATGAATTAATGAAATAATTCATTTAATGTCTTAATTCATTTAAGACCTCAAAGAGCTTTTAAAATCGCAAATGGTGGCTAAGTCTGCAGCTTCTATAGATGAACATTCTGTTCTACAAAGCCCCATGAATTAAGACATCGGTGTCATTTGCTGGTATTTTATACTTTTCCCTTCCTTCACATCGATGTGTTTAAATTAGGTATAAAGCTTTAATTAGGTGCTAGTTAAAGAAATATTTAAGTCCATAATATTATCTGAGCCTATAAAACAGATGCTGAAAGCACAAATCCAAAAATTCTTGTAATATTCTTTACAGGCATCCTATGCGCCCCTTGAGAGCAGGGGCGTCCTTCCCCAGTTTTGTATTCCCTGCACTCAGTGTATAGTGATAGCTAAGGAACACATTGTTTTGGAAGGAAGGGAGGGAGGGAACAAGAAAGGAATAATGTATCTAAATCAGTAGGTGTTACTTGTAATTTATGATCTTTTCCCATTCTGACCATTACTGGAATAGTAGAAATTATAGATTTATGTTGTAGTCAGGATTCATTAATAATTAGGTTCAGGGCGCCTGGGTGGCTCAGTCAGTTAAGCGTCCGACTTCGGCTCAGGTCACGATCTCGCGGTCCCTGAGTTCGAGCCCCGCGTCGGGCTCTGGGCTGATGGCTCAGAGCCTGGAGCCTGCTTCCGATTCTGTGTCTCCCTCTCTCTCTGCCCCTCCGCTGTTCATGCTCTGTCTCTCTCTGTCTCAAAAATAAATAAAAAACATTAAAAAAAATTTTTTTTTAAATAATTAGGTTCAACTCATCAGTATTTATAGGTTTAGCTGAGTATGAGATAGTTAGATTGCTCTTCACATTTTTTTCTCTTCCACCATTCTAATTTTATATTTATTTTTGGTGCCTTATGGTAGCAAGTTCTAGTAGAAAGAATATAGACCCAGGAACAAAAGAGTTGGTTTCTAGCCCTGGTGCTGAATGGGCCCTGGGAAAATCATTTAAACCCTCTAGTGTTGCCCTTCCAAATGCTATGAATTTTCTATTTTTAAAGCATCTATCTTGACCATAAATCTCAAATACTAAGGCTAATAACATTACTTTTGAAAGTCACTTACTAAAATTTATTTAGTTTTAAAAATTTAGAACTGCAAAAATAGTTGCCAACCCTACCATCTCTATACATAAGAGAATATAACCTTTCATATCTTGGATACTGCCACCTAGGCCAAGGGACAGACATAATGTTATAAGAATTATTTGAGTTTTCTTCTTATTCTTTTTTTGTTTTTTAATTTTGGAGAGAGAGAGCAAGTGCGTGAGTGGGGGGGAGAGACAGAGAGAGAGAGAGAAAGAAAGAGATCATCCCAAGCGGGCTCCAGGCCCAGCATGGAGCCTGACACGGGACTTGATCCCACAATGCTGGGATTATGACCTGAGCCAAAATCAAGAGTCAGATGCTCAACAGACTGAGCCATCCAGGCGCCTCTGAGTCGTCTTCTTCTGTATCATGCTAAATATATTTCTCAATATTAGTTCTATGTTTTCATTTATTTATCATTCTGAGCCATCCAGAATCCTGCCATTCAAGGAAAATCTCCAGCCTATTAGGAGGTTAAGGACATGGAGTTTCCATTAAGGTACTGCTGGGTTTGAATCCCGGAACCAGTACTCACTAGTTATGTCATCTTGAACAAGGAACTTATCTTTCTGAGCCTCACTTTCTTTATTTCTAAATGAAAGATAGTAATACCCATCCCTAGATGGGTTGAGAATTAATGAACATTTTCATTCTGAAAATTAAATTTAAGGGATAAGTACAGTGGCTGCTTATAATAATCACTCAATATGTGATAGATGATAAAAATGGTAATTATTAACAAAATTCACAAAGCAAATGAGATCATAACTTTGGCTTTCCTTCAGATACATCTCCAAGAATATCCCTGCCTTCTAAGAAATACAGTTTCTGCTTATGGACATTTTGACCTTAAGCTGAAATAAAATCCAAATTGCAAATCTAGATTTTATAGCAATAACTTATTGTACACTGACATGCTCTTTGCCCATAATCCTGACTACATGAGGCTCGTAAAAGTGAAAAGGAGTGCTTTAAATATCACCATACCTATATCCAATATTATTGATTCATTTTTGGAAGAAAAGAAATTCAGAAAATAATATAACAACATTAAACAAGAACTGGAAAGGGGCTAAAAGTCCTTAATTTCATCATCCTTAAACAGACTACTCCTTTCAATGAAAACAATAGCTGTCCTTAATTTACAAATATTTTCACCTTTGCTTCAAAGTAGCATTCCTTATTGTACTATCACAACCATACTTTTTATGATTTTTCCACACTGTTTTCCAAAGTATTTATTTCAAGACTGTATCATCTGGCACAAGTCACATGAACTCAAGGCTTCAGTCAGTCCATCTGTGGTCCTGAGTTTTCACATTTTTATTTTAGAAAATGTTGATGGAACATGATTAATTCATTTTCCTCATCCAATTGTACTAAATTATATTATTAGCAGTGAATTTAACATTCTAAGTTTCTTAGATACTAGTAGGTCATCTCATCCATCTGCCTTACATTCTTACCATTAATTACTTATTATCATTGTAGCTCCCTAGCATTTTACACAACAGAGACACATGGTAGATTGAGAAAGGGGGCAGGGGCGAGGGGAGGGATATTTATAAAGTGCCATATGCGGATGGAAGCTTAATAAATGCTGTTTAATGATCCTCACTGATGACAAGGCTAGATGGGAAACATTAATTAAAGGGGATGTGGAGATCGATGTCTATAGTTCAGTGAGCCTCTTTCCTTTTCTACTTAACGCACAGAATAAAAACCAAGCATACGATTACTTATGACACATCCTGATTTTTTAAATTAGTTTCATTAATGAAGGATACCAGTGATTTGTTAGAAACTGTGTTTTCAGGCCAGAAGCTAGAACACATGACAGTATTTTGAATATGCAGAGTCTGGAAAGGTACCTTTGGCTGTGGTTACACTGAGGATCCTCAGGTGGATTTTGGCCATAGTCTGCTTTGAGTCTGAAAATGTGGTCACCTATTCATTGTGATTTAAATAAATTGGGAGAGATCTCTGCCTTTCAACTTCAGCTATTTTCCCAACCCAGGTACTGTTCTTCTATTTCCATTACTGTCAGGGTATTCCTTTGAGTAAATTTTGCCTCCCTCATATGGTCTTCCCATGGCAGACTTAGAAAAAGAAAAGATCATTGTTGAAGGGTGTAAGCTCATCATTTGAGAAAAAAAAAAAAATGGACTCACTAATTCCGATACCTTCTTTTCTCTTCTTTTATTCTTTTATTAGTGGAAATTCAATCACATTGGTTCTTTGGGCTTGCATATTTTTCTTAGGAGTGAGTAGTGTGAGCTGAGAAATAGAAAATTCACTTCTGCAAAATTTCAGCTTAAGAAATTGACAAGGGTGAAGTTTTTCCTGTTCTTCATTTGTCCAGTGGGAAATGTAGATGAGTAATAATTACTCAAATCTCATAGAATCATAAAATTTGAGTGATAGAAGGCACTTTGTGGCCATCTTCTCAATCTCTCAGCAGGGCAGGAATTTCTCCTGTGTGTACCTGACAGATGGTCACCTGGCTCTGCTTGAACATTATTACGAGGTCCAGTAGTGTTTTCAGGCAGCATATTCCAATTGGGACAGCAATAATTATTTGAGAGTCTTATTTATTTATCATTTCTTCCCTACATGTTTCCAGAAAATCTAGCTCTTGTCTGAACCCAGGCCTTGTCAAAATAGGTAAATAAAGGCCAGTAGAACTTCTAAACAAATTGGAAGTCACGAAGATAAACTGATGATGTTAACCAGAACGTTTGACCAAAAAAAAAAAAAAGAAGAAGAAAAAAAAAGAAAAAAGGATAATAGTGCCTTGAAGTTCATTATTCACTCATTCATTCATTCTCTTGGATAGTCCAAACATTTGTTAAGCATTTGCATACCAAAGCTGCAAATATCAATAAGAGATGTTCATTACTTTTAAGAACCCACAACCAAGAAGATATTTTCAGTTAAAGCTCACAACACCGTCTTCTCCACTGTGGTTTACATCACAGTTGTAGTTACTTGCTTGTGTGTTTGTTTGTAGAATGCCTACCATGATGTCAGAGACTGTGCCTCAAGCAGAGTAGGGCACATGAATATCTGCTGGATGAATGAATAAAAAGGATGAATAAGCAAAGAGCTATGATACAATGATAAAAGCATTATAATATATAGGACAAACTTCTAATCCATTATAGTAGAATAGATTAACTCACCTAGAACAAGATATTTGTTCTTGACCTTGAATAATGAATAGATTTTCTCAGATGGAGGGGTACCTGGGTGGCTCAGTCAGTTAAGCATCCAACTTTGGCTCAGCTCATGAACTCGTGGTTTATGAGTTCCAGCCCCACGTCGGACTGTATGCTGTCAGCGCGGAGCCCACTTTGGATCCTCTGCCTGCTCTCTCTCTGCCCTTCCCGTGCTCTTGCTCTTTCTCTCCCAAAACTAAACATTAAAAAAAAGCGTTTTATCAGATAGAGAATTTGGAAAAGAGCATTTCATTCATGAAGGTCATATTGGATTTGGGGAGTGGCAGGTAATATGAGGTAGCTGGAATGAATATGATTTTTAAATAAATGTTAAGTAGGGGCGCCTGGGTGTCTCAGTCGGTTGAGCGTCCGACTTCGGCTCAGGTCATGATCTTATGGTCCATGAGTTCGAGCCCCGCGTCGGGCTCTGTGCTGACCGCTCAGAGCCTGAAGCCTGTTTCAGATTCTGTGTCTCCCTCTCTCTCTGACCCTCCCCCATTCATGCTGTCTCTCTCTGTCTCAAAAATAAATAAACGTTAAAATAAATAAATAAATGTTAAGTAAAATATAAATCTAATCATTCACTTTTTCATTCAACTAATCTCATTGTGGCTCTACTTCGTGCCAGACACTTGGGCTACAATGGTGAATAAAATGAGACATGATCGCTGCCTTCAAGCAACTTAGAGTCTAATAAAGAAGATGGATATTAGTCAATAATCAAAATACTCACCCCAATAAATATGAAACGGCTGTTGTGACAAGTGCCACATGTAAAAGGCACCTAATTCTATATGTTCTTAAAATTGGGTTATTGCATAATCAAGGTAATTGGGGGATGCTATCTATGATGTGATTCTTGAATTGATTTCTGAAGGTGAAGAAGGGAGAGAGTAGAAGGTGTCCAAATTCCCTGCGGTAGAAGGAGGGTACACATTAAAAAAATGAAAGGAAAAGCTAGAACACAGAGCATGAGAGGGAGCAAGGTACATGATAGAACTGCAGAAAGAAGTAGAGGGCAGACCTTGCAATCTTTGTATGTAGCTTGTCTTTATGTGGAGAGTGGGAGGCATGGAAGCATCTTCTACAAGAGATGACTCCAGTCTGCTGGTGTTGGGGCTGCAGTGTACAGGACTGACTGAGGGGTCCGGAGGTGGTTATCATGAAAACTGGCACTAGGAAAGCAGAGGCAATGAAAAAACGATTCTGCGAAGTTCACCTTTCTTCATAAGAATAGACTCAAGTTGCCTGGCTACAGCCATTACCCTTTTAAGGGTACCCTTTAAATGAACAATATATAGGAAATAACACATCTCAACTTTTAGTGGAGTTTGAATCAATATTTTGACATGGAGGCAGACAAAGAAATAAAAGCTTTTAAAAACTTTGTCTAGAAGGTGGAAAGCAAAGAATAATGAGGCGGGGACGTAATGGAAAGAGACTTATGTAGGCATTTATAGATCTGGATTCTAGTCTAAATATAGCAACTACCAGAGAGAGATCAACCAAGTCACATGACCTCATTGGATCTCAGATTTGAAACCTGGAAATAAAGAATTGGACCAGATCATATACAAGCTCCCTTCTGCCACACTTTGTGATTCTAGTCTCCCAATATGAGGGGATATAAAGTATGGTATAATGTTTAGGCCATAGAGACTCATCTCAAACCAGACTTAGTATTTGAGCTCTTAATAAAAACCACATTGCCTGTAATGTGTTTGATTAGGGAGAAGTAAGGGAGTGGAATGTAATTGGAAAGTGTAGTTTTGCTATTAAATGGAGCTCAACTGAGAGAAACATCCCTTGTCAAGAGTGTTACTAGTGAACGTTCCAGACCAATCATTACATGATCTAAAAGCTAATTTTGATGGAAGAAACCTAACAAAATGTTCAAATCCTATCCAAATTGCATGAACATTTTTTTACTTGGTTTTATAGAGGCTAAATCTAACTTACAGATGCCAAACACCCAGATGGCATATGAAATTTAAGTCCGTCACCCAAACTGAAGATTGCATCATCCACATGGAACAGCAGGTAGCAGCTGAAGTTTGTGATTTTTATCAGGAGGTCACAGGGTGGCCCAGCCTCGTTTTTATTTCTTTCAGTGGCACGACACCAGTGGTTTCTCTGTTGGTTGCCCTTTTTATTTTTCTCATTGCCTTTCATCTTATTTATCCCCTTCACTGCATTGTGACTCTGGGAAGACTTTTGCAGGAGGAAACATTTAAAAGGACACATCTTGGGCCCCAACGTAAAGGGCACTTTTACTTTCATAATAGTAAATCTTCCACCAGCTGAATGGCTGAATGCGCCCATGAAAGTTTTAGACTTTTTTGTGTGTTTGGAAATAGAGTGAAAATTTTCAAGCCACAGCTGTACCTTGTAGTTTATAAGTGATCCAAGATGCATTATAATAACAGTGTTATATTTTTCAAAGTAGGGAAGCATTTTTTTTTGTCAGCTATGTCTTATAAAAAGCCATATTTTTCTAAAGGCAAACCTAGTGTTTTACTGTCTAATTGTAGCAAACATATATATATATATATATATATATATATATATATATATATATGATCTAATTATTTAAATAGTTCTCAGTCCTGATGAAGAAAAATCATATTATGTCTCTAAATAAAATAATTTATTTATAAATTTGGTTATTCAGAGACATCTGTGCTATTGAAAGATGCTCATATTGCATATTCTACTTATTACTTGTCTTTTCCCCTTCTTACTGCAACACAATGCTTCCTCTGACCACTGAAAGCAAAGCTTTTATGATTTTGTTTGAGTGTATCTAAAAAAAGCATCGGTTATATCAAGGATAAAAGTCCTGGATTTTTTTTAAACTAAGGACTAAAGAGTTGTGCTAAAGTCGAGGAACATACTGATATTAGCAGCTTTTGATTGCAGGAAAGAAATGCCACCTTTCACCATTCTGATGACAAGGACAGTGTTTCAGTTATTAGTAGAACTAGTAGAATTAGTAGACATATTAAAAACCAATGAACACCATGAAATTCATTAGTATTTCTGGCCAGGTTCTAAAGTAGTTCAGCAGGTTTGTTGAATTTCTTAGGACAGGTGAGCTTCTAGGACCTTACTTTAAAGTACTATCTTTCTTAAACAAATTTGATTTGCTTTTAACTTGTTATAATTTTATTTTTCATTAGTAAATCCTGGAAATACTTTAAAAATTTTCAGCAAGTTCTAACATTTTTTTAAAAAAGAAGCATTGATGGGGATGCCTGGGTGGCCCAGTCGATTAAGCATCCGACTCTTGATTTCAGCTAAGTTCATGATCTTGCAGTTCATGAGTTCAAGCCCTGCATCAGGCTCTGCGCTGACAGTGCAGAACCTGCTTGCGATTTTTCTCTCTCTCCTCTTTTTCTGCCCACCCCCCACTCACTCTTGCTCTCAATCAAAATAAAATAAACTTAAAAAAATAAATAAATGAAAATAAAGCATTGATTACATTTTCAACTAATATGGTGCCTTTCTCTTTGGACATCTACTACAAATTACAAATCCACTTTGTGGCTCTCTGAAACAGAAATAGCCGTTACAAAAAAAGATTCATTTACTACTTAACACCATACATGAACATTGGAGAAAATGCTTTAGAGCATTTAGAGCATATATAGAGAGTGATTTAGACTTTAAGGTCGCAGAGCTATTGTGTGCAAATGACTGCTCCATGTGTATTAGCAACACAGAAATGAAATGTTAAACATCACTTAGAACTTTAGAAAGATTTGCTTTTCTTCACAGGATCACACATAGGACTTCTCCTGCCTTGCTACCCTGAGGAAGTGTCAAGTGTATGACATAATGGTAGTATTTTTGAGAACACAGTTACCCCCCCACAGCCACAACCTGGAGTCTCAAGCTGTAATTACGATGCCATGATCAGAAAGTTGTGTTTTAGGTTTGGCCCTGAACGGGTGGCAGTATAATTTTACGCTGCTGGTAAGAGCACAGTGCAGCTGTGCAAAACGAGAATGTTTGTTGTTGTTTATTGTTTAAAGAGTCGCTTTTTTCTCTAACAGACTAATGAAGGGAATTTTAGTACATTTGCACTGGTCGGCTGATTGTTGCAAGCTTGACTTTCAGTTGATCAAATGAGGTGAAATAAATCAACAAACTGCCAAAAGAAAAATTCACTTAGATTTTGCCCATGAAATAAAAATGTCTTCAGTTTCTAACGTAAGTTCTATACAGTGGCCTAACATCTATATCGTTTAAACATTGAATTATTATATTTTATATTATACTTATATGCTAACTTTAATTAGATAATTAATTTTTATGGAGTAAAATTATTATGATAGACATAATTTCACTTATAAAACTAAATGTGAAAAAAACATCGCATCATATCCATTTTAATTACTAAAATTAAAAACCTAAATTCTTTAAGCTCTTAAGAGCATCAAGACACAGTACCTAACCCAGAAGGAACTGGCAGGTTCATTGTGAGAAGTAAGATAAATATAGCAGAAAATAATGTAGATGAAAAATGAAAACTCAAAATATAGAAATTTAACTAAACACTAAATAAAAGACGTGAAACTTTTATGATGGTCTGAAGGTATTTTCAACCTCTGGTAAACATGAAAGAGTTCTTGAAATATGAAGACGATGTTTTTTTTTTTAAAAACTTTTTTTTAAGAAGCTGGGCAGGAAAAGTCTTCACTAACTCTAAAGTAGTATGATGTGTTTACTTTTAGCTAAACTGAAGATGGTGATTGGAGCAGAGGGTGGTAGAGGTCATGGAATCATAGCGGGAGGAAAGATTAGCCAAGTGTCATAGGATATTAATGACTTGTAGGCATAAAATGACATTGTTTAGTGGTGGAAACAAGTCCACCCAGAAAGATGAGGGGGAGACAGAAGGTCAGCCCAACTGTACCCAGCGGTCCTGAGCCTCAGAGCAGAGCCTTGTGCAGTTTCATACAACTTCCCATACAAAGCAGCTCAATTTAGATGTTCTTCTCTTCTTCTGGATAGAGATGTGGCATTTTCAGCTCAGGAGGATTTCATATTAAGGAGATAGAAACAAGTTTGCAAATATAGTAAAACCTTGGTTTGCAAGCATAACTTGTTCTAGGAACATGCTGGTGATCCAAAGCACTCCTATTTCAAAGTGAATTTCAAGAACCGTTGGCTCAGCTGTGATCACATGATGTTGTTTAGCTTCACGTCCAGCTGGTAATACAAGACATTATTTTTTTCATCAAGTTAAAACGTGTTAGAAATGTTTGCTCATCTTGCAGAGCACTCGCAGAACAAGTTACTCGCAATCCAAGGTTTTACTGTGTATAGTTTGGTTTTGCGGTTGGTCAAAGGATCTGAGGGAAGAAAAAGTGAGGGAACAAGACTGGAACAGCGGGAGAGGAATGGAAGAAAAAGATAAGCAGCCCGTGGGGAAACAGAGACAGGAAAGTGGGAGGGAAAAAGTGCAGAGAAACAAAGAGAAGGGAGAATGACAGGCTGGCCAGCAAACAGAAAGGCTCAGTGCATTTCAGAGGTACTGTGCTCTGCACTTGACTTGAACTGTAGGCTCCAAATGCGACCATTTGTTTTGGACTGTTATTCTGAAAGCTTGATGAATTCAACACCATTCACAGCTCTTCAACTGCTTGAGAACTTCCGTCCTCCAGCCTCCACTCCTCATCAGGCAACAAGCAGAACATTCTGGCAAGGGAAAAGAAAAACTTAACCGCTGTAACAGTAATCAGAGTCTTCAGAAAATTAAGTCTTAAGAAAATCAAATCAGTGGGTCACATTCTCTCATCCTAAGTTGTCTAACCCTGCTTTGAAGATGGGGCATTGAATTTCAGCTGTCTTTTATGGTAGGATTTGCAGTCGACACTGGATTTCCTATAACAGAAAGATTTTGAACTGTAAAAAAAGATATTTTGAAATATGTCTTATGATCTCCCTTCACTTGAGACATACAAACTACAAAAAGGAAATTCACTGTAAATCATGTGTGAAATTAGCTGAGAAAAATGGTAACTGTGAAATAACATTTATACGTTTAGTAATGCCTTTTGCGAGATACGCACGTTACACTAAGCCCCTGACCATGAACATGAGATGTTTGTATCAATGTTGGAGTCTGTTCTCACTCTTTCCGGGAAACCTCCGATTCTGATATTCTAGTCAGTTCCAAAACTGTTTATCTTTTTCATATTAGTGTAAGACATGATATTTCAGAAAGAGTAAATTCATTTTACCTTTATTTGTAGCCAGTTAAAAACGGATTAGCCTTTGTGTATTATTCATGTGGTCTGTTCACATAATCTTTATGGATTGCTGAGATGTCATGGCATTTGCCACCCAGTTATTTAATGCAGATCAGACATTCCGATTTGCTACCGGAACTGCCCATCTCTAATATTTTTAATTGTTTTCCCTGATCCTAATATTGTTGCTCAATTTTTTGTATGTGTGTATATACACATTCTTTTGTCACCCGAGTACACGGTTTGGGCATGGGCATTGATGGCATCAAGGATACATGCTGTGAGGTGCCTATCATGTACAGGTACAGTGCAGGTGCAGAAAAGGTGGGGCCAACAGTTCCTGGCCTTACAGAAACCAAACTTAAAATGAGAAATACAGATTTTCTTACTCTGTTCAGATCTACCGCCCTGTAGTGAGCACTTCACCTAAACCAGCTCACTGAGTCATCATAATTCTGCCTGTGATACCGTAGATACTGTTATCCTCATTTTGTAGAGTAAGAAATTGAGACTCGGAGAATTTAAGTGATTTACCCAGTCATTGTGGCTCTCCTTTATTTTTGTAAAAATAGGTATTTTGAGGACCTGAGACGAAAGTGTGTATTTATCTACTCAAAATATTTCTGTCACTATGTAGTTGAAAAAACTCTCAAGTCAACTGTGTTTATTGGCCATGTATGAAATACTTCTTATATAGTCCATCTACTTTTTTTCCCACAAATATGACTTGTTTTCATTTGAGAGGATACTTGGCTTCCAGATGGAGAAATAAATTCAACTCACAGGAGTGGAGAAATCAGAGACATTGCAGACATTGGTATGTATCTTAAAAGAGAGTTCTAATTATAAGGACCTCTTAAATCTGAGAGTTTTTCCCTTTGGTATAAAGGCATTGACTGTGAAACATGGTGTTTTGCATTACAATTGGTGTTTTGGAGGTATTGCTTGAAACGCCATGATTTTCTGCAAAAACATTGCAGGGGCAGATCAAATAAGAAGATGCTTGCTGCTGCAGACCAAAATAATAGATCAACAAGAGGGAATACTAGAGCAGTAGTGTCTTAAAGAATTAGGAGAAAAGAGCTGTGGAACAAAAGACTGCAAACACAAATACACGTACGCACGCACACACACACATTCTGACATATACTATGCACACACAAACATATACATACACAACATGTAAATAAACACATTTTAGGCAAGTCATTCAAATAACCCCATTTATGCATTTTTCTGGCCATATACATTAGCCCTACTTGGTCTTTTGTCAGCTGTTTTGTGGAAAACAAAGAATTGATCCATTATTTAACATTTATTAAACCCTCACAATCTATGAGCACTGTGCTTCAGTGACAAGGATACAACAGACAAGATACTTTTTGTCTTTAAGAATTCCCCATGTCCTGTGGGAAAGGTATTATTGCAGTGGTATGATGACATAGAAGTGACATTCACAGAGCTTCATGATCCTAGAGGAGGGATATCATGGAGGCCTTTTTTGGAAGATATGATGTCTGAAATGGGTCTTGAAGAGGAAACAGCAGTTAGTCAAAAGGAAATGGGAGGGGCGCCTGGGTGGCTCAGTTTGTTAAGCATCTGACTTTGACTCAGGTCATGATCTCCCGGTTCGTGGTTTCGAGCCCCACGTGGGGCTCTGTGCTGACAGCTCAGAGCCTGGAGCCTGCTTCGGATTCTGTGTCTCCTCTCTCTCTCTGCCCCTCCCTTGCTCACTCTTTCTCTCAAATAAGTAAATAATAACAAAAACCAAAAGGAAATGGGAAAGCTTGAAGCCCTTGCAGGACACAGCATGAAGAAAGTTCCAGGAACTTGAGACAGAAGGATGTGTGTGGTCTGGGATTGCTGGAATATAGTGATGAAGGAGAGATGAGAGGTAAGGGTGGAGAGGTAGGCCAGATCTAATAAGGCTAACTGAAATTTTATACTGCTGAGAATGATGAGCCTTTGTAGGATTTAAAGCATGGAAAGGTCAAGTTTGTATCTTAGCAGATCATTCTGGTAGCTGTATGGAGAATGGTTTTTAGGTTGACAACACCAGAGTTTGGGATCCAGTTTAGGAAGCTGTTGTAGAATTGTAGGCAAGAGATGCTGAGGGTTTGAACCAAAATCATGGTTCAAGGGTGACAGGCACTGGGTAATGGTAGTGGAGTGCTTAAGCAATCTTTAGAAGGTACGGTTGGTTAAGGCCTGGTGCTTATTAGGATGTAGACACATGGATTAGGATTTCTCAGAGTTTAGCTGGGATAGCTGGGTGTGGGTATGAGGAGAGCCAGAAATCTGAAATGGAGAAGGGACAGGAACTGGTGGGCAGGTTGGAGGTGTGGTCAGTTTAGTTCAAGGTGTTTGTGGTTCATCTAGAACGAGCTGTTCAACACAGATATTTGAGCCTAGAGCTTGAGAAAGTGGTCTCTGGTGATAAATTTGGGAGTTGCCAACCTCTAGATGTATAAAATCGAATGCACAGCCTCTTCTGTGTGTGTAGTGCATTGTTTTGCCTTTTCCTCTTTTCTCCTATCTTAAGGCAAAGATTCCTATCTCCATCAATACGTGGTAATTAATACCATATATACCTCCTGGTTGTGCACGAACAACAAAGCGATCCCAGAGAATGGGAAATGCCTTAGGAAAGTGGAAGTAACCGAGTGATTGTTGCTTTTTTCCAGTTGTGTCGGTGGACATGCCTGCCTCAGAGGGATATCGCTTCAGCTGACCCTCCCACAGCTCAGACTTTTTGAGGATCCTGGCTGTGTGGCTTTGCCTGGTTCAAAATGGCAGAAAAGGCTCCCCCTGGCTTAAACAGGAAGACTTCAAGATCAACGCTCTCCCTTCCGCCGGAACCTGTGGACATCATCAGGAGCAAGACGTGCTCGCGGAGGGTGAAAATCAACGTGGGGGGCCTCAACCACGAAGTGTTGTGGAGAACGTTGGACCGGCTGCCGCGGACGCGCTTGGGGAAGCTCCGGGACTGCAACACGCACGAGAGCCTCCTGGAGGTGTGCGACGACTACAACCTCAGTGAGAACGAGTATTTCTTTGACCGGCATCCGGGGGCCTTCACTTCCATCTTAAATTTCTACCGGACGGGGAAACTCCACATGATGGAAGAAATGTGTGCGCTCTCTTTTGGCCAGGAGCTCGATTACTGGGGTATTGATGAGATCTACCTGGAGTCCTGCTGCCAAGCCAGGTATCACCAAAAGAAGGAGCAGATGAACGAAGAACTGAGGCGGGAGGCCGAGACAATGCGAGAGCGGGAGGGAGAAGAGTTTGACAACACCTGCTGCCCGGAGAAAAGGAAGAAGCTCTGGGACTTGCTGGAGAAACCTAACTCGTCCGTGGCTGCAAAGGTATGAAAAGCGGGGCGTTGCTTCCCTGTGTGTGGTCGGAAAGGTGTTGCCTACTTCCCAGAGAGCGCGATCGTCTTCGTTTTAGGTGTTATGTGGCTACAGGGTGAAAGACACTTTCCAGAAGCTTAGAGACTCAGAGTTATTCTTCCCATGTAATGTCATCTGATGGCATTGCTCTTTCTTAAATATGGTTATTGGGTAGGAACAGGCCTGGGCAACAGAGGCTTTGGAAGGGTTCTGGTTTCCATGGCGCTGTGTGGTGGTGGTGGCTAGAGTTTGAGGAGACAGCCCTCACTGGGGCCATCACATGCAGAGTCCTGCAGAAGGCTGGGGCCTGGGCCCCTTGGATAGAGGCACGGTGCTGTCACTGAGGGTGGAGGAGGTGCCTCCTGGCCTGGTTCTTTAGAGGATCATGGTAAAGAGAGAGTATGGCCCGGTGTTGTTGAGAGGGCTGCAGGAGCAGGGTGGTCCATGCGTGAGGAAGAGGCCATCTTATGAAGCTGTGCAAGGTCACGCAAAGTCAGTGTCCAGAATGCATCCGTTTACCTCCCTTGTGAGGTCTACTCTGACAATGATGTTTCCTACTGTTGGCGTATCGTTTTTTTCCACAACTGAGGCATTACTCTACCTCAGAGTTCATCCTGTTTGCTTAAAATGAAGGTAAATTCATGTTTCCACTGTGCCTGCTTATGTCTGGATCTCAGAGTAAGTTTGTTTTGTTTTGCCATGAATTGCAGCATTTAATTCAAATGCGTGATTCTGTTTGTCTAATTTTATTTAGAGCTTTGGGGGTTAGTGCAAACTGATTTTCATCCCATATATTTAGTACTGTATTGCAATATGAATAATGAATAAAGTGTCAAGAGTCATCTTTAGCTGTAGAAGCATAGTATTGGTATTTTGTGCATAAGAGATGAAAATGGAATGTGGAATAGAGAAAAGAAAAATAGCAGAATAACGTGTCATCATATGAATTCTTTGAATTAGAATTTTTTCAATTATTATTTCTTAAAAACAGTAAAGATTATGGAAGTGTAATAGGCCATATGCACCATTTGGCTGGAAATTAAGATCCTATCTGATAATCTACAACATGTAAATAATGTATACAAATGAACTGAATGCGGATGGTCATAAAACTGCCTCTGCATTGTTTGATATGCCTAGTTTTGCATCTTGTTTTCTTCTAGAGGTGTTTTACCTTGTGGCCAGGACATGGAAATAAGTGAAATAAAATAGAGTTCTGTTGTACACGATGAGGAGAATGCACATCTTACAGCAAATGGACAGATTTCAACTAGGTCTTTTTGTAGTTATGAATAATTTGTTTTCTTTTATCTGTAAGAAAGAAATAGATGTGCTACACTTGTGGGTTTTGGTTGAGAAAGGTTACTGCTCTTTCTAGCATCAAATATTAGGTTGCATATTTGAGTCACTGCTAAAAGTATGGAGTGAATTTTGAAGATGAATGAGATTGTTTGGGGGTGTTAAATGAACTCTTTCAAGCCTGTAAGCAATTGAGGTCAAAATCATTGTTCCATCAAATGTTCCAGAGGGTGGTAGCCAAATATGTAAAAATAAGCAACTAAATCACAGAAAATTTGAAGGTTAATATGGCTTATTTGCTTACAACAACATTATTAACAATTAGGTACTGTTGATAGAAAATATCTTAAGGTACACACATTTGTTTTTCTGAAAAATTTCTATTAAGGATAGAATAGGGTCAATAACCTGATTTCCCAGATGAGGGAGTTCATTTAATGCCTAAATTTTAGACAGCCATCTCTTCATCTCTAAGAAGGTAACGTTGATAATGGCCTATTACATTATGCTATTATATACCCCTACGCATCAGATAGATTGTTGAAACTTGCTTCAAATTAGATATCAGATAAGATATCTACCTACACATTATACCTAGCAGCTAAGGACATTGTTTTGGAAATTTTAATGTAGTTATAAATAATAAATTTGTTTCCAAATTATTAATCAAGCTAAGCAAATCTTTGCTAACCTGAGTAGATTCTTTACTAAACTTTCATAAAGGGTTTGTATTTGTTTACTTAAATATCAACATTTTCCTCTCTGTTTGAATAGAGAAACATTATGGAAGTTATTTACATTTGATTATATGGTAGTTTAGTGAAAATATTGTTCATTTGTCTGAGATTTGGAACCTTTTAAAAACAGCTCTGCACGATGTCTTATATAAACCACTACCTTTTCCTGTACTCTTCTCAAATCATATAACTTGTTATTTCTCTAGAATAATTCATGGTGAGGTGAGTGCTATGTGTGAATAGTATTTTTACAACTTAGGAACAGTTTGTTTTGTTAAAACTGCAGTAGGATGATACTCCAGCCCTCACTGTTTGTGTTATGGGTACATCAGGATCCTGCTTATACTATGAAGCTCTTGGTTGGAATGCTTGGAATCTATGTGTTTTTCCTGACTTGCTCAGGAGGTGAGATATCTTTGGAGGAGAATCTGTTCACCTTGTGATTACCGTGATTGCTTGTTCAGTTTGATAATTCAGTTGAACATATATAGAATTCTCTCTGTGGGTTACACACATTAAAGTGAACATGTAGAGGGGCATCTGGGTGGTTCAGTTGATTAAGCGTCCAACTCTTGATTTCAGTTCAGGTCATGACGTCACTGTTCCCAGGATCAAGCCCCATGTGGGGCTCTGAGTTGACAACATGGAGCCTGCCTGGGATTCCTTCTCTCTTCTCTCTTCTCTCTTCTCTCTCTCTTCTCTCTTCTCTCTCTCTCTCTCTCTCTCTCTCTCTCCCTCTCTCCCTGTGCCTCCCCAGCTCTCACACACATATGCTCTCTCTCAAAATAAATAAACATTAAAAAAATGATAAAATGGACATGTAGAAAGACACACTCTTTTCTTCAGAATTTAAAAAATAATCTCTTAGCTTAAACAGGTATTGCATATCCTTGAAAGTGTTTTTTTTTTCTCTTTTGGTTTTTCTGTATTTTATAATTAATATTTCTACAGTAAAGAAAGTTTAAAAGTTATGAGTTTACTTACCAAATCCCTGGCATAAAAGGAAAAACTTGACCTTTTATGTCAAATATTCCACAATAGGTTAAAATATCTATTCGGTGACATGGAATAAATACTCCATAATCACTTCAGTTATCATGCCATAATCCATGCTATGTGCATCCACTGTGATACACAGCATCACAAGGCCCATTGACCTGTTGTATTTTGTCTTTGGACATGACCCTGAAGGTAATAATTTGGCTGTTAGAGAACATTCTTCCTGGTGTCACTTCTATTAATTGAACTTTGTAGTACAGTAATCACTGACAACCATGCCAAAGCAGAGTTCAGAAGGATGGTATATTTTAAATGTCTATATTTAACAAATAGACATTTTTACACATACACAGCATAGCATGGAATAGAATTGTACTTTTCACAAAATAATAACAGGGCTAATAGAAATTGTTATTTCATAGTTTCCTGTGGTGTGGTATGATCTGGTACTGGACACGAGTTTATATCTGTATGATGGACTTTGTGTTCTTTCGGTCTCATTAGTCAAGTACCTGGGTAACTGTATCCCCTTGCATAGAGATAGGGGACAAAATTTAACCTTGAGGCTGTTTGTGAGTGTAGGACCCACCAAATGGATGTATGGGATGGTTGGCCCAAATCTCTGCATTACCATGACATGGAATCCTGGTGCTGGCATGCCTTTCATGGGAATGTGCAAGGGGAGAAGATGGGCCTTGCTGGCTGCCAGTTTCCTGGGCAGTGAATTGGAATTAGACTTGATCCTGTGCCTCTTCCAGCCCTGGGCAATTTAGGCAGCCTCTGCCTTGGAAACATTTTTCTCCCTTCTCTTTGGCCTTTTCCCAAATGGACTGCAGGAGCTGTTCTCCTTTAAATTTTGCACTAGAGAAACTTTAGTCCAAGAGGTGTTTGAAAGCATTTAAGGGAGGTGGATCCTATGGCAGGTGGTATTGGCAGCCTTTGGGATGAAACAATAGCCAACAAGGAGCGTGGCCCACCTGAGAGCCGAAAGGAAAGAGGCTCAGTACTATACAGTGCCTTCACTCTAGATACCTGAAGAAGGTCAAGGACAAAGGAAGTCAGCTGTCTTCAGGCAAAGCCAGTTAGGAAAACGGCTGAGCCTTTGGAGGCAGGCTTCAGCCAGGGCACATAGGTGTATGTGGTGCTCAGGACAATGCCGGCCAACAGACCCATCTCAAGAGTCAGTCAGGAAGCTGGACGATAAGCAGCTCTTATTTGATAGGAACAGTATTAAGGCTGCAGAAAGATATTTCTGTTCATCTGAACAAGTGCAGTGAGAGCCACCCAACAACCCTGTTGGGCAGGGTTCAAGGTCGAGTGGGGGAAGGGCACCGCTTATCATCTGCTTCCCCTTCTCACTTTTCCTGTGTATCTACAGCCACCACTTACTTACCTAAGGATTCCTCCCTCATCCTCTTATGTTGTTCCCATTCTCTCCTTCTCCCTCCTGCCTCCTTGCCTCCTCCCTTCCTTCCTCTCTCCACTGCTCCCTCTACCTCCTCCCTCAGGAAAGGGAAGCAGATTGACTAGAGAATTATTTCTCAACCTTTTTTTGTTAATGGCCCCCTGCAGAGAAAAATTAAGTTAAATTTAAATTCTCCCTAAAGACAGAAACTAAATACTAAGGAGTAAGATTTTGTCAGGTAGGGTGGAGCTTGGAGAGCTACAGACTATTGTAATATCTAAGATGTTTTTTTTACCCTTGCCCACAAGGACCAATTTTCT
Organism: Panthera pardus; assembly: GCF_024362965.1. Classification (NCBI taxonomy): domain Eukaryota; kingdom Metazoa; phylum Chordata; class Mammalia; order Carnivora; family Felidae; genus Panthera; species Panthera pardus. The sequence goes on from NW_026527002.1 coordinate 22,079,455, forward strand.
CTCTTTGGCAGTGACATTGATCCCATGGAGAATGCATGCAACAGGAGAAAGGAGACTGTGTTTCCTGCCTCCAGCTCATTACCTCCACACATGACCTTCACCACATGACCTTCACCATTGGCATGGCACAGCACGGCACCTAAAGCAGGCATGGGAAGGACTGGGAGACCATAGACAGTTTTGGGTCAAGAGGGAGGCCAGTAGTAGCAGATAAAGAGAGTCCGTCCCTGGAACTCCAGCTCTCTGGAGAGCCAGAGGTCAAAGTTCTGAGTTTCTACCTTCTAACTGAATTAGAGTGTGGGAGTCTCGAGTCACAGATACAGTCAAAAGAAAATAAATCCAAATAAAATTAAAACTCCTGTGTACTCACCAAGGGGAAACGAATGGCATGACATTGCCATTCTATTTCTAGTTTACAGATCAGTTATTCTAATGCTTTGGATTAAAAAAAAGAAAGATATTGGAACAGTACCACCAATTATTGACTTTTAGTCCAAGAACAGAACTTTCGTGTGTGTGTGTGTGTGTGTACGTGTGTACATACACAGGTTTCCCCCATCATCTGAAAATAGAGCATTCCTATGAAATCTTTTGTAAGCTGAAGTGGCATAAAACAAAGAAACAGCATTTCATAAAAGTGAAAAATTCTATTCCCATTTTCTCTCATTGAGTGAAAACAGGTACTAATGTGGGTCTTTCATAAAAGCAAAGTGGCATAGGGGTGCCTGGGTGGCTCAGTTGGTTAAGCTTCTGACTTTGGCTCAGGTCATGATTTCGTGGTTTGTGAGTTTGAGCCCCATGTTTGGGCCCTGTGTGGACAGCTAGGAGCCTGGAACCTGCTTCAGATTCTGTGTCTCTCTCTCTCTCTGCCCCTCCCCCTTTCACATTCTGTCTCTCTTTCAAAAATAAATAAACATTGAAAATCAATTTAAAAAAGCAAACTGTCATAAAGAGAACCTACAGATAGCAGGGGAAGCATACAGTGTATGTGTATATATAATATGTGTGTATATATATATGTATACACATACACACACACACACACACACACACACAAACACACCCATACACAGAGTCAGGTGAACAATCTGCCCATACATAGCTCTGCATTTAGCTTTCTGATGAGCGTTTTAGTGATACAACAAGAGTAGCCATTAAAACCCTAAGAGGACTCCCAAAACAAACTGATGCATTGTGAGCACACACGGAAATCTCCCTTCATCAGGGCACCTCTGTGGACTGTGCAGTTCCCTGGTTCCTATCTAGGATTGCCAGTAGCCTAATTAGTGTGCCAATCATGCTGTTTCTGTGTTGTTTATGGTTTTCTCTTCTTGCCCTTTCCTTTCCACAGCCCAGCTGTACAGATTATGTTGTTCCTGCTCTTCCCATAACATGGCATGAGAGTTCAGACAGGATAGCTTCAAAGAATTTTGCCAGTCTGTAGAGGTTCAGATTGGAGATACGTGTTTTTTTTTCTTTCTAAAATATATAATTCATGCAGACTAACTGGTTGAAAGCCTGGAATAAATTAGACATAAAAAAATAAAACAGATAAGACAGAAAATGTTGGGTTTTGATTAAAATGTCTCCAATATTCCATTCTTTAGCTCTAGTGGTCCTATTTTGAGATCCATGCTTCTCCACTTTCCCTGAAAGGCTGCCCTGAAAATGCACCACTTTTTGTCCACTTGACCTCATTTGATCAGGGAAAGGATGGTGAGAACAGAAGAGGAAATTGATAAAAAGCTCACATTGTGCGTTCTCTTACCAAGGGTGCCATAGGCCCTGGTTTTACTGAGAACGCCCTGGTTAATGCCTTTTGTCTGATGCTAATTATTAGCAGCATCTCCTTTCACTCTTAAAAAATGTCCCAGTTTGGGCAATAAACTAAATGATTACCTTACATGTGAATATTTTTGAAAAAAAAAAGAAATTACCCAAGAGTCACGTACTTTTTCTCTTTGCTTCTTTGTTCCATTCGAGGAAGGCCTGTCTTAATTTTCAAGCAATTTTTCCATCTCTTTTGAAAAATCATTGGTTTTCATTAACATTAGAGTAAGATTTTCAGATTCCCTTCCAGCTTGGTTTTTAAACCTCAATAAGTAATTATAATTTTCAAAGTAAAAAAAAACCCACAACAACAACAAAACAAAACTAAGGAGTTCTTTCTACATTATCTAATTTTATCACAAAACAGAGTATGTTGGAAGTATTTAAATATTCTGGTTTTGAAAATTCGTGTACACTTTGGTTATTAACAGATTTGTTTTCTTTATTTCAAGTGAGAGACTTTACAAAGTGAATGATGTACTATTTCAGGTAAGCACAATTATTATGAAGGAATGGTCACAATGGTTAACACTTCCCACTTTGGAAGACTCTGGAAATGTTTGAATAATACTTCAGATTAAGTGTTCTTATCTGAGCTCTATCAATGTGAATTGACCATTCTAATGAAGAAAGATATTTTCAATATAATTAACAAAGTTGATTCTAAAAGAATTACTAGAATAAAAGTTCCTTTTTGATCAAAGCATGATTACACAGGAAAAAAAAAACAACAACAAAACAAAACCTCCAGCTGCTGATGCATAATTCATGAAGTAACCATAGATTACAATAGATTTTTTTTTTTTTTTTTGGTTTTGGCACTGATTGTGCATTCGTGGTTTTGTTCTATTTGAGAGCAACCTCAGAGTTCTATGACATTCAATAATCTATAATGTGCTGAGGTATAAATCTGAATTCCATATAATATAAGATTGGTTTGTTGGAACTAGTTGACTCTGATAGAGAGTAAGCTTAGCTGGTCACTCAGAACTGTTAGCCGAAACCCATTTTTCCCTTCTTATTGTTACATATACCAACTCTTATTAAATTTCCTGTATTTTATAGAGATTATATGGTACAGTAGACATTTACAAAGCCCTCATGACATATTCCTCATTAAAAATACCCTAGTTAGGTATTCCAAGAGTGACAGAAGCTTTTTAAGGTAGCAGCCAGCCTGGAAATTATTCTTGCCCACCAACAGCCTGGTCATTAAAACCCCTCCTACCTCTGTACTGGACCAGAGAAGGATAAAGGAGTCTACAGGCCAAGAGAGCTGGCATGTTCCACAAGCCACACTTTATGTATCTATCAGCAATATTCAGCCCTTCACCCAACCTACTGTGTCCCCACATCTCCTGGGATAGAGTTGATGAGGACTTTATAATTTACAATCAGAACTTTGAAGGACTTGAGGAGACTGAGACTTCTCTGTAATTGCTATGTCAGCCTTCATCCATACATATGACCAATCTAGAGTAAAGTAGCTAGACATGGACCAGTGGAGAGAAAAACACATAGTGACTGGCACAGAGACATGTGGAAAAGTGGAAGAGGGAGACATTTGCTCTCATCCCTCCAAAACTTTTACAGGATTCACTAAAAGCTAACATCAAAACTATATCAGATTTTGCATCTATGTACTAATTAGTTTTAGCTGTGTGTACATCTATGTTTGCATTAACTTCTTTGCTAATGCATAAAGCAAATGTATTTCACCCTTAAATCGTAATGTCTTTATAACGCTTTAAGTGAAAGAACTCTGGATATTACTAAAGACAGAAACCTGAAGTGTATAGATGCAACTAACATTTGTAGTGAAGTTTGTGTGTCTAGGGTAGGTGAACCACGTAGTATCAGTCTTCACTGACTGGGACCTGAACTAGGTCTGTTCTTGTGTGTCTGTGCATGCGTGTGTGTGTGTGTGTGTGTGTGTGTGTGTGAAGGGGTGGGAAGTACCTGTTATTTATATACACTGGCACCTCTCCATAAGAGCATATTATATTAAAAAAAATCCACCTGCACAAAAATACAATGAACTTCAATGAACATTTGGTAATTTAGGGAAGATGCAACTTTGTCATCCAAGTAAGACAGCTATTCAGACTTTTGTGATAACCTGATCGGGCATGAAGTCCATGGAAAGTACTCTAATGGTCCAAGAATAGCAGCAAGAAGTATTTTCATTAGTCTCCTAGGATTTTGTTTCAGGATGCTAGAGGTCATTGCCACCCTAGATTTCACGCTTTTACTTATGTCTCGTTGAGTCACTCTTGACACAACCACAAGTGTTGAATGCCACTTTAAATAGCTTCTCTCTCCTATGCCACAGCACTGCCAAGGACAGCCAAATATCCCCTATGCAGCTATGAATGGGGCCGCTTGGTTGTGGTACCCTTCACTGAAATAGACCTCAGGATATTTGCACATGAGTAAAAGAACTCCTAGGCTTCCAGTCATTGTTTTAGCACTAATTAATATAAAACTGAGAGCACAATTTTGGATATTGAAATGCACATGTCTTCGCTGGTATCATCTAAATTAAATCCTCAACTATATTTGTTCCTTGAATTAGGTTTTTTTTCTTCTAAACATTCAAATTTCAGTTTACATACATGTTAGAGTTACACTTATCTTTGGTAACATTTTAGAACTTACTTTTACATTGGTATCCAAGCATACGGTTTCAACCAGAATTTGGTTGGATTGAAAAATAATTCATTGCCGCTATCTATGAAGGATAGCAGCATATTTGTGCTGTGAAAACTTAGGTGAATTTTATTAATACAGTGGAAATGTTCACTTTGGCAAACTAGCAGGGGGCCTCACGTAATATCCTTAAGGTGAGCAACCTGTTCCATTTCAGTGCAGCTTTTAGTTTAGAGGTAGAAAAACATTGGTGGGCAATCCTGTTTTTTAAAAAGTGACAATTTATCATACCACAGCTGCAATGGACTACAAATGCAATGAAAGAAAATATGAAATAGTAGGCTAGAATCTAGTATAACATGAACTTGCTATTATGTATTTGCTATGTAAAAAATCTAGCACATTTTATTATATTTCTTAAGTCAATTCTGCAGGTGTGAAAATTGTATTATGTAAGTAAAAAGTAATTTCATTATGAGCAATATTAAAATTCAAAGCAAAAATCTGTTTTTTAAGCACTGGTCTTTATTTTTCAAACTCTAGCTCATGAGCCATTATAAATAATTTAAATTACATGGAGTATTTGCAAAGTGCTAATCACACTCTTTTTTTTTTTCAAAGTCTTATGTATAGGTTATACATGAGGTATTTTAAAGGGTACCAAACTGTGTTGATAGGCATATTTTAATAATATGTGAGGTATATGTATGTACTTAAAGAAAGAAATGTTATGTTTCAATGGAAAAAATTGTTTAGGGTTCTGTGTTTTCCATCATTGTTAAATCATCCGTCGTGTGCCAAAGCCAGTGCTTTTCTATTCTGCCACACTTTGATGCACACATCTCAAGTTGAGTCTGAAAGTTAGATGACAGGTCTCTGCTGTTTATTGGGAATGCAAAAGAGAACCTGTCCCACTGCCCACTTCACATACAGCCCTGCAGGTGCCCTCATGAACCCTCCCCATCAGGGGATGTTTTAGTTCCACTTCCCACAACAACTGTTTTTTTTTTTTTTTGTTTTTTTTTTTTTTAAGTTGAGGTGTGGTTGATATACATTACATCAGTTTCAGGTGTACAACATAATGATTTTATATTTATACATATTGCAGGATTATGGCCACTATAAGTCTAGTTAATATCTATTACCATCCATAGTTCATACATAGTTACAAAAATTTTTTTTCTTGTGTTGAGGAGGTCTAAGATCTATTCTCTTAGGAACTTTCAGATATAACAAATACAGTGTTACGAACTCTAGTCACCATGCTGGACATGAAACTATTGATTTTCCATTTAGTTCCTTAGGCTCAATTGGATTTCACCGTTTTTAAAGCCTGGTTTTAATATTTTTTTTGAGATGATATCTACTTAAATTTCAGTGGAATTGAATTTAGTGAAGATTCCAAATTAGAGAAGGTGGATAAACCTGAAAAAATACAGACTTCATTTTGTCTTTAGCTTACAGTCATTTGTTTTCTTTTATCCCAAAGCATCAGAGTCTAAGAGTAGGTAGACTTTTTTCTTCTAGACACTTTAAAATCAGAATCTAAATAGTACTTTTCCTCTCCATTGGAAGGAATCTGTTTCCTTACCCATCCAATACCCTTCCTTAATTCATGAGCTCTGGCTGCTGAAATTAAGCTGCTTTTTCTTTCCACTCCCTGATAATAGTTGTCAGTATCCCCAGAGCCTTCTGTTTTGAGCAGAAATTTAATTCTGGGGGAAGAGACTGGTTAATTGATACCTGATACAGTAACAGATGCTTTTTGCAAGGCTGTATTAGCTAATGTTTTCAAAGTCCTCTGTGAGGTGTAGCTATAACTTCCTGATATCATCAGAGTGTTCTTGCAACACTTAGCCTTTCTTCTTATTTTAAGCCCGATTCTCTTCTAACAATACTGCTTCCTTCACTACCTGGAAAAAATGAACCTTGTTCCCTACAGCCCAGAGTCCTGAAGTGAAGTCCGTATTTTCTCGTCCCTTCGATAATTAGTGTGACCTTCCTCGAAGAGCAGAAGGGAAAACGTTTATATTGAACATCGGCTGTGTGCCATACATTGAACTCTGCGGTTTTTCACATGGACCCTTTACAACACAGGTCAGCAAACATTTGCTCTAAAGGGCCAGAGAGTGAGTGTTTTCAGCTTTGTGGGCCATACGGTCTCTGTCACAACTACTCAACTCTGCTCTTGGAGTGCAAAAGCACCCCTAGACAACACGCAAACAAATGAGCATAGCTGGGTTCCAGGGAGACTTGACTGCCAGCTGGAGTTGGCCCTTGGGCCCTGGTTTGGCTAGTGTTACTTTGTGTCAGCCCTTTGCAGAAACATCGTTTATCCCATTATACAGATGAGAGAGGCTGAAGCCCAGAAATAGCACATTTGTGTCTCTTGTCCCTCACCAAGAGGCGTATTGGAATTTCGATCCCATCTACCAAGACTTCCCCACAATTTTTCTTTCTGTCCAGTTGTATTTATCATTCCTTTCCCATCACTATCCAGTACTCATTGGAGCGTTTGGTGTGTGACAGCTAGTCATCTGACTGCTGCACCCCCTTGCCATCCTGCAGGACAACGAGCTCTTATAAATCCCAGGCTAAACGTTTCCCATCTTGAACTCCAGCCGTGGATGAAGCTGCTCTCCTTTTGGAATCTGGAACTCTGATTCCACTGCCCACCAAATCTGTACTCTGTCCTTATTGCAGTTGCTTTTGCCTCCTTTTCTCCTCACTTGGAGCCCTGGACCCACTGCCATAGGCGAGGCTGTGACCACCTCATACTTGGGTTGGGGCGATGTCGTGAACTGGACTTTATCCCCCTCCCGGTTCTAATCTGTTCTCCACGTAGCCAGCAGAATTACCTTTGGAAACGTGATTGGGTCCCTTCTGAACTGTGAGGCGCAGTGATTTCTCACTGTCTGTGCTGTAGTTCAAACTCCTCAGCCTTGCATTTGGGATTCTTCCCGACCTTCCTATCCAGTCACATGCCTTTCCACCCCTCGTACATATTGCCCCGGTTATTCCAGATTATTAACCATTTCTGAAGACAGGGCTCTGCTCCAGACAGGTTGTTTACTGCACTCAACAAGCAGTACTCTTACGTGGCTCCCTCCATCCAGAAAGGACATCTTTTTTCTAAGTTGCACGAGGACGACTCGTAAACTGGCTGCAGCCACACCTGTACGCAACGAACACGTTCGTGGCTCTGTGGCCACACCGCTTTCCTGACCTAGAATGCCCTTTGCCCCTTTTCTCTCCTTCCTTGTGTCTCAGTTTGTGTGTCCCTCTTCCATGATGTCACCTCCTCCTCTGTTTTTCCCTAGCTCTTTCCTCATACTTGTAATCTGGATATTCTATCTGTGCTGGGCTCGTCTCACCAACCGGGTTGTACCCTTGAGGGATCAAACCACGTCTCTTCATTTTCAGTTCCTGATACCTAGTGCAGCTCTCGGCACATACCACACACTCAGTGCTTGCCACCAAATGGCACCGAAGGGTAGAAGGAAGAGAAAGAGCAAATATTTCACAGTACTTCAATTTCTCTGTAAAAATTAAACAACACAGATAGAGATTGGATATCTCATCCCCGTGTTGAGACCAGAGTAGTGCTAGGTTTGTTTTAGGCAGTTTAAGGAAGCTGGATATCTTACTCATTTTAAGTGGCTCTATGTTTTTGAAATAGGCTAAGAGCCATAGATGTGGGTTTTCCATTTTTACATTGTATAAATTCTTCCTCTAGAATAGTGTGTAGGCTGCTCTGTATGCCACAGAGTTTATGCAGAGAAAGGCATCAGGTGCTGCTGAAAGGCAAGCTTTCAGATGCTTTGCTTTGTTAAGATTGCTCATTTTATCTGAACTGCAGGTTCTGGGAACCCTTGTGATAGGGGAAATGTAGCTGTGTATGAATTGGGGAGTGGGGAGAAGAGCTTGATTGGGCCCCCCGGTGGACGTGCAGTCCTTCCACGCCCTCTAGAGGATGGAGAGATCACTTCTTCACATTCAACCATCCAACCTTTGGAAGGACCTTGGCCCCAAGTGGAACAATCCCATTACTCAGAAAAAGTCACAAAAAGGGATGAGCCCCAGATTTCAATCCAGGCAGAACTCCAGTATGGCGTCTCTTTGTAGGAGTAAGAAGAGAGTCTGAAAAAAATAAATTCTTAATGGTATAATGTAAGAAAAGGAGATCAGAAATCTATTTTTACTACAAAAGCTAAAAGAATCATAATGTTTTCAACTTAGGGGAACTGGCTTTTATTGTAATCCAAAAATATATTTTCTGGAAACTTGTAGTTTGAGTTTGTTTGTTTGTTTTTATATAGAAATTAGGCATTCCTTTTTAAGCTCAGTATTGCTATCTGCATGCTACTTGGTATGTTCATATATTATTCTGATACTTTAGACTGCACTGGTGGGATTTTCTCATTTGGGTTTTCTCATTTGGGTGGGTTTTTTAGGAATGACCTTTAGTCAACACCTTTTAAAAATTCCCAGTCACTTAAGAAGTATTTTTGACGTGTTTCAATTTAATAATTCATAAAATTAAAGTTTGAAGACAAACCTCTCGGCTTTCTATGTGCCTTCTAAGAATTTTCATGAGGTGGCTGCTGAGAGTAAAATCATTTTCATTTGTTAATTCTTTTGACCTTATCATATCTCAGTTTTTAAGTTTTTAGTAGTGTTGTACTGTAATTTAATTCTTCTGATTCTACTGTAAAAGGAGACTGTCAAGTTAATGTCTACTTTGAGTTCTGCTGTTCCAGTGATTTGTGCACTGACCAGAGGAGACATAATCTTTGAGGAGATCTTAAGACTTTATGGGGGACAAAAGCGATAGGTATAAAATGATCAGGAAATGTCCTTAATACAACACACTTCAGTAATCTTCCATTTTGTATGGCATTTAGAATTTCAGAGGAGGGAGGGATCTCATACTGTGAATTTGTAGCAGGTAGGGAAAGCCTTGTAAGCGAGAGGGAACCAAATCGGAGAGATAGGAAAATATTTTGAGAAGAGGGAGGAAGGCATAAACTTAGGGGGAAAGAAAGGGGTTAGAGCGCCCAGTGCATGCATGGGACATTGGGGAAATTGTCAGTATGAGGAATCGGGTTGGAAAGGTCAGGGAGGGCCATGCACTGACCCGGCTTGAGTCCCTGCTTGAGAGTCTACATTCCCACAGCAGGTCATAGGTGGGTGACAGTTGGGCCTGTAACTATGTGTTGCCGGTGGGAAGCTGCTAGGGAGGTGGGACAACACAGTGGTGGGGAGCACAGGCTCAGGGGTAACGCAGACTTAGGGTGGAGGGCTGGTTCTGCAACTGCTGATTGGGGACCTCGCTGAACTGCAGATCCTCAGGGATAAGGGAGAGGCTAAGAATTTGAACCTAATACAGTTATCATGCGGACTGAATGAACTAGTTAGTTGAATGCCTAGTACAGAAGCACACCTAGAGTATTTTACATAGTAGTGTTATAATTCTTATTACCATTATGACTCAAAATAATTCATTTTGAACTATCACCAAGAGGATCTCCTCCCCCACCCCTGTAAATATTTGGTATTCTTCTGTTGCACTTTGAATTTTATGAGACTGTGTAGGTAACATCAATGTATCAAAGTTAGTTTCGTCTCATTTTTAGAACCAAGCTTCTTAGAAGCAGCTAATGAAATTGACGTTTTTCGGTTTGTCCAAGTTTTCATGATAGTGATACCTTAGTAATGGAACCTGGAGTACAGATTAAAATTTAAATCTTGAAAGGTCTATTTTGGGGAAATGGATCTTGATGGAAACAATGAAAATAAAAAGAATGAACTGACCATTCCAAAGTTTGATTACAGTATAGCATTTGCATTCATTGCTCTTCTCCTGATGGTCGCCTTTTGTGTTAATCACCGGTATTAATATAACCGCCTGGAAGTTGAGCAGTTATAAATAGCTCTATTCTTGTTCACAAACAGGGCCTTTGCCTTGAGAGAGGGAAGTGATCAGACTATCACTTTGTGCTTTCCGGTTGGGCTCATTGGCTCATATTTCTTATCTAAGTATCTGCTAGTAGGGTATGAAATCGAACACAGATCATTGACCTTCTAAATCCCTTGTCATTATGATACATTAACAGTAATATGTTTGATTGCAAATAATTACTTGGCTCAGAAAAATTGGATTCAAAGTAAATGTAGACTCAGCCATAAAATTTTCCATCCCGAACCTCAAAGACTCTCAAGTTTGTTAGAAATGCTATAATAACTCAGAAGTGTTTAGAATTTTTACTCATAGAAAATAAATGGTTTTGTAATTAATGAGTTTTTCATGAAGAACGACATTTTCTGAATTTAAGATTGAGACAGGTATTTAGCACAGCACTTGTTTTTGGATGTGTAGATTTAAAATAAATAATAAATGTTGTCAGAATCAAAATATCAGATTTTAAGATTGAGATTAGCATTCCGAAAAATCATTTTCTTGATTAAGGACATGTATTACTAGACCTCATTTCTCTTAAATTATTTCACTGCACCTTACATAGATAGATAACATGACAGGATGAGAAATGCCTGAATGTACTGTAGATAGGTAGATAGATAGATAAATGGACTTCATGGAAAGGTAGACTAAATAGAAAGCTAGCCTAGATAGATGATACCTAGCTAGCTAGCCAGCTAGATAAAAGGCAGAAAGGAAATAAGGATAGAAAAATAAAGAGGAAACTGGGAAGGTTAGCATATAAAATATTCGTGACACAAATGCCTATTATAATTGGTGAAGGAGGGTAACAGGCTTTGAGTGTTCTTAATGCTAAAACAAACAAGAAAAAATAAAATAAAAAGAATAAAATTACATAAAATATGGACTTTGCAGGCAGGATTTGTGGTCCTTTACTGAGTAGGTCTCTTGGAAAGGGAAGAGGTGTGTATAGTTAGCAGTTCGGACGACCATTCATTGACTGAACAAGTTAATGGAGTACAGGTTCTGTCCTAGGTGACGGGTATCCAATCTCTAACAGAATAGGCACAACCTACTGCTGCCATGGAATTTACGTTCTAAAGGGAGGAGACAGATAATAAACAAAGTAAGTGAGTAACTATATGACATATATAAAAGCGATCAGTGGTATGGGAGGAAATAATGCAAGAAACAAGGTTAGGGAGTGACTGGGGGTTGGGGTTTCATTTTAAAAAAGGCTTTCCAGGGAAAGCTTTGTTGGAAAGGTTTTTTAGCAGAGTGCCAAAGGTGAAGAAGCCTTGTGGATGTCTGGGGGAGAGGGTTCTGGGCAGTGGTAGATGCATGACTGGCAGCATGGCTCTCAACCTGGGTGACTTTGTCCTTCAGGGAACATTTAGCAATGTCAGAAGTTCTTGGTTTTCAACTTTGGGGGAGGAGGTGCTGCTGTGATCTAGTGGGTAGAGCCAGGCATGATGCTAAGTATCTGCAGTGAACAGGACATGCCCCGTGACAAAGAGCCATCAAGTTTGGACCATCTAGCCCCAAATGTCAATGGTGCCAGGGTTGAGAAGCCCTGTTCTACTGCAATCTGGCTGCCGGGCAGTGAACCTGAAGGAGTGTTGTAGGACATGCGGTGAGAGACAGAAAAGGTGTCCAGATCCAGAAAGGTGTCCAGATCCCAGAGGATCTCATTACCTCCTACCTGGGACTCTCAGCTTTTCCTTGAGACAGAATGGGAGCCACGGGTGACTTCTGAGCAGCGGTGACCGGACCCACAGTGTAACAGGCTCAGCCTACCTCCAGTGTTGAAAATAGATGTTAGCAAGGGTAAAAGATGAAGCCACTTGGAGCCTGCCATAATAAATACATTAAAGGCTAAAATGATACAGAATGAGTATGTTATTTATGCAGCACAGTATCATCCAGAATACTTACATTTTGTGTCTTTCATCTTAAAACTGGGGTTTATGGATATGTTCTTTTAGTTACCCTTTTTTTTTTTTAATTATAGAGAAAAATTGTTGACTGTCAAAACTTAGGCTTCAACAGAGAGTAGAGCATCTCAAAACCCAAAACAAACGTCTTTCATATGTATAAACCAGTGTAAGAATGTCGGTAATGGTAGTTTTGTCTTCAGCAGTCCTTATAACTAATTAACTTGTTCGATGCAGTCTAAAAAGAGGAACATTTAGAAAAAAGTAAAACCAAGCACAGACAAATCCAGATACCTTTTTAGGGGCATCTAAAGAGGATTGCTTTTTTTAAAAAAAACGTCTGTCAGAGAAGATTGATAAATACAGGTTAAAAAAAAAAAAAAAAAAAAAAAAAGAGGCAAATCCGGATGCAGGTAATCATGAGGAACTACAAAAGCAGGGAAATCCAAAGTCAAGGAAATGCTGTAGACCTTGTTTGGCTCCGTGCTTGGAGTGGGGCTCCACGCTCACGGTCCTACAGGCCCCCTCTCACGTCAGCTCCCCAGGGCTAATTCAGGACAAGTAGAGGATGCACTTTTTTTCTCTTCCCTTTACTGAAGATAAATACATACTTATATTTATGTACACGAATGCATATATTCATAACATTTCATTAATTATAAATAGCAAGACTGATTTACAGGAAGTGAAACAATATTTTTTTAGAATTTAGGGGCACATCGAGACTATCCTATGAAGCTCCACCAACTGACAGCGTTATAAGCCATTCCCCAACTCTGCGTGAAAACATGAACTATCTCTCAGGAGAGCAGATACACAGCAGATATCTGGAATCTTGAGCAAGTAAAATATTGCTGTTCCTATGGTATGAAAAAGGCATGGTCTTACGCATTTAGAATATTTAATATCACAGAGCACACTTTGGGGTTTGCTTTGTGGTTACCTGCTGTTGGCAAATACTGCCATCAGAAGCCCTGATTTGAGGGGCTGGAGATACAAAAGCCTTTGCCCCTTTCTCTCTGCCAGTCTCTCTTGGCTCCCCAACCCCAGATTATTAGAAGGGGCATGAGCTGGTGAAGAGGGGCCTCTGGAGCCTTCCCCTTGCACATCGTGGCTGTGGAACTCAGGGACACGTTAGGCGTTCGTGCAGGTAAGCACCTTGTGCCATATGCTCTTTCTCTAGAACACGGGGTGGTCACAGTCCTGGCTCACTGGGTCTGGCTGAGGACTGACTGGCTTAATTCATGTGGCTTTGCAGAATATCTGGTAAATCGAAAGCACCAAACAGGGGGATTCGTTGTTGTTGTTGTTGTTGTTGTTGTTGTTGTTGTTGTTGTTGTTAGTTTCTGTCCCTGGCCAAGTGGCAGTGTGTAGGCAAAAGATGCCATCAAGCTTTGTGAACAACTCTCAAGTAATGGGGAAAATTTGCAAGTAATTCCCTAGGAATTGTTCATTGTATTTAAATTGATAATGCTTTCTTTTAAGAAATCATCATGCATTCAGTTATCTGTTTCTTCTTGAGTTTTCTGTGTATATGTGTTTATATCCCCATTTAGATCTTAAACTCTGTGAGGGCTGAACTCCTGTTTCCTATTTCCCTCTCTCTCTAATACTCCAAGTCATGTTACAATGCAGTACAAAGCATTCAGCATGTGATCAGTAAGTGCTTAGTTTTTTAACATTTTCTTTAAAAACAAGTTACATCAATGGTGACAAAAGGGGAAAAATAAGATTTTATTTAAACGATGATTATGATAGACCATGATTTCTTGCAACAGATATCTACTGGGGTTTTCTAAGCACATTTGGGAAATACCTTATATTTCAGCCAAATGAAGGCAGCTGACATTCGTTTGAACTTGTCATTTGATGTTTTTTAAATCTACATTTTCAAAAAAGAAAGGAAACCGACAGTTTGAAAGGCAGTAGTTTGAAACATTTTAAAGGGTATGGCATTTCTGTCTACTGAGATCTCTTCCAACAATTAATTGCCATTTCGTGTATTCTCTGTCCCACTAAGTGGCCTCTATTAGCCCACCGGCATTCCTGAAAAGTGACATACTGATGTCTCTCCACGTGGAGCAGAAGAAAAATGTCCACCCTGCCAGAGAGATGCCTTAGGCTTAGCAGAATGAAATCCTGCATTTCTGTCCCCTGCCTCCTTACTGCAGATCAGAAAAACTTTTACAGAATTAACTGCTTAGAAATATGTGGGACTGGTTACCAGTGCAGAACGCATTACTGTGCTTCTATTTTGAAGGACCATCTCTGAGGCATGGCAAGCAATGGTCTGTTTGTAGCTGCTTTTTTATCGTTGAGGTTTGAGCTGGGGTTCCAGGTGCTACTTAAATTAGGATTTCTCTTTTTATACATGAGTTCTAGGTCATGGGACTAGTTCACCAAAAAAGACAATAAAATGTATCAAATGATATCATCTTTGAAACAAATATGTTGAGCTTTTTGTAATTTCTGCACTTAGTTTAAAAAAAAATCTTCATAGAAAGGAGCTAAGCAAATTGAGGAGCATGGTGATAATGCAGAAATGTGAGATGTCTGGGAAGGAGACGAACATTAATTATCTACCAGAATACCTTTCACATTTTTCTATTTCGGCCACACAGTAATTCTGTGAGTTGGGTGCTTTTATTCTTGCTTTGGAGGATGAAAAACTGAAGCTCTGACAGGTTAAGAAACAAGATTAGGGGCATTTTCCAGGCACTTTGGATCCTGGTTTGAGTGACTCCATCACCTGTACTGCCAAGACAGTATAAGTCATCCTTGGACAAAGAAGGCAAACTGCAGTCAACAATCTGACCACATCACATTTATGAAAAACCACCTCACCTCCTAGAACTGGGGTCACTACCGGAGTTCATTTGATTTTCCAGCCGTCAGGAAATGCCACTCTTACCCTCTACACAATAGGTGACATATATTATCCTTTCTCAAAGGTTGCTGGGTACTCTCAATCTGAGGTTAGCATCTCTGAGTTTGTTATCAAAATATGGTCCATGGAAAGCAAAGATAAAATCTTAAATTTTCCATTTGACTAAGTACTTACTACCAGTGTATTGCTCTTAAGAAATGGTTCTTTGTTGATGGTGTTTTCCTGGAGTTTGCTTAGTGTATACAGACTAGATAGTGAAGAAATTAAAAAGTCTTGACTTTGTAACTTTGCAAACAGTTCACCAGCAGAGCCTTAATAGGACAACTTTACCCCATGCTTGTTAGATTCACATGGTTTTTCACAGAGGGCCAATCTGTGTGTGTCAGCCTGCCTGCCTTAAGAGACCGAGAACTTGTTGAAGATAGGGATTATATCCCTTAGTTCATTATTTCCAGCTTCTGCTAGTGACAAGAAAATGGTAAATTCTCTGTACACGGTGGCTCAATGAAAGAATGAATGAAGGAATCTGTTACATCTAAATATGCTGATAGAGCATTTATTATAAATGTTGCAAATGTAAACTTCAAACCAGGATGAAACTTTATTTTTAAATCACTTCTTATTGAGGATTGTTATGCCTTGACTACATTAGGACAATAGGACTAAGTGTTACTTTTCATGAGCATGTGTATAATCAGAGTTAACTTTATGAAAATGGTTCATTTAGGTGAGGAGACAGTCTTTTCCCTAGTGTATATTCTTGACTCCTTTGTCATAGATTAATTGACCGTATAAGCGTGGGTTTATTTCTGGGCTCTCTGTTCTGTTCCATTGATCTAGGTGTCTATTTTTGTGCCAGTACCATACTGTTTTGATTACTACAGCTTTGTAGAATGAGTAAGTCACAGGAAGAAAAGCCATAGCATAGGGGATATAGTCAATGATCTTGTAATAGTGTTGGTGACAGATGGTAGCTATGCTTGTGGTGAACATAGCATAATGCATAGAAATGCTGTATGCCTGAAGCTAATGTAACATTATACTCAAATTAAAAATTTTTTAAACTAAAATGATTCATTTAAAACCCGAAAGAGAATAGATTTAAACACCCATCCACATATAAGAAAAAGGTTAATGTTATGCTCTGTGTGCACTATTTTTGTGGAACGCTTACTGAAAAGCTATTTTCCTGGTTGTTGGATTAGAACAGGACTGGCACGTGGACACATGGACATATCTTTGAAACCTGAAATTTCTGTCTTTCTCATAAATTTTCATAATGACACACATTAGAGTTTATGATGTTAAATTTCTAAGTTTTCTTCCAATCTAAGGTGTCCAAGACTCTCTGGGATGATTCTCCACCTTAAAAGAGACTCTTGAATATCATTCATGTCCATTCACTTGGACCGTGGGACCCACGATAACAGTGAGCACCTACTCCACACTAGGTACTAAAGTGCTAAGCACTTTAATGGATTAGCTCACTTAATCTGCACAACAAACCAAATATATTGGCTTTTTTTTTCCACCCTATTTTACAGGTGGAAACGTGCCCTGAGTCACAGAACTGTTAAGTGGCCAAGCTGGGTCTGAGCCCATAGTCCGCTCCCAGATTCTCTGTACTGACTTGCTGGGCACACTGCTCTACTCAGGAGGCAGTGCAAAGATATGCAGAAACCAAACCAACTAGGAGAGGACACCCAGCACTGGAAGGGGGCGTAGCTCGACTGAGCCGTCCACCGGGGTCAGCACCAACAGTGTATTACTCAGAGGTCACAGTAGTGTGAGGTGACCTCTGAATGTATGAGTGTACATTGCTACTTCCTCGGGACGTATGGGATGGATACGGCAAATAAATCAATTAAATTGAATCGTTTAGAAGGCTTATTTGTAATTTTAGACTGTACCTCTGTTGTCTGCTTTGAGTCAAAGTTTGTGGTATGGAGAAGCTTCTAAAAACATAGATATCTAGCTTTTCAACATAAACTTTCCTTTTAATATATAAAGTAGGACAGTGATTCTTCACAGGGGTGACACCTTTCCCCAGGGAGACGATATGTGTAGGGGGAGGTTGTCTTAATGATTGTGGTGCTGTTGGCACTTAGGAAGTGGGGGCAGGGTCCTCAGCCTCTGCTATGCACAAGGCCATCCCATCCGAGGAAGAGTTGATAGATTTGGGAAGCCTGTCTAATTATCTGATCCTAGAACCTAACACTGTGATGTATTTATAAACCCAGTTTTAATCAACAGTGTTTTTTTCAGGGACCCAATAGAAGTGTACATCTAAAGACCCTCTGATTTTTACAGGATGCTCGACATTCCTAAAATCACATCACCGGTAGCCACGCTGCTCATGGTATTTGAGGCACTAATGGTACACATTTGCAGATACCGTACGGCTTTCGTGGTGATTATATAGCTAATAGCAGGCACGTGGTTGTTCCATTCCAGTTGTCCAGCCTGAGAATTTACATTATAAAATACAGATTACTCTATTATAAATTCGTTTCCTTTTGTCTCTTCTATATTGCAGTTAGATTCTGATAATGATTTTTTCTTAAAAAGTGAATGTGTAGGTAAGTTAAATTACCCATGAATTTCATTTCAATATAGTAAATGAGACCACACAAAATGATGTTTCTGAAAGGAGATGTTGTGAGTGATAGAACTGAGAATCCCTGGGTTCTATTCCATGTAGAGCCATAAACACCCAGAGTCATTCATTTTACTCTTCAAAATTTGTAGCAACTTTAACTATAGGTAATTTAATCACCTCAGAATTATCTCCTTTTTAAGTACCATGTAGTATGGTTAACATATATATACACCCTGTATGTGCTTTGTAATTTGAGTTTCACTAAATCCAAAAGCAATGTAAGAATGGAGGTGTCTTCCTGAGATGGTTCTCCTCATTTCCCTGGTGCTACTTCTGTTTTTTTGTTTGTTTTCTTTCTTTTTTTTTTTTTTTTTACCTCTTCTCTGAAAGAACATTGGAATCAGACAGAATACAGCTAATACCATTAAGCAAAAGGGCAAAATTACTTCTTTTAAAAGAAAAGCTCATTTTTCACCATGGTAACCAGCATATCCTATGACACACACACCACATGGCCCGTGAAATATGAACCCTTTCAGAAATAAATTTCTACCAGAGCATAATGAGCTTTCGTGTTAGCGTAGCAAGGACTGGAATAAGGTGACACTTCAGGTTGATTTGGGTCAAATGATTCCTTTTAGATCTTGTAGCGTTTCTCTTGCAGTTTGCGAGAGGTAACACTAGCATTTAATTTTTTAAAAATGCTTAATGAAAGTGAATCATATGCTATGAACACAAGATAAAAGCGTTACACCGAGTCCTAGATACGGCACGTTTCCATTTCCTGTGAGCATTAGGACCAGGAAAAGACCCTGAGATTTCATCTTGCTTCAGTTTCTCAGGATGTGTGTTTGTCACAGCAAACTCAAGTGAAAACATCAAGAAAAGTTAAAAATTGCAGCCGATCATAGTGTAGCTAGGGAGCTACTGCTCTTTCTTTTAATTATGGTAGCTAAAACCCTTGTTTCTAATTTAAATTTATGGTGCTTGACCAATGACTCATAAAGAAAAGGAAGAAGAAACCTTTTGTAGGTATGCGTCACATCTTGGGAGCGGTGAAAATGAAAATGTGTCCCTCAACTTTCAGATATCCTTTTGCCCTTTTTGCTTGGAAGCACCTTTTGTTCAGTCAGCTCTTTCCAGTTAATTTCTTTGAAAATCTCTTCTAACCATAGTACTTCCTAAGTGTACTTTCCCAGTGCTGGGACACTTTATATTCAGTTGAGCTAGTTTCATAGGCATTCAGAAGCTTCACAGGTACCTGAAAGCTCTGGGTAGCTTCAGATCCAATGACTCCCAGAAGCACAGATTTCTACTGATCTGTCCCTTTCAGGGCATCCAATGGGTTATTAGTGGTTTTGGGACCAAAAGATTTCTTTTCAAGTATATAAATCAACCAAAAATATCTTGATAGTCTGGAGGAGAGCTGGAAGGTGATAGGAACATAGAATAAGCTTCTTTTGAAGGTTACTCAGAAATGTAATAGAAATTAAATATGCTATCTACTTATATGAATAGATGCTATTTATTCTAGTAATCCTAATGGCAAAATTATAGAATCCTGTGATATATTTGGTCATCAGCAAAGAGAAAAATCAGGAGTTATATTTCTATTTCTTAATCCAATTCCTTCTCCTCCTCAAATTTTCCTATCTGCATAGACATGAAATCACAAGCTTTTAAGGAGGGGATGCAAGAAAGATAAGATTCTTATACACAATGGAAAAAATTCACTGTAGGGTAATCAGACCAGATTATCAAAGGATTGAATATCATAGTCCTATTTCATTCAACTTTGGATCCCTTGTAGGTAGCGTGGGGCTTAGTAGATACTCAGTAGATGTTTGGTGAGATAAAATTATTTTGGTTATTATTTTATGTAAAGCTTTTCCTATTATAATGTTAGCCTTTTGAATTATAAGAATAGTATCACTGAGAATAATCTTATATAAGCTTATGTAACTAAGAGCTAGATAATCTCTTGAAATGAATATTTAGCTACATCAAAGTATACATCTGAAACTTAAAGCATAAGAAATTTACATTTTGGCTTTAGAGATTCACATTATTATTGAATTATGCTATGTCCATCTGCTCAAGTACTGGATATATTTAGGCTCTAGTGAGCCAAAATGAAAGATTCAATGGATTATTCATCTGCCTCATGCTCTGAAACATAGAAACCTTCTGATTTGTAATTTTACCCAAAAGCTGTCTTCTCTCTTAGTTTCATGGTAAGGAAATTATGATATGCATACTTAGGTTAAGAATGACTTTGTTATTTTGTTCTTCACTCTGAAGAGAGAAAATAGAGTTAAGTACAGTAGAGTGAGTGCTTGCATTGATGCTGAATTTGAGAATGGCTTTTCTTTTTCTTAAACTAATATCACATGCAAGTATGTGTGTGTGTGTGTGTGTGTGTGTGTGTGTGTGTGTATTTAGTACATATAGTATAATTTAGGATATAAGTTAAGTGTAAGTGTAAGTGGTTAATTTCTGGGTGCAAGTCTTTCAGGTGCCATGGCCATATGACTTGCACTGGCCAATGAAATGTGATTTTTAAAGTGGATGTCACTTCTGGGCAGACACTTTAAGATTCAATATGTAGATTGTCCATTTCTTTTTCCTGTCTTGGTAAATATGGAAGTGTGTATTGAGATGGGTCTTCCATCAGCCAGGGTCTCTTGGTGACTGTTGAACAGAACACCCTGAAAGTCCATGTTAGTCCCATGCCATGTGAATGAGAAAGAGACTTTTGTGTGGTAAGCTTCTTGAGATTTTGGTGTTCTGATTTTGTTTTGTTATAACAGAATAACCTGGCACGCTGAGGCAAAACCTAAAATACTCATCCAGATCATTTTTGTCCTATATCCTTAAGGTAAAATGTAGGTTTGTGTTTGTGTAGGTATAAGCGTATATAAGAGAATCTGAGGGAATAAAAATAAATAAAAGAGTTTTGAATTTGAGCTACTTTGAAATTTATAGACTTTTATTTTAGGCTTCTTTTGTAGAGTTGTCGTAAGAGAAGAGAACATGTAAAAAGAAGTTTTCTTTGATTACATTGAGTATTTGGCATGCTGGGTGGTTGGTGGTTATGACTTAAATTAAAAAATAACAACTACTATAATTAGTGTTCATGGTTGTTTATAGACATCTTTTAAAGTTTGTATAATATTTACATTTAGAAAGATATGCTGAGCCCTAAATATCTGTGTGGAAAGATACAAAACACTATAAAAGAAATATGACTTATGGAAAGAGTTCCATTAAATTCTTTGTGTTCTCAAGGTAAACTGGTTTTTGTTTTGGGAAATACAGGCACACTACTTGGAGATGTGTTAGATCTTCCTCTTTGGCTATGGAAAAGGCAAAAGAAACAGGCTCTGGGATCTTTAGTAACTAAAGAGAAAGATGTCAAAAATTCAGTGGGAGAAAATCTAGGCTTTTACAGAATGTGTCACTCCTGAGGTGTGTGTTTTACGGAAAGGAGGGTAACTGCTTTCCTTTCCTATTTGTGTTAATTCCTGGACAGCTCCAGAGAAGTAGTTGAGACTGGATGTGAGGTCAGGACTATGCTCTGACAACTTTCTCATCGTAATGAGTGTTCAGGAGACGGTGTCCAAATTGGGACCACAGGAGTTAGGGACCACTTCGGGGTCTGAGTGAATTTCCAATAACCCCTTCCTGATCTGGAGCCATAATCTTTGCCATGGCTGAATCGGTTATGTGGTGATCAATTGTGAAGACCATTGTTGTGGCATCTAAAATGATTGAATCTGCTGGGTTATGGTTCATTTCATAAATATTGAATGAGCTACAGTCTGCCAAATGGCTTTGCTCTGTTTATTGGGCTCATAGGAAGCAAATGGAAACGTGTTCATTTTTTTTTTTTAATTTTTAGATTGAAGAGAATAGAAAATCTCTGTGTAGAATGTTAGTTACTACAAATCTTTTAGTAAGTTTCAGTGAAGGCTGTTTTGTTTATCTCTACTCAACAGTAATTAATTGAATAAGACATTATGCTAAACACTGTAGGGGATAGAAAGATGAGAAAAGTTAGCCTTGATTTCAAGGAATTTATAGTGTAACTGAGGAAATGCTAATCTAGTTACATACCTCATCTTGATATTTCATATGAGCCAGCTCCATTGATATTTGTGATAGCCTTTAAAGAATTTGAAAGTAGAAATAAGAAGATAAAACATGTTCCTTATTATTAAAAATGTGAGGTGTTTTCAATTTGAAAAGTGTCAAAAATTTAACTCTACCACAAGAAGGAAAACAACTTGGTCCCCCCCTTATCCTTGCTACCCACCGTAATTTAAACGCCTGTCTACCACATTCTCTGGTCCAGATCACAGAGAATATATTTTTCAAATGAAATCAAATCAGGCAGAAGAAATTTAACATGCTTTGACTTGTGATAAATAGCCTTGGAGGTATGGCTGAGGATGGGGGAAAAGGTAACATTTCTTTTTTTTTTTTTTTAACAGCTTTATTGTGGTATAATCAACATACAGTTGACTACATGTATTCAAAATGAACAATTTTATGTTTTTTTAATGTTTATTTATTTTTGAGAAAGAGAGAGTGCAAGTGTGGAAGGGGCAGAGAGGGGGACAGAGGATCTGAAGCTGGCTCTGACAGCAGAGAGTCCGAGGCAAGGCTTGAACCCACAAACCATGAGATCATGACCTGAGCCAAAGTCAGATGCTTAACCGATCGAGCCGTGTAGGTGCTCCGAGGTAACATTTCAAGTATATTTTGGTGGTTATGAAAATTAGAAAGTAGAGTATTTGAGTTTGGTGGCTGTAGCCTAGACTTTTCTTTTGGTAATGACCCAAATTTCTAGACAAATGTGTCAGTAAAAAAGCATACACATTTCAGCAAGCTAAATGCTCTTCATATGGCAGCACTTTCCTTTACCTGGGGATCATTGACTCAGCAATTCCAACACAGGTGGCGACAGAGCCCTCCACCCCTGTCCTACATGCTATTTATGAAAGTTCAGTTAGCCCACTTACTTTTTTTTTTTAAATAAAAAACTAAAGCTTTTGATTAAATAGTTTTAAATATTATAACAGACTAGAAGTGGCAAATGAGATTAGAAAAAGTTTCCTCGGTGTACTCACATTAGTCAGAAGTGATGGTTGACAAAGAACTGGACAAGTGGAGACAGAAAAGCTCTGAAAACCGGGTACAAGAACAAAGAGCTCAGCAACCTGGGACCATGTAGTGGAAGGGAATTAATTTTTCATAGGTCAGCAACCCCTGAGGGTGCTGCTGTTTTACAGACGGGACCACAGTCTGATTCTGTCACTCTTCTGTGTAAAACAGCAACCTCTTCCCATTAGCATCAACTCAAGACTCATTCACAGAGCCTACCCTGTACTAGCCCTGTCTTCCCCTGCCCACCATCATTTCCTGCCCTGCTCCATCCATTGAAAATCTTCACCTCAAATGCTTCATGTATAAATCTTGTCTCTGGGCCTTCTGGTTTGTTTGTTTGTTTGTTTGTTTGTTTGTTTGTTTGTTTTTCCTGAAGTGCTTCTTGCTAATTTCTACTTGTGCTTTGATTATAACCTCATATGTCACTAGCTCTGAGAAGATGTCACTGATCCTCCTAGAATAAGTGTCCCTGCCATGTTGGTTTCCCATAACATCCTATATGCACTGTATCCAGCTCATTCCATGTTATATTGTAATGGCTTGTTTCATGGTCTTGATCAGGGGTTGGTGATCACGGGTTGGCCCATGGACCAAATCTAGTTCCTGCCTATTTCTGAAAATAAAACTTCATTGGAGCACAGCCATGTTTATTTTTTTTTTAATGTTTATTTATTCTTGGGAGACAGAGAGACAGAGTAGGGGAGGGGCAGAGAGAGAGGGAGACATAGAATGTGAAGCAGGCTCCAGGCTCTGAGTCTGCCAGAAAGGAGCCCAACATGGGGCTCAAACCTGCAAAGTGTGGGATCCTGACCTGGGCCAAAGTCGGATGCTCAACCGACTGAACCACCCAGATGCCCCCAGCCATGTATGTCTCTATGGCTCTTTTTACACTGGCAGAGTTGAGTAGTTGAGACAGATATTGTTATGTCCCACCAAACCAAAAATACTAACTTTTTAGGACTTATACAGAAAAAGTTTCCTGACTTCTTGTCTCAAGAACAAGGAATACATCTACCTTATTCACTACTGAACTTCTAATGCTTGGCACAGTGTGTGTTTGTACAAAGGAAGCATTCCATATGTTTTGAAGGAATGAACTAACAGTAAATACAAGGAAAGTGGTCAAGGAAAAATTAATTCTTCAGCATCTTCTGTGTGCTAGGCACCGTTCTCTGTGCTTTATGTATATGCTTGCATTATCCTTACAGCAACACTGTGAAATAAGGGTGGTTCTGCCTAATTTGCAATTAAGATGCTGAAGTTAAGGGTGAATAAATGATTTCCTTAAATGTCATGAAGCAAGTAAAAATGGCTTAGCTGGAGTTTGAACTCAGATTTTCTTCATGGTAAGGTGCTCTGTCTAACATGGAAAGACTGTCTAGTATACTAAGGTGGTAAGAGTAGAATCTGGCACTAGAATGCTAGATTTAAATCTTGGCTCTATCATTTACTGCTTTCATGATCTTGTTCAGGAAGTCACTGAACTGCTCTGCACCTCATTCTCCACAGTTGTAACAGGTTATTTAACCTCTCTGGCCTTTGTCCCTGCAGCTGATAAATGAAATGATTTTCGCATCTCATTTGTATGTTGTGAAGTTTAAGTGAGATATTACACATAAGGTGCTTTGAGGTGCTTTGAGGAAGCATTGAAGACATATTAACCTTTGTTGTTTTATAAAGTTGCCTCAAAATCATTGATCAGAATTTTCAAGAAATTCCGCACTGTTTACCACTTACGTTTGCCTAATTTCAAAGAGGATTTGCAGCAGTATTTTGCTTTGTGTTCTGTATACTATATTAATAAAGGTAAAGAAGTGGTTCGAGGGACAGCTTATTACAAGCAGCACAAAGTATTATATCTTATTTTCTCTGAGGAAGTAAAGAAATCAGGTGCCATTGCCATTGGCATTAGCTGTGCCTACTTTTTGGAATTTTCCAGATATCATATACATGCTGTCAAAATGTAATGCCCAAATCAGCGTGTGGTTTACCTCCTAAGGATTTTCTGTTTGATGTTATTGACTGTGCTCTTGGCCCCAGCACTGCAGAAGCACTGTATGGCAGCCAACTTATTTCCATTGCACATTGCCTGAAGCTGATGTGTTTTCCTTTTATAAGGAAAGGATCAAACACCTGCATCAAAAAACAGAAGAAGCCTAACATCTATATACAGTTTTTGAGGTCTTTTCGTTTGTTTGGTTTGTTTTTTAGTTAAAGCATCAATGGGTTATCAGGGCACCGTAAATTTTCGAGAGCATTTTGTAAAAGCAAAAATCTAGCTACTCAGTGAAAGTATCTTTGCCCAGGCAATATAGGAATTGTCTTTGCAGTCTTGATTCAAGTCTGTCCCAGCTTCTTGAAAGTTCAACCTAACACAGAGTAGACTATTTCCTTCACCATCATTGTTAGAAGGAGAATTAAGTTTGTTGTACAGAAGGGTAGACTTCACCTCTAATGATATGGTTAATATTATTTGTTCTGGCCTCATATGAAAATATGAAGCTGTCCTAGATCCATGGTTCTAGAATTTATCCCCAACTTTACCAGCCAGTGGGTCCCAACTCATAAATACATAAAAAGAAACAAGGATAATATGTTTTAGTCACAAGGAATCCTGAATTTTGATCTTAAAATTGTAGTACTACCTATAAAGAAAGAACATCAGCAAATTTGTTAATTGTCTTTTAAATATTTTAGTTGGTGAAGTAAGAGCATTTCATTTAACTTTCTCTTAATTAATCATGATTTTAACTCTCAGAAGGAGTTGATGTACTTGAATTTCACCATTTGTGTCAATTACATTGGTCTTATAGTTGCCAGCAAGGGATTATCCTTAATAATCAGCATTTTTCCCCACAAAATAATTCCAAAGATAAGATTGTAATAATCAAGTTGTTAATACACGTTCCATTAAAAAAAAGAAAAACATTCCAGCGGGAGTACTATCCTTAGACCTCTATCAGTTAGCATTTTGCTTCCTATGACAAAGCAAGGGGAGGATTGTGAGCCATGAGTTTGAAAAAGGAAGCAGAATTAGAGCCACATACTTTTCATCAAGCAGTAACATAGGAAGTTCTGGTTCTGAACTTTATTGGCTTCTTATGAGCAGTGATATCTACATGACAAATTAAACTTCTGTAGGTTGAACACCTGACTACTTTTGTGTGGAGTCGAGTATTAAATCTTGCATCAACCACTGGATAGTGATTTGACTCATTGTAACTCAATCCACTTTACTTCCACTGTTATGTGTTGAAGGGACAAACACTCAGGCAGGCTACTGAACACTGGAAATGGGACTATTGTCCTAGTAAGGTAAGTCTTAACTCTTGAAACAGGTGCCGATGTGGTTTATTGACCTGGGTAGCTTGAAATGCCAATTGAGTACAGGACACCCTAACACAAAAACTGTGTGTGGAGAATATCGCTGGAGCACTATTTGGACAGCCCTAAATAATGTTGGCAGGCCACGATTGAGGACAAGAAGTCATGCACTGAAGCCCCAGAGGCATGCATACATTTGCAAATGCATTTTAACTTGCTTAGGTCCTCAGAATTGCAGCTCAAGTCTGGTCAGCAATCAAGTAGTTGAAGTCTTGTGTTTTTCCAGACAAGCTCTATTTCTGTTCACTCTGTGTGTGTGGGCAGAAGCCCTGGGAAAGCTTTGTTATCATTCCTGAAATGCAAAGTGTTCTATTTAGCTTAGAAGCTCTATTCTTGGTACTAATAACTGATATTAGGCAGCTCCAGCCATTTTTAAAACTATTAAGAGAGAATGAACCTTGGTATTTAATTTCAGAACATCTGTATTGGTAACTAAGTGGTCTGTCATGATTGTACCAGACTAAATTTGGGGAGGAGGCCTCAAGTTTGCCTAAATTCCTCCCCTTCCTTTG
This sequence comes from Panthera pardus, assembly GCF_024362965.1. Taxonomy (NCBI): domain Eukaryota; kingdom Metazoa; phylum Chordata; class Mammalia; order Carnivora; family Felidae; genus Panthera; species Panthera pardus. The sequence continues at coordinate 22,106,360 of NW_026527002.1, forward strand.
GGTGGCAATAACACAGTAAGTCATTTTTTTCCCCACTGATATCCACTACTGAATCACTACTAGAATATTCTGCTACCCTACCGAATTTTAATCATGGGGTAAAAGTGCATTTTCAATTACCTTAATTTCTGTCACCCTCAGTATTTGCTCATTTAACTTTACAGAACATCTCTGTGAGACTAAATGAATCATGCTGCCTCATTTTACTCGGGGGTTCCAGTTCTCTTTCCCAAACGACCCCAAAATGTAGTGGCTTCAGCAATAACTATTCATTTTACTCTGACTCCCAATTTTACATACTGGGAATTCAGGCGGAGCCATGGCCTGGCAGTTCTGTGGTGTCAGGCACCATCATCTGAGGTCCACTGATGGAATTCAGCTGGCAGCTGGCTGGTCTTCGCTCACAAGCCTGACAGCTGCCTGGGAGCAGCTGGAAGGCTGGGCTCATAGGGGTTTCTTTCCTTTTCCATGTAGTCTATGGGTATTTCCACATGATATCTTCAGTAGGATAGTCAGATTGTTTACATGGCAATCCCAGCCCAGGTGGGAGCTGCAAATCTTCCACTGACCTAGCCCCAGAAGTCCCAAAGCATCGTGGAGCACCCCCAGAACCAAGGAAAGGAGACACAATGGAAGGGATATCAAAGATGAAGCATGCCAAACAAAGCTACCATGTTAGTAACTGACCATGAAGCCATATCTCCTACATGCATACACACCTGATGCATATTCCATCCTTCCCTTACTCCCGACAACCAAATTATCATCTTGAATTTTACCGCTGGAATTTAGTCTTTGGGCACCTCTTGTATTAACTCCCAACAAATAACCCTGTCTTTGCTGCATCCTCTCCATTACTGCCAAAGCGACGTACTAAAGCACACGTGTGATGCGTCACTCACTTCTCATTGATGGCTTCAAGTGGTCTGTAAGGCAAAATCCAAATGTGTTAGCCTGACCCACAAGGCCCTCCATTATTTGGCCCTAGTCTTCTTTTTAACCACAGCACCCATCATTTCATTCCCAACCTTCCCCCACCACTGCTCTCCACCCTTCATCTTTCGTGTGCTCTGGCCATGCTGTTTCTCAAACAAAGCATGTTCTTGCATGATTATATACCTTACTTAGCAATTGTTTTCCTGAATACTTTCCATTCTCCCTATATCTTCCTACTGAAGGTGAACAGCCTATTCATCTTTCAGTATTCAATTCGAATGTCACCTGCCCTCTTCCCATAATACTATGTTACACCCCTACACTACCAGTGCAAGAGTGGATCATGCTTTTGTCTCTTTTTTTCTTTGTTCATTTGTTTTGTCCCTTAAATTACACATATGAATGAAATAATACGGCATTTGTCTTTCTCTGAATGACTTCTTTCACTTAGCATTATACCCTCTAGATCCATCCATGTTGTTGCAAAATGGCAAGATTTTTTTCTTTTTTTTTTTTTTTTTTTTTTTTTCAACGTTTTTTATTTATTTTTGGGACAGAGAGAGACAGAGCATGAACGGGGAAGGGGCAGAGAGAGAGGGAGACACAGAATCGGAAACAGGCTCCAGGCTCCGAGCCATCAGCCCAGAGCCCGACGCGGGGCTCGAACTCACCGCGAGATCGTGACCTGGCTGAAGTCGGACGCTTAACCGACTGCGCCACCCAGGCGCCCCGATTTTTTTCTTTTTTATGGTCAAGTACTATTCCATTTTGCGTGTGTATGTGTATACAACTAGACAAAAAGACATATATATTTACATATATATATGTGTGTGTATATATATCACATCTTCTTTATAAGCTATTTTTATGTGTTTATGTGTGTACCTTCCAGTAGGATGGAAATCATGTTCTGTTTTTATGCCTTATTTTGAGAAGCAGTGTGCCATAGCAGAAAGAGTCAGTGCTCAGAAAAATGAACACCCTGAGTTCAAGTTCCAGATATGGCATTTCAAAGTTACTCCATGATTTTGAGCCTGGCTCCTCATCTGCAAAATGAGACCAATGAAACCAATTTTGCAGCGCTGTTGTAGAAATTAGAATTAATATATGTCTTATACTTAGTAGGTCCTCAAGTAATGGGAGAGCTATGTACTTTCCCCAGAATCACTTAGCAAAGAGCCATGAATATACTAATTGCTCAAAAATGCTTTGCAATTGGATGTACTAATTAATCCCTTTTACCTGTTCAAATGAACATTTTTGGCAATTAATTTTGTAGTTTTTGCCCAAATATTTTTATTTTTATGGTTTTAAATTTTGTGTCCTTTCACTTAAACTCCAAAGGTCATCCCTATCAGGGATTAGAATGCTGAATGGAAGCACATGATTCTTTTAAGCTGTGTCTTTCATTATTTTATGAACTAGCCATCAATCACACCTTCTCTTCTGTTTTGTGAAGGAGCAGAAAATGATTTTAACATTCTCGACAAGCTTTCCACGACTGCATCTTGATGCCAAGTTGGTTTTGTCTTGTTCTCATAACTTTATCAGCAGCCTTGCTTAGAATATTTTATTTAGTTCCTGTTGTGCTGTCACTTTTGAGACAGCCAATCAACCTAAGTGTGGTTCACCATTGTGTGCCCCTCAAATGTGCAATAAGAGAGCATTTGCAGCACAAGGCTAGGAGATGAAGTTAATTAATAGAAGGAGGCTGTAAAAAGTCGCTTGGGGGAATGTCAAAAAGAAATGCAATGCCCCATCGCATTGCTGCTGTGCTCGTTAGCAAGCCTGACACAGCACAGCTGGGACGTGGTGGTGACAACAGTGCCCACACAGCCATCTAGCTTCTGGGCAGCTGGCTGGTGTCTTGGCCACCCTGAGGGCTCTGCCCAAGACATCATTAGGGGTTTTGCGGTGTTGGCAGCTTTTGATTTTGTTCATTGGGGTCATTGTTACAAGTCTGAGACGTGAAGACTTTTAACTAAGGGGAATACTATTGTATGGCCTTAAACAGTTTTCTTAGAAGACAACAGGATTTAAAGAGAACCATGTGGTCTTATTAGAGCAGCTAAGTCATTGCTAAGGAAAGAAACATCTTTCAACCGTTAGATGTTATAGCCACACACAAAGAGAGATGTATATAAGTAGAGTATTTTTTAGTGCTTTGAAAACTACTCTAAGAAAATTGTGGTAAGCCTCTTATGTTACACACAAAGTAATTTACTTGCAGACCAATCTCATTGGAAAGAAATATTCCAAATGAATCTTTTTTTTCCAATTTTCGCTTTGTCTCTGTCAAGATGTGTGACTCAATAAAGATGCTACTGATGGCATGTAAGCGTAAGTGGCAAAGACAAGTGGTAATTAAATGGAATTTATTTTTATAGGAACATAAAAATCATAACTTTTATGCTCGTCTTTCAGTAAAAACTATAAAAATGTCATATCCTTAATATTTTCCCAACCAGAGGAAACAATAAAAAAAAACAATAAAAAAAAGACAATTTACAGATTAACCAAAATATTACCAAGGAAATATAGATTGGAATAGCAAAATCACTTATCAAATTGTACAATGGCAAAGATTGCAAAGATTAAAAAAAAAAAGAGGACTCAGTGCTGGTGATTATGAGGTGAGACAGGTCCCCAGTTTAAGCTAAATTAGTATCATTTTCTGGAAAACAGTTTGGCGGCACGTTCATATCCTTTGACCCTGTAGTTTTATTTCTAGGAATTGGTCCTAGGGAATGATAAGAGACTCACTCAATATTAGGTAAAGTACTTCTTTCATAGAATTATTATAAGAGGAAAAAACTAGAAACAATTCTAGGGGAATGACTAATGCTAGAATGACTACTAACAAATCCATGGAATCGTATACACGGCTGATGAATATTTAATAATATCTGAACCTGCTCATGATTCAAACAAAAGAAAATACAGACTTGTGGATGGAATACCATACCATTGCATAAAATTTATAATATTTTAAAAGAGAAAAATGGACAAACTCTTAATGATTATCCATGACTAACAGAATAATGGTGAGTTATGATTTTGTTATTATTATTTATCTTATTGATTACTAATTATTATTTTACAATCAGAAAGAAATGGAACATTAAGTGTTTAGCCTAGAGGCGTCGAGAGAGAGGTCCCCTGCTTCCTAGCCCCTGCAGGGGTTTGGCCCTTTATGAGGCTATGAGTTGGTCTGTTTGGCCAGTGTGTGATTTTCATGAAGGGCTGGTAAGCCATGGAGGAGAGAATAGACCATGGTGAATAGACCATCAGGGATGCTCCCCATGGAAAAGAGATCCAAACAAATAGAAATGGATATCTACCACTTAACTGCTATAGCCTGTGGGCACCAAGTAAAGTACCATCTGCAAGACAAAGCAAAAGTTGAGGTAGAAAAGTGTACTCTGGGTTCCAGGACCTCATTGCTAGGAATGAATATTTGCCAATGGGCCGAATCCTAGAAGGAAACTGAGATTGGTGTCTGGGAGAGCAGGCCTAAGGAACCAGAGTTGGGGCCTGCGACTAAGGTCGTATAGCTGAGGGAGCAGTCTGCCTAGAGGAGAGCTTGAGGACAAAGTCAGTTTTAGAATGATGGACTGTATTGTGTGTGGATGGAGGGAGAGAAGGTAAGTAACCGGTTAACTACCTCAGCCACTGACTAGTGTTCGCCAGGTCCCTCATTGCTTCCTTCCAGCAGTGTTTGGGGAAACACGGGCAGTGGTAATGCTGAAGAGGTGTAAGTGTCAAAGGCAGCCAGAGAAGCAGCAGTCACTGGAGTGGGGAGAAGGTCAGGGGTTGGGTGGGGACCAAAACAGAGGCACATGAAGAACAGAGGAAGGAAGGTGGGCTTCAAAAAGTAGAAAAGACTGTCCTTAAGAGTGTTGCAAGGCACTCTAAGAACCCCTTCTTCCAAATGCAGTAATTTGGGGAAGAGAGATGAAGGGCTGGGATTTTCACAATGCATTTATTGGAGACTGAGCTAGAGAATTTAACTGTGTTACTGTTATAGTGACTCATTCTTCACTACTGCATTCCCAGGCTGGTGGGTCCTGGCAAATGTGAAAATATCGAGATGTATGAAGAATAATGAGGGTAAAACACTTCAGTTTCTCTGTGACTAACAGTAATACAAAGAGCAAGAAGATATGATTTTGTGATTTATATTTTATGATCTATTTAAAAAATAATCAAGTTTTTTTTAACTTTCAGATATAGCTATAGAAAATTTGCCTTCCCCAGTCTCTGAAGATTTTATCACTTCCGTGCTAGATAATCAGTCTTAGGAAAGAAGCCTATATATTATAAAATGGAGAAGATCTATAGATGCACATCATGTAGAAGTGAAACAAGATTGGATAGGAATATGGGGGCGCCTGGGTGGCTCAGTTGGTTGAGCATCTGACCTCAGCTCAGATCATGATCATACAGTTCGTGGATTCGAGCCCTGCGTTGGGCTCTATGCTGACAGCTCAGGGCCTGGAGCCTGCTTTGGATTCTGTGTCTCCCTCTCTCTGCCCCTCTTTCGTTTGCACTCGTGCTCTCTCTCTCTCTCTCTCTCTCTCTCAAAAATAAACAGTAAAAAATTTTTTTCTTAAAAAGATTGGATAGGAATTTGAAATATTTTTAAAAATTGTAGTTGATCTTGGGTCGCCTGGGTGGCTCAGTCAGTTGAGCAGCCGACTTCGGCTCAGGTCATAATCTCGCGGTCCGTGAGTTCGAGCCCCGCATCAGGCTCTGTGCTGACAGCTCAGAGCCTGGAGCCTGTTTCAGATTCTGTGTCTCCGTCTCTCTGACCCTCCCCCGTTCATGCTCTGTCTCTCTCTGTCTCAAAAATAAATAAACGTTAAAAAAAATTAAAAAAAAATTGTAGTTGATCTTTCTAAACACATTGGAATATCACATGTTTACTTATAAAATTAAAATTAGCATTATGAAAGAAAAGTGACACTTAGACTGGGTCAGTAAATGAAAAGGCAGAATTCATTCATTTGTCATTATTAAGCAAACATTTATTGAGCATCTTCTACGTGTCAAGCGTTGTTCAAAGAGTCTGTGTTTCAGTGTGAACTGAAAAGACAAGATCCTGCTCCAGTGGAGCTTATATTCTCATGGGCGCAGAATGGCAGTAACCGTGCACATAGTGATGAACTGTTCAGGGATTTTAAAGGAGAGCAATGGGATAGGGACTTCCGGTGGCTACTGTAGATAGTGTAGTGGAAGAAAGCCCCTTGGAGAAGGAGCCTGCCACGTGTATACTCGCAGCAGGATGCAGCGGACTTTCCCAGCAGAGATGGGAGTGGCTGGGATGGGGAGGTAGGAGTGAATGAGGAGGTGGGGAGAGGCCAGGTAACAAGAGCCCTGTTGGCCAGGGAGAGGTGGCTGGACATGGTTTTAAGTGCAGGGGGCAGACATTAGTTGGTCTTAAAATCAGGGGTGTGGTGAAATCTGATTTATATTCTTTAAAAAATCACTCTGAAAAAAAAAATGAGTCTGTCTGCTATGTGGAAAGTGGACTGTAGGTTGGCAAGAGTGGAAGCGGAGAGGATATAAGTTCAAGACGCCTGTTGGTGCGCACCTGGCAGCTATAAGGTATAGACGGGAGGGAAGGGCGCCCGGGAACCAGGCCTTGAGCACTACTGATGTTGAGGGTGAACAGAGGAAGGGGAGGCAGCACAGGAGGCTAATAAAGACTGACAACCTGAGTGTGGTCTCTCAGAAGATGAGAGGGGAAAGCGTTTCAGAAAGGGAGGGGTGAGACATCAGTCCAGGGGCTGGATGACACCACTGTGCAGATCAGTTAGCTGGAAACCAGGAGCCTACTCAGCCTCACCACCTGGCCCAACTTATAGTTATGATAGAGATGTTAATATTGCAGAGATTGTGTCAAAGGATGGCCGTGAGGAGGGGCACCATGAACAAACACGTGATTTCACTCAACAGCTCATCACGTGGTGTGGTTGTATGTAATAAGTAATTTTCTCTGATGGAGGTAGAACTTGAAGAGATGTGGTGGGGAGTGGGTGAAATGTTTCATAGAGTGTCAGAATGAGAAGTCTCTGATTAAGTCTAATGCCCCTTTCATTTGACAGATGAGGAAATTGAGTCCCAGAGCATTTAAGAGAACTTGTTTAAGATCATATGGTTAGTTAGTAGAAGAACCAAAGCTATAACCTGGGTCCATGTTTCTTAGGCCAAATAGCTCCCCCTACACATACACATTTTCACACATATTCACAAGTACATGCACACATATGAGCACATGGTATTAGCTGATAGTTATTTGCTTTTAAAAAGTGATTTAAAAGAGTAATGCTGAAAAATAATGAACTCTCCTGGAGCATTTTTAAAGGTTTGATTCATAAAATTTCAGTGAATACTTCTTTTCCATGAAGTTTGTTTATAAACTATGTTGTATTTGCCCTCTAAGGGAAAACAAAGACAAAAACACTTTATTCCTTCTAAATCAGAAATGTTAGCATAAGAAATCTCTGCATCAAGGTTTGTGATTTTACTCTTTTTTATTCACTAGGTACAAGAATTTACCCATAATAAATATTATTAGTATTTTCTGCTGTTCTTTTATGTGTGCTTGAACATAAACTAAAGTAGACACAGATCAAATGAGATTTGGAATGTACTGCAAAATCTGATATTAGGCAAAAAGAGCAAGAAAGAAATATTTAATATTTTATGGTACAATGTCAGTTAGGCTTGGTTTACTATAATTTTATTTGCGGTTCTTGAAAGATCTGTAAAATATTTGAGGCCATCCAGCATTATGCACATGTGCATTTACCTAGACATTTTTTTTTATGGTCCTCAACTGAGTCCGGCATTATCGCCGAGGCATCTGCAGCGGGGCCACGCTGGCAGCCAGCTCCAGGGCCCCATTCACCTAGAACCTGACCCAGGGGCTGCTGTTCACAGGGAGGGAATATGTGCCTGGTTCCCAGAGGCTTGCACAAAGTGTGGCCCTGGGTATCTTCTTTTTTCTTATATAGAGGATCCTGACAACTGAAAATAGCTTTTTCTTGCTCCTATTAAAGTACAATAAAATAATAGTATTTGAAAAGAATTTGATGACTTTTCTGACCATAGTGTTATGATAAGGCAACAGAGAAAAATCTACCCGTCAACGAAAAGAAAAAGATCAAAGTGAGAAGTTGTTGGAAGAAAAAGATGATGACTCTTAAAGCACTTCAGATCACTTCTCTTGAAAAGTAGATGTCGTACTGAAATATAATCCCCTCAGCTTCAAGGGTTTAGCATCCCAGTCTTCCTGCTTAAATCAGTGGGATTGCTTCTTCCAACTGATGTACAGGCAAACTGAGCTCCAAGCTAGGAACCAAGTGGAAAATAAAATCCAGACTTAAAGTAATTGAATTTACGATGATACGAAGATTTTTTTCCCTTTTTTTCTTATTTGGCTTTATCAAGCATTATTTTTAAAAGCCTAGACATGCAATTTCTTTGTCTCTTTCTTAAATTTCCTTTTCTTTAAAAAAATATACTTATTTAAATTCAAGTTAGCTAACATACAGTGCTGTATTGGTTTCAGGAGTAGAACCGGTGATTCATCGTGTACATATAACACCCAGAGTTCATCCCTAGTGCCCTCCTTAATACCCATCACCCATTTAGCCCATCCCCCCACCCACCTCCCCTCCAGCTGAAATTTTAAACAGATCATGCCTAACAAAAGGATAAGGATGTGATCTCCTATGACATATTCAGTAATAATTACACTGATAATCACCAAAAATTATAGGGCACTTTATATATGCAAGGCACTGTTTTAAACACCTTGCAAGTATATGAACTCGGTCCTCCCAACCAACCATATGATGTAATGTCCATTATTACCTCATTTTAAAATGTGGGTGAGGAATTAAGACATTATTAATTTAAAAATGGAACCATTCCAAAGGCAAATGAAGACAAATCAACGATTAGATGGGGTAAATTCAGAAGATAGTTTACATAACACAGGGTTTTGGTATTTTAAAACATGTAAGAATAAGACAGGCAGCTTGGGTCATGAAGGGGATAACGGGGTGACTTAGGTCAAATCCAATGAGATCAGATTTGTAGGGAAATGGTGTTATCTCAAATGAGTACTGACTGCACAGGCTGGGCCTGGGTTGAAGAAACCATCTTTACAATAGTGCTTTTGTCACTAGTACTGAGTAATAACCGTTATGCTCAAAGAATCAAGGTGTGTATGGTGAGATTACTATAGACTCATGTGTCTGTAATTTTGTAGGGTGTAAGGAGCATTTCTAAAGGGAAAAATGTATGTGCTATAAATCTTTAAACTGAGGCCATATTTCAATTCTCAGCATATTCTCAGTATTTTTAAGAAAGTCCTGAAAATTATGCAAATAATTTATCTTAAAACGTCATTTTAGAAGGTGACTCAAAAATGATACCTGTATTAATTTTGCCAATACCTTAACCAAGGTAACCAACCTAGAGAAATCTCTTAAATAGGGATGGGGTCACCCTGTTTCCAAATGCCACCTGGGATTAGAGCTGGTCTGATCACCGGTAAGCTTGCAACTCTTGGATTTTTGTGACCCCGGCATATTTTTTTCAATGTCTATTAGTGTTTGTTTGTTTGTTTGTTTGTTTGTTTATTTATTTATTTGAGAGAGACAGAGACAGCATGAGTCGGGGAGGGGCAGAGAGGGAGAGAGAGAGAGAATCCCAAGCAAGCTCTGCACTGTCAGCACAAAGCCCGACGCCCGGCTCGAGCTCACAAAACCATGAGATGGTGGTGACCTGAGCTTAAGTCAGACGCTCAACCCACCAAGCCACCCAGGTGTCGTGGCCCTGGCATATTGCAGTCCCCTATTTGAGTCTGTCAACATCTCTCGTATTATTTCAGTTACAAAATATTACATTTATATGGTGCAGTATATGATCTTTCACTGATCTACATGCTTCCTGTGACGAGAAAGATTCCCTTGTCATGTGAATTGCATATGACCTGTTTGGCAACCTTAATGGACATGCATAGCAGTTTGCTTTGCTGCACGGCACACTGGCTCTTCACAATGGACTGTGGAAGGAACACCTAGTGCATGTACCTTCTACACTGCAGCACCTAAAGATGTAAATAAAATATGGTTCTTTCAATTTCAGCTTTTTGCTTTGTGTTAGTTATATATGGGAAAAGAAAATATCAGGCCTCCAGTTAGGACTTCATATCCCAGGTGGCCCACTTGCTACCTGACTTTGAGGAATCCATTTATTTTTTTCAGATTCTCACTTTACTCATTTGCAAAAAGGGACAATATGATTGTGATAAGGATAAAATTGGTACCAATTAATTAATAAATGTGCCTGAAACATGTTTAACAACTCACTAAATCCTAACTGTAGTATAAATAAAAGTGGAAAAGTAATGCTAGCTTGCCTGTTACAGATTTCAAATAAAGCACATAAACCTTAAAAACATTACACAAATGTCAGATACTCTTAAATAATATATCCCATGCAATGTCATTATCAGCTCCACATTTTTCTTAAAATTCATCCTCATAACTTCTGTGACTCTTCTCAATTCATTGCCGTTCCAGCAACATTAAGGATTAGCATAGAAAGCCTGAGTATTGCCTCATCCCAACTTAATTCCTTAACAAATATAAATTTATTTATTGTTCTAAGATTGCAGGATTCAGCAATGCTGGGTTCTGGGTGAGTCGTGATGTTTAACGCGATCACAAGTGACTAAAGATTGATTATACTCAACTTTTGGCAAATGTAAACATAGGCAATATAATCTTTGAAAACACTAGGAAATAAAAGCGTGTTGAGGACTTGCTGGAGACTTTTTAGAATGAGACATTCCTTCCAATTCTTGTCATTTCAGACTGATGAAAATTTTGTCCTGCTTTCTTCTTCCCTTAAGTTTTCTATCTCTTTTAAGCAAATTGTATCATGGAATATGCTACAGGAAATAGAAACAGGTGCCCCTGAAAATCTGGTTCTAATGGGAATATTGTTAGTAAAGCTCCACACATTGAAGCAGACAGTGCCAGGAACCCAGACATCGGGGTCAAAGTCTAGAACAAGATAAGTAGAAACAGTTGCCTTGGGCTTTGTGGGGGTAGAGTGGTCATCCGAATGCTGCTGGATGAAATAATTGCTTTTTTCCTGAGGCAAGGATTATTGTAGTCCTTAGAACTCCTAGGCTTTTTCAAGTTTTAACATACAAGGAATTATTTGTTAATATAAAGTGAGGTGTGAGAAAATAATCTGGAATGTTCTTTTCAGTAGATTTCATAGTTAGATTCCCTGTGTTCTAACACTTTTTTGGAAAATTAAACATAATGGTATTGGTTAGAAGATATGATCCCCTGTTGACATAACCTCTATAAAGTTAATGTCAAATGTCATTTTATTCATTCTCACACATGCACGCACACACACTCACACGCCCCTGGACACACACACCGTAGAATAAAAATGGACAGCTAGTTAACAGTGGATTGAGAACTGCTCCATAGTTACATATGGACTAATTTGTTTCTGTCCTGCTACATCATTATAGGGTTTTCCACACTATGGCCTGGTAGAGTGAATCTGAATTTAGAAACATAAGCTGAAAATAAAAATGAAAGCAGTGGATTTCCAACAGGCAATTATCTTCCAGCTGAATTCAATCATAACAAGCAAAAACCAGATTATCACATTTGGCCTCTGCAAGTCCTTAGGGAATCTGCTACTATGCCTATGATAACCATGAATTTATGTTCCTTGGAAAGGAGGTTTTAAATTCCTTTTATACACTGTTATCCGATCCACATCGAGTCACTGACTGTGAGATCTGTGGTATAAAGAATATTTCTGGGAGCGTCTGGGTGGCTCAATCGGTTAAGCGTCTGACTTCGGCTCGGGTCATGATCTCACAGTTTGTGAGTTTGAATCCCGAGTCAGGCTCTGTCTGTACTGACAGTTCAGAGCCTGGAGCCCATTTCGGATTCTGTGTCTCCCTCTCTCTCCGCCCCTCCCCCGCTCACTCTCTATCTCCCTCTCCTTCAAAAATAAATAAACATTAAAAAAATTAAAAAAAAAAGAATATTTCTGATCAGTGCCATATTTCCTCAGGATTTGCCATAGAAGAAAACCCATGTAAAAATAAAATCCCTCTTATGCTGAATCAATGTTTTGCTATATGTTAAGATCTGGCCATCAGTGGAGTGTGCCCAACTGGTGATAATTCATGCCTCAGTTTAGGCTGTGCTAATGGAAGTGAACTTCAACCCACTCTGGCCTATTCCAGCCATTTCTGGGACGTCTGAGAACCATTTCCGTGCATCTAACACAGTCGCGTTGTAACTCCGATGTGGTTCAACAGTGGACTTGTCAGCTGCTGCCCGTTGGCATGTGGAACATTTACGTAGCAGAGTTCTTTCCTCCACTGGTAAATTCTGAACGGTCCACGTTTAAAATTCATCCCCAGAACAAAGTAGTGCGGAAGAGTGGTTTCTTGAGCTCCTGCAGTAATTTAGACTGAGTCTTATCCATTCTCAATACGCAGAGATGATGGGTTTAAACTCCCACACTGCCGCTGGGATAATGACACCAACTCAAAGCAGAAGTGTGGACGATCTAATTTCAGTCGGGTGGCAGTGAATGCTCCTGTAGAAATGCTGCCTGTCATCCTTCTAGGAGGGGTGGGGAGACGCACCGAGCCACACCATTGAGGCAAAAGCTAGTTTTGCTCTTGTAAGAGTGTGATGTGCAGTCTGCACTAAGCACCTCTTCCTTCTGACACATCCTAGGCTCTTCTCCCAGCACTGTTGATTTGGTAAAAAGAGTTGAACTGGGCATTGATTCAATTCCAAAGAGGAAGGAAAGACCTTCTAATTTATTTCTAATATATTTCTTTATGTTAGCTCCTGCCACTGAAGCATTTTGCTGTTGTTGTTCTGCAGGGTGAATGCATGATGGTAAGTGAAGAATCAGAGAGGCCTTGGGTTTAAATTCTAGGTCTGCCCTACTAGCCCTGTGAGTGCAGGCAAGGTTCTTAACCTGTACGCTTGAGTTCTTTTGTAGTTAAATGAGTACCCCCAACCTGCCTGTGTTATTCTTACAACTGCATGAGATCACACAGTAAAACAGAAGACCAGGCAGAATAGATGGATACCAGTTCATGACTGGTACAGTTGTTCACATGTTTATCCTCGCTCTGTGGGCTGGACAAAAGGTGTTTATGAGGGTGTATGCTCGGGGTGCCTGGGTGGCTCAGTCAGTTAAGCATCCAACTCTTGATTTGAGCTCAGGTCATGATCTCACGATTCAGTTAGTGAGTTCCAACCCTGAGTCGGGCTCTTTGCTGGCAGTGCAGAGCCTGCTTGGGATTTTGTCTCTCTCCCTTGCTCACACACACACACACACACACACACACACACACTGTCTCTCTCTCTGTCTCTCTGTCTCTCTTTTTCTCAAAATAAATAAACTTAATATATATATATAAATATATAAAAATATATAAATAAATATATATATAAGTTTATATATATAAATATATTTATATATTTATATATAAATGTGTATATATATAAATTTATATATATATTTATAAATATATAAATATATATATAATATATATACACATTTATATATAAATTTATATATATATTTATATATATAATATATTTTTTTTATATATATAAATATATAAATTTATAAATATATATATATATAAATGTGTGATCTTGTATGGCTTTTCCAAGGAGAATTGCTTCAGGATACTTTAAATCCCCCACCTTGTGACCAGATGCTCAGAGCCTTTGTCTCCTTCTGTAGGTTCTGTCCTTTCTGAAAACAACTTACATCATTTCTTGAATAATTTTCTGTTCCTACTCCACCTGACAGAAAAGTTCAGAGGTGGCATGGTTTCCATGGAGACCTGGAGAGATGCCGTAACTAGGTGATTGAACGCCGAAATAATTTTGAGGAACCAAAAATATCAAAGAAGCAAGGACTGCTCAGGTTGTAACAAAATACTATAGACTGGGTGGCTTTACCAACAGAAGTATATTTCCTCACAGCTCTGGAGGCCAGAAGTCTAAGACCAGGGTGCCAGCATGTTGGGTCCTGGTGAGGCTCTCTTCCTGGCTTACAAATGGCACCTTCTCACTGTGTCCTCATATAGCAGAGAGAGAGAGGGAGAGAGAGCACAGGCACTCAGGTGTCTCTTGTAAGGACACTAATCCCATCACGAGAACCCCACCCTCATGACCTCAGCTAAACCTAATTACCTCCCAAAGGCCCCATCTCCAGATAACATGACATTGGAGGCTGGGGCTTCAACATATGAATTGATGATGGTGGGACACAGTTCAGTCCACAGAAAAGACTATGTATTGTTACTAAGAGGCCCCGTAATTGGGTGATAGAGGCGGCCAGGGCAACAGTAGCAGTCCACCACAGTGAACAGATTTCTTTCCAGCTAGCACTGGCTGCCTGAGATATCCCTTGGACTTCACATTTGCAGTGGGTGGGGGAAATTATGGCCAATCCAGGAAAGATGAACATGGAACTCCTTAGAAGACCTAAAATCCAGCCCCAGGTCTGCCTCTTGCCTCTTGCTAACTACCTGTGTTGGGCACATCATTTGGGTTTTTTTTTTTTTTTTTTTTGAACCTCAGTTCCCTTATCTGTAGAATGAAAATCAAAAGGTCTCTTCTGCCTCCCTTGAAGGGTAGTTGTGGGAATCACTTAAGACATTGTATGTAAGCAGGCTTACATACTGGCTCTAGCTGGAGAGCAAAACTCTCAATAATGCTGTGGAGTTTGAGTTTTCAGTTACATGAGAATTACCCAGGGTGCTGGTTTAATGTATAGATTTCAGGGCCTCACTCCATGCGTTCCTAATCTATTTGGCCCATAATAAAGCCTGGAATATGCATTTTTACAAACATGCATGTGATGGTTTGGATAGAGCTGGACCTTAGGCCGGATTTTGAAAAATGCTGTTCTGCCCCATAAAAGGGGCAAAACCAAAAAACTGAATGAGATAAAAAAGATTTCTATCAATCTATAAATTCGTTTTTCTTGGCTCACATCAGGCACACACATTTTTTCAGAGCGAATAAATGGATGAAGGAAGAAAAGAAGATTCACCCTCGCTGGAGTCCTTCAATTCACAGCTTCAAGTATCAGAATTTGTTTTAAGAAGTTTATAAAGTCAGTGGACAAAAGATAATTTAAGTTTAAAACATACAGAAAATAAGGTATTGTTTTTGAAATCTCAGCTCCCTTGTGCAGGATTGTGCCAATTAGGAACCATCCCTAGGTCATGAAACCCAAGGCTAAAGGAGAAAACCTCCCTGAGCTACCTGAAGAGTCAGACATTTTAAAGTTCATGGGGAACCATTATCTTTTACTTTTAAATGTTTTATTTATTTTTGAGAGGTGGGGAGAGGGGCAGGGAGAGAGGGGGACAGAGGATTCCTAGCAGGCTCCATGCTGACAGCAGCGGGCGATGCGGGGCTCGAACTCAGAAACTCAAGATCACCACCTGAGCCGAAGTCCCACACTCAACTGACTGAGCTACCCAGGTGCCCCTCCCTTTTTCTTTTAAATTTTATGTTAAAGGATTCCCTTTGAACTTACACATTTTGTTGGAATTAAGTGTAGGACCTTTCTGAATTGTCACCTTCTGTTTCCTGGCCATTCAGAGTTTTAAATGGAGATTTGGAACAGCTATAGAATTAGATCTGGGGTGGAAATACAGCAGTAATTTTTAAAGCAGTATAGATGTTGGTTGTGCAGGCAGCATGTTTATGAGGTGTGGAAGCTAACAACAGAACAATGTCATATATAATGTCCTCCGTGTTAAGGGTCGCTTGCATGAGGCTTTTTTTTTACCCCAAAATTTTTTGAATTTTTTGAATCACCAAAGTCAGGCATGTTCCTGTACATCTTGATGTGAAATTCTCCAGTTTTTAGGCTTTTTTTTTTTTTTTCAATCAGACCTTGTTAGAAAGGGGACAGTAAAGTATCCTCTAGACCAGGAAGATAACCTTGAGACCGAAAACTGAGGCAAGCTGGTCCATACTGTTTACACAGAGTTTTATTCAGGGTAACTTACTGACAGGGGGCATGGGGTGGGTGATGATCCAAGCTCTGCACAGCTATTCTCTGCAAAGTCCAGGCCTTAATCCCCAGATTTTATAGCATCAAGGGACATGCACAGGTCATTGTGCTGAGGTCAAAGGGTCGTTAATCTAAAGTGGAGCCATCTGTGCTGCAGAGGGACCATCAGAACAAGCCTTTGTGTACTCAGTCAGGGAATACATTAACCTCCAAGGGGCCTGGAACATGTACCCCGAGGGAGGTCATTGCATGGACATGAACGAAACGGAGGGCCAAAGATGGAGTCTGCATTGTCAGCACCCTTACAGACCTCCATTTAAATATTCAGTGTTGTTCTGAGTCCATCACAAACTACGCCATACAAAGAAACCCCTCCCTGTTCTATCACATTACTTAGTTTTATTTTCATAGCCTGTAGGGCTCTCTGAAATTTCCCTATTTCTGTATCCATTTGCTATCCTCCCAGAATGTGAAGTTTATGAGAGCAGGGACTTTTGTCTGTCTAGCCTACAACTCTTTCCAGTTCCTAAAACTATACCTGTCACACAGAGAGAAGCTTAATAAATATTTTTTAATGTATGGAGAGGAGGCTGATATAATGCGTACAAATTCCACAGAGGCTCTGCATCTGCCCTTTGCCTTACACTGAAATGAGGAAGGAGGTTTGGAGGGGTTTAAATGAATCACAGCTCTCAGGCATTCTTTGTTAACTTCTAGAATTCCTTCCTCTCCCAGAGTTCTCTGACTTCGCACCATGGGCCAGGTTCCAGCTTTCATGTGGTTTATGTGTACAAATTTCAAGTAGCCAGTGAACTAGTAACTGAGTAATTAAGGATCTACTGTAAAAATGCCATGGTTTATTGTTCATTTGGGGGTTTCCATTCTACTAGTCTATGTTAAACAAATGCTCTGGTTCCTGTTTCATGTTGGAAGCAAGGTAGGGATCAAATGGGAATCTCAGGAATGAAAGCTGAATCTGTCCCTCAAAGATGAAAGTCCTTCAAGTCTGTCTACAGTTAGAAGGAAGAAGTAACAAAACCTGATTTGGGCCCCACAGGCCTGCCTTCCTAAAATGATATCCCCCTGCCTTTATTCCACATCCTTCCTTTGCTCTTTCTTTTCCTTCTGAAACATACATCACCAGACACATATCTTTGTTTTTGGAATCAGAAATAAAGACGTTTTGTTCTGAAATACTGTTCAGAAGCAAGGTTAGAACCCATTATTTAGGAACAGCTGGAGGGTTAGAGCAACTTAGATCATTAGACTACTTGTTTGTCAGTGTGTCTAGCCGTGGGTGGAGCTTTAAGTTAAAGTTTGATTAGTCAGGCAGAGGGAAGGTTTGGAAAAATTGAGGAAACAAAGTGACATCTACAGAATCAGTCCAGCATAGGCACACAGGTTGCAGGTATAACAATATCTCCTAGTTAAGAAGCCTGGAGGAAACAGAAGGAAAGGAAAGGAAAGGACACAGACCAATTTCCCAAACTCACTGACATGCCTACAACTACCCTACTTGTCTCAATGATCTGGGTTTCATGCCTTCTTCTCATTTCGAAACTCTCCATCTCGTGGTTTCCCCAGACACTAAATTCCCCCACACCCTTCGAAAACATAAGCAATCTATTAAAAATAGAGCGATTTTTGGCAAGTGCTGTCTGCAACCTTTTCTTTTTTTCTTTTTTAAAGAAAACACACACCATAATATTATCTAAGCATCTTGGCTCTTCAGCCAGGGACGCACACGTGTGGGAAAGTGACTTTTGGACTCACAGGAGAGAACATCAGCAATGACACTGAGAGTCGTTCACCCTCCTGTTGCTCTGCAACTTCCCACGCCCCAGTGCCCCACACACTGCTGCTTCCCATACAGCCCCTCGTGTTGCTGCACCTGTGTGATGGAGACGCTAAAAATACCTGCCAAGATGGCAGTGTAGACTGACGTTATCTCACAAGCTTTTCCAGCTACACGACATATATAGGAAAATGATCCCAAAGCACTGGCATCTTGAATGATGAATCTAGGATCAGAGGAGTAGGTCTAAGATCAAAAACAAATAGTGCCCCCAAGTAAGTTTCGAGGTCTCTTCCCCTTAGAATCAGAGAAACTCTCCTTTTTTTTTCCTTGCCAATTAATTCACCCTGAATATTAACTTAAAAATAGGTGTCTTGCTGTGTTGTCATGCATCCTTGTCACCGATAAAACTAGATTTTAATAGAAGATGATTTCAATAAAAGTATATTTTTGTCTTGCAATTGATATGGAGACAAGAGCAGCAGGGACAAGCTTTACTTATTTTCACTTTCAAAACATTATTTTAGTGTCTTCAAATATTTGGCCTAAATCTTAATCCCCCCCAAAAAATTTTGTTCCATATTTTCATGGTATACAGGCATAATCATTTTAAGTGACAATTAAAACAATCTTCAAAGCCACAACAAAGAAAGTGACATGGGAACAAATTTTAGAACCATTTGGTCGATATTAAAGGATTTAGTTATTTATTCATTGGATGTGCTAATACTTAGAAGTGTGTTGTCCAATATGGTAACTACTGAACACTTTGAAATATAATCTGAAGTAAAGATGTGCTAAAAGTGTAGAGTATACACTAGATTTTGAAGACTTAGTCCAAAAAACACGCGAGCGATCTCATTCAAAAATGCTTATATTGATTGCATACCAGAGTGATAAATTTTAATATATTGTGTTAAATGAAGTACATTATTATTTTTAAAAAATTTTTTAATGTTTTTTATTTATTTTTAAGACAGAGACAGTGCATGAGTGGGATGGGGCAGAGAGAGAGGGAGACACAGAATATCAAGCAGGCTCCAGGCTCTGAGCTGTCAGCACAGAGCCTGATGTGCAGCTCGAACTCACAAACTGTGAGATCAAGACCTGAGCCAAAGTCGGATGCTCAATCGACTGAGCCACCCAGGTGCCCCTAAAGTACATTATTAAAATGAATGTTACCTGTTTATATTTACTTCTTTAAATGGTGTATAGAAATTTTAAATGACATGCGTTTCTGTTGGACAGTACTGCTTTAGATAAGTAGTTTTCTGGTTAGTCTACTGGGAAACAGTAAAATACTATGTTGTCATGCAAGAAGAAATATAACAATTAGTTTATATGTTCTGCCCAGAGAGCTGACCAGTGCTCTTCTAGAAGAAACGAGAAAGGCACATCTGGAAAGAAATAGGCAGGTTTATTGTCTGTGCTGATTCAATCCTGAATTCCTCTTTGGCAATGTCAACAATATGAATTTGTGCTAACTAGAAGTTACTAGATCTTAAACTTTCTGGAAAGAAAAGTTTTCAAATGCACAACACGTGCAATAGAGGCAGGCATTGTAGTGCCCTCTTAAATTTGTGGTAAATCCCAGTGTCCCTTTCTAGCTGAAGTGTATGTCTTAGAACCATTTCTGTCCAAAGATGTTAGGTCCTGCAACATCATATTTTAGATATGTTGATTCGGTGGATTATCTAGGCCGTTAGATATAGAAGTCTCTGGAGTTTTTCATTTTAATCATGTGAAATGCACATTACATAAAATTTACCATCTTAAACATTTTTAAAAATTTTTAATGTTTCTTTATTTTTGAGAGAGACAGAGCAGAGTCGGGGAGGGGCAGAATCTGAAGCAGGCTCCAGGCTCTGAGCTATCAGCACAGAGCCTGACGCGGGGCTCGAACCCACAAACCATGAGATCATGATCTGAGCCGAAGTCGGACGCTTAACCGACTGAGCCACCCAGGCGCCCAATCATCTTAACTACTTTTAAGTGTATTGTTCTGTACTGTCAAGTGCATTCATGTTGTACAACCAATCTCCAGAGCCCTTCATCTTGCAGAACTAAAACTCCATCTGTACCCATCAAACGACTTCCCATTCCTCCCTACTCCCGTGGTAGCTGGGCTTTTGTCTTTCTGAGACTTTTGTTCTTCTGAGAAATCTAACCAGCTTGTATGTGACTGTCCTAGAACAAGAAATATTACTACGTTGTGATTAGTATAAGTGATTCTGTACATATGGTTCTTCCTTTTTGATATAAGAAATAAGACTGCAAATTCATGCAAATGTGTTTTTCAGAAGAATCCCAGTTGAAATTGCATCTATCTTAACCCTTTCCGATCTGAATTTCTTATTCGGTCAGAATGATTTAAAATTTTTTCTTCTTTGAGTATAGTTGACACACAATGTTACATTACTTTCAGGTGTACAGCAGAGTGATTTGACAACTCTAGACGTTATGCTGTGCTCACAAGTGTAGCTATCGTCTGTGACAACACATCCCCATTAAAATACCATCCACTATATTCCCTATGCTATGCCTTTTATCCCTGTGACTTATTCTGATCCAAATGATTTAAACCAAAGCATGTCAGGAGCGACCTCCCATCCATACCCAGTAGCTTCTGCCATCTGGTGGTGCACCTGGAAGACACGGCCGTCAAGACCCTCAACATGGTCACATCACTCAGTCCACATCCCGGCTTCCAGACCTTTCTACGCAAACAACTAGAAAGGCAGAATAGATCATCAGTTCAGCCAATGACTCTTTTGCTTCCCAGGAAGTATTTTGTTTCTTTGTTTGTTTGTTTTGATATAGTAGTAACATTACTTGCTCAAATATTTTCCTTCATTCATTTATTAATCAGCAGCAGAGTTTTTTAATAGAGATGATCCAGTATAAATACCAGAGTTTTAATAAAATTTAGGCCAAAATCTTAATTAATTATAAAAATATAATAGAGATCTAATGAAATCTAGAGCTTAGCTTAATCACATTTTGAAATTCCTTTTGAAAAGTGATCTCCTAGTTAAATGTTGAAGGCTGGTATTCACACATCTGATGTGTTTCTGTTATACCAAGCGTATATAGAGGCAGCGTTTCCCTCATAGTGCTGTTTTGTCAGCTATATTTGACCCTTCGACAAACTATTTAGAGTTAACAGTTTGCCTTTTAAAACATAAACTTGTGTTGCTTATCTATAATCTAATAACTCATTCTGTGTATTACTGCCTGGTTACTGAGTATCTGCAGTGTGCCAAGCCCTGAGTGAAGTGTTGGAGATGCACTGATAAATAAGTTATCATTCTGATCCTCATGAAATACGCAAAGAAAATGAGCATGCTTTAGACTTTTCTTAGGGCTTGTTTTGTTCTGTGAAACAAGAAGAGAAATATTTGCCTGGTTTCAACATATGATAAACATTTTAAAAATTATTAGCAAATGATTTCAGAAGGAGAAAAGCCCTACGCCTCTGTAACTGGCCTTATGAATGATATCTCCCCAGTCTGTCATCATTAGCCAAGAGTATTAAGACTAATTGAAGCATTTCTTGATCCTCCAATAAGAGGAGATTCAAACATGTTACTCACATGATCTGTCATTGTACACAATAGCTGAAATCATGTGCTAGTAATCATGATCCACTAGAAAGTCTAGGAATAAATATTACCTTGATGACAAGCGATTGAATAAGCATCCTGCTACATGTGCAGAGTGGAGTGGCATTTCCTCTTGTGTCAAGCCTCCAAAAATGTCAATTTATTAATCAGAGTAGTTCAGGCGAATTAAAAAAAAATAGGAATCTAATGAAAAGGAGCATGAATAATCTACATGATGAAATCTTACTGTGCAGTGTTCTTTAAAAGTTAGCCTACAGGGGCGCCTGGGTGGCTCAGTCGGTTAAGCGTCCGACTTCGGCTCGGGTCATGATCTCATGGTACGTGAGTTCGAGCCCCGCGTCGGGCTCTGTGCTGACAGCTCAGAGCCTGGAGCCCGTTTCAGATTCTGTGTCTCCTTCTCTCTCTGCCCCTCCCCTGTTCATGCTCTGTCTCTCTCTGTCTCAAAAATAAATAAACGTTAAAAAAAAAATTAAAAAAAAAGTTAGCCTACAGTTAATGCCATAAGAATCTGATAAGACAACCCTAATGTTTGATTGTTCTGTCCTATATAGAAATCTTCACTCAAATGTAGTTTGTATGCAGAGAATTTGATTTGAAGTGGGTTCATATTGGACCCCTATATATTGAAGTGCTCAGCGCATCTCCTAGTCAGAGGTACCTGAAAGAGAGTCCCATGGAGCAGCTCCAGGAGCCCAGGATCTCAGCACTTCCGTACCTGGGATCTATTCCAACTCGTTCTTGAACTCATTGTGTGGGCTTGTGTGAGACACTTAATCTCCCTGAGCCTGAATTTCTTCGTCTACGAAACAAGGGGGTGGGCTCAGCATTCTGATTTTACAAAATCAGAATAATATAAAAAGGAAACTGGAGGCTTGTAAATGTTATTTTTGGTGTGTTTTCATTGACTGGCTGGTTCATCACGATGCCATGTCATAGCAATATTTCTATTGTAAAGTGTTCTGTTCCAGTCAGCCAGAGTCAATCAATGTTGAGGTTAACTTTCTCTGACTGTATCGATCGGGTGAGATAGTTATACCCAAAGGTGGAGGAAGGAAATAAATTCCTTCTACCAACTTAGGTCATAAAGATGCCCATCACGATTTAGTGGCATTTCTCCTCCTTTGACCTTCTGAAGTTGACATGACTCAGGAGTGCAGATACTCAACTTCAGCCTGGAGGAGGGGCCAGTCAGGAGTCGTGGGAGTCATCTCAGGGCCTCAGGAAGCCCGCACTGAGGAAGGGGTTGGGGAGAGGACTGAGGCGTCATTTACTGAAACAGGGAGGGTGGAGACAGAAAAGGCAGCAGTGAAGGCTCTGGTATGCAGTTACAGGGTTTTTTTTCTAATGGAGGGCTTTAGAACCCCAGCCATTTGGACACATTTCAGGGGACAGCGAAGAACCCAAAATGTTTTACAAAACATTTTGGAAGGAAGGTTGATCGGTTGTTAGGGGAAAGATGAGTCATGACTTTTTGAATAAACTGAAGGAGGGAGGCTTCTAGCACACAGGAAGCTTAGACCAGATTTCAAAGATTACCCATTTGTAACATTTCAGAACAGACAGCCTGCATTTCATTGTTGATTTGGAAAGAAAAGGAAAATGGTTCTCAGTAGTAGTGTATTCACATGGCTTCTTCTGAGGTTATCAAAGTGAATTTACAAGCATCTTGTTTTCTGTTTTTCACGTTTCTGTGAAAGAAAGTATTTGGGTGCAGTGCGATCTGTTGAATAAGTTTTAAATCTGTTTTTCTAAAAAAAGTATCAAATCCTACAGCTAACATTTATTTTCCTGGCTGTATTCTAAATGAATTACCTGTATTAACTAATTCTTACAACATCCATTGGAGGTAGGTCTGTTCGTCTCCCTATTTGATGGATGAGGAGAAGTCATGGGGAAGTCAGGTGCCCAAACTCTCAGCTCTGAAGGGTCACACTCAGGCTGGCCCGTGAGATGTGTTTCCATTTCGTAAAGTGTCCCCTCTAGCCACTGCTCCCTGAGTGTCCTCATGATCACCCCTTTCTTCTCACAGACAGCCAAATGTTTCAGGGCTAAGTGTTCATCAGCACATAAGCCTATGTTCATTAGGTAGAGTGGTTTATCTGGTCCACAGCTAATCCTATAAATCACTAGGAGACACAGAGCTAAAAACCATGCCTCCTCCCTTTTTTTGTCCCCTCCACCCTACTATTTAAATACTCTAGCTTATGTGATGTTCATATTAGTAAAATATTTAAACATGAACTATTCTACAAATGCATGCTAACTTCTTAAACATCTTTATTCTGCCCGATGCATGCTTCACTTTCTGTACTGGTCTGTCGGTCAAAGCATATGGAACTAGACAATTTTGAGGGAAAACTTCTCCAGTTATCTGTATGTTCAGAAAATCTGGGAGAGCAGCCTAAAAGAGGAAGCACACATTCAGTGCCTTTCCCTTGACTGAAATGTCACTCAGCCACGGTACATAGTCCCTTTGTGCCTGTGGAAACACTCTTTTTTTAAAAAAAAAATTTTAATGTTTATTTTTGAGAGACAGAAACAGAAGATGAGTGGGGGGAGGGGAAGAGAGAGAGAGAGAGACACAGAATCTGAAGCAGGCTCCAGGCTCTTAACTGTCAGCACAGAGCCTGACTTGGGGCTCGAATCCACAAACCGGGAGATCATGACCTGAGCTGAAGTCAGATGCTTAACTGATTGAGCCATTCAGGCGCCCCATGGAAACACTCCTTAACAACGAAAAATATGATACTGTTATGGTTCCGTTGTACATTTACAATCTCCTATACATTTTATAAGCCTGAGATGGCTTTTAAAACATTTTTTTTTCCCTCAGAGGTATGTTTTTTACATGCTGGAGGCTTCAATTCATCTAAATTATCATTTCTAAGTACAACGTTCACTAGCTTTAGCTAAATGAGAAAGAAAACCTGAATTTACTCAAAATCTTTGTTGTCCATGTGGTAGGTATTTTCACATTTGAGGATTTTGTTTTCAGTCCAAAGGAGAAAAAAAGTTATTCTGAATAAATGCTAGTATTGAATTACCAGATGATACTATTTTTTTTTTTAATTTAGTTTGAGAGAGAGAGAAAGAGTGTGAGTGGGGGAGGCACAGAGAGAGGGAGAGAGAGAGAATATCCCAAGCGGGCTCTGAGCTGTCAGCACAGAGCCTGATGCAGGGCTCGAACTCACAAACCGTGAGATCCTGACCTGAGCCGAAATCGAGTCTTACCACTTAACTGACTGAGCCCTCCAGGCACCCCCCCAGGTGATACTATTCAAGGAAGGAACATGGGGACAGCACTGTCAGCTGCAGAGAGAGAGTTCTGTGGGGACTTCAGCTTCAGGATCAGAACTTTGCAGTGTCCTGAGAATGCGGTCACACAGTACATGTAATCTTTTCAAAAACAAGATACTTAAAAGCTTAAACTGCCAAATGTCACCAGAATCAAAAAGCAATTTCAAAATCAGCCTAGCAATTCTATTTCTATAGAAAGGCTACCACCCAAAAGAAAACCTAGAATCACTCAGAAGATTGAAATCACATTTATTAATGTGGCACACACATTAGTTCTGGTGTCTGGCCGGAGAGCTAAGGAGGGCAAGGGCTTGGCTTGAATATCTGCACACAAGCCACCTGGCCCGGTGTGCAGCCCCAAAATGCCTGGGCACACAGCCCACAGCCCACCCTAGGTCATCTGTCCACAAGTTTTGTGCTGCTAGTCCCTCGGGGGACCAGGAACCTGTGCTTGTTCAGCAAACCACAAAGCTAAGGGCGCATTTTACGGCATGATCTTAAGTGTCTTTTGAAACTGATAAATAATCCATCATATTCAGAGCACCTTTGGGCTACTTATGTGTATAATGCGTTGCATACAATTAAGTGACTAACCTCTGTGTTGGGTACAGAGGGTGTCCATAGAGCCAGCTCGTATTGAATTCCTGTTATTGTTATTAATAACATGTATCGAGCACCAGCTCTGTGTAGACAATGTGCTGAGCCCTCTGATATATATTTAATATGATTTTCTTAAAAGGATCATTATCCCCATTGTAAGGATGAAGCGCAGAACCTTGGAAGCAGAAGAGACATATCTAAGCTCCAACCAAGAGGGGTGGTGGGGTCAAGACTTTAATCCACACGTTCTGATTGCAGAGTGGGTGCCCTCAATCATCACTCACACTGCCTTCTGTTGATGTGGCAGATGCAATGTCAGAAACCACATTCTTCCACTTGTCCCTCATAAGAACCCTGTGAAAAATATTTGAGGATGGTGAGACGGATCTTGAACAACTCTCTTAAACAACTGGTATAAGGAGGAACCATCTATACATCTATAAGATGTAGACACGCATGTTCTGATGCCATAGCCACTCCTTAACCAACCAGGATAAAGGGGGTACTGAGGGCTATTGTTCTGGGTAGATGACCTTTACATGCTATTTATGAAGTATTTAGAAGACTGCTTTACCTCAGGTAGCAGTTCTCCCATCCGTTTGATAATGCCTGACATCTGAAAATACATGCTGACTTCCTTTACTTTACCTTGAAGTTTTGATCACTATAAAAATTTTTCCTTATCCTTTTTTTTAAAGTGTATTTATTTACTTGGAGAGAGAGAGAGAGCTTGTGCATGTGAGCAGGAAATGGGCAAAGAGAGAGAGGGAGAGAAAGAATCCCAAGCAAGCTCCATGCTGTCAGCTCAGAGCCCAACATGAGGCTTGATCTCACAAACTGTGAGATCATGACCTGACCTGAAATCAGGGGTTGGATGCTTAACCATCTGTGCCATCCAGGAGCCCCTGTTCCTTCTCCTTTAACCTTATCAGTCACATATAAGTTTATCACACTTTTTCATGAAAGCAGATATTCATGCAGAAAAGGACACAAAAATAGAGGATCCTAGGTGCTAAGTCTAGAGGTCGCTAAGGAGTGAAGATAAAGGGCAAGAGGGGTTTAGCCTAATGATTAACAGATGCTAAAACACTTTCTGGGGGTGCCTGGGTGGCTCAGTCGGTTAAGCGTCTGACTTCGGCTCAGGTCATGATCTTGTGGTCTCTGAGTTCAAGCCTCGCATCTGAGCTGTCAGCACAGAGCCTGGAGCCTCCTTTGGATTCTGTGTTTCCCTCTCTCTCTGCCCCTACCCCCCACCTCAAAAATAATTAAAAACATTTAAAAAACACTTTCTGGAGGTTTTAAATTTGGATTTTCCTGTATATCTAATTATTTTATAAATCAAAGAGAACCTTGTTTCCAACCTAAATTCAGTAGAAAGTATAAAGTCAAAAATCAAGGTACAGTCAGTTCTGCTGTGTGCTTATTTAGAAAATACATTTGATATGTTATGGGACAGTTTGAGCATAACAGAATTTCTTGTTTTCTTATGCATGATTTGGCCCATGATAAGCACCAATGAATGCATAAAACTGCACCCAGCTGAAACATTAAAAAAAAAAAAAATTTAAACGGGGCGCCTGGGTGGCTCAGTTTGTTAAGCATCCGACTTCAGCTCAGGTCATGATCTCACAGTCCGTGGGTTCGAGCCCCGTGTCAGGCTCTGTGCTGACAGCTCAGAGCCTGGAGCCTGATTCGGATTCTATGTCTCCTTCTCTCTCTGTCTCTGCCCCTCCCTCGCTTGTGCTCTCTCTCTCAAAAATAAATAAACATTAAAAAAAAATTAAAAAAAGAAAAAAACTGCACCCAGCTGGAAGGGTGAGCTGCACGCATCTCTAACATTCGCCTTTTTTTACAGCCACTTCAGCTCCCTGTGTGTGTTGGGAGCCACACACACCCATATCTGGGGTTCCAGTTTGCTTCCTACGTTCAGATCACCCTCCACCGCCCCCCCCCCCACAATAACTCACAAGCTGCAGTCCTTCCAAAGCCCACTTCCATAAGCAAACTGCAGGTCGTTTCAAGATAAAGTGTTATATTTATTGCAGTGTTTATGTATTTCGGAACCATTTAACATGCGTAAAGTTTTGCTACCATGTTTATTAGGTGGCTTTTTCCCTAATGTTTCACTGCTGTGGTTTCTAAGCATCCATTTTTCTCATGAGCCCTGTGGTTTCTACTGTGCGATTTTGCATAGCATGGTGCTCTTTCGAAGCCATGTGTAATGCTATAGCAGAACTGTCTTGTGTCTTATTGTGTGGACTGTGTCCCTGTTGGGGAGTGTGTGTGCTATGCACCGAAGGAGTGGCCGACATTATCTGAAGCGCTTCTTTTTCACAGTGGTTTATCAGGTTAGCAGGTTTCTCCCAGGAAGAAAGTGCTAACCAGGCATCAAAATCACACTTTTTAGGAGAGTTTCTAGAGGATTGATTCTTTAGATTGGTATCTCAAGAGAACTCGTGCTAATAAGTCTCTGCAGTGCGTTGAGAGGCGGCTTTAAGGTAGGAAAGTTTTCACCTTTGCATTCACCCTTTTATCCTTGATAATATTGGGAGTTGGTGGATTTCTCCTAGGGTCAACATTTGGGAATAGGCCTAGCCCTGTTCTGTGCACACATGTGTTGTTGAATGTGCTTTTTGAGCCATGTCAACTCTGGAAGGAAATGTAACTGAGGAGAGTCAAAACCGTTGTCAGGAAGGGAGTGGAAGACAATCACACCAAGGACAAAAACATGAAGACATTTGAAGCACTGTGCCACAATAGCTCTGACATAAAGGAAAGCCAGATGTGGTAAATCTAGGTAGGGTAAGTCCGGGACTTCTGAAGAACAAATTGCAACTCATGCTCAAACAGTTAGAGAAGGTTCAGGTGTTAGCAATGGGAAGAATCCCATTGATAGGAGGAATAGCTTCGTGGTGGTTGGTAACTCCTTATTTAGAGAACTGATGTCACCAGAGGTTAATCTCACTTCTGTTTTTATCCGTCTGAGGCAGGCTCTCTCTTCCTTAGAGTTCTATGGCTTCCAGAAGCTCCAAGCTTCTATAATATCCTCTTAGCAATCCCAACAGAATACAAATTTCTCTATCCCAGAGTCCACAAACAATAGTAATGGTAATGATGGTAACTCAACACTGGGCTATATTGGTCTGGTGTGAATCACGCGCTGACTCCTCAGTTAAGCGTAATAGGTAGTGTGGCAAGGGGAATGTGATGCTCTGATTGGTGTTCAATTTTGAGCCAGGAAAGGAGTAAATTTCACTTGAATCTACTTTCAGTTCACTGAAAGTAGAAGATAAGTTCCTCAAAGAAAATGACAGTGTTGTCACCAGAAGGGGATTGGGCTCTGGATATGCAAGTGTAGCAGATGACCACTCTCAGAGCCTCCTAAGCCAGCCATTGTGGTAGCCACTGAAGCTAACCACGGGCAAGAGAGTGCATTTACAGTGAGTTTACACTGGTTTAGAGAGTGGGAACATTAACTGAATGAACACCCAGACGAGGAAACTGAGGCCTACAGAGTTGACTTCCCTCCCTTAACATCACACAGCTAGTTAGAGGCAACACAGTGTCTAGAAACTTTGGAATCACTTCAATACCAAGGTGCTATCTTGTCCTATTCCTCACAGAGGGCTAACCCATTTGAAGCATGAGTGTCTGTCAAATGTACAATCATGTAAGTTAATATTGTTATAACCAGTTGTATTCTGGACCTGGCTTGCACCTGCTGGTGAGAAATGTCCTTACTAAGTGTTCAGTGAAATAATACTAATAGCTTGAAATCAGCCATGGCAGGGACAGTGACACCATAGAAGTTGACAAACATGAGAAACCAGACCTCTTCCCCCAAGAGCTGGCTATCAAACATTTGCCCCCACACTATTAGTTATAATGGCCATAAGAAGTTAATCTTAAGGTAAATTGTTGTGCACAGTATTTAATAAAATTCCCATAATTGTTAACATAGATGGAGAGAGATAACAGGGTAGGAAGTTAATAAGCTGTATAAAATTTTTGTTTCTTTTTCTTTTCATTCTACTCCAAATCCAGAGGTCTTCAACTTTACACACTTGGTACAATTCATACTTCATTTCTACATTTAGTACACGGTGATACAACTGCCCCTGTCTAGTATCTAGGCATCTGTAGATGGCATGTATGAACTTCCAGGTACTGACTTGACCTCACGAATGTTGATTTTTTTAACGTAACAAATAAAAGGGCCACACTTTAGGTATGTTCTTTTTTAACAGTGCAGACTGGTAGCCAATCTCCCATGCTACCAGATTTGTTAGCATTGCCCTTTCTACCACCAGGCAGTTATTTCGATAAATGAGGAGAAAGAAGATACATAGAGATACCCCTTTATATCATAACTCTGATGGGAATAAAAAGGCATTTGTATTCGTTTGCTAGGGCTGTCCTTAACAAAATATTACAAACTAGATGGCTTAAACAACAGAAATTTATTGTCTCATAGTTCTGGAAACTGGAAGCCCTAAATCAAGATGTCAACAGTGTTGGTTCCTCCTGAGGTTGTGAGGGTAGAAATCTGTTCCAGGTCTCTCCTAGCTTCTGGTGATTTGCTGGCCATCCTGGTGTTCTTTGCCTTGTACTGAATCATCCCGATTTCTTCCCTCATCTTCCTGTGTGCAGGTCTGTGTCCAAATTTCTCCTTTTCATGAGGATATTAGTCATATTGAATTAGACCACCCTAATGACCTCACCTTAACTACATCTGTAAAGACCCTATTTCCAAATAAGGTCATATTCTGAGTTACTGGGGGGTTAGGACTTTTATATATCTTTTTTAGGGGGTGGGGGCATAATGCAACCCATAACAACATTGTAATTAAATTGTTAAATTGTCAGACATTAATATCAATACATGAACAAACGTTCTTTGTCAAGCTAGTCAAGAATGAAATAGAAATAAATATTTCATTCTTTCAAAAAAAAAAAAAAAGATGTTCCTGTTGAGTTGACTTCCATATTATTCAGAATGTCCTGAAGGAGTTGTCGATCCAGCCTGGCCTTTAGCCTTGTGCCGGTACCTCCTTTGTCCAAGCACAGCCTTAATTTTAGGACTGGGGTCAGCTGACTTTAACCTACTGCCTGTTACTGTATATGGTCTCCCAGCCTAGAATAGTTTTCACATTCCTGAAGCGCTGAAAAAAATCAAAAGAAGAATATTTCATGACAAAAGAAATGCAGATTTTGGTGCCAAGAAAGTTTTAATGGATCGCAGCCTCTTTCATTTGCATAGTGTCTATGGCCTCTTTCACACTACACTGGAGGAGTTGAGGAGTTGTGAAAGAGACCATTTGGTCCACAAAGCTTAAAATATGTACTATGTGGCCATTTACAGGAAGAGTTTGCTGATCCTGCTTTTAGGATGCTACTTTTGTGAACTACACCTCACACAACTAATTGCTGCCACTCCTGCATAACACAGCCTGGCCACCCTGGCAAATAAGTTATGATGGTGCCAGCCTTCGTGCTGTGAGGGGATGTTTTCATTCATGAGTGATAACACCATCATGATTTGGCCTGATCTGTTACTATGAGAAGAATTACGCAGTTAATTGGTAAGCATGTAATTAAGAAACTGAATCAACACCCCTATAATGGGCATGCTTAATGTTCCATTGACAAAATTAACTCCTGGAGATCAAAAAATTGTGTTCATTTTCACTTCTAGCCTTCCCCCCAATATGGCAGCATTTTGATAAACATAACCTCCATGTGTAACTGTTATCTTGGAATAATTCAGTTCAGCTAAATTCAGTGGGTTTGTGTTTTTATCCTTTTTGTATTAGTTTTTTCTTGCTGCCCAAACAAATTACTACTAGTGGCTTTAGACACATGAATTTATTATCTCAGAGATCTGTGGGTCTGAAATCCAGTAGGTTTGACTGACTTCTCTGTTCCTGCATTCCTTGCCTGAGTGTCTATAGTCAAACTACCAATGGCACCTCAAATCCTTCTCAAGCTTCAAATCTCTCTGACTTCTCCTTCTGCCTCATCTTGCCCACTCACAGACAAAGAACATTCTCTGCTTGTAAGGGCTCATGTGATTAGACTGGTGCCTTCAGACAATCCAGGATAATCTCCCTATTTTAAGGTCTGTAACCTTAATTACATCTGCAAAGTCTGTTTGCCATGGAACTTAACATATTTAGGTTGCAGGAATTAGAGCATGGGTATCTCTGGGGAGCCATTCTGCTAACACACCTTCTATGGGTACCATCTTTCTAACCTACACATTCTGCGTCTCTTTGTTCCCCCTGGAGCCTGGGAGATCAGCACTTGGCCCTGATGACTGCACTCCCTCACTTGTCTAAATCTGGTTGATGTCCAAGTTTGGAAGAGTTCTTAGACTTGATCCAAATGTGTGAAAACTTGAAGCGTTCTGAAAGTTCAGTCTCAATTATAATTTCATTTAGGAAGTGCTGGATAGCTAACTGGGAGGGATTCCCAGCAAGATGGAAGGGGAAATAGTCATGCTGTACTTCTCTTTCTGTTCAGTGACTGTGATTGCAGTACTGAGAGAGAACTCAGAGAGAATATAGACCAGGGCTTCCCAAATGCTAATGTGCTCATGACTCAGCTGGGGACCTGGTGAAGGTGCAGATTGTGATTATCTGGGTCTGGAGTGGGATCTAACCCTCCACATTTCTACCCACTTCCCTGGCAATACAGCCTCTGTCATTCCTTAGGCCACACTTTGCATGGCAAGAGTTTAGACTGTGAACAAAATGAATGAGTTTTTTCCCAAAGGGTTGTTTCCTTTCCCATATGAATTGTGATGTCTAGATTAAATATATTCACATTACTGGGAAAGTTAAGTGGCCCAGCTTCATTATTTTTTCTTGGCTTCGGGATTTAAATATAATTCTAATGATGCCTTATTCCCTCGGTCAGGAAGAACAACCATGAGGAATGCCATTAGCTCTAATCAACTCAAATCTAATTAAAGAGAATAATAAGTTTATCAGAGAATACATCAAGTTAAAATTTGGACGGAAATAGGGTCTTGATGGGGTTAGCATAAGGAAGATAATGTCTTTAAAATGTTTTAAGTATAATTGGGGAATGGAGACAATACGGTCCAATAATTTGTGTTGGTGGGGAGACATTGAGGGCTGGGCTGAAATATTCCCTTCATTCTCTCCCTCCCCTAAATCTCTTCTAAGCCACCTGGAATTCTCAAGGAAGCCCAGAAACATGCTGGCTTCTGCCGTCTTGGGAGCTGGTCTAAGCAGTGTGACTCTGAAATCCTTACCACTAGTTGGAGCACCTGGGTGGCTCAGTTAGCTAAGCATCCAACTTCAGCTCAGGTCATGATCTCACAGCTCGTGGGTTCAAGCCCTACGTCTGACTCTGTGCTGATAGCTCAGAGCCTGGAGCCTGCTTAGGATTCTGTGTCTCCCTCTCTCTCTGCCTCTCCCCCACTCGTTCTCTCTCTCTCTCTCTCTCTCTCTCTCAGAAGTAAATAAACATTAAAAGAAAAAGTTTTTTTGAAATCCTTACCATTAGTGTAACTGCCCAGGTCTGGCCTGGATGGATATAGCACAGGCTCCACTTTCAAACCTGTGGGGGAAACCTAATCCCTTCGTAATGCTTTTTGATTCCTGATGCTGGGCATGAGGGCTGGGCATTCCTGTCTGTGTTTGTTGGCAAGGCTGGACCCAGATGGGCATCCTCTCCTCTTTGGCAGTAAGCTGTAACTCCTGGCTGAAGGTAGGCAGGTGAAGCACCCAAGAGGCAGATGTCATCTCTTTGACCTTCAGAGATCGAAGGATTTGAGAGTGTTTCTGAAGCAACACAATTCAACTCATGTGACATTCGGAAGCATCAAGATTAGATTTGGTTACCATCAGAATGAAGGAATTACCATCCTCCTGACTTTTTATCCTGT
Source organism: Panthera pardus (assembly GCF_024362965.1). Taxonomy (NCBI): domain Eukaryota; kingdom Metazoa; phylum Chordata; class Mammalia; order Carnivora; family Felidae; genus Panthera; species Panthera pardus. The sequence continues at coordinate 22,139,658 of NW_026527002.1, forward strand.
CACTCAGCTGAGTTTGCCTGATTGACAGAAAAGCCCCAGAGGAATTCCATGGGATCCTTCTTGGGAATATGGAGGCCAGAATTGATTGGACAGTGCCCTTATCTCTGCCCCTGAGATCTCACCCTGTGACAAGAGGAAATGTTCCTGGTCTTCCCTTTTATTCTCTCACCTCCGGTGTCATCGGGTTTGCCTCTGGCTGTTTTTGTAGATTGGGAGTACGTGACAAAGACTGGTAAATACACTGCGTTGTTAACTATGAAGAAAGGTGCTGAAACTTCATTTGGGGCATGAAATGTAAAGGAGAAAAGATAAGAGTCTGTGTCAAAGAAGCATCTAAAAAAACTCCCAGCTGCCTGCCTTCTGACCAAAGGCATTTTATAATCCATGAGTTTTCTGTGGCATGGTGGTTAACAGGACAGTCTTCAGAGAGAAATGGTCTGGTTTTGCCTGGCACTTGTGTCACTTTGGACAAGTTCCTTAATTAATTTTTAGTTTTCCTAGTCTATCAAATGGGAATAGTAATACTCCCTTCATAGGGTTTTTGTGAAAACTGTAAGTTTACATATCTGAGTGACTAGAATGGTATCTGACACACATGCGTGATCAGTGAAGGTTAGCTCTTGCTGTTGTCAGTTTTCTGATGTTCAGAGAACTTGAGGCAACAGCAATGGAATCAGAAGACACGGGGTCAAATCCTGACTCTTGGCACTAATTTGGGCACTATTTCACAGTGTCTCTGAAACTCCTTGTCTATAAAACAGGGAACACAGTGTCATCTCCTATGGTCATAGCAAGTAGAAAGGATAATTTACATGAAGAGTCTGGTATGCATTTGTCACTTGGAAAGAAGTGGTTGAAGTCCAAATCATTATAGCGAATATGTACTTCTAAAAGGTACTCAATTAACTGAGAGCAAGCAAACTAGCTTTTTATCTAAATTAGAAATCTGTTTGCAGATGAGTATCTATTATGAACTATGGAGCGGATTGCAGTTTTTCTCTAGTTAGCTCTAATCCTTTCATTTTGATTGGATTAGGTTGTAATCATGAGAGCGCCATTTATTAAATGCTTTACATGCTTTATCCCATCTGTCCTCACCACGTGAGGCAATATTATGGTAGTGAATATTATGATCCTTTTTTTTAAAAAAAATTTTCTTTAATGGTTTTATTTATTTTTGAAGGAGAAAGAGACAGAGCATGAGTGGGGGAGGAGCAGAGAGAGAGGGAGACACAGAATTCAAAGCAGGCTCCAGGCTCTAAGCTGTCAGCACAGAGCCCAATGCGGGGCTTGAACCCACAAACTGTGAGATCATGACCTGAGCCGAAGCCGTATGCTGAACCGACTGAGCCACCCAGGAGCCCCTATGATCCTTGTTATACTACATATTAAAATCTGCAGCTCAGAGGAGTTAAGTAACTTGCCCAAGGCCACATGTTACAGAGAAGCAAAGGCAGGGCTGTTACCCAATTCTCTTGGACTCAAAAGACAGTGATGTTTACAACTATGATGTTCTCCCTTAACTAAGTCAAGTCTTGCTTTCCTGGAGCAATCTTTGTCATGACAGTTCAAATTATAGAAGATCAGGTCTTAATTTTATTTCAAAGTAAGAAGCAATGTAGTCAAAGGAGAAGAACAAAGAGCCATAAAAATTAGGTGTTAACCCATTTCTGCCTCTGAGCAACTCTGACATGCCTTAAGACTGAATGACTGCCCTCCAGTCTTGAAATATCTGCTTCCCAAATCATCTCCCCCAGGAGGACCCTACAGGCAGTAATGGATTGCAGGGGGAAGGGTGGTGGTTGGTGCTCTTGCGTCCAAGGTGCATTTACTGAGCAAGCACATGGTTTGTATTAAGGTGCAATGCTTGTTGGGATAGTTTGGCAAGGTTGATAGAGATTCCGGAGCTAAAGCCCTTCTGCCACCATCACTAGTTGATGCAAGTCCACGGCCTTTGACTCAGGCTCTGCTAACAATAAGCAAAAGGACATGAGCATGAAATGGTCTGCTGCCTGGGGGAACCCAGAATTTAGCAGCGTTACCAGATTAAAGCCGGCTGCAAAGAACAGTCCTACTCTAAAGGAACTCTGTAGTTTTTAATAGCCTGTATTGAGAGAGCTAATCTGTTTTTGCTTGGCAAATTGTACTAAGGGATGGCAGTTTAGCTCATTGCTTTTATAAACAATGCTTTTCCTCCTCTTTCTGAACAGATCCCTTTTTATAGGGAAATTAGAGCTATCAATCCATCCAGAGTGATATAGTCACTCTTTTCCAGTTACTCTTTCCAGTTATTCTTTCCATCAGATGATCCCTATTAGCTAACGAGGAGCATGTGTATAGGCTGCGAGACGAGGGGAATGAGGAGGAAATGTGTGCAATGTTGCTGGTGACGCTAATGAAGCAAAGATAAGCTTCAGTGCTCATTGTCACTATTAGGTTCGTCCTCTCTTTCTCTCCCCCTCTCCCTCCCTTTCTCTTATGTTTCTTTTTAAATAGCTAATTCTTGGAAGACCTCTCCAAATCCCTCTTCTTTCATATCTTTTACATAAAAATTCCATTTAACAGATAAGCTGCCCCATTTGTTATGAACTTGACTGAAAGACTGTTAAACCTACAAGTCTTGAAAGACTTGTCATCAGCCAAACATGAGAACAGAAATCAGAGTGGGTGCTGAAAAGCCTACCAGAGACCAGATTGGAAGGTAATTGAGTGAGATAAAGAAGATAAAGAAGATGAAGAAATGGGTTTTGAAAAAAAAGAAAAAACTAAAGGGATAGTTGGGTAGGTGTTTCCTTGTTTCTCCTCTTACCAACTGCAAGACGTTGACCAGCTCATGTTCTCATCTGCAAAATGGGAGAATCATAATACCTATCTCATACAGCTATGAAGATTGGTTGAGAAAGTGAACGGAAAGCAGTTAACACATGTTAACACTTACATCTATCCACTATTGTTGGAATTCTCATTCTTTTCCCCAACACTAGTAATTAGAAATTCCTACCACAGCCATTCAGAATTCTGCAAGGGATCATTTAAGGTCCCGTGGGCTTTGCAAAGGCTCAGAACTCATTCTGTCATCTCTTCTTTTTGTCTCTTTGTCTTTCACAATGCACCAGACCTAGAGTGGGTGCCCCGAGGTTTCCGCCTTTAGCTACATGGAAACTTATACAGGGTTGGCACACGATCATGAAATTCAGCCTTTTTGTTATTTAATCCCCAGAAACTATTTACACTGAGGGCATGGGCCACCATGCATCAGCGGTGTGGCTAATTCTTCGGCTTCTCTCCAAAATAACTTCATGCCCGTCTCCTTTACAGCTCTGGAAAATCCTCTTACAGAAGCTGAGTTCTTCTTTTAATGAGTATTTCTAATTGTGCACTTTGCTTGTAGAAAACAAACACATATATTTTCAAGTCAGCCTTAAAATCTTGACTATTATCTAGTTTCTGCCTCTTAAACCAAAAACACACACAATGCCAACAGTGCCCCCAGACTTCTGCAAAATCCAGTTTCAATAAATTTATAGCCTTTTATAGCTGGAAGAAACTCAGAAGCCATTTGATGCCATTTTCTCCACTTTATTGTTGAAGAAATCATATTGGAGAGGTTGGATGACCTCCTAGGCCATGTGGTTGTGAAAGAGCCTAGAACTTTCCCCGCTGCACCACATTGTTTCCTGCCCCAAAATAGAAAAACTCCTAATAAAAACACCCTTGGTGCCTTTAGTCGATAAATTTCTGAAGCAAGTACTTCTGAGGCCAACTTTAGACAGTATTCAATCTATCATCCAATTTAAGTAGATTCATTGCAACTTCTTTGATTTCTCATTATTAACTCCAGTCATGCCCAGTGTGCACAAATTATCACCTAGAAAGTTCCTTCTTTCTATCTCCGATGATGACGCAGACTAGCAATATAAATTGGTTTTAAAAACTTGAGGTAATTTCATGGCTAACAAACCCATCATGATATAGAGGAAGCTAGGATTTGGGGGATTAGGTCCCTGATCTTTGAGGCCAGTGAAGCACACCTTCCCCAGCGTGGTCTTTGTTACATCCTAGGAAAACCCAGGGCTGCACAGCTCCTGGCTCTGACTTAGCCTGACTGTTCGAGAGCTGGCTCTACCACCCACAGGGGAAGCACAGAAATATAACCAGCAAGCTCCAAATCTATTGACTAGACATCCACCAGCTAGGTTACTAATTACCAGCTCCTCAACCTTCGGGCAGAGAAACATGTTTCCAGCTCTCATTCAGTCATTTATTTTATTGATTTTAAAACTCTTTAATATTTTGCATTTTCTTTCTTTGGTTTTAGATTTCTCTGCCTCCCTCTGTGAGGGTTGCCTTGTGTTATTATTTGACAAACAGAGGCTGCTTCATTTGGCCTCTCTTCTGCCTCCACCCAGAGGGAACGAGAGCACCCCCTCCTACATAGGGTTGTCCAGGGATGCCAAGGGATGTGTGATTTCACCCAAGTTTGGCTCCTTGGGCTTCATCATCACCAGTAGAGCAGTGTTTTGGAATCCCAGCTATTTTCTAGAATCACCGACAGAGCATTGAAAACTAAACTTACTGTGGAAATCATTTTGCATTATGTGCAGGTCAAGTCATTATTCCGTACATTAAACTTATATATAGTGCCATCTGTAAATTATATCTCAAACTGAAGGAAAGGAAAAACAGAAGGCTCTGATATGGGTCTATTTTTTAAGCTCCCAAGTTATCCTAGTGTACAGCCAGGGCTCAGAACTATGAGAGTTTTCCTTAGAGAATAAGACTAAACATAGAATAAGGAATGGAAACCCAAAAAAAAAAAAAAAGTGGCACAGTGTCAAACAGAGAGCCCATGGCAGAGAAGGCAGGAACAGGAGTGCATAGGTATGTCCTGGATTTTTTTTTCACTGTCTTTTCAAGAACAGTTGGTCAGATGCATCAGAGAGTATGTCTAGAGCCATAGCCTCAGGGTGATGTGGCAGTCATCCCACCCCACGATGAAGGGGCTCTTTCACCCTATTAGACAAGTGGAAGTGGGAGAAAAGAGTAGTGTGTGCTCTGTGCAATCAACAGCAACTGTTAACTCTGATTCTGGGTTTTGCTTGCTAGTGTGATACTGACTATTCTTTGTATATCGGTCTCCTTTAAGACAGTGACTTCTCCAGTAGTGGGAACGTGTCTGTCTCTAGTGTCAGACACATCACAGCAGCTCTAGATGTGCCTGAGGAACAAATGAATCCGGGAAGAATGAGTGAATGAACAGCCAAATTGTACCTATGGGGCAATCCTCTGTTTTGCTGGGTTTTACTGTGGCCGTCAATGATCTGATGTCAAGGCATATCATGGAAATGAAGTCACCCATATCCTGCTTTATCAGAGTGAAGTCCTTTAGAAAATTATATCCTGATCTTTCAGAAAGTGCTGCTTTCAATGGATATCTGTAGTAGCCCTTAATCCAGTGTGCTGGAAATGCTAATGCTGGGGAATATCAATTTAAAAAAAAACAACTTTGTTAAAAATTCCATTTTTGAGCTCTATAAAATCAGATGCTAGGTGATAAACTATTAGGAAGTCCATAAAACAACTCATAATAAAAAATAGGAAGAAGGAAATTAATTACAGTGTGTAAACTGTTAATATTACATGGGGCGCCTGGGTGGCTCAGTTGGTTAAGCATCTGACTTTGGCTCAGGTCATGATCTCGTGGTTCATGGGTGCGAGCACCAAGTTGGGCTCTGTGCTAACAGCTCAGAGCCTGGAGCCTGCTTCAAATCCTGTGTTCCCCTCGCTCTCTGCCCATTCCCCACTCGTGCTCTGTCTCTCTCTGTGTGTCAAAAAAATGAATAAACGTTAAAAAAATTTTAAAACTGTTTTTAACATTAGTACTGTCTCCTTTCTCTAAACTACAAGTTCTTTGAGTCACTTCCCATCCCACTGTTTTCTTTCTTTTCTAAAATTTTTTTTTTAATGTTTATTTTTGAGAGAGAGACAGACAGACAGAATGTGAGTGGGGGAGGGGGAAGAGAGGGAGAGGGAGACACAGAATCTGAAACAGGTTCCAGGCTCTGAGATGTCAGCATCTCAGATTATGCTCAGATGTCAGCATGCTCAGATGTCAGAGCATCTCGTTTATTCAGTATGGGCCAGTTGACTATTCATGAGTTTGGCGAAAAACTTTACATTCTGAACCTAAGGTCTTTTAAATGATGCTGTTATCAGCTAAAGAATTCATTCAATTTTATATTACAAATGGTGCCAGATGAGTCTTAAGGAAAGGTCTAAAAGCAAAAGAAGTTGGTCTTTGGTGCACTCCCCACCATAATCATGGACACTTACATAGTGTTTATTCTACACAATGTTCCTATTGGAAGAGGAGGTCGGGGGAGGCGGGGTGGAGGAGATCAGAAAAAGGACAATGGAAATTTTTAAAATGTCAAAAACGGAAGCAGAAGCGCAAGAGATCGGGCAACAGCTTCCTTATGTAATCATGCCATGGATGCAACTGCCTAAATTCCTTCTCTACAATCTAACAGCACTTTCCTATTTAATAAAAATTTTGATGAATCAAAGTACTGTCACGTGCTTTAATTTGGGGCTGATTATTTTCATGGTAATGGTTCTACTGGTAATATACTTACTTGCTCCCTGTTTGTAGATGCATTCATTTTTTCACATCCCCCAAACCCCATTTTACAAAGCACCTTCCAATGTACTTGTTTTTCTGTAACTGCCTGGGTGGGTTGAATCAAACACATATCATGAATTCTTCACTCTCCGTTCGAGACAGGGACTTACTGTGTGTTTCTGTGACAGGCAAGAGAAATGGACAAATATCTTGGCACATACTTCCTTTCCTTGCTTAGTTAGCTTTTGTTACTAACGCTTCGAGTCCTTTTAACTTTAGTTTTTATATCACGTTAAATTAGAAACCGGAGAAATTGTATACCTTTGGCTGTCCTGGAGTCGTCTGAATACCATGCGTGCCTGGTGAGTAGCGTCCATCAGAACTTAGTGATCAGGCTGTCTAGACTTGAATCTTGATGCTGCTTCTTACCAGCAGCATGATTTGGGCCAGCTACTTAACTAAGACTCCGTTTGCTCCTCGGTAAAATGAACACAATCATACCTCAATGAGACCTAAAAATTAATAAAATAATATATGTGAAGCACTGAACACAGTGCCTGGGCCAAGGGAAGAACTGGATGGGTGCTAAGTACCAACACCAGATTATTTTACGTGCAGTCATGACCGCCATAAGCCAGAAATACTTATTCAGTGAATTTTCAACTACTGATTAATCATATACTCTGGACACAAGGACAGTGTTAAGCCCAGGATTTGAATTGAGCCTTGAAGTTTAATTAGGTAGGATTTAGTTAAGTATACAGAGAGGAAGAACAATCTATATACTATCTAATATGGTAACCTCTCATTCCATGTCGCTACTGAGCACTTGAATGTGACACGTCTGAACGGAGATGTGCTGTGATATATACATGATTTTGGAGACTTTGTGCAAAAACAGAAAATTTAAAATATCTCTTTAATAATTGAGATTGATTATATGTTGAACTGATAGTATTTCATATATATTACACTAAATGTGTTACTACAGTTAGCTTCACCCATTTCTTTATACTTTTTAAGAATATGACTCTTAGAAAATGTAAAACTACCTATGTGGCTTACATTATATTTCTAGTAGGCTGCACTGTTCTAGATGGTACAGCCCCTCGTTAAAAAGAAAATAGTGGGGTGGGGCACCTGGGTGGCTCAGTCGGGTAAGCTTCCGATTTCAGTTAAGGTCATGATCGCATGGTTCATGAGTTTGAGCCCCACGTCAGGCTGTGTGCTGACATCTCAGAGCCTGGAACCTGTTTCAGATTCTGTGTCTCCCTCTCCCTCTCTTCCCCCTCCCCCACTCACATTCTGTCTGTCTGTCTCTCTCTCAAAAATAAACATTAAAAAAAATTTTTAGAAAAGAAAGAAAACAGTGGGATGGGAAGTGACTCAAAGAACTTGTAGTTTAGAGAAAGGAGACAGTACTAATACACACAAGAAAAGAGCCCACTTTACCTTATGTGACCTGGTTCAGAACACCTGGGGTCTTTGAGGTCACCTGTATCTTTCGTGTTCAGGTGGAGTTGGTGGACAGAGTGGTGGCAATGACTGACCTCCTCTGAAAACCCACCTAAGCAACAGAGGAATTTTCCTAACCGTTTTTGAGAACTTAACAGCACCCTGTTTGTCTGCAAAAATCAAATAGCAAAATAGCAAAATGAAGGTAAAATAGCTCACTGATGGGTCTGCAGCCTTAAGAGCCTCTTTGTTCAGCAAACAAAATTTTTTTTTTTGCATTGGTTTATGTAGCATTTTGGCCAGTAGAGTTGAGACATATTCTGGAGTACTTTGTTGAAATAATATAAGATGGGAAGGAAGTAAGCTTGAATCTAGAGGACTTGAAACCAGAGGCAAAAAGGCACATTCTAAAGCTCTTAGCCCTGTCAAGAAATAGCTATTTTAACTTTCAGAGAGACAACTTTTGAGCCTGCCAAGAAAAGGAGACAAAATTTCTACTAGCCTACCAGAATTTTCTTTTCCTTTTCATAATCTGTAGAATTTGAAGTAGCTGCTCTGTGCTCTAGTTCAAGAACATGCTTTCATTCTGTTTCCAGGACCACCCAGTGGGTTCACTCCAGGTATCCTTTCCACTCACAGTCACTAAACACAAAACATCTTACACCTTCAAGCTTGGAAATGACAAAGGGAAGGATGAAAATAAGGATGGAAAGAGCAGGCCCTTTATGGAGCTTCTTCGTTAGGCCAGGCACTGTGCTAGGCATCTTCTCTTTTAATCGAGGAGGTGTGAGATGGGCTGGAACTCTCCGGGAAGTGATGTAACATGTGGAATTAGAAGCTCCCTAGTCATCCCAGGACAATGGTGACTGTATAGCATACCCCCAAACCTGCATCAATCGCTAATCTAGACAGAGACCATTTAACAGTTCCTTTCTGTCCATTTTCCGTGTCTGACTCATGAAGTGGCCTGAAATCCCAGATTCACCAGGGGGAGGAAGATCCCTCTGTGATGTGTGGAATGAACCATTTACTCTGCTGAGGTGTGTTGGTCTGCCATTTTTTTTTAAGATTTTATTTTTGAGTAATCTCTGTACTTGATGTGGGGCTAAAATTTACAGCCCCAAGATCAAGAGTCTCAGGCTCTTCTCACAGCCAGCTAGGCACCCCTGGTCTGCCTTTAGGTAAGAATGTGGTGCACATTTTTCAAGACTACTCATTTCCTTCTGAGTTGCCATCACTTTGCTCACTGGTAGGTGTTTCCTTCTGGGAAATACTCTGTAATCCCAGGAATCCCTAACGGAAAATATAGACTCTAGACACGTCCTATCCAGAACTGATTTTCAGAGGACTTCTGCATGAGTAAGAAGATACATCTGATAAACAAATTCTCTTGTCTCTGAGCAGAAGCCTATAGAGAAAACTTGTTAGGAGAATACCAACCATACTTGAGGAAAATAACAGCCCTGCAAAAACATGGAGAAAGGGAGTTTAAATCGACTTTTCTCTCGTGTTCTCAGCAATATGAAATTCGCTTAAATGGCACAAATCAAAAGAAATAATCTTTGTTTGCCAGTGGGTTATAGAGCTTTGATCGTCAAGGGAAGGAATGGCCCTTCATTCATTGAAATATGTGTGTAGGCAAATAAGTAATAACATTATGATTGGCAACCCAAATTTGTACATAATATGCCCATGTTCTTTGGAAGCAGATTTTGTGCTGTACATGAATCAATTGTTTTTGGGCTCTGAAAACCATAATTCATACCAGAAATTTAATTACCCATGTGTACCGTAAATTATGCCAACCACATTAAACCCTGATTTTTAGAAATCCTACACCTTCTTCTCTTCAGATGAGTGCTATCTGGAAATGAAATAGTGTTTTTGTTTTTTTGTTTGTTTTGTCCTGACTTATACCGCTTGATGATGAAGTAACTGCTTGAGGTAACTGGTTACTTACCAGGTTTGTGTCCCATGCCAGTTACTAACAGTTTGGCCAATTCTGATGGTATACAAGTGGGGGGTCTTTGCAACTAAAGCAAAAGAAGCAAAGGATGAAAATTTATTCAACTTGCAATGCAGTATGGTGGTGCCACATACTAGAACCCAAAAGTAATAATGCCCCTTGCTCCTGCAGTATTAGGACAGACTTTGCCAAATTGGAGTTGCCATGTTGAAACTGCACATATCTGTCTATGTATAGAACATAAACATAATCTTAGAATAGCATCTAACTAGAAGAACTCTGGATATAAAGTAGATAGCCATCGCTTTAAGTGTCATTTTTAATATATGCCAGGTGCTTGGATCTCTAACTGTATTAACTCATAATGCAGTTAAGACTTGTTGAGTATTTTCCTTATACCCAGAAATACGAACTGTTCGTATTATCTCATTTAGTCCTCACAAAGGTCTGTGAGCTTATTTCTCTTGCCTATAAACAAAGAAACTGATGTCTAGAATTAAATGGCTTGACCAAAAGAAATGAAAGTTAGACTCAAATCCAAGTCAGCTGATCCCAACAAGCCCACTGATAGGCTTGTTGGCCAGGAGTCAATGCTGAAGGGCTAGAGACAGGAATGCCCCAGGTTGCAATAGAGAAAAGCAAACGATGCCAGGGTTTTCTTTTAGAAAATGAGAAAAATTGTATTTGTGATCTCTGTGGAATATAAGTGAGTCACAGCCCTATAATGCAGTCTGTTGCCAATGAGCACTGAGAAGAATGTAATCAGTACCACACCAGTGTTAACCATGTCTAATATGCAATGATGCAAAATCCTAGAGCCCGTCTCCCACCTAAGAACCATGTCTTTTGGAGGTGGGGATTCACTCCCAGAACTTGGTGTTTCAGGTTCTGGAAATATACTCCAGATATCTGCTACTTGCTGCTTTATATAGGCTCCTGTTAGAGACCGTATGTCCCATTATTGGAATATGTCTTGTTTTCGGGAACATCAGAGTACTCCTGAACTCTTCATATGAGCAGCTACAAGATGGCGGTAGTGCATTTTATGTTCTCAAGTGCATCTTTTACATATGTATTTATCACAACATCAATTCTCTTAGCTAGGCCTAGTAACAAAGCTGCCATCTTCCTCTACTGCTGAAGGCAACCCCAGAGAAAGTATTATATATAGTTCACTTTGATTCACTTGGCTCGGCTCTTAGTGATATCAGAGCTTCTGGGCTCCTATTTCAGAGTAAGTTATGGGTGACCGTGTTCCACTGAAGCTCAGAGAGGACATGGGCTGCTTTAAATTCAATCAGCTAAACTGCCTGGTAATCTCAAAATTGAACCAAATACCAAGTTATGTACTGATGCTTCCAGTTGCCAGCCTTAAGCACTTGCTGAACCACACCTACTCGAAGATAAAACTCCAAAAGGAAATGTGAACAATTTTACTGCCTTTATTGGTTTTAGATACTGATCCACCAACAATATCACCTTCTTGTTAGATGACAGAGGGCATTGATGAGTCTTTGCAGCTATTGTCATTGTTACTCAATAAATATTCTGTTTCACAAATTACAAATTGGTACATCACTGAAAATGTCACCTGCTTGCAATTAGTTTTATCTTTTCTTCTTCTTCAGCTTTTTCATTAATGTCGACAGCAAAAATTTTCACCTTCATTTTAAAACATGGACAAAAGATCCACCAGGTTGAGTTAGGGAGTGGTTTTGAGTTGTGAATCAGTTATACTTTCACTATTTTTCTAGGTGTATGTAAGTTTAATATAATCTGATGTATCTATATCAGAAATACTTTATATCTTCAAATAGTACAATATATTTAAATATAATATATATGTTAAACATATATACATTAATATTGCCATTTGAATTGCATATTATTTTGTGTTTGCATTTTTGATGATATTTAGGGTTGAATGTATTATAATGCATATATTATCAGAAGTCAAATTAAGAAATATATTTTTCCTAAACTCTTTATTTCTTATGAGAGAATATAGTGATAGTTCCTTGGAGCTGAACCCCTCCTTCCTTTCTTCCTTCCTTCCTTCCTTCCTTCCTTCCTTCCTTCCTTCCTTCCTTTTTTTCTTTCTTTCTTTCCTTCTTTCATCTTTATTTTTGAGAGAGAGAGAATGTGAGTGGGGGAGGAAAAGAGAGAGAGAGAAGGAGACACAGAAACTGAAGCAGGCTCCAGGCTCCAGGCTCTGAGTTGTCGGCACAGAGCCCAACGTGGGGCTCAAACTCATGGATACTTAACCAACTGAGGCATCAAGGTACCCCAGAGCTGAACTCCTTCAAAGAACTGAAGAGTTGGTTTATAAATCTTCCAGCATCTATTGCTGATGAAAGAAAGACAATTTTCACACATGGGTTATACTTCCCAAAAAATCAGATCAAAAAGTAATCTGTATTTAGCCTTTAAAAGGAAGAAAATTCTCAGGGCACCTGAGTGACTTATTTGGTTGAGCACCTGACTTCAGTTCAGGTCATGGTCTCACGGTTCATGAGTTCAAGCCCTGCGTCAGGTTCTGTGCTGACAGCACAGAGCCTGCTTTGGATTCTTTGTCTCCCTTTCTTTCTGCCCCTCCCCTGCTTGTGCACACATGCCCTCTCTCTTTCTCAAAACTAAAGAAACATTAAAAACAATTTAAAAATAAATAAATAAAGGAAGGAAGGAAGAAAATTCTTACCTATGCTACAACATGGATGGACCTTGAAGACATTATACTAAGTGCAATAATCCAGACACAGAAGGACAAATGTTGTGTGATTCTATTCCACTCAAATGAGGTACCTTGAGTTAGCAAACCCTTAAAGACAGAAAGGATAGTGGTGGTTACCAAGACTTGGGGGAGAAGGAAATGGGAGCTAGTGTTTCACAGGTATGAAGTTTCAGTTTGGGATGGTGAAAATGTTCTAGAGAGGGATTCCGGTAATGGTTGCACAACAATGGGAATGTACTTTAATGCCACTGAACTGTACACTTATATATAAATGATTAAAGTAGTACATCTTATGTTATTTTTATGTTATGTGTCTTTTCCCACAATGTTTTGAAAATGCCCTTCTGACACGGTTTCCCTGTTACCTGAGAGTGTGATTCCCCGAGTCCTGAGGGGTTTGCAGACAGGAGAGAATTGGCAGGGGTGGGGATGCAGCACACATTTAATGCTGTCTGGTTTGGGGCCATATACCTTTTCTTACTTTTCAGAAGTTAGTGCAAGAGTTGGAAAAAATAGCACATTCTTCTATTCACCACAACTCTCAATATTCCTGAAAGAGGTGCTGCTGCAGTTCTGGGAAAGATGATGGAGATGCAAAAACTAATATGTTTTTATTTAAAAACACACACACATTTTTTTCCTGAAATCTTGTAAGGAAAATTATGATGATTTATATTCTTGGCCAAAGCTCCAAAATAGAAGAAGGTTAAGTAACCTCCAGATCACTCACTAAATAAATGGAAGAGCTAAAAATGGAACTAAGGATTCCCCCGACTCTTGGCGTCTTGATAAACACGCTCACATCCTTCTCTACAGCAGCGAGGTTGGCAGGATACGTGAGGGGCTGGCAGCATGAAGAGAATCTTCCATGTCTTAAAATAGTTTTTGAGTTCTAAAAACCTATCGTGGCAAAGCAGGCTCTTACAAATGCTGACTCTGCATCCCAGCCCACCACTATCTACTAAGGGAGAGGAAAACTTGAGGAAGTAGCTTTCTTTGAATAGCCATGTTGTCATTTCTTGATGAATCCCTCCTATCTGGATGCTTAATTGTTTGGCTAATTTTTAACACTGTTTTTCCTCTTTTTATAAAATAACATCCATCAAATTTTCTAAAACTTTTTCATGCCAAGGAAACCAACGGGAATTTAAGAATCACTTCAGTTTCAACCTATTACTCTTCAATTTACTCTTCAATCAAGATAAACTCCATTCCTCATAATAAGGGGCAGCCAGGCCTCAAGTAGAGTCAAAGTTAGGATTCTTACTCTCCTGCGGGAACCGAGGGCCTTTCCTTCCTCATGATTACATTTCAGAGGAATGGCTTTCAGGTCCTTGAGAAAGACACCCCTGAGTTGTAGGATATACGTTTCCATCTCAGATGGACAGAGGAAGGATTCACATTGTAAGTCCTCTTTAGTAAATACTCTAAGGAATAGAGGTCAGGGGCCTACCTCTTCAGGTGTTGGCTGAACAGTAAATTCTTTCGACAGCCTTGAGCCTTTCAAGACAGGAATTTAGAAGGAGGCTGGGTCTTCCCAGGGACACCACATTGGGCTGCTAGAAGCCATGCTTAAGTTCGTCAAGGATCTTAGTGCTGGAGTTTGAATGGAGTGCTCATGGAGAGAGGTGTATGCAGTTCTCAGTAGTCATGATACTATGTCTCTTTAGAAAAGAGTATAGTATCTGATTCAGAGAGTGCAAGGAAAAGCTAGGTTTGAAGCTATGCTTTAGTTCTGTGTAAGGTTAGGTATGAGAATCATGAGTGAGGTTTAACTTGTCTTCAGTAACATCTTGTCAATGGCTGGTTGCCTTGGTTTACTTTAGGATGAAAGGAATGAGATTTAGCTTTTAAATTACACAATAATATTTTTGCATCACATGCATTACAAATTCCAATAAATTCTTACTGTGTTGCGCATATTTTACATTTCAGTTTTCAAATAATAGAAATTCATAGTTTGAGTAAAATATTAACAAATTAGTATTAATGAATGGTTATTCAATTTCCCCCAACTTCTAGCTCACAAGCCAGAATGTTCCTGGTTAGGTAGGATATAAGATTTATTAGTGTATCTAGGGGTGCCTGGGTGGTTCATTCGGTTAAGTGACTCGGTTTTGGCTCAGGTCATGATCTCATGGTTTATGGGTTTGAGCCCCACGTCGGTCTCCACACTGCCAGTGCAGACCCTGCTTGAGATACTCTCTCTCTCTCTGCCCTTCCCCTGCTTATGCTCTCTCTCTCAAAACAAATAAACAAACTTAAAAAAAGATTTATTAATCTATATATAGAAATCCATATGGAATAATGCATATCAGAAAAAGAAGAAATTACTGTTTCAGAAATGATACACTATCTGTATAGATTTTATAGCAAGTAAAAGACTACATTATTCACCAGACCAAGTAGTGATACCTAAGAATCAATAGAAAATATCTATAAAATAGGTTACTTTATAAGAAATATATTTGCTACTAAAGTAACTTGACATTATCTCTCAGATTTTACATTGTGCAGGTTTTTTTTTAATTGGCTTTTTCTTGCATTATATACTTTTCTTTATAGATATGTACATAATACAAAACTATGCTATGTTTTTATGTTAAAGACATATTTATTGTCTACGTTTAAAAGAAGAGACTTCCTTATTTCTGATAACCTAAGAATATATATATTTTTTCCTATTATTCCTCTGTATTTTGCAGAATGGAATAAATTGTGCTTATTTCAAAATTTTCTCACTCATAGTTTCCATAACTATACCATGTTGGATTTATGGATACGGGTTTCTATTTTCAAGTTATTCATTGCCGAGAGTCTGTTGTTTGTCTTGTTCTAAACTTCTCTGAGAGGATGTCGGAACACCACCTTCCATTCACTTAAAGGGTTTGACATCATTCAGTTTGCAAGAGGGAGATTGAAGGATGAGTCATGGGGCCTTTAACAGCTATATTTCCTACTAATCATCAATGAGAATAGATGCTTCCATGACGGAGATGTGGGGTCACAAATATCAAGCAGGGTACTATGAAAGTCTTCCCAGGCCTCCATCATATACTAGATCCCATTAGAATCTTAGTGAATTTCTAAGAACGCTGATCTTCTCCTCCTTGTGGGAATTCATTTTTTTTTAATGTTCGTTTATACTTGCAAGAGAGAGAGAGAGAGAGACAGAGAGACAGACAGACAGACAGACAGACAGAGTGTGAGCAGGGGAGGGGCAGAGAGAGAGGGAGACACAGAATCCGAAGCAGGCTCCAGGCTCTGAGCTGTCAGCACAGAGCCTGACGCAGGGCTTGAGCTCACGGACCGTGAGATCATGACCTGAGCCAAAGTCGGACGCTTAACTGACTGAGCCACCCAGGCGCCCCCTCCTTGTGGGAATTCTTAACGGTTCCAAGTATGATATGATCAGATAAAGTGATTGACACAGCCACCAGGAATAATTCCAACAGGGGAGTTGGATGACATCTGCATCTCACTAAACAGATGACTCCTCTGATAATAACAGGTCTTTTCTTGTTTAGTTGGTGACCAGAAGGCAGTGAACCTGGAAGCACCCCCTCCTCCACCGAAGGCAGGGCTGGGTAAGAGTGGCCCAAGGTTCTAACCCATTTCATGTTACCATGGATCATAAATGAGCGAAGACTCGTTAGAAAGAAAAAATAATACTTACAAGTCTGTAAACTAAAGTAGTCACATACATATTTAATTCCTTAAATAAAATATACTTTTCATGGGGAAAAAATAGGTAACATCCTGTAGCTATTTCATAGCCCCTGCCTATAAACCACTTTTACAGAGAGTCTGCTTTTATTTTCACAAGTCCATTCAACCTGAGATTCCAGGTTTCTTTGCTACCTCAGACACTTTTCTAAAATTTAAACCTGGATTTCAATCTGCTGGATGCCCCTGCATCATCTTCTAGCTCCTGCTTAGTGGCTGCCTTTTTCTAATAGCTCAGCTCTCTTACCCACCTGCTCTTACTTAGGGCAACAAGAGACAGGAAATGACATTGGAAGAACTCTGGCCTTGAGTTAGCTTTCAGTAATTTTCTCATTTAATCTTCACAAAAATTTCCCTTTTGTGACGAGGACACAATGGTTGAGAAAGGTTAAGTTAACTTGCTCAAAGTTATATTGATGACCTTTTTTTTTTTTTTAAATATATGAAATTTATTGTCAAATTGGTTTCCATACAACACCCAGTGCTCATCCCAAAAGATGCCCTCTTCAATACCCATCACCCAACCTCCCCTCTCTCCCACCCCCCATCAGCCCTCAGTTTGTTCTCATTTTTTAAGAGTCTCTTATACTTTGGCTCTCTCCCACTTTAACGTCTCTCTCTCTTTTTTTTTTTTTTTCCTTCCCCTCTCCCATGGGTTCCTGTTAAGTTTCTCAGGATCCACATAAGAGTGAAAACATCCGGTATCTGTCTTTCTCTGTATGGCTTATTTCACTTAGCATTAACACTCTCCAGTTCCGTCCACGTTGCTACAAAGGGCCATATTTCATTCTTTCTCATTGCCACATAGTACTCCATTGTGTATATAAACCACAATTTCTTTATCCATTCATCAGTTGATGGGCGTTTAGGCTCTTTCCATAATTTGGCTATTGTTGAGAGTGCTGCTATAAACATTGGGGTACAAGTGCCCCTATGCATCAGTACTCCTGTATCCCTTGGGTAAATTCCTAGCAGTGCTACTGCTGGGTCATAGAGTAGGTCTATATTGATGACCTTTGTCAGGGCCAGAGATCCCCACCAGCCAGGTCACTCTTGAGGCCACCTGGACATCCCATATCTCAAAATGTAGTCACCCACTGGTGAGTGAGTGTATCTTTAATAGTCTGCTGGGAAAAGAGTGGTTTGGGGATTTATAGGGTATTTTTTGTTGCTTATTTTTAAAGGGAAAGTCACCATTTATCATGCTTTCTAGAGTTACCTGTCAATGTCTCTAAGCTCTGATGAAGACATAGAAATAAATACAAAGATATAGAGATACAGAAAGAGAGATAGAGGTAGATAGAGGTAGAGGTAGAGATAGAGGTAGAGATAGAGATAGAGATAGAGATAGAGATAGAGATAGAGATAGAGATAGAGATAGAGATAGAGATAACCTTCCCCCAGTAAAATGACTTTTAATCTCCCCAGCAACACTTTCGTATTTACTATCTGGCAGCCAAGACCTATTTAGTAGACTGATACATTTGGGAACTTCAAGATAGCACTGGGTGTCAAAACTGACATTAATTTTCCAAACCCTAGAATTACTGTGTCACAAGGCTGTGGGAAGCATTGGAAAAAATGCCTTTTTCTGTGCTGTGCAACATCCATTGAGAAAACTTTGGTGAAGAGAGTATAGAGAATGAAGAAAAGACAAGGCATAAGCCTAATGCTTTTCTTTCAGTATGAATATGTTTAGAATTTACTTACATGAGACATAGAAAGAATTTACTTATGACACAGTTATGTGTCATCTTTCATTTTCTACAAGCATTATCACAATCATTTATTAACTATTTTCTCTTTCTATTAATATCCAGTATGACATACAGCTGATTAAAGTCATTATTTCACATAAGTAAATAATCTTTCAGTTAAGGGTCAAGGGAGGCTGTTTGGGCAAAGGAATAATAAACAATTTTCTCTGGGGAATCCTTTCCAAAGTTGCATTTCAGTTCAGATTGTGTTGGATAACAAAGGCAATGTGAAGTGGAATTATAGATTTGAAGTACTTACCATCCAACACTAAAACAACTCATTAAACTCCTACTGTTAAAGATTACTTAACATTAACATCCACGGAGACTTTCTGCCCCCCAAAGTCAATGAAGGCAGTGCTGAGCCACACAAACCAGTGATAAAAGGCTCAGCAGTGACTTGGCTAGAGGCCCAGATGTGGTTCATCCACTATAAATTTTACCAGATAATCACAATCAATTCCAAGCACCTTTTGGAAAAAAAAAAAAAAGAAGCTTTTTTTTTTTTTTTTTTTGTCTTGAACACTAGATACACATACAGTTTATCCAGTCAACTTTATACTATGAGGAGGAAATGTGACATCAATTTATTACTTTATTTGAAGATACAATAATGCTGGACAAGAGATGATCAGAAGTTAACCCGTAATTTAGTATGTGCAGGTATCTACTAGATCTCTTTACTTCAGTGTTTAACAGGCATCTCAAAGGTAACAGGAAGAAGTTCACCCCACTGCACACAAATACCCTACACACCAGATGAGCATTACCCCATTTGCCCCATCTTGGTAAATTATATCACCCAGTGACTCAAATTGAGAATTTTCTCTCACGCTCACTCCCACAGCAGCAAGGCCATCAATTCTACCTCTATAACCTACTTTGAATTTGACCTCTTCTCAGTACCTTGTCTCTAGTAGCCCAAGGGCCGAGCATCGTTAACTCTTGTGCAAATTTTAAAAATGCATCCCTTTCTTGGGGCCCCTGGGTGGCTCAGTCGATTAAGCGCAGACTCTTGATTTTGGCTCAGGTCACGATTTCACAGTTTGTGGGTTCAAGCCCCACATCGGGCTCCATGCCAGCAACTGCTTGGGATCCTCTACCCTTGCCCTACTCGTGCACATGCTTGCTTGCTCTCTCTCACTCTCTCTCAAAAATAATAAATAAACTTTAAAAAAATGTATCTGTTTCTCAAGACACACTGTTGGAATATTGCTGTTCAGTACTGTTTTGCTCCAAAGAAGACATATCACTGGATATATGCTGGAAAACTATTATATATATACATACATATACATATGTATGTATATGCCATGTGACAAAATATACAGTGTTCAGGCTGTGTATGGCACCCCTGGGATTGTGCTGTGCAAAACCTGTGGTATTCTGTAGCGCTCAGAATCAGGCAGCCATCGTCTGATGCCTAGACTCCTGCAAGAGCTACCTACTATCCTACTTCCTCTCTTGCCTTCCTGCTACAGTCCTCTTTTTCCACAGAGCATTTAGAATGATCCTTTCAAAATCAGATGTCAAATCATGTTCCTTCCCTACTCAGAACCTTCCACAGACTTCCATTTACTCTCAAAGTAAAATCGAAACTCCCATGACCTACAAATCCCAGTGATTTCAGGCCTCTGCCTACCTCTCCGGTCTTTTCTCTGAACTCTCAGTTGGAAATGTATCGGTATGTACCAGCAGGCTTTAACAAAAGGCATCTGTTCTGATTGGTGGTGCCTTTGTCATGTTCAGCCAGTAAACACTTTAAATATCTATCCAGATTACCTCTTTTGGTTCTGCCCTCATGGCTGTAGTTACACTGGTTTTGCTGTTCCTTTAACACACCAAGCATATTTCCATCTGCATTAGTTTCCTAGAGCTGTCTTAACAAATTACCAGAAACTGGGTGGCTTAAGATAAAAATTTATTCTTTCACAGTTGTGGAGACAAGAAATCCAAAATCAAGATGTTAGCAGGGTTGATCCTTTCTGGAGGCAATGAGGGAGAATCTGTTCCATGTCTGTCTTCTAGCTTCTGGTGAATGTTAGCAATCTTTGGAGTTTCTTGGCTTGCAGCTACATAATTCCAGTCTCTGCCTCTGTCTTCTCTTGTCCTCTGCCCTCTTTTCTCTTTGTCTGTTTCCACTTTCCTCTTGAATAAGGACTTGCCATTGGATTCAGGGCCTACTCTAATCAGGATAATCTCATTTCAAGGCCCTTAACTTAATTTCATTTGCAAAGACCCTTATTCCACGTGACGTCATATTAGAAGGTTCCTGATAGCCATATCTTTTGGAGAGCCATTATTCAACCCATTACACTATATAACAGCTCTTTTATTTGCAGTTTTTTTTCCCCCCTAGAATTTCTGTTCACTTGACGGACATGGCATTATTGCTCCTTCATTTTATCCTGGTTTCTTTTCAAGTAGTCATTCCTCATGGTGGCCTTCCCTGACTTCTTCTCCATTCCCTCACTCATTACTGTTTATTTTCTTATTCTGTTTCTGTTTTTCTTCATGACACTTTAATACCATCTGCCATTTCATTGTGTATTGTGTATTGTTTGTTTTTTGTTTATTGATTATTGTCCCCACTAGCATGTAAACTTCATGAGGTCAGGAATTTGTCTCATCTCAGTATTACCTAGCATAACAGTCAGCAAACTGGGTCCCACTTGCCAAATCTGGCCTGCTACCTGTTTTTGTTTTGTTTAAGTTTCACTGGAATACAGTCAAGCCCATATATTTATATGTTATCTATGGATGCTTTCATGCTATAACAGCAGAGTTGAATACTCATGACAGAGACTTTATGGCCCAAAAGCCTAAAATCTGTACTATCTGGACCTTTAAGAAGAACTACATGTGTATGACAGATGTGTCTGGCTTATAGTATATATTTATTGATTTACATTGTAAAGAGTTATTTCTAAGCAGAGAAATTAAATTTTGTCTTAGGGTTGACACTCTGAAAAGGAAGATATCTGGGTTCTTTTATTTCTGTTTCTAATTTAAAATAATTTGGGTAGTTAAAAAAGGAAGAGGGAATTCTATTAAGATAAGAGTACAGAATGCACTTCTTAGATCACAAATTACTTTGAAGACTGTGCCATCTTGTTTAATTTTCATAATTACACAATTAGGTCAGTATTATGCTCTCTATTTCATAGGTAGATAAAATGAGATCACTCAGCCAGTAGGAGGCAAAGCCAGGACCCCACCTGGACTCTAACTCAGAGCTTTCCTTTCCTTTTTGCCTACACTAAATGTTATCTTCACACGACAGCATATCCAGATGCTTCACTAGGGCCACTTCATGCTCTAAGCAGTCTATATGAACATGTATACCATCATGAGGCATATCTCCTGCTTCCCAAATCATAAGTATCGTCTTACACGTTAGTGTAACACTTAAAGATTAAAGGTGATCAACTACCTCAGAGCATAAGTAATGCTATGTATTTTTTGTACCCCCACAACATCTAGAAGAGTACAAGATACAAACTGAGGCAAGTAATAAATACTTAGTGAGTGAATGTAATTGGATTCTGATACTCAGTACAAAATAAAAAGAAGTGATATTTAAAGGCTTAATATTTTTCTTGGAAATATTTCCTTGAAATTTCAATTGGCCATACAGAATATAAAGTAATAGGTATGTGGGTTTGTTAATAATTTAGACTTTCTGTATCATTAACTGCTTTTTCAAGTTCTTCAACCATTTGCTTTAAAAAGAAATATTAAATAAAAAGTTAATATCAGAATGGATATTAAGTGGGTAAACCTAGTGAATAAGGATACTAACTTCAATAATTGTCCTAGAACATGGGGCAGAAAGATAAGCAGGGAAAACTATGAGAGAAAAGGCAAAAGATATGGAAGACAGAGTGATAATTTCACTCTATATAATAGGAGTTTCAGAAGGAAAAAAAAATGAGATGAAGAACAAACTATTGTCAAGCAAAATCTTGAGAATTAATTAGAAAAGGCTTAGGAATTGACAGGATCAATGAATGAAGAAGAGATATAGCTATGTCTGGGAATTACTGATTTCCAAAGTAAGTAGAGTACCTGTAAATCAATAATAGGCTGCCCGTAAAGGAAAGGCAGTCTAGCAACAGACATATTTTGACCATGATACATTTAGGCATAATGCTCGTTGTTAAGCTGTTTGCAAGGTTACTGAAGGGGTCAGAAAGTACTCCTAGTCATGATTAAGACTTTGAGTAGAAGGGTAGAAAATTTCACCAATCATTTCATTCTAAAAGATAGGATGGATATAGCTACCTCAGACTTAGTCCTTTCTTGTTTTTTTATTCATTCATGCACTTCCCAAAGGTTCTGAACACTCAGTGCCAGATGCTGGTGACACACACCTGAATGACGAGTTCTACTCACATTCAGGGAGCACATAGCCAGGTGGGAGACAAACAATTTCAGTAGGTATGGCATGGGAGAGGTCAAGGAAGTCTTCTCAATGGAAGAGACTTCTGAACTGGAGATCAGGGAGGAAGGGCATGATGGGCAGAAGAACCAGCATGTGCCAAAGTGCAGAGGCAAATGAGTTCTAACTTAATTCTCATAGTCACGTTCTCCTTTCTATTTCTTCATGCTTGTACTGTCAGTGTTGCAACACTGGAACACCAGACTATTTTTGGAGAATGAACGTCTTCATTCATTGCTTCAATTATCTTCTCCAAGTGAAAAAGTTCACAAATGAAGGCAAAAGGTTACAAAGGGTAAAGAAAGAAAAGGACAAGTGTCTTAAAGACATAGCGACTTATACCTTTGAGAGTTAGCTATATCCAGAGTTGAGAGTTTTAATATGAAATATTTTTCCCATCTAATTCATTCAGTAAGCCCCAAGGCAGAAACCATGCTTACCCTATGGCTTATGCAATGCTGAATTGTCTGTCAACATTCAAATCATAAATAACAATAATGGCACACAAAAGCCAGGCAGTGCAAAAGTGAAGGCTTTCACTGTAATGTTAACTCATCCAAATTGTACACATATATTGTCTCTTAGTATCTAGATAAACTTTCCAGGGTTGTTTTATTATATGAAAAAATGTGCAATAAAGTCAAGTTAAGTCTGTAATAAGAACCTTAGATTTTCACAATTTGGGCCTTTTCTAAGCATTATGGCCCAAAGCGTTCACATTGTATTAGCAGGAAGTTTCATATTAGGGATTAAAGGGGCTGCCCTTCACATTTGTAGGTAATTCTTCCCTGCAGGAGCAGGAGCACATGTGCTGTGGCAGCTATTTTTCAGCAGAAGTCATAGATTTTCCTGATTAGCTTTGTACTTTCTCACCAAAACCAGTTTAAGACTAGCAGTTTTCTTCCCCTTGTCCCCAGGGATGCCTGAGGGGAAAGGAAGAGTCATTTTGCCTGAGATAGAAAAGCTGATAGTCTGTTCCTGTAAGCACACATGTGGGATAGAACCCCTGGCCTCTTAATGATCACTAGCCACAGGCTTCTGGTGTACTATAGTAGAAAGCCACTCAGTGTGTTTTCAAATTCACTTTACTTAAAGTGAGTTTGATTCAATTTTATGAGCATCTGTTGACCACCTCTGATGTTCGTGTGTTTAAAACATGCACTAGTTATGCTACAACACACATGGGCTGAAACATACTACATGCTCCCACATGCACAAAATCCCAGTCTATAGGAACAGTGGTCAATTAGACAAGGATTTTGCAAGATAGTGTACAATTAAAGTGGCTCAAAGTACTTTGAGAATTTATAGGGAGAAATTATAGAAAAGAATCAAAAGCAAAATCTTAGCAAGGAAACCACCAAGTGTAAAATTTTAAAGATGAACAGGAGTTTTAAATTGAGATTTTATAGTTAAATATGGTAATCTTGAGTAAATTCAGCCCTAGTTACACAGAAATAAACTTTGAGTTTCAAATGTCTCCATTTGCAAGTTTGTTTGTGTAAAGCTCCTAACTATAGTTCACAGTAAGGAGAACTTGTTAAGCAGCAACAACTGGAAATTTTATCCCTAAATTACTTATGAGAAAAAGAAAAGGAAACATTTATCCATGAAAATCACTTTATTTAAAAAAATTTTTTTTTGATGTTTATTTATTTTTTAGAGAGACAGAGACAGAATGCGAGTGGGTTAGGGGCAGAGAGAGAGGGAGACACAGAATCCAAAGCAGCCTCCAGGCTCTGAGCTCTCAGCACAGAGCCCGACGTGGGGCTCAAACTCACGAGCTGTGAGATCATGACCTGAGCCGAAGTCGGGCACTCAACTGGCTGAGCCACCCAGGCGCCCCCAAGAAAATCACTTTAAACTATATTTATAAAATACTCTCCTAAGAATTATATTTAACCTCCATTGAGCAACTTGTACAATCAATTAACTATAGCAGTGAAACTAAATAAGAAATTCAAAACTACTTTAGAAGAAAAACAAAAAAAAGTTTCTGTATCAACAGAAGAGATTTGTTAAATAGTTGTAACGAAAATACTATACTTAAACTATCTAAAAACCAAATAAGGTAGAGGTGCCTGGGTGGCTTCCAAATTTTGATTTTTGCTCAGGTCATGATCTCACGGTTTGTGGGTTCGTGAGCCTGCTTGGGATTCTCTCTCCCTCTCTTTCTGCCCCTCCCCGACTCATGCACACATGCTCACTCTCTCTGTCTCTCTTAGATCAATAAATAAACATTTATAAAAAATAAAAAATAAAAACCAAATAACATATAAGCCACTTATTAATAAGGTTTCCATTTATATAATGTATATCTGTAAAACCTTCTCTTAAGAATGACAGTCCTTTCAAGTTTCTATTTGAAATATTGTATTATTACATAATAATAATAAAACCAAAATCAAAATTGTATTAGGAGAAATAAACATGTTTTTTTCTGTCTCTGGATGATTTTAATGGACTTAACAACCATAAAAAATTGTGATTATGCTACTTACACATAGAATTACAAAGATGTAACCTTTAAGATTCACATTTCAATAATCCACAATTATAAATTATCCTAAGAATTATAATTCTCTCAAGCTTCCATTTGAGCCATAATCACTTAATGGCAGTACAACTAATGGACAAAATATCAAATTATTTTAGTCTGAGGGTGGGGGCAAAAAACTTCTTGCTATGGTTTTGGATCTTCAGAAGGAGGCCTATTAAGGTAGGATCAACTTGGAAGGTGACTCACTCCTATTTTCACGTTGTGTGGAGGAAGACCAAATTTAGAGCTTGGTGTGGAGATACCTCTTGTTGCTAGTAGAGTGTGTTCTGGGCCAGGAAAGCCCCTCAGTAGTGAGAGAGAATTCCTAGGGAGGTTTGTCCTTGCTTTCACAAATAAAGGAAGGAGGGGTGCCTGGGTGGCTCAGCTGGGTAAGCATCTTCTTGGTTTCAGCTCAGGTCATGGTCTCATGGTTCGTGAGTTCAGGCCCTGCGTTGGGATTGTCGCTGACAGTGTGGAGCCTGTTTGGGATTCTCTGTCTCCCTCTCTCTCTGCCCCTCTCCCCTTAAAAATAAACATTAAGGAAAAAGAATAGAGGAAGGAAAGGGGGTTCTTAGGAACTATCTCCTAAATGCCCTGGATAACATCTGACCAGTAATGAGACCAAGAGATAGAGAACCAGCACTGTGGCTTGTGGCTTCCCATTCAGGTGGGAGGGTTGAATCGAAAGAAGATCCAATTGCCAGTGCACAGAGCCCCAGGAAACGTTCTGGCATGCCCTCATGGAGGATCCCCTACATCAGTAGGGAGGTGGCCTCATGGAGGGATTCTGTCCCAAAGGTTCTGGC
This sequence comes from Panthera pardus, assembly GCF_024362965.1. Taxonomy (NCBI): domain Eukaryota; kingdom Metazoa; phylum Chordata; class Mammalia; order Carnivora; family Felidae; genus Panthera; species Panthera pardus. Next base: position 22,165,701 of record NW_026527002.1, read on the forward strand.
CCTCAATAGGATGGCATCTGATGCCTATGAGATGCTGGACCTGAATCCCTCCACCATCACAACCTTCTTCCATGGGGATCTGGTCATCCAGAGGATTCTCTGGTGGTCTTTACAAGCTTCTGCCAAATACCCCATTTCTAACATAAAAGATATAAGTATACTGTTCTAAATGTTTAAATTCTTCCACAATATTTTTTTTCCTGATGTATGCCTTTTCTCTCCTTGAATAATTGAGATTTCTTTCTGCCAGTAGGGCTCTTAAACACGGACTCATCTTTCATGAGCAATGAACTGGCTTTGATAAGAGTTTGTGACTCATTCAGAGTTTTCTGAAAGAATTTTGGCTTATATTTTAGAGATGTCCAGCATGGATGGTATTAGCTTTGGAAAGATTCATGTCTGTTTTTGTGGGATAAATTAGTTCTCCTTTGGGTATTTGGCGAAAATTCATTTTTATTTAATTTAGTTCAGAAAGGACCTAAAGTTTCTATTGGACTTCCCGCAGTGGTTTTTCTGACTGCAGGAAAATTTTTCTCAGTGTGGAGACATCTAATGTCTTTCAGTTCATTTGTTATTTTATTTTCTTCAGTTAATTCAGTGTACATTTCTTTCTTTTTTCTTTTCTTCAATATGTATTTGATTCAGTTGTATCAATCGGTTTCTTCAAAACTTCCTGTTTCAAGAGTTCTCCAGTTGCTGGTGCATTCTTTCTTCCACTTGCAAGTTCCCACCACCCAAGTTGCTTCTTCATGAACAGCAACCCAGTCTCTCTTCTTCAGCAAGAGGTCCTCCAAAGGCTTCATTTGACTTTCTTGGTCATTTAAACTTGTCCCATTGGCACTTCAGCTTCTTCTGCTACCTTATTTTGACAGGTTTGCTTGCTCTTGCTTCCATTCCTTACATTCTTATGAAAACAGCTTATACTTCGTTGAGAAGTAGGATTTTCGTCCAAAGCATCTTTTAGTGCTGCCTAAAGTTGTTTTTTATTTTTCTGATGTGTTTCGAATGCTGTTTCAGTGGTGGCTACTTGAAAGTGGATGTTTGTTGATGCACCTTCTGAAGACTGAATCTTGAAATGTCAGGCATCAGTTCAGTCTTTCTAAATGTTTATATTTCTCCTCTCGAAGACCTTTTAAATCTAAGTAAAGAGCTGGATGCCTCCGGCTCTTCCCTTTCACTTTCAGTGAGGCTAAGCTTCTCAAGAATTTGATGTCATTTCTCCTGAAGGGCAGAATTTCCAGTAGCCAGGAGTTCTTTGTTCTACGTGCACAGAGTAGACTTTTGATGGTGAAGACTCCTACCGTGAGAATCAATACCGCCACTTGCATGGCAGTCATGGGGCTCTGGTTCTGGTCTCGGGGCCCTGGTAGCACTGCTACTGCCTGGCACAACATCTCCAGGTGCAGAGCATCGTGACCATCTGGGGTCCGCCGTGGCTCCAGAGGCCACTGCTGACATGACTCTGTTTTCCAGAACCACAACAGACTACAGAGAACACTGGTGAGCCTCCCAAAACCAAACCCGTGCAGGGCAACCAGCACAGATGTCCAGGGGAGGTGGGGGAGAGAGGACGGCTCCTCCCAAACTTCCTCACTTTATGAAATGCGAAGATAATGATAGCCTTGTGTGGTGTTGGGGGCTATGAACTGAGACTCTAGAGGATGTGGATGATGTCCTGGAGCCAGACCTGATGACCCCAGGACTAAGGGAAGCAATGACACACCATGATACATTTAGTGTCACCCCCTACACACCTTTACTATGGAGGATTTGCAGGCCCCCACTTGGCCAGCACTCTTCGTTTCCACTCATCCTATTTCACGGCTCTTGAGACCTCATCCTGCTCAGAAAACTACTCTCAGGCCCTCCTTAATCTGCATCTAGCCTGCTTTGAATAGCATGAGGAGGAGGGCAACAGGATTTTGGGTTTTTCGCATTAATTTCATTGTTAAAAACTGAGGAAGAAATAAGTGGGATTTTCATAGTCCACACATTCCAAGAATGTGTCACCAACTGTGAGCAAGGAAAGCACAGTTTTCAGACTCTGTTTGGTGACATGGAAGCCTTCAAGCCGCTGATGTTCAGAATGAGCATCTTAAAGGGTATTAGAGCTCTCTTTGAAGTGGCAGGAGTGCTAGGCCACCTGAGCCTCTCCCCCATGTGGAGGCTGTTCCTGGCATAGGATACTCACCAACATTTACGGGGCATTTCTACCATCCAGATGCTAATTGCTTTTCACGGGGTTGCTCGTAACAACATTATGAGGTAAGTAATTGTGCTTTCAGCCCTTGTAGGTGGATTAACAAAGGCTTTTAGAGGTTCTATAACCTGCTTAAGGTTCACATAACTAGGAGGCACTTGATTCCAATCCAGTTTTTATGGTATGAGACACTGCAGAATAAAAGTGAGGGAATATTCCAAGTAACGATGACTAGGATGCGATGGTTTAACATGCGATAGCTATTGCATATTGAGAGAGAATAATGGAAAGGTAATTTGGGGTCATGATTTGTGGAAGATCTTGAATAGCACAGTGGGGGGAAAAACTATTTAATCTTTCAGGCCAGGGTCTTGGGAATGGCTCCACAGAGCCCAAATGTTTGTGAATATGTGTGTGCAGTGTTGGGTGGTGGTGGGGATGTGTTTAAGAACCTGTCAATTGGTTTGTACATTTTCTGTCCCACCCTACTTAAAGCAGAACATTTCTACTTTTATCTGTATTACATTTTGATATAACCCTTATTTTTAAGAAAGGGTTTTATTGCTTAATTTTAAAAATCTCACCAACCACTGTTTTAAACAATGAAAAGTCACTGTGGATCTCTCAGAGGGAGTAACATGATCTAGGCTGAACTGTGGTAAGATTAAGATGTTGATAGAAGATGGATTGGAGGGGTGCCTGGGTGGCTCAGCCTGTTAAGTGTCTGACTCTTGATTTCAGCTCAAGTAAATGATGTTATGGTTGGTGACTTTGAGCCCTGCTTCGGGCTTGCCCTGACAGTGCAGAGCCTGCTTGGGATTCTCTCTCTCCCTCTCTCTCTATGCCTCCCCTGCTCAGGTGTGCTCTCTCTCTCTCTCTCTCTCTCTCTCTCTCTCTCTCTCTCTCTCTGCCTCTCTCTCTCTTTTTCAAAATAAGTAAATAAACAAAAAAAGAAAGAAGATTGGAGTAGAAAGAGATGAAGGATAGAACGCTCGGTGATTTTTACACAGATAAAAGTAGTAGTTTTCATATTTCTGCATTTTTATTGTTTGTGTTGTAAACAAAGACATTAAACATGTTAAAGTATTCCTTCCAAAACACAAGTACAGTTTGTCGATCTGTCAATGCAACATCAATGTCTCCTTATAATTTTCTTTCCATAAATAAATGGGCCTCCTTTGCGATCTTTAGGTGCAGCCCTGCCTGAGATGAAATCCTCTTTGAATTTAAAAGTTAGGTTATTTTAGCTTTTTGATATGCTCCAGTTTTATGATTTCTGTTAAGGGAAAAAGGGCATTTGTTTTTGCTGCAGGAATTACATGACTCACCTGGGCTTCCAAAGCTGTAAGTTCCCAAGGGGATAAGAATGAAACTTGCTGACCTCTCTCTTTCCAGGGGTCAACTGTTCCACCCCGTGTCAGCTTTGCCTCCTGACTTGGTTCCTCTGCAGCTTCCTCCCAGATGAAGTTGCACATGGGACTCTGTGCAGGGCTGGCCCAGGGCTTAGGTAAAGGTAAAGTGATGGCATCGAGGAAGGAAGAGTTCTACTGCATTTTGTGCTAAGGGCTAATCTGAGATCAAATGAGCTTTCATATATTTCTGCGCTGAGGATAAAATTCCATAAAACACTCAGAGATCGCATCTCCAAATGCCTGTCACTCCTCCCAACCAAAGCTCTAACACTTTCCATCACCTCTGGTTTGGTTGATGGTCTTGTTGCCGAGGGTCAATATAAAATGCCTCCTACATCACACACTTTTTATATTACAGGGACCACTTCAGTATAATCTCTTATTTCAAAGGATAGACTACACTTCCTGATCTGGAATAGAAAAAGCATCTCTCTCATTCTAACGTTCATTCATGTAACAAATCTTTATTGCATACTAGTGCTAGACACTGTTCTGTGTCCTGGAGTTACAGCAAAAGAAAACAAAAATCCCTCCCCACCTGGCACTGCTTTCCAGTGGACAGAAATAGATAAACTAAATAAGTAAAATCATAGTATGTTAGGAAACAATAACTGCTATGGGAAAAAATAACATAGGGGAATGGTTTTGGAATCATTGGGGGATTACAGGTTGAAGTAGGGTGATCGAAGAAGGGTGTGGAAGCAAACCAGTTAGCGTAGGCAGAGGAACAAGGACAAAGGCCTGAGGCAGGAGAATGACTTCAGTGTTCAGCAGGTATTACACACTAGGGAGGCTGATGTGCCGAGAACTGAGGGAAAGGGCAAATGAGGAGTCCAGGAGCACACACGAGGAAACAAATCCAGAAAAACCTTGTAGACTGGCATTCACTCCATGTGAGCTGGGAAGCCCCTGTAAGTATTGACAAAGGTGATGTGTTGCCATGAACTGACTCATTTTTTAATGTGATGCCATGGTTGCTGTGCTGAGAATAGGAGTAAGGGAAAAGCTAGGATTGGGTAGGTCCATCCTATGTCAACTGTGATCATCCAAACAAAAGGACCTCAGTAGTTGCAGGAGAGATGATGAGACCTGGGTAGATGCTGATGAGAAAACCACCTCTGAGACTCTGAGAGAAGACAAGGATGTCTCTAGACTTTTCCCCCTATGTATGTATGCATGTATATACGTTTATTTTAATCTTATTTAAATTCAAGTTAGTTAACATATAGTGTAATAATGGTTTCAGCAGAATTTAGTGATTCATCACTTACATATAACACCCAGTGCTCATCCCAACAAGTACTCTCTTTAATGCTCATCACCCACTTAGCCCATCCCCCTATCAAACATCCCTCCAGCAACCCTCAGTTTTGTCATTCGCTGAGATAAGGGAACTGCAGGGGGAATGAACAGGTTAGAGAAAAGAACAGAGAAACCCTGTGAAAAACTTGTTGCTTGTCCTTCATATCACCATTTAAAAAGCTAAAGGTATATGGGGCACGTGGGTGGCTCAGTCGGTTAAGTGTCTGGCTCTTGTTCTTGGTTCAGGTCCTGATCTCTTGGTTCATGGGATTGAGCCCCATGTTGGGCTCTGTACTGGCAGTGCAGAGCCTGCCTGGGATTCTCTCTCTCTCTCTCTCTCTCTCTCTCTCTCTCTCTCTCTCTCTGTGTGTGTCCCTCCCCTACTTGCACTCTTTGTCTCTCTCTCAAAATAAATAAATAAACATTTAAAAATAAATTTAAAAAAAGGTATAAAACCTATTTACAAAAAAAAACATATGGAATTCCCAAATAGAGATTTTTAATCAACATTATAAAAATATTATACAGGCAGATCATCAGATTATTTGGGGGGAAATCTCTTATTCACTATTGTACTATATCCTTACAACCTAAGATGCCCTGATGCAAGGTACTCAATGGATATTCGTTGAATTCAGTTAAATTTGCTACTGTGGAAATTAACATAGGTAAATTTGTTTTTTTAAATCATTCCTGCTTTTAATGGATATTTACAAATTGTAAGATAGAGTTTGTCCCAGCCAAAAACTTAGTTCCATCCAGATGCTTATGTTTTATTCAACTATAAAAGCAACTTAGACCCAGCCAAAACAGACCAGTTGCCTCCCATCAAGCTAATCATTAAACACAGTAAAACTCTTCCCTCCTAACCAGCTGCCATACTGTGAAAATAACCTGGTTACTGCAGCGACTAAAGAGGGTGTAGTTGTGTGCACTCAGAGAAAAGGGGAACTCGCTCCCTGTGTCCACGTGGCGGTGGTTTGGAATCCCTTATCCTTTTATGATTTGCCACAGACTACAACTATCTCTCTCTCTCTCACTCTCTCTCTCTCTCTCTCTCTCTCTCTCTTTTTTAAATAAAACCAGAAAGAGTATTCCTCTTTAAGATGACATTTTTAAAAAATTGCCTATGAATATCTTCAACTTTCTTTTTTTCAAACAAAAATAATAATACATTCACTACAAAGAAAATTTGTTATACAGATGCTTCCAGCAGACCTCATACCTGATACCGGCCCCTGTGCTAGAAAATTACATTTTGGATCCCTTTTTTCTATCTCTGTCTTTATTCCATATATAATCCACCTAGAGAGAATGTGATTTTGTCCATTTTCTAAAGTCTTTAAGAGAACAGTGATTACCAATATCTTTAACACTTTGCCAAAACACTTTTGAGTATATTTCCAAGTGTAATTTTCTTACCATGATCTTGATTTTATAGATGAGCAAATAAAAAGCTTGGATTGAATTCTGAATGAAAGGGTGTGGAGAAATATGGTGTTATGCTTTTTATTCATTTGGTTGCCTGAAATATAGACAATTTTCTATTTTCTTTGGTGACTTTCAAAAAGGAAGTGGAAAATTTTCTGTTTTCTTTGGTGACTTTCAAAAAGGAAGTAAAAAGACCTTTTACTTTAGTGATAACTTTTTTGTGTGTTATTTTTCCTGATCCTGGAAATTATAACTACTAGAAATTCCTTCAGTCCTTGCCTGTTTTTTTCTTTTTATTTTGTTGTTTTTGTTGTTTTCCTTTCTATTTATGGCACTGAAGTAGAACAAAATACCATGGGTTTTGGAAACAGATTTTGGATTCTGGTTCTTCCACGTAATTGTGTATTTATGGGGAAAGAGGTAGGGGGAAAGATACCCCCCCACACACACATACACACATAGAAACTGAGATATTAAGTTATCTGAACTCTGAATTTTCTACATCACATTTCACACCTCTAAAAAGTGGGAATAATACATTTGTGAGGATTAGCTAAGTCAGCTCATGATATGTAATAAGGCTGCCTCTTCATCCTCTTCCTGAGTTCTGAATGTTGGAGGTACTCAGGGGTTAGTCCTGGGCCCTGTCTCTTTTATATGCATACATTATCTCTAAGTGGCCACATCCATTACTGTAGCTTTAAATATTATCCATCTACTTATCTGCTTTCACCTGTCACATTTATGTCTTTGGTCCTTTCCACTTAAATGTCTCACAGCAACCTCAAACTTTACCTGTCTAAACCTGAACTTTTGGCCTTTCCTTTATCCTACAAACTTTTCCTTCCTCCAGTCTTCTCCATTATAGTGACACCTTCATATAAGCAGTCAGTTAAAACAGAAACCCAGTAATAGTGTATGATTTTTCCTCCTCTACCCTCTTGAAATACAGCCCACCACAAAGTCTGCTTCCTCCTTATCCATTTTATATCTCCATTGTGTATGTGTGTGTGTGCGCATATATATCCATTATATATCTCCAATCTTCCAGTTTTATTCATCTCCACCACCCTCCCTACTACCGCAGCCCAGTCTGAGTTACCATCATCCCCGTCCTGGACAGCTGCTTAATCCCTCTTTCTCCACCATACAACACTCAAAACTTTTTCCACACAGCAGTCATTGAGACCTTTGGAATATGTAAATCAGATTCCATGCCCTTACTTAACACCCTTCACTGGAGTCTTGTTGCACATAAAGCATAAAGTCTGTAACCTTTAGAGTCTCCATGTCAGAGATGTCTCATGATTATGTGCTTGTCACTCACTACCCTCTGCTCTTACAGACTGTGTTGAGAGGCTCCAAGACCACTCTCAGGTTCAGTGATTCACTAGAAGGACTCGCAGAACTCAGACAACCTGTTGTACTTGTTGTTGTGGTTTCCTGCAGCAGAAGGATACATATTAAAATAAAATTTAAAATGAAAAAGGCACATAAGTCAGAGTACACAAGAAACCAGCCATGAACTTCCAGTTCTCTCCCGTTGGAGTTGTGTAAATAGCACTTAATTCTTCTATCAGTGATGTGTGTATGTGACAATATATAGAGTATTGTCAACTGAGGAAGCTCACTTTAGTGTTAGTTACTGGGGGTTTTACCAGAGACCAGTTGCACAGGCGTGGAGCACCCATGTGGCTGACCTTGGTTACTCAATGTCTGGCCTCTTCAGAGACCCAACTGATACCACATGACCCAAGGTCCCCATCATAAATCAGATTGGTAACATAAACTATACATATAACATAACATAAATATAATACCCCTTTGCTTACTACAGCCCTAGGTAAGCAAAGGGGGTATTACAAGGGTTTAGAAGAGATGGTCAAAGACCAGACATTTCTTTGTGATGTGCAGGGTTTGGAGGACCCAGGCCTGTCAAGTTAAGCCTGTATTACACACGGATCACCTGGAACTTTCTATAGCAGCCAATCCCTTTCCCTCTCTGGCTTTTGCACCTGGTACCCCTCCTTTTCCTTCAGATCCTACATTAAATATCACTCTTCAAAGAGGTTTTTTCTGACCACCAGACCTAGGTCATTACATCCCCTTTATAACTCTCCATCACAGAACCCTCATCAGATCCTTAGTAATACTTATTTCAAAGTCATGATAATGTTGTTTGTGCTCATTTACTTGCTTATTGTCTGTCTCTCCAACTAGATTTGAAGATCCACTAGGATAGGGACTATGTTTGCCTTGTGCCTAGCACATCATCTGAGATGTGGTTGTTACCCAAAGACATTTTTGGAATCACGAGAGCTATTTTTATGTGCGTATTTGTCTCCTTGGTTTTTATTTGTAATTTTAAGGAATGTTTTATAAATCATTCTAATCTGTCAGTCAGATCTAAGGATATTCTAGTTGCCCTATCTGTAACCTCTTGACTTCATCAGACTAACCTAGCTGGTCAGGCAATTTGTATTTTTCTGCTAGCTCTTCAGATTTGTGTTTGCGAAGCTGCCCACTCTGTGAAAGAGGAAGAGAGGGAAAGCTACTTGTTTCTTCGTTATTTTTTTACCAGAACCACAACACAGCTCAAGATGCATTGTAGCCCATTTGATCATGTCTCTATTTGCTTTGTGAATTGCATGTATATGACATTTACATTTTGACTAAAACACTACTAGAGAGTTTGGTAGAATTAAGCATCATAGTTCAGTAAGATTGTAAAGAATGTATAACACATTTTGAATTCAACTAAAATATTTAACTAATAACAATTGTAGAAATAAATGAATAAAAGTACCTTTTTCAGTTCAAAGAAACTTGACACAGAAAGAGATAAATACATCCAAAAGATTCTGATTCACAGCGATGTGTGTAATTTTAGAAATGCCACTATAATAAACAGAAACTTCTCTCAGTTTTGAAGCTTTTTTAAAAATCTAATTGCCTGCGGCAATTTTCAGAAAATTTATTCTTTCATAGTAATGAAATCGTGTGACATGTATTTCATTCAGATTTTGTACAAGAATTTAAGGTAATACAATACTTTTAAATAAAGCACAGTTGTAAAACCCTTCCATGATATCACATTTTCTATTTCAAGGGATTTCAAATCCCCTAGCTTGTCATATAGGGTCCTGGAGAAAAGGAAGCAGCTGATATTTATAGCTTCCCCTTCTAATCACAGAGATCTACTCCATAGCAGCCTGACCATGCTACCCACTATATTCCCTGTCCTCAAATATTTTGTAGTTTAGTCAAAGATCCCATGGTTGAGAATATTGACTTAAACATATGAATGGACATGACTGTGCCTGCATGCTAATTAGTGTCATACAGAGGGCACCAGATGAGCATGGTGAGGAGAGCTGGACTTTGGTCTCAGTCCTAATTAGCTGCATCACTTGACTCACTGAGCCTCATTCATAAAATAAGGAGATTGTACAAGATAATCTCTAAAGTGCTTACAGCTCTGAAGCCTGGATTCTGTCTTCCTTGGGTTGATGGTCTAGAAGACTTCATTAGTTGTAAAGAGATTAGGTTGTGCTCAACAAGCCAGGTGGATAGTTCAGCCTGTTGAAAGGTGAATGACCAGTGAAGTGCTTCTAAGGGTGGTTACTGCTTTTGGTGATAAATCAAGTTGAGCTTCTCATGACTCTAGTGATGCTTTCAAGACTAATTTCTGTGACAAGGATCTCTGTCTTTGGTAAAACCTGGCTGTGGAGTAAATTCATTGTAATAGAAAGTTTGGAGAAATTTTGAGGACTGCCATTTACTGTAGGGTATATAAATTTGGCATATAATTTGACCGACTTACTATGAAAAAAGATTCAATGAACAAGATGCTGGGCTATTACTCTTACCCACAACCCTCTTTCTTTCAGATTCCCCACTCTCACTGCCATCTTTCTAATTCAGATCCTCATTATTTCTCACCTAGACAATTTCAATAACCTATGAACTTATCTTCCCACCTCCTCTTCCTACACAAGGCAGTTCTGTACAGTGCTGTCAGATCAGTCTTTCTAAAGCAGGTATGTCTGCAGAAATACGTACTAATTCTTCAGTTTGCTCCTCAAAGCCATAAACAATATAGACCCAACCTGTGTTTCCAGGTGTATCTCCTACCAATTGTCCACATTTACTCTTTGTTCAAGCAAAATTGGATCACTGCCTGTCCCTCATTATGCCGACCCTCACTTAGCTGTGCACCTTTTTGTCCTCCATTGGTTTTTAAAGTCCTGTAAGTCCTTAAATGTTCTCTCCCCCATTGTCTTTATTTTCTGACTACAAATGAATATGACCTTTTTTTCCTTTAAATTCATCTATTATTCTGGATGCCTTTCTGCCTTCTATTATTTTATACCTAAAATAATGAGATTGTGGAATTTCAGAGCTGAATAAAACCTTATAGATCATTCTCATATGAAAGATATTTTATGCATCCTACAGAATTCTAAACAAGGATGGAGTCTGGTTTTTCATCTCTCTCATTGATTTTTCACTGGAGAGGTATTCACATTCCTGAGTTCTCATCATAGTGTGTTGTATAAAAGAGATTCACATTTCGTATTTGTTGGATAGATTGGATGCAGTCATCTCAACATGGAAACATAAGTATACATGTAGAAAATCACCAAATACACGTTTGTCTTCTGTTAATTAATACTGTTACAAGTCACTACCATGTTGAACACTATAGCCTGTAGAACCTTTCCTTCTTTTTTAAAAATGTTAAAAATTTTTTATTTTTATTCTTATTTATTTTTATATTTTAGTTTGTTAACATACAGTGCAATATTTGTTTCAGAAGTAAATTTAGTGATTCATCACTTACATACAACATCCAGTGCTCATCACAAGTGCCCTCCTTAATACCCATCACCCATCTAGCCCCATCCCACCCACCTCCCTCCATCAACCCTCAGCTTGTCTTTTGTCAAGAGTCTCTTGTGGATTTTTTCCCTTTCTTCTCTTCCCCCTCTTCCCACATGTTCATCTGTTTTGTTTCTTAAATTCCACATATGAGTGAAATCATATGGTATTTGTCTTTCTCTGATTGACTTATTTTGCTTAGCTTAATACATTCTAGCTCCACCCATGTTGTTGCAAATGGCAAGATTTCATATTTTTGATGGTTGAGTAATATTCCATTGTATGTATATATCACATCTTTATCCATTCATCACTCAGTGGACATTTGTGCTCTCTCCGTAGTTTGGCTTTCATTGGTAATGCTGCTATAAACATTGGCGTGCATGTACCATTTCAAATCTATATTTTTAGATCCTTTGGGTAAATACCTAATAGTGCAATTACTGGATCATGGGGTAGTTCTATTTTTAGTTTTTTTGCAACCTCTATACTGTTTTTCAGAGTGGCTGCACCAGTTTGCATTCCAACCAGCAGTGCAAGAGTGCTCCCCTTTCTCTGCATCCTTACCAACACCTGTTGTTTCTTGTGTTAATTGTAGCCATTCTGACGGGTGTGAGGTGGTACTTCATTGTGGTTTTGATTTGTATTTCCCTAATGATGAATGATGTTGAGCATCTTTTAATGTGTCTGTTAGCCATCTGGATGTCTTCTTTGGAAAAGTGTCTATTCATGTCTTCTGCCCATTTCTTAACTAGGTTGTTTTATGGCATTGAATTTGATAAGTTCTTTATAGATTTTGGATATTAACCCTTTATCAAATATATTATTTGCCAGTATCTTGTCCTATTCCGTGGGCTGCCTTTTTGTTTTGTTGATTGTTTCCTTCATTGTTTCCTTTCCTTCACTGTGCAGAAGCTTTTTTTATCTTGATGAATTCCCAAAAGTTCATGTTTGTTTTCATTTCCCTTGCCTTTGGCTGTGTGTCCAGTAAGAAGTTGCTCCAGCCGAGATCCAAGAGGTTGCTGCCTGTGTTCTCCTCTAGGATTTTGATAGTTTCCTGTTTCACATTTAGGTATTTCATCCATTTTGAATTTATTTTTGTGTATCGATGATGTGTATGTAAGAAAGTGGTCCAGTTTCTTTCTTCTGCATGTCACTGTCCAGTTTTTCCAACACCATTTGTTGAAGTGAATGTCTTTTTTCCATTGGATATTCTTTCCTGCTTTGTCAGTGATGGCATTAACCATATAATTGTGAGTCCATTTCTGGGTTTTCTTTTCTGTTCCATTGATCTATGTGTCTGTTTTTGTGCCAGTACCATACTGTCTTGATGATTACAGCTTTGTAATACAGCTTGAAATTCATAATCGTGATACCTCCAGTTTTTTTTTTTTCTTTTTCAGGATTGCTTTGGCTATTTAGGGTATTTTCTGGTTCCATACAAATTTTAGGATTGTTTGTTATAGCTCTGTGAAAAATGCTGGTTGTCTTTTGATACGGATTGCATTAAATATATAGATTGCTTTGGGCAATATAGAAGTTTTAACAATGTTTGTTCTTCTAATCCATGAGCATGGAATGTTTTTCCATTTCTTTGTGTCCTCTTCAATATCTTTCATAAGTCTTCTATAGTGTTCAGAGTACAGAGCTTTCACCTCTTTAGTTAGGTTTATTCCTAGGTATCTTACTGCTTTTGATGCAATTTTAAATGGAATTGATTCCTTGATTTTCTGCTGCTTTGTTATTAGTGTATAGAAATGCAGCAGATTTCTGCATGTTGATTTTATATCCTGTGGCTTTGCTGAATTCAGTTTTTTTTGGTTGGAGTCCTTTAGGTTTTCTATATAAAGTATCATGTCATCTGCAGATAGTGGAAGTTATTGTCAATTTATATGCCCTTTATTTCTTTTTGTTGTCTGATTGGTGAGATTAAGACTTCCAGTACTATATTAAATAGTAATGCTGAGAGTGGGCATCCCTGTCTGTGGTCTTCTTCCTGACCATAGGGGAAGGGCTCTCAGTTTTTCTCCATTGAGGATATTAGCTGTGATTCTTTTGTATAAGGCCTTTATGATATTGAAGTATATTCCATCTATCTCTACTGTTTTTTTTATCAAGAATGGATACTGTATTTTGTCAAATGCTTTTTCTGCATCTATTGACAGGATCACATGATTCTTTTCTTTTATTGTGGTGTATCACATTGACTGATTTGCAAATATTGAACTAGCCTTATAGCCCAGGAACAAATCCCACTTAATCATTGTGAGTAATTCTTTTAATATACTGTTGAATTCAATTTGCTGGTATCTTGTTGAGAATTTTTACATCTATGTTCAGTAGGGATATTGGCCTGTAATTCTCCTTTTTAGTGGGATGTTTGTTTGGTTTTGGAATCAAGGTAATGCTGACTTCATAATGAGTTTGGAATCTTTCCTTTTATTTCTGATTTTTGGAACAGTTTGAGAAGAGTAAGTACTAACTCTTCTTTGTCTGGTAGAGGGGCTCTAGGGTGGCTCAGTCAGTTAAGCATCCGACTTGGGCTCAGGTCATGATCTCACGGTTCATGGGTTCAAGCCCCACATCAGGCTCTGTGCTGACAGCTCAGAGCCTGGATGCTGCTTCGGATTCTGTGTCTCCCTCTCTCTCTGCACCCCCCCCCCCCCTCCGCTTGTACTCTGTCTCTCTTTGTCTCTCTCAAAAATAAATAAAGATCAAAAAATTTTTAAATAAAATAAATAAATGTCTGGTAGAATTGTGCTGGAAGGCCATCTTGCCCAGGACTCTTGTTTGTTGGGATATTTTTGATAACTGATTCCATTTCTTTGCTGGTCTTGGGTCTGTTCATATTTTCTATTTCCTCTTGTTTCAGTTTTGGTAGTTTGTGAATTTCTAGGAATTTGTCCCTTTTGCCCAGTTTCCAGATTGCCCAGTTTATTGGCATATAATTTTTTGTAGTATCTCTTATAATTGTTTGTTTTTCTGTGGTGTTAGTTGTGATCTCTCCTCTTTCAGTCATCATTTTATCTATTTGGGTTCTTTCTCTTTTCTTTTTGATAAGTCTGCCTGGGGGTGGGTATCAATTTGGTTTATTCTTTCAAGGAACCAGCTCTTAGTTTCATTGATCTGTTCTGTTTGTTTTCATATGTTTTTCTTTTCTGCTCTAATCTTTATTATTTCCCTTTTTCTGCTGGCTTTAGGCTTTATTTGCTCTTCCTTTTCTTGCCCCTTTAAGGTGTAAGGTTAGACTGTGTTTGGGGAACTCTCTTACTTCTTGAGATAGGCCTGAATGGCAATATACTTTCTTCTTAGGACTGCCTTTGCTGCGTCCCAAAGGGTTTGGACTCTTGTGTTTTCATTTTCATTTGCTTCCATGTATTTTTTTAAATTTCCTCTTTAATTTCCTGGTTAATATTCATTCTTTATAGTTGGATGTTCTTTAACCTCCACATATTTGAGGGCTTTCCAAAGTTTTTCTTGTAGTTGACTTCAAGTCGCATAGCCTTGTGATCTGAAAATATGCAAGGTATGATCTTGATCTTTTTGTACCTGTTGAGGGCTGATTTGTGATCCAGTATGTGATGTATTCTGGAGAATGTTCCGTGTGTACTCGAGAAGAATGTGTATTCTGATGCTTTATGATGAAATGTTCTGAACATCTCTCTTAAGTCCATCTGGTCCAGTGTGTCATTCAAAGCCATTGTTTCCTTGTTGATTTTCTGCTTAGATGATTTTCTGTCCATTGCTGTAAGTGAAGTATTAAAGTCCCCTACTATTATTGTATTATTATCTTGAGTTTCTTTGTGTTTGTTATTCAATGATCTGGGGGCATAAATATTTATAATTGTTAGATCTTTTTGATGGATAGACCTCTTAATTATGATATAATGGCCTTCCTTGTCTCTCATTAGTCTTTTAAAAAAATTTTAGTGTTTATTTTTGAGAGAGAGAGAGAGACAGAGAACAAGCAACAGAGGGGCAGGGAGAGAGACACAGAATCTGAAGAAGGATCCATGCTCTGAACTGTCAGCACAGAGCCTGATGCAGGGTTTGAACCCACGAGCAGTAAGATCATGACCTGAGCTGAAGTCGGATGCTCAACTGACCAAGCCACCCAGGTGCCCCTCTTGTTACAGTCTTTGTCTTAAAACCTAGTTTATCTGATGTAAGTATTGCTACTCTGGCTTTCTTTTGACATCTGTTAGCATGATTGGTGGTTCTCCTCCTTCTTTCATGAATTCGTTCATCCAGCATTTATTGAAAAGCTACTCTGCATTAGACACTGGGTTGAGTTCTTACTGCCCTATTTACAGATTTGCATTATACTTGCTATGGGACTTGTGACTGAGCCAAGAGAAAAAGAGCCCTGCACCAGAAACTTTAATAAGAAAAATTCCATCACAGCCCAAATATACAAAAGTGAGTGTGGTTGGCCATTAGCATTAATGGCTCTATCTTTCATCCCTCTTTGTATCCAATTTCTTTGTCAATGTAACTTTGAAGTTTCTCCCTTCAAAAGATGAAGTGCATTTTACTACCTCTTGATTATGAATTTAGTCATATGCACTTTGTCAGTATGATGTTAATGGTTGTGCCACAGTCAGAAACTTGAAAATAACACTTGCCTGTCTCTGTTTTTGCTCTTACTTCATTGCCATGATCACAAGAACACACCCAGATTAAGCTTGCTGGAGGATAAGACAGGGCCACATCTCCCATATCATTTGAGTTTGGCTGTCTTGGGTCAGCCAATAGTCAGTTAACACCTAGACATGTGAGCAAGTCCAGTCCTCTTCAGCTAAGTCCCAGTCCAATCAGTCCCTATAGACTCATGGGCTAAATGAATGGTTATCCCATTCCACTAAAGTTGAATGGTTGTTCGTTATGCGGCATTGTGCTGGTAGATGGCTGATAAAATGAGAGTGAGGACAGTCCTCAGACTCATAGTCCTTAGCAAGGAAGTGACAAGTACTGTAAATGTAGTGGAGGTTTTATTGCTTATGCATCTAAGGGCAGCTTAGATCCACTATTCATTGAATACCCAAAGGTGTTCTGGAAAGCTTATTTTGCTACAAAATTATTGTTTTTAATTGAGTTAAATGAATTAGAAAAATAATGGAATCTCTATTTAGAACCATAAAAGATGATATTCACCTACTTCATTTCCCTCAAACTCATTAGCATAGACATTTTCTCTATGGTTGCAGCAAATTAACATGGGCTATTTCTCTTTTCCAGCAATTACCAACATGTTAACATGTCCTGAATTATGATTGGTTTGATAAAATTTGAAACAATGGCACATTACTCTTTGAGGGACAAATCTAGGGGCACCTTGTGGCTTTGGGAAATTTTGATCAATTAATACAGTTTATTTTTCTTATAATTGCCCTGCTACTTATTCACTGATAACTATTTCTAGTGAAAGATCAGCTTATGCTGTCTCTTTATTTTTTATTTACTGATATCTGCTTCCAATGTATCTAAAGTCTGTTTATTGAAAGGTTTCTGTTTCAAATGCACTGATATTTCAGGAGTGTAAATCTCAATCTCAAATACAATTCTGCTCCTCCTTACAGTGGAGATCTCAAGACCACTAAAAATTCTTCACATTCTTATAATTCTTATCTTACACACTGTGATGCATGCATTGCAAATTAAAAATCAGTAGCATTATTAAAACAACAGAAAATAACAAGTGTTGGCAAGGATGTAAAGAAATGTGCACTGTTGGTGGGAATGTAAAATGGCACAGTCATTATGGAAAACAGTATGGCAGATCTTCAAAAAGTTAACATTGAACTACTGTATGATCCAGCAATTCCACCTCTGAGTATATACTCCAAAGAACTGAAAGCAAGGATTCAAACAAATATTTGCACACCAGTGTTCATGACAGCATTATTCCTAACATTATTCACATCCTTTTGGTGGAAGCCACCCAAATGTCCATTGGCAAATGAATGGATAAACGAAATGTGGTATATACATACAATGGAGTATTGTTCAGCCTTAAAAAGTGATGAAATTCTGATACATGCTACAAAATAAGTGAACCTTGAAAATATTATAAAAAGTGAAATGACCCAGACATAAAAGGACAAATATTGTATAATTCCACATATATAAGGTACATAGAATAGTCAAATTCATGGAAATAAAAAGTAGAGTTTTGGTTACCAGGGTCTTGGAGAGGTGCTGAATTGGGAGTTGTTTAATGGGTACAGAGTTTCAGTTTGGGATGATGAAAAAGTTCTGGAGATGGATGGTGGTGATGGTTTCACAACATTGTGGATGCACCTGATGTCACTGAACTATATACCTTTCTAAAAATGGTTAATATGGTAGATTGTATGTGATGTATATTTTACCATAGTAAAAATATAAAATAAAAATAACTTAATTAGTAGCTTAATCTGATATGTCCCACAGTCAGCATGAGGATATATTTCCTCAGCCTCTGGACCGCCCACCTTTGCAGAAAGAACTAGCATGGTGTGGTATCATATGGATAAGGTTATAGGCTATAAAGTCAGATGCATGGGTCCAAATCCCAAGCACATCTCTTATGGCTATGGGGCAAGTTAATTAACCTTTTATTCCCCTTCGTTTTATCTTCTGTGAATGATGATGACAATATCTATCTACAAAGCTTATTTTAAAGAATTAAATATCTTAGAATTCAAAAGTCCTTCACTAAGGATTCTGATTTGCCTTCATTTTGGTTTGCTAAACACCGCTTATGTTAACAACATTTTAAATTATAGGTTTCATCAAAGATCGAGGTGCATCAAGGTTCACTTAGGTTTTAGAAGAGGAGAATGGTATCGTGAAAATAGTTATTTCCCATTTGCGACTTCATGCTTTTGAAGAGGTAATGTACAATAATCAGCATTTACAGACATAATAGTTTTCATTCATCAATACCACTGGCTTAACAAAGAAAAGTTCAGTGTAAATAAGAGGATGCTTTTCAAATATCGTCATGGGAAAGATCATAATTCTCTTTATTAATAAAGACAATGTGAAGTCATTTGCTTAAATCACTGGCGATGGAAGACATGCCATTTGTGTTTGTAACCCTAGCATTGGCACAGAGTAAGTATTTGATAAATGTTTTGAATGGAAAGAAAAGGCCCTAACTTCTGACTCATAGAGAAGGATTTTGTAGGTTGAAAACTACATACAGTAGTGTAACTATAAAACTGCTGGTAGTACAAAGACATAAGAGGAAGACTGGATAGTCGAAAGGGTTATTGGAAAAGTTTATCTGTTGCTACTGTAGGGCGCTGGATGAAGTCATATCAAATAAAAAAGAAGGATTTTTTTTCTTGTATAAAAGCAAAAAAATGGTATTATGTGGGTATGAGAGATCAAACATGCTCCTGAAACAACCCAAAAGTAACTGCTGTGGTTTCACTTTGTTGGATAGATTGACTATTTGTTCTTTTAGTCATTTTTGGCTTATGTACAACTAAATGTACAAATAACTAATGGAGGCTTTAAGACCAGTCAATGAATTTTGGGAAAGAACAATGTGAAAGAAAAAAAGGACTGTTTTTATCAAAAAGCAAGGTTGTATATGTAGGTACGTTGGGGAAAAAAAGTTAATAAAAAGTGTTTAAGTATCTTTGCCAAGAATTTTTTTAATCAAAGCTTTTATGTTTATGAGTTTCCTGATGGAAGCAATGAGCACAGTCTTTGCTCAATTTGTTTCAAAGCAATATTGAGGAAAATTGAACAAAATATGCAATAAGAAAAAAATTCTGTGCCAGTCCCCAGGGTATGAGCATACTGACAATATAATAGATGTTTTCCATTTCCCTGTGTCTAGAGTTCTAGGTGGTTGCGGGCCATATTTTACCCTTGGTCCACTCCCACCATTTGCACTGACATTAATGGAAGGCCCGTTACAGAAATAAGGCAGTCTGCTGTCCTATTTTTATATATGGAATGAGATCATTCTATCTGGTATAAGAGCTCCATTGCCCCTCATTACACACTCAAGATAGACAAAAAATGCTAATAGCAATTATGTGAGTGCTTGGAGGAGAATTAAGCCTCGGAAAAGTGTAATGTTGGAAACATTCATTTAAAGCAGGGATATTTTCACTAATACAGCAATAAACATTCCAAACAGGGTGCATTGCTTTTGTTCACATCTGTCTCCTCCACCTTTCAACCTAACCTTCACATATGCTTGGAACCTCTTCAGAGTTGCAGGTGAAAAGTGTGGGGAAATGACAATGTTCCTTCTGACAAGGTCTTCAGTGTAAAATCAAGTGCAGTAATTGATAAATGTGAAGAGCTTGAAAGAGTTCGTTTAAATCATAAAGTTATTGAAGTCAATAAGCAATGCAGATTCACCTCGATTCCCATGGATAGTGAAATTGTTGTACCTCTGTTCCAGGGTTATTAAAATCCACATTAAAATCCCAGAGCATCCTGAGAAAATCATCGTATTTTTCCTGCCTTGAGGAAGGCATCTGTTTTTGATCTGTTCCTTCTGCTTCCTATACTCTTGGGCTCATTATCTCCTCCCATTATCCAAAGTTTATATAACCATTAACCCACCATTCTAGTTAGTATTAGAAACTTTTTCATATTCACAGTAGATCGTAACACCTTAATTTCCTAAATCATAATTGCAATGGGAGCTTTGCTGAACTACATACGCTTTTTTTTTTTTTTTTTGTATAGTAGATTTCACATTTAAATGTAGTGGGACTCATTTAAAATTTGAGTGGCCAGTATTCAGCAGAGGGTTTAAGTTAGTAGGGCAATCAGGGGTTAACCATAGGATGTTGACATTGCCTTTTATTTCACTGAGAAAATAGAAACAACCAGGAGAGACCTCTCACAAGTCCCGCCACTGCTGCTAACCCTCTTTCAGCATCAGAATCCATATACATCCCTTGGCTTCCTCCTATTGCAAACACCAGCCTTTCCGCTTTGCATTGGATCCTATTATGAGTTGACTTGTGTTCTTCCAAAATCCCTGTGTTGAAATCCTAGCCCTAGTGCTCAGAATGTGCCCTTATTTGGAAACAGGGTTGTTGCAGCTTAGTTATGATGAGGTCACACTGAATAAGGATGGGCCCCTTATCTAATATGATTGGTGTCCTTATGAAAAGAGAAAAGGTGGACACAGACTCACAGGGAGAATGTACAATGAAGATTAGACTTATGTAGCCATAAGCTAGGAGAGGGGCCTGGAAGAGATCCTTCCCTAACAAGCTGAGGGAGCATGGCCCTGCTTACACCTTTAGTCTTGGACCTCTAGCCTCCAGAACTGCAAAACAATGCATTTCTCTTGTTTAAGCCATTTAGTTTGTGGTACATTGTAGCAGCTCCAGGAAGCTGATACACGTCTTGCCCAGGTCTCTATCAAGCCACTGTCCTCACCATCGTTAGTAAATCCTCCCCTCCACTTGGACCATCAGCACACAAACACTCTGTAAGCTCCTCCACCTAGGGCCCATAGCTTCCAGCTCCCTCTTACCAAAAATCACCAAAAAAAAAAAAAAAATGTTTTCCCTCCCTAAGTCTAACTTTTCTCCATTCTCTTTGAAACCAACTCCATTCAGACTTTTATCAAAACTGCTCTTGACTGTGCCTTATTCAATCCAGTGCAAGTATCTGAGTACATATTTTACTTCGTCCGTCCGTAGCATTCACTTGGCCTCCAGGACACCATTCTCTTTTTGTTCTCCTCCTAACTCACTGGCCACTCTTTCTCAGCCCCCTTTGCTACTTCACCCCATTTTTCTGCCCATAAACATTTGTGTTTCAATTATATCTCAGTAAAGATGTGATAAAAACAGACCAGTAGAGTGCTTCGGGTCACCGTCCCCAGACCTATTAAGATGCTCTGAATCTACACTCATTTTTTGATGATCTTACTCAGTCTCCCTGCCTTTAAATAAAGTATCACTATGCTGAGACTTCTAAGTTTGTCTTCAGCTTGGACCTCACCCTGGAACTCAATAATTCTGTATCCAACCACTAGTAGGCATCTCTAATGAACATCTCAAGGTAAAGCTGTCTCCCCCAAACCTCTTCTTCCCCAATCTTATAAATGGCAACTCCGTTCTTTCTGATATGTGAACTAAACATTTTGGAAACATCCTTAACTCCTGTTTTTCTTATAGATCATGTTCACTATGCCAGAAGATCCTGTTGGCTCCACTTTGGTAACATTCAGAATCCAACCACCATTCACCACCTCCACTGCCTGTGCAAGCCATCATCATCTCTCACCTCATTTATCACAAGTGCCTCCTAGTTGAAGACTTACTGTGTTAATAATTGGCCTATAGTCTACTCACCATGTAGCTGCCTGGACGATCCTTTAAAAACAGTACTGATCACATCACTATCTTCAGTGGCTTCCATCTCAGTCCTTATCATGACCGATGGGCTCCATGACCTTTGCTCCTCACTCACTCTGGCCTGGCTTTTTGTTTTGTTTCATTTGGTTTCCAAGCATGCCAAATGCAATCCTGCCTCAGGGCCTTTGCATTTGCAACTCTCTCTGGTTTTGTTGCTCTCCTGCTAGGTGGTTACCTGGCTCTCTTCCTCAGTCCCTTTAAGTGCTCAGATGTCATCTAACTGGAGAGCCCTCCCTGACCAAATCCTTGTCTGTCACCCTTTATCCATCTTACCTTATTTTATTTTTAAAGAACATAGTTTATGACATCAGGAACTTCATTTTGTGTCATTGGCCATTAAAACAGGTCCTGCCTGGGGCGCCTGGGTGGCTCAGTCGGTTGAGCATCCGACTTCGGCTCAGGTCACGATCTCGCGGTCCGTGAGTTCGAGCCCCGCGTCAGGCTCTGGGCTGATGGCTCAGAGCCTGGAGCCTGCTTCCAATTCTGTGTCTCCCTCTCTCTCTGCCCCTCCCCCGTTCATGCTCTGTCTCTCTCTGTCTCAAAAATAAATAAATGTTAAAATTTTTTTTTTTAATTAAAAAAATAAAAAAAATAAAACAGGTCCTGCCATACAAATATATACCGAATGAATTACTGAATGATCCAAGGTTAGCCTGGTAAGGTTACACTACCAAGTATAGCCTGGTATCTCTGTAGTTATGATATGTCCACCAAGGATCCTGCTGTGTATTCCTGTGTGGATTCTTATGGTAATGCCCTCTGGGGAACACTTCTGTCTTTATTTTCTGGTGTCTAGATGAGTGCCCATCACATGGTAAATGGTTCTGAATGACTTAAGTGCATAGTTGGTTTTTAGGCCTTAGATTTTTAGTCCTGAGCTATAATCCTGACCCAAATTGATTCCGCAATAACCTTGTTCCATGAAAGATTTGTCTTAAAGGGATTTAGATTGCACATCTTCCACAACTTGATAGCTAAATCATGTTTTAGAAGATCCAGGGTACATTCTGAAACCTCAGTTAATAAGCTAAAGCAATAAAAGGAATATCATGGACAATGTTCTTATTGCACACAGGTTCACAAAATGTAATTATAAACTTGTTTTTTCACATATGTATTAATGGAATATGATCTTTATGTCTGGCAGGAGCCTTTCATCACATGATAACAAGATCACTGGGTCTTGGTCCGCAACACTTATTAGCATATTACATCAGCATTTCTCAAGCTTTTCTATTGAAATATTTCTAATATCAGAGGATAGCAACATGCACTCCCAAGAGTCTGGCTGCACAAACCAAAGGAGTCAAATTCAGAAGTGGTTCATGTTTTATTATAAAAACAATGTGGAATTTTCCATTCTATTCTATAATAAGCCCATGGAGTTATTATGTTATGACATAAAATATTATGAGATATTTAAAGTTTATTTACATTTTTTCCTGAATCCTCAAAAGTGAGTTAAAGATGAACCATGTTTATCCTGTGGCTTTGAGTAGCCCCTGGGACCTGGCATCAGTTTAAATCCCTGATCTGCGACTGACTATATGATCTCTAGAGAACAGCAGAATTGGCCATCCTTGTTAGACATGGCTCTGACAGCTATTGAACCAACCCACTGCCTAGGGAGGCTGCTCTCTGATTGTAAGGCTGGTTTGGCAGCTGATAACTTCCTGTCTGATCCAATCTTCATCTCTAATGGATGGCGCATTGCTGTGTAATGGGTCCTGTTTTATCCATCCTCTTCTGTTAGGCCAAGATCAGTAATGCAGCTAACATCCCAAAAGCTCGTATTATACCCAAGTTTCACTATCATATCACCTCCTTAGCATAAAACTTGATTTAATAATATTGATTGCTTAATAAGACTTTAATTACCTAAATTTCTAGAGCACTATAACACTTTCAGCTCTAATATATTTAGGGGTTTACCCAGGCCTGTACTCCAGGGAATGAGGCCTTAGAGTACATCTAGAAGAGCTTATAAGTGAAGGGTCACAGTTTGGGTAAAAACATGGAGGAATAAACAGAATGGGTTAAGGAATGGAGATCCCCAGTGTAAGTAGCCATAGGAGGTCAAATGAGAAAGGTAAGAGAAGTCAGGTAATGGAGGAGGGCTACATCTCACATGGCTTTTAATGCCAGAGTGATGAATTTGGAATTTCTTAAATAAAAGCAGGCATTCAGTGAAGGGGAGGCCTTTGGAAGCTTTTGACTCAGGAAGTGATATGATTAATGCAGTGTTTTATGAAATTTAATTTGGTGATCCCATCGGGGCTACTGTGGAGTGGAACAGCAGGGTTGTCCCGTAGTCCAGGCATGGGGCAAGGAGGCATTACAGGGTAACAAAGAATGTGGATTTTGGAGCTACTTCCTGGCTCCGGGGCCTCATGTATACAGTGAGGACATGACCCAGCTCACAAGATCTTATTGATAACTAATGAGATAAGAGATAACAGTGTTTAGCTGAGTGTCATGCCAGGGAGTACTAGAGGCAGAATGGCATAGCTTAGACTCTGGAGCCTACGGCCTGGGTTTAAATTTTGGCTTAGCTACTCTTTGCTGGATGGGGCTTGCTGCACAATCCTTAGCTTCTCTGAGCCTCATTCTCTCCTCTTAGAAGATGGGGATAATTATAAAACCTACCTCAAAAGGCAGTTGTAAACTTGTACAACTCTGCCCTCTTATCATAGCCTCTAGACTGCATGCCAAAAGAAATCAAGGAGCAGACATGGCAAAGGTAGCCAAGAACTGAGAGCTGGTTTTATATAAAGAGTGATACAAAGATTAAGTCAAAGACAACCTCAAAATGGTTAAGTCGACAGAGAAGGAAATCAGGAAGTGGAGTGAGTCTGATTTGGGGGATGAGATGATAGAGTTGGCGATGTTGAACTGGAAGTAATGGTGTAACTTCCCACTGGAAATATTAGAAGAGGTTTATTGTTAGGCCAATGTCAAGTTCAAATGATGAACTTGTTATTGGAGCAGTGTAATTTATTTTCACTACATTGAAATTGGTTGTTAATATTTTCACCATGAGGTTCTCAACCCAAAGTTGTCAGTTGTACTTTCTGGGGGGCAGTGGAGCTTCGTAGACTTTCCCATACTTTCCCATATGTGTGTGTGTGTGTGTGTGTGTGTGTGTGTGTGTGTGTGTGTGTGTATTCCCCCCGCCAATGAATTTTCTAGTTGGAGGGGATCATCTGATTCAACCCCCTCATTCTTTGTCTGTGGACCCAAGGTGATTTGCTGAGGGACATACAGCCACTACATGGACAATCCCCTGACCCCAGGCTCCCCTTGCTTGCTCTTGGGATATCTTGCTGCCTTTCAGACCTAGCTCTCTACATATTCACTCTACTATTATTGGGTAGATGCCAGAATTAAACAACTAAAAAGTTTTATTTTTTTGTTTATTTATTTGCTTTTTTGAGAGAGGGAGAGAGACCCTGAGAGGCAGAGGGCAGAGAGAGAGTAAGAGAGAGAGTCCCAAGCAGGCTTTGCGTTGTCAGTGCAGAGGCCGACCCAGGGCTCAAACTCACAAACCATGAGATTATAACCTGAGCCGAAATCAAAGAGTCGGATGCTCAACTAACTGAG
The DNA here is from genome assembly GCF_024362965.1 of Panthera pardus. Classification (NCBI taxonomy): domain Eukaryota; kingdom Metazoa; phylum Chordata; class Mammalia; order Carnivora; family Felidae; genus Panthera; species Panthera pardus. Next base: position 22,190,918 of record NW_026527002.1, read on the forward strand.
CCACCCAGATAGCCCAACAAAAGTTTCTTTAATCCCCTAGACTAACTATATAGATACTACTAATGCCAGAGCAAACTGCATCTCAGATATGATACTCTGTGGGAATAGATGTTGGGAGAAAAGCCCAGTATAGACTCTGGGATTTCATAAATGAGATTTCTTCTCATGAAAATAATTCCATCTTTGATTCTGGAGGAGAACTGTGTGTCCTTTCAGCAGGAGTTCACCTGTCAACAAGCAGAGTTTCAAGACAGGAACACATAGCCCTTGAGTGATATTTTACTTTTCCATCTGAAGTACAGCATCACTGGATGAAGGTACCAATGGCCACAGAAAGAAAGTTTGCTCTTTCCATGTTGCGATCCCCAGTGAAATGCACCTTTATTTACTTTTAGCGAAATGGCCCCTGGTGTCCATGAATCCCTCTAAGCTCTGGCTGAATATATGAAGATAGGGATCAGTCAGGTTGAGTTTTCTGGGAGCCTCTGCACTTGGGTTACCACACGGGCTGCTCATGCTCTCCGCTGGTACAGCCTTGATGAAAAAAGTCCAATGCAATGGACTCCTTTGCCCAGTGGGTAGAAATGTGGTTCTTTGGGGGCGCCTGGGTGGCTCAGTCGGTTGGGCGTCCGACTTCGGCTCAGGTCATGATCTTGTGGTCGGTGAGTTTGAGCCCCGTGTCGGGCTCTGTGCTGACAGCTCAGAGCCTGCAGCCTGTTTCAGATTCTGTGTCTCCCCCTCTCTCTCTGACCTTCCCCCATTCATGCTCTGTCTCTCTCTGTCTCAAAAATGAATAAACACTAAAAAAAATTTTTTTTAAGAAATGTGGTTCTTTGGTCTCTTGTTGTACCACCTCCTCGCTGAGTACAGTGTTTGTGCCCCTGTCTTTTAGGTCCAAGTTGAAGGTCTTAAATCTGCTTCTGCTCAGGATGTCATCTTCTCTTCATTGATATTGACGAGGTCTCCCTATCTGTCTGTGCTTTCCAAAAGTCTCCAGTGATTCTGCACCTTTCCTGAGGGCCTCGGAAGCCTGAGTTAAGCCCCATAGGTGCCGTCCACCTTCAGCATGTTCTACTTCACCCTTAATTATCCTGCTCTTACTCATTCTCAGTCTGTCCAAAAGGACATGCACACTCGCCCCTTGGAAAGTCAGGCAGCAGCTCGCTGAGAACAGACTTTCCTGAATTGCAGATACCTGCCTGTAGAAATGGAGTATGTTTGGGGTTGAATCTTTTCCCAAAGCCTCAGCGGAGAGCAGTATCCCTGTGCCACAAAAAAAAGGGCTAACCTTTTAGCTAAAGAAAAACCTGAGATGAGAGACAGTGACTTAAGATCCCCGATTCTTCGGTTAGAGCCTTTTTGAAAACTGTCTGAATCTGGGGGTTAAGAATTATATTTTAAAGCCTTTGTTTCTCATCAATTAACCAAGACATTTTACTTCATGGGCTCTAATGAGAAGGGTTTCAATTTTCCTATTTTCTTGACCTGTATATTTAGTTTTCTTGCGATAATGTGTTAATGTTACGTGATTATCTGGCTTCTATATGAAACATAATGTCCTTTTAGAAAATAACTAAGGCTAAGCTTTTCAAATATTTATATTGGGTTCAGGCCGTGATAAATGTCCTCTGGAGTATGGTTATCTGCTATTTTCTCTTGAAAACTCACCATGATTTACTCGGGAGTTATAGACCAAGACAATGGAATATCTTATACTCATATAAATCATATATATCATATATATGTATATATATGATATATATCATTTATATATATCATATATACATATATATATACACATACATATATATACATATATATACATATATACATATGTATACATATATATACATATATATACACATATATACATATGTATACATATATATACATATATATATATACGCATACACACATATATATACATATATATATATCATTTATATATATCATATATATATATATATATATAATTGTACTGTGTCTTCTGGAATTGAGGAAGCCTGCTGACTACTATTATGAAGAGGTTGCTAATTGCAGTATTAAGTTCACCCTGTTCACACAGGAATTTCTGTAAGCTCTAAAGTCAATTCTAGTAAATTCTAGAAAATCCCTGTATTTGATTATGGCTCTCTTTCTCCCTGTGTCACGTGACTCGGCCATGGCTTCTTTCTCACCACAATTGCCCAGGTACTCATTGGCACGGGAGCTGAATTCCAATTGTCACCTGGGCAGATTTGATAAAATACCATCATTGAAATAAGATTGCTTCCAAATCCTAAAAGTTACTATTGTTTCATATTTATTGTGTATCCATAACACATTAAGTGGAGAGAAAATCAAAAGAATCACATGATCTAGTGCTGATGAAATAATAAGGTAGATGCTTGTGAACATTTATCCTGACATAATGAAAAAACTCTCTTATCATTTGATTTGTAACATCAGGAAATATGAAAGGACAGTACTCTGTTGTCACCACTGAATGGTGTCAGCTCCTTTCCATTGCTTTTGACCCATTTTTTTTCCTGTTTCCTCTCAAAGGTTCTGATTATTCATGTATGCAAGCATTAATTAATTAATTCAATAAATGTTTATTGAGTTCTAGGCACTGTGCCAGACCAGTATAGGAAGAAGAATAAAGCAGTAAAATCCATTTTTTTCCAAGAGCCTTTTCAGTTAGGGTCGTGTGTGTGTGTGTGTGTGTGTGTGTGTATGTGGTTTGAGGAGGGCAGTGTGTGCAAGCAACTTAAAAAAATTTAAAGGATCAAGAGAAAAACTAAGTTTTAGGAATGCCTAGAGTGAGGATGACTCTTGGGATCTAGATAATGGAATTGGTGGACGGTCCCACCAAGGACGGTCCCTGCCGACGTGAATCAGCTCCACCTCTTGTCCATTTGTGGTCAGTCTACCCAGTTACAATTCGGGGAAGAGCTTCAGCTGGCCTGGCTTAAGTCAGGAACCCACCCCTTGGGTTTGATTAACAGGCCCTCCCTGGAGCCCAAGTAACTTCAGAGTCCTGCTTCCAAAAGAAAGAGAATAGATTGTGCTCCAGAGGGGGTCACCTGGCTACAATTCTTCCCACAGTGTGAGGGATGAGCAGGGTGCTGGGGGAGCATAGAGGTGGAGATTTTGGAGAGAAGGAAATTCACATATCAGAAAGCAGCTAAAGAGGAAGTTGGATAGACTGGCAGGGGCCAGATCACAAAGGGCTTTAAGTGGTGTGCCCGTGAATGTGTACTTTATCCTGGGAATATGTGTAGAGATTGAAGGATATTAGCATAAAAACATGAGTTTAGAAAAATTACTGTGCTGGTGAGGCAGTGGGCAGACCAGAAGGTAAGACCAGGATGGAGATCGTGTATTAAGAGAAATGACAAGCCAGGAGGCTGTGGTGTATAAGAATTTAGTGAGGAGCCCAGATGTCAGGCCTGGAGATTGGGCAGTCAGCAGTATATACGGGTGGTAGCTGAGCCCTTGATGCAGGCAAGATTGCCCAGGGTAAGAGTGGAAAGAGATAAGAAAAGCAAACTAGAATCTTTGGGAATCACCATATTTAAGAGACAGGAGGAAGAAGAGGGGGCATGAGGAGAAAGGAAACGTCGTCCTCTGTCCCTGGCTGACCCCTACATACCCTCAGACTCTAAGTAGGTTTGATCAATCTGTAGAGATTCAAATAAACCCTTTTCTCTAAAAAAAGCATGTCTCTAGTACAGTACATCCTGGTGCCATGGGGAGCTTTGAATATGTGAGATTTGAAGAGAATATTTGATCAGTGACCAAGAGCTGAAAGCAACCGTCACTAAGAAGGCTTTGAATTTGTTAAGAACCGGACAGACAGAATTGTGTTCAGAGTGTGCATTAGAAAGCCACTGAGTGAACCGAGGAGATGTGTGCACCTGCTCTGAGGTATTCATACGGATGTATTCGAGTTTATTTTAGGAGGTCCACCCAACGTGGTTTGAATTTCACCCTTATTGTGCTTCTACCCTTTGAATAAACACAGTCATCCTTGTTCCTTTACACTCTTCATTCTTCATCTTTAAATAACTTATGTCAAAACAAATGTAGGAGGTTTCCAAGCAATGAAAAAAATTATAATTTCACTAAGGTCGAGGAGAGCAAGAAACATTTCTCTGAAGTATGACAGGCCTCATTGCTATTCGGAAACACGTATGTTCAAGTGAGTACATAATATGCCCTTCTTAAACATCAGAAAAAAATGTCTCATGTGCGGCTATTGTGACAAGCCATACTGATATGTATATAACCCAGAAAAGAATGACGCTGGGTTGGGGACACCTCACTCTTAGAATCAGCACCCCTTATTCTTAAAATGTTTTATGGTGTTTTTGACAATCTTATTTTTCTCCTAAGTTTTAAAAACGTGTACAAAGTGCATGTTCATAAAGACTGGGGGGAGTTAATTAATTCATGAGCGAATAATCATTTGGGTTCCTGCTCTATGCCATGCCTTGTCCTGGGAGATGGATCTACATGGCTCCTGTCTTCTTCGCTTGCTGTCTAGACAGAAAGGCAGATGCATGGTATTAAGCACAAAGATGGTGGGTGCTCTGACCCTGCAGGCCCAGAGAGTCGTGGGAGCATACAGCAAGAAGCTACTTATTGGGGCTCCAAGAAAGAAACCCAGGAGAAGAGATGTTCAAGCTGAAACCTGAAAGTAAGTGACAGAAGAGGTAGGGAAAGATCAGAAAGGGAAGACAAAGGGAACTACAGTGTAAGAAGGTCCAGATGCCAGAGAGAGCATGGTATCTGGGTGTGTTTGTAGAAACAGAAGAGTTCAAGATGCCAGGAGGGCAGCACATGAGAGGGAGAGTTCTCCTGATGCCGATTCTTTTTATTTAAAACTTTGTCTCTAAGATTATATCTTCCCCATTCGAAACACAGAATTTCTCAGCGTATTACTCTATCAAGACCTTAACCTTTCGTGTAGAAAAATGCTCTATCCTAGAGATGGAGTCTGTAATGTAAACCTATTATATCTAACACAAATGTCCTAATATTAGTCTTAGAAGCTCTGTTTGGGCTTCTCCAAGGCAGCAGTGTATGATCCTTCTTTTGGGGGGATTTCGTATCTAAGAAACTTGAAAGAGAATGAGGAGCAAAGCTACAGGGCATTAAGGTGATACACACGAAAAAAGCAGTCAATAAATTATTTTGCCAGCATGGTAAGTGACCTAAAAACAAACTTAACCTCAAACACAGTACATCGTTGAGTGTCTTGTAGTGACTTCTAAGTCACTTCTAATTGTTTCTTGTCACTAGGTGGTGAGTAATGTTCTGAGGATGAAAACGATTGTTCACCCCATGGTAGAATTACATATCCTGGGTGATTTTGTTTCGAAACAGAGCCCTGAGGCACAGAGCTGAGAGATTAAACCCGTATCATGTTTACAAAGATCAATACTTAGAATTAAATGTATGTCCTAAATAGCCATCTTAAAATTACTTTGCTCTCCAGAACAGTGGTCGTCTTCCAGATTCAATGGCACAGAATAATGAGGATGAGATATCCACAAAATTTCTGTGGAATTCCCTTGAGTGGTCTGATCCACGTGAGTGCTCACCTCCTAACATCGGTTACCCACTTGCTGTGAAGTCACTTGGAATGGGTATTGAGAATAATGAAAAGCATCCTCTCTCACTGACAGGAAGCTGATGAGGTCTTCGTAAATCTTTGAAATGAATGAAGATGATTCAACTCACTCTTTGATGTTAATAGTTCTTGATAGTAACATATTGGAATATTTGTTCCTGAAACCAAAACCATTTTTTAAAAACCGATTAATCAGTATAAATGTTTCTATAGTATTTTCTCATGGCATGGTGAGCATTTTGGGGAAGAGTATTCGTGTTTTTCCTCCCGGCTCTATTGTCATCAGCCAAGGTAAATTTTAGGCATTCTATGGACAATAATAGAAAGTTTTCATCACTGAAACATAATTTTATTTTGTGTGTATATCACATTGAGCCTGTTTTCAAGCCTGACCTGTCATCTTTCTCCCTTTGTGAGTGATGAGAATGCTGCCTAAGGAGATTTATTCTCTGTCATTTCCAGAGAGTGTGCTGCCTTGGGGTGGGCATGTGACTTTCTCTGTGGGGATGGGGCTGCAACAATGGAACCCATTAATGATAAGACTACAGCAATGAAAATATGAAAACAAACCATGATCTAAGTATTGTGCTATTAAACCTAAAGACACAAGCTATATTGTTCCAGATAACTTAAGAGTTGGTTCTTTCAAACCAAAATTTTGTTTCAGTAATTTCATTTTGACCTTAAACAGTGATGGTTTTAAAACATCATATTCTAGAAGGACACAATGGCCTTGGAAATGGAGACATTAGTTCATATTATTTTATGTGCATATCTTTTCAAATAAGATTTGTGAATGACACCTCAGTATCCTATGTTACAGAGGCCCATGGGTGGCCTGCCCTAGGCACCTCACAAGGAGCTGTTGCCGGGAGCTGGGTGTGTCTGTGCCAGAGGAAGAGTAGGAATTCCCATGCAGGGCAGCTGGAGAAGTTTTGACTGCAGAGGGCAAGGCAGGCCAGAGCCCGTGGTAGGAAGTACAGAAGCGCCAGAAGCCAAATGAAGCTCTGGTTACTGAAGATGGAATCACAGTCTAAAAGCCTGGACGCAGAACCCAAGAGATGGCTGAGAGCACCACTCCTCTGGAAAGGGGATCCTGTCTGTTCTCCACACTCACATTGAAATGATCTTTCTAAAGTACCCATCTGATTTTCATTCACCAGCTTGAAACCCTTCATGGGATTTCAGATTCAGAAATCTAAGACCCTTTCTGCAATCATTAGCTTGCCATAGTAGGCCTTTTGTGAACTGACATTGGTTCTCCATTCTGGCCTTGTTTTCTGTGGATACTGGGTGAGCCCTAATCACCTTACTCTGCAGAAACTACACAAGTTCCCCAAGTACATTGTGCTCTTCCTGCCTCCATGGTGTTCCTTCTGCTGGAATACCCATCCTCCTTGAGCCATGGTAGCTAATTCCCATGTAATATTCTTGAGATGGCTTGTTGAAAATCATCTCCCCTCCACAATATCCAATATTTCCCTTTGTCATGATATTTACCACATTTTACTCTAATTCTTTATTATTTTCACTACACTACACGTAAGCTTCTTGAGGGCGGAGACCAAGGCTCATTGTACTTTGTATTTCAGTGCTTGGCAAAGTGCTTTATTTCAACTTAAATAAATATTGAATAAACAAATTAATTTAACTACTTGAAAGTATAATAACCATAGGAAAAAGAAAGGAAAAATGGCAATTCACTCGTTCTTTAATTTGTGGTGCATCACATTTATACATAACCTTAACAGTTTGAGCCAAAATAGATATATAGGTGGATACAGAGGTAAGTACAGAGAGAGATAGATTATACTTTAAAATTTAGTTATTTCATTTGTGTAATTGCTCCTCAATACATATATGTTGAATAGCTGTTATGTTATTGCAGTAAAGTTTACGTACCATAAAATTCACCTGTTCTAGGTGTACATGTCAGTGATGTTTAGTGTGTTGACAGAGTTGTGCAACAATTACCATGTCCTAATTTAAGAACATTTCTATCAGTCCAAAAAGGAAGCTTGTGTACATTTGCAGTCACTGTCTATTCCCCTACCTAGCCCAAGGCACCACTAATCTACTTCCTAGATCCATAGATGTGCATTTTCTGGACATGAACATAAAAGTAATGACACAGTATATGCTCTTTTGTGTTTGGGTTCTTCCACTTAGGTATATCCATGTTGCATAGATTATATCAGTACTTTATTTCTTTACTGAACAGCATTCCACTATATGAATGTTCCACATTTTGTTTATCTGTCCACCAGTTGATGGACATTTAGATCGTTTCCCTTTTTAGGAATAGTATGAACTCTGGAATTAAAAAAAAACCTTCTGATTGTGAGTCTTGCTTATACTTTGCATTTCTTCTGTAACATCTGTCTTTTACATTTGGTAACCAGAGTGGGACTAACTTATTTGGTGACAGTAAAACAAAACTATTACTTTTCCTGGGATTATTCATTCCATGAACAAATCTGTGTTAAAGCTTGTTCAAACCATGAAAAAAAAAAAAAAGTTCAACCTCTTAACAATTTAGAGCTATACAGTCATAGCAGATACTGTAAGAGAGAGTGTTCTGAAGCCAACCTGTCATATTTTCTGAGTTCGCTGAGCTTTGAAAGATAGGAAGAACCTCATTTAAGTCACTCACTCCCATGAATGGCTGCTGTGTAGAAATGATATGAGTGGAACATCTTGATTCCTCAGTCCACATGAGAGGAACCATGTGGTTCGATAATTACTGTTTCCTTCTCTCCCAAGAAGCAAATCGCTGTCATTACCAACTGTCCTCAATTAAGTCAACTATCATCTCAGTGTCTGTAGACCATTTGAAGATCCCCTTTTTAGAGGAAAAAAGCCAAAAATAAGCTCTCGCATTTCCCAAAAAGTCTTTCTGCCTTTTACATGGTCTCCACACATGCCTGTACCTCTCATAGCACTTTGCACTTTCTATAATTCTCAGTTTGTCTGTCACGCTCACTAGACTGCAACCTTCTTGAGGACAGCAACCAAGTCCTACCTGGCCAGGACCATCATTTCTAGAAATGCACAATTTCAGATTTTGACAGGACCTTTAACAATCTATCACAAAAATTATATATGACCATTCTATTTCATTGTGGTATCAGATGAATAGCTATACTTCCTTAAATTAAAACTGTAAAAGGATACTATGGTTATCTTTTTTTTTTTTTTAATTCAGATGCCACGAAGCATCCAGAACCATCTGTTAAGTTATTTTCATGCAGCAGGTAAAAGAGGAATCTCACAAATACCCTCACATTTTAGGATCAGAGAAGAGCAGTTGACTCTCACATTTGCAAGAGCTTCGGGTTCCATTCTTCGAAAAACAAGGACAACTGAATTTGTAGAAGCAGTCTTGAGGATAGCCAGATGCTTGTCCTATTTGAAAGATCCATGGCAGACCTTGAACTTGCTACATTGATGGAGCTGAGTGTCAAGTCAGCTTGGTGCCCGTTTCATAAGATGGGCTGGTTCAGCTCCCCCAGGCTGAGGGGACATTTAATGTTTCCCTTTTGAATTAAGTGTTTATATAACTTGATGTTTTAAAAAAATAGGCTTAGTCTTCCCCAGTGCCTGCCATTCCCCATAATACTCTAATTTGAGCTCTGGCAGCAGACATCACTGTGTCTCCCTGTGCACCTACCTTTCTCACAGAATAAAAATGAAGTGTCATAACTGTGAGGACACATTCTGTCACTTTGGACAAATAACCAGTTGACTTAAATCCTCTTAACAGCCAATGCTGAAGTTGCAGTAAAAAGAAAAGTCTTACATACTTGAACTAATGCCATTTTGCTGCACAATGGGAAACTCCTTCCAGTTGATAATCGGTTTTAGATCCAGAAATCTCAGAAGTAGGAAGCCTTATAATTATTCTAGTGAACGTAACTGGTAGTTTTTATTCATGCCTAAGGAGCTAATGTGTTTGCTGCAATAATATTCAACCTCTGCAGGTGCCACAGGTTAATTATACACCGTAGTGCGTGTACAGCAGCTCACTAATCATTGATATCCTTAAAATTCTCCAGAGATCCTCAGGGAGAACCTGCACATTTCTTGATTCTTCAAAGCTGATCATCATGGAACTTTAATGGCAGCTTATATTTTCATGATGTCATCATCTTCCCATTAATATCTACATGCTCAATTCTGTCTCCTTTCTATCACTGCCTTTTTTCTTCTCCAATTTCAGTATTTCACATGAGATGACTAAAGATCCCCAACTTGCTATTTTGATGCTACCTAAAGTGAGTTGTTTGTCAGTGACCCATGATGAGATAAACACAGAAATGGGGAGTGAGAATTTATATATTACAGTTGGACTGTGTCTGCTGAATCTAATTATAAAAACTGAGGGGTTGTGTGTTTTATATTTTTTATTTGTTTTTCTATTAATTGATTTGTATTGTGTTTTATAGGAGTATCAATCTGTGAAGAATTGGGGTGGGGGAAGCGGATCCTTTACCATAGATAGTTTGAGAAACAGTATCCTGTTCTAGCAACCCCTGGTTTGTGGGAACAGTTGACAGGTCCCCGTGTTTCCCACCCAACAACATGGTTTGTTATTATTAATGAAAGAGAATAGGCAAGTTCTTCACCTCCAGTGGTCTGTGTTGTCTTCTATCTAACATTATGCCAACATCCAAGGATCGCACTGTGGGATCAAGAGACACTTGGGTCTTGAATTCACCAAAGTGAATTCCAGGCTTGTATCCACCAAAGTGCTCCCCGTGTACACATGTCATATCATCCCACACAGGTAATCTCACAAATTAAGTACAACAGGTTTCTGTTTTATTTCTGAAACTGCATTCCATATTACTGAGGTATTTTTCTCATTTGGAGGTTATTGGTACTTGATTTTGGATTATTCACTGGATCTTAAAATACAGTGATGTCTTTCCTAATTCAGGATAGGTTTTGTTCAAAATGTGTGAACTAGGAACAAGCCGTGGCCCTTGAAAAATCTCAAGTCAAATAATACTACTGCTGGTGATGTGAGTCTCATGAGTTTTGTTTTCAGGCTTTTTGCTAATGGCGAAATTATGCAGCTTGCTTTTGATAATGAAGAAACTCGAATACTATGATTATAATAATATTATGATATCATTATCACTGACAACCCTCTTTTGGTCACCAGAATTAGCTGCCTTGTCTAATTTGAACAAATGAGCAATTGAGTACCTTTTGCACTCCCTCCTTCCGTTTGTGACTGGCCGATTTTCATTCACAGCCAGATTGTGGATGATGTCTGTGTGGATCCCTGTTTACCAAGGAAAGGTGCACCGGGGCTGGGGCTTCCCACAGCCCCTCTCTCACCCCCGATCTGTTATCTGTCCTCTGCACAAAGTGAGACCACTCTTCTGAGGCCTAGATCTTATTTTGCAAAAACACCGCCGTAACACGTATTGTTGTGTCTGAAAGTACACCTCCTTATGAGAAGCTTTGTCCTTCCCGTGCCCTTGTACAAGGTTCTCTGGGACTTGTTGAGAGACCATGTCATACAAAGAGCATAAATCCTACTGTCAGTCAACCTGCACGTCCACCCCACAGTCAGAGAGAGGGCAAGCTCTATGTTCTAAAAAAAGCAACAACTAACTCCCTGTACAGAATGTCACTCATGCTGCCTGGGATTTGGGCCCAGGCTCAGAAATATATAGGCAGTTCATAATATTCCAGAAATATTCTCAGAATGACTTAAAATTTAGCCAGTTTAACCTTATCTAAGGAAGCCTGCTTCTCCCGGCAGTAACAGGGTTCCTGTTCAGAACCCAAAGAGAAGAAAAAGAAGCAGAGAGAAACAGAGGACCAGGGCAGGGAGAAAGTAAAAATGTCCCTTGTCTCTATCATCCTCTGCATCCAGGAAGCATCAAATCCACTCACCTAAAACTCAGCAACCTAGCCCAGACCCAGCTTTCCCCCTGACATGGCTACTGGGCCTCACCGTTCAATATTCTTTCCTTTTCTTGAACAACAGGAAAACTGGCATTCAAATTGGCCATTATTCCAAATATAATGTAAGGTGTTTATCCTGAGGATGAAATAATATATGTACATTGGGAAGGAAAATGGAAATGTAGTATTAAATGTGTGCATTTTTATGCCATCTATTGTCCTTATGACAGGAAGAGGAATAATTGTAGCATAACTAAATTATGAACTATTAAAGGATATGGAAGTGCTTTGGGCCTAATTTAATTTTTGCCTGTTTATTCTGCAAAGGTCATTTCTTAAAATATCCTCTGACAGGCATGCAAAGCCCTTTCCTTTGCATAAGGTGGCTAGGAAGAACTGGCTTTTGGAGTCCAGTCACCAAGTTTGCATGTGTGACACAGCCACATCTGTTCCCTCTCTACATGTGTACCTTGCCTTTTGTCTCTCCCGCAGTAAGGCCTCCACAAGACTCAGAAACACCGGGATTTATACACTGGGTGCATTTGCTCCATTTACGTATTCCTGCATTTTAAAGAGAAACCTGCCTTAAACAACCATTCTAAAGACCAAAAATAAATCCATCACGTAGCAGCAGTTTTTAAATAACAACATTTTTTAATGTGTATGGAAAAATTAGATCAAAGTGTTCTAGAAGATGACAATTCCTATAGAGACATAGACATTAAAAAACAGTGTTTTCAAGTCTTGTCCGATATAACAAAATAGATGGTGTTTTATACCGATGCATGAGTATGAATGAATTTTTTTAATGGGGAGTATAGTGTGTTGCCTCTCGTAAATGAATTTTTTTAAAGGGAGAGGATAGTGTGTTGCCTACATTATCAAGCTGGATCAAGCAATAAGTAACAGTAGTAGCAGCAATTTTTAATAAAACATTATGGCATCTGTATATCCATCCTTTCTCATTAGAAAGATAAAATCCAAGTTTTTGAAACAAAACTAGTATTTTCTTTGCTCACCTCGTTGAACTTTATGTATGTTTCAGGCACTTTAATTGATAATTTCCCCCTGAGAAGAAGGACACCTAAATCTTTGCCCCAGTTAAATCTATATATAAAACTGAAGAGTTAACATTGTCTTTATGAGCCTGTCTCTCCTTATCTGTAAAATGGGCTCAGTTTTTGAGGGGACTTTTGAGTAATAAATGACATAATCAATATCATGTAAATAACACAGTGCTTGGCATCAAGTCAGTGCTCAGCATATTCAAGTTGTCATTGTTAGTTACAATGAGCTTTCAGCCTCTTTTCTAGTGTCTCCATGATTTCTCTCCTCTAATTTGGAGAAGGAAACGAGGAAATAAAAAATTTCACCTTTTAATGAAAACAGAATATATAATGATGTTTCTTCTACCTGAAAACTTCAACCCTGTTAGCACAGGAAATAATTTTCTCAATACAATAAAATATCTGCTTCAAAAGGTAGGGACTAGGTATTCAAGGATGGTATTTACTGAGTGACAGAATTTCCTAAGTGCACATGATTATGAGACTCCGGTAAATGTTTTCAAAGATGATGGATTTTTAAAAGTTAATTGAGTGATCGAACAACTGGGCATTTTTTAAAGGAAATAGCAGCCTTCTTCATCTGTATTGGATATCTCCTTCCATTCATCCGTAGAAAATCTTATGTTCAGAGGAAAATGTTGCTTTAAACAGAATTGTCAGCAAATTAAACCGGAACATTACCAAATACCCCTTTTTTCTGGTATAATTTTTCTATTCTTGACTAATTAAACTCATCCGATGTGTTTCTTAGAACGAATTTTTGATGCATCAGTATAATTCATTACCCCTGAATGAATCACGGACAGAACTTTGATCGTTGTTTACTACACACAGCCAAATCATTAAAACAGTTTCTTTGTCCTAATTGCTTAATACTTTCTGGGTCTGTTTTGTATTTTCTAAGACCCTTTGCACATTAAGTATTAGCTGTACAAGGTGACACATTAAATTAGTGGCAGGGATAGAATATAGATTGGGTTGAATCGTGGTCCTAGGTTGTAGTGGGTGAACCGCACTGAGAAAGTGATTTTTCTAAAGTGATTTAGTAGCTGACACTTGCAGAGTCATCCATCGGAGGCGGTTTGGCGTAACCTTGTCAGCAGACGAGGAATGAACCTGATGGTTTTTGAAGTTTCCCTCCCTGCTTTCCTACCTTGATTCTTTCCTTCCTTCAGTAAATATTTATTAAGGGCTTCCTTGGTGCTAAGTGCTTTGGCAAGAACCCAAGGGTGAATCAGGCATGGATCCTGCCCTAAAGGAGTTTATAATCTAGTTGTAAAGCAGGAATAACTAGAACACATACGCTAAATAGCATGAGTGTTGCCTAAAGTGATAGGATAATTCACAGGAGAGATTATTTCCATTTTGGGAATTAAGGAAAACATGAATCTCTTGCAGAACCTGATAAAGGCTATAGACCTTCATAGACCAGAAAAATATACCTCCCATTAAGCATGTATTTACAAAGAGTTTCTGGAACCACTGGAGGTATGTGTGTGATGTGTAGCATGTGTATGTGCAGTGTGTGTGTGTGTATGTTATATGTGTATGATGTGCATGTGGTGTGTGTGGTTGTGTGTATGGGTGAGGTATGTGTGTATGTATGTGCATAGCGTGCGTGTGCAGTATGTGGTATGTGTATGCGTATCGTGTATGGGTATGTATGTGTGCTGTGTGATATGTGGGCTATGAGTGTGTGCAGTGTATGTACGTGCAGTGTTTGTATATGAGGTGTGGGTGCGTGGTGTGTGCATGCAGTGTGTGATATTTAGGGTATGTGTTTGTGCACGGTGCGTGTGTACACAGTGTGTATTTGCCGCTGTGTGTGGTATGTGGCATATGGAGTATGCGTGTGTGCAGTGTGTGATGTGTGATATATGGGGTGTATGTGTGTGCAGTGTGTTTGTGGGTGTGTATATACAACGTGTGGTGCATATGTGGTGTGTGTATAGTGTGTAGTGTGTATATGTGAGGTGTGTGTATATGTGTGGTATGTCTATATGTTTATGATATGTGTGCATGCAGTGTGTGATATGTGTATATGTGAAGTGTGTGTGTGAAGTATCTGTGTGTGGTATGTGTATATGTATGTGGTTTGTGTGTGATGTGGTGTGTGATATGTGGTGTGCAATATGTAGGGATATGTGCATTCAGTGTAAGTGCAGTGTGTTGTACATGTACATGGGAGAGGGCGTGGTATGTGTGTGTATGGGGGGGAGAGGGAGGTGCTAGGCCCTAGGTGAAGAATCTTCCTGACTTTGGGGTGCTTGGGTCACTTAGTTGGTTGAGCCTCTGACCCTAGATTTCAGCTTAGGTCATGACCTCATGGTTCATGGAATTGAGCCCCGCTTTGGGATCTGTGCTGACAGTGCAGAACCTGCTTGGGATTCTCTATCTCTCCCTCTCTCTCTGTCCCTCTCCTGCTTATGCTCTCTCATTCTCTCTCTCTCAAAAAAGAAAAAAAAAAAAAAAGAATCTTGCTGACTCAGAGAATGAGCATTTGACTTGACCCTTCCAAGTCAGAATCGGATTGGCTGGGGAAGACGTAATGAAAGGATCTCTGGACAGAGAGAGCAGCAGGAGAAAACCAGGAACCAAGAAGGCATGGGGATCAGAAAGGATCAACTCATTCTGGTCCTGGATTCTGCTTTCTTATTTGAGGACCTGTTTTCTGCATAAATCTTCCTGCTAAAATCTAGGGACCTTCATGGGCCATAGACATGCCAGAAATTTCTAGTTTTGATAAGATGCTTTCTCTTCGTCAAAGCTTTAACTGTCACACTTTCTATCATCCCAGTATGAAAAGCTAAAACGTACTACCTTAACAAATTACTGCTGAGTCACTGTAAACAGTGCTGCTGCCTTATTGGTAAAGCTTATTACATTGTCCTTGGGCATTGTTGGGGGTGTTTCAAGGTCCGTATTCAAAATAAACAGACTGGTACAGCAGATAACTGAATAAACAATTCCCTTTCCATAGCCTGTGAAATATGCCTCAGCTTTCTCATCTTAGGGAAAAAAATGGGATAGACCCAGTTTCTACAAGGGAAGTGCGGATTGAATGAGGTAATACTCAGTACAGTGCTTATGAAATTCCCAAATTCAGAATAAGTGCTTAGTAAATGTCAGCCGCTGTCATCATCATCATTCTCCTCATCACTGATATTTTTACTTTTACCTTAGGTATTATATATGCCGTTTTAATACCTGATTCTCCAGCTAACCACCTTGCACATGCTACTCGGCAAAGATTTTATACAGGGAATCATCGCCTTCTAGTAATCAGATTTGTATTAGAAATAAAGGCCGCTTAAAGTCCATCCATTTTCAGAAAATTTCAACTTACAAAATAGACCATTTGGGGAGCAACTATTGATATATCTCTTGGACTCTTTTGGGCTGCTCCAACAGAATATCCTAGACTGAGTGATGTATGAACAACAAAAATTTATTTCTCACAGTTCTGAAGTCCGGGAGGTCCAAGATCAAGGTGTGGTGTCTGGGGGGTGCCTATGTCCTGTTTCATAGGCTCCTGTCCCCTTGCTGTGTCCTCACGTGGCAAAAAGAGTGAGGGAGTGCTCTGGGGTCTCTTTTACAATCACTTCCCAGAGACCCCCACCTCCAAATAGCGTCACTTTGGGGATTAGGTTTCAATATATGAATTTGGAGGGAGCAACCAAACACTCAGTCTATAGAAACATAAAAAGTGATTTTTTTTAAACATGAGGCACCATTTGAATCAAAACACGAAAGTTCTGCAGATTCTTTAAGTTTTCAGTAACTTTAGTTTCCAAAGTCTGACCATGACACCATCAGTATCAAGCATCCCTTGGCAGTTGTTAAACATGTACCTGCTCAAGCCTAGTCCCAGCCTACTGTATCTGAAACCCTGGAGCTGGAGCTCAGCATTCCATGTTCTAACAAGCCCTCCAGATGATTCTGATGCATGTTAGAGTCTGACAACCACTGCTCTCACACATTTCAGATTAAAACTAAACTTGTTTGTGGACTAGGCACTGTTAGTTGCACATTAAAAGTGTTATTATAACCATTTTTCTTTACATTCATTATTTAAGAGATTAACCAGTTGCATTAAAGCAAGTGCATCTCATAGCACTGGAAGTCATTTAGTGATAAGTTATCTATTAGTAACACCAGCCTATCTAGCATTTTTACTGCTCTGCATCCCACAGCATGTTGATACTGTAGAGATGTAGTCTGAGCCATGGTCTGTTAACATTCCACCTGTCCCTTTATGTAGGTTTTCTTTAACGTCCTCCTACTTGCATTTTATCATACTTGTTGACTAGATAAGAGGATATGATGGAGTAGACAGAATTCACATTAAAGGGACCTTTTTCAATACTATTTCTAAGAATTTATCCTGAGGAAATGCTTATGCATGTGTTTACATGTACAGAGATGCAGCTACAAGGACATTAACTAAGGATGGTTATCATTGCAAAAAAATGGGAAACACCTAAATGTCCAATAGTTGGGGAAATGGTTAAATAATTTATGGGACATATACACACACACAAATAATTTATGGAATATGCAACTATTTATAGTGACATGGACATATAATTTATTTTTTAAATATTTTTCATGTTTATTTATTTTGAGAGAGAGAGTGAACACAAGTGGTGGGAAGGGCAGAGAGAGGGGGAGAGAGAATCCCAAGCAGGCTCCACGCTGTAAACACAGAGTCTGATGCAGGGCTTGATCCCACGAACCTCGAGATCATGACCCCAGCCAAAGTCAAGAGTCAGATGCTTAACCTACTGAGCCACAGGCAACCCCCCATATAATTATTTTTTAAGCTTATTTATTTTTGAGAAAGAAAGTGAGCAGGGGAGGGGCAGAGAGAGAGGGAGAGAGAATACCAAGCAGGCTCTGCACTGCTAGCACAGAGCCTGATGTGGGGCTCGAACTCATGAACCATGAGATTCATGACCCAAGCCAAAATCAAGAGTCAGGCACTTAACCAACTGAGACACCTGGGTGCCCCTGGACATATAATTTATTAAGTGAATGATACTTACAAGGTAGTACTTTTTCACATATGTGTATATAAAATATCATGTACACAAGCATTCTATATGTTATCCAAAACAATAACAATAATTATTTCTGGAAGTGAGATTATAGGTAATTTTAATTTTCTTCTTTTCAATGATAGGTCTTTTCTGACTTTTCTACAATGATTATTCTAACTTGAGTATGAACTGCCCAGCAAAATGCAAAGCATTAGGCATACTTGCCTCTTTACCTTTGTTATTGATGATGAGGTCACAAGCCCACTCCAGCACTGTATCAAAACATGATCTCATCAGTAGGTACACATAACTCAAATTAAGTTGACATCCCTGGATCACATGTTGTGTACACACCTGTTTAAGGATGGAAGAACTCACTGAGCAGCTGCTGTCGTTTCCAATGAACTCGGCTTTTTCCCCACCCTCCAGCTTGTCATCTTCCAGAGAATTCCCCACTGAGACCAAGAGTTTATGAACACAGAAATGTTCATCTTCAAATAACACCAAACAAATTGGGCCAGCAGGATAGAGTTGGTACCACTTTCTATCGTCAGTGTCCTAAAATTATGTACACAATCTGTTTGTGGCCTGGTTGCAGGTCTGTCTCAGGAAGAAGTCTGGTTTTGTTTTTGTTTTGTGTTTTCTCCCCCAGAGCCTAGAAAATAGGGCATGCAGTCAATTACTTTGCTAGTGGCCATTGAGAAACCTTGGACTCCCAGCACATCAGAGAGGAGGGGAGGGCTGACCTTTTCAGGCCCTCACTGTCTCAGGCCACCACTCTTCGAGGGAAAGAAATGATGTGGAGAAATTGAACCACGATGCACCATTTGTTTAATTTAAAAGCCAGCTTTCTGCCAAGAATCTGCTAGAAAAATAGTGAGCTTGAGCTGTTAAATGTTCTGCTCTATTCAGCCTGGTTGGGACACAGCTCTGGATAAGAGTTGTGATGCAGGTCTGTTGTTACACCAGAGAAGAGGTTTAGAAAGTAGCTGGAAGGAGTTTGGGTCACCGGGTTTAGGGGACAACTTTAGGGGTCCTTTCCAGGTTTCCAAATCCATTCCCCAGAGCCATGCTACCCTGTATTTGGACTGTTCTTCCTCCCACTGACCTGGCCCCATCTTCAGGCCAGCGGGGACCATTAAGGAACTACTTCCCTGGCCTGGTTCTATCAAGGAAGCTTTTAGATTTGCTTCTCATCTTGCTGGGGCAGCAACTGAGAGCTCTTACATAAATATCAAAAAATGCTCAATCCTAAAGCCGTGAGAGAAGAGTATGGAAGTTCAAGACCTTTCTTTTTCTAGCTGCACCATTTTTTCTGCACAGTTTTAAGCTCAGTTGTGGTGCTGCCAGAGGGAGAGAGCTTAGCCATCAGCTTGCACAAGGAGTTAGAGGCACTCCTCTTGTCAGGAGTTGAGGGTATTGAGGTCCAACTCTTGTGGAGCATCTCTGAATGGAGATTCAGAAGTGCCACCTGATTAGGAAATGCCCTTGGACTCACCATCTGTGTGGGAGCATGGAGAGTGGGACTGGGCAGAGGAAGTAGAGCTCCGATGTCACCACCTTGGACTCAGATGATCCCACAGGTTGCTCAGGAGCTGGATGGCCCACCAGACTTGTCAGCAGTGGGGATGATGAAACTGGGCCTTTATACCTCTACTTTGATCACTCCTTGGGCGCAGGCTATTCCTGGCAAAGAGGCATCATGTTGAATGAAATGACTCTTCAGCCTCAGTCTCTAAAAACGTTCTGAGCCGAGAGCTGCTGGCTGCTAGTACTTCCAGTATCTGAGAGGATGAGGGCTTTGTTCCTGAGATCAAGGTCAGGGATAGCCCTCCACCCCCAAATCTGAATGTAATAAGTAGTTAAAGTGGCTTATGGGGGCAGTTCCGGGGCAAGAGGTATGATATCATTGAACTCCCTAAAAACTACCCATGAGAACAGTGTATGCTCAGGGAGGAAGGATTGAACAGCTAGTTATTCATGGAGAACAGATAATGCTTCCAAACATCATCCTATTAATGTCACTCTAAGAGTATATTGCCTTTGATTCTCTGCTTAAAATTTAAATACAGTAGTAAATTTTCAGAACTAGGCCAAAGACTGATGTCTGCGTTTGAATTCTCAATGTACAGCTGCCAGAGGGTAAGCATCCCACATGTAAACCTTACAGCTCAAAAATCCATTCTTGGATAATGTCAGTGACCGTGAAAAGCAGACCTTTGCTACTAGAGTTAATTGAGGGAGTTCAAGTCCAAATTACTTTATCAGTCATTTAGTCAATGACATTTATTGAGCAAATAACCTTTTATATAAAGGTTGTAGGGCACTACCAAAGTGGAATGGAAATAATTACTAACATTTGGCTCATTCTTCATTGTCTGTAGAATATTTTAGCTTAATATTATCTCACTTAATGAGTTGTGTTAGTGTCCCCATTTTATAGATGAGGAAAGTGAAATTCAGAAAAGCAAGCAAACTGCCCAATTTCAAGCAGCTAGTGATAAGTGGTATTGTTACCTTAAAAATTTGCCAGGAGTCTGCAGTCCAAAAAGAGTTACTGAAATGGCACAGCTATTACATCTCTCTCAGAGACAGGGTACCAGAGGAAGCTGGTTGTGTGTGTAAAACAGCCAAGCAGTCCTGGACTTAGGGTATCGATAGAATGTCCTTGAAACAATCTCAGCCATCAGAAGGAATCTCCTACAAGCACCAAAAAATGTAGAGTAGGCTTCAAAATAAATCAAGAGTTATTCTTTTGAATGATCTCTCTATAGATGAGGAATCGATCAGCAACTCCAGATCTGCAGATGTGAGAGGTAACAAAACAAAAGGTGATTTAACTCTTAGTTCAGAGGGCTCTTTCTGTCTTTACCAGTGAATCCTTTTCACATATTTTCTCAATTCCTCAATCTGTCTTGTATCTAATCATCTGCGGAGCCTGAAGCTCAAGCTATTTACTAGTAAAGTGATTTAGCTGAAGATGTATCATCCTGGGACCTATTTCTTTAGAAGGCCCCTCTCTGTTACCTATAGCCGTGTAAGGTTATCCAAGTCCTACCTGGTTATCCTCTCACTGGATTTTATAGGCAAGAAACAGCCCCCATTTACCAACTCCATCAAGGAATTCCCACATAGAGTCTAACCAGTTTTTCCAATGGAATGTAAATAAATGTAAAATGCAGTGTTCGAAAGAATTCAAGTTAGGTCGTATTAGTGGAGAGAAGGGAAAAAAAGACTAGGACCCTCTGAGATACTGTGAAGAAATAAATCTTACTGTCAGGTCATTTTAGTTTCCGCAAAGATGGACATGATGGGCATGTTTCTCTTATCTGCTGTAACACTAGGTGTGGTAGTGGTAGGGTGGCTCAGTAGGCTGTAAGAACCCACTAGAACTGTGGTTTTTTGAGGGTGGAGGAAAGCAATCAAGACAGGCAGGCTAGAGTACCCATGGGTGTCAGTAGACAATGTAAGGTCCAGACACATGTAGAGGAGGGATCCTAAGAGGCATCAGAGTTTTATTTTGTCTGGTGTGGTGGAGTATGGGAGTGAGGTGTTTCTGACCAGGACGGCTGGCAGCAGATAATGGCACCCAAGTACTCTCAATGAGGAAATGGGAGCCCAGACAAGAGGTTCAGTCTTTAAAGACCCAGGCAGATTCAGACTCAGAGGGACAAGGCAGGGACCCAGTTCCTACCTGGGAGACACTTTGGGATGGAAGACTGGAGTGGAAAGTTTACTCCTGGAGCTGTAGTTTCCCAGCCAGGGGGAACCAAAAGCAGACCCACTGGACAGGAAGGGATGCTAGATGGAGCCTCCTGGAGGAGGGCTTCCATGGCCAGGAAAAAACTGAAAGACAGACTGCCAGATTCATCTGAAGAAAGCTGAGAGAGAGCTGGGCTGGACAGGGGAAGGGGACTGAGAGAACATGGAGTAGCAGGTGGATGCTGAGCATCCTGGGAAATGGAGAGGTGGAGGGTCAGGCTGAGTACTTCTGTTTAGGTAAAAGGTGAACACGATGGTGTCTACATTTCCATAGGGCCAAAAAGAGGACTGATAAAACCTTTCATTAGCATCCAGCCCAAGCTGAGCCATGGCTGTGTGTCTGGTCAGCATGGGATGAGGAACCTACTGAAAGCAGTCTAAGTGCCATCTCCTCTCACTAGCTGGAGTCCTGAGTTTCCACAATTAAAAATAATATGTAGCACTGATCCAATAGCTAAATATTGATACTTGTCTATGGATCCATAGATGGAAGTGCATCAAGGGTTTTGGCTCATAGTATTGGTTTCAAACCACTAACCACAATTTTTTGAAAAGTGAAAAATAAGTAAGTATAGTCTACCAATGACCCATATTGAATAAAATGTCTTTCCTTTAAGGTGACTGTGAATTCTTCAGGCATCAGGATTGCTGTTTCTTTTACCCAGAGAAGTAAATTACCAATTAGTGCTATGACGCCAAGTTTCTCCTCATGCATATAGACACAGGGATTTATTAGTTTGGTTTGTTTATTTTTTTAACTATCCCCTGAATCATATTGTTTCCATCTCTATATAGTGCTGTGATAACCGCTCCATGAGTTAGGAAAATAAACATGATCTGTCTTTTCATTGCTTCCTGCATAATTATAAAAAAATGCTTCTAGTTTTTGTATAATTAATACAAGGACGCTTTCTTTGAAGGTGAATGATGAGCAAAGTTGCTACGAGTTTGTTAAAATAACAATTTGGTCACACCTACTCATAATCACATACTTCTCAAAAATTTTTCAAGAAATGGGCCTGTGTTGCCATTTTGTTGCCCACAGCTCCAGTCTCTGCTCATGAACCTGTGTTTGTTTAGGATATATGCTGCTCATTGCCCCTCTGGTTCTCTGCTGACTCACTCCCACTGGTGTCACCTGCTTCCCATGGTCAGCTGTACAGCTTCTTTGTTTAATACTAATATTGTATCCCTTTCTGTCATTACCTGGTAAATGTTGGTGCTTTCTGATTGGTATTTTATCGACTAAGAAGGGACCTTGAAAGGTTATTTAATCTCAGAACTTGCCTTCAGAGAGAGTCAGAATGAAACCATCCCGGAGAAGTAAGCACCTAAATTTCAAAGACATCCAGAGAAACTAATTTCACAGCTTTCTCTACTAAGACACTTCAGTGTTTTAACAAACAATAACCTTCATAGACAGAAAGTGACTCCTTTTTAAAATCTCTAATTTAGGTTCCTCATGTTGCAATTAAAATTCTTGGGAGCCCAGAAGGAATAGAGAATGGTTGGTTGGATGCTCTTTATATTCTGAAGGAGCTTCCTAATTGTCTTTATATTTCTCTTCTCCTTTAGCTACCTGATCATTTATCTTTAAGCACTGCTTTTTTGCTTAGTTTGGTTGCTTGAGTTTTTGTTTTGTGTCTCCATTTCACAGAATGCAGAATGGAAAGAGAGGAGGCATGATGTGTCGTGACACAAGCTGGAGAGTATCACAAAACCTGACCCCGTTCTCACAAGCATGTGTCGCACCAGCACATTAGTCCTCACACGTGCAGAAGTGCCACCAACATCTAATGTCCCATCTTTATCCAGAGCACAAGAACTAAAAGGGCCACATCCTGTAACTAAGAAGGTTGAAAGAATACGGTTTAACATTTTCCTGTTCAGTGTTATCTTTCTCCCACTTTCCAGATCATCAGAATGTAGCCCAAGAAATACACGTTTTCACATTCAAATAAACTATCAATCAGAGCATCAGCCAGCAGGAAACATCACACAGCACACTCAAATTAGGGTAATTTGAGGAGAGTGTAATAAATGTACTCTTTATAAAGGGGGAGCCAAGTGAGCTGGTAATAGTAGGAATCTGTTCCCATCTTGAGACCTGAAAAGTTAAGGAAACCAGAACCCAGACCCAGAGGCCTGTGTGGAGAGAACCCCTGAGAGAAGCAGGATTCCTGGGTGACAGATGTAGCCAAACCCCTGTGACTCTGTGGCTCGCTGCAGCTGGTCTCCTGCCAGTGTGCCCCATCAGACAATTCCAACAGGAAGCAGGGGGCGAGGGAACCTATTGCTGTGGTCCATTTCAGTCAGCCTTCCAGGGCCCAGAGAAGAATGGAGAAATGTGTAGAATGGACCTGTGGGTGAATGAGAGACTTTCAGCATGGATGGTAAGGAGAATTTTGTCTACTTATGAAAAGTGGAATGTAGGTTATCTGTTCAGCTTAGTTTCTTCTTTCTTTGGAAAGTACGTTATGTCAGCAGGGTGATTGTAGAAGAAACAGCTAAGTGCTAGTGGAGGTGAATCTACAACTTTGTTCTTATTTGCTGAGATCATCTAAAATGACTTGTCCTGCACAATAAAGAATCAATAGCTGCGAACGGACTGGAAGTTGCCATTGATTTTGGGGAATGCCATCTTCTGGTGCATTATCTTACAGTTAATGCTTCTCTTATCAAGGGTTAGAATAAGCCTCAAATCTTTCTACAAGCTTCTTTGTATCAGTGTTAAATATTCAGACACTTTACCCTTTAATAATGGTAGAAGTGATTACTTCTCAATCTTTGACCTTACTATCTTTACAAATCTGTCCTTCCCTCTCTCCCCTTAGTCAGGAAGCAAATACAGAGTTGTTTTGTATCAGAATTTTATGTTCTGATGTGGTTTTCCCAGTTCCTTTGGACTTCATAATAATGTCTTTTTTCCTCTGTTTCATAAAATTGGAAGCAAGATGTTTCTGAAAGTCTGACATAGTTTAAAGAATGAGAATCTGGCAGAAGCTTATTCTTATCTCCATCCAGTTCATGTCCATAGACTGAGTGACATGAGAGATTTTAGAAATCAAGCTCTCCCAGGATTGCCTTTCTGCCTGGTGGACATCAGTAGCCTAATGTGTAATCTGGATATCTGCCCTGCCAGGTTGTTAAGGAACAGCTAGTAAAAAATGGCGGGCAACTGGAAAAAGTGACACATCATTTACCTTTTGATAGTATCGCCTTCTCCAAGTACTGACATTATTTCCTACCCTTTTACATATTTCCCTCAAGTAGCCAGTGATTTGAGCTTACCTTCTCTGGTTAAGTATGTGTAGAACAGAAAGAGGAATTCTGTTTTTTTCTACTGAAAGCAAAAGAAGAGGAAGGTGGAAGAGAAGGATAAGGAGGAGAAGGAGGAGGAGGAGAACAGAAAAAGAAAAAGAAAAATCTCCCTAATCTGTAACACTTCCACTGTAAAACAAAACAAAACAAAATATAAATTTTCATTGGCAGGCAGTAAAGACAAAAGAATATCCCCAAAACAAGTTTTTAATTGTTTAAAATTTGGTTAACCTTCCTAAATAACCAGATTCTTTCAGTCTTTCAGCTATCTTGTCAAGTATGTCTCTGTTTGATGGTAATGGAACCACTCAGTAAGTTACTTTGTACCCAGAATGTTCCATGGTTTTTACAGAAATGCCTCTTATAGTCCCATGAGTGCTCAGCCACAAGAAAAAAACTTTATTGACCCTGGATGAAGCTATAAAATGGACCCTTTGAATTTACCACCTCTTGTTCTGTGAATAACCCAACCCCTAAGTGTTCATGGCCTTCAGTCTATGCTTACCTGTCCAGGGAGTCTATCAAATCCCCTCCACACCATAAAAACATTTTATCCCTTGTCCCACTGCTCTCAGGACCATTAGCTGGCAAGGTGTTTGAGGACAGTAATTAATTTTAATCCATCCCCAAATGACATACCTAAATTTCATAAAGGACTCTCAGAGACACTAACACAAAGGAATGTTGGCAATTTGAGGGCAGTTATGCCTTCTGGCTCCTTTCAAATCATATGACCCACAGGATGTGGCTAATACTTTATAGTTCTACTTTGTGTCTTGTATATTATCTCTGTTAAGTTTCATAATAACTCCCAAATAAGAAACCAGTACTTGGAAATGGTAAGTGATTTATCCAAAGACAGATAATTAGAGCCAATAATGAACTGATACGGGGAATATGGTCTTAGTTATTGTGTAGTCTCTGCATTTTTTGAGCTGTAAGGAAAAATGAGTGTGTGTGTGTGCGTGCACGCGTGCACATGTGCATGCGTGCGCTTTGAGAAAGAGCAGAAACTAAAGGAAAAGTGGATGGGAAGAGCAGTGGGGGCTCACCTACCTCAGCGATGGTGAGAATTGCCCTCAAACTGAGCTGAGTTACCAATGACTTGGGCACAATGTATCAATACCAAAAGCATAGTGAATCCACAAAGTACCCTTCAGTATTGCCAAGGACACTTTATATGTCATGCCCTTGGTTAGATACAAAGAATTCCCCAACCAAGAGGTGATTAGATATCCAAATGTATTCTTGGTAATCTCTAGAGATTCTAAGAGACTAAATTTAAAGCATGGTCTTCCCCGAAAGAGAAGCAATGGCTTAGAAGGTCTCTCAAGACTATTAAAGCAGGTAGAGAGGCCAGAGTGCTATTCTTCTTTATTTGTTCATCAGTATTGTGGACTTCATGTATTAGGATGGGCTAAGTTATGCTAATAACTTAAACTATTAGTTTAAGCTGGCAATAAACAATGCCAACATCTTGTTGGTCTAAAATGACAAAAATTTGTTTCTTGCTTGTGCTGTATGTCCATCACAGTTGGCTGGGGGTTCTGTTCAGCTTCATCCATCCCCAGGATCCACACTGATGGAGCACCTACTCTCTGGGAACTTGCTGGTCCCATGGCAGAAGAAAAGAGAGTTAGGCAGGTCTTGTTCTAGCAACTGATTGTTCTAGCCCAGAGGTGACACCCTTCACAACTAATTGGCCAAAGCACATTGCATAGCCCAGCACAACCACAAGTGGGCCAAGAGGTACAATCCTACCATGTGCCCAGGAGGCAAATAGCCAGGAGTATTTGTGAACAGCCCTAATGACTGTGCTGCTTACAGGTGCCAGGCTCTCTATAAAGTCCAGGCTTAGTTTCTCTTCTGGCTCTCTGTGCGTTCACATTGAAGAGTCAGGTACATAAACAGGCAACTTCAACAGCATTTCATAAGGTCTCTGAAAAAGAATGCACACATATCTAAGGGGAGCTAACTTATTCTTAAACTTAAGAAATGTTGTTGAAGAAATCATATTTATGATGCATGCTGAAGTGTGAATAGATTCTAACCAGACAAAGAAAGTGGGTGTGTCTCTCACCATTGTTATTCAAGATAGTATTGGAAGTCCTAGCCACAGCAATCAGACAACAAAAAGAAATAAAAGGCAACCAAATCAGCAAGGAAGAAGTCAAACTTTCACTATTTGCAGATGGCATGATACCATATATCAAAAACTCAAAAGACGCCACCAAAAAATTGCTAGAACTGATCAATGGATTCAACAAAGTCGCAGGATACAAGTCATGTACAGAAATCTTTTGCCCTTCTGTATACAAATAATGAAGCAGAAGAAAGAGAATTCAAGGAATCTATCCCACTTATAATTACACCAAAAACAATAAAATACTTAGGAATAAACCTCACCAAGGATGTAAAAAATCTGTACTGTGAAAACTATAGAACACTTATGAAAAGAAATTGAAGAGGACACAAAGAAGTTGGAAAAACATTCCAGGTTCATGGATTAGAAGAACAAATATTGTGAAAATGTTGGTACTACCCAAAGCAATCTACACATTTAATGCAATCCCTATCAAAATACCACCAGCATTTTTCACAGAGCTAGAACAAACAATCCTAAAATTTACATGGAACCACAAAAGACCCTGAATAGTCAAAGCAATCTGGAAAAAGAAAAGCAAAGCTGAAGGCATCACAGTTCCAGACTTCAAGACAGACACATAAATCAATGGAGCAGAATAAAAAACTCATAAATGAACCCACAACTATATGGTCAACTCATCTTTGACAAAGCAGGAAAAAATATCCAATGGAAAAAAGACTGTCTCTTTAACAAGTGGTGTTGGGAAAACTGGACAATGATATGCAAAAGAATGAAACTGGAACACTTTCTTATACTACACATAAAAATAAATTCAAAGTGAATGAAAACCGAAATGTGAGACAGGAGACCATCAAATCTTAGAGGAGAACACAGGCAGCAACTTCTTTGACATTGGCTATAGCAACTTCTTACTAGATATATCTCCTGAGGCAAGGGAAACAAAAACAAAAATAAACTATTGGGACTTCATCGAAATAAAAAGCTTCTGCACAGTAAGGAAAACAATCAACAAAATTAAAAGGCAACCTTCAGAATGGGAGAAGATATTTGCAAATGACGTACTGATAAAGAGTTAGTAAACAATATCTGTAAAGAACTCAACATGCCAAAAACAAATAACACAGTTAAGAAATGGGCATAAGACATGAAAAGACATTTTTACAAAGAAAACATCCAGATGGCTAACAGACACATGAAAAGATGCTCAAAATCACTCACCATCAGGGAAATACAAATCAGAAGTACAATGAGATACCACCTCACACCCGTCAGAATAGCTACAATTAAAATACTTGAAGCAACAGATGTTGGCAAGGATGCAGAGAAAGGGGGACTCTCTCATACTGTTGGTGGGAATGCAAACTGGTGCAGCCACTCTGGAAAACAGTATGGAGGTTCCTCAAAAAGTTAAAAATAGAACTACCCTATGATCAAGCATTTGCACTACTATTATTTACCCAAAGAATATAAAAATGCTGACTCAAAGGGATATATATGCACCCCCTGTATTAATAGCACTATCAACAATAGCCAAATTATGGAAAAAGCCCAATGTCCATTGACTGATCAATGGATAAAGAAGAGTGGTATATATACACAATGGAATATTACTCGGTCATAAAAAAGAATGAAATCTTGCCATTTGCAACAACACGGATAGAGCTAGAAAGTAGTATACCAAGTGAAATAAATCAGTGAGAGAAAGATACCGTATGACTTCACTCATATGTGAAATAAAACAAATGAACATAGCGGGGAGAGAGAGACAAACCAAAACACAGGCTCTTAACTGTAGAGAAAAAACTGAAGGTTGCTGGAGCGGGTGGTTAGTCAGGAGGATGGGTTAAATAGGTGATGGGTATTGAGGGGGTGATTGTTGTGATGAGCACTGGGTATTGTATGTAAGTGATGAATCACTGAATTCTACACCTGGAACTAATATTATACTGTGTGATAAATAACTGGAATTTAAGTAAAAGTTCGGAGAATGGAAAAAAGAAAAGAAGCCTATGAGGGGGGGAAAAATAAAAGAAGAAGGTTGGTGTGTGGTACTCCTGAAAAGGAACACCATATGCAAATGCCAAACATTGGGCTCTTGAGAGGATCG
Source organism: Panthera pardus (assembly GCF_024362965.1). NCBI lineage: Eukaryota > Metazoa > Chordata > Mammalia > Carnivora > Felidae > Panthera > Panthera pardus. Next base: position 22,219,860 of record NW_026527002.1, read on the forward strand.
TTTAAGAATTTAATTAACTTGACTTTGTCCTAATTGATTATTTATGTATTAGAATTACTTACAATATTCTAAATATATGTTCAAGTATGCTTTTATTTAATGATAACTGGTTTCCATAAAAGGAAAAGCAAATAATTCATAATCGTGTTTCATTCTGTAGAGTCATCTAAACAAGTTCAATCTAGAAGGGGAAGGGAAAAGCAGAAAGGACAAGGGGAAGGAGAAGAAGGAGCACGTTTTTTAAGGCACGCCATGTACCACATTAGGCTATAATGTCCCCCCAGTCTTGCTGACGGAATAAGTAGTAGTGTTTTACTTACTGATTCTTTGAAGTGGCAGCTTTTTTACCCTCTTTTATCCTGTGATATGCTTTGTACTTGAAAACCATTGGCCTAGTGGCTGAACTCAGAATGCCAAGTACCTTCCTGGACTGGTCCTATGACCTGGGCTGACATTGAGTTGGATAAAGTGATTTTCTTCTGTAACAATAATACAGCAGGTGCCTGGATGGCTCAGTTGGTTAAGCATTCGACTCTGGATTTCAGCTCCGTTCATGATCTCAGGGTTCATGAGATCAAGCCCTGCATTGAGCTCTGCGCTGTCAGCACAGAGCCTGCTTGGGATTCTCTCTCTCCCTCTCTCTCTCTCTCTCTCTCTCTCTCTCTCTCTCTCTCTCTCTCTCTCTCTCTGCCCTTCCCCTGCTCATGCTCATGTGCACACTCTCTCTCTCAAAATAAATAAATTAAATAAACAAACATTAAAAAATAATAATACAGCAATAGCTATCACTTATTGAATGGTTATTAAATATTAGAGATGATAAATATCAGAGATGCACTATAGTTTATGTGCTTTAATGTTCTGATGTTTAGTAACCACTTGGTCAGGAAATTATTCATTATTATTATGATAAAATGAGTATTCTTTTTGTGGGTATTCCCCTACTTTTTTACAAATTAAAAAAAAACAAATTCAGAGATGGAAGTAAATTGGTAAGATCATAAGTTGAGATAATCTTTTTTTCCTTTCAGTAGATTTAAGTACCTCAAATGTTAAGATGAGCATTATGGCAATGAGAGGAGTATGAGATATGAAATGTGGAACAGGCATCAGTGTTCATTGTCTTGGATGATATATCTTCTACGTGGAATAATGCCTACATATTGAGAAATAAATGGAATAGTCTCTCTAATCACTGTTTTCGACTCCTTTTGATTTTACCGTCAAGCTCTGCATAGCCCATGGTTTCAACAACATCCAAAAGGAAGAACTTAGCTCCCAGCAATGTCTGACACTCTTCTAGAAACAATGGAAGCATTAGGAAGACATGCCCTTACTTTTCTATTCCCTGGAACTGAATTTTTGGAGGGATTTCAGGCATAAAACTGTCTAATTTATTAATCCTTTAAAAGGTAGAGGATAATGACATTCCTCTCATCTCAGATCTCTTCTGCTGAAAATATGCTGTTGTGTTTATTACTAAATACATTTCTTTAACAAATTAAACACTTGTTTGGTTTATAGAGTAGTTGGGGTCTTTCTTTAAAATATATTTTCTTTTTAAAAAATGTAAATTATCCCTTAATTTTCTTTTTTTAAAATTTTATTTATTTATTTTGAAAGAGAGAGAGAGAACACAGGCAGGGGAGGGGCAGAGAGAGGGAGACAGAAAGAGAGAATCCCAAGCAGGGATTCTAGATGTGGGGCTTGAACTAACAAACTATGAGATCATTATCTGAGCTAAAATCCAGAGTAGGATTCTTAACCAACTGAGCCACGCAGGCACCCCTATCTCTTAATTTTCTTTCTAAGTAATTGTGAATGTCCTCCCACAGATTTCATTTTAGTTGAAAAGTGGAAAGAAGCCTTGGGGCCTGAGGGTTAAATCTCTCCCTTGCTCCTGCTCAGCCATTTTATAGTAAGGGAGAAATTATGAGTAGGTGGTGAGAGCTGGCATTTGTAGTAATCTAAAGATGAAGGGAGGGAGGGAGGGAGGGAAGAAGGAAGGAAGGAAGGAAGGAAAGAGTAAACAAAAAGAAGGAAAAAGAAAAATCAACTCTAATTGAAAAACAGCCAAAAAGACAGAAGGAAAACCCTGGGAAAATGGATTTTATTAGAAATTTTAACAGGAAAAAATGGTTTAAAAAATCGTAGAAAAAATGGCCAGGCCTTCCAGTCTATATTCTGAAGGAAACATTCAGAGGCTGTGAAGCATTCAATGTGGCAATTCTTGATGTTGAAGAAAAATGGAGGCCAAACCAGTGAGTGACCAAGGCTGGGCTACTCATCCATTTCATCTTCCCATGTGTTTCACAGTGTGGCCTTGAGAAACTGTACCCTAAGCCAGATATTCTCTTTTTAAGCATATTTTTGTGCTACCTTTTCTCCAGAGATGAGATTTTAGTTATTGAATCTCTAGATACCGGCACACACTCTGTTCTACTTAGTTTTCACATTTCTCTCCCCCGTCCAGTCATGGGTCCTGATCTCTCAAGGTTGATTAATAATTGGTGCTTGAAATGGGGCGCCTGGGTGGCTCAGTCAGTTAAGCATCCGACTTTGGCTCAGGTCATGATCTCACGGTTTGTGAGTTTGAGCCCCGTGTCGGGCTCTGTGCTGACAGCTCAGAGCCTGGAGCCTGCTGTGGATTCTGTGTCTCCCTCTCTCTGCTCCTCCCCCACTCATGTGTGTGCTCTCTCTCTCTGTGTCTCTCAAATAAATAAAGCTTTAGAAAAAATTTTAATAAAAAAAATAATTGGTGCTTGGAAGAAGACACATTAGCTTCCAGGTTTTCTGAGACTGAATTGGAAGGTGTCAGAGAGCAGAAGATAGTTGTCATGTATAGATGACCTTTATCCTTCCTTCTTTTTTTCTTTGTTGTGGAGAAATCCTATTTGGATCTCAGCCCTTGCTGTGTTGCCAATTCTTCACCTAAAAATCATTTACCTTAATTTCCATCAGAACATGTCTTTCCCAGCTTCTTTCAACTCATCTTCAAATCTTCAAATCTTCCTTCCAGAAGTCCTTCATGGCCAAGTTCATCTTTTCCCAAAACATTTCCCACTTCCACTGACCTCCCCACCATATTTTGTGGTTTCCCTTGCTGTGCTCCCATCACCCTTTATACTTACCTCTTGTAGCCTTCACCACACTCTGTTGTACTTAGTTGTTTTCATGTCTCCCTCTCCTGTTCCATCATGATTCCCATTTGTCTGCTGCCCAGAGCCCAGCACAATGACTGGCACATAGTGGGTACTTGATAAAAATTAGTTGAATTAATGCATGAACATAGGTTGGATTCAGTCATTCAACAAATATTTTGAGCATCTCAATAGTATATAATATGGCCCAACTCAATTACCATCAACCTTCAGGTAATCTAAATACTTTTTTTTTTATAAAAGTGTTATGACTTTCCAAATATTTATATTATAAAGTTGCTGAAGATTTTTTCTTCTGTTTCTGTTATGTCTTGACATGATGTTTTGTACCATCTAGTAAAACTAATTGAGTAGGGCCTTGTGCAGAAGAGGCAGAGAGAGGTGAAGTTCTATTTGACACAAAGGACCCCAAATTTAGACTTCATTATTATCTCCAAGGCTATGTCTACATGAGAAGTTCACTGGAATACTTGAAAGAGGGAATGTTTGTCATCCTGCCGTAAGCCTTTTATCCCATTCTTGGCTCATACTGCTTCTGGTGTGTAGACTCCTATTTTTATGACCTTCATTTTCACATTTCTTCACAGGGTCTCAAGCATAGTCTACACTATATAATCTGTAGGTTATGTCTTTGCTTGTGAACCCTTCTGATGAGTTACCATGTGGGAATGAGTTTGATAGAAGTCTTTTCTCTTTTCTCTTTTAAAATAGAAGTGTCATGAGGGCAAACACTTCTTCCTTTTGTTCCAGCCATGCTCTCACTATCTAACACGAGGTATGGCAGTTAATAGTTCCCTAATATTGTTACGTCCCTGATGTCTAAAAGAAGGTGAGAATAAGGTAATGGATGGAATAGATGTCAGAAGAAAGAAGTGAAATGTCCGAGACTGAAGGAATGGAAGGATAACACTGGTTCAATGATCTGTAAGAGCCATTCAGCCTTGGTGTAGGACTCTGCAGTTGACTGTGTGCCTTCATACATATGAGGTCATGTAACACAGACTTCACCCTACGTCATTAACAAATGAAGAGCTGAGACTGAATCGATCTCTGGGTTGAAGACTTCTGTTCTGCTGGCTCCTGCCCTGTAGAACAAACATGCACCTTCATCTCTGATGCACCTTAGGCAATAGAAACTTGAGCCAGTGATTTTTATGGGCCTTCTCTGAGCTCCAGATCTGTATATATAGCCATCACCTGGCCAGATTCCTCTGGATTACCCAGATACACTCTTCTCCTCATGCTTGGTCTATTTCCAGGGTTCGCTGTCTTAGTGACAAACATCTTGGTCTGCACAACTGGGCAAGCAGGAAACTGCAAGACCCTCTCTCAAAGCTCCCCTCACTGAGTCTGTGGCATCTATCATTAGATCCTGTTGATTTACCTCCTCATCACTCCCAAATATGACCACACCTTCTCTACCATCATCACCTGTCCAAGCTACCCATGCAGCTTGTCACCACGGCAACATTGCCTCCTCATGAGCCAGCCTGCATCCACTTGGGCCTTCCCTCAATCTGCTCTACACACTCTTGGCACGGTCCCTGAAACACAGTAGATGGTGATTGAATAAGTGGACCAAATGGGTCAAAAATGGTTAAAGCAGACTTTGTTCTAGACATTTACACTCTAAGAAGAAAACAGTTAAGAAGTCAAATTAAAATAAACCTGCCTATAGGAAATATAGACAGTGGTATTGCAACAGGGTTGTGTAGTGACAGACGGTAGCCACACTTGTGGTGAGTGTAGCATGATGTATAGATTTGTCCAATCACTATGTTGTACGCCTGAGAGCAATATAGCATTGTGTGTTCAACTATACTTCAATAATAAAAAACAAATAAATAAATAAACCTGTCTAGATAGCTATCAACAAAGTCAACTAAATCAAATACAATATTATTAATTAAATTCAACAAACTCATTTTGTACCTGCTGTAGAAAATGCCAGATATTGTATATCTGCTAAGCCCAGTTCACACCCTCCTCATCCAGGTGTCCAGAAAACTTTGTTTGTTAGAGGACTTCGTTTTCTCACCAGTCACTCCAAAATTAAATTGCCCAAAGCTTTTGGAAGAGCCAGCTTCACTTTTCCTTTTGACATTAGTGATATTATGGAAAGCACATATCATTGCATGGAGAATTTATATTTGCCTGAGTGGGCTAAGAAGCATTTAATTTGGGTATGTCCAGTCATTTGAAATTTTTGCTTTTTATCCTGTATAATTATAAAAAAAAATGGTTAATTAAATTCTCAATTAGACTGGGAAGTGCACAGAACAGAAATTCCTCTCCTGTTACTTTCTCTGCCTTGCTTTAAGTGCTGAGAGCATGCTTTGTATGATGTGTTTATTTCAACTGAAACATATTTTAAATGGGGTAACACTAGAGCTAAAGACACTAAAAGCCATAGTATCCATTCAAAAACCGGGCCCCGCTGTCGCAGAGGAATTGATTATCCTTATTTCTTCAGGGTCCAGTATGGTAACAATCCCTTTACGAACTGCAGCCTACACACCCTCCTCCCAGTCTTGCAGAACATCATCAAATTGCCCTGGCCAACATCATGGCCTCCCCGGAGCCCAGAATCTTGTAATTACCACCTGGGGAACCCAATGGGCTATGCCTTCTCTTTGATAGCCACCTTGCCTTCTGTGTGGCAGCCCCTCCTCTGCCTAATAGACCCCTGGCACACACTAAGCCTCAGATACCAGACAGGATTGCTTCCCTGTCCTGACAACCCAGAGACCCAAAACACATAAAGCCCAGAATTATGGTCATGTTTTCCAGTTTCAAATCAGTTGAACAAATGTTCTTGAGCATAACCAAGAGATGGCAGAATTTCCCATGCCCACCCTAGGACATTTGCTCATAGAACATTGTAAACCAAACTTTTCTCTCTGGCAGTTTTCTAGAGGCTGAAGGGCTTAGCTGTGACTTGTTAGCAAGTTCCCTGTGTGCATGCATTCATACCATGATCACTCCCTGTATTGATTCACATGGGCATATTAGGAGTTCCTCTTCATCCTGTCTGATTACAATTCTTGCATGTTGTGCCTGAGGAGTAGTACTGTCTTTCTGCTTCCTTTGTTCAGGTGCTAAGTACCTTTCCCTTACAAGTTAGAGCTTTTTCCTTTTCTGCTCCCAATTAGCCTCTTGCCCTATACTTGCTCTGCCTTCTTGTCATAATGTTATGGTTCTATTTCATAATCTTGAGAATATCTCATGTCATTGTCTGCTTTGTATTTCTATTGTGTACCCGCAGTTTCATAAATTAAATATGAGTGAGTGGTTATGGCCAGGAAAATCAATCTTTAAACAAATTAATATTTCAATGCCAGTTGTATAGCTATTTCCCCATTTAATGTGTGCCTTGGCTTAGAAATGGAAAACAGTGAATGTATCATTTTGGAAAAACTTAAATCAAAATGCAAAGAAAGCAAGCCAAATATGCCATAAGATTCTGAAACTGAATGTCAGAGGAGAGCTAATGCCTTAATTTGCAGAGACCAGATCTTTTAGGACAAACAGTGGCACCTTTATTTGATTTCTCTCCCGGCCATTTCATTTCCATAGTATGGAAAGTAGAATGTGAATCACCATACCTACCCCATTTGCCAAAAATATATATAGAATGCCAAGTTAAATTTGAATTTCAGGTAAATAAGAATTTTTAGTATAAGTGTGCCCCACATATTTCATGGGACATATTTATACTACAAAAATAGTTGTTGAATATCTGAAATACAAATTTAACTGGTGTCCTGTATTTCTGTTTTTTGCTAAATTGGGTAACCCTACCATGTAAGGCAACTGTGAGAAGTAAAGCATTTTCTTGAGATAATAGAAATGAAAGAATCTAGCATAGTGCCCAACACACTTTCCTTTATAAGTAAGTGTATGACTTTCCCTTTCCTTTATAAATGCAGAAGTCATAGGTTATCATTCTGACAAAAATTCTTTATTGTTCAGAGAAATGGTTTAGGTTTGAGAGCTTGAGCACCAATGACATGTTGCTTTTCTTCTCTCTTTTTTTTAACCCTAGACATGTCACAATTACTTCCCTAAATTGTAAAATTTAGTTCTCTTAACACCTCTAGGAAATCCACCACTCTCCTCCATTAAAGGAAACCATATTTTAGAAAAGAAAATTAAACTTTTAGTTGCATCAGTGGTTTTCCCCTCAGCAGATTACTCCAAAATTAAAATGTTAGGCAAGAGATATTAAATATTTGGAAATTTTCACTTCGTTGTATTTTAGAACAGGGTGTCTTCTTTGATATCTCTGGAGTGGTTCTAGTTACTGAGCCAGCAAATTGATTACTAACAATTTTAGACAAAAGCAGCAGTTTCAGTGATGTGGCCAACAAAAGTCATGAGGACACAGTGAGCAGGTGCCCATCTACAAGCCAAGAGGAGAGTCCTCACCAGACCCCTAGCATGCTGGCACCCCAATCTCAAACTTCCAGCCTCCAGAACTGTGAGAAAATAAATTTCTGTTGTCGAAGCCACACAGTCTGTGGTATTTTGTTGTGGCAGTCCAACCAAACTAAGACAACATCCAAGAATAGAATAGAATATTGGGTAAAGAAATGTATGGGAAATTTTTCGTTATACTTAGGTGAAAAAGCAGACTACAAACAGTATGTATGGTGCTGTTTTTTAAAAAACTAATACAGATACACACATACATACACAACATATACAAACTTCTGAAAAAATGCAAAGCCATACACTAAAATGTGAATAAATCATCGTCTCTGAGTGATTGAATGGCAGGTTATTTTTTTGTAATTTTTCTTTGTGCTTTACCATGTTTTGCAAGTTTGGGGTTGTGAATATATTTGACTTTTGTAATCAGAAAAATAAATTAAGAGATTTCCTTTAGTTAATGAACTGAAACCCACCTTGGAAAGTGACATTGAAAATCAAGAGGCAGTCTGGGAGATACGTTCTTAGACCTGGGGGTCTGTCCCCATGGTGGTTGACAGCTCCCAGTTGAAGCCAGCAGCCTCCTAATGTATTAAGCAACATGAACCCCTAACTAATTAAAATACTCTCAATTTTCCTCTCTTTGCTTTTAATCTCATCACCCTTCATTGCCAATATTCCTGATATTTATGCTCACTGGATGAAAAGACTAGTGAATTAAAAAGGAACCAGGAAATCTTTAACAAGTAAGGAAAGAAAGATTTTTTTTTTTTAATGAGCTATAGAGATCTTTAGAAATTGAGACAAAATGAAGAGAAATGTTTCAAACAGATACTAGTTGTTTCAAAGGTATCACTTGGCTTCTCTACACCTCCCCCTGGACCTATTTTAAATCCCCAGTGCATTCACCCATTTACTTCATCTGTGCACAATTTGAAAATTTTTCTAGCTATCAAATATTTTAGCAAATTCAGTAATAGGGGTCTGCCTTACCTTCCTTTGGCTCTTACAGCAAGCTCATTAACCAAGACTTGTGCTCCCCTTCTGTGGCTTCTTTTTGTCATCCAGCTCGTTATAATAGTACATCTATATAACTGTGTTCACTGTTAGAAAATGGAAGCATTTTTATAGCTTACAGTCAAAAGCCAGGTAAAGCTGCCAATCTATTCATTTACTAGGTGACCTCCAACCCTTAGCATAGATGAGGTCCTTATTTCCTGGCATGAAATATTGGCAAAATCTGTACCTAGTTAGCAAGTCACAATTGAAACCTTCCATAGAGTAGTTAGCCTTGCTCTCTTGTGTTTTCACAGCTATATGTAGTGACCATGAGCCTGGAGAAATGCCTGAATTACATAGACTTTGTGTGAAATGGCTGGTGGCACACAAATTCATAACAGACTGTCACAAGGAAGAATAGGCCAGGGATCATAAACCGTGACTGAGAATATACAACAGAACACTGAAGATGGGTCAGAACCATGATGTAAGGAGGGTATAAACATGATTCTTTAAGTAGCTATTTTAAAGCATATCTTTATGGAGTGCACATAAGTGATGATCTTAGCAATGCTTTTTAAACATTTTAGACTTTATTTAAATACCAAGATTATTTATCCCCAAATGCAAAGAAAACTAAGTAACTTGGGAAGCATGAAAGCCAGTTCAAAACTGTAGGAAACAGAACATGGTCTCTTTCTTGGGGAAGTTGGGATTGTCCCTCCACCAAACTGCATTGCAGTTGAGAAACCATGCAAAATGACTGAAGTCAACTCTTCTCTTCCAATTCCAGGGCTTCCGAATATGTCCCTGAGATACCCTATTCTCAATATGGCCCCGTTCTTCTGACATTTCTGCTCACTTTTTAAATTGGGAGGGAGGAAGTAACCATTAACTCCAGGTATAGTTGACTAATTATATGAGTAAAAACGCACGTGATTTATAGTGCTTTCATTTAGCCTGCTGGTGTGATACTTAGTTATTCTTCACAGAGAAGCTGATCAAGAGGTGTCACAAATGGCACTGCTCCCCGTGCCTGTTAATACCGATTTCTGGTCTTGTTTCCGTGGTCTGATTCCCTGCTATTCTATTAATGTCCTGTGTTTTAAGAGCTAGATGAATGATCATTCAAGATTAGTTTTGAGAAAGACAGATGTTTGGTTCAACAAACCCTTAATGAACACCTACATGTATTGCATTTCAAGCACAGTATTCTCCTGGAGTACAAATATGCAGGAGCCCTCGACGTCTTCACCGTCTGGTGGGACCAGCAGAGGTAGATGGATAGCCACAATATAATGTATAGTGTGATACTTGCTGTCATGGGGGTATAAAAGAGCACTACAGGAAAATTAATTATACCTTAGTTAATATCTTAGTTAATAATTTTTTTTTTTTTACCTGTGAGGTAAAGGAGGAGGGGAGGGAAAGTAATGCAAAATTTGTAGAAAATAAGTAACACTTAAGCAGGGCCTGGAAGTATCATGAGTTTGCCGGATAAAGATATAGTGCAACAAAGGCATTGCAGGAAGAAGAGCAAACTGTCTATTTATATCTGATGTGACTCTTCAAAGAATTTGAGGTGAATACCATTCCAATGCCCCATTTTCTATTTTTAATTTGCAAACATTTCTTGGGGTCTCAGCTCCAGGATTCTAGAAATAGAGGAACCTGATGGTGAAAGAACTGACTCCTAACTGCGCACAGATAGGGAGGCTGTTATCCTGACCAGCCATGGGTACTCTGTGTGTTTCCTTCCACTGACAAAGATGAATTTTCAGTGAATTACCATCTAACAGAGTCTTACCTAACATTAAGATACTCTGGGACACCCGCTTCCCTGATCAGATTTCTCAGGGAAGAAAAATTTCACGAATTACAAAATGTTCAATAACTCCATCTCCTATGAATATATGGATCTTAATGAGGGTCAAAGAATAACTTTTAATATAGTAATTTCAGTAACCAATAGGAGAGAATTTTCCTACTAGTTCTGTGACTGCTCTTAGTGTTTTTGATGTTGTTTAATCTGGCGTTCCTCTTTGATGCCCCTAGTCATTGTACCAAATAAGAGAAGCCGCCAATTCTGGATGCTCCTGAGAAAGACCCTATGCTATACATTAGTAGCAAATCTTTCAGATTTGCTAGGTGGTGGGGAAGGAGTGGGCTGGCTAGACCCCACAATACACTCATGGGTTTACTCTTGACACATTTCTCCTTCAGTCTGTCCTTATTTTTTAAGCAGTCACCCACCATTCCAAACTTATTGCAATATATTTTAAACTGGATGTCTCCAGGGGTGCCTGGTGGCTCAGTCGGTTAAGCCTCCAACTTTGACTCAGGTCGTGATTTCCTGGTTTGTGGGTTTGAGCTCCGCGTCGGGCTTTGTGCTGACAGCACGGAACCTGGAGCCTGCTTTGGATTCTGTCGCTCCCTCAGTCTCTGCTTCTCTCTCTCTCTCTTTCAAAAGTAAATAAGCATTAAAAAATAAAAATAAAAAATAAATTGGATGTTTATAATAGCCTTTCACGAAATTGAGATTGGTTTGTATTAATTTCAAGTGAAATGCCAATTGAATACTAAAACCATGTTAAGAAAGAACAGAGTACAAAGCGCATCTTAATGATTGATTAAATTTTACCTGTTGTGATTGGCCTTTTTTTAATCCAGCAAAGTCTTACTGAGTGTATAAGGTAATAACTTGTGAACTAATTTGTTTGTCCTGGCCTCTTCAAAATCAGTGTCACCTTTTTTGTTTTTCCTTTCCAGTGAATAGTGAAATTGGAAGAAAAAAAGCAATTAGCTCTATTTTAGGTATTCTTACTTTCAATCCTGTACCTCCAAAGGTAAAATGGCAGAGGTAAACCATCTACATAAAATACAGTATGTGTAGAGAGAAAGAATATATCGTATCTTTTTTTAAAACATCAGAATCATAAGGTTATAATCAAGCCCAAGTTTGAACTTCTATAGACCAGCCAACTTAGCCCATTTCTTAAAATCTTATTATGAAGAAATTATTTAGATAACTGTCATCAAAACAAACTCTAAATGACTCTAAATGATTGGGAAATGTAATACAAAAAAAATGTTATTTTTACAAAATAATGATGGCAGATGTAGCTCTCCTGACCAGCCGTATTCCCCTGACCATGAAGCCCTCTCCCCATCCCCTCCTTTCTCTTGAGTACCATCCCAATTTCTCTAGAAAATAATTGCTCGAAATGAGATGTGGATTTTTGGTGATTCTGGTGCAATGCTCACACTACAAAGAATAGGGTTGTAAGGATGGATTGGATAGAAAGGTGGACGAGTGGGAAAGGAGAGAGTAAGAGGGAAACATCTTGAATTGTACATAGATTATCCTACATTTTAAAAATAATGTTTATTTATCTTGAGAGAGAGAGAGAGCGTGAGTGGGTGAGGGGCAAAGAGAGAGGGAGACACAGAATCCGAAACAGGCTCCATGCTGTCAGCACAGAACCTGGTGGCGGGGCTCGATCTCATGAACTGTGAGATCATGACTTGAGCCAAAAGCAAAAGTCAGATGCCCAACCAAGCCACCCAGGCACCCCTAATTACCCTACATTTTTAGAGAATGGAATATTTCACTTGCACGAAAGACAAAAACCCGCATTGGGCAGAATTTCGTTTTCTTTTGAATGATTCAGAAGACATTTCAGGATCTTGCCATCCTCATTTTGAGTATCAGTCATCATTGTATGTTAAACATGTAAGTATCTGCCAAGAGAGTTTGCCATCAACCAAGTGTTACTATGGTTTTAAAAATACTTCACAAACAAGATGAAGGCAGACGCTTCATAAAAAGGTACCAGTTTAGGACTGATTTGAGCAAGGCCCCTTGCTCAAGGATAAATATTGCAATGCAGTACAGCACTTACAAGGAAGAGGCTGTGCTCCATCGGAGGGTGAACACATCACTTAACCTTTCTCAGCCTGTTGGCTCTCGGGCATCATGGGATGAAAAGGTGAACTCCTTTCAGGACAACTGTGGGAAAAGCTAAGAAGAGGAGAAAAAAAAAACACATTACAAATCAGTGTATGTCATAGAACTTCTAATAGAAAGTGCTCTATGTTTGAACAGATAATTGATTTTAGAGACTCTGATTCTTTGGTGTCATGCCTGGTAAGCTGGATCCTTTCCGTGGCAATCTTGCCAGTCTGGGGCCACTTTGCCTTACTAGGAACCAGCTGCCTAAAGACAATCTCTGCTAGAGTCACATGGCGTCTGGCAGTGCTTATGAGTTTAGCTAATTCATCTTCCCAGAGAAGAAGTTTTCACAGTTAGATTTGAGTCCCCTGCTGATTCTTCTTTCCCTTCAGATGCCAAGAGGATGCATCAGTTGGAAGTCACTGCAGCCACACTCGTGAAGTTGATTCTGTCTGGTATAGGCTTTTTTGTCTGTTTTTCACAAAAGGTGTTTTCTTCTTTATTTTTCTTTTTTTTTTTTTTTTTTTTTTTTGGTCTTGGGAGTCACTTCCTCACTTGTGTCCACAGTTGTCCATCTACTTACTATATGTCAAACTGCAGGTCTTTTGTTGGAAAGTGCTGCTCCTTAGCTAGAACCCATGGACACTACAGATCATGAGTCTGTCTGCTCCAGACTTTACAAGTGAGTGTGAGGCAGAGCTCACTTTGCGTGACAAGCTGTGATCTTCATTCCTATAGCCAGTCTTCACTCTGACCTGACCTTACTGCTGGGAGGCAGCCCATTGGCTTCTAGGAAACACTTGGCAACATCATGCTAGTCGCTCTACCCTTTAGACATTTACACATGACAAGAAAGTAAGATGAGTAGATTTGAGATGGCTACTAAAGAGCTAGATTTTTTTTTTTTCAAAAAAAAAAAAAAAAGACATGTAAGAATATCTTGTACCTCTCTAAGTGAGGCTGGGTTCACCGTAAGTGTTATGACAGTACTCAATGTGATATCCCCATCATAAGATGTCTCAGCCTGTACCCACCTGTGACTTATCTGTCTCCCCAACTAAAAAGTAAGCACTTTGAGAGCGACAGTTGTATCTTTGCATCTCTTGCACCCAGCACTATGCCTGGTGTGTTGAAGGCGCTGAAGAAATAATTGAAGAGATAAAGGCATGAATAAATAAATTAATCTGTAAAAGGGAACCTTAGGGAGGGGAAACTAGAGACAAAGAGATGGAAGAAGGAAAGAAAGAAGTGGGATCGCTCTGCAAAAGCTAAGGCTGTTGTTGTTTCGCACAGACAGATGTTATACTACGAGTTAAAACTCTATTTAGTCTCTTTGAGCCATGTGTTCTCATGGTGTATTCCAAGTTTTGACAAAACTCTATTCCATTGTTTCTTTACTTTTCACTTATAGCACCTTTTTAAAACACAGGTCAGCGAGACTCAATAATTTGAGTTTTGGTTTGGGGAGGGGAGTGATATGTGGCTAATTGACATCCTCCCGCTTACCCCGCTGCCCTGTAAGAGAGCACTAAACCTGTATGTGTGACCAGACGGGCAGCTCAGCAAAATGGCTGAAAGCAGGGTTGAGAATCTGCTCTATCACCAAGCAAATGTGTGCCCATGGACAAGTCATCCGAGCCACCATTTCCTCACAGAGCTGTTGGAGGACACAGTGAAGTCCTGCATTAAAGCATTCAGTACATTGTGCGACACCTTGTACATACGTTCTGAACGTTAGCACTAAAACGTCACCCTTCCCAGGAAGGTGGTTGTTAGAATGGCAAGGTGGAGGAGCATGCGGGAGCCAGCTACCTCATGCCGTGGCTTCCGATGGAGCCCTGTGTTTGGTGCCCATGACTTGAGGGCGCCTGCTATGGGCGCTGAACACACCATAGAAATCGTTTAAGGAGCTGGAGGGGGCAGGGAGGCAGAGTGGTTGGCGGGGAAGCCTGACACTGAAGTGAACTAAATCTGTACAAGTGGCTATTTTTGTCAACCCAACCACAGTGGGGGTGTGATGGGGCGTCTACTTTTGATCCAGGTCTTTTTATAGATGCTGATTTTTCTTAAAGGCGACTGTCCTTTCCCAGGATGCTGAATTGATTTGGAAGACTGCTTATGGAGTGTTTAGCATCTGCAATCTGGAGTAGGCAACATTTAGATTAGTGATTAGATACTCCTTTAAGATGTAAAAACAGTCTCATTATGAACACTAGCATAGATTCAGCATAACAGTGTTTTACCCATCAAGACTGCAAAAACAGCATTACCATTTCAAAAGTGCTTCAGACTAGTGGTATGGGCTCAACCTATATAGGCAATTTTGGTGAAAACCAGAGCCAACATCAGTACACCACAGCAGCCTATCCACTTTGCCCTTTGAACTTGAACCATTTCAAAACATTATCCCATTATTATTACTCAGACTGGTTCAACGAGTGCTTCCCTGTGCTTCCCAAGAGTGTGTATATGAAGTCACAAACTGTCTGATACAAAAATAGGATGTCTGTGTCATTTGGTGCTTTTAAAATATTTTTTAAAGAGTGGTCTGAACATTCCCTACCTGTATCACCATACTGAAAAGTTATTTTTAAGAGCCTGGATGCAACTATTACCATCCCAACACTTTAACCACAGAATCCATAATGGGGTGCCAACGCATATATACGTGTGTGTCTCTTGAGGAAGAAAGCTGAACGAGACTCATTGCCATTGCCTCTGAGACTTCAGTACCTAACATCCAGACTGAAGTAGTGACCTCTTCAAAGAGGAAATGAGTGTCATTCTGCTGGGGTGTGCTCTAGGGGGTTACCTGGCCACGTGGTACACACAGCATCTCACTGTAACAAGGAAGATTTTCAACAGTTTCAGATAAAGGTCAGCCATTTTAGAAAAATGTGGACTTTTTTCTCCCTTGTACTTTGCTCCCAGAGCCAGGCAGGTGGTCCACGCAAGCTTGTGCTAATGAATTAGGCAGCTTGTACTGTGCAAAGTGCATTTTCATTACTGTGAACAAAGCAGGCTGTGGGGGAAATTTGATAGGTGGCTTCCACTCAAAGGACAAGATGCATTTATCTGAAGGCAATTCAGTGGTTTATAATGGACAGCGGGGCCCTTTTGTCTCCTTGTCACAATCTTCCTGTGAGCATCACCGTGATTCATAGTCAAATTATAGTCACTTTCTACCACCCCAGCTATTTAAATCGCAGACTCCCCAATCTACGATCTTCAATTTTAAATAGCATCCAGGAGTGCAGTTCCATTTTTAACACAATATTTTGCATTTGTACAAGTAAGAATTGGTCACCAGGAAGTGACTTTTGATTATTTCTTGTGCTTTGCTATAGATAAGTATTGAGTCTTTTACAAGTACTTTGATTACAAGCAGTTGGAATCACATCATTTCCCAGCAAGACTTATTATTTTACTCATGAAAGTCATTGTATATCTTACCAAAAAAAAAAATGCCAATAATTTCCCATTTCCCACAAGAATCTGTACGTCAGCCTTGATACTTAGCCTGGATAAAGGTCTCCCACACATGAAAGTCATGAGGTTATAACATAAGGTATTGTCTAGATGAGGGGTTCTCAAACTTGACTGTGTAGAGTCATCCAGGGAACTTGCTGAAAATTCAGGGTCTGGCCTTTGTATTCCTTATGGTCCCTCCAGGTGCTAATATACATTAGACTAGGTCATTTCACTTCTTTAGTTTGTTAAGGAGAGGAACAACTATACACTGTCTTCTGGGAGCAGTAATGGCACTGTGGGTCTAAGAATACACATAGGGTATGCGTGGTATGCAGAGTAGTCATTTAGTAAACAGATAGTCAATCCCTTAAGCTCATGGTTTGCTCAAATGCCAACAAGATTGTTCTTAATGGATGCCATTAAGATGTATTACAGAAATTGGACAGCGCTAACTCAAGTTCAAATTTCACAGAAATTACAGCTTGCCAGTAAATCACACTGCAAGTTGATAGACGAGTTGTTTATTCATTGCTCCTGCTTAGGAATATATATGCTAGAAAATAATTTCCATGCATCCATACAGGACCACCATCCTTAATTTACAATTCCAAAATCCTACTGAAGACTGAAAGACTGCCCAAGTTTTGCACCAAAATTCACTTGACAACAAAATTTGGCTTAAACTGACATGAGGCTATTAATAGCCTTTGCTTATTCCATAATTACATAATTTAGTGTAAATATTGAAATGTTTTACTGCAGAAATACCTGTTGCACATGTTATGTTCTAGTCAGTGTATACCCCCATTGCCTTTCATCATTTAATTTTTTTTTTAAATTCTGAAATACATTTGGCCCCAAATGTATGCCCATGGACAAGTCATCCAAGCCACCTTCTGGTCTGGTTGCAGATCAGAATTATATTATTCCATATTTATGATGGAGAACTGGGGACTTGACTGCTACCTTGACTTAGTCTCAAGGGTTACTACTGATAAAATTCAACAAGGTAAGATTCATTTATTCAAACTTGAAATTATTGCAAATGATCAACTCTTTCTATTGAAGGACCATGACAGATGTTAATGCTCACTCTGTACTGAGCCATGCATTGTCCTTACATCTTTCTGACAAAATGCCCTACTTGAAACAAACAAAAAGAGTTTGTTTGGATTTTAGATCCATATCCTACCATCCTATACCTACTGTAGTCTTCTTCTTTTTCTCAGACTGCAACTGACAACATTCTAGGGATAATATGTTCTACATTAATAAGACTGAAATCTGAAATGGAGGTAAATAGGATGGTGAAAAATGGGCCAAATTAATCATATATATGGTTATTTCTGATTAATGTCAGAGATGTCTGTGGGAGAAATCTGCCACAATAGATTTTAGCATCTGGGAAACCCAGTATCATTCCTGCTGCAACAAATGTACTAGCAATTGCTTGGAAGATATGCCCCTTGAAAGTATGTGTATATATGTATATATGTATGTAATATTTATTTATATACTTTTATGTAAACATACAACATATAACCTACATATTAAGTTAAAGAGTTTCACAATTGTATAATATTTGGAGCATAGTTGCTATTATTTGTGTTTTTGTGTTGTGGTTGTTTGTGCTTATTTATATGATTAAGCATACAAGAAACCACAGTTACTTAAAATATATTTTATAATAGTAAAAAATATTTTTCTCAGGATATTTAAGCTATTATTTATGTTTTGTGAAAGAATCAAATGACACCTCCAGCTGATTCCTAACAGAAGTTTGGGTTATAGTTGAGTTTGCAAATAATTTCTCAACTAAATAAACAGCAATGTGCTTGCTTTACAAATAAGGACTATTAATTGTGATTTATAATGTCTGGATTTTGCCAACTATATTAAGTAATGAGTGCTCCTTATGGACAAAATCAATTGCCTGTTCTGCCTAAAATCTTGGCTCCAATTCAGAGTCACCATGGGACAAGGTTACACCTTCACAGCTTGTAAACATGCCTACTTAGCCAGCATTCATTAATGCAAATTATGCATTAGTGGAAGACAAATTTTTTCAGTAACAATATTCAAAGAGAATGTAGATTTCTTCTGTGATGTTTTTCAGAAGATAGCTGGATCCAATGTTTAGTTTCAGCTATTATAATTGCCAACTTTATGGCAGCATGGAAGGTATAGTGACCTTTAATAGTGAGCCAAAGATTAGGGCCTCTGCAATAGGATGGGAAGATTACTAAATTAACTAGTACTAACTAGTAGTTGGGTATGGAAATGTGGGTGAAGACAGAGGACAGTGGAGGAGGATTGTTCTGCTTTAGGTCAAAGAACAAACAATAGTCTAGATTCCCTCTCAGAAGAATATATAAATCTGAGTACTTGATTGTTACATAGCAATTTAGCAATTATTTTTCAGATTCATTAATTTTGGTGATATTTTTACTGAAATTTAGAAGTGCCTGTATCAGGTGCTGCTAAAAAATTTGAATGAGATGAGGGATTTTCCTGATTTTCAACATGGCAGCCCAATACCCACTACAGACCTGCCCCACATAAATAGAATCAAGAATTTTCAGACTATTTAAACCCAAAATAAATCCCCTTATTCAAGTTGACACACTCTAAACAAATACAATCTTCAGAGATTCTTTAAAGAATTCTCAACTTGAGGGGCACCTAGGTGGCTCAGTCAGTTGAGCATCAGACTTTTGATTTTTGCTCAGATCATGATCCGCAGGGTCGTGGGATCAAGCCCCACATCAGGCTCCACACTGAATGTGGACCCTGCTTAAGATTCTTCCTCTCTCTCTCTCCCTCTCTCCCTCTCCCCCTCTCCACCTCTTCCCCACCCCCGAGCACTCTCTCTCTCTAAAAAGAAAAAAAAAAGAAAACTTAGGAGTTCTCAACTTGAGGGGATCTCTAAGGAGCGGGGGCAGGTTCTGCATGTATGGGAATTGTATGTTTTCGTGAAATGTCCACCATGTCCATCAACTTCGCAGAGGCTCCATGGCCCCTCAAAAAAAGGGTAACAGCCCTCATTTTAGAGAAAATAACAACATACGGTTCCTAATCTTACAAGCGTTTATCTTTCTGTTTTTCATTAGAAGTTTGTACTGACTTGTACAACTCACCCCGTATTCTGACCCTGGACAGGAAGTTCCCCTGGGAGTTGATTGCCACATCATTGCTCGATTGCTCATTCTATCAGAAGTGACTTCTGTGATTGCTTCCTGATGCTTAAAGGGCAGTTGTCTAAGTTGTCCTCTAAGGGAGCACCTGCCAGCTCCAAGTCTGTTTCCTCTTTTCTTGGCTCTCCCCCATGTTGCCTCTCCATTTCAGAGCCAGCCCCTGGCCTTGAGTACACAAATACATCATGGTGGATAGTCACAAGCAGCAGTGTTTGCCCTCCACCAACCAGTCTCTGGGAGAAAAGCAAACCACCCAGCCCACTCCTTGCTGCCTGCTGTGATTGTACACAGCTGGCATATGGTAATTAAAATTAATTGGTTGCTCTGGCATCATTTTGCAATTCAGTACCAGGGCAAAAAGAGTCAAGTCTGAGTATCCCTGGCAAAAAAATAACACACTGAATTAAAAAGTAAGCTAAAAATAGTTTTATCATATTATGTTACATCTATGGTCTAGCCAGACAGAGTGTTTCTTCAATAGAGGCATCTAAGAACATTATGACATAAGATGTAGTTTTTATCTTGACATCACACTACAGATAAAAGGAAAGATGTAACCTTAAAATACTGTTTATGGATAACCATCCCTAACTTTAATATTTAAAAAAATATTCATGCATTCCAACTATATCACTTGTTAGTATTAAAACATCCATTTAAAAAAAAATGTTTTCCAAGTATGGAGTGATTGGTCTTGGCTTTAGAACATATCATGGGATTTAGTGGATAAGCTTATCTCACCTATGTCCTGTTGGTTTCATAGGTACCATTCCATAACCACTCTACCCTATTGTACTCCATAATTTCTCTTTTAAGTTTATTTATTTATTTTGAGAGAGAGTGAGAGAGAGCACATAAGTGGAGGAGGGAGGGAGGGAGGGAGGGAGGGAGGGGGGGAGAGAGAGAGAGAGAGAGAGAGAGAGAGAGAAAGAAAGAGAGAATCCCAAGCAGGTTCTCCACTGTCAGTGAGGAACCCAATGTGGGGCTCAAACTCACAAACCATGAGATCATGACCTGAGTCAAAATCAAGAGTCAGACGCTTAACTGACCGAGCCACCCAGGCAGCCCTATTTTTTCCTTTCTGATAGTCACATATTTCAACCCAATGGAAGAAAATCTACCTGCCATCTGCTTCCCATCACTATGTTGGAATTCATTCAACAGATATTTATTGACAACCTATTTGTGCCTTGGTATCACATTACATGCTATGGACACAAGTATAAATGAAGGACAGATCTTCATCCTCATTTCATACCTCACAAAAACTAGGTAACAAGTGAACTAAACAAACATATAAGAGATTTCAGTCCAATGTGAAATTGCTATTATATGGTTAAATACAGGCATACAATGGAAACAAATGGGAGCAGCACAAAAGTTTTTAGAGATTAGGGGAAACTTCCCAGTGGAGTAGACTTTTAAATGGATGAGTAGGAATTAAGCAAAAGTGAATGGGAAGTACCTTTCAAGCAGAAAGAATGGCTTTTGGTGCAAAAAAAAAAAAAAAAAAAAAAAAGAAAAGAAAAGATAAATCTGGAAAATTGCATATGATTTGGTGGAGCTGAGTCTTTGGGTTCATGAAATAAAGTGCCAGAAGATGAGGCCAGAAAGATAAGCAGAGAACCAAATAGAAAGGGTTCCCTAAAACTGGAAAGGATTTGGATCTTGTGAAGATAAAAAAGGAAAAAATGGAAAGCAAATCAGTCATCAGTTCTATGAGTACCTCACAGTTCAGCCTTTAATTTTTTTTCCTGATTGTTTCATGGGAATTTTACTTCTCCAACTAACCAGAAGAGTAGAACCACATCAAATTGTGCCTTGTTATAATAGTGTACACAAAACAGGCATTCAACAAATAAATGCTCATTGGTTGATTGGGTCAGTACTGCTGCTTCTAGATAACTCTACTTTGGGCCCAGCTTAGTGACTTCATGAGTATCCTTTTGTTGTAAATATTCATCTTCTGAAGGGTTCGGACTCTGCCTTTAAAAAACAACTGCCTTGTGAACTCATGTTTTTCATCTTCTTCTATCTAAATATGTTAGATATGGGTACTCTTTGAGGCTAGATAATATTCAAATGGTGGATAAATTTAGAAAGAGTTGAAATCAGCCTATTTGATTTCTTTAATTTAAAAAATATATGTATTTATTTTTGAAAGAGAGACAGAGAACATGTAAGGGACAGGCAGAGAGAGAGGGAGACACAGAATCCAAAGCAGGCTCCAGGCTCTGAGCTGTTGGCCCAAAGCCCGATGTGGCCTCGGACTCATGAACCATGAGATCATGACTCGAGCCAAAGTCGGATGCTTAACCAACTGAGCCACCCAAGCACCCCTATGATATTTGAAATTGTGTCCTGCCAGTCAGCTACTATTTTCACTGACATTGACCCAGAAGAGCAAATAGGATATCATTTTCTGAAGCATAAATTTAGAAGCAGATTTATGTCTAGGACTTTTGTGTTGAATACTAGAGCTCTTGGAATGCCCCAGATCAAGATTCACCTCCTTACCTAATTAATAATGCCTCATGTTCTTCAGTAAGAAATTTATTTTATTTTTTAAAGTTTATTTATTTTTGAAAGAAGAGAGGGGGTTGGGGCAGAGAGAGAGAGAGAGAGAGGGAGGGAGACAGAGGATCTGAAGCAGGCTCCACACTTGACTGCAGAGGGCTTGAGTTGGGGCTCAGACCCACGAACCATGAGATCATGACCTGAGCTGAAGTCAGATGCTTATCCAATTGAGCCACCCAGGCGCCCCTCTTCCATAAGAAATTTAAACCCTTGTCCCCTACCACAAAGTGAGTATGACAGGGAAAGACCCCCTATTTAAGCCTTAGCAGGCATTCAGACCTAATATGAATATGATTATAAAATCCTTCTCAAAGAGCAAGTTCCCCTGAGGAAAACATGATGCCCAGGGTCCAATGGCTGCCAAAAGGAAAGGATAGAGCAAAAGAAGGCTCATATTAAGAAGCACAGACCTGACCCTCTCTCACAGTGGACTTGGCCAGCCCACATTCTCCTTTCAGTGCTTGCATCTCAATTACAGCTAAAGACAATCCCTCAGCCTATCTTTAAATCCTAAATACCTGCCTCAATCCTCTCAAGATCTTTTATTTGACAGTTCTCCCAACCAAATAAGACATTTTGGAATTTATGTGAGAAGTATTTGTGAATCAGACAGGTGGCATTTGTAGCAAGAGGGAAGTGAATTCTAAATTGTTCAATGGGCTATTGCATTTTGTGTATTATAACTTTAATTGATTTTAATTGATGTCTTCAGTTTCTCACTGATTTTAATCAGTGTATTTTTCTCTTTTCAAGATATATTCACTTCTCAGGTCCATTCCCTAACTGTGAGCTGAAATACCGTTGGTTACTACTACAGAAAATAGAAAGAAAACAAAAAAAAACAATAAATGAGAAGTTTCCTTCCAGTTGAATACAGTCTTAGGGAAATAAATATCCATGGGAACTAAAGGAAAGGAAATGAGCTGAGATATTTTGAAAATGGTACAATTATTATTTAAAATAATCTTGTCAATAAAGCCCCCAATAATGCAAATTGGTATTATTTCTAACATTGTGCTTAAATTCCATATTTTTTCTATATCTCCCTAAGAGTTCTGGTTAAAATCTGACGTTTCATATGTGCTGAGTTCAATGACATTGGTTTGAGAGGAAGAAGACCAGATTTAGCACCCACTTTTCCAGACTTTATTTTGCTGCTTCCCAACAAACACCTGGTTTGTGTGATACGCTGTGGGAGTTTTACCTTTGGAAACAGCCTTATTCCTCTCATTGCCTGCTAAATCCCTACTCATCCTTTGATCCTCGGTTAAAAAGTCATCTCTTTCTTAACTCCCCTGACAAAATTAGTGGCTCTCTTGTCTGTGCTTATATTTCAAGTTGTTGATATTTTTGCTGCCCTGTTTTCACATTGCATTGTGATTATGTTTTCGGTTTGGACTTCTTAGATTTTGCCGTGGTTTAAAAGTGTATTTGTTCACCATTGATCCTTGAGTCTCATTTCCTCCTTCTGTATTCACGTTTCCTTTTCTTGATGTACATTCTCTAATAATTATTTCAAATACAGATCTGTAATGATTAATTCTTGTGGTCTCTTTGTGAAAATGTGTTTTTCTCTCAGCCTGAAAAGTAGTTTAGCTACATCTTTGCTTAGGATTCCTAGCACCATAAGGGTGGTATAAATTAAGACTTTACACCTATGGTTGGTGAAGCTTGGGGATTTTTATTTATCCCAGGAGACACCTCCCACCCTACCCTTCCACATTCCAGAGCTAGGGGCAGAAATAAGCTGGTCTGTTGCCTGTCGATGATCCCTGCCTCCCAGCCTCAGGCATCCCGATGGCCTCTAACTTTGCACACCACACATAATTTAGCAATGAACATCTTTGTACATGTCCTCTCTGTCACTTGTATGGGAAGAATGTTTCCTGTTCTCCCTTGCATGGAAGGGGCATTTTTCCCCAGGGTTCTGGCTCTTGTAGCATTCTCTATCCTGGTTACCACTCACACCTGCTCTTGGGGAGGAAGTCAGGGTTCAGTACATAGTGGGTCCTATAGTCAGCTTATGACTTTACCAAGCTGATGATAACCTCTTCCTTCAAATTTGGCTCTGCATTTTTCAAAAAAGATGGTTACATTTTTTGTAGCATTGTATGAATGCTTGCCATTGGAATTGGGGTAGAATCTGTATTAGCTCAGTCCATATGTTTCTAGGACTGGAAACATGGTATGGGTTATGTGTCATTCTACCAGGAGCACCTTTCAGACAGGTAACAAATCTTAGTCATATATTTTTAAATTTTTTTAATGTTTATTTATTTTTGAGAGCTAGAGAGACAGAGTGCAAGTGGGGGAGGGACAGAGAGAGAGAGAGAGACACATACACACACACACACAGAATCCAAAGCAGGCTCCAGGCTCTGACCTGTCAACACAGAGCCCGATGTGGGGCTCAAACCCACGAACTGCGAGATCATGACCTGAGCCATAGTCGGACGCTTAACCGACTGAGCCACCCAGGCGCCCCAGTCATATTTTATTTTTAATGAAGTGCAGTCTATGTCCATAAATATCTGTGGAATGAATAAATGAGGACATAGGTACCAGGTGAGACCTGGTGCAAGGCGAGGGGGGTCATGGGGAGATTTGTCCCTTGAAAGTATTAGAATGAAGGCCTCCGTCTGCTCATTTCTAAAATGAAGTTCTTAAATTGCAACTAGACACTCTAGAAGGTCTCTTACAGCTCTAGTATATTCTGATCTAAGAAATATTAAGATACTCCCTCTAAATATTAGGCATTAAAGTTGCCTATCTAGGGGCACCTGGGTGGCTCAGTCGGTTGAGTATCTGACTTCATGAGGTCATGATCTCAGGGTTTGTGATTTCAAGCCCCGCATCGGGCTTGCTGCTGTCAGTGCAGAGCCTGCTTCAGATCCTCTGTCCCCCTCTGTCTCTCTACCCCTCTCCCTGCTCATGCTCTATCTCTCTCTCAAAAAAAAAAATTCAAAAAAAATTTTTTAAGTTTCCTATCTATAAATGTGGCACTGACCTAAGAAGTTATGGTCCAGTGAAGACACATGACTGCTCTTGTTTCTGTCATCCCTAACCGTGACCTGTACTTTATCTAACATATGTTGAACATATTTTTGTAATTGCATCTATTTATCTTGAGGGTAAATAGCCCAGGGAGGTTTTGTTCCATTTTTCAGATAGAATGCCAATTTCCCTTTAAAAACACACCCTCTATTTCAAAGGGTAGTATTGGATGGCACTTAAAAAGGAATTGCAGCTGGTTAAATTTAGGGTGTTGAACAAATTCCAATCCGAGAATATTCCTTGGCGCTGGGCCTATGGCATTTTTAAATGATTCTAAATTGGATAAATTTTAATTCATTTTAAACTCCTTGCTTTCTGTATTTTTTCCTTCTGAGACAGGCAACCAATCGTTGATTTTTATTCTATCTTTAACACTACAGCTAAATTATGACATGTTGTATACATACTATCACATTCCCTATAAATTTTACTTGTTATCCAACTACCCTTTAAAATTTATCTGTCACATCTAATGAAATCTCAATAAAATGCCCTAAAATTAATATAAGAAAATAATCACACTTATAAGTCTTCTTCCCTTATTTAATATGGCCTTATATTTCATGGTATAATTTTAGCATATTTTGAAGTCCTGAATCTTACTTTCCTCTACATTTTTTTCCATTTTTTTGCCTCTATTTTATGTTTCCTGGGAGGCAATGTTAATTTTTTAAAAACAAGAGAAAGAAAACAGGCCTCTTATATTTTGCTAAGACCATATGGAACAATTTAGGAATCAGCCACATAGGATACTATTTAAAGTGTGGGCAGGTGGGGGCGCCTGGGTGCCTCAGTTGGTTAAGCGTCAGACTCTTGATTTTGGCTTAGGTCACGATCTCACAGTTTGTAAGTTTGAACCCCACGTCATGATCTCACACTTTGAGTTTGAGCCCCGCGTTGGGCTCTGTACTAATGCCCAGAGCCTGCTTGGAATTCTCTCTCTCCCTGTCTCTCCCTCTGCCCCTCCCCTGCTCACACTCTCTCTCTCAAAATAAATAAAAACATTAAAATTTTAAAAAACAAACAAACAAAAAATAAAATCTGGACAGGGAGAGGACCACAAAGCAGGAAAAAGAGAAAGCCAAGGGCACAATCTTGAAACACACATTAGAAGCAGCCACAGAAATAGCTGGAGTTCTCTCCTTATGTTTATGTGCCTCCATTTCTCAGGTTCCTTAAAAAGGAAACCAGTCTTACACATTTCCTGCAGTTCTCATACCACTTTCCACAGTGAGAGCACCCGATGTATCCTTTCATTCAGTCATTCATTCACTAAGAGCTGCCAGTTACTGTTCCGTGGGCCAAGAATACAGTGTCAAGAAGATATGCAAAGCCCCTGTCATCTGTGTTTATATTAGAGTTGTATGTGTGGAAAAGGTAGAAATGGGAAACAAGCTTGTAACCAAATAAATAGGTAATATAATATCTGTACCAACAAGTGCTATAAAGGAAATTCACCAAGCCTGGGAAGGAGCTTCAGCATGGGGCTCAGGGTGGTGGTGCTTTACCAAGAATGGTGTGGGGTACCTGTGGGAGGAAGTGACGTTGGAGATAAATGGTATGTGCTGAGAAGGAGCCACTATATGAGTTGCTAAGGAGGGAGCATTCCACAGAAAAAACAAGGACCTGAAGCAGGACCTAACTCAGTTCTTGGGGGGTTGGAAGAAGGCCAATGTGACTGGAACCTAGTATACAATGACAGGAAAAAGTCACAAAGGTAAGCCAGTCCCGAGGCCCCGTTGGCCATGAAAGGTGCTGGAACTTGATTCTGTTTGCCCTCCTATTGTAGGCGAATCCACTTGATCCTACCAGTTTGCCCTTGTACTGCTAGAGCTCCTGCCCGTATCGTCTAGCTCTTTGGTCCTGTCTGACTGAAGAGACGTGGAACACAGGCAAAAAGAAGGCAACACTTTGCTACCACAGCTTTCTCTTTTACCTCCTGAATTAAATGTGCATATTGGGCTCCCTTCCCCCCAACCCACCCAGAGAGATCTGGTGCCAACCACCCACCCACCCTGAGAAAGAAACCAAGCATATCCCTGGCAAGATTAGAGTGAAGTGAGCAAGCTTAAAACTGCATTAATAAAATAAATGTAAGATAAGGAGTTTTCTATCCTAAAAACATGTGCAGTGTTAATTAGGAAGGAGGAAATGAGAGAGAGAGAGAGAATGAATATGGATATTTTAGGGCTTGTGTACTCCTAGATGCCCAGAGGTTAAGGGCACAGTCCTCCACAGACTGGTTTCATTTCAGACAGCAGCCACAAGTTTGGGAATCCCCAGGGCCACCCTTACTTCTGACCAGCTGGCCGCAAATTCGGGCATTCCCACTACCCTGTCAGGTTTGATAATTCACCAGAAAGACTCACAGAACTCACTAGAAGCACTGTGCTTATGATTACAATTTTATTATAGCAAAAAGATACAAATCAGAAGAGACACACAGGGCAAAGTCTGGCAGGATTCCAAACATGAAACTTCTGTCATCATCAGGAATGCATTACCCAGTTAGCACATTGATATGTGACCATATGCAGACAATTACCATCCAGGAAAGCTCACCCAAGCTTCAGTGTCCAAAGCTTTTACTGAGGTTTCATTAAGTGGGCATGATTGATCAGATCATTGGCCAGGAGGCTGAACTCAATCTGCAGTGCCCCTACCCTCTCTAGAGGTGGATCTGATATTGTCTGGCTCAAGGCTTCCACCGTCTAAGGTGCAGTTGGTCTTTCTGGCATAGTCAGCCCCCATTCTGCCTCACCTCATTAGCATAAACCATCAGGTGTGGTCTCCAGGACCACCATGAATAACAATGACACCCCTGTCACTCTGGAAATTCCAGGGGTTTAGAGGCTTCCTCCCCAGAACCGAGGACAAAAGCGACTCAAATTCTTTATAGTTATAGTTATAGTGTGTACTATAACTCTTAAATCAGATTTGTAATCAATCCCTTATTCTGCATACCAGTCCTGAGTATGATTCAGATTGCTTGGGTAAAGAAGAAGCAGTACGCGTTGTTGAATTTTGTAGCAGACTCCAGCTATGGAATTTAAGGCATCATTACACAAGTATTACAGATTCACATGGCCTCACACTCTCCTTTTTCAAGCATTTCTTTATGCTGCCTTCCTAGCTGACAGTTGTCACAACTCAGCTCTATCCTCTGCTGGAGCACAAGTTGGATATTTGCCGATGGCTGACAAATGTTACATTGCACAAATGACATAAATATTATGAAAAACAGTGAGGAAAAGGCAACAACTCTGGCTCACCCTCTTGTCCAGTTGAGATTGGCCATTAATAGAACTTTGATGTCTTTAACATTTAGAATCAGCGGCAGCTGTCAACTTTTCAAAATGTTCTTCTACCAGCAAATAGCGCACACACACACACACACACACACACACAAAACTAGGTGACTCAGGAAGATGGTGTAAAGAACTTAATGTCTTAGTGCATCATGAGCGAGGGGATGTGTATCCTTATGTACTGATTTTCCAGATGACCTTGAACAATACACAGAAACTCTGCGTTTCCCAACATGTGTGACAGCTGTGAGGTGTAGCCTGAAAATGATTACACCACTCTTTGAAGGAGCTGCGATACATCTTTCCATGATTGCTAGGTCTGCGCTGACCTGAAGAACTTTGTGGAAGCTGATGATCACATGACAGCTGACTTCTAGATGGAAAGCTACAAAATTGAATCACCCAAATGATTCTAAGTATCGTGTAGACTAACCATCCAGAAAACTGAATTTTCTTCTAGCCAAATTTTATTATCTTGGAGACTCAGTTTCATGCCCTCTCCACCATTCCAATCCATTCCAAGTAAAGGTTTACTTGACCACAATTCCAGGGGAAATGTGATATCATCTTAATGGGTTAGTGAGGTATTTTAAAGCATACCTGGGATTTGTTTAAATCAAAAATGGTAAGACACGCAGATGTGGAAATGATTGTCATGAAGGAAGATTACTTAGGTTCTGGTTTTATAAACGAAATCCTTTGCATTTGCAAATCCAAAGATGTTGAAACCAACATATTTTGGGGAGAATATAGAGGTTGTTTTTAAAAGCAAAGGAAATTATCAGGGTGATTATCAGCCTACTATAATATTCTCATGCTCAGTAGAAAGCTCAAACATAGATGATACACTTTTTCTTTTAGAAAGCCATTGAAATTATATATTGAGACATTCAACTAAAGCAACTGCAATTTTACTCTGTTTAGGAACAATCTGGTACTTCCATCTTCAAAGCTGTTATTTACATATCAACAGCTTTGTTCAGCTCCCCTGTTCTTTGGTCAAGTGTGAAATTGCAATGAAAAGTAGAGAATAGGGTGACATTCACAGACAGCAAGATAAAGAAAATTCAAGGAAGGGGTAAACAAGAATATTGGAACAAATAAACAATACTGATTAAAAGTTCAGGTAGGTTGTCTTAATTTAAAATGAATTGAATTTTTTTTGTCAAAATTTGTTAACATCCTGGATATTTATTTCATCATCCGTTTACAACTCATGAACTTGCAAAATACAAAATTTTGTTTTGTTTTGGTTTTTTTACTATTAAGAAAGTTGCTGAAGTGACAGTAGCAAGTAAGATGATTTTATGTCATTCAACATATTTCTATCAGAATAGCTTCTACAGATTCTTACAACCTATTCCTGTGCTGGACAATTGATCCCACACCTAAATCCATTAGAAGAACAAACTGTCATTGATTAGGCTTCTAATATTTTATTATGCCATGGTAGATTTTGTGCTATTTTTATTTCCAACCCTACAGATCTTTGAAGGGATGGATCTTGGGGAAGAGCAATCAAGCTGAGATAGATAGATAGATAGATAGATAGATAGATAGATAGATAGATAGATAGATAGAGTTTTCCTGATTTTTTTGATCCTACTGAATTTATGAAGTACCCAACCCATGATTTATTTTAGAAATTGGAAGCTAAAGAAATAGGACATGAAATTTTACCATAATGGTTTATTCTGATACATATCTGTGCTTGGCACTTATCCCACAGCCTTTTCTGGGTCCATTCATAGATTCTAGCATGACCAATCATTTTCTCTGGAATTTTGTGAAAAAAGTCATTTTAGCTGATAAATATGTGTGTTTTATAGCAATAAATGATCACTATATTTTTCTGGACTCGATAGATAATATCATTCCCCCACATGCCAGGAAAGGAGCCAAAAACTGTGTTTAAGTATCAATATAAATACTTAGGATCCAACCCATTTCTTATTGCCTAGAACTATTCAGATTAGGGAAGTAACATTTTAGACTCCCAAACCATGATACAGCTTAAGAAGATTCTCCTAATAAGTATACTTGGTACATACAAAAAGTTAACATGAATATATATGTTTAAAAAAATGTAGTCATAAGGACCCACAAACCCACCAAGCAATTCAAGATCTAGAACATTAGCAGTATTCTATTTGAAGTATTACTTGTGTGCTCCTTTCCTGCCTCCCCACACTCACAGATAGTGAATTTTGTGTTTATCAAAGGTCTTATCTATACCCACATCCTCAAACCACACACTGCTTGTATGCTTGTTTTGAGCTTTACAGAAGTGACATCATACTGTACAAAAGCCTTCTGCAACTTCCTTATTCTTCAGCATTGTGGATCTAATATTCAACTATTTTGTTGCATGTAGTTGACCTTCATTCTTTCTCCCTGTTATATAGTATTCCCTTGTGTAAACATACCACAATTTATTTATTCTTCTAGCAGTGGACATTTGTGTTGTTTCAAGTCATTTGCCATTATCTTAGTAGCAGTGTATGAGAATTTCTTTTAAATACTTGGGAGTGAAACTCCTGGGTCACAGGATATGCTTATGCTCATCTGCACAAGAGAATATCAAATTGTTTTCCAGATTGGTCATACCTCCTCTATCAGCCATGTATCTTATTGTCCTTTGTATATCAAACTTAGAGATCCAAAACCATCAATGTTTGCACCACCGAAGTGATTTGAAATGATGATTTCTGAGTTAATTACTTTTCCAGTTTTAAAGAGGGACTGAAGGTCTCAGTAAGGTGATTACAACACATGAATTTTGTCTTCTAGGTTTTTCTGCTTAATTTTAGTTTAGTTGCTCACAGATGCCCCTTCCAACCAATACACCAAGCCCTTAGTCTTTACTTCCATAATTAGTTCCATCAGCAGTATCTGTTTCTTGCTTTCTGAATAAATACACATTAATGGCTGCATATTTTGCCCTACTTATGCTCATATTCATTGGTGGAGAAACTCACGAAAGGATGTCGTCCATGTATTGGGCCCTGACATGGGGGTCATCATCAACGCCATACATCATATGGAGTTAGGAGGTAGGAGACAGAGATAGACAAGAGATGGACACTTATGTCACCTCATTTAAGTGCAGCAGCTCCACCACAGGAAAACATGGTCCACTGGAAGCCAGACTCACCCCTTTGATATAGCTCATTTCTCTTCCTGAGGAAGAAATGAACTGCTGTGTTAAGCACTCCATATAAATTACCTCTCTTAATCTGTCCAACATCCCTATTGTAGATATTAACATTTCATTACCAGGTTATAAATGAAGAAACTAGGGGAGCCTCAGTCGCTCAGTTGGTTAAGCATCTGACTTCAGCTCAGATCATGATCTCATGGTTTGTGGCTTTGAGCCCCGCGTCTGGCTCTATGCTGACAGCTCCAAGTCTGGAGCCTGCTTCAGATTCTGTGTCTCCCTCTCTCTCTGCCTTTCCTCTCTCTCTCTCTCTCTCTCTCTCTCTCTCTCTCTCTCTCTCTCTCTCAAAAATAAACACTTAAAAATTGTTTTAAGTGAAGAAACTAAAGGATTAACAATCTTGTAAAGAATTTCATCGCTAAAAGTGGTAGAGCTGAAATCTGAACTCAAGTCTACTGACTTCAAAGGCTAAAAGCCTGGTCTTACTCATTCCTATACTGCATCTCCTTTTATCAGGAACCCTTTGGAGACCCAGTGCTTCCATTCAACATAGTAACT
This sequence comes from Panthera pardus, assembly GCF_024362965.1. Taxonomy (NCBI): domain Eukaryota; kingdom Metazoa; phylum Chordata; class Mammalia; order Carnivora; family Felidae; genus Panthera; species Panthera pardus. The sequence goes on from NW_026527002.1 coordinate 22,251,722, forward strand.
GTGATAATATCAATTCCTGGCACAAGGGCAAGTCATAGGGACATGCTTAGGACCACTTGGTTCCACTTAAAATACACATTGTTCAATCAACCCTGACTTTGGGATTCCAAATTTGACACTAAAAATCTAGCCTAGTAATGTTTCCACTTAGACATTTTGATACTTAATTAAACAAACAGCCATATGAGGCTTAATATGTGTGTGACACTCTTTTGGGTGCCCTGTGAGCTCATACCACACATCCAATGAGAAAGCATAATGCCTGCTCTTAAGCTTGAAATCCAGTAGAGGCCAGGAGGGAAGAGATCTTTCCTGGGAAGACTACACTTCTGAGATCTTATATGAGTCAAAATGTTGAAGGAGAGATTGAGACTGAAGGTGAGATTCTGCCCTGAATGTGTCAAGACAATGAGGAGGGATGCTGTAAGGTTGCTAGAATTTCCTCTTTAAGGAGTATCTTGAGAGCAAACTTGAATCTTTGAATAGGATAATGATTTGGGCTAGTAGAAGTCATGGTGGAAATCCATCTTTTCCCCAGAAAATTAATTTCCATTAATTATTCCCTTTGACTTAAAGCCTTCTTTGGTTCTTACTGAACATGAGTTTATGTCGATGAGCACATCTGCCATTAGATATATAACATAATAATCATATAATAATGACTTTAGCAACATCACTTGTATAACAGTGCAATTAAACAGATCTTTGCTTAGCAACTTCTGTGCCTTGGGAAGATAGTAGTGAATCAGGAAAATACAGTGCCTAACTTTATGGCGCTTATAGTCTAGTCCAGAGAGTCATTTAACAAGTAGTTTACAGTTGGCATGAGGGTTGTACACACTGAGAAGTACAGATGTCATGGGAACCTATAAGAAAAAGATATAACCAACTATGAAGCTTGTTAGTTGCAGAGTTTTATCTGACACTGTCTCATTCTAAGGCTAACAGACTTAATAAGCTTAATTGACTTGCCCCATAGCTAATAAGAGTCCAAGACTAGAATTAAGTCTTCAGTGCCAAATCCCAAGCTCTCTCCACTATATCAACGCAGAATAACAAGAACAGTTTAGATCAAGTTACTCATAAATGTGGATAAAAGGGAGAACTGGTTATTCAGCCTACCAAAATTCTGCCTTAAAAACGCTTCCTAAGATTTTTGGTCTCTAATCATCCAACAGAACACTCATTAAGAAAGATACTCTCAGTGCTTTTCTACTTATTTAAACCTGTGAGAACTGGAATTGGGAGCCCTGCTACTTTGTACCTGTTAAATGTGGGGAGGAGTCTGCAGGTCAAGTGCTACCCCCATGGAGCCTAAGAATGGCCCAGAATTCTCCTTTAGACTAATTCAAGCCCACCTGGACCTGAAGCTATAAAGCCTGGGCCACATGCATGGAGCCACTATTAGAAGACTCTGCAAAGTGAATGGTAGCAGGCAGATTGGGGAAGAAGGTTAGAATTTGAAGCACCATCAATGGCAACAAGTTCCCCATTTCCCTCTAGTATTCTACAGCCCAGAATCAAGGTTCAGACTCAAGATGAACCAATGGGACTACTTACAGGTTTTTCCCTCAATTCTGTCATGGCCCAGCCCCCAGCCAGTTCCATAGCAGCAGCTGTGCGGGGTCTACAGGTGCCTAAAACCCTGAGGAAGAATAACCTTTTTCTCTGGTCTGAAGAGCTGTGGTCCCAAAGAGGTGCTGAGAACCCACCTCTCTGGCTTCCCTCCACTTAGCCTGGAACGTGAGTGCAGTTGCTGAAGATGGAAGTGAGTAGAGCCCCAGCTTTCTGGCTTTCTGGAGGACTGATGATGGAGAATTTGGAACTCAGTAAAATTTAAAACCTTTGCTAACAGAAGCTACTATTAAGAGAATAAAGAGAGAAGCCAGCAACTGGGAGCAAATATTTGCAATTCATGTATCTGACAAAGGATTTGTATGCAGGACATCTGGAGAACTATTAAAACTCACAAGTAAACACTCAATTAAAAAATGGGCAACAGCAATAAAAAAGAATGAAATCTTGCCATTTGTGACAACATACATGGACCTTGAGGGTATTAGACTAAGTGAAATAAGCCAGACAGAGAAAGACAAATACCATATCATTTCACTTATATGTGGAATCTAAAAACAAAACAAAACAAGACCAATAGATACAGAGATCAGACTGATTGATGGTTGCCAGAGAAGGGGGTTGGGAGTAGCAAAATGAAGAAGTACAGACTCCCAGTTACAAGACAAGTCATGGGAAATGTATTGCACAGCATGAGGAATATAGTCAATAATCTTATATTAACTTTGTATGGTGACAGATGGTAATAACTTATGATAGTGATCATTTTGCAATGTATATAAGGGAAGAATCACTATGTTGTACACCTGAAACTAACATGATACTGTATTTCGATTATACTTCAATTAGAAATGTACAAAAGCAAAATTCTACATGATGTATGTAGCTAGTCCACTCTCACGGAGGAAGAGTACAACTCTCCACTACTTAGGTGCAAGCTGCACATAATGACTTCTTCCCAAAGACTACAGTATGGAAAGGAGAAGGAGTGGAAAAACACTACCTTAAACAGGTGAGGTGATCCAGGTTAACATCAACATAGATAAGCCATGTTCCACTATGCTATGATACGATGAAAATAGCATTTTTCCCTTTTTTTGTCCTTGCTCCCATAAAACCAGAACCCCAGTCTAACCATGAGAAAAACATTTAGACAATCCTCAACCGAAGGATGTTCTGCAGAATACCTGACCAGGACTCTTGAAAACTATCAAGGTCATCAAAACCAAGGAAAGTCTGAGAAACTGTCGCACAGCCAAGAGGAGACCAAGAAGACATGGTGACTAAATGTAATGTAGTATGCTGGAATAGAAAAGGTAGTTTTTACACAACAGCTTTAGGTAAAAACTAAGGAAATCTGAATAAAGTATGAGCTTTAATTAATAATAATATATCAGCATTACTTCATTTATTGCAGCAAACCCACCATACTAATGTAAGATGTTAATAAAGAAAATTGAGTTTAGGATGCATGGGAACTCTACCATCACTGCAATTTTTCTGTTACTCTAAACTGTTCTAAAAAGTTTATTTTTAAAAATTACATTTAAAAGGCAAAAAAAATAAGCAGACATTTCAGCAAAGAGGATATAGGAATGGCAAAAATCACAAGAGAAGATCCCCAATGGTGTTGTTAATTAAGGAAAATACACATTAAAACCACGATTAGGTACTACTATATACCTACTGGAATGGCTGAAATAAAAAAATTTAGATAATATTAGTCCTGGTGAAGATGTAGAGAAACTAGAACTCTTATACATTGCTGGTGGGCAAGCAAAATGGTACACTCTGGAAAACAATTTGGCAGTTTCCTTCAGTGGGTACATGACTAAGCAAATTATGGTATATCCATATGGTGTTAAAAAAAAAAAGCCATACAAAGTATTGAATGATTGAAAGACAACAGGTGTTGAAGATATGGAGAAATTGGAAACTTTGCACACTGTTGATGGAAATACAAAATATTTCAGTCACTAAGGAAAACAGAAGTTCTCCAAAAATTAAAAATAGAACCATTATGAGATACAGCAGTTCCACTTCTAGGTATTTGCCCAAAAGAACTGAAATCAGAGATATTAATACCTGAGATACTATCGTCTCTTTGTTCATTGAGACGTGGCCAAGACAGGGATGAATGGATGAATGGATAAAGAAACCGTGGTATATACATACAATGGAATACCATTCAGCTTTAAAAAGAAAAAAAGAAGAAAATTCTATATTATATGACAACAGGGATGAACCTTGGGAACATTATGCTAAATAAAATAAGCCAATCGTGGAAAAACAAATAACTTCATGATTCCACTTACATGAGGTATCTAAAATTTATTCAAATTCATAGAATCCAAGAGTGGGATAGTGGTTGCCAGGGGCTGGAGGGAGTGGGGAAATGGGGAATTACTAATCAGCAAGCATAAAATGTCAGTCAAGGGTGAATAAGCTCTAGAACTCTGCTGTATGACATTGTACCTATAGTCAACAATACTGTATTGTACACTTAAAAATCTTAGATCTTATGTTAAGTGTTCTTTCCAAAATAAAGTAAAATAGCCATCTATTGATACATGCAACTTGGATGAATCTCAAAGTTATGCTGCTGAGTAAAAGAAGCCAGAATCAAAAGGTTACATACTATATGGTTCTATTTATAGGACATTCTATAAAAGGCAAACTGTTAGAGATCAGCTCAGTTTTGCCAGGGGCCAGGGATAAAGGGATGGTGTGACTACTAAGTGGTAGTATTGGGGGGATCATGGAGTTGTTCTGTATCCTGGCTGTGGTGATAGTTCCATGAATATACACATTTGTTAAAACTCATAGAACTGATCACCAAAAAAAACCTCATTTTACTGTTCTTAATTTATTTAAAAACATTTTTTAATGTTTATTAATTTTTGAAATAGAGATAGACCATGAACAAAGGAGGAACAGAGAGAGAGGGAGACACAGAATCCAAAGCAGGCTCCAGGCTCTGAGCTGTCAGCACAGACCCCAATGCAAGGCTCGAACCCTTGGACCATGAGATCATGACCTGAGCCGAAGTTGGAAGCTTAACCAACTGAGCTACCCAGGCACCCCACTGTTCTTAATTTAAAGTAAATAAAAAGAGGGGCACCTGGGTGGCTCAGTCAGTTGAGCAACCGACTTCGGCTCAGGTCATGATCTCACAGTTTGTGAGTTCGAGCCCCGCATCGGGCTCTGTGCTGACAGCTCAGAGTCTGGAGCCTGCTTCTGATTCTGTATCTCCCTCTCTCTCTGCCTCTCCCCCACTCATGCTCTGTCTTTCTCTGTCTCAGAAATAAATAAACATTAAAAAAAATTTTTAATTAAAAAAATAAAATTTAAAGTAAATAAAAAGGGGCGTGCCTGGTGACTCAGTCAGTTGAGCATCCGACTTTGACTCAGGTCATGATCTCATGGTTTGTGAGTTTGAACCCTGCCTCAGGCTCTACACTGACAGCGCAGAGCCTGTTTGGGATTCTGTGTCTCTCTCTCCCTCTGCCCCTCCCCTACTTCTCTCTCTGTCTCTCTCTTTCAAAACTGAACATTAAAAACATATATTTTAAATAAGTAAAAATAGAGAGATCCTAGAAAACCTGCTCAACTCTGTTAAAAAATAAATGGGCCTTTCTAGAGAATTGCCTATCTGAAAGCTGGAAAATCTGACTCTACATGAATGTCCACCTCCTGCATAAAAAAGCAGAAGATGGAGACTCATCTGTGGTCCTGATGCAGGGATATCATCCTTCCCGCAGAGGCTTCTCAATGACTATAAATTGTCACAGATTATGAGTCTAGAGTTCTTTCTTGTCCAGCAACAGAGCAGATACAGAACTGAATACAAGAGAGGCTAATGTTTGGGAGGAGACAAGAGCCCTGAACAGGCATTCAGTCTCCGTATTTATTGATGAACAGGGGTTCTGTCTCTGTATTTATTGAGCTCACAAGATAGTACCCACATGGTGAGCGTGAAGAAAACAATCAGACAGTAATCATTAATGTATGTGGAAACAAAGGGTCTGGGAGGCAAGTGGCATTTGTGATCAAGGTACACTGGCATCAGATGGAAAGTAATTTCCTGCAGATGTTATAACAAGTTACTCGTGATCCCACTATACTATCTCCCTAGCTAACCTTGGGTGCTTTCACTCTGTGGTGAGGGCTTTCTGTCCCAAACTTTCTTCTAACCCATTTATGTAAGTATAAGGAATTCTTGAACCTATTTCCCCACAATAAATGACATCATGGCTGATTTTTCCTTTGGGGGATATTTGGGTCAGTGAAATTCCTAGAAGAAAATTTTTTAACATTCAAATATCAACTAAAAAGTGTGCAACCTCTTGCTAAGATGGTTTTCATGAGGTCATTATTCAGCTAATAAATTAGACTCTTTAAAAATGTAGCGGTTGATTTCACAAAGGAGTTTGATCCAGGCATTTTAAAACTTTATGCAAATTGTATATCTGTTGAGCTTCTGTAGAAAGTAAACCCTGCTATGTGGTAGGGGTGTCTGCACTGAATTTTGAAAGAGACCATACCAGCATATGGATATGTAATGCTTAACCTCATTTCTGTGTTGGTGCTGAAAATGTGTGACTGCCTGTGGATTCAGATACAGGTATTATACAAAATAAAATAAAGGGGGTGGGGGTGGACGTGTGACTATGGTAGCTATTCTCCGGGAAAATTGCATTATAGCATCCATATTATTTGGATTATTTGAACTGCCACAGTTTCTAGACTAATTACAGACTCACTGGTCTGGATGGCAGTTAAAATATAAAATGTCTATTTGGGATTTTTTTTTTTTTCAGTAAACTGGCTGTCTTGGGATTTTTTTTTTTTTTTTTTTTTTTTGTATCCATCAGATACATAATAGACCCAGACTGTCAAGAAAATAAAAAGAGGAATAGTAGCCCCAGGCTGGCCAGGCCTGGATTCCTTAGGGAAGGGTGCCCTGGGCCCACTGATAAAAATGGAAGGAACGAAGCTGGAGTCAGGATGGCATTTCTGTCTTCCCCCTGACATTACAGACCTATGAAGGACAGGAGACTGTTTCCTGGGAGAAAATACTTGCAGATCATCAAGTCTGGCAAAGGATTTGTATCTGGAATATATAGAGAATTTTTAAAACTCAACAGCAAGTAAATATATTCACTTAAAGAATAGATGGAGTGGGGCACCTGGGTGGTTCAGTAGACTGAGCATCTGACTTCGGCTCAGGTTGTGATCTCACGGTTCATAAGTTCAAGCCTCACATTGGTCTTTGTGCTGACAGCTTAGAGCTTGGAGCCTGCTTCAGATTCTGTGTCTCCCTCTCTTTCTGCCTCTCTCTCTCTCTCTCTCTCTCTCTCTCAAAAATAAATTAAAAACTTAAAAATATTTTTTTAAAGAATAGATGGAATGGAGAGAGTTTGGGTCCCTCAGGCCCACTGTAATATCTCAGTTAAGAAATGTTGGTTGGGTCAATGATTAAAGTCTCCGTGAATTGTTTTATAACTCAGGGTGGGATCATGGCTCATTCATCAAGTAGAACAGCCATCAGGGTGTCCCAGCTTGAGCAAAAAGCCTGTAGTCACCAATTAGTTAGCAGACAGATGCCCACAGAGTCCCTGCTGCTAATATCTGAAGCAAGATCTGCACCACCAAGGGTCTGAGGAACTTACTGTGCCCAGGAGGCAGCAGGCTATGGTGAAGCTGGCAAGGCCTTAGAGACCAGGTTGGCTTGGGCCAGACTCCAAGGCCTGCCCTTTCTTAGCTTTCTACCTTTGTGAAGTTAGTGCTTCTGAACCTCAGCTTCTCTATCCTAAAATGAAGATATTACTATCTATGGCATAAGGTTATTGTGAAAATTAAAGGTTATAATATAAGTGAGACCTAGTACAAATTAGGCATTTAATGGTAGCTAGATAATTCATAAGGCAATGGCCTTTCCTATCTGCAGAAGGTAGTGAGGAAAGCTTTGAACCTGCACAAAGAAGCGAGTAACTGATGTCTGCACAGAACAGCCTATGGAGGATTGGAATCAGGAGAGGTTCACATTACTGAACAATACACCTACCTCCAGACGGTTCTTGGGCTGGAATGCATCCCAGAGAGCCTGCGCCTCTGATGACCAATAGTATACTTGGTATATTAGTGTTCTAAGGCATAAGTGTTCTAAGGGGTATAATAAGTACCCCAAGCTGTGTGACATAAAACAACAGAAATTCTTTTTTTTCACAATTCTTGAAGCTAGAAGTCCAAAAGCAAGGGCCATGCTCCCTCTGAAACCTGTAGAAGAATCCTTCCTTGCTTCTTCCTAGCTTCTGATGGTTTGCCAGCAACCTTTGGCATTCCTTGGCCTACAGATGCTTCTGCATTTCTGTCTTCATGTGGCTTTCTCCCTTGTGTCTTGACAGTGTTTACCCCTGGGATAGGTAATGTGTCTGGGATGGGTCTGTCTCTGTGTCCAAAATTCCTTTATTTTTATAAGGATGCCTGTCATATTAAATTATGGCCCACCCTAAAGACCCTATTTCCATTTGACTACCTCCATAAAGACCCTATTTCCAAATAAGGTAACATTCTAAGGTAGTGGAGATTAGGACTTTCAACGTATCTTTTCTTAGGGGACACAATTCAACCTGTAATACCTGGTTAACATGAGTTAGAGGTCTTGGTTGTCATTTTGTAGCAGCGTGGTGACAAGTAGGAGATTGCTGCTTGCTTTATAAAAGCAAATGTTCTGACTTTCTTGAGCCAAGAGAAAAATTCCATTTTTTGTAGCTCATTGAGAAGGACAACTTCCTCCACCATGCCCAGTTCTTTACTTCCTGCAATAACTCCATGTCTGCAGTAGAAGGGTTGGGAGGAGTATGGAACAGGCAGCATCTTCCTCCTATAGAGGCCAGCTGAAGAAGCATGTCCAGGAGTCCTGCCAGCTGGGGAATGCTGCCTTCTTCAGCCTTCAGCAGTACGGGTGATGTCACCTTCTAGCCAGGGCTGCCAGAAAATTCTAGATCTTCTCACAGTAGGCTCAGCCTAGAAATGGACAGTATTAAGGCTCACATGCCAGGACAAGGCCCAGCCCATAATTGGCTGGAGGCACTACATGGGCTGTGCAGTCAGAGGCTTGCCCTGAAGCACCTGAAAGCAGGTAGCAACCTTCTTGGAGGCAGATGTTCTGTGACATTGCACACACAGGCCAGTGGGTTTCTGGGGCTGATGGCTCCCCCTTACTTCCTGCCATTTCTGCTTTCCCCCTTTCTGTAGATCTATGTTCCCATTCCATCCCTGCACCCATCCTGTTATCCTCACCTGTGGGATATCTTAACACCAGTCTCCTATATGCACATAGACGGGGTCTTTACATCACAGAACCACAGGCAGGGCCACAGCTCTCAACCTAACAGGTACACTTGAGTCACCTGGGGCATTTTTTTTTTTAATCTCAATTCCTAGATCTTCCCCAGACTAAATTACAACAGAATATTTGGGGATTGGGATCCAAGCACCAGTATTAAAGCTTCCTACGTGATTCTCATATTTGTCTAAAGTTAGAAACAACTGATTTGATGGGAAGCAGGGAAGAAAAAAGGAACCAAGTTACTATCTGGCCCTTCCTATAACCAAGTTAGAAAGTTACTTCAGTAGATCAGGTAAGAGAGGACAAGAGCATTTAGGGATGGAGAGGTGAGGCAGGTTCAAGCAATCACGAAAGGCGAAATCAACAGAGCTTCAGGAAATGAGACAGGGAGTAAGAGGGGAGAGTCTAGATAAGGCACAGGTTTAGGGTTCTGTTAAGTCTGTATAAAAAATACAGAAAGAGGAGAAAAATTATTTTGGTTTCAGATGTGTTGAATGTCACATGGTATGTTAGATGCTTAGGATAGAGGGGGACCAGAAATATCATTTAGGAATCATTGTCATAAAAGGATACCTGAATCCTTGGGAGTCAATGAGATTGTCTTGGGAAAACAGGTGGAGGTGGGCACCCATGTGCTTACCGCTAGGGCCAAGGAAAGCGGGCCAGCAAAGCTGAGAGCTTTGACCTAACAGACACCTTTGTTTTATTTTTTTTTTGTGAGCCCAGAGAATCAAGGAAGAGCTCTATAAGGAAGGATTTGTTATAAAAACATTTTCATTGGAGCTTTTCCTTGGAGGAGGCCAGGGTTGGTGCAGTGAAGGCTGATGCTGGAATTTGGGCACTGACAACAGAGGAAAAATGAGATTTCCAGGAACAGAAGGAGCCAAGGAGTGAGTGGAAGCTAAATCCCAAGAAGTGCTGAGTATCAGTCAAGGAAGTCAAGACTGTTCTTCTAGTTAAAAGGTTCAGAGTGGGGCCAATACCACTATATTAAGCCGAGGTCAGGTGTCCATGAGATGTGCATGGTTTGCAGGGAAGAATCAAAGATGGTAAGGAGAGTCCCGAGAGCTGATGCTTTCTCAGCCATCACCTGGGTCAGTCATAAAGTTGCAAGACTGCCCACCTCAGAGCTGTTCTTTCTCTCTGCTCTGAACAAAGCAGGGTTGGTGGTGTCTGTTGAGCAAAAGGGAATAAGAGTGTGGTAAGGAGATTGCAGGAGAACAGTAAAGCTTTGGGATGGCCCCTAAGGAGAATAGAAAAGGAAGCTGATGAAAGACAAATGAAAAAATGGTCTGGTTAAAAATGGAGACGAAAAATTTGTGGCAGCATCGGCCCTTGTGGTTGAGTTGTTGAATTATTGTCACCTCAGCAGCCCAGGTGTTGCAGCAGACAAAGAGCCTTGCGAAACTGACCTGCCAGGCAGGTGTGGCAGAAGTCCAGGCCTGGGCAGTTGAGGGGGCGGGCAGAGAATGAGCCAGATAGGTGCAAAGGCTTATAAACACAGGTATGAATACAGCTCTACAATTATATAGCTAATGAATGGCTCTCACAGTTGTCAGAATTAACCGAGGCCCATTTTTAGATGGCACTTGTCTACTTCTAAGAAAAATCCCTGGTTCTTTCACTCAAGGAGATCACCTTGCTCCATGTTCTCTCCACAGAATTCTGTTTCCATCCCTCTGGAAAGGAGGATGTTTTACTCTCTCTTATCATTGTTGCAAGTTATCGGACAGACAGAAATGCAGCTGAAGTTCCAGAAGTACTTTTGCAGGGAGTACCTAATATTTAAATAGTGATTGAATTGGCAGTCACTGAAAACTCAGGGCCCACAGTTCCATGCTTTTTGAAGAAAGAACATTGGTTATTTCCCATGGGCATCCCATTAATGGAGAAAAAGCAGACTCCACAAACTAACCTGGTTTGACATTTACTTAAAATATGCCAAGTGCTATTTATCCAGATTACTTATTACATGCCCTAGCTCTGCCAGATAATTAAAGGGCAGCTGGGAATGAGGATAAAATTGTGCCGATATTTTACAAGAACTTTTAGCGGTTCTCGCACCTTTGTTTAATGAACTTAGTCTGAACCAGTCAATGGCTGTGATGTTGGGGCCAGTGTGGGGAGGATACAGTGGGAGCAGAGGGAGGAATGTTACTTCCCCTCTTGTTTTACAAAGAGCCTTGTTTTTCCTGGTAAGTAAAAGTCAGCAGGATAGAAGGAAAGGTATGAGTCTTTTCAGTTTCAGCAGAAGAAATTTCATTCTTGGCTCATTTATTCTGTTTTGTGACATTCTATTGCATTATAAAATATGGAAATGAAACTCACTCTGAGGAATAAAGAATGCCACCTTTCTATATTTTTACTGGAAATTAAGGCATAAAATATGTCTTAATGAGAATTTATGGGGGGAAAAATCTGGATCATCTGGGAAGAATCCTGCACAGGAGCATAGGTCCTGTAGACAATAAATATTAATAGATGGTCATGAGAATTTAAATCTGGTTCCCTGCTCCAACTCTGCTGGCTTCTTTCTCCTACCACAGTTACCTAAAATTATGCAACCACAGCATGCTAGGATTTCAACAGAATGTATATTTCTGCCTTTGTGTGAAGTGAATTAACCAAACTATTACATGGCTGATCTGGAATGCTATGACCCACACCATTTATTACAAGTGACAAAATTACCATTCCTGTTATTTGGAAGAGGTCAAGCTAGGGAGGGTGTGATGGGGCATGGGGTTTTGCCCCAGTTATGAGGGGCACGATCCTAGGCAGGTGGTATGGCAGATGATTGTATTCATGAGAGGATTCACCAGGAACCTTTGCAAGATAAGCAGGTTGTTCAGAGGTAGTGGTGGTATCTTGATACCTGAGTGAGACCAGATCAGGGTCAAGGTCTGGGCAAAGCTATAAGAATTCAGATAATTTTACCAACGTTTCAGGCAGAAACAAAGAAATTCAGCATGGCTGGAGTGGAGCGTCCGGAATTTGGACATCCTCTGCCTAAAATAAATGAATCCATGGTCCATGTAATCAACTCAGATGTATGCCTTGACATAGCCTTGCTTTTTCCTTCTCTGGAAGCCCTGCAAGATACCCTTTACAAGGATGAAGGCAAGCTGGTGTAAGGAGAGGCCTGGATGTCATACAAGGTCTAGAGGTTTGCAACCAGACCAACCCAGATTGAATCTCAGCGTGAGCACTTACCATCTTCGTGAACTTAAAGCAAGTGAACTGACTTCTCTGTGCTTCCATTCTCCTGAGAAGTGAGGGTAAAAACCTGTCAGGTTGTTGTAAGCATTAAACGAGGTAATTTATGAAAGTAACTAGGGGTGCCTAGGTGGCTCAGTCAGTTAAGCAGACAACTTCGGCTCTGCTCATGATCTCATGGTTCACGAGTTCAAGCCCCATGTAGGGCTCTGTGCTGACAGCTTGGAGCCTGGAGCCTGCTTCAGATTCTGTGTCTCCCTCTCTCTGCCCCTCCCCTACTCGCTCTCTGTCTCTCTCTGTCTCTCTCTCAAAAAAGATAAACATTAAAAAAAAGAAACTATGTAACACACAACAGTTTCTGAATAAACATTACTCTCTTTCCCTTTAATGAGTAAACATTTGAACAGCCTAAATAATGGAAGCCTGTGTTCAAGCCCTCATTTTTCAAATAGGGTAAAACAAGTCATTCCCTTTGCCCAAGGTCTGGGAAACAAATGTAGAGCTCATCACCTTGCTGCTGCATGAATCCAGTTCTTTTTTTTTTTTTTTTTTTTTAAAACGGGAAGATTATTTTTTCCAATAATATTTTATTATATTTGACATATAACCTTGTGTAAGTTTAAAGTGTACAACATAATGATTTGATATGTGTCTATATTGTGAAATGATTAGCACAATAAGTTTATCTCACACTTTACATATTTTGTTCTTTTGAGAAGTTTTGAGATGTCTCTTAGCAACTTTCAAGTGTACAATATAGTATCGTTAACTATAGTCATCACGCTGTACTGCGCGAAAATGCTTCTTAGTGGGCACCTTCAACCCCTCTGCCCTTCCTTTCCGCTGTTATTTGGTGACTGAATATCAGACTGGCCACTGAGTACCCTGGGATGCTTTCAACTATTGCAGAGTCTCAAAAATAGTCATGACCACGAGCAGTCCAGAGAATAAGCTCCCAAGAGGCCTTGATAGTTCAGCCTGGGGCTTGTGAGGAGTGGGGGTCAATCTGCCATTTCTGACTCCCCCAGTCTAGTGTGGAGGTGGAGCTAGAGGCACGCTGCCCTGCCCTCACCCTGAACCCAGTCATGCAGGCCCTGACTGGGTGCTGCCTCACAGTGCACTTTGAAATGACTTTTCACCCGGGGTCCGTCATGCTTTGGATTAACTGTACACCTGCTTCCTCTCCCTCACTGCCCTCTTCTATGGAAGAGAAAAACAAAACACAGCCTTGAGCTTGTTGAAACACATGCATTCACAAATGAGCCCTTTTCAACAATGCCCAAGGAGATTTGGAAAACAAAACCAGCTTTCTCTCTTGTACATACAGTGGCCACCAAAGGATAAATGTTGTTCTGTCAAGGTCTAACACTTGCCAGAGTGATTGCTGGAACCTTCAGGGAAGAGAGGTTGTGTTTATAATGAGAGGAACGTGGATTAATCAAAACTCTAGCCTTCAGCTGTCAGCACTAGAATACAGTATGTCAATTGGAATATGAGGTGGCTTTGACAAGAATACCGTCTTGCTTGCTTTAGTCAATCCTATTTGGAGCAACCTGATGGAAGCAATGACTTTCTCTGCAGCAGATAAATGCATACCAACAAAATCCATTAGCTATGAAAGTTATGGCATTGATTTTAGAATAAAATGCTGTTGCAAAAGAAGGAAATCCTATTCTAGTATCTCCACTGCCGACAGCCTGTATAAGCCTTGGGAGAGATGTACTGGCAAAAGTATAACCCTTTAGTAAAGCACAAGATAATGTGTCTGTCTCAACCAGGAGACTACTGGAGTCCATAAGATCCCCAGTAGTTATATTTAAATTCAACATCTGAAACAAAAAATTGGCTTAAAGTGATATTACTTCCTGGGTTTGTAGACATTCATATCTCGATAGGTTCTTTATGGAATTCATGGCGCTTCCAATGAAGAGTTCTGAGTAATGCCTTCCCCTTGCCCTGAATGAACATAGGCAGTCATGTCACCAGAGTTACACTAGGAAGTCACGGCAAGTTACCACCTGCTTCACAGCAGATGGGATTTTCTGACACAGAGAGTGGCCAGAAGAGGGAACTTGTGAGTTGGGGTCCTTAAAAGTTTTATGCATAGCGTTCATATTTTCCAGGCGGGAATGATATGATAACTGTACCCATTCCAATACAGTTGTATGAGCCATCTTAAAGTGATCTGCCCACGTGTTGGGACAAATTGGCTTGGTATGCCTCAAAGCCAAAACTGATAAGAATATAGTTTTTAGTGGAATCCCACTTAGAATCCACCCTTTCAGAGCCCCCGTCACCACTGAGCGTTTCCAGTCTCCCCAGGGTGCCCACTGCCTTCACGCCATTCTGGACCTTACTCCACCTCATAAGGACTTTTGCCCTCAACTTCCTTGTATGTAAGATAATATACATTATCGGCATTCATACCTATTCATGGGGTTTTAGAGAATTAAATGAAAATAAGATGTATTGGTCTATAGAAAGTGCTCGATAAATGTGAAATATTATTATTATTCTGTTTATGCTTACCTGTTCCAGGAGATGTAAGGATAGATAATTTAGGGTTTATATTTCTCAGTTTGAGCACTGAAAAGTTGACTTTGTTTCCTGGTAGCTAAGGAAAAAAAGGAAGTGAAAAGCAAATAATAGTAATAATAAATATGTGTATTTTTGTGTATATGAACACAAAAATATGTATATGTATATATACAAAAATATGTATATTTTTAAATATACACATACATACATACAATGGGTAAAATCTTCATTTTGATAGCAAAAGAAAGCTTATAAACTTATGCAGAAAATCCTGTTTTGAATTATGTTCAGTATGAAGTAATATGTGGGACCCCTGTACAAAAATTGTTTGGTAACAGCAAATGATATCTTCAACCAGGGCTTTGCAAAAGTGCTCTTAAACAAGCTGTTCTTGAAACAGTGCTGCCCTAAAGCTGAGAGTCTGATATCAGGTAGTCACTCAAAAAGAATTTTTCTCTAGGGATTTTCTCATTGACGACATGTGTTAGGTCAGAAGCGGAGCCTGTGGAATCTAGAACAGTGCACCTGAGGACACCGCTTAGTAACAGTACCCACCGCTTATTAACATTCACATTCCCAGGCCCAACAGAGACCTGAGAAATCATAACTTGCCGAGCAGCCTGTGAGTCTGCATTTTTAACACACTCCCCTTCCCCAAGGCAATGCTGACTTTGATACAACACTGAACTATCAGAAACACTAGTTTATTGTCATCTCTGACAACCTGTTGGCAAACATCCCTCTCAAAATGGGCATTCGGCAGATTCTGAACACATTAAACCTGTAATTGAGTTCATATGGTAGGGTCTGCCATATCAGCGTCCGAGTGGAGAAGTGGAATGCAGACCCATGTGCTTAACATAGAGCCCAAGGGGGGAGAGGCACCATTTAGCTGTAATTATTTAAAAACCAAACTTCTGTTTCTCAGAAACAGCTTAACATGGACTTGGGAAATTGGGTATCTACAGGCAATGCCAATAGTTGCCAGTGAATAAAAAAAAAAAAAAAAAAGAATCCTTTAAACACTTACCCAAGTATATGATTGAGATAGTGAAGTTTGGTATTGCCTAGCACAACTCAGATATCCAGTAAGTTTATGTTAAATGATTGAATGGCAAAAAGAATGTATCATAGACTTAAATAAGTGCTGTTGTAAGGGCCTACATACGCACTGTTGGAAAACAGACACAGAAAGCTTTCTGGAGGTGAGATTTGAGTGACCCCTGAAGAAGATGCAGGACTTTGAGACGAAGAATGGCATCGCGGGCAGAGGAAACTGTATGTACAAAGGATGGACATAAGGGAGACCTTGTCTTGCTTAGTAATTCCAGATAGTTCTGCATGACAGGTGTGCCACAGGTGCAGGGCCAATGACTAAGAAACCATGATCCAGCAAGATGATTTCAGAGGTTGAGGTGGAAAGGAAGACTGGTAGCTAGATGCAGCTTCCTCCATGAAAGAGATGTGACTCGAAGAGTCGGGAGAGCACAGGGATGGAGACATGTGGAAGGGATGGGTAGAATGAACCTCTCTGCCGGGTGATAGAGAACCAACATCTGAACAGAACGATGGGGGAGAGTGTGCCATCTTTACTCAAGATATGGCAAGGGAGAAAGTCAGTTTTCACTAAAAGTGAGGAAAGTGGAAACGACATTCCAGGAAGAGGTTGAAGATGTAGGGAAATTGGATTCTGAAGGGCAGAATAGGCATGGCCAGGAGGGAGGATGGTATGGGTAGGAAGAGCTAGAGAAGGAGGAAAAATGTACAGGGCTCATAGTTCAAGCAAGTGGTGCAGGTTCAGGAAGCACAGCAATGGGAAAGAGATGCTTCTGTCCTCTTGACTTCCAATTCTGAGTAGAGATTGTGTCCTGGGCCCCAAATTGGTTGTTGGATTGTTGATGAGATAGGCAGCTCACTTGTAGATTGAGGGTAAGGCTGCTTGTTTTGCCATTGTCTCTAGTTTTAAATTCCATTTGCCTATGTTCTCTCTTAGTTGAGAAAATATGCAGTAGTAATCACAGAATAAGCCTACCCAACTTCTGTTAGGAAAGTATGTTCTCAAATTTATCAAGGAGAAAATGAGCAGTAACAGGCTAATTTGCTTTTGGTGCTTTCCTACCCAACAGAAGAGTAGACCAGAGTTAGCGCCTATTGTGTAGGAAATATATCTATAAAACTCCCTGGAAGAAATTCCCTGGCAAGCAATGACAGGGGTACGTCTCTCAGCACAGAGTCTGAACTGACTATGGCAGCTGTTGTAAAGGGAAGGGTTTACCTTTTAATACAGAACAATATAATTTAATACAATTCAACAAACATTTTTAAGTTTATAAAGTTAATGGCTCTCCATTAGGGACTATCCCAAGAATCTATAAAGTAGGAAGAGACTCACATAACCTCAGTAATTGAGAGGAAGTGTCTGTCCAGTCACTGGCAAGCATTGTTTCTGGATCCTCATTTCCTGTGGGAAATGACATCCTAAACCATTCATTATTGTCCCCTACGGAGTAGCCCAACTTCCACACCATTGAGAGAGATGGACTCTCTTACTCAGGGTTGTTTGTTGACAGTTTTGTTCCATGGAGGAGGTAATTCCTGGGAAAAGTATCTAAGCTTGGAAAGACCTCAAATGGGATTATCTGGGGGCGTCTGGGTGGTTCAGTCAGTTAAGCCTCCAACTCTTGATTTTGGCTCAGGTCATGATCTCAAGGTTTGTAAGATCAAACTTTATGTCAAGCTCTGTGCTGACAGCACAGAGCCTGCTTGGGATTCTCTCTCTTTCTCTCTTTCTGCTCCTCCCCTGCTCACATGCATGCTCTCTCTCTCTGAAAATAAATAAAGAAACATTTTTTAAAAATGGGATTATCTGATTTCCATTTGTTTGTTGTGCTGATATATATGCCATTCGTTTCACCACCACTGTCCTCTCTGGCAGATTTTATTAAACCAGATATAGTGGCAAGCTCTCTGCTGGTTTTCAGTCAATATGTTTTATGTTTTTTTTAACTAAAGAGGATATTTTTCCCAAAATCAGTGTGAAGGATGGTCATATCCAAATTTTTGTCCCTGGGAGGCATCTTATTCAGCTTTAACCTTCTTCTTCCTCAAAAATAATTCCAATTGTGTTTTGTTAACTATTTTGAAGGTCAGAGTAAGTTTAATGGAAAAGAGTCCCTTCTAAAATAATCTGGGACCTCTATCTGTACAGTTGAGATAAGCACAATCTGATGATTATATAATCAGTAATACTCATTAGTTTATTAAAAATGTATGTGTGATTGATTTATGCTACACTTTATCCTGGCAGTTCTCAAACTTTAGAATACAGCAGAATCACCTTGGAGACCTGTTAACACAGATTGCTGCCCCCCCCCCCCAACCCCTTGGAGTTTTTAATTTTCTAGGTCTGAGGTTGGGCCCCTGTTTTTAAATTCTAGCAAATTCCAAGGTGATGCTGACTGCTGGTAGTCTGGAATCCACACTCTAAGAACAATTTTAAAGATTCTGTCTGTGGTGGTAAGTTAATTAAGCCAGATATTTCCCTCTTTAGTTTATAAAGCTGCTTCTTGAAGTATGGTCTAAGGACCACGTATATCCAAATCACTTGGGATGGCTGTGACCACTGAGTGGGACCTGACCCAGACTTCTAGATCAGGGGCTGGTGTGATGGACGAGCTCCCTAGAAATAGGGATGAGCTGCCCTGCAGCAGTGATTCTCAGCCTTAGCTCCATCTGGGAATCACTCAGGGGTTGGGGGAAGGGGGAGCTTTAAAAAACAGATTACTGGGCTCCAACTACAGAGATTGTGATTTAATTGATTTGAGTGCAACCTGGACCTTGAAATGTTGAAAAGCTTCTCAGAGATTCTGCTGTGCAGCCAAAGTCAAGAACCACTGCCATGGAAAGATAGCCTATGGATAAACTCTTCCAAGTTTGTCCTTTCTTAAACTGTGTTCCTCAAGAGAATTTGTGATCCAACAGATGTTTGTAATTATTATCTTTTTAATCTAATATCACCAGGGAACACTGGGTTAAACCAAGTTATTAGGTCGATTTACACCAGGCTCCTCAGGGCCCCTGCAAAACCACTCTTCCACATGACAGGTCCCAAATTATTTTACCAAGGAACATTTTTTGAGGAACACCTTATTAAATAGGTTTTGAGTTTCAGAAAACGTCCTAAAATTGTGTGTGTATGTGTGTATGTTCAGGAATTGACATATCCATTTATATGTTTTCTGGAGAGAAGGTCCATACTCTTCACCAGACTTTTTAACCAATTCTGAACATAATCCCTGAATGGTTAAAACTCACTCACCTGGAGTATCAGATCCTCTTTGGGGTTCTAAGAAGACTACGAGAAGCAAATAAAAGAAGCAGATAATTTTTCCTTCGTGACCTGAGACATGGGATGTCCATGTCTTTGCACAGATCCTTGCTAGTCCCCATCTTTTGGATCTTTAAAAATACCTTTATCATTATATAATTCACATACCATAAAAATCATCCATTTAAAGTACACAGTTTAATGACTTTAGTATACTGAAAGAGTTGTCCACTCATCATCACAGTCTAAGTTTACCACATTTTCATCACCCTGAAGAGAAATCTCACCCTCATCCAAGAGTTACTCACCCCTTCCCTCCTCCCTCCTCAACCCTAGGCAGCCATTAATTCACTTTCTGTACCCTAGTCCACATAAGTGGAATCATATAGTACGCAGCCTTTTGTGACCGGTTTCTTTCACCTAGTATAGTTTCTTTATTTTTTAAGTTTATTTATTTATTGTGTGAGAGAGAGAGAGAGAGCACAAGCAGGGGAGCATCAGAGACAAGGAGAGAGAGAGTCCTAAGCAGGTTCTGCAACATCAGTGTAGAGCCCAGTGTGGGGCTTGAACTCACAAACTGTAAGATCATGACCTGAGCCAAGATCAAGGTCAGATGCTTCACCAACTGCACCACCCAAGTGCCCCACACTTAGTATATTTTCCGTGCTCATTCATGTTGTAGCATCTATCTGTATTTATTTTTATTTTCAAGTGATATTTCATTGTATGGATGTACCACGTTGTATTTATCCATTCATCCATTGATGGACATTTGAATTATTTCCACTTTTGAACTATTATGAATAGTGCTGCTATAAACATCCATCTACAAGTTTTTACATGGACGTGTTTTCGTTAGTCTAGGAGTGGAATTCTTGGTCCTATGGTAACTCCATGCTTAACATTTTGAGGAACTGCCAAACTGTTTCCCAAAGTAACTGCGCCAGTTTGCATCCCTACCAACAATGAATGAGAGTTTTGATTCTTCCACATCCTTACCAACCTTTGTTATTCTTTGTCTTTCTTATTATAGCCATTCTGGTGGGTGTGAAGTGTATCTTGTTGTTTGAATTTTAATTTTCCTGGGGGTAATGATGTTGAGCAGCATTTCATGTGTTTTTTGGCCATTTGTATATCTTCATTGGAGAAATGTCTATTCAAACCCTTTTCCCAATTTTTAACTGGGTTAATTTTGTATTGTTGAGTTGTAAGAGTTCTTCATGTATTCTAGATAAAGATACACTGAGGGGCGCACGCTTGGGTGGCTCAGTCGGTCAAGTGTCTGTCTCTTGATTTCAGATCAGGTCATGATCTCATAGTTCAAGAGATCGAACCCTGCATCAGTCTCTGCACTGATGGCATGGAGCCTGCTTGGGATTCTCTCTCTCTCCCTCTCTCTCTCTCTTTCACTCTCTACTCATGTTCACTTGCTCTCTCTCTCTCTCAAAATAAATAAATAAACTTTAAAAAAAGATACATTGATAAGTCCCTTATGAAATGTGTGGTTTGGAAATATTTTATCCCATTCTGTGTGTTGTCTTTTCACTTTCTTGGTATTGTTTTTCCTACTTTTTGTGCTGTATTATTTGTAGCACAAAAACTTTCACTTTTGATGTAGATCATTATATCTACTTTTTTGTTGTTGTTTGTGCTTTTTGGTCTCATATCTGAAAAACCATTGCCTTATATCCAAGGTCACAAAAGTATGCCTATTTTTGTTTAGGAACTTTATAGTTTTAGCTTTTATATTTAAGACTATGATCTACTTTGAGTTATTTCTGTGGATGGTATGAAGAAGGAACCTAGCTTCATCCTTTTTCATGTGGGTATCCAGTTGTCCCAGCATGATTTGGTGAAAAGACTGTTTTTCCCCCATTGAATTATCTTGCCTCCCTCCTCATTCTTTTAAAATTAAGTGACATAAAAAGATAAAATACTGAGATTTTCATAGATTAAAAGATTCACTGAGAATAAGATAAGGTAGATATGTATGCTGAATACTGTTAGTGTCCTGGAACAATTTAAGAGCCTTCCTCAGCATTCACTGGGCACTGATTAAACACTTCCTATGTGCTAGATTCTGAGAAAGAAAGGTGAATTAACCATAATTTCTGTACAGTCTCTCAGTCTACCTGGAAAAATAAGTAAGCAAACAAATATAGCAATATGCTAAATGTTCTGATAAGGAATATGTACAAATAAAATAGAAACAGAGTGGCCTAGTTCCTTACTCAGTCTGGTGTGAAATTTGAACTCAGCCTTGAAGGTGGGAAGGGCACTCCTGGAAGAAGAGAAAGGACAGTGGAGTGGAGAGAAATGATCCATAGGGAGTTCTCTTGGACTGGAGGCTTCGAGTGTGTGTGGAGGATAGAGAGTAGTTAGAGATGAGATGGAAAGGCAATCAGATTGTGAAGAGCTCTGTGTGCCCTTTTGTGGAGTTTGGGCCGCATTCTGTGGGCAAGAGGGAACCACTGAAGGACCTTAGGCAGAGGTAGTTCAGTGAGTTCCTGGGAGGTTGCCAGACCTTCTTTGGGAATCTGGCTTTGGCAAAAGGTGATCCCAGGTTTGACATCACTGGCCGAGAATGAATCATAGACCTTTTATTGTCTCCAAACCTTGCCATATGTGCTTACATTTCTCCTTAGATAGTAAGTATTTCAATTCAAGGATTCCAGTCACAGCTCAAACTCCCTTCTTCATACTGAAGCTCTGGACCCAATAAAAATGAAAGCCTAAGTAAGATAAATAATAACTTCTCCAAAACTTAACAGTACCTAATCAGAGGCCAACCAGTCCTCATCAATTTGGAGTATTTCATCTTATTAGGAGAAAGGGACTAGTCCTTGAAGCCATGGAAACACCATAGCTCCAGAAACCCCATAGCTTACTCTTAATGACTACAACAGCTCAAAAATACCCCTTCACTAACAGTCCAGGGATAGCTCAGTAAATAATAAAAAGCATTTTTCTTATGCTAATGGAGCCAGAACACAAATACCTACCTGTAACTGTCTGCCCATGTGCCATCTATGTCTCCAAAGACCTTAATGGTTTGTTGATTCCCATTAAGACATAAGCTGTGTGTGTGTGTGTGAATTGAAAAGCCCTCTTAAGAGAACAATCTATAATGGCCAACTTGAGCTCCAAGGAGGAAAGTCTAAGTGCTGTTATTTGTAAAAGTAGAGCAAGAAAATGTTCCAAAAACACTGTAACAGATAAATAAAATCTTCAAAATTAGTGGGAAGATAGGTAGCATAGTAGTGGAGTATTGAGGCAGTCATATTACTGTATTTAAACCCTATGTCTCTCACTTACCAGCTCTGTGATCTTGGACCGGTTACTTCTTGAAGCTTTAGATTCTTGATCTGTAAAAGAAGGATAATGATAACACCTATTTCATAAAGCCACTGTGGGGATTAAATGGGATAATCATGTAAAAAGCTTTGCTACCTGGCACAAATTAAGTGCTCAATAAATGATCTCTGCTGTTATCATTAGGGCCAGAGAGATTCCTTATTTCACTTCAGAAATCAACATAGATACAGTACACTGAAAATAATGATGTATATTCATTGTGTATAAAAGTTTCTGAACTGAGTTCTTGGCCAAACCACACAGCCATATGCATATTAACTGTAAGCAACATTAACTTCTGAGAAAATTGTACTGTTCTTCTGTCTGTCCACATGATATTTTTTAAACATTCCCTTGTGATAGGAATCAGCTACATTTGTTTATGATGATTTGTGTCTTGTTGAAGAAAAAACTCCCAGCTATTGGGTGACAGATATGCCCAGAGCTAGATTTAGCTGAAGTCCATGGTTTCTCCAGAAAAGTCATCTGAGGTAGCAATTACTACACAGGAGATGGACATAAAGTATATAATTAAGGAAAGGATACATTACCAAAAAGTTTATGGTGATAAAAAAGGGGAAGATGATATGTAATTAGCTTTTCCAACAGCTAACATCAGTGGTTACCTAAGCCTCTTTTCACAGAACTGCTGTCTTGAAAAGCATCCAGTTTTGCTGTGGCATGTTCTTAAATGTTTAATTTACCTGCCTGCAGATAAAGCAATTTCCTCTCTCTGTTTTTTTTTTATTGAGCTACAGAGTTCTGCTTTCACCATATCAACATTCAAAATTGTATTTTATTAAATGAATAATTTTTAAAGGAGCTGATTTTTCTCTGGATTCTCTAAATATAAACTAATACCTGATAAATATTAGTCATGAAGAGGTCAGCCTAATGTTTCAGTATTATTGAAGGATTAGCTTGGGATGGGGATTTTCGGTTCTCCAATAACCAGGTCTCAGTGAGTCAATGATAGGATAGGCTGAACAGAATCAGAGAGCCAGGAGACCTGGGGTTCTGGGCAAGTACAAGCAGAGGGTATTGGGGAATTTGGGTCCGAAAGAAGTCTAGCCATCATCAAAAGTCAGGTATTCCAGGAACCAGGCAGAGCAGACCATTTGGTATAATCTTGTAAACAGAAAGCCTACCCTGAAACCTCAGAGGTAAGCATGTTTATTCAATCCTTATAGTCTTCAGGAATGTCCATGGGGCAGAAAATGAAGCAGATAAAGTAGTTGGCATCAGGAAGATCCCATGGCAGGCCACAGAGGCCAGGCCCAGAGTACTGGAGGGCAGGACTAAGACTTTAGTCCCTAAAGGACTCAGATGAAAGTTAAGCCCACACAGTTCCTGGTGAACCAGGCAAAACATCAGTCAGGAAATTAGAAGAGAAGTCAGTGATATGGGTAGGGAGAGAAAGCAAGGACCAGGCACCAGGGTTAGGAGCAAGGCTGATGCTCTTGAGCCACTAAGGTACTGGCTAGCGGACCCAGACCAGGACCAGCATTAGCCCAAATCTAAGGCAGGTGGTACCCATAGCTAAGAGTCAAGTCAGGGTTTCTCAGCCTCAGCACCGTGGACATTTTGGACCAGATAATTCTTTGTTGTGGAGGCTGTCCCGTGCGCTGTAAGATGTTTAGCATACCTGGCGTCTTGCCATCAGCATCTAGTTATGACAATCAAAAATGTCTCCAACCATTGCTAAATGACCTCTGAGGAGAAAAATCTCCCCTGGTTGAGAACTTCTGGGTTAAGTGGGCAAGGCTACTCAAGTTTGAAGAATACCAACATGAAAAGTCAGTAGGTGATTAGGCAGTCACAACTTCTGTTTTGTTGTTGTTGTTTATCAAGTTTGTTTTCTTCACCTTCCCTATCTGGACTTCCTAGAGGAACTTCCTTTTTGTTCTTAAGCACCAAGTCCTTTCTGATCATGTTTGACGTCATTCTGGATTCTTCTGTAGTGTGCTAGTAGGAAGTAAATACAGTATTCACTATTTACCATAGAAGCAGTTACATACCTGTGTAATTTACAAGGTTATATTACAAATACATTGGCTTGTCTGTGTAATATAAATACCTAGGTGGGGGATGTTCTGTCCAGAATCCTTGTTTACACTGTCCATATACAGTGTCCACTATTTGATGGAGAACTCCACACTTGCTCCAGTGGATGTGTGACACTGATTTCCAGTCAGTTCCTGTCTCTGAGATGTCACATAAGGCATTCTGAAAAGTCCACAGGTTCAAAAATATCCCTTGGGGAGCCTGGGGAGCCCAGTTGGGTAAGCATCCAACTCAGAGCATGATCTTGCCGTGCATGGGATTGAGCCCTGCTTCGGGCTCTGTGCTGATAGCACAGAACCTGCCTGATATTCTCTCCTTCCCTCTCTCTCTCTCTCTCACTTTCAGTCTCTCTCAAAATAAATAAGTAAACATAGGAAAAAAATATCTCTCTTGCTAGCTGGTTACTAATGTTTGAAATGGCCAAGGGAATGGTCTGGCCCTTGCTGCCCACTGGAAATTTTGCATAGCCTTTTTCTTCAGGCATTTCTCTCAATTGGACATAGTCAGTGAATGGAAGGACCATGCTCATGTTTTAATCCAGAAGGGTAACTCAAATGATACTAACAATTTCTGCATCTTTTCTGGCCCAGGCATGTTCTAGGTAACACTTCTTAACATCGGCCAAGTGCTGTCTTTGATCTATAGGAGCCAGTCACTCTGCTATTGCCATGTTGAGCTGAGCATCATGAAAATTTACCCAGCCTGCTTTGTATTGCCCAGACCTACCGATTACTCTGGTATCTTTGAATATGTGGTAAAAATAGGCTGAGTTTTTGTTAGGGTGGAAGAAAATACAATCTCACCTGGTCTTGCCAATGATAATTAATAGGTTGTTAAAGATCTTCATGAAATCCCACAGAAAAACCTGTCAAGGCTATTTGGGCCACCTGAGGAGAACATGATGCAAAATTTACCATTTGATTATTCATTCAATTTCTTATTAACATATATAGGGTGGCTCCAGAATTTCTCCATAAAAGGGGTATAGAGATTTTACTTAACTGATTATTTTTGATGTGACGTGGCTTTCAGGGTGCTGTTGGAAATGGGGAAGTGGGGTTAAAGTTTACCCAAGCTATTCTTTGCAATGTTAAATCTTATTACTAGGGTATTGTCTGGGATGTTAGGTAAAAGTCTTTCAGCTTTTCAAGTAATTTAAGCTGGTCAGTTTTCACTTTTATTTTCCTGGAGTTTATTCACCTTCATAATTAATTTTGTACCTGAGAATTTTAAGAACTAAACTGTAGACCTCTATGCTAAAATATATTTTTTTGCTAAAATATTTAGATAAAGTATTAGGCAAATTACCCATTCATCCCAAGATCTGAGCTGTGGTTGACATGAAATATAACCATCAGTGAGAAGTTCAAGAATCTAGGGTGGTAGTCTCATAAAGCTTCTGAAATTCTTAAAAGGAGAATCGTGAAGGTCAAGTTGTTAAGTTGTACTAAATAGTAACAATAACAACAATAAAAAATTTATCAAGGGCTTATTATGTGCTACTGTATCGAGAACTTTCACATGCATTTCTCATAAAATCTTTTTATAACCCTGTAAGATTTTTACTATTATTATCCCCATTTTATAGATAAGGAAACTGAGGCATAGTAAGTGACTTGCTTAAGATTAGTCACAGGTTTAGTGAATCATGAAGCCAGCATTTTAACCCAGACAATTTAACTCCACAGAGTTTGCACTTTTGTGACTATACTATTCTGTCCATTTCTCTTATATATGAACCAAAGGATGCTGTTTTTGTAATTACACTTTCCACTTTTTTTTCACATTTATCTCACTTTCCATCATTATAATTATATAGATTTTTAAAAATCCTGTCAATCATAACATATAAATAAGAGAGTTCTCATGCCCTAGTGTACATTTGTATGTCCCTGAATTATAGTTGGCAGTGTGTTTATGGCAACGGAATGCTAAAATGATGAGGTATAAGTAATAATATCTGATATTAAGTCACTCCAAAGCCTCCTATGTAGAGACCTGTTGAAATTCTTCATCACTGTCGTTCAGGGAATCCAACTTCCTACAGGTTCTGGAGGCAAAGAACAACTCTAACCAGTTTGCATTGGGAAAAGGTGGGGGAGAAGCCCATTAGCAATTGGCTGAGTGGAGGCATCTCCGTGTGGAAGAGGTGCCAAGGGACCAGGGAAGTCACAGGTCATCCCTCATGCTGACACCAAGGTAGAGAATTCGTGACACAGCTCATACTTCACTTCCTACCCTGAGCTCAAAATTGTAAATTCCCTTGGACAGAGCAGAGTGAGGAGGAGGCCGAGGAAGGGCCAGGAAGGTCATCCTCCCCTTGCACAGTCAGAGCCTTCACAGCCTCCTCTCCGCCCCCCTCCACCCCCCAGAAAGCTCAGGCCTTGAGGGGCTGGCCCCTGCTGACAGGCATCCGGACATGACGGTGGACCCCAAAGAGGAGAGTGTGTAGGCAGTGTTGAAAAACATGACAATTCTAATTTTTTTTTAAATATTGCACCTACAGAGAAAAACCCTGTGCGACCAGATTGTGGCCCCATGCTACCAATTTTTGACCTCTGTTAAATGCTAACCGCCCATAATGAGAAGGCTCAAGGAATTCCTTCAGAACAGAAGCAGTTTGACCTAAGAGGAACTGTGGCTCTCCCTTCCATCACAAGATGTGTGCATGTATTTTTAAAAGCATGTTCTTTATTCTCCCTTAAGGAAATAGATATTTAAAAAACACAGATGCGTGACTTTACTTTGTGACTCAGAGTAAACAATCCAAAGGCAACGCCCCTTGGCCTTGGAGCAAAAGCAAAAGAACACTTTGTCTCTCTCCCTGCCACTCCCCACCCCCACTCTCACCCCCACCCCCACCCTCGTATCAACAAAGAGGACAAGTTTAGGTGGGCCGTATTAATGACCTTTTAAAAAATTACCTACAGGTGAGAACAGCCAGGTAGCTCACACTTATACTACAAAACCCAAGGCTGTGTCCTTCTTTAAAAACTATTTAATTGTTTCTTGTGTTTTTACAAACACATTGCTCTTCATTCATCCTCCTGTCCTTATTTACGTATGTTTGCTTTATGTGGGCATCAGGCTCTCCGGAGGATGTTATCAACTCCACTGGTGAATATTTTTGGCTTTTTCGGTGTAGAACTCCTCGTTCACAGCATCTTGTTTGTGTTTCTATGATTGTGGCTGACCAGTATCCTTTACAAACATCTGTGGGATGGGAACTTGGGGCCTGAGGGAGATGAATGTGACAGGGCCACGAGAAGGGTACTGGGGTGATCGTCATGATATACAGTGCAGAGATCAGCATGCATTAATCCAGGTTCTGTAAATCAGTTCTAGATCATGGTATCGGGTTAAGGGCCTGCAGAGCAAAGCCCCAGGGAGAGAGGAGACCCTGTGCCAGCGGAGTGATCTTGGACCTAAGCTCTTACATGCTCAGCTGGGAAATGAGAACGAGGTTGAATGACTTCAGAGATTCCTTCCAGTTTTAACGCTCTGTGACTCTATGATTTGTTGTGATTCTTTGATTTGATGCTGTGTGTGATTTAAATGGAATAGATCTCAGAAAAATTCACAGGGAATATAGAAACCATCTTAAAGCAAACACGATGAATTCCCTTATTTAACTAAATCTACATTGCACCGGGACATTAAAGAATTCTCATGTTAATTAATTTGAGTAGCGTCTGATTTTTTGCTGCGTGGCACATTGTTTTACAAGTACCTGGAGGCGAAATAGTTAGTGCTATATAGACATGAAGCTTAACAGACTGCTGAATAATATCGTATTTTTGTTATTTTAGCCTTCTGTATTGCAAAGTGTTACTAAGTCATTTTGTGAACCAGTTTAGTGTGGCCTTTGGCAAATGAGACATTGAGACTCTGAGATTTGGGAAGGGGCTGGAAGCAGTGAAAATTTCTTGCCCGTCATTGGAAATGATGGAGATTATGAGAAGATTGAGCTGTGGTGACTCAGCAGGCTGAGTCATTTTAGGCAGCCCCCTAGGGCAGGAAGTCAGGGGCGCATGCATTCAATGTGCCTTATTAGGAAAGTCACCCTGTCTCCCCTTCTTTATAAAATTGATGTTATAAAGAGCATTGTCTCCATTCATTGTTGCCACCATGTTTTTTTCCCAAGAATTTCCAGAATCCCAGATTTTCAAAAAGTGATAAATGAATGTACAATGTGGTCCTATTATTAGAAATACTCTTTTAAAATAGTTTGTGTGTGTATATGTGCATGTACATGCACACGTGCTTAAAATATCCAATTTACTGCTTATATTCAGGTTCAGCGGTCACAGAAGTGAAAGGAAGCGTAGTATCACATGACATTCTGCCTGATTTTAAGACAAAAAAATATGCATACAGCTCTTCAAAAAACAGTTGCCTGGTACAATCTTTGAGTATTTTACATATCCATTGATTGGTTACTGAGCATGTAATTTGTTACTTCTCCCAAAGAAAACTCCAGTACTGAACTTCCGTTTGAAGTCTCCTCCTCTACTAAAAATAATATTATTCCAGACATCTGAAATAAAGCTGGCCTTTTTTCCCCCTGCTCTCTTTTCTTTAGCACAGGATATCAGAAGTGCTGCTGTTTCCATGCTTTTGTACTCATAAACTAACGTTGGACTAAAAATGAATTGTCTAAAATAGCATGTATGGAGAGTTAATAGCTCTTGTGGGCGGGCCATATAACTCTGCCATCACTTGCTGTGTGATATTTATAATTAATACTCTCTCTTCTGTAGCCAGTAGTTATGCAGCTTAGTTTTCTAATTATGGAAACAAAGAATGAGTTTGCACACAGAGGTATTATTGTTTTTACTTCCCTGGAAAATGAAGAATTATGAAGAGAAACTAATTTCCCTTGGCCTCTGGCTTCCTACCAATCCTTATGTTCAGTTGTGTTACCTCACCTCCCTCCAAGGAGGTTAAGAATGCACATCTCCTTGCTTGGGGGATATTCAGTGGTAACTAGATTTTTAACATCTCCTTTCTCTAGAAATCATTCAGATTCAGTGAGGTTCACAGTAGCAGAGTATATATTCTAATCCCAAGCCAATTTAGTAGCCCAATTTCCTCCTGGGTCACTTGGAAAGCCAAGTGTAGGGCTTGGCTGATGCATTCCCTTTTAGACATAGCTGCCAGTGTTACCTGCAGAGCAGGTGGTGGTAAGAAGCCAGGTAATACCTTGCTTGGCAGCCGGTTGTCTGTGGTGATTCCCTGTGCCCCAGTCAGCAAGTACAGGAACTGCTGGAGAGGATCCAATACCTGCCTGGCTTATGGCTCAGTCACAGCTTAGCCTGTTGCTTTCTGAGTAGAAGCCAACCAAGACTTTGGTATAGGAAGCTCAGGAAGAGAAAGGTGGGCTTTATCTTCAATCTGCAAAGCAAAAGATAGCACAGTGTTTTCATCACTTCTCTATTCTGTAGTCCTTGTAAAATAAGTTTTGCCTCCATTAAATGAAGGCAGTGGTCTCTATTTAAGAGAGAACCTTTTCAGCCCCCCCTAGTGCTGACCTTTGGAACAAAGGATAAAAAGCCAGCCACACAGAGATTTGCATGCAGGACAACTTCAACACAGAATGTCCCTGTTTCTCGGGCTGAATGGCCAGACAGGCCGGCCTGTCTGAGGCTGAATTAAAACCAGACACCTGCCTTTCAGTAGCGTCTCCAGCCTTTTTGTGGTACCCTGTTACACCAATGAATCAAGTACCTAGAGGCGAAATAGTGCTGTATAAACACAAAGCTTAACACACTGCTGCACACTGCCTGGTGCCTGATTTCCCCAATGAGGACACGAACAAGAAAGCGTCCAAGTGCATTTGACACGGTGCTCCGATGCTGATCCTATTAATTTTCATTTACCCTTTTCCAGAATTCAGTCCGTGGATTTGATTTGAAAGTCCTCGATTAGCGAATTGTAGGTCTCTTAGAAAATCTGACCATCTCTGGCTGTGGAGCACTTCTTTTAAAAAGCAACTTGACAATTTCAGAATATAAAATTACAGATAAATGAAGAAAAGGTGCCAGATCAGAACATGTAAAACCACAATGACTGAATGATATAGAGGGTAAGTCAAGCTGAATGTTCCTATCCTCAGCTCGGCACAAAATTGAATATATAAGAGCTGTATAAAAATGGACTGCTGCTTCCCAGTGACCCAGTATTTCAATATCCTCCACTACTTTTCAGGATTATCCGTTTAGTTTGAACATGTTATTGAGATTTATTTAGTACCCTTCTTCCAATTACTATGCACAATTCTTGGACCAGACGATGGGCCTACCCATTTATTCTGAGCAGCTGCTATGGATAAAGCTGTGCTGTAAAGCCACCATTTCGCTGTAAATCAAAGCCTCTATGTCTGAAATGTTATTTAATAATTTCCAAAGCTCTAAGTGGAATCTAGTGGTTCAAAGAGCTAGGAGCCAAATACTTTTTGTTTCGCACTCAGCCCAGACACCTTTACTGTATTGTATGACTTCCAGCCACTTCTGTGCTCAGAGAGAATTGAAAATCTGAGGCCAGCTTGACAAATAAAGATCAAAATATCTGCAAGGTCCTGAAATTGAAATCATGTCATCTTAAATGATAGGGTTAATGTATGCATCCCACTTTGGTTTGCATTATTCCATTTCTGTTTCTTCTATGACTATAAGTATCTTCTAGCTGCTGAAAAATGTTAATATTCTCAAATAGAAGGAGAGCTCTAAATTTAAACCATTCAAGACCAAAGAGCTTCCCAAACTTGGAACCAAATTTAAACCTGTTTCAGTTTTTAAATTAATTGTGTAAATCTCAAATCATTAAGAAATTGTCTTTTTTTCCCCTTCAGACTAAAGTTCCTTAGTGATTAGCATTGTGCTTAAATCATATTAGGAAAGTCCACTCTTTCCAAATAGCATTTTGATATAAAATGTCAAGAAGTTTTTGATTGCAGTTACTCCCAAGTGTCTACTCCTCACGTTATTAAGAATTCCAGGGCAATCCATTTAATTATTTAACCTTGTTCCATTTTGATTATTTAAACCTCTGAGAAGACCCCAAGCCTGGAGTGTTTTATTATAATCCATTGCTTGTATGAGATGGCCATCCTTCCAAGTTATCCATCCTAAGTCGCTCTTTCCATCTACTTTTTCTGGCTAACTCCTGAATAAGACCCACTTCACATAAGTGATTTTTCCCAATATTTGTCTTGCTGGCTAGTAGTGAAGTTCAAGTTGAAGTTCAATTTCATATTGAAAAATTTCTGTTGACCTTGACAGAGTATTTGAGGAAAGTGCTTAGCTATTAATTTTAAGTTTTTCTCTCTCTTGGTCTTGTAGTTTTCTACTGTACATTTGATTCTACTACAAGTTTTAGGGGTTTCTAAAGTGTTTATTTATGTATCTGTTTAGAGAAAGAGGAGAGAGAGAGAGAGAGAGAGAGAGAGAGAGAGAGAGAGAGAGAAAGAGAAAGAGAAAGAAAGAACCCCAAGCAGACTCGTCATTGTCAGAGCAGAACCTGATGCGGGGATCAGTCTCAGGAACCATGAGATCATGACCCGAGCCAAAATCAACAGTCAGATGCTTAACCAGCTGAGCCACCCAGGTGCCCCTACTACAAGGTTTAGCTTAAGAATCCTGCAAGTAGATATTATTGTAACTTAATAGAAAATGCTTCTACTATGCATAATAATGGGGATGGATTCAGAGTGAATTAAAGTTGTAAGAAACTTTAATATTTACCTCCTGCAACATCATCTGATGCTTGCATCTACTCTACGATATAGATAGGTCTCATGGCGCATCTTACAGAACTCTTCTGCGATAGTTCTAGAAACTTTACAAACATCTTATGGGGATCCATTTGTTTCCACTTTACAAAATATTCAAGCCACAATCATTTCTAGCCTCTTACAAGGGGCCCCAGCTTCTACTTTCCAAGTGCTTCCCTTAATTTATTCCCCACATAGCAGCAGTTGTGACCTTTTTAGAAGAACATACATCAGCTTGCAGCCCTTTACTCCTTGCAGGGGCTTCCTGTGGAATCTAGCCCCTGCCCTGAGCTTCAGGGCCCTTCAGGACTGGCCTTGGGCACACTGTGCAGTCTCCTTTCCCACCATTCTCTCCTCTTCTCACTATTCTGCAGACAAACCACTCGTCTCTCAGGGCCTTCGGCATCCAGGTTTATCCCTACCCCAAACCTCTTGCAATGCTGCTCCCACTGCTTGGGAAATCTCTTTCAAAGAAATCTGATGTTCTTCATGGTTCAATGTCGCCTCCTCCAAGAACCTTTTGCTGCTGACTCACTGTCTAAAGAGGTCTGCCCTTCCCACATCCCCGGACTCTCTATCCCATTAACCTTTTTTGTTTGCTTCACAGAATCTGACGCTATCAGAAGTTACTTGTTTGATTCCACTAGGTGTAAGCTCTTCAGAGCTGAGGCCTGCCTCTCATTCAGTGCTGTAAGCCATGCACATAGTCGTTTGGACAAATGAGAAATTATGATCCAAGTTCTTCATAAAACTTGCTGCCAGTCACACTATGAGTAGGAAACAACTCCTGTTGCTATGAATATGCCACAATATTTCTGATTCCGTGACCTTGCTCATATGCTGTTCTTTCTCGAAGATTGTGGGTCTTCTGGATGGGCTCTAGCATGCTTTGATACTAGTCCAGCTGCCTGCCACTTAGGAAGCCTTCCCTCACCTCCTCAGGCTGGTGAGGTAACCAGTTCTCTGCTCCCGGTAGTCTCTACCATTGTACTTAACACATTGTTTTAGCATTATGGATTTGGTTTCTGGGCTCTTCCAGACCAGAATCTACTGCAGGGAGGGGACTGTTCAATTCATTTTAATTTTCTGTCAAGAGCATGCCACTAAGCACATGTTCAATTCAAATTTGCTGAAGGAGACCAGAATCTTAAACCAGGGACTGTGGTTGATTGTATTGCCAAAATACATTGTGTGTTCTACAGATGGAAACCATCAATATCTCAGCCCACATTTCATTACTTACAATTATTTAGTTAGACCTTCAGAGTTAAAAAACAAAAATCACCTCATAATCCAATGCCACTAGATTTAAACTGTTTTCAACATAAGGGGAATGTGGCTTACTGCTATAATTTTAAAAATAATCTGAGTAGTTGCTAGGGATAAGTTAAATCCACAGATAATCCCCAAACCTCATTGTAGAAATTAATCACACCAAACATTTGATCAAAGTTGATAACCAATAAGGAACTGTATTTGATATGAGTTTAACTTCCTTACATTTATCTTCCTAACAAAAACATGTGGGAGAAAGGGAAGAATAAAAGGAATTATAAACAGCCCACATGCTGGATAATGAGCTCCTGAATAATTGAGAGCTGCCTAAATTTGTGTTAGTCATTTCTTGCATTTCCCTCGGACTGTCAGGTCCATCCCAGGGGGTGATGAGAGCCACTGAGGAAATAATAAAATGTGTTTTGCTCCTTTTTTTCTTCCTCAAGGAAGTAAATGACATTAATCCAGTTAACAATTCAGATACAACCAGAAAGAAGAATGGCTCAGGTTTAACCATGTTCTTAATTAAAAGACATTTTTTTTTTTTTTTGCCATAAAGGAAGATGATACCATTAATCAGGTATTTCTTTGACATTCTGTTTTGTGATTATAGATATCTTCCGTGAATTATAAGTCATTTGTTTTGCTGATGTATGTCCAAAATTTCTTCTTGGGCAAAGTAACTTTGTCTTCCATAGACCCCTTTTCCTTTGCCAGTGATTTATATAGCTTCTGAAACTTGATATAGAAGATGTGATTCATTCTTTCAGTAACTATTGAGCACCTACTGTGTATCAGCCATGGCTCAGGTGCCAGATGAGATACATCGTGGGGTTTATATTTAATGAGACCTTTCCCTATAACCAGCATATTGAAAAGGGCAATTCCATTTTTAAATTCATAAGTATTTCCATATCGAAATGTGGATTGCAGATACAAAAAGGTCACTGGTTTTCTGCAAAAATAAAATTGTTCATAATTAAATGCAAAGGGGAAAAAAGTCCTGAAAACAAAAAAGGCAAGAAGGCTTTTCTCACATCTTCACAGCCTCACTGTTTATGTGTTTATAAAATCATAAATTAGCCTCGATTTTCATGTCAGATATTACAAGCACAAAAATAATATTATAACTGTATTGTTGAAAATATACAACATAGCCATGTTATTTAAAATACATACACTCATCCCCAATGACATACAGAGCATTGCATTTATCAAAATACGTTGCGTGTTATATAGATGGAAACCTTATATATGTATATGTCCATATTTCATTACTAATCATTATTTAGTTAGATCTTCAGAGTTAAAAAAAATCTTCATTTTGCTTATAAATCCCTGTAATCCTTAAGGCTTTGTATAGCAAATTTATTTTTAGCTGCAATTTTAGAATGAGTAATCTATAAATACATGTCTTATCAGAGGTTGCTCAGTGAGTTTGAGACATTTTTAGGAAGAGTACCCATGTTTTAAAAATCTACCCAACACCTTGCTCCTTGTATACATAGAGAGGATACTTTCCTCCCTTGCCTGGGTTACCCATGCTCAGCCTTTGTCAGGCTCTGTGTAGGGCAAGACAGGGTGCAACGTGATATTTTTCTGGAACTGCAGGATTTCCCATGGGTAATATCTCCTCTAGCCATACCACTAAATAAAGAGCCGTGGCTTAGCTCTGAGGTCATCGATTATCACCGTGTCCTGCCAGCTCCACTCTTCCTCTGTTGGATTCATTAGGCAGATTGTTTTACATGATCAGACAGTTCATCTGGGCATCCTTAAGACCAGGATAACTTGAGGATATCTTCTGACAGCCTTGATTTGCTTAACTCCAAACATCTTAAATTGGTTATGTCTACCCTAAAATAAAAACAGTCTTTAAGGGACTGTAATACAAACAGGAGAGAATGATACTCAATCATTTGAAAAAGAGACTCTTTAAGAAGAACAGACATCTCATTTCCCATTTTCCTTTCACCATGGGCACCTCTCCTGGAGCTCAGGGATATAGTATTTCATATAAATTCACAAGTGAAGGTGATAAGAAATCAATGCCTAAAGATTATATTTCATTGCTACATGCTAGTACTTCCCACACTAATCATTTGCTGACTCTAAACTATCCCATTCCGCTTGTGACATACTTGTCATTTTTGCCTCTAATCATAATTAGAAAATGAGTCTAATTTTCCGTCGACCTATGAAGTAAATCATAAAATGATAAGTTCTTTGCCCAAGAACAGCAAGTCACATCATGAAAACACTGAGATTAAAACCCAAAATACAAAGTTTAAATGAATGTTGAAACCATTTTCCAAAAGTACCAGTGGGGAAGGGGTGGGATACATAATCACTACAACAGAGGCTCTCTTGACCTACTTCATTTAATCAAGTACCCATATTAACCAAGGCTCTCCGTTCCCTTCCAACATACACTGAATGGTTCCAGAGCATACTGACCACCACACAGGGCTAAGAGGATACCCACTCACTTTCTGCTCCCTCTAGACTCAGTGACTTATTGCTCAGAATCTGTTGTATTTGCTCCCCAACCTATTTATGCCAGTTGAGATTATTGTACTTAGGTGACTTAAATTAATAGTGTATAAAGCTCATGAAATACAAGCACAATAAAAAAATGGGTTGTTCCTTTCATGAAAACTAAAGTGAGTATTTTAGAGAGATAAGTAAGGGTGTGTGGCTCTATACAATGGAATGTTACTGAGCAATCAAAAAGAATGAAATCTTGCCATTTGCAATGATTTGGATGGAACTAGGGTGTATTATGCTAAGCAAAATAAGTCAGTCAGAGAAAGACAAATATCATGTAATTTCACTCATACATGGAATTTAAGAAACACAACAGATGAACATAGGGGAAAGGAAGGAAAAATAAGATTAAAACAGAGACGGGTGCAAACCATTTTATATAGAAACAAACTGAGGATTGCTGGAGGGGAGGTGGGTAGGGAGATGGGCATTAAGGAGGGCACTTGTTGGGATGAGCACTGGGTGTCGTATGTAAGTGATGAATCACTGGGTTCTACTCCTGAAACCAATACTACACTGTATGTCAACTAACTTGAATTTAAATAAATGACTTTTTTAAAAGTTCTTTTGAATTACGGGCGGGAATGGCAACTTTCAAAGACTGGGGAGAGGAGGACAGACCAAGGCAGATATTCACACAACTTGCTTAGCAAGAGATTTTGAGGATCCATTCCACTTTGAAGTAACTAAAACTGGAGATTGTCAATGATGCATTTCAGAGTAGGCTTCTGGAAGAAAGATAATACAGAATTCCAATAATGCATATCAAAGAAATAAGCATTGCCTTGCCTCTTCTTCTTCCCCCAGGTAAAATATTGGCAAATGAATGTTCATTTTTTTCATTGTACATTAAAATGACATTTTAAATTATGTATTATATTTTTATTGATTTCCTCACTTTAATTAATTTTTTAATTAACCACTAATATTCTTGCTCATGCCAGATAATTCGGTTTTACCACATAGCATAGTGGTTAGTACATGGGCTCTGAAGACAGACAGCCTGAATTCCAGACCTGATGCTTTTTGTTATTTGTTTCTTTGGGCAAGTTGCCTAACTATTCTGATCTTCTGTTTCCTCATTTGTAAAATGATGATAAGAATAGTATCTACTTCTTAAGTTTTTCAAGAGGATTTAAGAAGATAATGCATATTAAGGATTTAGCATTGTGTTAGTGTCTGGAACATAATATCACATAATATCATAATAACATAATATCAATTCATATATTTTAATGATTATAGCAAAAATTATAACACAGGTATGTTAGTCAGCTTGGCTGCCCATGACAAAATACCACAGAGTGACTTAAACAACAGAATTTTATTTTCTCACAGCTCTGGAGACTAGATGTCCAAGATCAAGGTGCCGGAAGTGTTGGTTTCTGGCGAGACCTCTCCCCTCAGCTTACAAAATGGCTTCTTCTCACTGTGTCCTCACATGGCCTTTCTCTGTGTAGAGAGGCAGAGAGAGAGAGAGAGAGAGAGAGAGAGAGAAAGAGAAAGAGAGAGAGGAAGCTCTGGTGTCTCTTCACCTTCTTAAAAGGGCACCCATGATATTGGATTAGGGCCTCCATCCTTATGACCTGTTTAACCTAAATACTTCCTTAAAGGCCCTGTTTCTAAATGTCATTATATTGGAGGTTAGGGCTTCAACATATGAATTTTGGGTGCACACAATTTAGTCCATAACGTCAGGTAAATTTGTACTCTACTTACAATGAATGAAACCTAGAAGTAGCTTTGGGATGCAGAAATGACTTGGCATGTAGGATGAATCCCAAAGACAGAACATGTTTCAGTCCATAGTGACACAGATTCAAAAGGGTTAGAAAACCTTAGTTCCATGCCTACATCTCCTGATCCACTGTATGAAACTGTAGTTGTTCATTTCCCTTTTACCTAGACCCAGATCCACATATAAAATCAAATTATGAATGAGCTCATAATCTACTTGCTTCATGAGGAAGTATTAGGACTAACGTGACATTGTTCAGTAATGAGTCTGAGATTTCTTCATAAAGTAAATGCCAAGGGGCAAAACAGGCTTGTTCCCCTTGATATTACATTTACTTGTTGTTCTGTTCACTGATTAAAGATGTATTGATTACCTACTATGTGCCACATAGGGTTCAGAGGAAACAGTTTCTAGAACACAACCCTAAAGTAGCTCATGGGCTTTTGAGAAAGGCAGACATATCATTAACTATAGTAAGTCAGAAACATAGTGTATACTTATTTTCTGTAAAATTAAATGCAATGAAAATGTAATAATAGATATCATTTACCAGGTGCTTACTTTGATATTCCAATTATCATGCCAAGTGTTTTATATTCATTATCTCATCCAGTATTTACAGAAATATTGACCTCTATGTGGTTATTGTCAACATTTTGCAGATTTAGAGACATTACGTGTTTTGTCCAGTGGC
Organism: Panthera pardus; assembly: GCF_024362965.1. Classification (NCBI taxonomy): domain Eukaryota; kingdom Metazoa; phylum Chordata; class Mammalia; order Carnivora; family Felidae; genus Panthera; species Panthera pardus. The sequence continues at coordinate 22,290,175 of NW_026527002.1, forward strand.
TCCTAGTTGTGAAGTTGTACAGCAAAGAGGAGAACTTAGTGGTATCTAATTCTAGAGGGCGTTTTCTTAACTATAGTCTGTCCTGCCTCTTTGTGCCAGAAGTACAGAAGAGTATCTAAATCTCTTTGAGCCATGGAAGATTTATTAGAAGAAGTTAGTATTAAGCTGGATCTTGAAAGATGAGCAGAAGTTGTCAGGTGGTGGAAGAGGAAGCAAGAATGTAGGAAGACTGAGAGAGGTGAAGGAACACAGCTTCCTCAGAAATGGAAGGTAGGACATGTATGTATGGCCCTGTATGAGACTACTTTGAGGACAACTGCTCAAGGACCTAGGAAGTCATGCTTTGTCTCAAAGACAGGAAAGGACCTCAGAGCTTTTTTTGGCAGAAAAGTAATGCAAAATGAGATATGCTTTCTATTTTGTTAGGTCACTCTGGTGAAGATGCGTATGCTGAGATGGGGAGGGTGGTATAGCAGAGGGTTGCAACATTTAGAGAGAGGAAGAGCAGTTTACAACTGGAGTTGTCTAAGCAAACAGTGGTTTGGATCTGAACTGAGGAGGTGGGAGTAGAGCTCGGAAGAAGAATTTTGAAAAGATATAGGTAAAAGAAAGACTTGTAGTAGTTTGTAGTTAATCAGACATGAGAAATGAGGTTGAGTGAAAAGGCAAAACTGACCTTCAGGTTCCTGGCTCAAAGAATTGGGTGAAACACCATGTTCTGAGGCTAAAGAGGGAAAACAGGAAGAGGAGGGGCTCAGACTGGATGACAGGGTTTCATTTAGGATGCCTTACTTTGAGTTGTTTGTGGGATATCTAAGTGAATGTCATCTATAGACAATCAGAAATGCAGTTCTGGAGCTCTAAGAAAAGAAGTCAGGACTGGAAGTGATGATCAGGAAGCTACCATCACATAGTGAGTGACAATTCAAGTCAGACAGTAAATGAAAGCCCCCAGGGGAACAGGTTAGGGAAAGAGAACCCTTTCAAGGTCAGCTCCCAGAGGAACATAGAGTAGATTAGGAGACCCCGGGGAGGTCAGAAAGGCAGGAGGAGTAGAAGTCTTGGAGCCAAGAGAATTCAAGAGGGCAGGATTCAGTGCTGCAGAGGTTAAATAAGGAGGATTTCTTAAATATCCATTGAATGTGATAATTAGGAGGTCACTGGTGACATTGCTGAAGTATTTTCAGTGGAATGTAAGGATGAAAGCCAAATTGTAGTGGTTAATGGAAGGTGAGGAAATGGACGCTTCTAATAAGAAATACGGTTTCAAGAACTTTGGCACTTGGGGGAAGGATTGTTCTGTGACAGGAGCCAGCGGGGAGGCAGGATCAATGGAGTGCTGTTGGGTTTTTCCCCATTACATCTAATGTTTCCAATAATATCCTAACTTTTAAGGATCAAACAATATCCTAGCTTTTAAGGCCTTTGAAAAACACCTTACAGACCTTCTTTTTTAAGTTTCACTTCATTTGGTAGTGATAAATAAAAATTTGTTTGTACTTGAAATTTGTATATAAGATTTTCCTATGCTTACTACGTGTCTAGCTGACAAATAAGCCTTAACAAAAATATCTTTGGTAAGGAGTATCAAATTCAGGATACTTTTATATTTGCTTTTTCTGGCAATGTCAATAAAAATTACCTGTAAATCTGTGAGTTATTTGATTTATCCTAAAATATGATCAGAATAAAGAAAACATCCCATATGAGCATTTCCATGAATAAGCAAAGACCAGGTAGGGGAAGAATGAGTAACCAAATGACCCCTCCCAAAGATTTGCATATTTGGGGCACTGAAAGGGAGAGATCCCCAAAATTTGGCTGAAATGTTCCAAATGTCCCAGTCCTTCTGGGCTGCCAGAAGGACACTGATCAGCAGTAGAGAAGACTTGGGTCCAGGTTTCACTTAGTCCTTGGAGGAAACAAAGTAGCCTGGATGGAAAGCCATCTTCAATGGAATGACAGAGCTCCCATCAGCCGCTCATCTTCAAGAAATGCTGACTGATAATCATTTGAGAGCAACCAGCATATTCAATAATGTTTCACTCTCCAATTTTTCTGGCTTGGTAACCTGTCCCAGAGACACAAAAGTGATCCATACACTCCTGAAAATGAGGGAAAGGAAAAAGTTAGAAGAAGATGTTTGAGATAATACCTTTAGGGCTTGAAGTACAATTTGTCCACATCAAAGAAATCGAAAACCAGTAACAGACATTTCAGACACTCCTTTTCCACTTAGGGTGTGCCAGGCACAATCCTATTGATAGATATACTTGTAATTCAGAGAGAGAGAAAAGAAAGAGAAAAAAAATCACCAAGAATGCCTGGCACTTTACATACATTAACTATGTGTAAACCATAACAGTCCAGTAAGGAAGATGTTAGCATCCCATTCTGCGGCAGAAATAAAAGAGGCTAAGAAGAAAAGCTCAGTAACTTGTCCAGGGTCACAACTGGTAAATAGCCAAGTAAGTGTCAAATGGAAAGTTCTCACCCTGAGGCCTAGTCTCCATTGCCCCCAGGCTGCCTTCTTGCAGCCAGATAGTTGAGCTAACAAAAAACCCTGAGTCCCTTTCTCAATAAACTGCACATTCTGCATTTCTCTGGCATTATCAGCATTTTAAAAATATTTTTCCTCAAAACAAAACAAAACAAAAACAAAGCTCTATGTGTTTTCTTTTTATGAGCACTAATAGCATTTGTGACTTTGTAAAGCAAGATGATGGAATAAAAATCAATGCGTTTCAGGGTAAAAACTGAACATTTCTCTTGTCGGCAAAGGATTTCTCTTATTGGGGATATTTTCTACCTGTGTTAGCATATTTAATAGGTTTTTTATTCCCTTTCCCCACAGGCCAAATTGTGTTGACTGTCAGCGGCTCTAAAACCTGACTGCATAGCAGAATCACTTGGGAAGCCTTAGAGAAAAAAAAAAATTAAAATATTGATATCAGGGCCCCATACTCAGAAATTCTATATTAATTATTTTGTAGTGGAATCCAGACATATGTGTACTTTAGATTCCCCTAGAAGGTTCTAATTTCCAGAGTTGGAAACCACTGAGCTCCACCATCTGATAACCCGACCCATAGCCTCAGAGCCAAATCATGTGTTTATAGGACAGCCAAGAATCCTCAGTTCAGTGGCCTGCCTTAATCTTTCCATATATCATCAGCCAGATGGTGGAAGATAACGTAATGATGGATCAGTAAAACATCACTAAAACCATTGGCTGCAAGAAATTTTTTATTCTTACTGATTAAATATCTTAAAATTTAAGCTGTTGGAACATTTGGGAAAAAAAGAACAGTAACACCTCTTCCTTCTCCCTTCCTCAAACCAAAGATTTATGCTTTAAACCTAAGACTGCCTATGCAATTTTAAACATTCTAGTTGTTAAGCAACTAAAAAGCCCTAGATCTTCCAGGGAGGTATGAGTTTCAAGTATTCTTTCATTTTTTTCTCATGATTACATGGATACCACATTCATTTGTTCATTTATTAAGTATTTGTTGAGAATCTATATTTTAAGTACCGTGGTTAGTTCCTGCTTATATCAGACCTACAGTCTAAAGGGATATGCAGGAATGAACAAATAGACTAGAAACAACCAAGGCTAGGACAAAAAAACAATTTTGGGGTGTGACAGAGACCAGTGGGTGGCTACCTGAAGAGTTACTGACTAGGGAAGCCTTCTCTGACAAGGCTACCATGGAGCTAAGAACCGAGTGACATTTATCTTTTTGAATTAGTGTTTTTATTTTCTTTTGGTAAATGTAATTCTTAGTGGAATTACTGGATACAGTATTTCTATTTTTAATTTTTTGAGGAACCTCCATACTGTTTTCTAAACTGTGCCAATTTACATTTCCACCAACAGTGCACATGGGTTTCCTTTTTTCCACATTTTCACCACTTGTCATTTCTTGTCTTTTTGATATTAGCCGTTCTGACTGGTATAAGATGGTATCTTTCTGTAGTTTTGATTTACATTTCCCTGATGATTAGTGATCTGGTAGATGAATGTATAAAGAAGGGGTGTGTGTGTGTGTGTGTGTGTGTGTGTGTGTGTGTGAGTGTGAGTGATGGAATATTATATTACTTGGCCATAAAAAAGAATGGAATCTTGCCATTTGTGACAACATGGGTGTATCTAGAGAGTGTAAGGCTAAGTGAAATAAATCAGATAGAGACAAATACCATATGATTTCACTTATACATGGAATCTAAAAAATAAACAAACCAACAAACTAAAACATTCTCATAGAGAACAAACTGGTGGTTGCCAGAGGGGAAGATGTGGGGGAATGCGTGAAATAGATGAGGGGAATAAAGAGGTACAAATTTCCAGTTATACAATAAATCACTGGGATGACAAGTACAGCAGGGGAATATAGACAACGATATAGTAATAACTATGTGTGAGGACAGATGATAACCATATTGATTATCATGATGAGCATCTCGTGATGTATATAAATGCTGAATCACTGTGTTGTATGCCCAAAACTAACATAATATTGTATGTCAACTATACTTCAATTAAAAATGTTTTAAAAATAACTGAATGAAACTGAATGACAAGAAGGAGCCAACCTTGTGAAAATCAGAGGGTAGAGCAAGTCCCAATGGCAGGAATAGGCTTAGTGTGATGGATGCCACTGGAACTAGAACGTGAAAAGGGACAGCAAGTACCAGAGAAGACATGGACATAGAGGTAGATGACCATGGAAGCATGGTTTCAGCCCTATCTGTACATCCTGGGGCATTAAGAAGAAAAAACCCAAAGCCTAGGTCCACTGCATATCTATTTATTCAGAATCTCTAGGGTTTCAAGATTAGTTTTCTATATGAGTTCCTAACATGTAGAAAGGATTGAGATCCACTAAGCGAGGCCTTAAAAGCCAGGGTTAAGGGGTTCGCCTGGGTGGCTCAGTAGTTTGAGCATCTGACTCTTGATTTCAGCTCAGGTCATGATCCTAAGGTGGTGGGGTTGAGCCCTATGTCATGCTCCACACTGAATGTGGAACCTGCTTAAGATTCTCTCTCTCTTTTTCTCTCTCCCTGCCTCTCCCTGCCTCTCCCTCTCCCTCTCTCCTTCTACCCTTCTCCCTGCTCATGTGCTCACTCTCTCTAAAAAAAAAAAAGAAAAAGAAAAGGAAAGCCAGGGCTAAGAAGTATGGCATTTTATTCTACATAGAATAAGAAGTAACTAACTGAATAGTTTTACACAAGGAAATGACACCACTTACTGGAAAATGGATTGGGGTAGGCTCAGCAACATCAGAAAGAAGCAAATCAATTAAGAGGTAATTGCAGTATTCCAGAATAGAGATGATTGTGGTTTGTCCTCGTCTAGAACCAGTAGAAAGAAATGGTCAGGCTTGGCATGTTAAAGACATGTGGTATACAGTCAACAACATTTTACTGGATTGGAGGTGGGATTACTCCTAGGCTGAGGTTGAAAAGCAGTGTGGATAGAGGTATTCTTTACTAAGAGAAGCCTGGAAGAGGAGCAGGTAAAGGGTGGGTGACTAAAATATGAATATGGAGACCCTACAACTCGTTCAACTTGTCTGTTGGTCAGCTGAATGATGATATCAAGTAGGCAATTGAATAGATTATTCTGGGGCTCAGCTCCAATTTGAGGCCAGAAAAGCCCCCATTGTATTAAAACTACATAAATGACCCCAAAGTCATGAGAACTGCTTGAGAGTGGATGGAGAGAAAATAGTCAAAGTAAAAAATGTTTGAAGAAGACAGAATGACCAACTGGTGCAAATGGTACTGAGCCATGGAGACATGACCACTGGAAAAGTCTCCGCCGCAATTTAGGGTTTGGGAAATACGGTCACCAAAGGTAACTCTGTTAGTAACACTAAGATTCTTGCCACAAGTTAATGGGTACATTTGGCAAAATAGATCTAGATTGAAAACATATAGGTGAAGATGTTAAAAGTGGTTGGGTGGGTGTGTGGGCGTGCTTCTCATGCAAGACAAGTGCAAAATTAATGCAAACTCATTAAGAGATAAATACGATTTAGAATTTTAATGCCACACAGAAAAAAAGCATATGTATTACACTTCTTTCTAAAATAGAGTAGGCCGATGCATTCCAAAGTAGACAAACAGTGACTCCATAAATTTTACATAGTTTTTACTTTCCTTTTTCTTTAAAAATTCAGTAGGACCTAGGAGAGTTGATGTGTAAGAAACAACAGTTTGGGGCTAGGCTCAAAATTTCAATTGGTCAAGTGACCTACTTTGCGACTAGAAGGAGCAAATTTACAAAGACCCCTCAAAAAATAACCTCAACATTTTCTACTACTAGTCTGAGATTTCTGTTGAACATTGTATAATGCAAATGCAGTACTAAGTTTTTTTTTTTTAAGCAACCTTAATTTGTTTAAAGGAGAGTGCAACACACGAAGTAATGCACGTGCCACTGGAGTCCGCTGTTTCAATGACTACAGGAAATCAAACACATATTAGTTACCGTGAGCCTAGTGATTTATTTATCAGAGGTTCTCATTTCCAAAATCAAACAAACAAAAACACTGGAACTAAAATTTCTCCCCTCAAACGTCCTAGAATGTTCCCTATTAAGATGAACTGTGAGGATGTGAGGGCGATCTGGCTGCGACATCTGTCACCCCATTGATCGCCAGGGTTGATTCGGCTGATCTGGCTGGCTAGGCGGGTGTCCCCTTCCTCCCTCACCGCTCCATGTGCGTCCCTCCCGAAGCTGCGCGCTCGGTCGAAGAGGACGACCTTCCCCGATAGAGGAGGACCGTTCTTCGGTCAAGGGTATACGAGTAGCTGCGCTCCCCTGCTAGAACCTCCAAACAAGCTCTCAAGATGAACTGTGAAAAATTAAGATAATGCAAAATCCCTGGACATGACTGTAACCTCATATCAAATAAAGCCAGAAACATTTGCACAACCACTATTCATATTAATGATAATGAACAGCATATTTTATTTATTCTTCATACAGCAAGCACGCAGGCAAGCATCTGTCTCGAGAGATGCATGTCTAATGATGCATCAATAACTAAATTAGCTTCTGTAATTTTAAAGAGTATGAAAGAAGGTAAGTCTTTTGTTTCAAGTGACTGAAATGTGAATACGTAGCCTTAAGAGCTGTTGTTCATCTTGCAATTTAGTGTGTAACACCCAGGAAAAAGGTATACCCAAAAGGTAAAGCTCTCTTCTTTCAGTAATAAATAGATCATAATAGCCACCGTTTTAAGGCTCCATCTGGCATGCCTTGCATTAAGCAGCCACATTTATGTCCCATGATCTTTTAGATCACCAGAAATATTTACCAAAGGAAATATTTGTTCAGGTTTGTTTGTCGTGGGGTGACCACCTGTGCAGAGCTGTTGGGATAACCAGTGCTCGAATTAGCACAGCCTCTCGATTGCTGTTTACAACAGAGATGTAACATTTCTCGTATGTTCCTGTGTCTTCGTCACAAATACAGAGGAGCTAAATAAAAGATCCTACGTATAAAAGGATTGGAGAGACAAATGTTTGCCTTTTTTTAATTGAGGCAAACAGCTGGCTAATGTTAATTGTAGAGTTAGCAATTTGGTAACTTCCCAAAGATTTAGACAATACATTTATTTCATCACTATTCCTGTGACTTTGGGACAGTTTCAGAAAAGTGAGTCATGTCGAATGTAAAAATTTTGTTTTTCAGCTTTTCGCTAATGCTGTGGGAGAATATAAACATTCAGGGAGTTTATTGAGATAATAACATTGGAATTTACACACCTATTCAGTCTAATTAGATTTACTTTAACTTACTAAAAATTACAAAATCAAAGGCCCTTCTATACACCTCTGGAAATGAATACCAGGGAAATAGTTTTTGATCTATTGTGCAGAATAAATAAGCCAAACAGAGATATTTTAGATCTTATTGTGGCTAAAGTAATCGTATGAGAACTTTGATTTGTCACCAAATTCTTACCAACTGTATACCAGAAAGGATGCTCCTGAGTGTGTGTGTCTTCCGTAGAGAATTCTAGTTGCACTTTGCAAGTGTCCAGAAAATTATTTTCTGACAATTCTTGAGCAGAGCATTTGCTAGATATTCTTGGAAATGTTTCTTAGGTGAATCTGATGACCAGTTGGGATCAAGCATGTGAAAGTACTTTGTAAACTATAAATAATTCTATTTATTGTATGCATCATGACCTCCATGGGTTAATAATGGTGATATGATATATGATATGTGTATGACAATAATGAGAACTTCAGATCCCTCTATACTCCTCATTTCATGATTGAGGTGATGCTGGTGATGACATTTGTAATCTCTAAGGAGAATATTTGTTTACCTAGATTTGTGAGGATTATTGTCAAATTTGCAAGGACTGGGGTGCCTGGGTGGCTCAGATCATTGAGCCTCCGACTCTTGATTTTGGCTCAGATCATGATCTCAGGGTTGTGGGATCGAGCCCCACTTAAGATTCTCTCTCTCCCTCTTCCTTTGCCCCTCTTCCCCACTCACTCGCTCTCTAAAATAAAAAAATTTTTTTTCAGTTTTTTTTATATATAATTTATTGTCAAGTGAGTTAACATACGATGTATATAGTGTGCTCTTGGTTTGGGGGGTAGATTCCCATGATTCATTGCTTACATACAACACCCAGTGCTCATCCCAACAAGTGCCCTCCTTAATGCCCATCACCTATTTTGCCCTCTCCCCCACTCCCCCCATCAACCTTCAGTTTGTTCTCTGTATTTGAGACTCTCTTATGGGTTTGCCTCCCTCTCTGTTTGAAACTATTTTTCCCCTTCCCTTCCCCCATGGTCTTCTGTTAAGTTTCCCAAGTTACGTTAAAATAAAAAAAAATTTAATTTGCAAGGAGTATTGTTAAAAAGTGTCTTAAAAGACTATCAACACAGTGCCCACAGGAACTTCTGAAAAGATTGTTTTACGGTGGAATGAGTCTTCCTATTTTATCATCTCAGAAGCCTGAAGTTCTGGCTTCTATGCTGTACATACATATGATTGACAATAAATTACCTCAAAGCTATGAGCATAATAAAAAAGTAACCTCGGTTACAATGGGGGAGTCAGCTGATGAACTCCCCCAGGCCATGTCCCAGAGGGGCCCCCTCCAGTGGTTACCGGCATGTGCTAGAGACCATAAGAGTCAGCTGTTAATGTCTATCAATCTGATCGGTTTATTCTTGCAAATATATTTTTAACTTTATTGCCAAGAAAATGTGCTACAAATGGGAGTAGCTTAATAAAATGAAATGAGGTTTGTGGGATTCAACATCTAGCACCTGCCAGGTTTAGAGCATTTTCTCATCCATCTGGGATAACCCATGCTGACAAAGCTTAGTTCTGCGAAACCAATTATCCACATCGCTTACAGTAACGTGGCCTGAACTATATTGTGGTTATGCCAACTGTTGCAAGGACATGAGAGCTTCCAAGGGGTTGTTTGTAATGCTCTTAGGACATATCCCATGCATGTCTTTTGGGGAGTCGGGGAGGAAGAGATGGGCAAACAGCAAGAGAACTCCCACTGTCTTCCAATTTTTTTTGAATGGTTTCTTATACAAAACTTTCAAAATTTTATGTGTCTAACCATTTCCTAGATCCCTTTTTTCTACCCCACTTGCCATTTACAATTTTGTTTCCTTGTCCTTTTATCTAACCCTGCCCCGCCCCATCTTTTCCCTTCTTAATATGTATACACTGAACCCTGTTCCCCAAGGTACTTTCATTAGGATGTTTTAGGATGGGTCAAGGTTGGAAAATGTACAGAAGTCTACATTTGCCCTTAATCCTGAAAAACAATCTATATCTTTTGCATGTTTATAAGTTTGAAGAAAATAGTCCCAGGCTTGAAACTCTGTCGGCTCTGCCTAAATGTGTGATACCCATGGGAACTTTCTTAGCTATGCCTACAAAGACAGAATTTTACTCCAAATCTCTGCATCTCCATGATTTGCTAATCTAAACCAGACATGCAGTTAGTTCTTCAGTGACCCAAGCATGAATGCCCTGACACACCCACTGAAACTTAAGCCCTTTTTGAAGGCAGGCTCTCTGTGTATTTTTTTGTATCATACCTACCACTGCACTGAGCATATTACCTTACTCATAAGTACTCATAAGTACATGAAAGTGGATTTTTCCTTTATCTGTTCTGCCCTTCTACTGCTGGAAACCTCAAAATAACGAATGGTAAAGCCAGTTCTGCCAACTTGGGAATCCTGGTGGTGAGATATGCTAATAAAAGATGGGTTTCTTTTTGACGGGATAGAGAAGGCCTGCTTTCCCTCCTTCCTGGCTCACTCCCCTCTTCCCCCCCATGTACACAGACCTTTTGGTATTCTGTTTCTATTTCCCTACTTCATCCAGCTCCATTAGTACAAAATGACTTGTCCTAACTGTAGAGACTGCCTGCCCTGTGCTGCAGCTTGGTAGGTTTCTGGCAGATTACTTTGGAGGCCAGGTTCCTGTTAAGAATGGTCTTTCAGGGGAAGAGACACTGGATGAGCATATTCCCAGATGACTATCTGGTCGGTCAAGGAAGTGATAAGTGAGGAGAATCTCTCACTGTCTCTCTTGCAGCGTCTTGATGAGTGGTGCTTCTCTAGGACCATCTTTGCCAACACAGCACCATCTCTGGGGGACCCTATCACTGTGAAGTATCTCCAGTTGGAGTCTTAAGGCACAGCTCTTAGTTCCAAAATGCAGACACTCACGCTCCATATACCCTCTGTGAAAATAATGAGAGAATGGCTCGTTATCATCTGCTCAACTCTTACCGATGGCCCTTTAGTCAAATCGTCACACTTGTTTTGCACGATTCAGAGGGCTATGTGACATGTTCTAGAGAATATCTCTCCCAAGTTCCAGTCTAGGGCTGACACCTTGAGCAAATCAAGTGCAGCTTCCTTAACAATAAAACAGAAATAGCAATACTTTCCTCTTGACCCCCAGTCTAAAAAACTAAATGAATAACAAATAAATATAAGGAAAGGACTCAACTTTTGTCAACTAAAATACACTGCCCAAGAACACATCACTATTATTTTCCACAATACGTGTTTGGTTTTCAAAACTTCACAAAACATGGTACTATTGAAACAAAAATAACACTTTCAAAACACTGATGAAAACAATTGTCTTAGCTTTCCATATGTTCTAGAAAATGAAAAACCACAATGTGACTTATAAAAAAGAGTAGACGATTAGACAAGAGAATAACCTCCATGACCATAGAGTCGTAGAATGTTAGGCCCATCAAGTATCTAAAAAGATGGTAACCTTATACTCTAGATTTTGCAATTAGGAAAACCCAGGAAGAGGACAGTGACATAAAGCAGCAAATATGTATTCAGCACCCATGGGCCAGGCACTGTGCTGGGTGCTGAAAAAGGGAGGTATCTCAAGACGTGGACATACATAAAACCGAAGGAGAAATTTGAGTTTGTGGGAGGTCTGAGATTAACTTTAGTCAGAAAGGACTCTTGAAAGAAGCTGCATTCAGTGTGAACCTTGAAGGGTAATAGAATTTCAGTAAGTGGAGCTACAAATACCACATGCTCGTGGCAGGAATAAGGGCACTTCAAGCTAGCCTCATGTTGAGGCTAGTGCAACATAAAAACCACATTAATGAATCTGAGTTTCATCTGTTCCCCTTAGACTTTGAAAATTTTTAAGATGGGACTGAACGGATCAGAACTATCTGTATTTAGGTGTTTTTACCCAAGGCTTGGGCTTTTACTCAAGTGTCCATGGAATACCTTGAGGAGTGTGTGTGTGTGTGTGTGTGTGTGTGTGTGTGTGTATGCATGTGCACACACTCACAGTTGTGTGTGAATGTGTTTTGCTTTTTGTACTGTCTTCATAAGATGAAGAGGGCAATTTAAAAAATGTTTAGAAGCCTAGCGTGGCAGAAACATGGTGTCATTGGAATATAACCATCCTCCTTCGAGAAAGCAGTCCAGTTTATTCAATGGAAAATACAGCAGTCTGCATTTCTACATTTTATTCAACTATAACTCATGAATGTTTGCAGAGTTCAGCTGCTAACTATGGGACACTATGTCTCTTGGCCAACAAATTTTGGTTATTGAATAAGTTTGAATTTTGTATAATAAAAAGATCATGAGGTAGCATGTTTATTCCTGAACAAAAACCTATGTATGTTTGTAAAGAATCCCCAGTGAGGCTAATAGCTCACTTGAGTTAGTGCCTCTAGTTCCCTAAGGCTCCATATTTGAGAAACTATGGTCATTACTTTAGAACCCCATAAAAGGCCCAATAACTAATTTGTCTGTTGGGAGTCAATAAATAAGTTTTGCCAGCGACACAACCTCTACTACTTTTTCACAGATTTTTTTTTTGTCCCAGAGCCCTCCAAAGGCAAGGTTGCAGTTGGCCGTGGTTGTGTTTATTATTGTAACAGAATTTCAGATTCTATTTGAAGTGACACTTTGTAGAGTGATGTTGCTTTTACAGTTACTGATGACAGAACTGGCCGCTAATGTGCTGGTGTTTGGCTTCCAATAATAAAAATGCCAACTGAGTCAAGCCTTCCTCGCAGGTCCAGAGTCTCCCTAAAAGAGTGAAATGTTTGTTCCAGCTGACATTGGTGCAAGACGCTCTTTGTAAAGTTTGCCTCTTGCTACATTTTTTCTGTGTCCTGTTTGAGGTGGTTCACCAGTGGCTCAAACCATGAAAGGGAAAAACCTTGACTTGAACCCTGAGATTCATGTTCCCCCCTAAGGAGGACAGTGCCAGTTAAATCCCTGTTAGATCTGGAAAGAATGGGACCAATACTAAGTCCTGCTAGAGTCCTTTGATTCAGAAGGATGCTATTGTTTGACTGAAGTAAAGTTTTCTGTAGCATACTAGGGCATCATATACTGTCTTTCTTAGATGCTTGTCCCAAAGACCCGAGATATCTTTATTGACAGCAGTGTCCCTCTTCCTATGTTTGTAAAAAGAATAGAACATACTCACTGATGTCCCCGAACCCTATTTTGGTGAGCCCTCTTGGGAAGATGGGTATGGTACCAACTATAGTTTATGCTTTAGAATCTACATTTTGAAGGTCAGATAATAAGACAACTTACTTTTGTAGATCATTCTGTTGCCTTAATATTTTCCAGAATCCTTCAATTTTTTTCTGGAGCACTTCTTGATTTCAAAATACATTTACTATGCATGAATTTAGGCAGGGGATATATAAGAATAGATAATACAGCCCCTGCCCTTGAGTCTAGTGAGTCTAGTGAGAAAGACAGACTGAGAGAACCCTCCTGTAAAGTATTGTATAATGACAGCTATAAAAGAGGTAGGATCAAGGCAGTAAAGCCACCAAGAAGGAGATTCTTTATCCAGGCACATCAGAGAAGGTATCTAAGAAGAGGTAGCTTGTATTCAGAGCTTGGAGAGAAGTTTTCCAGATGCACCAGGTGAGGGCTGTGAGAGAGCCAAAAAGCAGCCACTTGTCCTTATCTCCCATTTTACACATTTGCTAACACAAATGCAGAATCATTTAAGTCACTTCCTCCAGCCTCCAAGGAGGGGAAAACTTAACATTTAAGGAAAAATTAAGTAACTGATTTGCTTATTAAAACTCTCTGAAAGATGAGTTTATTATTAGTCCTATTAGCCTGCCCAGATCTGTTTGGATAATTACATTCCTCCTACCTAATTCATCCCTGTAGTTTTAATTGGTTTCAGAATTCAACTGCCCTTCTCTGCAATTGTTGTGTAGTGTCATTATTTGGTATCAAACAGCTGTTACGTTCTACCACAGAGCCGAATATTCTTGTGCAAATTGATGCAGTGATTTCAGTCCTGTAGGGCAAATAAGGCAATTTGCAAGGGCTTTGAGATGACAAATAATCCCTAAATGCGTAGATGCGTGGCATTAATTATTGATAGCAGTGGTTACTACTCATAGAGTCACTGCTCTTAGAATAACCCAGAGCATCATCTTTGGTCTACAAAATCACATATGCAGAGAAAAATCCTTGTTTCTGTAGATATTGTCTCTGCGTTGACCTATACTCAAAAGTGTTGATGATCTTCTACTTTGCTGAGATCATATTGGCTTTAATTAAATATACCGCAGTGTACTAAGAACAGATGTTCATTTTGTTTTTTAATCAACTTAGAGGAAGTTTGTTAGGTCATTTCTGTGTTTGGCAATGTGCTGTGTAGCCATTCTCCTTTCAATCATTTGTTTGTTTATATCTGACTGGGGATGACAAAGATTGAAAAGTCTGCAACTAAAAGCTACTCTGAAGCCTGACTTCAGTGTGTTAATGAATTCAGGGCTCCTCTTAGGGACCCACATTATTGCCGCTGCTGTGGTGAAGTGCCACGTTTGACACCCCTAATGGAGATGAGCCGTCTCTGCCATCCATTATGGTTTTCACTTTGGGTTAGTGTTCAAGCCCAGGGTAAGTAATAATGACCTAATCAGTAGAAATGTAGACAGCTTCCTTTTTCTATCTTTCTCACATCAGAAGTTTTTCTTTGCTCTTTGGATGAATATAGTACAGCATCTGAAATATCATCCACTAAGAATTGATGTTCACTAAAGGATGTCATTTCTACCGAAATGTCCTTAAACATTATCACTCAGATCTTTGCAGTCACATGATCTAGTAAATGTGGTCACCACTGAGATGCACATACTCACCGCTGACAGCCGTAGCTCTGTGCCAGTGTCCTCAACCTGTAGAAATACGTAAGACAGGAACCTCTTCATTAGCTTTAGGGGACATGTGACAGGCAAAGGCAGCACAGAGCAGCCAGCATCTGCACCAGGGAAGTCACCACAGCGGTTACTGCCCTAGGCTGGGACTGCTAAGAACTAGCCAGCCCCATGGTCGTTGTCTTTCCTGGGCAGTCCATCCTCATAACATTTCCTGTATTGCCTGCTGCCCTCACACCTGACCCACACCAGATGTGCATGTTTTGATTTGTGATAATAGCATCTCACCAACATTTGCCACATCTTCCCTAGTGGCTGAAAAGTCCCTAAAGGGTGACTGCCACTCTAAATAATTAGGAACTACGTACCCATGGTAGCAACCTATCTGCACCACCAACATCACAGCTCCGTAAGTCGGGGATAATAATACTTCCACAACATCTGTGAAAACTAAAAGGCATATCAAGCTTTCAGAAACATCCTGGCACGTAAGATTATCTAGCAGATACCAGTTCCTGCTCCTGATTCCTCCCTATAATCCTGAGAGTTCAGTCTGGAGGAGAAGGAGCAAACGTTGAGTTCCTATAGACGGTGACACCAGAACTGAGTGTCTCAGAGATAGTTTTTGTGCACAGACAGGTGGACTGTGACAGAAACGTGAACGAGAACCAAGGTACTGGGGCTTGATGCGGGTGTCTGGCAAAGGCAGAGAAAAGCAGGAAGCATGAATGAGGAGTTCCAAACAGCACTTCTAACAAGCTGCTGTGATAATGGGGTTGGAGGGCCAGGACAAGGTGGGAAGGAAGAGCCGAGTAGGTAGGCCTGGCTTTGAGCAATAGCTTTACCTTTCCATCCTAAATGAAGAAGGATATGTGTGGGGGCAGCAAGGCATTTTCTATCGACACGACTCTGTGCAAAGGCATATGAGGGTGGCATGTTCCAGAAAAACAAAACAAAAAACCATGGTTCACTGTGGCCAGAGAGAAGAGAGGTGAGTGGACACAGTAGGGTGGAAAGTCTGGAAAGGAAGCTGAACCTAGCTGTGAGCCCTGTGTATATATGGAGTCACCCTTATCCCCAAGGCAGTGGGGGCTGTGAAAGGACTTTAATGAGAAGAAGGGTGATGAGATCAAACTTCTGTTAGCAGAATAGTAGCATATATACTGAAGTGGGGAGAGATTTAGGGAAGCCAAAAGAGTGTTTTACTAAGCTTCCTTGTAGTCCAGGGCAACAGCTAACAAGAGTAAGTATACCTGCCTGTTTCTTGCTTTTTGTTTTCAAGTCTACATATGACTGCATATCATTGTCTTTACTCACTGTTGTGATGGAATATGGAACCTAGAAAATCTAGTCTGTTTTGTGTCATAAAGTATCACTAGGACATAGAAACTGCTGATGTTCACTTACAAATTGGATCCCAGTGGGAAAGATTGAGTGCCTAGGGACAGCAAAAATGAAATAAAATGAGTCTTTTGATGAGGATTAGTATTCATATTTGACCATGTCCCACTAAAGGCTTTAATCAATATTGTCCTTTCTTTTCTACTTTCTTGCTCTCCACACTGACCCCGTCCACACAGGTTAAGCCAAATTAACTACTAATTAAACCATAACATTTGAAAATGACTTGTGAGGCTTTGCTTTATTATTAATAGAAGGAAAGGAAAGGCAGTCAGTCAGTTTGGAAAATTCATTCGCTCATTGAACAAACACTATTTGAACATCTGTTGTCTGTATTTGTCAGCTAACAATTGGCAATACCAAAGTGAAAAACAGTGTCCCTGCTTCTCAGAGCTGGAGCAGAGGCATGAAGAGGTGACCAAAGATCTGGTCAAGTGGCAGCTTTGAAAAAGGAAGCAGGGCTTCACAGGGAAGTGGATCTTTTTGCTCCTTAGAGTAAACGTTACAATGAGAGTATCAACTTCAAATCATGAGCTTAAAAGTGAGATGCAGTGACCGTGTGGCTGGGCACTGGTGCCACACTGCCTGGGTTCAAATCCTATCTTCACCACTTACTAGCTCAATTCCTTCATTGGTAAAGGCGGGGGGTTGGGGGGATCGTCACCTCATAAGGATAATTGTGAGGACCATATAGGCTGGTACCTATGAAGAGCTCAGAGCAGTGCCTCACACACGGTAGCTGCTCAATCCTTGTTATCTACTATTATTACTATTAGGATCAAACTCCAAACAACTTATGATAACAAAGTAGAAAAAGTTTAACAGTCAATAGTCAAATATATTATGAGAGAGATGTTTTCCCCAGATATCTGTCCTCCCTCTACAGAGGTAAACTTTCCTCTTTGGTCATGGTTATTTAAAAAAAAAAAAAAAGTTTATTTATTTTTGAGAACGCACAGGTGAGGGATGGGCAGAGAGAGGGGGACAGAGGATCTGGGGGCTTGGCACTGACAGCAGTGAGCCCAGTGTGGGGTTCGAACTCACGAACCATAAGATCATAACCCAAGCCAAAGTCAGATGCTCAGCCTGGCCATGGTTCTAATCAGAGAGTTATCATCTCTGAAACCAGACAAGCACAAGAAGGATATTACTGTTGTTCTTGCTTTCCAAGGATGACATAGCAGAGTGTAGGGCCCCTAAGGGAATTATAAGATGGAATTTAAGAACATTATCTTAGAGTACAAATCTGTCTCCCTGCATATAGCTATGTCTTCAAGAGTTATTACTGCTGCAAATAAAGATCTTGAGGAAACAGTGATATATAGAGTTGGCCCAATCTATTGACCCAGTAGTGTTTTAAATTACCCCCTTTTACCCTTCATTTACCAGATTGATTCATGCTCCTCTCAACTTCAAACCAATTTTCAGTCTCGTTCTTTAAATAAAATAACAACTCAAATGCTGGTATTTGTTTCCAAGGTATGGGACCCTACCGATGTTGTGACGTCCTTCTGAGTTTACAAAGTACTTCTCAGAATACTTTCTCTTCAGTCAATGTGCATGAAGCCCACAAGGGTAACCTTTGTGCAAAAAAAGACTGACCATTGGAACCTTTTGTATATCATCCTTCTCTATGAGTGATTAAGTTGTGGTAGGAAAGGCATTTGGCTGGATAAGGAAAAGTGACCTGGCTGTCATCCTGACTCTGACCTCAGAAAAACCACAACTTCTAGGACTTCAATTTCATCATTTGTAAGAGGGTGGGAGTAGTCTATGTGATTGCTGCGGTTTTAATTTATCTTAGGTTCCCAACTAATGAAAAGCAATAAAAGTTTTGGTCAATGATATAACTGAGTGAAAGCCTTAATAGAGAAATGTTACTTATCTCAGTCATTTATTCAACAATAAAATAATTTATTGTTATTTTAAGTGAATTATTTAAATTATGTTATTTGAAATGAATTATTTATTGTTATTGCAACAGTTTTTGAATGCCTGGTATATACCTGGACCAAGTACAGTGCTTGGGGCATGGTGGTAGCAAAGATAGGTCCCTACCCACTTGGTGCATATTTTCCAATGGGGGATACAGACCATAAGTAAAAAAATTATCAAAATAATTTCAGATTGTGGGGCACCTGGGTGGCTCAGTTGGTTGAGTGTCCGACTTTGGCTCAGGTCATGATCTTGCAGTTTGTGAGTTCGAGACCCACATCGGGCTCTGTGCTGAGGGCTCAGAGCCTGGAGCTTGCTTCAGATTCTGTCACCCCTTCTCTCTGCCCCTCCCATGCTCATGCTCTGTCTCTCTGTTTCTCAATAATAAACATTAAAAAAAATTGTTTAAGTAATAATTTCAGATTGTTAGTACTCTGAGGGAAATAACCAATTAATGAAGGAATAGCAGAAGGGGGCTCGCACATCTAGAGAGAGTGCTCATGGATCTCTCCCCACCCTTCTCTCTGTCTCTCCGTGCTCCCCTCTCTGAGGCAGGCACATTTTAATTGTGACCAGAATGATGAGTCTGCCACAGAGGAAAAGGAGGAGAGAGAGGTTTCTAAGAGAGAGGACAGCCCACTGCAAAAACCCTCAAGTAGGGAAGATATTTGGGTCTTTTAATACAACTCCCAGGCCTAAATATGCACATAGTAACAGCCAGTGGGAGATTTATAGCTGTTTTTGGAAACTGTAGAGATCTGGTTTCAAAGCATGCAGACCGTGCAAGTTATGTCGTATATCTCAAAACATGCCTGCTCCCAATAGAGCTCTTAATATGAAGCATACGAACCATATATTGTGTGCAAGCCAACACGAGCAAGCTGTTTTCTGGAATCCAAGGTTGTTGTGAGAATCATACGGTGTTCTCGTAAGTGCGTAAGCCCTTGTAAACTTGAATCACCCTGCAGGTGTGAGTTATTATTATGCTTACTGCTAATATAGACCTTGCAGATGGCTTCTGGAAGCACTGTTCTCTTCTAGACATTCAGCTTGGTTCTTTGGGCAGCCCTGTTCTTTCTTGCCTCTGTCTTCCTTTGCACAGACCCGACCAATCTTGCTTGAGATCCTGCTCATAGTGTCACAAAGGTGAGGTCTGACCTGTAATTGCTCATACAGACAGATTTGTGTTGGATTTGCTCACAGAATCCCAGGGAACTGCTCAGCAGCACGAATCAGAAAACAGCATCTCGATGGCACCTGGGCAGGGGAGATATAGCCACTTCTGTATCACACAGATGTGAGATAAGAATAAAGTTCTGTCTCAGTCTGAGTCCACATGTCTTCAGTAAACAATAGGGGAAAGAAAGAAACCTAGGTAAAAATGAGCCAAAAAAAGAAGCAGATGCTTTTCTAAATCCTCTATTGAGTTAGTAAGGGACTTTGGGAGAAATAAAAAAACAGAAAGAAGGAAACAGAAATACTATTTAAAAGACTGAAAAATTGCTAAAATATCTTGCCATAACAGTTTTCCTGATGCTAACCTTCCCAGCAGCTTCAGTACAAGTTATACAAGAGCCAGGAATCTTCATATTACAGTGCTTCTTGGTTTGGCCAAAAATAGCCTTCCACTTGACCTCACTAAGTCTTACATGGCCAGGAATCTGTTCTGCTCTGAAATACAGTCTTCTAATATGAGTTCTGGTGCCGTGTAATTGGATGAATTTTCTTAGCAATACCTGCACATTGTTGATATATTTCAGGATATGTGCTTTAATTGGTATATCTAAGTCTGTGCAGTAATCTCACAATATTTCTTGATGTTTCACTATGTTCCTAAAGTAGAATATTTAGATGACAACAAATGCTTGGGCCATCAAGTGATTCATTTCATATCACAGTTTAAAAAACAAACAAACACCTAGTATGGTGCCTTACTATATGCCCAGTATGGCATGTATGGGGCAACTCAATAATTTTCTTAAATGGAAACTGTAGTCTTTTTGTAATGTTTGTTTGTTTGTTTGTTTGTTTGTTTGTTTATTTATTTATTTATTTATTTATTTATTTTGAGAGAGAGAGAGAGAGAGAGAGAGAGAGAATATCCCAAGCAGGCTCCATGCTCAATGTGGAGCCTGACATGGGGCTCAGTCTCACAACTGTGACATCATGACCTGAACCAAAATCAAGAGGTGTATACTTAACTGACAGAGACATCAAGGTTCCTCTAAAGTAGAGTCTTTATCTCTAAGAAATGTCATTGTAGTCTAGCCCCCATACTAATCTTGAATGTGAACTGGAATCCATATGCTTCAATTATGAAGTGGAAAAAAGTTTTAAAAGATGTTTATAGTTAGAAAATATTAGTCACAACACACTTTTAGTGTCTTTGGGAGAAATTATCTAATACCATTGAATATTAGATCATTTAATGGGAAAATAGACAAGGACCCCCCTGTACTGGACATATTCCCTCACCCCATCCCAAGCCAGCTCATTATCAAGGTAATGCCTACTTATCTTCCAGACTATGAGTCCTATCCTAAGGGAAGCTTCCTGATCCTAAATTTGCACTGGATCTCCTTTTACACACGTATAGCTCCAAGTACATGACCTTTAAATATTAATCTTGCTGAGACTTGTACTCACAACATCAAAGGTGAGTCCTCTCTAACTGTTCACACAATTATAATTTTGTATCTGTTTGGTTCATTACTTGATTCGTGCCTGTTTTGCACATTAGACTATAAAGTTCTTGAGGACAGGATCAAGACAAATGTTGCTTGCTATTCTAGCACAGTGTCTGGCCCTAACTGAGTGTCCAATAAATATTCGTTGGATAAATGTATGAAGTGTTTTTGTGTCCAGGACCTGTGTGGCCCATTAGTCATCTTAAGTAATCACAAAAGCAGCCTTTAAATCTAGTAAATTAAAATCCAGCATTTTAATCTGAATGCTCGGCTCGACGTGATGATGTGGGGATAATACTGTTCCAGGTGGAGATAAAGTTCTGACATCAAATAACCTGTCTCTTTTTCAAGACCAACCTTTTAACCAATATCCCTAATCAATTTTTCTTCTAATATATGAGAATTAGTTGTCCTTTCTTTTATAAACCTTATTTGTACCCCCAAAGTATACATGGCATTTACAAATTATAATCAAATTAAAATTAAAATTAACAGAGAGAAAACCGAACTTGGAGTAGCTCTTGCTCCTCTGTCAGCTCCATGCAGCCAGCTGCCATTACTCTGGAGAATTGAAAAAGGATGATTACCTCTGGGACATTGGTCTCTAAGGTAAAGCAAGGCTTCTCCCTCAAACCTTACTAGAGAATAGAGAAATACTTTTCAAAAATGAATTCCTACTGCTACTATTGCCCCTAAATAGCCTCTATCACTTCTCTGGCAAGGATAATCAATATGCAAAAATGCCTCTTCCTAAGGAAGCCCCAAAGATCCCAAATGCTGTAGATTCTCCAGTATATTCAGTGCTTGCCATGGCTAAATCAGACCTTATGCCTTAAAATTTAGAAACAAAGGCCATTCTTAAATTGTAACCCTTTTAAATTCTTTTGAAAGAAACAAAGAAATACTGTTATATAGGAATGTGTTTTTACGGTCTTCTAATGCCACGATAATGCAGCATAACAAATAACCACAACATATCAGTGCCCTACATCAATAAACATTTATGTTTTGCATGCGGGCGCACGTGCGCGCGCGCGCGCACACACACACACACACACACACACACACACACACAGAAACAAAAAGGAAATAATCACCTAATGCCTTTTCCAAGGGTATTAGCCTTTCCTTATTATTTTTCTTTATATATTTTTTTGTCAGTCTTATCTTAGTATCCTTTACCCTAACTACAGTTACCACACTCTTTTAATTACTCTCAAGGGGACCAGAACACTAAAACCCCATTGGCTTAAATCTCTCTCACCTTGATGCTTCTTGGGTGGTTTTTACCTGTAGCATCAAGCTGCCCTCTGGCCTAGAGCCTAAGTAGTTGTGGGGTGGATGCATCACTTGCACTTGAGATGCCATAAGAAGGAGGAATATTGTGAGATGATGCCAGTCAAAAATCAGAACAGATCATCCAAACAGTCTGAAGAAACTCAGCAGAGAAGGGTCTACACCAAGGGGACAAGGATGAGAAAACAGATGAGACATAGAGGGCTGATGGTTTAGGGACAGAATACCCATATAATTTATCATCCATTTTGTGTTGAGAATGAAAGGAGGCACTATAGTTACACCACAATGAGAAGCATAAAACTGGACTGTCCCTGATATAAGCCAGATGATGGCCATCATCAGGGAAAAAGGATCCAGAGTAATCCTGCAGGTTCTTCTATGACAGGGACTTTGTCTCTCCATCCTTCTTTGTCCAGATGTCCACTTCTGGCCAACTGCACTCTGATGGACACGTAGATTCCTTCTCTTGTTTAGATAAAGAAGTACCTTCAGTCAGGTGTAGTCAAGTCTTGTCTTTGTACCACCTAGTGTCTTTAACATGAGTGTTGGTTTTATAATATAGCTACAGAGGAAGACAGACTTATGTCCTTTATTTTCAAGTTTTTGAAGAATATTCTCCAATATAGTTAATCCAAAATTTTTCTTCCATTTATTAGAAGAACATCAACTAAAAAGGAGGTATTAATTTTCAAAGTTTTGGAACTGGACATCAAGTAATTTGGGGACTTGGAAGAGGGAAAACATGGGATGCCCCCTGAACATCCCAACCTAAATCCTACATGTCTTTGGGTGGACATTATTAAGTATTTAAGATGTGATAAAGTCTATCAGAAGGGCATGGTATCAGCTATGTAAGTTGTGATATGTAAATTATGGCCCAGTTTGTTATATAACTGTCATAGTTGTCAAGCTAGAGCATAAAAGCAAAGAGAAATGATGAACATCATCATCTCATGAAAAGAGACCTGTCCAAACTATATTTATGCTATCTATTATCCTACCTTTTCAACCATTTATTGTTCAGCTGACATCTTGCTTAAAGCTTCAGTTATCTAGAACAAGTACACACGATGACAGATAATGAAGGGATTTCCATCTCTTTTCTTTTTGTTTTTGTTTATTTTTTTAACCTTCTTAATTTTGAGTGAGTTTAAAACGGTTTTACCTATTCTGAGGTTATAGATAAAGGTATTCTGTCATTTTTTTCTATAACTTTTATGCTTTCATTTACTGGTAACATTTATATCTTTGACCCATTTGGAATTTATCCTGTGGTAAAAAGTGGATCCAACTCTCCTTTTCCATTTGGCTAATCCCCTATCCCAAGGATGCCACATTTATTCTAAATACCTATAAGTGATGGGGTCTATATTTTTAAATCTTCTACTGTTGGTCTATTTAAGTACTTATGCCACATTGATTTAATTATGAAGGCTTTATAGTGTGTTTCAACAAATGGTAGGGTTACTATCATGTTATCCCTCTTCTTTCTCATAATTTTCCTGGCTTTTTGCTTATTTGTTTCTCCATATGAACTTTATAATCAACTAGTTTGTTTCTTTAAAAACCCATGGATATTTTTTTAATGTTTATTTACTTATCTTGGCGGGAGGCACAGAGAGAGGGAAAGAGACTCCCACGCTGAGCATGGACCCTGACATGGGTCTCAATCTCATGACCATGAGATCATGACCTGAGCCAAAATCAAGAGTTGGAAACTTAACCTTAACTAAGCCACCCAGTTGTCCCCAGTTGATATTTTTATTAGGATTATGTTAACTTCATCAATTCCATTGGGGGAATAACCGCTCTCTCTTGCCACATATTCTGATCCCAAGTCTTTTCATTTGCAAAAGCCTCATATTCTGTCCTTCAGAAATGTCTTAAAGTTTTCATATGAGTTTCCACATTTCTCATTAAGTTTGATCTTTGGGAGGACTATTTTAAATGGGGTCTTTTCTTTCATTATGTCTTCTGACTTGTATTTGTATACAAAGACTATTGATTTCTAATTCATGTTGTGTCTTACTGAATTATCTCATTGTATGTTTTTGTTGTTGATTCTCTTGGATTTTCCAATTAAAAACTCTTATCCAAATACAGTAATAGATCTGCTTCCTCCTTTTTTATACTTTTTTTATACTTTATGGTTTCGTACTTCTAATTCCTTTTTCTTATCTAATTTTATTAAAAAAACACAGTAGTAACTGTGAGGGCCCTTGTTCCATCTGTAACATTGGCAGGAATGCTTCTTATGTGTCTTCATTAATTTTAATGCCACTTTTTAGTTGTCATGGATGATGGATGGATGAATGGATAAAGATATAGAGATATATTTATCATGTCAACAATTCTTACTTTAATTGATGTTGTTTAAAAAAAAATAGTTGCCGGACTTGTACAACTACATTTTCTGGGTCTGGGGACATGATCATATGTCTTCTTTAAGTCTAAAAATATGATGTTATATTAACCCATTTCCAAATAACAATCCATTTATTTCCAGAATAATCTTTATTTAGTCATGAAGTTTTATTATTTTAATGCGTTGCCAGATTCAGGTTGCTACCCTTTGATACAGGACTTTTATACTGATACGCGTAAGTTTCATTCAGCTGTAGTTTTCTTTTCTGTTCAGTGATTGTCAGATTTTGGTATCAATGTTGTACAGACACCATATAAAGAATTTTGAAGGTTTCTTTATTTCCCTATGTCTTAGAAGAGTATAAATTGTGTGGGAACCAGATGATCTTTCATGATATGGTAAAATTCCCAGCAGGCTTGATTGATTGCCTACCCTACGTTGAACACAGTGCTTGGTCACTGGAGACAAAGAGGTGAATGAAAGATAGTGCTAGCCTTCAAGGAACTCGTGGTTTAATGGAGGTGATAAGCATGTCAATAATGTTACAAAATGGAGTAGTATGTTTCTGTAATAAAATTATGTAGAGGAGGTGCCATGAGACTGTAAAGAATGGTTAAGAAAATGCCAAACTATGTGCAGTATTGGCTTGCTCATGAGGAAAGCAAGCCTAAGCCTAACCGGTATGATTTCAAAAGCACTATTTCCACCCCCCTGCCTCCAAACCTACCTTCAGCTGCTGAAATTCACTTAACTGGTCACTCTGTATTTCACATTAGAAACATTCCAAGGCTTAAAACACAGCTACTCCTGAGCAGGTGAAACACCCATTTAATTTTACACTCGGAAGGAAATGATTGATAGACGTTTGTTCCTGATCATAATTTCAGTAGAGAAAAAGAAAGGCTAGAGATTGTGTTGTGAGGTCCAATGATGTGAGATGAATGAGGAGGTCCAATGATGTCCAATGATGTGAGATGAATGAGGAGGTCCCAAAAGAGAAAGAAAGTGGTGTCACTGGTAGACTTTGTTAAACTGGCTCATTTGTCTGAGTCTATTACCTCTCTCTCTTTCTTTCTCTCTCCTGTTCTGTTTCCTTGGAAATTTTTATTGAAGAATTATATACATACACAAAAGTACACAAATAAAAACTAGATAATTTGATTAATTATTACAAATTAAACACCCTCCTGTTACCATCAGCCCCTTCAACCATCTGCCAAGGGGGACACTCCTGACTATTAGTTGGCCTGATTTCCAACTTGATATAAATGAATCTTCTAGTAAATTTTTTTTGTATCTACTTTCTTTTGTTCAATATTTTGCTTGTGACATTCAGCCTTGTATAATGTGTGCTGAAATTCTCAATTCAGTATAGTATTACATCATATGAATACACCACACATTATTATCCATTCTAATACTGGTAAGTGTTTAGATAGTTTCTGGTTTGGAGAGATTATGAATGCTCATACTGCTGTAAGCATTATTCATGATTTTTCATCATCCTTCTTGTGGTTATGTACCTAGGAGTAGAGTTACTAGGTCATAGGATAGGCGTATATTCAGCTTTCGTAAGTACCTCCAAACAGCTTTCCAAAGTGGTTGTACCCACCCGTTTTACACTCCCTCCAGCAATGTATGGAGTTTAGTTACTCTATATCTTCATCAAAACTTGTTAATTCTCCTCATTATCGTTTTAGCCATTCTCTGAAAGCCACATATGAAAGTGAGTTTCACCGCTTAGTAAATCTTTGGCTAATTTTGATTAAAGGACTCATTTAAAAAATAAATAAATAAAAATATAGGAAGAAAGTTTTTAAATAGACAAAGAGTTTATTCATTCAAAGGGTAAAATCATTCTGCTGAAGCCATTTTCATTTAAATCAGTACTGGGCAAAGTCCTAATATTAGAAGGATGCACTCTTTCAGACTTTTTAAATTTTTTCCAGTTGCCGTGTTGCTACTTTATTCTGCACGCCATGTTGTAATAAATGACATCTCCAAGTATGGGGAATAATAATTGTTCTGCATAAATAATGCAAGATAATGAGCCAAAAAATAGTGTCTGAATTACGGAGAAAACAGTGGGATGAACTATCATAATTACTGGCAAAATTAAAGATATCTATCAGAAGGTCAATAATAGGTAAAGAGGAATTATGCAGAACAGAGAAAGGAGACACATTTTTTTTTTTTGAGGTTGGAGAATTCCTTGCAAACTGGTAAGTTAAAGGTTATGAAGAAGGAGTTGCAAAAATGTGCACTTTAATTGTAGGATGTCTTCTCCACCATGATCCAGGAGCTCTTTAACAAAATCTCTCCAGGTAAAAGTCAGCTCTACCCATTAAAACAAATACTGAACGCATCCTCCTTTTATACTGAGGAACGAAGAAAATGGAAATGAACAAGACACAGGCAGAGGAGTTGGAATGTTCTGAAATGGTTGCTGATGGATATTTTAATTTTTTAGTGCAAACTATCCCCAGAATGTACTCAGACATAAGGGCTAAAAAGACTGGAAAATCCTGTTTTATCTCTTCCTATTAATTCTTAAAGATAAAGTATTAAATATAAAGTAACAACGTGCACTTTCCCCTTCAACAGCACTTATCAGTGTTATACCTGTTTGTTTGTCTTTTTCCCCCATATGCTATACAGAGAACGCAGGGACCTTTGACCCTTCGCTGTCCTCTATTTGTATCTCCACTGCTTGCCATAGCACCTGAACCACTCAATAAATGTCTTAAATACACGAATGAATGAGCAAAACAAATGGGGACTGAATCCTAGTTAACACACTTTCCTTTGTCTTTTATTGACAAATCCCCAGATCTTTTCTTTCGTAGCTTATGTTTCAAACTGAAGGAGAAGGTTGAGATCTAGTCCCATTATACTAAATTTCTTGTCCACAAAGAAAATTCTTGCTGAAGGATTCCAAAGAGTGAGGGAGAGAATTAAAAGCCTACCTTTGTCCTTAAGGAAGGTCAGGAGAGGGTAAAAAGAATTTCCTAAAACTCTGAGAACAAACCCCAGAATGAAAACCTTAATAGTAAAAGTTTCTGAGAATCACATAAGGGTATGGAGAAACAGACATAATAGAAAAGACAAAAAAAAAAAAAATTTGAATACAGTTATTTTGAATTAACTATAAAAGACAGTCATGGGAGAAGAGAGAAAATAGGAAAGATAAAGATGTCATAATTGACTCAAAATTATATCACCATACATTGGACAAATTCTAGAATATTTTACAAAGGGGAAAAAACTTACAAGCAGTAATGCATGAGACAGGAAGGGAAGGTAGATCCCTTTTAAAATGAAAACAGATTTCCTTAAAGAGGGAAGATTGGACAGATTTCTGCAGAATGTGAGTAGTAATGCTTATCACCATGAGAAGTTAGTGAAGATAAGCTTCTTGGATTTAAGCTAGATCCCTGAACCTAGGTCCTTTGCAAATTGCACAGCTGCCAATGCATCAGCTGGGTTTTATTTTAACAACATTTACAATTTCCCTTTCAGTTGAAGCAAGGCTGGGGGACCATCTGAACAGATAATGAAATAACTGTGAAAGTTCAGAGCATGCTGAACAAAACAAAATATGTTTTGCCTGATTTATGCAAACTAAACATATTGTCAAGGTTTTGAAGCAGTTAGTCCAAAATATGCACAAAATACAGCAATTTCTCAAGTAGCCTGGCAGCAGATGAATTAAATGGAAATGTGCTCTGAAACAGTTTAATCAGACTGTATAGATGTGCTGAACATTTTGATAGTTTCACAATAGAAATTCATGAATAATGCCTTTTCCTAAGGGATACCCTACCAAGTTTACCCTAAAACCACAACTCTTGATCCTTATTAATGGAGTTCTTCCATTACGGGTTGTAAGAACATGTTTATTTTTTAAACTTCTGCTAAGGAAGAAATGAAATGAAATAGCATTACTTGCTCCTTTCCCCATGGTAAACAAAAGAGATCGATGGTGGACCTCCGTTGCCGGTGCTTTCACAGGGAAAAGGTCCAGGACCTTGACTATCTGTGGAGGGTTTTTCTACCCCTCACCCTGGCTACGGTGAAGAGGTCAATGAATTCTGCAAATATCCAAAGCCAGAGAATTCCTAAACACATTTGTACATCCTGGTGTGCAAGATCTGAAAGAAGACACAGCCTATAGAAAAATAATCTTCCAAGAGGAAAGAAAAACATGGTCTCCAGAGAAGACTCTAAAGCATTTTGAATGAATAAAAGGGTTTCTGCTTATGACAACTTCTCAATGATTTTGTATTTCTGGAGCAAATGGTGATTCATAGGGCAAAACCTTGGTGAGGGCTGTGGCAAGCAGTGCTTAAAATAGCCTTGCCCTCCTGTCTCCTAATGTTCCCCCTCACCAGGCAGGTTCATGCACAGTCTAGCCTATAGACACTGAAAACAGGCAATGCCTACTCTCACTGACATCTTTAAAAGATGTGATAGAACACCCAAATAGTCATTGATTTTTCTGTAATGTCTTTGGAGCAAGCAGAGTAATCAAACTTTTGACTCAATATTATCTCAGATTTTGGTGTGAAGCGTTTCCGCTCCTATAAAAAGCAAAATGGCATCATTTCTCAAGAACTTTTAGGGCTATGGGTCAGATTTCTAAGGCCTTTGCTGTTCACCTTACCTCGCTGGATTCTGTAATAGTCACTCTAGATCTAGAGCATTAATGTTTCTTTCAGTAAATTTCTCACCAAAAACCCAAAGAATTGTTTCTCTTAGACATAATGATGACTTACCAAACCTACTCTCCCCCTTGTCAGCCTTTCTGCTCAGTTTATTGTTAGCAATACCAGCAGCCAATTTTATTGGGGATTCTTCAGTAACTATTAAAAGGGAAGACATGGGGCACCTGGGTGGCTCAGTCAGTTAAGCGTCCAACTCTTGGTTTTGGCTCAGGTCACAATCTCATTGTTTGTGAATTCGAACCCTCCGTTGGGCTCCACTCTGGCAATGTGGATCCTGCTTGGGATTCTCTCTCTCTCCCTGTCTCTCTGCCCCTCCCCTGTTTGCACTCTCTCACTGTCTCTCAAAATAAATAAATAAACTTTAAAAAATAAATAAAAGTGAAGACAATTAGAATGTCTCACAATTCTCTCCACATAGAAATCTTTACATTTTCTCATAGTGTACTAGTGGACATGTTTTTATTCACATTCTTTATGGTGTTTTTAAATTCAATTTTGTTTTTAAAAATTTAAATAGGTTACGTTAAACTGTGTACAAATAAAATATTTTGTAAACATCATGGATGTCTCCCCCAGCACCAAATAGGAAATTTTAGTCTGGGAGGAAGGACTGACTAATAATATTGTTATTTTACAAATGTAGAAGTGTGTAAAAGGAGCAATTTGATGGATATGTATAGCTTTGCCTCATAGTTAATGGCCTATAACTTAATGCCAGATTCATAGCCTTTTAATTTCATCCTTAAAACATGCTGCCCTTTCTAACTCAAAGTGGGAAAAAAATCTTGCCATTATTCTATTTGTAGGCAAGTGAAATGTATTATCCTTTAAGAAAAATGAAAAAAATTTAAATGCCAGGACTTACCATCCTGTATGCAACAAAAATATTATATAATTTCTTTAATAATGTCAAGATTTTTTTTCCCTGACAATCAACTTGCTAAATTTAAATCTGTTACTCCTACTAAGATACATCAAGACTCACACCAGGTCCAATACTTCTTGTACCTTAGGAGAGAATCTGGTTTGGAATAGTTATATAGGGGGCAGCAACCCTCGTTCCCCTCCCCCCTTGACTTGCTCTGTGACCTTGAGAATATCACTTGAACTTCCTAGGACTCACCTGGAAAATGCATAGTCATACCTCCTTCACACATCGCTATTTTAAGGACAAAGTAATATGAACTAACACTGTGCCATGCCAAGTGGGTGGAAAAATCTTTTAGGTAATAATGATGTAAGTTTTCAAATTAACCGATATTGAGTGAACATAGTTTATGATGTTTTTTTAGAAACTATCTGCTTTACCTTCTTAATGCTGATCATTAGGATGTACATTTCCCTTCATTAGCCTAAAATAAAATTCTTCCTCTCCTGCCCCTCCCGATGTGCTCCATAGTACACCTAACTGTGTACCAAGAGACCGTGTAGTTAGTGACTTCCCTTTCATTGCCCACATTTAATCACCAAGGTTGCCAGTGCTTTCATTCATGGCTCACTTCTTTTCCACCTTATCTTCCAGTTTAGACCCTCCCGGTCTCACGTGTAAACAACTGCACGTTCAAATCCAGGCTAGACTCCTTACCAGCAGCATGGACCATTCTTCTGTGTCTCAGATTCCCCAACTATAGAATGGTGAGAGAGTAAAACCCAGGAGGAGAAAGTAAGACTCACCCTGGTAACTCTCGGGCTGTAATAACAGACAAAGTCAGAGACAAAGCCAACACAAAACAATGATTCTTCCGAGGTCAGCTACAGCCACAAAATGTCTTGCCTCCTTTCTTTGGAATAGTGATTGCTCTCGTATCAACAACTTCCCCAGCCCCACTTTGTTCCTGAAAAAAGATTGCTGAACTACCTTCACTGCATGGCAGCAACAGCCAGGCAACAGAACAGGAATGGCCTCCGTTCCTTAGCTCATCTTCACTGTCATTCAGCCACACCCAAACCCTGCAAAAAGCTCCCTACCTCCCCCCTCTTCCCAAGACTCTCCATGACTTCCCATGAGGTAGGCTCTCCCTTGTTGCAGCAAGTTGAATAACCCTACCTTGCAGGACTCATTGTCCCGGGTGTGTTTCTAATTGTCTCTATTACTTGGGATCTATCAATAGGAATAACATCATTCCCTTAAGGATGCTGAGAGAATTTAGTGAGATGATGCATGCAAAGCAAAGATAGGTGGCACATAGTAAGCACCGAATAAATTCTAGCTGCTCTTTTTGTTACTGTTATCACCGGAATTATTATAATGCCCTCCTTACTGGTGTCTGCCATCAGCCTCTCCCTCCCAAACTACCCTGCATGGGGCTTCAAATTATTCTCATCCATTTATACCCCTGTTGTGAAATTTTCAGTGTTTCTCCATTGCTGTCAAATAAAGTCTAAACTTAGTCTAATATCCAGCCCCTGCTATATGGACAATAATGACACTCGTCTTCGTGTTGTCCTACAAGGAGCCTCCATTCCAGGAGGGTGGTGTTTTCCTGGCTCCCAAAGTAGGGCTTATGTGTGGCCTGCACACTTTTACTCAAGGCAAATTCCCATCTTGTGGTGGCCCCCTGACTTCCTTCCCAACTCGCCCAATACTGCTCACCCTTCAGCCCGCTGCAAAGCCCTCCTCCTCCAGCACGGACCCTCCTTGAGCTCTCATCCCCTCTGAACCACACAGAGCCTTGCTGTTTATTCTACAGAGTTGTCGCATTTTGTGGTTACTTGACATGGTTACTGTGGTGTGCTCTGGTTGGATGGGGGCTGGCGGCGGGGGTGGTGAAAGAATTCACCCAGGGCAGAATAAAGAGATGGAAGTTTAGTGAAAACACTGTATGCTGTAAAGGAGCGGTGGGCAGGATAGCAAAGGAGAAGCTGTCTGCCCTGACAGCGGTGCTGAGGGACTCTACTTCTAGGGTGGAGTGAGGGACTATGGGAAAGTATGGGATTTTCCCTCTTTTGATAATCTTAGGAACTGTGCCTGGTTGTTAAGTAGCCCACTGGTCAGTTAGGGTCTATGGCTGTTTTGAGGTGGGTCACTTAGTGAGCCTGTTTTCATCAGCTCGGTGGTCACTGTGGGCCCTTTTGCCTTGCTCAGGTCTCCAGTGCTCAAGCCTGTGGCCTAAAAGTGGCCTCCACAGTTAACTCTTCTCACAAATATATTTTTATCTAGATTGTAAGCCCCCAGCAATAACTGGATTATGTATCTCTTTGTATTATAAATAATTTTGTCATAATAAATTATATTCTTTTAATAAATAGCTTCACAAATCAACCTTTCCCTGAACAATATATTTATTCCATAAACTCCTTTCCGATTAATTTGCACAACGAATTTCTCCAAACATGTGGGCCTTCCAGGTGAACTCCTCAAACATGTTCAGGGTGGGATTTTCAACTCCAGACTTCAAAACAAACACATAATTTGCACATAATCACATTGCCTTTATCTGTCTCTCTGTTGCAAAATCCTTGCTAGAAATCCTTGCCTGGATCCAACCTATGATTTGTTTTTGCTCTGTGGTGGTTTCCCTTTAAATTTTCAATTCTTTTACTTTATGAAATAGCATCATTGTGAATTTTGTAATTAATTCTAATTCTGTCCCCCAAATTAAATTAATGTTATTTTCTTTACTTCCTGAAGCTTTCAAAACTGTTCAACTTATCCCCTCTAAATTTATAACCTCACTTTTGATTCCCTCTATCAGATCTTTTTTTTTTGTCAGATCATTTTATAACAGTCTTTCACTTCACTCATTCTGATTTATTCAGACAGAACATCCTATTTTCCTTAAGCTCATTGGTTATGTTACTTTCTTCTCAACATTTCCTTAGAGACTCTCCTGCTACCAAGTCTATGGCATGTTTCCATTCTTACTCATTCTTGTCATACAAGCCAAATGTATTCTTTTCTAACCTCCTCGAAAAGAACTATAATCTACTAAGGTTTCATTATGATATTCTTTAGCATGTTCTAGCATTCTTTGCCTAGAGATTTAAATGCCCTTATCCAATGAATTAGGATTATATTTTCTTCCACAATTTTCATTTATCAAAGACAATATTTGCTAAGAGGCAAAATAAAGAGGTTAGTTGCTTTGTCTTCTTATGACTTGCTTTTAACCATGAGTATTCATTGACACCCCCCCTTCATATTCTTATCTGGTGCCAAGAACCATCATCCTGGTTCCTGTGTACTCATGAGGGGTGCTGTTAAGGATTGCTGAGCTTTTCTGTGAAATCTTTCCATCTGCTTTTTAAAACTACTGAATAAATATGTAGTATTTATTAATAATAGGACAAATTATTAGTCCTATTATTATTCTGTTAGTCTTTTAACATATGACTAAAGAAGATCTGCAAACACTTGTTGTGGAGGGGACAATAAATTTAGATGTAAAGACCTAAAATTGGAGTCCTGGCTTCAACCCCTTACAGCCAGATGACCTTGGATGACATTTAGCTGCTCTGAATCTCAGTTTCTTCCCTGGAGCTGAGATAATACAGATAACCCTCAAGCAATGCAGGGGTTAGGGGTGCCGACCCCTGTGCAGTCAAAATCTGCATATAACTTTTGATTTCCCCCCAAATTAATTACTAATTGCCTATGGTTGACAGGAAGCCTTACTGATAACATAAACAGTTAACACATATTCTATATATTATATGTATTATGTACTGTATCCTTACAATAATGTAAGCTAAAGAAAAAATGTTGTTAAGGAGGGGACACCTGGGTGGCTCAGTCGGTTAAGCTTCTGACTCTTGATTTCAGTTTAGGTCGTGATTTTGCGGTTTGTGAAATTGAGTCCCACATTGGGCTCTGCACTCAGTGTGGAGCCTACTTGGGATTTTCTCTGTCTCTCCCTCTACTGCTCTCCCACTCACACTCTCTCTCTAAATAAATAAATAAATAAACTTAAAAAAAAAGAAAATCATAAGGAAAATGCATTTATAGTACTATATTGTATTAAAAAAAAACCCTCATATAAGTGGACCGGTGCAGCTCAAACCTATGTTGTTCACGGGTTAACTATACTAAGTACATAATACAGCAGTTTAAATTTTATGTAAGTGTGAAGTATCAGAATCTGTTGAAGAATGTAAAGCTAATGATCTGTATTTTTACCCATCCCAAGTCAGTTTCTACACTCTACTAAACTGATTACTCCGTAAAACACACGCACGTGCACACACACACACACACACACACACACACACACACTGAGCCCCACTATGCATGGAACTGGAAAAACTAGACAGTGATTAGTAAAATGTAGCCCATGAAATTTACCTCTTATAAGCAGTCATGGATATCTCTTTACAACAACAGTAGAATTTGTTGCTTTTATAACAAAAATGAAAGGAACCAAAAGCAAGAGAAGAGAAGTCATGAGTCATCTTTTCCTCTTGTTTCTTCCTCGGTGCTCCCCCCTCCATCCAGTCAGTTACCAAGTCCAGGGGCTAACGTGGCATCCACCTCCTAAATGTACCTCACATTCATCCCCTCCCCTCTGTGTTCATCCTCACTTATCCCGCACGAGATCTCATCTGAGGCTACTGCACCTGTCTGCTAACCAGTCTGTCTACACCATTTTTGCCTAGTTCCAATCCATTTGCCAATCTGATGGAGTCACCATCCTCCATGAAACTCTATGGGGACTTCCCAGGTCATTGTAAAGGGTCTTTCTTCAGGGAATAGTTGTGTGCTCCTGTGCCTGCTGCCCTTTCTCGTCTAGCAAGACTGGTAGCTTTGCTCTTGTGGCACTTGCCATATTCTGTATTGTCTGCTGGTTAATTGTGCATTTGCCTTATGTTCCCTCCAGTCTGATGAGTTCCCTGGTGGGGAGGACTAACGCCACGCACATGGCAAGTGTTTGGTGTCTCTGTATTGAACGATGGGCAGAGACAAGTTGCAAAGATAAGACACAGACATAAAAATGTGGAGAATGACTTAGAGGCAATATTTACTGATTACGTACTACAGGCAGTTAATGTAAGTACTGCATGGGGTGTTCTTGTCTTGCTTGCAGAGTAGCAAGCACATTCAACATCTCTCACTTACTTTCTTTCCACTTCTACCACCAAGCACCATCATCTATCATTTGAACAATTCAGTCTCTTTCTGCTTCCCTCCTGCCACCCTGCCTGCTACCTACTACTGGATTCAATCTCCAATAGCAGCCACAGTGATCTTTTTTAAGTAACTATAAATCAGATTACATCACTGCCCTGTTTAGAACTCTTTCATGAGTTTCTTTCACACTTAGAATAAGGTCCAAAGTTAGTACAGAGTCCTCCAAATTCAGACACTTCTTTAGTTCTCTGGCCTCTAGCTCTTCTGTGTGACTGGTATTGTTTTCCCATGTCCTAGATACTTCCTGTCATTCACATCTCACCTTCAATACCCCCACCCCATTTTCTCAAGCACCCAAAGACTCTTTGGGTGGCAGTTATCACTGTGGGTAACTTCTGGCTTATTTGTTTATGTGTACATGGCCTGTCTTCCACTGTGCCCAGGCCCTCTCGCTAGAGAATGGCAACCTGTCCATCTGGCTCATCACCAATTTCCAGGTGCCTAGATCGGTACCTGGCTCCTGAAAAGCAGGTGGCAAATATTTGTTGACTCCCTCGTATCCTGAGCAAGTCGTTTTGCAAATCCTTCCTCTCTGCTTTCACGAACATACCTTCTGCCTCAGAAGATATCTCTGTAACTTAGGAACCTCTTTTACTACCTGTGTTTGCTCAGCATTTATGATCCGGCAGATAGCAAGAAAGAGAAAGCCATCATGAGTCATGCTGTGCAATTTCGAGTACCTTGAGAGCAGGTGATATTTTTCACAGTGTCAGCTGCAATTCTTTGCAAGTGCTTCCCTGTTGCCATGGTAAAGGCTTTATGAAGCAAATCCAGCCAAAGAGAAAGAAGCAGGTTCTCCACTGTTCCTGAAATCTCTGCACAGGCACCATCCCCGAAATGGGCCCAGCAAAGGACCTTGCTCGTGGTATGCCCCCTGTTAGTGTTGATCTGAGTTGAGTTGAGACTTTGACACCTGATATTCTGCTTCCAAAACCCCTTGCCAAATGCACAGTTCCAGGATTTCAGAAAGGAAGGCGATATTCTTTGTTGGAGACTGAATTCTCAAAAGGCAAACACCCATAATTTTTTCCACCCCTAATAATAATTACAGCTCACATGTATTAAGCACTTACTTTCATTGTCTCATTTAATTAAAAAAACCCATCAAGGTGGCAGATATTATAATTAGTTACATTTTACAAATGAAGAAACCGAGGCTCAAAGAAGTAAATTATCACAGAGAACACAAACATAAAACCAGAAGAAAGCCCAGATGTTGCCATGGGGGCCATTGACTTTCTTTTCACCTCTAGGGGTTCCTGCATCACTTCTTTACGGACCCCAAGGGAGCCTCCATCTTGTAGCTGGTCATGGTTAGTGATCAAAATGCAGCTACATTTTTGTCTCCTGCTGGTCCTCTGAGCTCTATGCAATAGAAGTGATATTCCTCTTCTTGCATAACTTTTCTGCTCACTCAGTGTAGCCACTTCATGGGGCAGTCTTAATTGAGACATCTGAATGTATACAGTCCAAGGGATTAGTTGAAACTCAGAAAGTTGCTTGAATCTGTTCTCTGGCCTTGGCTTGCTTTGGGCCACCTTGGCTTCGCCCCTTTCTTGTGTCCATCCCCCTCAGATGGGTAGGGAGGCAAGGAAATAAGTGTTCTTCCTTGAACCATGGCTCCTGAAAACCAGCTCCATGCTCCCTGGCCTGGCAGATGTTTAAAAGTTGACTCTCTTGCACCATGTGCCCATGAGTCTTTGGAGGACCCCTACTGAATCTTCCTGTCCCATGCCTTGGCCCTCCCGCAGTGGCCCACTGGTCACTTCCTAGGCTTTCCTCATCCGCCAGACATCCTGTAGTGTCCTGCAGACCATGGCTGCTGAGGTACTCTTGCCCCTGAGACAAGCCTGGTGGGTGGTATCTAAGAAAACCCAACAACTCTCTCTCTACTTGGACCATAGGCACACTCACGTCCTCTGTCCCTCAGAGCTCTGCAAGTGCCCATCTCAAAACAGCAGTCTGTGGTCATAAGACCAAAGCATGGAGTCTGCCCTTCTCTGGATATCCTGGGTATCCCAGTTGCAGAGTCAGCCCATCCCCTACTAGACCTGCAGTGAAAAAATAGCGACCCCCCGAGATGAGAAAAGAAGATGGAGATCCAGGGCAAGCCTCTTCTAGCGAGCCTCTTCATAACCACCCTTCTCTCTCTCCTACACTCTGACTTCTGTTTCTACTCTGATAGTATATACATAACATAAATATTTACCATTTTAACTATTTTTTAAGTGTACAGTTCCTGTGGCAAAAAGTATATTAATGCTGTTGAGCAACCATCACACCATCCATCTCCAGAAATTTTCATCTTCCTGAATTGAAACTCTGTACCCATTCCCGCCTCCCCACAGCTCCTGGCAGCCATCATTCTACTTTCTGTCTATGACTCTGACTACTCTTTGCACTCATATAAGTGGAATCCTACAATAGTTATCCCTTTGTGAATGGCTGATTTCACTTAGTATACTATCTCCAAACTTCATCCAGGTTGTAGCATGTGTCAAAATTTCATCTTTTTTTTGAGGCCAAATAATATTCCATTATATCTATGTGCCACATTTTCTTTATCCTTTTATCCATTGATGGACATCTTGGTTGCTCCCACCTCTTGGCTATTGTGAATAATGCTACAATGAATATGGGTGTACAAATATCTAAATCTCTGCTTTCACTTCTTTTGGGTGTATGCCCAGAAGTGTAATTGGTGGATCATATGGTAATTCTGTTTTTAACTTTTTGAGGACTCATGGTAGTACCTCATGGTGTTATCCATGGTGGCCACACCATTTTACATTCCCACCAACAGTGCACAGAGTTCCAGTTTCTCCACATCCTATTCAGTAATTATTTTCTGTTTATTTTTAATGTGATACCCATCCTAATGAATGTAAAGTAGTATTTCACTGTAGTTTTCATTTCATTTCCCTAATGACTAGTGATGCTCTCATGTGCTTATTGGCCATTTGTATGTCTTTGGAGAAGTATCTATTCAAACCCTTCCCCCATTTTTAAATTGGGTTATTTTTATTTTTGTGGTTGTTGAGCGGTAGAAGTTCTTTATATATTCTGAACGTCAGTCCCTTATCAGATACAAGCATCCCTTGGAGCTATTGCAGATTCATTTCCAGACCACTGTAATAAAATGAATAGCACAATAAAGCAAATCACATGAATTTTTTGGGTTTCCCAGTGCATATAAAAATTATGTTTACACTATATTGTAGTCTATTAAATGTGCACAGCCTTATGTCTAAAAAACTGATGTGCATACTTTAAAAATACTTTATTAAAAATGCAAACCATCATCTGAGCGTTCAGTGAATCATAGTCACTGATCACAGATCATCATAACAAATATAATAATAATGAAAAAGTTTGAGATATTTTGAGAATTATCAAAATGTGACAGAGACATGAAGTGAGCAAATCTGTTGGAAAAATGATGCTGACAGACTCAGTCCACTCAGGGTTACCACAAACCTTCCATTTGTAAAAAAGCACAGTATCTATGAAGCGCAAGAAAGCAAGGATACTTTTATGTGATTTGCAAATATTTTCTCCTGTTCCATGGATGGTCTCTTCAATCTGTTGACAGTGTTCTTTGATACACAGAAGTTTTTTTTAATTTTGATGTAGCCCATCTCATCTATTTTTTTCTTTTGTTGTCAGTGCTTTTGGTGCCCTATCTAAGAATTTATTACCAAATCCAAGGTCACAAAGATCTTTCCCTATGTTTTCTTCCAAGAGTTTTACAGTTTTAGCTCTCATTTTTAGGTCTCAATCCATTTTTGAGTTAAGTTTTGTATATGGTAAGGTAGCTGACTCCTTTTTAAAGGTTTTTTTTTTAATGTTTATTTTATTTTTAAAGAGAGAGTGTGTATGCATGCAAGTGAGGGAGGGGCAGAGAAAGAGGGAGAGAAAGAGAATCCCAAGCAGGCTCTATATTTAGTTCAGAGCCTGACACGGAGCTTGATCTCACAACCATAAGATCGTGACCTGAGCTGCAATCAAGTGTTGGATGCTTAACTGACTAAGCCACCCAGACACCCCAACTCTTTTTAAACTTTTGATCTGCTATGGATCAGGGGTTTTGTTTAGAAATCTCATACGCAGGTTTTCCTTACACTTTTTCCAGTATTTATCATATTGATACTTTAGTCAGAGCTGAGTCAGAAGAATCTAAACCTAACATCTGTATGGTAGGAATACAGGAAGTAAACACTACGTTATCAGCTGTTCCCCAGTTGGATTCCATGTGGCAGAAATCCTACTAGGACAGCAGGTCTACACTTGGAGTTTCCTATCCTAAGAAAAGTGAAAACAGTGTAAAATTTTTGGTATCTATGAACAATAAGGAAAGGCAAAAGGAGTATTCAACTTAAAGAGGAGAAGACTTGAGAGGTGATAAGAATAGTTTGCAAGCATATGACAAGGGTTGCAGACAGCTGTTCCCTTACTTCACTGAGGAAAGAATAAAAGGAAATAAGTTTAAATTGAAGCATGAGGGATTAATTTAGATATTTCCTGAGAATGTGTATCTAGGTTACCGAGGATGGTAAATTTCTTTCTTTGGAGATTTTTCTTTTTAAAGAAAATAAAGAATGAGTGGGGGTGGGGTGAAATAAAGGGCTTCTTAAAGTCTCTTCCTATTGGGAAATGATATTG
The DNA here is from genome assembly GCF_024362965.1 of Panthera pardus. Lineage (NCBI taxonomy): Eukaryota > Metazoa > Chordata > Mammalia > Carnivora > Felidae > Panthera > Panthera pardus. Next base: position 22,330,086 of record NW_026527002.1, read on the forward strand.
CAGGGGGGAAAAATACATGATTTGAAAGGAATTAATTTCCTTATCTGACTAGTTAGTAATTCTGAACACTAAGAATTAAAACCTAAAGTGCTCTCAGATATAACTTCCACATATGTTGCTGACTATTCCCTTTATACAATTCCTGTGCCATTTATGACAACTAAAATGTAAGCAACAAAAATAGCATCTTTGTGTTACTTTCGCTTTTTCATTCTCTGCCATATTTGTTTCATACTTGAGCATTGCTATTAGAGTCCCCTGTTAGCTGATCACTGTAGCAAAGGGAACCTGGCTTAAATATCTATAACATCCGAGAACCCAAGAATCGGGTTTTTTTAGAATATATCACCTGATTCAGCAGAGAAAGATTGACCTTTGTATCATAGCTGAATGTGAGGGAAGCTGAATGATAGTAATTTTTTTTTTTTTTGCATATCTGAACACATACCAATGACTCAGGAGAAGAAGGGAGAGGGAGAGGAGGAACTTGGATGTATCTTGGGAGTCATTTCAGCATTGAGATTTTTTCCACAGGGAATTCATTAACTAAGCACACGTGAGCTGACCTAATAACGGCAGCATTCTCAGGCCTCTTTTTTTTTTCTTCGAAAATTCAAGGAATCCTCACTGACGTTGCACTTAGGATGTTTGTCTTCCCAGTCCGGGACCAACCATATCACTGCACTATTACTACTTCCTTCCTTACTAACGGGAAAAGTGAAGCTGTCAGATGTTGCAGAGTTATAGTTGGCTTTTCCCCTGTAGCTCATCCCTGGCTCTAACCTTTCCTTGCCAGTCTAGCCTCATCACCCACCATTCCCCCACTCTGTCTCAGCCCAAGCCCCTCCCCCTAAACAGAAATCCTCAAGGCCAGCCACATGGCACTGTGTATCCTTTCTTCTGGGCACGTTGTGCTCTCTCGTGTGGCCATTGCTTTGCCCTGAACACATAGTGATTTTATCGTTCAGGCTCTTCAAAGCTTTTCTACTTCTTGAGCTTAATCCAGGAAGAGTATCAAGGGTTTCCCCCATCACAGAAGTCAACACCATGTAGTTGTCCGTGTATGTGGCAGCCCCAACATTCTCTACACTCCTACTAAGCTTCTCAGTGAAAGGAATGTGGCCTGTTCACCCTTGAAGCCCTTGCATCTGGCATATATAAATGTTGCTAGTAATTAAATGAATAAATCATTATCCCAACAGTAGCTAGAATTTCTAAAGCATTTAAACAGGTATTTGTAGCTATTGGATTGTTTTAAGTCAGGAAACAAAATCTACCCTTTAAAATACATCACAGAGGGTTGCCTGGGTATCATAATGGTTGAGCGTCCAACTCTTGGTTTCATCCCAGGTCACAGTCTCATGGTTCCTGAGTTCAAGACCCTTGTCAGGCTCTGCACTGACAGCAGAGACCCTGCTTGGGATTCTCTCTCTCCCTCTCTCTCTGCCTCTCTCTTTCCCATGCTCCCTCCCTCCCTCCCTCCCTCTCTCTCTCTCTCTCTCTCTCTCTCTCTTTTTCAAAAATAAATAAACATTTTAAAAAGTTTAAATACACCATAGAGATCTTTTAAACCTTTATACTCTACAATGGTAAAAAATTCCAACCAAATAGTTCCTTAGCCGTGATCTTAGGAGAAATGAGTAAATTAAGGACACGTGAGGAAAACACATTTAACTGCTACACAGCACCTAAGAATTGTGAATAGATCCTAACCTCCAATTATTTATTGATTGATTCACTTAGTCATTCAGCAAGCATTGATGAATACCTACTTGATATTTACAAATAGATTACAGTGCCAACACTGGCGATATAAAGCCTCAGAAAGGCCTTATTTCTTACTCACGTTCTGTTCTGTGCATTCAAAATCCAATAGATATTGTTCTTCCTTCAACAAAATATCTTTTTAAGGGGCGCCTGAGTGGCTCAGTCGGTTAAGCGGCCGACTTCGGCTCAGGTCATGATCTCGCGCTCCGTGAGTTCAAGCCCTGCGTCGGGCTCTGTGCTGACAGCTCAGAGCCTGGAGCCTGCTTTGGATTCTTTGTCTCCCTCTCTCTCTGGCCCTCCCCCCCGTTCATGCTCTGTCTCTCTCTGTCTCAAAAATAAATAAACTTAAAAAAAATTTTTTTAAGTATCTTTTTAATTGCAACCGTATAGAAAAAGAAAGAGTTGATGTAAGGAATAATATGAAATATGTGACCGATGAACAAGGTCAAAATATAAAGTTTATTTTTAACCAGTTCTCTCAGGACTCAGCTTAAGGATTGATTTTTGAAAAAATATAATCAAAGTTATTACAAAATTGTTGATTATATTCTCTGTGCTGTATTTTTTGTTCCTATAACTTATTTTATACCTGGAAGTTTGTACCTCTTAACTCCCTTCTACTTATTTTACCCATCCGCCTCTGCCACTGATCACCAGTTTGTTCTCTGTATTTAAGAGTCTGTTTCTATTTTTGTTTTTGTATGTTTCTACACTCATTTTTCTTGTTTTTTGAGATTCCACATATAAGTGAAATCCTGTGGTATTTGTCTTTCTCAGTCACTTAGAATAACCCTCTACCTACCTACCTACCCTCTAGGTAGGGCCATGTCGTTTCAAATGGCAAGATCTCATTCTTTTTTATCTCTGAGTAATATTCCAGTGTGTGTGTGTGTGTGTGTGTGTGTACCACATCTTTTTTTTTCGTTCATCTCTTGATGGACACTTAGGTTGCTTCCCTATTGTATAGCGATAGATGGTAACTATGTTTCTTCTGGTGAGCATTTCATAGTAAATATGATTGTTGAGTCATTATGTCATACAACTGAAATTAATATATGTCAACCATAATTCAATTTTAAAAAAAAGAAAAAATATCAAAATGTATTCAGGGCCTTAAATTATTACAGTATCTTGTTAACTAATGTGATGTAAGTATATGGGAAATTAACCTAGTTTTTACAGTATTTCAGTATGATTTTCTATTTGGTCTAATATCCTGAGTGCTTGGATTGTTATAGTAATAAGCATCTTAGAAGTACTTATGCATATTTTCATCAATAAGAAATGGATTAATGCCCATGCTCTGAGACCATTTATCATATGGCCCTAGCAGAGAAGTTGGCAGGAGTTCCTAGATTTTTTTTTTTTTTGATGTACGTATTTGATTAGACCAGCTCTCCTGATCTCCTAGGATTTTGTTTGAGAAAGGACAGATTTACGCCTGCAGGGTTTCAGCATTTATCCAATTTTAAAACCCTGGACATGTTACAAAACAGCACATGGGCTCCCATCTGTTAGCTCTTTCTATGGATCTATTTTTTGGAAGGATTGAAAGGATTTATTATGCTAAAAATATATTCTATTCTATAGTTCTCAAGCCAAGATAAGATCATTCATTTTCCAAACCCTCTAAGAATGAGGATGCTATATTCACCCATTCCTAATACTTTAAGCCTAGAAAGTCCCTAGTACTACTTTGAGCAAAAGTCTCAAAGTAAAATGTAAACTGGTAATAATGCTCGTGCCTTTTCTCTTCTAGCACTCAAAGAAAGCTTGACACTTTAGATAGCTTGAAAATAGCACATTAGAGTTCTTGTTTCTGTCTCGTTCAGAATACTGTAATAAGATCTTATTAAACATAAATGCACGGGTGCCATACCTGCACAAATTCCTGATCTCCGGGGTAATGATCTCTGTTCAACTCTAACTTTGAGGCCCCTTGAGGCAAGCTTCCTCCTGCAACTGCAACTCATTGTCACTTCATTTGCCTCCTCATGGTTCTGCCCAGAGAAGATTTTGAATGTTTGCCCTTAAAGACTAAATTTTACTGCTGAAAAGTGAAATGAAGAGTCAAGCCGGTAATTTATTTGCCCGGAAGTATTCCCCAAACTTAAGGATGTGGGAGGCCTGAATTATTGTTACTAACGACAGTCTTACAGTACTTATGTACACGGACATGCTCACAAAATACATTATGTATGTAATCAGATTCAGCAGTTATCCAACTCTGCACATTACTTTGGAAAAACAGCCTACCACAGATACAACTTCGTCAGTAAATGGGCCCAACTGAAATCTTCAGAATGAACAGAAACTTACTAATATTGTCACAGTGGTGTTCTCTGATGCAGTGCTAAAACAGCCCTGGTATAAAGAGTCTATGGAATAATAATGAAGAAGAATGAATATTTTCACAGTTCATAATTTCCAAAGACATTTTAAAAGAATATTTTCTCATAAATCCTCACAACTCTCTAGGAAGGATCTTGTTTTTTACCACTTTCCCGATGGGGGAAGTGAGAATTATAGAAATGAGGTAACTTGCCTCAGGTCACATTACTAATAAATGTGGGTCAGAACAACAACCCAGATTTGGCACTTCTAAACTGCACGTTCTTTCTACTTTGAACAGTCCAAATATTAGCTCTTAATATACTGTTCTATTTGGCTTTGTAAATCCTTCCCCAGGACTTGATGATTTAAAACAAACAAAGCAAAAATAAATATATCTGTCTGAAATGAAAATGTCTTAATAAATCTTTGTAGGTGACTGGCCTTTTAACCACTGCTACAGGTGGCTATATTTATATAAATATTGTGAGACAGTGAGAAATCGTGTCAAGAATTCTTATTCTTTGTTACAGTAATAACAAGGTAAGGGTAATAGGAAGAGAAAGAGAGATGGAAAAAAACTGCTGCCTAAAACAAAACAAAAAAAGCCTAGTTATTCCATAATTGGTTGCTCAAAATTGCTACTCTTTGTCAACTGAGAATATCCAGTGTTGTTCAAAACCGTATTTCTTCTGCTGTTCACTATTTCTTCTGCTTTTAGTGTAACACAACCCACTCCATCATAGTCTCTTTGCCTTCAAATGACATACTCCCACACATGTTGCTATAACCGTAGAAATTCTTAGAGCTGAAAGATGTCTTTATAGATATTTGCCAAAAAGGAAGGGAGGGAGGGAAGGAGACTTCAGCTTTCCTGTTCAGAAGGTAACACAAAAAATAGGTTATCCTCACATGTGAAAATATGCTCACTCACCCATAGGGCCTGCTCATCGAGATGTGACTATTCAAAGAGAACCGCATAGGGCCATTCAAAACCCATGCTAGTGCTACTTCACACCGAAAAATAAGGACCCTTGGGACATTGTGTACTAAATAGAGTAAGCCACCCTCACCCATGTAAGAACTACTTGTCAAGTTCTCATTACTACCCATCCCACCCATTCCAGAAGTAACTTCTTCCATGTTTCATTTAATCTCCTAAATCCAGATGCATGGTAACTTTACATCTTAATATCTACTGATTGTTTTTCTTGGTTATGGACTATTTATCTGTCAGCGTTTGTGTGTACTCGGGCAGGCATCTGGCTTGGTGGCAGGTAGGCATGCATGCCTCTGTCCTCTGCGTCATACCACAGCTGAGAATCAGTGCCTGGCCTCTCAGTGTTTCGGACACTATTTGAATCTCATCCAGACATTTTTTTTCTTTGCTTTGCGACACCAGGCAAAGGAAAGCAATGAAAATTTCGGAGCCACTCTGTATGCTCTCCAGGAGCCAGACAAAGGACTTGATCGCTCACAGCAGTAGAAGTACCTATGGTATCAGCATTTCCGTGTACTTGTTCCCCTAGGCCCAACTCCCACAGAGTGACATAGATGAGTGGGTGACACCTGGATTGCATTATAGTAGAGGAAAACTACGTTTAAGGATCCCAAATCTTTTGTAGCGAACAGTAAGCAAACTTACCCTTTGCTCTGAAGGGAAATACTGTCTCTGTCTTCCAAGGATATTTGCTATCCAAACATCCTTGGAGAAGTAGTTCAAACAAAGGCAGCCCTGCCTCTGTTCATAGACATGCAGAAACTCAAGAGACCCTTGGAGAATTGTTTCTCAACAGTAGGTAGAGAAGTTGTTGGTGGAAAGGGAAATATTGATTACCATAAAAGATAAATAATTAATGGCAAGTTTCTAGAAGGAGTTGAAAGAGCTAGAATTAAGAATACTGAAGGAACCACTGGTTTGGGAAAGGAGAAGAGATGGTTTGTATCTCTTAGGAGACAGATATGATAGAGCCAGAGAAGAATAGGTATATTGTGGTAAAATATTAAGGAAGAGAGGTGGAAAGCGGCAGGAACTTTGATCAGAATGCCCTTATCTTGGGAGGTAAGGAAGAGAGGAGGCCAACTGTGAAGACCTACCCAGGGTGGATCAAGGCTGAGGGGAGGGGGAAGGTGAGATGAAGATACAAAAAAGTTTCATAGATTTTAGATAGCTGCTGTGGAGCACGTGACATGCTGCCAACAAGGAATGAATAACAGGGCTGCTGGAAGTAGTGAGGGTCCAGCCAAGGAGAGAGAAATTGTGGGACTTCTTAGTAGGGCAGATCAGAACGGTTGGTGTCTTTGCCCTGCAGCTCCGCTTTATGAAAGAGGAACAGAAGCAGATGGTAGAAATTATTTAGGGTGGGAGTGGCGGAAGGTCTGGCGAGGGGAAGAACAATGTATAAGTAAATCAAAATTAGTGTCAAAGACAAGGAGCCGTCCATCAGAAGTATGGAAGGACAAGAGCTAGAAGGTAAAAAGGTTGTGGTTGCAAAGAAGGAGTATGAACTTTGACGGAGGAGCAATTCTAAATAAGAGGGGGCTTTAGGAGTGGCTGGTTAAAGTAGAGTTCAGATGAAACCATCTAGAGATGAGGAAGCTAATAAGGAACTGCACATTTGGGAGGAAAAGGCCTGTCCATCAGTTGAATTATTATGAAGGCAGAAGAAAACTGGGTGAACAACGAAGGGATCCACCATCACTTCCCCTTAACTTTGTGTCTTTTCTTAAAAAAAAAAAACAACAAGGTTTTTAAAGCAATGCTAAACTGAGAAAGACATACTTGTGGCCTTGTGAGTCATTCAGTTTTCCGTATAGTTATTTCTAATTATCTATATATTTATACATCTGTGTGAGACAGCTTTGTAAAATGTTTATTTATTTTGAGAGACAGAGACAGAGAGAGAGAGAGAGAGAGAGAGAGAGAATCCCAAGCAGGCTCTGTGCTGTCAGCACAGAGCCCAATGTGGGCCTCGATCTCACAAACCGTGATGAGATCATGACCTGAGCCAAAATCAAGAGTCAGATGTTTAACTGAGCGACCCAGGTGCCCCTGTGTGAGACATCTTTTAACCTGTACGGGAATTGTGTATCCTAAATTTTAAACATTGCATCGATCCATTAGCATCCTTAAGTTTCTCCCTCTATTGGATGTCCAAGCGGCAAATTATGTCATGATAATGATAAGGAAAGATGGCATGAAGAGACATCTGACCCTGCAGTTACATACTATGAGGTGATTCTAGAATTTTAATTAGCAAGATGTTTGGAGGAACATTGGTAGAGGAAGAAGGAAGAAATTCACTGGAGAAAACAACATCTGGAGTAGGCAGAGCATGAATTTGGATTAGATCTGAAGAGATCAGAGGGCCAGCCTTGACACTACCTCCTGGGAAACACTATTCTGAGGGACTCGTGATCAAACCCAACTTGATCATGGAACTCACAAAATAACTGAAAGTTTTTGATACCTACCACAACCAAACAAAAATTCCTTGCCAGACGTCCTCAGACACATACTCCAAGCCAGTCCTGGAACAGTCTTCCAAGGAGCTGTGACTTTCCTAAGACGTCTTCAGTCTGCCATTTGGTTCAGGACTAGTGAGGTGAGCTCCATGGCCAGAATACTGCTGGACCCAAACTAGTCGTGCCTTTCTAAGTAGGACACAAGGCAAGGTGCCCCCACAGATATTTTAGGGAAATCATTACTATGATGACTGTAGAAAAAAATTAATCACCATCTTTGAGTATAATTCAGGGAGTCACGCCAGAAATATATACAGCATTGCCTTCTTGTTGCTCTCACTCTGCATCAAGCCCTGCACACAGGACAACTGATTCCTCCAGACCATGCCAGTGCTCATGAATGGGAAACTGGCAGAACACAGGAAATCGTGCTAGTCCTCTAGTGAATATTCCTGTAGGGAGGCTCATTTCTCATGTTCCAAAAACAATTGTACCTTTGAAGAGTGACTCAACGTACGCATGATTTGGGGTTGGTGGTGGGGGTGGAGGGGATTAAGTGAGTGAAACATGCAGGCAGGACAGAAACAAACCAGGCACATGCTAACCAAAGCCACTTTGTTTATAATACTTCAGATTATAAGGATGCTCCTAAGACTTCACATTAACGCTGGACGTAATAGAGTTTTCAGACGTTTTAGCCTAATTTGCAAATAAGACATTTTATTATAAGAAGAAGTAGTACATCTCACCATCCTTAAAATTAAGGACTCGTCAGAAAGAAGGAAGCAGTAGAAAACAAAACAAACAAACCAAAAACCAAAAAAGCAGTAAAGGCTAAGCAGAAACTCCAAGATGGTGAAAGAAAGATGGATGGTGCCCGTGGTAGAGCATTCCTAGAATCGTGTCTTCTTCATTACAACTCTGGCAGGATAATCTGCACACTAATAGCCTCTGTCTTTTACGGTTGGCATTGTGAGTTATGGAACTGGACTTGACGGTATTTACAGTACTTCGAAATCAAAACCTGCACTTATTCTGAACTTCCCCTGCAAAGACTTCCCAGATGTGTGGCTCCCAAGGATCCTGGTGGTGTGAGTGAACTAGGAAGCACAGATCACACCTTAAAAGTCCAAATCATTCATGGCACAAGTTGAAATTTCATAAACATCTGATTGATGGATAGGTAGACAGCCAAATTGGATAAATCAGATTTAAAAAACCTACCTCCTGCCCTAGTCATTGCAAATTCACTTCTAGAAAACATCCATTCATTCACATACTCATTGACTCCTTCAGAAATCCTATGAATAGTCATTATATTCAAAAGGGTGTTGTGCTAACTGTGAACATTAGCAGAACTCCAAGTATACAGGCATCGACATTTGGCTTTTTGGGTGCATGTCATCCTTGGATTGGCCTCCTTTTTCTTTGTCCCTTCATAGCAACTCATATTTAATATTCTACCCTTTATTAATTTTGGAGTATAGCAGCAAAATTTCAGTTGGGCTCCTTTGCTGTAGATTTAAAGTTAAAATGTCAACACCAGATCTGTTCCACTTGTGTTCACCTGCCATGGTTTCTCTTCTCTTGAATTTGCCAAGCACGTGCGAAAGAAGTAACAGAAACTATTGTTCAAAAAAACATCACCAATGAGATATTATTCAAAGCTATCATACTGAGGCTATAATTTTGCTTTTTTTTAAACTGGCTACAGTGTGCAAAGTAAGCTTTTTATTTTATTTTATTTTATTTTATTTTATTTTATTTTATTTTATTTTATTTTTCTAAGTTTATTTATTTATTTTGAGAGAGAGAGAGGGAGAGAGAGAATCCCAAGCAGTCTCCATGCTATCAGCGCAGAGCCCGACACGGGGCTCCATCTTGCAAACTGTGAGATCATGACCTGAGCCGAGACCAAGAGCCAAACGCCTAACCAACTGAGCCATCTGGGAGCCCCAAAGTAAACTTATTTTAAAACAAGCCTATTTTATCATCAATTTATATTAAATCGAGTAACGAGAATGAAAAATCCAGATGTGTTTCTTTGGGGAAGAAAAATCTAAACGTGGAGGTGCTCTGCAAGAGGCATGACATCCCTGTTACCGTGGCCGGCAGCAGGTAGATGCTCATTGCAAGGGGTAGTGCAAAACTAAGTTAACTCTTTCTTCTTGGAATTTTCATTGTTTCCTAGGAATTTTACAAGTTGGAGCATCCCTTTCACAAGTGGCTACTCTGTGCCAAGGAATGTGGAAGTTACTCTGTTGCCTGTTAATCGCCTTATTCTACGTTCACTACCCATAACGTTATCAGTTGCTCTCTCCCTTTGCTGAAGTATTTCAGATACAAGGTGGACCACAAAAAACACTTCTCCACACTGGGCACTGCCACTTAAGGTCAGACCATTTCCCCAGATGGTGGCTTCTGATTCTGTAAAAAGGAGTTTGAGCCCAATTGTATCAATTCAGTGTATTTAGAATCATACATACATAGTACGCTTCAGACTACAGAAATCTTTACTAATAACTGGTCTCTGGGCTGCAGCTCTCAAGAATAGCACCCTATAGCTGCCCTTCTCTCTCAATCAAAAAGGCCCCCTGAGGTTTATGGGTCTTTCTCAGATGAGCCACATCCTCTACATTACCTGGAGCTTTGTGCCAACTGGCACTCCAGGGGTACCTCCTCCAATTCGGAACTCTTACAACTGCTCGTTGACTGAAAAACTGTCATGCCCTCGATGACTAACTGCTGGGATAACGTGGACCCTCTTGGTTTCCAAAGATATTTCTTAAAGACCTGGATTTTTTTTTATTTTATTTTTTAAATAATCTCCACACCCAGTATAGGGCTCAACCCCACAACCCCAGGATCAAAAGTCTTATGCTCCACCACCTGAGCCCACTGGGCACCCCAGGACCTGGATTTTGACAATTACCAGTGATCTCTCTCTAGAGTCCCCTGGTACCTGAATGGATTCTTAAATGAGACTGATGAGCACTACACTTAGAAGTTGCACCATTAGAGGTTGAGTGTATACTCTTGATTTTGGCTCAGGTCATGATCTCAGGGTTGTGAGATCGAGCCCCATATCAAGCATAGAACCTGCTAAAGATTCTCCCTCTTTCTCTCTCCCTTTTTCTCTCCCTCTTTCTGCCCCTATTTCCAGCTCATTCTATCTCTAAAATAAAAAATTTTTTTAAAAGTTGCTTTTTAAATTGGTCGGACTTTTCCATTGGTCGGATGATTTCTCAATCTTCCCTGAACCTAGGCTATTTGAGGGGAAGTTACTGAGTACACATAGAGGGGAATCTGTTTAATTCTAATCCTATCAGTAAGGAATCATGATTTTTACATAATAAGTCTTTAAAGTCTTATCATCTCACACTACCTGGTCAACAAAATGTTATTGAATTAATTAATAGCATAAGAAGATCTATTAATCCCATAGCAATTATTCCCATAGGAAGGGCAAATGTTACAGAATGAAACACAAACCTTTTCAGGCATTTTAAAACATTTGCTCTGCTAATTTCAAGATTAGTTATTAAAGAAGTAATTTACTAAAAACCAACCAAGATTATAAAATATTATATTAGCAATGTTTGGGTCTGTACTAATATTTAAAAAACAGATAAATTTCTTTAAAATTATTTATGGCGGGGCGCCTGGGTGGTTCAGTCAGTTGAGCGTCCAACTTCGGCTCAGGTCATGATCTCACGGTTCATGGGTTCAAGCCCTGCATCAGGCTCTGTGCTGATAGCTCCAAGCCTGGAGTCTGCTTCAGATTCTGTGTCTCCATCACTTTCTGCCCCTCCCCCACTCATGCTCGGTCTCTTTCTGTCCCTCAAAAAATAAATTTAAAATGTTAAAAAAAATTTTTTTAAATTATTTATGGGGTTTGATTTATACATTCCTACTGGCATTCTCTTTTAAATTACATTAATTAGGCTGTGGTGTTAATATTATTATCTTTATGAAATGCACTCATCCAGCATACTCTCTTAAATTATTCATTAACTAAGTACTTGAGTAAATGTTGTACATATTATAGCTATTTTTCTGGTATGGTAACTTCACATTAAAATTTTTGGATCTAAACTGTAACATATAACTAACTTTAAGTCTACATATACAGCAAAGTGGATAAAAATAATACATAAAATGAAAATTTCATACATGTGATTTTTGTGAAATTTTAAAGAAAAACAATCCTTGATTCATATGAAATTTCCAAATATTTTGAAGCCAACATGAATTTAGGATATTGAATAAACAAGATATCCTCTTCCACTTTTTTTGTAAAAAAATAATTTTATAAAACTTATTTTCAGCATTATCCTAAATTTTTTTTATTTTTATTAAAAAGGTAACCTAATATAATAAACTATGTAAAACAACAAATTAAAGCAACACATTTTTACATATATTTATCTGTTTATATATAACAATCTATTTTTATATTATTTAGTATGAATATATAAACTAATATATAAAGATATATATAACATGTATTTACATATGTAAATTTGTAACAATATATTACACATATTTTAATAGTATATATACCATACATATATTTCAAATAATATTTCCTATACATATTAATAAAAAGTCACTCCTTATAATAAGATGCTCATCATTCCAGTACAATTATTTATCATCTTGCATTTCTCTTACGTTTCTCATTATCAGATGTATACATTTTTTAGGTAACTCATGATTTGCATAATGTTTTTCTATTTTTTTCTGAATTCAGTATTTTCCACATTTTGTACATAGTTATTTGATTTTTAATATTAAAGTTATGTTAATGGTTAAATACCATTTAAATGGCAGAAAACAGGGGCACCTGGGTGGCTCAGTTGATTGAGTGCCCAACCTCAGGTCATGAACTCGCAGTTTGTGAGTTCAAGCCCCACATCACACTGTGTGCTGACAGCTCAGAGCCTGGAGCCTGCTTTGGATTCTGTGTCTTCCTCTCTCTCTGCCCCTCCCTTGCTCATGCTCTGTCTCTGTCTCTCAAAAATAATAAATGTTAAAAAAATAAATAAGTAAATGGCAGAAAACAATTTTATAGGAGTTGTCCTTTTTTAGAAACCCTCACATTGTATCTTCATTCAACAAACATCTTTTGAACATCAGTTGTATATTTTGCCACATAACTAGTCATTACAGTCTAGCAATGAATAAGAGGTTGTCTTTGCCTTTCAGGAAATCATAATTTAATATGGAAAAAAACATACCAAAAAAATATTCACCAATTCCTACAAGTGCTATTAAATAAAATATGTTTTTCACTTGCAAAGGGAAGGCTAAGAAAAGTAATGAACAGTGATCCTTCAGCTGAGTTTTGAAAGACTCCCACATTAAAATTTGAAATGATTCCATGAGTTGGATTAGGATTCCACTCAAGAAACAGCATAAAAATCAGCTCCCTCAAGAAGAGATTGGGTTTAGAAGCAACCTTGAATGTTTTGCAGTGGCCAAGCGCTCCCCCAGTGCCCTTTACAACATCGCCCCCAAGTGGCCTTTCAACTTGTGGTTGAATGTGGGACCTCCCAGGAGGCCAGCCTTCCAGGCATCTTTCAGTCTTACTGCTAGGATTGCACAGTGCTTCTATAAACAAGTTGCTTTACAGCTTCCAGCCCACGGTTGCTACTTTAACTGTTTACTTTCCTAGATATCTGTTAACATATGCATAAATTCAGTATTCTTGCATGGAAATGATATTTCCTTTTGCATCTGTATAACCAGTAAAGAGTGAGAGCTCACTTTGAATATGTAAAATATGAAATTTTAATTTCATTTGACAGAATCAAATACTGCCAATACTGACCTAGGAGTCCTTGGTTTTTCTGAGACATCACCAGGATTTTTTATGCTCAAACTAAAGAAAACACAAATTAGAAGAGATTGTCCAAATAAGGCAAGGCACAAAACAACAAACATGTTTGTTTGCCACAGTATCCTGGATTTTCCAGGTAGATCGTGGGTTGAGGGAATCCATCGATGAATGCTTCCCCCATGTAGCTCAGCTAGTCATCTCCTTCCCATCTTACTATAAATAGACAGACACACCCACCCCCATATTGGCTTCAGCAGGATAGCTAGGGTAGAACAGGTCTCTGTGGGAAGTAAATTCAATTCTCTTTCTAAACATTCATTCTTCTCATCCTATATTACAAGCCAGGCCTGCTCCATTGCATAAAGCTTTTCCCTTTCCATGTATTCCATGTGTGTGTTTTTTCCTGCCTTGCATTGTTTCTGGCATGAATCCTAAATACTGGTGTTGCCAGGGAGGCTGTCATTTACATCAGTGAGGCTCCATTTGCATTTGGAATATAGAAAAATAACCAGGTCTGTTTTCATTTTATCAGTAAAAATGGGTCATAAAATCAAGCCCTTAGCTGGAAGATTTATCTTTTTTCCAAATATGAAAGCTTCAAGCTTTTGGCTCTAACAGTCCCAAGGCTTACTGGCTAATTGTCTTATAAACTGTGGTTTCCTTATCAGTAAAAGAGGGGATTGTAGTACATATCTTAGGACAGTGCTTCTCAAACTCTCTGCTAAAGGATTCGTTTCTGGTTCATTCTTTTTGGGTTTTTTTCGTAGATTCCAATTTGTTAAGGACTGATACTTTTATAAATAACAATAAAAAACATAAATTGGGATAAACATGATCATGCCCTTGGCTGTTTGGGCAATGTCAAATTGCTATAAAAATAAAAAATTCTCACTGTTTACTATCATTTCCTGTTCCTATGTCGTCATGGATTGTTACAAACAATTGGCAGATGTGCACAGGTCCACATACCACACTTTGAGTAGTACTGCCTGCCTTAGAGGACTGATCTATGACTTATTCTGTAAAGCACCTAAAACAAGACAAGGCATAACACATATTAGGTCTACATAATGTTATTTTCATCTCCTTTCTCCCGAATTCATTCTTCAAATAATTTATTAATTGAACCATCCACCTATTATTCAACAATTATTTATTAAGCACTTATTTAAGTTTATTTATTTTGAGAGAGAGAGAGAGTAGGAGAAGGGCAGAAGGAAGGAGAGAATCCCAAGCAGGCTCCACGCCTCCAGCACAGGGCCCTACTGGGGGCTCAAAATGAACCTTAAGATCATGACCAGACCCGAGATCAAGAGTCGGACGCTTAAGTGACTGACCCACCCAGGCAACCCTAGTAAGCACTTATTAAGAGTTGGGCACTGGGGCATCTGAGTGGCTCAGTCGGTTAAGCATCTGACTCTTGATCTTGGCTTGGGTCATGATCTCACAATTTGTGAAATCAAGCCCCGCGTCCCATCAGGCTCTGTGATGACAGTGCCGAACTTGCTTGGGATTTTCTCTCTCTCCCCCAGCTCTGCTCACTCACACGCTCTCTCTCTCAAAATAAATAAACTTTAAAAAATACAAATAAATAAAAACGGTTTTTAAAAAAGAAGAGTTGGGCACTGTGCTAAATGCTAGGGATACATTAATAGACAGAACCCCATTTCCAGCCTCAAAGAACTTACTACTGGAAATATTTTCAGTAGAATTATCCAAAATATTTGAGATTAAAAATCTAACATTATAAAATTATTATACATTTGTAACTTTTATTTCTAACATTATTTTTAATTTTTTCAGTAGTGTCATCATCTTTGAGATTAATACACACCCACAACACACACACATACACACACACACACATATTATTTATTTTAAGGCCCAGCGAAGTATTCATTATTCTCATTTTCTTAGCCACAAAAAGAGGGTCTTTGCTCACCAGCCTTGCAATTCTTTATTACAATATGCAAATTAAAATTTCTTTCAGTTTCATTGGGATTAGTTCTAGCAATCTTTCTAATTCTAAGCATGCATATGATAGAACTATAAAATCCATTTTTCCTAAATACAATTTCTCTTACTCAGAGTCTGTCAATCATCATTTAAAATAGAGCATATAAACCATCACTCTGCTTACTTTTTAAAATCCTCTCTCCATTGAAAATGTATAGACCTTTAAAATGAGAAAGTTAAATCTGTTTAATGCTTTGGAGAAGAGCTGGCCAAAAATGCTCTTGAAATGCAGATGCTGTGGTGGGATTCATTTTTTAGTCATTCTTCAATAGTACAAGATATCTTTTTTTCTATAATCACTGCTGTGAAATATGAGGCTTGGGAGGTAGTCTTCAAAAACAAAATGAGACTTCAAATTGGCAACCTAACATCCAACAATGCTGTGTGTTTGGCAATTAATGCCCTGCCATCCAAGGTATGGTAAGGTCTAGTTGTCTACCCAGAACTTTGTCGAACAGAAATATATATGTCCTGAGGACAAGGATCATACTTAGCCTGTCTTTTGTATCCCAACATCAAGCACCATTGTGACACTCAGTAGAAACCAAACAAATGTTTGTTGAGTGAATGCTAAAGGCAGTAATGGCACATTTTCAGTTATGGTTGTACATAGATTTAATTTTGCATAATCTAAAGGCTGTACATATTTAAGATTGTTCATATCATTTACATTTGATAAATTGGAAAATTCCTCCCTGTCCATGGGTGCCAGATGAGTAATTACGGTGCAAAACTCAGATTCTGCTTTATAAAAAAATTATTTGATGGAGACTTTTATGAGGTACAGTAGTCTCCATACAATCTTATAAATCCCAAACTCCAGTGAATGTGTGAGGGCGGGAGGAGAAATTTTTACAGAACAGTTTTGTAACCCTGGGTGAATGAGATGTGGAAAGTTAACGCACGGCATAAATTAGAAGAGACTAATTATTCAGATCACTTCCCATTTGTATGTGCGATTATAAGACAGGACTTCTTTGTGTCAATCTTAAAAATTCCTTTTTCTACAGTCATATGATCTTGAGACAGTCATTTTGATTGTCATGTAATGGGAATCCAGTATTTGTGGTTGCGTCTAATTCTGTATCCCATATAGCTCCTAACGTCATCCTCCAGTATCTGTGTGCAATGAGTAACTCTCCACCATGATTGGCAATACCTAAACCACAACAACACAGACACGGACACTAAACTACAGCCTGTAAAAAGGAATTGATAAGGAGTGCATGGGTGGCTCAGTTGGTTAAGCATCTGACTCTTGATTTTGACTCAGGTCATGATCTCACAGTTCATGGGTTCGAGCTCCACATCAGGTTCTGTGCTGACAGTGTGGAGCTTGCTTGGGATTCTCTCTCTCTCTCTCTCTCTCTCTCTCTCTCTCTGCACCCCCCCCCCAACTCGCACTCTCTCTCTCTCTTTCAAAAATAAATAAAAGAAAAAAGAATTGATGACCACCAAACTTGATTATTTTCCTAGAAGCTAATACAGCGATGCCAAAAAGTATATGAACATACTGAGCCTTTCTATAGAATGAAGTAGAACATTTCCCAAAGTGAACTACAGAAAATTCCACCTCTCCTTATTTCTGCTGACATCTAAACATAGGAAATTCTCAGCATTACTGCCTTATATCCTTGAGTACTTAGGGAGTGCCTCCTGTGAGATTAGCCCTGAGACCTGAGCACAATGGGGTTGCAATGAAGTCTAGTTAGGAAAAACAAAATATGCCACCTAAACAGTAAATAATACAGTGTCTGCACTATATTAATTAGCACCCTGTAACATCGCACGCTCATTTTGCATTATTTCTGTAATTTGAGATTCAAAAATTAATTTTGATTTAGAGAATTTGAAATGACCTTAAATCTCTCTTAAATACTTGGACACGAATACCAGAGCCAGATCTCTCCTCCAAAAACGAAACTTGATACACCTCTCAACTGAACTTCTGTCACGTTGTAGTAAGTGGCACGAACCCTTCCAGAGCACGTGAGTGACTTCTCTCCAGGACTCCCACTGAACACCTATGTAGTGAGGTCCCACTGCTCTAAAATGTCACGTGGCCGCGTGCAAGGGAGGAGAAGATTCCAGCAGTACCATTGGTGTGATGTATTCACCAGGCATTTGTGCCGCCCAGCAGCTCTACCGGAGGAGCAGATGTTTACCTGAAGCGAGCAAAGCGTTCTTTCTTTTCCTGTCCTTTCCTTCTTTTTTCTAAATATAGGGGCTAGTAGAAAGCCACCTGCTGCTGAGTTCCAGAACTTTCCCCCACTGTCTTTGCAGACTCTTGATTAGATATGAGAAAATTTGATGTGTACATATAGAGAACAAAAAAAGGGGCATAGGAAGCAAAGAACTCATTTCTTTTATCCAGTATTGAAAGAGTGTATAGCTAGCACTCTTATTTTTGAGAAAGAGGGGTCTCTTAAGTTTAATTCCAGCAGGCCATGCCTCTGTTCTCAAGAGGCCAATACAGTAACCACTACCTACATGACTACTGAGCACTTGAAATATGGCTATTTCACACCGCGATGTGCTCCAAGGGTAAAATACACACCGGATTTTGAAGACTACTTGAAAAAAGAGAAGAGAATTTTAAATACCTCTTCAGTAAATTTTATATTGATTATATTTTTAAAATGATAATATTTTAGATGCATTGGGTTAAATAAAACATATTATTGAAATTGATTTCACCTCTTATCTGTGACTACTAGAAATTTACACATCACACCTGTGGCTCATATTTCACTTCGGTTGGACGGGGCCACTTTAGATAATGTAAGTTAATATGCAGTTTATTCTGGAAGATTTTCACTCCCTCAGTATCTCTTCATTGTTGGAATATAGTCAGGAAAACCATGGGAAAAGATATTAATTCTGTCAACAATGCTTAATGCTTGCCATACACCTTAAAATCTCATTCTCCAGATAAGTTTCTCTCTGCTCCCTAAAAACTGAATGAAGGAAACCTGTTTCTTTTGAGGTTCCCTAGTATGGCACTCAAAAACAGTATTAAATGGGGGCGCCTGGGTGACTCAGTGGGATAAGCATCCGACTTCGACTCAGGCCATGATCTCACAGTTCGTGGGTTCGAGCCCCACATCGGGCTCTGTGCTGACAGCTTGGAGCCTGCTTCAGATTCTGTGTCTTTCTCTCTTCCCCTTCCCCCATTCTCTCTCTCTCTCTCTCTCTCTCTCTCTCTCTCTCTCTCTCTCTCTCTCTCTCCCTCCCTCCCTCCCTCCCTCCCTCCCTCTCTCAACAATGAATAAACTTAAAAAAAAAAGTATTAAATGATTTATACTAATTAAAAAGGCTGCCAGTTCTTACAGATTTAGCTTCAGTGAAGACAGTTTATAAATGTTTCTGAAGTTTTTCTTCCCAGATATATTCTTTAGAACAGATTTATCCTTCTTTTACTATTGCACCATGCATCCCATAGCCATTTCTACTGCTTTTCTACTAATCAAAAAAAAAAAAAAAAGGATTTATATTATTTATCGGCTATATTACATTCTCTGTTATATTTACTGCCTTGTGTATGCTCGTGCTGCTCTGGTACAGACTACAGTTGAAATATTGCAGGCCCTATAGTTCTATTACATTAATCTTAGTTTTATAGCAGAACGTATGATTACATATTCATGTGGGATGAGAAAGCAATCAATAGCCATATTCTACAGTGGGTAATCTACAACTGAGTCGGTTCATCTGTAATCATTTCTCTTCACGAGATGGTGGAGATACTCCAATAGAATTGGGCAATTAATTTCTCGGTCTTCTCTTACAGAAATATTCTCTTATAGAATATTCTATACATGAATGCGCAACAACAGTAAGCAAATATTAACAAATTATTTAGTCGCCAGTGGTTTTAGAGGCCTGGTCATTTGTATTTTATCAAGTTGAGCCTTTTGTTATATAAGGTAGCCTTTTAGGTGATATGGATGATTCACTTCTGGATCTCACATGCCTAGAATTCGGAAAAGAAGTCTATGATCGTAATGCGTTCTCATGAACACAGTATAATGAGTAACAACAAAACTGACTACTTGGAGAGCTAATCAATTCTACCTCTGCATATAGCAATATAGCAATAGGCCTTTTTTTTCTTTTTTCTTTCTCTTTTTTTTCTTTTTCTCCCCCCCCCCCCCCCCCTTTAAGTGAAGTCACTGGTTTCTATTCAATTCTATTGAAAAGAGCACTAAATTTGGAATCAGTAGGTTTGGATCCAAAGCGTACTTGATGCCTATTATCTGAGTAATCTTGCACAGTCCACTTACTGTAGACATTGTCCCTCAACCAGATTCCCTTTACTGGCTCAGTGAACCCATCCTCAATTGTGCTAACAGAGCAGAGTTGTTCCCTACCAGTGGAAGGCCAGGAGGAGCCGCCTTGCTGAGGAATTTACACATCCTACCTCATGTGCTCCACCCAGGACAGGCTGCAGCCAATGGCTGAGCTGGCACAGGGTAGAAAAGGCCACCCCCCTTTCCTTAAGGCGGGATCAACATACCACGTGCTTCAGAGCTCCTGTGGGCTCAGGCTGAAGCTGATGTCCCCCTGAGGCCGTGTTCTTACAAAGCTTTTTTCCCTTGTTCCCTCCTGCTCTCCCCACTCACCTGCTCCTGAAAACACTCTCCCAGTTCATCATTGAACAAGAAAATCCGTGTCTCAGGTTCTGCTTCAGGGAACCTGACCTACCTAAGTTTTATCGTCTAACCTGTGAGCCTCAGTTTCTTTAACTGTAAAACGAGAATAATAGCTGACTCAGGGGATCATTGTGAGAACTACGGTGGTATGTCATTATATGGAAGTGCTTTGTAACCTGTGAAGAATTAAACAAATGTTAGCTATTGCCATCTTCAGTGTTATTACTAAAACTAAGGAGGGGCTCCCGGGTGGCTCAGTCGGCAAAGCATCTGACTTTGGCTCAGGTCATGATCTCACAGCTCTGTGCCGACAGCTCAGAGCCTGGAGCCTACTTCAGATTCTGTGTCTCCCTCTCTCTCTGCCCCTCCCCTACTGGTGCTCTGTATCTCTCTCTCCCTCCTTCTCTCTCTCATTCTCAAAAATAAACAATAAAAAAAATTTTTTTTAACTAATGATAATAAGCTGATTTTTAAAATTCTCTGGGCCTTACTATTCCTCCTCTCCCAAAATGTGTTATAACTGCCCTTTCTGGGTGCATCAAAGGTGACACATCTTTCTCTGCACCTTCACAGAAGCCTGGTTTAAATGAAGAATTTCCCAGTTGCTTCCCAGTTCTACTTATTTTTAAATTCTAAGTGGCATTTTTCCATGCAAGTGGATATATACTTCTGCAATGTTCAGCTTTCTTTTCTTACCCTCCTCACTATCTGTGGGATATTATTCTCTTATTAGTGTAAATAAAAAAGAATTGATAAGTCATCTGTAAGTCTAAGACATTTCTTCCCAATTAAGTTGGAAACATTTTAGAACTATTTTAATTACTTTGATGAGATATTTACTTACTTATTTATGGGATATTTACTTATTTGTAGCATCTGATTGCTTCCTAGACTGGTCAGTCTTCATCAGGAGTTATTATGGCATTCCCTAAACTGAATCTTGCTACCTCTTGGTTATTATGCATTTTTCTCTAAGCAGAAAAAATAAAATCAAAATGAGTAAAATCTCATGTTCCTCTACACATACTTAGCAAATACAACTCAGATAATATGCAGTTGTCATATATATATGTATATATATATATTTTTTTTTTTAAGCGTTAGGAGAAGACTATTTAAAATTTAGCTTTTAATGTCTATTTTCAGCCAAGGGATTGTGATGTTCCATAAAGGCTGACCCTAGGATTAGTACTTTTTCAGATTTTCACAATGTCTTGAAGAGTTAGAATTCATTTGTCTGCTTGATGTTTATCAAGTTTCTTTTTTTTTAAATGTTTATTTTTGAGAGAGAGAGAGAGCGAGCAGAGAAGGGGCAGAGAGAGAGGGAGACAGAGGATCCGAAGCAGGCTCTGTGCTGAGAGTGGTGAGCCCTACATAGGTAAGGAACTCATGAACCATGAGATCACGACCTGAGCTAAAGTCAGACGCTTAACCAACCGAGCCACCCAGGCGCCCCTCAAGTTTCTATTAGGTGTCAAACACTGTGCTAAAAACTTGATAAGCAGAAACATGAATAATGCCTGCCCTCTTCAAATGCACCGTAGATAGCAAGGCTGACTTTAATCAGGGAATGAGTAAAGGTAACCACTAGAGGTACCAGGAAGAAAGTGGAAGTTGAGCAGTTCCGAGTATCACAGACTTCCCAAAGAAGTGATCATTAAGCGGACATTGGAGAAAAAGCAGAAGGAAGTAGAAGAAGGAAGAGCATTCCAAGGAGAGAGCACAGTATGTGCAAAGCCACTGTGGCAGGAGGGAACATGACCAATATGTCACAGGTGCGGTTAGAGGGCCTAAAATGATAAGACAAGCATTAAACCTAAGAGCAATAACCCAGAGAAGCCAAGTACAGAATTGAAAAAGAGAAGAAGGTCACTCAACAATGAGTTGTATCAATCCAATTAAATGAATTTTGTGCCCCCTACATGCATGGGGCCATCCTCACTTTAGATCCAGAAGGCCTTCCCAGTGAGGACCCCATGAACACCTGTCAGCACCATTGCACTGGTCCCCTCTCCTGCTTTTCAGAGGTCACCCTTGGTCAATCTTGAATTGTTCTTGCACCAAGGCAACTAACAGCTGGTACAGCCTTATCACACAGCTATATTTATGAAGGCTAAAATCTATTCTCCACTGTAGCTTTTTAGGTAATACACCTGATGTCTCCTTGCTTTAAACCTTGCATGCATGACACAGTTAGATTTTGCAGAGAAAATGCTTCAAGACTGGACTCTCTCTCCACCTCTCTCTCTCTCATTTCTCCCAGCACAATTACATTTCAGCAACTCCAGACTGCTTTTGGTTTCCCCAAGGTTCTCATCAAAAGTGGAACCTACCATAATATCTGAGGCCTCTGGCCCCTACTCTCCTTCAACATTCAGCTCAGACAACCTTCCTCTCCAAGGAAGCTTTTCCTAACTCCTAACCTCTCACTGCCCTAACCCAAACTAGTTACCTGACCCTCTCCTGTGTTCCAATGCCATCTTTCCATATTCTTTGTTGAATTTTCCAAGCTATTAACATTATTGTTATATAACAAGAACCACTCCCCACTAGACTAGACTTTGAGTTCCACAAAGTTGAATACATTATCTGTTTTTGCCTCTGTATCTCTAGGGACTAGCATAATTTCTGGCAAAACATAATCAAGATTACTGGACAGAACTGAGCGGGCAGTGGGTCAGCTTACTCTCCAGACCCATTAAATCAACTGCTGGGAACCTAGACTAGCACTGTCAAAAGGAGATATAATAATGCAAGCCACATTTAAAATTTTCTGATAACCATATCAAAAAGGTAAAAATAAACAGGTGACATTAACATTACTACTATATTTCATTTAGCCTAATATATCCAACATATTATCATTTTAACATGTAATCAACATAAAAATGACCAATACTTTACATTCTCATTTTTCATACTTAGTGCCAGAAATATAGTGTGTATTCTACACTTGTAGCAGGTCCCAGCTTGGTCTCATCACATTTGACATCCTCAATAGCCACATGTGGCTGGTGGACAGTGCAGATCTAGATAGTTAGTATCCAGGTAAGGCCAGCAACAGCAATAACCAAAGCAAAACATAACAAAAACAAAAACAACCTGAGAACAAGTTGAACAGAATTGATTTGGGACTCATTGAAAAGACCTTGAAGGAGACAATTGTCTGAGAATTTAGAGGCTTGAATTATCTGATTTGGCTTTCTCTGCTGCTGGAATAAAATGTTTCCACCAGTTTCTACATAATATCTGGAGATAGTTTAAGTATTATTATAACTTGCAAAAAAAACCCAGTATTTCCTCTTTTCTTTATGGATCACTCTTCTTGTTTCTAAAACTACAAACACATGAAATGGTTGGATGCAGTCAAGGAGCATTATAAAGTGGTTTTAAAAATTCATATTTCAGGGGGGAGGGAAGCCAACAAGTGCAATATTTTGCCTAGTAACAACATTTCTCTCTACTCCCCAGAATTGGCATTATAGCTTTTCTCACTTGACCAATTTATTAATATTACTGAGTGACTGAGATTCAGCAAAGTATCTTGCCTCCCCTCCCTCACCACAGAAACATATGAAAACACTGAAGTAGACTACAGATAGAAGGACTGTGATTCTCTTTACTATGTCTATTCATCCTTTGTACCCAGTTCAAGGACTGGCATGCACTTGAGAAATATAATCTTATTTCCATCATTCTTTTACTCATTTGTTCACTAAATACTTACTGAACACTTACGTGCACACCTTGTGCTGGACTCTGGGATGACACAATCACTCCCTTCAAGGAGCATGCATCCCCTTGGAGAAGTTAGATCATGGCGAAAGGTGATATCCATGATGAAAGGTGTGAGAGCTCATAGATGGGTGATGGATGGATGGAGAGCTTTTAGATAGGTAGATGGAACCTGGTCGAGGGACTCAGGGAAGGCCTTCCCAAGGAAGAGTCATTAAGCTGGGAACCGTGAGAGGAATAGGAGTTGGCCACTTGAATTGAAAGGAGCAGATCAGCCAGACAAAGGAAAGAGCATGTAGAAGGTACAAATTTAAGAGAGCATATGGCAGTCTTGGCCCCTTGAAGCAAGACTTTCCAGGAACTGGAAGAATCCATTGTTAACGAAGGGTAGAACTTAAGGGCGGGGGCAGGCCATTAATGAGGCTGGAGGAATCAGCTCAGAAAGAGCTAAAATTGTTCCGGTTGCAGGTGCCTGAGGGATGGCTGGTTCAATTGGTTAAAATGACTAGAAACAGGGAAGGAGTGGCAGAGTGGCTGGAAGTAGAGGTACATAGATGAAATGGGAACAACAGGGCAAGACAGCAGGCAGTAAATAGACAAAAGGTAAAGAAGAATGAAGGTTCAGAAAAAAATTAGAAGACATCATTAATCACAGTGAAAGATGAAGACTGGATTTGAACCAACTAACGAGATGCAGTAACCTGGGAAGGGAGATTCATTCATCAAAAAACTTGGTATTTTCAGCCCTGGGCACATATGATTTTATTTAATTCTTCCAACAGTGTATTTTGCAATGAAGAAACTGAAGCTCAGAATGGTTTTGTAAACTGCCCAAGATTATATATTAGTAAGTGGTGCGTAAGGGATATAAACTCAGTTCTGTCAGACCACAGTGTCTTTGCTTTTTCCGTGACGTTCATCAAAATAGGCAATCTTAGGTGGTGTTTAAAGAGTGACCTTTAGAGTTAAAATGATGTGCACGCTCTGACATTAAAAATTATATCGGAAGGGGCGCCTGGGTGGCGCAGTCGGTTAAGTGTCCGACTTCAGCCAGGTCACGATCTCGCGGTCCGTGAGTTCGAGCCCCGCGTCAGGCTCTGGGCTGATGGCTCGGAGCCTGGAGCCTGTTTCCGATTCTGTGTCTCCCTCTCTCTCTGCCCCTCCCCCGTTCATGCTCTGTCTCTCTCTGTCCCAAAAATAAAAAATAAAAAAATAAAAAATTATATCGGAAAAGTTGTTAAAACTTCATCTGTTTGGCCTCAATGTTAAAACTGAGAATTTTGCTAGTTCTATTACCTTTCTACATTCACAGTCATAAGGTAATATATGGACTAGCAGAAAGGGGACACATATTAATCCACACGTATTATCGCATTTCTAAATCATATAGCTGCCATTTTTAAAAATTATCACTTGTCTTAAAATATGTTTAAAAAGATTGGCCAAATTAAATTGCACTGGCCCAATAATATTTTGTGAAACGTATGTTATAATTTTAAGATATGTCTTAGAATGAGACCATAACCACATCTATTAAAAATAGCACTACACTGATTTTTATAAAAAGAAGAGTGCTTTTACAATAAAAAAAAATACACTTAGAGAAAGGAGTAACTTTACTCCTTTGCCACAATGTGCAGTGTAGCCATCTTTGTACTGCAGTTGTTGAATTATTTTCCACAACTGCCTTTTTGAGGTGTTCAGATACAGAAACGAAGCAGGAACCCCATTTTGCAGGGCCGAAGTGGCAGCACAAGTTCACGGCTCTCTACAGCTTAACACTGAGGTTAAAATCAGTTTTATCGAGAAGAACTTTGGAAACAAGGTGGGCAATATATGAGGTTTTGAGATAGTTGTCACTATAAATCTATAAGGCTCCCCCATGGGAACCTGCGATGATTACCCGTGGCCTCACAAAGTGACTACAGGATGGGACCACCTGGGAATCCGGCTTTTATCTTGGCTGCCTCTCCTCCTGAGCGCATATTGTCTTACGCTGTATGAGTTGCTCCTGTGCCTGGTAACTTTCCCTGAATACATGCAACTCTCCAAGGGGAGTAGTGTTCTCAGTGTTCTGCACCCTTTATCTCGAGTAAATTACTCTTGCCTTCAAGAATGGAGCTTTTAATCTTGTTTTCCTCCATTACAGATATAAGATTACACAAACGCTAAGACTGTTGCTCCTGCAAAATGTCCTTATGGGTGAGCCCTAAAACCTTTCGTTTCCACACTAATGCCTCCAATTTTGAAGCATGAGTCTTCTTAAGAAAAAACAAATCTCAGCGTGAATCAAGAACACAAAAGTGTCATGTCTCACCAGGTCCCCATGAGGACAAAAGGGGAGAGTGGTTTGCCATGGTTATTGCCATTTTACAGATGGAGAAGCATCAAAAGGGGTTAACCTGGGATTCCTCAGGGATAGCAAGCAAATTGAGAATTCAGGTGTGAGTTATTATCAAGCAGTGCTGTTTTCTTTATAAGTTGTCAATATGCTTTGACGACTTTTTAAATAAAACTTTATTGAAATGTAATTCACATTCCAGTCAACTCATCTGTTTAAAATGTATAATTCAGTGGTTTTTAGTGTATTCACAGAGTTGTACCTCCACCATCACAATTTTAGAATATTTTCCAAATATTCTAAAAGAAACTATGTCAATCCCTTAGCCATTATCCCCAATCTCTCCATCTCCTTTGCCAGCTCTAGGCAACCACTAGCCTGCTTTCCATCTCTATTCATTTGCCTATTCTGGGCATCTCCTATAACTGGAATCATACAGTATATATACTGTATATATACTCTTTTGTGACTGGCATTTTTTCACATAACATAATAACTTCAAGATTCACCTGTGTTGTAACATTCTTTTTATGGCCAAATAATATCCCGTTGTATGGATATACCATGCTTTCTTTATACATTCATCAGCTAATGGACATCGGGTTGTTTCCACCTTTGGGCTATTAATGCTCATGCTGTGATGAGGGTTTGTGTATAAGTGTTTGTGTGGACATAGGTTTTCATTTCTCTTGGGTATATATCTAGAAATGGAATTTCTGGGTCATACAGTAACTCTGTGTAACCTTTTGAGGAACTGTCATACTGCTTGTCAATAAGGCTACACCATTTTACATTTCCATCAGCAGTATATGATGCATTCCAGTTTCTCTTCCTCCTCACCAATACTTGGCATTTATCTTTTTGATTCTAGCTCTCCTAGTGGATGTGAAGTAGTATCTCATTGCAGATTTGATTTGCATTTCCCTGATGGCTGGTGCTGTAGAGCAGTTCTTCATGCGCTTATTAGCCATCTGTATGGATGCCTCTTTTTAAACCTATTTCTTTGTTGGGTTTTAAAACACCACTTAAATGCCAGGTAGTGAGTGGCCAGAGACTTTCAAATAAAGGATTGGCTCTTGGGCTGTACTTTTTCTACTTGTATCTATAAAATTGTACTTCCATTCCCTGGAGATGCATGTCCTGTAGCAAACTGGCCCTTTACTGGTGTCTGAGGGCATATTTTTAAAAAGAAGACATCATTCGTACCCTCAAGGTAGTAAGGAAATTGAAAGGCCAAATACATTCCCTTTCCCTTTTCTTAATCCATTTGCAAACAGTCAAGAACAGATGAGTATTTCCCCAGATATTTTTCAAATGCATGATGCATCTTCTTGAAGGATGAACCAATATGACTCTTAAAGGAAAGACTCCGTTTACCTGGAAAATGGTCAACTTCATATGAACATACAATTAATTCACCTTTGCTCAAATCCAAAACCAAATAGCTTAAATAATTGATGGAAAAGTATTTAAAGTTAGGGTTTGGACCATGGTTTTCTTACATGGTTTTCTTACGTGGTTTATTAAGTTTGAATGTTGATGTCTGTAATATGTGAAATTACAAGGGTACACATTTTTCTAAGTGTCAGAAAGCTGGAAAGGACCTAGGCTCCTCATTTCACAAAGGGGGAAAGCAGAATCAGACATTGAAGGACTCATCTCATATGCATACATAATAGTGAAGGTGGGGGAGCCTGGGTGGCTTAGTAAAGTGTCTAGCTCTTGATTTTGGCTATCGCTTCTCGGCCTTTTGGCTAAGATCAAGTGTAGCTCTTGATTTTGGCTAAAGTCATGATCTCACAGTTCATGGGTTTGAGCCCCACATCAGGCTCCACGCTAACAGTGCAGTCTGTTTGGGATTCTCTCTCTCCCTCTCTGCCCCTCCTGGAATGGAACCAGGACCTACTTGTCACATTCCCCAGTTCAATATATTTTTCACAGCACCAGACCCCATCTAAGGTCCCTGCTGGTTCTAAGTTCTATCACTGCCTATGAATGACTTCAAATTTATGTTAGGAAAATAATGTTAAGGTTCTAGCTTTGTGGAGATGAATTATGAATCCAGTGTCCTAGAAGAGAAAAGCCATTTCCTATATAACTCAGACTGAGGAAATGACTGGACTTGATATATTCATTTATACAGAGCTGCCCCTAAGCCAGTGGTTTTCAAACTTCAGGTCTCAATCCAAATGGGGATCATAAAATCAGAGAGAGAGAGAGAGAGAGAGTGCGCGCGTGCGTGCGTGCAGGCGCACATGTGCATGTGTGTGTTTTATAGTACAAAAGTTTCCTTAAGCAGAGACAGGGAAGGATATAGTCACACACATGAGGTTATCTTCAGGGTACCAAAAGGCCCATGAACCACAAAGATGTCTCTGCCAAAGTGTGGGAGATTGATTTCCTTTCCCCAATCTGCAATTTGGATTAAGCTATTATTGGAGTAACAACAGACACATTTATTAAGCACTTAATATGTGTGAGTGCTTTACACGTATTATTAACTCCTTAATCCTGTATATAGATACAAAGGTATCTGCAGAGTTGTTTGCAATCACACCACTAGTTAGTGGCAGTGGTAGGATTTGACCCCAGGCAGACAGACTGGTTCCAAAGTCTGCCTTCTTAACTATCAGACCACACTGCCTCCAAAACCGCTGCTTATGGAGCATGTGACTACTATGTTACTACTGACATGAATTAACTGATTTAGTTCCTTATTCCAGGATGCTAATGGTGCATCTCCTTTCCAATGGTAGTTTATTGGCAGCTCTCTCTATACATGGATTTGGGGGTGGAAATTTGGTTGAGGGATGGGACCTTTGACAATTCTTGAAGCTACATGTGCGTAGAAAGAACACTGCTTTAAACCTAGCTTTATGTTTCTTTGGGTGGCTTTGTGGGTAGGCTGGTGGAGATGGGGGTCACTCTACTATTGGTGTCCAGAGTCTAGGATATGGGGTGACCCTGCCAAATGGGGAGTAAGAGGCAAGAGATGGAGGGCACAACAGTGAAGAGTCCCTGGTAGCCCAGGGCAACCAGTTAAGTGTGAAAGAGACTCAAGAGGAAGAACAAGGGTGGGAAACAAGTGTTGCCCTCTTCAAAACCACACCTAGAGGCAAAGCCAACTGGGCATATAGAGCCAATTATTACCTGCTGTAGATTAGTCTGGTTAGTGGGGAAATAATTGATTACATGGAAAGAGGGCGACAGAGGCTAGAATCCATGTTTAACTTTTAAGAAAAAAACTACAATGCTAAAATTTAGGGACAAAAACAAAAATCTGCCTGCACAAAGTATCTGAGGGTGTATTGTGCCCACCGAGCAAACAAAAGTTCTTCTTTCTTGCACAAGTGTAATTCTGCTGCCAGAAAATTGTCTCTGGAGCCATAGGGCCAACAGCAGCACACAGGCTACAGTTGTACAGGCAGAGCTGAACTTCGAGATAAAATATGCAAATAGAATTCCTTGTAACTTCTGGTGTCCTTCTAGTGTCCATACCAGTACTCCCTGTCTGAGAGGGTGAGAAGGGTAAGAAGAATGAGGTTGCTTAGGATATCCCTTCCCTGCTACCTCCTCATGAAAGGAATTTGCCAAAAAGCTTAGGAGGGCTCCAGACAGGTTTTGTTTTCCTGACTTAATTCTGGCTGTTATCTCTAAGCCCTGGCTCATGCCATTCTTCTTTCCAGAAGTGCCTTCACTGCTTCAATCCAACAGTGTCTATTGTTTCCTTTAAAACTTGGTTTGAAATTTCTTCCTCCTCTGAGAAGTCTTCTATGATGATAAAGCCTTTCTCGTATCATTGTGTTCTCTCTGTTTGCTCAGCATTTGAATAAAAATTTTTTATCACTACTTAAAGACACATTCACACAACAGAAAACAAAGCAACAGTACGAAATGTGTTAGACGATGCTTGAAAATATGCAGTCTTTAAGAACAATCTAGAGAATTTTTTGAAACTGTTTCCTTCCTAACCAAAAGATTATACATTTACTTTAGTAAAAGTTGGGGAGAATTTTTTATTTATATCATCATATATCAAGCGTATTGTAGGCTTTAAATCCATATCATTACATGTATTAATTACATGATCACCTTTCAAAATATGTAATTGCTGTTTGGTTTTTGTTGGTGGTGATAAGTTTGGTTTTTTGGCGTGTTTTGTCTCGTTTTTTAGTCATTTAGATACAGTAACCAGTGGCCCAATATAAAATTTTTTTATGTATCCTAACATATAGTTATTACTGTATGATATTAGCTTATCCATATCGTCTATAATTACACACCAGTTGTTTTGTTATATGCATACATGTATATACTGTATTATAAACCACTCTAAGTTAAGGACTGTGTTTTATTTTTTAATGACACAAAAGAACCTTACAAAATGCAGACATACATAGCTGCTCACAAATAAGTACAGTAGTAAGTGAATTGTCTAGTTTAGAAGAATCTACACATTAAACTCACCTAAAAAAGCTAGAAGGACACAAGAGTTTCCTTCCCCATACACATTTATTTATTTATTCTCAAAATAGTACAGTCCATAATGAGGAGAGTGACTTTTCCTCCTTTTCAGCTTAAGTGCTTGTCTTGTCTGAGCAGAGGCCATTTATGACGTTGAGCTCCTACACATTTGGCTAATGTCCCCAGTGGAAATGAATAAAAATGATCAAATTCACAAATTGTGATTTTTCTGTATATATTTAACCTCAAAGCCATTATGTCACTTGGCATAATGCAATTTGGGTAAAAATAAGCCTTTGCTCATAGCCATGCAATTTGAAGCCAAGAAATGCTTAGTAACTCCTCTTACTTGCAACCTTTTCAGAGGTAGTTTACAGCACCTCTCCCCAGAGGCTGGTCCTGAGGTGGTCAAAGCTCACCAGAGGAGCCTGACAGCTCAAAATCAAATGCATTAAATTAGAGTCAGGGGTGTCCTTGTGTAGAGAATGTGGGAGGGGGCCAACCTGGGTTTGGCATTGACCCTTCCTGTGTCAGGACTGGACTGGATGCTCCCTGCCAAAAGGAGAATCTCAATTTGCCTGACCTGGAAGACAAAGCAAATCAAAGTCTGTTTCACAAAAGTTCATCAATCTTATTAAAATAAATGCTGTGCTTAAATCTTACTGTTAATTAAGATGATTTCTTAATGTCCCATGAGTGCTCTATAAAACAGGGATGGTTTATGTATTTTGTGGTCAACATTATCTTTGGTAATCAGAGTTGTTACTCAGTTCAAATGTTCGGTTGGGTTTTCATTTCATTGAGAAGCACTAAAATTTGAAACTCAAAGAGATGTGTGAAATGACCACCATTTTTTATTTTTTCAAGTCTAGAAACAAGCCAGATGTAATTTTTTTATTTAATTCATTAAACAAATCATTAATTTTCAGGTATAAACAGAGATGTAAAGAGGAATAAAAATCATGAGCTTGCCAGTGTTTTTGCAAGCTGTGGACATTAATTAAAAGTGGCCTTTAACTATATAGTCAATCCCTTTCTTAATACTCTTATGTGAAACCTAAGACCTATAAAAAATTGAAACTGCTGTTAAATATTTAAAACGTATGAAAATTTCCAAAATATTTGTATTAAAGAGATTTTTATGAATTTTAAGATAGCATTTTTATTGAAAATCTTTTCTAATTCTAAGCCACTAAACGTAACACTAAAGTTATAAAGGACAGAAGTTGCCACAGTTTTTTCATCTTTAAAAAGAGGATTCTGTAATAACTGATACTTAGTAAATGGAAGCTATTATTTTTACTATTATTATAATCGAATCACCATTCTTACTTTCTCTCCAGTGAGTGAGATTGTATTTCTGTAGTCATATTTTTACCTCTCAGATCCAAAGGCCATCTAGATAGCAACACAAGAGGCGCCTGTGTGGCTCAGCTGGTTAAGTGTCAGACTCTTGATTTTAGCTCAAGTCAGATCCCAGGGTTGTGAGATGCAACCTCACATCGAGCTCCCGTCCCCACTCACGCTCCCGGTGTGTGTGTGTGTGTGTGTGTGTGTGTGTGTGTGTGTGTGTCTGTCTGTCTCTCTCTCATTAAATGAATGAATGAATGAATGAATAAATAAATAAATAAATGAAATTTTTAAATAAAATAAAATAATAGAAACACAAATGAGCCTTTATTACATGCTTACTGGTTCTAATAGCGTTATATGGAACTGTGGTATTTTCACAATAACACAAGGTCAGTATAGAAGCTTCACTTTGCCTACAAGAAAAAG
Organism: Panthera pardus; assembly: GCF_024362965.1. NCBI lineage: Eukaryota > Metazoa > Chordata > Mammalia > Carnivora > Felidae > Panthera > Panthera pardus. Next base: position 22,362,478 of record NW_026527002.1, read on the forward strand.
GAGTGTCAGAGAGATTAAGCCACCCCTCCAGAGTCACCAAGATAGTTGAATGAAAAGGGCTGTGTTGCAAATCCAGATTTGCTTGATTCTCAATCCCATGTGTTTTGCACTATTCCAAGTAGTTTTCCTTCTAATTACACTAGAATGTTAAGAAGTGCAGTTTGGGTTCTCAAAAACACATACAATAACTCAAATTAAGCCAATTCAGTGTTGCCTAGTAGGGAAGATCTGATTTAATTAACAAATTCTAATGGTTTGTAAGCAGCATGTCATTTGTTTCTATGTAAACAGCACTCCTACAGGGCTTGTCAGTGCTGAAAACAATTTGTCCTTTAAGTATTTTAAACATTCCCTCTACAATCTGGTTTGCACTATTAATTTTACACTATTAAGAAAGTGTTTTACCAAGCAAAAAATAAGCCAGCCCAGCTTGGTCCTGTCAAAACGATAATAAATTCTGAATTAGTGGAATTTTTATTTGGTGTTTGTATATTTTAATGGATTTCGAACTCATACTTTTGATTATTAGCCAAAAACCCATCAGTTAATGCATCCAAAAAAGGGGGTTTTGTATCAGCTTCACCGTCAGTATCTCCTCCTTTTAGCAGGAGTGCCACCTGGGTTGCCCACCATCAATGTTGTCGTCAGTGGTCACCATTCAAGGAGTTGGCGTCTCTACACAGAGGCTGTTCCTTTCACTGGAGCTATAATGGTCCCCTCCGTGGGCCTCCAGCCTCTGACACAGTGTGGAGCCCCCATGGAAGTCTGCCAACTTGTGAAAGTGTGACAGTACACGCAATATCTCTGCGTGCTCAGTCCAGGTGGCAGCGTGAGGGGAAATCACTGTTTTCTAAAACCCAATTTGAGCCTGCCTCCTCACTGCCTCAATTGATCCCTGATCCTAGTTCAAATCAGTTGTAGCTCCTATGTAGAATGGTGGGTGATGGATATGATTATGGAATCAGAGCTTAAATAATACAGAAGTCATTGAATGAGCTGTAAGTCTTCATCAGGTTGAAGAGTCTGGTGGTCTGGGGCGACTGGGTGGCTCAGTCTGTTAAGCGTCCGACTCTCGATTTCTGCTCAGGCCATGATCCGTGAGTTCGAACCTCGAGTCAGCCTCTACCCTGGCATTGTGGATCCTGCTTGGGATTCTCTCTTGCCCTCTCTTTCTCTCCCCCCCAACTCACTGTGTCTGTCTCTCTCAAAATAGATAAATAAACTTAAAAAAAATTTTTTTTAAAGAGTCCAGTGGTCTACACACTGTCCACCCAGAGGACCAGTGTCAGCACTTTCATGCTCCTTATCAGAAAAACAAAAACATGCTAAATAGATCTATGAAAACATGAAACTATTGTGCTGTAAAGTCTATCTTTTATATCCTTATAGTGGGCTATTTATTCTACAGATGTATCTTCTCTTTGTCTCTTCTGGTTCATAAGAACAGGAACAAAAACCAAAGCAAAAAGCCCTCTGTGAGTTCTTTTAGTAGACACCTTCTGCCTGCTGTAGAGGAGGTATAAATAATTTATTGAGTTTCCATTAAGGTCAACCAGAGTGTATATTATGTCCAGTGTGTATGTGTCAGAGGAGTATGAGCTCTGAGCTAATGATCAAGGATCAAGATAGGGAAGGTTTCTTTGGCTTTCAGTAAGTACAGTTGTGTCCTGACATGTAATTTACCAACACAGATATGAAAAATAACAGGCAGACAGAAGATAAATGTAATAGGATTCTACATATAGTATGTAACGTGGAGCCGTGCTGAGCACTCACTCTTCTTTCATTGCCTGGCTTGATTCAGAGCATTTGTTTCTTTAAGAGCATTTGTAAAGGAATCAGAATTGCTGGTGGCCAGCCTCTATTAGAGCCCTGCTTAATTAAGTCCCTCAGAAGGGATTCTGTTTGGTTTAATGAAATGGTTTTAAGAAGGAATCAGAATCAGCATTGTATGAAATGTGTTTGTCCTGCTGATGCCTCAAATCAAAACCTCTACTATGGAACTCATCATCTCCCCACACCTCCTGCCTGGCCCACTTCACCTTCCACCTGTCTCACCCTTGTCTTCTCCCCTCTATCTGTGGCCATTCTTCTAGCCTTCAGAGTCTCTTCCTAGAATTACTGCAGCTGTCCCCTGGCTGGCCTCTGAGGACCACCCTGGCCCTCTCTTTCCTTCCACTTCACCCCCACTGTTGGCAGAGTTATAGCCACAAAACTATCTGAGTTTATCTCACCTCCACTCAGAAATGCCTGACCACTCCCGTCCTCATCCCCCATCTCAGCAGCCAACAGTTACCCATTGCTTGGTCCCTAGGTATCACTCTGACCAGCTACCAGGTGTCACTCTGCTAACGTAAGAATGCTCTGCTCCAAGACATCCAGTCCCCAGGATGTACCATCCTTTCTGCTCTGCCTTATTCTTCTCAAGCTTCTTTCAGAAAGACTGGAATGCTTACTCCAATGCATACTTTATTGTATAGATTTTGTGAGGAAATATATGTCGAGTGCCTATAGCATAGCATTTAGCACTCACTAAATAATCAATAAAGAATAATGATTATGATGATTTTATGATTATGATTAAATAACTTAGAATAATCCTTGACACATAATAATTGCCTAATAAATGTTAGTCTTTCCTCCTCTTCAGGTTGCTTACAAGTAAGAGGCATTCAGACTCCCCGAAATATGACAGACTCTCCCTCTTAAAAGCTTCTAGGAATACATGGCTGTCTCAGCTGGTAGAGCATTCAATCCTGATCTCAGGGTTGTGAGTTTGAGCCCCATGTTGGGTGTAGAGATTACTTAAAAATAAAATCTTTAAAAACAAACAAACAAAAAAAGCTTCTAACTTTCATAATTAATGACATACTAAACTCTTTTTTTTTAACTTTTTTTTTAAACGTTTATTTATTTTTGAGACAGAGAGAAACAGAGCATGAATGGGGGAGGGTCAGAGAGAGAGGGAGACACAGAATGTGAAGCAGGCTCCAGGCTCTGAGCTGTCAGCACAGAGCCCGACGCGGGGCTCGAACTCATGGACCGCGAGATCATGACCTGAGCCGAAGTCAGACGCTTAACCGACTGAGTCACCCAGGTGCCCCATAAACTCTTTCATGCATTTTTGTGGAATGCTTGTCTTCCCGCTCCTCAGCTTGCTGCCTCTGATTTACCCTTTTGGTCTTCTCCAAAATGTCACCATCCCTGACCATCTCTAAGGAACCCCCTCCTATCCTAACTTCACTTTGTCTCACTTCTTCGTGGTGCTCAACACTACTTGTAACAATCTGTTGGCAGTAGTTCATGTGTTGCCATCTGCCTCTCCCCTTTTCTGTCGGGTCCCTGAAGGCAGAGGCCATGGTGTCTTATTCACTGCTGTATCTTCAGCTCCTGGTACGAGACCTGTCCCATTGTGGTCACTCCATAAATATTTGTTCAGTAGTATCACTTTCAATCAGAACCACATATGCAAAATTTACATGTACATTCAGACAATGAAAATGAGGACTGCAAAGAACTTATCAGTAATGACAAAAGCTAACAAGTAAGTCTGACTATGCCGAGAATGACTTAAAAAAAAAAAAAAAAAAAAAAGACATTCACATTGTGAAACTTGTCCTGTGTTGCTCCTGGAACATGCTCCCATCGCTTTTCCCATGTATGGCTTGACAAGCCAGTTCCAGTTAATACTCAGAGCGTTCTGTTGGAAAACAGAAACGTTCCAACCCAAACACTGAAGGGCTCCTCCCCATTCAGTAGAGTCTCCTATATGAAAAGTAGATGGAGTGAAGCTCGGAACATGGGAAAATGTCCTTTAAGTGTATTTTGCACAGGTTTATTTTTACCTCAGTTTCAATTACCTAATTTAAATTTCTACTGAACACTTTTGCATAACAAGTACAATATAGACACACACAGAATCTGAAAATTACGAAGTTTCCCCTGCCAGAAGTACTTGACTTGGTGAGTTAAAAAGCTTAAAAGGAAGACTCGGAATATTCTTGTCATTATAGTCTCTCTGTTTGAACACATTTCACACAGAACAATCCTTTTTTGGAACACACTTTTGTCAAGATAACATTCTTGAGCCTGTCAGAATTTACTTGCAGGGATGTTCAGAGAAGTAGGTGTGCTTCCTACAAGCAACCACAACTGCTCTAATGACACTTTGCTTCATGAATTTTCTTTTTTTGTAAAAAAAAGCCAAGTTATCATGTCATTTATTTTAATGCTTTGAAGCAGGTCAGAAGGTATTACTTTTTAAAAGGGTAGGACTCCCAGTGAAATCAATTGCAGGCTTGTGCAATATAACTGTATTGCACACTATCACAAAAGACACACTCCTTCAGGACAGGTACTGTGTTTTTCAGCTCTGAATTCTAAGACATTTCTGTCTCCCAAACTATGTGCCACATTCTGCCTGGCATAGAGTAAGGGCTTAATAAGTAATGATGAGGGAATGAATGAGTGAATGAACAAATGAGTTAGTCAAAGGCTTGGAGATTGGTTAGTCAATTGCTCATCCATTTATAAGCTGCTTTATTTTACTCTATTTTAGACCTCATTCTATCTATATGAGTAACACCTGATTAAATATCACTGAATATACCACACTGTGAAGCATATGGCTTGATATGAAAGGTCATGTAGCTCCAGATGTGAATCGTTACTCAATTTATAGCAAACGGTTCTTTTTTTCTTTTAATTTTTTTTTAACATTTATTTATTTTTGAGACAGAGAGAGAGCATGAACGGGGGAGGGTCAGAGAGAGAGGGAGACACAGAATCCGAAACAGGCTCCAGGCTCTGAGCGGTCAGCACAGAGCCCGACGCGGGGCTCGAACTCACAGACCGCGAGATCATGACCTGAGCTGAAGTCGGCCGCTTAACCGACTGAGCCACCGAGGCGCCCCTATAGCAAACGGTTCTTACCTATGTTCTGGGCAGTAAGTACCTTAAAGCTGCAGGCCACAGATCTTCTTCTCGATAATAAATAATGGCTCTTGTTTAAATTTAAATTTGTCAAATGAGTCTGTGATCTAAAAAGAGACCTTTAGGGCGCCTGGGTGGCGCAGTCGGTTAAGCGTCCGACTTCAGCCAGGTCACGATCTCGCGGTCTGTGAGTTCGAGCCCCGCGTCAGGCTCTGGACTGATGGCTCGGAGCCTGGAGCCTGTTTCCGATTCTGTGTCTCCCTCTCTCTCTGCCCCTCCCCCGTTCATGCTCTGTCTCTCTCTGTCCCAAAAATAAATTTAAAAAAACGTTGAAAAAAAAAAAAAATTTTAAAAAGAGACCTTTATAAAAAGTGGTCCACAGTGGTACAAGCTACCTTTCTCATGAACCTAACTAGTGAGCTGGGACACATTTATTGTTCCTGTTTATTGGGGTTTCAATAAGTCCAGACCAACAAATCTATAATAGACAGGTGTGCCCTGAAACATTCATCTAGTGACAACATTCCCATTTCAAAGTCTCTTTTTCTTATATGTCAAATGAAGATGGCATTTCTACTGTTTTCTAGATCAGGGCAGAGGAGCAATGGCCACTTGCTCTAGGAATATTCTAATGTTCCTTGACTATTATCTTTTCCTCCCCCCCCCACCCTTTTTAAAATTTTTTTCTAAATGTTTTATCTATTTTTGAGAGAGACTATGAACAAGGGAGGGGCAGAGAGAGAGGGAAACAGAGGATCCAAGGAGGGCTCCACGCTGACAGCAGTGAGCCTGATGGGGGGCTCGAACTCATACACCGTGAGATCATGACCTGAGCCTAAGTCGGATGCTCAACTGACTGAGCCAACCAGGCGCCCCACTTCTTCCCACCTTTTACCTCACAAGGATGACATAAGGATTCACAGGAAAAATTCTGTCCAGTTCTTTGAAATGAATAACATAAACATGGCAGATATCCATGTCATTGGTCAATGAAATAATAGTCTACAAGCCAGTGGAGGCTGGTTCCCATTTTATTCTAGCTTTTATAAATGTAATTATTGCACATTCGCGTTTTCCGATTCAATAAGGACCTTGTTATTAAGAGATTCTTTGAAGTTTGTCTATGTTATAAAGTGAACATTTAAAAAATACCACCTTAGTTTGCAGAGTTACAGCCCAGACAGGAAGATGTAAAATGCATTATTCTGAATTGATTTGGTGAGAAAAATAAAAGCACTCAGAATAGAGGGAGTATCAGGGGAAGAATGTGTTTGGGCTAAAGATGCACATCTGCATCCATGGACGATGTAAAAGTGCCACTTCCCTGTGTCCCAATATTGCCACCATCCATCACTGCCATCCACCCTTCCATGGGATAGTGTTTTCTTTCTTCCTCCAAAGTCCTCATTTATGAAAATCAGAACTAGGCAGGTGGCCAGAATTGAGGGCAGGGGCAGGGGGGTGGTTATAATATGGGGTAAAAACAATTGATCGCCCAGGAAGGTGGGCGTCCAACCCTAGCTAGCACCTGTTCCTTCACTGCGTGCTAAAGGAGGGGAAAAGCCATTCACTCAGGAAGCAGCCTGGAGGTAAGAACTGGACTGTGTTTCAGTTGTCTGTCCTGTGGGTGATGACAGTAACAGGTTTAAGTGACTTTGGAAAGCAGGGAGAAGTGAGCGTGTGCCTCCAAGCTAGCTAGGATTGGAGGGAGAGACAAACACACGGAAACCTCACAGACTCTCTTCAAGGGTTTCTATACGTGAGGAAGGGAGCAACACAACAGGGCTGCATTTTGACTTTCACAGACCCGAGGCACTTCTGTGTTTGTGGATGCTTCCCTTCATGAAAAACACTTTTTAAGGAGCACCTAGGTGGCTCAGTCAGTTTAGCATCCGAATCTTGATTTTAGCTCAGGACGTGATCTCACGTTTATGAGATAGAGCCCCATGTCGGCCACACTGACAGCAGGAAGCCTGCCTGGGATTCGTTCTCTCCCTCTCTCTCTGCCTGTCCCCCATTCACTCTCTCACGCTTTCTCAAAATAAATAAATAAACTTTTTAAAAAACCGTATTTTTTAAACTATATTTTATGTCTGCATTGGAATAAAGATGAATATAATCCAGGCTGGATTCATTATTATGTATTAGTTGCTATGTTCATTTTTTCTTCTGATTTTAAATGAACTTAAAATGAGAACATTTAGTGGGCTCCTAAAGGTATCATTGTCCTGGGAACAGTGCAAATTGCACCTAAGAGACAAGGCGGCCACATCAGGGAGGACCTGAACATTCCTTATACTACACTCTCATCAGAAGGAAACAGGGTGTCTGAGAATAGAAAATGTCATAGCCTAATGACTCTAATGTCATTTCTTCTACCTACGAGCTGTATAACTTAAGCAAGTTAATTTATCTGAATCTTGGCTTCCTCATAAATTGTAATTTGAGTATTTAAATGAGATATATACAAAATAATTTGCCTACTACCTGTTTCAAAGCACTAAATTAATGGTAGCTGTCAATAGTAACAGCAAGTTGGTGATAATATAGAAAAACCCTTTCAGTGGAGTCAAAAGACGTAGCTTCTAGTTCTGGTGTTTTGTTGTTGTCGCTGTTGTTTTGCTGTGTGACCTTGAGTCAAGCACTTAACCTTCCTGAGTCTCGGTTTCATCATCTATAATAATATCTGCCCTGCCAAACTTATAAGATTGCCTGAAAGAACAAATGAGATAATGGATGTAGAAGCATGTTTATCACTAGCTAAAAGCATTACATATAGGAATTATTATTACCAAAGAAGTTGAAAATTCTGTAGAGGGAAGTGTCCATTGCCTGGCACGCAAAAGCTATTTGGTGGATGTTTTTTGAATGAATGGATGCCTCACAAAGCTTTCAACATTTGGAACGCTAAAATCACCACTGGTGTACTTAATGGTGAAACGCATTGCAAAGGCAGCTGGAGAGAAAAATGACAAATCATTTCGTTTGAGGAGATTGTAACTAATAATTCATAACGATAACCTTCACTAACATGTTAAGTGTCTCAGATTGCAGGCTTTGGGAAAGTACACATGTCTTGTATTTTTGTAGCCCCAACATTTCCCATCCCGTTGTTGATACACAATAGGCATTCAGCAAATGCTTGGAAATTGGATTGAATTGGAATTATCCAACCAGATTTGCTCTGGTAGCCAATCTTAATCTCTCTCCATACTGAACATTCTTAATTCCATTCTTTCCCCCAAGCGCTTCCTTGGCTATTTGTATCAGTAAGACTCTCAAAAAAATTTTTTGATAAATATTATCTGAATGAATAAGTTTCCCACTGTACATTTATTTTAAATTTGTGTTGCTAACCGTATAGCGAGCAGATGCTTGAGAAAGTACACCTTTGTACCATAGGAGATACAATAGAATAGCTTAAATTCATATAGTACTTTCATCAAATTAGACTTCAGAATCCCATTCATGATTCTCGCTCGTATAAATCATCATACGAATCCATTATACCTTGGAAGAGAATCGTGACCAAATCTAGGAGTTTCTCATTGATGGGACCAGCCCTGCATACTCTTTTCTCAGTCCCGGAGGGTGGCCCCTCATTGTTCAAAAACAATGTGCTCAAGTGTACAGAACTCTCATGCCAGCTTGCCAACATCACACAGCCTGCTGAATCTCCGAAGCTGTGACCACTTGCCTGTTGCAATAGAGACTTTCTTTGGAGTATTAGTGTGTGGTGCACTTTGTGAAAATTGCTCCTTTTGGTAGCGTCTGAGTTTAAATTGACATCTCAGCGGTGCAGCTGTGATTATAATTGACTGAAGTTCTCAGCACAGAAGACACTGACCATCTTTCTCAGGCAGATAGCTCTGTCAGAAAAGCCCCATTGCAAACATCTCCCGATCATCCTTTAAAAGATACATCTTTCGCTGTCCCTCTTTGATGTGCACCTTCTACATGGTTGTATCCTTTCCCCATTAGTCCTAATGTATTGTTGTTGTGTGTGCAGTGGGAGAGTCCCTAGAGCGTTGTTGGATGTTAATTATCTTTGGTTCTTGGGGGGGGGGGGGTGGGGGACAATGGAAGTCTTTAGATTCCACTTACAGTTTGTGGAGGTTTATGTGATTTACCTCTGTACTGAAAATGACCAGGAAATTTTCAAGAGTGGCACATAACAGTTAATGATAGCAAGATGTTCTACATGAAACAGCTTTTCAAAACAGAAACTTTTACCTTTATGTGAAAGAAGCATAAAGCTAGAGATGTGGCCCTCAACCGGTGTCTAACCTTATCTCATTAGCATAAAGCAATTCAACTCTCAGGATGAAAAGAAAGTTCTGGCACATAGTCTTGTAAAATATTTTAGGGGGTTACCTTATCGGCCTACCACAACTTCTGCATTTCTCTGGATGGGCCAGCTTGGTCCTGAAACCGTTTGAAGAGTTGTGTCTCCTCCAAATAAAGGCTGTGTGTGCATATTCCTTTTGAAGCCGTGCATGCAGTGGGAGCTTAACAGAGTCCCTCAGCTGACAGAGTCACATAGACCCATGCACGTGCCCTGGATCAGCAGCACTAGCACTTGGCCTAGCAGAGTCCAGTTCTGCCCTCTTCTAGATCCCCTGGCCCCTTCTGCATCCCGCCGTGCCCCCATGGGGTGTCTCAGTGATGACGTTCGTCTTCAAAACCCCTATCATGAAAATCCAAACTTGGAAGTAAGCCAGAATGGCCAGTTCTTCAGTGTAGTCATCCACTCTTACTCCACAGAGGGTACCATGCAGGCGGAGGCTGCTTCATTCATTTGGGAACCGCAAAGCAGTTCACAAATGCAAGGAACCACCACCCCTCCACTGTTGTGCAGAACCGAGAGAAAGGACACTAAGAGAGAAAGGACACTAAGAATCCATGTGACTTTGAAACCTGGCTCTGACATATATGCCGTGCACATATGCATGCATAAATGCAGCCTTTGATTTAAAAAACAAGCAAAAAACTACAAAGAACTTAACCTAAGTTTCGTTTTCCCATGGTTGGAATGAAAGAAACGGTGCCCTGCCCCCGCCCCACACTCATTGGAGTGGGATTAGGTGAGGCACTTGAAAGCACCTGGTACAAAGTAGTTTCTCAACGAAACTTGGTTGTTCTTCCTAAGAGCCCCCAGCAGGGCCAGACTAGGCAGCAAGGGAGCAAGAAACTAGGATCGTAGGTGATGAGTGCATGGCAAAGGAGAATAAGGCATAATTTGGTGTGTCATGTTTGTGTGACAGCAACGGGGAGGCAGAGATAATGATGCAGATCCGTGATCCTCCACAGGGGATGCCTCCTACAAGAGGCTTCCCATTTAGAACAAAGGGACACCCCTGTCTTCCTCTGCAAGTGATCATGGTGGGACAGCTGGGGATTGGGAGGCTTGCAGCATCCACACCCAAGTCATACCTGTTAGCCCACCTACCTTTACATGAGCCCACCTACTTCTCCCCATAGATTCTCCCCTAGCATAGCTTTTCCTGAAACTCCTGTTTTCTCATAGCAGATAAAGCATTGCTTACAGTTGTGACAAATTTGGCATTCCATGAAATATATGTAGTGTATGTAGCACTTTCCTTGTTTCCGGAAGAAGCATCAATAGCCAAGTGTGGACTTGCCTACTCATGCCCATTCATATCTTCAATTTCAATTAAATTAGGTTATTTGCTCCTTTGTCAGTTGAAGGCCATATTTTCTTTTAACTTTTTTCCCCTTAGTTTCTGTAGGACATAATTCTCATTAAAATAAATATCCATAGGGGCACCTTGCTGGCCCAACCAGGAGAGCATATGACTCTTGATCTTGGGCTCATGATTTTGAGCCCCATGTTGGGTATAGAGATTACTTAAAAATACATATTAAAAAAAATCTTTACCATAGTCCAAAATTATTTTTTTAAGTTTATTTATTTATTTTGAGAAAGAGAGAATGAACAGGAGAGGAACAGAGACAGAGAGGGAGAGAGAGAATCCCAAGCAGGCTCCGCACCGTCAGCACAGAGCCCGGTGTGGGGCTCGAACTCACGAACCATGAGATTATGACCTGCGCCAAAATCAAGAGTCGGTCGCTCAACTGACTAAGCCACCTAGGCACCCCACCACTGCCCAAAATTATTTAGGAAGGATCTTGGGTAATGTGGCTTTGTCCTAAGGAGTGATCAGAATTACTTGGAGACATTCCACAGTAATTAAATGTGTCCTAAAATGAGGCCCAAAGGCTCCATTTTATTCCAGACACGGATGGATATGGACGTGCCAGAGGCTTTCACGGCATGGTACTGAGCCAGATTCACCCACTGGCGTGTCCTGACAGACTATGGGCGGGTGGGGTTTCCAGCCAGGGCGGCATCTGGGGCTTCTCCAACTGCTCATAAATAGCAGGCAGGGCCAGCTTGAAGGGAACACTGTAACCCCTGCCTGTTGAGAGCTTAACATCTTTAACGTGGAAAGGTAGATGCAAAGACCTGTCACAAGACAGTTGTTCAGAGCAGCGGTGGGACCAGCTGAATACACGAGATGTTTACCTTGCAGGTGGGGCTCTTGCTTGGCCGTTGGAACCGAACATCCGCCGCAGTCCTGTGGGGCCCACAGGCCCTCATCACCTCCATGTCAGAAATAGGAGGGGGCGGGCCCAACTGTGACACCATCTGTGTGCCAGGGATGGGGGCCAAAAGGCCTGGCACCCGAGGGCTTAATTTCACTCCATCCAGTCTGCAACAAGGAAAATCCTGGAACAGACTAACAGCATTTTCCTCCTGCTCTCACTTCCCTAACCTGCTACGGCCACAATGCAAGCACACGGCTGATACTTTCCTGCTTTCATGAGTCCAAGGAGCTTCTTTCTAGGACACCCCCTGACCTCAAGCTCACCTCCTCCAGAGCTGCTGTTCTGAGAACAACGACTGCTGGCAGTGTCATCTTCCTCCACAAAAGAACACACGTGTCCCCCGGGGCCCTTGCTGTGTCAGCCACAGCCAAGCCAGGGGCTTCTCCTGGCGAGGCTCACATGACAGATTATCATCCTGGGCAAGAAGAAAAGGCATATCCTCAGAGTGAAGAAAGGGAAGCTGCGCCCCCCACCCCACCCCTTCTCTTAGCCTTGACCTCCCTTGCTCCTGAAGGTGCAGTTCACGGGCCAGGAACATCAGTAGCACCTGGGAGCTTGGGAGCCCTGCAGCATCTCAGATTCACCCCCACCCACACCACGGGATCAGCATCTGCATTTTTAACAAGACCCCCAGGTGATTCCTATGCATGGTCAGGGTCAAGAACAGGGCTCTGAGTCTTATGTTAATGATCAGATGTATGATCACTTTATATTAATGCCAAGTGGAAGAAAATCTCTGCCTATTCCAAATCTTAGAAGGAAAAGTAAGACACTCAGACCTCTGCAGATTGGAAAGCAGGGCTACACAGATGTCGGCTGTTGGTTTTGGCAATGTTCTAGAGAGGCCTGGCCACCTTCGCCCTGCCCCCAGCTCAGAGAGGTTCCTGAGAAGAGAAAACAGCCTGTGCTGGCAGTTTGTTAAGTAGAAGCACCTAGACAATGGGGAGGGAGTGTTTCCTCTGACTGCCTGTCTGCCCTCCGAGCAGGGGAGACCCAGGCCCGCACCTCCACCTTGTGCTACATGCAGAGAAGAGCCAGTGAAAGCCACTTGGAACTTCCCTGTCACTCAGAGGCCATTAAATTTTCACAAGATGAAAAGTACTTTTTCCAAAAATAAAACTCAGAGTTATCATTTCAGTAGGCTGGGGAAATGTACGGTGTCTTTTTATAGCTGCAAATAAGAGCAGTTCTGTAACAATTCTAAATGTCTTCCTTTGATTCTACAGTCTTCTCTCCTTAGTAGGAAAAAACTGGAGTAAAACACACAGGTGTCATTTAGGCCCACAGGGCACTACCTGTGCCCACAGAGCACGCTCACATTCCTCCACGGCAGGGACAGTTTCTCTTGATGTAACAGTACAGTGCAGCCCTCGTGTCTCTCGTCCTCGGTTTCCCCTTTTTACAATAAGCTGTTATAAAAGCTCAGATGCCATCAGGGGCCATGAAGGAATGAAAGTGAATGAGGGGTGAGAGGGGACCGTGCAGCAAAGGGAGAGTGTAACAGGAGGTCGTGGGTAGGGAATTTCCCTGTCTCCTTCTGGCTCATTCAGGGGTCTAGTTTGGAGTTGACAAAGTTGACCTGGCAAATCTTTGCATTATTTTTGACTCTACCAACTCTTGAGGGTATGGTGGGGGGGTGGGGGGGAGATGATTACTGCCCCACAACTGTCTTTCCTCTACATTACGGAGAAGTAATGGAGTGATGCGACCCGTCATGGCTCCCAGCAGCTGGTGCTTTCTCTGTGAACTCCAAACAAGATAGTGTGCTAGCAGAGATCCCCAAGGAGCGTCTTGCTTATGTCTTGTTGCTACTGTTGTTGTTGTTTTGTCTTATGTAATTTTTTTAAATGTTTGAATCAAAACATTTAAAAATCAGGAAATTTCACTTTTCTTTAATCCCTATTTCTGGCCTCCTTTGACTTGGAAAGTCTGATGACACTCACCCGCATTTCCATGTGGCAAGAGTCAGCCTAACTTGTAGCCACTTCCTACTTTAGATGCCCTTTCCCATTCCCCACAGTCCCCCTATCCTCCCACCCACCCCACCTCGCCATTCCTGCCCATGGCTGCCTCACTCCGGGTTCTGACCTACCTGGTCCAGGAGGGCATTTCTGACTCCAGCCCCTTTTTGCGGGTCTGACTCCAGACCCTTTTCCCAGTCAGGGCCAGGGTCTGAGAGGCCAGATGGTTGAGCATGCGGCTGATGGGAGGGTCTACTTCATTTGGTTTACAAAGCGCTAAAATGTTTCTTTGTCTTAGAACATCAGATTTTTTTTTTAAGGAATGCATTGAAAAGAAAATGAGGAAACTGTGTGATGAAACTACATAGTGATTAAACAGGGAGCCAGCCTAATGGCAGTTTAACTAGCAGGTTCCTATTGCTGTCAGCCCTCCTCTGGGCATCTCTCTGGCTCAGCTACTCCTCAAGAATGTTCTGCCATCCAAGCCATGTATTATCTGGGTGCAGGCCCTTTCATTCTCACTGACCTGGCTGCAAGGAAGCTATCAGTCTCTGTTTACTCAGTGCCCCTTGGTGCTGCATTTCACTTTAATCCTAGAAAAGCGACTCCTCTCTAACCATTCCTTTGTTTTAATTTTTCATTGTCAGTTATTTCAGATATATAGAAAAGAACTGAGGACAGCATAACTTATCCACATCCCGACTTTAGTGAAACCTAACACATTGCTACACAAGCTCCAGATTGTTTTTTCCTAAGGAATAAAATAGTACAGGTATCCCACCCTGCTCTCATTCTCTTGAACTTCCCAGAGGTTACCAGCAGCCCAAATTATCTATCTTACATTATATAAAATACAGTTTTTAGATTTAACTATTTGATACAGGTTCCTTTATAAGTGCTATGTGGGGTTCCATGGTAAGCTGCACCACGATGGATTATTGTCTCTTCTTGATGGACATACAGATTGTTTCCTACTTTCTATACTACCAGCAACGCTGCAATAAATGTTCCTGTATCTGTCTTCCTATACACATGTGCACAAGTCTCTTTATATGCCTGGAAGTGGAATTGTGAGTCACAAGGCAGCACTTCTTTACCTTTATGTTATTGCCAAATCCTTCTCCAGAATAAATGGCTTGCTTTAGCTCTCTCAGCAGCCATACATGAAAGCCTCCTCCTACCCGCCCCCTGCCCCCCATCTTTTCCACTCCTTGGCATGTTAGGGCTCTTGATTTGGGCCAATTTGAGAATGAAATGACATCTTTTTATTGTGTGACTTTTTCTCTGATTCCAGGAAAGCCTGAGTTTTTTTTTTTTTATGTGTTTAGGGACCGTGAGAATTTCTCATACTGTGAATTGCCTGCTCACTGGTTTTGCACTTTTTTTTTTCTGTTGGGTTACCTTTTTTTATTGATCTGTACGCATGTTTTCTAATTCTAGTAAGAAATTGGAAGTTGTATGCATCACAGATTTCTTTTTCGTTGGGGGGGGGAGGGGCACACCCATGCAGATGTGTGTGGGGGTGTGTTTTATGTGGGGTATTTTGTTTTACAGAGATTTTGAACTTTAATATAGTATAGTGTGTTAATATTTTTCTTTATGGTTTATGCTTATGTCTTACATAAGAAAGATTTTCCTACCTTGCGATCATACATACATTTCCCTATGTTAAAAAGTTTCTTTTAAGTTTTAAAGCCTTTTCTAGGGGCACCTGGGTGGCTCAGTTGGTTGAGCGGCTGACTTTGGCTCAGGTCATGATCTCGCAGTTTGTGAGTTTGAGTCCTGCGTCGGGTCCTTTGCTGACAGCTCAGAGCCTGGAGCCTGCTTCGGATTCTGTGTGTGTCTCTCTCTCTCTCTGCCTCCAGCTCGCACTCTGTCTCTGTCTCTCTCAAAAATAAATAAATGTTAAAAAAAAATTACGTTTTTTTCTAAAAGTTTTAAAGTTCCACTTTTCACATGTAAAGCATTGATCCCTCTGGACCAATCTGTATATGTTAGGAAATAAGAATCTTATCAATTTCCCACTTTCATTGAAGACTTTTTTTTCTCCCCGTGCTGATTTGCAATGTCACCCGTGTCACAAGTATATTTTCATATATGTTTGGAGCTGTTTCTGTTTCCCTGGTCCTTTCTGATATATCCCACACCGCTACCATATGACTTCCTTACCAAGGAAGCCTTCAAGTGAAAGCAAGTCCTGCTATCTTTTGTATATCAAACTTAACTCTTTTTAACCTTTGGTTCCTCTGTAAGAATTTTAACATCAGCTTGTTGTGTATCTTGAGAATCTCTTTTGAGACTTCTTTTGGAATTGCAGTGCTATAGATTGATTTGGAATTTTGTTTCAAAGAGCTATTATCTTTTATCAGGTTAAGGAAGTTTCTTTTTATAAGTAGTTTGGCAAGAATTCTTAACCTAAAGGAGTATTGAATTCTATTAAAAAAAAAAAAGTTCTGTGTCTATTGATATGATCATATGGTTTGGGACATAATCTCTTTTAATCTGTTGATTAGTTTCATTAATATTTCATTAATAGGTTTTTAATATATTAAGCTACGTTTACATTCCTTGAATATATTGTCCTTGGTCATACATACCGCTGACCTAATTTGCTAGTATTTTACTTAGGGATTTTTTCAATCACATTCATTGTTGAGATGAGTCTGTCATGTTCTTGTACTTTGTATTCACTTTTAGTTATTAGCCAAACGAGCTGGGTAGCTTTCTCTTTTCCTAGTCTCTAAAATAGTTTATATAATAAAGAGATTATTTTTTCCTTGAAGATTTGTTAAGCATCATGTGCAAAACCATTCAGGCTTTGTGTCTTTTGATTACTGATTTCAGTTTCTTTAATGATTGTTATTTTTTTCAGACAGTCAACTTCTCTTTGAGTCGTTTTGGTAACTGATGGTTCTAGGAAATTATCCATTTCATCTTAGTATTCAACATTATTGCCACAGGGAGACACATCATAATACTTCATGATTTTTAAAAACTTTGACAGTATCAGTAGTTCCAGTCCCTTTACAGTTTCTATTCTTTTCTATCACTTTTTCTACTCCTCTGTCTGTTCCATCATTTCTTTCTCCTGTCTTTTTCATTTTTTCATTTTTTCATTTACACATATCACAAAGCACAACTCTGAAAAGTAATTCCTTCTGCTACAATTTTGAAATTATAATTGATTTCTGAGATGGTAAGTAGGACTATTTCTAAATACTCATGAATTTAGGTAGAATGTGCTGCCAGAAAGATTGTCTTCTGGTAGTTTCATCTCCTGTCTTCCATGGCATTTTTAAAATTCTGACTAAAGACGTCAAAGTTGCAACTTGGAGTATAATCAGACCCCTTCCCCCCCCAACCCTGAGACTTCCAAACTAGCTGCTCTAGAAGAAAAAAAAAAGTAATGGTTTATCCTTCCCTGCCTTCATACCCTCCAAGTGATTTTTCGCTATGTCAGAAATAAGTTTAATTGCCAAATTTTATGTATTTTAAGTTATTTCAATTGAACTTATTGAAGAAAAATACATTCTTTTTCAGATATTCTTTCATATATTCTTGTGCTTAACTACAAAGAAAGTCCACGAGCTTCTTCATTTGCCCCCTCATCTTCGCACCCTGCCCTCCCACACCTTACCCCCTTTCCTCAAGCCGTGCATTATTACCCTTGCAGGATCTGTGGACTTGTTTCACCTCAGAGACCCTGACATGTTTTTATTATCCCAAGGGCTGCTCTGTCATAGTCTCTCTCTCTCTGCCAGATACCATGAAGAAAACCAAATCAAACGGAAAGCAGGGTGGTGAGGGTGGCAGAGCATTCTTGTGACAATCTCCTGGCTCCTGGCCAAAAGCTTTACTTCGAAAGATCTTCTCCTCCTTTCCTAGACAGTCTGCCTCCCTCAAAGAGTTAGATGTAAAGCATCTTTCTATCTGGGAAGAGTAACTCCCCACCATCTAGTTTTCTCTGAGCCAAGAGGGGTATTTTTTCCAAAGCAGGTTCCTTCAGGAAGGGAGAGAGCTGCCTGCGCCCCTAAGCTCATTAGGCTTGTCCCCACAAAGCCCAGGGCAGCGCCAGCCCTGATGGGGCAATTGCCCTTGGCACAACCCCTGGCAGTGTGGTTCACAGAAAGTTTCAAGTAGCCCAACTCTTCCAGCGAAACAAAATAGCAGCAATTTCAACACATAATCAGCTACTTTCATCACAGTGGCAGCTGGTACATTGTGAACCTTCAGTAAATATTAATCAATAGCTATCCAGTGGCACTGAAGAGAGACAAAAGCATAATCTGATGGCTTAACCAAGGTCAAACTAAACAGACGCTGGGCCTTAATATTCAAGGGGATGGTACATGTTCCACCAGCTAGAGCTGCTCGGGCCAGGAGAATCTGTCCAATGCCAAAGCACTTTGCATCCACATGCAAGCTCTCCAGGACAAAGGACATGTTCTGCTTATGGTTGATCTGTATTAGTGAAAGGAGATTAAGAATACCCTAAGCCAGCCTCATGAGAATTTTCTGTAACTGTGTTCTGACTTGACCCATCAAGTGAGGGAGCTAAGTTAGATCTTGACTGTGGACCTTAAAACAAAACCACAGCATTAACAAATGCCTCATTCCACCCCAAAATGACCTCTTTGTCTAATACAAATGCAATCAGCATCATAGCATACGCAGTTTCCTATATCTAAAAGTTGGTCACGCTGGCGATGGCACTTGACTACTTAGTGGACAACCTTCCAAGATCTAAAACAAGATGGAAAACACAAAGAGAGGGAACTTTGCCAAAATACATACTAAGTTTAGTCTGTTGGTTGCATGGATGGGGGCTGACATGGTTCCTGGTTTTCTTGGATGGTCCAGTCTTAAACAGTCACCCCTTGTTGAGCATATCAGAAGGTTGGCCCACTCTCTAGGCAAGAATAGGGAGAGGGTGTCTGATCAAGAGCCACTGTCTAAACCGACAGTGCATTTGCCAGAGCAGAGCAGAAGTCTCGTGGTAAAAGGCTTCCTTCCAGGGCAAACAGTGGCTCCCAGGGATATTTCCAGCTCTATTTTCTTAATTGCTTTACTCTCTGACCTAACTGGTCATCCTTCTTGGATTTTGCTCCCCTCTGCCCTACACCCACAGGCAGGACCCACCCCAATCCTGCCCCAACTCCCCTCACTCCATCAAGACCAGCTTTGAAACCCATTCCTAGCCCAGGCCATAGACTTCCTCTCTGCCCAGATGGGGAGCTTGGATGTGAAGAGGCTCCAGGGAGGGAATACCCCATCACAATCCTTCAACCTGCTCCCTGGTTCCTGGAAGTGTGCAGTTTGGAAGACACACCCCATAAATACGGTCTGCCTCATGCCATGTGTATCTTGTCTCCACCAGATTTTAAGCTCCTTCAGAGAAGAGCCTTTACATTTTAATCAAGTGGTTTGCACATGGCAGTCTCCTAATAGAGATGTCTTGATTGGTTTCCAGTCAGTTAATTTTCTAATCTACCTATAATCATAGTCATGATTATAAAAGCTATTTTTTAAAGCTACTCAGACTTCGCTTTTGATACATAAAATTCACGAAAAGCCAGGGATGAAGTGATTCCTTAAGCCCTTGACTTGACCTGACTGTTGCTTTTGACACAGCCATACGTTTTACAACAAGAAAACCTTCCACAGACATAAAGGTAAGCTACACGCAGCACCTTGCCATCACTGAAGCCTCGGACTTGAGAAAACAACAAAATCAAGCTCCTTGTTCTTTAGTAATAGAGGCTGATGTTATGACTCCCCAGTAAGACTGTGGTACATAAAGTGCTGCTGCCTCTCAGCAGAGGGGCATAAAAGCCAGTCTCCTTTGTAATTATTTTATTTAGAAGGCATGGAAGAGACATATAGAAAAAAAAAACAATGTGAAGAGCACAGGGAGAACTCATTTCTTGGAGCAGGTTTTAAATGAATTAGAAATGTATTTTCACCATCTGCTGCTGCTACTGCTCTTATGAAATTTGGGAGTCACAGATTGCAGTTTGTATAACACCGACTGTGGGACTCGGAAAATCTACTCGGGATCTGTAGCCTGAGGGAAATGTTCTGGATGACTTCTGCAAGCTCTGGTGCGCGAGGAAGAGCATGCTCTCTGCAGGGCTTCCCCAACATCTGACAGGCAGCACCACATGCTCATCAGGGGAGAGGGAGGGCGACAGCAGCGTAGTACTGGGTACTGTCCCATATTTCATGGTGGAAAATCCTTCACAACATTTGCTGTGACTGCTCCCGGCATCACTGAATATACAGATCCTCATTATCCACCTAAAACGACATGCTCACTGAGGCTAGAAACCAAGGGCTAAGAAAAGAATGGAAGGGTACATTCTCACATCACCTCTCTCAATGAGGAGAGGCTAATCAGAAAGCTAAAAAAAAAAAACCATGAGCAATAAATATGAAGTGATAAACGCCAAACTCCTCATTTTTTCATCTTCATGCTTCGTTAGGTTGGAAGGTAGAAGGAAAGATAGGGATGGAGAACAAGTTCTCTAATCATCTATCAAAGGATCAGATTCAGATTCTGCAGTTCTAGAACATTCTCTGTAGCCAAGTAACCACAGCCAGCCAATCTACCTAATACAAATACCTAAAGGTCAGTTCACTCATTCTGCCAACAGTGCCAGGCAGTGGGACCACAGAGGTGAAAAGACAAGCCACAGAAGGTGCTTCAAGTCTAGTCAGGGGGCAAAGACACTGGCAATCACAGTAGGTATGACCATGCTTTTATGGAGGAAGGTATAGAGTGTGGCAGGGCAGAGACAGGGCACAGGACCAGTAAGTCTCTGTCCACCAATCCAGTGTTCTCCATACCTGTGGAGCTCAGGTCCCCTCCCCCACCCCATCACTCTGAAAACCACCTGCCACCCCTGTTCCCACCTGTCACTACGTGAATCACGGCACCAAACTTGTGCAGGGAAAAAGTGGATGCGTGTGAACTTTGAGCACCTATTTTCTACAGAGGCTGTTATTTTATTTATTCCTCACCGCAACCTTATTTTCCAGACGAGAAAATGGAGGCCCAGAGAAGTTACGTGGTACCATTATCAGAGAGTAAGAATCGAAGGAGCCACCTCTGCCCTCAAAGACCACGTTCCCTTCATTACACTTCACTGCTCCCACTGCTATTCCCCAAAAATAATTGCAGACAACAATGATGGAGATAACCCTGTCTACTCAGTCTAGTTTCTTTCGTGTAATTTGCAATCCACGGCAGAAATTTAACTTCCACCAAAGGTGGCTCATGATGTGCACTTTAGGATTACACTGAAGAATTCTCAAGAATACCAAGCATAGCTCTCCTACCATGAGACTGTGGGCCCAAGCCACATTGTCCTCAGGGCCAATACAGTTATGTACAGGGAGCCTGCATCCATATGACACATAGTTCAACATGAGCAGGGACCAGGATTGTCACCTTCCTTAATTCTAATCACGTCAGTCTTACCTATCATCTATAAATAAATGAGGTTAAAATAGAACACCAATTTCCTGGCTTGAGACAAAAATCTTAGTGGCTATAAAAGCACAGGCTGCTTACATATTTTCAGTATAAAATACAATTTTTTTTTCTTGGAACTGTAAACACTGTGGCCCTATGTCATGGTTAGGCAGCAATGACAGAAACAAATTCAAGGAATACAGAAGTAGAGCTGGAGATGATAACGTTTACTGCTTCCCTTTGCAACATGGTTACAAGGTCCTGCATAAAGTTTCATTGCTTCCTTAAAAATTATCATACATGTTTACGTAGCAAGAACTGGAAAGAAGGAAGATTAATAGCAAAAGGATAAGCTAATAAAATTATTGATGGACAGAGTTTGTATGATACAATTGTCTGAAATGGTAACTCTCCCACTTAGATTATAGAAGACTTACGTCCTTTCCAAGGTGTGTATCAAGAAAACCAAGGCTAGGGGCACCGGGGTGGCTCAGTCAGTTGAGCATCTGACTTCGGCTCAGGTCATGATCTCACAGTTGGTGGGTTCAAGCCCCACGTCGGGCTCTGGACTGACAGCTCAGAGCCTGGAGCCTGTTTCAGATTCTGTATCTGCCTCTCTCTCTGCCCTTCCCTTTGCTCACACTCTGTCTCTCAAAAAACAAAAAAATGAATAAATGTTAAAAAATATATATTTTTAAAAAGGAAAGGAAAGAAAGCCAAGGTTAAAAATTTGGGCAACCTGGTGTCTTGTAATCCACTTTAGCACTTACATACAGCATCTGAAATGCAGGCAAGCACTCTGATGAATAAATGACTGATTGAATGAATAATTTCATT
This sequence comes from Panthera pardus, assembly GCF_024362965.1. NCBI lineage: Eukaryota > Metazoa > Chordata > Mammalia > Carnivora > Felidae > Panthera > Panthera pardus. Next base: position 22,384,312 of record NW_026527002.1, read on the forward strand.
AACCATCTACTCATGGTTCATAAATCTTTGCATTGTGGAACATTTTCTGACATTTTCCTAAAGCTGATCCTGGTCAGACAGAGCAGGTGATGCTTTAGCCTAATCTAAAGAGATGCTGTGGCCAGAAGTACCTAGGGATTTTTTTTTCCTTTTAATAAACAATGAGGTCTCAAAAAACAAAACAAAACAAAACACAAAAAACCAATATGCTCTCAGGAGTTAACACATCACATTCACTATCAAGCATTACTTCTTAGTGTAAATAATTTAATCAAATGTCATCTTTGGGTTTTTTTTTTTATTTTTAAAAATTTACATCCAAATTAATTAGCATGTAGTGCAACAATGATTTCAGGAGTAGATTCCTTAGTGCCCCCTACCCATGTAACCCATCCCCCCTCCCACAACCCCTCCAGCAACCCTCAGTTTGTTCTCCATATTTATGAGTCTCTTCTGTTTTGTCCCCCTCCCTGTTTTTGTATTATTTTTGTTTCCTTTCCCTTATGTTCATCTGTTTTGTCTCTCAAAGTCCTCATATGAGTGAAGTCATATGATTTTTGTCTTTCTCTGACTGAATAATTTCGCTTAGCATAATACCCTCCAGTTCCCTCCATGTAGTTGCAAATGGCAAGATTTCATTCTTTTTGACTGCCAAGTAATACTCCATTGTATATATCTATACACCACATCTTCTTTATCCATTCATCCATAGATGGACATTTGGGCTCTTTCCATACTTTAGCTATTGTTGATAGTGCTGCTATAAACACGGGGGGTGCATGTGTCCCTTCGAAACACCTGTATCCCGTGGATAAATGCCTAGTAGTGCAATTGCTGGCTCATAGGGTAGTTCTATTTTTAGTTTTTTGAGGAACCTCCATACTGTTTTCCCACGTAGCTGCACCAGCTTGCGTTCCCATAAGATGTCATCTTTGTAATGGACAGCTGATCAAATGGGAGTTTAGGTAGGCTCTGAGTGGAGAGAAGAGAATTTGGGAGCTTGGCAGTCGGATCTGAGGTGTGCTCACAGATCTGAGAAGCCAGAGCAACCTGAAACAGGAAGAGGGTTAGAACCTGGGGGAAAGCCAAAGATATCATGTCTACACCGTCAGTTTTCCTCCATTCCCTTGCCACTGCTCGCTGAAAACAATGGTAGGGGAGGAAATCTGCAGTTGTTCCCTCGGCTTTATTAGGTTGTCCATTTTAAACCTCTTTCCCTCTGGGAATTATTCACGATCAGTATTTTCCCACTATTGGGCTCTCACTATGTGATTCCTAAGTGCAGGACACTCACTGTTGTTCCCTCGTGAGAATGGAGAGAGAACACAGCTGGGGTGTGGACAGGGGTGCCGGGGGCAATGACCGCAGGACAGGGCCCCACATCATTGGGAATGGCAGCCAAACAGGAAGCTGCCAGCTGGGCCACCACCATGGGAAGTCAAAAATGACCTCTTCGGCGAATTAAAAGACCCTGGCACAAACATCTAAGCCTACTTCATCCTTTTCTTTCATTTTTGCATGGGACAACTGGCTCTTCTCTGTTAATCCAGAGACTTTTACTAGGTACCCAGCACATATCATGTGTTTCACATAAATCACCGCACTGGACCTCCGACCTCCTGAAAAGTTGGCAGACCATCCCTATTTTATAGATGAGGAAACTGAGGTTCCAAAAGGTATCACAGCTTGCCCAAGGTGTATGTCACTGTAAAGTGACCAAGCCAGAAATCAAACCCAGGTACAGGACTTCCCAGACTCTGCTCTTTTCTTGCTCCCGCACTGCCTCATATCCTAATTCTGTAGTTCACTCAATTCTGGTTTAATTTTTACTAAATCTCCTAAGAAAATTGTTGCCTATGAAAATTTTTCTGCTGTCTGATGACTCTGGACACAAAGCCATTAGGTTGTAAATCAAATTAAATCACTGTTCAAACGAGTATGCAAAATAATCTTTAAAAGCAGCAAATGTGCTTAAGGAAATGGCCATGATAGCATCTCACTTCTGAGACCATGAGCTTTGCAGTTTCAGCTGATCAACCCTTGGGAATATTTAATGATTTTGTCCCGGACTACTGCACAGCCAGAAAATTCAGTTGGACCTTAGGATGATGAATGTGTGTGATTTAGATCTGAGGGCTGATAAAAGGAAGGAGGTTTATGCAAGTTGACAAAAAACAAGCTGGCTATGGCTCCGTGTGATTTGCTCTTTATGAAGAGATTCTGTTTGCTTTTGTGATAGATTTATCTACCCTGACATTTATTCTGCTTATTAAAAAAAATTCACACTCATCAGTTCGCTATCTGGGCATGGTAAATACATTTCCTGTCCCCAAGTCCTATTACTCTAAATTTATTTTCCATTCCAGCATTGGGCAGAAAATATATCTTTGATTTGTTCTTTCCAAGTCATTTGAGTACTTTATCCTGTGATTTTATATCAGCATTTTATACTTTTAGATACTTTACTTGCATTTCTGGGACTTCTACCTGTTTTAACATATTAAGCCCACAATATTAGTAAACATAATCAAGACCTAAAGTTTATTTAATTTTTTTAAGTTTAATTATTTTTGAGAGAGAGAGAGAGTGAGAGTGTAAGTGGGTGAGGGGCAGAGAGAGAAGGGAATTGAGAGAGAGAGAGAGAGAGAGAGAGAGAGAATCCTAAGTAAGCACTAAGCAGGCTCCTCACTGTCAGTGCAGAGCCCAACATGGAGCTTGAACCCACAAAACATGAGATCATGACCTGAACCAAAATCAAGAGTCGGATGCTTAACCAACTGAGTCACCCAGGTGCCCCTGAGACCTAAAGTTTAATCATACAACCTTTCATAGTAGCACTAAGCTGTGCAAAGTGGTTTTTATATATGCATCAGCTTATTCAATCTTTGTGTATATTAATTACCAAAAATAGCTGAAATAACTAAGATTAAAGCACCTCCTCAGATTATTATCTCACTTTTGGGAGGTCACCTAGCAGATAACACAGAAAAAAATGTTGAGGTTTGGGTGATGTCTGCACAACGCCAAAATATCTAATGAGTTTTTTTTTTTTTTAATCCAGGGGTCTATTATACAAATTTAAAAGCCAGCTAGTTTGATTGAACTGATTTGCTTACGGACGTTTATTAGAAACGTTCACAGAGAGCAGAGTAAATTCTACAACACTGTAAAGTCAGTTTTGAACGTAGATGTGTGCCAGCCCAAATGATACCATAACAAAGTCATGTATAAACCCAATTGCACATTCTTGCATGTTACCCGTAATTGAGCCCCTTCTCTCTGCCAGGCACTGTTCTGGGCACAGAGGATACAGCAGTAAGCCAGATTGGCACCTACCTTGCTCTCTTGGAGCTAATTGTCTAATTAACAAGAAAAATCTCAGAGTTGTGATAGCGCCGTGCCAGGAAGTGAAACAAGGAGTTGGGGTAGAGAGATGACGAAAGTCTCACTAAGGAGGTAACATTTCTCTGAGGTCTGAATGACAAGAAGAGCCAGAGATGCAGCAGTCTGCAGGACAAGCACTGCAGGCCTAGAGACCAGTGAGAATGCTAAAAGTGGGGAGGAGCTTGGCAAGAGGCCGGTGATCAAGGTGGAGAGTGGAGGAGATGAGGTCAGACAGACCTCATCTTTGTATGAGATGCAAGGCCACGCGGGGCTTTCCAGGCCTAGGCAGGGAGTCTGCATGTCATTCTAAATGCGAGAGGAAGCCATTGGAGGATTTCAAGAGGATTTTTAAGAGGATTTACATTTTTGAAAGTTTTCACTGTGCAAGTTAGCACTGTGACTGTATACGGATTCTTAAAGAATGAACAAATTACCTGTTGATCAGGTCAAATTGCATGACATCACATCACTTCCTCACTTCAGTTCTCTCCATGCAGCGTGACCATAAAGAGGCCATATTTGACACGCTCACCAGTCTTTCCAAGGGCTTCTCCTGTGAGGCAGGAGTCTCCTTCCCAGTTCATCTTGCTTCGATGTTGTCTGGTCTAAACTCCCATTTGCCGGTAGCCTTACATGTGTAGCCTTACACAGTGGCCTTACAAGCAAGCCTCCAGCACTTCCTATAACTTTATGAAATCCTGCCTCTCAAGAGTATTAATTTCACTTTACAACAGATTTGCATTAAATGTTTCAGAGCTCGTGGACACTCAGTGAGGAGTCAGTCATGGTGGCACAGATAGACACTAGACTTAAGGGGGGGACATTTGAGACGTATTGTAAACATTCAGGTTAAGCATTTTTGTGCTTTGTTCCAATAGATCCCTTAACTACAATGAGTGAGGTAGCAAAAACTCCTGTGATCCACTAGCCTTGCCCCTAAGGCCCTTAGAAAATGGTCAGGAAAATGGACCAACAGTCATGAAGCAATCAGTGAGCACAAAAGAATGATACTGAGTGCCTGGGTGGCTCAGTGGGTTAAGCATCCAACTCTTGATTTCAGCTCAGGTCCTGATATGGTCGTGAGATAGCTCCCTGTCGGCTCTGCACCAGGTGTGCAACCTGAATAAGATTCTCTTTCTTGCTCTCCCTCTGCCTGTCCTCTGCGTTCTCTCTCTCTCTCTCTCTCTCTCTCTCTCTCTCTCTCTCTCTCTCTCTCTCTCTCTCTCTCTCTCTCCCCTCTCTCTCTCTCTCCCCAAAAAAAATGATACTTATTAGCCTTCTATAATAATGTGATAGGCAAAATGACACTCCAGAAATGTCTGTATTCCTAGCACATGTCAATATGTTATGTTATATGGTAAAAGGCAATTATGGCTGCAAATGGAATTAAGATTACTAATCAGCTGACTTTAAAATAGGGAGATTATCCTAGAATATCCAGGTGGGCCCCATGTAATCACCAGGGTCTTTAAAAGTAGAAGAAGGAATCAGAATAGAATCATAGGAACTTGTGACAAAAGGAGAAAGGCATGTGTTGCTGGCTTTGAAGACAGAGGAGGGGGCCAGGATCCAAGGAACTTGGCCCTGAGAAGCTGGAACGAGCAAAGAAATGGGTTGTCCCCTAGAGCCTCCTAAAAGGGACACAACCCTGTCAACACGCTAATTTTACCCCAGTGAGACCTCTTTCAAACTTTTGAACTACAGAATCGACAGATAATAAATTTGCATTTTGTTAAGTTGGTAAATGGTTACCACAGCAACAGAAAAGCAGTAAGTAGAATAAAGCCCTACATCGTGGAGGAAGTGAGGAAGTGCAAGAAGTGAAGACGGGAGTGATGAACGAGAGTTTCTCACAAAGGACACAAATCGTGGTCCAAAAGACCTGTGATAGAGAACCTTCTGCAGAAGACAAGACAAACAAAGCTCTTAACATCCTCAGGGCCAGCACTCATGACCAGCAGCCTGACTAAATTAATGCAGGGTACCAAGTGTTTTTGAATGATTTCTGTATAAATTTTAAAATGTTTGGGCTAATTAATATGGCTGCTGATTAGAGGATAGATCTTGTTCCTAATTTTAAAAGTCTATATTTCATAACCATTTAAGTTGTCATTTACTGCTCATAAAATTAGCAGGGCATAAAATCCTAGAGCTTTTGTTTTTTTTCAAGTTTCTAAAATAAGTTTCTGTAAACTTCCTTGGATCTTTGAGAGGCGTTATGATGAAGCATAATCTATACTCTGGCAGAGTTTTATTTTGCTGAATGTTCCAGACTAAGAGAAAGTTAGCTCAGAAAATCCTCTTAAGTGCCCATCGATATTTAATAAGCTCGACTCTGATGACAAGTGTCAGCCGGTCCCTCTTCTAGAAAGTTGATACTGTCTGTGTTTGTCCGTTACATAAGCCAGTTTGGGGAGGAGACCATCACCTGCGTGCCTTGCTCTGGGAATTGCTGTGGACTTGACATTTGTCTCTCTCTAAATTTTCTCCTCCCTTAGGACAGATGTAACATCTATCTTTCACCTTTGTGTCCACCCACCTACAACCACAGTACCTTTCACAGAGTCAACATTAAATGATACTTCATGAATAAAATAAAGGAAATATCCTATTATAGCTGAGATGTTGATCAAAAAAGTAGCCTTTTTAGATTCATAATTATGTATGGATCTACATGCTTACAGAAGAAACTTCTGTATTTATACATTTGTGCAGATATGTATATATGGAAATATAGCAAGTTCATCCTAATACATCTAATTTTGTCAGCTGCAAAGTATCAGACTATTGAGCCCTAAATTATTAGGTCAGAGACACTAATTCCAGTGATGCAGAAAATGTTTCAAAAGAAAGCATTTGTATTTAACAGTCAGAAATTCTCTTTCTTGCCATACTTTTTCAAAATGACTGATTTCGATATAGTATCTTAATTGAGGGTTCTTCTGGATCCAGGCTCTGTTGCTAGAAAGAAAAAGCCAAGATATGAGTCATTCAGAGAAACTCATGTTGTCAGCCTGATAAAGACATGAAGGCCAGAAAATTCTTTTTCCCTTTTGTCATCAATATCTATTTACCCCTAATGGGCATTTTTAAATAATATTTTTGTTGTTGTTCTGGACTGCTGGGAAATCGAATAGCTTTATGGAAAATATAAGAATGGCTGTGCTTACAAATTATCTAAATTAAAGACAATTCCAGACCAAACTTTTTCATTACAGCATTACAGTATAGGAAAATACCTTGATCTTTCCTGTACATACCCCTATATTGGGACAGAGACCACACTAATTAACTGTATATAATGCCTTATATTTAGAACACTGTGGCCCTCTAAATTTTTGTCGAATTTCACTCTGCAGATAATAGGAAACTAACAAAACAATGCAAAATCAAGTGAAAGTAAAAACTTATCTAAATGTTAAAGTTTAATGTGATAATAATAAAACTGGATAATTAAAGCATCCACACCCTAAATCATTCAATTTAGCAGGATAATAGGGAACTTAAGAAATTACGTAAACATCAAATTTTGAAAAACAACTCTTGCTGCCACCGAGATGTTTAAAGTATAAGTCATCTTCATCACAAATTATCCATAGAATATTCCAATCCCCTCTCCTTGTTTTGCATATGTACTCATAGATCAAGATTAAGTGTTTTATTTAAGAACCTATTTAAAAGACAGGAGTGGCTAATCATTTAAAATTAGCTCCTTGACCAGAACTACACAGCCATGCAAAAACAAAGCTTGGGGTTTGATCCTAATTATTCAGATTGATTGTCTACTTCTCCCAAACTCATTAATTCAGAACTCCTGTTTCTAGCATTCTCCCTTCTTTGCACTGTCTTGATCTCTCCTTTGAAATCATTATTGCTTGGGGAGGAAGGATGACTGTTGGAAATAAATCCTAAATATGGGAAATCAATATAAAAATCCCATCAAGTAAAAGAGATTCTCACCCTGATATTGTATTCTTCATTTGCAATTTGACTTCTTGGATACACCCTATTCTCAGACATGGGAGGACTTGTGTGCCTTAGAAGAGAATATAACAGACCATGATGGAAAGACAGGGGCGCCCTAGACATTTACACAGGGCGCCCTGTGTGCTTTGAGGGCAGTCACCTCTGATAGCTTTAGAATTTTAAGGATTGCTTGGGCTTTCTGAAAGCAGCATGTGGACTCTGGGAACTGTCTTACCTGTCTTTTGTTTCATCCTTCAAATTCTGGGGTTTTTTTTAATGGGGATTTATTTCCCTATGGAATTCGAAAAGATTTGCATGTCTAACAAGGACTAATATATTTGGAGGGAACTAAGGAGTCTTTTGTAACCACCGAGGTGTCTACAGATTACAACTATAGGCAAAAAACACCACTGATGTTGAAAAGCTGACCGCCTATTGTGTCTGGAATAGTAGTTATTCCCTGGACTGCATTATGGAGGCCAGAGCAACATTAGCCTACACTCTACTTACCAAGTGTATTGAAATTAAGCCAGGGCTCTTATCAAACCAAGCCAGAAGTTTCCCTTGCTCTTTCACATTTCTTTCCACTTTTGCTGAGCTACCTAGAAATTTATTTTAAGAGGTTGTTTCTTCATGGGCTAATGAACATTACTTTTCAGACAGCTTTACAAAAGCTATCTGAATTCAACAAATATTCAATAACTATTCCCTGAATATTCACTATAGACCCAGCACTATGCCAAGTCAATAGAATTCCAAGGGTTTCTTTCACATGTACCAATGAGCTTGGCTTCTGATAAATTTATTCTAGACTTACTTTAATTTACACACTTCTCTAAGTGAAAGCCTGTCAGCTTACTTTATCTTTTTTGCTCCAGGAAAGTGATTTGCCCAATTGAAGGGCACTTGCTTTAACTGAGAACTTCTGTCCTTAAGTACAGGAAACAACAAAATACAGTTTCCATTTTTTTTTTAAGAGTGAGAGAGTGTGAGGAAGGGTTGGGGGGTGCAGACAGAGCCTTAAGCAGGCTCCGCACTGAGAACAGTGATCCTGATGTGGGACCAGAACTCATGAACTGTGAGACCATGACCTGAGCCGAAGTCGAAGGTTTAACCGCTTAACCAACTGAGCTACCCAGATGCCCCTAGGTTGCATTATATACATAGTAAGTTTAGTAGTCCTGAATGCCTATAGGTTGCTTTTGAAACCATCATTTATTTTGTAGTTTCGGCCCTCTGCATTGCTCTCGTCTAGAAGTGGTAGGTCAGAGAGGGTTGTGGGAACACAGAGCCAGCCAAGCAAGGACAGAGAGCTGGAATCTGGTGGGAGAGGCACAGACTTGTGCTAGAGGGCAACACTGGCAACACAGTGAGCAGGGTGCGGCAGGGTATCCAAGCAGAATGACAATCTCAGGCGCATTTTAGCAAGTGACTGGCAGGAAACAGTAGCAGAGTTTCCAAAAACTGTAAGAGTCAGAGAGCCACACATTGCTTAAAAAAAAAACACACATAAGCAAATGTGTATATAGATTCCCTACCGTCACCACCACTTTTATACCAGAAGTAGCATATTGTAACTTTTCTCCTACGCCTTGCTTTTTCCACTGAATGAATGCAGAAGATCACACGGTTATAGTCTATGGAAGGTTCTGTGTGGAAAGCTTCCACCTTTCTTTTTTCCAGCTGCATGGTGCTCCATGGTGGCTGTGCCATAGTTTATGATCCTGAAGGACACTTGGGCTGTTTCTAAGCTTTTCTTCTTACAAACAGTGCTAGAATTAATAGCCTCATGCATAGGTCACTTTGTGTTTTTGCCATTTTATCTTTGAGATAGATTCCTAGAAGTGGGTTTGCTGATTCCAGGTGTGTGCACTCTTGCCAGATGCCGCCAAATCCCTTCTATACAGGTTGCACCATTTTGCATTCCCATCGGCAATGAAGATCAAGTGCAGATGATGAGACGTTGGAGAAGCAGATTCCTAAACCAGACACTTGGAGCCTGGTGCTTCTATTTTCTGTTGAGATAGAAAACAAGGTCATCAGTGAACAGAGAAAGGTGGATGTGGAACGGGTGTCTAGAGGGGAGCGGGGAAGTTTCTGAACAGCCAGGGAAGGAGCTAAGCAGCAAGGTAGGATAGAAGTGTTCAGCAGTGTGGAGGGTTCAGGGCTTAAACTAGACTCTGGCCTTTTGAGTTTCTCCTGGCATCAGTCAGGCACATCTCTTCAGCAGTGGTGCATAGGCCAAGCATAGGACTTTAAAAAGATGAATGGTTGGATTAATCTGCGGCAGGGTTGGAGTGGCAGAGAGTCAAGGGGTCAGTCGAATTGGAGGTATTGCCAAGAGAATGGAGTCTCAGCTAGATGGCAAGGAAGTGAAGCTAAACAAGGGCCCAACCAGGAAGGCGTTACAGGACAGAATGTCATGATGAAGAGTCAAAGACAGGTGTTGTGGGAGGAGAGTAACGGGAAAGCCAGGAGGATGCAAGCCTGTGATCAGAGTGTGCAATTTTGGAAGTTGAGATCTCAGCTGTGGAGAAGTTCCAGGTGACACCAAGGTCCTGGTGAGACCACGGAAGTTGACAGAGGAAGTGGAAGGGAATTGAAGGTAAGAAGATTGAGAAGCTGAGAAAAGATTTAGAAGGGGCTTTGATGGAAAACAGTATGGAGGTTCCTCAAAACACGAAAAATAGAACTACCCTATGACCCAGCAATTGCACTACTAGGCATTTATCCATGGGATACAGGGGTGCTGTTTCGAAGGGACACATGCACCCCCCGTGTTTATAGCAGCACTATCAACAATAGCCAAAGTATGGAAACAGTCCAAATGTCCATCAATGGATGAATGGATAAAGAAGATATGGTATATGTATACAATGGGGTATTACTCGGCAGTCAAAAAGAATGAAATCTTGCCATTTGCAACTACATGGATGGAACTGGAGGGTATTACGCTAAGTGAAATTAGTCAGTCAGAGAAAGACAAAAATCATATGACTTCACTCCTGTGAGGACTTTGAGAGACAAAACAGATGAACATAAGGGAAGGGCAACAAAAATAATATAAAAACAGGGAAGGGGACAAAACAGAAGAGACTCATAAATATGGAGAACAAACTGAGGGTCACTGGAGGGGTTGCGGGAGGGGAGATGGGCTACGTGGGTAAGGGGCATGAAGGAATCTACTCCTGAAATCATTGTTGCACCATATGCTAACTAATTTGGATGTAAACTTTAAAAAATAAAAAATTAAATAAAAAAAAAAAAGAAGGGCTTTGAAATCCCTGGCAACAGGAATTGACCAAATTAGGTGATCAATGGAGAAAATGTCTATTATCATTTCACTCTGATAGAGCCTATTGCCTAACATACAGCTGAAGTTCATAAAATAATTGTAAAATGAAAAACCCAATTGCTGTAGAAAAGACTTACCAGCTTTGGGGAGACGATCTAGTTTAGGGATATTAGTGACATTTGCCAGTAATATTTGGGATGGCATTACTGACTTATTCTGTGATTTTGAGAGCTGACTAGTAAGGGGAATTGGCATATTTATTTCCCTATATCTTATTTTGCTCTATCTGTGAAGAAATGCATAGTAGAAAGAAGTATAAAGGATAAATTGGGAAATCAGAGTTTTGGTATGATTGTTGCACTCCTTACCTGTTACCTTGAACCTTCATCTTCAGAAATAAGTATTGTTCTGGATACTCTCTTGATTCCCTTCTAACTCTGAAATTAAGATTTCTGGGATGATGTAATTTGAAGTAACTCGGAAAGTAAAGTAAAAATTCTTCTTATATTTACATATCTAGTCTGAAATTTTTTGGTTTCAAATTATTTTGAAGGTATATATTGAAACTCTTGAGTTAACCTTTTAAAATTACTTAAGGGAAACAATGCCAGTTTTCTTGCCACAGAATGAGATTCAAGATGGTGAAAACATCTCTCAAATATTCCATGACCCTAAATCACAGGTTGGCTCTGAAAAGATGATCTTCCCCATGAAATCTAGACATCTGAGAAGCCGAATCCCTCAGTCTTGATTAGGTAAATAACATGTTTCTCTTTCTACCTAGTCTAGATTTAACAATGAAAAATACATTTCTCTATTCAACCAAAACACAATTTTGTGTAGGGGTTGGATGGATAAGATATGGCTCTTTGCCCTTGAGGAAATTACACACCAATAGGGGAGATAAAAACACATGGAAATATAAACAAATAATCACAGTCCAAAGCAGGCCAAATCCCATGTGAGTAGTATAAGTAAAAATAGATTTCTAGGTTATTTTTTAAAGGTGTTCAGAAGTGGGGCGCCTGGGTGGCTCAGTTGGTTGAGCGTCCGACTTCAGCTCAGGTCATGATCTCAGTCCGTGAGTTCGAGCCCCGCGTTAGGCTCTGGGCTGACAGCTCAGAGCCTGGAGCCTGCTTCGGATTCTGTGTCTCCCCCCCTCTCTGCCCCTCCCCTGCTCATGCTCTGTCTCTCTCTGTCTCAAAAATAAATAAAAACATTAAAAAAAAGGTGTTCAGAAGTACAGAGTACTTGAAATATTTCCATTTCTCATTTTTATACCATCTTTACTCTATTTTCAGCTCTTTCTCTTTTTATCTACGTGATTTGCTCTTGTATACAGAAGTTGGCCATATTGCCAATTATTTTTATTCAGTGTCAGTGTGCTTACAGGTGAGAATGGGTAGCATTACTAAGACGCACAACACAATGCTACTTTTAAGTGTGTATAAATAGGTTTAGACTCTTGCAATTTAGTTATCCAAAGTGGATTATTCACTTTCTGTTTAATATTAACTTCTCCCTGCTTTTCTTCACCTTGAAACAATCTTAGACATTTCAAAGATCACTTTGTATTCCGTATACCTTAACAATTAGACAAGAGAAAGAAACAAAGATACACATTAAATTAGCTTAGCTGGTTGCTTCTAAGTAGCTTTGGTATTTTAAAAAAATAATAAAGGCTTCTTCGTTGATATCCTCATAACACTTTATGTGAACTTATACTTGAAAATTTATCACATTATACTGTGAACCTTTGCTCAGATGTCTCCCCCGATCTCCTCTCCCTTCCTCCCTCTTTTCCTTCCTCCCTCTTTTCTGTCACCAGAACACAGCAGCTAGGAACCTTGTCCTATTCACTTTGTATTCCTTGTACCTTATACAGAGATAAACACTGGGTGGGTGTTTGGAAGGGTGGGTAGGTGGATGGATGGATGGATGGATGATGGATGGATGGATGGATGGGAGGCAGCAACAACTGAAATCTTCCACAAGATCTGGAGAACCACTCATGATTGTCTTTCAGCCATGAAATACCTGCCAGGTATCAACCTCACTTTCAACAGGATTCTGACTCCAGTTATATCAGATAGTGTATTTAAATGGAAAAAGAACCAATGTCTTTAAAAGTTTCTCAAAAACTTCTGCAAGTTAAGCTTAGCCTTTGAAAACAAAGATAACTGAATATTTTTAAAGCTCACGGCAGACTGATAAAATGCGCTCTTAGGCTGAATTCACAGAGCTTTATTGAGGATTCTCTCCTCCCATTCTTTCCTCCAGGCTGGCCACCTAAAAGATTCCCAATTAACTGGATCCTGCAGTTCTCTACCTCACTTTAGCCATTCAGATGGAACGTAGAGACGCTTGGAAGTGTAATTGCAGAAAATAAAAGTAAAACTCAGGACCTAAGGGAAGATGCTAAAATGATAGGCAAATTAGAAAATTGTGAATTTTAATGATGTGAGGCATTTTTTTTTTACAAGGAAGACAGCTTTCAGCAAAAGAGGAGTGACAACGTGTGCAGAGTGGAGGGGCTGCTCAGGGCAGCTGACTGCAGTCCTGTGCTGGGGACACTTGCTTCTGATAACTTGAGAGCACACACACAGCAATGCCGCTGACTGTCCACCAAGAAGTAGAACATTTCAACTGTTCTACGTGTGACACAGGCTTGATCCTAGCAAAGGGCCATCAGTCAGATGCCTATCTGTTGCAAAGGCCCCTGCTTGAACCCTGAACCCACTAAGAGGCTTGAGAGATTGATTATCCAGCTCAGTCCACAATTCCTCCAACATATTGTGCTCAGCAAAGCCACCAGACCATCAGGAATTAATATGCTATTTGAGATGCAAATCAAGAGTGCCAGTGAAGGAGTGTAGAATCCCATAGGGCCACTGCCCATAGTAGGGACACCTAACTCCAGGCCAAATCCATAGGATTAACCCTAAACAAGACCTTTCGCTTCTATCATCAAAAGCAAGCCAGTATTCAATTTTCTGTCTTCTTCTTCTTGATGTTTTTGTTAAGTTGTCAGGCAGCCCTGGGGCTGCCATCTTCATTTGCACATGAACACCTTAGGGTTCAGTTCTGCATATAAGTAAAACTGTGCACTGTATCTAAGGAAGTTTTAGGGGAGGGGGAAAAAGACAAAGCAAAGTGAGAACCCGGCATTATGCCTTTTGCACTTTATTCTCCATTAAAAAAAATTATTTCTGATACCTTATTTTCTTAAGCTTTCTACAGTTGTTAATACAAGCCTCACATTTTAAGAAGCCAATGAACCTTTTGCTTTATCTTCCTCTCTAGATCTTACAAGTTTAGCTATTATCTCAAACATTTACAGGGAGAGACTTGGATCATCTGCATTAGTCCTAGTATTGGGTAAAATTAAACAAGATAATTTTAAATTTGGAAAAAGTTCTTTGTTTCAGTTTCTTTACAACAAAAAACACTCAGTGGTTTAAAAAGAGTTTAAACAGTCCTCTGTAGAATTTAAACCGTATAGTGAAAGAAAGCTGCTTAGGTGATTTTATGTAAAAATCTTTTCCTCTGTTAGAGTAGAAGAAGCCGGTTTGCAAATTAACAAGGTGGAGCCAAAATAGAGAATTGCATTGTAAGAGAGTGACTCAATGTTTTGACTTTTTAAAATATATCCTTCCAGACAGCAAAGACTGCCTTGTCATTTGATTGCTTTCCAATTAATGTTAAGTTTTCCTTTATAAATATCACACTTTTGCCATCAGAGCTACCAGTTGTGACCTCATATTACCTGTCCTTGAAGGACGCACGGGGCAATTATGACTGTGGGTATCTATCATTACAAAGATGTATCTCCTCATATTCTAACCCTCGGTGTGGTCCAATCAGCACCACCATAAGATTGCGTCTATTAATTGCAGAGAAGCAAATCAATGTTTGTTTGCTTAGAAGTAAAAATAGGTACTTGCTGATAAGTATGTGTTCCTTGCTACTTTTATTTACAAAGAATTAACCAACCATTAAGTGTCCTCAATAAATAAAACTAGCCTGCAATCTTCATAAGCTATTTAAAATTATAATTTTTACCAAAGAAAGCTGGACATTATGCAAAGTAGATAATAGATTGACAAAGTCACTCCAAGGTATACAATATGCCCAGTAGAACAGAGCCTACTTGAAGTTCTTGACTAAAGACTTCATGAAAACGTAGAAGAATTTGACCTGGAGAAATACAGGGACCCATCTGGATTCTCTGAACACAAAAATATTTGGAAATGGAAATTAAAGCTGTGTTTAAAAGACTCCAAAGTCAGAATGTGCCAAAGGTAGGGCCTGAAAGTGTCAGTAACTCTGTCTACCTGCTACCCACCGTATTTAGTAATTTAGGTCCTGGTGGTGGGGATGGCCTCCCTACTGTAAGGGTCTGTGAACCCAATGGACAAAGTTTAGCTTTGGTACCTGCTGAATGTTATGTGATAAGGTTTACATCCTGACTTAATCAGTTCTTACATTTAACTTCCAATTCATTTTTTCCTTCCTACTTGAGATAGAGAAGTAATTTTTCCCGCCCTCCTAAGACACTGGTACCTGTACACCTGTCTACAGAAACTGTCATCCTCCGCTTGAACAAAGACTGTGTGCATCTCTCTTCCGGCACATCCTAGAAACTCCCAGCATAGCTTGGTTTAAAGTCCTCCTCCATCATAAGGTCTAAATTGACTTTTCCTCAAGTGGTTTTTTCCCCCCACCATTCCTGATCATTCAGCAGATATTTATTGAGCCCCCTTTCTGTGTCATGCACTGAGGGAAAACTTTGCAAGGTGAAGGAGTATAAATTTTTCTCCCCATTCTACACTTACCTAACTCTTCTTTATCCTTCATATTAACCATCACTTCCTCAGAGAAGCACCTCTGATCCCCAGCCTAGGTCAGTCTTCTTTGTTGTATAGAACCTCAGCCTTTCCTTCATAAAACATGTTTGTTTGTAAATAAACTCATTTATCGATTATTTTACTAATGCCTGTCTCGCGACCTGAGGACAGGAATCATGTCTGATTTTTCTCACCAGTTTATTCTAGTGCCTGGCACACAGTAATGCTCCATTACTTGGTGAAATGATTGGTGGGGAACGAATGGACGGATTGATAAATGAAGCATAGTTTCTTTTCCAAGAGCTCGTAGCGTATCATAGGGGAATAAGTCTAGCGGGGCATGGAAAAAAATGGGTTTGGAGTAAAATTAAAAACAGCCTTGTTATGGTGCTTCAACATGATCTTACAGGCAATGAGAAGCCAACAAAGATGTTGAAACAACAATGATTAAGTTAGTGCTTCAGGAAGCTCCCAAAGGTGGCAGGCTGGAGAGCAGCCAGGGAAAGGGGGAGTCAGTAGGCAGGGACAACCAGGGAGGTGCTGCAGTGGCTCAGTCATGGATGAAGAGGTTTACACAAGAGCAACAGCTGCAGAACAGCAGGAACAGAGGGGTTGAGTCACAGTATCTCAGACATCCCTATACTTTCTTAGATTAGTATGCTGTGCAAGGGGTATCCTCCAAAAGATGAATCCCCTGCTATAGAGAGAGTAAGACCTGGTTTGTAAAAACTTCCTGACCCAGGGGATCCACATAGCAAAAAAAATGTCCTTGAACCAGGGGCTAATCCAGACTTGGATTTGACAGCTGGGGCAGTATCAGCCAAATGACAATTTGCTATGTTTCTTCCTGGCCATTTCTCAGACAGTTTTTGGGAAGGTTGAAAATCCGGGTTTAGCCAGACAGACAGTCTACCAGTATTTATAAATCATTGGCCATATACCAGGCAGTGGGGATAGAAGGGTAGAAAGATGGACATGGTTATGGCCACTGTCCTTGCAAAGCTTAGGGACTAATGAGCAAAACAGCAAATGAGCACGTGTGGCTCAGTGTGGTAAGTGTCCTGATAGGAAAGGCACAGAGTGCTGTGACATATAAGAGAGTAGCACCCAGCCTAGTCCCAGGGGATACACGGTTCCAAAGAACATGTGATCGAAGTTGCAAACTGAATGCCAAGAGGAGTTCCTCGGTGGAGAAGCAGAAGGACATTCCAGGCAAAGGGACTACCATGTGCACAGACCCATAACAAGAGAGAACACAACACAGAGAGGGAATGAGAGGAATTCTAGAGCATGGGGTGCAGGAGACGAGGTGGGGGTGGGGGCAGCAAAGGGGGCAGGAGGTGAGGGAAAGCCTGAAGACTTAGGCAGGAAGAAGGGCACACAGTGCCTTCTAATCCATGGCAGGGATTGAGTGTCTTGGTGAGAGCAATGGGAAGATGGGCTCTGCATTTCAGAAAGCTGATTGGTTACAGTGTGGATAATACACTCCATAGGAGCCAGACCTGGGGAGAAAAGACAGTTCTGAGGCTGAGGCATCAATCTGGGCAAGAAATGACAGTGACGCGCTCAGGGAGGGGCAAAAGGGGTGAAGAGCAATGGATGTATATGAGAGATATTTAAGAGGTTGATTCTTAGGCTTTGGGTACTGATGGGTGAGAAAGGAGGAAGAGAGGTATCGGGGATGCTGGCCTCACTTCTAGATGTTGGGGCCTGGCGCTGTGCCATGACACACAGAAAAGGAATAGCTTGAGGTGATAGAGGAGAGACGAATTCAGTCTGAGGTGTGTTTGGGCAAAAAGTATCCATAGAACATCCCAGGGAAAATACTCAGTTGTCAGTTGGACCCACACACCCAGAACTAAGGACAGAGATTTCATTCATCATTGTGACTTCTCTTGCTGATCGTTATTCATATGTTGGCAGCATAGTCCATAGTGACAGGGGCCTTTGAGTCGGGGGGAGACCCACACTTATGAGGTGTGTGAGTTCGGGCATTAAGTTATTAAACCTATTTCTTCATCGGAAACCAGGGCAATAACATAACCTCCTTCACAGAAAATAGGGAGAAATAGTTGAAATAGTGCTCGTAAAGCACTTAACCTCAATAAATCTTTAATGGTGGTGGCTGTAGTAGGAGGATCATCTACCCTAGAAATGTAGGCTTGAGAACTACCAGTGTTGAGATGTTTGGAACCACTGAAAGAGATGTT
This sequence comes from Panthera pardus, assembly GCF_024362965.1. Classification (NCBI taxonomy): domain Eukaryota; kingdom Metazoa; phylum Chordata; class Mammalia; order Carnivora; family Felidae; genus Panthera; species Panthera pardus. The sequence continues at coordinate 22,402,014 of NW_026527002.1, forward strand.
GAGAAGAGGAAAGAGTAGGTGAGAGGAGAGAAGAGAACATCAACCCTGAAGGGCTACATAAAGGACAGAGACAGCCAAGACTGAGAAGTAGCCAGGGAGGTAAGAGGAATAGGAAGAGAGTACCATAACATCATGGAAACCAAGGGAAGAGAAGGTTTCAAGAATGGAAATGGTCAGTAGAGTAAAATCCTACCAATGGGTCAAGAAAATTAAGGGCTCAGGACGCCTGAGTGACTCAGTCAGTTAAGCCTTCGACTCCGGCTCAGGTCATGATCTCATGGTTTGTGTTTCAAGCCCCGCGTCAGGCTCCATGCTGACATCTCAGAGCCTGGAGCCTGTTTTGGATTCTGTGTCTCCCTCTCTCTCTTCCCATCCCCCACTCTTGTGTGTGCTCTCTCTCTCTCTCTTTCTCTCAAAAATAAAATATTTTTAAAAAAGAAAGGTAAGGGCTGTAAAGTGACACTGAATTCTGGGACAAAGTAGGATCAGTGACCCCTGAGACAACAGTTTCAGTAGAAGGGCAGGGACCAAAAAGCAAGATGTCAGGAGCTTGAGAGAAGTGGGTAGATATGGATCACTATTTAGTATGTGAACACTTTTTATTAAAAACAGCTCAGGGCAGGGACATAAGAGAAAGTTAAAAATGTTTTCTGACTATAGAAATTTGATTTTGCCTCGGGCTCTGGTTCAGTGTGTAACAAAAAGATCCTCAGGGTCTGGACGTGGATGCCCCATTCTAGGTTTTTATCATGCATTGTCAGGCGCTGGCAAAGGAAAGGGAAAATAATAATTCTAAAGTCATTTCCTATAGAGGAGACTTCTTGAGTACACCATCCAAGCATAATGTGTTTATTCTGTTCTCAAGGCTTTTTTGAAAAGGAATTAAACTGGATGTAGAATGAGTAGCAGTTTTCTGCACTGCGTGCGTATTCACTGGGAGAATTCATTTTCCATTTAGAGCATTATACGGTCTCTATTGAGCAGAAACTCTGACAACAGCCTACATCTCTAGGCCCCATTTCAGGGTCTTCTCGGTAACTTTTGTGGACTCAAAACCAGCCTTGCCTCCCCAGCGACACTAACATGAAGAACGCACAGATTTGGCATTTGCACTCAGGATTTGTCCTCGTGTGGACGTTGTATGTGATCTGTGTTATGGCCTTTACCCTCAAAGCAAACCAACTTAATTCCCTCCAGACACACACACACAGAGGCACACGCTTTCACTCATACACAGGTGCACACATTCATACATGCACACATACAGACCACTCAAAGCCGTTTACCTGCAAATAGCATTTAACAGACAAGGCGACTGAGGAACCCAGAGATTCATTTTTAGACACGAGTGCTGAGGCATCACTAGTCACGCTGGAGCAGAACCCTTCTCGTGAGTCAACACCGCCCACACAGCCAGGGTTTTCCAGGCAGCCACAGGAGTCTTCAGTTTTGAGTGTCATCTCAATGGGATAAGTTCCTGCAGGTGATTCTCACTGGGCCACCTCAGGTTTGAGAACTGCTGCACTAATTCCCTCCTTAGCTGAGCCCTCTCTAGAGCCACACTGGCTGGGTTCAAATCCTGGCTCTGCTGCTTACCAGCTATGGGCAACTAGTGAATCCGTCTGTGCCTCGGTTTCCCACTTGGTATAACCAGGACAACGGTCATATCAGCTGAGGACAGTTGTGGTGGCGAGGACAACATGAATTAACGTATGTCAGATATTTAGCACTGTGCATGGCCTTTAGCCATTGGGTCTTTCCTCCTCCCCTCCGTAAACTAAGGATGATAATAGGGTCTACTTAAAATGTGTTTGAGACACTGGCATGAGTTGATGCATGGAGGTCTTTTGTTGACACTAGTAACCATCTCCCTCTAATTAGTTTATGTCCTCATCACAGCTTGCTTGGAAAATCAGGATAGCTTCACCCAAATTTTTGTGCATCTTCATGGTGGCTCATTGCCCCCACTGATTTAGTCCCTATTTATATCACTCACTTCTCCATTTTTCTAGTTGTGTTTGTAACAAAAGCTTGAAAGCATGAAACCCAATGCCACATGCAAAGGAGCTTCCTGGGTTGTGACGGATGGAAGGTGTCTGGTGGCTCTTTCCTTATGAAAATACATGGGTTGGTTGAAACAGCCAACTTCAGGGAACACCTCCACAATATTTAGTTGCATTATCCTAACGTCCATATTCTTTGAGAGACCAGTCGCCAGGAAGGGGCACATATGCCCAACAGTAGCCTTGAGTACAGCTATGCCAAAGTGGGAACTAGCTTTTATTTTTCACATATATGACATCTGTTACAAAAGATAGATATATTAAACACATAAAAGATATTTATGTAATTGATTACATGCCATGCAGTGTTCTAACCACTTTATATAGATATATTTATTCTTTATAACAACTTATCAGGTAGTATTCATACTACCATTATTTTAATATGGGGAAACAGAAGCACAAAAGGAATGAGTAGCTGAAAGATCAATCCAGTAATGAGAAGCAGAGCCAGGATTTGGACTCATACAGTCTGGATTCAGAGGCTACATACTTAAAAACTGTTATACTGCCTAACCCATCTCTTAATAATTAATACCTGTGACAGCTCCAGGGGCTGCTCAACCCAGGGCTTGGTTTTATGGGCAAGGAAATAAATGTTCAGGAGAAAGAGTCTGACCTTTTGAGCAGCCTCACATACCTAGAAACTTAGTTATTGCTGTTTTGCTCAGAAATGCACCACTGATTCAAGTGAGATGAAGCCTAGCAACAAAGCTAATCTAAGTACCAAAAAGTGAAAAGGGGGTTTATCTTGAAAATGCTCTCCGACGTTATCGGCAACCAGTGCTGCAAAGAAAGGCCAAACTCAGAATTACAGTGAATATAAATAAAAAGAGAAGTCATCTTATATCTTCTCTTTAAAGTATACCGTTTCTAAAGAAAAGATACCTTTTATGTAACGTCTGTATTTCCAGGGGAAACCTAGGGGAGTTTGCTGGACAGTGTGATGGAACAGAGACACCTACTGGTGAGAACAAGCCTCACTTCATAGATTTCTATCATTTATTTTATGAATGACAGCAATTCTCATTATTATTTGAAATGTATTGGGTATTAACCGAATCTTCCCGTCAAGATATTACACTTTAAAAGGAAAAAAATCAGAAAAAAATCAGATGTATCCAACTAGTTATGTAATGACTCAAGCACAGCATCTCTATTGTCCCTTATAGGAATACCAAGCTACTTTTTAGGATCCTGCATCAATCAGCTCTGTCTGGGGGAGGCAAACACCAGGCTGGGTGCTAGGTCCCTTGGGACTTTCATTACTCTCACTTTGAGTCAACAGACTCTGATTGAATACTTTCATTCCAAGGATAGGTGAGAGAGCAGCCTGTCCCACAATGCATTCCCATCTCAGAAGGCAGGAGCCAAGATGCCCATCATGCTAGACATCTCAGGGTGGCCCTAGACAGGAGCTCCTCATCCAGTCTGGAGCTCCCAGAAATCTGACCTGGTCTGATAAGATCAGACATTTTCATCTCCTCTGGGGCACTCAGATGTTACTTTGCTTCCCCAGAGATGACACTCTTCCCTCAAAAACTTCATGAATGGATGGTCATTTGAATTCTTTCCTATACCATGTCAGTTGGTTGGAGTTGCAACTGTACTTTGAAAAGTATACTTTTCTTGGGGCACCTGGGTGGCTCAGTCAGTTGAGTGTCCGACTCTTGATTTCGGCTTAGGTCATGATCTCATGGTCGTGAGATCAAGCCTTGCATCAAGCACTATACTGACAGTGTGGAGCCTGCTTGGGATTCTTTCTCTCTCCCTCCCTCTCTGCCCCTCCCCAGCTTGTGGGCACTTTCTCTCTCTCATAATAAATACATAAACTTTAAAAAGCATTTATTAAAAATGTTTTTAAGTGTACTTTTCTTTTTTTGATTTTTTTGTTTATTTTAGAGAGAGTGCGTGAGCGGGGGAAAGGGGCACAGAGATAGAATCTTAAGCAGGCTCCACTCTCAGCACGGAACCTGATGCGGGCTCAATCCCACGACCCTGGGATCATGAATGGAGCCCAAATGAAGAGTTGGATGTTCAACCAACTGAGCCACCCAGGTGCCCCTGAACAGTGTACTTTTCTTTTTCCTAAGAGAAGGAGTTTAGAAAAACTAAATGGATGGAGGAAAATGAAGTTTAGGAGAGGAGAAAACTTTGTAGGGAGATGGGATTATCACTCCTCTTTTGCTTTGGTTCCATTAGTTAAAACATTTTGAATTCCGTTAACCTTCTAAACTTCCTAGCAATAACCATGTATATAATTGAAAAGTCTTGATGGCTTTAGGAGAAATAGTCCTCAGGTGGGTTGTTGGGATGTAATAGTTTATTTTGCTTTGTTTTAGTTTCGATGTGGAATTTGGAGTTAAAGTAAGAGAAGTTGCCTACCTGAAAGTGAAATTGAATGATACAAAAGTGATTAAGGCACCCAGTGATCCAAGCATGGTAGTTTCATGGGGGAGATGAGAGAATTGAAAACAAGTTAATGAGAAATGTGTATAGTGACATTGAGAATATAGCCAATTATTGAGATGTACCACTAACTATTAAAAATAAATTCGTGAATACTATTAACTAGATTAATTACTGGTTAAATTGTGTTTATTGAGCACCTGAGTATAAGCATTATGTTTCGAACTCTAAAGAAAACAAATTTCAGTCAGATCTGTCGCGACCATTGAGAAGTTATAATCCAGAGGGAGAGATGAGACAGATGACTGATCTCTAAGACCATAGGAAAAAATCCACTGGCAGCGTGAAAAAGATAAGAGCGAGGAAAGCATCCTGTATTCTTTGAACTCCTTCTTCCCTCACATCTATTTCATCCCCAGACGGAAAATAGGCAATGCAGGAGGTAGTTGAAACAATTGGAAGGTTAATGAAATTGTTTAGGAAGGAAAAATTAAGGGGCTGGGAAGGGGAAAGAAGAGATGGATTGGAAAAATGGGATGAATGAATAGAACTTGAGGACTTGGGTGTGGAACTTGAGGAAGAAGAGCTGTACATAAACATAGACACAGAAGTACCATATTAGAACTGGGGGGAAGTACTTTAACTCCCGGGTTCGAAAAATGAAATAAAAGCCATACTGATAGAAATAGAAAAAAATCAAGAGGGATTTGCTGCAGGTAGGTGGGGTGGAGGGTGACATCAAGAGCTTCCTTTTTCAACCAAGATGGACCAGTGGATATGCAGGTGGAAATATCACCTGGGAAGTTAGAAACTTTATAACTAGTCTCAGGAATCTATTTCTAAATCGGGAGATCTGTGGCAAGAGTCTGAAATCTTGTGAACCCCCTGAAACCTGGTGCAAAGAAATTATATTAAATGATTATATTAGGGGGTAATTTGAAATCACTTTCCCTCCCATGTGCTTTTGTAGAAGGTTAGTTCAATATACAAGACTGTTCATTATAAAGGAAGTTTCTAGACATGAAAAGCAATAAATCATTCAGCTAAGAAGGAAAATTTTCCTTGTGAAACTTTTTCGATGATTACTGAAATTGAGAAATGATTGAAGTGTTTAGAGAGTGAATAAAATGAGATAAACCCGTCTATGGCTAAGAGACACCAAGAATCAAAAGGTTGAAGTTAGCACCAAATATAGTTCCAGTGGAAGAGAGTAAATACTATAATCAGTTTGCTAAAAGCAGTCATTAATATGTGAGATATCACCGTTATTATATTGTTCAGATAAAAAAGCCAAAAACAGACAATGGAAATAAGAGGGAATTTATTTATACTATCCTTAAATGAGTATATGATCATTTTATTAAAAACAAAGAATAAATTCCAGAGTTCAAAACCTGAGATCTAATCAATAGGTCAACTCTATTTAAAATGTCCTTAATTGGTAAGTGTATGTCATGTGAATAAAAGCAAGTATCTAGGTCCAGTTCAAGCAGAATTTTTATTCTGCCAATGGGGTTGAGACTAGGAGAGAAAAAAAAGCATTATATACCATTTATTTAAGTGGTAAATTTTTTAAAAGAATGATGACTCCTTGTACCAGAATACACTTCTCCAATAATATCAGCCTTATAATTAGGCATCATAGGTGAATGTTTTGTGGTATAACTTAAAAGATTCTAGAAATCAAAAACATCTCCATTGCCTGAAATTCTACGATGAGGATGTATTCCTTTGGGTCAGGATACAATCCAGCTCTCATAGTGCCATCAGGTTAATAGAACACAAGCCAGAGTTAAAGGCTGCTGGACAGATTATTGCTACAGAGAACGGGGACAGTGGAAGGAAGGGGCCTTAAGAGCCCTGCTCAAAGCCCTGAGCAGCTCCAAAGAGGCTGAGAACTTGATGCTACAAGTCAGGGAGGGGTAGGCAGGAGTGTGAAAGGTGCAGAGGAGAGAAGTGGAAGCAGGCTGAAGAGAACCCAGGATAAATAAAACTTGCCCCACAACATTTCCCAGGCTAGCCCGGAATGCCAGTATACGGTTGGGCAATTATGTTCTCATTTTCAACCTACCTCATCATGGTTTTGCAGAGAGCAAATTAGTTCTGTTCAAACCATTTCTATTGTGTTTTGGTGTCCTTTGTTTTTATGCCAAAGATGTGGTACCTGACAGTCTCCCAACCATATCATTACGATGAGAACTTTAAAGCAAAAGGATCAAGCAGCATAAAAGTTGTCTTTTGTGGCGGTGCTACACCATCATCTGTCTGTGCTTTGTTCTCTTATCTGCTTAGATTCTCAGAAGCAAAAATCTATTTATGCAATGAGAGCATGGGGCTGTGGGAATGACACTGTGAGTTTTTATGATTATTTTTATTATATTAACTTTTTTATTTATATATAAAGCTTGGAATCTGTTTTACTCAGCTTAATGTCTTAGGAAATAAGATTTAGAAGCCCTAAGGGCCACAGATGGTATTTGTTGGATTTGCATTTGCATAAATAAAAATCTGATGAGATAACACACATCTTCAACGGGCATTTTTGGGTTGAATACTCAGACCTGGACAAAATCCTAGAAAATGCTTTTTCAGGAATTCTAAGCCAATTTGCACATAATGTGGCAAAATGAATTTTGTATATTATGTTTATCTAAATGATCCAAAACCATAAAATGGTACTCTGATACTATGAGAAAACCAATGATTCGGTCTCGCCTGGAGCCCAAACCTCCCGGCCTCCTAGAGGCCATTTAATGTGGTACAGCTGGCCGGTGACAGCCAGGCCTCTTTGGATTGCAGTTTTATGTGCTATCTTAATATAATGTGTTAGTCATGCCCTCTGCATGTTTGGGGAGGTCAAATTTTAGCTTTTTGGCATATATTAAACTGGCCTGGCACACAGAAGACCTAGAAGTCTAAAAGACAAAGCTGTCCTCTGTAACCAACCCTGCGAACAACAGCTGTGGCCACAAATAAAATAGTCAGTTATTTGTGAGTAAAAAGTGTGGAAAGTCTTTTGGTCACACGTAGGTCTTTTCCAGCACATCCTCAAACATAGGAGGCAATATTAATCCGTATTGTCATCTCCAAAGGAGAGACAGAGCTGTTTGTGTATATAAAGGCATGCGTTTGTAGGTGTGCATATGTTACACCATGAAATTAAGGTCGTTCTATGAAAAATGTCCACCTCTTCACATATCTGTGTGTCTTCAGCACCATATGGAAGGACAGCATCCCCCATAAGTAACCAGGATGGGGTTCCCATTGCCCTGTCCACTAGCTCCTCTTTCTACAGTGGCCCCTTAAGGCATATCAATAGAACACAAAGTCTCCAGAAAAGCCATTTTGAAAACCAAAGAAAGAAGTGATCCTCACTATGGAGATCAAGAAAGATCTTAGAAGCCATGGCATTTAAACTGAGCCTGATTCAAAATAGTCGTATACCACCCAGAACATAGGCTTCTGAACAGACACTCTTTCCTGCCATGAGAAGGACAGGGATGTGTGGTAGCCTTTAGACCTGACCTTCCACCTCTCTTTGTAACTGGTGAATATTTTACAAGCTGTAGAAAATGAGCCATGGCCAGAGGCTGTGACAGGGTGACTATGTGTAAGTAAACTACTGACAAACTTCTACCTAAAAAATAAGAAATTCAGACATGAGGATGTTTAGGCTGTAGATGAAACAGATCTGAACATTTGTCATTATATAATCGGTATATTTTTATATGTAGATATCGGGGTGGTTGAATTTTGCATTGCTAACCAGGAATCACTATAGACATAAGTCTTCATCTGTAAACTATCTGTTGAATATATACAAAACAATAGCCACTGTTAAATAAGGACCTACTAGATGCTGTATATATTTAGGCTCTAATCTTGATCTTATCAGCTCTGTTACCTGAAGAGTGGATGCCTCATAGTTGTATGAGTGACAGAACTGGGATTTGAATCCAAAACGTGACCTATAAACTAAGGTTGTAGTTTAAAATGATGGAATCAACTATTTTAATATTAACTATGTAAGTCATATGTAACTCTTATGGGATAAATCTTTACCTAATCAAAAATTGGGCCTTTTGAGACAAATCATATAACTGAAAAACCCACATGATATTTAGAAACCAATATAAATCAATGGTCTGTGTCAATAATACCAACTTTTATTCAATTTTGAATTATTTAATTCAGAGGTTAATAAAAAATGTCCCCAAATGGCAATAATCACCAGGCATGATTTACTATATGACAGTTCCTTACAACAGAGGTGTATAACCTTATGAACTTTGTAACAATGGTTTACAAATGGATTTACTAGTTATTAGTGAAAATTTATCACTCCAGCTTTATCGTAGAAAATATTATGAAGTAAACCACCTGGATCCATTTAAAACCCAAATAGCAAAAGAAACACAAAAAGTGGTAAATAAAAGGCCAGAAATCTAATTGTCAGAATTAAGAAAGGGCTAATATGAATATAATACAGAAGCTATATATAGATAACTCATCGAAGTCCTAAGTCACAAAGTAATATTGAAAGAGTTTGGGGTGCCTGGGTGGCTCAGTTGATTGAGTGTCCGACTTTGGCTCAGGTCATGATCTCACAGTTCGTGAGTTCGAGCCCCGTGTCGGGCTCTGTGCTGACAGCTCAGGGCCTGGAGCCTGCTTCTGATTCTGTGTCTCCCTCTCTCTCTGCTCCTCCCCTGCTCACACGCTGTCTCTCTCTGAAAAATAATAAAGGTTAAAAAAAATTATAAAAAAAAAAGAAAGACTAAGGGTTTGTCCTTTTTGGGAGGTGGAGAAAGTAGCCTTCCTTCTCTCCCATTGATAAAAATTATCTAAAGCTCAGCTTGGGAAACATTAGGATCATGTCAGCTTCATATAGGTCATCAAAATAAAGTAATAAGTATAATTTAGTAACTATTATTATTGTTACCATTATATAGGGGTAGGAATTATGGGTCAACAAAACACTCTATAAAACATTACTCACCCTTCCTGATATTCTCTGTTGTATTTTCAGCTATTTCACTTTTTTTAAAAAGTGCTGGTAATAAAGGGCACGTGGGCGACTCAGTCGGTTAAGCATCCAACTCTTGGTTTCAGCTCAGGTCATGATCTCACAGTTTGTGAGTTCGAGCCCCACGTCGGGCTCCATGCTGACAGCGCAGAGCCTGCTTGGGATTCTCTCTCCCTGTCTCTCTGCCCACCCCCCCACCACCCCCCCCCCCCACCTCGCTTGCTCACTCTCTCTCTCTCTCTCAAAAGTAAATAAACTTAAAAAAAAGTTTTTAAACCTTAAAAAAAAATTTCTGGTTATGAGTCAAAGAACTGATTTATGATCCACAAAGGGGTTGCTACTCAGTTTGAAAAATGCTATTCAGAGGAACTGTACATGGGTGCCTGGCTTACTCAGTAGGTAGAGCCTGTAGCTCTTGATCTCAGGGTTGTGAGTTTGAGCCCCATTTGGGGGTAGAGCTTCCTTTAGGTAGGTAGGTAGGTAGGTAGGTAGGTAGGTAGGTAGGTAGGTAGGTAGGTAGGTAGATAGATAGATAGAGATGATAGATAGATAGATAGATAGATAGATAGATAGATAGATAGATAGATAGATACAGATGATAGATAGATAGATAGATAGATAGATAGATAGATAGATAGATAGATAGATAGATATAGATGATAGATAGCTAGATGATAGATAGAGCTTACTTTAAATAGATAAAGTAAGTAAGTAATTTTTAAAAGGAGCTGTACACATGTAGCTATTTTGGTAGGACCTGCTTACCAGGGACTTAAATAGCAGAGAGACAGGGAAGTACACTTACTGGTGCTTTTTATGTAAAACTGGTTTATCTAGACAGCAGCATGAGAATTCCCCAATACTTTTATAAAGCAACACTACAGAAAGTGTTTTAAAATTGGGTTTTTTAATTTCCTAACATCAGAGAAATTTCTTGTTGCCTACTTTACCACTTTAATGTTATTTTGTAGTATTTCCTTATTTATCTTTCTCCTGCATGTTGCTGGTATAAGTGACTTCCACAGCTTCTGGACCCACATGTTCTAACTTATAATGGGCTGCTATTTAGAATGCAGGTGTTAATTACCTACTTAACAAATCCTAGCTATTTACTTCCAACAGTAAATACAACTTAGTTTCTCCCAATTAAACTGTTTTTCCTGCTAAGGTTCCAAACCTCTTTGATTTTCCTCTCCTTTGCAAATAACATCAAGTCCACTTTTGAAAGGAATATATGGAATGGCTTTAAGTGTTCTCAGCTCTGGGTGGCTCAGTCAGTTGAGCGTCCAACTTCGGCTCAGGTCATGATCTGACGGTTTGTGAGTTTGAGCCCCACGTGAGGCTCTATGCTGACAGCTCAGAGCCTGGAGCCTGCTTTAGATTCCGTGTCTGCCTCTCTGCCCCTCCCCTGCTCTTGCTCTCTCTCTCTCTCTCTCTCTCTCTCAAAAACAAATATATATTTTTTAAAAGTTCTTTTTCAATAATAAAAAAAAAAAAGCATTCTCAGCTCTAACACTAAAGATTGGACCCTCTCATTGAAGAACACAACCTGACTATTCTAGTTTCCTAGCGTTTGGGTGACAAAATACCACAAACTGGATGGCTCAAAACAACAGAAATGTATTCTGTGACAGCTCTGGAGGCTGGAAGTCTACAATCAAGGTGTGTGGGCAGAGCTGTGCTGCCTCCAGAGGCTCTACAGAGGAACCCTTCCTTACCTTGTCCTAGCTTCTGGTGGTTGCTATCAATTCTTGGGATTCCTTGCAGCCATACCACTCCAGTTTCTGCCTCCACTGTCACATAGCCGTCTTCCCTTTGTGTGTCTTTCTGTATCTCTCATGGCCTCCTTATAGGGACAATAGTCCTCGGATGTAGGGCCCATTCTAAATGAGTATGACTCCACCTTACCTAATTGCATCTGTGAATAAGGTCACATTCTGAGGTTCTGGGTGTGCATGAATTTAGGAGAGGAGAGCACGATTCTTTTTTTTTTTTTTTTAAGTTTATTTATTTATTTATTTGGAGAGAGAAACAGTGCAAGTGGGGGAGGGGCAGAGAAAGGGAATCCTGAGCAGGCCCCCACACTGCCAGCACAGAGCCCAATGCGAGGCTGAAACCCACAAAGCTGCGAGATCATGACCTGAGCCGAAACCAAGAGTCAGATGCTCAACCGACTGAGCCACTCAGGCACCCCAGGAGAGCACTATTCAAGCCAGTATGCTAACTTTCCAAAAGGACCAGACATTTATCTCTACCAAACTTACTGAAATTAGGCAGCAACATCCAAAGAAATTAGCTCAATAGCAACTTTATGGGGAAGAGTGTGCCAACTTCAAACAGGAAGTTGTAAGAATAAAATTGTTCTACCTCTAACACTATATACTAGCTAATAATTCTGTCCCAAACTCTGTAGTCCATAGGAAAAAAATGTATTTGGTTAGCGTAAAAATATTAGCATTTCAATGGAATTATATGACCTCCGGAACATTCTCACATGCACTATATAATGTCATCATCACTACAACCCAATAATGTAGATGAAATTGTCATGAGAAACCCCCAGGCTGCACAAGGAGAAACAGTGGCTCCCGTCTTGACTCAGGTCATGCGGTTAATTTACTAATGCAGACCCAGAGAGAAGGTCAAGTTCTCTGACTCCTAACCCAGCATTCTTACTACGGTCAAGCTGAATTTTATTATGTGAAAGTGTTTAAAGCAATGGCTGTCAATTGCAGGCTAGACAGGAGGTCAGGGAGGAATTGGAAGCCACATCAGCATCACCTGTAAGACTTTTTTTCTAGTAACTACACCTGCCCATCCCTCTGAACCTCTGAACAGTGTTGAAAAGTCCACAGGGCCTCACAGACCACCCTGGTTTCCAGAACTGAGATCCACTTTAAAAATCTGTAGAAGAGCCTCTGAAGCTGATTTTTTTAATGGCATGGTTTTGTGCCTTAGGTCAGAGCTGCTCAAATTTAAATGTGCACATGAACCCCTCATGAAAACAGATTTGGATTCAGTGGGCCTGTGATGGGATCTAAGATTCTGCACTTCCAGTAAGCTCCCAGGTCATCCTGCTGGCTCAAGGACCACCTTCCGACAAGGCCTTTTAGCCTCCCGACAGAGAATACAGGAGCGACTCTGTACAGATAACAGAATGTATCTAAGGGATTGTAGAAAATGACCACACCAGACAGATATAAAAAGCAGGATCCCTCTGCCCAATAAACACCACCTTAGTTTCTAATAAGTACAGACGTGCTTGAGCCCATTCCCATCATTCCCTGATCAGTGCTGTCAAAACAAGCCAAACAGGATTCAAATAAAGGCCCTTCTTTGGGATATGCTCTGCTTCCTGGCCTGAAAAACACCCATCATTGTGCAAGAGAAGCTGCTCCTCCTTTCGGACCCTGGACCGCACAGCAGCCTGCCCCCAGGATCAGCTGTAAAGTGAATCACGCAAGTTTGCTGCAGGCACAGCCTGACTGGCTCTCATCCAACAGTTCCTTTGGCAGAGTGTGGCCCTCACACATCTTCTGGCTTCTGGCATCCTGTAATGTGGTCTCAATGATGTTGACCCCAAAGTATTTTTCAGAAGAGCTTTACTGCAGAGATTCATTAAAGGGAAAAATAATGACTGCATTATGGCTTTTTCTTTTCTTTGAAACTGCTGGGACACAGTCTTTAGATACGGGGATAATGGTGGAAATAAACCCTTGCATTTCTCTGTCCATGATGATGGATGAACTGATGAGGCCAACGAGGTGGCCAAGGAACAAAGCCAGGTTTCAATGGTGCTTTAATTCGGGAAATTTAGAAGACTTCCTTGGAGAAACTAGAAGTTGGAGTGGTTGAGAAATAATTCAACAAATGAGCGTGCTTTCAGGGAACAGCTGATATAAATGGGTTCCCCCACTAGTCTTTGCCCTGTGTGATGTCAGAATGTACACGTAAGGTAAAATTTTATAAAAGAAAATAGCTCTGGCAAACAACAGTGTGTGTCTCATAATGTTTTCATGTACCAATAAACTGTTGTTTAACTCTAAGAGATTTTTCTAGTTCTGTTCCAAACGCTGAAGTGCTTATTAGAATTTTTTGATTTGAAGAAATACTGTTTTCAAAGAAAGTGCTGATTTAAGTCAAGGATCACTCTGGGTTTTCTACCAGCATGAGATACTCATGGAGATAGGTCAGAGCTGCTGTCTTCCTGGTAAACTTCGTGGTAAACACGGTGCCGGGGGCGGGGTTCCTGGACTAGTCATCTTTGCAGCAAGTGAGGTCGAGATTCCATCCTATAAACGTAGTAACATACTTCCTTCTTGAACCCCTTTCCTCCTGCCACTGCAGTAGAAACTTCTCTTGTTTTCAGTTGCTCTCCTCCTCCAATCAGCCCTACTACACACTGTAATTAGTGATCTTTCTACAGTGCAAATCTGAGCATGCCGGTCCTTGCTTAGCTTTTGTTTTGTTTTGTTTTTTTTGTTTTTACTCCTTCCCGCAGTGCCCTCAAGCTTTAGCAAGCACCAGAATCACCTGGAGGACTTGTTAAAACATAGATTTCTGGGCCTCTCCCCAGTTTCTGATTCAGTACTATGGAGCGGGGCCTGAGAATTTGCAGTCCCAACAAGTTACCACATGATGCCCATGCTGCTGGTCTGGGGGCCACACTTGGAGGAAAACTGGCCTTTGGAGGAGGCCCACCAAACTCTTCATCAGTGCAGTCAGTGCCTTTCAGAATTTGTCCATTGTCTGACTTCTGAGAAGCACGCAGCCCCACTCATCTGTGTATCTCCACCTGCATCCAGTCATACCATACTACTCAGTTCCTGAAATCAGGGTTATGGGAAAGTTGTGAAAGTAGCACACTGCACAAATGATGGAGGCGTCACTCACACGGTCTCTTTATTGATACCCTCTGGCGTTGCGTTGACTAGTGCACAGCCTACACCCTTACATGTAGCAGCCCTGGAATCACCATGGATTCCTTCATGCCATGCCTCCTTGTAGATATCCCTACCCATACAAAGTTACTTGGAATTTTCTGAGCAAACCATATGTCTTGGGCTTCAAAGCCTTTGCCCACCTAGTCCTCTCGCCCCATAATGCCCTTTATTCCCTTTTCTACATTGGCAACTTCAATTCATCCTTGAAGTCCTCCCTCTCAAAGAGCAGATTTATAAGTTAGAATTGTCCTTAGAGCAAAGGAAACATTCTTCCAACAGGAAAAGGAAGAATGTTCTAGAATTTGGATACAACTGTAAATACTCTAGTGTCCAGAACATGCTAAGTATTCAAAATCTGTTTTTTCTCCTTCAGGATTACATGAATTATTTTTTTCAAAGAACTAGAAAGTTGATAAGGAAAAATGGAGGGAGGCTTATTTCCATTTATTTTGTTCTAGTCTGGACATCTCTAAGATGTGTTTTTATATGACATAACAATAATAAAGTTTTTTTAAGTTTATTCATTTTTGAGAGAGAGAGAGAGAGGGAGCATGAGCGGGGGAGGGACAGAGAGAGACAGAGACACAGAATCCAAAGCAGGCTCCAGGTTCTGAGCTGTCAGCACAGAGCCCAGTGTGGGACTCAAACCCACCAACCGCGAGATCATGACCTGAGCCGAAGTCAGTCACTTCACCGACTGAGCCACCCAGGTGCCCCAATAATAAATAATTTTTTATTATTTTAACAAATTAACAAATAAATTTGTATTTTAACAAATTACATTTGTAAATAAACATTGCAAATCGAACGTACAGCATTCTTAAGTTTACACCTTTATAAAGTTTTTTACTTCTTTTCTGTGATGCTTGACTTTTGATTACACTGATGTGTGTGTACACATATTTATATGTAAGTATGTACATATGAGTGTTTGTGCGCATGCATGTGTATGTATTTTTGAAGTTAAAGTGTAATTGGCCTATAACATTCCGTTCGTTTCAGGTGTCAAACATAATGATTCGATATTTCTATACACTGTGAAATGATCACCACGGTGGGTCTAGGTAATATCCGTCACATACTTAGTTAGAAAAAAATTCCTTGTGATGAGAATTTATAAGATTTATTCCCTTAGCAACTCTCACATATGCCACATAGTATCATTAACTATAGTCACCATGCCACACACCACATTCCTATGACTTATTTTCTAACTGGAAGTTTGTATGTTTTGACTCCCTTCACCCATTTCTTCACCTCTGGCAAACCATCAGTCTGTTCTCTGTACTTGTTTTTTTTTTTTGTTTTGTTTTTTTTTTTTGGTTCTGCTTTTGTTTCAGATTCCACATATAAGTGAGGTCATATGATATTTGTCTTTCTTGTGAATGTTTTTTAATGGATAACCTCCATTATTAATTCTTCTCTGTGGCTTAACGTTTTATTGCATAAACCTGAATCTACCCTGGATCCGTACATGGAACCATCACTTCCTTTACTGGTTGAATGAACTGCAGATTCCAAATCATACTCAGCAAAAAATGTGACACAGAATAAATACAGCACTTTTCTTTAATAAAACGTATCCTTCTGTGAAGGTGAAGCCCAAAGCTAATATATAGTCAAAAGCAGGCTTCTTGAAGAATAAGATTAAAAAAAGAAAAAAGTCTGCTCAACATGATGAGAAAAGAAAGGATTAATAAAAAGTATAACTTAAACCTATAAAAAGATTATGTTGCTGAACTTGTAAAGCTGGTCTGTTATCATAAAGTGATCTATGTATAATATGAATTTCTATTGTTAAAAAAATGCTATTGCTGGTTAAAGCTTTTAGGTTGACGTTGGGCCACATGGAAGCAATGGAACATGACTAAGAACCTGTTTTATTCTTCTGGGTGTTCTGTGGTAGGCACTGTAAGAAATTTTATGACAAATAGGGAGTTAGTGCCTTCCAGAATTCTAAAATTTTGGCCTGAGAAACAAAAATATCTCCTATGAAATTGTCAAATGATTATTTAAGAAAGTACTATCCCAAGCACTGTCCCAAGAGACTCCCCACGATTTAAATTTGTCACTCCTCCTTCTGGAGCACTGCTGTTAATGTGACTCTATCCCAGCACCTCCTAAGCTCTCAGTTCAAACTTCAGACTTCCGGGAGCAAGAAAATCTGATCAGGCAAGCCTCAAGCAATGGATTAACATACCAAAGAAGTAAGATTGCCAGAGCAAATACAGAATGCCTCGTAAATTTCATATAAAAAAATTTTTGTAGGTTTTTTTTTTTTTTGAGAGAGAGAAAAAGCATGAGTTGGGGAGGGACAGAGAGAGAGAAAGAGAGAGAAAGAGTCCCAAGCAGGCTCTGTACTCATAGTGCAGAGCCTGATGCAAGGCTCTAACTTACGAACCATGAGATCATGACCTGAGCCAAAGTCAGATGTTTAACCAACTGAGCCACCCAGCCGCCCCACAAATTTTTCTTAGTATAGGTATTCGCATACGAAAGTTTGATTCAAATATAACAGCATCCTGTTTTCTGTTTCCTAAGTCTGGCAGTCCTCCTGGGAGGCACCTCTCTGAGTACAAGCAAGGCTGCCAAGGGAGACCATGTGAGTCCAAGTAACTGCAAGATGTGTCCTCTATACCTTCTGTGTATCTGGTAAACCCAGGAAATCAATGCCATAAGCATTCAGGAGAGGCCACTGTAATGTGGAGTGCCAAGGGAGGACTTCTGGAAGGACAGATGGAGGACAATGTGATGAAGGGGATGATGTACCCAGGAAGCATATAATATATGGATAGATTCAATAGATGATAGATAGATAGATAGACAAATAGATAGATAATGTGTGGAGAGAGAGAGAGAAACTATATATGTAGATATAGAGGTATATAGTAGACACACAGAGTGGTAGCCAGGAATTTTCCAGACTCTGTCTTGCAAACAGCAGGGACCAGCCATGGTGCGGTAGTCAGTGCCCCAGTGGTAAAATAAGTTTAAAATAAATGCTAATACATTATGTATATATAGACATAGAGATAGAGAATGGATAGATAGATAGATAGATAGATAGATAGATAGATATTAGAGATGTGAGAAAGAGATTATGAGAGAGATTATGTATGCAGCTGATCCTTGAACAACATAGGGGTTAGGGGCACCGAACCCCTACACAGGTAAAAATCCATATATTACTTTTGGCTCCCCAATTCTTAACTAACAGCCTATTGTTGACCTGGAGCCTTACCAGTAACATAAACAGTCAATTAACATGTATATATTTTGTATGTTATATTTATTATATATTGTATTCTTACAATATATAAGCTAGAGAAAAGAAAAATGTTATTAAGAAAATCATAAGGAAGAGAAAATACACTTATTGTCCTGCACTGTATGAAAAAAAAAATCTGCATGTAAGTAGACTGATGCAGTTCAAACTGTGCTATCCAAGAGTCAACTATATATATATATATATATATATATATATATATATATATATATATATATATGAGAGAGAGAGAGATTAAGGAAGTAACTAACACAACTGTGAGGACCAGCAACTTTGAAATCCATACGGCAAGACAGCAGTCTAGAAATTCAGGTAAGAGTTGATGTTGTAGCCTTGAGTCTGAAATCCACAGAGCAGGCCAGGCAGACTTAGGCAGGATTTCTGTGTTGCAGTCTTAAGATCAAATTGCTTCTTCTTTGGGAAACCTGTCTTCATCCTTAAGACCTTTAACTGATTGGATGAGGCCTATCCACATTGTGGAGGGTAACCTGCTTTATTCAGAGTCTGCTCATTTAAATGTTAATCACATCTAAAAACATGTGATCTAAAAAACTAAAAATCTAAAAAACCTTCACCACAACTTCTAGACTGGTGTTTGACCAAACAACCAGATACCACAGACTAGACAAGTTGACCCATAAAATTAACCATCAAGGTCCTCAAAACAATACTGTGTAGCTAAGTGAAACAAGTATTTATTTTCCACATTTTCTACATGGGAATACGAAGTCCCAGAAAAGCTAATCATAGTGCGCATGGTCACAAAACCAGTAAAGTATATCAGAATAGGTTTCAAACTCTAACCTTTCAACACTAAGCCCTATATTGTCACCACCCCCTCTCCACTTCGCAGGAACTTATGAGGCTCCCTGAATCTTCATTTCTTCCTCTATACAATGAGAAATGGAATATTTCCAAATTCTCCTCTAACTTGAGTGTTCTATGATTTGTTTTTACAGCCTAGTATCAAGTTAAATGAAATCTGTTCCGAGGATAAACTCCACTCATTCTCTTCTTGTGTCCCTCCCCCCAAATCCATCATTCATTCACAGACTAAATGGAAGAATCTAAGCATTTGTGTTGTGCTTTCTTGGGGAAGGAGGGGAGGCGAAGCAGTCTACAAAACCGGAGAGCGATGCTCGCTGCCCTTGAGGGGTTGGGAGGGGCAGGAAGTTTGTGCCCAGCCAAGCTTGGCCAGTCTCCATTTTCACTCTCTGGCTCCTGAAGACTTGCAAGAAGGAATGACCTAAAAAGAAATTACCCAACTGTTGGAGTGTGTGTAAGATGAAAGGTATCTCCATCTTTCTGTTGCTCCTTTCTCTGCAGAGTTACTGTGAATAAAATTCAAGTTTCCTTCACCAGCCTTCTACCCAATCACTTGCTTCCTAAAATCTAACCTTTTAAAATACAGAAACATATCATCATGAGTAGTGAAACAAAGCTTATTCCCGGAGATACTAAGAAACTATTAAAACAGTGTCTTCAGTCAGAAAATAACCAAAAACTCTTCTCTCAAAGAATTGGTTTTGTACGTGAGAATAAAAAAATTGAAAGAAGAATTCGATAGTATGTGGAACTAGAATGTTTCTCACACCCTTCCCCAAATGAAAGACATTATACAGGCTGACTGCTGACCTCAGTTTGAGCATGGATGACTAAGTCTTTTCAAACCCTCAGTGAACAGCACACGAATGGAGGTGGCGGAGGATTGAATTCCTGGGTTCCTGTTACCCACAGGGCCAAAATAACAGACAGGCAACTGAACTTTTCAGTGATGCGGCTGCTTTGCATGTGTCATGCTCACATCAGTTAGCACATAAGGGCTTCATGCTAGCATGTGCAGATCAGCAGAGGGTACTTAAGCACAGATTCCCTTTTGTCCTGGGAGAGCCAAGGGAACATTCTGGAGAAGAAAGAGCTAGTAGTCAACTGAGGACCACCAGTGTAGAGGACAGCACCAGGTATTCTACGAATATGAGAAGCTAGAACTGCAAATTTAGATGGTTCTTCCAAAGGATTTACTTTCTGGTTTGTTTTTCTTAAAACCAAAGGATTTACTTTCTGGTTTGCTATGGTTGATAGTGTCTTTAGAAATAGGATATCTGCTCGCTCTCTCTCTCTCTCTCTCTCTCAATGAATAAACATTAAAAAAATTTTAATAAAATAAAAAAGGGGCACATGGGTAGCAGTCAGTTAAGCGTCCGACTTCGACTCAGGTCATGATCTCACTGCTCATGAGTTCGAGCCCCGTGTTAGGCTCTGTGCTGACAGCTCAGAGCCTGGAGCCTGCTTCAGATTCTGTGTCCCCCTCTCTCTATCCCTCCCCTGCTCATGTGCTCGCTCGCTCTGTCTCTCTCAATGAATAAATGAACATCAAAAAAAAATTTTTTTTTAAAGTAGATCAGTGGGTGAAATCATGATATTCTAACCAACTTCTAGTCTCTTCCCTTGACAAATGGTTTAAACTTTGGCTTATGTGTTCATGCTTTGTCCTTTTTCTGAAAGTAGAAAATTATTTATGCTCCTAATGTTTGTCACAGGATTTTTCCTTCCTGTCAATTTAAATAAGCTGGTTCAGAAAATCCTTTTTTTTAAAAAGAGTTCTTCTTTTTTTTTTTTTTTAATGTTTGTTT
This sequence comes from Panthera pardus, assembly GCF_024362965.1. Classification (NCBI taxonomy): domain Eukaryota; kingdom Metazoa; phylum Chordata; class Mammalia; order Carnivora; family Felidae; genus Panthera; species Panthera pardus. The sequence continues at coordinate 22,422,371 of NW_026527002.1, forward strand.
ATTTTTGAGAGAGTGCAAGCAGGGGAGGGATAGGGAGAGCCAGAGATACAGAATCCAAAGCAGGCTGCAGGCTCTGAGCTGTCAGCACAGAGCCCGATGCGGGGGTCGAACACACAAGCCATGAGATCATGACCTGAGCCGAAGTCAGACGCTTAACTGACTGAGCCACCCAGGTGCCCCTCTCCTAAAAATTCTTATCATCACATTCCCCATATTGTTTTCTATTTCTGATAAGTTTTGTTTTTAAATGTGTTCTATCCCGCTAGGAAGAGAAAGCCTGTATGCTATGTAGTTCAGGCCTTGAAACTCAGTTTCACCTTCCAGTTTATATTCATGAAGGAAGGAAGGAGAGGGTAGGGAAGAGGGGAGAGAGAGAGAGAATATACCCACACTGACCTTCAGTGCAAAGCACAGACGTTTCCATGTGCTTTTGTGGACTGTTGGACATCAGTGAATTTAAAGCAGATATGAAATTGTATCTAAATGGGGGGTAAACAGTCCAAGTATATTTCATTTCCTCTTGATGCTGGCCAAAGACTGTGTCCAGACACACGTCCAGCATTCCTTGCACTTATCCGACTTTACATTTTATAGGTTGCTTCGTGTGCATTATCTAGTTTGATCCTTACCGACCCTGGGAGGCAGACAAGACAAGTGTGGTTCACCTCATTTTACGGATAAGGGACCTGAAGCTCAGAGAGGCAGCCGGCTTGTCCAAGTGGCCCACAGAGGTAGAGGCATGTGTTTTAATTCCCTGTCTTGTGTTCTTTCCACCACAAAACACCCAGTAACACCATTATATCCCTTCAAAGGATATCACATCAACAAGTTGGTGCAATTGAGGCAAGTCTCCCAACTGCCTTACTTCCTCTCACTGATATCAATGCAACCAGTTTTTGGTACCTATTAATGCAAGTGTCAGGGGCCCTAATCTTAACTCCATGTGATCCTCTGAATTTCTGTGTTTATGTGAAGAATTAACGTCATTTTCCAGGTGATTCAAAATGAAAGAAAAGTTTTTTCCAGAAAGACTGTCTATTCCCAGTAACCAAATGCTTAGAACAGAACAGGGCAATAGTTTTCAAAGTCTTCTCATCTGACTTTTTATTTCTTAAGCAACAAAAGTATATTTTGGCCATTCAACCAAATGATAGGATCAGTTGCGATTTGTCCTTGGTATAGATGGCACACATGACTGGAATTAGCAAAAGGTGGTGGTTTAGAAAGAGAATCATCACACGTAAGAGGTGGAGGGGACTGTGGAGGGGCGCCTGGGTGGCTCAGTCGGTTGAGCGTCCGGCTTTGGCTCAGCTCATGATCTCGCAGTTTGTGGGTTTGAGCCCCGCACCGGGCTCAGTGCTGACAGCTCGGAGCCTGGAGCCTGCTTCAGGTTCTGTGTCTCCCTCTCTCTCTGCTCCTCTCCTGATCGTGCTCTGTCTCCTCTCTCTCTGTGTCAAAAATAAATAAACATTTAAAAAAAATTTTTAGAAAGAAAGGGACCATGGAGATGACCTAGTCCATATCTCCAATTATCTCCGCAATTATCTGTGCGGCCAATATCGCACAGATAATTGTTTGGAATTTCTGCATTTCCCCTTCATTTGCCATGTGCAGACCTAAGTCTGCTTGCTAGAGCTGAGATACACAGCCAGCTCTCGAGTCCAGTTGTTAGAGGCCACAGGAGTTCAACATCTAACTTGTGCGTGGTTAGGATAAAAGAAGTAATGCCTAAGTGCCATAAGGGTTTGCTATACTAAAAAATATCCATGTTTAGAAGTGTATCCTGTAGCTTAGACCAAAATGCCACATTTATTATATTTATTTTGTTTAAACGCTACAATAAAACAATAAGCTCTCATTTGGCTTATTGCACCACACATCATCTTTGGTATATATTGAATAATTTATCTAAAGCGCCGTCTTTCTGGGAGAACTCCAAGCTTCACAAGATATTTAAAATAACCATTTCTCTAAACTGAGAGCAAATGGATTTTGACAGATTAAATTTGAACATGAGACAGAAAATAATGCGCTTCAGTACCTATGGTTTCTTTAATATGAATATGGGGTTGCTAAGAGCTTGAGTGTTTGGTATTTTTAGTCATTCTTTTCCTTCAAGAATGTACTCCAAATCACGTTGGGCATGTGCTGAATTTACAGGTATAAAGGGCAGCCTAGTTTGTTAAGTTGCCATCATCTGGCCTATAGACTGTATTAGGACTCTACAGTGTTTCATTAGTTCCCCAAGTTAGCTACTGAAGTCAAATTAATTACAGTCAAAATGTGATTGTGGAGCCAAGGAAAACTGAAGGTCCACCCTGGACCATCCAATTTTGCCCTTTGTCCAAAAGGTTGGAAGATAATGGAATGGCTTCATTTGTAATTCTACTCTTCTCCTTGATCTTTGAAGTGACAGTCATTAGTAAGATGCATCCAAAATGGGCAGGTGAACAGATAAGATATAGAAAACCTAGAATATGGATTAATGTAAGAATGATGGCAGCAACCCCAGTACTTAAAATGCCCACTTAATATAATACACTTACTAAACAACAGTGTGACCGCCTAGAAAATACAGAGGGACTGGTTACTTATGGTAAGAGCATAAGAATGGATGGGACCTGGCCAGTGCTCCCTAAGGAATCTTGTAGTGACAGAATTTTGTTAGTGCCGCCCCGCCATTGGCCTCTGTGGGTGGAAATTTGAGGTGAGCATTCCCAACTTGCCCTTAATAAACCCTCTGAACCCATTATCCATGGGTTTATCTAAACCTTCTAGGAGGATGTCTAACTTTAGCCTCCACAATCTCTTAGAATAGGATGAATAGAACCTTTTTTCTACTGCGATTCATTGATCCACATTTTTAAAGGAAATTCTGAAGGATACTCAAGTCAAAAGTACTTTAGTTTTGTTTAAGAAAAAGATTTAAAACACTAAGAGTAAAATACTGTTCTTTAAGTTAAGGAAACATACATCTTTATTCAATATCTGTAACACACTCTTACATATGTTATACTGTGGTTTTACTTGAGAGAGATTTGAGGAGAAAGATGGAAGCTGGAAGAACAGGAACAAAAAAACAATGAAAGGTATAAAGGAGGCATAAAAGGAGAATGGGTAAGGAGAGTAACCCAGAAGTAGAGAAACTGACAAGGATAAAGAGAAGAAAATGGAGGGAGAAAGATGAACAAGAGAAGACTCTTGTTTAGAAGTCCTGATGTCAGAGACAAACTAATTTTTTCATGATCTCAGGTTTACTGCGCTGTAGGGTCTCAAGCTGCTTAATCATCGTCCTTTGAAATATTTACTTGATGCTGAATCTTTAAATTAAATGGTCACTGTCAGGATATTTTTCTTGGAGCTGCACATAGTAACTGAGACCAATGACAGCTCCCAAGACCATTGACAAAAGTCAGATGAAACCAAGCAAGCCAGACCTAATCTAGGTGAGAGAGGCTTCCTACATCACCAAGAATTGTGTGTCCCAGACACACCATCTTTACAAACCAAAAAAGTGCTTCCTCCTGTTGCTCTCAAACTTTCGTCTTCATTCTCGTCCTTATAAATCTAGAACACCAGCTTACAGTAAAGAAGTCCCTACTTGGGCCGCCTCTATTGTGCATGGTTCCACAATTTCCCACATACCTGTTCTTGGCCTTTGTCTTCCCAGAAAGATGCTACCAAGTTCCCCTATTCATTTCAGCCTCTAATAATATGGGTACCTTTCATTTGTTTAGCAATATTTGTGTGTCATGCAATTTTCACAACCACCATGTAACAGCTATGACTGCTGTCTTCATTCTACTGCTGTCTTTCATTCTAAAATTTATGAGATTTTCATTCTATGACTGCTGTCTTTCATTTTAAAATTTATGAGATTTTCCTTGACTAAATTAAGCTAGCTCTAATCTTCCTTTCCCACACGATGCTGGCCAGAAGTCCGCACCTCCCAGGATGAAGGCTGTACTGACTTGGTTCTGCCATCAGTGCTTACCGCATAAATGGTATCTGTTGTACGAGAAGCATTGTTGTACTGAGTGCCATAGTATCTCTCCATGTGTAGGTCTGCATTCGTGGTTTTAGTTGTAGACCAAAGCTTCTAGAAACCACAAATTCTGTCTAGCCTATTGTGCTTCTCAGGCAATTTCACTTAAAGAAACACAAACCGGGTGGTTGAGAGAGAAAAATAACCGACAACTAAGAGAGGAGAGATTGCTCCCCAAAGCGATTCCAGAGGGTGGTTACTGACACAGGTGTGCCTCGGAGCAATGGCAGGGGCGAGGGAATGGACTTTTTTCAAATTTCTTAGGCCCTAGAATTTAAATGTTTGCTGTGTTGGGCTCCTAAGTGAGATGAACTCATAAAAAGTGAAAGTGTTTGCATTGGTTAGGGAATTTTAGGTTGTAAAATTCCCTTCTTGCAATATCTTTGAGCAATCCAGATCATTTAGAGAACGGGGAACCCATATGTCTCCCAGCTGCCTAAGCAACTAAGAGGATTTGCTAACTTGGACTTCCTTCTCTTTTCCAGATCTTGGCCATCGTGTCTATCCTGTTCATCGTACTCTCCACCATTGCTCTGTCTCTCAACACTCTTCCAGAGCTGCAGGAAATGGATGAATTTGGACAACCCAACGACAACCCCCAATTAGCACACGTGGAGGCTGTGTGTATTGCTTGGTTTACCATGGAGTACCTTTTACGCTTCCTGTCCTCACCAAATAAGTGGAAGTTCTTTAAAGGCCCACTAAATGTCATTGATTTGCTGGCCATCTTGCCATATTATGTCACCATCTTCCTCACGGAGTCCAACAAGAGTGTGCTGCAGTTCCAGAACGTGAGGCGCGTGGTTCAGATCTTCCGGATCATGCGCATTCTCAGAATCCTGAAACTCGCCAGACATTCCACAGGCCTGCAGTCTCTGGGGTTCACCCTCAGACGGAGTTACAACGAATTGGGCTTGTTGATATTATTTTTGGCCATGGGGATAATGATATTTTCCAGCCTGGTGTTTTTTGCTGAGAAAGATGAAGATGCTACCAAGTTCACCAGTATCCCGGCATCGTTTTGGTGGGCCACCATCACCATGACCACCGTAGGCTATGGTGACATTTACCCGAAGACATTATTGGGGAAAATCGTGGGAGGCCTCTGCTGTATTGCCGGGGTCCTGGTTATTGCCCTTCCCATCCCAATCATCGTGAACAATTTTTCTGAATTTTACAAGGAGCAAAAACGCCAGGAGAAGGCGATTAAAAGGAGAGAGGCTCTTGAGCGGGCCAAGAGGAATGGCAGCATCGTTTCTATGAACTTAAAAGATGCCTTTGCCCGAAGCATGGAACTGATAGACGTGGCCGTGGAGAAGGCAGGAGAGTCGGCCAACACGAAGGACTCGGCTGATGATAATCACCTCTCTCCAAGCCGGTGGAAGTGGGCCAGGAAAGCTCTGTCGGAAACAAGCTCCAACAAATCTTTCGAGAATAAGTACCAGGAGGTTAGCCAGAAAGACTCCCACGAGCAGCTGAACAACACTTCTTCCTCCAGCCCCCAGCATCTGAGTGCCCAGAAACTGGAGATGCTGTACAACGAAATCACCAAGACCCAGCCTCACTCTCACCCGAACCCAGACTGCCAAGAACAGCCCGAGAGGCCGTCTGGGTACGAAGAAGAGATAGAAATGGAAGAAGTGGTCTGCCCGCAGGAGCAGCTGGCTGTGGCACAGACCGAGGTCATTGTGGACATGAAGAGCACCTCCAGCATAGACAGCTTCACTAGCTGTGCCACCGACTTCACAGAGACGGAGAGGTCGCCCCTGCCGCCACTGTCCGCCTCTCACTTGCAGATGAAGTTCCCGCCCGACCTCACAGGGACAGAAGAGCACCAAAGAGCCAGGGGGCCCCCATTTCTCACACTAACCAGAGAGAAAGGGCCTGTGGCCAGGGATGCCACCCTGGAATATGCTCCAGTCGACATAACTGTGAGCCTGGATGCCAGCGCTTCCCAAAGCGGGCTCCACGGCCCTTTGCAGTCTGACAGTACCTCCGAGAGCCCTAAGAGTTCGCTGAAAGGCAGCAACCCGCTAAAAGCCAGATCCCTCAAAGTGAACTTTAAGGAAAACAGAGGCAGTGCCCCACAGACCCCGCCCAGCACTGCCAGGCCACTGCCCGTCACCGCGGCTGACTTTTCCCTCACCACCCCGCAGCTCATCAGCACCATCCTCTTAGAAGAGACCCCCTCCCAGGGAGACAGACCCTTGCTGGGCACCGAGGTTTCGGCACATTGTCAGGGACCTTCCAAAGGGCTGACCCCTCGGTTTCCCAAGCAGAAACTCTTTCCTTTCTCGTCGAGAGAGAGGAGGAGCTTCACGGAAATAGACACTGGCGAAGACGATGACTTCTTAGAGCTCCAGGGGCCAAGACGGGACATGCAGGCCGACCCCAGCCCAAACTGCTGTGCAGATAAACCTAGTGATGGAAGAGACCCTTTAAGAGAAGAGGCCTGTGTGGGCTCTTCCTCCCCCCAGGACACAAGTCACAACTGTAGGCAAGACATTTACCATGCTGTGGCTGAAGTAAAAAAGGACAATAGTCAAGAAGGGTGCAAGATGGAAAACCACTTGTTTGCCCCAGAAATTCATTCCAACCCAGGAGACACAGGTTATTGTCCCACACGTGAAACCAGCATGTGACTAGTTACAAAAGCAATAAAAAAAAAAAAAAACTTGTTTCTTAAAAATGAGGTAATAATGCCTGTGAACTAAAAAAATGGGAAGCCCCCCCCCAAAAAAGTGCATAAAATGTTATTTTTGCATGGCATGAACAGTTTAGTTTAAGTACTGTTTAAATAAAGAGTCAAGACTGCATTTTGTAACAAACACAAAATGACTGAGGAACGGTGAACAAATAAAGAGAGCTCTATTAGGAACCAGTATTCTGCAATGTCTGACATTTTTGATCCTTTCATTTCAAATTGTAGACAGATTTTCAACTTTTTGCTTTTCTGTTACAATGAATTTTAGAATTTGCACATGAAAGGATGAAATGTCACTGCATGTATTCATAATTATGAGGATCAAGGTGCTTTGAGCTTGCAAAATGCCTAACTTTGTAAATAATGGGACCTGGGATGCAAAATTGTCAAGAACATATGGAAACAAGTTTCTGAGACACAGGTACTTCCTTCACAGCTACTGCCCCGAGGGGCTGTACAGACTTCTTGTTGCGAAATTGCAACCTCTTCTTAAACCATCTCACATATCTTGCTTTGGGTCATAAAGCTCTTATAAGTACATTTGTTTAAAGGAATACAGTATTTTTATTGTGACATAATTCATAGGGTGCATTTTTCTTTTGTGCTTCTGCTTACTCGTGGCATTTGTGGTTCTATTTATAAATCATGAAAATAGGCAAGATTTAATGACCAGATATCAACAAATTTGAAATTTAAGCTTGAAATTTTGCCAATTATATATCCTGCCACAGCCTAAAAACCTGAAAATATTTCAAAGGCTATACAACTAAACTTTTTTTTTTTTAACGTCACTCCACATTTGGAAATCACTTTCTTTTTCTTTTTTTTTTTTTTTCAGTTGTATGTTGGCCATCTAAAGATGATTGTATTTTCCACTTGTATCCAACATCAACTGTTCTGTCTAAAGAACTAAAGATAGAATGCAGCTATGCCAAAATGGGAATTCCAAACGTGATTTTTGATGAACTAAAAGCAAAGCTATTTAAGTGAGACTGCCACCCCTCTCATAGATAGCTGGGTTCAGAAATGAGTTACCATAAAAAGAGCCCTGGCCTGGCAACAGGTCACCCAGTATTTCCCAGTGGAGAGAGGGACGGCTGCCACCTGGGGAGGGCTCCAGGTGCCATAGCACCTGCCAGTAAGTGCAGCAACTGGAAACACCCTCACGTTTCCAACGTCCCCAAGCATCATCAGGATCACCGTTATTGAAAGCCACTTCCAGCATTTTCCACTGAAAACACTGAAATCCAGAGGACTTAAAACACTTGCTGGTGGTTACCCTGCTGGTGAAGTCTGTACTAAGAACCCAGGTCGTTTGAATGCATTTTGCTTCGCAGGAAACTAAGGCTCTGATTCCAGATCTGCAACTACCAGATGTGTGATGCTGGACAAGCCTTGTAAACCTCTAAGTCTCAGTTTTATGCCAATGAAACCCAGACAAAACTATTTCTAAGCTCCCTGAAGACTCCAAATTAATATGATTCTTTGGTTTCTCAGGAACGTCCAAGTTTTGCCTCAGCATAATGCATTTTGTATGTATGTGTGTGCATTGTGTGTGTGCGTGTGTATGTATGTGTGTGTGTGGTTCATGGAAAGAGTTGGGAAAATTCTGGACCAAATTTAAAGCACAACTTTTATTTAAAGAAAAAAAAATGCTAAATTTTATTCTGTTTTTCAAATTATGATAAAAACACTGGAAAAGACAACCCACATGTTTAGATCATCAGGCTTTAAGGAGTAACATTTATTAGCAGAATCTGGTCATTATATCTCAGATAAGAAAACAAGTTAGATGCTTAGTTGACATCCAAGCATCCCTACTGCTAAAAAACAATTTTAAATATTTCTTTTTCACTGTGCTTAGAATTTCTTAAGGTTTTCATGTTTGTCTCAAAACACAACCTGTCGGGTTTGTGGTCATTAACTATTGATATTTACATTATTCATACTTATTTCAGTGTCTAAAGCAAAATGTTGATCTGTTTTTGTAAATCTAGAGTGTTTGAATTTTCTACCTAGAGTTTTTTAAGTCAGTTACGTCTGCTGTTAGAAGAGCAAATAAGTTATGAAAAGCATTTTCTTTACATAGTCTCATGAATTATTTTTTAATGTCTGTTATTGAACTAAATTTTTTTTAATTTATCTGTATGCACAGGTGGATTTGTCTTACTACCCTGATGGTTCACAAATGCCCACTTTCATGTGTCCATTAGGCTTTCTACTGAGAACCTTGCTCCAGAATGCTTAATGTTAGAAATCTTGCCTAGATAAGGAATCCTAAACATTGCACCCTGGAAGCATTTTCCCTAAAAAGTTTTTTCCCTTTAATATTTTTTTTAGTTTCAAAGAGTTTTCAAGAACATCTTATGGAAAGCTTGGCCTTCACTTCTTCTTAGCCCTTCTGAGCCTAAAAGTCTTCAGCTAGGAAAGAAAAAAATGCTCCTCTAAAAAAACAAAAACAAAACAAAACAAAAACCTGACTTTGTTGTTTCATAGGGAGGCAGTTTGGGAACTAAGGGATCCCAGAATGCACTTCTGCAGCACTTGCTAAACCTTTTCAAAGAACTGCACCTGACGCAGAGAATGAACGTGTGTATGCCTGAGATGGTCTGCAAATATACCAAGCACAGAATTCTTTCAAAGTCTTATTTTTACATTAAAAATTCATGTAAATGCTGCATTTTACTCCATATGTTTCAATATAAACGAAATGATGTTTTATATTGCTTATCAACTAGTAAAACTGATACTCTTATAACTTCATATACCTCTTTTGTACCCCCCTGGAAAATATATCCCTAGCTTAAGAAGCACTGCATGGATGACAAGGACATAGATTGGCTCCTTGAGGCCCCTGGGAAGTTTCTGCTGCTAGGAAAGTGTCCTCATTGGTAGCTAGCTCAGTGACCAAGGACAAACTTCAGTGAGTAGAGACTATTTGAATGAATGAAAAAAGAACACAATCTCAAGAATGGTTAACTTGATTCTTCTAGCTATCTTAACAACCAGTGAAAATTGCCACAAGATCATCTTAGCTCAAAAACTGAGATCAATCATAAAAGTATAGAAATGGGAACATGGATAAATGTCTCGGGTTGGATCGCAAATACAAGAGTGACATAATTGAGTGAGTCCCTGGGGTTGACCTAAATGGTCTCTAAATATTTCCACTAGAAATTTCTCCACTCTGGCAAAACCAACTGCTTTGAAGCCAGCATTCAGATCAAACATTATCCTGATATGACTAGATCTGGTTACAAGGAGGATTTATGCCAAATGTCTGTTCCCATTAATTTCTTGTCAAAACAGTCTCACTCTCATGTAGACACAAGCTGGGGAAAGCCAACAATTCAACTATTTTCACTTGGAATTTGAATATCAAAAAAAAAAAAAACGCCTTATATATGTAGAGTACCTTCTAGTTAATTTCTTGTTGAACTTAATCCTCACGACAGCTTTCTGAATTAGCTATCATTTATCAATAAAGGACCAGAGAAGTTATGCATTTTGCTCACGTTGACACAGGTCACTGGTGAATAGTAGAACGTGGCCTCATCCATGTCGTCTGGCATCAAGTCCAGCATTCCAACATATGATAGTATGTTTCATTACGGTTTTTCCTATTAATATCTGAAATTATGTAAAAACAAAAAAAAACAAAAACGAAAAAAACCTAGAAGTGCATTTATAGTCCTGCAGTTTGCTTAAAGCAGCAGTGGCTCATGCCAAATGGTAATGACTAGAGATAAATGATATTGACCGTCTTTAGCACATGTTTGACAAATTTAGAATTCTCATCTTAAGAGCCACACGCCTGGGTTAAAGAAAAGAATCCATAGCTCATGAGGTAACATGACATACTTATTAGGCAGAGGGCTCAAGGAAGCCACTTGATTTTCTGAAACAAAATAAGTAGAATTTTAGAACTGCTTCTAGCCTAAGTTCAAATATTTTGTCTACTTGAATTTGTTATTTCATTGTTCGTTCATTCGGCAGATACTAGGTGAGCACCCCGATATTACTAAATACTAGGTATTACACCCATGAATACTAGGTGAGCACCCCCGTATTCCATAGAAGGTACTGTGCTTGGTGGTAGAGTACAACCCTTAACTTCACGGAGCTAACTGCCTGGCCTCATTTACAACCAGGCTGAGGATCATTTGGGTCACTGAAAAATGTCTCTTTCTGAACATGGAAAAAAAAATCACTCAATTATCAAACCAGGGAAGCATATGACCAGAACAAGTGAAATACTTTTCCAACAAACTGTTTTCCTAAGAAACAGACAAGATGGTATGAATGTAAATCTGATACATAATTATCTTTGAATCACAATTTAAATTACACGTGAGACAAATTGTTAACCTGATTGAGTGAGGTTGCTATCCGTATTATCTAATAGAAAAATAATTTTTAATCGGATATATTGCTTGTCAAAATAGCTAATAATGGTCTAACACTAATAACTAGAGCAAGATTTAATACCAGTGAAAAGTCTATAACACATTTTATATTTTAATAGTTTGATGATGGTTATGAGGTTAAAAACAAACCATTTTAAAGGTTTTTCTTAATTCCCATTAACTATAGGCAACATTTTAGCAATGTATCACTATTCTCTGTTTAGCCCTCTAGGTTTCTAAATGCAGGATATTTAAAATTCAATTATATAGCTTGACTCAAAGGATTTATTCACGAGGTCCATGTAAATTTGAAAATACATTGGGTATCTTTCCATTGTAATTGTCCTCACCCAAACAGAACTAAGAAAAAAAAAAAGAAAAAGAAGATTCTACAATATCCAAGTAAAAAGTGGATGCATTCAAAGTCCCTGCCCTGCTAGGAAAGAGGAAAGGCCCCAACTCTAAAACCATGGTTCTATATTATTGAAGTTAGTTCTTACTATAATAGAATGCCACCCTGCCTTATAATGCTATTGGTTTCAATAATCGTTTCTTCTACTTGCCTTTTTTAAAAACAGCCTGAGTTAATTGCATAAGTCCTATTTACCATTACCATTAATGCATAATCTCTTCATTATTAAGTCTCAAAAGGTTTTAATCTATAAATACACATATAAAGGGAAGTGGGGGAGATTCTCTTAGTAATAAGACAGCCCAAGGTCAGCAAAGGATACAAGTACCAAAAAAAGGAAGAAAGGTAAAGAAGTGTGTGAGTAAATTAAAGAGGTTTTTTAAGCATAGAAATTTATATTAGGTACATGTATGTACTTTCATAAAATTTAGACTTACTATTGACATGAAATTCACAATTGAGACCATAATTCCAATTTTAATCTGTGTCCTGAAGAATTTGTTTCTTATGATTTAACAGATACTTCCAGATTGCTGTGATAAAATATTTAATTCAACTAACATTTATGCTCTACCATGTGCCAGAAATTAATTTATGCACAGTTTATCCCTCAATTTTACAGTCTACTAGAGATTTCTATTTAAAAAGATTATATTCCCAAGCGAAATCCAATTCCACAGGGAGGGCTGGAAATAGTATGTTTCAGTTTATAGTCTGAAAATTCCTATAATCTATTTTTATGTTCCCTCAGAATCAAATGATTTCATTCCCCAATCTAGAATCTGAATGACCACCACATACACTTTCTAAACATACATGCTTAAAATTAGAGCTAGCTGTCTGAAATCTAGTGACGGTGTATTTCAATGTAGATATTGCCTTCTTCCACCAAAGGAAACACTATTCTAGCAAAAATGATGTTGAAAATCATTTTTATACTCACATAACTGTTTCATTTGACTTTTTAAAAATCTTAGCCTATATGCTGTGCCAGAAGCCATCACAACCTGCTGATCTGATGAAAACGTAATGCCGATCTGAGCAAGTAGTTTATCTCCCATCCACTATGGGCAGTGCTGGCAAACGATATGCCTAAATCGTTCTTCTTTTAGTTATTTTTGTTTCATCTTAACCTAAAAATATTTTTAGGTGGCATACCAACCAATAAAAATCTACTTTCAAAATTGAGATTCAGGGAAACAGACAGAATAGTGAAAAGAGTCCAGAGGCAAACACACAAATTCAGAAAAGAGGTCATGGGCTGCCCTCTGCTTTTTATTCTTCATGTTGAGCACCTCCTAGTGGTCAATCTGAGAGAAAGTGGAATTCTCTATTTGCCTAGAAAAGAAATGGTAATGAGAATTTGAAAGAAAATTTTCTATCATTTTACAACTTCCATTACATATGCATATAGCCAAAATCAAAACTACATCCTAGACATTTTTGGAGACCTGTTTTTCAGTGGTCATTTCTCAGTTTTTCTTATTCCAAAATATCTGATAAAACTGTTGCTACTTTCTGCAAAGCGCTTTCAGAATATTTCTACCTGCCGCCTTCAAATCAAAATAGAATCACAAGTTTCGCTCAATATTTAGCAGAGCCCCAGTGTGGACTCTGGCTGCACAGTAAATGCTACTTTGAACTTTCCACTATGAGTGGGAAGCTAGAGAGAATGTGAAAGAGTGATTGTTTTTTTTTTTTTTTCTTTAAGAATCATGAACCTGTGAAGACAAAGCCACTGGGTTGATTAACTCCAAAGCCCACAGTCTCCATTTTCCACTGTCTGAAGATTACGAATAGAACCCAAACTGCCCCTGAATTTACCCTGGTGAAAAAAATAGATGGTTTCTAAACTCCCAAGAGACATCTGTGGGTGCTGGCCAGAAATTCTGTTACAGCCAGATTTCTGCCATCTTTAAACCAAACAGAGGCTTCTAACATTCTTATTTATAGCATATGGGTTAGGCTGATTTTAACCTGCAAATACATCATAATGTTAAATTGAAGTCAGGAGGATTTTTAGAAAGAAAACACATATATAGCAAGTAATACGTACTGGGGCTCATTAGGTTAAGCGTCCGACTTATTGATTTTGGCTCTGGTCATGATCTCAGGGTAGTGCGATCGAGCTGACAGCGTGGAGCCTGCTTGGGATTCTCTCTCTCTCTCTCTCTCTCTCTCTCTCTGTCCCTCCACCCCCAATTAAAAAAAAGACTTGGCAGAATTTTCCTATTTAGTTCAAGACCAAAGAAAGGAAAAAAAAGAAAACCTATAATTTACAACACATTCAGGTTTGTCGTACAATAGCCACATTTCAAATTTATGCAATTTTAAAGAGGTATTATATTAAACCATTAAAAATTCAACAGTGAGTGTAGAGAAAAGGTTTATAAGCAAACATAAGGTACCATTAGCACACTGAAGCATTTTTAATAATCTTTCATTTGACTGTGTAATGACTATATCTTGCTCTTAGCACCTTGTTTTCAATCCGAAAGCTTTTCTGTTTTATATGGTTGCTTGAGTGTTTGCTTGCTTGCTTTGTTTTGTTTGAAGAAGTGAGGGTAAGTGGAAAAACGTGTTCAAATGGGAAGTTACTGGACAACTTATTAACATCACCTACTGTGCCCGGGGTTACAATGGAAACCATTTATAGAAGGGACTTGACCTCACTCCCTTCTACTTTCTTCTCAAGTTTCACGATCCTGTTTTGGAAACAGATTCTTTTGATCAAACTCAGATCCTGCTCATCCAGGTTTTCAATTTCTCTCTTGTCTGTAGTGCCCACCAGTAATCCTTCCCTAGGGTCTGCCTGATTATGGTACTTCAGGTATCAAGTCAAGGGCAGGACCAATTGAGCCATTAGCAATAGCAACTTGAAGCCCATAGCAAAGAGTAACAGGAAGCTTTCCAGTGGTCAGAGAAGCCTAAGGACAACGGAAGTGTCGACACAGGGTGATGATACGGTTTGACCGACAAAGCAATGACACTATATATTTCTCTCCCTATTAACGAAAGAATCATTTTTAAAGCCTCTAGTAAGTTCTTGAACTTCAAAGGTAAATAACTAGGTTGATGAGAAAAGTGATGTCTAACCCACTGATTTGTTACCAGGTATCATCCTAAATGCACATTCCACTAAATTTCTGTATGCAACCAATCAATGGGTCTGTTTTTAGGGCAGTATCCAAAAAGGAAAATACCAATATAACCCTGTTTTTTTTTCAATGGTAACAAACATTTCAATCAGGAAAAACGGATATTATTCCGGTAGTTTTTATATGCTTCTTGGCCAAAATTGTAATAGTAATTTATAGAACTTCAGCAAAAGATATTAGGGGTAAAGAAAAGGCCATCTTGAAATAATGTACTTTGCTGTACTTCCAATTAGAAATAATTCAGATTTGGATTAAGATTTCTTTTTAAGTTCTTTGTATAAAAGTATCTTTAGGTGGTCATTTGAAATTAATATTTCCCATTTTACTATGAGTTTCTTAAAAAAGGCTACTATAAATTAAACTAGATAGTATATAGTTAACCACCTACCACAAACCTGACAGGAGGTATTTGTTTTCTTTTTTGAAACTATTCCAAAAGAAATCATTCAACTTGCATTTGTGTGCTAATTATTTAGTCTTCTAAAATTTTTCTGTGGCTTTCTAAACAGTCAAAATCTTAAATGTGTGTGAGTATATAGATTTTCACTCAAAATTTGTGTGAGTATAAATGTAGATTTCCACTCCCTGTTACCTTAAAATAGAGAATATTTTATTTGCTAAATTACATACATATGTATCCTACTTGTTTATATATATATATATATATATATATATATGTGTGTGTGTGTGTGTGTGTGTGTACATATATACATATATGTACACACACACACACACACACATATATATATATATATATATATATATATATATATATGTATCTCCACCTCGTGTGGCTTTAAAAAGAAATTGACATTATTTGGACAAATAACATGCTATGAAAACTTAGGTAATGCATTCTTTTTTTTACTTAACAGCTTTACATTTTTAATGTTTAATAGAAAAATGTCAATTTCTCCTAAAGAAAAATCAGCTTCCTACAATTATAAGACTTTAGCTTTATCTATCTGAAGATTCTTTTACTCTCCTTATTACCAAAAAATTAAACACTTAGTCATGTAAATATTCAACATACTCTTGCATCTTTATGCTTTAAATATTTGTAAACATATATATATATATATATATATATATAGTAATTCATAACCAAATTTGGTTCTAGATTTACCATAATTGACTATTTGCCAGAATAAACTATAAAATGAGAATAAAAGCTTTCAGTGTTAAAAAGAATTCTTTATTAAAAAATTTTGTTTTCATATTCTAAAGGATAGATTATCATTAGGTTTTACCAGAGACTTTTTGTTTTGCCTTTTTGTTAATGTTAAAATTTTACTGATGAAGAAAGGTAACAGAGGAGGAGGTTCATTTTCTATTTCATTTTATTTAAAATGCCATGTCACAAAAAATTTACGTAGAACCCAGATTTCCTACAAGGAGCTTCAGAGCTGAGTCATGACCAGGGACTATATATGATGCAGCCCGCTGCAAAGTCTTTACACTAAGTGCAACGACTCCAGGCAAATTAGAGGGAATCGGAGGGTGCAGCTATCTCCAAAATTAGAGACAGACTGACTTGGGGAAGACCTTCCACTGAATCTGCAAAGGAATTTCCAAGATACACTAAAATCTCACCTTCAGATATCCAGTATCCATCACTGGTAAACTGAAAATCGTATTTTTATTTTAATGGGGGTTTTGTTTTGCCTAGTAATTTTATGAAAGCTTTAGTATAATATATTCCTTAGTTTGGGGTTTCAACCAACTTCTGATGCTTAGAAAAATAATTCGTGTTCTAAAGCAGAATTGCACGACAGCTTAGGTCTTACTATTTAGTTATAGCCTAACGAATACTGTGTTCCTACCTGTTCTCGCAAAAACTAAAGATCCTAGCTTATTTAAATAGTATTCAGGTAAAGCACTATGCCATCCGACCAGCTCACTAAATGTATTTATTACCGGTCTCTACATAGCTTATGTAAAAGCTCGATGTCGACCGTCCATGTCTGCCGCATTTAAAAGCTGCCAGAGTGATTGTCTCATCTAATTATGTCAACACACTGTGTTACAGTGTCCTGTACATAGGCCACAGAACAAAAGTGACTATAAACTGCTTACTCAACACCTAGCCCAAAAAAGGGCTGAGGCAGTACAGTAATGCCTTTAGTTAAAATGGCCCACTGAATCATTTCCATCTGTGCATTTTTTACCATAAATACTGAAGTAGTATTTTTTAACTGTCTTTTCAGGCTTGTAAAACAAATCTCTATATCACATCTACATAGTCTAAATATGTCGAATAATTCAGTTTAAAAAGTGTTGCCTACTAACTAAAGAAAAATAGCTACCAATTTTCCTATTTAGTTGCTTAAATCATTTTCCATTGCCATTGTAGAACTGCCTTAAATGGTTTCTTTCACCACTATTATGTGCAAAACAAAAGGAGGATATTGTAGGGCATTCTTACCTGTCTTACATTAGCTGTTTTCACTAGTCCAAGGGTAGACATTCCTCAGGAGTGACCCATGTAGTGCTGTCCAGTAGTCAAGAGGATAACGTCATTTTCCTTCGGTCTCCAAAAACTAAAGTTGGAAATCTACAAAATTAACATATATAGACTTTCAAAGGCCACATCTTGGGAGGTGGGAGTGAAGAGGAAGGAAGAAGAAGAGAAGGGAGAGGGAGAAGAGAGAAAAAAAGAAAAGCTAATAGAAAAACGCAAACCTGCAGCTGAGTTAAATGGGGGGAAACTAAAGTTCACAGTGTATATTTTTTGAAAAGTTGATTCACTTTTGGGAAGGCTGTATGTATTTGTACATGTGTGCATGTGAATATGAGTGTGTTTAGGATCAGGAGGGAGAGCCTGCATCATCCATTGCTTTTTTGGTTAAATAGAGTCATATATTAGTAAAAAAACAACTATGTCTAACTCCCAAATTCATTCATTCAATGTTTAATGTTAGAATTATAATCTTACTGTTAAACTCAGGACAACTCTGTGAAGATTTACAAAGTAAGTGTATGAAACCTTATGGCAAAACTACAAAGCTATCAGTAATTAATGCACATAAAAAGCCTTGCTGGGAAAAATCATGGGTGATTTCCCTACAAAACAGGTTGACATGCAACCTATTCTTTTTTGTTTCTCAAGTTGTAGAGATTTTAATAGTTTCTATTAAGTCCTTAACATCTCCCAAATTAAAAAGACTGAAAATTATTTTTAAAGCCTAAGGAATATAGAGTAACAGACATTACAAGTTAAATGAATAGTTCCTACAATTGCTGTGTACATTAAGTAATACAATTTCATATTTCCATGTTATTACACATGGTATTAGATTTATAGGTACAGTCGCATGAAGCATCATTCACTTTTATCAACTTCAATGTTTTAGAGGGTTTTCATACTACTCTATGAATGCTCTGAATGCTGCAGAGAAAAAGAAGCACAATCAGTATTTTACGTTCTAAGATTTCTCAGTTGGGTTATCCTGTCCTGCCCACACACATAATAGCATTAGCATTTCATCTTATACTATGTTGAAATACTTTTAATACAAACTCTCGGTAAAAGCTAAAGCTTACGCGTAAGTGGTAAGTCTCGTCTAGTGTCATTCACTGCATCAACATGCTTTATTTCATCATATTTGCACACAAGGTGTTTTGATTTCAGTTTTGTGAAGAGATACGATTTAGCATACGCGTGTTTGTTCAGCTGTCCATCCTGCACCATTAATACAATGCCTTTCTCTCCCATTTAATGGTGTATCAATGTCCCCATATCTGCTGCATTTTAACTCCATAAAAAGAAAATGTGATTTTGTATTAGTAGTTTTGCTGATCAATTCAGTATTTCTGCACCAATCAGCATACTTATATGCATGTAGTAGTCTGTACAATTGTTCAACATCAAAATACTTGTTTACTTTATGTCAAAATGTCTATAAAATTGCTGGCATTGTTCTCCATTTCAGTCTGGTAGAATAAGCAAGATAGAAAATAAATGTGTAAATGAATCATCTGTGTCATTTCACTTCTCTGCATGAAGTCACTTCACATTGAGCATGACGCACACACCCGCCACCCAACAATCCATGGTTTCTTGACACCTCATTACTGACTGTTGAGGCAGGTAGCTTTTGGATAGAACCGCTCAGCCTGGGGGAAAAAAAAAAGTTGGATCCCTTACTCTCCTTTTCAAATGAACCCTCTCAGATAGCCTACAGATGTATGTCACTTGGTTTATATTTTTTAAAAATTCAGTGCAAAGCGTCTTGCTGAAACCCGGCTAAGCTCATCAAAGATTTTGGAGGCAGTCTCCCAACTGCCATTCCTGAAACCAATTCAGGACAGCCCTTGTTGGGTAAATCAAGTCTTAACTCCTGCCCCCAAGGTCAGCTGCATCCGTACGCGACCTGTGCATTTGCTCAGGGTACAGACACATTGAACGGCCCACACTTAATGCCCTGCTTTTGCCATCTTGATATTCTTAGTAACTTTTGAGCCAGGGACCCTGTATTTTCATATTGTATTAGGCCCCACAAGTTAGATACCCAGCCCTGCCTGACCAGTGAAGCAAACTACCGATTGAGTCAGGCTCTCCAAAGCAAAAGGTTAGCGGATAGTGAGAAGAGAGGCTTATTTATTTAACAAACTCTTATATTGCACTTACCATGCAACAAGACCTATACATATATTTGCTTATTTAATCCTGACAATAACGTCCACCATTTGACAGAGGAGGAAACTGAGGCACAGAGAAGTTAAGTAGCTTGCCCAAGGTCACAGCTAGTAAACCCAAAAGTTTGAGTCAGGCATCTGGCTAGTTCGGACACCTGACTGTCTAGGCCAGTGCTGGTTCCTTGCTTTGCTATGCTGCCTTCCCATCAAAGAAAATTTCCTTACTTTGTTAGAGCACTAGGGATGTGTCTTAAAGACCTTTGTTGAATAGTCTAAAAGCTTCAAGGATGATACCTTCCAAGAAATTCCAACTCTCCACAGCAACATTTTCCTGCTCTTAATGCCAAGGGCACTTGCCTGAGTTAAATTAATGAGATGATTATAAATATTGAGTAAAGTATTGCCAGTATATTTGTGGCCCAACACAGATGTGACTACAGAGTGCCCAGACTCTCGATGCCCAACTCCTGTACTGGTGACAGAGGGGAAAGGAGTGACGAGAAGAATGGGCTGACCTTGGTCTTGATGACGCTTTTCTCCATTCACTCCCTCTGCCTGCCTAGCTCAGGTGCCACCACACACCTTCCTGAAAGCAAGAGGGCCCCATCTGGCTGTCATTTCACTCAAAAGAGGAAGCACACATAAAGGATGCAATCTGTATGGACATAAGAGGTGATGTAGAGAAACTCAGTGCTGGATTCTAAACATGAGACAAGGAGCAATGTGCTCACTGCTCATCAGTCTACAAGAGCCCTTCTGGCTCTGGGCTAATGCTCAAGATCCAAAACCACTGAGGAGGACAGAGGGATCCTCAAAAGTCTGCTGTATTCACACTCTCCAGGCTTAACGGTACCACCCAGGAGCAGCTGGGTCAGTCAAAACGTCCACAGGATTCTCTGGTCATCCCAGAGGGTCAGCAGCCCCTAGGGCAATGGCAATCTAGCCACAAGAGGAAATGTAAATCTTTTCCCACATAAGCTTCTCCATTCTATCCCCCACAGTCCGTTTCCAGAATCCTCCTTTTCAGAAACTTCAAGAGACACAGACTAAGAGAGAAAACAATGGGGAGCTGTCAGGGGAAGAGTCACATTCCCAGAATTCCATCTAATCTAAGACAAATGGAATAAAAGCAGCACTCGGCTCCTCCCCCTGTTGACCGAGGTGAATACAAAATTCTTGCTCCTTTGATATGGTCTCTTCTTTCTGCTCCAGTCTACCCCATTCACCCTCCACCCTCAGCCCCAGAAACACAAATCCTACAATGCATAGATTGGGCCACAAAAAGATGGAGGTGGACGGGGAATAATATCATAGAATCTACGCTAAGAGAACTAAAAAGGATTTCCTTGCTCCCTTTTCACCTTTTTTCATCTCCCACCTCCTCGTGAGTTTAACTGGTTTAACTCAGGCAGCTTTGGAAGAACAGAGAGCATCCTGGATCCCAAACAGTCCTTACCCCAGCCCCATGGTTTGCATTCCTCAACCCTGATGACTCTTCTGGTTGTCTTCTGAGAGTGAAAGATGATAAAGCCCCCTAGCAAGAACTTTAGAGGCCGATTTGCAAACTGGTCAGCAACTCTGATCAGGGCAAAATTTTGCGTGGAAGCCTCTGATTCCATTAGCCGAAACACTGTGACAACTCACAAGGCTATCAACTTTATCATTCCTTACATGCACACAAAACCAGTGTGATGCCGGGAAGCATCACCACAGAGCATGAAATATCAGAACTCAACACAATGCTCAAGGTTGTAATGAGACACAGAGTCTAATTCTGGACTCTACAACTCACAAATAGCCTGGATGAACTTAAAGCACCTTCAGAGGAGAGTCACAATGACCCCTGTGTCCAAATAAAAGAGAATGGAAAAGATGAAAAAAAGAAGGTTGACCTGAGAAACAGCAATATGTTCAAGGTCAAATTTTTTAAAGTTATAAATCATATTGAAAGACAGGAATAATACTCATTTATAACGTAAATATTTTGTCGAGTGGTTTTCATAATAGTCAACACTTAACTATTCAATTCACATTGTGTCTTTTTATGCTCGGCACTGTGCTAAGTCCTAAAGACCCAAAACTAATAAGTTGGGGTCCCGGCCCGCCAAAAGCCTGCGGTCATCATCATGGGGATGACAAACAGCTGGCACCACTGTCACCGTTCCTTCTATGCCCTCTGCCATCCCCTGTGTCAACCATTAATCATGCATTCCTTCCCCTGAGCCAGGAGGCAGCCTTGGGATACGACACCACCAGGCAGTCAGAGCAGCTAATCCCCAAATCACCTGATGTTCCTTTATCACCAAAGACCCTGAGGATAATCATAATTATTATTATGGCATTAAGAGAACCCATTATGTTCCAGACTCCATTCTAACCATTTTATACCCACCACCTTCTTCAATCTCATTTCTCTGAAATGGTTGGTTCACAAAAATTTTATGTGGTCGTCATTGAAGACTCATTTAAAGAAAATGGGATAAACTCCAGTATGAGGAAATTAGATGTCCTTCAGACAAATTTTCCACAAGTGATGGATGTTTCACATTAGCAATAACGAGAAAGCTGGTGAGTCCTCTTTCCAGGATGTCTTCAGAATTAGGATAGATTCTCACCCAGCTGTAATGAGAAGTGCAAACCTGTCTGAATGAAGAAGGACAAACCAGATGACCTTTCAGTGTTCTTTTCATTTCCGAGATTCTACAATTTGTGGTGCTCCAGAATCAAATTTATTTTTTACTAAAGTCTGTGGTAAATTGTATTCGTTAAATTGTCTCCACATCCACTTAGCACAGATGACAAATTAGCGAAGGGGGGAGGCAAGCAATTTGCAAAAACATATTTTTAAACCTCTATTAATCACATATCTACATCTTATGCTGAAGCACACATCCTGTTTAAAGAATTACTCTCAGAAATATCTCAAAGGACACACAAGACATGATGCAAAGGTAAAGTCCTAAGAACCCAAGCAAATGAATCACTATAACTTGTATGAATAAATTAATTTGTGCTAAAATGTCTTCTTTTAGGATGGATGTAATTTCATAAACATTTATTCCTTGTAGAAACAGATTCTGAACTACACTCACAAATAGCCAGGATGAACTTAAAGCACCTTCAGAGGAGAGTCACAATGAACAGAGACTTAAAAAACAGTGACTTAAAAAACAAAAGCAGTAACATTAGATAACATTTTTCTATTTTAAGAATTCAAAGTTTTGACTAACTCTAATACAGGAAAACATAATTTGTTGCATCTGACTTTAGCAAGAAATTGTTTTGTGATGCTTCAGAGTAGAAGTCATTTCCCAAAAAAGTTAGAGCTTTAAATAAGAAAATCCCATTCCATTTCTCCCCTTTAAATAAGGCCATCCCAACACTACGTGCTATTACATAGAACCATCTGACTTTATCCATTCTTAAACCCTTGTCTATAGTGTGAAGTCCTATCTATTAGGCTCTTGGTTCCCGACCCCACCCTCCCCGCAGAGTAAAGCTGACATAGATCTTCCCAAATAAATTTAAATTCCAGTTTCCCCTGAATAACTTAGGGAAAGAACAAATCGCATGCCAGCTGAAATGGAGAGAAGAAAAGGGACACAGGAGAAAGGAGAAGCTGGAGGGGCAATTTATAAACTTCAAGATCATTGTCAAGTCAAGAAATACGGCACAAGAAAACATGCGAAGGCTTCTTTCTCTTCATGGAGAGAAGTGTTTTTATGTCTTCCTTTTTTAGTTCCACACCGCATTTTGGAAAAATCAGAGGGAAAGAGAGAGTCTAGCGTATCATGAGTCCTGACTACTGCAGCCCTTTAGAGACTTAACTCAGCCCGCAGCCAAATGCCAGCCTCGTCAAATGAATGCTTCCACTTTGAGGGCACAGACCTTTCTGTGGCCTCATGTGTGGTGGTCACATCACAAGGTGCAGTGTCCAAAAGGGCTGCAGGACCCGGAGATTCAAGAAGGGCACATACCTCACATGAGGAGCTGAGCCACTGTTGAAGACAGAATCATTCGTCACTACTCAACTCTGGACATCTAACCATGATGTTCTTTCTCTATCACATCTCCCTGATCTACCTTCTTCATACCTTGTCTTACTCTGAAATGTTCTCATCCATTTATTTATTTGTTATTTATTATTCCCACTCCCACCACCCCTCCCCAACG
Organism: Panthera pardus; assembly: GCF_024362965.1. Lineage (NCBI taxonomy): Eukaryota > Metazoa > Chordata > Mammalia > Carnivora > Felidae > Panthera > Panthera pardus. The sequence continues at coordinate 22,445,907 of NW_026527002.1, forward strand.
AGGGTGAACATTTCCTGTAGGCAGAGGTGAGTGTACCTGCTCGTCTTGATAGTGTACCTGGAAAGTGCTCCGGAAATATATATCGAATGAAACAGCGACTTTATCCAAAGAGAAAAATGAGCGCGGAAAGAAAAGAAAGAAAAGCTGATAACCCAGAAAGATGAGAGCAGGAATAGACATAAGGAAGTCACAGTAATTGGCTCAGAAACAAACAGTATTAATGTGGATGGGAGCCAGGACATCCTTTTTTTAGGAGGTACCTGAAAAGGCTGATGTCTTCAGTGAGCCCTGCCAAACTGGGCTCCTTGTATTATCATCGATTAAAAAAAAAAAAAAAAAAAAAAAAGGGAAAAGTAGAATAAATACTAAGACAAAATGCAAGCAGAGCACAGTGGTGCTACAGGGGATATAGAAATTAGATGTGGAGATCTCAGAGGGCTTCTTTAGCAAGATACGTGCTAAAGAGTTTTTGAGAAGCCAAGAAAGGAAAAGAAAGTGCCCAGTTTGATGGACACCATGAATAAGGAGATGGAAGTACCCAGTCTGTTCCAGATACAACAAAAACCTCCCAGAGTGGACTGGGGCTATAGGTATAGGACCTTGAAAGTCATGCTAAGGAATGTCACCTTTACTTAACAGGGAGTGAAGATTCCTTCAAGAGGAGAATAACATGATCTGTTGTGAAGCAAATAAGGCATTCAAGCAAAGGGCAGGTGGGGGGCGGTGGACCTGAGAGGGGAAAGCTGTTATAAGCAGTTGTTATTAGGTAAAGAATATGCTACTGTTCTTTTGTGCCTAATCTTACATAATTATTGTAATAAGCATATAAGTGGGAAAAGTGCTACTGCTACCCCCACTTTAGAGAATGGAAACTGAGGTTTAGAAACTGAATTTTGGCAGCAGGAGTATTCTTTTAGTGATTGCGATAAGAGGGGGATGGGCAAAATGGGTGAAGGGGAGTAGGAAGTACAAGCTCACGGTTATGGAATGAGTAAGTCACGGGGATAAGAGGCGCAGCATAGGGACTACAGTCAATGGCACTGGAATAACGCTGTATGGGGACAGATGGTAGCTGCACTGAGCTCAACATATACAGAAACTGAATCACTATGCTGTACGCCTGAAAGTAATGCAACATTGTGTGCCAAGTATAGCTCAATAAAAATAAACGACTAGAGGCGCCTGGGTAGCTCAGTTGGTGAAGTGTCCAATTCTTGATCTCGGCACAGGTCGTGATCTCATGGTTCATGAAATCTAGCCCCAAGTCGGGCTCTGCACTGACAGCAGGGAGCCTGCTTGGGATTCTGTCTCTCCCTCTCTCTCTGTTCTTCCCCTGCGCGTGCACACGCATGTCTGCGCACTCATTCTCTTCCTCTCAAAATAAATAAACTGTTAAAAAATGAGTAAATGCATGAATGAATTAACTAATTAAAATAAAATATATTATAGCCCCCCCCAAAAACAAATTAGATGAGAAATGAGAGTCTGAACTAGGACCCAACAAGATCCAAAAGGAACAAAAAGAATGAATGGTATTTTAGAGAATTGCATTTTATATGCATTGTCCACTATTGTTTGTATTTGGAGGTTTTGTCTTAAAACAAAAAAAGAGAAAAGCTCACAATAGCTTCAGTGATAAAAGGAACCTGTTGGCTCAGAATGTGAAGACTCCAGTGCTAGTAATAACTTCAATTGTGACCTATTCAGCGTCTCAAGCTGTGAGACCAAGCATCCAGATGTTCCCTTTGTCTACCATTGCTGGAGTCAACTTCAGCCACAGTCACTTCACAGGACTCTGGAAGTTACTAGTTGATCCCAGTCAGCTTTAAGAATTTTCTTGGAAACCTGCATCTCGGGGCGCCCGGGTGGCTCAGGCAGCTGAACGTCCAACTCTTGATTTCACCTCAGGTCATGATCTCACAGTTCATGAGTTCGAACCCCACATCAGGCTCTGTGCTGACAAAGCCTGCTTGGGATTCTTTCTCCCCTCTCCCTCCTCTCTCTCTCTGTCCCTCCTACTCTCTTTCTCTCTGTGTCTCTCAAACTAAATAAACTTGTTTAAAAAGTTTAAAAAAAAAAAAAAAGGAAATCTGCATCTCTACCTAATTTCAGATACTTTGGTCATATCAGGCTTTCATAAAACCATGCTTTTAGTCTCCTTGTTAAGGCCATTTTGTCCTGATGAAAGGACCTTTCAGAAGTCTTAACAAAAGCTATGATGGCTATATCTCTGATTTGGTTATGGCCCTGTGGTGAAGCTTTGTAAGACTTTCTTTTTATTTTTTTTTAATGTTTTATTTATTTTTGAGAGAGAGACAGAGTGTGAGCAGGGGAGGTATGTACAACTAATACAATCATATGGCTTTTTCGATTTGTCTTTATCATAAAAATATAGTCAAGATATGCATTAAAGGAAACGGGAAAAATTCAATAGCTACTTGATAACTAAAAAAAATATATAGCTACCTGATCATTAATAAGAGAGCGTCAGGGATGGCATTTCATTCACTGGCCTCACTGGCCTTCATATTTCTACTTACTTACCAGAACTTGTAAGTGCAACATTATTATTATTATTATTATTATTATTATTATTATTATTTTAATGTTTATTATTTTGAGAGAGAAAGAGAGACAGAGCACAAGCAGGGGAGGGAAAGAGAGAGAGAGGCAGACACAGAATCTGAAGCAGGCTCCAGGCTCTGAGCTGTCAGCACAGAGCCTGAAGCAGGGCTCAAACTCACAAACCACCAAATTATGACCTAAGCAGAAGTCAGACACTTAACTAACTGAGCCACCCAGGTGCCCCTATTCTAACTCAAAGGATTGAGGTGCCCCTTTCTAACTCAAAGGATTTCTAAACTTTATCTATTACTGCTTGGAGATTTTTTTTTTTTAAATTCCATTTCTCAAGCTTACATATTTCAGAATTTCTGGTTCCTCTACAGTCCCTCTCAATACTGCTTGCAAACTAGCCGGTTCATTTCTGAGCTCATCCATTTTTTGTAGCACCTTATCAAATGTAACTGTTACAACCAGTTCTTGGCCTCAACATTCCACCTTGAAACCTTGTGATGAGGGAGTGTGGGGTAAGCTAAGGGCAAAATACAAGCTAACAACACCTGCCCCTCCTGCCCAGGGGAATATGTGTGATATTCCTCAGACACTCCTGGCTACCCATGAACAGAGGAAAGGGGTTTACATGCTTGCCATGGTAATGTGGGAAACTAAGGCAAATGAAAACTTAAATTCCCTTATTGCCTACAGCCCATACATAAGCCCTTGAAACCAGAGGAGTGACCTCCCTCTAAGAGCTCAGCTGCCTCAATAATGACACTTTGCTAGGGGCAAAAGGGAATCTTAGCCTGACATTATCCCAACCTCCAGTATGCTGTAAGTCTACTTCCTTTATCCCAACTGCCCCAAGATATATTCTGGCGATCATACTCCAAGCTTATAAGCCCCCCAATATACATCTAAAGGATCTCATGACTGAGGTTTTATTAAATGGTAATAAATGGTGTTTCCCTAGCAACACCTAGCCCCTCAAGGTCCTGAAAATCTTGCTTCCAAAATACCTTAGAGACTTACTCTATCCCTGACCCCCTGCCAACCTGAGGGTATATAATGAGTTACCCATCATTACCCAATGCAGCTCTTCCTGCCCATGGGTCCTGTCCCCAAGCTTTAATACAATTACCTTTTTGCACCAAAGACATCTTCAAGAATTATTTCTTGGTCATCGGCTCCGGACACCCCCCACCATCACCCCAAAATTTCATCACTTGTCCAATGCCATGAGTTCACTGGGTACCTTTTCCTTCCATTTTAAGATAGGCAACACTACAGACAAGGACAGCTATCATGTTTTCACTCATATGTGGATCTTGAGAAACTTAACAGAAGACCATGGGGGAAGAGAAGGGGAAAAAAATAGTTACAAACAGAGAGGGAGGGAGGCAAACCACAAGAGACTCTTAAATACAGAGAACAACCAGGGTGGATGGAGGGGGAGGGGGAGAGAGGAAAGTGGGTAATGGGCGCTGAGGAGGGCCCTTGTTGGGATGAGCACTGGGTGTTGTATGGAAGCCAATTTGACAATAAATTATATTTTTTAAAAAGATAGACAACACTTTTATCCAATGTTTCTCCACTACATCACATGGGTTACCACTTTTTTAATACCCTATAATATTTCTTTCCTGTTCACTGCCTGGCCCAAAGCCAATGCCACATGCACTGAAGGCAGCACCCTATGACTGATACCAACAACTTTACCACTCTGCGTTCAGTTAAGAAAATTGAGTTGCTATAAAGTATTATAGAAATCAAGCAAATTAATATACAAATTCATAGAATTTTATATAGGACACACAGAGTGTGGGAAGAGCTGGGGAAACAAAGGGCAGGAAGGCTACAACCTGACTCCAAAGCAAATGGCTCACAAATCTCACCAGCAAACTATCACAACTCCTGAGTTTCTCTGAGGAAGCTTCCACCAACTCTCTGAGTCTGCAGCAGTGAAATGTGTACTCCTTGAGAGGTATGAAAAGCTGCAGCACCCATCATCAAAGGCCTCCCAAGAGTGATGGCCTCTCCTCACCACTACCTTCCAAATCTCACACAAATTCCTCTCGATGGCAAATTCAAACTCGGAATCATCCAGGAAAGAAGATTCTGGGAAGTGTACTTCTTGGCAGAGGAGACCATAGAAGAGGGGTGTGGTGATGGTGTAGGGGGAGAAAAGTTATCTCTGGTGAGAGCTCTCTTTCTGAGCCAGCCTCCTCTCTAAATCTTTTCAGGTAGTTAAGGGAGAGGTAAAGTTTTGTTTTGTTTTGTTTTGTTTTTCTTGAATCTGCTACGTCTTGATTGCCCTTAACTCAAAATGATTCACATGCCAAAGTGGCATATTTTGGGGTCAGGCGTCCTGCTGCCCTTCAATACAAAGTTGAGAACAGCCAGTCCAGCACAGAGAATGAACCCCAGTCTAGAGCCACACTCCATGCCTTTCATGAGTGGCTGGAGCTGCTGCTTTCTCCCCCAGTCTCCAGAGAACAGGAACCTTGGAAGGGGATGCCTACCTATGAGGGACCCTGAGATTTTGGTTTCATGAACTTTTTGGTAAAAACAGCCACTGGGATTCATAGTCCTCACCATCAAGGAGCTCATAAGCCATACTTTTTTTGTATAGTTTAAATGTATCAAATGCCACTCAAACACACACATGCACAAACACATGTTTAAAAACATGAATGAAAGCCAAAACCTAATTATTGAAAATGTTCTAAAACGATACATTTGGAGAGCTACAAGAAAACTTAGAGGTCACCGAGCACCTTTCCCCTTAGGTATGAATTGAAAATAGAAAAAAATCTTGAAAAGAAATACATACAACAGTACCATAAGCAAAGATGGATGAGGTCATGTACAAAACAAGGTTTTGAGGTTCTAGGAATAAACAGTAGGTGTGATTTGACCAGGATTATTTTAACAAACACTGGGAGGAGGGAACAGAGAGTATGTTCTATGATGTGATGTCAAAATGGAACTTAGTTATTGTTTTCACTTTTTCCCCCGTGAAAAATTATTCCACCCACTAGATTAAATGGAGGGTAAGCAGACATTCCTTAGTTTTTAAATTCTCTAAATGTCAAAACAGAAGAGCAAGATTTAAGTGATTTAGAGATAATAATCTGGTTAGTTATAAAAGAGCACGAAGGCAACAGAATTTGCCACCCTAAGATATGCCTCTTTGACATAAACGATTATTTCAGGCTGATTATTTTTTTTTATTAAAAATTTTTTTAATGTTTATTTTATTTTTGAGACCGAGACAGAGCATGAGCGGGGAGGGGCAGAGAGACTGGGAGACACAGAATCCGAAGTAGGCTCCAGGCTCTGAGCTGTCAGCACAAAGCCCAACGCAGGGCTGGAAATAGTCAACCGCGAGATCATGACCTGGGCCGAAGTGGGAGGCTCAACCAACTGAGCCACCCAGGCGCCCCTAGGCTGATTATTTTTAAATCAACAGCAGACATAAGAAAACCCTTTTGTAAGAGACACTTACATTTATAAGGGAAATCTCCATCTGTAAGGGTGTCTCCCTCTCTCTCTATAGGAAGTTGGGGATGAGTAAATCTCTAGAAATTCTTATTAACGGAGAAAGCAGAGACTTAAATCTGCATAATAACCATACCCTCCTTTACTGTGCTTTGCCTGAGAACTTTCCATCATGGGCTGCCCACCCTACCCCCAACATCTTTTTTCTTCAGCTGGAGATGGTATTTAAGGTGATGGTTTAGGCCATTTGGGGGGAATTACTCAGTCTTCCTGGGTATCCTCCATGATATGGAGATACAAGAAGTACACATATTATTAAACTTTTGTTTGGTTTTCTTCCTGTTTGATCTTTTTATTATGGAGGGGTTTCAGCTAAGAACCTAGAAGAGTGGAGGGAAAAGTATTTTTCTACTCCTACAAGGGAAATAAACGTATGCATGACAACAGACATGAATCTCACAGTGGGCTAATGCCCCAGGTTAAATAACTATAGCCATGGCGATTAGTATGCTAAAAATTCAACTAATTAGAATTCTCGAATGGAGCATTTCTGCCAACACTTTGAGGAAAAAGAATCAAATCAGAATGTATTAAACTCAGAAACAAGCATCTTTCACTTGTTTATCAAATGTTTGTCAACCTCTCTTCTAGGTTTAGGATCCATTCAGCCCTATTTTTCTCTTATCTAAACCAGAATTTCTCAACCATTGACATTTTGGATGAGTTATTCTTTGTTCTGGGGGGAGCGTCCTGTGATTATTAGAACATTTAGTAGCATCCCTGGCCTTAACCACCAGATGCCAGTAGCACTCCCCAGTGGTAACAATAAAAAGTGTTGCCAAATGGTTGAGAAGTAGTTATTTGGCTAATGACCAATAAGAACTGAGATTCAGAATGATGAAGCTGAGTTGTTATACCTTGAATCTCTTTTTTTGGTAAAGATTAAATAAAGTTCTTCTTTATGAAGAGATGGAGATCTGGAGGTACAGGTTATTAAATTTCTGTTTGTTTTCCTCTTGTTAATCTGTCTTTTATTACAGCCAAGAACCTAGATGGGCAAAGGGAAAATGATTTTTCCTCCCCTACACTATGTTACTCAAAAAGATTTTGTCTCTGGTTAATTGAGAATTAACTATACCATTATTCTTGGGTGTTTCTAACTATTTTTTTCACTTTACTAAACGATCTTTGCATGTAATATTCCTCTTGCCTGAAATCTTTCCTGGAACCAGGTGGGGTCTAAATAAATCAATAAACTAAATAACTAATAAACACTGGAAAGTCATGTGAGTAGTCTTGTTGTTTTTTAATATGGTAAAGTTGAGATTCACAAATACAATTTCCTGTGCATATTACATGACCCATTTAAGTGAAAGAATTAAATAGATTTCTAGCATCTCTACATTTTTACTTAAATTTCTATGATCAGATTTTGCCACTCACGGTAATTTCCAACAGAGGAACACTTGAGAATGTCCAGCTATGTCTCTTCTCTAAGAGCAGAGAGATGCAGAAGAGAAGTTGGAAGCAGGAAAAGAGTTAGAAAAAGACCTAGGAAGGAGGAAGGAGGGAATGCTGCACTCTGTCAAATGTTGTATAGAGAATGAGGAGTCGTCACTGAACTTGATGATTGATGAAGACCTCTTCATTAATCCTGATCACAAATTCTAGAATTGACAGAAAGAAAAGGTTGATAAAACTGTAGTAGAAAAAGACAGGATTCAGTAGGCAGAGAGAGAAAGCTTGGGACCTGAGGTCCCAGGGTGGGGCAAAACACATATTTTGCAACAATTCTCGGAGGGTCTGACCACAGCAAACCCCCTTGGGTGGAAGGTCCCTCTTAAGAATGTAAAAGACACATTGGGGCACCTGGGTGGCTCAGTCGGCTGAGCATCAAACTTCGGCTCAGGTCGAGATCTCGCAGTTTGTGAGTTCCAGCCCCGCGTTGGGCTCTGTGCTAAGAGCTCAGAGCCTGGAGCCTGCTTCTGAGTCTGTGTCTTCCTCTCTCTGCCCCTCCCACACTCACGCTCTGTCTCTCTTGCTCTCAAGAATAAATAAACATTAAGAAAAGCTTAAAAAAAAAAAAAAAGAATGTAAAAGACACCACCTCCTCCCCCTCTGGTTCCCTGTGGGAATTTTAGAATCAAAATACCTAACTAAAAAAAGGAAACCATAAAACTTATGTTACAGCAGGAACAGTATGACCAGTCTGACTCTTCACACAATGGAATTGAGGCAATTAGGAATGGACAACCCAGCACCTAGCGTTGCCAAGCCAGTAAGAATAGGACCTGAGAAGGAAGGAGGGGAAAGAGAAGGGGGTGCGGGGGCAGGATCAGAACCTCATAAAACAAGGACCCTTGCCTATAGTCTAGCAGGCATTCACTTTCGAATGCCCCCTCTTTATTAAGAGAGCTTTCCTACTATTCTTATTTTCTGATCTTACACTCCAGTAAACCTTTGCCTGCTGCTCATTTTGTGTCCACCTCTTCATTCCTGGGTATTGTGGTAAAAAATCCTGCAACAAAACTGGCAACATAAACTTTAAAAGATACCATATATAGATTTGAAAGACAAATTAAGAGCTGGGAAAATATCTTTGCAACACATGTAACTATAAAAGGGCTAATTTACTTAATTTACAGAGAGCTCCTCCAAATCAGGAAGAAAAAGAACAACCCAATAGAAAAATGGGCACAGGCCTTGAAGAAACAGTTAACAACAAGAATTCCAAAGGCCTTTTAAATGCCTAGAAAGTACTCAACCTCATTCAAACGGAATGCAAATGAAACCACCATTAGATATTATTTTTCGCCAATCAGATAGCAAAGATTTATTTTAAATAACACAAACTATTTGGCCATTGTGTGGGAAAATAGCATTCTCATACACTGTGGGAGTGTTAAACTGCTGTAACTTCTTTGGAGGAAAACCTAACAATATCTGTTAAAAGACGAAAATTTGATTTGCCGTGCCAATTCATCTTTCAGGGATTTATCTTAAAGAAATGTTCCCACACAAGCAAAAAGATGTTTGCCACAGCTTGGCTTAAAAAAGCCACACTGAAAAAAACCTAATTAATGTCCACTGTAGAAGTTCAGGACATACTGCCCCACAATGTGGGGCTTTGATGTATTGATTTGTTTTGAACTGCAGGCACTTGAAGAAAAGCAAATGCAGGGATAGGCTTTCTCTGATCTCCTCTTTTTTGCCCCAAAGACACATTCTCCATCTGTCATGAATCAGGGAAGATTGATTCCTATGCCAAGAGAGAAGACTAGAAGTGGACACCACACCCAGACAAATTTTGTCACAAACCATCATACCTCTCCTCTATTCTTCTAAGTGCTGTAGGGGCCAAGGGCAGGCTGCCCCAAGATGGGCCACTTGGGCATGAACATTATTTTTAATTAAAAGCAATCAAAACCCAACAGATTCAGGAAAAGCTCTTTACCTCCCTCTCAACTGCCAGCATGTATAGGAAGAAAGCTATTAATGGAAATTCCTCTTTACTTTATCTGTATTACAGGGCAATCTTTGTTGCCCAAATATCTCCTTTCATCTTTCTTTTTTTTAATTTTTTTAATGTTTATTTATTTTTGAGAGAGACAGAGACAGAATGCTAGTGGGTTAGGGGCAGAGAGAGAGGGAGACACAGAATCGGAAGCAGGCTCCAGGCTCTGAGCTGTCAGCACAGAGCCCCATGCGGGGCTCAAACTCATGAGTCATGTGATCATGACCTGAGCCGAAGTCAGACTCTCAACTGACTGAGCCACCCAAGTGCCCCTCTTTTCATCTTTCAATTGTCTTTCTTCCTTTTGTATACTCAGACTCCTACCCCTCTCCTCAGCTCAAATAAGCATCACATAGCATCACTGTCTTTGTAATTTCTGTATCTTTGTGAATTCCTTGTATGTATGCTATTAAATTTTATTTTCTCTGGTTAAACTGTTTGATGTCAATTTGATTCTTAGTCTAGCTAGAAGAACCTTGAAGGGCAGAGAATATTCTTCCTTCCCAACAGGCTGATTCATCTGTCCTAAAAATCATTTACTCTCCCCCAAGAGGTTTACAGCCCTCCTCCCCTTCTCCTATTAAGATATAAGCTCTCAAATCTCATGGTTTTTTTTTAGGATATTCACTCTTTTTTCCTGTGATGCCCCTGTGCATGTACTACTAAAAACACATTTGTATACCTTTTCTCTCATCAATCTGCCTGGTGTCAGCTTATTTCATAAACTCGGCTATTTTTGAACCAAAGAGGGTAGAGAACGTAAAAAAGGAACAGGCCCAAAATGGAGTCACTTGGTCCCACAACAGGGAGAAAAGACTTAATGGCACTGTCACCCACTCCAGGAATGTGACTTTTTTTTTTTTTTATGTTTAGTCATTTTTGAGAGAAAGAGAGACCTGGGGAGGGGCAGAGAGAAAGGGGGACAGAGGATCTGAAGTGGGCTCTGAGCTGACAGCAGTGAGCCCGATGTGGGGCTCAAACTCATGAACCATGAGATCATGACCTGAACCAAAGTCGGACACTCAACCAACTGAGCCACCCAGGCACCCTCCCAGGAATGTGACCTTTAATTGTCAATCTGTAATTACCTGGTCAGCACTCATGAGGTCATCGGCATGATAGACCCCCACCTTCCCACAAAGGAAAGTGTGCCTGAAACAATCTTTTCTTGCACTTATGACTTCCTTGTCCCACTTGCCCCACCCCCCACCCCCTGTGAAAACACAGCTCCTTGGAGCTTTTTCTGTTTGCTAGGTGGGATGCTGAATCTTTGAATATAACCAAGTAGATCTTTAAATTTACTCAGTTAAATTTTGTGATTTAACCAGAGACAATTTTTTCTCCCCTACACTGTCAATAAGGGGTTTTACTAATCCTAAAATAGAGAATGGAATTCCATGAAATACCAGTATCTCCAAGACAAGTCCTCAACTGAAAAAAGTGAATGGTAACCATAGCCATCTCTGTGAAAGAGGGTCAAGGGCTGGATCGGGGAGGAGATGTAGCACTTTCTGCTATAAATTTTTGTACTATTTGGATTTTTTCTTATGTTTGTAGCTTTTTGTTCCAAATTAAAAAAAAACAAGTTGAAAAACAAAAACGTGGTCATAACATTTTCATTAAAACAGGAGAGACTGCAGCTGGAGTGCACAGGAATTAGGGGTAATCTAAATGGAAAAATCCATGAAATGGAGCATCTGGGCTCACCTTCCCTTCCTTTTAGTTACTCTGGATCATAGCCCACTCTGTTACTTATCACGGATTCAGGGTTGGAGAGCAAGACTAAGGGAAGTATTCTCAAAATAAGAAGGGAAGATAAGCAAGAGAAGGCGAGGTGATGAATTCTGTACTGGGCACTGCTGACCCTGACCCTGACGTGGCTGTACAGAATCGTAGCTGCTTCCTCCTGGCAGCCTACTGCCTGCTGAGAACACTCTGCTTCCAGACGAGCCTCCTAAAGCACCTCCTGTGAACATTCTTCGGGGGATGGGACTCTCTCTCAAACTTGTTTGATATTGCCCTGGCAATCTCCAGATACTGAAGCACTGAAAGAAATTTCATAAACAGACTAAAAATTCTTCTTTGTGGAAATGGAAAACTTTGCTCTCACTGAACAAGTAATCAACCATTATTCTCCAAAGAGCCATTTCCCCCTTTGTGAGCAGTGATGCCCATTTAGGAGTTTTCATAAATCTAACTGTTTTATAAATGAGCAGCCATCAAAAGAACCACTCCACCATTAAAGATGGAAGCAGCAAGCCAGGAAATAAGGGTCTGGTAATAGAGGAACAATTCCTTTAGCTCTGAGAAATTGTCTACATTGCCTTTTAGGCTGCAGTGTTTAAAAACGGGCCAAGCAATTCCAAAACCCCAAGTATTATTAATGGTTTAATCATCAACATAAAAATCAGGCAGATTTGAATTTGTGAGGGAAAATATCACTTCAACAAGATTAAAACTCTCCGTTTGTCCAGATGAACCAAAATGCAGGGTTAAGATGAAGTCAGCCGCCATTTTTGCAAAATATAAAAGCAATACAATATAGAATTGTCACAATTATAAAAAAGATCTAGAGCAATTATCTAGTCTCTATCAAAAGCGGGTGATAGTGGTTTCTAACCTTTTTGAAGTCCAAGCTGTCTTTTAGAATTGGATAAAAATGCAGATGCTTAAAAATCCAAGTCCAAAAGTTAGATGGGCTGAGTGGAAATTCCTGCCCACCGTTTATTACCTTTGTGCCTTAGGCTACTAATCTGACCCTCCCAAACCACCATTTTCTCACCTATAAAATGGAAAGAATAATAGTAACTGTTTAATAAGGTCGTCTTGAGAAATGAATGAGATAACCCACATATGGTTCTTGCAGCATTACCTGATAATTAAGAAGCACTCAATAGGGGCACATTGGCGGCTAGGTCGGCTAAGTGGCTAACTCTTGATTTCAGCCCAGGTCATGATCTCATGGTTCATGAGATTGAGCCCTGTGTCAGGCTCTGCGCTGACAGAGCAAGGAGACTGCTTGGGATTCTCTCTCCCCCTCTCTCTCTGTCCCTCCCACGCACACGAGTGTGCTCTCTCTCTCTCCCTCTCTCCAAATAGATAAATAAACTTTTAAAAAGAAAGAAGCACTCAGTAAGTGTTCCCTATGTTTATAATCATAGGGACTCAAGTAAGTATTCAAAGACGCAAGGATTTCTGGCTTTAGACAGGGCTGGATCCAGTGACTCAAATAATGCCCCCTGCCCCCCTGCCTTCCCTGTGATGGGTTCCATTCTCAAGCAGGCTCTCCCTAACAGTATATTCTATCAGAAATCGCAATGCCTCCTTAATATTCCCCAATTAGATTCTTGGTGCCCAATGCTGAACTGTGCCCAAGGGAATGCACAGCTCTGACTGGTCTGGCCTGGATCAGCCAGGATAGAGCGGATCAAGCACAGGCCTGCACAGAGGATCTTAGAGGGAGTGTTCCCCTAAGAAAAATCAGGATGTCATTCATTCCTGTCGCTCATTCCTAAGAGTGAGTGAAAGCAGAGAAAACCTACCTGGGGTAGGTAGATAACCACCTACCCCAGGTTAATTGCCTTTGTTTTGGGCAAATACTTCTTCAATTATTAGGGAAATTGAAAAGATTCCACAATTTCTTCTTTTATCCGTTCAATGCTTAACAGTTCTGTATATGAAGAAATTTCTTCTTTTGTTTAGCTTTGAATCTTTAAGAGAAAGTAAAACTCATTTTCTCTGAGACTCTAGAGTCATTTTCAAAAAGAAAACTTGTTCTTACCACATCTTGATTCTGTGGTGTTTGGTTTCCTAGGTCTTGGTTACTTTGTCTGTAAAAATGAAAGGGTTGGCTTGGATGATCGCTAAACCCCCTTCTGAACATCTGTGGTTTCTAAGAACAATCACAATGACTCAACAGAAAATTTGCTTGTTACCATCAATTCTATGTGGCCTAGAAAAGTCTTCCTTTCATCTAGGCTGCTTCTTCAGAGCTCATCTCTAAGTAACAGATGGTGTTGTGAATGGATTTAGAGGGAAGACACTGGACCCAGAGGCTTATCCAAGTCCTACCTCTGTTCATTATAGATGTGTGACTTTAGGCAACTTGCATAACCTGTTTCCTTACCTATAAATGAAGGTAATAACAGACCCTAACTCACAGGGCCGTGTGAGCCTTAAAGAATTTAATGCATGAAAGTGTCTGGCACTATTATATTAGTAAAGTACAGTTAGTGAGAAAGCAACACCAACATGAGTGAAAAAAGATAGTGAGGCCCCAACGACAGGCTGGATATTTTTCATTTAAATATTCCATCTCTCCCTCCAAAGGCCTCTTCCGCCCTTCCAAATTATAAGGATACTATTTTCCTTTGCCTTGAGTTTGTCAAAAAAGCATCTGACATTTTAAGTAGCTAAACAAAAGTTTCAAATGAAGGCTCCTTAGCCCAAGTTATATCCAAGAGTAGAAAAAGAACTATCCAAGTTCACTATATTCGTGCACTTCTTCAAGCTACCAAAACTTTGATTTGGTGTACCCATACCACTGTGGTCTCAGGCATAGCTGAAGGTCCAGCTATATGATGAAAATCCTGCCACATCAGGTAAAAGGGCATAAGACCCATGTTAAGGTCGAACAGTTAAACTTTTAAATCCTGATGTCTTTAGAGAATCTGAAAAACAGGAATTATCCAAATGAAAATACAGATGCTATTTCCAATATATCAATATACAGTAAGGACTATTTCAAAAAGGAATAATGTTAGATGCTTACATTGTGAGGTTTATCAAGAGCTTACAAAAATTAGACCTTAGTAAAGAGAAGAGACTAATTATTAACAACAAAACTTTTTTCTAATTTAAGCTCATCTGGGTCCAAATTTACAATGGCAGCACTATGACATTCATTAACATGACAGTTTAGCATTAAGTAAAATCTGATCTAACATTAGAGTCCACCAACATATATAAGTTTCTCCAAACTAACTTTCTATCTTCTTGAAACATTTAGATTCTATCCAGGGATTTTTATCCCCCAAATATTAAATACTCCAAAGGGACATCAGACAAAATCTTATCATCAAACACCACATGACAAGTGGAAAGTTCAGTTAACTCTCTGTGCATTTCCAAATATCTTCATGTTTTATCTGGTATGTAATTGATTTTCTTCATTTTTATATGAATTCACAGAGAAAGGGAAGGTTAAGTAACTAGTATATTTTGTGAATGTACTCTTTTAAAAATAGGGATTTATCCCGCACACCCTTCATTTCCTGAGACCAAGCATTATAAAACTTTATTTTACCATAACTCACAGCAAGAAATACATTTGACATTGTGACCCAGCACATACATACATAGAAATACATCAAGATTCATAAGCAAAAGTTCAATGAAACAATATTTAAAAAGTATAAGCTGAGACTGATATTTCTCTACTATCTTATGTTTCTTATTTTTAAAAAATTTAGAGACCCCTTAAATATATTTCGAGACCTACTACTGAGTAGAATTTTGAAGTTTAAAATAGTCAGCCTTAGAAACACCTGGGTGGCTCAGTCGGTTAAGCCTCTGACTTTGGCTCAAGTCATGATCTCATGGTTCATGGGTTCAAACCGCACATCAGGCTCTCTGCTGTCAGCATGGAGCCTGCTTTGGATCCTCTGTCCCCCTCTCTCTCTGCCCCTCCCCAACTCTCTCTCTCTCTCTTTCAAAAATAAACATTAAAAAAATAAATAAAATAAAATAAAATAAAATAAAATAAAATAGGCTTAGAGAATTCAGGTGGTGCATTAAGGCACTTAATAAAAGGATGGCCACAAGGATAACTAAAATGAAACTAAAAAACTATGTTTTAGTTAACTGAAATTGTCTACTAATTAAGACCTTCTTAGTTTCCTTCCAGCTAGAAGGAACTGCAGCCTTCTAGTAAACACATAGACTTGTTTTCTAAATCGGCCTGGTCTATTTTCCAGCTGTGCTATGAACTCCTGAGAATATAGAAACTGTATTTCATGTGGTAATAAGATATAGTAGAAAGAGCTCTAAATTTGAAGTTGGAAGATCCATGTTTGAAGTTAGCACTGCCATTTGTAAGTTGGGTTTTTGGGGGGTAAGTCACTCAGTATCAAAGAGTTCCAGTTTCCTCATCTGTAAATTCAGGATAATAATAGCTACAGAAAGTCAACTAGAACTTCCAGTTTTAGCTCCAACATGTAAAGAGTTTGAAAGTTGCCACTCCCATCCTTACAACAACAAAAAAAGCCAAATTGAAAATCAATGGCTTTTCTTGGACCCATCAGAGAAATGAAGTCACCTGGCAAACTGCCATCCATAAATCTGGAGAGAGAGGTTGACTACAGAGAATCACAGCCAAGACCTGCTTACAGAGGGCTGGAGGGGAGGGGGAGAACTCCACTGAAGTTACAAACTTGTAGGAACATTTTAACAGTCATAGTGACAAATAGCTAGAGGCCGAGTGTGGATGAACATGAGAATGACAAACTCCTCGGAACTGTAGTGATAGGAGAACCCTCACACTTCCATGGGCTTTACCTCCAGCAACTCTACCATGTTTTCCCAGTGAAAAGCCAGGAAAGATCCCTTTGTGGCTCTGGGAAGAATGGAAGGGGAGTAGCCCTTCTGAGATACAATCAGAGCCCCAGAACATTCCCACTAGCAAAGGCTCAGTCCCCGGGCAGAAAGACTTCACCAGAGCCTATTCCACCAACAGAAAGGGCATCTAGAAACTCCAATCCATCCAGCCTTCCTGTCTCACTTAAGGATGGAAAAAAAAGAGCTCAGAAACATTTGTGAAGTTGACAAGTTAGGGACACAGACCCACTAGAAGACTGAGATTTAATCATATGATTGTAGAATGCTTTCCTCCCCCACACTGACCACCACATCAGCAAGGCTCCAGTATAATAACTGTGCTTACAGCTGGAAGAGTTGTAAGACTCAGACTCTGTTTAAGGAGGAGTCCTTAGGGGAGCTGAGTGACAGCAAGGGAGGCAAAAACAAGGACACTGCGTTAATTTGATATCTGTGCCAATAGCGAACATTAAATGTAGCTCAACTCTTAGCCAAATTAATATAAAACCCCATACTAAAGGCCTTTACCCCATTCCCTATTGCTTGATACAACATACCTGGCTTTCAACCGAAAAACAATTTGCAAGCTATGATAAAAGGCAAGAAAAAATACAGTTTGAAGAGACAAAGCATCATCAGAATCAGAGCCAGAGAGGACACAGATCTTGGAATTATCTGACAAGAAATTTAAAATAACTATAACTGATTTGTTAAGGACCTTATAGGAGAAAGTAGATAACATGGAAGAACAGATGGGTAAAGTAACCGGAGAGATGAAAAGTTTAATAGAGAATCTAAAGAAATGTGAGAAAGAGAAAACACTGTGATAGAAATGAAGAATACCTTTGATGGACTCATTGGTACATAACTGGACATAACTGAAGAAATAAGCTGAAGATATGTCAATAGAAACTTTTTAAACAGAAAGGCAGAGAGATAAAAGAGTGAAAGCAAAACAAAACAGAAATGAACTGAATATCCAAGAATTGTAGGGCAATTTGTGACATATGCATACTTAGAATACCAGAAGGAGAAGTGTGAGCAATGCAAATGAAATATTTGAAGTCGTGATGGCTGCAAGTTTTCCAAAATTAATGGCAGACACCAACTCACAGGTCCAGGAATCTCAGCAAACATCAAGCAGAATCTACATCCAGGCAAATCATATTCAACCTACAAAATCCAAAGACAAAGAGAAAATCTGGAAGCCAGAGAAAAGAAAATTTTACCTAGAAAAGAATAAGAATGGTAATTACAGTGGACTTCTCATCACAAACCAGCCATGCAAGAAGACAATGAAGAGAAATATTTAAAGTGCTGAAATAAAAAGGGATTTAGGGATACTGGTTACACAGGAATACACATTTGTCAAAAATCCATGGAATTGTACCTTAAAATGAGTGCACTTTATTTTATGTAAACCAGAATGCTCCCATAATAAACTCTACCAAAGTTTACCATAGCCAATTACCTCGAGGGCCTGGGAATTTTTAAAAAGGGGGGTTAAAGCATAATCCTTATCTTTCATGACTTAAAGGCTGAAAGACATAGGCATGGGGTATGGAGGAATGATTTGTGCAGTGAATTAAGTAGCCTAAGAAAAATATGAACAAGACCCCAGGGAAGCCAAATGATAAGCACTCAGCTGTACCTGGCAAGGTCAGGAAGGTCTTTAGAGGAAGTGACTTTTGGGCTAAGGCCTGGGGAACAAGCAGGTGCTTACAAATGTTTTCCTTTGCCTATTCTTATTGCTGCCTCCGGTTACCATCATATAAACCTATGCAGCATGGCGGTCTGAGGAGTCTCTCCTGAATAACCAACCCACTCTCCCCCAAGAAGCCTTTTGCTAGGAAGAGAATTCTGAAATTTCCCTGATGGTTCAGGCTGAGAAAAGACAACCAGGCTGAGTGCTGCTTTGTAATTTATTACTTTGAATCCTCTAGAGTTTGTAATTTCTTTCCCTTTAAGCTTGAAACAATAAATGTCCAGGATACAGTCAAATTTCAGCTTATAAAGTTTTACTATGATTTAGAATCCTTTTCCAAAAAGAACAAAATTACATGCAGAAAAAATTGTCGGTGTCAGAAAGATTCAGAAGGCCATTTTTCACTTTGTCCAAGTTTTGTGTCCAGGAGTGAAATGTGCCATGCTGTTGTTACCATTACTGTTTTTCTAAATGTCCCACTTGCGCTATGACTGAACATTGGAAAATTAAAAAGAGAATATTAGTCAATCTTTGTTTTAAAGCAGTCTTCCTGTATGATTGCTTTCTCCCCATTCCTCTCTGCAGCCCTTCTTCCCATTCACCTCTCTCTGCTCAGCAGAGCCCAGGCTTGCAGTTCGTCCCGCCCCAGGAGGATCCACTTTCTGTGAAGGAGCAGCTCACTACAAGGGCCCCTTCCAAGTCCCTGAAGGAGCACCAGCTTCAGGCCACACAAAACCTGGATCTGCTCTGGGCCTATCTCATGTGACTTGAACCTTCCTTAATCTGGGGACTGCTGAGGATTTTTACAGTCACACTCCACAGCAGCTCCCAGACTGAGGCAGAGGAAGAAAGTTATCAAGCGACAAACCCAATCCCTTCTCTCCCCCCTAAGTCAACTTACGGGTGACCACTGTACTCATTAGCTATGAACAAACCTTAATAATCTAATTAAACATATATCACCACTACTTTTCATTTTGTGTGTTAATGGGGACACATAGAGTAACAAGTAATGTTTCTCATTAGAGAAAGAACAAAATTAGCATTTATGGGTTCTAATTAAATGTTGGCTTCCAAACATAATGTTTTTTGTTTTTCGCTAAAAATAGTGAAACTTGTAAACTAGAGCAGGAAATAATAAAATGCTCAAATAATTAAAAGGAAATTGATGTGTGTAGCACCATTTTGTTTCTAGAGTTTCATGAACCATGGGAAACCCAGACTGACCAGCAAGGCAAAATAAGATTAAAAAAATAAATAATAAATGTGAATGTACATTGAAAAAGGTAAACATTTCTCTTAAATATTATTTGTTTCTTATTATTGTGGTTGCTGTTGTCATAAAAATACTAGCCCTTGGGAGTGGAAAGAGAATCTGTATGGACACAGAATACTGAATGAATAAAATTGAAAACATTTATCACCTTCAGTTCTGCCAAGGTCAGGAATATCAGAAATGGTTCAAAGCTTAAGAAATAAAAGCCAAAAATAATTCCATGTGGAATGGATGGTTTAAAAAAAAAAGGCACTTGGAGCAGTAAGAATTTCACCTGGACCTTGTATAGCACACTCAGACAAAATAAGCCTTTATTTTCTTCCAAAACACTCTGCAAAATGCCTACAACTGCCTAGTTACTACCAACAGAAGATGTCTCCTTCTATTTTGGTGGCCCTGCAGCTTTCTCTCCCTAATTAGAGTCTCCATATTGTCTGGCCATCTGCTTCTGGGTTCTGCCCAAGCTGTGGTGATGGGAAGAGGTATTTTATGATCTCATTCTTTTAGTGGGAGGATAAACTCCACATTAGTCTGATCAGGACAAAATGCTTTTGGGGAAGATACATGGACCCCCTTGGTGTTTTCAAGGGAACATTCCCTCTGGCTGCAGAGGTTACAGGGTTTTCTGTTTAACCACCTCACAGCAAGCTAACATGGTAACAGTGTCCTGAACGTATTCCACCTACTTTCTCCACCATTATCCTTACGTTGTCTCTTTCTACCTGATTTGCTACTTGATAGAAATCTTTGTATTTCCTTCATGTATAGTTGCCTTCTCTTATGTTGAGTCATTCTGACTATAGCTACAATGTGTTTGGATAGTCACCAGCCTAGACGAACCCTTTGACCCTAGCTTCTCATTTTCCACATTCAGTCAAGCACTCTGGTACATAGTTCACAAAGAGAGCCTTCAACAGTTCCTTTCACCCCTGTGCAAATTACGTTCCTCCTCCTATCAAGAGGTGAAGTCTACTTGCCCACCATTTAATCTGGGATGGTCTCATGGCTTGCTTTGACTGAAAAGGCAAGGAAGAAATGACACAGTGTGGCTCTGGAACTGGGTCATGAGAGGCTTGAGCATGTCTGTTCTCACTCTTGGAGCCTAGCTGCTATGGAAAGAAGTTCAGTCTATCCAACTCAAGAGAGAGGCTTTGAAGAAGGCTCTAGAGGACACACCATGTGGAAGGAAAGGCCACATGGAGAAAACCGAGGAGCCAGACATATGCATGAGCCCAGCTGACACCATGAGAAGAGAGAGGCCCAGTCAGCCCACACAGATGCCCATCATTTGAGATATCCCTGATGAAATGCCAGACATGTGACTGAGGCTATCTTGGGCCCTTCAGTCCCAGCTAGCTGTCCCAGTCAGCACCACGTGGACCCAAAACAGGCAAGCCCCATCAAGATGTGCCTGAGTTCCTGACCTACAGATTTGTGAGCAACCCCTAAATTTGGAGGTGATTTATTATACAGCAGTATATTCCTGATTCAGAAATACTATGATGATAGTTATAATAATGGCCCCCCAAACATTATGATATCCTATGTCTGTTCCCCCCTTGTCACACGATACTGCTATATCTCTTATCAAGCAACAGGTGGAAGCCTGTGACTTCCTTTGCCCAAAAGAATCTGCAAGTCCTAGGGCCTAGGCCACAAGAAACGATGCAGCTTCAACCCTCACTTTTGGAACCTGGAGATCCCTACACTGGAAAAAGCTTAATCTAAATTAGTGGAGGTGGAGAGGCCACCTAGAGAAGAGCCAAGGCACTTCAGCTAATGGCCAACACCATCAGCCAGAAATGTGAGTGAGGCACCTAGAACCCAATCCAAGATTACTGTGAACATATGAGTAATCCCACACAAGACTATCCATGTTACCAACCCATGGAATCATGAGAAATAACTGTTTAAAGCCACTAAATTTTGGAGTAGCATTCTACATAGCAAAGGATAATTAGGAAAAACACCCACTCACGTGGCTCTTGGCTGGTTCATCTGGCCTGGCTTCTCCAGGCTCCCCACTCCAGTACTAAGTCTAAGGACAGAGAGCAGCCTAACAATGCAGCCAAGCTTCTGCCTCCATTTGATGGCTACAAGCATAGAGAAATGGCCAACTGCATGGGCTCTAAAATTACACTGCCTCCAGTTAATTAGGGCTGTGCCACTAATAAGATGAGCAACCTGAGGCAAGTTATCCTGTTTGTTAAATAGGGATAATAATAGTAAGCACTCAACGGAGTTCTTGTGGACATTTAATGTGATAATCTACATGGAATATACTCTGAAATGTTAGACAGCCTCATTTTTCAAAAGCATGAGATAGGTTTTTATGGAAAGTCTTTACAAGTTCTGAAATGAAGTCATATCCTTTAAAATCTTTTTATAAAATGAAACTGAGAATGAAAAGCCCACATTCCATAGCCCTCCAAACCTTCTTCAGGGAGTTGTCATGGTAGTACTGGAAGGATTAGAGAAGAAATGGTACAGGGCATTTTTCACGGGATACATCTGTAGGAGGGAATACTTCTAAATGATAACTTAAAATATTTTGGGGCAAAGCTTTAAGCTCTGCTTTAAAAAAGAAAACTGCTACTTCCAGTTACTTCTTAAATGAAGATGTAAAAAAATTGCAGACTTCTTGTCAATATGAAAACAGGCATCTAATATACTTATTTCATTCTGATGCTGCACAACAGAATCACTGATAAACCAGAGGAAGTACACAAAAATGTGACTCTTGTTAGGTTTCATAGAATACAGTAAGGGGTTTCACTGAGACCATACAACAGTAGAAGCACAGAAAGGAAATCAACAGCCTAAAAATCAGAAAATAATCAATAAATATTGAAAACTAATGAAAATTTATTATGCTTATGTGTCACAAATTTGTAGCCTGAGAATGCCAGGCAAAATAAAGGTAAATGCTCCAATTTCTTGGGCGATAATGCAATTAATTTAATTTAATGATATTAAGGGCTTTCACCTGGAGCATTGCTCCATATAATTGAGATGTTAACAAAATTTCCAAGATGGTGCATTCAAAATGAAGCATCTTCTTTAATAAGAACAAATAATATGAGAATTCTGTACAGCCAGAGACCACACCATAGCTCTGGAATATCTGTAAAACTCAGCACAGAAAAATATGTAGAAAAAATTTATACTCTTCAGTTGTCTTAGTTCGGGATGCTGTAACAAGATACCATAGAGTGGGTGGCTCAAACAACAGAAATTTATTTCTCACAGTTTTGGAGGCTGGGAGGTCCAAGGTTAAGGTGTCATCACTTCAGTTCCTGGGAAGAGCCCTCTTCCTGTTTTCGTTCCCATGTGGCACGGAGAGAGGAAAGAAGCCAGCTCTCTCCTTAAAAGTCTCTTCTTATTAAGAGCACTAATCCCACCTAAGTGCTCCACCCTCATGATCTAATTACCTCCCAAAGACCCTATCTCCAAATACCATCGCACTGGGGATTACAGTTTCAATGTTTAAATTTGAGGGGAATACATTTAGCCCATAGCATTAATCAAAAAGCTACCATGGCAAATTCTATTTTCCAAAAATGGCCACAAATAATTTTTGTCCTACATGCTCTTCCAAAACCCTGCCGTTCTCCCATAAACAGATGGAACCTGAGCAGGCCTTTGTGACTGCCTCAAAAAATAGAGCAGTGGTTTTTACCTAGTGGTGTTTTCAACTCTAGAGAACATTTGGCAATGTGTGGAGTCATTTTTAGTCATCACAAGTGGTGGGAAGGGTGCTACCACTGCTGAACATCCTAAAATGGACAGAGCAGCCCCACAACAAAGACTTATGTGGCCCAAGATGTCAATAGTGTGTACACGAAGCAATTCTCTAATAGAGTATGGTGGAAGTCACGCTTTATACCTCTCCAGGCCAGGTCATGAATGGCCATATGACTTCTGCCTAGCAATCTCTCTATGGGAGATTGCTTTCCTTTGGAAACCAGCCACCGTGCAATGAAAAGCTGGCACCAGCTGCAGACCACATTCTGAGTAAGTAGCACTGACGTAGCACATAGCATGGATGCCTCCTTCCTGAGAATATCACTTAATGAAGATATTAAATGTAGAAACCTTAGTCTTCTCAGTGGAATATTTTATTTGTGTATTTGTACAGTCCAACAAGTCATTTTAAGAGTGAAAAGAATAAGGATTTGACATCAGCGCACATGGACTCTAAGCCTAGCTCTATCACTTGCTAAATACATGGCGTTGGTCAGGTTATTTAACTTTGTGAGCTTCTATTTTCCACACTTAGAATATGTGGATAACATATGACAGGGACTGTGTGAGGATTAGCACGATGACGTTGTAAAGCATTTAGCAGTGTCTGCAATGTAGCCAATGAGCAATAAATAATTGTTCCCATTTTTGTTTTATCTTGAAAAACAGGTTATTGTTGTTGTTGTTGTTTTAAATACATCTAAGTTGTCTTTCTAGCACCAGATGCTGCAAGAGGGTTTCCCTTGGGTGATATTTTCTCATAAGAGTCCAGCAACACTAATAAATTGGGATAATATAATCATCATTTGATATTTCCCAAAATAAAAGGCAGCACTGATATTATTTAAATTTCATATAATAAGATTAAAGGCATTATAAAATAATTATTAAGCAACAGAGTATTCATTTTGACTGGCCCCAAATTGTTAGTGTTTTTTTTTAATTTTTTTTAATGTGTATTTATTTTTGAGAGAGAGAGAAACAGAGAGTGAGCAGGGAAGAGGCAGAGAGAGGGAGACACAGAATCTGAAGTAGGCTCCAGGCTCCGAGCTGTCAGCACAGAGCCCAAAGCAGGACTCGAACTCAGAAACCACGAGATTATAACTTGAGCCAAACCGATGCTCAACCGACTGAGCCACCCAGGTGCCCCTCTGTCAGTGTTTTTGACCAATGTGAGACATACTTTCCACAAAAATCCATGAACTTGTTTCAAGATGAGAACAACCACAAAAGTAGGATTGTAGCTATTCCTGCTTTTAAAAAAAACATAATGTATGACCATCCAGATTTTCAAAACAAGTAAATTAGAAGATAATATTTGAATCACAAAAATTCTTTGATTTAAATTATTTTACTATTCTTAAATTTGCAAAATATAATGATAAAGAAAACATCCTAAAAGTATTAAGACAAAGGAAGTCCCTAACTTACAAGGTAAGATCCATAAGGCTAGCTGCAGATCTCTCCACAGAAACTTGGCAAGCCAGAAGGGAGTGGCATATTTTCAACATGCTGAATGAGAAAAATCTGCAGCCAAGAATATTCTATCTACCAAGGCTATCATTCAGAATAGAAGGAAAGATAAAGAGTTTCCCAGACAAACAAAAACTAAAGGAGTTTGTGACCACCAGTCCTGCAAGAAATATTAAAGGGGACTCTGTGAGTGGAAAGAAAAGATCAAAAGTGACAAAGACTAGAAAGGAAAAGAGAAGATCTCCAGAAACAGTGATAAAACAAGTAATGAAATAGCACTAAATAAGTATCTGTCAATAATCACTCTGGATATAAATGTTCCAATCAAAATACACAGGGTATCAAAATGGATTTAAAAAACAAGACCCATCTGTATGCTGCCTAGAAGAGATGCATTTTAGACCTAAAGACACCTGCAGATTGAACGTGAGGGGGTGGAGAAACATTATCATGCAAATAGATGTCAAAAGAAAGACAGAGTAGCAATACTTATATCAGACAAACTAGTTTTTAAACCAACAACTGTAACAAGAGATGAAGAAGGGCACTATATCATGATAAAGGGGACAATCCAACAAGAAGACCTAACAATTGTAAATATTTATGTCCCCAACTTGAAAGCACCCATATATATATAAAACAATTAATAATAAACATAAAGGAACTCATTGATAATAATACAATAATAGTAGGGGACACCCCACTTACATCAACAGACAGATCATCTAAGCAGAAAATCAACAAGGAAAGAACAACTTTGAATGACACACTAGACCAGATGAACTTAACAGGTATATTCAGAACATTTCATCCTAAAGCAGCAAATTACACATTCTATTCAAGCGCACATGGGACATTTTCTAGAACAGATCACATACTAGGTTACAAATCAGGCTCAACAGGTACAAAAAGATTGAGATCACACCATGCATATTTTTTTTTACCACAACACTATGAAATTTGAGGTCGACCACAAGAAAAAATTTGGAAAGGCCATAAATACATGGAGGTTAAATAGCATGCTACTAAGCAATGAATGGGTCAACCAAGAAATCAAAGAAGAAATTTTAAAAACTACATAGGAACAAAGGAAAATTAAAACATGACGGTCCAAAACCTTTGAGATGCAGCAAGAGCTGTCCTAAGAGGGAAGTACATAGCAATACAGGCTTACCTCAAGAAGCAAGAAAAATCTCAAATAAACAACCTAACCTTACACCTAAAGGAGCTAGAAAAAGAACAACAAACAAAGCCTAAAGCCAACAGATGGGAAATAATATTTTAAATCAGTTTTTCTCAATGGAGGGCAATTTGCCCCCCCTACCCCAGGCATTTTTGGTTGTCACAACTGGTGGGGGGTGGGGGGGGAGCTACTGACATCTAGGGGGTAGAGGCCACACTGCTATAAACACCCTAAGGGCTCAGGACAGCACCCCACAATAAAGAATTATCTGGTCCAAAATGGCAATAGTGTCAAGATTGTGAAACCTTGCTTTAAATAAATGCACTCTTTTTTGTGTGTATTTAAGTATTTGAAATTGGTACATTTAACAGCACCAATCATGACTTAAACCAAACTCACCTACTTTTTTTCATTTCATCTTTCTTCTAAATGAAATTTAAAATGTGAAATTTCATTTCATTTATTTCATTTATTTTACCACAACTCTTGATGAAAATTACTGCCAAATCCCTGACTTTATTGTTCTTCACTCTTAGGTCCTATCATCATTGTAATGGGCAAATACAGGCCAAATACAGGAATTCAAATGTTTAGTCCAGAAGGTTAATCAAAACTCTGAATTTGATTTAGGGTCTTCTCTTCCCATAGCTTGAGTGTGGTTCAGGGTGGAAGCATAGTATGCAATGGGGAATGGGGACTTGGTTGGCATCTCTATTTCTCTGTTCCCTTACCACCTAAGTGTTATGCCTCCAGGGCTGGCACAATGGAAGAGAAGAACAGAAGTAGGAAAGGTCTTACTTGAACTATTACCATCATCAGCTGGTTTTTCACATTTTTGGACCAGGCAGAAGTTTCAAGATGACTCTCTGCCTCCTGTTGCTTTCATGGGCTCTTCAGAGTTTCCCACTGAACATTTTACCGCATAATAATTTATCTTGTCTTTGTCCCAGTCTCCTGGCAGTTTCTAAAAGCCCTTGGGATTTCCTGAATGGTAAGAATCTTTGTAATGATAATGAGGTGACTATTGGTAGGCCCAGGGATAGGGACTGGTCACCAGAGAAACTAACCATGAGATTAGAGGGTTTGGAATTTTGGCCAGCCAGACCTCTGGGAAGGAGAGGTAGGCTGGAGATTAAGTTCAACCACACAGCCAATGATTTAATCAACCATGCTTATACAATAAGACCCAAATAGAAACTCTGGAGGGAAGCTCAGTGGAGCTTCCTGATTGGTGAATACATTGATGTGTAGAAAAGTGGCAGACCCTGACTCAACAAGGAAAGGGTGTGGAATCTCCACATTCTTTCCCAGACCTCACTTTCTGTATATCTTTTATAATAAAACCATAATCATAAGTACAGCACTTTGTTGAGTTATATGAGCATTATAGCAAATAACTGATTGAGAGGATAGTGGAAACCCCCAAATTTATAGCTAGTTGGTCAGAAGGACAGGTGGATCTGAAGTAAAAGTAGTCTTGTTGGGGAGGATGCCCTTGAACCTGTACAGTCTGACACTGACTCCTGGTGGTTAGTATATTGCAATATACATAGTACTCCCCTCTTCCCTTGATAAATTGCAGAAGTACCTCTATGAAATATGGGTCTTTAGCATTGCTGTATCTTCTAGGCATTCACCTTCAGCTTCTTGCTGAGACCCAGACCACCCACACCAACTCTGTTGGGTGCTACTCACATCTGGTCCATGAGAAGCACCCATACCTCCCTTGCCCTAACAAACTCCCAAAACATTATTTTTTTGACACTCCCATCAAAGTAAGACATAGCTCTTCCCTTAAACTCTACGTTTTCTGAGAAGGAGTATACCTCTCTCTACTATGCCCCCAACTGCTGGGCCACAAATTAAGATCCCGGTATGAGAAAATTCACCAGCTCTCTGTGGAAGCTTCATTAGACTTGATAAGGACATCAAAACTACTCTCACACCTTCCCCAGGGAAGAGGTGCAGGATTATAATATGATGACAACTCTGTGCAAAGAAATTTTTCATAAAATCACCTTTTCCATTCTCTAGATAATTCTACAACCTTAAAATGGGTAAGGAGATTAGAATAGCCTCTAAACTATTTCCTCTGAAAACCGTAAAAACCTATGGTGATTTGTGATCTCTCATCTGAAATTTCACATTTATTATTTCCTGATGGCAACTTCCCTAGCATTTTAACATCTATTACATATTTCACTGAAGACTGCAAACAAAGATGAAAAACTAGATTAGACAGAAACTTAAAACAAAAATTACAGGAAAAAGAAAGGCAATTCTCAATTAGGACAAAACCATCCTGAGTTAATCAGTCAATAGTAGGAACACTAAAGTTACAAAAAGTGATCTATATGAAACGTTTCTGGAAACCTCTGTGTTGCTCGATTGCTTTGAATGTTTAAAAATATACATTGTGATTTGTCATTTCAAAGCGAACCCTGCTTTTGTCATGTTGCTAGAGAGGTTAGAGAAGGCAAGATAGAAAATGGGTTCTGGAAGTTCACAGAACTAAAGGGTTTCCCAATAGCTACATAGCTCACAGCTGTAAAAGGTAACTCATGCCACTAACATTATCTCGTGTGGTGGGTATTTGTAACATTACCTGTATCCCTCATTAGAGAGGGCCATTGGAGTAAATGTTAGCTTCTCTGCCACTTGCTAATTTAGGCAAGATATACCTCTGTGGCTTTAACTTTCTTGTATGTGATATGGTCAAAACAAAACAACAAACAAACAAACTTATCCATTAAAACAATTCAAGTTTATAATGGTGATTGAACATATTCTTATCTTCTTTCTGAAACTTCCCTAAAATGAAAGTCAATGAGTAAATAAATAAATTAAAGACAGAAGGCCTCAGTGACATAGAGAATAGATGGGGAGACAACAGTTAGACAACAGATGTCCACAAAATTATGGAAAATAGCTAGATTAGTGGTTTTTAACTTTGCATAATACAAAAACTAAAGTCTGGTAATGAGGGAATTCTTAACTCTAGAAAACCTAAGAAAGGAGAAGTAGGGACCTCTGAAGGCAGAGGTGCAGCCTGAGGCTGAAAAAGTGTGGGTAAATCCCAGCTATTTCAACCACCCAAGCACATGATTAGATTCATCAGCCATATACTCAGGTACACAGACCCAGCTGAGGTGAGCTAGGGCACTCGAGACTCGGGACAGGAGTCGTCCCTCGAGAAACCATCCAGTTCAAGAGAAAACACCTATGGATGCCGCTATGGACTGAATGTGTGTCTTCCCAAAATTCATATGTTGAAGCCTGAATGCCAATGTGATGATATTTGCAGGCAAGGCCTTTGAACGGTAACCATTCATGAGGATGGGGCTCCTATGAATAGGACAGGAGAGAATTTGCTTCCTCTCCCCCGTCCTCCCCCTATGTCAGTATACAACGAGAAGTCAGTCATTTGTAAATCAGGAAGAGGGCCTTCACCAAGAACCTGACTGTGCTGACACCCTGATGTCACACTTGTAGCCTCTAGAACTGTGAGAAATAAATGTTTGTTGTTTAAGCCACTCGGTCTATGGTACTTAAGTTATAGCAGCCCAAACTGACTAAGAGAGATCATAAAAATTGGCACAGAGGTTAGGGGCTCTCATGAAGGATTCAGGTCTTCCCAATCACTCTGTATGCGGCCCACAGTAGACAAGTCCCACTAACATATATGGCTGCTAAGTTCAGAATGAGTCTCCCCAGAATGTGCCACTTTGGCATGCTGATTAGTTTTGAGTTGAAGATAATTAAAGCCCCAAAGATTCAGGAAGAGCTTTTGACCCCCTCCTCAACTGTCTAAAAGAATTTAGATAGAGGGCCTGGTCCAGGAACAGAGCTATCACCAGAGATAACTACAAAGAGTATACGGGCTCTGTGTGCTAAGCTGTGGGGGAACTTGGCAGGGCCTGTTTGTTCAAAGTCTTCTCTTTGAACATTGTCTCTGCATGACATTGCAAACATTCGTTTACCAAACATTTGCTCTTCCTATCTTCTTGTGAACTGTCTTCCTTCTCTTTGGAGCCCCAGACCCCTGTCCCTTTTCCTTTGTTCATGATGGCATATAAGCCTCAATTGCTTGGCTCTTCTTTGAGACTCTCAAATCTTTGTGGTGCTTCTGTGCATATGTAATTAAATTTGTTTTTCTCCTATGAATCTGTCTAATATCAATGTAATTAATAGACCAACCAAAAGAAGCCAGCAGGGTAGAGTAAACGTTGTTTCTCCCCTACACTTCCAGTTAGGTGCTTAGTATTCCATTCCCAGATATAAACAAGGATTTTGAGGCAGTTGAGAAAAGCATTTAATATATTTTTTAATTTTTTTAAGTTTATTTATTTTTGAGAGAGAGAGAGAGGCAGAGTACAAGCAGGGAAGGATCAGAGAGAGCGGGAGACACAGAATCTGAAGAAGGCTTCAGGCCCTGAGCTGTCAGCACAGAGCCCAATGTGGGCCTCAAACTGATGAGCTGTGAGATCATGACCTGACTGAAATCGGAAGCTTAACTGAGCCACTCAGGCACCCAGGAAAGCATTTAATATTAAAGAGAGAAACCAAAACAAACAAGCAAGTAACAAAGACATCAGATAGAAAACATAAGTAATCATAGTAAAGACAAACCATAATACATATCCTATGAAAGATAAAAGAAAATATAGCATCTGTGAAACAAGAACAATAAGCAACTTTTAAAAAGGAATATTCCAAGGAAAAGATAGAGCTCTTAGATATTAAAAAATAAGTTAATAGAAATAAGAATTTCAAAAGAAATATCTCAGTTGAGAGTATTTCCCCGAAAGTAAAACCAAAAAGATAAAGAGACTATTTTTATAGAGAGAAAAGACTTTGAAAATGACTAAATTAGTCAGAGGGTCATTCTTTATTAGGAGTTCTAGAAAGAGAACACAGAAAAAAAAATGCAGGGGAAGAAATTACCAGAAATAATACAGCTGATCACATATATGAGATAGGACTAAAGGACATGACTTTCTAAATTCAAAGTAATCACCAAGGGATTAGTACAATAAATAAAAACAAAACTACATTAAGAAAGAGTATCATGAAATTTCAGATGACTATAAATAAAGAAGAAATTGTAAAAGCTTCCAGACAGGAAAAAAAATTTCCAAACAGAGATTAAAAACTTTAATTGCTGGGGCGCCTGGGTGGCTCAGATGGTTAAGCCTGTGACTTCAGCCTACGTCATGATCTCACCGTTCCCAAGTTCAAGCCCCACGTCAAGCTTTGTACTGACAGCTCAGAGCCTGGAGCCTGTTTCAGATTCTGTGTCTCCCTCTTTCTCTACCCCTCCCCCACTTACACTCTGTCTCTCTCAAAAATAAATTAAAAAATTAAAAACTTTAAAACTTTAATTGCAACAGACGTCTCTATGGTATTCCTGGAAGCTAAAAAAAAAAAAAAAAAAAAAAAAATGGAACAATTATCTCCCAGCAATTTTTTTTTTTTTTTAACATTTATTTATTTTTGAGAGAGAGAGAGACAGAGCATGAACGGGGGAGGGTCAGAGAGAGGGAGACACAGAATCCGAAACAGGCTCCAGGCTCTGAGCTGTCAGCACAGAGCCCGACGCGGGGCTCGAACTCAAGGACCGCGAGATCATGACCTGAGCCGAAGTCGGCCACTTAACCGACTGAGCCACCCAGGCGCCCCTCTCCCAGCAATTTGTAATTGTGCATTCTGTATTCAAACTATCCATCCAATGAGAAGGGAGAATTAGTATATATTTAGGCAAGAATAGTAAGGTCCCATACATAGAGTAAGGGCACACTTTTACAGATGTTGGTTGCCAAAAGAGGAAACATAGTAAGCCACATTGATGTATGTTACTTGTTTTTGTGCAGAAGATTTCAAACCAGCTTCACACATCTCTGGCCCCGATCCCACCTCACATTCTACCCTCTTGTATGTTGGCCTTACAAGTAAGCTAGTAATAAAGAATATGACAGATTTTTTTTTTAAGACTGAAAATCTTTGCATGAGGGGGCATTATATACTATGTATTCTATTGTTTACCAGAATATTCCATTAGATAGTGACCTCTGCTGGGAAGAAGAAATATATCACCAAAGCTGACAAAATAAGTAGTCAAATTCATCTCTTTAGTCAAGGAATTGGTTAATTTGGAAAGGCAATGCTGGCCAAATCTGTTATTAAGAATTGTTAAGGGGGGCCCTGGATGGCTCAGTTGGTTGAGCATCTGACTCTTGATTTCAGTTCATGTCATGATCTCATGGTTCATGGGACTGATCCCCGTGTTGGGCTCTGTGCAGACAGCATGGAGCCTGGCTGTGATTTTCTCTCTCTCTCCCTCTCTCTTTCTCTCTCTCTCTGTCTCTACCCCTCTTGCACTCTCTAAATAAATAAATAAATAAATAGGAATTGTTAAGGCACAACTGTGCTCTGAATATCTTTATTTCAAAAATGATTCTATGAAGTATTTCAAAGTTATGTAGTATAGAAAATAATATAATAAACATATACCTGTCACCCACCCTTATCAAATCTTAACATTTTCCCATTTTTTAAGTAAAATAATTACATATATGTGAGGCCTCTTACATCCCCCTTCCTGAAAACAGTTCCTTCCTCCCCTGTCAAGGGGGCATTACTTAGTATTCATCTTTCTCATGAATTTTTTTCTCCTTCATATGAAAGTATCATATATAATATAGAGTGTAATGTGTGGCAGGTTTTAAATTTTTTATAAAACTGGGATTTTATAAAAATGGGATTACACACACATTTCTTTCTGAAATTTACCCCTTTCTGCTGGTTGAATTGTCCTGTTAGTGTGATCTTGTCCCCCTCCCTTGGGGAAAAAACCCAAAACACTGAGACTTAAACTGATAAGGAAAACGTGATTCTTCATAATAGAGGTAGGTAAGATAATTTCTAAATGGGTTCTGTACAACAGTGTTTGAATATCAGGACAAAGGAGAAAACCAGGAGGAGTTAGTATTATTGAGCACTTACAATATGCCAGACAGCATTTTAAGTGACTTCTTTGGTTAAGTAATTTGTCCTCATGGCAACTCTTCCTCCACTTTTCAAAGGAAGAAACCAAGGCGAATAGAAGTTACCTAGTTTGTAGGTATCATGTAGGTCACACTGCTGAGCTGCAGGCCAGGAGACCAACCCCCCTCTGACTCTCTGTTCTGAACTCTGATACGTAGATAAGGCTTATAAAGAATTCTAGTGTACTACTGATGTGGATGCACTTGATTTCTACCACGTTCCCTTCCTTGTGGCTTTCTGAGACTCCCAGCTGGGCCCCAAAGGGTGGTGACAGTGGCTCTCTTCTCTCTATTCTGAAATTTAACTGGCCAGAAATTGAGCACCCTCCTGCATGCAAAACCTCTTGGTCCCTTGACATGAGAAAAACTAAGATTGTGATCCCTTGGCATGAGAGAAGCTAGGATTTGTTCTTGACTCCAGCAACTGGGACTTCAGAGGAGTCAAATATAACAACTTCTCTGGATCCACTCTTTTAAGGCAAAATATTATCCTTTTCCATCTGAAATAATCTTGTTGTGAGAAAGAATAATTTAATGTGCTGTGACATCCTGAGTCATTAAATAGGAGCGTCTAGCAGTGCTATGCACTTATTTGCAAAAGTTGATATGCATGAGAGCTTTTGGCTTTAATTCTTCAGCAGAGAGAAAGGGGAAGTAGACCTCCAGGCCTAAGTAAAAGTGACAAAGAAAATCGACTCTGGTTCGTGTCTGCTCCCCTAGAGGGAGACTTCTAGGGATAAGCGGGAATAGCATGGGGTCACAGTACCCGGTTTCAGGCCCTGGGTCCTCATCTTACTAAGTAGCTAGCTCACTTACCAGTCATGGGTGAGTTAACAATCCTCTGTGCTGCAGGCCCAACCTCTATAAAACCATAGGATCATAATAGTATCTACCTAATAAACTTGCTGGAAGATTAAATGAGACCATGCATACAATGCCCTTAGGAAAGTCCCCAGAACCCATTAAACATGCAATAAATATTAGGTATGATTGACACCAACATCATCATCATCATCATCATCATCATCATCATCAGTATCTAGCTGATGGAACTTGCTCTGACCTCCTGAAGAGAAGAAAGGGGGTAAGGACAGAATTGGAAGGCTCTGGGTTTTTTCTGAATACATGCAATAAATCTTAGAGTATTATTTAGTACTTAATAGCTGAAGTTTTCAAATTCTATAAATCTCAATGGTAAGAATGTTTTCTATTCTTTTGGATATCAATTTCTTCTAGT
This sequence comes from Panthera pardus, assembly GCF_024362965.1. Lineage (NCBI taxonomy): Eukaryota > Metazoa > Chordata > Mammalia > Carnivora > Felidae > Panthera > Panthera pardus. Next base: position 22,479,736 of record NW_026527002.1, read on the forward strand.
CATGTCTAAGAAAACTGCAACATACATTGACTCAATAAGTACTGATCGAACACCTACCATGTGACAGGGATTTTTCTAAGCATTAGGAATACAGTAGTGGACAAGACAGACAAAATACCTTCCCTCATAAATTTTATGTTTTAATGAAAGAAACTGACAAAGGAAAACCTAAAATACAAATACGATCAGTTAGTGATACATGCTATGCAGAGTATTGCAGATGAGAGATATTTAGATTGGTCAAGGAAAGCCTCTCTCAAGTCCCAATAGTTTATTTTTGGTATTGTTTCCCTTGCCTCAAGAGATGTATCTAGTGTGGCCGATGTCAAAGAGGTTACTGCCTGTGTTCTCCTCTAGGATTTGAATGGTTTCATGTCTCACATTTAGCTCTTTAATCCATGTTGAATTTATTTTTGTGTATAATGTGGATGGAGCTGGAGGGCATTATGCTAAGTGAAATAAGTCAGTCAGAGAAAAACAAACACCGTATGAATTCACTCATATGTGGAATTTAAGAAACAACAACAAATATGATCACAGGGGAAGAAAAGATAGGCAAACCAAGAAACAGACTCTTAACTACAGAGAACAGATGGTTAGCAGAGGGGAGGTGGATGAGGGGATGGCTTAAATAGGTGATGGGGATTAAGGAGTGCAATTGTTGTGATGAACACCAGGTGTTGTATGTAAGTATTGAATCACTAAATTGTACACCTGAAACTAATATTAGTTCACTGTATGTTCACTGGAATTTAAATAAAAACTTAAAAAAAAAAAAAAAAAAGAAAGCTTCTCTGAAGAAGGTGGCATTTGAATGAAATGGGTTACCAAGAGATCTATGCAGTTATTTGAGAGAACAATCAGGTCAGAGGGAACAGCAAGCACAAAGGCCCTGAGGCAAGAGTGAGTCTGGCTTAATTAAGGAATAGCAAGAAGACCAGAATGGTTACAGCAGAGTGAGCAATGGGCAGAGTTTGCAGGAGCTATGGTTAGAAATATAAGTAGAAACAAGGTCATATAATGCATCTTAGTCCTTAGTGAGAAGTTTGGATTTCACTCTAAGAGTGACCACAAATCAGGGGTGCCTGGGTGGCTCAGTCAGTTGAGCGTCCGACTTCAGCTCAGGTCATGATCTCACAGTCTGTGAGTTCGAGCCCCGTGTCGGGCTCTGTGTTGACAGCTCAGAGCCTGGAGTCTGCTTCGGATTCTGTGTCTCCCTCTCTCTCTGCCTCTCCCCTGCTCATGCTCGGTCTCTGTCTCAAAAGTAAACAAACATTAAAAAAAAAAAATTTTTTTAAAAGAGTGATCACAAACCATTATAGATTTGAGCAGGTGGGAAAACAAAAGATTGGGGTAAAAGCAAAGAGATCCATTGGGAGGCTACTGGGGTCCAAATGAGATGATGACTACGTAACTGAAGGTGGAGATGAAGACGATGATTAGTCGTCACAGTCTGGACCTATTATGAAAGTAGAGCTGAGCCAAGCTATTGAAGGACTACAAGTGTTGTGTGTGGTAAAGAAAGGAATTAAGGATGAAGCCTGTGTTTGGGGCCCAATTAATTAGCTAAGTGTGTGGAACTGCCATTTACTGAGGTGTAGGGGAGGAACACTCTTCTCTCCTAGTTTCTTTGGCTCTTCTAATAATTAAATTGACGTAAGGCAGATTAACAGGAGAAAAATGTAATCTTGTATGTGCGGGAGCTCACAAAAATAGGACAGAGAAGTGACCAAAGTGGGCATCTTTTAGACAAAGAAATAATAAATTTGTGAAAAACTGACAAGACAAGGAGTTTGGGCTTGATGGAGGAAATTGATAAAGAAGTAACAAGGTTTGTTTACACAGCCTTCCTGGTCCTGAATTCCCTATCTCTGGCGACAGGGATATCTCTTACCCTCCAGGTGCAGGAGGGTGCCCTTCTCATGGGAATTTATTTCCTACTTTTAGGGGAACAGAGAAGGGTCAGAGTGTCCTTCTTGTACCAGCTGTTTCTTAAGTAACTTTAATTTTAAATAATCAATATCAATCAAAATAATATCAATAATCAGTAATCAAAGTGGCATATTTTAGGGTGGCCTGCCCTGAAACCCATCAGGGGGAAGATGAGGGGTGGGTCTTGTTTGATAGAGTAGGGTTATATACAGACTTGTCAAATTTAGATGCATGCAATCCAAGCAGTGGTATGGGGTAGCTCAGCAGAAATGTTGGGGAGGGAGACTTATGTCTGAATCTCAGCAACATCTAAATGACCTTAAACAACAGGAGGAAAAGGGGCACCTGGGTGGCTCACTTGGTTAAGCGTCCCAATCTCAGTTTCGGCTCAGGTCATGATCTCATGGTTTCGTGAGTCTGAGCCCCACATAGGGCTCTGCACTGACAGTGTGGAGCCTTTTTGGGATCCTCTCTCTCTCTCTCTCTCTCTCTCTCTCTCTCTCTCTCTCTCTCTGTCCCTCCCCTACTCACGGTGTCTCTGTATCTTTCAAAATAAATAAATAACCTTAAAAAAATAAAACAGGAGAAAAGGAGATCAACGAGAATGAATATAGTGAGAATCAAGAAGAGGTTCAAAGCTGAGGATGAGGTTTTTCCAACATTTAGAGTTTAGCAAGACATGGAATAGCCAACAGGAATACTGACAAGTGGCTAGTAAGTATGAGGAAAACTAGAAAGGGATGACAGCCTGCAAGTCCAATAAAGAAAATGTATCAGGAGGAGGGTGTGATCAATTGGTCTGTGATGTTGAGTTTTCCATAACTCTTAGGTATCACAGAATAATCTTTTTTGTTTTTGTTGAGAGAGAGAGAGGTGGGGGAAGGACAAAGGGAGGGAAAGAGAGAGAGAGAGACAGAGAGAGAGACAGAGAGAGACAGAGAGAGAGAGAGAATCCCAAGCAAACTCCATGCCTGGTGCAGAGCCCAACACGGGTTCCATCTCATGAACCGTGAGATCATGACCTGAGCTTGAATCAAGAGTTGGACACTTAACTGACTAAGCTACCCATGCACCACGGGTATCAGGAAATAATCTTAATAGCTGGTATCTGCATATATCTGTATGGCAGTTTACAGTGGCAAAGCATGTTTGTTGGTACAATAATTATACAGAACATCCTGTGAAAAATGAGTGCAATGATCAATTATGAGACATGCTGTCTGTGATGTTTCACTCAGAAGTTCATAGTCCACATTAATGCATGCATTTAGTGTGTGGCTCTGAGAAGTTAATGGAAAAGAAAACTGCTACCTTTTTTAAAACCAGGAATTTCCCAAATTGTTTTTTTTAATTTTTTTAATGTTTTTACTTATTTTTGAGACAGAAAGAGACAGAGCATGAGCAGGGGAGGGGCAGACAGAGAGCGAGACACAGAATCCAAAGCAGGCTCCAGGCTCTGAGCTGTCAGCACAGAGCCCGACAGGGGGCTCGAACTCACGGACTGTGAGATCATGACCTGAGCTGAAGTCGGTCGCTTAACCGACTGAGCCACCCAGGCGCCCCTCCAAATTGTTTTTTTAATTGAGATTTTGGGGAGTAATTTATAAGAAGTAAAATCTAACCATTTTAGGAATACAATTTTATGAGTTTTTATACAATCATGTAACTACCACCACAACCTAAGTGATTTTAAATCACAAATTGGGCCAACGTGGAATGTCTCTAGCTCCACTTTGGGAAATGTTTATTGAGGGTTTGTGAACATTTGCACATATATTATCCCACTTAACCCTCATGCCAGCTCTCTGAGCTACACAGTGATGGGGTTCAGGACACACTACCCCAAAATGTGGCACCTGGGCACGTTAAATATCTTAACCTTAAAAAGTTTTGTGTAAATGGCAGAACCAGGAAGGTCACTCTGGCCTCCATCACTCTTTTTCCCTGAAACAGGCCATAAAACTCCCATGTGAAATGTACCCTCCCTATGCCAGGAGGAGGGAAGACATCACTAGAGACCAGGAATTTGGGGCCAAGAAGTCTATATAAACAAACCTTGTTAAACTAACCTTTATCTTCCTAGACACTTCTTCACCATCTACTACCTCTCGCCCAAACTTCACAAAATGACTGTTTCTTCATCTAAAAGGTATTAAAGCTTCCTACTCTGGTCACTTCTTTGGCTCTTCATTCTCTTGTGGAGGCTCCCCTGTACACGTAAAAATTCAATAAAGTTTGTATCATTTTCTCCTATGAATCTGTCATTGTCAGTTTAATTTTCAGACACAGCCAGGGACCCTAAGAGGGTTGAGGAAAAACTTTTCCCCATTTGCCGTACCATTATTTCTCTATAAGACAGAGAAAGAAAGAGGCACAAAGAAGTAAAGAATCATGCCCAAGGTCTCACAAACCTCCTCAGTGAAAGAGGTAGATTGAAACAGATCCTCTTTTCACTTGGCACAGTGGGAAAATAACAGATAAACCACCAACAACTAGGACTATTTACTGAGTCCTTGATTCATCAAGCATCTCTTTAAAGCAGGTGCCGTTATTCTTAACCTTTAGGAGTTAAGTGTTAAGGGGTTAATCAGTTTGCTCAAGGGTAAAGAGTTAGAAATTAGTGGAGAAAAAATTCAAATCTAGGTCTTTCTGAATTCAGAGCCTGAAATCCCAGCTGCATCATACTGTGCTGTCCTATACAGTAGCCACTAGCCATATTTGGCTATTTGAGAACTTGAAATGTGGCTACTCCAAATTGATATGCGTGTAAATGTAAAATATACATAGAATTTTGAAGACACTTTAAAAATATAAAATATCTCAGGGATTTTTTATACTGATTACATGTTAAAACAATATTTTGGATATATTGAATTAGATAAATTATCGTATTAAAATGAATTTCATAGGTGGCTCAGTCGGTTAAACATTCGACTTTGGCTCAGGTCATGATCTCATAGTTCGTGGGTTTGAACCCCGGATCAGGCTCTATGCTGACAGTGCAGAGCCTGGAGCCTGCTTCAGATTCTGTGTCTCCCTCTGTCTCTGCACCTACCCCACTCATGCTCTGTCTCTCTCTTTCAAAAATAAATAAACATAAGAAAATAATAAAATGAATTTCACCTCTTTTTACTTTTTAAAATGTGTCTCCTAGAAAATTAAAAATATGTAGCTCATACACTGCTTTAATAAATAGAAGCTGACCAAACAATTTATTTCTTAGTGTTGCAGTCAAGAGATTTCCCCTTATTTTTCCATCCAGGGTAGAACACATTACCAGATACATTGTTTTATCCAAAGTTGGTTTGTTTCTGGAGGAAACAGTTAGAAACAGGATTCTTCCTCTGGTCCCCAGCTGTTTACAGTCATTTTCTTTTGCACCCACACAAGTTATTGCTTTCACTTTTGGTAGATTCATTTTTATTAAAAATATTAGCTAACCAATGACTTGTTAAAGACATACACCAGAAGGTTGCTTTTTTTTTTTTTTTTTAAATAAAGCAATAAAATACAATGATCATGGGGAGTCAATACTGGACATCCAGCATTTAACCCACTGCATTTCCTTGCAGGCTGAACTAGCACCTGGGTGATGCCTGCATTCTGTCAGCCATGTCGCACGCTAATCCTGAAAAGCACATAATACCTCCTAAAATATCTCAAGGGGTTAGAAAGATCTTCTAAATATTTTTAAATCACTAAAGAATAAGAATTGCCTCAAATATGTTCCTTCCTGAAACCTGCTTCATTTTAGTTCTAAATATTCTTTTAGTCCTTGATATTAATTTGATTCTGACTAAGGAAGAAGTCTTCATAAGTAAGAGTGTGCTTCTTTACTGGAATTATAGTGTATGTATATATGTATATATGTGTACACATATATAGTACATATATATGTGCATATGTGTGTGTATGTATATGTGTATGTATATGTATATGTATATTTACATATTTACATATAGTACCCACTACCTCCAAGTGGAGTCGAAATCTGGCACTTACCTATTATCATTTTATTTGTGTGGTTCAGTAGCTATCAACCCTGTTTCTGTATTGGAATCAACTGGGGAAATTTTGAAAAACCCAAATGTTCAAACCTTGCCCCTAGAAATTCTGATTTAGTGAATATGAAGTCTCCGTCAGCCCAATGAGAAAATCTGACGCACAACTGAGGTTGAGAACTATTCGTGAGGACAGTAAAACTAGTGTTTTAGGCTCCCTAAACTTACTTCTTTTTTTAATAAATATTTATTTATTTTTGAGAGCATGGGAGAGGCAGAGAGAGGAGACACAGAATCTGAGCAGGCTCCAGGCTGTCAGCACAGAGCCTGATGCGGGGCTTGAACTCGAGAAACACAAGTTCATAACCTGAGCCGAAGTCAATGCTTAACTGACTGAGCCATCCAGGCGCCCCTCCCTAAACTTACTTTTAAAAAAGAAACTAGTTTGCACCCAGATCTCTCTTCTGTCCTCTGTGCCTGCAAGGATACTAAGCACCTCTGCTCAAATTTCTTACCAAAATCTCTTTGGCTTAGATGCTTTCCCTCAACCAAACGCCTACTAGGGTTTTTATAAGCATCACTCATTAGTCTGATGTTTATGTACGGTGGGTGTATATGTGCATGAGTGTGTCCCAACTGGACTATAACTCTTTAAGGAGAAGGATAACATCTTTATGTTTACCACACCCCATTTTAGGCAAATGCACATCACACACCGGGTACTTAGTTTAAAAAAAAAAAAGGATGTTTCAAAAGTACCTACAATGATCCCCAACTTACAGTGGTTTGACTTACAATTTTTCAACTTCTTGATGGTGTGAATCAGTGGAAGCCATACTTTGAATTTTGACTTTTGATCTCTTCCCACTAGCAGTATTTGATAAGATACTCTCTCACGATACTGGCGGCAGCAGCAAGCTGCAGCTCCCCGTCAGCCACATGATCACAAGGGTAGACAACCAACATACTTACAACTGTTCTGTTTTCCACTGTCAGTACAGTATTCGGTAAATTGCATAAGATATTCAACACCTTCTTATAAAATAGGCTCTGTATTAGATGATTTTGCCCAACTGTAGGCTAATGTAAGTGTTCTGAACACATTTAAGGTAGGCTAGGCTATGCTGTGATGTTCAGTAGGTTATATGTACTAAATGCATTTTTGACTTACAGTATTTCCCACCTATGATGGTTTTATTGGGACATAACCCCACTGTAAATAGAGCAAGGTCCGTAAGTAAGATCATGATGTGCTCTTAAGAACATCACAAAACAAATCAAATCCCTCCCCTAATAACAGCCCTTTAACTGAAGATAATTGTAGCAGTTATGGATCTCAGTCCATACACTCAAGTTTGCAAGAAACATAATCTTCTAATATTACCCACACTCAGGATTTTCTCCCCACTCACCCATTCCTTCACCTCAGACTACTAGAATCCATCACCTTGAAAGCAGTCCCGAAGGAAATGATACATTATGAACTTTCCTGCCAGAAAAAAAGAAAAAAAGCACCATCTCAGAATGTTTACGAATTACGTAAGTTTTCCTGAAATGCCATGTGTTTGAATTATCTATCATACCATTAAATTAAATATGGCTAAAATGTTTTTGGGACTTTATGTATTATAAGTTTTATTGTAGGTATTTCATACTTATTACAGCTGAGTTTTCTGATCATAGTGATGTCAAAGTATTATTTAGAGGAACAAACCTACCATCCATGTTGTTGTTGATGGGCAGGTTTAAAAAATTAAGAAATTTTTTTTTTTTCTGAGAGACCTCTTCCTCCAGGCTATTTTCTGGCCCACAACCCAATAAAACTCTGTATTACTGACTTTCTGTTGGGATAAAATTTTAAAATAACTTTTGACCCATCCTATTAGGCCAGCGCTTCTTAAATTCTCTTCAGTGAAATACCAGCAAGGGAAGAAGACAGAGAATGCAGTATATAGCTGGATGTAGCCCCAAACTAAAATTTTGTTGCTGATTAGGATTAAATCTTAATGAAATTCTTCACCTCATTTCATTATACACCATTGCTTTAAATAGTAAAAAATGTTTCACTTCCCTGAATCTTTCAGTAAATTGATGCCATAGAAAAATATGTTTACTTTGTGGCTTTGAATAAATTGGCGATACACCTAAGAATAACCCTTAACTCCAGCTGGGAAGAAGAGGAAGCTTGGAGGAAAGGAAGGAGAAGCAGGCTCCACGTGAGAGCCTTGCATGGCAAAAAAAGTTTCAGTTTGGAAACCCAGTGTTTGTTTGCTATGTTCATAATGTACCTTAACCCTTACTCCCTTAGATCCTGTTCCCCGTTGTTTGCAAGCAGGACTTACCTTCTATAGGGCCATTAGAGCTTGAAGGTGCATTCCCGTCTGACTCATGATTCTCTTTCCAGATAGTACAAATGCCCTGCTTTTCCAGCTAATATTGAGCACTTATTATGTACCTGGTTTCGTTTTAAATTCTTTATATTTGTCAAGTCTTTTAATCTTCAACAAGCCTTTGATGAGGCTATTATTATACCCAATATACAGAAAAGAAAATTGAGATATAATTCCTTCAAGGTCACCCAGCTAGTGGATAACTGGTAGGGGACATTCCAACCTAGGCATTCTTAACCGCTGCAATATTGTGCTTTAAATGACAACATTTAAACTGTGTGTAAAATTAAAACACATAAAGGATTGATAATGTTGGATGTGTTATAAAGAGAAAGGGTTTTAAAGTAAACTTTTTATTCATATTGAATATTGAAACGTGCATAAATCATGTTCAAAAGTAACTATCACCCACATAGAGAAACAGAACATAACTAGAGGCCCTCCCATCACCTCTTATGCTCTAAGTTTCAAAGTTCAAAATAATCATTCACTTAGTGTTGTACAAGCTGAACTCTATATCTATTTAAGACCCTAATTAAATTCATTTCCATAGTAATATACTCTTTCTAGAGTACTGATCCTCAAAATGTGGTCCCCAGACAAGCAACCTAGCATCATCTGGGAACTTGTTATACTTGCAAATTCAAGGACCTCCATCCAGACCTACAGAACAGAAACTCTGGGCGTGAAGCTCAGCAATTACGTTTTAACAAGCCCCCGAGCTGACTGTGATGCACGCTAAGGTTGCAGAGGCTTGGATGTAAGTCCGTTGTAATGGTTTTGGTTGGTGATCACGTATTGTGTTAAGTGAATACTACCGCCTAAAGCGTTAGGCGTGGATAACGGTGACAAGTTCTAATCACCTACCTTTTTGAAGTACACTGCGGGTAAAATGCTTTCTATTTTAACTAACCGTGTTGCTGTTGCCGTCAATGTTGCATTTTATCAGGAGTATAAAGCAGGCTCCTCACCTCCTAACCTCACTAGTCGCCCAGTCCGTAGGAGTCCAGTTTACCAACAAAGCCCGGCTGCAGCGTGGCGGGGAATTCAACATCCTGAAGCGGGAGCAGGCCTCGGCTAATCAAATGCAAGGCTTAAGTCGCTCGCCCACCCTGGCGGTGTGATTGGTGGTTTCCCGCCGGCGGAAGAGACCTTTCGAGGCACCGCCCAGGGCCCTCCCGCACTAGCCAATCGTCGCTCGGCGCCTGGGGCGGGGGCGGACTCGCGCGAGTGATTTAACATGGCGGAAAATGGTGTCTTGGCGGCTCCGAGCCCGCGGGGGCGTGCGGATGGGGAGGACGCGGAGCCCCCGGAAGAGCGAATGGCAGAAACGCCGAGAGATGATCAGGAGCAGTTTGAGTGCCAGGAACTGCTGGAATGTCAGGTGCAGGTGGGGGTCCCGGAGGAAGAGGAAGACCCGGGCCTAGTGGCCGAGGCCGAGGCGGTCGCTGCTGGCTGGATGCTTGATTTCCTCTGCCTCTCTCTTTGCCGGGCCTTCCGCGACGGCCGCTCTGAGGACTTCCACCGGACCCGCGACAGCGCAGAGGGTGAGTGCTGGGCGCGCCTGGTTCGGGGCTGCGCTGAGGCCGGGGGCGACGACGCGGAGCGGGGCGGGAATCTCTGCGAGCTGTCAAAGCCCAGTTTGCAGCGCAGTACCCCTTGGGGGGGGGGGGGGGGGTCGGGGGACCTGGGCTGCTGCGGCGCAAGACCCGAGGCTCTGAGTTGAAGTTGGTTCGAATCCCGCACCCGCCTGTTTGCAGCTTCTCAGTTTTTCTCAGATTCTGTTTTTCTCTTCAGTGAAGAGAGAATTAGAATTAGACCGCCATTTAGAATTGATGCAGGATCAAACGAGTTAAAATGTATAAAATTGCCCAGCGTCTCAAGTCCTTTTTCTCCTTTGGCGCTTGTATTTGTTGTTTTTATCGACTCAGGTATTCCTGTGATGGCATTTATTAAGCGGTCACAGTGGCCTCCAAGTGACCCAGGCATCAGTGTTTTCTATTAATTTGTGAGCTTTTTATTTTTTTTAATTTTTTTTTTTTAACGTTTATTTATTTTTGAGACAGAGAGAGACAGGGCATGAACGGGGAGGGGCAGAGAGAGAGGGAGACACAGAATCTGAAACAGGCTCCAGGCTCTGAGCTGTCAGCACAGAGCCCGACGCGGGGCTCGAACTCACGGACCGTGAGATCATGACCTGAGCCGAAGTCGGACGCTTAACCGACCGAGCCACCCAGGTGCCCCTATTTGTGAGCTTTTTAAATCTCATTTGGCTTGGTTGCCTGCAGAATAAAAGTAACTGTCAATGAAATTTACTGCCTGCACAACACAGTCTGTAAGCGATGGACAAAAACAGATTCAGAGAAGACTGGCTTTTTCAATGAGAACAGAAAGATATGCTGGTATTTAATATAAAATTAAACACTTCAGAAAACAGTATCGACACATTTCATCTTCATGGTCATCCCGTAAATTAGGCAGGTAATCTTAGTTTATAGAGGAGTGGACTAGTCAAGCAGTCTAAAGTGTTGGTAGGGGGGCGCCTGGGTGGCGCAGTCGGTTAAGCCTCCGACTTCAGCCAGGTCACGATCTCGCGGTCCGTGAGTTCGAGCCCCGCGTCGGGCTCTGGGCTGATGGCTCGGAGCCTGGAGCCTGTTTCCGATTCTGTGTCTCCCTCTCTCTCTGCCCCTCCCCCGTTCATGCTCTGTCTCTCTCTGTCCCAAAAATAAATAAAAAACATTGAAAAAAAATTTTTTTTAAAAAATAAAAAAAAAAAATAGTGTTGGTAGGTTAAAAGGAATGTTCCACACCTGTGCCTTATCTTCCGCTCCAAGAACCTTTCCATATACTGACTGTGTCAGATGGCACTAGAGCCATGGTTAATTACCATTAATTAGAAAGTTAAATCCTGAAATGAAGCCAGTTCGTTATACTTAAAATTATTTAAAAAGTCCACTTTGGGGAGAAAGGTAGGATTATCTGTGTATTAATGAATTTGAGTTGGAAACATTAGTATCAGCTCCTGTTTGGCTCAATACAGGCATAAATGGCGTTAAGAAACATCATTCATTGGGTAAATTTGCGGATCTAATTGGCTTTATTAAACAATTTCATGAATTGGGCAGCATCCCACCCAGCCAAGCAGGGAGGAGGTTGGAGAAGTTGTACAAAATGGAAGATTTTTATAGGAAGGAGGGCAGGGCAAGAAAGTTAGAAGCAAAAGAAAAGGATTATTCCAGTCTAGGTCCATTCCCTTTAGGAGGAACAGCAGGCGTCTTACGCAGATTACCTCATCTTTCTTTGGGGGATGGAGAAGGCCCATTTGGCAGACTTTTTGGCTCCAGTCACAAAATTCCTACCAACCGGTTTAGACTATTTGGGGAAGGTTGAAAGTGCAGCCAGATTTGGTGGTAAGCCCAGTTTGGGGACTTAGCCAGAGTGACACCATTTTGGGCCTGTGGTTTTCTTTTAACAATGATTACATATAGAAATGTTTATGCATATTTCTATACATGTCTAGACACAGGTTAGTTAGTATATATTCATTTACTTATTCTGTTAGACGAAAGGGCACAGAAGCAATGTAACCCTACGTAGTAACCTAGCACTGGAGGCTTGGTTTCTAATACCATTCCTTAATAAAGGGAACCAGCGCTCTTTGGAGAAATGGCCTGAATCTGACCCTGGGACAGGAGATAGGACAGATGAACCTGGAGCATCTTGTGCCAGAAAGTAAGGAAGTGCTAACAGCAAACCCCCAGACAAAAAGAACTTTTGGGGGTACAAAGGGAACAGGAGCCAGCTGTAAGAGCTCCCAATGGCCAGAGCAACTCGAGCAAGAAAATAGTTTGAATTCTAACCCAAAGGTAAAATAATTATCTGTGAGCCCATACTGATGTAAATAAATGATGGAATAAATAAGGAGATGAGATAAGAAACAAATCTCCTGCAGAAGAATTCCAAGTAATTTATGAAGCTACTATGTCGTCAAGGAGGTGAAACCTAACACCCCACTCCTTAAGTGTGGGCTGTGCAGAGTGACTTTATTCTGAGAAGTACAGTATGGCATTGGGGGAAGGATAACTTTACAGTAGAGAAGCCTAACAAAGATTAATTCACACCTAGGTCATCAAGGTCAACAGGAACGGTGACAGTTTGGCATTATATATACTTTATATGATGTATTGAATATGGAACTTTACCTCTTTGATCTTCCTCCCAAAACTTCTTAACTCCAATCAAATTGTGAGAAAAACATCAGACAAAGCCCACTACAAAATATCTCAAAACTGCCAAGGTAATCAAAACCAAGGAAAATCTGAGAAACTGTGATGATGACTAAATGTAATGTGTCCTGGGTGATATCAGCAGAAAAAAAAGGACATAAGTAAAAACTGAGGTAGTCAGAAAAGACCATGGACTTTAGTTAATGATGTATTAATATTGATTTATTAATGTAACCTGTACCATACATATACAAGATGTTATTAATAGGGGAAAGTGGGGGGAGGGTATATAGGACTTCTGTCTTCACAATAATTCTATAAATTGAAAACCTTTCTAAAAATTAAAGACTTCTTTTGAGGTTCTAGGTCAAGACCCGAGGAATAATCTAGGCCACCTCTATTATTTTTAGGATCAGGGCACAGAAAGCCAGAGAGAGTAAACTATTTTTTAAAGTTGCACTGCTAGTCAGTGACCTATAAATTGTGAACATAGTGTTGTCTCTGTATTTCCATTTTGACTGAAAGGACTTCCTTTTATCTTTTATAGAATTTCATTGACTTTTCAAAACTTTTCAAAAACACACAACTCTTGATGCTTTCTAGAAAATTCTTAGCTCTTTCATTCTGACTCACAATTATTCTCACACCTCACTTAACTTAGGCCGTTTCCAGACTAGGAAGCAGTTTAAGATAATGATTAAGAGCATGGGCTCTGGGGGGACACCTGCGTGGCACAGTCCATTAAGCATCTGACTCTTGATTTTTTTCTGCTCAGGTGAGGATCTCAGGGGTCAGGTCATGGGATATTAGTCCGGTCTCTGGCTGACGCTGACAGCAGAGCCTGCTTGGGATTCTCTCTCTTCCTCTCTCTGCCCCTCCCCTGCTCACTCTCTATCTCAAAATAAATAAATAAACTTAAGAAAGAAAGAAAAAAAGAGCATGGGCTCCAGAATAAATTGTCTGAGTTTGATTCCTGGCTCTGCTACTTTATAGCTGTTAGACCTGAAGCAAGTTACTTACCTCTTGGTAGGTCAGTTTTCTCATCTTTTTATTTGGGGTGGGGGGCAGAGAGACAGTGAGAGAGCCCAAGGAGGGATTCTCCTGTTTGTCAACACAGAGTCTGATGCGGACTCGAACTCAGGAACCATGAGATCATGACCTGAGCCAAAATCAAGAGTCAGACACTTAACCGACTGAGCCACCCAGGCGCCCTCAGTTTCCTCATCTGTAAAGTGCTGATAATAGTATCTACTTAAGAGAGTTGTTGAGAGAAACACATGAACTGATCGATATAAAGCAAGGTTTCTCGACGGCCTCAATACTGTTGACACTGTGTGTTTGCACCACATGATTCTTTGTTCTGCATACACACGAGAGTGGAGGGGGGTGAAGGTGAGGGTTCTCCTGTGCTTTGTAGGACGTTTAGCAGCGTCCCAGACCTCAACTACTAGATGCTAGCAGCATTCCCCTTCTACTCGTGACTTTCAGAATTGTCTCTAGACACTGCTGAATGTCCCCTAAGGGACAAAATCACCCCCATTTGAAGACCACTGGTATAGAGTGCTTAGAGTAGTGCCTGGTGTTAGAAGTGCTTAAATACAGTGGCTATTGCAGCCAGTCAGTAGATCTCCCTAACGTGTTTCTGTCAGCAGTGTTTGGTTACAGGTGAGGAGAAAGCAAGTAGCCAGGTTCAACCAGGGGAGGTTTTCATTGTTTTTATTTTGTTTTTTGGCTAGCAGGTACAAAGAACAGAAAGGCAGTGGTATTTGTAGGTACTGCATATGGACTAAATTGAATATGGAGGGAGGTGAGATAGAGGTCTGACTTTCTTCCCTAGCATAGAGTAGATTCTTTTGTTTTGCTCCTATACCATACTTAATCTTTGTGGCATTAAAATTTTAATGAATCACTTGCGTAACTTTTGGTTTCTGTCTTTAACATTGGCTAGCAGTAGCTGTTAAGTAAGTATTGAACTGTTTAAATTTTATATTAATTTTGTGCTCTCTCTGAATCTTGTTTAATTAAATTGTAGCTGGTTTTGGTCCAGATAATCTCTGGTATAGCTTAAGATTATGCTATTTTAGAATTGAGGAAATAAATACAAGTCAACGTATTTGTCTTTTATCTGCTTAGTAGCTGCAAGACCACTTTTTGGTTTTGCTAGTTGATTTAATCTTTATATACACCAACCAAGCCCTGGGTGAAGTGTAACTGTGGAACCTTCAGGTCTTACTTTAAACATAATTTCCTCAGAAAAGCTTTCCTATCTCCTTCCTCCAACTAGCTACTAAAACACATTCTAAGCTTTCTTTGTTATATGCATCCATAGCATTCTGTACTTGTCTTTTTCAGTTTTCTCCACGTTTTTACTTAAATTGTTCAATCATTTGTCTTTCATTGCTACATAGTAATAAATTCACTGAGATCCAGGATTATGGTTTACTCCAGCATCATACTCAATGCCTAGCATAACATCTGCGTGGGCATTCAAATATTTGGAAGACTAACATTAATACATTTTTTTTATACATCTGCAGTTTTATTTCTTCTTTGGGGTTAGGGTTGAGGAGAAACAGGTTTTGGCTGAGAAATAAACTTTTTTGCTGAAATTGTACCCTGAAAGTTTTAAATAAGTAGCAGAAGAAAGGGAAGATAGGTAGTTGGTAAACTGAGGCCTAAAGTTGCTGCCCCCTTTCCGTGTCTGCCCCTATGACTTCTTGTCCCAAACCAAATTACAATAAAGGAAGTATTCTGCTCTTTATTTTGCTCCGGTAATGATCTAGACTGGAGACCAAGAGGGGATTGCCACCACAAGTTCCCAAGAAGGAGCGCCACAAGTTCGTTTATACTATGGTCTGTGTCTGAGACACGATCCCTAAAACATCTATCAAAGAGTAAAAGGTAGCAATGTGGACTTGATTTGTTTCCAGAGCTTTTCTGCCCAGCTGTCACTGACGAACACAGCGAACACCAAGGGCACGTCTCTGACGGCCCCTTCGAATTTCTGGAATAAGTATTGTTCTACTGGAGCTGAGCGACAGCTTTGGAACATTCCTCTTAAATGAGCTGCATGTGATTTTCTCCACATACCCTGTGGAAGCACACTCAGGTGGTTTTAGTCTGGAATTCGCACACGGAGCACATTCTCCCGCCATCGCAGGGTCCTCCACCAGCCGGCAGGGCAAGCCTGAGGTGCTCCCTGCCATCTCTGCATGCACAGGGGCCACTGCTTGCAGAGCGTTGAGGTGAGAGCGCAGAACCGCCAGCAGAGGGGGCTCCCCGCGCCTGTAAGCCTGGGGTGCTGGGCTGCGCACCTTTCGGGACAGGGGGACCAGCTTGACTGGCCTCGTGCCTCAGTGGAGCACTCACACTGCAGCCCTCCAGGAGCTCCAAGGTCAGGGCTGCGGAGTGCCAGAGCTGCCAGCTGCCCCGGCAGAGGCTTTATCAGGACGTTCCCATGGCCATGGCGAGAAAGCCAACACGCTCTTGCTGGACCAGGCTGTGCGCTCACTTCTTTGGACCCACAAGGCTTTCTGGAAAGGCCACGGGGCCTCGGGTGCAGCAGGTGGCCACACCTAGGGCCGTCTCCTCGCTGCCAGCTTGCCCCAATAAATAGGTTTTTTAAATCTCTGTAAGTTTAATAGACTCCCTTAACTGAAACTTTGACCAAAATAATATAAAATATTTCCTATAATATTAGGTAGGAGTTTTAAGGTATAAAATAAACTTCCAGCTAATGATTAGACACATTTTACAGTTTGAGTCTAAATCTCCCTTTTTATTAGTATAGAATGCTACCTGTGAAAGTACTTTTAAGTATTTATTATTCTGCATGTGAAAATCTGTTTTTATTTTACAAGAAAAGTGCTCATTGCTGTTTTTCTCATTTTTAAAAAAAATTGCCTATAAATAAAAGCATATAGCTCTCGGTTTATGATTTTTGCATGTTTATAACCTATTACTCAACCAACCACACAGAGGCACTGCTGGGTCAAGTTTGGCTTTTTTTTTTAATATTTTAATAAAATTCACATCTTTTCTTTTTCAGCTATTATTCATGGGCTGTCCAGTCTAACCGCTTATCAGTTGAGAACTATATTCATATGTCAGTTTTTGACAAGAGTTGCAGCAGGAAAAACCCTTGGTAAATATGTTTTTATCTTATTTTTGAAATGTTTTAATCTATGTCTAAAGGTAAAACAATGAGAGGAAACATATGGAAGCTGTTAGTTGTTTTTGAGAGTTTGCACTATGTATTTGGCATGTACATCTATACAAGCATTTTTAAAGGAAAAGAAATATAGTTCTCATCTCCTTAGAGCGCTGGTTGTCAAACTTAGCTTGCTTCAGAATTATTAGAACACTTGTTAAAAAACAGAATGCTGAGTCCCCTTCCCTACCATGAATTCCTGATGCAATAGGATGGATGGGAGGGGCCCTGGAGTTTTTATTTCTGATAAGTTCCCAAGTGATTCTGACACATGGGGAGCCACGCTTCATGGACTCTCTTGGAGATTTACTTTAAATTTGACTATGGTAACTTTGTGGTGACTCTTCCATACACATTCTGTTTTTTACTCACAACTATGATAATTGAAACCTTTTATTTGAACTTGATTTCAGTACTTATTTAGATAGGTGAATATGATTTATAGCTATAAAAGCTCTCTCCTTTATCTCTACAGGTAATTTTAGATTGTAATGGGCAAGCCTGCTTCAGTTTATTAGTAATGGGTGATATTTACAACATGGTCACTTAAAGGACCTTTTGCTACAAATAATTACATATTTATATTGGTGTTTACAATTTACACAAATGCTTTCCCAACAGTGCTAAGTGGTAGGCAGTACTTAACATGAAACTGTTTACTTATAATCCTGTTGTAGTATGGAAAAATCCCAGTGCATTAGTACCACTCTCGTGACGTTCACTGTCCAGCTCTGGCTCATACAGTATGCTGCGTGTTGGGGGTAAGACTAGGGCTGCAATTAATGCCATGACCATAAGTGACTAGGACTAGAAGCAGAGTAGATATAGGGAGACAGAACTATAGGTAGTCTGGGCCTGTAGCTAAAGAAGAAAAGCATCTGGATGTGGACACAATCAGAGAATTCCTGACCATGCGGACAATAAGTTAACATGGTTGTTAACAGTTGTTTTGTAAATTAAATATGACAAAATATTCTAAAGTGCCCAACTGTGTTTCACATGTTAGCAGTTGTTCAGTGGATCTTAACTTTCTCCCGGACGGCCCTTCCTCTAGCCTCTCCTTTCTTTCTGGAAAGAAATGCAGAATGTGTGTGTGGCGCCATGGTTTAATCTTGAAACTCACCAGGATCCCCCTTTGGGTATATCTTAGACATGATAGGCCCATGTCAATTATCAACAATCAATGTATTTCACCATAATGGACTCAAGTGAGGCAGCAATTAAAATTTTATTTTAATTTATATGGTAGACTTTCAGCTATATATATAATTCTTCCTTTTTTTTTTTAAAGTGGTTGCTCAACAGCAGCACTGCCTATTAGAAATGTGAGCTATATGTATAATTGAAAAGAAATAGATGGACTTAATTTTGGCAATATCTTATTTAACCCAATATTTCTAAAATACATAAACATATAATCAACATAAAACATGTTAATGAGACATTTTACCCCTCTTTTTGCAGTAAGTCTTTGAAACCTTGGGTGTATTTTATACTTAAAGCACATTTCCATTTGGAACTAGCCATATTTTACCTGTTTAACAATTATGTATGACAGTGGCTACCATATTAGCTTTAGTCTCTGCCCCACATAGCTTTGAAATGTGGCAGATGTGTTGAAGGGCAAACGTTTTGTTTATGACAGGTTTCATTCTTTCATGGGACTTTATTTTTTAAGTTCTGTACAGCTCCGGGAGACTTCCCTACCTTTCTACCCCAGCTTTCCGAACTGCCCCAGAACTCAGCAAATGTCCTGAGGGGAAAACCAACCATGTGTTTTCAGTTCTTCTATCCAGTCCACCAAGCTAGCCCCAAGGAAACCGCCAGAAGCTTTCCTTGTTGCTATTACCCCAGTAAAATCTCCCTGCCTGGAATGCACTTACTGAATCTTCGCCTTATAAACAAATGAGGCCAGGGAAGAAAAGCTGCCCCTCATCACCTCCCCTCAAAAGGATTCTCTCCCTGGAGATGTAGTTCATCTAGTTCTCTCTGCTTCCACCACTATCCCGTGCCTTTAGCAACATGCTTTTGCAATTTATCCCACTTTTTTCTAGCTGTAATAGGAATGTTGGCCTACCACATTCTGCCTGAAAGTGAAAGTCTACTCTAAAGTTTTTGAAATTAAGATTTAACAGTGATACATTTTTCCCCTACATCTCACATTTATGAGAAGGAAGGCAGATTAATGAGATGGGTTAGATAATGTCCGTCCAGAAACCTAATAGGAAATATAAATATTTAAGTGAGTTTTTATTTTTGTAAGTGTTTATTCTGAGAGAAAGAGAGCACTCACACAAGGGTTGGAGGGGCTGAGAGAGAGGGAGAGAGAATTCCAAGCAAGCTCTGCACTGTCAGCTGATGGGCTCACTCTCACGAATCATGAGATCATGACCCGAGCCAAAATCAAGAGTCGGACACTGGTGTGACTGAACTGCCTAGGCACCCCTGAAGTGAGTTTTTAAAAGAAAAAAAAAATGTGAAATTAGAAGGATTAGGCAATCTGCCTTTGCATTTTCATCTTTCATGCTTTCCAGCATGTACTCTAGCCTTACCAAGCATCTTGTTATTCCTGAAACACACCTTTTTTGAGACAAAGTAAGTGGTGTTTAAGTGTTCTGGAGTCTGCTTCTACTACTTGTTAGCTGTGTCACCTCTCCAAGTCTCAGGTCCTACTTTATAAAAGACAAAGTTGATAACGTTGTATACCCTTTTAAAGAAATTGTGTGGATAAAGGAGCTACTGCATGTTAACCACTTAGCATAGTGCCTAACATGTAATAGGACGTTAATATGTGTTGACTATGAGTATGAATATCTTTTGTACTCCTCTGCCTTTTGTTCTGCTGCTGCCTTCCTGAAATGTTCTCCTTCCCATCCTTATCCTCTTCACTTGGTTATCTCCTATTTATCCTCAGTGTCCCAGTTTGGATTGTTTCTCTTCCATGAAGGATTCTCTTCTAGTATCCTTTCGTAGAGTTGATATTCTATTCCTCATATACACTAGACCCTCCTAGAGGGTTTTTGGGAAATACAGATGCATGGGCTCTACCTTGTACTAATTAAATCAATCTCTAAAGGATGGGTCTAGGTTATTTGCATTTTATTTTGTATATTTACTTTGAGAGAGAGAGACACCACACAGGGGTGGGGCAGAGAGAGAATCTCAAGCAGGTTCCACGCTCAATGCGGAGCCTGACTTGGGGCTTGATCTCACGTCCTGACCGTGAGATCATGACCTGAGCCAAAATCAAGAGTCGGACTCTGTAGAGGCATCCCTGTAGTTTTTTAAAGCTCCTCTGATGATTCTGAGGTATAGCTAGAGCTGAGAAGCGCTGGCATAATACATAATTCTAATAAAGTACCAGTCACATCAGTTTGTCTTTCTTCATAGCTAGCAGTCGGGTTTCATAAGGGCAGGAACCATTTCTTCTTCCTGGTCGTATCCTAAGTACCTGGCACAGGACCAGGAATATAAAAAGACTTACTCTACAAATTAATAAATTTTTATGTTTAAAATGTTGGAGGGGTGCCTGGGTGGCTCAGTCAGTTAAGCGTCAAACTCTTGATTTCGGCCCAGGACATGATCTCACAGTTTGTGGGATTGAGCCCCACATCAGGCTCTGTGCTGACAATGCAGAGCCTGCTTGGGATTGATTCTCTGTCTTTCTCTCTCTCTCTCTCTCAAAATAAGTAAACATTAAGTAAATTATCAAAATGTTGAAGACACAATTAGAAGACAACAGGAAATAAAGTAGAAATCGTTGAAACTCCTGACATTTAAATTGCATGCTCCTTCAGATTTTTCAAAGGAAGAAAAGGAAATTAACTTGAATCAAATCACTTGCCTAAACTGTTGTGTACAGGAATACTGCCTAGCACAGAGTATATACTCCATAAACATTTAAAGAACTGAATTCATTAAAAATTGACCAAAGTAAGGTTCTATTTAGCTTCCTTAATTACTTATTTTTGTTCTGGTTTTAAAAGATGCACAGTTTGAAAGTGATGAACGAATTACACCCTTGGAATCCGCCCTGATGATTTGGGCCTCAATTGAAAACGAACATGACAAACTTCATGAAGAAATACAGAATTTAATTAAAATTCAGGTATGAGTATTACATTATTATTATTATTATTATTATTATTATTATTATTATAGAATCTAAGCACACAACATCTAGAGCAATTAAGAGCTACTTAATAGAAGTTGGGCGGTAAACCCAAAGTAAAATTTAATATACTTACTCTCTTCAGAAATTTGACCTCTGGTTTATATTCTTTGACACAAGC
Organism: Panthera pardus; assembly: GCF_024362965.1. Classification (NCBI taxonomy): domain Eukaryota; kingdom Metazoa; phylum Chordata; class Mammalia; order Carnivora; family Felidae; genus Panthera; species Panthera pardus. Next base: position 22,500,787 of record NW_026527002.1, read on the forward strand.
TCTGAGAGTTGGGACTTAATGTTTGCTACCTAAGTATGTATATATATGTTGCCCCCACTTGAGAAAATACACTGCATCAGTTTAAAGATCACAAAGCAACTTTCAAAAATCAATAGTTTGTACTGTCTCAATTTCTATTAAAAATTACAAATATGAAAAACAATATTTGGTAAGAAATTCATAGGTTTTTGTGAATAAGGGAATGTAAAATTTTAACTGTGTAGAGGGAGTTTTAGGAGTAACCTATTAAAGAGTGAGAGCCAAAAAAGTCATTCAAAGATACAGTAGCAGGGAAAATATGTTTTGCTACCGGGCAAAGCAAATACTAAGGATTGTTCTAGTTAAATAAATTTTTCCTCAGTTTTAGAAAATTATTTTATGGTTGGGTAGGAGAAAAAACTCCAGATGAAAGCCCACCTTCCCAAAAATGAATTATTGTTAGTGTGGTGATTGCCAAGTGGAATTAAGACCAGAAGAGAACAGGCAAAAATATGACTGCTACTTTTAAGAATTTCAGCCTGGGATGAAGAGCTTTGTCATGTTATCCCAGTTTTTGGAGGGGATTCTAGAGGAAGCAGGCCATCATTAATATACTAAGGTAAAGTTGAGCGGGTTACCATAAATTCATAGCAAATATAATATATTGCTTGCTATTCGTCACGTACTATTCTAAGCACTTTTCACATAGAAGTCTAATCCTTACACTGTTTTACATACAAGGAAACTGAGGCACATGAGGTTAAATAGCTTGCCAAAGTTTACAAAACTATCCAGATGGTAATAGTAGTCCCATATCTTACCATAAAATATCAGAAAGGCCAGTTTATAAAATGATTATTCAGAAGCATCTGGTTTCCTAGGTTTCTATTAGAGATTTTTAAGGATCCTAACTAATTTTACACATCCTAATCATCAGAAACACCATCCACCTCCTCTCTCATTTCCCTTTTGCTCGTATTAATATTTAGGTGGGCCCTAAATGTACATAATGTAGCTCCTAATTTATTTATGTCTGCTTTTTTTGGTTATTTTATTTTAGAGCGTGTGAGTGGGGGAGAGGGGCTGAGGGAGAAAGAGAAGCTTAAGTAGGCTCCATGCTCAGTGCAAAGCCCAGCGTGGGGCTCGAGCCCACAACGCTGGGATCATGACCTGAGCCAAAATCAAGAATCAGATGCTCAACCAACTGAGCCACCCAGGCACCCCTTAATGTCTGCTTTTAATTGGCCTAAATTCGAAAGAGGTAGAATGCTGGGCATTTACTAATAGAGATACAAGGGGCCAATGAAAAATTGTTACATCCTTTTCAAACCACAGTTACTTCATCTTTGAAAAGGTATTTTAAATCATTTATCACATTTTTTAGTGAAGTCGTTTACATTTAACAGGACTTATTTCAATATTAAACCACAATTATACGTTTTTAAAAAGCAGCCTAAGGTATGTATTTGTCATCCTATCTTTTAGGCGATAGCTGTTTGTATGGAAAATGGCAATTTTAAAGAAGCAGAAGAAGTCTTTGAAAGAATATTTGATGACCCAAATTCTTATGAGGTAGTTGGTCAAACTAGAACTATAATTTTCTTTTCTTTTCTTTTTTTTAAAGTTTATTTATTTTGAGAGTGTGTGTGCATGAGCCAGGGAGAGGCAGAGAGTGAGGGAGAGAGAGAATCCCAAGCAGGCTCCATTCTCAGTGCAAAGCCCAACACAGGGCTCCGACGGACTGTGAGACCCATCACCTGAGCCAAAACCAAGAATCAGACGCTTAGCCAACTGAGCCACCCAGGCGCCCTACAATCAGAATTTTAGAACTGTCTGTATGGAGTGAGGTAGATTCAAAGAACACTGGAGGAAGAAGGGGATGCTTTCTCTTTTAAACAGGATAGAACAGTGCTGTCCAAGGGAAAAATAATGCAAGTCACATACGTGTTTTAGTAGCCACATTAAAAAAAGTCAAAAGAAATGACTGAAACAAATTTTAATATTTCATTTTACCCAGTATATCCCAAAGCATCATTTTCAGCATTTAATCAACATAAAAAAGTATCGATGGGATATTTTACACTCTCCTTTTTGTACTGAGTCTTTGAAATCTGATGTGTATTTTATACTTATGTCTAAATTCAGGTCTCACATTTCAAAGGCCCAGTAGCTACATTTGGCTGATGGCTACCATATTGGGTAGCAGAGGTATAGGAAACATAATTATTTTTTAGAAGTCTCTTATGTGATCATTAGTAGTTTTTGTGTGTATGTGTAATGTAATGTTAAGGTCAGTAGAACTTGTTTTTCAGTATTACAGTGTTGGAATAAATTAAGTTCATTTAAAGAAATAAAAGATAATTATATTTTTTTTTTTTTAATTTTTTAATGTTTATTTATTTTAGAGAGAGAAAGAGAGAGTGAGCGCACGAGTCGGGGAGGGGCAGAGAGAGCGGGAGATACAGAATCTGATGCAGGCTCCAGGCTGTCAGCACAGAGCCCGATGCCGGGCTTGAACTCATGAACCGCGAGATCATGACCTGAGCTGAAGTTAGACACTTAAGTGACTGAGCCACCCAGGCACCCCGTTTTTTTACATATTTTTTTAGTGAACTTTTTATTGAACAGTAGTATACCTTTAGTAGCATACGTATACCATCAATGTATAAACAGGTGTCTTTTCACAAAAGAAACATGCTTGTGTGATGAGCCCCTATATCAAGGAAAAGAACATCACCAGCACCCCTCCAGTCACTGTCTTACCTTCTCAAGGATAACCACTACCCTGACTTGTAACATCCAAGATTAGTTTTACATGTTTCCAAACTTTATATATTACAGTCATATAGCAAGTTTATATAAGATTGATCCATGGTGTTGCTTCTAACAATATTTCATTTATTTCCATTGTTCCATTGTTGGAATATGCAACTTACCCATTCTACTGTTGAGAAACATTTGAGTTATTTCCAGTTTTTGGCTGTTACATTCCTTTTATACGTCTTTTGTAGAATAAATGTATGTGTTTCTGTTGGGTATATACTTAAGAATGATTTGGTGGGTTATAAGGTATGCACATACTCAGTTTTAGTAGATAACTGCCAAATAGTTTTCCAAAGTGGTTATATCAGTTCCTTCGGTAGTGTGCAAGAGTTCCAGTTGCTTCACAGACCTTCTCTGTTGTTTTCCTTTTAGTATGCTGGCAAATATGTAGTACTATCACGTTGGGTTTTAGTTTCTCTGTCTCTCATGAATAGTGAAGTTGAGCACCTTTTCCTATGCTGGTATAGAGTAGAAGAGTGGTCACCTTAATCCACTTGAGGGACTGAGCTAGGTCAAGAGCAGGTTGTAGTTTTATTTAGACTTAGTTTTTCTCTAATGTGGCCCTGTTCCTAGGGTGTAACCCTCCAGAGATCTCAACTGAAAGCCTGATATGTTTATTGAGTTTCCTGCCCCCACCTTTTTTGCCTTAGCCCTGTGAGGCTACTGAAAACTCCACTCTACTTCACAGAAGAGGAAACCTTCCTTACAACCAGGAAGCATAAGAGGAAGCATTTAATCTCACTATCATGAGTAATCAAGGCAATCCCAAGTAATATATTGAAATAGTATTTCCTATACCTCAGACTGGCAACAATTAAAATATCTTAGAATACCAACAGCTGGCCCAAAGAGTGGAGAAATGGTAAGGCTGCCATACCTTTCTCTCAGTGGTGTGTGTAAATTAGTACTTAAACTTAGGAGAGCATTTTAGTAAAATCTGTAAGTATGCATTCCAGCAATTCTACTTCTAGATAAATACCCTGGAGTAAATTTTTATTTTTACTGCACATTTTAAAAGCCATGAAGTTTTATTTAAAAACAAACAAACAAAAAACAGGCCCCACTAAGACAATTGGTCTGGAATAGAGCCTGAGAAGTAGAATTTTTTGAAAGCTCTCTAGCTTTAATTGTGCAACCAGCCTTTAAAGAACTGATGTCTAAGAAAAACTTGTAATGTGCGCAAGAAGACATGTAGAGAAATGTTTACCAGTGCTACAGTAATAGAAAATAGCCTCTAACTGCTTTCAAAAGGCTGCAAGAATGGATGAATAAATGGTATTTTTGATCAGTGGAATATTGTGCAGCAGTAAAAGTAGCTAATTCTATAAAAATATTATCAACATGAATAAGTGTCACAGAGCTGAGCAAAATATAGCAAGTTTCAGAAAATACACTATGCTAAACAGTACCATATATTTATGGGTGCATACATACATAGTGCAAGTTTAAAGGAATGCATGAATATGATAAATTCTATATTCAGGATAATGGTCACCTTGAGCAGAGGAGAAGCTGGAAGTGCAATCATTTTGGTAATAAACAAGAGCTTTAGTTGTACAGATGATGTTTTATTTCCATAAACTTGGCAGTGGACATTCAGGTTCATAATTTATTTTTTAATCTTTTTGTTATATGTGTGAAATACAATGTAGTTTTTTTTTTTTTTTAAGTAAGAAAAAATATATTGGTGGGCCATTTGAAACAGAATTTTTTAAAATCTCCTGTATCCCTGAGTTTATAACGTGACTTTTTTAAATTAAATAATATGTGACAAAATTTGTAATATCTTATTTGTGATTTATGTATTAATATGTTTTTCCTGTTTTCTTTAGCCTTTAAAAAGGAAATTGCTTATGGTAATCTCTCAGAGAGATACATTCCACTCCATTTTTCAACACTTCAGCTACAACCACATGATGGAGAAAATTAAGAGTTATGTGAATTGTGTAATAAGTGAAAAATCATCAGCCTTTCTTATGAAGGTATGCGTATTTCAAAGAGACTCGAACAATAAGCTAAGGATAAATTGTTATAATAAAGGAGAATACTTGGAATAGAAATCCTTAAAAACTAATTGGAATTTTATTTAGTGATTTTGTAGAAGAATGCCAAAACGTTACAATTAGTGAATCTCAAGAGTTTATCAGTGATCTTCGCAGTATTTTTTAAATTTTTTAAAACAAGAGTTGGGCAAATTTTTCAAAATAAAAAGTTGGGAAAAATAGGTTAAAGAAAATTTTTGCATTTTTTTGTAAAAAGTAAAATTGGACTGAAGAAAGGCCTTTAAAAAATTTCTTTTGTAACATTTTATCCTCAGTGGAGCAATGAGTAAGGGGGTTTTGTCTTAAAATATCTGGAACTTTTATTTATTTTTTTTTTTAAGTAACCCTTTATCTTAATATTGCCTAGCAAGCATTTTATATATGAAATACATGTACAAGGAAAGACCTTCTCCATAAGGCTTAAAAACAAAGCAGGTAACTAATGCAGCTGCTACTGATATCATACTTCCTGGAGAAAAATACAGCGCAGTCCCTTTATTGACCTGTCAACAGATGCTTTGGTTATGACTGTCAAGGAATTAGAAGGCTTAATTTTAATGCTCTTTGTTCAAAATGGCTTCATGAATTCCTTCCTCTTTCACAACCCCATTTTTTAAGGCAGCAGCAAAAGTAGTGGAAAGTAAAAGAGCAAGAACAACTTCTCAAGAGAAACCTGATGGTAACAGTATTGAAATGGAAACTGAAGCTAATTTGGATGTAGGAAAAAGGTTTGTAAATTCATTAATATATTTTTTGTCTCATGGATACAATATCTTTATGTGAAAGTGTTGCTAGTGAGCCATTTTTAACAAAAATTATTATTATAGAGGGTATGTTTTACTGATTGTTAACATTTGGATATTTGAAGTACTGTATAGTTACTTCACGTTTTATGCACATTGTTATATGTGTTAAGCGGAAACAGTACAGTTTAAATGGTATGAGTAATACCATTTACCATTCTCAGGCAACGTGTGCTCTGGAACAGTGTTGAAGTTGGAAACTTGAATCATCTGTACCCCTTAGTTCTCAGATCCCACATGCCTTCATCATGTGACTCACTATCCTGAGGATTATTCTAGTATTTTAAGATACTGTTCCTACATCTTTAACCTTAAGCTAACCACTTCATCTGGTGCTCAACTGAAGAAATTGGGATTTGCTCCAACGCGGGAGGGAAATAGGCTATGTTAGTCCTACACATAGTAATCCCCCTTATCCATGGGAATGTGTTCTAAGGCCCCCCAGTGGAGGCCTGAAACTACAGAAAGTACCAAACCCTAAATATGCTATGTTTTTGTCTATACATACATACCTATGATAAAGCTTAGTTTATAAATTAAATACAGTGAGACATGAACCACAATAATCTACTGGAACAGAAGTTATGTGAATGTGGTCTCAAAACATCTTCATGTACTGTACTTCCCCTTCTAGTGACGATGTGAGCTGATGAAATGCGTAGGTGATGAGGTGAAGTGAGGGGAATGACGCAGACACTGTGATGTAGTGTTCGGCTGATAAGATCCTCAGGAGGACGATCATCTGCTCCCAGATGCAATTGATCGGGGGTAACTGAAACTGTGCAAAGCGAAACTACAGATGAGGGGGACTACTGTATTGAGAGAGAAGTTCAGTCTCCAAAATTATGTTTTAGAGATTTTCAAGGGTAATTTTTACCTTTTGTCTTGGCTTTAGGAGCTAACCTTATGGAAGAAGATACACTCTACCATGATAAAGTTCTTTTCTGTTGAACTTATGGTCCATTCCCTCTATTCTTCCACCCTTAACCCATGGCCAGATAGTCACGTGGTCTCCAGATGGATGTATTTTGCAACGGATGTAGTGTCTCTCGTTTTGGGGGGGGGGGCTGGGGGGGAGGGGGGGGGGCTGGCCATCACTCGAATGCTGCAGCTTCCTCATCTTAACTACTTATTTAGAGATGGAGATTGGGGTTCAAGTTGGATAGACCTCAGGACTAAGCTTAGTTGTCTTATAGTTCCTGCTTGTCCCTACCTATTAATGTGATCTGCTCCCTTACTGGTTCATCTCCCTAAAAACTCTATTAAAGTCTTATGATTTTCTAAGATCCATTTTAAGAAGTAGATCTTTTTTTTTTTTTTAATTTTTTAATGTTTATTTTAGAGAGCCCAAGAGAGTGAGCACAAGCAAGGGAGGGGCAGAGAGAGGGAGACACAGAATCTGAAGCAAACTCCAGGCTCTGAGCTGTCAGCACAGAGCCTGATGTGGAGCTCAAACCCACAAACCATGAGATCGTGACCTGAGCCGAAGTCGGACGCTCAACCGACTGAGCCACCCAGGTGCCCCCTAGGTCTTTCATTTTTATTGGCTCATTTATTTTATTTTGTTTAGTATATCACAGTTTAGTGATAATACTGAGACCCAATACCGGACCCAATACACCCAATTCCGGTGGCCTAGCCTTCTTGCTCAGGCTAGTGCTGCTTTAAAATAAAATTAAAACTTGCCATGATTCATGCAGGTGATGAATACATTTCCTCTCATATAGTACTATCCACTTATTTCAAATGTCCTCTTACACAAGACACAGTTTAATCATTGTACGTAAACAGAACTCTTGATATTCTCATCTGTCTCTGTACCCTGACTCTCCTCATACATCCAGTTAACTCCCCAAGTGTTATGAATCCCATCTCCATGCTTCTTTAATATATTGTTTATCACTTGTGTCCTAGGTTATTACTTAGCTTTGTACCATACAAATCCATCCTTGACATGATTTCTAGAGTTAGCATCCCATAAAAATAAATCTGTTTAAATCACTTTCCAGCTTAATAATCTCTTTTGGCTTTCTGTTTTCTAGTTAGAATTTATTGCCATGGCTTGCAAAGCCTTACATCCCCCCACTTTCTGTTTTCTTCACATACAACATTACCCTTAAGCGTTAACCTCTCCCTGCCCACATACATGGTACTTTCTAGCAACACAGAACTTAGTCCTGACCCTCAAATATGACAAGCTTTTTCATGCCTGGTCTCTTGCTTTAATTTTGAATTCCCTTCTTTCTGTTCTCTCCAAGGCATGCCCTTACTTGCCATTCAAGTTCTAGCTCAAAACATCACCTGATCTCTGGATCAGTTGTCACTTCTGTGCTCCCACAGCATTGAGTCATATCTCTGTAAAAGGACTTATCTTGGATAGTAACATACCTATTTACTTTTCTGTATTTCTCACCAGATTGAGGATCCTTTAAAGGTTCTTAGTTAGCCTTGTATCCTTGGTATGTAGTTCATTACGAGGCATACATTAGAACTTGCAATGCACTAAACATGGGGAGCAAAACTAAAACTAGAGACAAAATAAAGATCAAGAACCAAGTAATTATCAAAACCATTCTAGAAGCAAATAGGATCAGGACAAGTAAAACATCAGATTTATCAATATGAGGACAAAAGTTAGCAGAACATAAGTGAACAAGGATAGAATCAAAAGTGTGATTGTGAAATCAGACAAAAGATGAAGCCTTCATGTTATCAATGGTAGATGCCAACTTTGCTCTGATAAAGCTTATAAACTATTTCAAGGCATTGAGAAGTACAGACATGAAACACTAACAGTACCTAGTTTGTTGTTAAAATTTATAGATAGACTTAAATGCTAAAGAAGTTGAGATGGGTAGCTTCAAGGAGGGGTGAGCATTGAGCAGGGCCTTGAAGGATAGTTAGGATTTTTACAGTTGGTTGAGGAGGAAGTGTCATTTTAGGAGAAAAGAACAGTTCCAGTGAAGACACAGAGGTATGTAAATGGTCATGCTTTTTTTGTGGAAGCTTAAGTTTAACTTCAGCAAAAGAGATGAATTTGTTAAAAAGTTCAGTTGGAGACTCGTGGGGAGGGCGAGAAATTATACTTGCATTCATGGAGATAAGGATCCATGGGAGAGTTTTTGAAAGTGACATGAATGCTGGAGTACGTTAACTTTGCTTGACGTATGTTTGTGAAAGCTTGATTTAATATCTGATCTCATATCTGGGCAGAAATTATCCATGTTGTAATGGACTATCTATATGTTCTAATGTTACCAAGGTTTCTTTTCAAAGATATTTTGTATAAATTGAAGTATGACTTGATTATATAGTATTATCCTTGTGAAACGTTTCTTTTGTTTATATTCTTACAAATTTTCTTTTAAAGTGTTACTACTGACAAAAAGTCTGCTGGAACTGAATCCTCAGAGGGTACAGTATCTTTATTGAGGTGAAGTAAATTGACATTTTTCTTCTCTGTCTTTAAAATCTTTGATTGAGGCACTTCTTGCAGACCTAAATATGTTATAACTGTCATATAAATGGTGTGATTTAGAGAATATTGCAGGTGCCTGGTTACCTCAGCAGATATTCAAGACCCTGACATGTCTTGAAATTCAAAACGATAGAGACCTGCCTCTGGGATCCTGGGTTGTCACACATTGTTTCCACAAGGCCATTTTTGGTAGACACATATAGGGAGTGCTTGAACTTAAAGCAGATGTTTAACAAACTCTTATTCTGGCCCAGAAACAAGGATCTGTTGCTAGGGGGTTGATTACATTTCTGATGAATATCCCACATTCTGATTTTATGAAATTACTTGAAAAAGTGTGTTTAATCTACTAGAAATTTCGTAACAGACAATGTAACATATTCAGAGAGCAGAAAGTCTACATGAATGATTTCAGAGATGCAGCAGTTGGGATGCGAACACTGAAATAACATGATAAAAGCATCACTTGGGGGTAGAGAAAGATCTGTTAATGATGGGAAGTGCTTACAAGGATAGTGAATGATCCTGAAGAATGGTAGCAGGTGGTACACGTCAGTGGCATGAACTGCAAGGGCTAAGGTTTCTATGGAAGCAGGCATTCATTAGGAAATGAAAAGTATAGAGACCCATCTCTGGGACCCTGGGGTCACAGAAGGAAGAAGATTAAGCCTGCTCTGCTTGAGCAGGCCTGCTCCCCAGCTTTGTTGCAGCCAGGAGGCTGGGCACCAAAAGGCTGCCTCCTAGCCCTTCAGGAGCCAGCCCAGTCTGGCGGGCCTAGGGGTACCAGAGCCCTCCCTAAGAGGGAGCTAGTTTTTAGACAATGGGGAGAGGTGGGGGGAACTGGTGAAGAGATTGAAAACAGCATTCCAGAGAGCACGATAGAAAGTTCTGGAAGGGAGAGAAAGGATTAGCAGGTTGCGGGGTAAAAATAGAGATTTTAGGTGGTGATAAAATCATTTCCTAGGCTTAGATGAGCTACTTTTTTCATCTAAACTAGCTCCTTTATAAAACTGAAATAATAACAACTTTGCAGGGTTGTCAAAAAATTTTGCCACATTCTGTATTTCCAGCCTTCCTGTCAGAAAAGCTCTCTTTGGAAGCTATAAAGATAAGTGATACCTGCCATTATGTGTAAAGGAATTTTGGAATTTCTCTTTTGGGAAATAAACTTAAAAGGCATGGGAAAGAATGAAAGTTCATAGCTGATAGTCTGAGGTGGTTTTTTTTTTGTTTTGTTTTGTTTTGTTTTTTTTGTCTTCATCTAATTAGAAGGCCAAAAGAATCTAGAGTTCTAAGTAGATGAGATGGAAGAAATAAGTGACGGGAAGAGAGGGAAGTAAAGACAACAAAAATCTTAAGAGGCCAAGGTTAAGATGGGGCACTCAGCAAGGAGAGCACCTAAGGAAAAAGGCCAAAGTAGAAGGTCCTAGAACAGAGGTTGAGACCAATCATCTACCCTTTTTATAGCTTTTCTATGCTTTTATGTTTAATTTAGGTCTCACAAGAATCTCTTCCTATCTAAATGGAAACACAGAAGCCGACAGCAAGATTTTAATAAGAAAGAGGAAAGAGCGGAAACTCTTCAAAGTGAGTACTCTTATTACAGTTTTTAGAAGTGGAGAATTGAGGTGTCCTTGAAAGTGATCCAGCCTTTGACCTTCCCACCACAGCACACAGACACATTTCAGAAAACTGAAACAGAGGATTAAATGTCATAACCTCATAGAGTTAATTTAAAAAGTTAGTGATTAATTTAGAAAGTTAACCGTTCTGATTGCCTAGTTTAATTTTGCTATGCTGGTACACTGCTTTTCTACCTTAACTTTATTCAGGAACTTGAGGTAGTTACTTACCTGAAACGTATAGTTGTGATCATGGTAGTTATGTTCTATGAAGTCACCATGATTAGTGAATACTGAACCATTACAAGGGAATTACAAGACCAGATTCTTTTGAGCTTCTTGTCACCACAGTTTTGTTACCTGGTAAATATATAACCTTGTTCAGTGTGTTTATATGTTTCTGTTTAAAGACACCTTAATATATAATGTTAATGCATTAACCTTGAACTCACGGCCAGTAGCACCGTAATTCATGCCTGGATGAAGCTTACCTAACACACATATTTTTTCTTTTGGGAACATTACAGTCTTGTTGCACTTAGGAACTCTAGACAGCACTTCCACAATGCTTTTGGGAGCCATTTTTAAACAGCAAAATTACCCAAAAACACAAAATGTAGCATTAAATAGAATGTAAAAAAGACATTTATAACAGAGCTAAAACATGAAAGAGCTTCACCTTGCTTAACCTCAGCTAGGAACGTACACTTCAGGGGAGTTAAATTTTTTGTTGTTCTGCGGTGACCACAAAAGCACTCTACATATTGATTTTTGAGTTACAGGTAATTAGTAGGGAGGTGAATTCACAATTGCAGAACCCAGGAATAATGAGGATTGACTGTAGAATCTAGCTACCCTCTTCATTGCATTTAGAATTTATTCTCAAAAAAGGCATCTCTGGATTTAAAAAACAAGCAACAAGAATCAAAAAATCTTGAAAGCAGTCCATAATTATTTAAATTACAATTTGATTGTAAGTTTCTTCTTGGTATATGTTCATTCAGCAAATGTTTATTGAACCTACACTGTGTTCTGGGTACTCTATGAATGAATGCAAGGATATTTAAACTGTTGCTGCACAGTATTGTTTCCTGATCCATATAACACTAGTAGATGTGCCAGCTTGATGCCAGGGACAGAGTGGGGCTGCAGTAGGTGCTAAATGGATAAATTTATTCATAGCTGATGGCTGATGACAGGGCTGGTATTCATCGATATTTGTAAATTGCAGCTCTGAAATGTTTACATTAATAGGTACTACTATCATCCTCAGTTTAAAGATGGCAAAGTTAAACTCAAAGAAATATTTGCTTCATGTTGTTCCAAAATTGTTCTGCATCTATTGCTGCAAAATAGGAATCAATTATAAACTAAAATAATTTGGGATTCTGGACTTTTAATTTCATAATACAAAACTCAAAGAAATGGAAACATATACTTCTTTACATTCTAAATAGTTGATCAGTGGCTAAACTCTGAGAACTATAAATAAATAACCTCATTGCAGAGTGGTTTGGCAGTGACTGTGGATGTTGAGCCTGGAAGATCTTGTGAGTTTTTGTACATTTCTTGACTTTTTGTTACGTTAGTAATACATACATACACATTTTTTTTTTTTAACCTTCCAGTTTGGTTAAAAGGCATGCAGTATCCTCTCTTCATAGTTAGAGGATATTAGTTTTGTTTGTGCTAAACAGTTTTTTTCAAAAATTTTTAAAACACCTTTTTAAAAATTTTTTTTTTTCAGATTTGTAAAACTACCATGTACTTGTAAAAAATCAAGTGATTCAGAAAACTTGAAAGAAAAAAAATCCCCTAAATTCTTTCTGTGCAGAAAAAACTTACCAGCATTCAGTGAGGTGATGATTAGTATTTGAGTTAAAAGCTTTCTGTATGTAAACTCATTTAATTCTAAGCAGTCTTACAAGTGCTTTTTTTTTTTTTATCATCCCCATTTTACAGGTCGGGAAGCTGATACAAAAAGAGATTAAGTAAATTGCACGTGGTCACAGAAACAGTGAACAGAAATAGAATTTGAAATTAGACATTCTTTTTTTTAAGTAAACTCTATGCCCAATGTGGGGCTTGAACTCATGTTGCCAAGATCAAGAGTTTCATGTTCTTACCAACTGAGCCAGACGGGTGAAATTAGACATTCTGACTGAACAGCCCATACCTTTAATTGCTGGACTAGACTACTCCAATGGAAGAATAGATAGCCAAATAAAAATTTAGAAAAATGTGATCAAGTTACATGTTACTTTAAAATATATTTACATTTAGTTTCAGGGGCACCTGAGTGGCTCAGTTGGTTGAACATCCGACTTCAGTTCAGGTCATGATCTCACAGTTCATGGGTTTGAGCCCCGCGTCAGGCTGTGTGCTGACAGCTCAGAGCCTGGAGCCTGCTTCGGGTTCTGTGTCTTCCTCTCTCTCTGCCCCTTCCTTGCTCACACTCTGTCAGTCTCTCTCTGGAAAAATAAATAAACATTAAAAAAAATTTTTTTTAATTTATTTACATTTAGTTTCTAAAGAATGAAACTGAAAAATTCACTGACTTTATGTAAATACTTCATGTTTCATAAGAAGTATATCAGTAATCTATATGATTCCTCCAAAATGAAGGATAAAGAATATGAACTGCTTCGAGAGGTCGGGTCAGGTTGCCTCTGTAATCATAGATTTAAACCTTAGACTGTTGATTGATTTTTATTTAAAAAGGGTGAGATTAGCAAAAAAAAAAAATCTCACCCAGTTACCCAGTTTTTCTTAGTTTCATTTCATATGTTCAAGGTTTGTAGCATTCTTTTCTAGCCATAATTCCCAAAGTAGTTTAATCTGTATTTAAATTTATTGCTTACTACTGACCCTTTGACCATGGTGTCCCCATTCCTTAACTCTTGTTTGGCTATGGTTTTTTAATCTTTATTTATTTTTGAGGGAGAGAGAGAGACAGAGCGTGAGTGGGGGAAGAACAAAGAGAGAGGGAGACACAGAATCTGAAGCAGGCTCCAGGCTCTGAGTTGTCAGCACAGAGCCCTATACAGGGCTTGGACCCACAAACTGTGAGATCATGACCTCACATGATCATGAGCTGAAGTCAGATGCTCAACCGGCTGAGCCACCCAGGCACCCCTTGGCTATGGTTTTTTAAAGATGGGTTTATAGGTGTTATAATTTCTAAAGATTTACATCACTGAGAATGTCTGTTCTTTTTTCTTTTTGGGATGAGAAAGGGAATTTACTTGCTCATGATACTTCTAAGTTCAGATATACATCACCTTCAGGTGTGGCTGGATCCTGCTCCTCAAGCATTTTCATCAGACCTGCTTCCTCTGTGTCTCTCAGCTCTGCTTTGCTCTGTTGGCCTCCCCTCTAGGAGGACCTCTTTTTTTTTTTTTTTTTTTAATTGAAATATAGTTGACACAGAATGTTACATTAGTTTCATGTATAGAGAAGAGTTATTATAACAACTCCATACATTATGCTATGCTCACCCTAGGGGTAGTTACCATCTGTCCCCATACAGTGTTAGTGCAATGCCATTGACATAGGGATCTATGCTATATCTTGAATCTGTAGTGTTTTTTGCTTAAAGGGAAATTTGGCTAAATGTAATATTCTTTGGAAATAGTTTTTTTTATAACTTTATGGATATCAATTCATTATTTTTTTACTTTGTGAGGGCTGCTGTGGACAAGTCTGATGCCAACCTGACTTTCTCCCCACTTTGTATATGAGTTGCCTTTTATTTCTAGATTCACAGATCTTTTTTAATATTTGCACTTAATACTATAAATTCCCCTTGAATTACTGCTTTAGTTTTATCCCACAGATTTTGAAATGTTGTTTTTTCATTTAGTTCAAAATATTTTTTCATTTCCCTTAAGACTTTTTCTTTGACTTACAGCCTATTTACAAGTTCTTTGTTTAATTTCAAAATATTGAAAGGTATTCCAGATAATCTTTCTCTTATTGCTTCCCAATTTAATTCTGTTTGGGACTGAGAAAATACTTTGTAGGATTTCTTTCTTTTTTTAAGTTGTTTTATGGTGCGTAATATGGTCTGTCTTGGTGAGTGTTGATGTACACTTGAGAAGAATGTGAATTCTGTTGTTGAATGGAGTGTTGTAAAATGTCAGTTAGGTCAAGTTGGTTCATAGTGCTGTTCCAATTTGGGTATGCTTATTTTTGCCTACTTGTTCCACCAGTTTCTGAAAGAGAATACTGAGACCTCCAACTGTAATGATTAATTTAGTTATTGATCTCTGCTAATTTATTAATTTCCTTTTTGTTTTTATAGTCCTCTAGCACCTGTTTAAACAATTTGCAATAGGAAAATCTCTGTTCATAACTAGTGTGTTTTCCATTTTCCTGGTTGGAGCCTGACTAGCATATACGGTCTGTTCCTGCAACAATACCATATTGTATCAATTACTGTAGTTTTATAATAACTCCTTATGTGATAGAGCAGTTCCCTTCATCTTACAGAAATATTTTGACTGTTCTCGGTGTTTTGGTCTTCTGTGTTGTCAGGAAAAAACCCGACTTCATAGAGGATTCTGCAGGTGCCACAAGTAGACAATAAGACCTAACAAGTCAGAGCAAAACAGTTTGTTATAGCACAGCAAATAGCATGGCGTCCACATAGTTGTGCTGATTCCTTTATCCCAAGTCCCATAGACAGTGTAATGGCCCCAGATAGACACTGTGCAGGCAATGGGTTGTATGGTAACTGAGGAACTTGATGCCAAGGGCCTAGCACTTTTTGAATAAGCAGCAAAACATGATAGCAAACAAGCTAGTTCCCCCCCACCCCCCTCCCAGCCCAAACACCCCTGCAGGAAAGAGTAGTTATGTGGTGCTCAGGCTGTGGTTCCTTTGACCTACTTAGGTGCCTATTTGACTACAAAACTGCTTCATATCAGGAAACAAAGAAGCCTTGTACATTCAGCAAAAACTGAAGGGATGCTCAGGACCATTGGTGGACTACTTCTCATAACACATATAATTTTAGAATAATCTTGTTAAGTTCTACAAAACACCCTGTTAAAATTTTTATTTGAAGTTGCATAGTAGGGGCACCTGGGTGGTTAAGCATCTGACTATTGATTTCAGCTCAGGGCATGATCTCATGGTTTGTGAGGTGGAGCCATGCATCAGGCCCTGTGTTGACAGTGAGGATTCTCTCTCCCTGCCACTCCCTTGTTCACACAGGCTCGCATGCTCTCTCTCTCTCTCAAAATAAATAAGTAAACGAGAAAAAAATATTTTAGGGGCACCTGGGTGGCTCAGTCAGTTAAACATCAGACTCCGGCTCAGGTCATGATCTCACAGTTCGTGAGTTCAAGCCCCATGTCAGGCTCTGTGCTGACAGCTCAGAGCCTGGAGCCTGCTTCGGGTTCTGTGTCTCCCTCTCTCTCTCTCTGCCCCTCTCCCACTCGCTCTCTCTCTCTCTCCTTCAAAAATAAACATTAGAAAAAGATGTTTTAATAAAAAATATTTTAAAAGATGAAATTCCATTGTAAACAATAGATACTTTTGGAAAAAATGGACACAGTTATTATATATTAGTATTAATTATAGACTTTAGTTATAGACTATATTAATTATATGAAGTCTTCCTATGCAGCATATTTCTCTATTTAGATTGTCTCATATATTTTCTTATAATGTGTAGTGTATATATATATACATACATAGTAAAGCTTTATAATTTACTATATACATACAGATCTTGACTACTTTTCTTAGATTTATTTATAAGAATATTGTATTTTTTGTTACTATTGCATATATTATCTTTTGCTTGTTTTAATTAAGTATTTTAACTGTTGCTAATAAACAGAAATACTATTGAGCTTTGTTTAATGATCTTATATCCAACCATCCTGCTAAACTCTTTATTTGTAGAGATTTTCAGTGTTTTTACATAAACAGTTTTCTTTCAATAGTTAAGTTCTATTTCTTTTCAGTAACATGTACATTTATTTTTGTCTTACTAAACTGACTATATGTAAAAAAGAAGGAATGGGGAAGGGTTACAATTCTTACACTAGGTCAGATATTCCTTAAGCATTATCCTAAGTAAATTTCAACAATCCTGTAAGATAAATATTACTCAATTTTTATTTTTTATTTATTTATTTTTTTTTTTTAAGCAGATGATGAGAAATGGTTCTGGGAGATAAAATAACTTGTTTAAAGACATATAAAAGAATCAGCATCAGCATTCAATACTCCCTATGATTTTCGGAAACTGATCTTTGCATTGTACCGTGCTGCTTCCAGATTCAAAGGGGAAAAAATTAAACAGCCAGAGTTCTTTTATTTAAAATAGCTAAATACTAGATAGGAATTCCATGGTAACCTTTAAAAATATAATCCCCTTTTTTATTTTAATGTGACACAGTTTTTGATGACTATATTTCTACATTTAGGTAGAGGAAAAGAAAAAAACAGACAAACCATTGAAAGCAAGAGAAGACACATTTTGAACAGTCAGCCAGTAACTTCCAGAAAACGTCGATCTAGGAAAAAACAGGTATTCATTATATTTCCTTATTTTTGTCTCCCTTCCTGTCTTTGGTTTTCCCTAGACACTCCCTAGTAAGAATTTGAAGCAGCTTTTCCAGCTGAGGCAGTTGTTTTACAGGAGCCCAGATACCATGGTGAGATGCAGGAGGAGGGGAAGTCTTCTATAGTTTTGTGATTTTTCTAATTCGTTGACTGAGTTGTGTCCCGGGCTAAAACCATCCAATGTGCTTCTCAGCTTTTATTTCCTCTAGAGGGGGCTGGAGTTGGCTGGAGATGAGTTGGAGTTGTGGGCACCTGGAGTTTTTTAATTGAAACTTGTCCACAGTGAGTCTCCATCACTTCACCCATCATAGTTATATGTTTCTATCAGTACTGGCTCTAGCTGTGAGCTTCTTTTCCTGATAAGCTGTGATTCTCTATATCGCCCTTTTTGTTTTTCTAGTTTTTATGTTAGCAGTTTGCCTATTGGCGTTAATTCTCTAGTGGATCTACAAAGAGTCGTTGACTTTCAGTTTAGTTTTTTTCTTTTGAGAACTGGAGTGATCTTTCCAAGCTTTTTATATGTCCCAGAACTAGAAGTCTCAGCCTCATACATTTTTTTTTAATTAATTTATTTTGAGAAAGTGAGCACAAGCTGGGGAGGGGAAGAGAGAATGGAAGGGAGAATCCCGAACAGGCTCCCCACTGCCAGCACAGAGCCCCACTCGGGGCTTGATCCCATGAACCACGAGGTCACAACCTGCGCTGAAACCAAGAGTCAGACATTTAACCAGCTGAGCCACCAGGTGCCCATCTGCCTCATAATTTTTTTTTTTTTTTTAATGTTTATTTATTTTTGAGAGAGACAGAGTATGAGCCGGGGAGAGAGGGACAGACAGACAGACAGACAGACGGACACAGAATCCGAAATAGGCTCCAGGCTCTGAGCTGTCAGCACAGAGCCCAAGGCTGGGCTTGAACTCGGGAATGGCAAGATCATGCATGACCTAGGCCAAAGTCAGACGCTTAACCACCTGAGCCACCCAGGCACCCCTGCCTCATACTTTTAATTGACCTTTCCCTGTAGTTCTTCTGGCAACAATTCCAAATGAGATTGTACGTGTTATTTATAGATATATATAAAAAAAAAAAAAAAAAAAAAAAAATTTTTTTCTTTTTTTGGTATTTTAAAAAAAATACGGTTTATCAACTACATAATTTAAATAATAGAACATAGATGGTATTGTCTGTCACTGTTTACTATTGCCAAAAAAGAATTCTTTGGCTATCACAAGTACCTCATTTTATTTTTAGCTTTCCACTGTTGGCTTCTTGGTGGGACAATTTTTTTCAGTTGAGTGACAGATTTCATCTTATTTTGTGTTAACATTTTCGTTCTTTAAAAAATTTTATTGCAGCAGTCTGTACCTGATTGGACAGATTCTCCTTGCTGCATTTGTCTGTGAAACAGACAAAGGTATTTCTGCCTGCCTCATCACAGTTTTATGGGTTTTTGAGAGAGAGAGAGAGAGAGAGAGAGCACATGTGCACAAGCAGGGGAGGGGCAGAAGGAAAGGAGAGAGAGAGAATCTTAAGCCAGCTCCACACCCAGCACAGAGCCCCACTTGGGGCTTGATCTCCTCAATCTCTTTGATCTCCTGACCATGAGATCATGACCTGAGCTGAAATGAAGAGTTGGATGCCTACCTCAACTGAGCCACCTAGGTGCCCCATCGTCACAGGTTAAAAAGAGACTTCCTTTTGTAAATTTATTCTATTAAAGAGTAAAAGTAAATGTCTTTCGACAACAAAGACTTTTTTCCCCAGAGATGGTATGTAATGGGAATTACTGTAACTGGAGGTTTTTTGGTACCAAAAATAGTTTTTAAGGCATTATAGAGCATTGGTTTTTTCTTCTGAAAGACATTAAAAATGACAATACGATTTTCAAATATAAGTTACATAAAACATTTTTAACCATAGGAGAGAAAATGGTGCGTTTTAATTTGTTATATGCTCTTTATATTTTGCGGGTTATGGGCTTGACCAGGGTTGTTATCATTTTTTTTTATTGATTCTATGTATAATATTTCAAGGAAAGCAGGGGCGCCTCAGTGACTCGTTTGAGCATCCAACTTTGGTTTAGGTCATTATCTCAACAGTTTCATGGGTTCAAGCCCCACATCGGGCTCCACACTCTGTGGAGCCTGCTTCAGATTCTCTCACTCCCTCTCCATCCGCCCCTCCCCCACTCATGCTCATGCGCACACGTGTTCCCCCCTCTCCCTCCCTCCCTCCCTCCCTCCCTCCCTCTCTCTCTCTCTCTCTCTCTCTCTCAAAATAATTAAATAAACTTTAAAAAAAGAAAGCAAAAGACAGAAAAGCACAAGGAATACAGATTTTTTATGTCCCAAAATGTCATCTTAAACTCTTTGTTTATTATGTGATATTATGAATGGAATCTAAGAAGTCAGATATAGAAAATGAAGAAAGGAAAAAGAGGAAACGAAAGAGTAGACTCAAATGAAATTGTACTGCCCTTGTGTTTTCTTTTTGTTCTGACACCGTGAAGCCAATTGTGGCATCAACTCCTTTTATAGAAAGTAGGAGTGGGCCTCTTTAAACTTTTAAAGATGATGTTATTATTTTCTATATGATCACATGTTCCATATGATGTTTTGCAAGACCCTTGCCTTTAAATCATAGATGAAATTAAGTTTGCAAGATTCCAAACATTCAGATCAAACAGAAGAAGGCATAAACAATCACAGAGTAATAATACATCAAATTAAAGTTACTCTTTTTCAAGAAGAAAAAAATAATGTTAAAAACTGAGGTTAACCTTCACTTGACAAAATTATAACTAACTTCTAGGTGAGAGGTTGGCAAACTCTTTAAAGGGCCAGGTAGTGAATATTTTAATAGGCTTTATGGGCCATATACTGTTTCTGTCACATATTTTTTTCTTCTTTAAAAACCTTATTTTGAAATGTAAAAACCGTTGTTAGCTTCTGGTCAGTGCAAACAGCCTAAGACTGGAGTTTGGCAGTAGCTTGCTAACCTCTGCTGTATGTGATCCACTGGAAAATACTGTTTAAATTTGTACCCAGAAACCTAAAGGGGATTCAGGCAGAGAATATTAATTTATTTTTTAAGAGATCTGAGCTTTTGTGTTGTATCAGGTACCATCTGTGCATTCTATTAAAAGTAATTAGCTCAGCTTAGAACAAGAAAACTGTGGTGTATATCTGAAATTTGCATAAACCAATGACTACTTTTTATTTTTTTCTTTATTTTTTTAATGTTTATTTTTTTATTTTTGAGAGAAGTAGTGCACACATGAGTGGGAGGGGCAGAGAGAGAGAGAAACACAGAATCCCAAGCAGGCTTCAGGCTCTGAGCTGTCAGCACAGAGCCCGACGCAGGGCTCAAACTCATGATCCACGAGATCATGACCTGAGCTGAAGTCCAAAGCTTAACTGACTGAGCCGTCCAAACACCCGGATACTTTTTAAAACCAAACAAAACTGGAGTGCCTGGGTGGCTCAGTCAGTTGAGCATCCAACTCTTGATTTTGGCTCAGGTCATAATCTCACGGTTTGTGCGTTCAAGCCCTACACTGGGCTCTGCACTGACAGCACGGAGCCTCCTTCGGATTCTGTCTCCCTCTCTCTCTCTCTGCCCCTCCCCCGCTTGCTCTCTGTTTCTCAAAATAAATAAAAATAAACTTAAAAAACTGAACAAAACCGTAGCAACTTCTTACAGAAATTCTTAACTTGGGGATTGTAAAAGTGATAGATTTTTTTTTTCACACTTATTTTTTTTTTTGTGAGAGAGAGCATGAGCAGGGGAGGGGCAGAGAGACAGGGAAACACAGAATCTGAAGCAGTTCCAGGCTCTGAGCTGTCGGCACAGAGCCCAATGCGGGCCTTGAACTCAACAAGCTGTGAGATCATGACCTGGGCTGAAGTCGGACGCTTAACTGACTGAGCCACCCAGGCGCCCCATGATAGATATTTTAAAGGGGAGTCTAAGTAGCCTCTGAAATGTTATGTAAAATTTTGTATACCTTCTGTTGTCTGTGAAATGGATCCACAGCTTATAAGCTGTTACAGAAATCTAAGAAATGTACATGCAAATTCTTCCTCCTTTAGAAACTTTAATACTGGGGTGCCTGGGTGGCTCAGTTGGTTAAGCGTCCGACTTTGGCTCCAGTCATGATCTTGTGGTTCGTGAGTTCAAGCCCCGTGTCAGACTCTGTGTTCAGAGCCTGGAGCCTGCTTCGGATTCTGTGTCTCCCTCTGTCTTTCTGCCCTTCTTCTACTCACACTGTCTCTCTCTCTCAAAAATAAACAAACATTAAGAAAAAAAAAAAGAAACTTTAATATTATTTTGATTAAAAACAGTTGGATTTATAGTAAGTATGTTCTTTAATTTTTTAAAGAATTTTATTTCTGTGAATAACTGTTCTATATTTTATCATAAGGCATGGCTCTGGGAAGAAGACAAGAATCTGAGATCTGGTGTGAGGAAATACGGAGAGGGAAACTGGTCTAAAATACTATTACATTATAAATTCAACAACCGAACAGGCGTCATGTTAAAAGACAGATGGAGGACTATGAAGAAGCTAAAACTAATTTGCTCAGACAGTGAAGATTGAATGTGTTTGTAAAAGCTTGGTAAAAGGGCAGTTAAATAGTTTGATCACGGCATTTTGTTTGAAACCGGTGGTCATTGATGTGTCTTAAAATTCTTATCTAAAGCTTTACAGTATGATTACAGTGTCACTTTAATCTGAAGATTGATGCTATAAGAGTAAAATTCTATGCCGTCATTGCATTCTTAAAGAATATTTTTCCTTTGAAAAAATGTAAATTTGTTGAACCCTGGTGCTTTCAATAATCTTATCCCTGAATCCTGTCCCCCAGCCAAAAAAAAAAAAACAAAACCATGAAAACCTGGTAAGAGAAAAAATGTATTCCTGTTAACTTATTCTGCGTCTGTAGGCTGACTTCACCTTGGTAACACACATAAAAGTAAAGTTTCTCTAAGACTTGATTTATGGCCTTAATATATTAGTTACTAATATGCTTATTTATAGAATGTACAAAGCAATCCATGACTTGTAATATACTTAAATTTTCCTTACAGTAGTTTCATATAAGGGAGAAAACTTAAAAATAGTAATATCCATACAACAAAATTTGTACTATTACCAAGAATAGCTTCATGTCTCATTTAGGTACATTTAACTTTGTTTCAGTGTTAAATCTGCTTTATAATATGGTCCCATAAATACCAGTTTCTATGATATTTTCATTTAATACATCAGTATTGGGCCTAAGTAGTATTCTGTAAATGCTTAAATTGGTATTAACCGTGATTATTTGATGTCTGTGTTAAATGCTAAATAAACAATGTCATCATACCTTAACAATTTTAAGTTCTCACCAACCTTTTATTTTTAGAGGATTTAGTCATAAACCAAGAGCATTCTTTGATATTTGGAGTCACATGTGCTTTATTTAATGAGTGAAAATACTGAAGTATTGGTGTACAAAATTAAATGGGAGTATTTTGTAATCCGTGTTTCATTTCTTATTAAAGTTGCATACATTACTTTCCCATTGTTCCTGAATTTATTTTCTTATACATCTAGTAAACGGAAATGTGGATAATTACTATATGCTTCTTAACTGTCCTTTACTAGTTACTGCCGTTGCTTATTACAGACATTTTGATGGTTTGTGCCAAAGCTAGCGACAAGAGCCAAAATGGACCTGTCAAGTAAACCTCATTCCAAACATACCATAAATCATCAAATTCTAAGTTTCCATTAACTGTGAGATGCTCAATTATTTTATGTGCCACTAAAAAAGATCAGTGTGTTTATGCTATACTATGGTGCTTTCTTGAGAATTTTATTTTACTTATTAAAAGAGCTATTTTAGTTTAAAGATAAATTTCTATCATATGACTTGTGGATATGTAAAAAGGAGAAGCAAAATAAGTTGAATAATGTATTTCTAAAACTTCATCTTAAATCTGAATTTTTTCTTTAAAATTTTTGAGATAATTGTAGATTCACATGAAGTTGTTAAATGATACAGAGAGGTTGTTTGTACACTTGTTCCTCCAATTTTTTTCCCCACAATATTCATAAAACTACAGCGTCTCACCATCAGGATACTAAGACAATCCACCAGTGTACTGAACATTCCCCGGTTTTGTGCCGTATGGTGGGTGTGTATTTAGTTCTAAATAATTTATCACTTGTGTAGGTTCACATCTTCACCACCATAGGCAAGATCCTGAGCAGTTCCACCACCACAGGGGTGCCTCCCTTTGCCACTCCTCTCCCTGTTGGCGTCATTCCTCCAGCCCCTGGCGGCCTCCATCTCTAAAGTCTCATCTTTGTAAGATGCCGTGTGGTGACATTTACCGAAATGGTGGAGTAGGGAGCTCCAAAGACTTTTCCCTTTACTGAGGCAACCATGAAGCTGGCAAATACTATGAGAATCTAATTTTTGAAACTCGAGAATATAATTAAGACAACTGGAGGAGTGCTTATAAAGAGGCTACTACATCTTGCATGAGAAATTTTTGGTGTTCCCGCTTTCCGCACTTGGGACAGTGGCTGGTTTTCTTGGTGTGGCTTGATGGTGCCAGAGGGGCACCTCATTCTCACCACACTGTTGTGTTTTGACCTGTCTGGCATTTCTCTGAGAGTTTAATCCAGAAGTTTCCCTTTGTCTTACCCCTTTTGAACTCTCAAGGGGCTTTAAAAACATTGCCTACAGCTGCCTAGAGTCAGGGATGGCACATAGACTGAAAAATCTGGGGAGCAAGATACGTGGGGGTGGGGAGGTGTGCAGGAAAGGCGCTTTGAAGGACTCATGTAAACCAGAATCCAGAAGGCCGCCCACGTGCCCAAGACGGCACAGTCTCAGACCTGGCAGGACCCTAGGCCTCTACCTCTAATCTTTGAGCTTCACACATACAGGAGGTGGAAGATAAAGCAGAGTGGTAAGTGATCGGCTGAACGTTGAACGAGCCCCAATTCAGCCAATTTGCAAAGGCCAGGAGAATGTCTCGTTTCTCTTTTTGACTTGAGGCATTTAAGCTGATTAAATGAAACAACCAATTTTATGGTGTTTTTTCTTTCGATTCATGGATGTAGCTGTAGTTTGTTCATCTTTATACAGTAATATATGATTATATCACCTTTACTATGTTGAATCTTTGAGTTGTGGAGATAAAAACCACTCAGAAGTGAGGACAGGGTGTTTTCTTCAGGGCGTGTTATAGCGAGGGAGTCAGCCACGACTACTTGTGTTTTGCAGAGACACAGGCCGAAAGAAGTTTGTAAATGGGAAAGCTTTACGGTGAAAACACAAAGCTTCAGGCATGCTCTGTTTGGAAGCCATTGGCATGCGGAAACTGGAGCCTGGCCAACTAGCAGCAGGCATCTTATGTGATTGTTTTGGGGAACATATTTGGCTTACTCGGATTGGTCCTTAGTTTGGACAAAATATCAGGATGTTGGCAGTCATCGACCAAGTCCTGACCGTTCTGGGTGGATTGCTACAGACGTTTCATTTGGCAACCTAAACTGGTTGCTGCAGAGTTTGTGGGTCAGGGTTTGTTGTCATATAAGGTCTGTAAGGTCATATGAGGTCCATTTTTATATTCAGTCTCAGAATTGCTTCAGTTTATTGCTACAAGGCTTTTCCAATTTACATGAAGTCTAATATTAGGAATAATACTGACTCCTAAATAAACTGAATAGTTAGGCATGATATTGTAACTCTTAGGAAACCATGTTAAAGAACCCAAATATATAGCCAACAGATAAAATGGAATATTAAAAACTATTCAAATAACCCAAAAGAAAATGAAAGGTGACTGGGGCGGGGGAGGGCAGGAAGCAAAAACAAAACCACAGGGGCAAACAAAAATATGGCACACTGGAATCCAACCATGTCAATAATTATATTAAATATCAATGGTCTAAGCCAGGGGTTGGCAAGTTTTCTCTCTAGAGGGCCAGATAAAATAGTTCAGGCTTTGTGAGCCAAACAGTGTGTCAAGTCTTCTTGGAGTTAGCCATACACATAAATACTGAGTAGGTGTGGCTGTGTTCCAATAAAACTGTATTTACAAAAACAACCGGCAGCGAGATTTAACTTGCAGGCTTTAGTTTGCTGACCTTTGCTTTTGAGTTCTAGATTGTGTTTTCTTTAAAATATATTGGACTTTGTTCGGTAAGCAGTTACTTCTGAAGCTGGGAATGTCTTAATTCTCTTTTTTTTTTTCTTCCAGGTTTGGAAGTTTCCAAATTTAGAACCACTTTTAAAGTAAGCTAACAAAATGGGGTTTCTAAAGACCAGCCTGGTAAGGAGAATTTGGGGCACAAATCCACAGGACAGCGGACTGTGGTGACAGAATTAAGCCAAGGTAATGCTCCCACAATTCCTTAGGGAGAGGGGGAGAGTTTTGGATTTACTTCCAGTTCAGTTTTCCTCCAAGAATACAGTCTTTTGGGTGTCCCTGTTTAATTAATACCCCACTTCAGTGTGGCCTTGGGCTTGCATTCTGCCTCCCTTGCTGAGGAAGGCGATAATGGAACTTCTGAGTGTAAAATGGCGCCCCTTTCCTCTGCCCAATGGCGGAGCACAGCCCGCTGGAGGTGAAGAAACTGGCAGAGGGTGCAGGCGGTGCTGCCCTGGCAAAGCAGCCCACCATTGCTGGGTGGTGCGGGGAGGCTGCAGCTGGAACTCTACCACAGAGCTAGCATGCTGGATAATAGGATCTCTGGAAGGAAGGGCGTGGCCTGCCGTCACTAGGAGTTATTCCAGCGCCCTCTGTTGATAAAGCTTAACTGTTAGGTCAAGAGATGTTTGCTGAGCCCAGCTCCAGAATCACAAAGGAAGGCAAAGGAAGAGGGAACTGCAGCCCAGAGTCAAAAACTTGTTTGTTTTTACTTACCCTTCCCCACCACATACCCCTTCATATGTCAAATACTTCAACGTTTAAAGTAAGGCTTCATTGAAATCTAATCTGTGTTGAAAGAGCAAAAATAGAAGACAAATTTGACATAAGAAATGCGATGCTTTGTAAAATCTACAAGTCTCAAAGGAAAAGAATAATACTTTCTCAGTGTTTTTGTTTTTTACAAGAGAATTATTTAAAGAATGTTTTCCTTTTCCACTTGAGTCCTTGAGACGTTCACATCTGTCTTTGTCTTTATAAATTTGTGAGTGCTTTGCTTTGCATGGATTATAACTCTTACAAAACCCTGATGAGGTGCAACGGTTTTAATAATTACAGGTCACCGATGAGGAATCGAGCTTCAGTTATTTTGACTTGCATTGGCAGAATTGCATTGTGAGTGACAGAACTTGTGTTGCTGATGGCCCATAATTAACACTTTTCTCTATCAAAAAAAAGAAAAAAGAATTTTCTCCCCTCTTTAGTCCATGGAAGTTGATGTCCCTCATGAAAAAAAGCCCAGCTCACTGTTCTCAATACCAGTGGAGCTCAGCAGGAGCAGCAGCAAGCATAACACACAAGGATTGCTCAAAATGCACCTGTAATTGAAGCGTATTTTTCATTGTCAAGTACTTTTTCATTATTTCAGAGATGCTTTTTTTTTTTTTAAGCATCTAATTCTAAGGCTTTCTACCACTACTAAGTGGTTAAAAACTACAGTAACAACTCTGCTGAGTTGTTAGCCAAGTGAATCCTGTGATGAGTCATTTTGCTTGTGCTTCCTGAGTACTTACCCTGGGCTGTTACTATTAACAGTAACTGCCTGATGTGATACAGGAGACATTTAACTCCCCTCCCCGCTCCACTTTCCTCCCCACCCGGTGCTCCTCCTGAGTTGCGTTCAGTTCAGCGTACTTCTTTGAGTTACTGAAGCTCCTCTTAAGCCATCAGCTTCAGACAGGATTCCTTGACTCCATGATGTAGGATGAGAAAATCAGGACCCCTAAACTCTGCGTTTCTGCTCTCCCCAGCTTCCCACACCCTCCTATTGCTAGCACATGGTCAAGGGCTCTGTTTGTTTGGATTGATTTGGTTCGTTTTTAGCCTTCAGTCTAATAATTACAATGGAATATTTTGTGCTTTAGATATGGGTTGATTCTAAAAAATCAGAAACCAATAAACCTGTATTATGATTATAGAGTGACTATATTATTCACATTAGATCCTAGAAGTGTGACTAACTCAAAAAATGTAATCTTATAGCATGAATTTATGCAATTCAAAGAAGTGTCAAGGTAAATTGTATTCTCTCTCTTTCTCTCCATTTCCCCTTCCCCAGTAGCTCAAAATCATGCCATATTTTAGTTTGCTTCACATTTTGACCATACTTCCATTTTCAATTTTTCCTTGGAATTTTTATCTCCATTTTTAAAGTAATCCATGTTCATACTTCAAAAGTAAAATTTTAACATGGGGCTTAAAATGGAAAACATTCTGCCCTTTCACTGCCCCCACAGTTCTCCTTAAAGGTGACCGACCACTCTGAACTCTTTCAACTCTCTTCTCAAGGATTGATTTGTATAGTTAATAAAAATATGCTCATACTGCTGTTTGTTGTTTTCCAGTTGGAGCTATTAGATTATTGACCCTCCGCTATATAGGATGAGGTTTTTGGGTCTCTTGCATGCTCTGCCCCAAGTTCCCACAAACACACACGTCGCACCATATGCATGCTTCTCCTCCCCGGTTCTTCCAGGGTATTTGTACCCACATTTGGTTAAGTCAGGAATCAGTGTTTGTATTATTACAACTCTCCGTTACACCTGAGCTGTATGTACCTATCATTTATCATCTCCAAATTCTCTGACCCAACTGAAAATCTCTGAAGACATTGAAATATGTCAGATATTCTGTTGATTTCATTGTTTTCTTGATGACACGCTTCCTCCTGCTCTCTTGCATCTGGTCGCCCTCCAGGCCTGCCACACAGCTGTCAAGCTTATCATCTTTGCCCTGGGGACTCCAGTCATCTCTCCTGCATTGGATTTCCTATTTTCTGGACCCTCTTTCACGGTTTACACTCTCATTTAGGTACAGCACCTCTTTCTGTACCTTCTCAAGAAAAAGATGCATAGGATGGAAAATTATTACATCTTGCATGTTTGAAAATATCCTTATTCTGTCCTTGTATTTGACCGATAATTTTATGGGATATAGAATTTTAATTTGGAAAATACTTTGTCATAGAATTTCAAAGGCGATGCTTTCTTGCCTTTGTTGCCAAATATTGCTTTAGGTAGTCTGATAACCATTGTGGTTACTAATCCTTGGCATGTGATCTACATTTTTCTCTCTGGAAGCTTTTAGATTCTCTTATGTCTCCAATGATCTAGAATTGCATGATAATGTGCTTGGATGTGAAATTTTTTTCTTTTTTTTTTTTTGAAGTTTTATTTATTTACGTAATCTCTACGTCTAACATGGGACTCAAACTCAACCCTGAGGTCAAGAGTTGCATACTTTTCCAACCGAGCCAGCCAGGCGCCCCTGTTTTTTGGTTTTTGTTTTTTGGGTTTTTTTTTAACTAATGAGACAGACACCTAGTGGCTTTGGAAATGCATATGCTAAATTCTGAAAAACGTATTATTCTTTAGTAATCTCCCTTCTAGTTTCTTTGTAGTCTCTAGAATTCCCATTATCCAGATGTTGGGTCTCTGATCTTCTGATTTTTTATCTTTTGTCTCCTAATTTCTGTGTGTAATTTTTTTGTTTACTTTCTGGGGGAAATGTTGCTAAACTTCCAAATTTTACAATATTTATATATCTCCTATCAAACTTTTTTTTTTTTTTTTACATTTTTATTTATTTTGAGACCAAGAGAGACAGAGCATGAATGGGGGAGGGGCAGAGAGAGAAGGAGACACAGAATCGGAAGCAGGCTCCAGGCTCTGAGCCATCAACCCAGAGCCCGAGGCGGGGCTCGAACTCACGGACCGTGAGATCGTGACCTGAGCTGAAGTCGAATGCTTAACCAACTGAGCCACCCAGGCGCCCCTCCTATCAAACTTTTTAATATCCAAGAGATTTTAATTCTCCTTTTTAAGGTTTTAATGTTACCTTTTCTGGGCATCCTGTTCTTATTTCGCGACTGATATTATTTCATCTCTTTTCATTCTGGCATTGCTTACTGCCTCTGAGTTTGTTCTGTTGTTTGATTGTTTTCTTTTTAATTTTGGTTTCTCTGTTTGCTAGTGGTTTTCCCCAAGTGTCTGCTTGTCCTGGACTATTCATTTATATTTATGAGTGAGAATTAAAAAGCTGACAGGAAGCTCTGTGAGCACTGATGGACACTCCCACGTCGAGATCCAGGCATCCCTGTATAGTGATCGGACAGGAACTTGGCTATTTTAACTGTCAGTACCTGCAGTCACTTCTCTTGGATGATGGATTTCCTCAGAGAGGAATCTAACATACTGCTGCGAGCGAACAGAGTGGGAGTGAGGGAGGGAAGCATATGCCCCTGCTTGCAGTATCTCAGAGAACGTGGTGGAGAGACCTTGGGGGTGGGGGGTGGGGGGCTCACAGTTCAGAAAGGAGACTCACTCAGTTTCTGTTCTCAGTTGTTTCTGGCATTTCCAATCAGGAGTCCCTCCCAAGAGTAGACCTGTGAGGCTGTTGCCTGGCTGCAGAGAATCTAAGGCTCTGTCTCATGTGCCAGTTGTCGACCATTCCATTAAAGGAAGTATCTGGAACCTTTCCAGGGTGCTGTAAATTACCTTGCTTGCTCAGATTAACTCCAGTAGGCATTTGGCTGTCTCCTCTCTTCTTAGACAGCCATCTGCTTTTCTGGTCCCAGAATCTGGTGGCCATCCCTTTTCTGCTATCTTTTTCTCTCTTGAGCCTCTTATCATTAAATTTTTTATCTTAAAAAAAAAATCCTTGAGCTGTAAGTTTATTGGGAATTGGGAGTCAAATATATGTTCAACCTGCCATGTTTAAATGAAAAAAAAAAAAAAAAAAACCTATTTAGGACCCTAATAAGGCTTCTGAATCCTTGTACCCTCTGGAAGTCTTTATCTTGCCTTCACACTTTATTGGTAGTTTGGCTGATAGAGAATGCTAGTTTTAAAATTATTTTCCCTTAGTTTTTGGAGGACTTATTCCATTAGACCTCAAGCATCCACGAATACTGATGAGATGTCCAGGTTTCTGTTTTCTAAACAACTTGAGTTATTTATATGAATGAACCTTCACTAGAATATTCTTAGAGGGTAGAACCAGTTTTGCATCATTTTACGCATACCTAGATATGATGGCTACATTATTGCTGTTGGTATTCATGCTTAATTATTTATAGCATTCGCAAATAAAAACATCCCAAGAAAGATCGTAAAAAGAGAATAATGTGGTTATAGTTTACCTTGATCCTTTTTCTTTTTTTTTCCTCCCATCTCTTCTTTTTCATGCTCCCCTTCTAAGTGATCACCATTCCTAATTCTTTCCTTTGTCCTTCCTGAGTGGGTATACATATTTTTTGGTATATTTATTTTTGTTCAAATTACTTTCCACATACACTTTTGAAAATCAATCTGTTAAGTAATTCTACGATCTACACATCGTTGTAGAGTGTCTGTGGAAAGGACCCTAGCTGTATGATACTCACTGAGAAAGAATACTGAAGAGGTCTCAAATACTCTGATCTTTAGCTTTGAAAATTGAATTGTTGGTTCTTCTTTAGTCCCTTGGACTATAAGTTTCAGTCATGAATTGTTTCCTTGGACTCTGCTAGAATTAATAACAAGCTTCTCAAAACCATTATTTAATACTTAAGTCTTCTAGCCTATGAAATTCTTCTCAAGAACAGAAATAACAAAAGTATAGTTCACTGTGGGGTGCCTGGGTGGCTCAGTCGGTTAAGCGTCTGACTTTGGCTCAGGTCATTATCTCACGGTTCATGGGTTCGAGCCCTGCATTGGTCTCTGTACTGACAGCTCGGAGCCTGGAGCCTGCTTTGGATTCTGTGTCTCCCTCTCTCCCTACCCCTCCCCCGCTCACACTCTCTCTCAAAAAATAAACATTTAAAAAACTAAAAAGTAAAAAGTGTACTTCACTGTGAAAGTAATAAATGGCCAGCACTAGAAACTAAATACATAAGGTGAAAAATGATTTTATGCAACTCAAATATGTTAAATGATAGAACACATCCTGGAACTATAAATACAGCATAGCTTTACCGCTGATAGTCTTTATATGTATGCCTATCACTTCTGAAGGATTTTTTTTTAATTTTGTTTTTGGTGAAATTTTGTTCATTCTCTGACCAGTCCAGAAAATTGGGGTATTTTCTAGTCAAACAAGTCAAGACCTCTTAAAAATGTGAACAGAAAGTTTATTAACTGGTATAAAAATTTTAAGTAACATTAAAATTACCCAGGAAAGCTTCAAAAATCTTGCTTTACAAATGTTAGAAATGGTCTTAAAATGTTAATACTGAACTTACAGCTTAAGTTTCCTAACCTTGATGAGACTCAAATTTTTTATTATTAACTTCTGAAGAATGTAATTTACCATAAAAACAACTCTGACAGTTAAATGAATATATAGTCAGAAATACTGCTACTCTCAGCATCAAATATCGAGGAATTTTTCCATCCCTAGTGATTTGCTATTGTCATTCTGTCATTACATGATAAGTACCAAGAAATACGTATTTTAGTAAATCATTTGTTAGTGAATAATATCTTATACAAATGAAACCGAAGAAGTTTGAATTTTAAGATGCCAGATAATTTTCTCCAGAGAAAATATCCTAGGTTTAGAATTTGTTTCAAAATTGTGGAAAGGGCTTAGCTTTCACGGCTGTCTTTGACATCATCTGGCTTTTCATCACAGCTGAGTCTGGCTGAGAGGCAGAGATTCGGCTCTGGGGCTGCCTGCAGAGTGACCAGTCCTCCCGGGTCCTTCAACAAGCCACCTTGCCTCTGCTTCACTGGTTTGCCAATTATAAGATAAGAAGACTAATACTTCTCTGTGTATGTGTGAGAGCATCACATTTGTAATAAAGTCCATGTCTTCCATCATTTATACCTCTGCCTTCCACCCCAAACATAAGAAAATGTATGCTGTAGAAAAAAAGCAGTAAGCCTACCTTGATTAAACTTGAACTTAGTTTGAACTGAAATCTGAAAGATTATTTCAGTCAGCATCAAGTTTTAAGCCTTGGAAATCATCTTAGACGCTAATGGTAAAATTTTCGCACTCAAAGCATTGTTTCATCCGTTGGTGCCAAAATTCTCCTCGTGAAAGTTACCACATTTAAGGAACTTGTATGGACCTAGAATGGACATGTGATTGGTCTTGTCAATTAACGAAAAACAATTTCTTCTTCAAAAAAGCATTTTTAACTTAGCTGCTGGTTTTTCATTACAAAATGCTTCCTAAATCTTAAACGACATGTCCTGTTGAAAATTACTTGTGACTATTTTCTTGAAATTATTCTTTCACAATTTATGGAATAATATATGGGCAATGTATATGTGACCGCGTGAATATACACCTGTATAACATATTTTAAAGTGAGAAGATTTTAAGAGATTACAGAATAGAAAGAAAGAATGCGACAAAGCATGGATACCTTAAATGACAATTTAACCCACCAATACATGGACCATGTTGTAGTAATTTTAGTGCAAAGAGACATGTATTTTGTGTTGTGTGGGCCACCTCTTGAATGAGACTGACTCTGCAGAAGGCCAAGGACCACAGGAGCCTCGGTGTAGCAGAAATGAAAATAAAGGCACTACGTATCTTCGGAACTGGCCCGTAAATTTTCTTTCTCTTCTTCAGAGTGTGGCAATGACATGTGTTCAGGGACTTGGGCCAAACGGTTTCTGAAGGTTTATGTAGCACTGAACATGACTTGGTAATATTTGGCATGTTTACAAACACATTCTGAAATATTTACATCGCCATCTATATAAAAATAAAGCTGTGAACAGCTGGACAAGAGCACTGATCTACTCGCCGAACTTTTTTCCAAGTTCCTTGACATCGAGGATTGCCAATTGCTTGCCAGTGGAGAGTTTGATTTCTGAAACGATATTTTGAAAATGGCAGTTACGCTAAAAGCAAACCAAAGAAAATTCTAATTTACAGAATTATAAATTGAGGGGTTTTGTTGTTGTTTAAAGAATGATCGTATTTGGAGTTTTGAAGTGCATGACAAATTGAAATTTAAAAAAACAAAGTGATCACAAACTGAGTTTCCCTTCTTTGGGTTCTGTCAAAGCAAGTTACAAATTCATCTCTATTTGAGGACACCCTCGTTGAGAGAGCAGTTTGAGGTTACTGTGTTCATTTCTCTCACTTGATCTGAATATATGAAGTGTTACACAGAGGAAAATGGCTCCCTAGTTCATGTATATTAAAATTAGAGGGCTCTGCCCAAATGATCTTTTGTAATCACCTCCAACTCTTTGATTCCATAATGAAAAAAACGGGAGAAGCGGGAAGAAGGAAGCCAGATTATTAAAATTATTTTTTTTTAAGGGCACTGGAAATTCAGCCAGGGTTCAAGGTACTTTATGGATACAAATTAAATTATAAGTTCATTTAAAGACAAAATATAGATGAGATATTCAGAAAAATTTAAGTCTAAATATCTGGTTTCTTACCCACTTTACTGCTCATGTCGTGTACTCCTTACAAAGGCTATTAGGCACAAGTGACTAATAAACATAAATTCAAGTTATTAAATATTAAAATACACCTTGGGAGTAATGACTAGCTGAGAAGGTTCATATTTTACCTTCTAATCTGTACTTTTACCAGTTCCACCTGATATACTTAAAACTGTAATCTACGTGCGACCGAAGTTGGCCCTTGTCCGATAGCTGACCAGCATGAGGTCTACTCTTCTCTTGGTTAGGAATAGTGCCATTGGATTTAACTGATAAATGAGTACAAGACTGGGATAGATATTCAGGGTAATTAAATGTTTTCAGGGTCAATTCTTTTGGCCAATCCATAGGTTTCTATCAGTTTCTGATCGTGCAAACCTGAGTCCACCACCGTCTCAGGCGTGGTTTTATGACTACCCCACTGAGCAGTGGTTCTGAAACATCGCTGTGGGAGTGAATCATCTGGGCAGGGGTCAGCAAACCACAACCTATGGGCCAAATCCAGCCTACCTCTTGTTTTCGTGTGGTCTGTTAGTCAAGAATCGTTTTTTGTTGTTTGTTTTAAAAAGTCAAAAGAAAATCAAAATAATATATCATGACACAGGAAAATTATATGAAATTCGAATCTTCATGTCCACAGATACAACGTTAGAACAGAGCCAAGTGCATCTGTTCAGTGTCTGTGGCTGCTTCCATGCCACGATGGTAGTTGAGTAGTGAGACAGACCATACGGCCCCCAAAGCTGAGAGTATCTACTCTCTGCCAACTCCTGACCTCGAAGATTGTTAAAAACCCACCCCCAAAGACTCTGATTCCATTAGGCTCACGTGGGGCTTGGGAATCCGTAGTTTTTAAATCAGCATCCAAAGAGGTTCGGATTCAAGTGGTTTTCAAAACACTGCTTTGGAGTGATCATGTTTTCAGTGGTCACTTGGCAGCATGGTCCGAACCAAGATCCAAATGTACCCATTCATCACTGATACAGAGCCTCTGAGTCCCGCAGTGTAAACGGGGCCCTGGATTCAGGAATTGCTAGACAGAAGATTCTCCTTACTTGGGTTTTGACTCCCAAATCATGCCCTGATTTGCTGTTCAGGACACAGGACAAATATCTCCAAATAAAAACCAGAAAGACCCTTCAGCGAATGTCTCTCCCTTACCCATCCGAGTCCAGGCCATCTCCAGAACAGCGAAGGCTCACAGAGTTCATAGCTGGGGGTTGACAGTCCACGCACACCGTGTACCCCTCCCGGAGATACTGCATCCATCGAGTCAGGGGTCGGTTTTCCAGAGCACAGTGATGAGTCAATGACTCAGTCTTGAACTCCATACAGTATCTAGAGCCAAAACAAAAACAAAACCAAAAACCCACAAGAGTTTCAAGTGCTGTCATTAGCGGTAGCCTAATGCCGCAGAAAGTCTCAAGAAGCCTGCAGGCGCCGAGGATATGTGACAGACTGGAGAAGGTAGCGCCGGGCACTTTCCCAAGCTACGGCACCAGTCACACGATGCCTTGTCAAGCCTCTCATTTGCCGAACGAAGACGATGGGTGATGTCCGACTGGCAACCCCAGTGAAGTGTGTGGTGCTTTTCCAATCCATGGTCGAATGACCTGGTCAACGTGAATTTGCAGAAATTTGGATATCCCGTATCCCATCTAGTCTGACCACCAAATTGTGTGTAAAAAGCATATTTCCGTAGGAAAATGGCCCTCAATAACTTTGCTGATATCTTAGAGAATGATAGAAATCGAATAAGAACTGGCTTGAGCTTGAAAACATGTAAGCCCCCGGAGAGCTTGCCCTCGATGCCCCGAGCAGCACCCAGGCCTTTCTGGCCCCGCGGGCCCTCCCTACGCACCCCACCGGCTCACCTGCGTGATTGGCAATGACGGTGAGTTTAGACTCGAACCCAAGCATCACAAATTGGGCATCACAGATATTGGGCATCGCAGATAAAAGGAAATGGGAAGCGGAGATGTTTTTCTGTGACAGAGGCTCGTGTCGCCTTATGCTGAACTGTGGAAATCTCTGCGTGACTAGACTCCAAAAGCCCGGGGGGAGCATCCAGACATGGGTGAATATTTTAGAGCCTTGTACTAAAAAGCAACATGATTTTACAATTCTTCAGGGAAACAAAACATATTAAAACTCCTGCACGTTGCATTTTCAGTTCTAATTAAGTAAGCTACAATGGGCTAGTTTCTTATCCATGGAATTATGAGCTGTCCTAGGTTAGATGGAAAGCGACTGGAGAGTCTGCTTCAAAGAGCTTTAACAGTGCTAGGCCGTTTATTAGGTACCTTTAGGTCCTGAGGTAGGAAATTCTATGACGCAGCTTCAATCAACTTTCGACAGACAGCTTAACCCAGACGTCTCTTCATTATTTTCTCATTAAATTCTCCTAACAACGCCATGTGGTAGGCATTAATATTCTCATTTTTCAAGAAGAAAAACCGAGGTGGGACAACATCTCCAAGGTCTTACGGCTAGTGAGTGGCCGTGTGGAGGTCTGAACATACAACTGTCTGGTGTCCCTATGCTGACAGCTGAAGAGCGGACTGCAAGTAGGCCCAGAGCTCCCTCCCACCCTGTGCCTTCCTTCTTGATAAAAATCCTCAGAGCTGAGGTGTGGGCCACATTCAAACACATGGGTGCTGGTGTCTGTGTTCCCATAATGACTACAAGAGGAACATCCTTAGTATGATTGAGAAAGTGATATCCTCATTTTATATAGCATGTTTCTTGTTGATCAGACCTCAGAGACAAATCTTTGCAGCCCCACAAAAACAGGGCCCAGCCCTGTGGTAAAGAATCACATTTTATCCAGAGTCAAAGAACAAGTAACAGAAGAAAACCCATCACACCTACTTGACCTTTATGGGCTGACTTGACCGTACACTGGAAAAGCAGTAGCTGAAAAACTCAACCCAAACAATACAAAACAAAAACAGCAAATTACCCGCTGTCCTCTGTGTCTGTAGACCACTGTGGAGATGTAGATTGTCGTGTTCTCTCCTTGTTGAATGCAGAGGTAGTTATGAAGGCAGGGACTAGAAAAGAGAGAATGGCATTGCACACGTGCAGCCTAAAGCCCTCAGAATGACCTTTCCCAAACTTGGCGTCGGTCCTATCGAGACCCCCCCATCCCTAAGTACAAAGGTCCATGGCACATTACCAAGGACTGAGACGAGGCCAAGGTACAGTGTCCCCAGAACCCAGCTCAAAGACTGTGTGCACACAGACGGGCAGCTACAGGCAGGCTTGTCCACGGTAACAAGTGACACTGTGTGAAAAGGGGGCCAGGGGTAAAAAAATACAAGAGGAAGCCATAAAAGATGCAGAGGAAACCAAGGGGGAAAAGGGAGAGAAGGGTTGTTTTTTTTTTTTTAAATGAAAGGAAGAAAAATAGAAAAGGGAAAGATAGGAAGAACAAAGTAAGGGAAGAGGAGGAAGAAGACAAAAGAGAGAGAAAGGGGGATGTAAGGAGAAAAAGAGACAACCAGAGAGAGAGGAAATGTGAAAAGGAGAAAATGGAAGTAGCAGAGGCAGGAAATGTAAGTGCCCCCCGGGTCTCTGCAACAGCAGCCTGGAAGCCTCGCTGCCTGCCCCATGGTCTCAGAGTGACTGCCTAGTGCAGGCCAGCACATCGTCCTCCCCATGCCAACCCTCAGCCTCGGAGAAGGAAAGTCAGTTTGGCCCTCTCCTCCTTCCTGTCCCCAACCCCAACCCAACTCACTGCTCTAGACAGGAGAGAAGAAAGGGAGCCAGGAATCCTTGCCTCCCACCTCTGCTCTCTTCTTTCACTGATTTTGTTTGTGCGTCTCCCTCCTATTTGCTGCTAAGTGTGGGGAGGCATCTGTTCCTATGTACAGTATAGCACCTGGAGATAACCTCCCGATGCCGCTCTGCTGTCACCCCAAGAAAGACAAGGCTTTGCCCTTTCCATCCCTGTGGCCCTCACACGTTTACGCACTTAGCAAGCATGAAGGCAACGAATGGTGGCTTGGTGGGTGAATGATGTCACGGAATCGCCAACGAGATACACAGATCCTACTTCCCTGTGGTCTTCTGTTCCCACACTGAGCCTTGCGGCAGAGATGGCTCAACAATCCTTCCTCCCTTTCGTTTCAGAAACTGGACCATCCCAGGAAGGGCAGACACCAGCTGATGTTGGCTTGCGCGATGCCAGAGTCATCGTGAGCAAGCTGGACGAGGGTACCAGCTGGAAAATAGATGCCTCCAGCCGACATGCTCATTTTACCTGGCTCCTTGTTGCCACAAGATGGCAGCCCTAATTCTTTTTTAGATTTTCTTAAGGAGGCTTTTTCATGTTACTGGGGAACGGAACGCAGGAGTGGCCTGATACCTGGTGGTCTTTTCCTCCTACGAGTTGCCGGTATTGTTTGTGTCCTGGGTGCTTTGGTGCTCAATCTCTTCAGTCCCATCTAGCGTGAGCCCTCAGAGTCTCAGCTGTGAAGCTCTGTTGCTGCGCTAACGTGTTTCATTGTTTTCCAGAGAACACGCCCCTCTTTCTAAATGTGACCGTGGCTTTGGAACTTCCAAAATCCACGGAGAGAATTGAAAAGAACACGTAAGCGCGTGTATGTTAGGATCCTGCCGCCTCCCTCAGACCTCGTCATCCGAAACACAAACATCTGAAGGATGTTAGCTTTCCCACCGGTTGTTCCCGTTTCTGTCCTTCTGCCGCGTTTCCCAGGTTATTCAGTGAGTGAACGATTCAATTGCTGCTAAGTCCACGTGGCCTTGTACCAAACTATGACATTTTCGGGATGTGTTTCTTTAGCTCAAAACATTTATTTGATCTCCTCATTTGTACTGCATGTTTTATTACAAAAGTTCAAAGGCAATGCACCTAATATATAGCTGGGGGGGGGGGCACAGGGAATGAGGTTAGGAAGGAGAGGGCAAGAATAGGACTATAATATCTGATATCAAATCCTTTAAAAAAGCGCTGTCATAATAATAATGATGAAAGTGAACAGTGACACCCTTCTAGGTTTCCAGGCATAATGCTGAGCACCTTTCATGTGTTAATGCCTTTGACTCTTAAAACAGCCCTCTGGGATAGGTGCTATTATTTCCCCCATTCCACAGATGGGGAAACTGAGGCACAGAGAGGTTGAGGAGCGTGTTTAAGACTCCCGTCTAAACATGGCAGGGTCAGGCGGTGTCTCCGAACCCACGCTGTCACTGCCTGGAGACTAATGTCATGTGGATCACAAGGTTTCACTATTTTATGCAGCATATTTCCTATGAATTGCTTACATTCTGCTTTATTTTCCCTTTCCGTCCCTAATCGCTATCTTTAACATGAAGTAACCTTTAAAAGAGGAAAAGAGGGGGCCCCGGCTGGCTCAGTCCGTTGAGTCTCCAACCGACTCTTGGTTTCGGCTCAGGTCATGCTCTGACAGTTCAGTGAGTGAGTTCGGGCCCTGAGTCGAGCTCCTCTTGAACAGTGCAGACAGAGCCTGCTTAGGATACTCTCTCTCTCTCTCTCTCTCTCTCTCTCTCTCTCTCTCTTCCTCTATGCCCCTCCCCCGCTCACACTCTCTCTTTCTCTCTCAAAATGAATAAACTTTAAAAAAGTAAATAAAGAGGAAAGGGGACTTGGTGAGCCCTTTCCCGAGTCCCCTCAGGCCCCAGGAGAGAGGGAGGGGTGGTGTGGGAGTTGTGGCCCTGGAGGGGTGGGGCAGGCTCACGGCACAGATTAACGCCTGCTACGACAGCACCTTGTATGCTTACAGCCTGCTTATTTACAAAGTACCTTCTCCTCACGTGTCACTGGTCTTCACAAAAGCTTTATACAGAGAGGTGCCACGAATGAGGTGCTCTCGGCAGCAAACTGAGGCTCAGACAAGTTAAATGAAGGGAAAATACGTAGTAAATGATGAAGCAAGAACCCCAACACAGGAGATAGCTTCTGGTTCTTAAGATCTACCGTCCACATTCAGTGTCAAACCTCTGAGGGTATGACCCATCATAAAAGCAAGCCAGTGGGGCACCCGGGGGGCTGGGTCGGTTAAGCGTCCGACTTCAGCTCGGGTCATGACCTCACAGTTCGTGGGTTCAAGCCCCGCATCGGGCTTTGTGCTGACAGCTCGGAGCCTGGAGCCTGCTTTGGATTCTGTGTGTGTGTGTCTCTCTCAGCCCCTTCCCTGCTCATGCTCTTTCTCTCTCTCAAAAATAAAAAAAAACATTAAAAAAATTTTTTTTAATAAAAGCAAGCCAGTAACTCTGGGACTTGTCTCTTCTGTGTCCTAACCCCTCAAGACCTGGGCTTGGTTTGGTGGCACATTTTGCAGACAGGGGGCACTTTCTCCCCACATGAGTCTTCAGAAAATAGACCAGGAGCCAGATTGCCTGGAGGTCTCTGACCCAGCACCGCTTTTTAATATTAATTTAATTTAATTTCCATTACTTAAGAGTGGTAAGTAATTTAGAAATTATTTTTGCCTTCAGTTACACTGCAGCTTACGTGTGGAAGAACGTAGCCGGGTGCCCGAGGACAAAGGCTCTCAATAAAAGCTAGTTCCCCCTCCTTTCCCCTTCCTGGCAACAATATTCAAATGTAATAGAGTCTTTGTTAAGAGGCTATTTGCCAACTTTTCTGGCATCCTTTCAGCCTACCATTGTTCGGTTTTATAACAACTCGACTTCTAAAAGCGTGGCGCGGCACATACTTACTTTGAACATGAAAGTAGATTGAATTTGCTTAGAAAATTTCATAAAGTCCTCTGACACAATGGGGTGTCCCCAAAGCAGGCTTAGAACCACTGGTCTGTAGGTACAGTGTAAACGAGGACAGAAGGAGAACATGACAAAACACCAGCCTGGACACATACAGGTTATGATACACATCAATCTCCTTTCAGAAGGAGTCCATATGTACAACTAATACAATCATATGGCTTTTTGGATTTGTTTTTATGATAAAAATATAGTCAAGATATGCATTAAAGGAAAAGGGAAAAATTCAATAGCTACTTAATCTTCATTAGTAAGAGAGCTTCAGGGATGGGGTTTCATTCACTGGCCTCACAGGGCCTCCCTATTTCTACTCATTTACCAGAACCTGTAATTGCAATTTTATTTTATTATTATTTTAATGTTTATTAATTTTTGAGAGAAAAACAGAGCGGAAGAGGGAGACACAGAATCCAAAGCAGGCTCCAGGCTCTGAGTTGTCAGCACAGAGCCCCAACGTGGGGCTGGAACTCACAAACCATGAGATCGTGACCTAAGCTGAAGTCAGACCCTCAACTGACTGAGCCACCCAGACGCCCCTATTTTATTATTATTTTCTAAAATTTTTATTTATTTATTTTGAGAGTGAGAGAGTGCATGGGCAAGTGGGGAGGGGCAGAGAGAGAGAGAGAGAGAGAGAGAATCCCAAGCAGGATCCATGATGTCAGCACAGAGCCCCATACGGGGCTCGTTCTCATGAACCATGAGATCATGACCTGAGCCAAAACCAAGAGTTCGATGCTTAAATGACTGAGCCACCCAGGAGCCCCTATAACTGCGATTTTAGCTCTAATGATAACAGGAACAGCAAAGCAATATCAGAAAGAAAAACCCTGGGGCCCCTGGGTGGCTCAATCGGTTAAGCATCCGACTCTTGGTTTCAGCTCAGGTCACGGTCTCATGGTTTGTGGGATGGATCCCCGCATCGGGTTCCATGCTGTCAGGGAGGAGCCTGCTTGGGATTTACTCTCTTTCCCTCTTTCTCTACCCCACCCACCCCCGCTCAAAATAAATAAATAAAACATAAAACTTTCTCTCAAAATAAATAAATAAACTTAAATTGTGTTTTGTTTTGTTTTTTTAAAGAGGGAAAACCCCACAGGATTTAGAGCCCTGAGATCCAGGGTTAGATTCTGGAAGTCCTTCACAAATGCTGTCACCCCCCTGAGCTCCAGTCTCCTCTTGGTTTCAAGGATAATGATGCTATTCTACCTCCAAGGTAAGCAGAATAATGGCCTTTCAAAGGTATCCACATCCCAATCTCCAGGACCCGTGAGAATATTATGTTATTTCATCAAGAAGAAGGAAAGTTGCAGATGGAATGAATGGTAGACCTTAAAATGGGGAGATTATCCTGGATTTTCTAGATGGGCTGAATCACAAGAGTCCTTCAGAGAGGAAGTCGGAGGACGTTACTACAAAAGGAAGCACAGAGAGATGCAATGCAGCTGGTTGTGAAGATGGAAAAGGGGGCATGAGGAAAGGAATGTGACAGTCTCTGGATGATGGAAAATGCAAGGAAATGGATTGATTCTCCCCCAGAGCCTCCAGAAAGGAACGCAGCTCTGCCAACACCTTGATGTTAGCCCAGGGAGACCTGGGTTGAACTTCTAGCCCACAGAGCCCTAAGATAATAAAGTTGTGTTGTTTTAAGCCACTAGGCTTGGGGTAGTTTGTTACAGTAGCCACAGGAAACGAATAGGCTCACCTACAGGATTGCTACGAACACTGAATCAATAATGTCTATAGGAGCTCTCTGCTGTGAAAATGTGAGGGATTGCTACTCCATGCACCAAAGGCTCCCGCTCTGTGCATAGAGTCTAGTAGGGCGCGGGGCATAACAGGTGACCACGCAGCAGGACGGAGAGCCCCCGGGAGAGGTGGGTGCTCCTTCGCCACGTTTCCACACCAATCTGAGCATTCTTCTATCATGGCACTTGCTCATCACCCTGAGTTACAATTAGCCGTGATATGTTTGTCGTTCGAGTCTGTTTCTCCAGACCCCAGCACAGTGCTGGCTGTTGTTAACGCTCAGTGGATCTTAAATGAATGCATAGGAATCACGGTGACACAGGGCTTAGGGCAATCCACCAAATTCGATTTTCATGTCACTGCTCTCATTTCCCTTTTGTGGCCCATCGTTTTCCAAGGTGTATTCCACAGAACACTAATGATTCACTGAGATCCCCTTGGGAAAAGGGTCATTAATTGTTTTTAAATTTTTTAAATGTCTATTTATTTATTTTTTAAAGAGAGTGAGCAGGGGAGGGGCAGAGAGAGAGAGAATCCCAAGAAGGCTCCATGCTGTCAGCACAGAGCCTGATGTGGGACTCGATCTCACAAGCCGTGAGATCATGACCTGAGCCAAAATCAAGAGTCAGAGGCTTAACCCCTTAACCGACTGAGTCACCCAGGCACCCTGGAAAAAGGGTCATTTATTCAAATAAGGGGGGAAAGCAGCCCATATCGTATCTTCCTCTTACAGAATGAAAATGGTCATTAGCATAATAAAGCCTCTGAGAAGTTCTTCCATAGAGAAAACCGTCCGATTTATCCCACATTTTCCTGACCTACACCCTGTTTTGCATTGGCAAGCTTCTGCCTTCAGGAAAGTGTCATTTAAGTGATCCAGCCATGAGTCGGGACTCAGGGAAGAACCACTAGCCATACTTGGGCAAGAGCAGTGGTTCTGGAACCTCGGTGAACAGCAGAATCCCCTGTAAGCCTTGTTACAAGCACAGTGCTAGGCCTGGCTCCAGCCATTCTCATCTCGTGGGTCTGGGTGGGGCCCTGGGAACTTGCATTTCCAACAACTTCCCAGGTGAGGCCTATGTGGCCGGCTGGGGACCGCACTTTAGGAACCACCAGACTGGAATATTTGAGGAGTCCTGTCCCCCCTGACGAGCTTGTGACAGCGGTCATCATTTCTAAGACATTACAACAGGAAAGTGCATCTCAAGGACCAAAGTAGGGCTGCAAATGCCAGTGCCCCTGGCCCAGGTAGAGATTTCACCTCTCTTCCCAAACTGGATTTCACCTTACCTTAGTAGGAAAGGAGGCCACTGAGTCCAGATTTCTCCTGTTGGTGTTAGTTCAAAGTCACGAACACTTTATGGGGAGTCACATAT
Organism: Panthera pardus; assembly: GCF_024362965.1. Lineage (NCBI taxonomy): Eukaryota > Metazoa > Chordata > Mammalia > Carnivora > Felidae > Panthera > Panthera pardus. The sequence goes on from NW_026527002.1 coordinate 22,544,619, forward strand.
GAAGACTGCTGTTTTAGAAAGTCCTCTTACTGGAGTTCGGTGGGAGGGGTGGGAGACAGGGGGAGGACATGAGGAGGAGGACAGGTCTGTGGGCTGTGCCAGAGGACAGAGGAGCAGCCACCTCCAGGCAGAGAGGAGACCCCCAGGGGGCAGGGGGCGGGCTCAGTGCTCCCTGGTGCCTTTGCTCCATGTTCCATAGCCTTCCCTTCCCTGGCCTTCCTGTCTGTCTTCCTGTGACCTGAACTAAGCCGAAGAGATACGGAGAACCGGGCTTCGAAGCGGTCTGTGGCAGCCTGGTGAGCACTGAAGGGTCAAATGTACTTCAGAAATACTTTCTACCAGCCAAACCCTGTAAATGAGCAAAGTGGCTGCTTTCCTGATACACCAGCACGAGGTTTTAAGAGGCATTCAAAAAATCAGTAATGTCCTAGAGCGACTTCCTCCCTGAGCATTTTCTACAGTGCTTCTGCAGAGCTCACGAGCTGAATGTGGTTTTGTTCCATGACCGCATCTGTGAACACTAAACTATTTCCCTGGGAGTCGAATCTGACTGCCGCCCTGGCCCTTCCGCTACCCACTCCTCTACCAGACCAATAGTTTCTTTTTTTTTCTTTTTTTTTTTTAATATTTATTTATTTATTTTTGAGAGAGAGAGTGTGAGCAGGGGTAAGGGCGGCGGTGGGTGGAGGGGGTGGGGGAGGGACAGAGAATCCCAAGCAGGCTCCGTGCTGTCAGCGCAGAGCCTGATGTGGGGCTCAAACTCAGAAACCATGAGATCAGGACCTGAGCCGAAACCAACAGATGAACACTTGTCTGACTAAGCCACCCAGGCGCCCCCAGAGCCATATTTTCAAATCACAGCTCTGACCACAGCAGAAAATGCTACAGTGGCTCTTAAGATAAAGACCAAAATCCTAAACAGGGAGTTCCGGGGCCCTGTACTGAGGGGGGTGTCAGTACAAATGCTTCTTCTCTCAATGCCAGCCTCACTCTCTGTGCTCCCCAGACTCTGGCCTTCAACTTCTCAGATGGGCCTTGTGCTTCCCCATATTATACAAATGAGCCAAAGAGGGTCCCTAGGTTGTTCACTTCCTCACAGCAGGCTGAGACCTGTTAGCTCCAAAGCCTCCTGGCAGCAAACTCAAATTTTTATGCATCCAATTGTTTTTAAAAAGTGCCAAACAAGCAGATTTTTAGCCATTTAGGCCCTGCCTGCCTTTCATACCCTGTGAAACTACAGCTGGCACCTGTGGTCCATTGATGAGCTTAAAACCTTGTAGATGTAAGACCCCAAGCTGCTCCCACCCTTGCTCTTTGAAACTCTGCCCCCAGACACTCCACATCATGCTGGAGTTGACATCACTTAGACACAGAGCCCTGGCGGATTCCTCTTCTCCCTTTTTGGATGGTGGTTCCCACAACAAAGCCTCTGCACTCCCCCTTCTCCTGCAACACTGTCCAAGCACTGCCTGATAAAGCTTACTGCCTATTACCACCTCTTGTGGTCATTTTCCCTAGATCAATCCCCAAATCCCTTGAAGCCCCTATACCCGATATCTGGTTCACCATGCCAGTCTCTGCCTGGAAAACTCTAGGCTTCTCAGCCTTACCTCCCCATGCTTAGGGAAGTCCCTTCCCCTCCCCCTCCTGTGGTTCCCCTCCTCCCCCAAGACCAGAACATCTCTCTTGCTCAGAACATCTCTCCCTTGTTTGGTTCCAGCTGCACCAAATTGCAGCTGTAATTTTCTGGGATTACTTTCCTAAGATCATCTGATTATCATCTTCCCCTGCCACCAGACTGTGAGCCACAGGACAGCATGCTCCAGGCCAGCGTATGTCACTAGTGTAGCCCTGGCACCAAGCCCAGTGCCTGGTATCAGGTAGACTCTTAATAAGTATTTGTGCATAGAATGAAAAAAAGGGCCAAGATGGCTTGATGAGGCCATCAAACGTTGGCCTCAACGTATGACGTTGGCATAAAAACGTCCAGGTTCCTATGAAAAACATACGATCTTTGTGATCCTGAGAAGGCAGTGTTTTCCCCCATCAGATGCAATCCAGATCAACACATGGTCGGTAGCCCTTTTGCTTATTTCTTTGTCCGCTTCCCATGACTCCCAACTCATTCGTGAGCCGACTTCCGGTCCCTCCATTGGCCACACCACCACCTGCATGATCTTGTCAAATCACAAATCTGATCACAACAGCCCAATTCAGCCAGCTTGAGGGGAGAACTGGGGTTTTAGGAGGGTAATTTGACATTGTTGAGAAAGTAATCATTTTTCTACTACCTTCACACGTGTATGTTGAGTGTACCTGACTGAACAGGAATTAAAAGTGCAAGATGGATGGTTACCCTTAAGGGGCACTTACTCCAGTGTGAAACGCTGTCATGCTCCCTGAAGTCCCTGCCTTGAGTTTGCTACAAACCACAGTGCACATGTCCTTTACCCGGAGCGCGCACAGAGAGGAAGGGGCCACCACTGGGTTACGAAAACACCGAGGGAGGGCGGCGTGGCCTAGGGCGGCACCGATGCAGCTGACACTCATTCCTTTATCAAGCATTTCCCGAGCTTCCTGCCTACTCCGGGCGGACCGGCCCAGCCCACTGCCTGCAGCGCACGGAACTTTCCCCGCTCGGCTCAAGGCCTTTTACGGGACAAGGCATGGACAGTCACGACAGACAGCAAAGGCAGCCACCACCGCGAAAACCTCAGTACCGAAGGAGTGCCCGCAGTCCTGGCCCCGGGGCGTCGAGTAGTCCAGGCAGCCGGCTCTCTCTTCCAGGGGCGGGCAGGGCGCGCCGCCGTTCCGAGGCTCCTGCCGCACCGGGCGCCTCCGCACGCGGGCCGCCGGCTTGCACTGGTCCCCGCAGCCGCTCCAGGGGCTCCACTCCCCCACGATGCAAGGGCGAGCTGAAAAACAGCACGGTGGGATGGGACGCTCACCTGAGTGAACCCAGCGGCCTCCAGGCTGCTCCCGCCAACATCCACAGGCCAGTTCAGCCCACGCAGGCCGCGCGCTTTGCCTGCGCCCTGGAGCAAGGAGGGACACAGTCACAGCGGGGGCTCAGATGACATGGCCTCCACCCGCCCTGATGGTTAGCTGATAACCGGCACCTCTCGGTGGCGGACCGGCAGCTACTCTGGGATCCTGACCGTGGCTCTGAGCCAGGGACGCACCCCAGGTAAAGAGTGATGCCTGCCTTCGGATACTTCCTCATACTCCTTGGGCTTAGATAAGATCTTTGCTTCTGTTTTTCCTAGATTTTCATTTCATCCTCCCTTGCCCAGAACATTTTCATTGTAACAGCAGTACATGTTCATTGTAGAATACGTAAAGGGGAAAAAAAAATAAAATTCCCAAGTCAATTCTTATCCCCATCGTGTGTCCCTAAGACATGGTTTAGGGCCACACCAAGGGACCTCTACACTTGAGGCTTCTCTTAGGTGCTCTACTATCGTCCTTTATGCCTCTTAGACCCCAAAACTGTGAGGGCTGGAGTTTAAGGAAGAGCAACCAGAACCCACAGAAGTAAATAGTATTCATGGTCACGCATGACGAAGCAGAGTCGGGGGCAAGAATTTGGCTGTGGGGACAATGCTCTGGCCAGGACCGGAAAATCAATGCGGTTGTACATTTAACTTTCCCATTTGAAGTCCTAATGAAACTTTTAAAAGGACTCTAATGGGTTTTTAGGTGGCTTGAAACTGTAGCTAAGAAAAGAATAAGAAAACAAAAGATGTACCTATGAACTAGAGACGAAAACTCTTTCTTTCTCACAAAACGTGACCCACTTTACCTACTATGTTCATACTTTCAAGCTTACAGCGTCTTCACCAAGAAAGCACTGTAACTTCTCTGAAATCTGGATTTGGAGTTCTCACAGCTTGTACTTGAAGACTAATTTGGACCCACAGTGCTCTCCAGTTGAGGGTTCATGGATGTGGGAAGACCAATCGTTCGGCAGCACATAGCTAACCCTGACACGAAAAGGGTCACATACAACATAAACATGTCAGTAATTCAAAAACTTCAGACTGCTGTAAAACATGCATTTATTCATCATCTAAAAACTCATAGGCACCACATGTCAAGTACCTAAGGGAGCAAGAATGAGGCACATGACACTGGTTCCCAATACCTGCTACCCGCATATCCTTCAGAAAATCAGTAACAGTCCACTTCCTGCTCTGGTCATTTCTTGTGGATTCCTCCCCTTTTATTTTCACGATCCCGTGATTTAATTGGGCCATAGAGCTAGCGGGATTTAAAAGTCTGCCGGGCTAGGAGCTGAGAAGGACTCCTTCTGTCCGTAATTCTTCCAAAACTGTCACCCATATCTCTTCATCCCTGAATCTAGTTAGTCTTGCCCTGATGTGTTGGCCTTGAACACTTAATAATGCACTTTATATGTTTTTTTAAATTATTTTTTAGGGTTATTTATTTTGAGAGAGAGAGCGGGGAGGGACAGAGAGAGAGGGAGAGAGAATCCTAAGCAGGCTCCGTGCTGTCAGTGCAGAGCCCAATGTGGGGCTCGAACCCATAAACCATGAGATCTTGACCCAAGCTGAAATCAAGAGTTGGATACTTAACCGACCCAGACACCCCTAGTAATTCACTTTAAAAAACAAAACACTTGGGGCACCTGGGTGTCTCAGTCAGTTAAGCGTCCGACTTTGGCTCAGGTCATGATCTTGTGGTTTGTGAGTTCGAGCCCAGCGTCGGGCTCTGTGCTGACAGCTCAGAGCCTGGAGCCTGCTTTGGATTCTGTGTCTTGCTCCCTCTCTGCCCCTGCCCTGCTCACGCTCTGTCTCTCTCGGTCTCAAAAATAAATAAAACATTAAAAAAAATGTTTAATAAATGAAAAACAAAACACTTATTTCAAAGATTAACATTGGACATCACTATAAAATAAAAATTTGCCATGGCATTAGCTCAGAATTTAGTGATCTGGCCTTGGTTTGAATACATGCTATCCATATTATAAAAGATGACAATGGGGACACTTTTCTGACTGAATTTAGTTTCCCGGTATCTCTTCAGCATTTGTGTCTCATGTGCAATGTTTAGTTTGACCCATAGTTAACGTCCTCAGATCACAGAGTCACTGAATCAGTTGTTGTTCCTGTCAGTTCAGGTTTGACTTTGGAAAACACTATGTCTCTGGTTTCCAATCCACTGGTTTCCAATCCATGACTTTAACAGCCTCATAAAGAAAACCAGAAAGTTCTGGGTCCTGAACATCATCTTGATGGCTTCATTGTAAGATAAAATGAAAAAAGTTCACCTAGTAAAAGTTCAGGACTAAAAAGGTGTTCCACAAAATATTTTGAGTTGGAAGAGGAATCTGAGATATTTATTCCTATTCTGCACAAAAGATTATATTCATGATTAATTTGTGAGCTTTAAAAAAAATTTTTTTAATGTTTATGTATTTTTGAGAGAGAGAGAGACACAGAGAGACAGAGCATGAACAGGGGAGGGGCAGAGAGAGAGGGAGACACAGAATTCGAAGCAGGTTCCAGGCTCTGAGCTGTCAGCACAGAGCCCAATGTGGGGCTCGAACTCATGAACCTGGAGATCATGACCTGAGCCAAAGTCAGATGCTTAGCCGACTGAGCCACCCGGGCGCCCCTAATTTGTGAACTTTTGATTGTTTGGGTTGCAATTCATCATAGATCATGAGAGATCTTTGGTCACAGAGGCTAGGGGAAGTACGGGAATTTCTGACAGATTTGTCATTTCAAGTCATATATTACAACTGCATGACACAGGTTTCCTGTGAACTCGTCCATTAGTATTCACATCTATAGCCAGCATATCAAAATATTCTTTCTTAAAATCTGACTTTCTCAATCTTCACATTTCACTAGCTGTTACTGGAGGTCAACAGACCTGGCGAGCAACATGATGGTCTCTGACTCCAGGCTTGTCACAGCTTCCCAATGTCCTAATGGTTAGAGTTTAACGACATCATCCCACCCCTTGTACAATAAAACAAAGCTTAGGTTTAGTGGATGCCAGAATGCTGGGCAAGCCGTTTTCTTTCTTCCTTTGTTTCAACTCAACTTAATATCCCGGTGGAGTTTGTCAGAAGCAGACTCTGACACATGGATTTGAATGCAAGTAACTTATTTGGGAGGTGGTCCCAAGGAGTGTAATAAGAACAGAGACAGAGAAGGAGACACCGAAGAGAACAGAGACATAGACCCGCTGCTTTAGGCCCAGTGGGCACCCCTGACTCCCAGCTCCCTACAGAGTGGGATAATGGATAGATCCAGACTCAAGGATTATCAAATCCTTTCTGAGGTACCGGCTAGTCCCCCCTCCTCGAGAGCTTTCTGGTTATCAGCTGTTCCTACCACAGCCACAGGGAGAATGGCCAAGAACAGTGAAGGGAGTTATATATTTCAGTAAGGAATCTGCACAAAAAAGAATTGAGCACATTTCACATGTCCTAACAGGAGTATCCAGTCATTTCCAAGTACAATTACCTTACCAAAGATACCACTAATCTTTAAAAATATAATAATAATAATAATAATAATAATAATAATAGTAAACGGCTTTTTAATTTTTTTTTTTTCAACGTTTTTTTATTTTTGGGACAGAGAGAGACAGAGCATGAACGGGGGAGGGGCAGAGAGAGAGGGAGACACAGAATCGGAAACAGGCTCCAGGCTCCGAGCCATCAGCCCAGAGCCTGACGCGGGGCTCGAACTCACCGACCGCGAGATCGTGACCTGGCTGAAGTCGGACGCCTAACCAACTGCGCCACCCAGGCGCCCCAGTAAATGGCTTTTTAAACTCTCTTAATGGTTTGCTTTTGAATTTGTAATAAAATCAAACTCTTTGCTGTGGCCTACAAGGTGCTGTATGACCCAGCCTGTGCCCCTCCCCCACTCACCCGGAGTTGCCCCCCACCCCCACCCCACCTCCACTCCAAGCTCCAGCCACGCTGGCCTCCTTGCACCAAACTCTGTCACACTCTGGAAGCTTGTTATGTGTTCCCTCTCCGGGGATTGTTCTTCCCACATTGCGCATGGCTGGGGTCGGTCCATTCCCTAGGTCCCAGATGAATTGTTTCCTTTTTTTTTTTTAATGTTTATTTTTGAGAGAGAGAGAGAGAGAGAGAGAGAGCACAAATGGGGGAGGGGCAGAGAGAGAGGGGGAGACACAGAATCCAAAGCAGGCTCCAGGCTCTGAGCTGTCAACACAGAGCCCAACATGGGGCTGGAACTCATGAACCGTGAGATCGTGACTGAGCCAAAGTTGGACTGTTAACCAACTGAGCCACCCAGGTGCCCCCAGATGAATTATTTCTTTTTCAGGGAGTCCTTCTCTGGCCAGTTTATCTAAGCACTCTCCCAGTGCCACCCCCAGCCTTCCACTTGCCACACCACAAAATACTTCCTCTCAGAGCTCAGTGTTCCCTGCTTTATAATATTTCAATGATTCATAATTATATAGCGTACATGTTTATTTATTGTATTTATTGTCATTGAGCTTTTCGTTTCATGCCTCGTGCTTGGTACTTGGTAGCTGCTCAATAAATATTTGTTGAATAGATGGATGGACAGACGGACAGACAGATGGATGAAATGGCATTGGACAAATTCGTCCTCCTTCCTAAACAATTTTCTATGTTGAAACCGATTCTGGTTTGTTCATATCATTAGTTAGAAGCCAAAGAACTGACTCAGGCTCCAGAGTGGGAAGGAAAGCTGGTGGAAGGACAGGAACAAAACCAGAAATTCCCATAGCCAAAAATATGGGAATTCTTTTTTTTTTTTTTTAAATGTTTATTCACTTTTTGAGAGACAGAGACAGAGTATGAGCAGGGCAGGGGGCAGAGAGAGGAGACACAGAATCCAAAGCAGGCTCCAGGCTCCGAGCTGTCAGCAACAGAGCCCGACGCGGGGCTCAAACTCACCAACTGTGAGATCACGACCTGAGCCGAAGTCGGACGCTCAACCGACTGAGCCACCCAGGCGCCCCAAAAATATGGGAATTCTTAACCTGGGCAAGAGTTGTCTGAGCTCCGCTGGCAAAGGTGCCCCCAAAGGGTGTTGCTGGAAGGAGCTTGGTTTTCTGTGTCTTCAGGTTATGTAGCTCTTGGCTTCTCCTGGCAGCCGCTAGTCCTTCAAATCCTTTCAAATCCATTTATATCTCCTGTCAGTACCACATCTTGAAAATAACAAGCTTCTTTCATTTTATTATCAGTGGCAGGGAGTGGTATTTCCTTTAATTTGATCCAAATTTCCCTCACTCAAGAATTTCAGAATATGGGGAAAAAATATCTATGTTTATCTTATCCGTGCGGCTCACGGATTTAACATTTCAGTGGTTCGCCGTCCCTCTAGCATGGACTTTTCAGGTTGATGACTCCAGCTGTCGGACCCATCTTTCTATAGACACTCTGCCCTCTCAGAATGACCCCTGGGCCTTCTCCAGACCCATTCACAGCCTTGGTGAGTGGGGGCACCCAGAACTAGACACGCTATTCTGTCTTAGGCACCAAAAGGTAACTAAAAAAAACATATTTCTAATGTTTCTCTTGTTATGCTACACAAGCGCACATGAACACACACACACACACACACTGAGCTGACAGCCAGAGTCCTTCATTTCATAAATATAGTTTGGGTTATTTCTTCTTAATATAAAACCTTGCTCTTATTTTCATGCAGTGTCTCCTTGGTTAATCACAGATCTGGCCCTGCCTGCTTGGCTCTTTGCCACCTAAAAGTTCAAGGCCACCCACGAACAAGTGCTTTCTTCCTCATGTTGTTAAGTTCAAATAGTCCTAGCCATTCCTGCGAAATATTCTTTTTAAAAAAAAAATTTTTAAATGTTTGTTTATTTCTGAGAAAAAGAGATAGAGTGTGAGTGGGGGAGGAACAGAGAGAGAGGGAGACACAGAATCTGAAGCAGTTTCCAGGCTCTGAGCTTGTCAGCCTAGAGCCCGGCGCAGGGCTCGAACTCACAAACTGTGAGATCGAAGTCAGAGCTGAAGTCAGACCCGAGCTGAAGTCAGACGCTTAAACAACTGAGCGACCTAGGCACCCCTGAAATATTTTTGTAATTTACCCACAGCAGTACCATTACCACATAGCATTTGTTTCCTGACATTGTGTGGGAGAAAATTACAGCATCCCCTTTACCACACACACACACATCTCATAGTGACACAATTTTAAATGTCATAGGCCTTTCTCTCTCTCTTATATATATACCTTTTTCTGAGAAATCTTGTCAAATCTCTGAGGGTCAAATGAGACTACATTGCCCATGTTCCCATTTGCTCCCTACCCCACCCGCCCTGGAAAGCTCCAACAAAATGATCAAGTATTTTTTTTCATCTTGCATAAACCATTACCTGGCCACCAGTGGGTTTTTTCTTTCTTTTGAGACATTAACTGGTCAAGTTCACGAAATGCTAGCAAGACAATAAAAAGGACTGCCTCATTAGAAAAACAGAATTTTAGGGGCACCTGGGTGGCTCAGTTGGTTAAGTGTCTGACTCTTGGTTTCAGCTCAGGTCATGATCTCACAGTTTGTGAATTTGAGCCCCGCATCAAGCTGTGCACGGACAGCATGGAGCCTGCTGGGGATTCTCTCTCTCCCTCTCTTTCTGACCCTCCTCTGCTCTCTCTGTCTCTCAAAATAAATAAACTTAGAAAAATTAAAAAAAAAGAAAAATAGAATTTTATATACCATATAAACGCAGAAAAAAAGGTATAGAAATCAGAAAGATAATTATGCTTTTACTGGGTAGTAAGTTTCCAGGGGAGTTGTTTTCTTCTTTTGTGCATCTCTGTATTTTCCAAATTTTCTGCAGCAAGCATATTTTTCAGTGAAGGAAGGAAAATGTTATTTTTGAAAGGACAGGTGGCTGGGGTAGATAACGTCCCCTCGGTGGAATGACGGCTCAGGTTGTTCTGACAACCATGAGAGCTGTCAGGGGACTGTAAAGAGGGGCAGGACACATTGTTTGCCCATGAGGAGTGAGTCAAAGGAGAGAGAGGGCTCACTCACTCCACCAGTATTTATCTGGGGCCTACCCTGCAAAGTACACAGCTTCTCATAAAGCCTCATTTCTCTGAGGGTCCAGATATCATGTTTAAACATGTGGGCTCCAGACTCAGAGTTCCTGGGTTCAAATCTCACTCCATCACTGATTAGCCATATGCCTTAGGACAAATTGCCCAACCTCCCAGGGCTCTGCTTACCATGGTGGTGGGTCGTGAGACCTAAGTAAGAGTACAGCTATAAGGTGCCTGGCACAGCGTAAATGCTGGAGAAGAGCTGACAATTTCACCCTCCTGCACTGAACACCCAGGGCTGCAGCCCAAGCCTGCAAAGTCAAGTCATGTTGAATGCTGGCGCCAGGCTCTGCTCATTTTTCCTGCAGAGACAAAGGCAGGGGAAGCCACACGCTGTCTCTTGGGCCGCTATGGTTCCAGGAAAGCCTCAACTTTCTAAATCACCGTAGACTGTGACATCCTTTCCTTGGGTAAGCTTTGGAGCCCATAGTTTCAAGGACATTGCCCCTTCTCTTTCCAGTTATGAAGTCAGCAGATATGGGCCCGTTAGTTTCCTAGATTCCCCATAAGTCTAGGAGAAGAGACTGCCTCACACAGGCTACTCAATTTTTTTCCTGCTCCACTTGGGTTAATTATGACTCTTTCCTGAACTCGCTCCTCAAAAATCTACAGCCTACTGTTTCTGTGATCTTAGAATGCAGACTCTAGGACCCCAAGTGTGGTGAGCCTGATATCTAAGAAGTTCTTCCAGAGCAGGGTATAGATTTGTCCCTCCTCTACCTTTCCCACCCCTGGTCTCGCACAGCCAATGGAGAATTTTTCTATTCTTTTGTTGGGGGGGAGGATCAGTAATGGAGATACAGAATTGGTGTTGAAACCTATGCCGTCACCATAACGAGATTTTTCTGAGATCATTCATCTCAGAAATTTCTGGCAGTTCAGCAAATCCATAGGCCCAAAAACTTATTTTTATTTTTACAAAGTAAAAAAAAATAATAACTTCCTATTTAGAAAGAGAAATTCCAGGATTTCATCTCTTAGCCACACCAAAAAAAAAAAAAAAAAAAAAAAGTGTTTACAAAGAAGAAAAACATCAGAAAGAAGAGAAGTAAGGCATTCTTAGTTCTACAGACATGGCTCATTTTTGGTTCACATATAATGTAATTTCAGTCAAAAAGGTTTCAGACAGCATCATTAGGTAACATCACATGGGGTAAGGAGAAGAGATTCTAAGGGTCTTAATGGTTCTATGTATGTGGAGTGACTGGCAGGCCCTGAGCTGCTACACCGTGATGTATTTAGGAGTAAATAACAGCCATGCGCCACAGATGTGGCAGGTGGCAGCCTGAAATCAGGCACAGTGGGTTCAGATGTCACCGTGCTGCCCATTCACGTCCACTTAGCAATGGGGGAGCCCTGGGAAGGCCCCAGCTCCCTCATCTGTAAGCTGCTCCCACAGGCCCCCAGAGTCAGCACAGTTATGACGCTGGCGTGGGGCTGAGGCACTGAGCATCTTAGCTCCGTGGTGCCCCTCTCACCCTCAGCTCTGCAGGGAGAGCAGGCTCCGTCTTCCAAGTGGCCCGCTTCCAACTGTCTCTATTTTCTTCCTCTTCTCCCAAGAAACTTCAGGCACAGAGAATTTACCAACTAGGAGCCTTTTAGGTCCTGTGTCTGCTTCTGCTCAGGCCTGCGAGGTTCTCCGCTAACTCCCTAGGGAAGGGCATAAGGCTGAATATGCTTTTTAAGATTCTTTTGGGCCCCTTTCTTTGTCTGGTTTCAGTTCCCCATGCCCACTGTTCACAGCTCTTGCCCAGGCACCAAGTTGCTGTGATTTCTTTCTGAGCCCTTGCCAAGGTGATAAGGTCATCTCTTCTCTGCTCCTACGTACCCAATATATCCCCACTCCCAAATGACAGACTCTTTGTTTTAATATTTCTACCTCCTTGACCAAAAGTAAGGGATTTATTTGTGACCACGTACAGACAACTCCTCATAGCACTGTAAGGCTTCACTGGGAAGTTCTTCTCATGACTCTGGTCTGTCCTTCCCCATGCCTCTTCTGTGCCTGAATCTCTCCATATCTAGCTGCATTCACTGTCTGTCCTGCTGGCCAGGGCAGCCTCAGGGCCCCGCCTAGTTCCCGGCACAAAAGGCAGACACCCACAGGTAACTGCTGAATGACCATGTGATACTTTCCTGCTAGAATTCCTCTTCCCCTTCTAGAGACTTCTTGCTCATTCTCCAGGACTATGCTGGCACATTACTTCCTCTGGAAGGTCTTCTGAGTTTTTCCTTTCTTGCCTCCTGGATCCCTTATTTTGGCACTAAGCACGTAGCAGGTGGTTCGCAGGTGTATTTCCCTGCTTGACTGTGAACTTGTAGGGAGCAGAGACTGTGTCTTCATCTTCTTTGTATCCCTGTGCTTACCACAGACTAGGGCACATTATCTGGTCTTCAGGAATTCTGTATTTAAAACGTAAGTGAATCACTTGTGAGAAAGTGATTCTGCCATAGTGACAGAGGCTTTGCTTGAGGGACCTAGGTAACTGAGGCAAATGGGAGTTTTAATAGGATGCTCTGCAGGGGCGGGGTAGGGCTGGGGACCCTGGGCACTACATTTCCTAAATAACTGACTCTTTACCTTACTTCAGTAGCAAAATACTGTGGCCTTGGAGCAGAAAAGGGAAAGAAGCTTATCAAAAAGAGAAGCCATATTCACAAGTAAATCATTAGCTTTCAAGCAGGGTCAGGGAAATCTTAATGTTTTTCAATCGTGTTCCTTCAGTACCAGGTCTGGGTGATATCTTGCCATGGGCCAGTGGCCTCTTCCAGCAAGGTGGAGGCAGACAGCGCCCTCCCCCGGTTCCCCGAGGAATGACGCAGGCCCGCGGGTTACTCTCCCAAGAAGATGCGGAGGAAGTCACAATGGTGGAAGTCCTTGAGGTCAAACCCTAACGTACACGAGGCATTTTGGGTGATGACATTAACAGGAAGCAAGGCTACTTTTATTTCTAGAGCTGGCTTCTCTCAGGTAAACCTTATTCTTTAGAACCATACTCCCCATTTCATTTTTAATTTAATTAAATCAACATCTATTGAGCCCTTAACCAGGGGCTGTGCTACTGAGGGAAATTTAAAGATGAAAAAGGCGGACCCTCAAGGAAAACCAGCAGTATTAAAATATAATAGGAACCCCCAGAGAAAACCCTTTATCATGCTAGATAGAGAAAATTGAACGCGGAGCAGATCAAACTCCTCTTATGAGAAAGGGGCTGTGCTACTTGCTGGAGTCTAGAGGTGAGGACAACTGTGGTCCTCCAAGAACTTGCTCTGCACAAGTACTCTACCAGAGCAAGCCCTTGGCTCTGAGCGGGAGAATTACACACCCCTTCCCTTATCGCTTGTCACAAGTCACTTCAGATCCCTGAGGGTTAACAGAATGAAAATGGTGGAGCCTGGCCCAGGGGCATGCCGTTGGAACCTGGCATGCCATCTTCCCAGGTAGGAGGTGGCCCCACCAGACTGGGGTTCCTGAGCCCCAACAAGCTTCCAGGGGAACAGATGGCTCCAGGCCCTTCCATCCAGGTTCCGGTGGGGAGAGGTGCTTTGGAGTGGTTACGTCCATACGGAGAGCACTGCGGGATCCCTGGACACAGGTGTAGCTGAACGGAAGGGACTGGAGAATCTGTGCCTGGACACAAGGAGCTGGAGGACCCTAGGATGGAGGGAGCTAGATGTACCTGGGTGGAGGGGTCACGGGTAGGCCAGGCTAGACGGTCTGGACACGCCAGGATGGAAAGGAATGGGGGGGGGGGTGGTGTCCTGGCTCTGGGGCCGCGGTCCTTCCTGTGGGACCCTGTGCCCTTCGGCTGCTGGTGAAGGGCCGACGCCCCACCCTCGGCGCCGCCACCCACCTGGGCACGCCCTGGCGTAGTCGAAGCAGCAGTCCCCCGTGAGGCGGCAGGCTTGGTCGCAGAAGCACGTCCCGTAAACCCTGTCCAACCTCCAGCCACGCACGAAGCAGGCGGCGTCCCGGCCGGGGCAGCAGCGCCCCGCCTCGGCGCAGCCTGCCAGGGTCCCCGGCCACAGCCGCGCCAGCGCGCACAGCGCCATCCACAGGGTCCTCATGGCCAGAGCTCCGGGCGGCGCCTGCCGCGCCGCAGACCTTCGGAGCGAGCGGTGTGCTCCTCGGAGAGCGGCGGCCCGGAGCAGCCCCAGCGGCCCGCGACGCGCAGCCCGGCCCGGCCCTGCCCCGCGCCGGGCCCCCGCCCTCGGCGCCGCCCCTCCCCAGCCCTGGCGGCGCGCCGGTCCGGGCGCGGGCGGGTGCCGCGGCTGCCCCCTCGCAGGTGGGGAGGGCGCCTCGCCCCGGGGCGCCCCGCAATCGGCGCCCCGCCCGCCGCGAGCCCGCGCCCCTAGCCCGCGGGAGCGCCCCGGGAGAGAGCGGAGCGGCAGGTGCTTGGGGATCCCGGCGACCCAGGGAGCGTCGGAACCGCCGCATTCCCAGCCTCCAGACTCTGCTTCCTAACACCTGGGGTCACGTTCATGCGTGGGCATTTTCAGCAACAAGCCTGGAGACGAATAGCGCTTGATGCGCAGCAAACGGGTCTCAGCGGCACAGTGTGAGCGAGGCACCCTGACTTCGCCCAGGAAAACTCAGACTGTAGTCCCCCCCCCGCCCCGTCCCCCGCCACCCCCACACCAGTCCCTGAGGACCACAGCGGCCCCTTAGAAACGACGAGATAAAACCAAAGAAAGCATCCTTTCTTTCTGCTATATGTCAGATGAGACTTTCCTGCCCCAAGGAAATGCCAGTTTGCTTCACTCAAGAGGCAACTGATGAATGTTAAGGAAAGGATTAAAAAGTAAATAAACTGTGCTCCGCTTTCTGTCAAAGCCGATTTCCCCCCCCCCCGAAGAAATCCTGTTAATGATATCCTAGCAATAACGCCTGCTTTAGTAAAGCGCTTGTCTAACTTCTCATACATTTCCTTCCCCTTTCTCTCCAAATTTATTGCATTTTCTTCACCTCACTCTTTTTGTTAACCAAAAATTATCATGGAATTTTCATTTGATTTTATGTTCTCAAATCACTTAAACTATAATGGTTTTGATAAGAAACCAGGAATACAGAGTTTTCTGTGTCTGTGAACCCAAGATTTCTAATGAATTTCAGAGACTGATTTTCTTCCTTTTTCATATAGAGATTTCTTATAGAGGAATTTCCTCTACTCTTTAGAGAAACAAGTGACAAAAGTTTTTTAAAAAATCCTTTACTGTAACAGTAGTAAGACAATGCAAAATAAAAAGTTGTGAAGTGAAAAACCATCTCATACATTAATAAGAAGTGTATCTTATGAACTCTACGGGACCCTAAAGTCAAAAAGAAATTCTTTCTTTGTCATTATTTATACAAATAAATCTCAAGTTGCAAATTCATTTTTGTTTTACTCTTTAGTTAAGTCTCAGCTTTGCAATTTAACCAAATAATACACAGTTTTAAAATGTTTTATTTTTTAAGTTCTTGGTGGTTGGTACTAAAAATCTTTGTCAGCAAATTACACCCTTTGACTTTTACCTGTGTTGTAGGTTTTATTAGCAGCTTTGTACGAACACATTCGTGTAAGTTATCCCCTCTTCTTCCCTAAGGCTGTCTCGTTTATGGAATGCCTTTAGCTGGAGGCTTATTCTGTAATGCCACAAGAATCTGGAATTGTTCCAGAAACAAAGGAAAGGAAAATGATCCACTAAGTTCATTTTCAGGAATAAAACATGAAATGAAGTGACACAGAGAGTGGAAGAACATCATCTCTGGTTTACAAGGATTAAACATACAATGTCAAATGTCTGCTCAAATACCTTTTTTTCCCCCACTGCCCTTTTCCTTATACCTAGACAAAACCAAAACCAAAAACCAGAGCCAGGAAGGTCAGCGGTCTGTGCTCAGGAGGTTTCGGTCCAGTTTGATTCTATGATTTCTGACCGATCGCCTCAGTGCTCTCATCTCAAACACAGAGTGCTACGCCTTTTCAGATTACTGTGAGATGTCTACAGAAATGAGGGGATGTGTGTAATGAGCACACAGTAGGCACTAATATCTACTAGCGTCCTAATGTCCCCTTCCACTCCTACAACCAAGTAAAAGATAAACTCAGTTTTAATAGTGTGCAAAATAGAGGCAAGCACAATGTTAAAAAGAAGAAGAAGAAGAAAACCACAAATAAATGATTACTACTTTAATGTCAAATATAAAAGGGAGCTTGCCTCTGGTAAATAACATCGAAAAAAAATTCACAGTCTCAAGTTAAAGCTTGCACTGTCTTGCAAACATCAAGATAAGACTCCCCTAACAGGCACAAGCAAAGGAAACAGTTCCTACAGGACGGGACAAAGCTGGGGACACTGACATTTAGAGCATTTGAGTCCACATACTTATTGGAGACTGGGTGCAGTCAAATGTAACAATCTGTCACTTTGTTTCCCATGTCTGGTAGATGTTTGGAGAGCAGGAATCATCCCAGTGATCATGTGGGTGAATATAGGAAGTAATCAAATGCACCTTAAAAGTCATCCTTTCTTCTGAAATGTTGTCTTTGGAAGCTGTCCAAGATTAGTAAAATTACAGAGGGGAACAGAGGTCTTTCTGTTCATCAGATTCCAGAATGCAGTAATTTTAAAGGACATCCACATATATGATCTCACTCAACCTTGCATAACTGTGAGGAAAATATTGGCACCCCCCATTCAGCAGATGACAGAGATTAGACATGTAGCTAATTAGTGACAAAGGGGACTAGAACTAAAATTATTCTTTCCAAAACATTACAGAGTTCTTCCCATTACTTAAATCTTGCTGCTGGTGGTGGGATGGTAATGGAAAATAAAGACAAGTCAGATTAAGTGCTATGCTAAATACTGTAACTAGTATAATATGTGGAAATGAAAATACAAATAATTTCCCAAAGCATTTGGATACAAATAAACTATAAGATAGTGCCTGGGTGGCTCAGTCAGTTGAGTGCCTTGATTTCAGCTCAGGTCGTGATCCCAGGTTTGTGGGTTCGAACCCCACATTGGGCTCCATGCCGAGCCTGGAGCCTGCTTGGGATTCTCTCTCTCTCCCCTGCTCATGCTCTGTCTCTCTCTCATTCTCTTTCTCTCTCTCTCTCAAAAAAAGAAAAAGAAAAGAAAAAGAAACCAGCACAATCTTAAAGAAAAGAAAATGTGAGATGGTTAGAGAGTTATTAAAGGCATCCAGAATGCTGTGAAGGATGTGGAGGGACCCTCCTGAGGTTGACAAACAGAACGGTGGGTTCTGAGGCTGGTTTGAGGGCATTTGTCAGAGGCAGAGTCACGTTTTGTTGACCATCAGACAGCTTTGATTGTAAGAGTCGCCATTATCTCATGCAGCACTAGAATATGGTATGTTAAACATAAGGAAAAAAACTACCATTGATTAAGGTATGGTGCATATTTATGCATGGATTGCAGGATTATCTCAGTCTGCTTGGCTGCTGTAACAAAATGCCATGGACTGGGTGGCTTATAAACAACAGAAATTTATTTCTCACAGTTTTGGAGGCTGAGAAGCCCGAGATGGAAGGGCTTGCAGCTTTGGTGTCTGGTGAAGGCCTGCTTTCTGGTTCCTAGACAGTGCCTTAGAACTGGAACTTCACATGGCAGAAGGGGGACGGGGGCTTTGTGGGGTCTTTTTTATAAGACCACTGATCTCATTCGTGAAGGCTCAACCCTCACGGCCTAAGCACCTTCTAAGGATCCTATGTCCTCATACCAACACCTTGGGCAATAGGGTTCTGCATATGGATTTGAGGGGACCATACATGTTCAGTCCATTGCAAGAATGGATCTCAGTTTTGGAGATGTTAAAACAGGGGGAAATGTGCAGCTTAGAATTAATGAAAAATTTAAAGAGATAGCACTTTCCTCACTTTACATTTTATAGCCCACTTTTTGGTTGATCCTGTGAGGCGGATGTTGTTAATTTTCTCATTTTGTTGAAGGGGAGGTTCCCAGGAGCTACACGGCTACCCCAGTATTCCATGGGCACAAGCCCAGCTCTCTCCTCAGTGCTGGCTCTGAGCATTGGGATACAGTGCTGGCTCACTGCTCTCTGGGATACAGGCATTTACTATCTGTGGGACAGATGCTTCTCCAGGCTGAAAACCAAAAATGGGTAAAAAATGGCCCTTTCCTAAGGAGACTAAAGTCTAATGGAGACACTAGATCTGTAAAGTTATTGCAGTTTGTTGTGACAAGAGTGGTCCTGAATGGAGGCAGACGGGGGGATGTTGGAGACACTGACATTGGAGCTGGCCAGACAAGTTGGAGACTGATTTATGATGAATTCTTAGACACAAAGACTGAGTAGTTATACAATTCCTAGTTATAAAGAGTAGCACTGGGTCACCATTAGTTCCTTTATTTTCTTCCTGGAAAGTGAGGATTTAGCCACTAGGAAAAGCTTGAATACTTTTGGGGATAGGCTCATATATATTCATGTAACAATGCCAAAAATGCAGGTAAGTATCCAAAGAAGCTTGTTTAAGATTGGTGTACTCAATGTGCTGTAGCAGTTCTCCCCTTATCACCTTCTAGCGAGTGGTCAAGAACACAACTGCCAAGGTTTATGCTGCCAGTTTTGCATTTTTGACAATATCAATTAAGTAAACGTGGAATGGTGGAGAAAAAAAATACAGAAGTAGTAGAGAAATTCATTGGTTGCTCAAAAAACATTGATTCTTCGGCCGCTTGGGTGGCTCAGTCAGTTAAGTGTCCAACTTCATCTCAGGTCATGATCTTGCAATTCGTGAGTTCGAGCCCTGCATCGGGCTCTGTGCTGACAGCTCAGAGCCTGGAGCCTGCTTCGGATTCTGTGTCTCCCTCTCTCTCTGCCCCTCCTCTGCTCTCTCTCTCTCTCTCTCTCTCAAAAATAACCATTAAAAATTTTTAAAAAAAACCATTCTTCCCCTCTTCTTTTTCTGAAGCCCTCAGATTTTCTTTCATGGAGGGAGCACCCCTTCCCTCCTAGCTCCAGGGATGAGCTCTGAGGGTTAATTCCACCCTCAGCCTGTGGACCAGTCCAGGAATTGCCCAATCAGAGCTCCAGCATTGGGATACACATTGTTCCATACACGATTTGGTTTCACCTTTTGCCCTTACTGGATGTGGATGAGGACACAGGATGGCCTATGTGAGCCAGCTTGAGATCTTAGCCAACAAGCCAGGGAAGGCAGAGCCAGGAATCACAGGGTTTGGACTGAATGATGCTTGAAGTCATACTTCCTCTTTTCAGTCCCCTGTCCCCCATCCTTCTTATTTGTGCCAGTTTGGGTTGTGATTTCTGTGGCTTTAAAACAAAAGCACCCAACAGACGTGCCGTGGAAAGTGAAGAGCTCAGATTTTAAAGAGAAAAGTAGATTTGAACTGTGGCTCTATCACATATTAGCTATGTAACATGAATTAATTATTGTAAACTCTTCAAGCCTAGGCTTCCTGATCTATAAAGTGGAGATAAATAAGGAAAGAATTAAATTCTGCAGTGTATGAATGCCTGGTAAGTTCTTGGTACATAACAAAGAGTGGGCAATTAATGGTAATTATTGTATTTGTTCTCTGGACTTTAAAACAAAAGGTACACTTTAATTACAAGTAGTAACATACCTCTACATAAACTATTGTGTCAGGCAATATGGTACAATGCAAACAGCTCTGTACTGGGAGTCCAAAGACCTGGTTTCTAGATCCAGAAGTGAGTGGTTGTGGGTAGTTCATTTAGGCTCTCTGGATCTTAATTTCCCCCATATAATTTTATGGTGTGAGCCAAGAAAATCTCTAAGGACCCTTTTAGCTCAAAATTTTTAACATTTAACTTAAGTAGCAGTTTAAGTCATGAGAGAGGTCTCACTTGCTATCCTTGACCCTAAGAGCAGGTTGCAAGCAACAGCTGAGGAAGTCATTTTGCAGAATCCAAGTCTCTCCCAGTTGAGGTCAGAAGGGCTAATGTGGAGACAGACATTTATGTCCACAGATTAATTACAAGTTCATTATAGAGGCTTGCATGGATGTGTGCAAGTCATGGCAATTATTGAAGAATGACATGTTTTTTTAAAAAAATCTGCTTTGGTGGGGTGCCTGGTGGCTCAGTCAGTTAAGTGTCCAACTTGGGCTCAGGTCACGATCTCGTGGTTTGTGGGTTCGAGCCCTGCATAGGGCTCCTTGCTGACAGCTCAGAGCCTGGAGTCTGCTTCAGATGCTCTCTCTCTCTCTCTCTCTCTCTGCCCCTCCCCAGCTCGTGCTCTGTCTCTCTCTCTCAAAAATAAAAACAAACATCCAAAAAAATTTTTTAATCTGATTTGGGAATCAGGAGATAGAGATTATAGTTTTGTCTTTGTAACTCACTAGCCATATGACTTTGAGGAATGTATTTCATTTCTCTGTGCTTCAGAATCCTAGCTATAAAAGGAAGCACCTAGAGAAGGTCTATAAGGTCTCCAGCAGCTCTAACACTGATTCCGTGACTATAATCTTTTAGTTCAGGGATAGACAAATTCTGACTATTTTCATACGGCCTGTGGGCTAAGGAAAAAATTCCAAAAATTATTTTGTGTTGTGTGAAAATGAAACGAATCTCAAATTTCAGTGTCCATAAATAAAGTTTTATTGGAATACAGCCATGCCCACTTGCTTACATATTGTCTATGGCTACTTTCATGCTACAAGGAAAGAGCTGAGTAGTTGCAGCATATAGAAACTACAGGGCCTGTAAAACAAAAATATTCACTACCTGGGCCTTTCCAGAAAATGTCTGGCCGACCCCTAGCCAATACATCTACTCGAAAATTCTGTGAACTAATGTCCATTAAACACTTTGTAAACTACATAGCATTCATCCATATGTAAGGGGTTCATATAAAATGCAGCTCTGAAATTAAAAAGGCACAGCCAGAAAGCTTCTGCCCTGCAATCATTGTTTATGACGGGTGAAGCTATGGATGGTGCCAAGTTAAGCCTGTGCTGCTAAGAAATACTGTGGAATTGTAAGCAAAGCTGAAAAAATGGAAAGGGGAAAATCATCTGGATGACATTAAAGAAGTCATGTAACTTGCTCCTTTTACGGTAAAATAACCTCCTCCCATCCACGGCAGGGACCTTTATAGCAAATTGTTCTTGCTTCCTACATTCAAAACTCCCACTTAGTCAGTGCAAGGCACAAAGCCCTGAGAAGTGCCTGACATGTGACAAGCCAGAGAGAAATGTGCCCCTTCAAGGCAGAGGAATGTTGCTACCCCATTTAGTTCTAAGAAGTGGGAAGTGAGCACGTTCGCTGACTGCCCGGCAGCCCCGTGTGGGTGTCAAGTCTCTCCGTGGCTGCGTATTATGACTTTGACCTCGATCCTAGTCATTTGCTTGAGCGAAAACATGTTCTCTGCACGCTAGACCTCCAGATACTCTCTTATTTATGGGGAATTATGGAGCTACCATTTATAAAGCACTATTGGATTCCAGGAACTACATTAGAGACTTAATGCATCTTATTTTTTGAAAGCTTACGAGGTCAAGTATTACTGTTTATTTTTGACAGTTAAGGAAATTATAGTTTGATGACGTTAAATAACTTGCCCAAACTAGAGAGATCCAAACCCGTTCTGTGCAATTTCAACAGCCTACATTTTTTTTCCTACTCACAGCTAATTATATAATTAACAAGTGGACTTCTATTAAAATTTCATGGGCTATTTATGATAAATATCTTGACAAATAGCACATAGTTCGATCATTAAAAACTGGGGACATTAAACCGTGTGGTGTAATTTTCTATTAACAGTTCCTTTCATTCTTTTTTTTAGTTACAAACTCTTGAGATCTACTGTCTTAGCAAATATACAACATAGTATTATTACCTATAGTCACCATGATGTATGTTATATCTCCATGACTTATTTACTTTCTAACTGGAAGTTTGTACCTTTGACCCACCTTCACCCATTTTGCTCTCCCTCCACCCTCTACCTCTGGTAACCACCAATCTGTTCTTTGTACCTGTGAGTTCAGTTTTTGTTTTTAGATTCCACATATGAGTAAGATCATAATATTTGCCTTTCTCTGTCTCACTTGTCGCATTTAGCGTAATGCCCTCAAGGTCCTTCCCTGATGTTACAAATGGCAGGATTTCTTCCTTTTTTTATGGGTGAATCATGTTCCATTGTATATATGTATGCATGCCTATGTATACATACATACATATCACAACTGCTTTATCCATTCATCCACTGATGGGCACTTCTGGTTGCTGCAATGAACATCGGGGTACAGATATCTTTTCCAGGTAGTGTTTCCATTTCCTTCAGATAAACACTGAGAGGTAGAATTAATTGCTGAATCATATGGTATTTTTATTTCTGAGGAGCCTCCATACTGTTTTCCAGAGTGGCTACACCAATTTACATTCCCACTAGCAGTGCACAGGATTCTCTTTTCTCCACAATCTCGCCAAAACTTACCATTTCTTGTCTTTTTGATAAGTAGTCATTCTGACAGGTGTGGGGATATCTCATTGTGGTTTTGACTTACATTTTCAACAGTTGCTTAAATTCTTAAATATTTAAGCAATGACAGAGCATATTGAATCGGGGGTTGAAAGTATGAGGTTTGGTTTTTCTTCTGCTACTCTCTACTTGGGCTTAAGTTCTAGGAGTCTCAATTCTTCTCAGCTGTAAAACAGGCCGTAAAGCCTGTGGTGATGACTTCATGCAAAAGTGCTTTGTAAACACTTATGATTATTTCTTGGTCACTGTTGGGATTCTTTTTTAATATAGATATTGAAATTTTTATATTAAAATGGTAGTTAATAATATTCTAAGAAGAAAATAGGAGCATACTTGAAAGACTTAAGTAGATGCAAATATAGGCCTCGTACATACTATTGACTTAAAAATGTAATTTTTAAGAAAAAAATGATCTTTTTAGTAAGCTTCTATTGAAAGGATAAAATTGTTGTCACAAAGAACAACTACGTTCTGACTTTGTGCAAAACGCTATGCAAAGAGAACAACAGCACAGCCGCAGCCACAAACCCCTAGAAGTTTGCCCTTTTTTCAGAGGCAGCAAAAGTTAAAATTCCATGCACATACCACACTGCTCACCCATCTGGTTATAACCACCAGAAATATTTCCCACAAGTCCCTGTTTGCAGTTTTCCAAGAATCACAGAGGATGCTGGACACAGCTTAGCTGTGGTCTGCATGTCCAGCAATAACCACTTCTGGCCACTCCACTTGCCAACAGCTGAGAAATTGGAAAGACCCACGGGCTTTCTCCCCCACCGGAAAGCTGTTCCGATCAACAACGCCATCTGCTGGCTGGCACCGGGAACCGATTCAATGTCCTCGCCTTCCTCGGAACAGTCTTTGATCAGCGGTCCCGTCCCATATTTTTGTAGTTCACAGTTCACAGCTCAGTTCATTCCATTTTAGGAAGCTATTCCTTCACATGCACACACACATCCTCTTCCATTCCTAGATTAATTTGCTAGGACGGCTGTAACAAAGCACCACAAAACTGGCTTAAACCACAGAAATTTGTTGTCTCACAGTTCTGAAGGCCATAAGTCTGAAATCAAGTTGTCAGCAGGTCCATTGCTTCTGAGGGCCGTGAGGGAAGGATTTGTCCCAGTACTGTCTACTTGCCTGTACATGGCCGTCTTCATGTCCACATGGTGTTCTTCCTGTATGCGTGTCTCCGCGTCCAAATTTCCCCTTTTTAAAATAAAGAGACACCACGGGCCACACTAAAGTCCTCATCTTAACATAACTAATTACATCCATGACATTATTTCTAAATAAGGGCACACCTGAGCTTCTCGGGACTTTAATAGATTAATCTGGGGAGACACAATTCAACCCATAACAACCCCTGCTCCTTCCTTCTAACTTGCTCCAATACCCCCAGGTGATCTTTTACCTCATCCTCTTCTACTCCTCCTCCTCCCTTCCTTGTCAGCTGATAAATTATCCTATATAAATGGGAACACATAAGAATGGGCAAGTCTAAGGGTGCCTGGGTAGCTCAGTCAGTTAAGTGTCCCACTTTGGCTCTGGTCATGATCTCATGGTTTTGAGTTTGAGCTCCTGTCAGGCTGTCTGCACAGAGTCTGCTTCAGATCCTTTATTCCCCCTCCCCCCCCATTCATTCTCTCTCTCTCTCAAAATAAATAAATAAATAAACTTAAAAAAAAAAAAAAAAAGAATGGGCAACGCTAGAAAAAAGAAGGCCATGTGCTCTGAAACGTTACCTGAACTGAGAGGTGTGAGGGACTCCTAGAAACACTCAAGTTCTTTCTTTAGAGAACACTTCCTCACTCCCCTCTATTTAAACCAGTTTGTTTTCTCTTCCTTAAACACTGTCATTTAAAGTAAATATTTCCAACACAGCATTTTTCTGTTTTACTCACTAATATTCAAATTGTATTACATCCTGCTATATTGTCATTGTCAATATGTAGTATTTTAACTGTTATAAAATAATTCAGAATAAAAGTCCTTATGAGATGGTAACGAACACTCCCCACAACCACCCTTCCCACCATCACTATAATTCTTGTTCTCTAAGCATTTATGAGTAACAGTTATATGCTGGGCATTGTGATAGATGTAGGAGAGAAGAACATAAGAGAGTGATGATGTCTGCTATAAAGAAATATAGAATCCACAGGGGCAGACAGACACAACTAATACTCTAAGTCTTATGATAGTGGTATTTATAATATGGCAGCACAGAAGATGGAAAGGTTAATTAAGCATTAAGAATCGGAAGTCATCAGCCCCTATCTACCCAATAAAGGACATCATTCTTGGTGAAGGTAAAATGATTGAATGATGATAGAGAAAGTCTGGCATGCACAAGAGAAGGGCATTCTGGCACACTGGGGGCAAACTGGAGAGTAGATGGGGGATGCAAGTCGGATAGCAGATGAAAGAGTCTTTGAGCTGTCTTCCATCCCCAAACTGGCCTCCATCTACCACCATGGATTAGTTTGAATCGGTTAAAGCCCCAAGTATGTCAAAGTGATGGATCTCATCTTTGACCTTAGGGACACACACATTGCCCAGTGGAAGTGAATGAAGTATTTCTGAACTTGCTTTAAAAATTGCAATTCAAGCCTCTTCATCAATTTACAAGAGTCATTATAATCATCCAACCAATGAATTGTTGACACGCTATTTCATCTAGTCTGGAGATGACTATTAAAAGCTGCAATGTGACCAGTCATCCATAGAAACTTTTAATTTTCTCTTGGTAGTTAGTTTCACATCATTTCCACTTGTACCAATTCTCTCAGTTTGTTTGCGACTCAATTATTTCAGCACTTACCACGTACTCACTGAGCTAAAACCTGGACATGCTTATATAAGCAGGCTTTAGAATTATTCCTTTGAAAGGACAGTCTCAGAATCCCAATTTTCATTAGAACCATTTGATTGTGTCATCATAAGCAAGAAGGAGCATGTTTGCTTTGTTTGTTGTCTACAACACCAAGATTTGGTCAAGATCTTGAACATAGGATCCTTATTACCACCGATTTCTCACTTTTACTTCTCATCAATTAATATGAGGTGAACATATTCATGACCCAAATTGCTCCCACCAAATCCTATCCCCTACCCTGGAACGACTTCTTGTCCCCCAAATAGTGATACAGACCCAAGAGATCTCTGAATGTTAAAGCTGAGTTAGAGATCATCTTATCCAACCATATACTTTTACAGTAAGGTAATTGAGGCCGAAGAAGTCACAGGACTGATAAGATTATGCAGAATCCAAACCAGAACACGGGTCCCCAAGTACACAGTTCTGCTATTAGTTTTTCCCATTTTTAAAAAAAAAATCTGTTCCCTACCTCTCCATGTAAGCCACATTAAGGATTTTGACCCTTATCTAAAAAGATAGGGCATTAACTAAAGGATTATAAGCTGGAGTAAGCATGACCTGATTAGGATATATTTTTAAAATTCCCCAGTGGCTGGGGCGCCTGGGTGGCTCAGTTGGTTAAGTGTCCGACTTCGGCTCAGGTCACGATCTCGCGGTCCGTGAGTTCGAGCCCCGCGTCGGGCTCTGTGCTGACCTCTCAGAGCCTGGAGCCTGTTTCAGATCCTGTGTCTCCCTCTCTCTCTGACCCTCCCCCGTTCATGCTCTGTCTCTGTCTCAAAAATAAATAAACGTTAAAAAAAATAAAAAAAATAAAAAAGTAAAATAAAATTCCCCAGTGGTAAGAAGAGGACGGATAGGAAGGAGCACTGTAACAAATATATCTTATGGAGTTTGCCCAGATCACAACTCTGAAGTCACCCCACGTGCCTCCTGAAGCCCACCTGCCTTGGCCACAGCTCAGGGTCCCTGGATGGACCCCCGACCACAGGGCAACCAGTTAGCAGCTATGACAGAGTCTGCCTAGATAGTGATGTGCTGGCTTATTGTTCTCTCTCCAGAGATTCTGATTGTGTCACCTGGAATGGGACACCAAGACTCTCAATGTTTTATAAAGCCCCAAGTGATTGCAATGATCGACAAGACAACAAAAGAATGAAAACTTAGTTTTCAAAGGGAAAAGGAAAAGGAGCAAGCAAGAAAGGAGGGGAGGGAGGGAAAACTTTAGAATGGCACTCTCACTGTTTAGACGCCATGGTCAGTCCTGGTGTATATTTTGTTGACTTGCTCTATGGAGTGACGGTTTTCCAACCTTTGTGTGTGAAGGGTGGAGGCTAAACGCACCACCAGGAAGAGAAGCAGAGAGACGCCATCTGCACAGGGAGAATCCGCTCTTCTGACGGAGGATTTACTCAATAGTAAAAACACTTTGTTCCTGTTTCAAGTTTAAATTATAGCCACAGTGATACTGAGAACTTGATGAAAGGATCGTTCAGGTCAACTTCAAAGTGCAGCAGAGACTAGGATCTGTCAGCGGAGGGCAAGCCCCACCTCACCTCCACCTCCCCCCAGACCCGCCCAGGGCCGGACGACAAACACGCCCCCTCACTTTGTGTGTCCTCCAGGGGATTTAACTGATGGAATCAAGATGGGGAGACTTCAAACACGCTGCATTCTTGTAGTTTTCTGATCCCTTCTTCCCTCACTTGCTTATTTCCTTGTGTCGGTTTACTCTGTAGGTCTCTCTCTCTCTCTCTCTCTCTCTCTTTTTCCAAAGGCCTAGGATGAAAAGTCCTCAAAACCAAAAGCTGCCCGGCTATATGCACACAGGGCATGATTCTGTGACTCACAAATTCATTCCTGGCTGTCCAGGGGGTGGTTTGCCTTTCTTCTGGGGCGCAGGTCTTAGCTAGGGGCCGAGAGCTAACTTCTCATGTGATGAACATTGAACCATTTAGGCTTGAAGAATGAAGAATGAAGAATCCATTTCATTTTGTTTTTAAGAGGACTTTAAGGATCCCTCAAGGACCCTCCTTTTTCTTCAGAAAAATACATTTATTTTAATATCTCAGATACCAATAAGCCTAAAGTGATACCAGACAGGTCTGGTTAAATCAGCATTCTAGTTATCAAACAGCTATTTAAATTCTGGGTTTCCGAGGTCAACGGCCAAATGGTCAGAGAGCATTTCCCTCCTTTACTCATAACAGTAATTAACGCCTATATCTTGGTTTTGATGCATGCAAGGCATTTTTACATGATCTTAGGTGAAACTCTGCCCAGGAAACAGGGCGTCAATTATATTATCTCCAGGGTACAAAGGCAGGAAGTGGAGACTCAAAGAGGGAAGTGACACACCGAAGAAGGTAGTGTCCGGCACAGGACTGAGGCACAGCTGTTCTGGCCCCAGCCTGGGCTTCTTCCAAACCCACCGTCGCTCAGCTCCATTCCCAAAGAGGAAGTCAAAGAGCAGACCTAGGGAGGCCGACTAGTGACTATGTCCCCAACATGGCCTGGCTGCAGAAAGAAGTTCCCGCTCAAACCTCAGACCACGCCTCCTCCCCTTGAGTAACTCATGTTTTCTAAGAAAGCAGGCTACCGATCGATGCATTCTTCCGAAGTCTAAGGTGGGAGGAAGGGGAGTGTGAGAGGCGTGGAAAGTGTGAGTAGAAGAGGGAGGGCTTCTCTCAGGTAGGGGCCAGAGGCAGGAGCCCTCAACCCTGTCCAGGCTTAGAATGACCTGGGAGCATTTTACCCCTCCCCAAACCAATTCATCAGAGTCTCTGGGGATGGTGTTTGGTGCTAGGTATTTATATAGCACAGCAAGGCTGACAGCCAATGGTTAATAGGTGACCAGTGAGAAACGTTCTGTATACACTGAGGCCAAACATGTTAGAGACCCTCCTCAGACAGAGTGGTTCTTAAACGTCAGGTGCATCAGAATCTCCTGGAAGACTTGTTCAAACACAGATTGCTGAGCCCCACCCCAAGAGTTTCTGATTCAGTGGGTCTGTGACCACCAGGCCCAACATTTGCATTTTTAACAAGTTCCAGGTGACGCTGATAATTGCTGATCTGGGACCACACCTTGGCAGCCATTGTTCTATCCTTCCCCAGCCAATCAGCTGAGGCCACGACCCTTCCCCAGCCAATCTGCTAAGGCCATGATCCCTAAAAAATCTTTGTGCTCTTGAAACCCGCTCTCTCTCCGGTATCTCACTGCTGCCACGGTGTAGGTAGACGATTGAGCTGGAGCTAGCTCGAATAAAGGCTCTTTGCTTTTGCATCGGACTTGGCTCCCTGGTGGTCTTTGGGGATCACGAATTCTGGGCATAACAGAAGAAGCTCCTTTCCTGGAATTTACTTTGCTGTCTACAGGCGCCACATGCTGGGGAAGAAGTCGGAAGCTCTCTGAAGCACATTTCCAGTCAAATTGTATGTTTTATGTCTAATATTTATTAAATATTTTGCTATGTGTATGCCATTTCAAGCAAGTGAATCCTAACAATATTTGATAACTCACTCCACAATACATTTTTAACCTTTAAGTCTTAGAGACATAGGAAATCGAAATATTTAAACTCATATGCATATTTTTATCGTAGAAAATTATGATAGAGTGGTTAATAAAACTTCCAAGTGTAACAAGATGAGAGGGTGAAATTCAATGGGAGAGGTGGGGTGGAAATATAAGTTCAAGGAGGCAGAGGAACATCGCAAATTTCCCACCACGAAAGAAGTGTTTCCATGTATTGCAAATGGATGACAGTGGTCGAAAAATAACTATGGTGTTTGTAGTTCAGTGAATATATTCAGAAGGGTAATATGATAGTATTAAGTACCAATATTTATACTCCAATGGAAATGGCATTATTTGCATCAAATCATATCGATGATAAAAAAATTTTTTTAAGTTTGTTTATTTTAAGAGAGACAGAGACAGCATGAGTGGGGGAGGGGCAGAGAGAGAGGGCGAGAAAGAGAATCCCAAGCGGGCTCTGCACTGTCAGCACAGAGCCCCACGTAGGTCTTGATCTCCCAACCGTGAGAACGTGACTTGAGCTGAAATCAAGAGTCCAACGCTTAACCAACTGTGCCACCCTGATAAAAAAATTTCTGATGTCGTTTTTTTTTTAAAGCATGAGAGTTATAAAGTTTACAGCATTTTTTGTGGATGTGGGGGCATAAACAAATATTTTGAAAACCACTGCATTAAGCACCTGTGGCCTCATCTGAGGATGGGCCAAGTAGTGAAAAGTGTTTGTCTTAATGAACTATTTAGTGGGAGAGAGGAACTGTCAACAGAATAATACAGGTCAATCACTAATTTGGATATGAGACTTCATTTTAGACTCAACTAGATCTGACTTTTTAAAAGCCCAAAGTGACCCAAAAGTTGTAGGACAGAGTATTATTGACAGAGTATGCTTAAAGGCAACAATTGGATAAAAAGATTGAACTAGTTTGTATTTGTAATTAACCAAGTTCTGAGGGTTCAATAAACCACTTATGCCACATTCTCATTGGAAAAATCAGGACTTTTCCTTTATTCAGTTGAACTGTGAAAGGGCTGAAGAGAACCACAGTGGGTTGCCTGTAAATTCAGCCAGCCCAGCAGCCAGTGTGCACATTCCCAAGAAAGGGGAGCAGTAGAATAAATGCTTCTCTTAAATCACAGAACCTTTGAGAAGGTATCTCAGTAGTGGGAGTCCCTGGGGTATCCTGAGGGAAAAGGGTTAGGGGTGCGAGAATGGTCCTGAAATATAGCTCTTAATGAGTTAGCTGGGATTTTTTTAAAAACTCATTCATACAGCCATGAATAAATATACTTATTCCTATAATGAGATAGGGTTAGTATAAGTTTTATTCCTTATTTTATATGAGCACTGAGGAAATTGTTCAGGTAAATACGTGTATGAAAT
The DNA here is from genome assembly GCF_024362965.1 of Panthera pardus. Classification (NCBI taxonomy): domain Eukaryota; kingdom Metazoa; phylum Chordata; class Mammalia; order Carnivora; family Felidae; genus Panthera; species Panthera pardus. Next base: position 22,575,031 of record NW_026527002.1, read on the forward strand.
GGAAGAGATTTCGTTACAACAAAGTCCCTCAACACTTTGAACTCCACTAGAGCGTTCTGTCATTAAAGATCACTTTTAATGAGTAGCTTACAGCTCAAAAATGTCATCCTTCAGTTTCATTGAAAGTAAACCTGTGGAAAACACCTGAGTTGAAAAATATGTGTTACCTGATCCTTAGAACCACTCACCTTCTCCACACTAACACAAAGACAATCTGTCAAGTTGTCCCTTTGTTAGGCACCCCGGAGGTTTGTCGGACCCAGGACAGTGCAGAGTAGTCAGATTAGAGACGAAGTGTCTCTTTTTTCTGTACAACGGAAGAGGGACAATTATGGAAAGAGAGGTGGAAAATGAGCATCTTCCTGCTGCCAGGGTCCCCACTGGGCAAAGACATATTAAGAAGTGTACGTAGTAGTCCCCCCTCCTCTGCAGTTTGCTTTCTGCAGTTTCAGTTACCATGGTCAACCGCTGTCCAGAAGCAGACGATCCTCCCTCTGACGTATGGTCAGAAGGTCAATAGTAGCCTAACACTACATCACGATGCCTACATCATCCACCTCACTTCACCTCATCACACAGGCATTTTATCATCTCACGTTATCACAAGGGGTAGGGCGAGTACAGCACAATGAGACATTTTGAGAAAGAGAGACAACATTCACATAACTTTTATTGTAGCATATGTTACAGTTATTCCCTTTTATTATTAGTTAGTGTTGCTAATCTCCTACCGTGCCTAATTTATAAATTAAACTTAATTGTAAATGTGTGTGTATGGGAAAAAGCATAGTATATATTAAGGTTTGGTACTAACTTGTTTCAGTCATCCACTGTGGGTCTTGGAATGGATCCCTCCATGGATAGAGGGGGGACTATTGTTTATAGATGTTGATGTTTAGGAACATGTTTTTCCTAAAGCTGTCTATGAGATGCATGTCTATGGGAAAGTTTTTGTGTACTCCAGGGTAAACTGTTTGTGAGCTAATGAAAAATATATATTCCTGGCACAGAACTTCTGAAACTCTTGAATTTTCCTGGGTGATAGGAGTATCACCTAATGTGGTGACTCTGGGTGGACTTTAGGATGTCTTCTGAATGAGGGCTAGTCACAGGAAGGGCCAAGCCATGATTAGAAGTGTGGAATTTTTAGCCCCACGCCCATTGTCTTAAGGGAGAAGGGCCGAAAATGGAGTTAATGACTGATCATGCCTACATGATGAAGTCTCCATAAAATCCCCAAAGTATGGAGTTTGGTGAACTTCTTTGTTGGTGATCAAGTGGAGGTTCTGGGAGAGAGGCACGCTTGGACAGGACATTGAAGCTCTCTGCCCCTTCCCACATACCTCTATATATCTCTTCCATTGGTATCCTTTATCACATTTTTGGGTAATAAACAGTATACATAAGTAAACTGTTTCCCTGACTTCTGAGACCTGCTCTAGTAAATTAGTTGATCCCAAGGAGGAGGTTATAGGAGCCTCCAATCTATAGTTGGTTGGTCGGAAGCACAGGTGACAGCTTGAGCCTGCACCTGGCATCTGAAGTGTGGGTGTGGAGGGGGGCAGCCTTGTTGGACCAAGACCTTACGCTGTGGAATCTGATGCTATCTCCGGGTAGAGTGTTAGAATTGAGTTAAATCAAAGGACACACTGCTGGTGTCCCAGAGACTTGCTCATTATGGGGGCAAACTCTACACACTTTATGACCAAAGTAGTAAAGGAGACACACAGGGAAGAAACACAGAGGTGGGAAACTGAGTTTTCCATTAGGGCTCCAGCTTGGGGACCACTGTGCAGGCCATCTTTCAGGCTCCACCATGTCTCCCACTTATCTGTCTTATCAGCTCTTGTTTTTGCCCCCTGGCACCTTCCCTGGCATCTGCCTGCTGCACAATCTCCTGGGTGGTCTCTTGGCTCCACAGTGCTGACTTCCCAAGAGTCAGTTCAATCCTTTTTCTCTTTACCAGCCAAGCATCTCAGAGCTCAGCCTGAGTCTAGTACAAACCAAACAAAAAAAATGGACATTTGTTTTAAGCATACTTGGTTAGCACCATATTAAAAGCTCAAAATTAAGTAAGGAGGTCATCTTGGGTACCTCAGCAAGGCTCCTTTTCCATAAAGTTATCCAAAAAGAGAAGGAGAAGAGGTAAAGCACTATAGAAACAGTAGCTCCTAGAATAATTATGGTAACAGGTATCAGTTACTGCTTTTGCTTACTTATTCTATGGAGGGAAACTGGCATACATTAACTGAAACGTTCCTCATAATAAAGACATTCTGTGGCCAATTTTATCCTCATTTTACAGATGAAGAAACTAGGAATGTATCAGGCTAGACTGCCTGCCTTTCTACAACTAACTGGTAGAGCCTGAATCAAAACGCACACTGTTCTGATTCCCAAGTCCATGGTCTTAACCATTATGCCTCCTAGTAGCAAATGCATAAAAAGTAACCATTTATGGTTCACGTTAATACTAAGGATCGTTAAGAGGTAATGTTCCAAGAGCCATTGCCTTTTTATTGCCTTTACCTTCCTGTGTCCTTTACACCCGTGATCTTCCTCTTTTGGCTGCTCCCATTTTTCTTTAGGTGTACCAATGTTTTAAGTTTCTACAGGGCACCGGTGAGTATTGCCTCATTCCTCCCAGGGTTAAAAGGCTCAGTACATGCTGGTCTGGTGGGCAGGATATTCAGGGTTTGGATCCGTTTCTAATGTCACATTCCATTTCTGGACTCTTTTTTCCACTGAAGCCCACACAAAATAATTAATATCAAATAGTAAGACAAGTTCTTCAATAATTAACACCTGGAGAGAAGCCAGCCAACTGGCACCAAAGCCAGACTCCATGCAATTTGGTTTCACTGAGCTGCACAAATAATGAAGAAAAGAACATTTAGTCACCACTGGAGTATTTGGGCTTTAGTGGAGTAATAAAAGCTGGACGGCCACCAGAGATAGGAGATAGGAAATTGGAAGCCCCATGGAGTAACAATGTGGACAGAGGCAGCTAAACTGAAGTGACACATGAATTAGAGATGGGACGTAGCAGAAAATATCATGTGGCCCATGGACAGTGGAAGGCTTTATATGGTTAAAACCACAGAGCTCGCTGAGCTTTCCTAAGTTCTATGTTGGCAGTCAAAAGAGGCATTTGGATTAGCTGAACAATCGTTCCGAAACCCGTTCCGTTCCAGTAGTGCAGGCTTTACCACTGGGCTTGATGAAATGCATGGAAAATGAGTGGAAGTCCCACGTTCATGAACGCCATCTGTTTATTACTGCCCAGCCTTGGTGCTTCAAATCGTCCCCCCGGCCCCCAAAACTAGTTACCCTTCTAGATTAAAGCACTCGCGATGCTATTATGACATGGAATTTAAGAGCATGTTACAAGATTACAACAAGAGAGCCAATCATTTTTCTCTCATCAAAAAAAAAAAAAAAAAAAAAGTCAGTAACCTAACTATCTGGCTAGCTTTCCCTCTTCTACCAAGCAAGGTTCAGGACCTGTGCATTACTAGGTAGTAGGGCACACCCACCCACCGGGGCAGGTACATTGCTAGCTCAGACCATCCATGCTGTGACCGAGCAAGAGGGACCACACGATCACGGTATTGCTCTACCATGGCAGGGAGAATGCAGTTTTACTTTGAAAAGCAATACAAAGTCCAGAGTTTATTACCAGTTTGTTTTGCCTTTTTCTCTTGCAAAGAAAGTAGTTCTGCGAAATTTTCTCAGGCTTATAGAAATATAGTAGAAAAGAAAATCTACCTTCCATTTCAATAAAGTATTCAGTGCCCTGAAAAATCACCCTCACTGGAACGTGAGTAATTCACTTCAGCTTTTTTTAATTGTTAATTGATGTAACATAAAATTAACCATTTTAATATGAGCAGTTCAGCCATCAAAGCCAGACTCAGTGCAATTTGGTTTCATTGAGCTGGACAGATAGTGACGAAAAGGAACATTTAGTTACCACCAGAGTGTTTGAGGCTGCAGTAGGGTAATAAAACTTAGACAACAGTGGTATTTAGTACATTCTCAGTATTGTGCAACCAGTGCCTTTACCTAGTTCCAAAACATTTTCATAACCCCCAAAGGAGATCCCCTACTTACTAAGTAGTTACTCTGAATTCTCTCTGCCCCCCAGCCCCTGGCAACCACCAGTCTGTGTTCTGTCTCTATGGATTTACCTACTCTGGTTATTTCATATAAATGGAATCATATAGTGTGTGACTTTTTGCATCTGGCTTCTTTCACTTAGCATAATGTTTTCAAGTTTCATCCAGATTGTAGTATGTATCAGTAGTTCATTCCTTTTTAGGACTGAATAATATTCCATTGTGTGGATATACCATATTTTGTTTATCCATCCGTTGATAGACATTTGGGTTGTTTCTATCTTCTGGCTAGTGTGAGTAACACTGCTTTGAACATGGGTGTACTTGTATCTGTTTCAATACCTATTTTTAATTCTTTTGGGTATATTTCTAGGATTAGAATTATTAGGTCATATGGTAATTCTGTTTAACTTTTCGAGGAACTGTTAACGTGTTTTCCACAGAGAATGCAACATTTTACATATCACCATGACTCAATTTCTCCACATCCTCAAGAATACCTATTTTCTTCCTTCCTTCCTTCCTTCCTTCCTTCCTTCCTTTTTCTTTCTTTCTTTCTTTCTTTCTTTCTTTCTTTCCTTCCTTCCTTCCTTCCTTCCTTCCTTCCTTCCTTCCTTCCTTCCTTCTTTCTTTCTTTCTTTCTTTCTTTCTTTCTTTCTTTCTTTCTTTCTTTCTTTCTTTCTTTCTTTCTTTCTTTCTTTCTTTCTTTCTTTCTTTCTCATAGCCAATCTAGTGAATGTGAAGTGGTTTTCATTGTAGTTATGATTTACATTTCCCTAATGACCAATGATTTTGAACATCTTTTTATGTGCGTATTGGCCATTTGTATACCCTCCTCGGAAAAATGTCTGTTTAAGTTCTTTGCCCATATTTTAATTGGGTTGCTTGTGAGTAATTCACTTTAAAGAGTAATGTTTATGGCTTCACAAAACCATTCATAATTGGTATTTTCTAACTTTTTGGGGAAATAACAAAATCCTGACTCATTATATCTTTACCCTGACACTGTTCCAAGAGATGCTCTTCTGTGATCACAATCCCAGATAATAACTGCACTAACATTTGCTGAGTCCCTACTATGTGCTAGATATTGTCTTAAGTGCTTTTATTTTTTTTTAAGTTTATTTATTTATTTTGAGACAGAGCGTACATGCATGTGCAAGCAGGGGAGGGGCAGAGAGAGGTGAGAGAGAGAATCCCAAGCGAGCTCCACACCACCAGCATGGAGTCCTACATGGAGCTTGAACCCACAAACCATGAGATCATGACCTGAGCCAAAATCAAGAGTCAGATGCTCAACTGACTGAGCCACCCAGGTGCCTCTAAGTGATTTTACATGTATTAATTAGTCTAATCATCATAGCCCCATGAAATACATATCGTAGAAGAAAAAAACAAGACACAAAGGCAGTGGATAACTTGCTCCAAATTCTATGGCTACAAAGTGGAGGAACCAGAATTTAAACCCAATTCAGATAGACATTAGTAGAGGTAAAAGATTAGATTGAAGTAGTTCTCAACTTAAATTTTTGCCCCTTAATGGTCCCTAAAAAGTGGTTTTCAGGTTGGTTTATACTCCAGAGTTCTACAAAACTATCATAACAGGAAGATGAACTACCATGTGCAGAGCTAAACTTTCTCAAGAGAGAGACAACCATGAGAGTCTTAACATTTTATCTATGAAAATAGAAAAGATATTGACATGGGCACCTGGGTGGCTCAGTCGGTTAAGCGTCCAACTTCAGCTCAGGTCATGATCTCACAGTTTGTGAGTTGAGCTCCCACGTCAGGCTCTCTGCTGACAGTTCGGAGCCTGAAGCCTGCTTCAGATTCTCTCTCTCTCTCTCCCTCTCTCTCTCTCTCTCTCTGTCTCTGCCCCTCCCCCGCTAGTACTCTGTTTCTCTCTCTCTCAAAAATAAATAAAACATTAAAAAAAAAAAGGATATTGGGGCGCCTGGGTGGCTCAGTCGGTTAAGCGGCCAACTTCAGCTCAGGTCACGATCTCGCGGTCCGTGAGTTCGAGCCCCGCGTTGGGCTCTGGGCTGATGGCTCAGAGCCTGGAGCCTGCTTCTGATTCTGTGTCTCCCTCTCTCTCTGCCCCTCCCCCGTTCATGCTCTGTCTCTCTCTGTCTCAAAAATAAATAAAACATTAAAAAATTAAATTAAATTTAATTTAAAAAAAAAAAAAAGGATGTTGACAAAAAATAAGCACCCATGGGGTAAAATGGACAACTTTCAGCAAAACACTGTATGAATATCCACTAATGAGTGGGATCGATGAGGGAGGACAGGCAGAATAGGAACGCAGCTTTGGGAGTAAGTAAAGTCCTCGGTAAGACTGAGGGCTCAATAAAGAGAACCCATGGACTGGTCACTCTCTTGTCATCAGGAGCACAAGTGAACAAGCTGGAAGACTCATAGATGCATCATCACATGCCCCTTAATGCAAACTGGTGTTTCATACCAAAATTTGCTCATCAAGGAACTAAAAAAAAAAAAAGCTCAGTGGCATGTTCTGTGTTTTAACACAGAAGAAAAAAGCCAGGCTAATTATACTGAGTAAGGTTGGTCTTTTCTCTGTCTTATGTTTTTTTTCTTTTTTTTCTGTTGTTGTTGTTTTTATTTGTTTGTAACTGGATTCATTAAGCATAACATCCTATGCTTAATGAATATGTCACTGCACATATTTCTTCTTGAAAATATGCTAAGTACTCTTTGAAGATATTGTTGCCTCAATGAAATGCATTAATAAACCTAAAAATGTTAATATGTTTTAATATAAGTGAGTCATGAACATGAGCTACACCTCATTTCCCCACAGCCTTCATGTCTCCACCCACTTCCCTCCCTTTATTTACTTCCTATTCCTTTCTTTTAAGTCTTTTTCCCTCATTAAAAATGACCTATAACTTTACAGCAAGAACTGAAGTCTATAAGAAACTGTTATAAACCGGAGAGCTAAATGCCAGAACAGAAGGGAGGAGTTTGGAAAACAAAAGCAACTTGAAACAAAGTGGAGAGCAAAACTGGCAAAGAATGAGTTGAGAGCAAACTGCCCAAGGGCATGGATCTGATTGTGTGTTTCACGTCTGATAGTAAATGGATTTTGCAAATAGCCAATCATCTAATGTATAGGTATTAATTTTTGAAATATCAGTAGACCGAGAATAAGCTGATGTTTGGTCAAGATAAATACCAGAGACGACTATGACATTGGCCACGGCCTTTATGCAAATGCAGTTCAGAAAAGGCGCAGACAACAGTGAATGTTTCCTAGTCGTGAATGAAATTGCCTGTTACTCCACTAGGCATGTTATCAAGTGATGCTCTTTTCAGAATCTGTTTCATGGATGGTTGAGTGGATGTGGTCATGGGAAAGTGGCTGGAGGAAGAGAGATTGCTAGACAGAGTTAAGAAAGATGTCCCTGTGGAGTAGGGTTTGGAAAAGGATCTGTAAGGAAAAGACAGGGTGACCAGGCAGGAAGGATGTGGGAGGCTCTTTCAGCTGGGGTTAGGGGTGGGGAACAGAGACATCCTGAGGAACAAGAGAGAGGTCAAGAGTGTGTCTGCTTGGGAAAAATGTGAAAAGGGGCCCGGCGAGGTGAGTGGGATAAGAACGTCACAATGTCACTGCACAAATGCAGAGAGAGGGGCTGACTTGTGGCTGGGTCAGAAAGCCTGGAGAGGGAGATTATTCCAGAAGCAGGGTTTTGGTCTCAAAAAACCAAAAGCATTGAGTTGCTAAGAGTGTGAGTAAAAGCCACATTGGCAAGGTCTGTCTTTCCAAGCAGGTTTTTGTTTTGCTTCAGCAGATGTTGGAAATCTTTAATGCAACATTGACCTACACAGGCTGAGAGTCATTTCCATCTCCATGATTTATGTGATTGGCAACAAGAAGACTAAAGACCAATGTGTAGAGTGATGGTTCTGAACCGGGGGCAATTTGGCAATGTCTGCAAACACTGTTGGTCGTCAAGATTGTGTTGGGGAGGTGGTGGTCCTCGCATCTAGTGGGTAGATGACAGGGATGCTCCTGACCACCCTACGAGGCTCAGGACAGCCCCACCACAAAGAATTATCCAGTACAAAATGCCAGTAGTACCAAGGTTGAGAAGCTCTGGCATAGACTCACCCATCATTTTCCTTCTCTTATGCTTCATGCCCAGGAGACACACACACAGTGAATTCTGGAATGCGAGTCTGTGTCCTGGGTGTCAAGATTTGGACTGTCATCTGGAGACTAGCGAGTGACTGAATAGTGACAATAACAACAGCTACCAATTTTGAGTGTCATGTGCTGGGTACCATCCTTTATTAATCTCTCATTAATCCCTATAGCAGCCCTGCAGGTCAGGTGCTCTCAGTTCAGTTCCACAGAGGGAGACGCTGAGACTCCGTTAGAAAACTTAGGCAGGATCACACAGCACTTAGGATTTGGAAGCCAGTTCTATAGATCCGAAAGTCATGTTTTTTCGGTGAGACTCTTTCAACATCCCCTGTGATGCCAGAGTCATTTTGATTTGGAAAATTTTGCAGTGGAGAAAAAAGGGTCATTGAACTCTCAAGCTATTTGCTTTAACCAATGACATTTTGGTCCATTGCAGACTCTTCTTTGATTGCCTGGGTGAGGCTGAAGCCTAACAAGGCTCAGAAATATCTGTTGTTTTAGGGTTTGGGGAAGTAATGAAAATAAGGTGGCTTTCAGTTAGTCTGACTTTGCCCCTCTCCTGTACCCCTACATTTCATCTGATACACACACACACACACACACACACACACACACACACACACACATATGTGTGTGTATCACCTTTTTTCTTCCTGCCTGCCTTCCTTCCCTCCCTTCCCTTTCCTTCCTTCCTTCCTACCTGCCTTCCCTTCCTTCCCTTCCCTCCCTTCCCTTTCCATCCTTCCCTTCTCTCCTCCCTCCCTCCCTTCCTTCCTTCTGTCCTTCCTTCCATCCTTCCTCGCCTTCCCTTCCCTTCCCTTCCCTTCCCTTCCCTTCCCTTCCCTTCCCTTCCCTTCCCTTCCCTTCCCTTCCCTTCCCTTCCCTTCCCTTCCCTTCCCTTCCCTTCCTGCCTTCCCTTCCCTTCCTTCCCCTTCCTTCCCTTCCCTTTCCTTCCTTCCTTTCTTCGTTATTCCTACCTTCCTTCCTCCCTCCCTCCCTTTCTTTCTTTCTTTCTTTCTTTCTTTCGTGGACAGTGGACAGCCTACAATTCTTTTCATACGTAAGTGTTCTATCTTAATTACTTCTGCCCCTTGTGCTATCTCGGCCCAGGTACGTTATTAATTATTAGCCCAATGCCATGCCCTCAGCAAGCCTATCATAAACGTTAGCTGTGATGACTATTATTTCTTCATCTTGGTTCTTGTCACACTGTGGGGCTATCTTGTCCATTTACCTGTCTCCTCTCTAAGAGTGGGACCCTCTTGAGAGGCAGAGACTGTCCCTTTCTTATCTTTGCAATACAGCTCCTCACACATGGCTGACACTCAATAAATGCTTGTCGAATGGCTTTTCAGTTGGAAAGTAGGCACCAAACACAAGGTTAATGATCCAGGAGGCCGGGTCTTGGTGCTTTCATTCAGCACTTCTTAAATTTCAAAACAATAACTGAAATGTTAAAAAAAACAAAAGTTTTAATGTGCATCCTTGTGAACTAGAATTTTTAAATAAAAGTTAATTTAAAATCCAATAAAGAAGAGGAGAGAAAGTAGAGAAAGAAGCAAGGTGTGGTTCTAACTCTCCTATCACCTCATTTTTTTCTAAAAGAAGTATATGATTAGATCTTGGAGTTAGGAAACCAACAAATGTGTCCTTGAGTCAGAAAGTAGGGCTTGTCTTTTCTTTTCTTTTTTTTCTTTTCTTTCTTTCTTTTTTTTTTTTTTTTTGCATTGATTTGTACAGTGCCAATTACAGAAAATGGTTTTTGTAGTTCTTGGCTTGATGATCACTCTGGAAAATGATTTTGGAATGTTAGTGATTGCAAGAGATTGTTTATTCCACTACTTTCACTCTGATCAAGCCCACGTCTTTCTCTAAAGTATGTCTTATTTTTAGAGTTTATAAATCAAACGGATTGTAGAGATGGAATGCAGCACAAAATGCACTCCCCAACAAAAATTCAGCTTGATTCTGCAGTTCTTACACAGCAGGAACAAATGTGTAGCCAGTAAGACTTGTCTCTACCTGAAACTTTGGGCCCTTTTTGAGAATTGTAACGTGCTATTATAAGAAAATCAGAAATCTACCTTTAAAGAAAATTTGATTATTTGAAGAAATATGTAGCAGGAGAGACAAAAACCAACACTTAATTCTTACTCATTCCAAACTTCCGAGACCACAAATTTCAAATATTTAGAGTCCGCTGAAGATATATAAATATTTTAAATGAGCATAAAAATGAGAACAAGCAGAAGAAAACAATTCACAAACATGTGATCACTTCCATATCTAAAGAGAAAGCACGTGCCCTTGTGAACCATGTGTCCTCTCTGCCCAGTCCCTCACCTGAGAGGTGAACAAGTTGAACCATGTGTTTTCAAGTTCCTTCCTGGGCTCTCCTCCATGATTCTCTACTTCTCACTCCCAAGTCTATGAGCCCCCTCATACATCATCCATATTTTACATAATGCCAATCCCACAGCCATTTGGAGGAGGTTTTTGTTTTTGTTTTTAATGTTTTTTTAATTTATTTTTGAGACAGAGACAGAGCATGAGCAGGGGAGGAGCAGAGAGAGAGGGGGACACAGAATCTGAAGCAGGCTCCAGACTCTGAGCTGTCAGCACAGAGCCTGACACGGGGCTCGAATTCACGGACTGTTAGATCATGACCTGAGCCAAAGTCGGACGCTTAACCAACTGAGCCACCCAGGCGCCCCTGGAGGAAATTTATTCTAGACACAAGTCCAGTGAGAATCTCCAGTTGGCTTGATAGTGGAACCAGCTTCCAGGGGAAGTCAGGTTATTCAGAGAAGGAGCCCTGTGTACTTGACCGCTGATGAGCTGCCCCTAGATACATTATAGAAAACCATCTTGTGTCTTTGCTGGTGGCATCCTGGTGCCTACAAATCCCCTGCTCCTTGTCCCCCTACTAGAGGCCCCAGACACTAGGGACCTTCAGTTGCCCATGCCCGTCCCCACTTTCTCACATTGACCCTCAGGCTCACCACTGCAGGCTGGTTTCCTTGCCTTGGTAAATCTCATTCAGATACATACCTTAAAGCCTATTGTGCACATTTCATATGAGCGCTTGTGACTATTCCTTAGAAAGTTTTTATGTCTATTAGCTCATTGGCTATTTGGAAATGGCAATATTCAGCCATGATCACAGAACATCTGGTTTCTAAACATAGCCCTACTATTAAAAAGAAGAAGAAACCTGTGTGGTTCACTTTACCTTAATTTACTCATCTGGAAAAAAATGAGAAATAGCCACAGCCTTTGCTCCCTCAATCAGGTACTCTATGGATAAAATGAGATATATACGTAAAAGAGGTCTGAAAGGTTTTGGTAGGGCTGATGTCAGTATAAAGTAATATTCCACGTGAAATTAATGTTAGAACAATCCCCAAGAAATATTTTTAAATGTGTGTGATGCCTCTTTATGTCAGGTGCCTGATAAATTACAGCTTTCAGATCTAAGTTAATAGAGCGGTGGGAAAGAGTCCTCCCTCTCCCCACGCCTCCCACCGCCTCTTTTCTCCTTGCTTGAAACATCTGGTGGCCCTTTGTAGTTCTGGATGATTTGATTTGGAATTCATTAGTAATAATTGATGTGCTTTCTGGAATTTGTTTAAACAGTTAATCGTGTGGTGAGTAACTAAGCCAAAAAGAATTGTTCGAATGGAGCCTGCCCACCTGGTAGAAGTGAGATGGGCAAGTACTGAATGCTTGGTGCCTGAGGCTCTAGAAAGCTCCCTGGAGCCCTGCCCCATACCCTACCTGGGTGTCAGGGAGGTTGTCCATCATGAGGAAAGTTTGGTGTCTTTGTAGTATTTTTAAGAGCTCCCTTTTGGCAGAGTGATGAGGAGAACAGTCAAAGACATTTCGACTTTTTTTTTCTTTAAAGTTTGTTTATTTTGAGAGAGAGAGAGAGAGTGAGCGAGAGAACATGTACACGCTAGTGGAGAAGGGGCAGAGGGAGAGAGAGAGAGAATTCCAGGCAGGCTCTGTTAGTGTGTTAGGCCCACTGTTAGTGTGGAGTCCAACTCGGGGCTGGAATTCAGGAGCCGTGAGGTCATGACCTAAGCCAAAATCAAGAGCCAGATGCTCAACTGACTGAACCACCCAGAACCCCCCCACCCCCTTTTTTTTTTTCGAAGGCATTTGAACTTTAATGACTGTAGGTGATGGGGCCACACTAATACATAGAGCTAGGAATTAGCATTTGAAAAGTTAAAAATCTGGAAATCTGGAGGAAAGTAGTGTCTACAAGGCAACCCAGCGCAGAGTGGGGAGGATTACTGAAAGGCAACTCTGGGGAAAAGCTCATCAACGTTTTCTGGGTCTGGGACCTACACGAGAATCTGATGAAAGCTATTGACAGACGTGTGCCACACACGCACGATGTGTACGGATATGTCTGTGTGGGTATTTGTGTGCAAGGCCATTTGGGTTTATAGACGTCCTGAGGCACATTTCAAGGACCCAAGTCAAGAGACCCTGGAAAGTGTGATGGTAAAATAACAAATACCATGTCAGTTTTGAATCTGTCCACTATAAGTAATGGAAAACCAATCTCTTTTTTTTTATAAGCCAAATTTAAAAATTATTAGAGTAATGGGCATAAAATTACTCTGTCAAATTGTTGTAAAGTTTCAAAATGTGTACTCTCAACTTCTGTACCGTCTTGTCAAGGGTCAGTAACACACTCAGCTGGCATGGGTCCATGAGCCGCCCTGTGTTGCCAGCCCTGAACAAGATCACAACTTGCTTATTCAGGGACATCATTCCAGAAATTCTCCCTTCTCTCTATTGAATTGTCTGTTTCTCCCTGTTTACTAGGTAGCTATCACAAACATTCATGCATACTGATTTTTTTAAAATAACTTTTTAATGTTTATTTATGACAGAGAGAGAGAGCAAGTGGGAGAGGAAGTGGGGGAGGTGCTGAGAGAGAGGGGGACAAAAGATCCAAACTGGGCTCTGCACTGACAGCTGAGAGTGCAATGCGGGGCTCAAACTCGAAAACCAAGAGATCATGACCAGAGCCAAAGTCTGCCGCTTAACTGACTGAGCCGCCAGGCGTTCCTCGCGTATACTTAGCAGAAAACTCAGTTCAAACTGACTTAATCATGAAGGGAATTAATTGATACTATGTTTGTACAAAAATCTGTTGAAATATTTTAAAGGTTTTTTTTTTTTTAATTTTTTAATGTTTATTTATTTTTAAGAGAAAGAGACAGAGCACCAGCGGGGGAGGGGCAGACAGAGAGGGAGACACAGAATCTGAAGCAGGCTCCAGGCTCGGAGCTGTCAGCATGGAATCAATGCAGGGCTGGAACACACGAACCATGAGATCATGACCTGAGCCGAAGTCAGACACTTAACCAACTGAGCCACCAAGGCGCCTCTTAAAGGCTATTTTTTCCCTAAATAGTTCAGCATACTTTTCTAATGCTAATACCACACTTGAGAAATTTAATGATAATTCCTTAATAGCATCTAATATTCTAATTTTCCCCAATCATTCCCCCAATGTTTGTTTACAGTTGGTTGTTTTCATCAGGCTCCAAATTACGTCCACATGTTGCATTGTTTGCTCTATTTCCCTAGACTCTTACAATCCTCAACAGCCTCTTCCCTGTTAATACACACATGCTCATTTTCCCCCATGCCATTGACATGTTGAAAAGATGGCTCAGGTACATTGTAGAAGTTTCTACATTCTGGATTTCTCTCCTGGCTTCTTTATGATGTTGTTTAACCAGCTCTTCTGTCCTTTGTGTATCCTATAAACTGCTAAATTAGATCTAGAGTCTTGATTAAATTTGGGTTCAAACTTTTTGATAAGATATTTGATAATGATGCAATGTATTCATAATGCATGATGTTGGGGGCATAATGTCTTCTTTTCTCACTTCTAGTGAGATGAAAATTGGTCAGTGGGTTCAGTTGATGACAACTTTATCCCTCCTTTGTAAAGATACCCCTCCCCATTAGTGATCAACAAATCTTGGGTGAGTTGATACAAAGTGCTATTAAGTATCAAAGAAGGTTACCTCTGCAAAAACTGGATAAAGCTTGAGTTTGTGTAACTTCTTAGGTGAATGCTGTTTCTTTTAACTTCCCTTCCAAAACACATGTAATATTTCCGCTCAGTTTCCAGCCTCCAGCCCCCCAGGAAGTATGATCAATATAGAAATTCCTAGACAAGCCTGGGTACTTTTTGCTTTAGTGTGAATTAAGTTTCTGCAGTGTGCTACACTGTTATCCGCTCCTAGTTCTCCTCCTCCAGAGCACAGAACCTGGCAAATTTTGAAAAGATTGATGACACTGAATATTTGGTAATATGTTTTCCACAAAGCAGTGATAGTTGTTAGAAGTCAAATATTTTTCAAGTTTTCATTATATTTCCCTTTTATATCTTTCTTTTTTCTTCACCTGTAGAACCTCCTGGGTTGTTTTTTTTTTTTTCCTTTAGCTTACAACCAAACATTGTCAACATGGGAAGCCATTCATTAAGCTATATATGCTCCCCCAGAGCTTATAAATTGATAGATGATATCATGGAAAGTCTTGAAAGACCCAAGTGTTGATCCTTTTTACTACATACATTGGGCAGAGGCAATTTATGTCTTACTGGTATTCACTCCATTTGTAGTAGTTAACTTTCTTTTGGAATTCTAAAAACATGCCCTATCATTTTTTGCAGTAACATACAACAGTAGAAGAGTCGTTACAGATTACGGTTTCCAATTGTGTTATTGAAATAGGATGTCAGTAAATAAAATAAAAATCTTGGAACTATATTAAAGACAACTAATAGTACCATTTATAAACCTCTGATAAACAAATTTACCATAAATCTTTACGAAATGTCCTTTCAGATGCAGAAATTCACATTTTTGAGGTTTTCTAAGTACATAAGAATTCTAGGATTTTATGGTTTTGAAGCATCGTAAAGTCATGGAGTCTAGCCATGCATCTTATCCGTGACTCTCAGGTTCCACCAAATAAAGTGTCAAGCACTCTGTGCTCTGGCCTCTCCCAGGAGCAGAGCATCCCCCTACTTCTTAAGTACCTGCAATGCACCAGCTATTGTGCGGGGGGCTGGATGACCTCCAGAGGGAACGTTGTGGGTAGAGAGAATAGGAAGAGTACAGATGAGGAAGAAGAGATCCTTGAACAAAGTGAGATGATGCTAAAAGTCAAAACACAGTGCATCCCGGGATACCCGACAGGCATTCTACTTAGCCATTCCCTCCTGCCCCACCCCTAACCTGGCCATAGAGACGCCTGTTACAGCACACATACATAGTTGGTCTTCTGTCTCCATTTATGTTCTGAAAAATATCATTTCACCACTCAAGTAGTGTTACATTGACCCACATTTCCCGTGGAAAGGTCTGAGGATCTAAATCCTGTAGTAGTCAAGTCAGAATGGGCAGGGTTGTTTTCCCAGTTTCTGTTCTCTTGCGGTTCCATCCGGTGTGACTGAGAATAACTCTGGGGACTCTGTGGGACTCCTGAGAGCCAAGAGATGGCCTGCATGTCCATGTCATTTTCTAGCCCACCCTGGCCCCACTATACCCTTGAACATGGCCGGTGGGCAGCGCCACCTCACCTGCAGACATGCCCGTCTCAGATCCTGTCAGCCAGGGGACAAGAGGGTGGAGGGGAGTGACTCTGAGCCAAGCTACTCTCACAAGGGGATGGGAAGGAGATGACAACTGCTATCTATAATGCCAACCACTCTGGGACACCCTATACCTCTCTCGGGCTTGGGATGATGTTTCTGTCCCAAGGGAACAAGACTATTATTCTTGTGCACTGGCATGGAAGGTTATGGCTCCCAACTGTGCTTTAGGGCTTTCAGGGTCTCTTCCCTTTCTTCTTTGTCTCTTTTTTCTTCTTTTCCTTAACCTTCCCATTTTTTTTTTTTTTATTCCCTTCCCTCCTTTACTCCTTTTGTCCCTTCTTGCTTCCTCTCTCTGTTGGTCTCTCTCTCTCTCTCTCTCTCTCTCTCTCTCTGGCTATGTGTCCGCTGCAGATGGGCGAGCATTCTGGGCATTGATGTAGAGACTGAGATAAAAGTCTTGCAGCAGCATGAGGAGGACAGAACAGGGGGCTAGGGTTCAGGAAACCTGGATTCTCTTCTTGGCTTTGTCATATTATTTGTGACAGGATAAGATGAAAGATGTAAATGTGCTTTGAAAATTAATACAGAGCACAATTGTCTATTCTTCCTGAGCTACTGCTCTCACGGGGAGGCTGGGGATGCCCAAGGACAATAAGAAATCTGTTCAATCACCCGTTGCTGTGCCTGGCAGTGGGTCAGAGGCTCCATTCAGCATATAGCACTATTTTTGAGTTTAAAAAGGCCCACTTATGGCAAGAAACCCTGAAGAATTTGTGCAATACCAGACATGCAGTGAAACATGAGAATATAGTAATTCCTGAGCTCGGTTTAAAATCAAGATCAATGTTGTCATTCTGAAGTCACTGTTCCATTTAGCTCCATGCCAAGGATTACTGCCATGCTGAGTGATGGGGCCCCTGGATCCAGCTCTGTACCATGAAAAGCATAACACAGACAGATGTTGTTATCTCTAATTACACTCTTGAATGCGCCACTACTGATCTCTCCGATCTGGGCCTGTCCCCAAACACATGCCGCAGGGCATACAAGTGACTTTTTACAAACTGCTGTGCGCATGCTCAGAGTGATAATTGCTTCATGACACCAACGCTTTTTCAAGCCTTCGTTTCACTTCTGGGTTTCTCAACCCAAAGGATACAAAGGATGGTCAAATAAATCAAATGGGCCACTTTAGAAGCTGAATGGCCGGGTGCAGTTGAGGGCTCCGATGAAAGAAAGCAGGGGTTCTAAATATGGTTTCCATCCAGCTGCACCAGCATCTCCTGGGAACTGGATGGAAATGCAGATTCTCAGGCCCCACTCAAGACCTACTGAGTCAGAAACTAGGGGACGAGGCCCAAGAATCTGTATTTTATATTTTTAAGCTTATTTATTTTGAGAGAGACAGGGAGCGTAAACAGGGGCGGGGCAAAGAGAGAAAGAGAGGGGGAGAGAGAGAGAGAGAGAGAGAGAGAGAGAGAGAGAGAGAGAGAATCCCAAGCAGGTTCTGTGTATGGTCAGCACACAGAGCCTGATGCGGAGCTCAAACTCACACAACCGTGAGATCATGACCTGACCTGAAATCAAAAGGTGGTTGCTTAACTGACTGAGCTACCCAGGTGCCCCAAGAATCTGTGTTTTAGTAAGCCTTCCAGGGGTCCTGATGCTACTGAATGTATCCTTTTCCCACTGCTCGTAACAAATTACCACAAACTCAGAGGCTCAACGCAACACTAATGTCTTATCTTGAAGTTCTACAGGTCAGAAGTCTGGCTCCCGTTTCAGGCTGACATTAAAGGGTTGTGAGGGCTCATTCTTCTCCGGAGGTCCTGAGGGAGGATTGTTCCCTTGCCTGTCCCTGTGTCTACAGGCTACCTGCATCCCTTGGCTCGGGGTCCTTCCCTCCATTTCTAAAGCCAGGAATGTGAGTCCTGTCCTTTTCATTCTCATGTTCTCTAACCCGTCTTCCACTTTGAAAGACTCGTGGTTATATTAAGCCTACCCAAATAATTTCTCATCTCATCTCGAAGTCAGCTATTTAACCACTTAGGTTGCATCCAGGCCTGTTGCCACACCGCATGACATATTCACGGGTTCCAGGGATGTCCAAGGTGTGGACAATGTATGTAGGGGCGGGTGATTCTCCCCACTGCAGTCCGTCCTCCAGCCCCCAGGGTTCCATGTCTGCCCCACATGCAGAATGCACTCACCCCACCCAGGTCCCCAGAGCCTCAGTGCACGACAACATCAACTCAAAGTCCAAAATCTCACTTAAATCTCATCAGCTCAAAAGTTCCCAGTCTCGTTATCTAAATCATCCAATTAAGATACGGGTGAGCCTCTGGGTGTTATCCATCCTGGGGCACAATTCCTCTGTACTTGCAGACCTGTGAAACTAAACATACAACGGTAGGGGAGGCATAGGATAATAGTTATAGACAGTTTTACTCAAAAAAAAAAGGAGAAAAGGGAATCACTGATCTCAAGCAATTTCAAAATCCAGTTGGGCAAACTCCACTTGGTTTCAGGACCTGGGAATAATCCTCTGTGGCTCATTCCTCTGCTCTTTGGGTAAGCCTGTATGTGTTTGCAGCCTGAGTAGCTGATTCCGCCTATTTCCTGAATTTTGGAGGGCCTATAGGCTTCTCTCATTTCATACTCTCTCTGACCCTTTCAGTCCAAGCTGGAGGTGTTTCTGCCGGTGTAAGATTCCCAGGAACTTTGTGGGTCTTCCATGTGAGTCATGGTGATTCACTCCACTAGACAAGGGGATCCTCCCCAAAATATTTTTCAGATAACCTCATGTTCATTTTTGGCTTCTGTTGAGTTGGCTGATGGGATCTACGAGGCCCACTTTTCATCTACGATAAGACTTTTTTGTGACCCAGTTTTCTGAATGTTTAGACCTTATAGGGCATTATTAAAATATTGCCCAGCCATCCTCTCAGCTTTTCCTTGATGGCATGCTTTCCAGACACTGAGTCTCTGTCTAAGCATCTTTAGCAATCTGGGTAAGCTGAGAATTTTCCAAATAGTCAGATCCTGGTTTCTTTTGGTTTAACTCTTCTTCTTTCAATTTATCTTGTCTCTTTTACATTTTACTCAAAGCCGAGAAACCAAGCCACACCTTCAACACCTTCCTTGGAAATCTCACCCACTGCCCAGTATCATCACTCGCTAGTTTTGCTTTCCATGTAAGTGCAAGACACAATTCCACTAAGCTTTCTTCCCCCATATAGCATGGATTCCCTTTCCTCTAGTTTCCCATCACACATTCTTTATTCCTTATCTATGCTTTCTTTACCATGCCCCTAAATCCTCACTAGCAGAGCCATTAGCAGCATCTAAATTTCTACCGACAGTCTGTGCAAGGCCATTTGGACTTTTCTGTCATGCTCTTCAAAATTCTCCAGCCTCTACCCATTGCCCAATTCCAAAGACACTTCCACATTTTTACGTAGTTGCTACAGCAGCACCCCCACTGAGGGTACCAAAATTTGTATTCATTTTCTATTACTGCCATAACAAAGCACCAAAAGTTTAGTGGCTTAAAATAATACAAATTTCTTATCTTACAGTCCTGTGGGTAGAGTTTCAACAAGGGTCTCAATGGACTGAGACAAGGTGTCAGACTAGTCAGCGTTCTTTGGACTTAGACTTTGACGTGGAGAGGTTAAAAACGTGTTTACAAGCATACAGCTGGCACGACAGTGGGACATTTAGCACAATGCTTAGGATACAATAGCAGTTTAAGAAATATTCATCATAGGTAGATATGACTATAACTTTCATTGCTGGCCGAGAAGATATTAAGATGTAAACATTCAAAGAACTCAAAGAAAAATACAGAGATGGAAGCAATCAGAATATGATAACTATAAAAGACATAGATGCTCCACCATAAGAATAAATGGCATTCCTGAACTAACTAGCCTGATAAATGGATCAGAAAAAGTATTCTGAGATAGTATACAGGAAAGTTTTCCTGAATTGGAGGATAAAGTGAGTCTGTAAATGAAAAGTTCACACTATATGCCAGGAAAAACTCATACCAAGCAACCAAAATGAAAAACACTCTGGTTAAATTATTAAAACTCAAGAGTTAAAACAAAAACAAAAACAAAAACAAAAAACCCTCTAGGCATCCATGAAGAAAAATAAAACTATCTACAAGGGCGAAAATTAGTATCTCAAGTTTCTCTAAAACAATATCTAATGGTGAAAGATAATGGAACAGTGTATGAAATTCTGAGGCAAAATGTAATTCAAGAGTATTATATCTAGTCAGATTATATTCAGAAACAAATGCAAGAAATAAATTTATGTTCCTTCCATACAATGGTAAACTATGTAGGCTTCCAAGAATAAAGCAGCTCTCTATGTCCTATCAGAACATTGATCTATCAGTAAATAATCTCCAGGATGTAAAGTTAACTGAAAAAAAAAAAAAAAAGATGTTAACCAATAGACATAGAATAACAAATTTTATTTAATGTTACTTTGTAACTTTTGAATTTTTGCTGTGGCCACATAGTTTTTGGATTACATATATAAGAATATTTTTAAAGAGAAAATAAATACATTTTAAGTAAATATTTTAATAATAAATATATATTTTAAAATAAATATTCTAATTTACTTAAACCTTCAAAGTTGTTATCATGGGGCACCTGGGCGGTGCAGTCAGTTAAACGTCAGACTCTTGATCTCGGCTCAGGTCATGATCTCACAGTTTGTGAGTTCAAGCCCCACACTGGGCTCTGTACCCATGGCGCGGAGCCTGCTTGGGATTCCGTTTCTTCTTCTCCTTACACATCCCCCACTTGTGCTCTCTTTCCCTCTCCCTCAAAATAAATAAATAAAGTTTTCAAAAAAGTTCTCATCACAAGAAAAAATGTTGTACCTATGTGTGGCGAGGGATATTAACTAGACTTACTATGGTCATCATTTTGTGGCATGTACATATATCAAATCATCATGTTGTACACCTGAAACTAATATAATGTTACATGTCAATTATATCTCAGTAAAAATATGTTTAAGAGAGAATAAATGTAAGAGACAATCTCAGCATGAAATAACTCAGTTAATATGGTTTTTATGATTTTTTTCTTTAAAAAAATTCGTTTGGCGGAATTCAGGTATCTCACGAAAAATCAAAATAACACAGAGATGGAGAATCTGTAACAAAAGCACCATTGCTGAAGGCTGTTCCATGTAAGTATAAATTAAGACTAATACTTGGGGTATTTGGGATTGCAAAATGGAACATAAATGTTATGGATTCTGCTTAACAAAACAAGAATAATACACATCACAAAATCGGGAGGTGGGATTTGAGAAGCTGGAGGGCATTTTCATGTAAAGCATTGATTGACATTGCCTAAAAATTCTTTTTTTTTTTTTTTTTAATGTTTATTTATTTTTGAGAGAGACAGAGACAGAGTGTGAGTGGGGGTGGGGCAGAGAGAAAGGGAGACACAGAATCCGAAGGAGGCTCCAGGCTCTGAGCTGTCAGCACAGAGCCTGATATGGGGCTTGAACAACACACAAACTGCGAGATCGTAACCCGGGCTGAAGTCGGATTCTCAACCGACTGAGCCACCCAGGAGCCTCTTAATGTAAATAAAAATAAAATAAAGACTCAAACGAATGGCACACTACACCCACCTTTAGAAGAATCATAATACACTTGAGGTTTTAAAGGACTTGGGTAGCCATAGTAAACAAATGAATGTCATTTCTCAAATTAACTACAGAAGACTTTTTCACAGGAGTTTCAGGGAACATATCTCCAAGAATGCAGCACCAGTCATAACAGATGCAAGATGAGAACCATCAGGAATTATGCGAAGAATTGGGGCTATTTGATCCAAAAAAAAAAAAAAAAAAAGAAAGAGAAAAGAAAAGAAAAGTAGAGCAACCTTCATCCTCAAGCATATGATGAAGGGTTGTTGTAAATAAAACAGTATACTGTTGGTCTCTATATACATGAATTAAACCAGAAGAAAAGGACTACACAATCCAATCAAGTATTTTTTGAATGTTAATCATCTACTCAGAACAGTGTGAAAACCACAGGAGATGAAGGCGTAGAAGAAAAGATCCACACTTAACACATTCTCCTTGGAGATAAAAAAAGCTTTCTGAAACATCAGTGTAAAACCACATGAAGCTTTGTGATTAAACATCACAATTTGTAGTGAAAATGACAAGATGATAGAGGCTGTGGGGTGAGGGGGAGCACTGTGGGAGCTGATGGTGCTGTAAACTGGTTCTATGAAGTCATTGGGTAGGAAGCAATACTTTCATACAAGTTCTAAGCCACCGACAGAATGTATGTCAATGTGGAAATGTTCTTTTGGAAAAAGTACTACTTTTGCTTCTACAAAGAAAGGAACTGGGGTTTTTTCACCCAGCGATCGGTAAGGTGTTCAATACAAAAGGCTGAAAACCATAGTCCTAATGTCCACCCAGAGACTATTGTGATCAATCCAAACGATCAATTCTTAAGAGCTCCCCCGTTGCTGAAATAGGGCACAATACTGCAGCCAATGGCAGCTTAATGCCGAGCACATTCTGAAGTGACAAATGCCTTCGAAAATATGATTCCAAAGTGGAAGTACTCACTGTGAGCCCTGGGATGACAGGAGACGTCAGTGGGGAAAGGACTTTGCAAAGGAAAGTACAAGATTCTGCACCTTACTGTGGATGTTTGTTTTGTTTTGATTTGATTTTGGATCTAATCAATATTCTTTACTGGAGAGCGGACGTTCAGTAGGAACTGGAAATAAAAAGTTCAACCAAGGGTGTCACTTGCTTTGTTTTCAACACACATAGTCAAAACAAATAAGCAGAAAACAGCCTCCAGAGTCTTCCCTTTGTGACTGCTTTCTCCAGGTGACATGAAACGAACACAGCCTCCCACACCAACCGGGCCCTGTGCCCCTTGGGAGGCGGCTGCGGAGGGCTCGCAATGCGTGGGCTGGAAGCATCCAGTCTCTGACAGACTGGAACAATCCCATAGAGAAGGGTGGGGGATATCGCACTGCATCCTCGGAAGCTGCTTTCACACTATGTGAAGGCCCCTTTTATATGGAGGTTTTTTAAATATATAAACTCAATTCAAATGGGAATTCATCAAGCCTCAAACTTCTTTTTCAAAGGAATCCTATAACAAGTCTAGTTAGCTTGTTTTTCATAACTTGTTTCAAAATGACTGTTTACTGGGGCACCTGGGTGGCTCAGTCAGTTGAATGTGTCTGACTCTTGATTTTGGCTTAGGTCATGATCCCAGGCTTGTAGGATTGAGCTCAGCATCCTGCTCTGAGCTGGGCATGAAGGCTGCTTAATTCTCTCTCTCTCTCTCTCTCTCTCTCTGCCCCTCTCCCCAGCTCACACTGTCACTCTCTGTCTCAAAAAAAAAAAAAAAAAAAAAGTAAAATTACTGTTTCTTGTATCACTTTTTGAGTATATATACCTCCTTCAGAAGACTAGTGTGAGTAATCTAGGAGCAGGAATATACTGTAATACACTTGGGGATTTCAGAAGGGACACTCAGAGTGGCCAGGATGGTTTCTTCTGAGAAGCACTAAAAAAGGCCTTAAAAGCCTTCTGGAGTTGGAAATCCCAGTGACAGCCTTGTCCCCCTCACCTTGGGCAAGAGGTCACAACTCACTCTAACCCACAGCTTCCTTATTATGAAATCTTTTTCAGAAGCAAATTGAATTGGGTCACTGATAAGTCAGAAACTAGGGGGTCTGAGATTTTAACCTACTTGAAAGCTAACAAGTTAGTCTGCCACAGGTTTGCAGGAGACATGATAACTCTGGGTCAGAGACAAAGAGCATCTATTATAGCAAAAGCAACAGCTAGAGCAATATCTTGCTTTGGTCCCCAATGTGATGAGAACCAGATGTCACCTGCACATGCAGTGGGGTGTACCCGAGCAGATAAACTCTGAAATTAGGAAAACCTGATCTTATATAGGGCCTCTGGTAAGCTTCCCATCCTCTTGGAATTTAAGCAAATCCCTGGGGAGGGAAAGAAATGGGCTTTATCGTTATTACTGTGATGTCTCCAGAGAGAGAGAGAAACATCTCTAAGCTTTACTATTCTGGAATGTCTCTTTATACAAACATTGGGTATAAATGCCTTTGCTCAAAGAAGCTGGACCATGCAGGAGTGTGAGAATTGCATACATAAATGTCACCCAGCCATTGCTTGCTTGTTCAAAGTCCTCAGTGCTTCCCCTCTGTAATAACATCCAACTCTGCCTTGTTGTGGCGCAAGAGGCCCTACTTGATCTGGTCCCTGCCTACATTTCCAATCTCATCTCATTTATTTCCATGAGGTTCCAGCCACACTGGCCTTTTTAGCATCCCTTAAACATACAAAGTTTATTTTCACCCTAGAGTCTTTCAACTTGCTGCTCCCTCTGTCTGGAACACTATTCCCTAGGACCTTCCCAGGACTGACTTCTGATCCTCATCTAGGTGCAGCTCAAGTGTCACTGCCCAGAGAAGCCTCTCCTTTCCCCAACACTAGTCCCTCTGGACCATACCACCATCTCTGTCTTCAGAGCCATTACCATTATCTTCGTTTTAGGTCTCTGTTTTCGGGCTGTCTGCCCCTGCAAGAATGTAAGTCCTGTGAGAGTAGAGAACTTGATCTGTGCTTGATTTTTAATCTAGTAGCTAGAACAGTATGTGCCTTATTTCGGTAAAGATTTGTTGAATGAATGTTGGATCTGTAAAATGGGGATAATCATAGTTATCTCATAGAAGTCTAGATAATTTAACAAATGCAAACATGCTTTATAAACCGTAGATATATATAAAGGAAATGTATTAATATTGAATCCAATCATACAAGGATTGAGGGGAAGCCATCACATAAAGGTTAGCCCTACATTGTTCTCTAAATAGTCATTAGTCTACTCCAGAACATAGCATCCTCTGGCAGAGGACATAAGCCAAATACACAAAATTCAAAAATCTGTGGGGGCCTCATTTGTAGGTCCACCTTTCTTTTGACCTATTTATGAAAAGCTATAGAAATGCATGAGTGAATTTGATGTAGCCATGAGAATTTTTTTAATTTCTTGAGAGTTTAGCCCAAATTAGGACTAGACACTCAGTAAACATACATTAAAATGAATTAATTATACAATATGTAAATAAAACTGCTCTTGGGGCATAAAGATTGTTTTCTTTATTCAACAAAGGCTTATTGAGAATCCTCAATATGGCACGGAGATTTCCCCATGATCTGGCACCAGGCAAAGTCCCTGACATCTTTTGCTCTTCCCTGCTTCACACTATACTCCAGACGCAACTGAGCTGCTTTTGTGCCCTGATCTTGGTCTACTATTTCAGATTTCCCTTCCTTTATTTAACCTAGACTCACTGACTGGAAAGCCTTGAGCACAGCCACCTTCACCTTCTCAGGTAGGACTTCCCTTTGCCAGGAGGCAGTCCCTGGTTGATTTGTAACCTCCATGTTTTCTGGAGATGTGCCCTTCATCAGTGCTCCCTGTATATGTCTCAGTCATGCACTAACCCTGTTTTATGATTTTCTGTTTACATATCTGTTTCCCCCCACTGTACTTGCCCCTTCTGTGACAGACTATGTTTGAATTATCTTTTCATCTCTAATACCTAATCTGTTATATGACAAAGTAGGTGCTCAAATAATACTTGGTAAAGGAAAGGAGGAAGGGAGGGAAGGGAGATTAATGAATGGATGGAAAAAGGAAGTAAGAAATGGAGGAAGAATCATTTTTATTATGGAAAAATGTAACTTTCAAATAAAATAATGTGGTTAAATAAGGTGATAAGAAATAGAGACATAACCACTTTGATTCCGTCTTGGTTAAAATTGAAAGAAATTATAGGTGAGAGTCAATTTGGTACCTCGGGGTCAAAATTCTGTTATACCAAATACTAGTCGTTAATACAGAGATGAGTTGAAGAACATTTCCATTCTAGTAATCTCCATAGTACAAAGAACAAAGAAATCAGGAGAGAAAAATGGCTTATTTATATTTGAAATATATGGACCATGACTATTGTTATGTTTCCTTAAAAATATGAAGCTTCCTGAGATATTCGCAAGTTCTTCAGGGGCTTTTCTTTCCGGGATGGTCTTAAAAGTTAAATATAAATTTTCTAGAATGTAAACTTTAATCACAAAGCATGTAGAACAGTGAATTGTTTATTTAATCTATACATACATTTGTTTTAGGGACCGGAAATTGTTCACTTAAAATGTAACTGGTCTCTCTCTCTCTCTTTCTCTGTCTTTTGTTGTTGTTGAGGTAAAATTGATATATAACATTATATAAGTTTCAGGTGTACAACATAATTCGATGTTTGTATACACTGTAAAGTGTATACACAACCATAAATCTAGTTACCATCCATCACCAGAGAATTGAGCCCCTTCATCCCCTAGCTGCCATCCCCTCTGGTAACTACTTTTGTTTTTATTTTCTTTGTTGGTTTGGTCTGTTAGTAAATTAACTGTTAATCTGATCCATCATTATATAAAATGTGTGAAAATCTTTAAAGAAAATCATTCAGGGGCCCCTGGGTCTAGTTTTTCTCTATGCCAATGTTGTAATACATAATAAAAATGAGAAAGTTCTGAGGCCATTTCAAACCCAAACACAATAAGTCTAGTATCTTTGAAAATATATTATCCCTTATTCAACCACACACTATTATCATGGCTCCGGTTTTCTAAACACTGCTGGAGGTCCGGTCCTATATTGTCTCTGGTATTAAAAGATAAAACAGAGGCATATTGAAATTTTTAAGTTTATTTGATCATTTGTTGACTCAAATCAAGGTCCAGAAGTGGTTAGGAGCGCTGGGTGGGCAGGAGCCATGGGAAAGACCTATAGAGAACCTTCAGAAGCAAGGAAAGGCAATTATCTGCCTGGCCACAGTTTAAAGCCTGATGGACTGTTTGTGACTGGTTGTCCTTAGCATTTTGATTTTCTAACCTTGAGGCATTTACAGGCTTAGATTCTGGTTTGCTTACATGAACCAGTCGCCTCAGCATCCAGAGTCACCTCAGTCAAATGGCACCCTAGTTTAATTCATTTAACACTAGATAGAAATTTCTTTCAAAATCTCACAGTCTTCATTTATGTTTTAACTTTTGAAATGTAAAAACTAATACAAATATCCTCTCCTTTACCACAATCCGAATTCCCAAACATTGGGAACAATTTGACGCTATTCCTTGATCCTTTTTCCATTTCAGTAATATTTTCCCCTTTCCTGTTAAAGGAAGAGATTAAGGTTGTTTTCCATTTTATGACTCGGCTACTAATAACAGGGTATTCAAGAGACATGTTACAGGGTGGAGGGCGGGTAGGAGATCCCAAAAGCAGGTCCACATTCACTAATTGCATCATTGGGTCCAAAATGAAATCCCTTCTCCAAGACGCATGGCCAGGTGACAGCCCAGTTTTTCCGGGCACAGGTAAAAGGAGACACCTAAGTGCTGATCTCAGAAACCTTTGTGAGGCAGGACTCTGATTCTGCAGAAGGTTTAGTAGATGCACGGCATGGCTCATCTGTGCTGCGGTGACCACCTGAGACACCAGCAGGTGCAGGCTGGGGGCGGGTTTCTTGCTGTGTGTGTTTATGGCCATCACATGAACAGCCACAGTTGTGTGAATGATAGGCTATTCAGTTGGAAGTGGTCTTAGGAAAAATAAACAAAGCCCAGCTGTATTTCTAACATCTCAGCTCCTCAGTAGAAGGGAAGGGCCTCGCTTCATCATCCTCTCCTGAAATTAGGAGATTTTTAAGATGTCGGATATATTTCTTAGATTTAGGAGTAGGAATAGTAATACTATTAGCTGCCATTTACTGGACACTTGATCTATGCTACATACTTTGCATTTATTCTCTCAATGAATCTCCTCAGTCACCTAATGAGCACTGCTATTCCCATTTTACCAGGAGGAAAGGTTATAGCTAATAAATGGCACATCCAGGATCTGAACCCCTAGTCTGTCTGACTCCGAAACCCTAGCCCTGACCATGGCCTTTGGCAGTTGCCAGATTTTGAGCCAACTGGAAGACAGGCACATCTGCTGAGAGAGGAAGGGCATCTGCCGGCCAGCCTTGGAAATAAGCAGTCACCAGTACCCTAGCACAAGAAGACACTCCCAAATGCATACTGCTTGAGCTGAGTATTCATGCGTGAGGAGGAAAAGGTGGGAGAGTAATCTGTAACTGAATGGAGCAAGCGTGGCTAAGGTTGCTGAGGCTTCTCAGGGCGGTGGGCAGGAACAAGTGATTAAGAGCCTTTTCTGCAATGCTAGCAGTGAGAAACCCTCGAAATTATTTAAACAGTGGAGTAATACAAACAAATTTGTGTTTTGGAAGATGCCTCTAGCCACAATACGGAAGGTCAACCGAAGGTGAGCCACGATGGTGGCAGTGAGGAGGCAGAATTGGTGGGATTTGGCGACTGAGTGTGTGAGGGAGATGCACGAGCGAAGGATGACATCCGGGTTTCTAATCTGATGGGCTGGGTGGTGGGTGGTACCACCCACTGAAATAGGAAGCAGGAAGAGAAGAAAGAAGGTTCTTGATGATGTGCTTAGATGTGGACGTTTTGGGTTTGAGATGTCTGTAGGATACCCAGGTGAGTGACAGGCAAATAAATTTGGAGCCAAGGAGGGAGGTACAATTGGAAATGGGAATGTGGATGCCACTAACTTACTGTGACACGTGAAGTCAGAAATATGGATAAGATTGCCCTAGGAAAGCCTAAGGAATAAGAACAAAAGCCTTGGTCCAGACCCTTGAGGAATAACAATCATTTAGGGATGAATAGAGGAAATGGAGCCATGAAAAGAGATTGAGAGGGAATGACCAGAGAAAGGAAAACTGAGATGTATTATTCTAGAAACCAAAAGAAGAAGTGTAAAGAGAACTTGCCCACCAATCTCAGACATGGCAGATGGAGTCAGTAGATGCCCTCTGAACTCCCCAAAACACCCGCCAAAGCCTTTACTGTGTCACATACTGTTTGTTTACCTGTGTCTCTTCCAAGAGGTGGACAAGATGTCTTCAAGGTCAGCGGCTGGTTATTTGTCTCTGTACCCTTAGGACCTGAAACTTGTCTGTTGGCTTAGGCAGCTGAGAAAGGCTTTAGTGAAGTGGTGGGGGTGGAATTCTGGTTAGAATAGACTGAGGAATGAATGGATGAGGAGGAATTTAAAATATTAAATCTCAATTGTCCACGCTGAGGGAAAGGAACAGAAATGTGCGTGAAACAAACAAAAAGAGGTAAACCCCAAAGTGATATTTTGACTTTGAACATAGACTCCATAGAAAACCTGTATTCTTTCATAGATCCAGACAGTCCTTCCTCCAGTCCTAGCCCTCCTCTGATGTGGCCCTAATGCCTGCACCTGAAACTCTCCCAAGAAGAGGAAACAAGGAGACAGTAGACACCTCCAAGGGGATGAGCCCTTGCTCTGTGGTTGAGAACTGACTAATATGAAAGGGGCCTAAAAACTGAAGCTTTGTGTAAGGAAACTTGTGTAAGGAGTAGGAGTATCTACTGCTGTAGATAACAGATAATCATAAGCTGTATCATCTGTGTTTTCGTGACAAACAGAAAGCCTGAATGTTTGCACGCCAATAAAACATCCTCAAGCATTGGAGATTAGTGTACTTTAAGATTTTGGATGAATGCCATTCAGAAAACGTTTCCTTTATGAAGGTGTCATTATAATAATGAATGTTTTGCATTTGGGGAAGTGGTGTAATATTCGGAATGTTCAGCCAAAGGGAAAAAGATTAGTAGCTAGCTCTAATGACTTCTGGAGAACATGAGAATTTTAGTTTCTTGAGTCTTCTTTTTTTTTTTTTTTCATCCCAAAGTCAAATGAAGGGTGGAGTGAAGAAAAATGGGAAACAAAAACAAGTGATTGGCTTGATCATAATAATAACAAAAGTACTTCATGTACATATCAATTTGTTTTTAAAGTGCTTTGACATACATTAAGCTGATTTGATGTATATTTATAAATAAGCCATAATTAAGGCAAGTTAGCTGTAATAATCCCATAAAAGAGATGAGGAAACTGATGATCAGATATAGCTTCATCCTTCACAGCACCATCCCTTTGCAAATTGTCCAGGCCACCCTCCTGCCCTCTCCTTCTCCCTCCCTCCCTCCCTCCCTTCCTTCTTTCCTTCCATAGGGCACGGAGTACTCTGCCATGTGATACTGTGATATAATAAGAAATGTATATTTTGGGCTTCATTCCTGGCTCCTAAAAACGGTCCCAGAGCAATAAAGGTGAAAGGAGCACCTTTTGTTATAAGATTTGGTTTCTGTCCCCAGTTCCTGAAACAGCGCTGGTTCAATAAGATAAAAAGATTGTCTTTTCTTATTCATTTCAAGCCCCTTTCAACCCACTTGAGTTTATATTAATGAAGTGACTTTTAGAAAGTCCCTAACGATAGGGGCTGGTTTCCAGGGGAAGCAACCTTCTAATTAGAGAGCTGGAACTTTCAGTGCCCCCCCCCCCGCCCCCCCCCCCCCCCGTCCCCATTCCAACTCCAGGGAGGGGAAGGGGGGGGCCAGAGTTGGAGTTAACCACTAATGGTCAATGATCTAATCAATCGTGCCTACCTAATGAAGCTTCCATAAATAAGAAACCCTAACTGAAGGGGTTCAGGGAGCTTCTGAGTTGGTGAGTACACGGAAGTGCCAGGAGAGGGAGGCATCCAGAGAGGTCATGAAAGCTCCGTGCATCCCTCCTGTTTGCCCTATGGCCATAGGGGAAAACCCCCACATATTCATGTTAGACGTAGGAGTAGGAGTAGTTGTAGTGGTAAGAGCAGTAGCAGTAGTGAGAGAAATGGAGTTTTCTTTTCAGTCATGTACGACACAAGGCACCAAATCTAATAAACGTCTCTTATTATAACCTGGGCTCCCAAGTTACCCTGTTGTTACATAGACATTCTTCCTGGAAGAATGAGAAGGTTCATTCATAGGAAGATGAGAGCTGCCTGGTGGTCCAGGACATGAGTGCTGGGTCCTCTTACAAGCTCTTTGACCTTGGGCCAGTTAATTAAAATTTGTGTGCCTCAGTTTCCTCACTAGTAAAATAATCCCTCCTTTAGAAGGTGGTTGGAAGTATTAAATGAGTTAGTATCTGTAACTCACAAATCTTATTTCAGTGTGTGTTCAATAAATAAATGAGCTGGGCAGGCTCAACATTCCTTTGTGAGGGAAGAATAACTCTTTATTCCTTATTGCTCAGCAAGTTGTTCACACGATTATAACTAATCTCCAAATACACGGGAGCAAGACATTCACTTTATTGCTTCTTTCCACCATCCAGAAGAAATTCCATAAATGAAAGAGTTTATGAGAACCAAATATATATCACCAAACATCTTTCATAAGGGCTCAGATCCAATGCCTACTTAAGGAAGAAAGGCTGCCTCTTTCCTAGGGTGCACCCTTTATTCAAGTCCCCGGGGGACATTCCATATCTGAAATGTAGAAGTTAATGATTCCCAGAGACTACTTTTTGAGATTGTTGAACTGAATTCATCAGTTTATGCCATGTGTGGGTGGGAAGATTTTACAGTTTGCTACCAATTCTTTCCAACTGCTGGAGAAGAAGAATATTCACTCATGGTTGCTTCTTCTAAGGTCATGAGGTCACGGCATAATTTTTTTTTCTCTTGTCCTTACAAGGAAATCTTCAAAACTTTCTTTAGACAGGGAACCAAAAATAGTGACAAGGAGAAAGAGTTGCCAAAGATGTGTCCTTCCCCCTTCTTTATTTCATTTATAGTAAAATCTTAAATCTTTGAGAGCCAGTTTTGCACATTCCTCTCCCTAGACACTGTTTATTTCAAGTTGTAATTCACGCTGCATTTACACCCTTGCGCTCAGGTTATTTTGTTTAAATATTCCTTTCTGGTTGTTTTTGCGTGCCAATAATTTTCCAGAAAGTTACACTCACCTCTTTCTGTCTCTGCCAAATTTTGCAAGATTTCTGTAGTCTCTGAGAGAGGCAGCAGTGGGTGAA
The DNA here is from genome assembly GCF_024362965.1 of Panthera pardus. NCBI lineage: Eukaryota > Metazoa > Chordata > Mammalia > Carnivora > Felidae > Panthera > Panthera pardus. The sequence goes on from NW_026527002.1 coordinate 22,607,040, forward strand.
ACACCATGGGCTCTGAGGGCAAAAGACGTGAGTTCAAGTTCTGGACCCACCATCGGCTTTGAACCCGGGGAAAGACATCTACCATATCTCCTCACTTATGGAATGTGAGTGATGATACTGAAGGCTCTCCTTCCTTCCTCACAGAGCTATTGAGAAGATCAAGTGAAATGATGATGTAGAAGCACTTGAAAGCTCTAGTTAAAAGCAAGTTACATTTATGCTGCAAGCATTTTCCCTACATGTGTATCTCACAGTAAATAAAGTTAAAATAATCGAATGTGAAAAATATAACTATGACACTTATACATTGTGGAATTTGCAAAACAAAAGATGTCAATTCAAATATGAGGATCCTATTTTTATGTATAAATATATATTTATAAGTATATAAATATATAGCATATATATATACACACACATATATACCATATATGTCTGTAGATATATAGATATATAGACGTAGATGGTAGGGTACTAGACACATCAGTGCTCTATTCAGGCCTATGAACTTCTGATTTATAAATTTAAATTAAAAAAATTTATAATTTATAATAATTTAAATTATAATATTTTATTTTAAATTTAATTTATTTTATTATATTTTCAAACGAACTGAGCCCAGGTTTTTAGCGGGGCACACTGATCCCCAGCTACAGGACAACTGGTCTCATGTTCCCTTACAGTTTGGTGTGGCCATCACAGTTCTGGCCAATGAGAGGTAAGCAGGAGTGTCGTGTGAGGTTTCCAGAAAGTCCTATAAGTTCTGTAATAGGGAGGAGTTGCATCTTCTCTCTTCCCTTCTTCCCCCAGCTATCTGGAACGTGGCTGAGATGTCTGATAGTGCAGCCACCATCTCTGGTGTGAGGGAGCAGGCCACGCCCTAGGGAAGGCGAGGGTAACACAAGAAGGGTTCTGTGCAGCTGGTGACAATGGAGTCAACAAACAAAGCCTGGACTACCTGGCTCCAAACTTCTTATGGGCAAGAAGGAATTAAACTACTATCTTGTTTCACTTTTTGGGGGGGTGGGGTGGGGTGGGTGGGAATCTGTTATTCACAGCTGAACCAGCATTAACTGAAAAATGTCTCTCTGTGACCTGTCATTTCCAAAGACGAGTTTTAATCTCTTTCCTAAAGTAAGATGCTGAGAGGCAAAACATAGGATCCCACATGATTATTTGGCAATTCACTGATGATTTGGTGATCAACTCTTGGACTTCGGCAAGCAATATGACTTGCACAGAGGAAAGTTTGGGTCCTGTCAGCCAGAACAAAGCAGGGTGGCTTTTAAGAAGAAATCTGTCTGAGGGGCGCCTGAGTGGCTCAGTTGGTTAAGCAACTGACTTCAGCTCATGTCATGATCTCACGGTTTGTGGGTTCGAGGCCCACGTCAGGCTCTGTGCTGACAGCTCAGAGCCTGGAGCCTGCTTCAGATTCTGTGTCTCCCTCTCTCTCTGTTCCTCCCCTGCTCGTTCTCTGTCTCTCTCTGTCTCTCAAAAATAAACAAACATTAAAAAAATTTTTTTTTAATCTTTCAGAAAGTACAGTGAATGAAGCAGAAGATCACCATGGAGTTGCATGTCGCTTGCTCATGGAAACTGGTCTGACAGAGCAGCACTCCATCCTCAGACACGGGTCTCATGAAGAACCAGGGCGGCGTGTGGAGCAAGGTGGATGAGCACATGTAAGTACATGAGCCTGTAATTTTGTGCAAGGCATGAAGGGAATCTAGCACAACAGCATCTATAGCTGTATTTGGAAACTGATGAGGTGATTAGACAATCCATTCATACTTATTGGACCACATGATATTTTTGTACTGACAAAATAAATAGCCTTTGTTCTCAGAATGTGTGGGGCTGCACTGTCTTCTTCATTCACTCACTTGGTGACTTTGCATGGAGTGCCTACTGCGTACCGGACTACAGATTGACACCGGACCGCCTCGAGGACACAGTTCCCCTTTCTGAGATGACATCTTTTATTCTCCTCTCGTCAGAGGCCCTGGTCTGGTCTGAGAAGGCTTCTCTGACCTCTACAGCCCTGAGCAGTGGTTCCCGGCTCTGCTCCAAGCTCTTGCAGCGCTTTTCATCTACACAACTAACCGGGCACTTGGCAAAGTCTACCTTAAATGTGTTTATATTTATTCTACTGTAACGTGAGTGCCTTGAGTTCAGAGACATACCTTTGGTGTTTAGTAAATGCTTGTGGACGATGTCATATTCATTCCGTACTTGCCAGTTTCTTTGGTCAACATTATTGGACATCTCCTGCAGGCCTCGCACGATACTAAGCACTGGTGAAGAGAAAGGAGGAATAAGACTCAGACTTGGGGACCGCTGGAGAAAGAGAAGTGTGAACAAACCATTACAATGCAACGCCATATATGCGAGCAAAGATCTTGGAGCAAGTGTTTGAGTCGAAGCTTCTGACTTATCCTTGGAAAGACTTCACAGGAGAAGCAGTGTCCCACCTAGCTCTTCAAGGAAGAGGAAAGGCCAGGTGTGTGAAGGAGCGATTTACACACTTTCCACCTCTGGCTCTTCATGATCTCTTGCAAAGTAGGCAGGGCAGTTGCTGTGTCTCTACTTCCCAGGAAGAACCGGGAGCAGAACACGTCAGAACATGTTGTGCAGGAGCTCCTGGCTCTAAAGAGAAGTGAAGTGGGCCCCAAACTCAAGCTCTGAATCCTAATCCAGTGCTCTTTCTACCGTGCCTCCTGGTTTCCCTAAGTAACGCGGATGACCATGAGTTCAGCCCCGGAGGGGGTCAGGTGTTTCTTATTTTCTCAGCTAAAATGAGTAGAGCAACCCAATTCATTTAATTTATTGCATTTTCCCCTTCCATTTTTCATAATTCCCTCATTTATGAGGCCAGAGTTCTCAGTAATTCCCCTTCCTGGAATCTTCCCTAAGGAAATAATCAGAGAGGTGGACATAAATTTATGTACAAAAACTCGCCTAGCAGAACTATTTATAATAACAGAAAATAGGAAGCAACCTAAATTTCCAACAAAAACAGACTAGTGGGCAGGCGCTAAACATCTTTCCAGGTATTTTAATGGCATTTTTTAAATGCTTACAATTAATGTTATTATTTTTTTTAACAAAAGGACAGGATAAAAACCCATGATTCCAATTTTGTTGGGTATACATGCCAATATATGCAGAGGAAAAAGAAAGGCTTTCAGCAAGATGCTCACAGTGGCCATCTTGGCGCTATTTGTTTGTATTGTTTATGTTTTTCACAGTGTGCATTTTACCATCAGAAAAATAAATATAAATAGAGATTGTTGAGTAAACTACAAAAGTCATCAAGAAACGGAGACTGGATTCCTGTATTCATTAGGGTTGTCCAGAGAAACAGAAACAGTAGAATGAATATATATACATATATGTGTGTGTGTATATATATATATACATATATATATGTGTGTGTGTATATATATACATAAGTACACACACATATATATATATATAATATCTATCTATCAAGAGAGAGACATTGATTTATTTTAAGGAATTGGTTCATGTGATGATTATGGAAACTGGCAAGTCCAAATTCTTTAGGGTAAGCAGCAGGCTGGAGACCCAGAGGAGAGTTGATGTTTGAGTTTGAGTCCAAAGATAGTCTTCTAGATGAATTCTGTCTTATTGAGAGGTCAGCCTTTTTTCTACTAAGGCCTTCAACCAACTGAATGAGATCCACTCATATAATGGAGGCTAACTTGTTTTACTCAAAGTCTGCTGACTTAAATCTTAATCTCATCTAAAAAAGACCTTCACAGAAACATTGGGAATAATGTTTGCCCAAATACCTAGCTACTGTGGCCTAGCTAAGTTGACACATAAAATTAACTGTCACATTTCCTGAACTACTTGAGATTTCTCACCTATAGACCCAACCGCTTGAAGACAGAGGCTCTGTCTCCTCCTCTCCATCCCTCTGTCACTCGGCACAGGTCTGGTTCATGGTAGATGTGCAACAGGTGTTAGAATGACTGTGTCAGTGAGTGAGGGAGAAAACTGCTGAGAAGACAGTCAACAATATTCCTAAATTATCAATCCAGAATGTCACAAATCAATAGTCAAGTTTCCTTAGCCTGGGACCTGGTCAGCCTTCAAAGGAAGCCATATCACACCATAAAGGCAGGCCATGGCCACCACAATTACCCCACTCCCACGATTACCCTACCCATGAACATTTCTAGACCTACCAAAAACTTGCCCTGAGCCCAGAGACCACCAAGGACACACAGTCCACCCCAGTGATGTCACCCTCCTGTGAACAATGGTCAGTGGGAGGCACAAGTCCTGTAGGACCAGAGACATGGACCGTCTGGGGGCTGCTTGAGTATAGGGTCCTCACTAGACAGCCCCCATTGCCTCAGTCCAGGTAGGTGGCTGTGAGAGCAGCAGTTCACCATGACCTACAGCCAGACAGTGGCCTCTCGCTGCCTCAGCCCCTGCAGAGAGTGTAGAGCTTCTCCAGCCACCACAGAGTCCTCTTTCACTTTCTGACATGGGCATTTGTCCCCTCTGGGTTTCTTGCTTTGCTGATTATTTCAGACCTGCTTGGGATAGAGTTTATCCTATCCTCTCCAGGAGCCCCAGATCTCCTGACCTGCTGATATTCCACCTCCCTCCAGAGCTTCAGAAGGGCAGGACTCTGGGTACCCAGTCAGCTCAGAACAGCCTGATTTAGTAAAAACATTCCAATAGCTATAGTTGCCAAGACACAAAGGCCAGGAAATCCCCAGAAAGTGGCCCATAAAGTGATTTGAAAGAAGGAACAGGAGCAAGTTTGCTTTTTCTTTTATAATGAATAAAAGTGATGAATAAAAATCTTTAGTCAGTGTGGTGATCTTGTTCTAGTTATGCAAAAGGGTTTGTTTGTTTGTTTGTTTAATGAAAAATCTACTACAAGGAGTAAGTTCTAAGTTCTCACTTATTTCATAAGATAATTCAAGACACAAAAGTTCTTATTGAGAGAAGGAGACTATGTTTTTATTTAGGGATGGGGATAGAAGCTGTGGTTGGTAGACACCTGACCATGTCAACCCCTGTGAGGTGGGGATTAGAGGGCCAGGCTCCGCCCCACAGAGGAGTGGTCCTGTTAGGTGAACTTGTCCCTTTCCAGGCACAAAAGTGTTGGCATGCAGTCTGGATGGAAGGTGTTAGCTTTACGTACAGCAGGTGAGAAGCATATGGGTGGGGGTGGGGGGGCAGCATCCCAGAAAATCAACTGCCTAAAAGGTATGGGTCATAGATGTTGTCTGGTGTGACAAAAGCACACACTTACGGGTCACTTACCCACAGCCAGGCACTGTTCCAAGTGGTTTGCATAGACAATCTCATTTAATGCTCGCAATTCCCAATTGAAGTAACTACTAAAATTCTCCTTACTTTAAAAATGTGGAATCTGACACCTAGAGAGAGGACGTGACCTAATTTGCCTAGTACACAACTAGTAAGTGATAGAGCTGGGAGATGGTCCCACAACTGTCACTCTCAAATGATATACAACATACACTCACACAGACACATAGATTTCTTGGGATCCTTAAGTCAGACATCCTTTTTCTTCTCCTCTTACACAGAAATGGCATACACACTCCCTTTCTTACCTCTCCGATCCCAGCCTAAACCAAATTTCTCCTATCCAAGTACTAACCAGGCCCGACCTTGCTTAGCTTCGAAGATCAGACAAGATCAGGCGTGTTCAGGGTGGTGTGGCCGTAGACCTGAACCAAATTTCTGATCCCATCCCTGTTCCGTCTCATTCCATCTCACCCTGACATTCCACCTGCAAATCTAAACAGCCATATTCTGATCTTGACCTTTTCTTCATTGTGTTCCCCTCTGTGAAAGCTCTACACTGAGAAGTCACCACATACAGGATTAATAGGCATTCTACGCCCACTTGATGGCTGCCCCTGAACACCCGTGTCTTTGGCCTTGTCTGTGGAGAGGAGCTGAAGAGCTCTACATGAGGACTCGGGAGACCCCAACTCTACCTCCAGCCCACAAGGCAGCCCCTTGGGCACAGGGTTCTCACCTCTAAACTGAAGGAATTGGTGTCAGCCATCTCTGAAACACTAACAAATTGCGTTTCAGTGGTCTATTTCCATGGCTACGAGACTGGTGACTCTTCTTTTTGTAGCTTGCCGAGTCAGCTTGGTGGTCTATTCTTTTTGTAACTCTTGCCCGGGTAGTTTGGTGGTCTGTCTTTGGGCAGGGACGAGATACGAGGAGATTTATTTGAGGAAAGTGGCCATTCACACACACACACCTGTTCCTGTCCTCGGGGGCATAAAAAGAGCAAGACCCAAACACTGACAGTGCTTGCATCTTTGCCAAGTCCTGCAGGGGAGCTTCCCGACTCACAGGGTCACATTTATTCCTCAACTCAGAGCAATTTGTTCTCCTTCCTCTCCTTCCAGGATATTTGCGAAGGAGAATTTTAGAATCACTCACAGTCATTCGGTGAAAATAAAAATGGCAGGAGCCTAAATGACTAATCTTTTTAAATCAATACTTTTGAGAAAGGTAAATATTTGCAGTGTATCCATTCTGCGCCTTATACAGCGTTTGGAAAGCACCAAAGAACGAAAATATCTTCTGGGGGGGCAGGCAGAAACCCAGAGGCTTTGAGAAAGTGGAGTTAGTTCCAGCAGGTCACGGGTAGTTAGGAAAACCACCCCTCACAGAGGTAGGGGAGAGCTTCACCTCGGCCTTTGGAATTTGCTGGTCTTTCCTTAGAAGGGCAGGATTAATGTAGGGAATCCAATTCTTTCCAACTTTGCTGGGACTACCCGAAGACAAAATAAATATGCTTAGTGGGTTGGCAGCCAGTGAGGTGGGTGGGGTGCCGATATCCTGTCATTCCTGACCAGCTGACTTCTTGCTTTATGAAACCTACCCTCCTTTCAAGGTAGAATCCCCATGAACTGCATTGCTTAGATTTACTCATACCCAAAGTACAAGCATGTAACCAAGGCCAGATATATAATTTGTGGGGCCAAGTGACAACTGAAAAAGTGGGGTCCCTTATTCAAAAAGGAGAAGGGAAAGGTACAGTTAAAGGTACTGCAATATAATCCAATTAAAAAAAACATTGTTTCTGTTACTCACAAAATGTACTATGGGGTAATAGTGATATATTAGTAACAATGTAAATTTTTAAATTGCAAAAAAAAGTCATGATTTTATATCAGATAATAGGGAACAATACTTTATTAATGTACTATCTTGACTGATCTTTTCTAACTTGTTTTTCTGAAAATTAACTTATGAGATCCTCAAAATTTATGCTTTTAGCAACATGATTTTCAATGAATATAATCAAAATCAATATAATCAAAAGTGATGTCAATCGGTCCTTAACAAATGTAAGATCACAAATAATTTTTCATAATTTTTGATTTTGATTTTGATTTCTGATGCCACTATTGCAACTATTTCTGAGTTGTTAAGAATGCTTTATAGGCTCTGACAACATTGGGATCATTTTTCATCAGTTGCTTTGAAATACAAATTTTAGTACATCTAGAGTTGATAATTCTTACAGAATAACTTTTCTGAAAAGATTTAACTCCTCATACAAATCAGTTTTGTGTAGGTCTGAATTTAATTTTAAATGTAAATTTATACAATGACAATTTGATGTTTCCTCTGGCACTTCCTGTAACTTGTTGAGGTCATACAGGAAGCTGAAAGTGTTCTCATAATTTGTACATAATTCAAAAAAACCCGTTTACCCATTCCATCACTGTATCTTCAATGGCAAAGACAAATTAACCACAAAGGCACCTGGCTCAGTCAGTTAAGCATCCAACTTCGACTCAGGTCATGTTCTCATGAGTTCGTGAGTTTGAGCCCCGCGTCGGGCTCTGTGCTGACAGCTCAGAGCCTGGAGCCTGCTTCGGATTCTGTGTCTCTTTCTCTCTCTCTCTCTCTCTGCCCCTCCCCTGCTCACGCTCTGTCTCCTAACAATAAACGTTAAAAAAAATTTTTTTTTAATAAAAAAAAGAAACTAACCATAAAACTATCTTCCTTGTTGATAACTGGTTCATCCAAAGCTTCATATAAAATTGTGTTCTTTCCCACCAAATGTGACAATATTAAATTCAAACATCTCTTTCTAACTCTGTGGATATTTATTTTGCAGTATTGTACAGTTGTCAAAACCAGAGATTCTAACGATTCCCTAATACATTTATTGCAATGTCTGCGTTTCTGCATTTACTTTGCAATAACTCACTAAGTACCAGCAGTTCCAATCCTGGCTCTCAGGCTCGAGGACAGAAGTTAGATTAGATTCACTGTGTGCATGTTTGCATGGAGGTGGCAAGGATGTGCAGACAACCTGGTTTCCCATTACGGTCCCTGCTCTACCCTCCGCAGAGCTCCTTCTCTCTCCAGGGAGCAGCCGCCACCACCACAGCCGCTGCTTCCTTCCCCGCTGCCGTCACCAGCCAGCGGGGCCCAGGCCCCGGCCCAGCCACCACTGAGGAACTTCATGGTTCCCTGGACTCTCAGAGGTGAGGACATAGGCACCGGGCATCCTCACACCTGTGGGCCTGAGCGCATGTGCGCGCGCTGCTGTCGAGGGCACGTACTCCATCGTCTCGCCAGACTTCACATAAAAAACACAAGTTCAAAGGTCAAGTCATTAAGAATTTCAAAGCAGACCATTAAGCCAAGCACGGACCCCTTCTGAGAGAGGATCCCTGTTTACCTGAACAGGTTGCGTGCCAGAAGGCATGGAAACATGGGTCTAGTGATCAGACACACGCCCGAGAGTGTGATTCAGCAGCGAGCCGTGCAGAGAAACGGGTGTGGCAGGGACGTTTCTGTTTTGCCAGCCCGGTGGCCAGGGGAGGCAGGCTGCTTCTGGGGTAGACAGTGGTGGCAGTTTCCACACCGCCGCAACTAGAATGGTAGACGGAGGCAGCAAGGCTTTGATCAAGCCGGGGAGGCGGCATAGTTCTGGAAGTTATTCCTGAGACCCCAGAGACCATTCCTCTAAATCCTCTGGGGGTCCTCTGAGCCATCCACTATCTCTAATAAATCTCTCTCTGCTTAAACTAGGCCAAATGAATTCTTGTTTGCGTGTAAGACCCCTGATAATATGGTAATTTTACCCATCTTACAGATTGGAGTATTTCTAAAGTGGAGTGTTTTTCATCTTACAGATGAAGAGACTAGGGCTCAGAGAGAACTTGCCTATGGCCGTGGAACTGATGAATAGTACAGTAAAGATTCAGACCCGAAGCCTGAGCTCTTAACCACCATACTGCAGTAATTCTTCCTCATACAACATCAGAGAGCTCCGTAAATCATCCTCTATACTGCATCATAACCTCGTACTGAGTATCTGTCCGTTTTTTCCTTGGATAACGTATTTCCCTGGGGGGACGTACCTCTTCTGCCCTCGGTAGTATTGTTTACCACATGCCTTAATTACCCCACAAATGGGAGGTATGAGAACAGCGCAGCCAATCAGAGTATCCCATCATTCAAAACACAATGATGGGCCCAGTGGTGGACTCTTGACTCACACAAAGTCATTTCGAGTCCACTTTGGAGGACTAATACATGTGCTGGGAAAGTGGGTCTCTCCTTCTGAGATTGTAACATGTAAGTTATTTGGGGCCATTTTTTCTATCCAAATGGGGTAAGAAGCTAACGGAGAATTAAGCTGAATTGAGATACTCTGATGATTGATGTCATTTCAGCCACTGGTCCCTGCCATTCCTAAAGCCTATAAGTGATCCAATAAATTTTTCTTTTTACGTCTTCTAGTTCAAGTTGGTTTTCTGTCTATAAACTTTAAAACAACAACAACAACACTACAGAGGTACTTCCCATAGCAGAAGGGACAGTAGACTTGAGTCATACTTGTTGGCTACCATCTGCTACCTGCTTCTACAACTGCTTGTGAAGACTTCTTCTTTGACCCAAATAGCCCCTCACAAGGGACCATATCTCTCCCATTATTTCTTTTCCACTTGTGTTCACAATGGAGGTCACACTGAGCAGGAATTTCTGCTATAATCACTCACTCTACATATAATTCATGAGTCCTTCTTTCTCTTTACCTTCTGTTCCTGTCCATGCCTGACTCTCAAATGAAAGACATTATCAACCCCTGTCAGAGACAGAGAAAGGTATAAAGGAAGAGCTTCTCTCTTTAAAAAAAAAAAAAAAAGTTTATTTATTTTGAGAGAGACAGAGACAGCATAAGTTGGAGAGGGGCAGAGAGAAAAAGAGAAAGAGAATTCCAAGTTGGCTTCATGTTGCCAGCACAGAGCCTGACTCAGGGCTTGAACTCACAAAACCACGAGATCATGACCTGAGCCAAAACCAAGAGTTGGACACTTAACCGACTGAGCCACCCAGGCTCCCCAGAAGAGCTGCCGTTTATTTATTTAATTTTTAAACGTTTATTTCTTTTTGAGAGAGAGAGAGACAGACAGACAGATAGACAGACAGAGTGTGAGTGGGGGAGGGTGAGAGAGAGAGGGAGACACAGAATCCAAAGTGGGCTCCAGGCTCTGAGCTGTCATCACAGAGCCTGATGGCAGGACTAGAACCCACAAGCTATGAGATCATGACCTGAGCCAAAGCCGGACGCTTAACCAACTGAACCACCCAGCTGCCCCAAGAACTTCTCTTTAAATTCTAAGTTATCTATACACTATCTGGTAGTGCCAGTAACAGCATGAAATACTGTGGATCATGTGGCTTATTATAGATAGTGTGATTAGGTTAACACCAGTGTCTGGGTTTCTTTAGAAATATAAACTAAAAGGTACTAAATGGAACCACAGAGATAATCTCTCTCAGTGTTAGTGTGGGTGGCTCTCATTGTTACACAAAAGATTTCATAGGAAACTGGACATGGCATTGCATAACACTGAATCAGAAGTATGCCATTCTTTCCTGAATCTAATCAAGAGGAAACATGAGACAACGGGGACAACAGTCTATAACCAGCCTGTGTCCTTCCCAAATATCAATGTCATGAAATACAAATAAAGGTGAGGAACAGCTGCAGATTAAAAAAGACCAAAGAGACATGACCACTAAATGCAGCACATGATCGGCACTGATTCCTGTACTAGGAGAAAAAAAAAAACAACAACAACCTATAAATGACATTATTGAGTCAACTGACAAAATTGAAGCGTAGCCTACAGTTAGAAAGAAGTATTTCAGTGATGTTAAATTTCCTGACTATGATCATTACACAATGGTTATAAATGAGACTATCCTTATTCTTAGGAAATACATACTGGGGTATTAAGGGTGTGGTGTTTGCAGCCTACTCAGTGGTTAAGGAAAGAACTTTAATATATACAGAATGTATATTTTGTATATATACAGAAAGAGAGAGAATGATAAAGCAAATGTGGCCAATGTTCAAAACTGGTAAATCCAGATAAAAGATCTACTGGAGTTCTTTTGTACTATTCTTATACCTTTTACATAAGTTTGAACTCATTTAAAAATAAAAAGCTTTCCTACAAAAGAGTTAGTCTTTCAGGTTTCTTTCTTTTTTTTAAATTTTATTTTAGAGAGAGAGAGTGCTTGCTTGAGTTGGGGTGAGCAGCAGAGTGGGGGGGGAGAGAGAGAGAGAGAGAGAGAGAGAGAGAGAGAGAGAGAGAGAGAGAGAATCCAAAGAAGGTTCCATGCTCAGTGCAAAGCCCAACATGGGGCTCAATCCCATGACCCTGGGATCATGACCTGAACCAAAGTCAAGAGTCACATGCTCAACTAACTGAGCCAGCCAGGTGCCCCTCACATTTCTTTTAACCGTCACGATTATGTCAAAGAGAAAGTATCAGTTTGGAACTAATATATCTTTAACATTTTCTAACACTTACTAATCTCCCTCTTTAATAAATAGAGAACATTTATTATGTTCTATTTATTTAATAAATAGAGCCTGGCTGGCTCAGTCAGTAGAGCATCCTACACTTGATCTCAGGGTTCTGAGTTCAAGTGTCACATCGGGTGTGGATCTCACTTACTTATATACATACATACATACATACATACATACATACATACATACATATATAAAATAGAGAGCAAACTTCAGGCTCAGTTTTTGGCAAGCAGCAGTTATTACCTAGAATTTAATTGCATAATTTTGTTTTCATTTTATTTCCTCTCTATTTATGCCAAGTAAGATAGCTTTCCTTGTATGGTAAGGTATACAATTCCTTTTAAAATAAATTTATATAATTAAAAAAGAGTTAATGTAAAGAAAAACACTAATATAAAAATGCAGGTAGCATTTGGAAGGAGGTCTCCTGCTGTTGCCCATTTTACCACAGCCTGTTGCCATGTGACTGGAGACACAAGAGTGCCAAGAGCCAACCCTACAGTAAGAAACACAGTTTAACCAAACGTCCATTGATGGATGAATGGATAAAGAAGATGTGGTAAATACATACAATGGAGTATCACTCGGCAATCAAAAATAATGAAATCTTGCCATTTGCAACTACATGGATGGAACTGGAGGGTATTATGCTAAGCGAAATTAGTCAGAGAAAGACAGATATCAGAAGACTTCACTCATATGATGACTTTAAGACATAGAACAGATGAACAGAAGGGAAGGGAAGCAAAAATAATATAAAAACAGGGAAGGGGACAAAATATAAGAGACTCAAATATGGAGCACAAACAGAGGGTTACTGGAGGGGTTGTGGGAGGGGGGATGGGCTAAATGGGTAAGGGGCACTAAGGAATCTACTCCTGAAGTCGTTGTTGCACTATATGCTAACTTGGATGTAAATTAAAAATATAGAATAAAATAAAAAAAATTTTAATTAAAAAAAAAGAAACACAGCTCAAGACACAGCACACATCATCATCACCACAGATACATTATCTACACACCCGCACTCATTCACACACACAAATGAGGGCTCCGCTTTACAAATCATGCATTCATAGCAACAGCAACCCTCACGATTGCCTTAGACCTTTGACACTGAAAAGGTGTTGTTTCTTCTCTTCTAATGTCCCAAGTGACCAGTGGGACAGAGTAAGTTGTTCCTATATAGTTTATAGACAACTTCAAAACACTCTTTTTTTTACTTTTATTTTTTATTTCTTAAAATTTATATCCAAATAAGTTAGCATATAGTGAAACAATGATTTCAGGAGTAGATTCCTTAATGCGCCTTACCCATGTAGCCCATCCCCCCTCCTACAACCCCTCCAGTAACCCTCACTTTGTTCTCCAAATTTATGAGTCTCTTCTGTTTTGTCCCCCTCCCTGTTTTTATATTATTTTTATTGCCCTTCTCTTATGTTCATCTGTTTTGTCTCTTAAAGTCCTCATATGAGTGAAGTCATATGATTTTTGTCTTTCTCTGACTAATTTTGCTTAGCATAATACCCTCCAGTTCCATCCATGTAGTTGCAAATGGCAAGATTTCACTCTTTTTGATTGCTGAGTAATACTCCATTGTATATATATACCACATCTTCTTTATCCAGTCATCCATCGATGGACATTTGGGCTCTTTGCATACTTTGGCTGTTGTTGGTAGTGCTGCTATAAACATGGGGGTGCATGTGTCCCTTCAAAGCAGCACACCTGTATCCCATGGATAAATGCCTAGCAGTGCATGCTGGGTCATAGGGTAGTTCTATTTTTAGTTTTTTGAAGAACCTCCATACTGTTTTCCAGAGTGGCTGCACTAGCTTGCATTGCCACCAACAACGCAAAGAGATCCTCTTTCTCCACATCCTCACCAACATCTGTGGTTGTCTGAGTTGTTAATGTTAGCCATTCTGAAAGGTGTGAGGTGGTATCTCATTGTGGTTGTGATTTGTATTTCCCTGATGATGAGTGATGTTGAGCATTTTTTCATATGTTGGTTGGCCATCTAGATGTCCTCCTTGGAGAAGTGTCTATTCATGTCTTTTGCCCATTTCTTCACTGGATTATTTGTTTTTTGGGTATTGGGTTGATAAGTTCTTTATGGATTTTGGATACTAACTCTTTATCTGATATGTCATTTGCAAATATCTTCTCCCATTCTGTAGGTTGCCTTTTACTTTTGCTGATTGTTTCCTTCTCTGTGCAGAAGCTTTTTATTTTGATGAGGTTCCAGTAGTTCCATTTTTGCTTTTGTTTTCCTTGCCTCCAGAGACATGTTGAGTAAGAAGTTGATGTGGCCAAGATCAAAGAGGTTTTTCCTTGCTTTCTCTTCGAGGATTTTGATGGCTTCCTGTCTTTCATTGAGGTCTTTCATCCATTTTGAGCTTATTTTTGTGTATGGTGTAAGAATGTGGTCCAGGTTAATTCTTCTGCATGTCGCTGTCTAGTTTTTCTGGCACCACTTGCTGAAGAGACTGTCTTTATTCCATTGGATGTTCTTTCCTGCTTTGTCAAAGATTAGTTGGCCATATGTTGGTGGGTCCATTTCTGGGTTCTCTATTCTGTTCCATTGATCTGAGTGTCTGTTTTTTTGCCTGTACCATACTGTCTTGATGATTACAGCTTTGTAGTATAGCTTGAAGTCTGGGATTGTGATGACTCTTGCTTTGGTTTTCTTTTTCAAGATTGTTTTGGCTATTCGGGGTCTTTTCTGGTTACATACAAATTTTAGGATTGTTTGTTCTAGCTCTGTGAAGAATGCTGGTGTTACTTTGATAGCGATTGCATTGAATATGTAGATTGCTTTGGGTAGTATTGCTATTTTAACAATATTTTTCTTCCTATCCAGGTGCATGGAATCTTTTTCCATTTTTTTTGTGTCTTCCTCAATTTCTTTCATAAGCTTTCTATAGTTTTCAGTGTATAGATTTTTCACCTCTTTGGTTAGATTTATTCCTAGGTATTTTATGGTTTTTTTGTGCAATTGTAAATGGGATCAATTCCTTGATTTCTCTTTCTGTTGCATCATTGGTGTACAGAAATGCAACCGATTTCTGTGTATTGATTTTATATCCTGCCACTTTGTTGAATTCATGAATCAATTCTAGCAGTTTTTTGGTAGAATCTTTAGGGTTTTCCACACAGAATATTTTGTCATCTGCGAAGAGTGAAAGTTTGACCTCCTCCTGGCCAATTTGGATGTCTTTTATTTCTTGGTGTTGTCTGATTGCAGAGGCTAAGACTTCCAATACTATGTTGAATAACAGTGGCAAGAGTGGACATCCCATCTTGTTCCTGACCTTATGGGCAAAGCTCTCAGTTTTTCCACATTGAGTATGATATTAGCATTAGGTCTTTTGTATATGGCTTTTATGATCCCAAGGTAGGATCCTTCTATCCCTACTTTCTTGAGGGTTTTTATCAAAAATGGATGTTGTATTTTGTCAAATGCTTTCTCTGCATCTATTGAGAGGATCATATGGTTCTTGTCCTTTCTTTCATTGATGTGATGAATCAGGTTCATTGTTTTGTAGCTATTGAACCTGCCCAACATCCAAGGCATAAATCCCACTTGGTCGTGGTGAATAATTTTTTTAATGTATTGTTGGATCCAGTTGGCTAATATCTTGTTGAGGATTTTTGCATCTGTGTTCATCAGGGAAATTGGTCTATAGTTCTCCTTTTTAGTGGGGTCTCTGTCTGGTTTTGGAATCAAGGCAATGCTGGCTTCATAGAAAGAGTTTGGAAGTTTTCCTTCCATTCTACTTTTTGGAACAGCTTCAAGAGAATAGGTTTTAACTCTTCCTTAAATGCTTGGTAGAATTCCCCTGGAAAGCCATCTGGCCCTGGGCTCTTGTTTTTTGGCAGATTTTTGCTTACTAAGTCGATTTCTTTACTGGTTATGGGTCTGTTCAAATTTTCTATTTCTTCCCGTTTCAGTTTTGGTAGTGTATATGTTTCTAGGAATTTGTCCATTTCTTCCAGATTGCCCGTTTTATTGGTGTATAATTGCTCATAATATTCTCTTATTATTGTTTTCATTTCTGCTGTGTTGGTTGTGATCTCTCTTCTTTCATTCTTGATATTATTTATTTGGGTCCTTTCCTTTTTCTTTTTGATCAAACTGGCTAGTGGTTTATCAATTTTGTTAATTCTTTCAAAGAACCAGCTTCTGGTTTCATTGGTCTGTTCTACTGTTATTTTGGTTTTGATAGCATTGATTTCTGCTCTAATCTTTATTATTTCCTGTCTTCTGCTGGGTTTGGGTTCTATTTGCTGTTCTTTTTCCAGCTCTTTAAGGCGTAAGGTTAGGTTGTGTATCTGAGATCTTTCTTCCTTCTTTAGGAAGGCCTGGATTGCTATATACTTTCCTCTTATAACCGCCTTTGCTGCGTCCCAGAGGTTTTGGGTTGTGGTGTTATCATTTTCATTGGCTTCCATGAACTTTTAAATTTCCTCTGTAACTTCTTGGTTAGCGCATTCATTCTTTAGTAGGATGTTCTTTAGTCTCCAAGTATTTGGTACCTTTCCAAATTTTTCTTGTGGTTGATTTCGAGTTTCATAGTGTTGTGGTCTGAAAATATGCACGGTATGATCTCCATCTTTTTGTATTTACTGAGAGCTGATTTGTGTCCCAGTATGTGGTCTATTCTGGAGAATGTTCCATGTGCACTGGAGACGAATGTATATTCTGCTGCTTTAGGATGAAATGTTCTGAATATATCTGTTAAGTCCATCTGGTCCAGTGTGTCATTCAAAGCCATTGTTTCCTTGTTGATTTTTTTATTAGATGATCTGTCCATTGCTGTGAGTGGGGTGTTGAAGTCTCCTACTATTATGGTATTATTAGGAATGAGTTTATTTATGTTTGTGTTTAATTGATTTATGTATTTGAGTGCTTTCACATTTAGCACATATATGTTTACAATTGTTAGGTCTTCTTGGTGGATAGACCCCTTGATTATGATATAATGCCCTTCTTCATCTCTTGATACAGTCTTTATGTTAAAGTCTAGATTGTCTGATATAAGTATGGCTACTCCGGCTTTCTTTTGTTGACCATTAGCATCATAGATGGTTCTCCATCCCCTTATTTTCAATCTGAAGGTGTCTTTAGGTCTAAAGTGGGTCTCTTGTAAGCAGCATATAGATGGATCTTGTTTTCTTATCCATTCTGTTACCCTATGTCTTTTGATTGGAGCATTGAGTCCATTGACGTTTAGAGTGAGTACTGAAAGATATGAATTTATTGCCATTATGTTGCTTTAGCATTGGAGTTTCTGGTGGTGGTCTCTGGTCCTTTCTAGTCTTCATTGTTTTTGTTCTTTATTTATTTGTTGGGGGTTTTTTTTCCATTTTTTCTCCCCTCAGAGAGTCCCCCTTAAAATTTCTTGCAGGGATGGTTTAGTGGTCACAAACTCCTTTAATTTTTGTTTGTCTGGGAAGCTTTTTATCTCTCCTCTTTTGAATGACAGCCTTGCTGGGTAAAGAATTCTTGGCTGCATATTTTTCTGATTCAGCACATTGAATATATCCTGCCACTCCTTTCTGGCCTGCCAAGTTTCTGTGGGTAGGTCTGCTGCAAACCTGATCTGTCTTCCCTTGTAGGTTAGGGACCTTTTTTCCCTTGCTGCTTTCATGATTCTCTCCTTGCCTGAGTATTTTGTGAATTTGACTATGATATGCCTTGTTGATGGTCGGTTTTTGTTGAATCTGATGGGGGTCCTCTGGGCTTCCTGGATTTTGATGTCTGTGTCTTTCCCCAGGTTAGGAAAGTTTTCCACTATGATTTGCTCACATAACTCTTCTACCCCTATTTCTCTTTCTTCCTCTTCTGGGACCCCTATGATTCTGATGTTTTTCCTTTTTAATGAGTCACTGATTTTTATAATTCTTAAATTGTGCTCTTTTGCCTTAATCTCCCTCTTTTTTTATGCTTCATTATTCTCTATAAGTTTGTCTTCTATATCGTTGATTATCTGTTCTGCCTCATCCATCCTTGCCGCTGCTGCATCCATCTGTGATTGCAGCTCAGTGATAACATTTTTAATTTCATTCTGGCTATTTTTTGCTTCTTTTATCTCTGCAGAAAGGGATTCTAATCTATTTTTGACTCCACCTAGTATTCTTATTATCATGATTCTAAATTCCGGTTCAGACATCTTGCTTGTATCTCTGTTGATTAAATCCCTGGCTGTAGTTTCTTCATGCTCTTTCTTTTGGGGTGAATTCTTTTGTTTTGTCATTTTGAAGGGAGAAAGGAATTAATGAGATAGAAAAATTGAGATCAAAAAAATTAAAATTAAAAAAATATTTTAAAAAAATTAAACACACACACACACAAATCAAATAGATGATGCTTGATCATAGGTGTGTTTTGGTCTGGGTGTTGAAAGTGGTTTGACAGAAAAAAAAGGGGGGGGAAGGAAATCATTTGAGAATTTGAAAAAATGAATATGCTGAAGTAGACTAAAATGAGATGATGGGGGTAAAATAGAATTTGAAAAAATATACACAAAAGTAAAGAATATAGTAGGAAAAAAATTAAAGAAAAATGTTTTTAATAAAAATTAGAAATAAATATGAATTTTTTCGTTTTCTGTATTTAAGAAAAAAGAAAAGAAACGAAAAAGAGAAAAAAGATTTTAAAAAGAAGAAAAAAAAGAAATCGTTTGAAAATTTGAAGAAGTGAATACATTGTAGTAGACTAAAATAAAATGATGGAAGTAAAATAGAATTTGGAAAAATGTATATAAAGGCAAAAAATATAGTAATAAAAATTAAATAAAAATATATTTAACAGAAATTGAAAGTAAAAATGAAGTTTTTGTCTTTCAGCATTCGAGAAAAAGAAAAGAAACGAAAAAGAAAGAGAAAAAGGAAAAAAAGGAAATTGTTTGAAAATTTGAAAAGGTGAGTACACTGAAGTAGACTAAAATAAAATGATGGAAGTAAAGTAGAATTTGAAAAAATTTACACAAAAGTAATAAATATAGCATTAAAAATTAAAGAAAGATATTTTTAATAAAAATTGAAAACAAAAATGAATTTTTTCTCTTTCTGTATTCAAGAAAAAGAAATGAATTGTAAAAGAGAAAAAGGAAAAAGAAAAAGAAAAGAAAGAAAATTGAATAGATGAACCTGCTAACAGATTGACGTAGGAGTGAAATTACTCTGTTTTCCCCTAGAATTCAGTCTATGTAGCTCTTTATAGTCCATAAATTAAGCGGGCAGTGAGACTTGTGTTCTTGAAGAGCGATGTTGGCCCAGTTGGGCGGGGCTCAGTGTAACAGCTCCGCTTTCCACTAGATGGCGCTGCTAGCCTACTGGGGCGGATTGTTGCGGGGCTCGGAGGTGCGTATGCGCATGCGCGGGATTGGTGAAACCGGCACCACCCAGCTACCCAGTCTTCTCCTGGATCAGCAATCGTGCACCCGTCCTCTGTCTTCAGCTTTTGTCTGCTCCCCGCTTTTTCACTGTCTGTGACCAAGCCCCTGGCAGTACCTCTCTCCCAAGTTTTGTCTCAGATGCGGCTGTTTCCCCAGCCCCTTACTTCCGAAGGACTGTGGCTTTGACCCATTCCGCCCCTCTGCGGGAGGGTCTCACCGAGCAATGGCCGAATGAGCAATGGCCAAATGCCGGCCGCACCCAGGAAGGTTTGAGTTACTGTGCTGCTGCTGATGCCCAGAGACTGCAGCCAGGTGCCAGCCGCCCCAGAAAAAGTTCGCGAGACAGTGTAGCAGTGGCGTTTCAGGGATTATGGAAAATCACAACACACATCTGGCACCAGGCTTCACCCTTAACAACCTTGCTCCAGTACCAGCGAATGTGGCCATTTTATGGGGTCTGCTGGGACTTTGTGGCTTCAACAATCTCTACCAAATGTCCTTCCAGCAGTGGAACCGCTTTTCCCCGTGTGGCCCAAGAACCTCCCGGACCCCACTCTGCTCCTGAGGATTCTCCCTTCCCACCAGAGCACCACCAGGTATGGAGCTGCGGAGTTGCAGCCTTTGTTCTCCCTTTGTTTACAGTCTTAATGGAATTTAAACTCTCTCCTTTCTCCTTTCTCCCTTTTTAGTTTAGTCCCTGTGGCTGTTCCCAATTTTCCACCTTCTCTCCAGCTGCTTTTGGGGAGGGGTGCTTTTCCCATATTCTCCCCCCCTCCCCAGTCTCTGTCCTCTCCCCGCCCTCAAAAGCGGTTCTCTACCTTTCGCGGCTTCTTGCTCCCCAAGTTCAGTTCTCTGCGCCGCATACATGCTGAATTCTGTGGTTCAGGTTGTGCAGATTGTTGTGTTAATCCTCCAGTCAGTTTTCTAGGTGTGTAGGATGGTGTAGTGTTGGTCTGGCTGTATTTCATGCACACGAGACACACACAAAACTTCCATGCTGTTCTGCCATCTTGGCTCCCCCCCCCAAAACTCTCTTTGTTAAAAGCACAGGTATGGTCCTAGAAACCTGGAAGCTTGAAAGAGAAGCTAGTTCAATCTTGCAAATAGTTTCAGGAGTAGTTGAGGGAAGCAGATCTGGGCATTCACATGTTTCTAGGCAGTGGCCCTGTGTCCCAGCTTTCACACTTAAAATTCCTGTAGTTGACAGTTAAAATACTTCCTCTTCCTCTCATGTCCTTGCTCTCACTCAACGCTGTTTTCCACGAGTCTGTAGGTGGATTTTATTTGGCCCACCACAAACACAAAAAATTAGACTTACCGTGGTGGGCACTAATGTGTATGTCTGATCTAGTCCTTTGACTACTCAAGGAATTCTAGCCTCACTAGAGAAGCTCCTCTGCTCACAAGGGGTGCCAGAGGAGGGCATCTGACAGCGTCCTTAGAGTCATTTCAGGCTTTAAAATTCTGACTGGCAGGACAGCCTTCCTCCCGCTAAGTGAATCCATCAGGAGCATGGGTCTGCGTCTCCTTGTTCACTCTTTTGTGGACAGCAAATGGCCTCCAGTCTTTGTAAAATAGTCTCTGTGTATTTGAGGATGATTACCAATCCTCCCTTTGACCATCTCTCCCCAATGTGAACTCACCCAGTTTTTCCATTTTCATGCATAAAATAATTTTCCAATCTGCTCATCATCATGGCTCACCTCTGTGCTTTCCTGTTGTTTTTTCCTATCACTCTAAAGTTGTTGAGTCCAGAACAGAGTACAGTATTCTGAGGGTGTGTGCAGTCCGGGAGAAAACGCCCAACATTCCTGCTTCCTTAGGAGGCCAAACCTCCAGGGTATGTCAGGACCCCCTGGACTCTCCAGGCCCAAGCAAATCTATTCCAGGGCCCTTGGAGTCCTAAACATACCTTTGGTTATTCAAGTTCCATCCACACAACATTTTAAATGAAAGGTGTTATGAAAAGAAAGTTAGGTCTAGTCTATAACTTCTTAAGTGGGAAGTTCTGTTTATTACTAGGGTCACTTAGTGGTCTAGAGGACTACTGAAAGGTTGGCCAGGTCCTAAATCCCCTTTAGAGAACCAAACTAACTGTTGGGGGAAATTAAGCAGGCAGGTCATTCTGAGACTTGTCAAATTCCTACCTAAGTAACCTACTTATCTAAGGCTGCTATGTGGAATGATTTTAGGAACACTAAGAAATCACAGAGAGATGTCCCTCTTCCCAGTTTTATGGGAGGAATTCTATACTGTGCCTGAAAATTTCAATTTACGTAACACGTTTGAGCTTCATCTAGCAATTCTGTGTAAGACTCCTGCCCTGCCCACCTTGCAGTAATGTGAGATTACAATCACATATGGTGACACTCTGAAAAGAGTAAAAGAGAGACGACGGGGGCGGGGGGAGGGCTGGAGGTAGAGGATTATTAAGAGCGAATATTCACAAATCTCTGTCTGAGACAGTCTCAGAATTGTCCCAGTACCTAACTGTCATGAGGCCAGTTCAGGACCTCAATGACCCATCTGGCAGATTTAGAATCAGCCCCAAAGTTCTGAGATTCCCCCATAGGTTGAAGGGGGCATTGGTTGTCAAATGGCTGCATATTGGACAGTCTACCTAAATAACAAGAAAATCATTCTCCAAGCAGTTATATGCTGATTGTTGGAGGCCAGTGAGTCTAGACTTCTGCTATGTATGGGGAAACTGAGGTCCAAGGTTCAGCAACAAGTAGTGGCAAAATCAGGACTAAAATTGACCTCTCTTTCCTTGGCCATTTTGACCTTCTCTGCAAATACGACAGCATCAAACCACTGAATAAAATGGGAGAAATTCCTTCATCTCTCTATCTAGACATATGTGATAAATGGAAGGATGTCAAGTGCCATTTTCTGGTTCAGCTCAGATGGCAAATGCGGGGGTGGGAGGGGGTAAGTGGGAGGCAGCGTTGAACAGTGAGTGTGTGTACATTTCAACTTCTTTCTTTGCATTTTGATTACATTTAACAATGTGTTACCTCTTCACAGTGTAGTTTATATCATTGCAGGATGCCAAGAATGACATCAACATCTGTTAAAGCCTAAGGTTTCACATTCTCAACTGTAAACATTAACATTGCTTAGTTTTCAGATATAAACTCAAAGTCATTCTGAAGTTGCATGGTTTCTTTCCAAGAAAGTTGGTGTTACTGTAATGAAATTTGCCTAATTAATCTCCTTAAGGAGGGAAGGAATCCAATGATGACTGTTAATAAAGATCTCAACGTTCTTTTTGTAATCAGAGCAAGGCGATCTGTGGATTCATTTTGGGAGAGACCATAACTTTCCAAATAAATCTTAGTAAAGCTTTGCAGACAGGGCACTTGAGCTATTTCCCCACTTGGCTCACTTGCTTTCAGCCTTAACTAGTACTGTGTAAACTTCTCTAGAACCTCTGGGTGTGTTTATATTTCACCTGGGACCTGGGACCCCAATGTCCAGGGTCACTGTTCTTGATGCCAGAACTCATATAAAAGGTGCATTTGAATGAGTCATTGATGGAAACTCTTGGTCTGCCATATTTCAATACCATCCCCTCTCTGGGCATCATCCACATGCTGCGTGTATGGGCCCACCCCTTGATACCTGCATAAAATTCTGGTTGCACTAAGCAGTGAATATGAAGAAAAGTGGCAGCCACCCTCTGCCAGGGCCTCCCCTGAACCCCAGTGGACCTGTCTACATATATGTAGCAAATAATTTTTCTTTTCAAAGGAGTATATAATGTAACACCAGGGTATAGGAAGCCATAATGGGGAGTAAGGAGAACAGTTTCTAGTCTCCTGGTCCTGAGTTCAAGAGATCTGGAGAAACGGCAGCCATGAACATGAGTTCTGAGAGATAGCCTTCTATGAAGATGTTGAGGGAGTAGTTGGGTCTGTTAACCCTGGAACTAGGGAGTCCAACAGAGAGAAAATGAATCACTGGATAGGAACCTTGGGAGTTTGGGTCAAAGAGTATGGGCATGAGGGTCGAGAAGAGCTTGGAGGGTAATAGAGAAAGCCTAAGAAGGTGGCAGGAATCCCATTTTCCCAGTTCAGGCAGCTGGCCATAAAGAGTCAAGGGTAACTTCATCCTCCGCTCCCAAACATAGAGCTGGATCTAAGTCCTTACTGATTCAGGACATGACCAGGCAGAGAAGTGAGGCGGGGTTGTATTTGCAGGTGGCGAGTGGGACAAAAAATGTCAAGATAGGTAGCATGTTAGCTCTGACGCTAAGTCAGCAAAGAAGGCCATAAGGAGTCCCAAAAGAGGCCAGTGACCTGGGTAGAATTTTCAGGAACAGGCTCTCTCCATGACTCCCCACCCCATCCATGGAAAACTATTGTTTAGGCCTCAGTATGGTAACATTCTGAAATAATTCATCCCTAAAAGTTCATGGCCGTCATTCTATGCTCTGAAGCTTCCACTCCCCTTGAAAGGGGTCTAAAATCTGAGACTGGGCTCAGGCTTTATTGAAATTGTTGGTTTCATCATTTGTGTTCCACACTGGATTCTAAGCTCCATGGGGGTAGGGAACAGATCTAATCCTATAGATCAATTTCCAGTACAATGCTGACACTCAATAAATAATTGACAAAAGAGTGAATAATTATGGCAGATGATTATTATGAATCACCGTGGCAGATGGTATTACTATGCTCAAGAATTTACTTCCTCCTTTCCTGTAACATATCCCTTCGGGTTTGGCCATGTGACCTGCTTTGGTCAATGGAGTACAAGTGGGTGTGACACAAGCCGTTTCTGAGCAGCCCGTTGAAGTGAGATTGCATGGCTTGGCTCAGTCTTGCGCTTCTCTTCTCTGTCACAAGGCTGCATGTCACAGGTTAGGACTGCTTCTGTGGTCTGAGCCCCAGAAGAAAATGTGAGATACCAACCCAGAGTCAGCCCACAGCCTTGAGCAGAGCCGTGGCCAATCACTGCTCTCATGCTGTATTATGAGAAAGGAATGTTTGCTGGTGTAAGCCACCTGGATTTGGGGGTTGTTTGTTACCACAGCAAAAGCCCCGAAATTGGAGGAATAAGGTGTGTCCCATTTACTTTCACTTAAGCGCTGCCACAGCTGCCTTTGATTTCTCTTTTTTGCCAAGGCTGAGAGCAGATGGCAAACCCACTTGCCTGCCCCCTGTGCCATCTAGCAAGTGACCTTTCTGCTTCCGCTTCTCCAAAAGAACACACAGGCTTTCCTCCCCTACTAGAGAGACCTAATGGTTAACTGTCAAGGCTGCTTTATGAAAAGTTGCCTGAAGGAAAGTTTACATATCATATCTTAAACATTTACACAGTTTTTAAATAAATACAAGCCTGAAGCCAGTTCCAGCCCTCTCCCTTTCTTTACCTGCCACTGAAGCGTGTTCTCTCCAGTTCTGCAAAACACCAGAGTGTTACTCAAGCTCTGAAGGTACAGTGTTGTCTAGAATCTGCAAATGGTCTGGTTGAAATCTCGAGGGCTTCTCCCTCTGCACCAGACTTCATTTGATCTTGGGCAGAACATTGAGTACAAAATGTGCATGGGACTTGGGGCACGAGAAAGGGCAGACCAAGGGGAATCCTGGAGACAGTATTCGTTGCTCAGTTCTGTTGTTGCTCCCTGAAGCCATCCATTGGGTATTTAAACGTTTTAAGAAAGGTGAAAAAAATGCAGAGACATCTATGAGATACCAAATAGCCAAATGTTTGTAAACAACTTAATGGTTCATCTTTTCACCAGAGTCTGTAACGACATCTACCCTCCACCAATAAGCTGATAATTCCAAGTTCTGCTTTTCTGACCTCAGCTTTTTTCACAAGGTAGAAGCCCTTAGAGCCATACGTTTGTCCACACACGTTAGATGCAATGTTTTCGAAATCAAACGTTGGACAACCCTCTGAGCATAGGCTCCTTTCCCTTCATTTCCTGTATTGATTAATGGCACTCTGTCCGCCCCATCGTCGGATCTAGACACTGGGAATCTTGTTGGATGCTTTCCTCTCCCTCAGCCCCTGCAGCCATCTGATTATCAAGTACTGCAGGGCTACCCCGGATCCTTTGTGGGAGAAGGCTGGCTATAAACTATTCATACCCACATATATAAATAAAGGTCCTACTTATAGTATCTCTGAAATGTCCCTAAAACTCCCCCCATTCCTCTCAGGGTCCCGCCCCCTAATTGTCTCAGTTCACTTCCTCTAGTGCCAAAACCTCCTGATGGGGCTCTGCATCCAGTCTAGCTGCTGTCCGCCTGACCCACATCAGAGTCCCGTTCCTAAAACGCAAGCCTAATGATATCATTTCCTTCCTGGAAAGCCCACCGTGACTTTCCAGCCACTACGGAATAAAGTTCCAATTTGACTGCCTCATGAAGAGCTTTGTGACTGGCTTCTGGGAACTTTGCAGGCTCATCTCCCACAGTGCCCGAACTCTGAAGGTCCTTTTTCCCCGGGGAGCACTATGTTTACCTCCGGGACTCCTGCTTATCCTTCATGGTTCAGCCCAGAGATCCTGTCCTCTGTGAAGACAGCCTTGCTGCCCCCGCCCTCTGAAGGGTTAGGCAGCCTCCTCCCACTCCCGTAGTCCAAAGCTCTTTTACAGCAATGACAACATTGCTTTTCATGGTATGTTTACATGTTTGTATCCCCGGTCAAACCGTGAGGGATGTGAAGGTCACAAACCTGCCCGAATTATCTCTCTAGCCTCGGGATCAGGCACACTGCACGTGTTCTGTAATGTCATCGAATAAGTGAAGAATAAATTCTCTAGCCATGGCCTTAGTATCCTTAAATGGATAAATGACTTAGCATATTACATTTTTTAAAGTTTATTTATTTATTTTGAGACAGACAGAGACAGCGTGAGCAGGGGAGGGGCAGAGAGAGAGGGAGAGAGAGAGAATCCCAAGCAGGGTCCTCACCGTCAGCGCAGAGCCCAACGTGGGGCTCAAACCCATGAAACTGTGAGATCATGACCTGAGCCGAAACTGAGAGACGCTTAACTGATTGAGCCACCCAGGTGCCCCAATGACTAGCATATTAATTTCCCTGTCTGTAAATAAAAATGAGAATAAGAATTGGCAGGCTGATTTTTTTAAGCAATATTCTTCTAAATAGAAGGACAAAAAATTATGGTCTCCCAGCATTATATCTGTGAGGATGGTGACATTTGCTGTGGAACTAGAACATGAGGACATGGAAACAGGGACATACAACATGATGTCCCCAACGCAGTAGTGTTGGGGAAATACTAGGGAGGAAGATGTTTAGAACCGAACATTTTTCCTTTGTAATGAGAAGCCATAAAAGCTTATTTTTCAGAGCTTCACAAACTTTTCTTTGGTGGATTGTACAGTCACTAAGGGCATGAACTTTGGAGCCCAAACTCTCAAGTTTTGAGTCTCAGCTCCAACATTTAACAGCTCTGTGACTGTAAGCTTTCCTTTCTGTGTCTCAGTTTCCCTGTCTGCAAAATTACTATGCTAATAGCACCTATGTCATAAATTGTTATAAGGATTAAATGAATTAATGCATATAAAGCACATAGGACAATGTGGCAGGGGCACCTAGGTGGCTCAGTCAGTTAAGGGTCCAACCTCAGCTCAGGTCATGATCTCAGGGTTCGTGAGCTCGAGCCCTGATTTAGTGCAGAGCTCACTTCGGATTCTCTATCTCCCTCTCTCTCTGCCTCTCCCCCGCTTCTCACTCTGTCTCTCAAAAAAATAAGTAAATAAACATTAAAAGAAAAAGACAATGTGGCATAACATAAGAACTAAGTAAACCACCTATTTTCCCCCAAATAGTAGGATCCATTTTCTAAGTCTCAAAGATGGTTGGATGCACTTGAAATGGCATGTCTCCTCCATAATAAGCATTTTTGTATTTGTGTGGTTCCTTGTCACTAGTTATTGCCCAGAGTTTTACAAAATCCACATAATTTTCATGACGTGTATATGAAGGTTTAGAGAAATAGATCCAAGATACAGAACTTCAGGGAGTTTATCCCCAGCTCCCTGACTTAACTATCCTCCCTCCAGCTTTCCTTCAGGGAAGATCAAGCCAGGGAGAGTGAGTGAGCGCAGGAGACCCAGAGGAACGCCATGATGTGTGTGCCCAGTGTCACTGTGCCATCTAGTGGACATAGAGCTCAGCCGCCCTTTGAAGCCCCCTTAGAGGAGCTGGATTCCAGGAAGGGTTTAGCCATAACCATTCTGGTCTGTCTGGCCAGCATCAGGGTGATCTCATAACACCACCCCCTTGACGTGCATCATCAGCAGTAATCATCTGGGACGCTGGGAATCTCCTATAAGCTGCCAGCTCTACCGATGAATTCAGCTTGTCCATCATCCGCGACGGCCATCTTTGCAAAAAGCAGGCCAGAAGACCGCGATGGAAATTGACACAATAGTATTTATAAAAGTGAGAATAAAGCTAGTCAACATTCACCTATGTTTTAATAAGGATCTACTGGACAAGCCAGCCAGCAAGATGTGCCAACGCTTGGTAACTTTTTGACCTCCATTTCTGGCTTCAATGCGTATTGGCACAAAGGAAACCTGGAGCTGACAAGGGCTGAGCCGACTGAGGGCTGAATCCCACTTTATTGAAATGTTTTTAGGGGAGGCCAACTGCTCTTTGTAGATGATTAAAAGCTTATCCCCAGAAGGCAAGTAAACACTGCCCCGCCAATAACTCAGCTCTGGCATGCAGAGCAAGGGGTATTGAACACCATAACCGGGAGAGAGTATCCACATAAAAACCCAATCAAAGGCAAGGTTTGCCTTTGAGGGGCGCTTGGAGGCCAATAATCCACCTCGTCTTTATTTTCCATTCAAAGTTCTTGGCCACAGTGACCAGGCGGACCAATATTAAACTTGAAAGACAATGGGTTTGGAATCAACAACTAACTGAAATCACTTGCTTGGGCACATTCAGCACATTCCGTCAACAGACATATTAACCAGTTAAGCTGGCAATAGGTAAGTTCTGCTACATCTTGCCCAGAATGCAGGTTCTTTGGGTGATCCATTTATTTCATGGTCTTTTGAAAATTTTATACCATTATTAGAATAAAATCTCTGGGATGCTGTTTGTCCCAGAACACTTACCTTTGATGAAAAGGAAAATTCCAAATCAAGAAGATTCAAGTAGGCAAGATTTTTAAATATTTTAAAATTAAAAAAAAAAAATTTTTTTAAAGGAGCATGGAATGAGTTATAGCACAGGGAGAAAGTCTAGACGTGTACGTAGATTCTAATTACGTTCTCTTTTTGGTAGTTCCAAATTTACAGAATCAAAGCATTGTTCTTTTTCAATTTTATTATTTTATTTTATTTTGTTTTGTTTTGTTTTATTTTAAGGTTTTTAAAATTTATTTAAGTAATTTCTACACCCAATGTGGAGCTCGAACTCACGACCCTAAGATTGAGCATTGCCCACTCTTCCAATTGAGCCAGTCAAGAGCCCCAAGTTGTTCTTTTTAAGATCAATTAAAGAAAATAAACCGAGTCAAACCACCATTTTGCAAAGATGCTAAAGGAGCATAAAAATGTTACTAAACAGTACTGTGGATACTGAAAAGGTTTACAGGAGGGAGGAACATCTTGCCCCATCTCTTTGGTGACTAGCTGTCTGGAGCCAGGAGGCCTTGTTTACGCCCTCTAATGGCCCTAGGCAGACACAAGTCCTTGAGAGTCTAGAGCTAAGAGAGCAGAACTTCAGGCCACATACCCTCCATAATACTTCACGCTACCCAACAAAAATGGAGGTCCCAGAAAAGTCAGGGTCACTCAGCTAGTGAGTGGCAGAGTTGGAATTCAAGATTCTAAAGTTCATTTTCTTAACTTCATTTCATTGCTTGCTCAATGGGAACCCATTTTAGAGGCTTCATTCATTCATTTATTCTCCATTCATTCAAAAGAATTTTGAGCTTCCACAAAATGTGAAGATACCACAGTGAATAAGATATAGCCCCTGCCTGAAATGGATGTGTCATCCAGTAGAGAAACAAGCCACAGTTACAAAGCAGTGTGGTGAGCTGCTCTGGGTGGTTCATATGCTGTGGCTGCAGGACAGAGGTCATCCAAGTCAGCCCTGGAGGATAGCGGAAGGTTTCATGAAGAGACTTGACACTGAATCACAAAGGATGAACAAGAGTTAATCAGAAGAGAGAGGGAAAGGAGTTCTAGAAAGACCTCCAAACATGGGAGAATATGATAAAATGCAGAAGACTAAAAATCTTGGACATGGTTAGAGCCTTGAGTGTCTGTACACACATTGTGTGTGTGTGTAGGTGTGTGCTGTGTGGGGAAGAAAATGATGTGGAATGCAAGAGAGGGAGATGAGACTGGTCACAGCCAGATTAAGGGTCTTTATGCTAAGTAAGGAGTTAAGATTTCAGCTTGAAGGTAATGGAAAGCCACTGAAAGATTTTTTCTTGATTGTGATTTAATATCTACAGAGAATTTTAGCAGTAGTGTGGAACTTGAATTGAAAGGGGAAGGAGTAAAATTCAAATGGTTTCCCAAAAAACTAGCCTGTTTCCCCAATTAAAATAGTTTTCATAAATATTGACTATTACTGGACCTCCTTTATGGGAAGAAGAAGAAACAAGGTATACTTGTTTTTTGCCAGCAAACCCTCCTGAGACACATACACCCTCAGGGGTGCCAAAGGGTTTTCCCTGTAGGTGCCTTACCACCTGCCTGTGCAACAGGCACAGGGTCCCTGCCAAGGTCCCTGCCTGGAACCCCTCCACATTGGCCACACTTATTGGACAAGGGAGAGGCAGCAGACACCTGATCTAAGGCAGTCTATCCAGGATGTAAGGTGTCACGTGTGAACTGCCTGTCAGGAATGATAATGATATAGTACATTAATCAAATCCTATTCTAAGGAGTTTGAACAGGAGACATAGAAAGAGGGCTGAGCAGTGGCTAAAGGAGGAGAAGTTGAAGAAATTTGTAAAAATGAAGACAGAGGCTATCTGGCCATGGTGACAGGGTACTCATGCTATTGAGGGGGCACCAGAATAACTAGCCACTGGAAATTTCCATTCCCAAACCAGTTCCATTCTGCGTGAACCCCAGCTCACAAGACTGGGCTCTATGGTGGAGACTCCTTTGTCCTTATTTCTATGGTATTCTGACAACAGTGCCCTGTTAAGTCAAGTGAGTGCACGTCTGCTCCTGGTAACCAAGGAAGGGCAATGAACACACACTGGAGTCAAGGGAGCCAGACCGGGGTTCAGATTTGTTGATGCGGAGTCAGACTTAGCAGCAGTTTACTGGCTGTTATTTAATCTCCCACTGTGCAGTTTCCTGGTCCTGCTTTAGGGAAGACAGTACAGGGTACTTAAATCCTCTTCCTGGGGTGACAATTCTATGGCAGGTGTCACAGAAACCCCTTGAGCAGGGTCAAGAAAACATGGAGCCCAATACAAGAGCCTTGAAGTCAACCTGTAGGTGCCGGGAAACAATGGGTTCCACTCCTATGGCTTCTCTGGAGCTGGGAAGAGCGGAGCACACAGGCAATGGCCCGAACCGTTTCTGGAACTGCACGCCTGGAGCTCTTGGAGCGTGAGCCCAAGGCACCAACAGGCTGTGAGATCCTGCCTGAGTACCAGCCAGCCTTTTCTCCCACTGGCACCTCTGTCTGCTGACTCTGAGGGCAGCAGCGATCAGCACTGTCTACACAGAGAGATAGGAGGCTTTCTGAGAGAGATTTTACACCATGTGCACCCCCTGTCATAGGGCAGTAACAAGGACCAGGAGGTCCCGGCACTTCTGGTTATACCACTAACTTCTCTGGCACCCGACAATAATACCATCTGCATTGTCTCCTCCCATCTTCAATAAACATTAAGTTGCTGCTACACACCTCGCGGGATTATTTTGAACAATTAAAGGAAGAACTTCCACCCCCCCCCCACAAAAAAAAGTATGAAGGTCTTTGAAAGGACAGACAGGACTAATGATCCCAAAACATAGCCAAGGACACTTTCTTCTTAAACGAAGTTATTTACTCTCATTCCTTTGTTCTTGAAAGAAAGATAATCTCAGGAGATTGGTTTCCTAGCCTTTCCTTTTATTTGCCCCTTTGGATAGCGGGCGCCTGTTCTGAATTACTCAAATATCAGAAGCATGCTTGTGATTATGCCCTTTTACACATTTAATGTGGAAAAACCTCACTAACGAGAAAATGGGAACGTTCAGAGATAACGAGCTTCCTTCCTCCTGCGAGCCCGATGCGCGCCCGTCTCGGCCAGCTCTGTCGCCCAGCTGGCCCGCAGCTGCTGGGGTGCCCGGCCCTGCAGCGGCCTCCTGCCCCCCCCGGGCTGCTTCTCCCCATGTGGGCAGAGCAACCCCGGACAGCCAGGCCTGGGGGCTGTGGACTTCGACTCTACACAGGGAGGAAATGTAAGTCAATCAAGCAAACAGAAGTGACTCGGCCAGCTCTAACCGCTTCTATTTTATGACTTGGACTCCACAAAAGATGAAGACCCAGGATATGAAGCACTTTGAAGGCCACGCAGCCCCTTGGCCGGGCAGGGCTCTGATGGCTGAGGCAGCACCCCACCCTGTTGAGGTCGCCTCCTCTTCACCCTGTGGGTGAAAGAAGGAGTCCCGCCCTAGGGCTTGGGGGATGGCCAAACACCAGTGACACTGGACAGATGCCATAGGGCAGTGTCCTATTAGTCACACCTACTCCCATCCCAGGGGAGGAGGAATCCACAGGCCGCACCTTGCAGATGTCAGGCTCCGACGTGGTAAACCAGCAGCGGGGGACATTGAGGCAGATTTTGCATTATCAAGAGGGTGGGGTGCCCCCTGGTTCCCAAGGGGTGATGTGATTGGCTTGTGGTAGTAATTCCATGAGCCGGCAGGGAACTGAAGGCTGATACTCAAGGCTAAGCAGGCCCTGTGCCTTGTGTCCCTGACATGCAGGGTTGTTTGGCTAAGGCATCTTATCCACAGGAGCAGAGTGGAAACTTCGTGGTTAGGCCATTTAAGGCCCTTCTGGTTTCAGATATCAAGATAGCACAAGGACTGGGCTTGCTTTTAGGCCCCTCACACATAGCCATCACCTTCCTTTCCATCTTCTGTGTTCAGGATACAACTTTCTCTTCAATCTCTTTATTTTTTAAATGTTTATTTCTGAGAGCAACTGAGAGAGAGAGCACGAGTGGGGAAGGGGCATAGAGCAGGAGACACACAATCCAAAGCAGGCTCCAGGCTGCTGTAGGGCAGAATTCTACAAGGGGGCTGCCTACAGGAGTTTGGTCAATTTGAAGCAGCAGAATCCTTATTCTAAGGTCAGGTAAGGTCCTTGCAATTCAGAGCTATGTATAGCTTTATGTGCAGGAATTGCAGGAACTTTACTAAGAGGCAAAACATTTGATGATGATGACTTAGTCCTGTTCTGTAATTAGCTCTCATTTAATTTGTCATACTTTGTTAATTCCAGTGAATTTCACACACACGTAACCGAAGACACATGCAGCGGTGTCAGTAGTGAGATTTCTGTTGGGTGGAATGATGGGATTTCTTCTTTCTTCTACTTTAGTTTGGAAATGATCGTAGATTTAGAGGAAGTTGCTAAAATGGCACAGAGATGTCCCATGTACCCTTCATCCAGTTTCCTTCCATGGTACCCCCTTCTCTTTGCTTACCTTTCTCTCCTTCCTTTCTCCTTTCCCCTCCCTCCTTCCCTTCCTGCCTGCCTGCCTGCCTTCCTGCCTTCCTTCCTCCTTTCTTTCCTTTACCATCACCGTATATTACCTGAATAACCATGAAAAGAAATGATTAAGAGCAATGTCAACAATGTTAATCACACCCACATGGCTGTTAGTGGGGGTCACCCCCACTAATGTCTGCACTGGAGAAGGGAATGGCGTGGTCAGGCTGGGCTCTCACCACTTCCCTCCACCCGTGGACTGGGGGGTCTGTTGCTGTGTCCTTGGGCTCCGCTTGCACTTGGTCAGTCTCCTAAGTGCTGACTTGAAGGCTGCCTGTGCTGCTCTGTGGGGACCAGTATCATGCTGCTGCTGCTGCATTTCTGGGTCCTGTGTGTTTTGGTCCCCACCCCCGTGGCGGCCGGTGTTCTGTCACCAGGAAGGCAGGGCTTCTCTCAACTGCTTTCAATGGGATCGTTCACTTCCAGCCTAGACACTTTCGATGCAACTTATGTTTTTTTTAATGTTTACTTATTTTTTGAGACAGAGAGACAGAGCGTGAGCAGGGGAGGGCAGAGAGAGAGAGAGGGAGACACAGAATCTGAAGCAGGATCCAGGCTCTGAGCTGTCAGCATAGAGCCTGACACAAGCCTGAACCCACGAGCCGTGAGATCATGACCTGAGCCCAAGTCAGATGCTTAACCGACTGAGCCACCCAGGCACCCTGTCTATGCAGCTTATTTTTTTTTATTTTATTTTTAATTTTTTAAAAATTTACATCCAAATTAGTTAGCATACAGTGAAACAATGATTTCATGAGTAGATTCCTTAGTGCCCCCTACCCATGTAGCCCATCCCCCCTCCCACAACCCCTCCAGCAACCTTCAGTTTGTTCTCCATACTTATGAGTATCTTCTGTTTTGTCCCCCTCCCTGTTTTTATATTATTTTTGTTGCCTTTCCCTTATGTTCATCTGTTTTGTCTCTTAAAGTCCTCATGTGAGTGAAGTCATATGATTTTGGTCTTTCTCTGACTGACTAATTTCACTTAGCATCATACCCTCCAGTTCCATCCATGTCGTTGCAAATGGCAATATTTCATTCTTTTTGATTGCCTGTATATATGTACGATGGAGTCTTACTGTCTATGCAGCTTATTAAACAGATACCTCCTCTTGGTCTCCAAGAGCTCAAGAGGAACGCTGTGGCATGCCAGCTGAATTACTGTGTGCCCCTTACTGCAGGAGTGATAAGAGTGACAGGACAGCAAGTGACAATTCTTATTTTCCTCCTATCCATCAATACTGTGGACATTATCACCAGTCCCGCCTGCTGTGAAAGTCAGGATGTTCTTGTTATTGTTCAGTCTTACATTCTTCTATTCTTTCTGACTTTGACAGTTCTGTTTTTGGAAAAACTTCTCAGGGAGTTGCTCAAGAATCCTCTTCTCTAAAAGGCACTCAGAACAAGACAGATAACACCCCCGAGATGTCAGAGCTGCTGGAGGTCTTGGAGAATGATGCTTTGGCCTTTGCTGTGTAACATTGCCGTGTTGACACCAACATTGGCTCCAAGCTGTACCACTGAAGAATGGGCCAGAATTCTATGAGACACTGCAGGCCAGAGGCTTAAGAAGCTGACTTCTCCCTTCCCTGCCCCCACCAGGGCTTCTCTTTCACCCATTAAAACTTGATTTGCAAAAAGGAATTGAGAAAAAAAAGGGGGGGGTCTTAATCTTATAGTAAAGTGCTACAAAGTGGCTCAGCATGGATTATGATCGAATAGCTAAGATTTTACAAAACCAACAGGTTTGCTGTAGGAAGCATCCAGCAGAATATCCAGCACAGTCAGAGAGAGCCTGGCATATTGGCTAAATCTGGAGTCAGATCTACTTGGATGAAAATCACAGCCTCGGGATCACACAGCTGTGTGACCTTGTGTACAGCACTCAAATCTCCAATTCTTCATCCATAAAATGATGCTGGTAAGAATACCTAGTAGGAGAGGTTTGTAAAAAGCAAGGGAGATAAGCATGTACTGTGCTTACTATAGGGTGCTGGCACATAGCAGGCGCTTCTAAATGCTAGTTAGCTGTTACCATCTTAATAAGTACATGCCGATAATGATGATAAGAACAAAATCATAGAAAAAACTGCTCTGTCTCTAAGTATAGTTACTGTTCCCAGCCACTCTAGGGTTGGCCAGGAGTGAGGTATTTTTAGCTGTGGGCAAGAGGCAGAAGGGAGCCAGAGTAGAAGCAAAGTACAACAGGGCATTCTAGCTTTCTAGGCTTCACGTTATAAACTCTTGCTTGATAAAAAGCAAACGGGAGTTGTGCCTGCCTTTTCATTATCAATGTGTCCTGAGAGATTTGCAGGGAAACCAAACTTTACACACAACTATATTTTAAACTCACAAGGAAATTTTCCTTTTTTTAAGAGACTCTTTATAATTAGTCTTTTTATAATATAAACTATTATAATTTTATTAAATGCGAGTGAATGTTCAGTTTCTTTAAAAGAGGACATCCCAGGGGCGCCTGGGTGGCTCATTCGGTTGGGCGTCCGACCTCAGCTCAGGTCACGATCTCATGGTCTGTGAGTTCGAGCCCCACGTCGGGCTCTGGGCTGACGGCTCAGAGCCTGGAGCCTGCTTCCGATTCTGTGTCTCCCTCTCTCTCTGCCCCTCCCCCATTCGTGCTCTGTCTCTCTCAGTCTCAAAAATAAATAAACATTAAAAAAAAATTTAAAAAAAAAAAAAGAGGACATCCTGAAAGATTTTTCAAATTGCCACTACATTGATAGCGTTTTTGTAGATGTGGCTGAGTGGGGAAAATGATCATCTTAGCATCTGGACCCTGTACTCCTAGGGAGGAAACTTATTTTTGCTCAGGAAAACACATTGATAAGCCACTTTGGGACAGAAAATAAGACTCAGAAGAGTCAACCAAAAGAAGTGGCCAAACTTCGCAGTGTTAGAAATAAGTGGGCATTTGGAGGTGGGAGAAAAGCAGGGACCCTGGGGTCGATGAGGAACTCAGTGTCCTAGAAAAAGTAGGGGTGATGGTTAATTTCATGTGTCAACTTGCCTGGGCAATTGGGTTCCCAGATATGTGGTCAAACATTATTCTGGAATTTTCCATGATGGTGTTTTGGATAGATTAACATGAAAGTCAACTGCCTTCCATAATGTGGGTGTCTCTCTTTTTATCAGTTGAAGATTTAAATAGAACAAAAGACTGACCACTGCTCCCCCTCCCCAGCCAGAGAGAATTCTGCCAGCAGGTGGCCTTTGGACTCAGCTCCTTCTGGAGTCTCTAGTCTGATGGCCTTCAGACTTAAACTGCAGATTTTGGACTTGCCAGCCTCCATAATCATATAAGCCAATTTCTTAAACTAAATCCCTCTCGATAGATAGATAGATAGATAGATAGATAGATAGATAGATAATAGATGATACATAGATAGATAGTTTCATTTCTCTGAAGAACCCTGACTAATACAACCAGATGTCTAATATTAAATGTGAAGTTGTGCTGCTGTGAAGTCTATCTCCACTCCATTTTCTCAAACACATTCTGTCTGCAACCCACCTGCCTGCCTTGTTCAAGTGTGTGTGTATGTGTGTGTGTGTGTGTGTGCGTGCACGTGCATGCGTGTGACCCAAAGGAATGGGCTAAGTTCTGTGTCTGGGTTGTCATAGCACAGAACAAAAATAACACCTGACAGACAGCAAGATGACCCTCAACCTGAAGTAGTCCAGGAAAAGCAGAAGCCAGAAGATTCCATGAGAAAGCCTTTCTTCTGTCTGCTCAGGAATTTGTGCACTTTCAGGGAGAGCAATAGGTTTCCACAATGTTGAAGCCAAATTCAAGGAGCTCTTAAAAGCTGGGGCAGGGAAATTGCCCCTCCCTACCCCTCAGCCTCTCACCATTTGGACATCTGTGTTCCATAAAAAACAAAACATTTTTTTTCTTTTAAATTCAGACTACCTTCCTATTAATCATCTTCAGCTAACATGCTAAGAAGCATGAAACCTTTGCTAATGACTACAGCTTGCTTCTAAGATTCATACTCGTTTCTGAGACTAAGGGGGAAAACACCAGGTAAATCAAACAATGTGCAAAAAGAATGAGTGAAGCATCTTGATTCTGTAAAAGAGGAAAATGAAAAATGCCTCCCACTGTGGTGCCAGGTACTCCACTGTGAACGCTGCATTCCCGCTGGACACATCAGTGACGCCCTGTCCAAGGCAGGGATGGAAGAAGAAGATCCATCATGGATATTGATGGTTTGGGGGCCACTTACAACTGGACTAGCATGGTGGCCCATTTCCCGGGGTCAGCAGAGAGAACCAAGGTCCTTAAGAGGGCATGAGACAACAGAGATGCCGAAACTAACTAAAAATAAGTATCTGAAAAAATGATAAAGGTCAGGATGAATTTCGAATTTATGTATCTTAAGGGAGGAAAGAATGGCCACCTAGGGACTGAGCAGTGAGTGTTCTCTAGTCCAACAGAATTCATTTCTAAAGTGTTTCTTGACAGGCTCTGGGATCAGATTGCCGTATGCTAGGCACATGCTGCAATGGTGGTCTTTTATAGTTGTTAGGAAACAGAAGTAGAATTGATGGTGTTTGGTGTTCTCAGACAAAAACCTGCCCTCTTCCATATGGTCCGTCTCATCGTTATCTCAGTCAGAAAGTTTGAGAGGGGCATCGCATTGCTCTTAACTGCCCAAAATGAAATCCAAACTCACACGAATATTTTCTTCTCTCTAAACTCTGTACACAGAGTAAGTCTGTATGTGATTCAGAGGCTACATGAAAGAAATGTGAGATTTATGATTTATTTTTAAAACCCCAAACAGCACATTCTCTGGGTTAAGTAGAAAGGTCACAACCAATAAAAGCATCTAATCAGCCTCATTAGTATGTGCCTTTAGCCACATTTCTCTTACTCAATAGAGCATGTCTCCTCTGAAGAACCAGATTTCACAATAACACATGGAAAGACCAAAGGAGGAATCCCTGTGATGCAGCCAGGACCCATCAGATGAGGGAGCATCCGCCTCAGAGGGAGAAGACAGAGAAGCAAATGTTTAAAAAGCAGCCTCAAGCCTCTGACATGTGCACATAACTGCGAAGCTTAATAAAGTTTTAATGAGCCCTTACATGTAACTACAGGAAACCTCGTACTGAGCTCCAAATGAAAGGCTCAGTCTGCTCCTGTGGAACTTGGAGCAGGGTTTCTTTCAAGAACAAATTAGACTTTGTCTACAGTTGCTCCTGGAAAGATACGGGCTCTTGCCCTCTTCCCAGCGATGGCAGACTTGTGCCTGGTATCATGAAAAATCCTGGGTCCAGGAATCCAGAAGCAATTGGCAGTCATTTACCTAATAATCAAAAGGGTTAATAGAGTTTTCTTATCTCAAGTTCCTGTTGAATGAATTACAGTGTCTTTGTGACTTATGGAGTCTTACCAAATCTAGATTAAAATCTTCCTCCAAGGGATCATTAGTCTTTCCTCTGTGTTCCTGGCCACAGCTCCTCTGTCTTCTTTATGCTCCCTCCTGTTCCTCCCCCCATCTTATGTCAAATGGGTGACCTCTTCTGTCGACATCCTTTCCCCAGGTAACGCCATCCAGTCCAGAGACTTAAAATATCATATATACACCATTAACTCTCCCAGGTAAATTGTCAGACGAGAAGTCTTCTCTGACTCTGGAAGGGGAGCATCCAGCTTCTGGCTTGATGCCTCCACTTGATTTAGAACTTCTCATGTCCAGTATAGAACTATTGACTTTCCCTCCAGATCTGATTACTGTCAGGAAGCGGCACTGGCATTCATTCCATTGCTCGACCTAAGCCTAGGAGGCCTCCTCGAGGGCTCTCTTTCCCTCCTTCTCTTCATCCGGCACATCATCAGATCCCATTGGTTCACTTCTAAAATGGATTTCACTTCTAAAATCCCTCCTTCTCCTCTGGCACCTCCTGAGTGCAGAGTACATTCTCTCAGGACCAGGCTCCATGCTAGCACCCTCAATGGTCTCCCCACTTCCACTCTTATCCCTCTAAAATGTGTTCTCCACAAAGCAGCCAGAGGGAGGTTTTAAACATGTAAATCAAATAATGACACTCTGTTGGTTACAAGCCGCCCGGAAGCTCTGCTCCCACTTAGGATGTAGAAAGCCACAGGACAACAGAGCTCTGACAACAATGCGAACATGGCAGATAATCTACAAAATCATCATTTTCTTGAACCCATCAAGGAGCTGAGGTCACAAGGCAATTAAGCAAACTCAATCCTAAAGACTGAGAAGCACCGTGAGGAGAGACAGAACACAAATGTTGTTTCACCTCTGACAGAGCAAGGACAGAGGAGGTGGCTGCCACAAAAGTGGGTGGAAAAAAATTATCTAAAATTGTGAAATATTCTTAAAAGCCAGTGTGGGCTAGTATGTCAGTTTGGAAAAAGTAGGATCACCAGACACAAGGAAAGTTGGCACTCACTCACAGGCTCTATACCAGTGGCCTCCAGATGGTACTCATGAGGAAAACTGGGGAAAGAGCAAGAGACCAGAGACAGACCCTCTTAGTGGAAGGAATATAACTGAAGTCCCAACCAAAAGACTAAGCTTGTCAGATGGGATTAAAAAACAAGACCCAACTATATGCTGTCTATAAGAAACCCACCTGAAAAATAGGGAAACATAAACTGATTAAAAGTGAAAGGATGGAAAAAAGATATACTATAAAATTACTACTCCAAATAAACAGAAATGCTCATATTAATATCAGAATATCGGTGTTTCAGAAACAAAAGAAAATCACCTGGGATAAAGAAACACATAGCAGGGGCGCCTGGGTGGCTCAGTCGGTTAAGCCTCCGACTTTGGCTCAGGTCACGATCTCGCAGTCCGTGAGTTCGAGCCCCGTGTCGGGCTCTGGGCTGATGGCTCAGAGCCTGGAGCCTGCTTCCGATTCTGTGTCTCCCTCTCTCTCTGCCCCTCCCCCATTCATGCTCTGTCTCTCTCTCTGTCTCAAAAATAAATAAACGTTAAAAAAAAATTTTTTTTTTAAAAAGAAACACATTGCAGGTGCCTGGGTATCCAACTCTTGGTTTTAGCTCAGGTCATGATCTCACAGTTCATGCATTCAAACCCTGCATCAGGCTCTGCACAGAGCCTGCTTGGGATTCTCTCCCTCCTCTTTCTCTGCCCCTCCCTCCACTTGTACACACACTCTCTCTTTCTCTCAAAATAATAAGTAAACATTAAAAGAAAAAAGAAACACATTGCATAATGACAAAGTGGTCAATTCATCAAACAACGATAACAATCCCACATGTTCATCCATCTAACAGAGCTTCCAAATACATAAGTTGATTGAACAAAAAGAAAAAATAGATAAATATACGATTGTAATTGGAGATTTTGACACTCTTCTGTCAGTAATTTATAGAAAAAGTAGAGGGAAAATCAGTAAGACTATATTGACCAACGCTATTAAACAAATTGGCCTAATCGGAGCTTGCTTCCGATTCTGTGTCTCCCTCTCTCTCTGCCCCTCCCCCACTCATGCTGTGTCTCTCTCTGTCTCAAAAATAAATAAACGTTAAAAAAAAAATTCTTTAAAAAAAAAAAAAGAGGAATTCACAAGAAATGTTAGAAAATGTTTTAGGGGCATCTGGGTGGTGGCTCAGTCAGTTGAGCCTCGGACTCTTGATTTGAGCTCAGGTCATGATCTCACAGTTTGTGAAATGGAGCCCAGCATCGCGCTCTGTGCTAACAGCGCAGATTCTGCTTGTGATTTTCTGTCTCTCCTTGTCTCTCTGCCCCTCACCATGCATTCGATCTCTCTCTCTCTCTCCCTCAAAAATAAATAAACTTAAAAAAGAAACAAATGTTTTAATAAGATTAAATAGAAAATATAACATATCAGAATTTGAGGGATGCAGCTAAAGTACTTCTTAGAGGGAAATTTGTAACATTAAATGTTTACATTAGAAAATAGAAGAGATCTTGGTACCTGGCTGGCTCAGTTGGTAAAGCATGCAATTCTTGATCTTGGGGTTGTGAGCCCAGAGAGTTGTGAGTTCAAGCCCCATGGTGTGGGTAGATATTACCTAAAAAACAAACAAACAAACAAACAAACAAAACCCTACATGAGAATAATCTATCAAAAAGTAAAATAGATCTCAAATCAATCATGTAGATTTTGGAGCACCTGGGTGGCTCAGTCGGTTGAACATCCAACTCTTGCTTTCAGCTCAGGTCATGATTCCAGGATTGTGAGATCAAGCCCTGAGTCAGGCTCCATGCTGAATCTAGAGCCTGCTTAAGACTCTCCCTCTCTCTGTCTTTCTCTCTCTCTCTCTCTCTGCTCCTCTCTCCCCTGTTCACACTTTCTCTCTCTCAAATAACAAATAAAAATAAATTTTAAAGTGTTTTAAATGTAAATCTTGACCTTGAGAATCTAAAGAAAGGAGAGCAAATCAAGCTCAAGCAAACAGAAGAAAAAAAACAGTAAGAATAACAGCATATATCAAGTAAATGGAAAATCGATAGAGATCATCAATTAAATCAACATCTGGCTTTTTGAGAGGATCAATAAAATATATAAACTTTGAACAAGTCTGATAAAAAGAAAAGAGAAGACACAAACTACTAATATCAGGAAGGAAAGAGAGAAAATCCCTACAGATCTTACAGATATTAAAAAGATAATAATAAAGTATTGTGAACTATATATCAAAAAATCTGATAAATAAAGTCATTGAAACCACAAACTAC
Organism: Panthera pardus; assembly: GCF_024362965.1. Lineage (NCBI taxonomy): Eukaryota > Metazoa > Chordata > Mammalia > Carnivora > Felidae > Panthera > Panthera pardus. Next base: position 22,648,808 of record NW_026527002.1, read on the forward strand.
AAAGATCACTCAAGAAGAAATAGATGTCTAGAGTAGTTCTATATCTATGAAAATGTTGGAATTTGTAGTTAAAAACCTGCTCACGAAGGAAACTCCAGGCCCAGATGCTTTATTGGTAAATTCTACCAAACATTTAAGAAAGAAATAATACCAACTGTAGAAAATGGAAGTGGAAAGAATATTTCTCAAACTATTTTATGAAGGCAGAATTATTCTGATACCAACCTAGACAAAGATATTACAAGAAAAGAAAGGTACAGGTAAGTATCCCTCATGAATATAAATCCAAAATTTTAGCAAATTAAACCCAGAAATATATAAAAGGGATAATATATCATGATCAACTAAGGTTTATCCTTATAAACCTTATAAATATAAATCCAAAATTTTAGCAAATTAAACTCAGAAATATATAAAAGGGATAATATATCATGATCAACTAAGGTTTATCCCTGGTTAAAGGGATGGTCCAACAATAAAAACAATTGATCAGCTTAATCAGTGCAATATTAAAAAGAAAACTGGAACTAAAACAAACCTATGATTGTCTTAATAGATGTACCCCCAAAAGGGGGAGGGCAATTTTAAAAATCCACCACTCATTCCTGAGAAAAGATCTCAACAATCCAGGGATAGAAGGGAACTTCCACATTCTGATAAAGGGTATCAATGAAAGACCTACAGCTAAAATCAAAATTCATGATGAAAGACTGAACACTTTTCCCATAAGTTCAGTAACAAGGCAAAGATGGCTTCTCTCACCATTGCACTGCAGAAAGTTCAATAGGACAAGACAAAATATACAAGATTGGAAAAGAAGGAGTAAAAGTCTTCAGTTGCAGGCAATATGGATTTTGCAAAAAAAAAAAAAAATGTTATTAGAATAAGTGAGTTAGGCAATGTTGCAGATGCAAGATAAATACACAAAAGTCAGTTGTATTTCTATATCCTAGCAATGAATAATCAGAAATTGGAATTATAAAGAGCAAAATCAGTCACAATCGCATCCCCACCAAAATGAAAGATTTAAGGATAAGTATGACAAAACATATATAAAACGTGTAGCCTCAAAATTACAAAGTATTGCTGAGAGAAATTTTAAGAGATATAAACAAATTGAGAGAGATATGTCTATGAATTGAAAAAAATTAATGCCAATTCATACTAAATTAACCTATAGATTTGATTCAGTCTCATGCAAAATCCCAGCAGACTTCTTTTGTAGAAGTTGACAAACTGATTCTAAAATCTATATGGAGATTTAAAGTACTTAGAATAGCCAAAAACAACTTTGAAAAAGAACAAATTTGGACTAACACCACCTGACCTCAAGACTTATTATAAAGCTACAGTAATCAAGACAGTATGGTATCGGCATCAACGCAAATATATATATACACATATATTTACATACATATATGTATATATATGTATATATATATATATACATATAATTGTTTTTAACAAAGGTGCAAAGGCAATTCAATGGAGAAAAGACAGTCTTTTCAACAAATGGATATCCATATGCAAAAATGAACTGAGAGTCATACCTCATTTCATACACAAAAATTAACTCAAAATGGATTATAGATCAAAATATAAAACCTAAGACAATGACACTGCTAAAAGAAAACATAGGATAAAATATTCACAACCCTGAAATAGGCAAAGAGTTCTTAGATACAACACCAAAAGCTCAATTCATAAAAGAAAAAAAAAGATACATTGACTATCATCAAAATTAAGAACTGCTTTTCAAAAGACACTGGTAATAAAAATCAAAAGATAAACCACAGACTGGGAAAAATATACATCTGATAAAGGAATCATATGCAGAATATGTAAAGAATTGTCAACAACCTATAAAAAGGAAACAACCTAGCTAAAAGAAAAAATGGGCAAGAAACCTGAAAACCCAGTTTGCCAAAGAATGATATGGACATCATAGAAGCATATGAAAATATGCTCAGTAACATTAGTCATTAAAGAACTACAAATTAAAACCACAATTAGATACCACTATATACCTATCCGAATGGCTAAAATTAAAAATTAAAAATCTTACCAAGTGCTTCTAAAATGTGGGGATTACCAACTGCTGATGAGAATGTACAGCAACTAGAATTTTCTTACACTGCTGGTGGGAATGAAAAATGGTACAGCCACTTTGGAAAAGTTTGGTAGTTTTTTATTCCCAGACCTAGCAGTCCCAGACCTAGTTATTTATCCCAGTCCCAGACCTAGTTATTTATCCTAGAGAAAGACGTGCACATGTTTACACCTGAGTTATATTATAGCAGCTTTAGTTATAATCAACAACCACTAAAAATAACTGAAATGTCCATCAACTGGTGAATGGGTAAACAAACTGTGCCCTATCCATGCAGTGGAACACCACTCGGCGATCAAAAGGCGCAAACATGCAATGACATGGATAAAAAGCATTGTACTAAGTCAAAGAGGCCAGACACAAAGGGTGACACACTGTAGGATTCCATTTATATGACTTTCTAGAAAAGGCAAAACTGAAGAGCCAGATTGCAATGGTGGCAAGGGTGAGATTGGGGGAAAGGAGTTGACTACAAAAGGTCACAAAGGAAATTTTTTGTGGCAATAGAAACATCATACATCTTGGTTGTGGTGATGTGTTACCTGACATATGTACATTCATCAAACTCATCAATTTGTACACCCCAGTATTTACCCAAAGAATATGAAAACACTAATTTGAAGGGATATATGCACCCCTATGTTTATTGAAGCATTATTTACAATAGCCAAAGTATGGAAGCAGCCCATGTGTCTATCAACAGATGAACAGATAATGAAGATGTGGTATGTATGTGTGTGTGTATAATATTTTTATTATACAATATATATAACAAATTATGTATATATAATGGAATATAATTCATCCATAAAAAAGAATGAAATCTTGCCATCTGCAACAACATAGATCGATCTAAACAGGATAATGCTAAGTGAAACAAGCCAGAGAAACACAAATGCCATATGATTTCACTCATACATGGAATTTAACAAATGAACAAAGGGGGGAAAAGGAGAGAGAGAGAGACAAACCAAGAAATGGACTCTTAACTATAGAGAACATACTTGTGGTTACCAGAGGTGGGGGGTAATGGGTGAAATAGGGAAAGGGGATTAAAAGCACACTTATCATGGTGAGCACAGAGCAACGTACAGAATTGTTGAATCATTATATTGTACACGAAACTAACATAACACTGCATGTTAACCACACTGGAATTAAAAATTGTTTTAAAGCTGTACACTCCAAAAAAGGGAATTTACTCTATGTGAATTATTCCTCAAATAATCTGACCTAGAAAACGTCTCTGGGGAATTCCCATTGCTCTTAGGATAAAATCTAAACTCTTAAACATGGCCTATCAGGATATATCCTCTGCATGCTTCTCCAGCTTCATGCTTTTGAAGAACATTTGATGACATTGTAGAAAATTCTTGGAATAAAATATTAAGTGAAAAACAGTATATGTAAGTCAGTTTTGCGCTTGTATCAAATTTGTGTTTGCTATATACACATATGTGTGGGGAAAAAAACTGACGGAAAGTATGTAAAAATGTTAATGGTTTGCTCTGGGACGTAGACTTAGTGATTTATGCTATCCTCTTTTGTTTATTCATGTGTTATTCCTATTATGACTCCTGCTATTATCTATTATCTCGTCTTTTAGAAACAGCCCATAGTCTTTGGCTCTTTGACTCCCAATTTCTGTTCCTTCTCCTTTTCTCTGGTCCTTCCCCACCATCCCCTGATCCTACTCTCCCTCCCGAGCCAGAAGCTTCTGTAGCCCCAAGACAGACCCTCCCCTTCATGACTCTCCCAGGAGATCTATGGGTTTGAATTGATATGCTCCAGGGGCTGAGATTTCTAGGAGCTCTATGGGAGGCAGGCAAAGAGTAGGGGTGCTGCCCTGGCAAAAGGGATTGCAACCTTCCACCTTTGAAGCCTTTGTAGGTAACAGATCGCAAAATAACCAAGCGAAGATGGAGCCTTGCCGAATACCATAGAGTTACCTTGTGTATATTATGTTGATTTTATAATCAATTTTTTAAAAAGAATACTGTTCTCTGAAGTTAGTAACTTAGCAAGACTATTGCAGTGGAATTCACTGCTATCTCTCCAGGGTCTCGAACAGTCCCTGGCACCTGGAGGCATTCAATAATATTTGTTGATTGAATGAAAACCAGAATGGCTGATGATGAACAAGTAAACCAGTGAACGAATGAGAATAAAGGTAAATGAACAGAAACAAGAGTCAGGGAGGTTTGGAGTAGAGGAAGTTGATACAGTAGCTGAGGAGCATATTTTGGAAAAAAAATTTTCCAAAATTTTGGAATAATAGCTAGATTGGATTATAGCTATTATTGGATAGATTGGATAATAGCTAGAGGGGGACAGAGAATCCAGATGGGAGTTTTGGCTTGTTTTGGGTTTATTTGTTTAGAATGAGAAGGTGATTACCATGTTCATAATCTGAGGAGAAAGAACCAGCAGGGAAAGAGAGAGCAGAGACTACCAGGAAGAGGGAGAGGTGATCAATGCTACCGTGGAGTCCCAAAGAAGATGAGGGAAAATGAGATGGGAACACAGTAATACTGTTGGTAGGAGAAGAGGCTCCCCAGCCTCTTGAGACTCGGGACTGGTGTGGATTCACAAGAGGGTGTGGGAGATGGTGAGAGAATTGGACAAATTGCTTAGGTGAAGTAGCAGATTAGGGCGACTGCTGGGAGGACGGAGCAGGAAGTAATAAATGAAGAGCTGATAAGACAAGGAAGAGGGGTTAACGAAGAGAAGCAAAAAGATGACTGGCAAAACTGAGGGCCTGTCCGAACCCAGAAATATGAATTTGTGGCTGCCCCACTTGACGGCCACATGGGCCTCTCCAAGAGTTCACTATCACCTCAAGATCGATGGGTTAGAGTGGGATTGACTCCAGGTTAGCAGTTTGCAAGGGATGTAAAGGACATGAGGCTGAGGAGCTGGGGATGCTGCAGAAGGAGAGATTCAGTCAGGGCTTCTGAGAACCCAGCTCGTAGCTCATAAGATGCCCCAGAGTCCTTATCAGAGTGGTACATGGGAAGCTTTGTTCCTGTGTCCCTTGTGAACTCAAGGACAACCCAAACCAAGGAAGGGAGCATTGTCCAGTGAGAGTGAGAACTGCATTACTTTCTTCTTGGTCTTTGATTCACAGATACATTTCATCCTAATGCTTCAACACCATTGGTTACAAATGTGCTGCTGCCCTTTCATAAACTATGAATCTAACTCATCTGAACTTTACCTCCCGATGTGTGAACCAACAAGACAATGGGGCAACAGTGAATTGATGTCATTTCTAACAAGCACTTGTGAGCTCCAAATAAGTATAAAGGATGAGATGATCTAAAAAGGAAGGCCTCATCATATCTGATGAAGTTATTAATGTCTAAAAGACCACTTTTATTATTTTTTTCATGACTCCAAATTTATTCTGCAAGACAATGTGTGCAGATGAGAGTTATATTTTTTATTTTTTAAAAATTTTTTTAATTTACATCTAAATTAGTTAGCATATAGTGCCACAATGATTTCAGGAGTAGATTCCTTAATGCCCCTAATTCCTCAATGGGTAACCATTTAGCCCATCCTCCCTCCCACAATCCCTCCAGTAACCCTTTGTTTGTTTTCCATATTTAAGAGTCTCTTATGTTTTGTCCCCCTCCCTGTTTTTTGCTTCCATTCCTTTACGTTCATCTGTTTTGTATCTAAAAGACCACCTTAAAAAAATTAATAACAACTGACAGGTAGTTTGGTAACAACATTAGGAATCAGACACCTTGGGTCTTAGATTTGGTTCTACAATTAACAAGTTGTATGACCTTGAGAAAAGCACTCACTGATACTTGGAACAAAAGGATCAAGCAAGATGCTTTTTAAAATTCCTTCCAATTTTACAGACTTCTATTTTTGAGGATTTGTATCAAATTCAAGACCATCTCAGTACATACATATAACAAACACTTCATAAATGGTATTGAACCAAAGGTGAACATTAGGAAACCAAATAGAAAACACAGTTATCCTTGAAAGAAGTCATGGGTCACATATGTCCATCCTTGTGAATCTGGAGACCATCTGGGAGAGAGATTAGCATCAGACTCAGTCTCTCCCTCTCTCTCTCTCTCTCTCTCTGTCTCTCTCTCTCTCAGGCATCTCTTCAAAAAGCCTTACAATTGATTAGGCCGGGCCCACCCAGGATACTCTCTAACTTAAAGACAACTGATTAGGTACTTTAATTACATCTTTAAAACCTCTTCATAGAAGCATCTTGGTTAGGTTTGGTTAAATAACTGAGAAAGGGTGTGTGTGTGTGTGTGTGTGTGTGTGTGTGTGTGTGTGTGTATGCATGTGTGTGTGCATGTGTGCATGCTTGCATTTTCAGAAGTCTCCCCTTTCCCTTCTATTCTCCAGCTCTCCTGAGAGAATATCTCTTGTGGCCTATTCTACTAGAAAAGGAATACTAGAGAAGGAATTCCGGATACATCTGTAGTTTAGCCCAGTCAATCCACAGAGCCACAGAGCCAACCCAATGACTAAGAAAGCATTATAAAGGAAATAAAGAGGAAACTAATATTTATACCCCTGCACAGCAACCACCAAAAGGCACACAATGTAGTTGTTAAAATACCAGCACTTGAAATGAAGTTGCCTGGGTTTGAACCTCAACTTGCGGGTAATATTACTCTTGGAAAATTTCTTGATCTCTCTTTGTCTCAGTTTCTTCTTTAGTAAAATGAAAGATAAAATAGCACCTAACTCCTAGAGATGCTGGGGGGACTAAATTGAAAAACTGCGTGGACTAAGATTGGATTGCATGCCTGGTACAGAATAAGCAGTCACTGTTACTATCATGTGGCATCTACTTTGTATACTCTTCCTCACTTAATAGTGCACTTCATCATTCAATAAATATTAATCAAACATCTACTGTGCAGCCACTGGGAACAGAACAAAGGACAACAGCCATGGTCCCTGCCCTCAATGACTTTGCAGTGAACAAATAAGTGGTGAACAAATAAGAAGTCATTCTAAGACAGTGCGATAAGCACCAGGAAGTTCACCATAACCCAGTGGGGTAGGTAATGTCATTCTTTTATAGACGAGTGAGCCAAAATTTGTTGAAATTAAGGAATTAGCTCAGAATTATATAACATACTAGTTTGCCAGTGCTGCCATAACAAAGTTCCACACACTAGGTGGCATAAACAACAGAAACTTATTGTCTCACAGTTTTGGGGGCTAGAAGTCCAAGGCCAAGGTGTCGGCAGGGTTAGTTACTTCTAAGGGTTGTGAGGGAGAATCTGTCCCATGTCTCTCTCTGAACTTTGGTTTGCTGACAATCTATGTGTCCCTTGGCTTGTAGAACATCACCCCCATCTCTGCCTTCACGTTCATTCACATGGTGTTCTCTGTGTATGTAGATATGTCCCAGTTTCCCCCTTTTATAAGGATACCAGCCATAATGGATTAGTGGCCCAGCCTACTCCAATATGACCTCATCTTAAATAATCATGCATGTATGACTCTATTCCCAAATAAGGAGGTTAGAACTTCAACATATAAATTGGGGGTGGGGGGGAGGATGCACAATTGAGCCCATAACAGATCTTAGGTAGCAAAAGAAGAAGCCAAACCCAAGTCTGTCTAATCTGTCTGATTCAGAGGCCATGTATCACCCCTGTTCACTCTGGGTAATAGATGTATAATGGACTATTAGAAGAGAACTGGGGACCTTGGGGTCTATCCTTGACCTGTGAGAAAGCCCTGTGAACAGCAAACTATCTAATCTGTTCAACATTTCGCAGGTGCATCAGACTGAATCGCCCACTGGTATTTTTAACTGACACTCTAATTTGTAAAGCAAAGTGGCACTCCTCATTTGGTGAAATCTACAGCTCATGTCCACCGGGAACTTAAGACCCATAAACGTATCAATGTAACCAATTTTGAAAGTAAAGCATCAGGCTAGTTTATTTGGAAAATTTCTGCCCATTTAAAATTAGCCTGCTCCTTTGCAAGAAAAGTTCAATTAGTCAGTTAAGATGTGGAGAAAATCTAATTTCTAGTTTAGACAAATCCAAAAAGGTTGGCGGAGAATACTTTGATTGCATTTCAAGTATCCTGTTGGTACTTCAATCATGCTTCTCTCTTGAAACTGCTTCATGATTTTATTGTTACTCTCTTATTGCGTGTACCAAATAGTGGGGAGAGATCGTGCTTAGGCCATTGTTTTCATATTATTCATAATTTTCAATAACCATCATTTTAAAACTTCAGTATTCGTTGCACGTACATTTGCCTGACTTGCTATCTATGTGTCCCTAAAGAAAAGTGTTTCCAACATCCACCTCAGAGAATGGCATATGGAGGCTGTCAATAAATATGTGGAGAACTGAACTGTATTTCCAACATATTTTTTATGTTATTTTATGTTTTTATTTTATTTTATTTTATTTTATTTTATTTTATTTCATTTCATTTTATTTTAGAGAGAGAGAGTGAATGGGGGAGAGTGTTTTGAATTTAGAATCAGGTGGGGGGGCAGAGAGAGAGAGAAAGAGAGAGAGAGGCCCAAGCAGGCTCCACACTCAGCATGGAGCCTGACTCGGAGTTCTATCCCACAACCCTGCAATCATGACCTGAGCCAAAATCAAGAGTTGGTCGCTCAACTGACTGAGCCACCCAGGCACCCTTTTCCAACATCTTTAAATATGCAATGTGTCTAAAGACTAAAGAACAAATCACAATCAATTAAAATTCATTCATTAGCTTCTGTCATTTGAAACCTTTTTTTTTTTTAAGTTTATTTATTTTGAAAGGGAGAGATAGGGAGGGGCAGACAGAGAGGGAGAGAGAGAGAGGATCCCAAGCAAGTTCCACATGGTCAGTGCAGAGCCAGATGAGGGGCTCGAATTCACAAACCACGAGACCATGACCTGAGCTGAAATCAAGAGTCGGTAGCTTAACCAGCTGAGCCACCCAGGCATCCCTGCTTGAAACTTATTTAGGAAAGATTTAGGCTCTTTCACTGTGAAAGAACTAAAGTGTACGTTTTCGAAAAATGAATAAATATTTGCAGTTCTATTTTAACAGCAGTGATCATTTAATTAAAATCTTTTGCCTTCTACAAAAATATGAATAATCACTAGGTCTTTCAGTCAATATATTCATGTCTCAAAAAAAGCAAGCAGGATCTGGGGTTTTGTGTTATACAAGAGTATCAAAGTTCACGATTTTGCTAGCAAATCTTTCCTGTTGTATATAATACCTGTTGTTTTGCTTTTAACCTTGGCTCTTCATTCATTCTAACCTGTCCATAAGGGCAGGGCAAGTGCTTGCCAAATGAGTACATGGAGGCCAGGCCTTGCCAGAGATAAGGCCGGAACAATTCCACCCAATTCAGACATGGGGGATGAGTTTAACCTGCGATTAATGTGGAACATCATAGTGGCTAAGTGTTTTGAATTTAGAATCAGGAGGATTTGAATTTGAATCCCAGTTCTGTTACTCACCTGCTGTATGAGCTGGGGCAAGTTACTTAACCTCTCTGGAATCTCATCTGCAATCTGAATATCATATTTATACTTACCTCATAGGGCTGATAAAAAATTAAATAAGGTAGTGGATATAAAGCATTTAGCATCCTAATAAAATAAGGGTTTAATAAATGATAGCTATTAATAAATACTTCATGAAGTGAAAAGTTTGAATTATGGGATATTTGTTACAGATTTATTACTTTAATATGTATTTAATAACTAAATTACACACAATGACTAATTATAATAATTTTTGACATAATTATCAACAGACATTTCTGAAAACCTACTTAATTCAGAGCACTCAGTGCCATGGGCTAGGGAAAAGAAGGGGTAAATAATTATTTAGTTGGAGAAGTAAGTCTTTTATCTTTCGAATCTCTGTGTAGAAGCAATTCCTTTATGAGAGGCAATCAAACACTCAGAGAAAATGCAGCCAAAATACATGGGAAAACATTATAGAGGAAGTTAATTAAAAACAATACTATTTTGGGGCGCCTGGGTGGCTCAGTCGGTTAAGCATCCGACTTCAACTCAGGTCACGATCTCGCGGTCCGTGAGTTCGAGCCCTGCGTTGGGCTCTGGGCTGATGGCTCAGAGCCTGGAGCCTGCTTCCGATTCTGTGTCTCCCTCTCTCTGACCCTCTCCCGTTCATGCTCTGTCTCTCTGTCTCAAAAATAAATAAACGTTTAAAAAAAATACGATTTTGTACTTATAATGTTTGTGGTATTTGTCAACTTTTAAGCGTATGTTTTCCATGCTTTATTATCTTATTCCAAATAAAGGCTTAATTTCTTATATGGTATTTTATTTTTTATTTTTTTAATTTACATCCAAATTAGTTAGCATATAGTGCAACAATGATTTCAGGAGTGTATTTCTTAATGCCCCTTACCCATTTAGCCCATCCCCCCCCATCCCACAACCCCTCCAGCAACCCTCAGTTTGTTTTCCATATTTAAGAGTCTTTTATGTTTTGTCCCCCTACTTGTTTTTATATTATTTTTGCTTTCCTTCCCTTGTGTTCATCTGTGTCTGTGTCTTAAAGTCCTTATATGAGTGAAGTCATATGATATTTGTCTTTCTCTGACTAATTTCGTTTAGCATAATACCCTCTAGGTCCATCCACATAGTTGCAAATGGCAAGATTTCATTCTTTTTGATTGCCGAGTAATACTCCATTGTATGTATATACCACATCTTCTTTATCCATTTATCCATCAAGGGACACTTGGGCTCTTTCCATACTTTGGCTATTGTTGATAGTGCTGCTATAGACATTGGGGTGCATGTGTCCCTTCGAAAGAGCATACCTGTATCCTATGGATAAATACATAGTAGTGCAATTGCTGGGTTGTAGGTTAGTTCTATTTTTAATTTTTTGAGGAACTTCCATACTGTTTTCCAGAGTGGCTGCACCAGCTTGCGTTGCCACCAACAACGCAAAGAGATCCTCTTTCTCTGCATCCTCGTCGACATCTGTTGTTGCCTGAGTTGTTAATGTTAGCCATTCTGACAGGTGTGAGGTGGTATCTCATTGTGGTTTTGATTTGTATTTCCCTGATGATAAGTGATGTTGAGCATTTTTTCATGTGTCGGTTGGCCATCTGGATGTCTTCTTTGGAGAAGTGTCTATTCATATCTTTTGCCCATTTCTTCACTGGATTATTTGTTTTTTGGGTGTTGAGTTTGATAAGTTCTTTATACATTTTGGATACTAATGCTTTATCTGATATGTCTTTTGCAAATATCTTCTCCCATTTTGTTGGTTGCCTATTAGTTTTGCTGACTGTTTCCTTCACTGTGCAGAAGTTTTTATTTTAGTGAGGTCCCAATAGTTCATTTTTGCTTGCCTCTGGAGACATGTTGAGTAAGAAGTTGCTGCGGCCAAGATCAAAGAGGTATTTGCCTGCTTTCTCCTCGAGGATTTTGATGGCTTCCTGTCTTACATTTAGGTCTTTCACCCATTTAGAGTTTATTTTTGTGTATGGTGTAAGAAAGTGGTCCAGGTTCATTTTTCTGCATGTCGCTGTCTAGTTTTCCCAGCACCACTTGCTGAAGAGACTGTCTTTATTCCATTGGATATTCTTTCCTGCTTTGTCAAAGATTAGTTGGCCATATGTTTGTGGGTCTACTTCTGGGTTCTCTATTTTGTTCCATTGATTTGAGTGTCTGTTTTTGTGCCAGTACCATACTGTCTTGATGATTACAGCTTTGTAGCATAGCTTGAAGTCTGGGATTGTGATGCCTTCTGCTTTGGTTTTCTTTTCCAAGATTGCTTTGGTTATTTGGGGTCTTTTCTGGTTCTATAAAAATTTAGGATTATTTGTTCTAGCTCTGTGAAGAAGGCTGGTGTTATTTTGATAGGGATTGCATTGAATATGTAGATTGCGTTGGGTAGTATTAGCATTTTAACAATATTTTTCTTCCTATCCAGGTGCATGGAATCTTTTTCCTTTTTTTGTGTATGTGTGTCTTCTTCAGTTTCTTTCATAAGATTTCTATACTTGTCAGCGTATAGATTTTTTAACCTCTTTGGTTAGATTTATTCCTAAGTATTTCATGGCTTATTGTGCAATTGTAAATAGGATCGATTCCTTGATTTCTCTTTCTGTTGTTCATTGTTGGTGTATAGGAATGCAACCAATTTCCGTGCATTGATTTTATATCCTGCCACTTTGTTGAATTCATGAATCAATTCTAGCAGTTTTTTGGTAGAATCTTTAGGGTTTTCCACACAGAATATTTTGTCATCTGCGAAGAGTGAAAGTTTGACCTCCTCCTGGCCAATTTGGATGTCTTTTATTTCTTGGTGTTGTCTGATTGCAGAGGCTAAGACTTCCAATACTATGTTGAATAACAGTGGCAAGAGTGGACATCCCGTCATGTTCCTGACCTTAGGGGCAAAGCTCTCAGTTTTTCCACATTGAGGATGATATTAGCATTAGGTCTTTTGTATATGGCTTTTATGATCCCAAGGTATGATCCTTCTATCCCTACTTTCTTGAGGGTTTTTATCAAAAATGGATGTTGTATTTTGTCAAATGCTTTCTCTGCATCTATTGAGAGGATCATATGGTTCTTGTCCTTTCTTTCATTGATGTGATGAATCAGGTTCATTGTTTTGTGGCTATTGAACCAGCCCGACATCCAAGGCATAAATCCCACTTGGTCGTGGTGAATAATTTTTTTAATGTATTGTTGGATCCGGTTGGCTAATATCTTGTTGAGGATTTTTGCATCTGTGTTCATCAGGGAAATTGGTCTATAGTTCTCCTTTTTAGTGGGGTCTCTGTCTGGTTTTGGAATCAAGGCAATGCTGGCTTCATAGAAAGAATTTGGAAGTTTTCCTTCCATTCTACTTTTTGGAACAGCTTCAAGAGAATAGGTTTTAACTCTTCCTTAAATGCTTGGTAGAATTCCCCTGGAAAGCCATCTGGCCCTGGGCTCTTGTTTTTTGGCAGATTTTTGCTTACTAAGTCGATTTCTTTACTGGTTATGGGTCTGTTCAAATTTTCTATTTCTTCCCGTTTCAGTTTTGGTAGTGTATATGTTTCTAGGAATTTGTCCATTTCTTCCAGATTGCCCGTTTTATTGGCATATAATTGCTCATAATATTCTCTTATTATTGTTTTCATTTCTGCTGTGTTGGTTGTGATCTCTCTTCTTTCATTCTTGATATTATTTATTTGGGTCCTTTCCTTTTTCTTTTTGATCAAACTGGCTAGTGGTTTATCAATTTTGTTAATTCTTTCAAAGAACCAGCTTCTGGTTTCATTGGTCTGTTCTACTGTTATTTTGGTTTTGATAGCATTGATTTCTGCTCTAATCTTTATTATTTCCTGTCTTCTGCTGGGTTTGGGTTCTATTTGCTGTTCTTTTTCCAGCTCTTTAAGGCGTAAGGTTAGGTTGTGTATCTGAGATCTTTCTTCCTTCTTTATGAAGGCCTGGATTGCTATATACTTTCCTCTTATGACCGCCTTTGCTGCGTCCCAGAGGTTTTGGGTTGTGGTGTTATCATTTTCATTGGCTTCCATGAACTTTTAAATTTCCTCTGTAACTTCTTGGTTAGCGCATTCATTCTTTAGTAGGATGTTCTTTAGTCTCCAAGTATTTGGTACCTTTCCAAATTTTTCTTGTGGTTGATTTCGAGTTTCATAGTGTTGTGGTCTGAAAATATGCACGGTATGATCTCCATCTTTTTGTATTTACTGAGAGCTGATTTGTGTCCCAGTATGTGGTCTATTCTGGAGAATGTTCCATGTGCACTGGAGACGAATGTATATTCCACTGCTTTAGGATGAAATGTTCTGAGTATATCTGTTAAGTCCATCTGGTCCAGTGTGTCATTCAAAGCCATTGTTTCCTTGTTGATTTTTTTATTAGATGATCTGTCCATTGCTGTGAGTGGGGTGTTGAAATCTCCTACTAATATGGTATTATTAGGAATGAGTTTCTTTATGTTTGTGATTAATTGATTTATGTATTTGAGTGCTTTCACATTTAGCACATATATGTTTACAATTGTTAGGTCTTCTTGGTGGATAGACCCCTTGATTATGATATAATGCCCTTCTTCATCTCTTGATACAGTCTTTATGTTAAAGTCTAGATTGTCCGATATAAGTATGGCTACTCCAGCTTTCTTTTGTTGACCGTTAGCATGATAGATGGTTCTCCATCCCCTTATTTTCAATCTGAAGGTGTCTTTAGGTCTAAAGTGGGTCTCTTGTAAGCAGCATATAGATGGATCTTGTTTTCTTATCCATTCTGTTACCCTATGTCTTTTGATTGGAGCATTGAGTCCATTGACATTCAGAGTGAATACTGAAAGATATGAATTTATTGCCATTATGTTGCTTGTAGCGTTGGAGTTTCTGGTGGTGGTCTCTGGTCCTTTCTAGTCTTTGTTGGTTTTGGTCTTTATTTATTTGTGGTTTTTTTTCATCTTTTCTCCCCTCAGAGAGTCCCCCTTAAAATTTCTTGCAGCGATGGTTTAGTGGTCACAAACTCCTTTAATTTTTGTTTGTCTGGGAAACTTTTTATCTCTCCTTCTCTTTTGAATGACGGCCTTGCTGGATAAAGAATTCTTGGCTGCATATTTTTCTGATTCAGCACATTGAATATATCCTGCCACTCCTTTCTGGCCTGCCAAGTTTCTGTGGGTAGGTCTGCTGCAAACCTGATCTGTCTTCCCTTGTAGGTTAAGGACTTTTTTTCCCTTGCTGCTTTCATGATTCTCTCCTTGCCTGAGTATTTTGTGAATTTGACTATGATATGCCTTGTTGATGGTCGGTTTTTGTTGAATCTAATGGGAGTCCTCTGTGCTTCCAGGATTTTGATGTCTGTGTCTTTCCCCAGGTTAGGAAAGTTTTCCACTATGATTTGCTCACATCACCCTTCTACCCCTATTTCTCTCTTCCTCTTCTGGGACCCCTATGATTCTGATGTTGTTCCTTTTTAATGAGTCGCTGATTTCTCTAAGTCTTATATCGTGCTCTTTTGCCTTAATCTCCCTCTTTTTTTCTGCTTCATTATTCTCCATAAATTTGTCCTTTATATTGCTGATTCTCTGTTCTGCCTCATGCATCCTTGCTGCCATGACATCATTGGAGATGGCAGCTCAGTTAAGGCATTTTTTATTTCATCCTGACTAACTTTTATTTCTTTTATCTTTGCAGAAAGGGATTCTAATCTATTTTTTACTCCGGCTAGTATCTTATTATTGTGATTCTAAATTCTGGTTCAGACATCTTGCTTATATCTGTGTTGGTTAAGTCCCTGGCTTTCATTTCTTCCTGCTCTTTCTTTTGGGGTGAATTCCTTCATTTTGTCATTTTTAAGGGAGAAAAGGAATTAACGAGGTTAAAAAAAATTAAAATTTAAAAAAAATTAAAATTTAAAAAAGTATTAAAATTAAAAAATTAAACACACACACACACACAAATCAAATAAATGATGCTAGGTCCTAGGTATGTTTTCGTCTGAGTGTTGAAAGGGGCTTGATAGATTAGAGAAAAGGGGGGAAAGAAAAAAAAGGAAATCATTTGAAAATTTGACAAAATGAATACACTGAAGTAGACTAAAATGAAATGAGGGAAGTAAAATAGAATTTGAAAAAATTTACACAAAAATAAAAAATATAGTAGAAAAAAATTAAATAAAAATATTTTTAATAAAAATTGAAAATAAAAATGAATTTTTTCTCTTTCTGTATTCAAGAAAAGAAAAGAAACGAAGAAGAGAAAAAGAAAAAAGAAGGAAAATTGAATAGATAGACTGGTGAACAGACTGAAGTATGACTAAAGTTACTTTGTTTTCCCCTAGAAGTCAGAATATGTAGTGCTTTATAGTCCGTAAACTAAGCAGGCGGAGAGACTTGTGTTCCTGAAGAGCGAGGTTGGCCCAGTCTGGCGGGACTCCATATAATGGCTCCATTCTCCACAAGATGGCACTGCTGAGCTTACTGAGGTGAATTGTGGTGGCGCTTGTAGGTGTGTGTGCACGCGCGCAGCGCGCGCGAATGCGCGGGAGTAGTGAAAATGGCGTCACCCAGGTACCCAGTCTCTAGTATCAGAACTCTGTTCTCCCTGATCAGCAATCACGCACCCGTCCTTTGTCTTTGGCTTCCGTCTACTCCTTGCTTTTAAACTGTCCGTGACCAAGCCCCAGGCAGAACCTCTCTCCTGAGTTTTGTCTCAGATGTGGCTGTTTCCCCGGGGCCCTTACTTCTGAGGGACTGTGGCTTTGGCCCCTTCTGCCCCTCTCCAGAGATTCTCACCGAGCACCGGCTGGGAGCCAGCGGCACCCAGGAACATTTGTGGGACCGTGTTGCTGTCAATGCCAAGAGTGCAGCTGGGTGCCAGCCCACCCCAGAAAAAGTTGATGCGATCATGTAGCAGCAGCGTTTCAGGGATTATGGAAAATCACAACACACATCTGGTACCAGGCTCCACCCTTAATGACCTTGTTCCAGCACCAGCGAATGTGGTTGTTCTCCCGGATCCCCTGGGCCTTGCCTTTGGGGGAGCCACACAGCCTCTACCAGGTGTCCTCCCAACAGGGGAACTGCCTCTCCCCATGTGGCCTGAAAAACCCTGGACCCCACTCTGCTCCTGGGGATTCGCCCTTCCCACCAGAGCACCGCCAGGTATCGAGCTGTGGAGTTGCAGACTCTGTACTCCCTTTGTTTACAGTCTTAATGGAATTTAAACCCTCTCCTTTCTCCTTTCTCCCTTTTTCCATTTTTAGTTCAGTCCCTGCAGCTGTTTCAACTTTTCCACTTTCTCTCCAGCCACTTTTGGGGGGAGTGCTTTTCTCGTATTCTCCATCTTCCCCCCCCCCCCATCTCCATCTTCTTTCTGCATGCAAAAGTGGCTCCCTGCCCTCTGGGGCTTCTCTCCCCCAGTTCACCTCTCTGCACCGCGTACCTGCTGAGTTCTGTGGTTCAGGTTGTGCAGATTGTTGTGTTAATACTCAGATCAGTTTTCTCGGTGTGCAGGATGGTTTAGTGTTGGTCTGGCTGTATTTCATGGATGCAAGACACAGAAAAAACTACCATACTGTTCTTCCATATTGGCTCCTCCTCCAAGAAATAAGTCTTAATATAACTAGTAAAGGTCTTGAAAGGATTTCCTTAAATGACTACGTAAAAATCACTTGTGTTAGCATTTCAACTATTTCTTTGTCAGCTAGAACTTATGAGTACTTGGAGAAAATATTTTCCTGAGTAAGATAATCTTATACTTTAGTATATGCTACTAAAGGTCTATGAAAACTCACTACAGAGAGTATAAAATTAAATTTTAACTAGTATCTGTGTGAATGGCACAAAATTTAAAATTAGCAATCTGAATTGATGTGTGTTTTCTCCTTATGTGTGTTTGTATGTGTGCGGCATGACATTTCTATATAGTACTCGCAGGAGATACCAGCATTTGGGGTCAATGTGTTAAAGGCTGTCAGGCCTGCGGGCTACTCAGAGTAGAAACAACCTTCATCCATTTTACAACTGGCAACTTCTACATTCTTTGCTACTTAGCGTTTTAGAAGTGTAGAACTATGTTTTTCTTCCCCTCCTGACAATTCTGGACATATCTCAGGTACATAGTGTTTCTCTGGTTGACAGGTTGGAGCAGAACCCTGCAGATACATCTCTTATTTAGGGCTCAGGAAATGGATCTTTTCAAAATTCTGGGTTATCATTAACTATGGACTGGCCCGGGCTGAATTATACAGGGATGGGCACGATGGTGTTCATTTTGTCAATCCCCTGACATGATCCCCTCCTTTGGATGGAGTCAGTTATTAGGAATCCAAGTCCGTGCAGAATTCAGTATTCATGAGGATCTGAGCAGGCAGCAGCATAGAGGGGATTCCAACACAGTCTCATGACAGAGACACTTTGAGGGAGCCTGGCTGACTAATAGAGAACAGACCTGACCTTCAACCCTACAAATTCAAATGCAATTTGTCATCCAATATAAAATGAATTTGGCCATGTGTAATCCTGCATGATGGAGAGACCTTGTCCCAGAAAAACTCCCGAACATGAAAGAGGGGCATTGAAAAATAAAATCCACAAAATGCTTGAGAAGACTCATCAATATGCTAATAGCAAATTCCTTTTCTAAAATAATGGGCAGCCCTGTGATTCTGTGGGCGGTATAGACTCCATCATCACACAAGGCGTAGAAGTGGGAAATTGCTGCTAGTTTTCTTCCCTCCATGGAATTTGAATTATGTTTTTGTCATTTATTATGTTTTTGAATTATGTTTTTATATTTATTTTTCACTATCTCCTTTTATAACTTAAAATTAGGCCATTCTGTTATGATTATTGTGTTCTACCTCTCCCTGGATCACTGAAGAAGAAAGGTTGCATTTCAGTAGTCTTTCTCTTGTTCCAGAAACTTCTTTCCTCTGAGGACTTTCTGAGTGGGTCAGGAGCCAGGACTGGATGGAACCCATCCTTTGGGAGAGGCTCAGAGAACCAAACCTGAAATTAAAGCACCTAATCACTCAAACTCTGTGAGGGTTTCAGGACTGTCCCTCTCCTTTCCACGTAGGGAGGGTTTTTTTTGTTGTTGTTATTGTCGTTGTTAATGTTTATTTATTTTTGAGAGGAGGGGAGCAGAGAGAGAGAGTCCCAAGCAGATTCCATACCATCAGTGCACAGCGTGGGCTCCGACGTGACAAACCATGAGATTATGACCTTAGCCAAAGTTGGACACTTAACCAGCTGAGCCAGCCAGGCGCCCCTCCACCTAGGGAGTTTTTGACTGCTTCAGCATTATCCCAAAGATCACTCTCAAAGTAAATTGCCCTTTCACTCGGTTTCTAACTGGCTTAAGTGTCACCATTAATTGTGTACCAGATATGAAAGCTGGAATGGCCTGGAAGCCCCATGAATTATGATATGCCTCAAGTTCTTTCATTTGATATTTTGGGTTCATTATTAACACCCATCTGAAAGCTTAAACTATGAAATAGATCAATCTCATAAATAGCTACAAATAATTCTCCAGTGGGTTCTTTGCACAGCATACACTTTTTCATGGAAGTTACTTGCATGATAAGAGTAAAGAAGAAAACTTCTATGGGTTTACTCTGTCTTATTTAATCTCAAAGTGTTTTTTAAATTTCTTCCCTTGCAAGACCAAGAAAATATTCAAAAATCCCACCCTTGTCTTCCAGAGACACTTCTTAAGGCACAGTAAGTTATCTTCTGTCTTGTCCTCTATACCTGTAAGAGGAGTAGCTTTACTTTCTAGAGTTCTATTTTAACGGGGAAGTCAGCGGCCCAAAATTTACCATGACTCAAGGGAATCATTATGCTGTTGAATATTTGGAAATGTGAATCTTTTTCTAAAAAGACTAGTGATGAAAATTATATGCAGTGCTTCCTTTCCCACTTTTATTGATATCAAGCTGGGCTTAAAATATAAAAGGATGAGATTTGCTGCATGTCTTTGTCATAAACCCTAGCTATGGGGGTCCCATATTCCTCACCTCCCCATATACATCTCATGCCTTAGTCACAAATTTCTCATTATCCCATAATAGCAACATATATGTTGCTATGAAATTTATTGTCAAATTGGTTTCCATACAACACCCAGTGCTCCTTCCAACAGGTGCCCTCCTCAATGCCCATCACCCACCCTCCCTTCCCTCCCACTCCCCATCAACCCTCAGTTTATTCTCAGTTTTTAAGAGTCTCTTATGGTTTGGCTCTCTCCCTCTCTAACTTTTTTTTCCTTCCCCTCCCCCATGGTCTTCTGTTAAGTTTCTCAGGATCCACATAAGAGTGAAAACATATGGTATCTGTCTTTCCTGTATGACTTACTTCCCTTAACATAACACTCTCCAGTTCCATCCATGTTGCTACAAAGGGCCGTATTTCATTCTTTCTCATTGCCACATAGTATTCCATTGTGTATATAAACCACAATTTCTTTATCTATTCATCAGTTGATGGACATTTAGTCTCTTTCCATAATTGGAAATAGCCAATTTCCATAATTGGCTATTGTTGAAAGTGCTGCTATAACCATTGGGTACAAGTGCCCCTATGCATCATCACTCCTGTATCCCTTGGGTAAATTCCTAGCAGTGCTATTGTTGGGTTTTAGGGTAGATCTAGTTTTAATTTTTTGAGGAACCTCCACACTGTTTTCCAGAGCGGCTGCACCAGTTTGCATTCCCACCAACAGTGCAAGAGGGTTCCCGTTTCTCCACATCCTCGCCAGCATCTATAGTCTCCTGATTTGTTCATTTTAGCCACTCTGACTGGCATGAGGTGGTATCTCAGTGTGGTTTTGATTTGTATTTCTCTGATGAGGAGTGATGTTGAGAATCTTTTTGTGTGCCTGTTGGCCATCCGGATGTCTTCTTTAGAGAAGTATCTATTCACTGCCCATTTCTTCACTGGATTATTTGTTTTTTGGGTGTGGGGTTTGGTGAGTTCTTTATAGATTTTGGGTACTAGCCCTTTGTCTGATATGTCATTTGCAAATATCTTTTCCCATTCTGTCAGTTTCCTTTTACTTTTGTTGATTGTTTCCTTTACAGTGCAGAAGCTTTTTATCTTCATGAGGTCCCAATAGTTCATTTTTGCTTTTAATCCCCTTGCCTTTGGAGATGTGTCAAGTAAGAAATTGCTGCAGCTGAGGTCAGAGAGGTTTGTTCCTGCTTTCTCCTCTAGGTTTTTGATGGTTTCCTGTCCCACATTCAGGTCCTTTATTCATTTTGAGTTTATTTTTGTGAATGGTGTAAGAAAGTGGTCTAGTTTCATCCTTCTGCATGTTGCTGTCCAGTTCTCCCAGCACCATTTGTTAAAGAGACTGTCTTTTTTTCCATAGGATATTCTTCCCTGCTTTGTCAAAGATTAGTTGGCCATACTTTTGTGGATCCAATTCTGGAGTTTCTACTCTATTCCATTGGTCTATGTGTCTGTTTTTGTGCCAAAACCATGCTGTCTTGATGATTACAGCTTTGTAGTAGAGGCTAAAGTCTGGGATTGTGATGCCTCCCACTTTGGTCTTCTTCAATATTACTTTGGCTATTCGGGGTCTTTTGTGGTTCCATACAAATTTTAGGATTGCTTGTTCTAGCTTCAAGAAGAATGCTTGTGCAATTTGATTGGGATTGCATTGAATGTGTAGAGAGATTTGGGTAATATTGACATTTTAACAATATTTATTCTTCCAATCCATGAGCACGGAATGTTTTTCCATTTCTTTGTATCTTCTTCAATTTCCTTCATAAACTTTCTATAGTTTTCAGCATACAGATCTTTTACATCTTTGGTTAGGTTTATTCCTAGGTATTATATGATTTTTGGTGCAATTGTGAATGGGATCAGTTTCTTTATTTGTCTTTCTGTTGCTTCATTATTAGTGTATAAGAATGCAACTGATTTCTGTACATTAATTTTGCATACTGTGACTTTGCTGAATTCATGTATCAGTTCTAGCAGACTTTTGGTGGAGTCTATCGGGTTTTCCACGTATAAATATCATGTCATCTGCAAAAGGTGAAAGCTTGACTTCATCTTTGCCAATTTTGATGCCTTTGATTTCATTTTGTTGTCTGATTGCTGATGCTAGAACTTCCAACGCTATGTTAAACAAGAGCAGTGAGAGTGGACATCCCTGCCATGTTCCTGTTCTCAGGGAGAAAGCTCTCAGTTTTTCCCCATTGAGGATGATATTAGCTGTGGGCTTTTCATAAGTGGCTTTTATGATGTTTAAGTATGTCCCTTCTATCCTGACTTTCTCAAGGGTTTTTATTAAGAAATGATGCTGAATTTTGTCAAATGCTTTTTCTGCATCGATTGACAGGATCATATGGTTTTTTCTTTTCTTTTATTAATGTGATATATCATGTTATTGATTTGTGAATGTTGAACCAGCCCTGCAGCCCAGGAATTAATCCCACTTGATCATGGTGAATAACTCTTTTTATATGCTGTTGAATTCGATTTTCTAGTATCATATTGAGAATTTTTGCATCCATATTCATCAGGGATATTGGCCTGTAGTTCTCGTTTTTTGTTGGGTCTCTCTCTGGTTTAGGAATCAAAGTAATGCTGGCTTCATAGAATGAGTCTGGAAATTTTCCTTCTCTTTCTATTTTTTGGAACAGCTTGAGAAGGATAGATATTATCTCTGCTTTAAATGTCTGGTAGAATTCCCCAGGGAAGCCATCTGGTCCTGGACTCTTATTTTTTGGGAGATTTTTGATAACTGATTCAATTTCTTTTCTGGTTATGGGTCTGTTCAAGTTTTCTATTTCTAATCCTTTTTTGAGTTTTGGAAGTGGGTGGGTGCTTAGGAATTTGTCCATTTCTACGAGGTTGTCCAGTTTTTTGGCATATAATTTTTCATAGTATTCCCTGATAATTGCTTGTATTTCTGAGGGATTGGTTGTAATAATTCCATTTTCATTCATGATTTTATCTATTTGGGTCATCTCCCTTTTCTTTTTGAGAAGCCTGGCTAGAGGTTTATCAATTTTGTTTATTTTTTAAAAAAACCAACTCTTGGTTCATTGATCTGCTCTACAGTTTTTTTAGATTCTATATTATTATTTCTGCTCTGATCTTTATTATTTCTCTTCTTCTGCTGGGTTTGGGGTGTCTTTGCTGTTCTGCTTCTATTTCCTTTAGGTGTGCTGATAGATTTTGTATTTGGGATTTTTCTTGTTTCTTGAGATAGGCCTGGATTGCAATGTATTTTCCTCTCAGAACTGCCTTTGCTGCATCCCAAAGCACTTGGATTGTTGTCTTTTCATTTTCATTTGTTTCCATATATTTTTTAATTTTTTCTCTAATTGTCTGGTTGACCCACTCATTCTTTAGTAGGGTGTTCTTTAACCTCCATGCTTTTGGAGGTTTCCAGACTTTTTCCTGTGGTTGATTTCAAGTTTCATAGCATTGTGGTCTGAAAGTGTGCATGGTATGATCTCAATTCTTGTATACTTATGAAGGGCTGTTTTGTGACCCAGTATGTGATCTATCTTGGAGAATGTTCCATGTGCACTCGAGAAGAAAGTATATTCTGTTGCTTTTGGATGCAGAGTTCTAAATATATCTGTCAAGTCCATCTGATCCAATGTATCATTCAGGGCCCTTGTTTCTTTATTGATCCTGTGTCTAGATGATCTATCCATTGTTGTAAGTGGGGTACTAAAGTCCCCTGCAGTTACCACATTCTTATCAATAAGGTTGCTTATGTTTGTGAGTAATTGTTTTATATATTTGGGGCTCCCGTATTCAGTGCATAGACATTTATAAGTGTTAGCTCTTCCTGATGGATAGACCCTGTAATTATTATATAATGCCCTTCTTCATCTCTTGTTACAGCCTTTAATTTAAAGTCTAGTTTGTCTGATATAAGTATGGCTACTCCAGCTTTCTTTTGACTTCCAGTAGCATGATAAATAGTTCTCCATCCCCTCACTTTCAATCTGAAGGTGTCCTCAGGTCTAAAATGAGTCTCTTGTAGACAGCAAATAGATGGGTCTTGTTTTTTTATTCATTCTGATACCCTATGTCTTTTGGTTGGAGCATTTAGTCCATTTACATTCAGTGTTATTATAGAAAGATATGGGTTTAGAGTCATTGTGATGTCTGTAGGTTTCATGCTTGTAGGGATGTCTCTGGTATTGACATTGAAGATTTCCTGCCATTCCTTTCTGGCCTGCCAAGTTTCAGTAGATAGGTCTGCCACTAGTCTTATGGGTCTCCCTTTGTAGGTTAGAGCCTGTTTATCCCAAGCTGCTTTCAGAATTTTCTCTTTATCCTTGTATTTTGCCAGTTTCACTATGATATGTTGTGCAGAAGATCTATTCAAGTTACATGTGAAGGGAGTTCTCTGTGCCTCTTGGATTTCAATGCCTTTTTCCTTCCCCAGATCAGGGAAGTTCTTAGCTATGATTTGTTCAAGTATACCTTCAGCCCCTTTCTCTCTCTCTTCCTCTTCTCGAATTCCTATTATACGGATATTGTTCCATTTGATTGCTTCACTTAGTTCTCTAATTCTCCCCTCATACTCCTGGATTTTTTTATCTCTCTTTTTCTCAGCTTCCTCTTTTTCCATAATTTTATCTTCTAATTCACCTATTCTAGCCTCTGCCTCTTCAATCCGTGCTATGGCCACCTCCATTTTATTCTGCACCTCATTTATAGTATTTTTTAGCTCCTCATGACTATTTCTTAGTCCCTTGATCTCTGTAGCAATAGATTCTTTGCTGTCCTCTATGCTTTTTTCAAGCCCAGCAATTAATTTTATGACTATTATTCTAAATTCTTGTTCTGTTATATTGCTTAAATCATTTTTGATCAGTTCATTAGCTGTCGCTACTTCCTGGAGTTTCTTCCGAGGAGAATTCTTCCATTTTGTCATTTTGGGTAGTCCCTGCGGTGGCTCCAAACTGCGGGACACTTCCCCTGTGCTGTCAGGAGTAGCTTGTATTGGTGGGCAGGGCCACAGTCAGACCTGATATCTGCCCCCAGCCCACCACTGGGGCCACAGTCAGACTGGTGTGTACCTTATCTTCTCCTCTCCCAGGGGCAGGACTCACTGTGGGTGGCCCCTGTCTGGGCTACTTGCACACTGCCAGGCTTGTGGTGCTGCTTCGATGGGATCTGGCATAGTAGCCAGGGTGGATCCGTAAGGTGTATGGGGTGGGAGGGGCAGGCTTAGCTCACTTTGCCGTGGGTGGTCCCCTGCGGGGGGGGCCCTGCAGCACTGGGAGGGAGGCAGACCCATCGGAGGCATGGATCCACAGAAGCGCAGCCTTGGGCGTTTGCATGGTGCAAGCAAGTTTGGTGATGGGAACTGGTCAATTTTGGAATTTTGGCTGGGGGATGGGAGAGGGAGATGGCGCTGGCCAGCACCTTTGTTCCCTGCCAAGCTGAGCTCTGTCCTCCGAGGCTCAACAACTCTCCCTCCCGTTGTCCTCTAGACCTCCCGCTCTCCAAGCAGAGCTGTTGACTTATAACATTCCAGATGTTAAGTCCCATTGGCTGTCAGAACACACTCTTTCCGCCCCTCTGCTTTTACAAGCCAGACTTGGGGGCTCTGCCTTGCTGGGCAGGCTGCCCCTCCACCACCCCAGCTCCCTCCCACCAGTCCGTGTAGCATGCACTGCCTCTCCACCCTTCCTACCCTCTTCTGTGGGTCTCTTGTCTATGCTTGGCTGCAGAGAATCCATTCTGCTAGTCTTCTGGCAGTTTTCTGGGTTATTTAGGCAGATGTGGGTGGAATCTAAGCGATCAGCAGGACGAGGTGAGCCCAGTGTTCCCCTACGCCTCCATCTTCTGGGTACCCGCTGCTTCCTTGACTTGAAATGACCTTTTCTCTTCTCTGCCTGGCAAATGCTCCCCCCAAATGATAAGAATCTGTAAGGCTCATAAGCAGAATTAGCCCCTCTAACTTCTGTGCTCATACAGAACCTTATACATACTTCCATTTCTGCACTTGAACCTCCATGTTAGGATTGGTTGCTTGTGGGTCTGCATTTCCCTCAGTGAAGAACCAAAGGGGAAAAGTATCTTTGTGTTCCTAATTTCTATCACAGTGCCTTCCACAGCACAGCTAGTGGTAAATCATTCCTGGAGGGAAGTAGATCAGCAATAACTGGGGAACCCATCCTTCTGTCACACTAGGGGCCCAAACATTGCCACTCCTGGGAGAGACTGTACTTTTCATTCAACAAAAATACTGAGATTTGTCTTCAACACTTCACAACCATTGCCATATCATTCCCTCATACTCCACCTACTCCTGTCCCTGAGCCTCATCTTCACCTAGTGGCACTGCACTAAGCTTGCTCTTTGTGCCTACAGAGTAAATAGTCACCTCTCCATACGACTGATTTTGAGGAAAATGAGTCTACACCACACACTGGGATGCAAATCTATCTGTGTGACTCTTCCCTCACATAGAAAAATCGGATGCTCCATTTGTTCTTTTTGATAAATGAATAGGAAAGATAAGCTCAGGGACAGCATCAAGATACAATTACACACGTTCCAGCTCATTCTAGGCTATAAGCTGCTGGAGAAGAGCAGCCTGTCTTTTCTATAATCTCACAGTGGATCTCATGTCCTGGAGGGCAACATAATGGTTGAGAGCATGAGCTTTGGAATAGGACAGACATGGGTTCAAATCTCAGTTCTGCCATTAAGTGGCTATGAGACCTCAAGAAAATTACCTAACCACTTGAGCCTTACCAAAAATTAGATGTAATAATAATAATACCTGGATCATTGAGCCGTTGTGAAGAATAAATGAACTGTTGCTAATACCTGACATAGACTGGGCAGACAACAATGATCATGACTCATCTGAGCATCCTCTAAATATTACCTGCTTTGGCCTATCACCATCTCACAGGTCTCCATGGAGATGTCATATTCACTCTTAGCAACCTAACAACTCTTACAATTTAGTGTTCTGACTTTGAGTACTACTCCCTTGACAACCAGCGGGTAGGAGGTAGGGAGGAGGCAGTGAAAGTTGCTATTTTCAAGATGGAGGCATAATATAGTAACTCACTCACTGACTGATTATTTCAAGCTCATGATTCATATGTGCCTTTCCTGTGCCAGTGTTGAGCATTGAACAATAGGGCTGTGAAGAAAGAAAAAAATCATTGGGAGGGAGGAGAAAACCATTATGGGGCTGGCAGGGGGAATATGTGGAAAGGAATTCTAGATTCTGTGCTATTTTCTTGAAGCAAATATTGGATGTTGGCGTCCTTTACTTGGAAAGTAAAGGGGGAAAAGAAGTTTATTTAAGAGGCTATGCATCAACATTTGAATTCTCATATGAGCAATTACTTATTTTGTATTTCAAAAATGTACTGATTTTTCCCTACATTGAAATTGTAAACTGTCACCAGGTAATTCAAGCAATCAGAACTTCCGCCCTGCTGGGACATAGTTCTAGAATGTTCAGAAAGCCTTGCAAAACACACTTGCCCCATCAACCCCACATTAGCATCAGCATTTCTGGAAAGAGGACTCAAGCTGGGTTCCTCTCCCATTCCATGCCCCCAGAGGGAAAGCCAGGTCTCCAGGAGGGCACCAGGTCATCCCTTCACTGCAGATTCCTTAATCCAATCCTTAAGAAGATGCAGAGAAAGAACGGGCACACAGCAGGGGCTTGTGATGTTCTTTGTTATCAGGACCCTGCGAGCCTTCTTTCATCTTATTAAAATTATACCCTTTCTGCTAAGATAGAAAAGAAAACCAGGAATTGGTAACTGTATCCCACTCAACCCCTTCCAGTACAAGGGTATGGAAAAGGGAAGTGGCTGATCCGTCCTTCTCGGGTTACAGTACTATTCATGCAGAGCTTCTATTTCCCACATCATCCCAACACTCCAAGGGTTTTGCTCAACCCCTGAGAGATGGGAACCATCCTGAAGGATTAAAATAACACAATCAAACACCATATGTTAAAAACTTTTAGTACATTATTTTTCTTAACTCTCCCAACATCCCCAAAGAAGTAGGTGTTGTTATTACTTTGGTGTTTTTACATCTCAAGTCTCCAGATTATACTTGGGGCAGCAAAGAAACCAGATCACAGTTAAACAGCTAGCAAATTTCAGATTGGGGATTTGACCCCAGGCAGCCTGGCATCAGAGCTCACGTGGTTAACCTGCATTCTAACTTGAACTTCGGAACTCCATCCTGCTGGGTGAGGATACTCACCATGTTGTAGAAGGTCCGCAACACTCCTTGTCCACAACTGCTCTGAAAGCAACTGATGTGGTACTTAGCAGCCAGCTGGCCACGTGTGGTTCTTATCCAGCCTTCAAGGCCACCTCCTTAACCCCTGGGTTGGAGTTCAGGAAGGACTGGAAATCACTTCAGGCCATAGCTACACCCAATGTTGGTCTTCCCAGGTCATGGACAAGCTGGACTGTGATAAATTTGCAAAGAAATAGGAGGGGCACATGGGTTCACTTGAAGGTCTGGTACATGTCAGGCAGCTTAGAAAACTACAGCTTTATTCTGTCTTAAAAGGTAGCTATGGCCGAGCCGTCACTGAGACTCCTGAGGGGAAATGTCCAGACTCTTGGTGGATCACCTTCCTTCCTCTGCCCTGTGTGGCACTTCCCTTGCTTCTCTTTCCTTCCCCTGTCCAACCAAGCACCGCAGGACCCGGCCTGCTGCTCCTTCAATAACTTCAGTTATCAGGGTGTTCCAGGGTCCAAGTGATCCTGAGTAAGAAGCATGGAGATGCGGGGACCTGATGCCTCTTCTTACACTGTGTTGCCAGTGGCTGTCATTTCCCATTTCTGCATGTCAGACCTTCAAGGACAGGAACTGTGCTCATTTTCTTTTGGATTTCCAGTGACTTAACCCAGTTGTCTAGTATATGTGAGATCAATATATACTGAAGTAGATTGATTAATTAGTAGTTCTTCTTATAGATCTCTTCACAACTGCATTTTACTTATCAGCTTCATATACACTCCATACCAGGAATGAAGTCTTACATTCAGTGTTGTGCATTTACATTAGTTTACAATACTTATGCCATATCATACATGTTCACCCATCCACACTAGTGTGAAAATCCTTGAAGGCAAAAACTATATCCTACTTACCTTTAAAGGTCTGCTGCGATGCCTTACACATGGTTGGCTCAGTGGTTGTTTAGTTGATCTAAGTAATCTCTCCAAAAGCAGAAACTGTATGCATAGATGGAGATATTCATCCAAGGCCTTCTAAAACTTCTACTAAAGAATTCAGTAGTAGAATTCTAATTTTGCCAAATTATAGGAAAAGATTCCTTGAGCTAATATGACTTTCACAGGAATTCACGGGGTTCAAATTATATTCTAACAAGAATACCTTTTGTTCCTCACTTGGGAGCCCCCATTCCCAAAGCATAAGCTTGCCACACCTTACCACTGTGTGTTGAATTTTCCTCTCAGTATATGACTAGGATTGTATTTGTCTTTAGCCTGATCCAGTCTATATAAGCTATACCAGAGTCCTTATATTTCCCTGAGAGTTTGCAACTCCTTGTCTAAGGCCAACTTCTGTCATTGTTGAAGTCATGAGAATTCCACTTTTTCCACGTGCTGTGGAGTTGAGACAGATGGATCTTCTGGTCCAAATACCCTTTCTAGACACCAGCACAAGTGTCCACCAGCCCCAAATGTCTTGGACCCTATGCTGACTCTCAGGTGTCATGTTGGGGCTCAAGCATCTGATCTTTAGGACACAGAGACCTTTCTTTTCTTCCTTCCCACCTGTTTGGATTAGAGTCCTCCACAACACAAAAGAGCTCATTCCTCCTCTGCCACCATAGAACTTGACAGCCTATCAGCTGGAGTTGGGCAACAGAAGAATCCTAACGCATATAAAGGTCTGGTTGGCTTCCCTACGGTTAAGGAAGACCTGACCTAGAAACAGAAAAAACCTTTCAACTCTGTCCTGGGAAGTTAGTATTTTCCCTCCTCCCCACTACTGGCCAGGTTGCCACTTTACCCCAGCCCAGAAGAGGGGGCCTCTTCCCTTAGCAGTGGAAAATAAAACACGAGGAGGGCCTCCACACACCATGACTTGCATTTGTGCTGTGCTATCCTGCCACAGGGGCCACATGGATCATTCTTTTTCCCCTTTTGTACAAAGCTTCAGAATTTTTTTGCTTATGTGTTGGGATGGCAGGAGTTAAGCCAAGAAGAGAAAAGTAAAAGAGGAGGGAAGAAAGGAAGTCAGTCCTGAATAAAAGAATTTAAAACTGTCAGTGAGAATGTACTTAATGCCACCGAATTGTACACATAAAAATGATTAAGGTGGTAAAGGCTCTGTTTTGTATATTTCACGAAACACACAAAAAGATTATACAAACAAGACCTGATAGTTGTCACACATTGTTTCAAGCATGTGTGCCAAACCTTCTAATGTGTAAATCAATTTATGGATATATTTAATCTGCTAAAATAGATTTACATTAAGTGAAATTGACTTATCATAAGCCACAGGTCTCCTCTCTTCATTGTTGTCAAAACAACACTCCACACACATAGACTTTAAGTCTGTCAGCTACCTCAGAAATCATCATTTTTAGGATGGGGTCCCTAAGATATTTTATCAAATCCAGTTTTCGGAAGATAGGTTTTTGGGCTCTGTTCATGTGCACGTTGTCTCAGATTGTATCCAAGCTTATAGAGTTGTAGAAAAATTACAGACTGGTATCTCTTTTGTTTCAGATAAAAACATGGCCCAAGCAAAACACTCTTAATATGGATCCATATTGTCTGTTTTGTGTAGATATCAACTGGAATTCCCAGGAAAGGAATTGCGCCCCTAACTGGGCACCCATCTACTTTCTGTGTTTAGCCGAATACTTTTGTGAAATCACCAGGCACCGGTGGCAATTGTTATACTTCTTTAAACACAAGTGTCAGTCAGGGTACAGACAATAAGCACTTTGAAAAAGCCATACATTAAGAGGCAAGAACTGCTTGAGGAATCACAAATATTTATTCTAAAGTGGGTCTTAGTTTAGCTTTCTTCTGACTCAGGCTGTCTGCTGACATCAGCCATTTATCCAACATCTCAAACCCGTTCAAATAGGAGCCAGTTCCCCATACTTCCAGCTGGCAATCCCCTCTTTTTTTTTTTTTTTTTTTTTTGATTTTAGTTTAGTTTAGTTTTAGTTTTTATTTAAATCCCAGTTAGTTAATATACAGTGTAATATTAGTTTCAGGTGTACAATTTAGGGATTCAACACTTAACAACACCCAGTGCTCATCACAAGTGCCCTCCATAATCTCCATCATCTATTTAACCCATTCCCCCACCCACCTCCATCCATCACCCCTCATTTGTTCTCTATAGTTAAGAGTTTGTTTTATGGTTTGTGCCCGTTTTTTTTCTTTTTTTCCCTCTGTTCATCTGTTTTGTTTCTTAAATTCCGTATATGAGTGAAATCATAGTATTTGTCTTTCTCTGACTTATTTCACTTAGCATAATACTCTCTACCTCCATCCATGTCATTGCAAATGGCAAGATTTCATTCTTTTTTTGTGGCTCAGTAATATTCCATTATATATATACCACATCTTTATCCATTCACCAGTCAGTGGACATTTGGGCTCTTGGGAAGATCATGGTATGATGTCAATTGTTTTGTACTTGTTAAGTACTTGTTTGCACTGTTTGTACTATTGAGGTCTGATTTATGTATGTGATCTATTCTGGAGAATGTCCCCTGTGCACTTGAAAAAAAAAATGTATTCTGCTTCTTTAGGATGGAATGTTCTGAATATATCTGTTAAGTCCATCTGGTCCAGTGTGTCATTCAAGGCCATTGCTTCCTTGTTGATTTTCTGCTTAGATGATCCATCCATTGATGTAAGTGGGATGTTAAAGTCCCATACTATTATCATATTATTATCACTGAGTTTATGTTTGTTATTGTTTTATATATTTTGGTTCTTTCATGTTGGGGGCAAAAATATTTACAATTGTTAGATCTTCTTGTAGGATTGTCCCCTTTATCATGATATAGTGCCCTTCTTCATCTCTTGTTACAGTCTTTGGTTTGAATTTAGTTTGTCTGATATTATCGTTAGTCTGTTTTTCTTTGATGTCCATTCACACGATGAATGTTTCTCCGCCCCCTCACTTTTAATCTGGAGGTGTCTTTAGGTCTAAAATGAGTCTCTTGTAGGCAGCATACAGATAAATCTTGTTTTTTTATGCATTCTGATTTTTTGCTTTCTCGGGCTTTACATTTCCCTCCACATCTCCTTCCCCTCAGTCCCTCTATCCTTCCACCATCCTTTGTTCAACCCCATTCCCGTGCTTTTAGGTCCAATAGTCACATCAGAAAACCCAGACAAAACTCATGTCCACCCCAGACTCTAGGTCAGCCTCAGTCTTGGTTAATAGAAAAGTCTGGAAGACGGGGTGGAGCAACATCTCAACCTTTGTCCCTGGTTGTGATCTTGGGACTGTTTTTAATTTGTGGTCTTTGCTAGTTGTTCTCCATTTGCTTACCCCAAATCCACTCTGCTTAACCTGCTCAGTACCATGAAGTTGACTCATGTGGAACACCTCACTCAGGCTCCATTGCCAAGTGACTTTCAGCTGGTTTGGCCAATGGGAGGCAGTGCAGGAGGTAGAGAATGGCAGTAAAAAGAGGTCATGGACTTACCTGCTCCCTTGGTGCACCTTCCAGCATCCATCATGACTATGGTTCCTGCCAGACAGTTGTTCTTCTACAAGTCAGATCCCACTGGGCTCAGGTGATACTCCTTTCCTCCCTTCACCCTTCAGCCCTCAGGGTGGTAATAGCCTTCCACCGTTGGTTGTCTCCAGGTTCTTCATGACCTTGTCTGCTTCCTTGACACTGACCATGAAGTCTCTTTATTTGAACGGCTTCCTAGCAAGAGCCTTACCAGTTCCTGGTCAAACCATCTTCTCCCTTCTCCTTAGGTGCTCATTTTCATTCCTTACCTGATACTTTGGGTGTTTCTGGGGAAAGGGTTGGTGGCTGCTGTACTGTGCCACTTAGATCTCTCTTTCAGGACTGCAGCACTCATTCCCCTCTTGGGGGAGGCGGTCATGGCTGATGGTTCTCATGGTTGTGTCCTTCTTCAGGAATTTCCCTCAGCAGAAGAAAGCCACCTTGCCCAGGGTCACACCCTTCCCCATACAAACATGGTTCATATCCAGTGGTCCACTGATCAGTGGGGTGAGGGGTAAGGTATATAAAGTGAAATCTCCTTGCTTCAGGGTTAGAAAACCTCGAAGGGCCTTTCCAGCTCTATCTCTCCATGTGGGATTGGCTGAAGATTTCACTGACACTGCATTGCTGTTCAACTCCTCTGCCCTTCATTCTGCCTATTCTCCCTCATCAGTGCTGTTCCTGACAGCACTCCCCAGTAAACTTCTTGGGCACACACCCAATTGTAATTTTTTTCCCCCAAGAACCTGTCCTGAGACAATGGGTTCCTGACTAATGTCCAAGAAGTAGTTTCTCAACTCCATGCTGCCAGCCTTTGAAGACAGTGCTTGCCACACTAGACCAAACTTCCTTCTGTCGAGTCCTAACCACAGTTTGCCACTCACCTGTCTGGATCTCCCACTTGTCCTCCACCCGTCAGAAATCCCACTATTTGGTTCTCTCTCCCTCTGTGACTAGAGAGTCCAGTGTCTCTGGTTTGAACCATCTCATCACCAACTGACCTCTGGCTCAGATGTTCTTATAAAATAATAAAAATGTTTCTCAGTTCATACTATGTGCTGAACACAGTGCCAGGTACTAGGGACACAGAAATTGATAAGAAGTAGTTTCTGCCTCTGAGGGTTCAAATCCCAGATGTGCCACTTTACTAGCTGTATGACTTTATTAAGGAGACTAAGAAGTGGCTAGAAAGGTAGGAGGAAGATTCAAAGAGAATGGTGCTCTGGCAGCCTCCTCAGGGGGGAGGGAGAGATCAACTGTGTTAGATGCTGCTTGATCAGTTAAATAACATAAACACTGAGAATTTTCATTGGCTATGGATACACAGATGTTACCAGAAAGCTTGACAAGAGCTGTTTTAGTGGAGCAGTGGGGGCAACAACCAAACTGTGGAGTAGGCTCAAGAGGGAAATGGGGTCAATGATGCGGAGATGGAGTGCATGATGTAGAGATACAGTTTTGCTGTAAAGGGAAACAAAGCAATGCAGTGGCAGATCATAAGAGGAAGAGGAGATTTTGGAACAAGTATTTTTACCATTGAAATGATCAAGAGGAGAAATTTTGATGATTTGGGGATACAGCTGCTGGAGTGAGAGGAGATAGAGATGTATATAGTGCACAAGTGAGGATGCTACTCTTAGGAGCGTGGAGATGAAGTGTAGGAGGACAGCGGCAAGCAGGCTCATAGACAAGAGACTGACCTTCCATTGCTTCCATTTTCTCGATGAAATAAGGAGAAAAGTCAGAAGCTAAAGTGAGAAGTTGGGAAAAGGCACGAGTGATTTGAGGACAAAAGAAGGGTGTAGATAGTCATTCTGGGGAATGGACAGAGAATGAGATGACTAGGGCTTGTAAATTGGGTTGTTGGGATGATTCAATTAGATAGTGAATGAAAAGCATTTAGTACGATGCCCTCTACATAGTGAATATATTTAAAAATAGTTATTAATTAAGTCAATCTGGTGATGACCTCAAAGTACTTTGAGAATATGGAGGAAACACGCCTCCCAGGAAACCTGGGGAGCTATCCCCAGAGTTGACAAATTCAGAGCTGGTCTTGAGGAAAGAAGGAACAACGTAACAAAGAACAATACGTACTACACATAGTACTGCTACTGAGAATGAACCAGCTGGTGACCTGTTTGCATAAATAAAGTTTTATTGGAATGCAGTGATACCTATTTTTCTTTTTTTTTCTTTTTTTTTTTTTTTAACGTTTATTTATTTTTGAGACAGAGAGAGACAGAGCATGAACGGGGGAGGGTCAGAGAGAGGGAGACACAGAATCTGAAACAGGCTCCGGGCTCTGAGCTGTCAGCACAGGGGCCCAACGCGGGGCTCAAACTCACGGACCGCGAGATCGTGACCCGAGTGAAGTCGGACGCTTAACCGACTGAGCCAACCAGGCGCCCCATGAATTGGTCACCCTTAAAGATCATACCATGTTCCAGGACATCTTTATCTAGGACAACGCACAGTGAATCATATTCTGATTCAGTTTTAAGAATTGAGAAAATCTTCAGGTATCCAGGCATAAATTGCCAATGATCCACAGGGATAAAAATTTGTGAGGAATCAGATTTCCCCACAGCAACAATTAATACCAAGACACAATAGAATAATACCCATAAAGCTCTGAAGGGGAGAAAATATTGTTATTTTTCATAATCTCTCAACCTTAAAACAGTAGCTCCCAGACCTAGCTGCACATTAGGATCTCTGGGGAAATTTTAAAAATGTCCCATGTTCAGAGGCCACCCCAAATCAGCTGGATCAGAATTTGAGTAGAGCCTGGAGAACGGTATTTCGCAAAAATTCACCAGGTGACTCTAAGTGAAGGTCAGGATCCTCAAAGTGTGGACCCTGGTTCAGCAGTAATGACCCTGGAGCTTGGTAGAAATGCTCAGTGTCAACACCTACCCTAGACCTATAGAAATAAATACAGACCTATCTGTATTTTAACAAGCTGTCTAGGAAATACAGATTTGAAGTTTAAAAGGCGTGAGGAAGAATCTCTCTCTCTCTCTTAACATTGTGTTCACTTTATTGTCATAAGGACTCACTGGCTCTGAGAAAGGGTTATCTTTTGGTGTGGTGACTTAATGCTCCTTAGAAGACCAGGGAGTAACCACTGTGTGAATGACCAAGTGAAGCAGAGGCCAGCGCTAATGGAGAATGCCATTCAAGTCCCAAGGTCTCTGTTTACGACCTAAGCTCAAGTTTCCCCTGCAACAAAGATTGTATTTGGAAGCTCCTTTTGTTAATTCATCTTTAGAAGACTTCACGTAGGTTCTTCTAAGTTGACAAATGCCGTAGATCAGAACCAGAAGTTTCTTGCAGAGGAATCTTCAGGACAGAATATCTCTTTTAGGAAAGAAGGTCTAGATCTAGATTAAGAGATAAATCTACAAAGATGGATCTAAATATAGATTAATAAAATTTTTTAAAACTAATAACATTTGGATTTTAGCAATGTCTTCTGTTGCATTTAAATTTATTTTTCTTATATCTGAGTAAAATTAAGTTGACTGACTTTTACATAGCATGCATAGAATGATCGCATTACAATAAAAGTATTTCACCTAATGTTATTTATGATTGGTGAGATTTGAGGTGTTATTTGAATATTCTCCTTCTGCACTGTTGAAATTTCTGGAAATGTAAATTATTCTTCCAAAAATACTAACGTTATTTTTCTAATTAAAAAAAAACCCCTGGGGGTGTCTGAATGTCTCAGTCGGTTAAGCACCTGCCTTTGGCTCAGGTCGTGATCTCACAATTCATGGGTTTGAGCCCTGCATTGGGCTCTCTGCTGTCCGCAAAGAGCCTGGTTTGGACCCTCTGTCCGCAACCCCCCCCCACCCTGCACACCTCCCCTGCTTATGCACTCTCTCTTGCTTTCAAACAAACAAAACAAAACAAAAACAAAACCCCTCAATTTGTTAATTTGATCAGGATGATCAGAATCTGTGCACCAGCTCACAACAACCAAATTCACAGAGACAGTGAATCAGAATTGCAATACATTAATTAACATACCCATTCCTAGATCTAAGATATGTCATCCAGACAAGGCACCTACTTTTTGGTGACTATATTTACTCAGGACTCTAAACTACATACGAGAGGGCTACTTAATGAACATAGAATTAGAGAAAAGGCAGTGAGTCTTATCTTCTTAGGAAATTTCCTTGAAACTATCGTTGACTAACTATCGTTCAGTCTTTCACTGAAGTAATTATCCTTTCTAAAGAACTGCTTTCTCGTCCTAAAATCAAAACTCCATCTTCCCATCCTAAATATTTACCGTAAGTTACAGTTTCCCAAGATTATGATTGATATTGCTTACACTGGAGGAATTTCCAAATCACAAATGCAAAAAGACCATTTCTGGCAAGATTGTTTTCAATCTCAAACATAAATTTAACATCGATGGTAAGCTACAATATCAGAAGTTGGCATCTCATACTTATCTCTAAAATCTTGGATTTATCTCACTTGGGGGTTGTTTGAACCTTCTGTGTACTAAATACATCCTGTTCACTGGAACAAAAAGAGTACACACAATGTAAGGAAGTAGAGCCTGTGGGGCTTTTCTTCATTTTAAAGATTTAATGAAAAATGTAAGTCAAATTAAATTCCATCCAAGGCTTAAGAGGTGATTAATTATTGTCAGTATATCTCATATCTTTGTTTATTAAAAAGACATAAACATTCCACTCCTTTCTTGCATTGGCCTGCATTGAACTCTTTCATGGGGGAGATGGGGACAAGAGACTTTACACTCTACTAATATAAATGCTACAGGATATGTACGTGTCATAACTTAGGAAGTCAACTCAATATCAAGAGATATTTTTCCCTGTGGAAAGACTGTCTCCCTCTAAATTTTAAGTAACTAAACCATGATGTATCAACTAAAGTTTTTAAACAATTATTATTCTAGGGGTGCCTGGGTGGCTTGGTCAGTTGGGCATCCAACTTCAGCTCAGGTCACGATCTCATGGTTTATGAGTTTTAGCCCCATGTCAAGCTCTGTGCTGACAACTCAGAGCCTGGAGCCTGTTTCAGATTCTGTGTCTCCCTCTCTCCCTGCCCCTCCCCACTTGCTTGCTCGCTCTCTCTCTCAAAATAAATAAATAAACAAACAAACAAACAAACAAACTTATTATTCCATTAAGTTTATGTATATAGGCATTGAATCCTACCAGGTTAGAATCCTAATTCTCCTGTTTTCAAACTAGAGACTCAGTGTAAAACAAAAACCCTTTATTTCTTTCATTTATAAAACAAAAAACATCACTTACTTTTTAGGGTTTTCATTAGGTTTGCAAAGTAATATTAAATGTTTAGAGTACATACTAGGAGGTCAATAAATGAAATCCATTTGATAATCAAAGATGTTTAGAAGTGCTCATCCAAATAAGAGGTCATCAAATTTTCATTTGAGAGAAGCTTTTCTCCTGTTTCCCATTTCTCACATCACTGGCCATGCTTGGAGTAGGTGATCAGAAGATAGAAAAAGTATTGGTAATATCTTAATCATCCTCAATTGAGATTCAGATGTAAGCACAAACATACCCACCTAAGTTTCCTTGGTTATCCCCCTAGGAATGAATGCATCAGGATAATGCATACAAACACATACATATTCATAATGTATTTATACATTAATACAAAACAGTCAAGGATATGCAATACGTTCATTCTCCCACATCTGTGGTGGTTTCTTTTATTCTTCTGTTTGTGCTTTCTTCCTATTTCCTCCCATCCCTTATGAATTTGGGCTCTCTTCTCACTCTACTTCTTTTTATTGGAGAAAACAGCCTACGCTATGCAAATGTTTCTCCAAGTTCTAATTCTAGTCAGTATCTTTTTCCAGAACTACATACCTGCTTCCAACTACCTGTTTGGCATCTCTGTCCTGATGGCACCCTACACTGAATATACCCAAAGCTGCATTCATCATCTTATTCCCCTCAAAATGGGACCTCCTTCTGAGAATCTTATGTCTAAAATTAGAAATGAGATGGTTTGGAGTCTTCCTCTACTGATACCCTATGTCTAATCAGTTAATCATAAGTCCTTCACCGTGACATCTTAATTATCTTGTCTCTCCTTCCCATTCCCATTTCTACCTTTCCACTGAGAGAGTCTTACCTCGATTTTTGTAACAATCTCCTAAATACTTTCCCTACCTCCAGCCCCTTCCCATTACCATCTGGCCTACACATTATACCTGGATGCATCTTCCTAAATCACAAAAGCAGTAATTTACCTTCATTCTTAAAATCGCCCATTGTGAAACAGAGGAAATATAAACTCATGCTTGGCATCTAAAATGCCCTACCAGGTATCATCCAGTTATCTTTTGAACCCTATCGCCCTCGATTCTTTTGACCCCGAGGTTGCATAAATGAATGGCCCCACAAAGGCAGATCTAGTTTGCACGTGAAATTTTCTTTGACCCACACATGGTTTATAAATTGTGAATGTTAGTTGCTTATTTCAATTAATTGCTAACATTTACACATTCTTGCAACTTTGGGGCTATGTTGCCATATGACACAAAGCTGGGCAATGAGTTCCCTTTTAAATGCAATAGCATGGAGAAACATGCCCCAGCTCACCAGAGCCTTCATCTGATTGGTTCTGTATCACTCAATCTGGTACTGGCTCAGTGCCTGTAAGCACATGAATTTATGACACTTGCCTTATACTACCTAGTGCTCCAGCCAAATGCATCATTCCCAAACGCACAACTGTCTTTGCTTATGTTATTCAATCTTTGTAGAAGATCTCCCTACCTCTTTCCTGTCTTTAAGGGCCATTTCAAACACTGTATCTTCCATGAAGCTTTTTCTGACCACCCAGCTGGATGTTACTGCCCCATTTTTGAGCCTTGGTAACACTCTGTGGTTCTCCTATGGCCTGTATCCCGCTCTTCACTGGATTAGTCATTCGTATCCTTGACTTCTCACCATTTCTCAGGGAGGTGTATTGATGACGCTTGTCCCCCACTCCACAAGGCTTTCTGAAGGAGGGGTTCTCCTCTTGACCTAGACCTTCCCTCCTCCTCCCCAAAGAGAGGGAGCAAGTCTCCATCTCTGATGTGGAGGGTGAGCTTGTCAGCAATGCCCGAGCACGTACCTTTGTCCAATTCTGAAGTTCAGGATTAGGAGGCCCTCTGTTGCCACACATCTAAGACAGGATTTTCCTTCCAGGTTTTACTGGCAAATAAAGCCAATATTTTCATCTGCTTGAATACTTATCTCACAACTGTTTTTAAACTCCAGTAGGGAAAAGGAGGGGTTCGTATTGGGCATCTTCTAACCCCAATAATTATTCACTCTGTCTTGAATCTTTCTGAAATTCCCTGCAAAGTCATTTACTGTGCAGATAGGCACTCAAAATACATGTGTCAAATTGAGTCAAAGGACACAATCAATGTGCATGAAGTTCATGGAATGTAATTTCTCCTATGTTGTGTTCCTATAGACTATAACTTAAATTTCTTTCTTGTAGTTGTTAATGAAATACAAACAATTCTGTATATTACATAAAATATTTATTTCCTATTTACATTTCCATTTTTATGTAAATCATTGCACATCATATCACAGATCAAAAAAAGAAAAAGGAGGGAAAAATATATAAACCCTACATATCAGTGAAGAAAGCATCATACCACGTGATATTTATCAGCAGTCTCGCAGGTCTCGTTTCTTGCCCTTTTTTGATCTTCTAGTAGTTTCCTGACGAATGGTATCATACTCCAATATGGCCATTTTGGAAAGTCTCTGTAAGAATTGAGATGGTGCTCCAGCAAGAGGATCGCTGAAACCAGAACCTGTAAAGAAAAAGAAATCAGCTATTAAAGTTAAGTTAGTGCATGGAATGCTATGCTCTAAACTATCTCTTTCTCTAAATAAATAAATAAATAAACAAACTCTTTCTCAAATGACCATTAAACACTACTAGTTTTTGATATATCACATTCTTTGAATTAGAAATAGAAAGTGTTTACCTTCTAAAGTGAGTGTGATATTACATCGTCTCAAAAAATATTTAACTAAAACAACCTATATGTTTGTATTTAATCATATAAAACTAAATCTGAGTCTGCACTTCTTTTTTTTAATGTTTATTTATTTTGAGAGAGACAGCATGCATGCATGTGTACAAGCAGGAAAGAGGCAGAGAGGGGGGGGGCAGAGGGAAAATCCCAAATAGGCTCTGTGCTGTCAGCACAGAACCCAACATGGGGCTTGATCCCATGACCATGAGATCATGACCTGAGCCAAAATCAAGAGTCAGACACTTAACTGACTGAGTCACCCAGGTACTCCCTGACTATGTATTTCTTAAAACATGGGATGGCTGTGGAATTTATTCCAAAGCAAAAGGCACAATCTCCATAAATAATTAACTTGTTTCATAACTTATATGCTCATCAAGTTATTTTCTCCAAATATGCTGTTTCTCATAAATGCTAGGTTTAGTAAAATAGTAAAATTGTAAAGTAAAATAATCATTCACTAACTGAACAGCATTACTCAAGCTTCTATTATAGAGTGGTAGTAATAATAGTAATAGATAACATATATTGAATGATCTCTCTGGGCCAAGTACTTTACATTTATTTCATCCATGCAACACTATAAAATAGGTAACTAGTAGTATCTTGGACCACAGATATAAAAAGAAGATTTACCAAGGCTAAAAAATTTGCCAAGGGCAAAGGATTTGAACCCAGATTCATCATAATCAAACTTCCTATGCAAATACTACCTATTGCTCTAAATATGTAACTATGTATAAATACTTCTATTACAAAACATATAAAACTTTGAAAATATAAGATTCAAACTGTTTTAAAATACTACTATTTAATTTCAAATGGTCACGTATCAGAAAAACTATCTACAGTTCTCCAGTATGGTTGTTATTTTTGGTTTGGTTTGTTAT
Organism: Panthera pardus; assembly: GCF_024362965.1. Classification (NCBI taxonomy): domain Eukaryota; kingdom Metazoa; phylum Chordata; class Mammalia; order Carnivora; family Felidae; genus Panthera; species Panthera pardus. The sequence continues at coordinate 22,690,129 of NW_026527002.1, forward strand.
TTGAGTGTATAACATAAGGAGAAAGTTCAGAGAGAGACAAAGAGATAGAGGGGAAGAATATGATCAGGATACCGTTCTTAGCAGTACAATGAACCTGACACTTAGAAAAACACTCTGGTGGAGTGCCTGGGTGGCTCAGTCAGTTAAGCCTCCAACTCTTGATTCCAGCTCAGGTCATGATCTCACGGTTTGTGAGTTCAAGCCCCACGTCCATCTCTGCATTGACAGCACAGAGTCTGCTTGGGCTTCTCTGTCTCCCTGTCTCTCTGCCCCTCCCCTGCTTGCTCTCTATCTCTTTCTCAAAATAAATAAGCATTAAAAGAAAAACCTCTGGCTACAAATGCACTATATTCTAGACCATAAGCAAATGTCAAAAAATTTCAAAATTGCAGTTAAGTTGAAAGTTGTCAATAATAAGATAAATTTTAAATTCTCAAATACTTAGAAATTTATACATACATTCTAGATTATTCATCAGTCAAAAAAGAAATCAAAATAAACATTAAAATATCTGTAACTAAATAATAAAATATTACAAAACTTGTGCAATGCAACAGAAGTTATACATGCAGAGGTTTAAACCCAAAATCTCTATGTCAGAAAAGAAGCCTTGAAAATTAATAAGCTAGATATAAGATATACATTAGGAGAATAATAAACCCAAAGAACATGGAAGACAAAAGCTAATACAGGAAAGAGAAGAAATCAACGAAGTAGAAAACAAATTTACAATAAGAGTTTTTAGATAAGTTCTTGATTGAAGAGACTAATAAAAGAGAAAAGTCTCATAAGAGCAATCAAAAAAATGCAGAAGGCACAAAGAAATAACATTAAAAAAGAGGAAAAGGTTGGGGATGCCTGGGTGGCTCAGTCGGTTAAGCATTTGACTTTGGCTCAAATCATGATCTCCTGGTTTGTGAGTTTGAGGTCTGCAACAGGCTCTGTGCTGACAGCTCAGAGCCTGGAGCTTGTTTCAGATTCTGTGTCTCCCTCTCTCTATGCTCCTCCCTGGCTCGTGCTGTGTCTTGCACTATCTCTCTCAAAAATAAATAAACATTAAGAAAAGAAAAAGAGGAACAGGTAAAGCATGTGACTCTTGATCTCAGGATTGTAGTTGTGAGCCCCATATTGGATGCAGAGATTACTTATAAATACAATCTTAAAAAAATAATAATAAAAATAAAAATAAATAAAAATAAAATCTTTAAAAAAAGAGATAGATAGTACAGATAGAATAAAAACTAAATTTGTGCCAATGTATCTGAAAAATTCTATACAATGCAAAAAATTTTAGAAAATATAACTTACCAAAATTGATTGAAGAATTAGAATGCCTTATAAATCCTAAAATTAAAATGATTGGATCAATATTAAAATAATAATTCTTGCCTTGCAGTCTATTTTGTTTGATATTAGTGTACCTACACAATTCTTTTTATTAGTGTTTGCATGGCTTATATTTTTCCATCCTTGCACTTTTGATCCTTCTTGCCCTTAAATTTAAGGTATGCCTCTTGTAAGCAACATATAGTTATTTTTCTCAGTCTGATACTTTGTTCTTTCATTGAAATATTTAGTCTGCTTATATCTAATGTAATTGTTGTTATGTTTAACTTTAAATCTTCAATCTCACTAGTTGTTTTCTATTTGTCCTGTGTTTTATGTTCCTTTTTTCCTCCTTTCTTGTCCTCTTTTGAAATGATCAAGTATTTTCTTGTTATTTATCATATTTCCCCTTTCTATTATTAGCTTGTTACTTGTATTATTTTATTGTTCTTTTAGTGGTTACCAGATTATCACGTCTCTTTGATATATTATAATCTACTTTAAGTTTGTTATTTCACCATTTTCCAGATAATGCAAGTATCTTACAATATTTTAACTCCACATATGCCCCTCCTACCTCTGTGCTACTATTGTCAAGTATATTATTTCTACATATATTTTTAAACTTCGTAACACTACCGCTACCACTTTTCATTCTTTCCCAAGTTGTACTTTCATTTTGTATCATTACTCCATTAATATTTTTTAGTGAAGCTCTGCAGAAAAGAAATTCTTTCAACTTCTATTTGAATGAAAATGTATTTGTTTCACTTTTACTTTTAAAAATATTTTCACTGAATTGAATACAATTCAAGTTTGGCAGTTACTCTCTTTTACCACTTGAAAATGCCATTCCACTGTCTTCTTGCTTCCATTGTCTACATTTAAAAAGTCAGTTGTGTGTCTTACCATTGCTCCTTTGAAAGTAACATTTGTTTTTTCTCTTTTGGGTTTTTTGTTTTGTTTTGTTTTGTTTTGTTTTAATTTAGTCTTTTTCTTATGATGTGCCTACCTGTGGTTTTCTTTGTTTCTATCCTGCTGAGGATTCATAGAACTTCTTGTATCTGTGCCTCTGTATTTTTCATCAATTTGGGAACTTATCAGTCAGTATGTAAATAGTGTTTCTGTCCTACTCTCTCTCCTCTTATTCTGGAATTAGAATTACACACATGTAAAGCAGGTTTACCTTGTCACATAATGACTTGCACACTGTGTTCAGTATTATGTTTTTTCTCCCTTCACTTTAACTGGGTATTTTCTAATGACCTTTCATCTTACTAATCCTATGATGTTGTTTTCCACTTTTTCCCCAACTTTAATGCAGTATATTTGACAAATAGAAATTGTATATATTTAAGGTATAAAACATGATGACTTGATATACATATACATTGTTACATGATTACCACAATTAAGTTAATTAACATGTCCATCACCTCTCATAGTTACATTTTCTGGAAGGAGATGAGAACACTTGAGATCTACTACCTTAGCAGATTTCAGTCTACATTACAGTATTATTAACTACAGTTACTAGGCTATACATTAGATCCCCAGAACTTATTCATCTCAGAGCTGTAATTTTGTATCAACATCTCCCCATTTGCCCCAGCCCCAAACCCTGGTAACCACCATTTTATTCCATATACTTGAGCTTTTTTTCCCCCCCTTGAGATTCCACATATAAGCGATTGATTCCAGTAAGAAAAAAGTTCCATGCAACATTTGTCTTTTTCTGTCTGGCTTATTTCACTAAGCATGATGCCCTCTGGATTTAACCATTTTGTCACAACAAATAGGATTTCCTTTTTTACAGCTATATAATACAGGTATTCCCCAGCCTTTCAAAAGTTCATACTAAGCCACTTCACTTTTATGAAACACTGACATTAGTACCTGTTTTTGCTAACTGAAAGAAGTCCAATAAAGATTTTCACTTTTATTTTAAAAAGGTAAAAACAGAAAAAGCATTCAGTGTTTGCTTTGCAGCAAGCCATTTTGGAGGCAACATGCACCCTTAACAGTGAGAGTGGCATCATCAAGTTCCTTCCTGGGGAATTACACTCAGTGTCTCAGCATCACATTGCCACAGCTTTGAAAAATTTCAAAAGTCAGAAACTCAAATGCTATGCAGGCTATGCCATGGCCCACATGAGAGATGGTGAGAGCCTATCCCAGGGTCCTGAGATAATAAAGGTATGTGCACATGGGACATAGCATCCACTAGGTTTACAAAATAGACAAAGCTTAAAAGAAGCATTAACAGAACAAAGCAATTAAATCAGTGGAAAGAAAGGAAGTTAAAAATATAAACATTAGACAACCTATTACATGTAGTAGGAGAAAAAAAATGAGCCAACTTACCCTTTGGTTTCTCCTGAATTGGTACTACAGTGCATGTCTCCTTAGTCTTCCTTGTCCTAAAATTATATATTTTCATAAAATAAGTTTATATAAATCCACAGTACACTAATTTTTTAAAAAATTTTTAATGTTTACTTATTTTTGAGAGAGAGAGAGAGAGCGAGCATGCACAAACAGGGAGGGGGAGAGAGGGAGGGAGACAGAGGATAGGAAGCAGGTCCTGTGCTGACAACAATCAGATGTGGGGCTTGAACTCATGACTTCAGTCAAAGTTGGACCCTTACACTTAACCGACTGAGCCACCCAGACGTCCCAAAGTACACTAATTTAAAATACATAGTAAGAGATAAGAAGTTGTCTCACTTGGTGAAAGACATCACATAGAAAATGAATAAACATTAAAGAAGGCGAATTCATTCTATTGTAACTAATCCAATCAGAAGCAGATACGAACCAACTCAATCCGTCCGTTTTTGTTAATAAATTTTACCAGTAGGTAAGTGTTATATCTGACTTTTCCCGTATTTATCTTACTTTTTTAAGTTTATTAATTATTTGTTTATTTTGAGAGAAATAGAGACAGCGCAAGTTGGGGAGGGGCAGAGAGGGAGAGAGAGGATCCCAAGCAGACTCCACACTCAGTGTGGATCCCCAGGCAGGGCTTGAACCCACAAAGCTATGAGATCATGAACTGAGCCGAAACTAAGGGTCGGATGCTTAACCAACTGAGCCAGCCAGGCTCCCCTATTTATCTTACTTTTATCTAAACTTTATCTAATCATGATTCAGGGAATGCTAAGAGGAAGGTAGTCAAGATTAGATTAAGAGAGTATCTAGATATGCCAAACATCAACTATCACTTATTTGTGCACATTTTACCTATTAATCACCATAAAATCTGAATTTTATCTTAATTAACTTTTGTTCCTACTGGAACAGACCTGCATAACAAGTGGGTTATTAGAGGAAGTGTGGCATGATTGAATCTGCTGTGGGGGAGATAATCCATGTGAACTGCAAACTTCCTGTAACTATATTAAACTTTAGAAGTCAGCCAGAACTTTTAGATGCCCTTTACCTCTAGGATTACCGCTGTCAGTTATATTACCAGAATGTGCCTTGAAAGTCACTGAAAATGTATGATTATAATTAAAGAAATTTGAAAACACAAACTTTTATCCACATTTTAAAAACAAATGTTCACAAATATTCATATGGAGGGAAACAAGGTGTTAAGGGGTTGTACACAAGACAAAGAAAAATGAGTTACTTTCCTGCTTTGCCACGGCTGTTCCCTCACAGGACACTGTGCAATATGCAGAGGAGAATAAAATACTTGCAGGCAACTCGACAGGTTGTCACCAGAAGGGCTAAAATAAAGACACTTGTTTCAAAGACAGTGAAGAGAACTAACATTTACGTTTGCCAAGCACTTCATAAACATGACGGCACGAAGCCACCATTCTTGTACTTCGTATATGAAGGATACTTGTCATAGCATGAATTTAATATATTGAAATGATCTCTCACTGACTACGTAAATTCACACTTGAGTCCATGTAAAATGGTGAGGAGTCATTGCACAGACAGCTAAATCGCAAATGGGAAGAAAAAAAAGCTGAAATAGAGTGAAAACAGTAGGAAGTAAAATGAAGACTTAAAATTAAGAGGTAATTGGGCTAATACAAGGAGTGCTTTCGGGGCTTCCAGTATCTTAAAGATGGATCATATGCATTGGAAGAAGGGTAACAAGACTGGTCTGTACCAAGAAAAGTCCATTGCCAGAGGCAGTCCTACACCCTCCTCAAAGGGCCCTGGGGCTCCCGATGAAAATGACAAGAGTGAGGTGAATGTTAGGGACACAGGTGTGTCAGTAAAGATGGAAACTCACTGTCCTTAAGCAGGTATTTTACTCATGTTTCCAAAAGCCTCTCTCCTTTCTATCCCTGCCATTCCTCCTCTTTTCCCATTATCTACTCCACTAGCAGCTTACTCTTTCTCTTCCACTATCCCTCAATCTGCCTTATTGCATCATTGACTCATGGAAGAAAGAGTAATTTTGCTTTAATATTTTTATAGCTTGGAAACCCACCCTCAGATAATATTAAAAATGATGAGAAAGGCTTCATGTATGCTGTTGTTCATTGTGATATTACTTAGGAAACCAAAAAGTCAAAGCAACTTGTAAGTACAATGATAGGAAATGGTTAAATAAACCATGGATCTATCAGTGGGATATAATGTAGCCAGTAAGGACTGTCTGAAGATTATGCACTGACCTGAAAAAGTGAATATATGTGATAATAAGTTAAAAAGGCAGAGTAAAAAATTGTAAGTACACTAAAATCACAGCTAAAATAAAAGTCCATGAAAATGAGGAAGAAAAGAGAACCAACACTCGATAATAAAAATGGATATGTGAGGATAGGCATATTATCAAAGCATTGTTTTTCTTTTTCCAAATTTTCTTCAAAGTTCTTATTTGTTTTCATAATTTCATAAATAATGCACAACTTTTCATTTTTAGCATATTGTAGTTCTCCATTTATATGACCAAAATTTATTTCAAGAGTAATTAGCAAGAACAGTAACACTAGTGGAAAGCTCAAGAAATATATTCTAAGACTTCGATATTTGTGTGCTACGTATAACTAGCTGACTTTAAAGCACAATATAGCAGAAAGAGAATATGAAAACATAAATTTTCCCCTAAAGAGAGTAACAACACAGACGACTATAAATGCTTCGTCTTTTTCAGGCTGGCAGAGTGAACAAGTACTAGACGTGCAATAAATACCTGATGAATAAATACATAAACCAAAGCAGCAACAAAATAGAGTACGAGACTGTCTTACTATAGATCCCTTTGGAGAAAGGGGTTTTCTTTTAATGGTATGTCAGTCAGTCTGATTTATAAAAAGGAAGGCAATTATGATAATGTTTTTAAACGCCAATATTCAAAGTGGGTGGGACTTTTCTGGCTGACAAACTCCATTCTGATAGTCAGTGCAGGGTTTTCATTAGGCTGACATCTCATTTAGAATCTCCCCTCACACTACATCAGTCAAACTAGAAACAAAATATTGCAAAGAGTTCATTTATTTTCATTGTGAAAAATCCCAATATTCTCATAGGCAATCTATTCTAGGGCAACAAATACTTTCAAAAGGATTTCCTTAAATCCTTTCAGGCAATGTCACTTGAAAACTGAGAAAAGTGCCTACTTGTCAAACTGAGTAAAACTGCTACCTTAGATTTAAAAAATGAAGTATTTTATGAAAAAAAAACTATTAGTGGGCAAGAAAGAATTAAATTCACTAGCCAGGAAACCTCTACATTTAGCTGTTACTACAAAAAAATGTCAAATGAAAGAGAATTGAGTAGAAATGGTGTACCTGACTGGAGGCATCTCGGTATCAGTATCCAGCAGTCTTGGATGAACTTCCAGTGGACTTGAACTTACACTTTTTTGGCACCTTTGCAGTCCTGGTAAATATGGCATTTTGACACATTCTTTGAGCTCTTCTAGACCAAATACTGTGGTGTATTCAAATTAAAAATAGTATCATAATCAACTATATTTCTTCATGAAATGTCTTCTTTTGTGACATACTAAAACACATAATACAGTATACTAAATCAGTCATTAAGTAGAGAAAAATAAAGCTACTGTAATTTATCTAGTGTCTTTCCCAAGAGAATACCTTTTAACTCCTACTATAGGGACTGTAGGGAAGAGATGATTAATTTCATACCAAATCTAGGAACACTAACACTGAAGCATCAAGATTGCTTCTCCTATTGACCACACATAAAATTGGACAAAGACACTGTCAAATTATTAAAACAAAACAAAACACAATTTCAAAATGAAGGCAATGAATGGAAAAAAAACAGATTAAGAAATTAAAGGTTCGGGTGATCTTTAAATTAAATGTTGAGAACTGGTTTTTAAACTTCCCCTCTCTCTTTTCTTGTTTTAAGCGGGGGGGGGGGGTGGGGGGGCGGTGGGGCAGAGAGAGCGGGAAAGAGAGTCCCAAGCAGGCTCCACGCTCAATGCAGACCCTGATGCGGGGCTTGATCCCTTGACCCTGAGATCATAACCTGAGCTAAAATCAGGAGCCGGACACTTAACTGATGAGCCACCCAGATGCCCCTTAAGCTTTCCTTACTAAGTAAGTCTAGCACAGGAATAAAAATAGTATCTAATGGGACTGGAGTTATAGTAAATGTTCCAAATGCTATTTTGCAACGTTTGATATTTTCTCATTTGGAAAAAAAAAATTGCTTCTCCTGATCAAAAAACATACAGATTTTCTTTTCAGCAATTAGATTTGGGTATAAAAGGGCAGATAAACTAAAGTATCTTTAATGGGAATCTAGTGAAAACGTTGAAGAAATAGAGCAACACATTCAAAACCAGGAGTGATGAAATGGGTTGGGGAGTTTGAATTTTGTGATTTTGAAGAAATACATCTCTACTTATAAAGCTGAAGACAGAATTCAGGATAAATAAGATAATATAACTTGAAATATAAATTAAAATTAAGCTATTAATACATTCATACACATATCAAAAGTCCTCAAATCAGTCTTTATCGAGCATCTATAGAATATAAGATACTTTCCATATAACTCACACAAAAACCAAAGTTTTGGTTAGAATTACTAATACAAAAAGGTGCTGTCAAAGATTTGGGTTTCTTAAAACATAAAAACCAACTTGAGGTGCTTAAAAACAAACACAATTTAGGAAAAGTAGAATGACTCAATGGAGATATTACTGCACTGATATCAAGAGAAGTAGTTCTTCAAAATTTGCTTCCATCATGATTACAGAATTACATTAAGTAAATTAATTCTAATTTGCTTCCATTTTTATTTTCCATAAGCTCAGGATATTATCCTGACAAAAATGTTACAAAAATTATGTCTCTCGACTGCTTAAAAAAAATACATGTGTAAATTGAAGGCACTATTGCTATATTTTCTTCAGCAAAATAATTGTAAAAAAACAAGTTACCTTTCTTCATTTTTTGTGTTTCCAAAACTGCTTTCCTCCAACTACTCTCAAACAGAAAACAGTCAAGGGAATTTCTGGTGACATTAGAAGTATCAAATTTGATTTCAGGGGATAACACTGGCATTGTTTCTTCTTCTTTCAGCAGTGTTGATGAAAGTGAGATGCTGCTTCAGATACAGGACACAAAATACAAAAAAAAAAAAAAAGTATTGCAGAGATAAATACTCTTTCTAATTTGTTTTCCATCATGCAGAGTAAATACTAACTTAGACTTACATGAAAAGTTCACTTATAACATGTGAATACATATTCTTGGGATTTTAAAGTAAGAGGCCTTTAATAATGTAGCTAAAACAGATGTAGGAGTCCTTTAAAACATTTTAATGAATTCTTTCAAATCCTAAGTCACAGATATTTAGCAATATAAAAAAAACTGAAGTCCAATGGCAAGTTATTGTGTACAAGACAATAAAATGCTTAGGACTCTCTCAAATATATTACCATTATACACAATAACCAAGTGGTACTTATCTCTGGGATGCAAGGATGTTTCAACACCCCAAAATTAATGTGATATACCACTTTAATAGAATAAAGGATAAAAAAAAAAATCACATGATCATCTCAATAGATGCAGAAAAAGCATTTGATAAAATTCCACACTCTTTCATGATAAAATCTCAACAAACTAGTAATAGAGAGAAATTAGGTCAACATTATAAAGGCTATACATGAAAAGTCCACAATTAATGTCACAATCAATGGTGAAGAATCAAGAGCTTTTCCTCTAAGGTAAGGAATAAGGCAAGGATGACCACTCTTACCGCTTCTATTCAACTATAAGTAATAGCCAGAGTAATCAGGGAAAAAAAGGAATCTAGACTGGAAAAGAAGTAAAACCATCCCTATATACAGATGACAGAAACCCTAAAGACTCCACCAAAAAATGATAGAACAAATAAAGGAATTCAACAAAGTTGCAGGATACAAAATCAATAAACAAAAATCACTTGCAGTTTTATACACTGACAATAAACTATCTGAAAAGGAAATTAGGAAAACAACCAAATTTACAATAGCATCAGAAAGAAAAAAATACTTAGGAATAAACTTAACCAAGGAGAGAACAACTTATACACTGAAAAACACTGATGAAAAATTAAAGACAAAAACAAATGGAAAGACATCCCCCATGTTTACAAACTGGAACTTAATTTTGTCCAAATAACCATACTACCCAAAATGATCAACAGATTCAATGCAATTGAAATCCCAATGCATTTTTTACATAAATAGTAAAACAAGTCAAAAATTCATATGGCTTCACAAAGGACCCTAGATAGCCAAAACAATCTTGGAAAGAAGATCAAGCTGGAGGCATCAAACTTCCTAATTGCAAAATATATCACAAAGCTAAAGTAATTAAAATAATATGGTACTGTTAGAAAAAACAGACCACGGGAAGAATAGAATCCAGAAATAAATCGACATGTATACAGTCAGCTGATCCTTGACAAGGATACCAAGGGGTACACAATAAGGAAAAGGCAATGTCTTCAACAAATGTCATTGGAAAAACTAGATATCCACATGCAAAAGAATGAAACTGAACCCTTACCTTACACCATGTACAAAAATCAACTCAAAATGGATTAAAGACTTAAACCTAAGACCTAAAACTGTAAAACTCCTATAAGAAAACATAGGGGAAAATCTTCATGACATTGATCTTGCAAGGATTTTATGGATATAACACCAAAGACCCAGGAAATAAAAGCAAAAAATAGATAAGTGGGACCTACATAAAACTAAAAAGCTCCTGCATAGCAAAGGAAACGATCAACAGAGTGAAAAGGAAACCTCTGGAGAAAAACATTAGGAAGAAAATATTTGCAAATCACATATCTGATAAGGGGCTAATATCCAAAATATATAACTCCAAAGCAAAACAAAACAAAACAAAACTAATAACCTTGGTTAAAAATGGGCTTGGACTTGAATAGACATTTCTTCAAAGAAGACATACAAATGGCCAAAAGGTATATGAAAAGATGCTCAATGTCATTAACCATCAGGGCAATGCAAATCAAAAGCACAGTGAGATACCAACTAACACCTATTATGATAGCTACTAGAAAAAAATTGTTTAATGTTTATTTTAAGAGAGAGAGAGAGAGAGAGTGAGTGCTAGCAGGGGAGGGGAACAGAAAAAGAGGGAGAGAACGCCAAGCAGGCTCCACACTGTCAGCACAGAGCCTGATGTGGGGCTTGATCCCATGATCCTCGAGATCATGACCTGAGCTGAAGTCAAGAGTCAGACACTTTACCGAATGAGCCACCCAGGCGCCCTAAAAAAATTTTCTTAAAGACAGGTATTGATGAGGACGTAGAGAAATTGGAACTGTTGTCCACTATTGGTGGAAATGCAAAATGGTGCAGCCACTATGGAAAAGAGTATGGAGGTTCCTCAAAAAGTAAAAGTAGAACTACCCTAGGATCCAGCAATCCCACTTCTGGGTATTAACCCAAAATAACTGAAATCAGAATATCGAAGAGATACCGGCACTCCCATACTCACTGTTGGCACTCTTTACAATGGCCAAGATGTGAAAACAATCTAAAAATCCATCAACACCTGAATGAATAAAGAAAATGTGGTGTATATATATATATACACATACATACATATATGTATATATATATATATGTATATATATACATATACATATACATATATATATATATACACAATGAGATATTAATCAGCCACAGAAAAAGAACAAAATCTTGAAATATGTAACAACATGATGAACCTTGAGGACATTCTGCTGAGTGAAATAAGCCAATCATAGAAAGACAAATACTGCAAGATTCCACTTATATGAGGTATCTAAAATAGTCAAACTCATAGAAGTACAGAATGGTAGTTTCCAGGGGTTGGGGGGAGGAGAAAATGGGGAGCTGCTAATTAGTGGGTATAAAGTTCCGATTATGCAAGATGAGTAAATTCTAGAGATCTGCTGTTCAACATTGTACCTATAGACAACAATACTGTATTTTACACTTAAAAATATGTTAAGAGGGTAAATCTCATGTTACCACAAAAAAATTAAAATGTTAAAAAATATATGTAAGTAATAAATCACTGAATTCTACTCCTGAAACCAATATTGCGCTGTATGTTAACTAAAATTTTAATCAAAAAAAATTTTTTAAAATGACAAATATGGAGTAAATTATAATTTTCAAAGTCTTAAAAGACTCTTAGAATCACAATCCATACTCTATTCTAAGTCCTTCTTTCTCCTTTTACTTGTAAAGGTGAAAATGACCAGAGAGTTTTCTTTCAGCCTCAAGCCAGACCCTCCTTCTCTTCTTAGTAACCTCTCTATCAGGACAGAAGAAACAACCAGAGACTAACAATTAAATGCCTCTTGGGGTATTTTTCAAACCAGGTTAAGAGAAAACTTTCTTAACATGGAGTATTTTTAAAAAGGTTCACACAATGAATACAAGAGGGTTCATCATACTATTATCTCTACAGTTTTTTGTCTATGTTTGAAATTTTCCATAATTAGAAGGAGTAAAAAAGCCCACAGGTGCAAGAATGTACAACTTAAGGAATGTGCTGGGAAACACACACACACACACACACACACACACACACACACACACACACATTTTTGATCTGATGTTTCCTCAAAACATAACCAACTATAGTGGAGGGAGAAAAATTGAGGTTACTTTATAAGTCTTAAAAAATAAAAAGGAGTGGGGCACCTGAATGGTTCAGCTGGTTGAGCATCCAACTCTTGATTTCGGCTCAGGTCATAATCTCACAGTTCGTGGGTTTGAGCCCTGTGTCTGCCGGCAAGGAGCCTGCATGGGATTCTCTCCCTCTCTCTCTGCCCCTCCCCTGCTTGTGTACATGTTCTTTCTCTCTCTCAAAATAAATAAACTTTAAAAAAAATTAAAAAATAAAAAGGGCTGATAGAAAAACCTCACAGAGAAAGAGATTTTTTAATTAGGTTCTAGGGCAGACCATAAAAACTCACTCAAAACAAATGCTTTTGCAAATTAATGGTAAGGAGACTCAGGATTGAGATAAACTAACTGTTTAAAACAGCTACAAAACAATTACTATATTTTCAAGGCACCTCAAAACATGGTTGTGTTTAAACATTTTTTTTGTATTAAAAATATTCCAAATATTTTTTTAAATTAAGATTATCTTTTTATCACCTAGCTTAGAACTAGAAGGACATGTTAATTAAATGTTTGTTCATTATTCATTATTTATTCATCTATTCATTCATTTATGACAATCCTATGTCAGGCACCAGATAAGGTCTCTGTTCTGAAGCTTAGTAAGGGGAGACAGACATTAAATGAGCAAAGAAATTAATAAAGTTTATTTTAGATAAAATACAACGAAAGTATAGCTGATTCTTATTATTCACAATAGTTATGTCCTATAAAGTTGCCATAAACGCTAAAGTAGCAGATATAGAACCACTGCTCCTAGAGGAAATATGAAATTAGGTTCCTGTGAGCCTCTGGTTACAACATTTTTATCAACTGACCAATACTACTTCTTTGTAGTGTGTTTCTGTTTAAAGATATACCTTATTTAATATATATTGTTGAGTCATTAACATCAGACCCATGGCCAACAGCAGTATAACTCATGCCTGAAGGAAGCTTATCTAACACATGTATTTTCTCCATAAGACACAGCATCATCTTCTTGTGCTTAGGAACACCAGACAGAACTTCAGCACTACACTTCTAGCAAAATCACCAAAAAAAGCACAAACATGTGAAAACACATGGCACTAAATAGATAGTGAAAAGGACATTTCCTTACAGTATGAACACTGTAACAAGAAGGCGGACTATGATCTTGTTCGACCTCAGTGGCAAAGTGTATGTCAGGCAACCCAAATTTTTTACAACTCTGCACATGTCCGCAAGTGACTAGGAATGCACCACAACTACTGATTTCCGAATTACAAATAAATTTTAACGAGTAGGTGAATTAGCAAATACAGAATCCATGAATATTAAGGATTGACTATATAGTTCATCATGGCAATGTGCCAAGGGGAAGGAAGTACTTTGGACTGGGTAGCTAAGGAAGACCGTATAGATGAGGTGGTCTTGAGCAGAGATCCAAACGGACCAGAAGCAGAGATATTCAGAGAAAACGTAAGGAGGGAGAGAATTCTCCGCAAAGAGAACAGTGAGTGCAAAGAGCCCAAAGCCAGAATAAGGTTGGCATGTTCTAAAGGAGAAAAAGATCAATTTCTATGCTGTCCAATAGAGTAGCCACTAGCCATATGTGGCTATTGAGCACTTGAAATGTGGCTAGTCAGAAGTGAGGTGTACTGGAAGTGTGAAATACACAGCAGATTTCAAAGACTTTGAATGGAAAAAAAAAGAATGTAAACCATCTCATTAATCATTTTTATTTTGATTTTATGTTGATAATATATGGATATGTTGAATCAAGTAAAATAGATTATTTAAATTAATTTCACCTGTCTCTTTTTACCTTTGTAATGTGGCTTCTAGAAAATTTTAAATTACATATATGGCTTACAACAAAGAGGGGAATAAGATAAGGCTGGAGAGAGAGCAGGTATCAGATATTTTGTGGCTTTATACATCATAAAGAGTTTGGATTTTATTCTAGGTGCACTGAAAATCCATCAAAAAGTTTTGAGTGGGAAAGAAAATATATTGGTGTTGGGTAAAAAGTAAATCTCAAGTTAAAAGGTGCATAAGGGGTGCTGTGGAAACACAAAGGGAGTAGTTAATTCTCAGGAAAGGCTTTGAGGAGATGACCCTTAAGCTAAGTCTTAAGCCAAATCCAGGTCAGGGGGAGTGGGTCAGGGCACTCTAGAGTGTCACTGCTGGGTGATGACACAGGGGTATCAAAAAGAGTGCTCTATACAAGGAATGCAAGCAGTTAAGTATGGCCAGAGTGACAATGTCTTCCTTGACATTCTTCAAAGAATCCTAAATCTGTATCTTCAGGCCTCTCTTCTGAGCAATAGGCACATATAAATGACTACTTATTAGATATTTTCCCTCAAAATATGTTAACCCCATCAAAATCTGTTTCCCTCAGTATTCCCTAACATAGTACATGACATTGCCATCCTTCGATGGCACAAAGTAGAAAGCTGGTAGGCAACAGCGACAACCTCTCTTTTCTCCTAAATCTAGTCATTCAAAACCCATTAGTAGTGAAGGCCTAAACCAAAGAAACAGCAGACTGAAAGCCAAGCTGGGTAGAGGTGAATGAGGTGACATCCAGAGGACCTGGGGACTCTATATGACTGGTACTATTCACAAAGTTAGGAAGATGGGGTGAGGAACCAGTGTGAGTGAGAAGAGAAATTCACTTGTGCATAAAATGAGTTTGAGGTGCCTGTGTGACATTCACAGCAGGGGATATCCAGAGGTGGGAGTGAGGTTAGCCAAGACATTCAGTTTGGTAGGCATCAGCACAGGTAGAGCCTTGAGAACAGATCAAGCTGTCCAGGGTGAGTGGAGTGTACAAGTGAAGAGTTATGAAGAATAAGAGCAAGTCCAAGGCAACTAATATTTGAAAGACAGAAGAAGAATCTGTTGACCATAGAGAAGACCAAAAAGGACTGGCAAAAGAGAAGAACCAAGTAAGGGGTGCCAATAAAAACCAAAGGCAAAGAGAGTTTTAAGAAAAAGGAAGTGGTGGGATGCCTGGATGGCTCAGTTGGGTAAGTGTTTGACTCTTGACTTTGGCTCAGGTCATGATGTCACAGTTCATGAGTTCAAGCCCCACGTCAGGCTACGCACTGGCAGTGTGGAGCCTGCTTGGGATTCTCTCTCCTTCTCCCTCTCTGCCCCTTCTGTGGTCTCTCTCTCTCTCTCAAGAATGAATGAATGAATGAATGAATGAATGAATGAATGAATGAATAAACTTTAAAAATAAAAAAAGGAGGGGCGCCTGGGTGGCTCAGTCAGTTGGGCGTCCGACTTCAGTTCAGGGCATGATCTCACAGTCCGTGAGTTCGAGCCCCGCGCTGGGCTCTCTGCTGACAGCTCAGAGCCTGGAGCCTGCTTTGGATTCTGTGTCTCCCTCTCTCCCTGCCCCTTCCCTGCTCATGCTCTGTCTCTCTCTGTCTCAAAAATAAATTTAAAAAAACATTAAAAAAAATAAAATAAAATAAAAAAGGAAAAGAAAAGGAAGTGATGACCAATTTCATCAGAGAGCAACATACTGCCAAAAGAGCTGTATTTAAACGTGAGAGACTCTTGAGCATGAGTATAGTCCTCTAAGGATAAAGACAATCAAAAAGGAGAGATTGAAAATACAAAAGAGGAAAAGAACTAATGAAGCATTATCCTGGAGGAGATGGGGGAGTGAGAATCAAAAATATCTGCCTTTTACAATCAAAGATTTTTTAAAAAATGTTTATATTAAACAACAGCAGGCAGAATAAGGAAACAGTGCAAAAAAAAAACAAGAATACATATAAGTTTGCCAGTGCTTCCATAACAAAGTACCACAGACTGGGTGGCTTCAACAACAGAGATTTAGGGTCTCACAGTTCCGGAGGCTGGAAGTTCAAAATCAGTGTCGATAGGGTTGGGTTGCTCTAAGGGCTGTGAGTAAAAGATCTGTCCCAGGCCTTTCTCCTCAGCTTGTAGAAGGCTGTCCTCTCCCTTTGTCTTCACGTCACCTTCCCACTATACATGTCTTGTGTCCAAATTACCCCTTTTTATAAGGGCACTGGTCATACTAGGTTAGGGCCCACTCTAATGACTTCATATTAACTTGATCACCTCTGTAAAGATCCTATCTCCAAATAAGGTCACATTCGGAGGTTGAGTTAGGACTTTGACATATGAATTTGGGGTGGGGGACAAAATTCAATACATAACACTACATCATAGCCTATATAAAATATGTGTTGGAGACAACTTTTAAAATTCTATTAAGTAGACATAAAAATTTATTCACTCCCTCAAAACCAGTTTCTAAAAATCAAAAATCAAAAAAATTATCAAAAAAAGGATAATATACTACAATTGAGATCTTCACAATTCTACAATACAGTAATAACTGTTGACATTCTTGGTAACATTTGAGGGAGAAAAATACTCTGAAAAGTCTTCTGTATCAAAGACAACAGTAAGTTCAGTAACATGTTGGTATTAAATGCATTTGCCATACACTAATCCTTTAAAAATTGGAAACCCATAGTAGTCACCTGTACTATTCAGTCTTCAAATGATAGAAAATCCAAAATATGTGCTTAAACAAAAGATTTTTCCTCAGATAAAAGCCTGGCCAGACACCTAAGCTTTGGTGCCAAGATATCAGGGACCCCCATACACTTCTATCTTACTGCTCCAATGCCCTCAATATATAGTATCTACTTTATAGTTCAAGATAGCTGGTTGAGTAAATGAACATTTATACTGGTGCTGATGGGAACCAGGATTTTTAGAGTGGGAGAAAAAGATACAGACTTATCATCAATAAAATTAAGCAAAAACCCTGAAGTCCCAACTACGAATTGGAAGTATAAGACTTTCATCTAAAAAAGAAAAAAGACAAAAAAACTGTTTTCTATCTCTGTCCACTAAACCTAATAATTAAAATGTGACTTAACCCATAAATACAAAAACGCTGATTTGAAGGGGCACACGCACCCCAATGTTTATAGCAGGATTATCAACAATAGCCAAAGCATGGAAAAGAGCCCAAATGTCCATCGACAGATGAACAGATAAAGAAGATTTATTATATATATACAATGGAATATTACTGGTGATCAAAAAGAATGAAATCTTGCCATTTGCAACAATATGGATGGAACTAGAGTGTACCATGCTGAGGGAAATAAGTCAGAAAAGACAAATATATGATTTCACTCATATGTGGAATTTAAGAAACAAAACAGATGAACATACGGGAAGGAAAGCAAAAACAATATAAAAACAGAGGAAGACAAACTGTAAGAGACTCTTAAATACAGAGAACAAACGGTTGCTGGCAGGGTGTTGGGTGGGGGGATGGGCTAAATGGGTGATGGACATTAAGAAGGACACTTGTTGGGATGAGCACTGGGTGTTGTATGTAAGTGATGAATCACTAAATTCTACTCCTGAAATCATTATTATACTATATATTAACTAACTTGGATTTAAATTAAAAACAATTTTTTTCTTAAGCCACAGACAACCAGGGCCTCTTGAAGAAATAGCTGATTCCAGGTCTGTGGAAGGAAATGTACAAGACGAGCCTAGAACATACTGCCATTCCAGAGACCTAGTAATCTATCAATGAAGATTATAATCATTAGTCATCAACCTAAAAAGGTTCCCAACCGACCAAAAATGAGAATTATAAGCGTGGATAAGAATATTAACTGCAATGAACCTAAATATATTAAATATGTATAATACACACATGTATAGGCTTATCTTCTTTTATTGTTCTTTGCTTTATTATACTTCACAGATAATTGTTTTTTTACAAATTGAAGGTGTGTGCCAACCCTGAGTGAAGCAATTCTATTGGTGCCATTTTTCTGACAGCAACTTACTTACAATACATCCCATCCACCTATATAATCCCTATTCCTGTCATCTCTTCCTGGATAGGGAAAAATATTTATTTTCTTATTAAACTTTCCATGCCTCAGTCTCCCTACCTAGGGAACTAATAAGCTCTACCTTACAGAGTTATTGTGAAGTTTAAAGGTAATTTTAAAAAAGCATCTAGCTAAATGCCTAGTATGCTGCTTTACTTCTCAAAAACGAACCTTCAGTTCAGACTGCAGTAAAGGTGTCTTTATATGCAGAAACATGTGATGGCTGCTATTATTATCATAATTATCATGATTATTATCATAGGCCAAGAATCAAGTAATGGCTGGGTACGAGAGGTACAGCTTGACTCAACACCTCTTCCTCTCTTCCTCTTTTCCTTTCGGGGTAAAGCTGTAACCCTAGACCTCTCCTCTTTTTCTTCATACTGTCCTGTTCTTGCCTTATGGTTTCCATGCCTTCGTCTCCTTGAATATTACAAATTTAACTATTTTCCCATGATGTTCTATTCAGTTTGGTGGTTTACATCTCCCATTTCCTGCATCTGCCAAGTCTCCTTCTTTGGGGCTTATTTCCTTATATAATTTGTAAACTTTGTGAGCTCATCTTTAAAGAGATTGCTATTTATAGGAGTCTAGTATTCCCTGAGCTATGAGAACTTTGCTATACAGAGTTTTCCATTAGTCTCTGTCTCGCCCTGGGTTTTGGAGGTGCCAGACCAGTTAATATGTCAATTTCCTGGACTGTGGTCTCTGAAGCATGTGGTAATGTGACACCAGACACCAGACTTGAGCTGTGTGGGTATGAAGCTGTGCAGAGTCTATGTGCAGGGTTTAACAGTGAACTCTTTTCCTGCCATAGTTCAAATGGATGGCAAGCTTCCTTGTAACCTCCTCAGGCCAATGAGGGGGCATTTTTGTAGTTATCATCTCAGTGTCTGTACCAGGTTGAATTTTTCAAAGAAGGATGCACTAAAACATGTCTATTCCTACATGTTCTTCCTTCAATGTGATAGTGACATTCCTCCTTCAAGAGGTGAGGTCTGTGTTCCCCCTCCCTGAAACTAACTTTGTGAGTCAATGAAGTATAGTAGAAGTGACTCTGCATGATTTCCAAGGCTAGGGCATAAAAGGTCATAGAACTTTCGCTGGCTCTCTCTTGGGATATTCACCTTTGAAATCCAGCCACCATTTTGTGAGGAAGCCAGGTGACAAGAAGAAGCCACCATATAAGGTTGCAGCTGACATGCACAGCTAAGGTCTCAGTCCACAGCCAGCATCAACCATCAGACATGGGAATGAATGAGCCTGCAGGTGATTCTAGCCCCAAGCTTTCAATTCTTCCATCTGAGGCCCCAGACATCATGAAGCAGAGCCAAGCTGTCCCTGCTGTGCACTGTCCGAATTCCTGACCCACAGAATCCCTGAGCACAATAAATGGTTGTTTTCCACGACTAAGTTTTGGAGAAATTTGTGATGCAGTCATAGTAACTGGAACAGTACTCCTTTGTGACTTCCAGCTTTCGGCAGATGCTCAACAGTGGCTTCCTATGTGAGCATTCCTTCATTTGTGGCACCTGGGGATTTCCTTCCCATGGTCTCTAGCTCAGCTACATTTCCATAAATTATCTTATTATATTTTACCCAGCATTGGAAATATACTGAAATACAATGGAGTCCCTTCCCTGTCAGCTCATTCTGCCACACTGCTCAGAAGTTCCCATAACTTTTCAAATGAGGACATAAAAACACTGATGAATTTGATTTCTTTTATATATAAAGATACTTAAAAATAAAAAAGGGGTGTCTGGGTGGCTCAGTTGGTTAAGCGTCCAACTTTGGCAGGGTTTAACAGCGAACTCTTTTCCTGCCATAGTTCAAGTGGATGGCACCAATTGGAACCAACCGGCTCAGGTCATGATCTCGCAGTTTGTGAGTTTGAGCCCCGCGTCGGGCTCTGTGCTGACAGCTTGCAGCCTGGAGCCTGCTGCAGATTCTGTGTCTCTGTCTCTTTACCCCTCCCCTACTCAGGCACCATCTCTCTCTCCCTCTGTCTCTTAAATAAAAACCAAATATTTTTTCAATTTAAAAAAAAAAGAAAAAAAGAGAAAAAGAAAATGACCCTATAGAAAATGTATTTACTAAAGAACAGATAGTTCATTTCAGAAAAAAAAAAAAAAATACAAATGGTCAATAAAAGTTCACTAGTTCTCAAATAAAAGCAAAATAATATAATGAGCTACGGCTTCTGCCAATCAAAATGGCAAGGAGTTTTCTCTAATAGTAGACAATGTAAGATGGGGCTCAAGGAAAACAGGTGCTCTCATAAAGTTTCAGTGTATGTATGGGTATAATACTTCCAGAAAGCAATCTAGCAACATATATGTCCTTATAATCTTACATACTTTGGCCCAGCTACTCCACTTCCAAGTATTTATCCTAAAGGAAGGATCATTGATATATACAAATATTTATCTTCAAGGATGTCAAATCCTGAATTTTTTATAATAGAAAAGAAAAAAGGCTGAAAATAACCCAAGCATCAAGGGGCAGATGGTAAGATTATCTTTATTTTTAGCTTTGTTTAAAGCAAAATATTTATCAAGTGAACATTAAGACAAGTTGTGGATTCAGTGAGAAAGCTAGTTATTTATTTATCCACAATGCCAGTCATTGTTCTAGGAGCTAAAATACGAAAATGATGAAGACGCAAAAGCGTATAGCATGTTGGGGGGAACAAAGTAAACAAGCAGCTATAGTTCATTACGATAAACATTTCTTTTTAAGTTTATTTACTTATCTTGAGAGAGAAAGAGAGTGTGTGGGAGGGGCAGAGAGAGAGAGAGAAAGAGGGAGAGAGAGAATCCCAAGCAGGCTCTGTTCTGTCAGCACCGAGCCCCACGCAGGGCTTGAAATCCCGAACTGTGAGATCATGACCTGAGCTGAGATCAAGAGTCAGACACTCAACTGACTGAGCTACCCAGGTGCCCCCATGATGATAAATCAAAATGATAAAGCTGTGTTTCATTTCTGTGGTACAACAGAGAGCATTTGCTAACCTAACCAGATTGGGAAAGTGGGAGCCTTGCTTTTGTTTTGAGCAAGGGATGGTCAAGCGCAGTCCCACGGGTTTTCCTAAGTAGAAATTGTGACACAGAAGGTGGAATGTCTACTAAAACTCTTACTCCTCCAGAGAATAGAGTTGTTTCTGAGAAATGGCTACCTCCCTGTGATCAGAACTTGAGTGAGTGTAATGTGTAATACTCTCTGCAAGAAGCTTTTAAGAAGCAGGTCCGCTTTCTCCGTACTTTCTCCCTTCCCTTCTGCTGACTGCAGTGACATAATAGGGAAGTATTAATAAATGGTAGAGTCTGGGTCCTGCAACCAATTGGAAGAAAGCTGCCTGCTGACCAGGAATACCTGCCTTGGAATTGCTAGGTGAGCAAGAATAAACTTTTGCATGTTAAGTCACTAAAACGTTGAGGTCTGTTTGTCATCATATCTAGCAACAGAGTAATACCTGCCCAAGTGTGACGATATTAGCTCACTTATTCAAATATACTAAGCATGTACTATGTGCGAATCAATATGCCATGTGCATGACAAATACGAGGATGAACTAAATAGAGATTCTGCCTTCACAGAAGTTCCAATCCAAAAGGAAAAACAGTAGCCACTCATACAACTGTAAGAGAAGGCAAAGTGTGACATTACAGCCTGAGGGGAGATAGCTATCTCACATCAGGAGGGTTAAAAGAAGGCAGATATTATTTTCACATAGAAGTTCCAAAAAGACTTGGAAAAGCTAGAAAATGACATTCAGATAGAATTTAGACAGGCAGAAATGTTGGTATGGGCATTCCAGGAAAAGATATAGATGTGAAAGATGCCCTGGAGAACAGAGGGGGTTCAGATAGGGGTGCTGTGAGAGATAAAGAAATGGCAGATTGGGGAGATCACAGACGAATCTGAATGCCAGCCAATGTGGTTTGCACTTCCTTCTTTGAGCAACAGG
Organism: Panthera pardus; assembly: GCF_024362965.1. Lineage (NCBI taxonomy): Eukaryota > Metazoa > Chordata > Mammalia > Carnivora > Felidae > Panthera > Panthera pardus. Next base: position 22,712,462 of record NW_026527002.1, read on the forward strand.
AAGGCACTGGTGGGGTTTTGAACAGAGGTGCGGCAAATTCACAGCTAAGCTTTAGGAAGATTGATCTGGCAGAGACTGGATCTAAGTTAAGAGGTTACTATACTAAAAAGAGGCCAGAGGGCTTACATTAGAGTAGCAACAGTGAGAACACAAGTTGATTGAGTTTAGGAGGTTCAGCAAAGACAAAAGAGTCAAAGATGACTGAGACTGTGAACTTGGGTGACTAAGAGAATTATGAATTACATGCAAAGAGAAATTGCTAGTCTGGGGGTGGAGAGCAACAGAGAGCTCAGTTTTAGGTAAAAGGAATGCGGGACATCCAGGTTGAGCTATGGAAACTGGATCTAAATTGTAGGAATTGAGGACTGTAGCTTTGGTTGGGAGAAGACATTTTAAGAGTTATCTGTTCACCTAGTAAGAATTAAGGCCAGAGACTGGATTAAAGTTGTCAAAGAAGACTTGAGAGGGAGAAGAAAGCCAGATTTCCTTAAAATGTACACAAACGAGGAAGATAAAGAAAAGGCTGAGAGGTGATTGGAGAGGCAGACAATACAGAGAAACGAGAATCATCGAAAGCACTGCACCCTGTCCAATTCTATAGGAGTTAGTAGCGGAAAGAGCTGCTAATAACACTGTAGCACCAAAAGCACGATCTCATTTAATCTTCAAATAACCCGATGAAACACAATTCTCCGGTCAATTACTGACCAGGAATTCATACCCAACAAAGAACACATTTTATTTAATTGGAGTAAAATGAGTCTGGATGCTAATCTTGATTCTGCCCTTCAATGGCTGCATAACTATAGGGTCATGAAGAAAATAACAGTGCCTCAGATTCTCATAGGGTTAGTGAGAATTAAATTTCAAAATGCATGTAAAGTTTTCAGCACAGTGCTGGACATGTGATAAACATTCAACAAGTGGAAACTATGTTTTTAATTTTTTTTAAATAATAATGAACACAGATTTTTCTCAACACCGTCTGTTGATGGAAATATAAATTACTAAAGAGTTTTTGTAAGGCAAGATGCTACCAAAAATTTTTTACATACATACATCTGACCCAGCAATTCTGCTTCAAGGAATTCATTTTATAGAACTGTTCCCATGTATGGGAATGTTCACCGTTGCATTACTTGTAACAAGGAAAGATCGGAACCAATCTTAATGAGGAATGGTTACGTAAATTACAATACAATAAATTACATACGGATCACCTCTACCACATCAATGCAGACCTAAATAAACTGAGGGGAAAGGTATCTGCCACATGTTAAGTTCAGGACAACTTCTCAAAAGATATGATTCCAATGATGATAGAAAAAACAGATGCAAAAAGAGTAGAAAGATAAACACTAAAATAATTCTAAGAAGTCTTAGAAAGAAAGAAGGAAAAGGTAAAGAGGGCTTTCATCTCTAAGGCTATATACTTCTGTTTGAATGACAACTACTAATGTATTATAATGTAATTTCAAAAATGTAAGAACTTAAAAAAAGAAATGTCAGGAGTATGTTTGAAGAAATGCCGCCGGAAAGGGCCATTTAAATTCACCATTAGCAATGCAGATAAAAAGTCAAAGCAGGGCAGGAATTCTTGTGCTTCGCAGAGGACAACACCCTGAAAATGGTGGCCAAATTGCATTTCTTTGGACAGAGGCTTCCGTTTTCACGTTTAATGACCCCAAAAAGGTTGTAGGGTAGAATGACCCATACAATAGAACAGACTCTCTACACTGCACAATTTTTTCCCAGTATTTTTAACCCACGAAAAAAGTAACCAACAACAAACTTCAGGTAAATCAGAAATGGCACAAAGCAAAATCGGCGGTGAAAACGGGGCCAGAGCTAAGACGCTGACCATCCCAAGCTCTGCTCCACAGGGCGGGGTGCAAGAGGGAAAGTGAGGGAAGTACGGTGGCAGTCAAGGGCAGAGGGTAAACACATTCTCCCTCGCCCCGCTTCAGTTTAAATCCTGGGCGGGCTGGAGGGCCACCCTGTAAGGGCGTGTCCACTTGACGCACGGATGTCCACGCTACAGCCTGTGCGGAGCTTGAGGAGTGTGGACACGTACAGATCTGGCAGGCCTGTCCTCGGTGCCCGGGTTTCGTCCCGTCTCTCCGCTTCACCCGACCCCGCCCAGCAGCCTTGGTCCGGTCCTTCAGCCCCCGCATACCCGCCAGCTCCCCTCCAAGTGCGTCAAGAGAATCCCTGGAGTGACCCACGAGCCTCGCTGGGCTAGTTTCCCCTGCCCAGGAAGGGGCCTGACCAGCTGACCTCTTGGGCCCCCGCCTCCCCTTCAGCCCTGCCCCTGCAAGGTCCTCTGGCCCCCCGGAGCCCCTCGGCCGGGGCTCCCCCGGAGATCTCCCGCACTCACTGTCCCCGCAGATCCACCGCGGAGGGGCGGGGCTTCTTCGCGTGCCTGGACCTCGGCGGTGGTGCCCAGGTCTGAGGCTCCCGCGGCGGGGCCAAGGGGGGCAGCGGACAGCGCGGGAGCCAGCGACGGCCCCCAGCCGACCCGAGCCCCTGGCTCAACCCGGCCTGGGCGCGGGGCTGGCCGTGGCGGCGGGGCGGGGCGGGCGGCCCGTCGCTCTCAGGGGCGCGGCTCTCGGGGCGAACATGCTCGGCGGCCGGCAGCCCGGCGACGCTCGGGAGCGCGGCACGCCCGCCGCTCAGCCCCGCCCGGCCCGGCCTGCGGCTCCGGTGGCTGCAGCCCCGCCCGCCCGATGCGTGCCGGTTGCCAGGCGCCAGGGGCTTCCGGCTGCCTCCCGCGCGAGGTCACCGGCCGCGGCCCCAGTAGCAGGGACCAACAGTTGGGGTGCCGCGCCAGGAAAGCACTTGGGCGGCTAGGAGGCCGCTAGGACTCACTCGACAACTACTATCGTTGCCACGGCCTTTGCAGTCACAGCTGCAGGGGTGGGAGGGAGGGTGCTGAAACAAGGCCGGGTGTATAGGAGTCAGTGGTGGCACAAGGTCAGTGGGGCACGAAAAGTTGTGCCATGCATCGACAGGGTGGGTAGTGGGCGGCTGGACCAGGTTGGTGATACGCAGTTCCCTGGGTTGCATTTTTAAGATTCAAACTAACCAGGCTCTCCGGTGTATTGATGAGTCTGGAACTTTCAAACAGCCCAGCAATACTTGCCCAGCCCAATCTTAGGTTAAGTGACAGTCATCCCCGCCCCACCCCCCACCCCCCACCCCCAGTCCCCTCACCATGGCAACCCGCATTCCATGTTCTAGGTGTCCTTTGTCTAAGTTCTTTGGTGAAAGGTTAGGTGTCCTCTCCCCAGTTAAGCCTAGCACCTTGACTTGCGCGGTAGGATTTTTTTTGTTGTTTGTTTGTTTGTTTTTTTTGTTTTGTTTTTTTTTTTAATTTTTTTTTTCAATGTTTTTTATTTATTTTTGGGACAGAGAGAGAGCATGAACGGGGGAGGGGCAGAGAGAGAGGGAGACACAGAATCGGAAACAGGCTCCAGGCTCCGAGCCATCAGCCCAGAGCCTGACGCGGGGCTCGAACTCACCGCGAGATCGTGACCTGGCTGAAGTCGGACGCTTAACCGACTGCGCCACCCAGGCGCCCCGCGCGGTAGGATTTTAGCATCAATACTTTTGCCAAATTATATTCTAAACCCTCTGCCTCCATTTCTTGACCCCAAATAGGGCTGCAAGTTTAGCCCTAGTAAAATACACGGTTTCAGGTTCGACAAAACTGAAGGTGCTCCCAAACACACTTTTCTGTTTTCATCAAGCTCCCTACTCACCTTCCTTAGCTCCTCTGGTTAAGAAAACTCAAATTAGACCTGGAACCTAATACTAGCCACACCACTTATTTGGGTGATCCTGGGGGAGGGAAAGTTAACCCCTCATCTTAAAAATGGGGACAGTGGTATACTTACCTAATGGAATAGGCTGCACATTAAAACTCACGTGGAGAATTTAAAGGGCAAGGCCTGGGACCCATCCCCCAATTAATCGGTTTTGTGATTGCAAAATGGAGACAACTGAGGGAGGATTATGTGGATTAAGTGTACACTAGCAGTCAATACATGATCAACTGTTATTAAATGGTCTGCTCTTGAGTTTTGCTATCACATCTGCCACTGCATTGTCTCCCAACTGTTGGCTCCTGCCTGCTCTTCTATCACCAGGTGTCCAAATTCTACCTCCTTTGTGAAATTTCCCAATCTGCACAGCATGAACCATCTCCTATATTCCCCTAACATGCTGTTCTATTTTCACAAACTATTATCCCTACACAATAACTCACTTTTTGAGTCCTTTACAGTAATACATATACCCATGAACCCACAATGCAGGCACCACTCCTCTCAGCATTCATCAAGAATAACATGCCAGCAACTGGAAAATCCAATTTTAAATCGCTATTACTTTTTGGTTTATTCATTTACTTTTAGTGTTTACTTATTTTTGAGAGAGTGCAAGCTGGGGAAGGGCAGAGAGTGAGAGAGGTGAGAGAGGAGAGAGAGGAGAGAGAGAGAGAGAGAAACACAGAATGGAAAGCAGGCTCCAGGCTCTGAGGTGTCAGCAGAGCTGATGCAGGGCTTGAACTCACGAACCGCGAGATCATGACCTAAGCTGAAGTCTGACACTTAATGGACTGAGCCACCCAAGCGCCCCAAAATTGCTATTACTCTTAAGAGGCTTGAGTCACTCAATCAAAAAAAGCAAAAGGCCTGCAATGCAACAGGCCTATTCTAACTGCTAGAACAGACGGCAAACGCTCAAACCTTACAGTGGTTTCGGTACATATTCTCAAAACTTTGAGTGGCTGTGAAAAGCAACAAGAATAAATGGAAAAAGTATTGCAGGTAATAAAAAGTACTATGAAAAATACAGGGTTATATGGAGATGTGTCAGAGAAAAAACCCTTTTCCAGAACGAAAAAGCAGCAATGTACAAAGACCTGAGGGCTGAGTGTTCCAGACAGATTACAAGGACCAACACCCTACATTAGAAGCTTGTCATTTTTGAGGAACAAGAAAAAATATAGCTACCTGCTATAAAGATCACATAGCCCTCCCAAACACTTCCCTGCCAGGATTTCTGGAACCTGCGAACACGCTGCTTAATGTCGAGACTTTGCTGATGTACTTAAAGGATGTACTTAAGGAATTTGAGATGGAGAGATTATCCTGGATTATCTGGGTGGCACAATTTGATCACAAGGGTTCTTATAAGAGGGAGGAGGCAGAGGATCAGAGCCAGTGATGATGGAAGAATGGAAGGAGAGATTGATTACACTTTGAAGACTGAAGCATGGCCTGCCTATAAGCCAAGAAATATGCCAAGTGGTTGCTAGAAAATGGAATAAAGAAAATGATTCTCTCCTAGCCTTCAGAGCTATGGTAGGCAGGGCTACTGACACCCTGATTTAGCCCAGTGAAACCAAATCTAGATTTCTTACCCCTGAAATTGTTAAAGACAATAAATCTGAGTTTTAAGTCCAAGTTTGTGATTTGTTACAGCACCAACAGTAAACAAAAACTTAGCACCTACTCTGTCAGGTACTGGTTAGGAGGGACAAAAAGGCTGGCCTTACATGTTTTATTACCCTAGAGAAGGGAGGCACCTGTATGAAAGCAATGTTTTGGCTGGTTTGATACCAAATCTGTAATGGAAACAGTGGGGGTAGAATGTTGTCAATTTCCCCCACAGGTTGTCCCAACACCCCAAAAAGCAGATACATCTAGACATCCCTATAGCACTTATCTCACATTACTTGCGTTGTCTACCTTGCCCACTAGACTGACACACAGGAAAGTAGAGGCCATCTCCATTTGTATGCCCCTGCGAGGTGCTAATGTTGCATAGTATTTACTTAGTACTTTTAGCCAGGAACTGCTGTAAGCATTTTACATGAACTGACATCATTAAAATCCTATGGTATTATGCACAATTTCCCCTATTTTGCTAAGAAACAGATTTATTGGCCCAAATGATTAAGTGAAGGCTGGGTATTAACCAGTTTGGCTTCAGAGCCAGCACTCAATCCAGCCAACCACGAAGGAACTTTCAAAGGTAAGTAATTTGAGGGAACACCTGCTAAAAAACCAGTGAGCACAACTAAACTTTGTGACTTGAAGAGACTGGGGTAATTAGCAGAAGATTTTATGAAGCTGGAATGTTAAAGGGTAGAAATGCAAATTTACATTTGTGGGGTGAATTTTTGTAGGACAACCTGCTGGGCAGGACCCAGACTTTCAAAGTTTGTTTAGCCTTCTAGTGGACAGTCCCTTTTAGGTGACATTTTAGGAGGTAGCTTTTCTAAGTTAGCTTTTCCAGCTGCATTTCAAGAAGTTTTAACAGTTCACAAAATATTTTCATACCCCTTTTCTGAAGCAAGTGTTTGAGAGTTTTCTATGGTGGTATTAGACGTCTGCCAACTCCTCCCTACTCAGCCTCTGGCCCCACTTTGAAAGTAATTTATATGGAGAACTGGATTTCCCAGACGGAAAACATTAAAGTGCCTGCAGAGGACACACATACAGCTAATATACTTTGTCAGTTTTATCCTACATGTTCCTATTCCTTACCAGCTTCAAAAGCTTCGCTACTTTGCGTGATGTGTCCACCATTCGTGGGCTATTAACAAATGTACCAGACCATTCATAGTGTTTACCAAGATACCCTATTTCTTGCAAAACCCTGCCACACTCAAACATGTAACACTGATTTTATAAACTAAAGAATCTTCTCAATTTTTCTGAATTCACTGACCATAAACTCACTAATTCAGAGACTGCTTCCAAGTCTAGAGAATTTGAATTACTAAATATAAATACTAAGAAGTAATGATCCTAGTGCAAGTGTCAAAGGAATGAACAGGGCACCTGTTCATCACACCACTGGCACAATGAAGACTGCAAAAACTTCTTTTATTAGATGTACTTACTTCACATGTTCTATACCGAAAACCTGCAGTTCACTAATCTGAGATATATACAATATATAAAAATGTTACTTATAAAATACCTAATCTTTTCTATTTCAGGCTTTTGCTCACTAGTTTCATTAGGAGTTCTGAGGGTGCTCCAAAATAAGTGGCATCCATGGGCAGCAATTTCATTTTTCCTTTTCTAACATATATAATGGTATTCTCAGAAACTCACCTGGATAGGTGAAGATACGCAGCAAAAAACAAAAAAGGAATGCAAAAGGAAAACATGTTCACACAGTACTTTATAGAAAAACTAAGTCTCAGCAGATGGAATTTCATCAACAGTATAATTCAATTTTTATTACCTTATCTATAAATCATGCACATAAGTCTATGAAACAGGCTCTTAGAACAGACCCATCTTAGCTAACTCAGTGGCACAATTGAAAAGTGAAAAATTAAAAAAAAAAAAAAAAAAAAAGTGAAAAGATTTTTTTTTTCCACAAGAGTTTTTAATAAACCCAAGGAATGTTTTCCACCAAAATACAAACCAGACCCCAGTTTTGTACACAAAGGCAAAACTTGGCACAGTTCATTCAATCCCTGGAGCCTGCTTGGGATTCTCTCTCAAAATAAATAAAAATTTTAAAAGTTTAAGAAAAAGACGGCTTACTCTTATCACACATCAAGATTTGTCCCAATAGTTAAAGGACAGCAGAGTCTAGCAAAAAGTCACAACAACACATTTTAATTTGAAAGTAGTCGTTTATTAACTGACCAGATTACAAAAATAATCATGGTGGATACCTGAAAGGGGGGAAAAAAAAAACTCATTAAAGAAACCACCTTGATAGATTAGAATTAACATAAACGAGGAAATTATAAGTACTTCAATTTCCATTAAGTAGGATAAAACCCTGGGCCTTTTCTTTCCTCCATAAATGCCCTCAAAAGGAAGGAACAATCAAACCAACTGTACAGATAACATGGTTGGCTTTTCCCCCTTAAACAATATTGCTTAGAACCCAACCAAACCCTTATCAATATTTAACAGAAAAAGTAGGAGACTAACACCACTTTTACCCTCATTACTAAGTAAACTTCTATCGAGATGAAGCTACTCACCTTAGTTCATTCTTCTAATAAGCCTATTGATCTGGTCTTCCCTGTTGCCAGCATCTCCACCTTCTACAAAATGGGTGGTCTTCTTCTTCATTCCCCCTCGTGGAGAAGATAACTTGAAGGGCCATAAAAAGTTGTTTGCTTCTTTGAAACGTTTTCCAACAGTGTAGATCTCATGAATCAGATCCTCCATGCAGATGATGCCATATTTACCTGAACATTAAGATCATTAAAAATTGTTAGCTGTTTTTACAGATTAAGATATCCAGCAAGGACAATCAGAGGCTATGATAGTTTAAAGTAAATTAGGAATAAAGCAACAAAGAAGGAAATACACGGCTATATTTACAAATACTCAAGCCAACGAAATCTTAACTTACATCTTCCATAAACTTCTGCATTGTAGAGAACATGAGAAGATTTGTTGATAGAAAAATCAACTTTGTCTAATTATCAAACCTTTCCCCAAACAGGTAGAACCTACCAAGAGATCGAGCGATCAATGTGTTATCTGTCAGGGCAATTCGCTTCTTGTTGATTTTGCCATAACCACGCTTGTAGATCAATTCATTCACTGACTTCAGGTTTGGGTACCTAATATATGAAAAACAGACATAAATGACCAAATATAATAAGGTTATCACCATCAGAACACCTCAAATGCACCTCGTCAACAGAGCCAATTTGCCAAAAAGAACTCAAAGGAAAAGACAGACTTACCCCCATGCGATATATGGTTCCACAATCCTTAGCATGTTAACTGAAGCCTTGTTGAGCTTAACAAAGGTGCCGTTGAAGATCTGGCGAAGGCGAAGAAGCTGCAACACCTTTCGAACCTTTGGGCTCACACCATTGATACTGCAGTGGAAAAAAAAGGACAAAATGCACTGAGCTTTAACCCAATTATTAATAGAGGATAAGAAAGTAACCATTATGATTCGGCACAACTCAAGTCCCATCTAAATAAACAGGAATTGTTACGAAGACCACTGGCATTTCTTAGCTTATTCTAGCCCGTGTCCCAACCTGCCTCTTTCACAAATAAGTGATCTTTGATACATACCTTTGACACTTCAAACTTCCCCAGGCCCTTTTACCCCATCCTACCTTTGTATCTGTCTTTGTTAGCTTTTTTTGAAAATAACATCCAGGACACTGAACAACTAAAACTCACATGCTCAGAGAGCTTTGGACACAGCACTTGCAACTAAACCATTAAAATACTACCCACCCCCCACCCCACCCCCCGCCCCGTTCTAGCTATGACCAAAATATCTCTATTCCAATGTTCCAGAACCAACGCTCCCAAGAAGTTAATGGGAAGTTTTGCTGAGACTGTGTAACTTTCCCTTCAAAACCAGAATGCGGTTAAAACTGAACTTACCCTCGGATCCTGATGACAAATGCCAATTTGGGTTCTGCAGGTACGTAGAAGTTGCCAGCTTTTCTTGCCATTCTAGCCATTCGAATCTCAGTTCTGTACATCTGCCTGTATTCCTTGTGGTAATGCTTAGCTTTTTCATAAATAAGCTTCCTCCTTGCCTTTCGAAGCTGAAAACCAATACCAGTTATTCATCTGATTCTTAGCTCCCAAATACAGTCACCACCACCCGTTCTTCAAAAGAAAGAGTAATTTCCCCTTGAAACTTTTTCCTTGTCAGAGCATGCGTTAACATTTCAACATGCAGACACTACCTCCAATTAAAAACACTTTTAAAAAGACGATGATCCAGCTCACTGGTACAGTAGGTGAAGTCCACAAGCCTTGCTGAGAAAGAACACTCACCCATTTTCAACCCAAACACAAGGCCTCTCTTTACAGGTTAAGTGCCTTAAAAAAGTTTACCTACCATTTTTTGGGCAAATTTCTTTCTCAGACGCTTGATCTTCAACTCTGCGAAATTCCTTCGCTTTTTCTTGAGAGTTTCTGGCACAGCAGGAACCTTCTTTTTCTTCTCTCTGGCGTTAGCAAACAGAACTTTATTAATAGTTCAAACAGCACACAATACCGCATTACTCTTGTATTGCACAGGCTTTGCCATTTAGCAGCACTACCGTCACTGGCTCTAAACATTTCTATCTTCAGCTGCTCTCTAGCAGGTTATGGTGAAAAACAGAATTTAGAGAGTTTTTATACCGATAATCTTCGCCTTTAACACAGACCACTTCACTTAAATACACAGAATTCACAGAAAATACAATAAATTCAGATCTGTCCTGACCTCCGACAACTAAAATATCCACAACAAAGTTAACACAGACTGAGAAACTACTGCAAGAAGGGGGTTCCTGGAGTTCTCAAGAAAATTAACAAACAAGCAAACAAAAACCTCCCAGCTACCACCTTGGTTCAGGTCTGAAGTTCCACATGCTAAAAGCAAAGGCCTGACGACGGGGACGACTGGGCCAAATACGAGGTAAGATGACCGCAATTCAAAAGTTCTGCACCTTCCTTGAAAGGGAACTGGAAACCTCGCCGGTCCCGTACATAGTTAGGTTTTCACACCGCGTTCCCAGTATCTCCAAAACCTCTGACCCAAGGCCATCTGCATCCTATCTTTGCCCGGCGCCTCCACCAGCGTCACAGGGCGTCACAAACACACAGACAAATGGGCAAAGGTACAGGCTACAGCCAGACCGAGGGAAAACGAGACAAAAAGTCGCTAGATTCGTGGATGGAGAAGGATTCTCGAGTGGGCGAGGAGCTACTTACTCTGCACCCTCCATGGTTCCAGCCGGAAAAAGAGGAAGTTAGCGCATGCGCGCTGTCCACTTAAAGACGACAAGAGCGAAGCCCCACAACTCAGAGGTGTCCCAGGATAAGCCAGAAAAGAACTCGGAACTGAGAACTCGTCTTGCAGACGCAAAATTGAGAACTGCCTGATTCAGCCCCTTACGATCGACTTTCGGGTAAAATTTGTATGGGAAATACATGCACCCACTAGACTCTTTAATCAATATGACAAGAGCACAGAGTGCTGACACCTTTACTACTCGGGGTCCTAGTCTCTAGGCTGCGTTGACAGGGTACCTTCTCGTATTCCACCCAGTAATGTACGCAAATGACACGCCACACAGGCGCGAACTACACATCCCGGCATGCCCCATTTTCACTGCGTGGGGAGGGCAAGGCTTGACTGGGACTGTAGGCAACCACTGCAGTGGTGATTACAGCCAGGGAAAACGAGAGCCTTTTGGCCCACGTTCCGGATGGTGAGGTGCGATTCTAAGTCGCTTCCGAGACCCGGCTTTTGACGGGCTTCTCGGCTCTGCCAGCCCCAGCCATAAACCGGCACTGTACTGCCGCGCTGCCGAGGTCCTTCTATTCGTTCCGCCAGCCTGCAGGGCTGTCTTCCGCGGCGCCTGATCGCAGGGGTGACCGTCCGAGTCCCACGCTTAACCAAAGTGGCGAAATAGGGACAAGCGAGGACCCGACGGCAGGAGGAGGATGGCCCGGGCACTGCAGACCGTCAGGCCTGGCCGGCGGAGGCCGGGACACCCCAAGGCAGGGGGCGTGAGCTGTGTAGGTAGGTGCGACAAGGGCTGGAGGCTGCAGCCACGGCCATGTGAGAGGGGCTGCCCCGCCGCCGTTCGGCGGACGGCTGCGAGCTGGCGGGGGGCTGGGCCGGGGGCGGGGTGCGCCCGGGGGCGGGGAGGGCCGAGCGGAGGGAGGGCCGATGCCGCCGCCGGCTCTTCCCGGTCGAGGGTTATATAGCTCGGAGCGTGGAGCCCGCTCAGAGGCGGCCGGGAGCGTTCCGACTTGCAAGCGGCGCTGCGCTGCGGAGCCCAGTGCCCAAGTGACAGCCGTGGGGAGTGCAGGGCAGGGGACACGAGACCGCGGGGGCAGCTGCAAGCCGTTGGGCAGCGGTCGACTGCGCCGAGCGAGTCGCCCCTTCCCGGCGCTCCCGCTGCCCCGCACCCCACTCTCCCACCCTCTCGCAACTTGGGTCAAGTTGACAACTCCCGAGGCGGCCGGCGGGCCCGTGCGGTCTCCGCTGCGCGCCCCTCCCCCGGGGTGAGAGGGAGCCGCCGCGCCGGCTCCGGGGACGCTCGGGCGGCTGCGGCTTGGCCATGAGGGCAGCGCGCGCCGACTAACTCGCGGCTGTCACCGCCGCTGCAGCGGGACCGGCCGGGCGGGCGCTGCGGGACGGACGGGCGGGCGGGCGGCCGCCGGCAGGAGGCGCCGAGCCGGGCGGCTGCCGCGGCGGGCACAACCCCGGGGCCACCGCGCCGAGCCCGGGCGGGAGTGGCCCCGCGCAAGCAGGGAGCGGCGCCGCGCACTCCAGCCCGGAGGGCACCTCGAGAGAGGGCGCGGGGCGCAGCCTTCTGGTCTGGGCGGCTCTGACAAACGCCCCGGGGCCGGGAGCCGGGCTGCCCTGCGCGGGGTGAGCGCGGACGCGGACGCTGGACTCGTGCGGGGTTCCGGGCGTCGCGATGAACATCGTGGTGGAGTTCTTCGTGGTCACTTTCAAAGTGCTCTGGGCGTTCGTGCTGGCCGCGGCGCGCTGGCTGGTGCGGCCCAAGGAGAAGAGCGTGGCCGGCCAGGTGTGCCTCATCACGGGCGCCGGCAGCGGCCTGGGCCGCCTCTTCGCGCTCGAGTTCGCCCGGCGCCGGGCGCTGCTGGTGCTCTGGGACATCAACACTCAGAGCAACGAGGAGACGGCGGGCATGGTGCGCCACATCTACCGAGACCTGGAGGCGGCCGACGCCGCGGCGCTGCAAGGTAACTCGGACCTGCGCCGGATCAAGCCTCGCCCCACCCCCGAGCCCTCCCCGGGAGGGCCCCAAACCCCATTGCCCTGGTCAGCCCGGCTCGTCTTCGGCGAGTGGAGTTGGCCCCCTGGGAAAGGAGCACGGTCACCTCTGTTCTAGAAGGGGGAAGGTGTGCCGAACCCTTGTCTTTACGGGGGTCCTCTTTGGGGGCGAATGTCGGGTTTCCTAAACCCTCTGGGGATATCGGGAAGGCAGAGCTTGTTAGCACAGGTGTGAATCCTTAAGAAATGGCTCACTCGCTTTTGCGATGGGAGACTAAGGAGTCTGGGAAGTTGTTCTCAGACTCGACTGATGCATGTCTGTGTGTTACTGTGGTCTGAACCGCTGGGGCTAGGGCGGCATTGATGATTTCACTATAACTTTAGCCGCCAGAAAATAATTACATTGTTGCACCACAGACAGGTAAGTGCTTTAGTTACATTCTCAGCCTGATTGAAAGGTGTGCTGCCTCTTGGAAAGCGCTTGGACGATTTAAGCCTCATTGTAAATTTATTCCGTGTTTTTGATAACCTCAGGAAATCTGCCTCACTGTGTACTTATTAACTAACCTGAATCTGAGGGGTTTTGTTTTTTATTTCTTGTTTTTTAAGCCAAAGCGGAGACCATAACCAACCGTAAATATTGGTCAAGGAAATTTGATAATGGCTCTTGCTCTTTGACAAAATTTTTCATTTCCGGAAAATACGTAGAACTATACGGAGGAGATTAACTTGGACCCCACCCCTCCCCCCATATCGATCAATTTTCACCATAAGTATTGGCACCTGCCTTTTAGGCCAAAAAAGCAAAGGTCAAAACTGTTACATTTTCAAAAGTGGTATGGAAGGGTAGCAAATACAGATTTTTGTGTTCCCTGCTGAAACCTAAAAGATAAAGGTATTCAAAAACCAGGAAAGAGATTTGGGCTTTCAAAATTGAGATCTTCTGTGGTAAAATTGCATATTTACCTGTAAACTTGATTTACGCGAGGTGCTTCTGAGGAGAACTCAGAGATTCCAGTGAAAACAAACCAGTGACCTCCATTCTTTCATGAGAAGCTTTAGGTTCATTTCTTGGGTTTGGATGACTTCAGATTGTTAGCTACAGTTTTGATTTGTGAGCCTTAAGGAGGGTTCCCATTTTGAAGGTGCTCTTACTAAAAGAAAAAGAGCCGATTCTGGCCCCTGGTCCTCAAAAAAAGAGGAGTGTGTAGTATTTGTGTTTGGGAGGAGGGGGGTGTTATTCTCTGGGCTGAGATCAGTTCTTTCCAGGTGTCTTTAGCTCCAGGAAGCTGATCCCATGAGGTCTGACTTGTATTGGGCTTGTCACAATTACATGATTTTCCCCTAAGCAAAGTTATCCAGTAAATTGCTATAATTCCCAAAGACTCTTGGGGGAGGAAGGCAGCTGTAAGTTCAGTCATTGGCAAGCCTTATGGTGTTAGAAATCTGAAGCTCACTGTAGTATTTTTGTTTTGTGTGATCTTTGTCCTACTGATTGCCACGTGACTCACATTTTGCACCCCCCACCCTTTCTCTGTTCCATTTTTTCCCCCTTCATCTGGACTTCCGAGGACAGCTGGAAATGGTGAGGAAGAAATTCTGCCCCACTGTAACTTGCAGGTTTTTACCTACACCTGTGATGTGGGAAAGAGGGAGAATGTCTACCTGACTGCAGAAAGGGTCCGCAAGGAGGTTGGCGAGGTCTCAGTCCTGGTCAATAATGCCGGCGTGGTCTCTGGGCATCACCTTCTGGAATGTCCTGATGAGCTCATTGAGAGAACCATGATGGTCAATTGCCACGCACACTTCTGGGTAAATATAAACATCCTTGTTTTTATTACTAGGCCTTCCTCAATGAGAAGGTTGGGAAGGAGCCAGACTTCAATACCATCCTGGAAGACACCTATACTGTTTCACCACAAAGCTTCCTTCTAATTTGCTATTTCCCCATGGTGAATTACACTGTATGCCAGTTACTATCAAATAATTATTTTCTCCCCCCTCCCATGCAGTCTTTCTTGAGAGAGTAAAGGACTGAACATTTTGAGCTAGTTTGAAAGATTGCCATAAAAATAACTAGAGGGAGCATAAAACCCTGGGTTTGTTTATTTTACTTTCTGTTGAGTTTGTAAAACATTGGTTGTTCTTATGAATTCCTGAAGTCAGAGTTTAGGCTTCCAAATTACTGCTCAGCCACATTTTAGAAAGTGCCAGAGATTCTGAGATCAGCATTTGTGGTCCATTGGGAGTGGTCAGGCCACCCTGGCAGTCACTTAACATCCATTGACCAGCCACAGGGTCTGTGGCATTGTCCTGATGGAGTACGTCTCAGAACTGTCTCAGCTTATAAGATGCCTCTCTCAGGAGAACTGAAGTCACCCTGATAGGACCACAGAGTCGCTATATAAGGGGCAGGAGGACGGTGAGACTTGAGGAAGGAGAGACTTGAACCATATCTGCTTCTAACTGTCAGAACGACAGCATCTAAGGATGAGAGGGAAGGAGGGCCTTCTGTTGCTCTGGGGACAAGATGAATCCCAATTTTCCAGCTAAACTTCAGTAATGTTGGGTGTGAAGCTCTCCCCCATAACTGTACACTGTTGACCCACTTTATTCTCTTCCTCCTCTGAAGTAATTCCCCTTGATTTTCGTAGATAGGTAAGAGCCAATAAGGAAAGGGTAAGGAGGTAGGATGTTGCGTTGTTGTTTTGTTTTGTTTTGTTTTTTTTTTTGTATTTCCCATAGGCGGATTAGCCTTCTAATGAAACACAACAAAGAACTGTTTCTTTTAAATAGGTCACATTAAACCTCATTAATTTTTTAGCAACTGCTTAAAAACTTAATCTGGCTTTAGAAGTGCTTATTCAAATGTTGTTCCTTGAATATCAAACCATTTCTCTGATCCTGAAAGAAGCTTCCTTTAACGTTTTATTTTCAAACATGAGCTCTATTTAACCCATTTTCAAACCTCAAGAAATGAACACATAAATGACTTAACTAACTCATATTGATCTTTTAAATGAGTAAGGAGATTACCAAATACAGTTTGGGGGAACTTAAGTGTGTTTTGGTGGGGGGGGCGCATGTGCATAGGTGTGTGTGTGTCTGTCTGTCTTGTGTGCAGTGGGGGGTGGGCAACTGAATAAAAGTCCCTGCTGCCATGGGGTCCACAAGAACAAGTGGCAAGGGGGTGCATCAGGTGAGTAAAGGGCAGTACAGATGAATAAACTTGGCAATACAGTTTATCAAGAATCCTATGTATTGACAATTCCGAGTAAAACAAGCAGCCACCATTTGAAATAACACATGTGAATTGCAGGTGGCCTTGTAGTTTTTGTATTTGAACAAGGATGGAAGTGCCTTAGAAATTCCAGTTGATTTTAGTCAGCTCGTCATCCTTAAACAGATATACAGCCATTGGTGGGCTAGTTGTGAACCAACACCAGGATTTTTTTTTTCTCCGTAGCCTTTGACTGAGATGATCCTCAGTTTCTGAACCATAAACTTTGACCTACCCGGTGCTCTAAAATTTAGCTATCTTGCCTACTTTCTCTGTATGATTACTTTCCTGAATTGTAAAATTGCAAATGAAACCACACTTTTAAAGAAACCCCATACAATCTGCAGTTAAATACTTTGAAGAGGAAAGCAGCCTTTTCTCGCTAGACATCCTATAAAATGGGAGCTAATTTAGAGTGTGTTAAGCACAGAAAATCCATAGCTTTAGCTTTGAAAATGCACATCATTTGATATACTGTACTCTAATATTGGACTACTTTCTAACCTAAGGAGAAAATTGAATCAGGTCTCTGACAGAAAAATTATTGTGGAATTGAATCTGTATACTAAGGAGGAATATACCACCTTCCCAGAGTCCTTACTTTGCTTTGAGATGTTGCTTAACTACACAATTTAGGGAGTTCTTGGAAGCCTTGACCATAATGACGTCACTTCATATTAAAATATGGGAGGCTCCTGAATTCTCCAGCTGTTTTTCCCCTAAGCATCTAAACTTAAGAATTTATTTTCAATATTGAGTCAGAAAATTCATTTTAGAGTTGGAATTTCTGACTTCTTGCCGAGACTTACAAACCTTTTAAGAAGTTGAGAACTAGCAACTAAAATTTAAAGGAAGACTTACTATAATTTTTACAGGGACTGGCGGTGGGGGTGGGTGGGTGGGTGCACATATGCAGTGATGTAAGAGCTACCTGAATTCAGCTTCCTTTCCAGTAGTCCTCTTTAACAAAAATGTGTGTGACAACTGTCTAAAGATGTATTGGTTTGTGCTGTTTTCCTTCCAGAGAAAATAACCAGTGTGTCTTTTTACTGTATTTGGCTGGGGGAAAGAAGTTGCCCCGTTCACTTTAAAAAGTAGATCAGCTGAGCAAACAGTTGTGTAGTCATTTGAACAGATTGTCTGGAGCCAGACTTCTAAGTAGCAGTCGATGTCTGTTTTCATAAAACACTAAATGGTATGTTGATCGCGACCCAGAGTTAAAGTCCCATGTAGTGAATTGGAAAGCCGTGTGGACTTCCACTGAAAAGCTGTGGGTGCTCCTACTTCCAAACCCTTCTACTACTGGCCCTGCCTGGAGACCCTCTTCCTCCACTCTTCTACCTTTTAAGGCCTAGCTCAAGTTCTTACTATAATCTTCCCTCCCCACTCCAGCCCTTTTCTGGCATTTTTGCATATTAGAGCTGCAAGGATCCTTAGAGATCATCTTATTTTCCAATCCCTTATTTTCTGATGAAGCTGCAGTTAAATGACTTGTCTAAAGCTTTTTCTCTTCTTGCCATTATTTAAAAAAAAATTTTTTTTGTTCACGTCTATTTATTATTGAGAGACAGACACAGAGCATGAGCAGGGGAGGGGCCGAGAGATGGAGAGACAGAATCCGAAGCAGGCTCCAGGCTCTGAGCTGCCAGCACAGAGCTCCATGTGGGGCTCGAACTCACAAACCGCGAGATCACGACCTGAGCCGAAGTCAGACACCAGAGCCACCCAGGTGCCCCTCTCTTCTTGCCATTATTAATCTCTTACAACATCTCTTAATTCTCCTCCTTTGTGGCACAGTACATGCTCTTTTGTGTAATTTTTTATGCATTGTGCCCTGAAATTCTGAAATAGATGGCAAGCTTTCTGAAGGCAGTTTGTTATATGCTTCTATTTGTTTTCCCCTGCCTGCAATAGAACTCTACTCCTAAGACTAAATAAACACTCAATAAATGTTTGATAGTATAGGCTAGACTTCTGCTTAAATATTTAGAAGATAGCCTACTCAGAGGATACTCACAGGGACCTGTCTTCTGAAATTTCAAAAGGTAGTAGGCATTATGTTGGACTAATTCAAGCTGCATAAGATTGAGGAAATTTCAAAATGGGGCTGGCTCACATTCATAATTGTTTGTATCTCCTTTTGTTTTCCTATACAACTTTTCCATTCTCCCGGCCTCGCCTGTGTGCTCGTATTTACTGTAGTATATTAACTCTGCTCATTGGTGCAAGGCTAGCGACTGTGAGAAGGCCGGTGTTGATAAACCAATTTGAATCAAGCTCCAATTGAATTTACGGCAACCATTCATATTTCCTAATGGCTGGGCCTCAAGCAGAGGATTTTTCCTGTGTTCCTTCCTTGATTCTTAACCTCGTAGTCTGTACTTCTAAGCAATTAGAAGTTTTCACAGTACTTGCCGTTGTTCTGCACAGCCCTCCAGTGTCCTGTGATCCTTCATCGTCCAGTATTCTTCCATCACCAGCAGCTCTCCGAGGAACCTTCTCTTGGTCACCAGTTAAGAAGTGATAGATTTGTGATGGATTCTAGTCAGTATAATCTGTTGTGCGACATCCATGGTTAGGACAAGACCAAGGAGAATGTATGCAATACGATGCACATTAATTGGGGCATAATCACAGAAAACATTCACTTAGGCTCCCTCTGTATCTCTGTGTGCTACAAAAACTTGAAAATACCTCTCTAGACTCCTTTGAAATATGGCAGGTTGGCCTCCATACAGGAATTACAAACCCATGTTTCCCCCCAAAACGTTAATGTTGCTTCACTTGTTATTTTTTTAAGAGGAGTCCAATCTTAGCTTGCTGTTTTTGCGAGACATAGTTTATCTGTAGATCCTTTTTGACCAGAGAGCTGCATTTGGCCTTTATACGTGAGCAGCAAATTGATCCCTGATTAACCAAAAGGGGGTAGCAAAAGCATTTAACTCCAGGCCTTTTATGTTCTGCAGAAATTTTGCATGGTTAAGGGCTAAATCTGTCAAATAGCTAGTCGGTAATTTACTTCTATTGATACGGTAGTCAGACAAGATAATTGGTAGTTAATTAATAGACCACTTAACTTAAAAGGTTTCACAGTTTTAAAATACTAATTACTGAATTAGGCATTTATCTATATCCAAATGTCTAAAGTCTATTTAGTTAAAATCCATCCAGGAAAAGTAAAAGCCCACCACCTAGATCTGAGTAATGTAGCACTTAAAGACATTAGTGCTATGGTAGTACCTAATATCTCATGAATGGTCCCTAATCATTAGTGTTTAAGTTCCTATGTGATTTACTGGTTTTTAATCTCAAATACTGTATTGTTCTCTGGTTAGAGAAACCTAGTTTTGTTCAAGTCCTCTTAGGTTTAGAATTAAAAAAAAAAAAATCCTTTCTAAAGTGTTCATATAAAACTACTAGGCCAGTACTTCCTCCTTCAAACCATAATATTAAGAATTGTTATACCAAATGTTTTATAAAATATTATTTTCCTATCTTACAATAGCTACTAAAAGGTTAGAATTCATGGCCAATGTTTAAGTCTCTGATAGAACGGGTCTGTTAAATAAATAACATGCATAAGTATCATGTTTGAGCTTTAGAAATAAAGATTTTTTAGGTCTTGAACTGAACTGCAAATTGACCTGGGGTGTGAATACTCTATCTTATTAATTCTTGTGAGCCCACTTCAGAATATCTCTTAGGTAGCAACCACTCAGGTACTTGGGACTGTGTCCCTAAGAGGGTCATTTCATAGCCTTGTTTCTAACATAGAATAAGATCACATGCCCATCGAACATCGAGTTTCTGTGTTCGGTATGTTACATGCTAGGCCCAAATCTATTGCTACTAGGAATCAGTATCTATGACCTGATAAAACATCACTTTACATAAGTGGTATGAGCAGAGAACCATCCTCTAAAAATCTTTGCAACATTTTAGATACATGTTTTAATCTGTGTCTGGTTACCTCAGTTGTTCAGAAAAATATTGCTGAGTAACCAATGTCATATGAAGAAGTAATAGTGCTCCCATAATTGCCAAATCCAGTGTGCAGCTTGATCGTTCTACAGAATGTGATCCTGTTAACCATCTCTGAAACTCATCTTTAGTTTCCACAAAAAGCCCACTTTTTCCTGCTTCTCTTGTCTTCCCAGTCCTCCTGGCCTCCCTGCTTCTGAGATGTCATGATTAGGACTGCATACTCAGACCTCTTCTCACTGTGTACCTCTAGCTGGGTAATCTGTTTATTTCAACGGCTTCATCTGATTTCTGACACCGTTCCCAAGTTCACACACCTGTCTTGGCTGTTCCACTCATTCCCTAAAATCAACAAATCTCAAAACTGAACTCACTTCTTTTTGCCCCTTCTTGAATTCCCTGGTGTGGCCAGTGCCAAACTTGGGAACATCAGCAGTATCTTTAATTCTCCATCCTGCCCGCATTCATGAGTCCTGACTGTTCTGTTGCTACCATGTACTTTGATCCCCTCCTTCCCAGTCCTGCCTTATCCCATGTGCTTCCATCACCTCTTGCCTGGACTTTGGGAGGAGTCTCTGAACTTCTTTCCCTGTTCCCAGCCTTTGCTCTTCAACGTAGGGTTATCTTAGCAGACTCGAATTTGTTATGTGCCTGCTTAAAGATTATGCTACCCCAAACCCTTGGGTGACCATATTGTTCACAGCATGAAGTCCAGGCTTATTAGAATGGCAGCTTAGATCTTCTAAAGCTGATTTCCACCTGCCTTCCAAACTCATCATC
The DNA here is from genome assembly GCF_024362965.1 of Panthera pardus. Lineage (NCBI taxonomy): Eukaryota > Metazoa > Chordata > Mammalia > Carnivora > Felidae > Panthera > Panthera pardus. The sequence goes on from NW_026527002.1 coordinate 22,733,277, forward strand.
TATCATATCTCCTGGTCAACCCAAAACTCCCACAGGGCTGGATGCCTCACTGTGCCTTGATGGAGCCCTGAGCACTCCACTGTCTGCCATTTGAGTCCTGGGAGACAAAAGAAGTTGAATAGTTTAGACAAAATGTATCACTACTCCTGAGAGAGGAAAAAAATATTCATAATATTTTCGTGTTAACTTAATAGTCTCTTTGTATATTAGGGTGTAGTCCTTGTAGAATAGTTTAAAGTTCTATCCAGAGAATGGCCCACTCTTGTTTGATTATGTACTGTTATCTCGATTCCTGGAAGCGGAGTTGATGTTTGTTCTTTTCTCCCTCATTATTTCTTCATCTAGGGCTTTATCCATTATCTGCCCAAGTAGAAATTAATCTACAGGACATGTCAAAGTGAAAGCATTCTGTAACCTGTTCTAATGTTAACACTGATTGAATAGCTTGTTCAAAAAGCTTGAATGGAGTGTGCCTGGGTGGTGTCCTTTGCTGTTCATTGCAGGATTGGGTCACTGGGGCCTAGGGAAGAGCTACAAACCCTGTGGCCAAATACTTAACTGCTCATATTCTCCTCATTTATTCTCTCCCTTTAAATTTGTTTTTACCCTAACCATTTTTCAGACTTTTAAGATCTTTGGCAAATTCTAGTGAATTGACTTTAGTTAACTTGAATACAATTCCTTTCAAGAAGTTTAATAACCTCACTTGGGACTTAGAATAATTTTTTAAAGTAGGGAACCCCTTTTTATTTGTTTTTTCCTTGAATTAAAGAATATTAACAGACTCCTCTAAAATTTCTGCTCTGTTTCTTTCAGAAACCAAAATTAAGCTTTGTTCAACTATACGTAGCCAGTATGCCTCTGTTTAATTCAGATACCTGCCTACGTGGATAGATGTATAGATGACATGTTTGTTTTCTTGATTTGGAATGCTTGATGAATAATAAGGCTCATGACTATGGTGTATTTATAGCCAGCAGACTGGAAAAAGTTCATTTGAGCCACTGTGTTAAGTCCTAAATACCCAGGATGTTTTTGGAACCCCAAATTGTATGTACTATGCTGAATTTCCACTAGGGGGTGTCCTGGCAGGGTGGATTTGTATCTTCTTTCCTTGTGCACATACAAGCGGTAATTTTCCCAAGATAAAGGGCCTTTTGTAGCTAATCTTTGTAGTATGACAAACTCTGATAGTCCTTAAGAAATCGGGAACTACTCCCTGTATCAACTGAATGAGTTAAATCCAATGTTTTGAGCCTGGAACTCTAGGGATCAGATTAAAATGTGTTAATCTCTCTTGGTTTAATTACTGATTTTTTTTTTTTTTTTTTTAAATCTCAGAAGTTACTATAGGAGTTAGCTATTCAAAGAACTAACCCTTTATAGTTTCTATTATCATCTGACCTAAAGATTCCTTTTAGGCTGAGACTTCTTGTAAGCATAATGGGAAAATAACTCAGAGGGTGGTATCTTGTAATTCTTTCTTTGAAAATCTGTAGTGGACAGGTAGAGTGTACAGGCAGTCTTTGGAGTGGGCCAGCCTTAGAGAACTTTGCTATATTGTGGCCTCACACTTAAGATACCACTGTTTGGAGTACAGGTTGTCAGAGCAGGGCTGTAGGACTTAATCCCAGTCACCTTGACACATTTGGCCAGCCATTGGGTCCCGGTCGGCCTGGGTTTGCAAGCTTACGCCATCCCAGCCCTGGAGGGTGTGCCTTTCAACACAGGGAACACTTATATCTTTCACTTGATCTTACCCAGCATGGCCCATTCTTAGATTCCTTTTTCATTTTACTTTATTTGTCAATTCTCTTAGAAATCAAGTTCACACCTGTCAGGGACCATTTTCCTAAACGCTCTGAGACTAAAATTAAGTGAACCACAGGGAAAAAACTGAATATCCTCTCCTAATGATCATAAAACTTTCAACACTGCAGCAAATGCTGCTAGAATATTTAACAAGTCAGGGCAATTACTGCCGCAGCCTTGAGTGCTGTCAAATTAGCCCAACTGACAAGCCACTTACGATGAATTCACATTTGGAAACAAAACATTACTTGGTCTGTGAAACTTTCAAAGATCACACAAAGTGATGCATGAAAGATGGCCATGGTGTTAATATTGTGAAGGTTGTTTTTTGTGGGGGTTTTGTTGTTGTCTTGCTTTTTTTGTTTTGCTTGGTTTGGTTTGGGGAAACCGTGCTGTTTCTCTCTCATTTGCTGCTGCTTGCATAAAAACGTGAATTTTTCTTGCCTTTCTTTCAAATAGCTTAGTACTGGAATTTTTAAATATTAACAAGGTTCAGCTTCTTAGTGTTATTCTAAACAATGGGGCTCAAAAGAACACTTCCCAAATCAGTGTAACTGGGAAAATATTTGTGGTATAACTTATGTAAGCACATGGGTATTTTGAGGACAACTGAAACTTAAAATTCAAAGCCTGAATTTTCCCACCTGCAAATTGCACTTAACATACTGCCCCCTACTGATTTCTCAAGGGTTTTTAAAGACGAGATAGTTCTATTATCTCTTGGGAAAAAGACACATCAGGTATAATAAGTTATCTTAAAATAGTTCTGTACTAACTTTTAATATTTTTATGTTTGCTAGACTCTTCTCTGTCAGGTGTCGTAATTTATATTTTCAGTGGTTGTTTCTGCTCCTAGTAAAAGAGGACTGGAGGAGAGAGGGTTAGAGGAGAGGTGTTACTGGAAAGCGTTGTTGTTTCCCAGCAGCATCTAGGGTTCTGAATGGAAGGGGCTGGGCAACTGAAACAGCTGCTTAGCAATATGGTTTTGAGGCTTCTTCTGGTGGTCAGCTACTGGCATTTTGCCGGAAGCGTGGTCTGGTGCTGTGTGGAGGGCAGGGAGGCCTGGGAGCCATACATAGTAAGAACCAGGAACTGCAGGAACTTGAAGAAACAACATCACCAAAAATAGATGGCACTTGTAACCAAAATAGCCTGTAAATATATGCTTAATGAGTCTTGAGTGCATTTACTATACTTTTATATAGCACTTAAATTTTACAGACCCTTTCATAAACACTCTCCTCTCATTTGAGCCTCAAAGCAACCCTGAATTAAAGAGAGCCATTATCCCCATTTTTATGGATGAGGAAACAAACTGAGAGAGATTATAGGACTAGCCTAAGGTCACCCCTGGGGAAAGAAGAACCTAGGACCCAGACCCTCATCCCAAGACTTTAGTTTAGAACTTCTACAAATACTTAGCTGGGCCACTGGTTCAAAGCTCCTTGTCAATTTTCTTCTGTGAGTCACTTATGAAAGAATCCCCCTTCAAATGCTGATTGTTTTTTTTTTTTTTTTTACTAGCTTAGTTCGTTTAGCAATGACTAATGAACCCTAGCTTAATATCTCCAGAAAGTTTGCTCCATAAATTAGACAAGAATGTAAAATTCTAGACTAAAGAACTAGCACCTCATCAGAATTTTATTACTAAAGCCCAGTTCATGTGTTTTTTCCCTGCCTTTTCTGTAATTTTTCATGGTTTGCATCTGAGATGGTTACCTCATTGAGAAGACTGTAGGATATTCTCAGTCACTTGGCTTCCTTGCTTTTTCTGGTTCACATGTCGACATTGACAAGCTGGACACAAAAGGTAGCAAATAAACAGGGCACTTCTATGAGGACTGGCTACACAAAGTTCTAGAAATACTTGGTACCATAAAGTGTCAGTAACAGGATGATTTGAGTTTTGTTTTTTGTTGGTGTTGTTTTAAAGCTTATCTCCTGGAAAATGTAAAACTTTTATTCTGTTACATAATAATCTTACGGGATTAGAATTCCAGATAACTCTATAAGCTTTGCCTTTGGAAATGCTAATCATGGATTTTCAAAATTATGCAGTTTTGCCCAGCTGCTGTTGTCCAAACTTCTGGCCCAAGCATCTGATTTGTAAAGGGGCTGTTTTCCTAGGTGGGGTTTTTTCATAGGCTTACCAAAGCATGAAAGCTTCAGAAAGGTAAATGTGAAAAATGGAAAAGGTAAAAGCTGAGGTGGAATGGCCCTAAATTCCTGGTCTTGAAAGCTGAGCCTTCAAAGCCTCTGTGGATGCAGGGAGAGGACTTTGAAGCCTCCTAGGTCTCTGTTTGCGAGCCTGTTCTAATGGCTAAGGGGTTGTCCTAGTCCATTTGCACTGCTGTAACAATCATACACTGCATGGGCTATAGACAACAGAAATTTCTGTCTCACAATTCTGGAAGCTACAAGTCTAAGAAGATCAGGGTGCCAACAGATTTGGCATCTGGTGAGGGCCCACTTCTTAGTTCATAGACAGCTGTCTGCTGAAACCTCACATGGCAGAAGGGGTGAGGGGTTTCTCTGGGGTCTTCATTAGAAGGGCACTGATCCCATTCCTGAGGGCTCCCTAAGGCCCCACCTTCTCACTCCATCACTTTGAGTATCAGATTTTAACATGCATTAACATTCAAAACAACAACAGAGGGGCTTGCCACTGCTAAAAATGGATCCAAGGCAAATATACAGAGAATCAGTCCATAAACTCTCATAGTTGTCTGTAGAAGGCACTGGGAGCCCTTGACATTGGTTTGAACCAGGCTTTATCTTATAAACATAAGAATGGAATGGTATGGAGAGTGGGGCTTCCCAACCCCTAATATCCCGGTTCAGAGAGTGAGGGTAGGATAGAGGGCAGCAAACTTAATCTTCCAATTCTGCTGAGTTTGTAGGAGAAATTGATCTGAAGCCCCTTGAGGTTTAGAGTAGACAGATTCCCTAGCTCTCGCTAGAACCCTGTGCTCAGCCTGTGTTCCAGAGCAGTGGCAGTAATGGCATCATCTGGCAGATTGTATGTTAGAAAAGCGGACTCTCAGACCCCCTCCCAGACCTCCTGGGCCAGAATCTGTATTGGACTCGGATACCGGGTGATTCTTTGGCACATCAAAGTTTGAGGAGGAACCGGTCTTGAATACGCATTTTCCTTCTCACTTTCTCAATATTCTCCTTACCCTGCCTTTTTGTTTTTCTTTCCTGAGCTAATCAGCCCTTTAGAAATCTCCCAGACAAGAAAAATGCCAGACCACACACTCTGTGTTCCAATCTTACTCTAGGTTTATTATTATTATTATTATTTTTTTTTTTAATTCCGGTCCAGTATCTAAAAGGAAGAGTGCAGGTGCACTTTTGCTCCCTATTCCCCTTGGTCACCGTGCCCAGGATGGAGTTTCCAAAGCCCTAAGAGTCACGAAACAAAATGAAGACCATGCATTAAAGAGCTACATTCTTCCTGCCCAGGATAAGTTACAACCTTGCCTATTGTGCATGCCCCTTTCCTCTGCTCCTGGCCCCTGGCGTATCACTGGCATCCAGTATCAGATAATGGAGGGTATGATTTCTCAGACACCTGCTGTACCTAAGAGGAGGTCTTCCTTTTTAGTTTTCACAATTTAGGAACAGTTTAGGTGGTTTTGCCAGAGTTGTGATTGATAAGTGATTAGTGCCATCTTCTGTGATGAAGCTAGAATATACCAGACCAGTTACTGGATTAGCAATCATTGTCCTTGAAGATATCTCTTAATTTAGTAGTGGAGTGGTAGTTTGAAGGTACTGACATATAAGCTACAACTGATGGGCTTTTGAGCCCAAATTTAAGTTGTGATTTTTTAAGTCCAAAATGCCTTCTGAATCCAGAAAAATGTCATATACTACGAGAACTAAAGCTTAGAAACAGTTATCAGCATGGAACCTGATTTGCTAACGTGCATGTTCCCTCAGATGTTGACGAAAGTTTTCTCTTTAACTGTGCCTCACACAGCATAGAGACCTCATAGACCCTCATCTGTAATGAGTAAATTCTATGTTGTTACAGTACACACTTCAGAATAAGTTTTCAGGAGTAACTTCTTGATTATATTTTTTACTTACGTAACGATTTTATTATTTTTGAAGATTCCACCGTAAGCAAACTAGGAAGCAAGGGAGGATGTAAACTGTTTACACATACGAAATACAGAGGATGATGAAAGGTGATCACGGGGACGTTGCTGGGCCATGCTGTTGGAATGGGGGCAGAGGGACAAAGGAGTCCGGCCCCTACAGAGGGTCTGAGCAGTGGCTGAGCTTGTGTGTGCAGTGTTTATGCCTCCTGGAAGTGGTTAGTAGTCACTAGAGCAGAAGCGGGGCCTCTGCCCTTTGGAAGATCTGTCGTTATTACAAGTTCTGAGATGCGATCTGAGTTTGGGGCAAAGCAAAGGGATTAATGACAACATGTTGTTTAGCAGACTATTTGGCTGCAATTTTGTGGGTTATTTTCATCATTCTGTAAAGCGTTATTAAATAGGGAAAGGGGCCTGAGCTTGAAGGAGATCATGGAACACTCCTTTGATCATCTGGGACTCGGCCAGGGGGAGGGTCAGGGAAGACAGCGCTTCAGGAACAGTGTTCAGCGTTCAGTTTCTTTTAACATACCGAGCTTCGCTGAGTTTAACCGAGACACAGAAAAACAATGTTTTGCAGATAATGTGTAATTTTGTTAATATGTAAGAGGTTTGAACTCAAGTTCCATTATTTTAAAAGGCACAGTCATGACATCATATAAATGTTTAATGAATAGATTTTTACTGCTTACCAGATGCTGGCATCACACTAATGGAACTGATACCGTATTGAGTCATTTACGAGAGTCTTATGCAAGTTATACCTCAGTGTTACAACTTGTATTTCGAATGTGTGCTAGGAATCGAAGAAAGCATTATTGGATATAAGTCGCTGTAACATTTTTGAACAAAGAAACCTTGGAGAACCTTCTCTTTTTGTCTCACAAATGAGTTAAAATCAAGATTCAAAGAGGTCAAGTAATAAGGATGGTTAGCTGATTGGCAGTTGGGACCATGTGGACTCCAAAGACCAGTGTACTTTACAGACAGATTGAGTTTTAAGTTACCTCCTTTCCAGCATTTCTGCATAGCAAACCCTAAAATGCAAGGGAATGTTGATGTGTGAGTTGCTGCCTTGGGGTAGATTCATCCCATGCTTTAACAGTGGGAAGGCAAGTTAATGAAGCATTTATTTTTGCTGAATAACTCATGGTGTCATCATCTAGGTGTTCATTTGAAAAGCCCAGCTCTTTTATTAGCTTCTTGGTTGCAGGGCAACTGTAGGAATGTACTAGTGCATGTGTGTTAAGCATTAACTGCTGATGCCTTCAAACGTTAAACTAATCCCCATAGCCTCAAAATAATAACAAAAAGGACAGTAGATGTAACACTGGTATGCATTCAACAGTTATGACATATTCTTTAGCCTCTCTTCTATAGCTAAAGACGGAATGTTTTGTGTCAATCTGATAAGAGATTTTGATGAACATTTTGTTAAGTCCGAGATTAGTTCCAGGCTTCAGTATCGTGGGGCTCTGTTGCACAATTTGTCTGGAGACTTTCCTGTCTCTACAAACACACCAAATAAGAACAACAAAAAAAAAAGCTGTCATTCAATTATAATGGTTTCAGAATTTGTGCTGTTAAGTGAAACTAAAAGATTTAGAGTCAATCAATATATTGCTAGCAAGTACAGATTTAGTTTTTACTTCCTAGTTAAAGATGATTTTGTGGGGCCCCCTGGCTGGCTCAGTCAGAGGAGCATGCAACTCTTGATCTCAGGGTCGTGAGTTCGAGCCCTCTTGTTGGATGTAGAGATTACATAAATAAATAAAATTTTTTAAAAGATAATTTTGTAATGAAAACTTTCAACTATCACATTCTGTGGTCAAAGTGAAATTTCTTAAGTTTGGTGGTCAGTATATTTACCAAGCAGATACCTGTAAATCTACAGAATTAAGAGTATTTAGCCATATGTTCCTTTCCCAGGTTAGCTTGGGGGTATGTCACCGTTTTTCAATCTTTAAACACGCTGATGATTTATCCTATTAGCCTTTTTAACTGCGCTCACTATATTTTCACAGCGCCTTCAGTTCTTTGTATGTACTACTGAATCATAGTTTTCCAGGAGCAGTGACTGAGTTTTCAGAGAAGAGTGCCACCAGATGTCATTTTAGCTTTGTAAATAAGCAGTATGTTCCTTTGTGATTCTGATAAAGATAAGTTACTCCAGGAGGCGACAAAGGCAGAAGGAGCAGAACAGCAAGTAGAGTTCTTGCACCAGGTGGAGGGGCCGTGAGGGTGTCCAGTCAGGTGTTCTTTGTGCAGTGGAGTCTTAACTGTACTTTTTTTTTTTTTCAAGTTGTGTATATACTGCTGTTAATTTGGGGATTCTGAAAAGCCTTACTATTTTATATGTGCTGATGATGTTAATCCTTTTCCCATCAAAATATGATTTATGACCTTCTTTACAAATGAAAGTCTTCTGTTTTTTGGTGTTCACATGAGAGATAAACACTTTAAAATGATTCTTTTTCAAAGATGCTTTTTCTGGACTTGACCGTAAGACAGTTATACAAACACACAAAAATATGGCATGAGGCCTTTTTCCTACTGTGAGAAATTAACTTTGCTTTTCCCTTAGTGTCCATTAACCTGGCATGGCTTGCAAATATGGAAAACACATTCTAGGTGTTTTACCTACACCTTTAAAATGTCATCAGTCTCGAAATTTCAAAAGCTAGGCTTTGCCAGACACCACATTTCTTCACATTCCCTTTTGTCGAACTTTAGGCTAATTTGTCCTGACAGTGCAGCCACAGGCTGTGTGTTGCTGTGTGTCATTAAGAGCACCAGGAATGATCTGGAGGGTTACAACTGTTGGAAGTTAATTTGGCGTAAACCTAACTTTCAAAGATTTCTCGAGATATGACATGTCATGTCTGTGTCCAGTCACACTTCTGTTTAAGGAATTCTTGTTTATATTATAAATATGACCTTTACAGTTATCTTTCAAAGTGCCCAGTGCTCTGAAGAACCCCGAGGAGCTGTAGCAATATTAGATTTAAGTATGTTTCATAAGAATGTCAGTGTCCATTTGAATGTCCCCCTCCCTCCTTTGTTTTTTCTTTTTAGTCAGCAGTAACAACCCCATCAGCTCGTGGCCAATTATGGTATTGGAGTCATGTGATAAAATTACTCATGAGTATTCAAAGGTCTGTCTCCACACTTTTTAGACAGACGCAGAAGGAGACAGAGATAAGAGTTATCTCTTGCTGCAGATAAAATACTCCCTAGATCTGTTCCAACTTTAAATTCTCCCACCGACAATGCCAATGAATGTATATTGGTTACTGACTCTGAGACCCCCTAGATCGAGAGTCAGCCATTTTTCCTGATGGAGAACTACATGTCCTCTGTTTTGCAGACATTTGAACAGAAGGACGTAGCGACGGAGCGCAGTTCTCCGACTCGGGTTAAGCGTCTAGCTAACTTTGCCAGCCACCACTGACACCAGCTGATAACTCTGCACTTTCTTTAGAGCCCCCTGTATTGGGTGGTAACTTCTGATCTAGGTAATCCGTCCTGAGAGTGGAGATCACACAGCAGTCCAGGTGTTCAGTGAGTTATCTGAGTTGCCCCTCTCAGATCCACCGATGGTGGCAGACGCATGAATTTATACTTAAGCCGTTTGGATGTGCTTTTAGATTTGCCCTTTATGTTCTTTTAATGACTCTTTGAGACAAAGTTAAAGATCACGAACCTTAGCTTGAACTGACTGGTGTCATGGCAACTAGCACTTCACCTTTTGCTGGTCCCCATCTCATACATGCTACAATATTTGTGCACATTAATAATTCATTGCAAAGTGCCAGATTTCTTTGTGCTGTCAGACTGTGTCAAGGACGGAATATGCTGTGCTATCTCAGATGTCATCTACCAGACTGTTGAGGGCAAGAGTAATTAGAAAAGAAAACTAGTCAGGTTACTTGGGAAAATTCCTGAAAATATGATGCTTTCTAGCCACCCATTTATAGCATTTTTCTTGTAAAGTAAGGGATAGAATTAGTGTTGATCAAAGTTTATTTGGTAATGTGCCCCAGACACAAGGCAGGACTTGGGTTGTGGAAATAAGGCACAAGCAGTAATTGCTTGCCTCCATTCAGGCAGCAAAGGAAATGATTAACAGCCTGAGTGCTCAGTCACGTGGATCAGGCTCCAGTGCGAACCCTGAAAACTCAGGTTTAAAAAGAAACCTCAGTGGTCCTGATGTGAACGCTCTTACCTCAGGCTTGCCTTTGCCTGGCACACACTAGGAGCTGAGTGTTTGACCCCAGTTTTGGGAAACCGTGAGTTTGGGTTTTGAGGCTGACCCCGGCCTTGGATGCCTTTTCTCACCTCCCAGTTTCCTCAACCTTGTTTGTTCTCAGCCTTGATAGCAGTGTCATTGTATTAGGCCTATAATTGGTGAGCTTCCTAAAGAATATAGGCCTTTGTCTGAGGATGTAGAAAATGCAATGAAACGACACATTGGATTTCACTTATACAGAAGGTCGTGTTTGTCCCTGATTGGGCAAAGAAATCACATATTTTAAACCAGACATTGACCTGCCACTACGTTTTTTTTTTTTTTTTTCTTTTTTGACTCTCCCTCCCTAAAGGAAGCTTTAAAACAAACCTGTGTCACACTTTACTAGCTACTCAAAGTGAAGCATATTTCTCTGAAAAATGTTTACAACCCACAATTGGAAAAGATTTTAGTCAGCCGTATTTGGATTCTTTTCTTCCTCTTTCTCTTTTTTTCCTCCTTCCTTTAAATACAAAACGAGTAGCTTAAATGTCCCTGCAGACTACTTGGTGGGAGGGTGGGTGGGGAGGAAAGCAGGCCCAAGTCACAGTTTTTAGAATACACAGGCATAATACCCTGTGGATACACTAGAACTGTTCTAGTGCTTTAACAATTAAGTGCCGGTAAGTGTAAATTCTGCTTAGAGACAGGCACAGAACCAGCTCCCGTTTTAGCCATCATCATTTGGCCAGATCATAAAACAGTACCTGCCTGTGATAGATAGATGTTCAAGAAACACTTGTTGAATGAGTAAGTTAATACCACCAGACTAATTTCAGGAAAAGGGGAAGGGGTCATTAATCAGTTTTAGAACATGCAACAAATTAAACTTAAAAAAAAAAGTTAGGAACTTGTTAATCTGGTATCACCTACATTTATATGGTGCAGGGGATCTGGATTGGTCATTTAACACCTGCAGGCAACAACGAACGTCGCACACGAGCACAGGGAGGTCATTAGAGCCAAACTGCTCTGTGTCCATGTGTTTCTAGTCAGGGCCAGCTGCCAGCTGGAGTGAGTGGTCACTGGTGATGTGAACAAGCAGGGTCAGCAATTCAGATTCATCAGGTGATTAAGCAGCAAGTTCTTGCCAGTATTCTATGCTGTGTGTCGTTTCTTGGGATTTAATATTGAGACTTTCTACGTACTTAAGAACTTAAAAGTAAGATCCTTTGAACTAAACCTATCCCTGTCTTCTAAGACTAGGCAAACTTTTAATACTTAAAACTGGTCTCCGAATAACGTCAAGAATAAATTTTATACTTTTTAGTTAATCTGGGAACAGTTCATCATAACCAGATACTTAAAAGAAGACTTACAGACTTGCTTACTTAAGGATACATTTTCTTATTTAGATTTAATGATGTTACTTTATTGTAATTCTTAATATAATGGCCATATATAAGCTGTTGAGTCTAAAATTGAACCTATAATGACCTGAAGTACCAGGTCTTGCCTTTTTTGCTATCAAGCAGACCAAAATAATAATTATCGTAATTGCCCTAGCCATTCCCACTAACTACTGCAAAGAAGTAAAAATCCAGCTGAAATGTGTCTCTCTTCCATCCAGTAGTATGCCAGGTCTCTGAAGTACGTAAGGCACATGGTTCACATTCTCTCCTCCACAGGGTATCACAGGGGAGTAATTCTCCCATAATCTTTGAAGCTTCATCTCCCAGCTTCATCTGAGGCAGCCAGACAAATAAATACAAAACAATCAAAATCAAAATCCCATAGAACATGTAATTATATGTTACGGTGAATGGTACTGACCATATGTCTTAAAGAAATATGAACAAAATTAAGGTGGTATAGAATTATATAAAGGCTCAACACCTCCAGTAGAGAATTATTTGGAAACTCCTGTGACATAAGCATGTTGAAAAGCATAAGAGGTTTTGTAAACACGTGACTAATATTATACTTTGAATGATGTAGGAGGGCATTGGCAGTAGATTGTCAGATTAGAGAAGAATTCATGGGTAAAACCTCACAGGTGAGAAGGGTGCCCTGGGCAGCAGCAGTGAGGTGGCCCAGAAAAATGGGGTAGGAGTTGGGGCGGGGGAGTTGCATGCTAATCAGGAGGCAGACTGGGGACCACCTTGGGACACTTGACAGACATTCGTCTGGCAACTGTGTGCACCATGGATTGGAACACAGAAATGCTTCAAAATAAATGGAATGACCGTTTTTGATCTTGTACATGCAAAAATTATTGTAACAAATTAGATATTTATGCAAAAATTCAGTGATCCCTTAGCCAGGAAATCCTCAGAGAGGGGCATGCAACTCTTCTTTAAGTCCAGTGTGTATTGTTTGGGTTTTTTTAACTTCATAAATCATGGGGAGGCTGTGTTGGCAATGGGATATAACTCAACAGTAGACAGATTGCTCTTTGCTGCTTTCTTTTAAGAAGCAGGTTATAAAACTGTTGGGAGCCTGGTGAAGTAGTTAATAGATCATCTTAAGCAATTTGAAGTAATTTTTTTTTTTTTTTTAAATACAGCCTTGTTGTGTCTTGAAGGCAAAAGATCCAGAGGGAAAAAGAGTTTAGCGAATAAGAAATCAATGCCGTCCCTGGGTCTGTTGCCCTGGAACTTCTGCTACTTGCTTGGCTACACTGGCCAGTCACCTGCTTCTGTGGGAAAGTCACTGCCCTGTAAACCTCCACAGAGGGGTGTGTTCATTCAGAATGCTGTAAGCTCTTGGCAGTGCAGTCAGCATAGGACACAGTTTTCATTAAAATGATCCTGTACTTTCATCCCGCGTTTTTACATCCTGAAGTACTTTACCTCCTGTAGATACAGGGTAAGCTGGAGGTCCTCTCACAGACCAGGAGATAGCTGTGTTAAAGTGTCATGAGCATAAAAAGATCTCTGACCTGGGAGTAGTTTAGATTAGCAGATAACTATCACTTGAAAGGTGATAAAGAGTCTTCGACTAACGGCTTTCTTTTCATCTCTGGAGATTGTCCCCAAAAGCTCTTGTGTTACAGTCCTTTTGGTCACGGCTTTATAATAGGCCTGCCATACCAATGATACGGTGTTATGTTAACCAGACACTTCAAGGATCTTCTCTTTTCATGAATGTGTAAGATTTTTAAATGAATTGGGAGACGTTTATTATGTGGGTAAAACATTAGGTAGGATTGGCTTTTAGATGAAACTCACAATGTCAGTTCTAAAGCTTCAATCTTCCTTCTCTTTCAGACCACTAAGGCTTTTCTTCCTACAATGCTGGAGATTAATCATGGTCATATTGTGACAGTTGCAAGTTCCCTGGGATTGTTCAGTACTGCTGGAGTTGAGGTTTGTCTGTCTAATATAAAGCATTTCCTTCCTTCAGTCGCTTTATCCCGAATATCCCCAAATCCTGTAAAGAGTACCTGTTGCCCATACATTTATGAAAGCACTCTACCTGTGTGCTGTTTGTGGAATGTTCTGCGATACCCCAGGGCCAGCTGGTGAGGTGCAACTCTAGTATCTTGTGCCATAAAATCACTTCTGCTAGTTTGACAAAGCAGCAGCAGCAGCAGCACTGGGTGGACCAGTCCTCAGTGTGCCCCATTTTCATTAGCAGTTCTGCATGATGGTGGTGGGGAGGTGCAGGGTCAAGAACGAAACCATGGAGGGCAGTGGCAGTGCCACGGGAAACAGATGAATGAGGCCAAAGGTTGACGTTCTGTTTTGGTCAACTTGCCAGAAGTGAGCCATCCTGTATCAGGTCATCAGAGAAGATGGCTACGGCAGATGTGAGGTGTCTCGCAATGTTAGATCTGTAGAACTGGGCTTAATCAAGCCCTGTTCTTCACCACAAATTGTAAAGTGCATGTGTGTGTATCAGGCTGTGCTGTCTGTCCTGTGGGAGCCTATAGCATAGAGTTAAAAACTGCATGCAAATATGCAAAAGAACACCAAATAACAGATGGCTTCCATGTTCTACATTTCCACTCCTACATTGCAAATGGGACAAAGGAGAACTTTCTATACCGTGTGTTCTTAGGTAAAGGTCTGGCTTAAGTTTGCAAGGTGTAGTTATCATTTTCTTCACTTTACACTAAAAAGACAAGTGGATCATAACAACTTATAACCTAAGCTAGACTCACCTTTGCTCTCATAGAATTAAACAAACTGGATTTTTATTCTCCTTTACTGAACAAGAGGCCATTTGTAAATTTCCAGAAACTTCAAAGTGAACCTTTCTCTATTTTTAGCTTCAGTGTGTTAGCCTTTATAGAATCCTTTGTGGTAACTTCCCCAAAGTAATATGATACTTGGTCGATGTGGCAAAAAGTGTTCGTCTGCTGTTGCTTTGAAAATATTATTTCTGCACCAAACCACATCAGATAGCTGTCTTTTAAAATGCTTTCCTTTTCTTTGCTTAGTCACCTGTAACCTTCTGTTTCAAACACATAACCAAAGTAATAGGATCACGGAAGCTTGAGTTCGGTGGGTTTGGTGGGGGATCTGTGCACATACTTAGTGTTTCTGTTCTCTCCCCCTCTAACTCAGGATTATTGTGCCAGTAAATTTGGAGTGGTGGGTTTTCATGAATCCCTGAGCCATGAGTTAAAGGCTGCTGAAAAGGATGGAATTAAAACAACGTTGGTTTGCCCTTACCTTGTAGACACGGGCATGTTCAGAGGCTGCCGAATCAGGTCAGTGAGAACCTATCTTATTGATAAAAAAGCTGGTTTAGAAATCATCTTTCCATATTGGGAGAATATGTAGAATCAGATCTTACCCTATAACTATCATTTCACAGTTCAACCTGTCATTTCATTGGTCAAGGTTTGTAAAGTTCCAATGAAAAAGCTTAACAGGTGAGGGTCGGATACCACACAGATACTAACATGAGGAAGTCAGTCTAGAAGCATCAGAAAGGAATTGGCCTCTCTGCACCTTCAAGAAGAAAACATAAATATCCAGGATTTTCCTTAGAAGGCTACTTCCTTAGGAGTTTTTTTTTTTTTTCTTTAGTATTGGTAAATGAATGTGACTTTGATTTGGATCTGAAACAATGTCACTGCCACAAAAGAGTAAGCTTTTCTTTTAAAAAGACCTTTGAATATTGCTCTCCAGATTTGGGAGCTTCCTTTTTGTGGAGAGTATATATAGGTAGATTCATTGTGACAGAATGAGAAGAACTATTTAGATTTACTAAAGACAAAGTAAAATTCCCACCCACTTTGAAAGGAGGCATATGGGAATATAAATGCCAGGTCACGTAGGACTTGAACTAAGCCGGTAAACAAGCTCACAAATCTTAATAGGATACTTGTGAAGACATGCTTACTTTGAGATCTTTCTGGGAAGAATTTGAAAGGCAAAGGAAGATAACTGAACCAGTTCCCTGTTGGTGAGGGCCATTCTTAACACATCCTGAGCCTGGCCAAGCTGGGAAGCAGGTGGAGCTTGATTTGAGTCATTCCAGTCTCAGGCTGACTCCCAGTCTGGACAGGGACCAGACTCCAGCTCTGCCTCTTTTCCCGTGTGTATGTGTGTGTGTGTGTTTCTTCGTCTTATATACTTAGAAGCCAATTGCTGAGAGTGTAAGGAGTCCTGTTTCCTATTTAGCATCATGGCAGGTGTCCAAAACTGTGGTGAGACAATGAAAAGTGAAAGGAGTACGTTATACTATTAGGTTATTTTAATGTGTAATGTAATGGATTCAGCTGAAGGTAGGATGTCTATATGTACTTTGTTTCAGAGACCCCCGAGAAAAAATAACCTTGGAATGTGTGTAACTGACTTCCTTCACTCAGGAAGGTTATGCCAGTATACATGCCATCATTTCAACAACACTTAGCACTGAAAGTTTGGCGTTGGGGTGCCTGGGTGGCTCAGTTAAGTGTCCAATGTTGGCTCAAGCTCAGGTCATGACCTCACGGTTCATGAGTTCTAGCCCCACGCTGGGCTCTGTGCTGACAGCTCAGAGCTGGAGCCTGTTTTGGATTCTGTGTCTCCCTCTCTCTTTGCCCCTCCCCCACTTGTGCTCGGTCTCTGTCAAAAATGTTAAAAAAAAAATATATTAGAAATAAATAAAAAGTATGGCATAATGTTTGGGTTGAGTGTTATGCCAAACACTGTCTTCTTTTTCTATTGAAAAAAATAGAAAAATAATATGAAATACATTTTAAGGCATTTTAAAAACATGATTTTCTCATTTTATAGAAAAGCAGACTGATTATGCTTTTTTTTTTTTGTAGCTCGTTTTCCAGACTATGCAAATAAAATGTATTCATAGTAAGAAATTGTGGAAAATACAGAAAAGCACAATGAAGGAAACAAAATGAACCTATGTTAGATAACACCGTTATTAATGTTTGGATGTGTATTTCCAGTCTTCCCTAGTTTGCGTTAATTAATTTTATTTTTCTAATGTATAACTTCCAGGAAAGAAATTGAGCCTTTTCTGCCCCCTCTGAAGCCGGATTACTGTGTGAAGCAGGCCATGAAGGCCATCCTCACCGACCAGCCCATGATCTGCACCCCCCGCCTCATGTACATCGTGACGTTCATGAAGAGGTAACTTGGGTGGGGTTCCCTGGTGCACTGCGTCTGTCTCATGCCCGCCCCACCCCTATAACTTCACATGAGACATCACATGTTTGCTAATAGCCCCCTTTCCCTTTTCAGCATCCTCCCTTTTGAAGCAGTCGTGTGCATGTATCGGTTCCTAGGAGCAGACAAGTGTATGTACCCATTTATTGCTCAAAGAAAACAAGCCACAAACAATAATGAAGCAAAAAATGGAATCTGAGAATCGATCTTTTTTGTATGGAATATCATTTCTATCAGAAGACGATCAAGGTATTTCAGTCCTATCTACATCAGCATTATTGACATTCTCTGGATTCCAAATCCATGTTGACTTTTTTTTAAATCAACTTTTTAAAAAATAAATAAAGTGTAAATTAACTGACTAGAATACTTGGAAAATGTGATCAGCAAAAGTGAGCTTACCTTGTTGCCAGCAGGCTCCTTTTCGGCCGAACCCTAAAACCTGTCAAATCTTTTAGACAAGCACTGTGTGACATCTCCAGGCTACCATTATTTTTTTTAATGAGCAGAAAGTCTAGAGATGATAACAACAGTGTGTTTCAGCTGTGTGGGTTTTTTTTTTTTTTAATCTCCATGGAGTTTATTAATTCTTGTAATTAAACTCTAGCCAATTGACACCCTTGCAACTTCAAGGACTGATAGTGCTCTATTTTCTCATGTTTTATAAGTTTCAGTTTTGCAAAGCCTGTGTGGCTTTTCGTGGTGTTTGTGTGTACAGCTCTTTTGAAAAGGAATTTTGAAATCTCCACCAATTTGAAGTAAATGATGTTTGATTATTACAGTAAAGGTGATCAGGTCTCTTAAAGTCATAATGACTGAAGTGTTAGCCGGATTTTTAATTTTATCTCTGAAATCTTCCCTTAAGGATCTATTACTCTGGAGACCTAGTTATCCACAAAGGTCATACATTTTCTACCTGTGAATTTTGCTGCATACAGAAAGTGCCCTTTCCTCAGGAAGTTGCTGTGTTTCATTTCTCTGAGTGGACTTTTATCTAGAATACATAGCAGCTCTGCAAAGAAACAGTTTCTAAAATTGGGAACTTCCGCATTAAAAAAAAGTCCCCATTTTTGTGCCAACTATGATTACTGAGGGGGAAAAACCATATTCTATGGAGTACGTATGGAAGGGTGTAAAGATTCTTAAAGTTTTATTCACATTGTAGAACAGCAATTGACATTTTTACAGTATTTTTTTGTAAAGCAAACTATTTTGTGCCTTGAATTTGGTAAATGTGTATTAGTGAAATGTTGTTAAAGTGGACCTCTACCTCTGTATCTAAATGTATACCATCCACTTGTAAATTACTATAAACTATTATGTGATTGCCTTTTTTTTTTTTTTTAGAATGTCTTGTTTAAATAGCGACCAATGTTTAAGGCTATTAAAATAAGCCATCTTTTACTAATTAATTGGGACGTTTTATAAAGGACTGATTAAATTTAAAGAATTAACCTACATGTGCAATGGACTGTGATTATTAGTTATCAACAATATTGTAGAGAAAATCATTGCGTCCCCTTTTTTACTCATGCCAGATCACACTTAAAAGAAGAAACGTGTGAATGGGGTAATGTTCACGAACCGCCATTAACAACTCAGGGTGCCAAGCACTCAAGTTTCTATTGTTACCGTCTCCTTAGATGAGATACTTCATCAGGGGCTTGTTCGCACTGAAAGAGGGAAGGCAGCATCCCATTTGCCATGAGTTTGCTCCGTGGATCAGGTCAGCACTGTAATCACATACAGGAAAGTCCAGCTCACTGCGGGCATTCCCAGCGCTGGTCTTAAGGAATAGCTTCATTTGTGTTGGAAATTCTCTAAAAAAGGAAACGACACAGACATCTGAGACCATTATAACATTTGAGGCATTTGGAGTGGAAGCAATGCTTCCTAACACTGTGGGGGGTAGAGACAGATATTCTCAGTTTGTCCAGGTCCTCCCAGCCAGCCCAGGGCACTCTCAAACCAGCCTAGAGAAATCCATGCTACTGTCATGACCCATTTATTGGTTTCAAGACTAAGGAAAGTCTTACTTACATTTAATTTTATTCTCATGTGTTATAATTTAAACCCATTTCTATTTTTGTTTGGTACTGGCCTTCTAAGCTTGTCCATCTCTAAGTTTAATAAACCTAATTCATTGAACTTTTTTGTAGGAATCTTCAATTCCCTAGTCCAGGCCCAGTTAAATTAGTTCTGTGGCTCTTCCGTGAATGCTGTTCAAATTCTCTTTCCTGTCTTTAGCTGTGGAGTTTGGAAGGGGATAGAGGTTAATGCAAGTCTAGGACGATAAGATTGCTACATGTTGTACTTCTTCACCCAGTATCACATTCTTATATAATGCCACGTTGACCATGACTGTTGTTCTCCCTGAATGAGAACCCTCCCCTAGTCAGACCTACATACTAGCGTTGATCACGTCAGTAATCGCCTAAGTTACTTTTCCTGCCGATTATCAATCTATGCCACCTGCCTCGACATTCAGGCTGACCTTGTGGTCTCTTTTCTGTCATCTGGCCCATTCAGGCCAACGTTCAGGGCCCCTGGGCTCAAGCCTGACACCCAGGGTACCACTTCTTTCCCTTAGCTATAACTGCTTTGTGCCCTCCTCCCCACCGCCACCCCCCTGCCAACCTTTCAACCAGTCTAATGATAATCATATTGAGTGGAACCTAGGAATCAAAAGTTTTAAAGCCGGCAAAGATAAATCCCAACTATTGTTTCCCGCCTTGGTCTAACGGGTCTGCTGCTCTGTCACAAAAGATTAGATTAGCTTGACAGGATTGAACTGCATAAAGCTAGGCTGGGGTGTGTGTGTGTGTGTGTGTGTGTATGTGGCGTAAGTATCCTGTTTCCTTGAAAGGCTATAGCTTTCATATTTTTCCCAAGTAAAAAAAAAAAAAAAAAAAGCCAAATGTCATTTTCAAAGTTTTCTTTTCCAACTGGCAGAAATAATTCTAAATTGGTGTTGATCTGAATCTTGGAAATTCGCTTTTGCCTCCAATAAGATTTAAAGTCAGTGGGGTTTGGGGGAGGAGGGTAGTTCTTTCCATGCCAAATTTATTGCCTGTGTCTGATTAAAAAGAGGAGGGAAAGCAAGGCTGGGATGGGTCAGAGAGGCCGGGACGCGGGGCCAGTGGGGGTGGGGCAGGACTGGGCATCTGCCCACAGTTTAGCAAGTACGCCAGGCATCTACTAAGCCTAAGGACCAATCCCGGGGACACAAGGAGCTTGTAGTTGACTCACAAGTTCAGAAAACCAGTAACTATGTGAGTATGACACAAATGAAGCCTCCAAGTGTGACAAGTCCTCAGCAAGGTGGCAATTGAGAGAAGCCTGGAAGACTGGGGACTCAGCAGATGGAGATGAGACTGGGAGCTTGGATTTTCCAAGAAAAGGTCAGGAACGGCCCAGAGGTTGAAAAGGAAAAATTATATTCATCGTGCCTGAAACGGGACCCATGAGGAGAATGCCACACGTCCCCTAAGTAGGTCCCATCCTGAGAATAGCCTCTTTTCCAGGATGAGGGTGGAGAAGAAGGAAGCCCTAGGAATTTTTTTTTTTAAATGTTTATTTTTGAGAGAGAGGGAAAGTGGGGAAGAGGCAGAGACAGAGTGAAAGAGAGACTCTCAAGTAGGCTCCATGCTGTTAGTGCAGAGCCTGACGCAGGGCACGACCCCATGAACCGTGAGATCATGACCTGAGCCGAAATCAAGAGTCCAAAGCTTAACCGACTGGAGCCACCCAGGTGCCCCTAAAAAGTTTTGTTTCGTTTTGTTTTGTTTTTTAAGCAGGAAAGGGCATGAGCAGAGTAATTCAGGTGCAATAAAGACTTTTGGAATACAGGAAGCTGGGGGACCAATTAGGAGGGAGGCTACTGTAAAAGGCTGAGAAGCACTGAGCATGTAAAGGAAGAGGGGCCTCAAGAGTCTGTGGAGAGTTGGAAGTCTTAACAGCTGACGGCACAAGAGATTCCACTTTAAGCTCAATGACTGAAGAATGGCTCTGCATGAACCGGGTTGGATTTAAGTGGGAGCCACAGAACAGTGAATCTGATCTTAAAAGTGCTACATTTGAGGTGCTGGGTGACAGTCCCTGACAGACAGGTGGACATCAGAAAGAGATCGGTGCTACGATTCTGGAGTCCTCTGCAAAGAAGCTGTGCAGTGAAGTGGGGTGGGGGTGGGGAGAGCACAGAATGAGAAGGGCCAGGGACTAAAGCTTGGGGAACGTGAGGGGGCAGCTGAGGGAAAAGTCTTAAAAGGTGACATTGGAGAAAAGTTAGAAGAAACCAGACTAGAAACAATTATCTCCTCTGCCTGGACCTAATCTCCAGCCTGAGTCACACTTAAGAAACCTCAGTCTGGCCCAAGAAAAAGCATCTGTGTGGCCAGCCCTGGGGCAGAGGCCCAAAAGGTGAAGGCCAGCGTTAACAGATAGCACATGGGGTCTTTAAACGTGCACTCGGGTTTCTAGTAACTGAATCCATTGTTTAAATGACCAAAGGAAAATTTCTTCCTAAGTGAAACCTGGAAACCGTTGTTTGGCAGTTTTGTTTGCTTGGCCTCAGAAGCATGACTTACTTCAATGTGCAGTGTTTCATGAGAGCCCAGAGAAAAACAAAGTGCATTTCAAGTATCACCGAGTGGATACATGTTAGCTCAAATGAACTCTCTTTACTTGCCAAAAAGATGGGACAGGACTAACTTCTATCAGTCTGCTCAACCAGACGGTCTCCTATCTGGTTCTCTCAAGTACTGAACTCAGCCCAAGCCAAGAGCTGCTCTGGTCACGTCCCTAGGTCAAGATGGACATCATCTGCGCTTGCCAGCACTCCCCGGAGACGTCAGGCAGAGTGATGTGTGCGACCACAGTCCTAGATGTCCCTGAGACATCCTGGCAGAGTGGTGTGTGTGACCACAGTCCTAGGTGTTATTTATTAGGACTCTTGGACCTACAGTTCCTACATGACATTCCGCTAGCTATTTGAAAGCACGCACCACATTCATGACTAGCTATCTTTTCGGGAAAGTGTTGAAAATGTGCAGTCACATCATCCAGAATCCTACTCGGTAATTATTTCTCATCAAACTTGCTTCATTCCTGTAGAGCATTTACATGGTGTCTTCCAGGAGCTTCTAACAAGCTTTTTAGCTATAATCGTTGAAACCTTTCTAACCACCAGCCAAAAGCAAGAGAATTGATTAGCAAGAAAAACAAAGCATCTTCAGCCCAGATTCCAAGTTTGAGGTTTTCCTGTCAAGGTGATTTAAACCATGCTGCAGGGAGATATGTGTTCGCAGCGGCCACAAAAAATGCCCCCTTGCCTTGCGCACACACCGTGGGTGGTCCACCTGGACGCCACCCGGCAGGCCTCTCCTCCCCCCAACAATGGAGGTGCCTGGGTCTGTGCAGGGCCTATGTGGCCCAACAGGCCAACAGGCAGGCGGGAGTCCTGGCCCCGACACAGGCACATAGCATCCATCCCGCAACTGTAGAGTTCCCATTTAAGAGCTCAGTGCTACAGATGGAAACGTATCCTCCTCCAAAAGAGAACATTGATGTCCTATCCCCCCACTTCCTGTAAATGTGACCATACTTGGAAATAGGGTCTTTGCAGTGTAATCCCGAGGAGGTCATTTTGAATGAGGATAGGCCCTAAGGCCAACCACTGGCATCCTCCTAAGAGAGACAGAAACACACAGGGAGAACACCATGGAAAGAGAGAGAGGCGGAGATTGGAGAGGTGCAGCTATAAGCCAGGGGGCACCACAGGGGTGCCTTCAAGGAAGAAGCAAGGAGCAGATTCTCTCTCAGAGCCCCCAAAAAGGAATCAATCCTGTCGACTCCTTGATTCCAGATTTCCAGCCTCTGGAATGGTGAGAAAGTAAGCTTCTATACTTTTAGCCACCCAGTTTGCGATACTTGGCTAAGACAGCCCTAGGCTGCACATCCTCAGGGCCTACAGCCACACCTCCGGAAGTCTCCATGTGCGTAAATTGGCCATGATAGCAGGACCCATGTATAGAGTATTCTGAGGGGTATATGAGAGGACGCACGTAAAGCACCGAGTCCTGTGTCTCCCACAAATTGTGAATGTTAGAGATTGCATTGGGTTGATTTGCTGCTTTCAATTATCTTTGACCTACAACAAACACCTTAACAGTTCAGCCTACCGGTCTAAGTGGTGGTGGTGGTGGGCACTACTGATCTGAGAGTCCTGGCTTATGATACTGTTTGGTTTTTCCAATAATTCTCAATTCTTGGACACCAACTGGGTGTCCTACAATTCAATTCTTTCAAGTATGTTTGTTTGTTTACTTATTTATAGGGAGAGAGCGCAAGCAGGGGAGGGACAGAGATAGAGAGGGAAAGAATCCCAAGCAGGCACCCCACTGTCAGCACAGAGCCCAATGTGGGGCTCAAACTCACGAAAAGTGAGATCACGACCTGAGCCGGAATCGAGAGTTGGACGCTTAACCGACTGAGCCACCCAGGCGCCGACACTTGTCAGAGTCAGCACAAACCCCACGGTTAAGGGCTCAGTCCCGTGAGACTGCCCCCACTTCAGACACCATTTGCAGATGGGGGCCCCAAGTTACCCACACATCTGCCCAGCTGACTATAAATTGGGGGGATTCCACAACCTCTGCCTCAGGTTTGATAATTTGCTAGAACAACTCAGAACTCAGGTGAACACTGTACTCATGATTACAGTTTGCTATAAAAGATACAAAGGACCAGCCAGATGAAGAGGTACATAGGGGAGTAGGGGACGTGGCACACAGCTTCCATACCCTCCCCAGTCACCTACCCTCCCGGCACCTCAGTGTGTTCACCTACCCACAAGCTCTCCAAACCTCATAGGTCAAGAGTTTTTTATAGGGGTTTTATTACCTAGACTTGGTTGATTAAACCACTGGCCACTGGTGAATGAACTCAATCTCCATCCCCTCTCCCCACCTTGGAGGTTGGGAGGAGGGGTGGTAGCAAATTCCAACCCTCTAAGTGTGGCCAGCCCCTCCCTTGAAACTAGCCGCATGCCCACCCCGTGTCACCTCCTTAGCAGGATCTCAGGTATGGTGGAAAAAGGCTTTTACGAATACCAAAAGACACTCATTACTCAGGAGATTCCGAGGGTTTTAGGAGCTCTGTGCCAGGAATTGGGGCAAATTTTATATATGTGTGTGTGTGTGTGTATACACACACACACACACACACACACACACACACACATATATATACACATGCATATGTATATATATATGTAAATAAAATAGTGTAAACACGGTGTGTTGCAATGACTTATTTGTACATCTAACAAGTGTCCTGTTTCATTCTTCCCATGTGGCTCCATATGGTTCTAGTCCTACCCCTCATATAATGCTAAGTGCACACAGTAGATGCTCAATACATGTTGATCTGCATCTCCAAAAAAGACATCTAGATGGCCAACAGACATGAGAAGATGCTCAATGTCACTCATCATCGGGAAATACAAATCAAAACCACCATGAGATACCACCTTACACCTGTCAGAATGGCTAACATGAACAACTCAGGCAACCACGGATGTTGGCGAGGATGCGGAGAAAGAGGATCTCTTTTGCATTGTTGGTGGGAATGCAAGTTGGTGCGGCCACTCTGGAAAACAGTATGGAGATTCCTCAAAGAACTAAAAATAGAACTACCCTACGACCCAGCAATTGCACTACTAGGCATTTATCCACGGGATATAGGGGTGTTGTTTTGAAGGGACACATGCACCCCCATGTTTATAGCAGCACTATCAACAATAGCCAAAGAATGGAAAGAGCCCAAATGTCCACCGACAGATGAATGGATAAAGAAGATGTGGTATATATGAACAATGGCGTATTACTTGGCAATCAAAAAGAACAAAATCTTGCCATTTGCAACTACGTGGATGGGACTGGAGGGTATTATGCTAAGCGAAATTAGTCAGAGAAAAACAAGTATCATATGACTTCACTCATTTGGAATTTAAGATACAAAAACAGATGAACATAAGGGAAGGGAAGCAAAAATAATATAAAAACGGGGAGGGGGACAAAACATAAGAGACTTTCAGCTACAGAGAACAAACAGGGTTGCTGGAGGGGTTTGGTGTGAGAGGATGAGCTAAATGGGCAAGGGCCATTAAGGAGGACACTTGCTGGGATGAGCACTGGGTGTTATATGTAAGGAATGAATCACTGGATTCTACTCCTGAAATCATTATTGCACATTATATGCTAACTAACTTGATTGTAACTTAAAAAGTAAATTTTTAAAAAAAGTTGACCTGCGTGACCTTTGTGCTCGTCACATAACACCTGGTGATCTCATCTGTGAAATAGAAAGGGACTTTTCCAAGTCTTTTCTGCACTAAAGGATTTTCCCCCTGTTCTGTTGCTTCTGAAAGAACTATTGAGGACAAAGGAAATTCCTATTCATGCGTCCTTGGAGTCTTTTCTCTCACAACGTCACCTGTATGCAGAGGTTACTGAAGACCAGAAAAGTTTGTAAGGTACCCTCCCCACCCCGGCCCGCCCCGGTACCGGTTCTCCAGCCCCTCAGAATATCTGGTCATCTTGGGGAGAGAGAGAGAGACAACAAAAGTTAGTCTGGTCCTAGAAACAATGCGCAGTGAGGCAGACACAGAGAACTTTAATCTGACCCCTATAGCATCATTTTCTTCCAGCTGGAATTGACCATGGAAAGCTTATCTTTTGGGAAAAAGAAAATAAGTAGAGATAGGTGATAGACAGATAAAGAAAGAAAGAAAGAAAGAAAGAAAGAAAGAAAGAAAGAAAGAAAGAAAGAAAGAAAGAAAGAAAAAAAAGAAAGAAAGAAAGAAAGAAAGAAAGAAAGAAAGAAAGAAAGAAAGAAAGAAAGGTGGGAGTCTCTATTGTGCAGAAGTTCCCTTCTAATTTCTACCCCCTTGCTCTGACTTTGGCAATGGCAGTGTCAGATTCAGGGGGATTTATTGCAGGATGGATGCTAAAGAGTCTTGGCCATACCCCTGGAATTGTACGTAAGAGGTCTTTCTCAGGACGGCCTCTGGAGCCCAACGCTCTGCCCTCCGCATTCCTGAAGCAGAGGGAGGCCCTTGTGGACTGAGAGCTGGGAAACACAGAACCTGGCCAGGGAGTGAAGAAATGAATACGACTGTCACGGAAGGAACTAGATGCAGCAAAAGCTGCAGCCCTGGGGGGAGATTCCCTAACCACTGTTCCTCCAGCTGCTCAGACTTCCTGCTCCACGGCCTGGAGTCTGTCCCTGAAGACATTCCAGCAGCCAGCGGAAAGCCCGAGAACCATTTCTCCTTACCTGCTACAGATGCAGGAGAGCGCGTTCTGGAGAAGAGGGATTGGCCAGACTTCTCTCTCTGGGACTCAGCTTTTGGGAACAAGTTTCACTCACGTCTCTAGGTTTTAGTTCAGTGAGCCACACAAGAAGTTTATGCAATTTGGGCACTTTGGGTGTATTTTCAATGAAGAAATATCAATTCGAAATGATTTTTTTTTAAATTTTTAAATGTTTGTTTATTTTTGAGAGAGAGAGCAGGGGAGGGGGAGAGAGAGAGGGAGACACAGAATCCAAAGCAGGCTCCAGGCTCTGAGCTGTCAGCACAGAGCCCGACGCGGGGCTCCAACTCACAAACTTTGAGATCATGACCAGAGCCAAAGTTGGATGCTTAACCAACTGAGCCACCCAGGCCCCCCCAAAATGATTTACCTTAGAAGGGAAGAAGTATTTTAGGTATGGGGGGGGGGGAATCAAGTAATTTAAAAAAGGAAAGCTTTTGAGCTTTAAAAAAGCTCGAGGAAAGGATGCGTTATGGAGGACTAGAGAAACATACACATAATTGCAGAACTCACCAGACTCTCCCTGGCAGTGGAGACCTGTGGGGTGAGGTAGATTTCTTA
Source organism: Panthera pardus (assembly GCF_024362965.1). NCBI lineage: Eukaryota > Metazoa > Chordata > Mammalia > Carnivora > Felidae > Panthera > Panthera pardus. The sequence goes on from NW_026527002.1 coordinate 22,759,981, forward strand.
ACTAACCCCTAGAGTTTCTAGTGTTTTCTTATTGTATCAGACCCCTAAAATCCGATTCATTTGAAATCAAACCAGTTACACACTGGAAAATTTGGGAGGCAGAAGATAAAAAAGAAAAGAAAAAGAAAAAGGTTTTAGATTTCCAACTCCAAGTGAGATCTGTTCAGAGAACACACTCCAGTCTTAAAGAACAGCTATTTATAAGACCAGAACCTCTGTGTACTGTTGGTGGGAATATACAACAGTGCAGCCACTATGGGGAACAGAATGGCAGTCTCCCAAAGAATTAATCATTGAATTACCATATGATCCAACAATTCCACTTCTGGGTATATACCCAAAAGAATTGAAAGCGTCGGTCTTGAGGTGTTTGTATACCCTTGTTTATAGCAGCATTATTTACAAGAGTCAAAAGTGGAAGCCACCCAAATGTCCATTGACGGATGGATGAAGTGTGGTGTGTATACACATGGAATATTATCCAGCCTTAAACACACAAAAATCCTAGAATGGTCTGGACTTTGGGACCACTATTGAGAAGGTGGTGGTCCATCCTTAATTAGCCATAGCAGACGGTCTCCTTACCCAATGTCATCCTTGCCTGTGGCAAGAGGGGAAGAAATCATAAGACAAATACTAGGAGTTGATGCCACATGCAGGGCACTGAGGATGCGGAGGTGACCAGGACTGAAGGTCAGCTGCTCCCAGGGAACGATTTCTCTGTGAATGCTGTACAGTTCAATGCCACATGCACCTTCCAAGTGACTAGCAGTGCCTGCCCTGACTTACCACGGCTTCTCCAGCTTGCAGGCTGCACCCCATACGTAATGCCGAGTATGGACATAAGGAAATATAGCACCCAGGTATGTCCCTTAGAACTCTAGTCTCATGAGATGTTACTTGCAAAGGGCTCCCTGGGGGCGCCTGGGTGGCTCAGTTGGTTAAGCGTCCGACTTCGGCTCAGGTCACGATCTCGCGGTCCATGAGTTCGAGCTCCGCGTCGGGCTCTGTGCTGACTGCTCAGAGCCTGGAGCCTGCTTAGGATTCTGTGTCTCCCTCTCTCTCTGACCCTCCCCCGTTCATGCTCTGTCTCTCTCTGTCTCAAAAATAAATAAACGTTAAAAAAAAAAATTAAAAAAAAAGAAAAAAAAAAAAAGAAAAGGGCTCCCTGGCTGTAGACTGTTCCCAGTTCAACACTCCTCAGTCCCGAGGGGCACTCGGTTCTGAGCAACTCTGGGAGCAGAGCTGCTGTTTATGCCTCATGGTGTATTTGATCCTGGCTGGACCAGACGCTTTCCTTGAATCAGGGATGCATCTTGGTTTTCTTCCCCCTGGAGTGCTTGGCACCCAGTAGGCACTCAGGGCACGTTAGTTAATGCACTGGACTCTTGTCTTCCTACCAAAGCTAAGGAAGGAGTTCATCCCACGGGGAGCCAGCTCTCTAACTGGCCTGGGGTGGAAAGTAATGGAGGCCAGAATGATTGTTTCCAAGAGTCTTCTGATCCTTCTCTTCAGTTGTAAATGACCCGAGAAGAAACCATGAGGCTGAGGCCTTGGGTGGGGGCAACTGACGGCCCACAGGGCAGTCCACAGAGCTGGCTGTGGGCTCAGGGAAACTGAATGGAGACCCCAAAGGCAGGGGGCAAGTTACTGGTAGTCCCAGACTCTGCACACCAGCCCTGGTGCCAACACAGATGTCACCTAGTAAGAAACAGGACACCTCCAGGCTCCAAGGTCTTCAGGCTGCCTTTTCTCAGCCAATCACATACCTGAGTAACAGCAGCCTAGAAAAAATTGGTACTAGCCCCCTGTTGCTGCATCTGGGGACAATTCTAGCCAGACCACTACTGCGGATCCATGCAGTTAGAATCCCTGGGTGAAACTTCCCATTCTTCCTCTTCTTCTTCCCCCTTCTCCTCTTGCTTGACCTGGTCAGTTTCTAATTGTGTGTCATCTCATTCATGTATTTTCTTCTCACTCACATGCCTTCCTCACCTCCATTCCCATAATTCTCCTGGATTTACTATCTCCCTGGAGATTTTTTAATTCTGGCCAGGACATTCCTACTGTTTTCCCACCTCTAACATCGGCCCCTGAGCTCACTCGACTCCCTTCTTCCTGGCTCTGCCTCAAGTCTTACTCCCTTCAGGGACCCCAAAATTGCCCCTCCAGAAGTGCAGTCTCCTTCCCTCTGCTGAACTGTCAAAGGCCCGAGTCCTTGCAGGGGGCAGTCACCATTCACATCCCTCCTGAGAGCAACTAGAAGGTGGGGAACTTACCTAATCCATCTTTGTATTTCTCCTCCCAAATGCCATTATTTCATACCTGATGCATGCTCAGAAAATGTTTATTGAAAGAATGCGTGCAATTCAATAACAAAAAGCCAAACGGTCCAATTAAAAAATGAGCAATATTCCATTGTATGCATACACCCCATCTTCTTTATCCATTCATTAATTGGTGGACATTTGGGCTCTTTCCATAATTTGGCTATTGTTGATAATGCTGCTATAAACATTGGGGTACATGTGTTCCTTTGAATTCATATTTTTGTATTCTTTGGGTAAATACCTAGTAGTGCAACTGCTGGATTGTAGGGTAAAGAAGATGTGAAACACACACACACACACACACACACACACACACACACACACACACTGGAATATTATTCAACCATAAAAAAAGAAATCTTGCCATTAGCTATACTGTGAATGGAGCTAGATAGTATTATGCTAAGCTAAGCATATATTAAGCTAAGTATATAAGTCAAAGACAAATATCATATGATTTCACTCATATGTGGTATTTAATAAACAAAACAAACAATCATAGGGGAAAAAAGAGAGAGGAAAACCAAGAAAACAGACTCTTAACTATAGAGAACAAACTGATGGTTACCAGAAGGGAGGTGGGCAGGGGGATGGGTAAATAGGTGATGGTGATTAAGGAGGGCACTTGTGATGAGCACCAGGTGTTGTGTGTAAGTGTTGAATCACTAAATTGTATACTTGAAACAAATGTTACACTGTATGTTAACTCGAATTTAAATAAAAACTAAAAAATTAAAATTAAAAATGAGCAAAGAACTTGAATAGACATTTTCCCAAAGATCTAAAAATGGCCAACAAGCCTATGAAAAGATATTCAACATTAGTTATTGGAGACATGCAAATCAGAACCATAGTAAGATGCCTCTTCAAGCAGCGCCTTGGTGGCTCAGTTGGGTAAGCATCCCACTCTTGATTTTGGCTTAGGTCATGATCTCACAGTTCATGGGATTGAGGCTCGTGTCAGGCTCTGTGCTAGCAGCATGGAGCCTGCTTGGGATTCTCTCCCTCTTTCTCTGCCCCTTCCCTGCTTGTGCACATTTCTCTCTCTCTCTCTCTCTCTCTCTCTCTCTCTCTCTCTCTCTCTCTGTCTCTCTCTCTCAAAATAGATAAACATTAAAAAAAAAGATACTATTTCACATCCACTAGAATAGCTATAATATTTTTTTAAACAAAATAAATGTTGGTGAGGGTGTAAAGAAATCAGCACACTTGTACATCGCCAGTGGGAATGTAAAATGGTACAGCTCCTGCGGGAAACTGGAGGTTCACTCAAAAAGTTAAACATAGAACTACCATATGACCCAGCATATAGACTTTCTAGGTATATACCCCAAAGAATTAGAAAAGGGTATTCAAACCAAAACTTATACATGAATGTCCATAACACTACTAGTCACAATAGTCAAAAGTGGAAACAACACAGACCTCCCTCAACAGACAAATATTTTGTACAAGATACGAGTGGGCCTTGAAAACACAGTGCTATGTGAAAGAAGTCAGTCACAAAAGACAACATATTAGATGATTTCATTTCTATGAAATGTCCAGAATAGGCAAATCTGTAAAGATGGAAAGTTGATCTGTAAAGATGGAAGGCTTAAGGTGCACCTGGGTGGCTCAGTCGGTTAGGCATCCGACTTCGGCTCAGGTCATGATCTCACAGTCTGTGAGTTCGAGCCCCACGTCAGGCTCTGTGCTGACAGCTCAGAGCCTGAAGCCTGTTTCGGATTCTGTGTCTCCCTCTCTCTCTGCCCCTCCCCTGCTCATGCTCTGTCTCTCTCTGTCTCAAAAATAAATAAAAACATTAAAAAAATTTTTAAATAAAGATGGAAAGCTTAAGATTGGGAGTGAGGATGGGGAGTAGGGGTGTGATAGCTAAAGCGTACAGGGTTTCTTTTTGGGATGATGAAAATGTTCTAAAATTGGCTGTAGTCACGGATACACAACTGTGAATACACTAAAAACCATTGAATTATATACTTTAAATGGGTACATTGTATGGTATATAAATTGTATTTCAATAAAGCTGTTTTTAAAAATGAATAAATGAGGGGCACCTGGGTGGCTCAGTTGGTTTGAGTGTCTGACTCTTGATTTCAGCTCAGGTCATGATCTCATGGTTCGTGAGCTCAAGCCCCAGTTTGAGCTCCATTCTGTCAGTGTGCTATCTGCTTGGAATTCTCTCCCTCCCTCCCTCGGCCCCTCCCTTGCTCACACATGCTTTCTCTCTCTGTCTCTCTCTCAAAATAAATAAATGAACATTAAAAATTTTTTAAAAAAATAGATGACCGTGTTTAATAAACTTTTAACATCTAAGATTTCCATTCATGTCTGCAAAATACATGCAATATCCGAAAGTCCCATGATATACCAGCATTTAAAATTTGCTGGGGCCCAAATTCAATTCTGCAAGCCAAGAAGCTGGCTGATACACCTGATGGGAGTCCTTGGGCCTAGAGGGAAGACCAGAGGCCAGCCAGATTCCTTCACTCATGTGGCATTAATGTTCTTTATATATTATGATAAAAGAGAAATAGAAATTCTAACACCATTTTGTTTCTTTGTGAATAAAATCATCCTGGTCAGGGGTGAGAGGATCCATAAAGTCAATAGGTATAAAAATGTGATGGTATTTACTAATTAGAGTTACATGCAAGTCTTTGAGTATCCTCAGGAAATATTGAGAGTCTGGTGTATTTAGAATCCTGGCCTTTAGAGGGGAGGAAGTCCCCACAGGTCTAGAGGCAGAGTGTCCAGATTTGCAGTGTTCATTCCACAAAGGTGGCTCCAGCCTGGTACTGGTATCCAAACAAAACACACGGGCTGGACATAAAAGGACTTTGCACACAAGTACCAAGCCCTCCAGGCCGAGGATAGTCCAGATGAGTGAACTTCATCTAAGATTCCTGGGTTGGTTATGGAGAATCAGGAGAATGAAGCTTTGCTGGGGACAGTGCAGGCTTGACAAACTGGGGATACTCAGGAGAGGCAATGTGGTGGCAGTGGTGACTGGATCCTCCTCCAACCACAGGGGAAGGGGGCCGCAGACTGGAATACTATGCAGGAAAAGTTCTAAACAAATGCTCATTCTCACTGGTAATAAGGGAAAAATCATTTAAACCACAAAGAGATACCATTGCACGTCTACCAGACTGGCAAAAAGGAAACACATCTAACACTGCAAATGGTTATCCAGGGGGTGAAGCAACAGGAACTCTTATAATGGTTGGCGGGAGGGTACAACCTCTTGATATTCCCAGCAAAACCGAAGCCATACACGCCTCATTACCCCCCATCCCCACCATAGATAAGAAGCCTCGGGAAATTCTCACACGTGCTCACAAGAGCATCCGAACAAGAATGCCCATTGTAGTACATTTGCATGACCAAATTAGAAGCAACCAAAATGTCCATCAAGAGGAGAATGGACATCCTGTGATACGATCATTCAGTGGATTATTGCAAGGAAGTGGAAAAAAAAGAATGAGCTACTGCTATCCGCATCCACTAGGATAAATCTCAGAGTGTACCGTTGAATACAAAAGGTAAATTGCAGATACGTTATATGATGTCATCTATTTGCCGTTCAAAAACACACATAAGTATTTTATGTTTATTGAAGGATGCACATATTAAATAAAGGTATAGAAACACACACGAAATGTTAAGCACCAAATTCCAGATAGTGCTCATCTCAGGGAAGGAAAAAGAATTGGATCTGACTACAGGGGCTTCAACTGTATCATGTTTTTCTTTCTTTCTAAGTCTATGTATTCGAATAAGTACAGAAGAGTGCTAAGCTCTACCACACTGGGTGGTGGACCACTGGATGTTCTTTAGACTGCCTTTTATTCTTTCTTGCATGCTTGAAATGCTTCAGGTTTCTAAATATCGAAGATGAATAAAAAAGAAAAGAAATGCATGGATCTCTTTTTGTGTTTACCTTCTAAAACCCTACAAACCCTAAAAAATTCCTTAGAAGAACAGAGAGGCCCAGACAAAGACTTTGGGATCAGGAGGTTTAGACGGGAAAGTGATCCCACCTACTCTTACACCATGAAGATAACTACGTGCCCCAGGGCTGGGAGGGCCCAGAGGAGAAAGATGGATGAGAAGACATGACAGAGAATATAGATTCTGTGCTCCCTGGACAAGGAGTCCCTCCTCCTCCATGCAGAGCCCTGGGGAAGTAGCAACAGGTAAGACAGCGTTTTAGGATTTGAGTGTAGAAGAGGCCTGTGTCCCTCTCCCAGGGACATTGTACAGCTACGTCTGTCCTACTGGCGGCCATAAGTAGGGACAGGGCTCCAGTCTCCACCGTGACTGTTGTGGGCCACATGTGGAGCTAGCCAATGCCATGGGAGAAGTACAGAATCCAACTAGGTGTCATTACATAGCTCTAAAAGTTGTGGTCCTACTAGACAAGGATAACATGTGGGGCTGGGGGATTCTGAGCAGAATCAGGCAATAAATAAATAAGGTGGAGCGACCCGGGCAGAGGGCGCTGCAGACTCGGACCAGATGGGAGACTGGGACAATGGTTTACCTTGAACTCTGCAGATCCCAACCCCTCTAAAAGCACGGAGTCCCTGCTAGCAGCTCAACTCGTAGGTGCGTGTCATGAGGGAAACGGGATCCTATGTCCACAGAAAAATCTGTCTTGGCCCTATCATCTCAGGCTACTGAAATGGAAACTACAACTTGCTTAGTTCAACTTTACTGCTTCCTTTGACCTTGTCTTTTGACCTTGGGAAGGGTTCAAATTAAGAATACGTTTCTATTAGGTTTTGCAACAATTTGTGTATACTGGGCATTTTTAGTGTTTGTAATACTTAAGAGGAGCTGGCATTAAAGACTAATATATCAGCCTCATGATTCCAACTTAAAATGTGTAACTGAGTAATTGTTTAGATTTGTGATTTTACAAGATTTGTAAACAATATTGGAATGTTTATGAGAACTTGAGATGCATTATATTTTTAAGTTTAATTTATTATACTTATTAGAATTGTTTTAGCATTTGGCAATGTTCTGATTGTTAGGTATTTGAAGTGCTTATAAATAAAACCAAATATATTAAATTTATAAATCCAATTAAAAGTATGTAAGGGGATTTAATTAATGAAATGAAAAAAGCCCCTTTAAAGGTGATTATTAAAATTTACTAGATTTATAAATAAAATAATGAGAGTTGTCAGCTGAACTCAAAAACTTAAGGAAAATTAGGGGATTTTTCAATGTATTGCTTAAATAAATTAAATATAATTATTTTTATTTTTTTTTAATGTTTATTTATTTTTGAGATAGGGAGAGACAGAGTGCAAGCAGGAGAGAGGAAAAGAGAGGGGGAGACACAGAATTTGAAGCAGGCTCCGGGCTCTGGGCTGTCAGCACAGAGCCCAGTGGAGGGCTCGAACTCACGGACCACAAGATTATGACTTGAGCCAAAGTCGGACGCTTAACCAACAGAGCCACCCAGGCAGCCCAAGTATAGTTGTTAAACGTATCTACAAATAGTGTCTCTTCTCCACACAAAGCTCCCTCCCCTCAAGGACATTGCAAAGATCAACTCACACTGACCATAGTACTTTACAGAAGTCACAAAGGGGCTGCCCAGGGCCATGTGGTAAGAGGGACAACATGTAGAGACACCACAATGTGTGGCGTCTGGTGTTCCTCTTCCTAACCCCTGCCACTGCATAAGACAGAAGTTCCAAAGAATCTTTTTCCTACCTTTTTATGAAAATTTTCAAATATACATAAAGTTGAAAAACATATAGTACAACGAATACCTGTATACCTAGTTGCAACAGTTGTGATCTTTTTTCATACTGGTTTTATTTACATCTATCTATCTATCCATCCATCCACCCACCCACCTATCCATTCATCCACCTATCCATCTATCTTACAGAACCATTTCAAAGTAACTTGACAATATCATGACACTTTATCTCAAGATGCCATTGGCCCCTAACTTTGACCTTTCAACCTCCAAATCTGTGCCTACCTCCTCTGCTCCCTTGCTCTTCTTCTTCCTTTCCTCTCTGATCATCATGTGAGAGAATCACAGTCTGTGATTGGACCTCAGGCACCCTTTGTTTGGCAAGAGGGACACACAAATGCACCTGCAGGAGTTTGAGAGGAGACCCATACATGGACTATTAAGGAAGCAAAGGAATAGGTTTCTGAATCTACATATCTGTCCAATGAATAGCTGTGATGGGATACCTCTGTTGGAGAGGCTCAGGGTTGGGGGCTAGAAGGACTACTCAGTATTCCTCAAACATGCCTACCATACATCTGCCTCAGGACCTTTGCACCGTTTCCTTTGCTTAGAACTCTCTACCTCTAAGATTTCAACATGGCTCACCCTCTCACCTTCTGCAAATCTTTGCTGAAAAGTCACCTTCTCAGTTGGACCCACCCCATTCCCCTGATTCTGCTTGATTTTCCTCCATATCATGTATGTTTACATGTTGCGTTTACTGCCCATCTCACTGCACTACAATGTAAGCTCCCTGAGGACTTTTGTCACTGAAGTTTCCCCAGTGCCTGGGATAGTGCCTGAACGTCTCCTAGTAAGCTTTCACTAATTATTTGCTGAATGAACTAAAGTGAATGAATGACTTATCAGGGACCTTTTAGCTCTAAGAAGCTAGGAATTTGGATAGTGGAGGGAAAGAAGACTGGATTTGGAATCAGAGGGTCTGGGTCTGAGTCCCAGTTTTGTCAGTCATAAGCTAGGTTACCTGAGAATGTTAGCTGCAAATGTAAGAGTCTTAGTGTCCTCATCTGTAAAATGGGGTTAATGATACACAATATTTTGTGTTTGCTGTGTTCCAGGCAGTCACCAAGCTCACTGCCACCTTAACCGTTGTAATGGCACCACCTGACGTTTCATGTCTTCTAATGTGATAAATGTATTCAGTAGACAGCGTCACCTATGAAGCATCCTTATCCAAAATATTTAACCTGAACTTAAATGAGCCTCTTGGCCTAATTTTTTTTTTTTTATAAGAAAACAAGAGTTAAAGAAACAGAACAAAACAAGTCATGAAGAAAAAATAGACAAATTCAGAATTTGGGACATTTTTCAAGACAACTGGCCTAGCCATCGGAAGCATATTGGCTTTAAGAAAGTCTTGATAAAAGTGAAGGGCTGTTCTTGATTAAAATCATATAAAAAGGGGCTCCTGGATGGCTCAGCTGGTTAAGCACTGACTCTTGGTTTTGGTTCAGGTCATGATCTCACAGTTCGTGAGTTCGAGCCCCGCGTTGGGCTCTGTGCTGACATTGTGGAGCCTGCTTGGGATCCTCTCTCTACCCCCACCCCCTCCCCTGCTTGCTCTCTCTCTCTCTCTCTCTCTCACTCACATAAATAAACTTAAAAATAAAATAAAATACTATAAAGAGATATGTAATGCATGATTCTTGTTTGGAATATGTTTCAAGAGAGTATCATTTAGATAAGCAAAAACTAGAAGCAAAAATAATACGTATACCCAGTTGAATGGATAAATTAGCGTACCTATAAAAATATAAAATGGAATATTCTACAGCCATACAATATTCTGTCCTGAAGCCCCACCCTGGGTGATGGTGCCCACCTGCCCCACCTCTGCCTGCAGCCTCTCACTGGTGATTTTTGTAGACAACATGAGAAGAGCAGTGACTAGCAGGCTGAACAGTCCACCGGTTTGAACCAGTAAGGTGGAGGTGAGGTCTAGTAGAAGAACTTGAATTTGCAGCTGTGGGAAACTTGGGTTTCCAGTCTTTGCAAACCCCACCCTTGATTTACCAAACTGGAGATGCATAGACACTGCTGAGCATCCCGGGAAGAAGTTCTGGAACTTCTCAGAGAGTAGAGTAGGGGGTACCATGCAAATCTTGGGCCTGGCCTGGAAGGGCCAGGCATCTTCCTACCTTGGGCTCGGGTTCTCCAGGCTGGATTTTCATACCTCTCCACCGAATTAGGAACGTGGGCTGGACTCTCTTGGGTCATTCGTTGGGACGGTCTGCTTAAAGATCTCGTGCAGCCAGTCAAAGCCTGTGTGGCTGCATGCTGATCACAGAACGAGTTCATTCATCCGCTGCGCAAAGGAAAACAGAGCTACAATTAATGCAGCCAGGATTGGGACCTGGGCCCTTGCTCTCAGGGCCTGGCCCAAGTTCCTGCAGTTGGATGAGGGGCCCTAGGTGGTGAAGCTGTCCTACCGTGCGCATGAATGGTGCCTACTGAGGGCTGAGGTGCCCTCTTTAGCCTGGACGGGTGACACTCCCTCTGCCTCCTTCCTCACACTGCACTCAAGTCCCGCTTCCTTTCCCGACGAGAGTGTTTTCCACCATCTTTAAAACAGCTTTTCCTCATTGGGGCTGGAAGAAAGGCTTTAAAATGAATAAAGTAGGAGCACCTGGGTGGCTCAGTTGGTTAAGCCTCCTACCTCGGCCCAGGTGATGCTCTCACGGTCTGTGAGTTCCAGCCCCGAGTCAGGCTCTGTGCTGACAGCTCGGAGCCCGGAGCCCGGAGCCCGCTTCAGATTCAGTGTCTCCCTCTCTTTCTCTCAAAAATAAATAAACATTAAAAAAATGGATGAAGTAGTTCCGGGTGACTTTCTTCTCACCCCCACAGTAAGGTTCCTGCCAGGATTTCACAATTTTTCACACTTGAAGTGAGAGCACGAGAAAATCAAGGGAGCTGAAGGAATCACAAAGAAAGTGGAGGAAGCCATTCTTAGGAAAGGTTTGAGGGGGATTTCCCTAGAAGGATTTTCTGGAGTGTTGGGGTTACGTTGGCCAAGTCTTGTGCCGAAAGGACTGAGGTCCCCTGGGGGACAGGACAGGATTCAGAGGTGTGGAGCGGAAGGAGAGGCAGGTCTTCCTTTCTGCCCGCAGTGCCCAGGCAGCTGTGGTCTGGGGGACTAAACTGGTTTTTCAAATTCTACTCCTTCCATTCCTGGCCCGGAGTCTGATGATCGGAGGTGCACAGATTTTAAAGAGTTTCATCAAAGCGTTGCATGGATACAAGGGGACCTATTAACCGAGACCATGATCCTTTTGCTTTGAAAATTGAAGCAGACAAATAACAGACAGAAGTTCTTGTGTAGTTCACGTGGAAGACGGTCCGTAAAGAACTCGGAGGAGGCCAGTGAGCAGAGCAGAAGAACAAACAGGAGCTTGATAGCCTGTGTCCCCCTGAAGCCGGAATACAGAATGCCGAGGATAACTCACTGAGCGCTGGCTTTCATTTATTAACTCATCCAATCTTCACAACAACCCTGTGAGGCAGTCACTATTAATAAACTCAGACAAGAAACGAAGGCACAGAGACATTGACTCGTTAAGCCCAAGGTCACACACACCGCGCTGGAACACCTGCAATCCAGTTTCAGAGTCTACCCTGTTAGCCACTCCCCTTCTCACTCGCTCTCACTCTGAGTCAGGGACTGCTGTCTGTGTTGAACAGAGGAAGGTAGGCTCCAGTCCCACTGCCACACATGGATGTAAAACAGGACGCAGGAAGCCAACCGCACACCCCAGACATGAAGGGCGTCCCAAGGGGAGGAACCACGTTCTCTAGATGCATCTTCCGGTGAAGGACAACCCCAGACGGGGCAATCAAACCAAGCCCTGCCCCTGGTTCAATAGCATGCAGTGAAGGAAAAGATGCTCCATGTCATGAGTCATGAGGGAAATGCAAATCAAAACCACAAAGAGATAGCACTTCACACCCTCTAGGATGGCTACAAGCAGAAAGACGGAAAATAAGTGTCGGCGAGGATGTGCAGAAATTAGACCCCTCACACGGTGAGGGCGAGACCGGAAAAGGGCGCAGCTGCCTTGAAAAACAGTCTGGCCATCCCTCAAAAAGTTAACCATAGAGTTACCGTATGACTCAGCAACTCCACTCCTAGGTATGCACCCCGAAGAATCGAAAACAGGGATTCATTTGGACACAAATGTTCACAGAAGCTCTGTTTACCATAGCCGAAAAGGTGGAAACAATCCAAATGTCCATCCACAGATGAAGAAACAAAATGTGCATATTCTTACAATGGAATATTATTCAGCTATAAAGAGAAATAAACTATTGATATATGGTACAATGTGGGCGAACCTTGAAAACACTAAACCGAAGAGGCTAAAATGCAAAAGGTCATCTCTTCTCTGATTCCGTTTACGTGCTATCTCCAGAATAGGAAAAACTATAGAAACAGAAGAGAGATTAGTGGTTTCTAGGTACTGGGGGCAGAGGGCACTGGGGACTGATTACTTAATGGATACAGGGGTTTCTTTTGAGGTGACGGAAATTCTTTGAAACTATAGAGAGGTGATGCTTGCACAACTTTGTGAATGTACTAAGACCCGCTGAGTTGTTCACTTTAAAAACGATGGCTGTTATCTGAATTGTACCTCGATTTTTTGAAAACGCAGAAACAAAACACGAAGTGTAAAAGAGGGGATGGATGTGAGTTCGTAGCTGTTCTTTCAAAAACCTGAGTGCTTTTGTGGAATCTGGCTAAGTGTGAGCCACAGCTGCTGTCATCGTGATGACTGCCACATGGTGGGCTTCCTCCAGGTTGACCCATTTGCTCCTCACAGCACCGTGAATGCGGGGTCTGGGGGCTGTGCACTAATGAAAGGGCAGGGCTGGGCTTCGAACCCAAGCACTCCGTCATTCAGGCCCTAACCCAAATAACTGCTTTCCCGCGGTAATAACGACAATGTCGAGAATCACGAGAGCTAACATTTCATGGGTCCCAAGTGCGTCTGGCAGGTGCTAAGAAACTTGTTCACTCACTCTCTTGTTCACGAATATTTGTTGAGGACCTACTCTGTGCTGGTTGCCGTTGTAGGCAATGGGTCACACCGGTGAAAGAGACGGATGAGGTCCCTGTGCTCATGAAGCTTCCATTCCAGGAGGGAGAGACAACACACAGGTGAATGTGAACGTTACCTCAGGTCAGGGCTAATCAAGAAAACAAAGTAAGGAATAGGGCTGGAGAGAAGCTGGTGTCGCAGGGAGATCTGGGGAGACTGCCCAGAGGAGGTGACATCGAGCAGACCTGAATGAAACGGGGGAGAAAGACTGACAAAGTTCCAAGGAGAGAACGGCTCTGCCCGTGGGGCCAGCAAGGCACAGGCCCCGAGATGAGAGCAAGGCTAGGGAGTACTGTGTGGTTGTGATGGGGGTGAGTGCGGCAGAGGGAGCAGCGATCAGAGTTGTGCACAGAAGTCAGAGCACATGGGGCTCACAGGCCATGAGGAGAAATCGGAGTTCCTGTGTCTGACGAGGAGCCATATACTATGTCACTCAACTCACAAACACCCCGATGAGAGCCACACGTGCTGTTATTACTATTATCGTCCCTGTTTTATAGAACAATGTGAAGCACAGAGTGGTTAGGCAACAAATTCAAGATGCCACAGCTAGCAAGTCTGGAATTAGTAAGCCTGACTCAGGTCCTGTGACCCCAGAGCCCAAAACCTTAAACAAACAAACAAAATCTCTGCTACAGATCGCCTACCGCTGGCATCTCCGCCTCGGGCTGCACGGGTTCAAGTTCCCACGAGATGTGGGCACACTGTTTACACTCTGCATCTCAGGCAGGGCCTTGAGAAGCCAGGAGAGGCCAGAGAAAGAGGAGGACAGTGACGTTGGCCTTGGCACACAGAATCTCAGCATCATCCTCAGCCTTCGAGCTCAGGTGGATTCATAGCCCCATTTCACCAGCAAGGAAAACTGAGCCACTGTTCTGTAAGTTGCCACGGGGCCCTAAGGGGGTCAACTAGCATTGGGACCAGTCTCAGAGCAGAGCCAAGGTTATTTTCATCACAGGCCCCACAGCGTTATATTCTGTGAATTTAGAATGCCATCACCTCCCCGCACTCCCTGCCCCACCCCCATTCCTGTGGGAAGGGAGAGAACAGCCCCCCCCCCCCCCCAGCCCGCTTCTCCTCCTCACCCAGCATCTCTGCCCAGCCAGGCTGAATCCTCAGAGATTTTTTTTTCCCTGCCTGCCCTCAGCCCTTTACCCGCTGCCAAATCCTGCCTGGCTGCCTCGAAGCTCTTCCTGCCCCCTTCCCCACGCCCAGTGCCCCATTGACTCTCATTCTCCCACTCACAAACTGGGAATGCAAAGACAATCAGACACGGCCCCACCCTCAAGGAGCTCTCTGTCCAGCAAAAACCAGTGAGTAGACAATTTGTATACCATGAATAAGTCCATGGGAAAGGAGAGCACAGGGTCACACCTGTAAGTGGGAGTTGGTGAGGGTGGGCATCGAGCTGACTAGAGGAAGTCAGGGAAGGCTTCCTGGAGGAGGTGATGCCTGGACTGAGACCTGCAGGATGGTAGGGACAATAGTTGCTAGCCATTTCATTCACAGCTCTCTGCTGTTTGGCCCTGTGGACCAATCATACCTCCCCAGCCCCAAGCCCCCAACAATCCTGTGCTCTTCCTACTGTCTACCCTACAGCTTGTTGTCAAACGGTAATTGGAAGGCGAGAAGTCACTGCCGATAGACGTAGGTTCAAATCCCCCTTCTGACACAACCCAGCAGCCTTGGGCTGGATGTTCAACCTCGCTAAGCCCTCCTTTCCTCAGCTGTGAAGTTGTTGGACAAATTAGCAGTAACTACGTCCACCTGGCACATGCTATTTAGTAGGTGGTTGCTCTTGATATACTGTTTGTTCTGCCCGAAACCCCTTTCCTTCTCAGACCTCAATTTCTCTAAGAAATCATCTGAGACCCAAGAGTTGAAAATAATATACCTTCTCCTCCAGACCCCTTTCACTTCTACTAGTGCACATCTCCGACGACTTGCATTAGTGACTTACGGTATGCCTGAGTCTACTACTGGATAGATGCTCAGCTCTAGAGAAAAGTAATTGCGTTTTATTTATTTGTAACCCCCCAGTGCTCAGCCCAGTCCCTGGCTCATCGCCTGTGTTTATAAGATGGAAATATGGACCAAATCCTGTCCTGAGGAATGTCTGGGGCAATTGGCAGTGGGAATGTCATGTTGGCCACAGGCCACAGCAGGGAGAGGCCAGGGGACCAGAATCCTATGGTTGAATGTGCAACGGTGGGGGGAGAGCAGGGGGAACATAGGTCAGATCCAGAAAAGGCGGAAAAGACAGAAAAGAGGAGGTAGAAAGTAATAAAACAAACATGCTTCAGATTGTTTGAACTCGTGAATTGGAGTTATTTTGCTTCGTGTTAAAAGAAATCTCCCATGAATTGGCAATCTTAAGAGAAGAAATTTAAAGAGACATTAAATATATTTTTGAAAAACGGCCAAAATGAGGCGTGCCTGGGTGGCTCGGTTGATTGGGCGTCTGATTTCGGCTCATGGGAGCAGAAGAGGGAGTCTCTCCTCAGATGAACAGGTTTGTGAGAGCAGAGGTGGCATTGTCCCACAGATGTGCTCTAGAATCAGGGATCACACACTCAAATGAGCAGGTGGGGCAGCCCATGGTCCTACACCACAAAGCAAGGGTGGGCCATGGGGGAGAATGGAATGTAAGACCCCTTCCCCTAGGAGGTCACCATGTCAAGACCTATCGGTCATGACCAGTCATTACAATGTCAGGTTTCCCCCAGCTCAGAGAAGAGAAATCTGGTATCAGCTTTGGTATCAACTGATCACCAGGCAGTGTTAGAATTCTCCCCCCCCACCCTGCCCCAGGCACCTCTGAGCAAGGAGGTCCCTAGGAAGCTGTCTCCGGGTACTAGCATGTATTGGAAGTGAATCCTTGGGTTTGAACTTGCTCTGGGCTGCAGAAACACGGGGGTTTCTCTGGATGAACGGAGAAGCAAAAAGGGTGGAGTTTAGAGGAAAAGGCAGGACTCTCCTAGGGATAGGTCCCACTTCCTCTAAGAGTCTCCCAGAACGTCTTCTTCTATTATTCATCGACCGTTAACACCTCCTGCTTGGCATTGTTGTCTTTTCATGTCTGCTCAAGCATTTCGGAGTTTACTTCCCTTCTGACACTGACCGTGTGCCCCGGTGGAAGGTCCGCTTTCATCGATCTCCTTATCTCACTCCGTCAGGACCGTCCGGACCTCGAGTGATGCCTTGTGCAATGCAGTCATTCATTTGACACACAGCTACTGAGAACCTGCTGTGGGCCAAGCATGCTCATAAGTACGGGAGAGTCGGCTGTGAACAGGGCGGCCAGGCTTCCTAACTCTCTGAATATACATTCTAGTAGAGGAATACCAG
Source organism: Panthera pardus (assembly GCF_024362965.1). Taxonomy (NCBI): domain Eukaryota; kingdom Metazoa; phylum Chordata; class Mammalia; order Carnivora; family Felidae; genus Panthera; species Panthera pardus. Next base: position 22,776,540 of record NW_026527002.1, read on the forward strand.
ACAGTACACAATAAATAAACATGAGAATAGGACACGAGATACTCATTTCATGTGCACAATGTCAACTACATTTTCTCAGCAATTCTCAGCAAGAGAAAGATCATAACTCCCCGTGCCCAGCAATGGCACCTGCCATTCCCCTCAACGATCCTGAGGTGAGAGAGGGGGGTCTGCCCCTTCTTCCCGAGCGTCTCCCCACGCTGCATGGATTCTGATGCTGATGCAGTTTTTCATAAAGTGTCACTCTTAAATGAAACCAACTGCTTCATCTGGTGTCTGACCAAAGGAAACAGTGATCTGTTCCAACTTGGAGGAAAAACGGTTCTGTCAGACTTACGAGAGATGGTATGTGGTTTTTCAACGTGGTGTGTCTCTGGGGAGGTTTCAAGGGTTATATTGATTACATGAGATTTCCGTGGTACGTGTGGACTTTAGACCTAGTCCCTGATAAAGTTGGACTCCCCTGCATGCATGTTGTCTGCTAACTGTCCACTACCTCGATACCATTTTTTTTAATGTTTATTTTCATTTTTGAGATAGAGAAAGAGAGCGAGCATGAGCGGGGGAGGGGCAGAGAGAGGGGGGACAAAGGATCCAAAGCGGGCTGCGTGCTGACAGCAGTGAGCCCTATATGGGGCTCAAACTCGAGAACATGAGATCAGGGCCTGAGCCGAAGTGGGTCGCTCAACCTACTGAGCCACCCAGACGTCCCCTCAATACCAATTTTTTAAAAAATGTTTGTTTATTTTTGAGAGAGAGAGTGAGACAGAGCGTGAGCGGGGGCGGGCCAGAGAGAGGGAGACACAGAATCTGAAGCAGGCTCCAGGATCTGAGCTGTCAGCACAGAGCCTGATGCGGGGCTCAAACTCATGAACCATGAGATCATGACCCGAGCCGAAGTCAGACGCTCAAACGACTGAGCCACCCAGGTGCTCCTATAAATTTTTCTTTTTAACCTGAGCTAGTTTAAGGTGGCTTTTGGTCACTTGCAACCAGTGTCTAAAATTCTCTTTTGTAGGTATCTTATCATTTGTTCCTCACCCCGAGGAAGTTGCTCGGTGAGGTTAAGTGAGCTGTGCAACATCTCACTGCTATAGAGAGAGCAGCAAGAATTTAAACACTCCTTCACACCCTGCTTCACATCTTTGACCCTCAAAAGAGGTTTCCCTGCGTGTGATCTCATCCCCTCTCACATGCGTTTTGTACGCTCTGGTCGATGTCTCTTTCACGACACCAAGCCAACACTCGTCACATCCATGATCCAGTCCTGCAGTGACACACAGCCACAGCACTCTTCCGCAGGGCTCCTACCCACCTTTCCAGCACCCTCCTCCCTCCCTCTGGCTGCCGTGTGCTTGCCTGCAAATCCCCGCGTGAGTCATGCTCTCTCCAGCTCCGTGAACACGTGGCTCCCTTCGCCTGCTGCCTGCCGCCTGCCTGCCCACCTTGGAGACCTGGCATGTCCCTCCAGTCCCCACGCAACTGGGAAGACTTGCTACCACCCACCAGCCTGGGCAGAGCCACACCTTGTTCTTTGCTTCTTCCTCAAATCTGCTTCGGATAAAGGTAAATAAGGCACCCGTCTTGTGTCTGATTCTCATCCTCTGCCTCCCAAAATAGAGGTTCATGGGGACCGGGACAGCAACGTCCTCTATCTAGCTCTAGCCCCTGGCACAGTGCCTGGAGTGTGGTAGGCACTCAGTAAATGTTTACTGAGGGGACAGAGTAGAGGAGCAGGGAGATGGGGGCTGATGCAAACATCGAGCATTCAGACTTTGTTAACAATCAGCTTCAGTTTGGGGGTCGACTGATGGATGCACGAAGCCAGTGAGAGCTGAATGCGCAGATCGGAAATACCTTTGCAGAGATTCATCTTCACTCCTTGTACCCAATTAACGCTGAGCCATTAGTCCTTTTTGAAGCTGCCAGGATCTATTAAGCCATTTAACTTCTTCTCCGGCACTTCAGGATCAGTCCCAAGGGCATTTTTTTCAGGCCTGGGCAGCCAAAGTTTAAATGACTTAAGTGGTGAGCTTTCTATCACTCCACTGGGGACTCCTCCACCGAAGCAAAGCTTTAATACGTCTAAAGCTCTGTGAATGGCCAAAAACTCCTAAAACTCAGACTGTAATCAGCCTCAACCCTTAAGGAAATCAGAGTTTGGTGCCCTTCCTAAGGGCTGACCTTCTGAGTAACTGGAACAGGAAACCACCCTCTGTGGGGGTGATTGGAATGGTCCTAGGAAAGTCCCCAGGCCCAACAGATGCGCCTCAGCAATTCACTACAACGCCTGAAATTCCCTCCATTAATCACTGATATGTTTTATTGAGCACCTACTGGTGCCAGGCTTTTGGAGATTCTGACTTGAATCATCGCAGGTTTGTTATGTCGAGCTAAGTTAGGCTCTCGGCTGAGCTCAAAAGCAAATGCCCCTTTGAGGGTAATCCACCATGCATTAGCAGTCATTAATATCATTCTTCCAAGGAGACCGCTGAGGCAGAGGACAGCTATGTGGGAGGGGGTTTTAGGACAGACAGGATGCAAGCTGCTGGGGAAGACGGCTGTAGAATAGAGGCTAACCCGGTCAGTGTGCAGGCATCTCCGTTGAGGGGACAATTTCTACTCCCCTGGCCTGCAGCCCTATGGAGTTGCAAGATCGGAGACACGAGCACAGTAGGCACGTCAAACATTCCTTGTTGATGGGATCCGCCTGTATTCCGCGGCCTTGTCCCCCTTTTAATTCTAGCCAGAAATGCCCTGGATTTGCACTGGGAATGTGGAAGCAGGTCTAAGCTTCCTGGTTTGGGCATTTCGTTTAACCCGGGGAAGCAAAACTCATTTATAGTCAGGGCCAGCTGCAAACTGCAGCCACGATAATAACGATGTGACAGCTACAGCCTTCATTCGTCAGGTGCCTAGTAGGTGCCGGGCACTGTTCCTGATATTACATAGCATCAGTTTTTCACAGTAAGGTCAAGAGCAGTATTTCTAAGCAACTGAGGCTTGGAGAAGCTATTTGCTCGAGGTTATCCAATTGTTCCGGAGCTGAGAGAGGGTTGCAGCACAGTCCCTGTGCAACTCCACAGCCCATATTCGTTACTACTAGGCTACACGATCATGGGCTGGCTAAAGTGAGTTTTTAGTACCATCCTTATGGAGACTCTGAAGGGGCAACATGAGTGATCCCATCAGAACCTGGGAAGGAGAAATTGGTTTGCCCTCTGAAAGGTTTATAAAATAAAATAACACCGAACGGTTACTCTAAAGGGATGGGATGGTTCAACCACACCTGAATCAGGGAACGGAGGAAGGAAGAGGGTCAAATGGTCAGTCGGGGATTCCTACAACAGGTGAACTCAGGGCGCACTTGTCTGCATTTCTGGCCCTGTCCTGCTAATACGAAAAACAAAGTCCTGTGCAGCGATGGGATGGTTTTCCTTCTGGTGGAGACAGGTGTATCGGGAAGCATCATGCCTGGTGAAAACAGCCACGACCACCTTCCAAACCCTTTTCCTCCCACTGGGTGTGGGTTCCCCATGATGAGCTGCTCAGCGGCCATGGATATCTGGTCCTTGATGCTTACAGCTCGTAGTAAACGAACAAACTTTCATCGTGATTATTCATCCCCTCTCATGAACTTGGGGGCTGGTTCCTCCAGATATACCAACAATAGGCCAGAGCCTGGACTGCGGGGCCCACCTGTGAGGTCCATCTGGACGCGGAGCCGGCCAGCCCCAGGCAGACCAGCTGGAGATTCCGACTCAAATCATTGCAGGTTTGTTATTTTGAGCTAAGTTAGGCTTTATGCTGAGCTCAAAACTCAATGTCCCTTTGAGGGTAATCCACCACATATTATCAGTCATTAATACCATTCTTCCAAGGAGACCGCTGAGGCAGAGGACAGCTACGTGGGAGGGGGTTTTAGGACAGACAGGGATGCAAGCTGCTGGAGAAAAACTGCCGTTAGTCTCTAGGCCTTCTTCAGATGGTTACAGGCCTTGCCAACAGCCCGCCCCCCCCCCCCCCGCCCAACTTCAGGAATCCAGTGCCTTTGAGGTGGCCCTGGCTTGCCTGTGCTCCTCACAGGAAACCCAGGACGACCTGTTACCCACAGGAGTGGGGGTGCATGTTGTCGAATTTCTTTCCATTCCCTTTGGACTCTGCCTTTGAAAGTTTTGCGTACTTTCACCTGATAAACCAATTGTGTGTTACCTTCCCTAGGCATTAAAAGTAAAAACAGCTTCTGAGGCATTAAAAGTAATTATAATTTGGGGGGCTCCTGGGTGGCTAAGCCGGTTAAGCAGCCGACTTCGGCTCAGGTCGTGATCTCACGGTCCGTGAGTTCGAGCCCCACATCGGGCTCTGCGCTGACAGCTCAGAGCCTGGAGCCCGCTTCCGATTCTGTGTCTCCCTCTCTCTCTGCTCCTCCCCCACTCACACTGTGTCTCTCGCTCTGCCTCTCAAAAACTGAATAAATGTTAAAAAAGAAAATAAGTCATTATAATTTTTTATTATATAATAATATACATTTATATTATTAAATATAGTATAGTATGCTGTTTATAAATGTGTTATAAATGAATCTTATGTAATTATAATTAAATTCTAGAACTTTTCAACATATAAAAAAGAGAGAGAGGAATATGATGAACCCCCAAATGCTCATTGCCTAGTTACAACAATAATCAACATTTTGTCCTCCGGTTTCATCTATCCCTCACACTTTTTTACTCAGCACCTTCAGAGCAAATACCACAAGACATATGATTTCACCCACACAAACTTGGATATGCACATTTTAAAAGACATAACAGATGTGCTCACAGATAAGCACATTTTAAAAGACATAACAACAGTGCCATTATTAACAGAGGTAACAAATGATCTGGTAGAATTTCCCCACATTCTGGATTTGGCTGATTTCTCTTGGTGTTATTAGGTAGTTCCATTATTGCCAGTGTTTTCTATAAACTGCTAAGTAAGATTTAGAGCAATGTGACAGCCAATGGAAATAAAATGCCAGCCACATGTGTAATTTCATATGTTCTAACAGGCACATTGAAAAAATTTTTTTAAAAGGGGTACCTGGGTGGCTCAGTCAGTTGAGCATCTGAATCTTGATTTCGGCTCAGGTCACGATCCCAGGGTCACAGGATGGAGCCCCATTTCAGGTTCTGTGCTGAGCATGCAGCTGCTTGGGGTTCTCTTTCTGTCTCCCTCTGCCCCTCTCCCCAACTCATGCTCTCTCTCTCTCTCTTTCTAAAAAAAAAAAGTACAAAAAAAATAAGTGAAGGAGATTAAGACTACACTTGACGAGCACTGAGTAATATATGGAAGTGTTGAAACAATATTTTGTACACCTGTAACTAATATAACACTGTATGTTGACTACACTGGAATAAAAAAAATTAAAAGAAATACGTGAAATTTAAAAAAATAATTTATTTAATTTAATGTGAAATAGTCAAGATACTGTCATTTCAAAATGTGGTGAATAGAACAAAACTATAAATGAGATGTCTTATATTCTTTTTTTATACAGCATTTCCAAAATTGGATGTGGGTTATACACTTACAGCACATCTTAAGTCTGAGTAGCTACAATTCAAGTGTTCAAGGGCCTCATGTGGCTACCATATCGGATGGGGCAGATGTAAAGGCTTTTTTAAGATTCAATCTTAGATTTTTTTATGTGAGAAGAATACTATGTAGGTGTTGCTGTAGATTTCCCATTTGGAAATTCCCCATCAACCTTTCACAAGATAGGTCAGTATTCACTGATTGGTCATTTCTTAATCCATTATTTTCCTAGAGGTTTCAAAAGTCATGTATTTGTTTGTTTGTTTGCTTGTTTGGAGAGAGAGAGAGTGCATGTGAGTGGGGGAGGGGCAGAGGGAGAGAGAGAGAGAGAGAGACAGAGACAGAGACAGAGAATCCCAAGCAGGCTCCATGCTCAGCTCAGAGTCCGACACGGGACTCAATCCCACGACCCTAGGATCATGACCTGAGTCGAAATGAAGTCAGACACTCAAGCAGCTGAGCCACCCAGGTGCTCCAAAAGTCATGATTTTCTAATTCTGTTATTCCTTCTGCATATACTGGGAAGAATTCTTACTTAAAGATGAACTTTCCCTTATCAGCTCTTTGGTCACTTGGAAATGTAGTTCACACAGGAAAGGGGGGTTGTGTGCTTATTCTTCTTTTTATCAGTTTTCAGAGAAGTAAATTGGTACCCAAACAACCCTGAAAAGGAGACCAGTAAGGGTTCTCTTTTTATCATTATGTACTCACAATTTTCTGCATTTTTACCTTTCAATATATGGCAGTCATTATTCTTTTTGATGCTAAAAATTTCCCACCTTTAGCCAGTAAGACTCTCCAGCTGACTCCTGGGCCACTTTTTGATTGTGTTTTCTGGCACAATCACGTAGGCTCATCTCAGACATTTCCGCCCTCATTAGTAATCAGCCATTCCTCCAAGGAGCCCTGGTTCCTTCCGGTGTTCCAGGCATCTTTAAAGGATTCCCCTCGGGATGATAACATAACCTAGAAGAATTGAATACAGTCTGAATTGGAAGCACCGAGATGCGAAATAGGACAAAGGTTTTCTTCTCTTTGGATGAAGAAGGGTAGGATGAGAGGAGAAAGAAGACTTCAGAGGTGCTGACACAGCTCTACCTGCCCTGCTCATCCCTTTCTCTGAATCTCTCCTCTCCGTACCCCCTACTCTTAGGACTAGAACTTTCTATGGCTGCTCCGTGCAGGTGAACGCTCAGCCAACTCAGAACCCCGGGGCCCCACCTGACCTTCCTTTGTGAAGAGCCCAGAGCCTTTGTCCAAAGTTGCATCACTTCCCACCCAGCCCTTCCTGAGCCAACTCCCTGATGTCTCCCGGAGAACACAGTCGGCAGCGTCCCAATGACATCAGGGAAACTCCTATTTCCAGCAGTTTCTCCTTCAGCTGCAAAAATGTGCCGTGGTAGACAGGGTGTGGGCTTTTGAAGTCTCTGCAGGAAGCAGCGCTGTTTTGTCAGCACCACATCTGAGCGCATCTTCTGTGAGAGCTGTACTTGCTCAGCTGGTGTGCAGCCCTCCCATCCCCTCACCCTGTCCATCGCCACACCCGACAGGGCCAGGGAGGGCAGACCCCACACCACGTGCCGGGGGTTAAGGAAGACAGAGGACCAGCATGCAGCAGCACAAAATAATAACGGCCAGTGAGAGGGATGTCTGGTATCTCTACTGGTTTTCCAGAGTGCTCTTTGTTTCTCCCATCCCTTGCCCAAAAAGGCAATAAATACTACCACACTTAAACTTCTTTCAGCGGAAGAGAGCCCCTCAATGCCTGCCGTACTCCCTCAGTATGTTCATGAATCTGGAATGGCCATTCCATATCATTTCCATAGCTTCCTGGCATTACCAGACAGAATTTTTTTATTATTATTCACAGATACTTTTTTGTACCTAGGCCTGATTCCAAAACTCATGAGTTTTCCAACTGGCTGCACTACCTTTCAAAAGTAGGTAATTTCTCCATCCTTCCCAACCTCCAATTTCTGAATCTATGGCCCATTATAATGCACAAAAATGCAAAGGCATAGGGTAATGCTTCCACGTCTCAACAGTATTCTGTTAGCCTTAGAAGACACCCCAGCAGGAGGCTAGAATCTGGTATCCAATCAAGCCCAACATTTATTAAAATGTGCTGCTGTTCTGTACTTCAGAATATTGTGGGCAATACCCAATATTTTTTGAATGTTAATATGCTTTAAAAAAATACAACCATGTCCCATGTGAAACATAGAACTGAGTGACCCAAGCTGGTGGCCGTAGACCCTATGGACAGTCCCAGGTGAACTGCTTCGGCCGCAAGAGGATGGGCTTTGTGATGGGCTGAGCAGTGGGCATGGCAGCCGGGCGCTCTTCGGAACCTTTCCCTGTCTCAGGATTGGAATGCGGGTTTGGGAGCTGATGGGCCGATCTGGAAAACCATGATGCAGAAAGGCGCCCCTTTGGCACAGTCATGGCCATTGGGATGGGCATCTGATGCTAATCAAGGCAGTGGTTGCCCATCACAGCTACCCTTTCCGTCAGTTCCAGCTCATATACTATAATAAAGCAGAAGTCTTTGAAGAAAGAAAAAGAAAGAAAGAAAGAGAAGAAAAAAGAAAAAAATATAACCAGCACACCAAACCTATTATCTGAGATATTAATTAGAATGAAGCTGTGTTTTAAAAAGTCATTAGAAATAATAAGGAACTAATGGTTCACGGAGGTGGCAAAAGTCAAGACTGCAAATGACAAGTATGACAAACTTGGGTACTCCAGGGTGTAACGATCAAACAGCTCTATCCTCTTCATATCCCAGCCAGGACTCTGACTGTTTAGTGAGTTAAAGATAATGATTATAAAACTGTACTGAGCTCTCACAGCCAGAACTGGCTCTTGCTTGCTTTTATCACTATCTAAAAATGGGACTATAGTTTCCTTTTCTCTGATGCATTAGAAATAAAACAGAAAACATAAAGTAAAGAACATCTTTTCCCCTTCATGTAGACATTTCATGAGATTTACTGAAAAACCACCTTTAGCGCTAGGAGAGTTTATGGGAAACAATAATCCGCCCCAAGAATAAACAGTAAATGGAATGATGATTTTCTAGGAAGTGCTGTGTCTGGCTGTGGTAGCAGCAGCAATGAGCTGAGAGAGGTTTTGGCAGCCCCGGAGGGCCCCAGAGAATCATGAGCTGTGATTAAGAAAGCATTCATGAGTTTATCTCCGTGGGAGTGGGGGAGCGTCTCCTGTGAAGCATGAGGGTGTCCGTCTTATCTGGGGATTTCCTTTGGCATTACAGAAAATGATGCAGAGGTGCCTCCGTTCCCCGGAACAGGAGGTGAGAGGCCAGCCAGGCTGGTGACTCTGTGGGGTCCGGATTCTCACGCACGGTCATTCTCACTGACGTTGGCTCAGAACCCGTGGGGCACCGGCTTGCAGGGCAGCTCGAAACTGGGCGTGGAGAGCTGAGTCCCCCAGCCCAAGAGAAACGCACTCCTGTTTAGTACCTTCCTAAGAAAAAGCCATGGTGAGGAAGCACAGTGATCGGTGGATTCAAGACAAGACTGCTCGGGTGTGCAGAAATGTGCACTGCAGCACCGGCAACAGCCAAAAGCTGGAGACAGCTATACTGCTCATGAGTGGGAGACTGGCTTGGTGCACTGTGGTATGTCTGCTATGTCCTATGACGAAATACAGTGAAACTATTTTCAACAGATTACAGCAGACCTATGTGAATTGACAGTGAAAGGCGCCCCGTATGTTTAAAGGGAGAAGATAAGCCACCAACCTCTAGGTAGAGTGTGATCCAATTTTCCAATGTGTTATACATACCTATGCATAGAGAAGTGTCGGGGAGAAAATCTGCCTGCTCGAGGGGGTGGGGCAGGGCTGCTAGATGAACTTGGGGTGGGAGGCGAGAGATGGCTCCAATGTTGCTGCTTCTCCTTTCAGGATTGGCTGTTTTGTGGGAGGAAAAGAGACATTTGAGCTAATAGGGCCATAGTGATTGAATTTGCCCAAGGTCGTCCAGTGGCCAGGCTGTAGAAACAAGATTTGAACCCAGCTCCCCTACCCCTAAGTGGATTGTTTCCAGGACCCTCTTGGGGAAACCTGACCTTGCGGCCCTTTTCCAGGACTGGGAAGAATCAGTGCTTAGACACTGCCAGGGGGTCTCTCCCATTGTCTGTGGAGGTGGTCAGACCTGTGCCCTGAGGATCAGCCTGACTGGGGCAAGACTGAAGAGGGTGGGGCCTATTCCACCCTCTACTTTCTTCCACAGTGGTGGTCAAGGTCCCCTATCGCGCACCTGAATTCCCCGGGGCCCACGCCGGGCATGTCCCTAAACTCAAGAGCCTCCCCTCCCTTTACTCTTTAGTCCTATCAAGTCATTCCTCAAAACCCTCCTCTCTGGGAGGGAAGCAATAAACAAATTCCAGACATCTCTGCCAGGCAGCACATTTGCATTTCAACCAGGGTTTTCTGGGAAAAACTCCTTACCCGGAACAAATCCATCCCTTCTTTCAACAGGCAGTTTGCGAGCACCTACTCCAGGCCAGGTGCTGGAAAGCAATAGTGAGCCCTGCCTAGTGGAGGAGGCCCCGTAGGGTCAGAGCCTGGTGGAGGCAGGGCTGGGAGGGGAATTTCAAACGAGAGGGCAGAGGTGCGAAAGACGCTTTGGGAGACGTGAGCTTCGTCAGTCTGATCAAGGCAGACCAGGGAGGCACCGTCCCGGCATCCGTGGGAAAAGCATGTTCTGAGGAACAACCAACGTAGGGATTGAAGAGTTAGGTTCAAATCTTACTCCGCCACCTACCCACCGAGCGACCTTGGGCAAATCCAGTCACTTGAACCTGCGATTTCCTCATGAGTAAAATAGGGATTAAAAAGAGTGCGTAGGACCCAACCCGTGGGATTCTAGTCACACTGAGTGAGATGTGTTGTAATTCACTCTCCACATCACAGTGTCCTGGAGGAACGTGGTTAACATGTCTACTGGCTCTTCCAGGAAGCGTAGTGTGGCCTTGTGGCTGCTGCCCTCACTCCTCTAGGTGCTGGCCCCGTGACACAGTAGGTTGACACAGTGGTCTGGTGTCAACAACTAGTGCCCGTTGTGGTCAGGTGCACAGACTCTGAGGCCAGGCATCCAGATCCTACTGTGTGACCTTGGGCAGGTGACTTAACCTCTCTGGACCCCAGTTTTCTCATTTTAAAATGGAGACAATAATATAACGCATTATATAGGTGTGTTGAGAGGACCAGATCCATGTAAAAACAACATAGATGATAAGCTCCTTGACATCAGTCTTGGTGATGGTTGTTTGCATTTGACACAAAAAGCAAAAGCAACAAAAGCAAAAGTAAACAAGTTAGACGACATCAAACAAAAAGCCTCTGCACAGCAAAGGAAACCATCAACAAAATGAAAAGCCAGCCCACTGAATGAGGGGAAATATTTGCAAATCAAATATCTGACAAAGGGTTACCAGATATTTGATAAAATATATAAGAAATTGATACAACTCGATAGCAAATAAATAAATACATAAATAATTCAAATAAAGGCGGCAGAGGATCCGAAAAGGCATTTTTCCAAAGAAGAAATATAGATGGCCAATAGGTGCATGGAAAAGTGTTCAACATCACTAATCATCAGGGAAAGGCAAATCATAACCACAATGAGATATCACCTCACACCTGTCAGAATGGCTATCACCAAAAAGATAAGAAATCAGGAGTGTTGGCAAGGATGTAGAGACAAAGGAACCGTTGCGCACAGTTGGTGGGAATGCAAAATGGTGCAGCGACAATGGAAAACAGTATGGAGGCTCTTATTCTACTTCTGGGTATTTATCTAAAGGAAATAAAACCACTAACTCAAAAATATATCTGTAACCCCATGTTCATTGCAGCATTATTTACAGCACCCAAGACATGGAAAAAAACCTAACTATCCATTGACGGATAAATGAATAAAGAAAATGTTATATGTGTGTGTATGTGTGCACATACTTACACACACACGTATATATATATACATACACACATATATACACACACATATATATCTCCATATATCAAATACATATGCAATGGCATATATTATACATACATTTAATGGAATATTATTCAGCCATAAAAAGAAGGAAATTTAATGTTTTTTTAACGTTTAATTTTTTTTGTTTGTTTAATGTTTTGAGAGAAAGAGAGACAGAGGGCGAGCAGGGAAGGGACAGAGACAGAGGGAGACACAGAATCCGAAGCAGACTCCAGGCTCCGAGCTGTCAGCACAGAGCCCGAGGCGGGGCTTGAACTCATGAACTGCGAGATCACGACCTGAGCCAAAGTCGGACACTTAACTGACTGAGCCACCCAGGCGCCCCTAAAGAAGGAAATTTTCTCATGTCTGACAATGTGGATGAACCTTGAGGGCATTACACTAAGTGAAATAAATCAGAAAGTGGAAGACTAACACCATATGATTTCACCAATATGTGGAATCTAAAAGCAAGAGAACAAAACCCCCTGAACTCACAGCTACAGAGAACAGATTGATGGTTGCCGATCTGTGGGAGGTAAAGGATGGACAAAATGGATGAAAGTGGTCAAAAGGCACAAACTTCCACTTATAAAACAAAGAAATCCTGAGGATACAATATACAGCATCGTGACTATAGTTAATAACACTGTATCATATATTTGAAAGTTGCTAAGAAAGTAAACCTTAAAAGGTTTCACCGTAAGAAAAAAATTTTTGTAGCTGTGGGTGTTGGTGGATGTTAACTGGACTTACTGTAGTGACCACATTGCTGTCTCTACATATATTGAATAATCATGTTGCACCCCTGAAACTAATATAATGTTACATGTCAGTTGTACCTCAATTATTAAAAAATCTACGTAAGAGCCAGTGAACAGTGCCTGACTTGGGTTGATCCAGTGTGAGCTACCAGCAGGGACCACTGAAGAAGGGTCATGCACTCGATGATGACTAAGGCTGGATGGGCAGTGTGGTGAGAACCCTGGTTGTTAGAGAATTCTGCTTCATTTCCTAGCAGAAGCGAGCCATCCGTGTACGAGCAATGCATGACTGATAGTCTCTATCACACTGGTTCTCTGACTATAGCATTAGTCATCCATTAAAACGTGTCAAAGCCCAGGATGTGAGGCTTTACTTTTTTTTTTTTTTTTTTGAAACAAAAATGAGGTCTAAATAATAAAACTAACAGTAGGCTACCTCAGAAGGCAAAGCTAAGGATTTCTACAACTGGTTTTGAGGATAAATAAAAATCAATGGAAGACAATCATTATAAAATGAATTAAATTTACACCTAAATGTAAGATCTGAAACCATAAAAATCCTAGAAGATAGTACGGGCAGTAGTTTCTTTGACATGGGTCATAGCAACAAAAATGAACTATTGGCACCACATTAAAATAAAAAATTTCTTTACAGCTAAGGAAACAATCAATGAAACAAAAAGACAACCTACTGAGTAGGTGAAGATATTTGCAAATGATATATCTGATAAGGGGCTAGTGTCCAAAACATATAAAGAATTTATACAACTCAACAGCCCCCAAACAAATAATCCAGTTAAAAATGGGCAGGAGAGGGGCGCCTGGGTGGCGCAGTCGGTTAAGTGTCCGACTTCAGCCAGGTCACGATCTCGCGGTCCGTGAGTTCGAGCCCCGCGTCAGGCTCTGGGCTGATGGCTCGGAGCCTGGAGCCTGTTTCCGATTCTGTGTCTCCCTCTCTCTCTGACCCTCCCCCGTTCATGCTCTGTCTCTCTCTGTCCCAAAAATAAATAAAAAACGTTGAAAAAAAAATTAAAAAAAAATGGGCAGGAGACATGAACAGACATTTCTTCAAAGAAGATATACCGATGGCCAACAGACACATGAAAAGAAGTTCAGCATGACTCATCATCAGGGAAATACAAATCAAGACCACAATGAGATGTAACCTCATGCCTGTCAGAATGGTTAAAGAGCAAAAATGCAAGAAACAACAAGTATTGGTGAGCATGTGGAATCCTGAGGATACAATATACAGCATCGTGACTATAGTTAATAATACTGTATTATATATTTGAAAGTTGCTAAGAAAGTAAACCTTAAAAAGTTTCACCGTAAGAAAAAAATTTTTGTAGTGTGGGTGTTGATGGAACCTTTGGTCACTGTTAGTGGGAATGCAAACCAGTGCAGCCATTGTGGAAAACATTATGGGGGTTCCCCCCAAAATTAAAAGTAGGATTGCCATATGATCCAGGAATTCCATCACTGGGTTTTTATCCAAAGAATATAAAAACACTAATTCTAAAAGACATACACATTCCTATGTTTATTGCAGTATTATTTGGAAGTAACCCAAGTGTCCATCGAAGATTGAATGGATAAAGAAGATGTGAGATACACACACACACACACACACACACTGGAATATTTACTCAGCCATAAAAAGGAATGAAATCTTGCCATTTGCAATGGCATGGATAGATCTAGTGGGTATAATGCTAAGTGAAATAAGTCAATCAGAGAAAGACAAATACCATGTGATTTCACTTTAAATACAGAGAACAAGATGGTGGTTACCAGAGTGGAGGTGGGGGCGAGGGGTGAAATAGGTGAAGGGGATTATGAGCACACTTATCGTGATGAGCACTGAGTAATGTATAGCACTGCTGAATCACTATATTGTACACCTGAAACTAATATAACACTGTAGGTTCATTTTATTGCAATGAAAAACTAACCTAATTAATTACAAATAAATAAAATTTAAAAAAATAAATTAAATTTATGAAGCTGTTGAATTCTGAGTAACTGTCTTCCTGCTGATCTGATGGTGGGGGGTTCCAGGAATACCAGGGGCTACCGGTGTCATTCAAGCAGCATTGACCTGATATCTGGTCCTGGATGCAGATGAGAGATACAGGAAGGCAAGACACTGCACCATTTGTCTGCCAGCATCAGCAATGGGGCGTGTGCCAAGTGCTGGTAAGTAGTATAGCAATAAAGCCTTTGGGATTTCAGAGGAAGGCTTGAATTTTGATGTCTGGGATGAGTGGGGAAAGATTCAAGAAGGGGATGAGCTCGGGGTCAGATAGGATGACGAAGAAGGAGGAGTCCTTCCAGGGAAGATCTTTGGTATCAAAAAAGAATCCATTTTAAGCCTCTTTAAATTTGGTATGAGAAGGACTAGAAAGAAAAGAAAAGGAGAATTTTAGGAATTAGTGTGGCAGAGCAGGGGTCTTGTGGGCAGAGTAAAACCAGAATCTATCCACTGGCATCAGCTTCCTGGAAAGCTGGAGCCCTCAAGCCTTAGACCAACAGGTCCTCAGTGAACTCAGACAAAGGGATACAGGTTTAAATGCATGCTCCAGACCAGATCTCAGTTTATTTTCCAAAAATAATTTATCAGATGTTCCAACCTCATAATATGTCCTATAAACTTGGGGCCAGTTCAAAATATTGAACTAAACTCCCTTGTGGGTGTTTGTGTGAACCATAGGAGAGCATTATATATAGACTTGTGACATAGCCTCATGGGGTTTGAGCTTTGCTACTTTTTTTTTTTTCTAGTCATAAACTAAGTGAGGATGTGCTTTTCCAGCCTCCTAAACAGAAATTTTATCTAATAGTGAAATGTAGAGACATTTGCAGTTGTGGGATTTGGCTCTGACTCTGGCCAGCTCCAACAAGGGTACCACCAGTAGCTTCCTATTCAAGACAGGTCTGAAGTTTCACCAGCAAGTGACAATCCTTTTTAAATTTTTTTTTTGAATTTTGTTAAAAAAAACTTTTTGAGAGAGAGAGAGTGAGCATGAGCAGGGGAGGGGCAGAAGGAGAGAGAGGGAGAGAGAGAGAGAAAGAGAGAGAGAGAAAGAGAGAGAGAGAGAATCCCAAGAACATTCCATGCCCCTGGCAGAGCCGGATGTGGGGCTTGATCCCAAGACCATGAGATCATGCCTGAGCAGAGACCAAGAGTTGGATGCTCAACCAGTTGAGCCACCCAGGCACCCCAGCAAGTGACTCTTCTGTCTGCTCTCACCGATGGGCTCAAAAGCACCAACTTGAGAAGCACAGCTTCCAGAGTCAGTCATTCACCATGAAGCCTGTGGCTTGAATAGCCACCCCTCAAAACATATGTCTGCCTGGAACCTCGGAACGTAACCTTATTTGGAAAAAGAGTCTTTGCCAAAGACCGTCCTGGATTAGGATGGGCCCTAAATCCAATGACAGGATTATAATACAGGAGAAGGCTATATGAAGATGGTGATTGAGATTTCAGTGATGCATCTACAAGCCAGGAACACCAAGGATCATAAGTGGCCCCTATAAGCTGCAAAGAAGCATTCTTGCCTGTAGCCTTCATGGGGTGCAGCCTGCTGATACATTGATTTGGGACTTCTGGCCTCCGGAACTGAGAAAGAATACATTTCTATTATTTTAAACCACCCAATTTGTGGGAATGTGTTACCAGCAGCTTCAGGAAACGAATGCAAAGACCTTGAATTTTATATGACATCTACCAGAAGATGTAAATTCAGAAGTTCTTTTGTTTTTGAAGGAATCCTTCCCCCCAACCAATTAATATTGGCAAGTAGTATTGTCCAGATCAGAAAACACTGGATGAGGAAGGGGGCAGAGCAGTAAAAGGCTGGCATTGGAGTCCAAGCCCCAGAACTGACACCTGGGCTCTGTCCCTGGTGGAGTCACGTCACCTCTCTCCATCATCTGTCAAATGGAAACATCATGGAGGAGACCAAACTAGAGAAATCAAGAGGATACACCATGTTGACATAAAGGGTTGACTGCTCCTTCTACCATTTGTCTCACGCTTGGGAGCCCCTGTTAGAAAGAGCCCCCTTGCTGAAGCTGCACATCCAATGGCTCTTTGCCTGTAGATTCAGTGGAGAGAACACAGATTGTGACCTTGGTCAAGTTCCTTCCATAAACCTCAGCTCCTTATCCCTACAGCAAAGATAAACATAAAATAGTGAGCCAATAGCATTGATCATAGGTTGCATGTTAGGATCGAGGAACTTAAAACATGGAAGGTATTTGATTAGTGTAATGCTTGGCTCATAGTAAGATCTCAAAAAAGTCGCCTGTCCTCATCAGTACCGTTATACAGCTTTGATCAAGAAGGCTCCAAGCACGCGGCCCCGGTGCTATGACGCCACTCCACTCACATCAACCTCCAGCCTCCTGGGTCCCCTTGCTTTCCCTTCACCTCACTCACCGCACCTTGCCTGAAATGTCAGCACCTTAATGAGGTAAAAGTAATAATCAGCCAGCAACAATTGGGATTTAGAGGGGAGCAGCCGCAGAGGAAGCACACACTTCACCGCCACTCATCACAGCGTTGCTGCAGCCAAAGGAACCTGATCATCAGGTCATTAGGAGCCCACCATCTTCATCATTTTCACTAACGGTGAGGAATTTTTTCAGAGTTAATAATTTTTGTTGTAAGAAATCACTTATCTGAAATTTGGTAATAACTTCAATTAATTTCTGTTAAATGCAAGAAAAATTGAGTTTTTAACTTCAAAACTCAATGTATTGAATAATCTCACTTTTATTTTATTTTATGTTTTTATTATTATTATTATTATTTTTTAGTTTATTTATTTATTTTGAAAACATGAGAGCACGAGCAGGGAAGGGGCAGAGAGAGAGGAAGAGAGAGAATCCCAAGCAGGCTCTGCACTGATAGTGCAGAACCCAATGTGGGGCTCAAACTCATGAACTGTGTGAGATCATGACCTGAGCCAAAATCTGGAGTGGGACCCTTAACTGACTGAGCCACCCAGGAACCCCCGAATAATCTCATTTTTATAAAGTTTATCTGACTGTGCATTTTTCTTCTTTTGGTTCTGTAAGTCTGTATGCATACAAAGGTGTCGGGAATGATGTTGAGCAAATGTTGACAATGGCATGTCATGATGTAATTTTCCTTTGCCTTTTTTTTTTTTAATTTAGAGAGAGAGAGAGAGAGAGAGACCGCCTGCCTGTAAGCAGGGAAGAGAAGTGGGGGTGGGGGGAAGAAAGAACCTTAAGCAGGTTTCAAGCTCAGCATGGAGCCCTACTCAGGGCTCGATCCCATGACCCTGGGATCATGACTTGAGCCGAAATCAAGAGTGAGATGTTCAACCACCTGAGCCACCCAGGCGCCCCTCCTTTGCTTTTTTGCCTTTGTACTTTCCTGTGTTCCTCGAGCATGTATTTAAAAAACATGTATCATTTTCACAAAAACAACAGTTATTTTAAAAAACTTATGTGTTGATACCCAGAATAGGCAAATTCATAGTCATAAAGTAGACTAGAGTTTACCAGGGGTTGGGGTAGGGAAGGGAATGGATAGTTATTGTTTAATGGGTACAGAGTTTTTGTTTGGGGTCATGAAAAGTTGTGGAAACGGGTAGTGGTGATGGTGTATAACACAGTGAATGTACTTAACACCACTGAATTGTACACTTAAAAATGGTTAAATTGGTAAATTTTGGAAAATC
Source organism: Panthera pardus (assembly GCF_024362965.1). NCBI lineage: Eukaryota > Metazoa > Chordata > Mammalia > Carnivora > Felidae > Panthera > Panthera pardus. Next base: position 22,794,611 of record NW_026527002.1, read on the forward strand.
TATATTTTACCACAATAATTTTTTTAAAAAGTAGCTTATCTCTTGTGTTTCCCAGCCCTTGGACACCATGACAATAAATGCCTACGTAGACATTATGGCCAAGCAGCCTGGCCAATGGGCTCCATCCTCCCGTTCAGTATTTGCATAAATGAGGCCTTAATGATTTAATCCCAGGAAGCGACTAAAGTGGGGATGTCAGGATCTTAGGCAGGGGCCAAGGAAGAAAAACTGCTAAATAATTCGAGGGGAAGACAGGGGTGGGGGTGAAGAGAATCTTTCTTGTTGCCCTTGAAAGCCCAGGAGTAGATTCGGGCTTTCTTTTTCTTTCCAACACTGCCCAAGAAGTTCTGAGCCTTGGAGCTGCTCTTGGATCCCTTTGCTCTGTATCTTCCCCTCCAGCTACATTTCCCATGTTTGGCCCAGTAATCCAATAAGCAATTCCAAATTTACGTCTGTTAGTCTGGCCTGGTGCCTGTCATCTTCCAAGGAAGCACAATCCTGTACTATGTGCTCTCTCTCTCTGAGGAAGACAGATGGATCAGCAAATCGTGGACTGGAGACAGGAACTCAGGCCCCACCTCTGGCTTGTCAATTCCGAGCCCCTCAGAACCTCTGTTGAACATTGCTGCCATGGCAACTGTTGGGGGAAAACACCTGGCCGAGAGGGAGCCTGCCAAAGCCCACTGTAGCAACAGCAAGGGATGAAGAGGGTATTTCCGGGACAGTTGAAGGGCCCAGATCTGAGCCAGCCTGAACAGTCTGGAAGTGTTTGACCCAGATTGTTTAAACCAGAGAGGCTGAAAACATAATTTAAAAAAATCAGTATAATTGCTTTAGTAAGTGCTAAAGCGAAGGACTCTGTAAGTTCCTGTCTCATTCTTGATTCTGGGGCACGATGACCAATAAGAACGTTGGCCTCCATTCCTGGCCCTTCGTGGGGTTTATAATTACAGCCGATCCACAGAGAGCTCCCAAACACCCTGGCCCGGCCAGGCGGAGACCAGCTGTTTGCACACAGACCTCGAAGGGAGTGATGCCTGCAGACAGTAAAGCATGTTCTCATATTAGCGTCTTGCTCATGAGCATTGCCCCACTACACTGTTAGCATAAGTCATGGGAGGCAAAGACGCTTCCCTGTGTGTGTTTCTCCTCTCTCCACTCCCCCTCTCCCCCACCTTTTTTTTTTTTTTTTTAAGCATGGAGTTTTAAATTTCACGTTCTGTGATCTAACTTCCCATTTCCCACTCACAAACAAATGACATCTGGCCACTCTCAACAATAAACTTGGAAAGATGAGACATTTCCTGTTAGTTCTCTATGTAACCCCTGCTTAAACTTTCAAATTCCTGAAAGAATTGCCTGAAAAATAAATGGATCATTAAAGGAGGTGGGGGGACGGCATTGGGGAACCTGCTACAAGAGCCCTTCGACAGTTAATGCCGATAAGTTTTACCAGTGTTTCGGCTTTTTTTTTTTTTTTTTTTTTTTTTTTTTAGCCATGTTTTAACACTGAAGGATCAAAACCGGTTTGTGATTCTGCACAACCACCTTATGGAAATAGCAACTGAGAAAGACTTCCACCGGGCTGCTGGCTCCAACCAACATCATGGCTAATTGCCCAATTCCTTCTAAGTGGAGGTAGAAAATATTATTTTAAAGTACTCAGCTGTTTTTAGCACCCCGCTTATCTATCCACTTGATTCCTAAGAAATTGCATCTATGGCCTCACAACCTCAATCGTTACACAACACTTTTCACTTCTTTCAAATCTCCATTTCCAAAACTGAACTTTCTTCCTCATCTTTAACGGCTGGCAGGGCATTTCTTCTTGGAGGCCCTGCCCTTATCTCATACTCAGCATGACTAAGACTGCTTACTCCCCACCAACCTCCCCAAACCAGCTCCTTTTACCACACTTCCTCTTTCTCTCCAGGATTCCAGCTTTCTCCCAGACCCAGTGCGAGCCAGGACATCACCACAGAGGGCCTGGGTTGTCCCCATACTTGGCCCCTAGAGACAGTGACCTCTGCTAATACATTACACATGTCCCTTCATCCCATTCCTACAACCACCGACCTTCTCTGTGGGCTTATTACCACATGTGTGACAAGTCCCATGATTTTCTGATAGGTACCCTTCTGCCACTTCCTGTCCCCACCACCTAGGAGGTACACCTAGTCTTTTTAATACGCCACTCCGATGTAGTGTTTTCCCGTCAAAATTGTGCAATGCATAGTCAATGCTCACACACAGTATGGGCTTGGTGGGCGTACCAGTTGGCCAGTCGCCCTGGGCCCTGTGCTTGGGAGGCCCTGCACGTGGTTGAATGTTCTGCCGTCCTGTGTTGAAACTCCTAATGTTGGAACCAGGAACCCTGGATTTTCATTTTGCTTTGGGCCCTGCAACATAGGTAATGGGTCCCGCTTCCTTGCCAAGTCGAGACTCCTTAGCTCGGCACTGAGAAGTGTCTCAGATTGTCTGGCCCCTCTCTCTGGTCTCACGAGTAGATCTTGACATCAACTCTCTGCTCCAGCGTTTCTGATCGATAGTCTGTTGTAACTGGAACACACATGCTCATTCCTGCTTCAACTACTTTGCTCATTTAATTCCCCTCTCCTCCTATACCTTCCCTACTCCCCCTGCCCCTCTCATGTCAGTCCTGCTTATATTTCAATATCCTCCCTCCTGCCCAATCTCTCCTACACTCTACTCTTCTGGCAATGACAGTCAGCCTCATCTGGCTCTTATACGTTTATTTTTCTAACTTATTTTCTCCTTTTACTCCCTGAGCCTTGTTCTCCCAGCCAGTACATAGTTGGGGTCAGGGAGCCCGTCTTACATGTCAGCACCATCGTTACAAAGCCTTGCAGGGTACGTGGGTGCTGTTTTCCTCTGTTTCTAGTGAGGGTGTTAGAATACCTGTTTCATGAATGAGTAACAGACACAAAGTGGGTTAAAATTTACTCAAGCAAAGAGTAGAAAGCTAGAAATATTCACTGAGTACCTCTATATGTTAATTCAAAAGTTATCGAATGCCCGCTTTGTGCTGAGTGCTGCTCTATTCTAAGCAATAGGCAGACTGGTGGAGGGTTGCTAGCTGTATGGGTACCACATACAGCCCTTGGCATTTTTTTTTTAATTTTTTAATGTTTATCATTTATTTTTGAGAGAGAGAGAGAGAGAGAGAGACAGAGTGAAAGCAGAGGAGGGGCAGAGAAAGAGGGAGACACAGAATCTGAGGCAGGCTCTAGGCTCTGAGCTGTGAGCACAGAGCCCAACGCAGGGCTCAAACTCAACGAACCACGAGATCAAGACCTGAGCTGAAGTCGGACACTCAACCGACTGAGCCACCCAGGTGCCCCAGCCCTAGGGATGTTCTGCTGCTGGGTCCTCAGAGTCAGGCTGTCCACTGTTCCATATTGCCCTTAGGTTCATGGGGAATGTTCTTCAACAACTGGGTGAGGCCACCACAGCCATGTCCTTGTCCTCACCTCCCAGTCTCACCTCTCAGGTTCCTCAAACATACCTGGAGTTTCAGCCGCCAGCTCTCTGCCTGGGATGTGGCTTCTAGGAACAATTGGAGAGTGTTTCTTTACTTATTCTCCACTAACTCAGGAAATCGAATTCATAAGGAATTTGCCCATATTAGTGGTTTCTGCTTTGAGTGACCTCAAAAACCCTGTCTTTCTGATCATTCACCCCAAAGTAGTGAACGCCTCCCTGAGGCTGCCTCCTTGGGATGAAGCAAGGATTATGGAGTAGAGGAGATATGGGGGGGGGGGGGGTACATAGGTTAGTATTTTAAATTATGTAACACCTCACACTCCTCCATTTAATAAATATTAACAGAGCACTGCTTCCAAATGACAGGCACGGTCCTGGGCGCTGGACCAACCCCATAAACTAAAACCCACGGCAGGCCTTGCACCGTGGGATATACAGCATAATGCAGACCTTCAGTCTAGAGGGAAGGGATTACAGGTCTCCCCTGCTCTAAGGAAGTTCTTAGCGCCTCTGAAAACTGCTGTCTCAAGGGAAATGACTTCTTAGACGCAGAGCAAGAGGAACTATTAGATTTTTCCTAAATACAGATAAAAAAGACAGCTCCTGGTGGGAACCAAAGCACCGTGGACCACACATTTACACACACACACACACACACACACACACACACACATACACGTATGTGTTTGGTAGAATACTATGATTTCTTTGAGCTGTGGATGTTCTTCTTCCTTAAAATCTCCATTAGAGTTCATTACACTTCAAGTTTGGAAAAGAATGTGAGCACATTTGCTTCCCTTATGCCCTTTGTGGAAGTGAAGGGGTGGAGAATGGGGGTTCCTAGTGGCAGTTGTGTTCGGGACCCCCTTGGTTTCCAGACCCTGGGAGCCAGGACTGGGTGTCCACTCCGAGGGGAAGAAAATGTTGGTCCAGAGTGAAGAGCGGGAACCACGCTATGCAGTGACTGGGGTCCAGCCACGGGGGGGTTAGGCCAGGGGCGGTTCGTGTGGTCAGTGCAAACTGCCTAATTTTTCCTCAGATGGTGCTGAAGAAAACACTGCCCAGAAAGATCCTCAAGGGGAGGTGGAGGGGACGCGTCAACACAGGAGGCCAGCCACATTCTGAGAAGAGCGGAAACGAGCATTGTAGAACTCCCTAATGGCCCACTACAGAAAAAAGGGATTTGCTTTTCCAATGCCACAGAATCGCATCCGGAAAACACTAATTTTTTAATTCGGATTTATTTATGATCGCAAAGGAAAGGCATGTTGATTTCTCGTTCTCTGGTGAAGTGTTTCTGATGGTGGGCTTTTTTTTTTTTTTTTTTTTTTTAAAGATACTACATCATTTATTAAACTTCTCACAGAAAAATGAATACTTTTTTTTTTTCATGTTTATTTGAAAAAGGCTGTTTTTCTCAAGAGGTTCTTACCAAACCCAAATCCAAATCCAGCCACAGGGGAAAACAAAGGCATTTTGACATTCATCACTACGTGTTGAATACCCACAAGGTCCTGGGCATTGCTGGCGCTGAGGACAAAGGCAGGTAAGAGGAAGAGCCTGGATTCTCAAGGGATCCAGTGCACAGGGGGAGAGAGATAAGTGCTCAGATGGAGTGTGAGGAAGGAGGAAGAGATGGCTAGAATTCCTGGAATAGCTTGCATAATTTGACCTGCTGACACTCTCCAACAGGCTCCCATTTTGTTCTCAGCAGAAAGCCAAGTCTCTCGATGGCCTCCAAGGCCCTACTCCATCTGTTCTGGCCCCTTTCCTCTGCATCCCTCTTATCCTCTCTCATTGCTCCCCACCCCCGCCACACCAACCACACTGGACTTCTCACCAGTCACGCCAGCCTGGGGCTTTCTCTCTGCCTGGAACGTTCCTCCCAGAGATATGCTTCCTCTTTCAGGCCTACACTCAGCTGTCACCTTCTCCATAAGGCTCTCCTCCCACCCTCAACACACTTTGTGATTCTTCCCTGCATCACAGAAGTCCCAAAAGCACACGGGGGGCCTTCAGGGGTCCATAGGCCCCAGTTTGAGGACTCCTGCGTCAGAATTCCCTGGGATACTCATTAATATCCAGCTCCCCAGCCTGTCCTCCAGAGATGCTATTTTAGTGTCTTGGGAGAGGAGCCTTCAACTCTGTATTCTAACAAGTAGCTCAAGTGATTTTAAGGATAGGGTCCAAGACCACTGTTTGCAAGTTAAATAAAAAAAAAAAAAAAAAAAAAAAAAAGGAAAACCATTGAAAAGTTTTAAATGGAGAATGACTGGATTAGATCTGGCCCACAGGGAGGCTTGGGGACTACATTCCTAATCTCTAAGAGATCATGGTGGTCTAAATTAGGGGTCAGCTAACAACCTCCTCTGAGTGCAATCCGGCCCTCCACCTGTTTTTGTAAATAAAGTTTTATTAGAACAGAGTCATACCCATTCTTTTACATAATTGTCTATGGCTGCTTTTGTGCTAGGATTGAGGTTTGAGTAGTTGTAACAGAGACTGTATGGGTTGGCACAGCAAAAAATATCTACTATCTCACACTCTTCAGGAAAAGTTTGCCAACCCTCAGTCTAAACGAAGGGCTGGAAAGCAGAGAGAAAAAAATGATCAATATTTAGAGACAAGATCAGATGAGAGGATGGGACAGGGGGCAGGGGGAAGAGGACCTGATGAGCTCTGGAGGATGAGCCTTGATCTCAATTTCAGACCCCTGAGTGAAGGTGGTACCAGTAAATCAGTTACCTGTTACTGAAAGAAGCAGGAGTTTTTGTGAGGATGGTAACTGTGCTTTGGAAAATGCATTCTATATATTCTCCAGGCTTAACACACAGTTTCATTGAGATTTTCTGTAGCTTTTCCTACCGGATCGGTATTTTCTTCTCAGAAATAAGACTAACAGCTTTATCAGAGGAACCCCAGGCACTAAGCTAAAATGCATTACCTTATTTATCTTCATCACCCAATGAAAAGGTACAATTATTATCATTTTACAGATTAGAAAAATGAGACTTACAGGCGAAACAATGTGCCCAAGAGCCAGTCTGAGTCCAGAGTTCCTAACGTGGCCCTTGGCAAACCTGAAGATTTATTAGATACTTGGTATGGTTTGCAAAATGGTTTTAAAAAGACCACTCCCAATGACAGGTAACAGAGGATTCCGTTGTTTGTGCGTTTCCACCCAGAGCTGTCTTACCCTTTGCTTCCTGTTTCCAAATCAGTTTCCGATCCATAACAAAACATTACAGTTAATCCCATCTACAGTAACTGAATATTTTTATTACCAGTTGTTGTGGAGCCTGGCCAAGGCTTTTGATAAGCTAAATAAAATAAGTCGCATCCACTGGTAATTGGTTCACACGGATTGATAGTTTCAGTACTGAAATAGGAGATCCAGAGTGAAACCCACTGTGATTCCCTGTGGCCTGAAGGAGGAGATGGTATGCCCCAAGCTAATGATGGCCTCCTGACTATTAGCAGACTTCACCTCTGTCATATTAAAGCCTGAGTTTACTTCCTGGCCAAAAGGAAGGAAAATGAAATCTCTGTTCACTCTATTTCTTTCCCCTCTCAGCTAAAGAACACGGTAAAGCTGCTCCCTGGCAGTCAAAAACAAAGAGAAATGGGGCTTATTTACCAGTTGACTTCAAAGAAGACAAGACAATAATCTCTTGCTAACCTGGGATTACTCTCCTGCCAAAGCTTGAGGTTAAAACGGAAGGAGAGGGTAGCAGCAGGAAAAACAGTAAAATGATGTTTACAATTTTTTTTTAAAACACACAGTGACAGTTCTAGAAGAGACCCACTTCCAAATTTGTTACTGCTAAGAACCCATTGCAGTAAAACACATAGTTCTTCCTTCACCTCACCCTTCACTGGCTTCTCACGGTGAGTATCGTAACCCGAACTCCAGACCATGGCCCACAGCCCCCTGATGATCTGGCCCGCACGGCCATGCTGGCTTCCTTGGGATCCTCAAGGCCATGACCCTATCCACCTCCCGGCCTTTGAGCCTTGGGCTCCCGGCCCTGATCCTCGTCTTTCAACTCTTGGCTTCAGTTGGACTCAAAGAGGCTGTCCAGGGGCACCCAGTCATGCTCTCAGCATCCTTGGTTTACTTCCCTAATGGCACTACGATGCTCAGCAGTGCTCTTGATGTGCAGGTGACCCTTGAACAGCATAGGTTTGAACTACACGGGTCCACTTATAGGCAGATCTTCTTTCCTGATAAATACAGTCCAGTACTGTACATGTACTTTCTCTTTCTTATGGTTTTCTTGGCAACATGTTCTTTTCTCTAGCTTATTTTATTGTAAGAACACAATATATGATACATATAACACCAAATACGTGTTAACTGTTTATGTTGTCAGTAAGCCTTCTGATCAGTGGTAGGCTATTAGTAATTCTTAACTTTTAGGGGAGTCAAAAGTTGTACTGAGGTTTTCAATTGCACAGGGGTCAGTACCCCTAACTCCTGCATGTTCAAGGGTCAACTGTAGTTGTTTCGTTGTCTTTTATTTTTTTTTCCAAGTAAGTATACTTTTTGTTTTATTGCACCACTGTTCACACTAAAATCCCTGCGAGACTTTGGACAAGTTACTTGCCTCAGTTTCCTCTTCTGTGACATGGAGGTAATAATAATAGTGTCTCCTTCATAGGATTGTTCTGAGGACAAATGAACTAATGTATGCAAAGTACTGAGAGTAATTCCTGCATGTAAATACTGTCAACGTGTTTATGGTGCGCCTGGGTGGCTCAGTCAGCTAAGCATCTGACTCTTGATTTGAGCTAAGGTCATCATCTCACGGTTCATGGGATAGAACCTCGTGTGGAGCTCTGTGCTGGAGCACAGAGCCTGCTTGGGATTCTCTCTCTCCCTCATTCTCTCTCTGCCCTTCCCCTGCTTGTGCATGCATGAGCACTCTCTCAAAATAACTAAATAAACATTTTTTAAACAGTGTTTACTACCACAGCCTCCCCTGTGATCCTTGTTTTTCATGTTCTTGTTAAGCTTTTTATTCCAGATCATTGATCACACAGGAAATTCTGCAGAAGGAACAGACAAAACTTGTAGTTATGTGGAAAAAAGATTATTAAACAGGTAAATATGTATTCTTTGTAAGATTTCATCTAAATATTTTAAGACTTTTTTCCATGAAGTTGGGTATTCCAGTGGAAATAATTTGATTTAAAAACAAAAACGAAAACAAAACAATACCCAGGGAGAGTGCTATTGTGTCTGGTGGTTGTCTGTCCTGTGATATTATCATAGTGTTACCAGTACCATGTGTCTTTGTCTGTCTTCTGTCTCACAAACCTAGCTGATGCCTCGATACCCAAGTGTTAGATGGATTATGAAAGCTAGGCAAAGAGTGTAGGTATTTGAGGGAAAATGTTCACCTCGGTTGTCTGTCTTTTGTCTGCCCTACTAGAATGCAAAGGCCATAAATTAGAAGCTGTATTGCTTTTTTCAGTGATTTGTCTTAAATGCATAGAATAATTCTGGGCATAGAGTAAGCACTCCAAACTTACTCACTGTATGAATGACTGGGCTTCTATTATCCACTTAAAAAAATGTTATGTTGCCTTGCAGCCCTTTCTAGATTGAAATTTTACATCTATACACATATATTTTACCTTGTCCCATTTTCAGAAGACTTTGGAAATGGCTATGTGATGTTCCCCAAATTAATATGTAAATTTAAAGTAATTTTAATCAAAATCCCAACACGGTTTTCCATAATTCCAGATGGATTTAAGACGTAAATGTAAAGCACAGAACTTTAAAATTACAAGAAGAAAAGATAGAAATTAACATTATGACCTTAGGTGAGGGGTGACCTCAGATGAGTTACTTACTGCTAGGTGATAAAAACAATTTTCAGACTCCCCAAAATACAAAGTACCTGAGGAAAAAATGATACATTTCTCTACCTCAAAATAAAGAATTCTCTACAACAAAAGACACCAGAAGCAAGGTTAAAGTGTTACCAACTCAGAGGGAAAATACTTTGCAGCATATGTAACAAACAAAGGATTAGTAAAAAGAATACAAAGAATGCTTGTAAATCAACAAGAAAGAGACAAATAAGCCAGCTTTAAAATAGTTAAAGAATATAGGGGCGCCTGAGTGTCTCAGTCGGTTAAACGTCTGACTCTTAATTTGGCTCAGGTCTTGATCTCACGGTTTGTGAGTTCAAGCTCTGTGTCCAGCTCTGTGCTGACAGCTCAGAGAGCTTGCTTGGAATTCTCTGTCTCCCTCTCTCTCTGCCCCTCCCCCACTGGTGCACACACACACACACACTCTCTCTCTCTCTCTCTCTCTCTCTCTCTTTCTCTCTCAATGAATAAATAAACAAACTCTGGGGGACGCGAGGGTGGCTCATTCATTTGAGCGTCTGACTTCAGCTCAGGTCATGATCTCATGGTCCGTGACTTCGAGCCCCACGTCGGGCTCTGTGCTGACAGCTCAGAGCCTGGAATCTGCTTCAGATTCTGTGTCTCCCTCTCTCTCTCTGCTCCTCCCTTGCTCACATTCTCCCTCTCTCAAAAATATATAAGCATTAAAAAAATAAATAAGTAAATCAACTTTAAAAAATGGTGAAAGAATATAAACCACAGTTTTTTAAAAGAGGAAATATAAATGGCCAACAAACATAAGAAATTACTCAGTCTCATTAGTACACAGGGAAATGTAAATTAAACCAGTGAGGACCTATACCATAAGAGCGTTGTGTGGTGATAGATGGTACCCACACTTGTGGTGAGGATAGCGTAACATTTAGACTGGTGCAATCACTGCTGTACGGGTGACACTCTTGTAACATTGTGTATCAACTATACTTCAATAAAAACAAACAAACAAATACCAGTGAGGACCTAGGTCATACCTATGCCTTTGGCAATATTCAAGTGTGATTGTATCTAGTGCGTTAAAGATGTGGGGAAAGGGAAACCTCAGAGCCATGCAATTGCAGATTGCCTTGAGGAGCAGCAACTTAACTGAATCTCCTTTAATTCGGAGTTCCTACTCCCTGACCAGCAATGGCACTTGTAGGTATCTCCTCTACAGAAACACCTGTCCCTCAGCACAAGGAGGCGTGTGCAAGACTGCCAATGCAGCATTGCTTGAAAACGTGACAGTTATATCTGTATAAGCCAAGGGGAAATGCCTAAGTGAAACAATGCACAGTATATGCAGAGAAATGAATGACATCTCTATGGACCAAAGGAGATAATCCCCAAAACATACTGCTTGCTAATAAGAACAACTTTCAGGTGAGATGTGCAGTGTGGTAATCATTTATATAAAAACACTTCCATGAAACAATACTATGCCTTTTCCAGGGGTGCATATAAGTGTATGTGAAGTGTTAAAAGTTGTCTGGATGTACGCCCACTGACTCATAACTGGGGTTTCTTCTAGAGAGAGCAGGATGGTGAGATTGTGGCAAGGTGGTTGAGGAGGGTATTAGCTATCTAATTCCAATTCTGCGCCCGATTCCGATCTGTGGGGTTTGCCCCCCACCATCAAGCAATTAACTCAATTCTGTTCTGACGCTGTCTACAGAGAGATAGTGTGAAATCCCACAGGTTAAAGGCTCAGTCCTACAAGGTTGACTACCTGCAACTTCAGACGCCCACAGCAAGTGCAGGGTGAACTCTGTGCTTCTGACCATCAGGCTATATAGACCCGAGATTCCAACAACTCCCCTCCTTGGGTTTGCTTAATTTGCAGGAACAGCTCACAGAACACAGGAAAACATTTATTTACTAGATTACCAGTTCATTGTTTTATTATAAAAGCACAGAACTAAGGAACAACCAGATGGAAGAGGTGCACATGGGCAAGGCATAGAGCTTTCACGCTCTCTGGATGTGCCACTCTTCCCAAATCTCCACACGTTCACAAAACCTAGAAACTCTCGGAACTCGATCCCTGTGAGTTTTTATGGAGGCGTCATTACAGAGGCACAACTGATTAAATCATTGCCTGTTGGTGACTGAATAGTCTCTAGCCCCTTCCCTCTCCCCAGGAGTCAGGAGGTGGGGCTGAAAGTTCCAACCCTCTAATCACACGCTCCCATCCTTAGGTTACCTAGCGGCTTTGCAAAAGTCACCTTATCAGCATAATGGACACCTTTATCCTCTCAACTCTTAGGAAATTCCAAGCACTTTAGGAGCTCTGTGACAGAACTGAAGACAAGGACCAAATATATATTTCTTATAAATCATGCTATCACAGGAGTTTCCTGAGTTTTTGGTATTTATCATCTACCTCTTGTGTGGTTGAAATGATTTAAATTTTTTTTTATCTAAGAAAATAAACTGGTTCTCAATAAGTTAGGTATCGAAATTGAGAGTAAACCATTAGAAAATTTTATAGTTGGGCGCCTGGGTGGCTCAGTTGGTTAAGCGTCCGACTCTGATTTCAGCTCAGGCCACAGTTCCTGGGGTTGAGCCCCATGTTGGGCTCTGTGCTGACAGCACAGAGCCTACTTAGGATTCTCTCTCCCTCTCTCTGTCCCTCCCCTACCTGCTTTCTCTTCCTCTCTCAAAATAAGTAAATAAACTTAAAAGAAAAAGGGACAAGAAAATTTTATAGCAATTCAACATTGCCCCAGCATCCAAGGTCATGATCAGTGGGCTCATCTCAATAAAGAGGGTATAGGGCAGTTGTTGAACTCAGTGAGACTTTTCTCCAGCTGGTGGCAAAAGAGGAAGGCAGAGGGATTCCAAATGAGGGAAAGATTCAGGGCACTTGGGTAGCTCAGTCCTTTAAGCATCTTGACTTCAACTCAGTTCATGATCTTGAGCTTTGTGAGTTTGAGCCCCACGTCAGGCTCTGTGCTGACAGCTCAGAGCCTGGAGCCTGCTTCGGATTCTGTGTCTCCCTCTCTCTGCCCCTTCCCTGCTCATGCTCCGTCTCTCTCTCTCTCTCTCTCTCTCTCTCTCTCTCTTTCAAAAATAAATAAACATTAGAAAAAAAACCCACAAAAAACAAATGAGGGAAAGATTCAAAATGTTGCTGATGTGAAGACTGAGGGGCCACCTGAGAAGGAATGTGAATGGCTTTTAGAACCTGCATCTTGGCCAACCTTCAGCAAGAAAATGGGAAATTCAGTCCTACAACCAACAAGGAGCTGAATTCTGTGAACAAGCTGAATGAGCCTGGCAGCAGTTCCCTTCCAGGGTTTTGAGATAAGTCCAGCTGACATCTGGATTTCAGCCTGGAGATACCCTGAACATAGACACCACTGGAGCCCATCTGGCTTTCTAACCTGCAGAAGCATGTGCTGACACGTGGGTATTATTGGACAACAGCAACAACAACAACAACAACAAAGCCAGGGTCAAAGATAGGTTTTCCCGAGATGGGTCTTCCATCTGTATATCGGGAAGGTGGTACCTTAAGATCTCCTCCTTCTGTTCTGTTTTTCTCTTGTTCAAGGCTGTGGTTCTTAAACAAGAAAGAACGAGTGGAGAGGGGAAAAGTGCTACCTTCCTAGGAGACAACTTAAACTGTTTTCAGAGGGGAAACGTCTACAGGTATTGAGATTGTCAAAAAGACTAGGGATCTCTCTTGCCACTTACTGTGAGCACTGAAGAAGCTAAAAACTGGACAGCAGGTGCCATATTGCCTCATGAACCATCCTGCCAGTTGAGAGTCATTGTCCTTATGCGGACCACACTGAACCTCACATAGGTGTAAAGGTCTAAGATTTTTTTTTTAATTTGCAAACTTAAAATTAGTTGTTGAGGGGTTATTCCTCATCCCCATGTGTGCTACTCTTCTGTGCAGATAGGATGTCAGCACCATCTAATAAGACTCACTAGTGGTTGAGCCAAGCTTCCATATTGCTCAAAATCAGTGGGTAGGAGAAAGGGTTAGTGCCATTGGTGGCCAATATCACACCCTGATTACAGTCTTGTTGACTTGTGGGTTGGTGCAAATTTATGATGAAGGCCACAGGCAGGGCATAAAAAAATGAGCTGTGCTTCTGGTGTAAAACATTTGCTACTGAATACATGTTACTGGAAATAGACACTGGGGTCTGGAGAAGGCACCATGATATCCTGGGGTGCAGGGCAGTGTGTGTTGGCAGCCTAAACTCGGCCCCACAATAACTCAGTCCTCATAGGCAGTCGGGCCAGAGAGATTTATGGACCCCAAGGAACGCGTGCGACCAAGGCTGCTCAAAGGAGGTAATACATTGTGAGATTCTGACTGTCAAATAACATGTTGGGGTTTCTTCAGTGGTCCCAAGACTTAGAGATTACATCTTTAACACATCAATAACTTAGCCTCTGGTTAGCAAGGTTCACTGGGGCATGACTAATCAGAGGATGAAAGTGTCTTTGTGGGGATTAACTTTAATGAAAAGAAAAGGGATAGTTATTTGGGGAGTTTGAAATCTTCCATAAATCAAAGCGAACACTGACAAAGCAGGTTCATAAGGTAAGAATGAAGCCATTGTAGGGAAAATTAAGGACCAGCTACTTTTTATATAAATCACAGGTCAGGGCTACATTGGTTGAGGATTCCATGGGAACAGGACCATTTAACTTCTTCAGGTGTAAAGGAGTAATATTTTGGAGAAGCTCAACCCTCCTTAAGGAAAACCAGATGGTCCATGTCCTTATTAACCCTTTCCCACCGACTTATAAATATCTAGCAATGGGCTCATTGATTCCTTGAGGGAGTGATCTCCACTTAATCCAAATCCAGCTTTCAAGGTACCTCCTGAACCTATCCCTTACCAAAGGGCCCTATGACTCAAAGCCTATCCAGGAAACCATGGGAATGACTCCATGTAGCCTACCAATCACCTAAGAAAGATGATGCTCTGTCCCACTGAGAGTTAAGAAATTAGACTCATAAGAATGAGCCAGAGATGAACTCCACTGAAATCAAGTGATTAAAGTTTACTCCACGGGTGATGGGGAAAACTGACATCACATCCCTTCTGATGTGATGCACTGTGAAGGACACAACATCATCAATGTTGTATTGCTGCAAAATTGTGTAACTTGAGTCTAATCATGGAGAGACTACGAGATAAACCCAAGTTGAGAGAAATTGTACTAAACAACTGACTTATTCTCTTAAAAAAAAATTTTTTTTTTTAAAGAAAAACTCTGAGGCACCTAGATGGCTCAGTTGGTTGAGCATCTGACTCTTGATTTCGGCTCAGGTCATGATCCCAGGGTCGTGGGATCAAGCCTGGCATCAGGCTCTGTGCTGACAGTGCAGAGCCTGCTTGAGATTTTCTCTCTCCTTCTCTCTCTCTCTCTCTCTCTCTCTCTCTCTTTCCCTCTCCCTCTCCCCCTCTTTCTCTGCCCCTTCCCCACTCATGCACACTTGCTCCCTCTCTCTCACTCTCTCTCTCAAAAAATAAAATAAGATAAAACATTAAAAAAAAGACAAAGAAATTCTGAAGAACCATTCCAGATTAAAGGAGACTAGAGAGATAGATGTGTCGTCCTGGACTGGATTCTTGTCAAGACAGAAGTATTGCTATATACAGTATTGAGACAATTAGTGAAATGTGTATATGACTCATGTTTTAGTAACAGTACTGTATCAATGTTAAATTTTCTGAATTTCTTAATTATATGGTAGTTATGTAAGAGACTACCCTAGTTTCTAAGAGAGAGAAATATTTTCAGTTTAAAGTTCATGATATTTGCAACGTATTCACAAGGAGTTGAGAAAAAATTACATATGATATTTATGTGTGTGTGGATATTAGATAGAGAGAGAGAGACAGAAATGTAGCAAAATGTTAACTAGCAGTTGGTGAATCTAAACGAAAAGCATGCAGGATATTCATTATACTATTTTTACAATTTCTGTATAGATTTGAAATTTTTTCAAAATAAAGAGTAAAAAATAAAATAAATCAGATATACTTTAATAATAGTAAATATATGGGGAGGTACACACACTCCTTAAAAAAGAAAGTTGTCTAGCCGAGCTCTAGTTGCTGCAGTCAGTCTTAGTCTATCAGAGAAAGTGTGCCGTATGAAAGAAACGGTTCATAGTACCAGTTAGGAATGCTTTTGACTTCAAGGATCATAAACCCGACTTGTACAAATATGGACCCACATTTGTCATGTCAGCCCTTCTGGAACTGGTGAGGAGATTCCCAGGCTCCTATCTTTTCATTGTGCATTTTTAGTGGATGGGCTTTTTACCTCATGGATACAAGAGGGCTGCAGCATTTCCAGGCATCCCGTCTTCTTTCCGGGAAAGAAAGTCACTTGACCCCTTTTGGTCTCAATTTCCTCTCTTTTTTTAATTAAAAAAAAATTTATTTTAAATGTTTATGTTTGAGAGAGAGGGAGAGAGACAGAATCTGAAGCAGGCTCCAGGCTGAGATGTCAGCACAGAGCCTGATGTGGGGCTCAAACTCGTGAACCACAAGATCATGACCTGAGCCAAACAAAGTCTGACGCCCAACTGACTGAGCCACCCAAACGCCCCTCAATTTCCTCATTTTAAAAATGAGAGCTTTTGGGGCACCTGGGTGGCTCAGTCGGTTAAGCCTCCGACTTCAGCTCAGGTCACGATCTCGCGGTCCGTGAGTTCGAGCCCCGTGTCGGGCTCTGGGCTGATGGCTCAGAGCCTGGAGCCTGCTTCCGATTCTGTGTCTCCCTCTCTCTCTGCCCCTCCCCCGTTCATGCTCTGTCTCTCTCTGTCTCAAAAATAAATAAACGTTAAAAAAAAAATTTATAAAAATGAGAGTTTTAAACTAAATTATCTCAAGTTCCCTTCCAGCTATAACAATCTATGCTTGTATTTTCTATCGTTTAAGGTGTTTTTGTCTGAAGTACACACAACTTTGACTTAAACTGGCTTAAACAATTAAGAAATTCATTAACTCACAAAAGAAGGTGGCCAGGCAGACCCGAAACCACCATCAACATTTCAGGCTCTTCCCATTTCTCTGCACTGGCCCAGCTGGACTGGCTTCATCTTCGTCCTTTTGATGAAGCTATTCCAGAAGGTGTATCCAGACAAGACAACGTGCATACAAAGAAGAATTAGCATCTAGTACCATGGCCAGTCTCCTTTCTCACAGAAGAGGTGTAACCTTCCCAGCAGTTGCCTATAAACGTCCTATCATGTTTCACTAGACAGAACTGGCTTGTGTGTGGGTCTTGAACCGTCACTGAAAGAAGGATGGAATTAACTAGTTGGCTTAGACTAACTGGCCTAGCCTACTGATCTGAGGTCGAACGAATTTTGGGGAGTCAACCATTATGTATTTGTAGTCAGGATTCTCCACAGAAACAGAATCAATGGGGAGATTTATTATAGGAACTGGCTCATGTGCTTATGGAGGCTGAGAAGTCTCACAGTCTGCTGCCTGTAGGCTAGAGGACTAGTTAAAGTCAATGGTATAATTCAGTCTAAGTCCAAAGGTCTGAGAACCACGAGCTCCCATGTCCAAGGGCAGGGAATTTGCCCTTCTTTAGCCTTTTTGTGGATTTGATGATGCCTGCACATATTGGTGAGGGCAATCTTTTTACACAGCCTATTAAATCAAATGTGGAATCTCTTCTAGAAACACCCTCACAGACACACCCAGAAATGTACCAACTATCTGTGCCTCCCTTAGCCCAGTCAAGTTGACACATAATATTAACCATCATAGTGTTCTTTACCTACAATGGGGAATTATTTTGGAATCTATTTTTTTTCCAGATACCACAGGAAGGTTCATTACTATCAAAGGCTCACATATATTTGCTCATCCCTCAAATCAGCATTGGCCACTTCCACTTTAAGCAATGAAATATCTCCTTTATTGACTGGTCTAAGAAATAGTCCAAAAGGAAATATCCAAACAGCCCTAAAGGGGAGTGGATGTCTCTAGAGTTTGTTTACATTAAGTATACATATACATATATATATATATATATATATATATATATATACACACACACATGTATATATATATACATATATATACATGTATGTATATATATATATATATATAGAGAGAGAGAGAGAGAGAGAGAAAGAGCGCATCGAGAGAGAGAGAGAGAGAGAGAGAGAGAGAGAAAGAGCGCATCTAACTATATTCCAGGCACAGGAATGATAATGAAAAGCTGTAGTCTCTGCTCTTAAAGAACTTATACTTTGGTGGTAAAACAGACATCTTCACAAATATAAAATGTCATTAATGGTAAGAGTCAGAAGGAAAGACTACTAAAGAAGGGTAACATCATAAAGGAAATTGCAATTATCTCAAATGCTTGGGATTCTCATGATATTAATCATGCTATAAAATATAAGCAAGATGTGTGTGTGTGTGTGTGTGTGTGTGTGTGTGTGTGTGTGTGTGTGTTTGGGAATCTCATCCTTTTGTTTCTTTTATGAGATTAAAAAAATTCTTATATGTAATTACATTTCACTGGAGACTATTTCTTTTAAGTAAGAAGTTAAGTGTTGGTTTCAGCCCTGACACTTTATTCTGTAAGAAGTCTTATAACACAGAAATTCATTTTAACCTATACCTGTAGATTTTCTCCATCCAATTCCACTGGCTACTCTTAATAATTAAAGGGGAGACACTCTTTAGGCTTGGTTATTGATGAGCTAACATATAAGACTTACTATATGCCAGACACTAAGTGCTTTACATATATCACTCATTTATTCCTTGAAGCAACTTAACGATATACAGTGAGGAAACTGGGCTACGAAGGATTAAATAACTTACTCAAGGTCACAGAACCAGTAAGTGATAAAGATGGGATTCAAAAAGAGTTGGCCTGGCCTCAGACTCTGCTCATAACCACTAGGCTATAGTGATACATAGCCAGAGAAGTTGGATCTCAAGACAGAACAGGTGTCAGTCCCATACTCTTTGCTCACTTAATTCATTTGTGCAACATCTTGTGTCAAGTACGTGTGAAGGCAAAATCCAGGTTATTCGTAAAACATGATTAGTCCAAAAAAGAGATCACAGGGAAATAAAAATTAGAAAATATCTTGAGCCGAACCAACCTGGAAAAACACACCATATCAAAATTTTGGTTGCAACTAAAGCATGCTGAGAGGGTAATTTATAGATTTTAACACATATATTGAAAAGGAAGAAAACCTAAAATCAGTAATTTAATCTTACATCTTAAACAGTTAGAAAAAAAATTTCAAACCCGAAGTAAGTACAAGGTGTGAAAAAATATAGCTCAGGGTAGAAATGGACAAATAGAAAAGAGAAAAATAATAGAGGAAATCAAGGTAATCAAAGTGGTTTTTCAAAAATACCCAGAAATTTGAGAAACCTTTAACTAAAATGACCAAGGAATAAAAAAGGAGAGAAGGCACAAAATACCAAAATTAAACATGAAAGTAGTATCATACCTAGAGATTCTACAGAAATTAAGTCTTTTAAGGGAACATTATGAACAACATTATGCAAACAAAGTAGATGATTTAAATGAAGTAATCAGATTCCTATAATGATACAACTTATTAAAGCAGATTCAAGAAGAAATTTCTTAAAACCTTAATAGATTTATAAAAAGTAAAGAAATTAAATTAGCAACTAAAAATCGTTCCCCCCTCATGGCAAAATGGCTTTATTAGTAAACTTTATCAAACATTATTTAAAAATACAAATCATACACAAAATCCTTCAGAAAACATAGAAAGAGAAAACAACTACTAATTCACTGAGGACAGTATTAACCAGATACCAAAGCCAGATAAATACATCACAAGAAACAAAGAACCAAACAAACCAATATCCCTTATGAATAGATGTAAACATATTTAACATAATATCAGCTAACTGATTCCAGAAACATATTAAAAGAGTTATGCCCCAAGAACAAGTGGGATTTATCCCAGGAATACAAGATGGGTTTAACATCCTAAAATCAAATAATCAATTCATGTGAAGTATAAGTAGAAAAACAGGACAAAAGACTACATGAACATCACAACAGACTGAGCATTTGACTAAATCCAATGCCCATTTATGACGAAAACTCTCAAGAAACTAAGTATGGAGGGGTGCCTGCGTGGCTCAGTCAGTTAAGCGTCCGACTTCCGCTCAGGTCATGATCTCATGGTTTGTGGGTTTCGGCCCCGCGTTGGGCTCTGTGCTGACAACTCAGAGCCTGGAGCCTGCTTCAGATTCTGTGTCTCCCTCTCTCTCTGCCCCTCCTCTGCTCATGCTCTCTCTCTCAAAAATAAATAAACATTAAAAAAAGAAAAAGAAAAAAAGAAACTAGGTATAGAAAGAATTTCCTCAATCTGATCAAGGGCACCACCAAAAACTAACAGCTGACTTTATAGTTAGTGCCAAAAAACCGAATGTTTTCCCCCTAAGATTAGGAATAATGCTAAGCGAAATAAGCCAGTTAGAAAAAGACAAATACCACATGATTTCACTCATATGTGGAATTTAAGAAACAAAACAAACACAGAAAAGAGAGAAAAACCTAAAAGTATCCTTAAGTATAGAGAACAAACTGATGGTCACCAGAGGAGAGGTGGGTGGCAGATGGGCACAAGAGGTGAGGGGATTAAGAGCACGCTTACCGTGATGAGCCCTGAGTAATGTATAGAATTGTTGAATCACTAGATTGTGCACCTGAAACTAATATAACACTGTATGCTTACCTATACTGGAATTTTAAAAAATAATTTAAAAAAGATACTTGTAAGGGAAGAAAAAATACAAAATAGTCAATTTAAATTAAAAAAAAAAGTTGGGAATAATGCAAGAATGTGTGCTGTCACCACTTCTACTCAAATAAAGGTTTTTAGCCAGTGCAGGAAGCAAGACAAATAAAAGAATGCAGACTGGGAAGGAAGACATAAAACTCTCTTTGTTCACATTCATATAGAAATGCAAAGGTCCTAAAATAAGACAAAGTAAATTTGAAAGTGTCAAAGCTTGGTATATAAAGTTTAATTTTAAAAATTATTATATGAAAGCCATAGCAGCCAAGAATAAATGGTATTGGCATAATAATAGACATAGAGATCAATGGAACAGAAAAGAAAGTCCGCAAACAAACCCTTACATTTATGGTCAATTGATTTTCAAAAGGTGTCAAAGCAGTTCAGTGGGGGAAAGCTTAGGCTTTTCAAGAATTGCTACTGGGACGACTGGATATCCAAATGCAAAAACATGGATTTAGACCTTTATACAATATGCAAAAATTAACTCAAAGTAGATGACAGACCAATATGTAAGAGCTAAATCTATAAAACTTCCAGAAGAAAACATATAAGAAAATCTTTTTGACTCTGGATTTGGAAAGGATTTCATAAATGTGACATCAAATACATGATCTAGCTATTATACAGAATAATAATAATAAATAAATAAATAACAGGAACCATAAAAAGGAAAACATTGGTAAACTGGGCTTCATCCAGGATACATAAAGAACTCTGAAACCCAACAAGATGAAGCAACTTCAGTGTCTATCAGAAGAAAGGATAAAGAATATGCGGTATGAATCATATAAAGTGGAATATTATTAGCCTTAAAAAGGAAAGAAATTCTGACACACGCCACAACATGGATAGCCTCGAAGACACCATGTTAAGTGAGATCAGCCACTCACAAAAGGATAAAAATTGTATGACTTCACTCCTATGAGATTCCTAGAGTAGCCAAGTTCATAGAGATGGAAAGTAGAATGGTGGCCGCCAGGGGCTGGGCAGAGGGACGAACGAGAAGTTAGTGTTTAATGGGTACAGAGCTTCAGGTGGGAGTACGGACAAGCTCTGGAGACAGGTGGCGGCGAGGGGTGTGCAGTAATGTAAGTAGATACTTAACGACGGAACTGTGTGGTTAAAATGGGAAATTTTTTTGTCATCTATATTTTATAATATTTAAAAAGTGAAAAAAACTCAGTAGTAAGAGGGCAAGCCACCCAATTTAAAAATGGTCACAACGTTTACATAGATAATCATCAAAGAGATCTACAAATGACTAACAAGCCCAGGAAAAGCTGATGAATTTGATTAGCCATTATGGAAATGCAAATTAAAACCACAACAAGATACCAGTACGCACCTACTGTCATGGCTATAATTCCAAAGATTAACAATACCAGGTGTCGGTAAGTATGTGTAGAAACTGGCATTTTCATACTTTGCTGATGGAAATATAGAACTCTACAGCCAAACTTTGGAAAACGGTTTAACAGTTTTTTTTTTTTTTAAATTCGAACATATACTTACTATGTAACCCAGAGATCTCAATACTAGGTATTTACCCAAGAAAACAGGCTCCCGTAGACTTGTATAGACAGCATCCTTCATCATAGCCCCCCAGACAGAAACTACCCAAATGTTCATCAACAGAGTGGATGAATAATGTGTGGTGTGCATCCATATAATAACAGAATAATGGTCAGAAATAAAAATAAATGCACTGTTGCTACATGCAATATCAAGCAGGAACCCAGCCGCCAATCCTGAGTGGGGATTCCCACTCTTTGAGGGATAGCCCTCTCTCTCCACCAAGCATTTCATTTCTTAGAAACCATAGGGTTAAGTGTGCACAGCTCCTGACTCCTGCAATTACTCTGTGGGTTTGAAACTGAGTGTATTTTACCAGGCCAACAGCCCGTCTCTGGCACCTCTGATGGCTCTTTCTCACTATTCACTTCACTCAGTTGTTATTTTTTCTTTTCTGTATTCTGTGGCTTTATAACGTTCCAAAATTTTCCATGAAGATGATTGCCAGAAGAATGAGCTACTAGGTTTGGATAGCAAGCTCACTGGCTCACTTACTGCCCCTGCAAGGACTCACCTGGCTGACCTTGCCCCTTAGGAGACATGACCAGGCCTTGGGATCCCACCAACCACACTTCTCAAAGTCTCTGTAAGGAGGAGAAGCCAGAAAAACCACCTCCATGTCCACCCCCCCAGCTGGGTCTCAGCCCTCATCACTTCCAGCTTAGAGAAAACATACAGCAGGGTATTTTGGGCTCTGGGAACAATGCCTGCAAAAGGACAAGGTGTAGGTACTAAGTGGAGGCCTGGCTCAGGCCAAAGTCCTGGGCTGAACCTTACTCCTAAGTGGGACCCTAGTCCCACGCCAAAGCTCAGTCCCACAGCTACATTTTAAAATAAAGTTTTATGGGCACACAGTCATGTCCATTCATTTACACATTGTCTATGGCCGCAGTCACACCAAAGTGGCATTTGAGTAGTTTTGACAGAGACATTGTGGCCCACGGAGCTATTTACTCTCTGGCCCTTTACAGAATAAATTTGCTCACCCTCTACCCCATTCCTCAGAGCCCAGGACTCTGTGTCTATCTTCTCGGAGGAGTCCTGGTATCAGACCTGTCAGCCGGTGAGAGGCAGCATGGTGGGGAGAAGTCACTGGAAACAGCCACTGCTGTTCTACCTTCAGAAGATGGGGTTTGGGTAGTCTGCCACTGACGGGCAAATCCCTGAATTTCTTACAAGTTTCTCTGTTGTGCCGTTGCTGCTGGCCCAGGGCACACTTTGGGAACCTCTGTCCCAGATCAGTGGGTGGTTCTCTACCATAGACATGGCATATTTGAGTCACCAGGGAGTTTTAAAAATCGAAATGCCTAGGGGCGCCTGGGTGGCTCAGTCCGTTGAACAACGACTTTGGCTCAGATCATGATCTCATGGTTCGTGGGTTCGAGCCCCTGTCGGGCTTTGTGCTGACAGCTCAGAGCCTACTTTGGATTTTAGATTCTTGGTCTCCTTCTTTCTCTGCCCCTCCCCTGCTCATGCGTGCTCTCTCTCTCTCTCTCCTCTGTCTCTGTCAAAAATAAGCATAAAAAAAAATCCAAATGCCTAGGTCACAATCCACAACAACTAAGCCAGAATCTCTGGGAGGGGGACCCAGACATCAGCATTTTTAAAAGCTTCCCAAGTGATTCCAATGTGCAGCCAAGGTTGGGAATCATTGAAAAGAACATTATCCAAGGTTGTTGGAGGAATATGTGGGTCTTTTCTTGTTCGTTTGTTCACTGATGTTATGTCATTTACACCTTTTAAAAGCCAGACTCAAAACAGATACATCATGGACTCGAGTGTAAAATCAACATGGATTTTCAGACATTTTCTGTTTGTAGTGAACTGCTTACTGCTTTAGCTGGCATCCTGCTATCAAGGGAAGCTGTGATTCATGTGAAAGCACCTTACAGTTTATGGAGCTTCATGAGCCTAGGCAAGCTTTGTCTGAATCTCTCCACGAATTTGCATCTGATGCAGCTATTGATAGGATTTCCAGGGCCTCTTCCTCCCGAATCCAGCTATGCATTAACTTCCTCTGAAGTGTACCTGGATCTACTTCTTTCCTTTCTGGAGCCACTGCTGCGTCTCCCCTCCGCCCCCCTCCTGCAGTGGCCTCCTGATGAGACTGTGGGCTGCATTCCTTACCAATAACAAGATGGGCTTTATCGAATGAAATCTGTGTCTCTTTCTTGCCTTAGATTTTTTGATGGCTTCCCACTGCACCCGGAAGGAAACTTAAACTCTTTACTTGGTTTGCAAGTCCTGCCCACCTGTCCAACCTTATCTTGCTCCTTTCATACCTGGCTTCCCTCAGCTCCTGAAAGACCCAAGCACCTCCCCACCGAAGGTCTTTCATCCCCCTTAACGATCTTCCCCACATTGCCTCATTCTTCAGGACTTAGCTGACAAATGTCCCCCCAGACGGGCCTTCTCCACCACCCCATCTGAGGCAGGCACTCCTTACCCCAAGTTACTCTCTACAGAGTCTCCTCTTTCATTTTGTCCCTTTGTGGCAATTATCACCATTTGTAATTTTTTGTTTTCCTTACTTCCTCCTCCTCCTCCTCCTCCTCTTCCTCCTCCTCTTCCTCCTCCTCCTCCTCCTCCTCCTCCCCCTCTTCCTCCTCCTCCTCTTCCTTCTTCTTCTTCTTCTTCCTCTTCTTCTTGGTTCATCTACTCCTCTAGAATCTAAGTTCCTTTAGAAAAGGGTCTGAGTCATTTGATTTTCCATTGTGTCCCCAGAACCAAACATCCTTGGTAGGTGCCCAGGAAATATTTATCGCATTAAGGTTAGTTTAGTGTTATGATCAGCCAACCTTGACTTCTCTGTCGTCTACACAAACGGCATGACCTACGGGAGTTGAGATGCCCACACCCACAGGGTGAGCAGAGGGTTAGAAGTGAATGGGAGCCAGCCTCTGAGGAGGAGGCTGCCACTCATTCCTGCCATCATCCTGTAGGCCCGTGGTTGCTGGATCTTCCAATATTTCAAGAGATGCAGACAATCTAGATCTTACGTGATTTTAAGATCTTGGCAGCTAAACTAAACTTAAAAAACAAAAACCAAAAAACAAAACAAAAAAAACACACCGAGCCTCTGGGAGGCCAAGCAAAACACATAACACATCTGTGGGCTGGATCCAGCCCGAGAGCTGCCAGTTTGCAACCTCTGCTGAAATCCAGATGGGCTAAATCTATGGCTCTCCTCTGATCTACCAGCTCAGTTACCCTCTCAAAGGGAGGAATGAGGATAGATGTGGTTTGGATTATCAGTGTTTCCTAGGAAAAGATAGTCCTTTGAAGCATGAATTCGACTCTGGACTTCAAGGGCTGTGGGCCCAGCAATGGAGTGAGCTCAGCCAGCCTGCCATTCACTACACATTCCTTCGTACCTGGTAGGGCCAAGGACCGTGCAGCCGTTTGGCCAGAGGCTGCAGATCAAAGCCTGAGGCCACCTGCTCCCAGCCAGCCCGACGGGGGCCCTTCCTCACTCTCCCCTCCCTGTACAGCCCCCCGGGAGCTCCAGCTGCACTCCGGCCACCTCACCACCCTCCTCCGGGTCCCCAGAAACCTGTTCACCCCAGAGGACACCACCTCCCCCCTTCTAGCCCTCCCAGAGTTGCTGTTTATCCTTCTGGCCTGCCCTCCCCGGCAGCGGCCGCACTAAGGGTGAGTGCGGCGGATTGGGTGGCAGCCAGCGTTGGCTGTTTTCTTTTGTTCTGCTTGATTTTACTCCGTTTGTTTCATCGCCTCTGTCCATCCCCCTCCCCGTCCATCAGTACACTTTCCTGTCTGATTCATTTCAAAGTGAATTGCAGACATCCCTGCGCTCCCCCCCGCTTCAACGTGCACATTGTTAATATCCAATATCTGTTAATGTTTTCGTTTTGAGATAAAAACTTACCTTCAGTGACATACATAACCCTTAAGTACATGGTTTTGGGGTTTGAA
This sequence comes from Panthera pardus, assembly GCF_024362965.1. Lineage (NCBI taxonomy): Eukaryota > Metazoa > Chordata > Mammalia > Carnivora > Felidae > Panthera > Panthera pardus. The sequence goes on from NW_026527002.1 coordinate 22,820,334, forward strand.
AAATGCATACGTCTGGGCAACCTAAGCCCTAATGAAGATACAAAACACTACCTTCACCCCAGAGCACCTTTCTCAGTCAATTCCACACCCCCGTTCTCCGGAAACCAGCACTGTTCTTTTTTTTTTTTTTTTAAGTTTATTTACTTATTTACTTATTTTGGGGGGGGAGAGAGAGAGAGAGAGAGCGGAAGTGCACACACACGAGCCGGGGAAAGGCAGAGAGAGAGAGAGAGAGAGAGCAAGAGAGAGAATCCCAAGCCAGCTCCATGCTGTCAGCGGGGACCCTGATGCGGGGGTCATGACCTGAGTGGAAACTAAGAGTAGGATGCTTAACTGACTGAGCCACGCCAGTGCCCCAAACACCGTTCTGATAATTTTCACCATAGATGAGTTTACCTGTTCCAAAACTTCATGTAAATGAAATCATGCAGCATGGACTATTTTGTGCAAAACTTCACTCAGTTTAATGCATTTGAGATTCATCCAAATGATGAATTTTTATGATCCGTTGTACATTTATCTAATTTCCTATTAATGTGCATGTGCGCTGTTTACAGTTTTTGGTGATTACAAATAAAGCTGCTGTGAGCATTCTTGTACAGGCACTTTGGTGTTCGTTTATTTCTCTTGGGTAAATACTAAGGGTTGGAATGGCTGGGTCACAGAGAAGATGTATGTGTCACTTGGCTTTAATCGGGGTTTCATTTTGATCAAATGATATCAGCAATCATAACTAAATTTCTCCTAAGGGCCACACCTGGCTGGAGATGTCTAGAAAATGAAAGGCAAACCTTGCCTTCAAAGAGCTTGGAGTCAGATGATGGTGACAGACATGTACCTGCCACCACTTCAATGACACATGTGGGACAGGGCTATCCCTGTCTGGTCAGGAGAGAATGAATGAAGCAGCCCAGCGGTACCATGTATTTGGACAGGCAGAGGCTGAGGCATCCAAGAGGGCTTTGCGCAGGAAGCGGGATGGGAGCTGCACCTGGACAGCAGGGTGAACAGGAAGTGGGGACAGTGGACATGTTAGACAAGAGGAGATGAGGAAAACATGGGGGCAGTTTGAGAAGAGGAAGAGAGGACAAGCGGGCCTGGCCTGGAAGGGCCTGGAGAGAAAAGAAGCATCCAATCAGGCTGCAGGATATTTGGGGCTCAGGTCATTGCCTATCAGGCTACAGAGTTTCAGGTTTTGAAAGGTTCTCCCCCTTTCCCTTCTGGGGCTCAGTGAGCTGGGTTATCAATAATTTTAGCCCCAAACAATACTCCAAAACTCCAGACACAACCGTGGAATTTTGAAGTTCCTGGGAATTTCCAGCTGCAGAAAATTGAGTATGTGATTCCAACACCGCTCTGGTGATGTTGCAGTTTTACTTTTCAGTTTTTCAGTTAGGGGGTTATGCTTCCTAAGAGCCGCACAGAGCAGGAACCCTCTGGTCCTAGGACCAAGTGGTCACTGCTATTGCTGCGTAAGTGCCCCATCTGTGACTTTGGATGAACTGCCCTCTGCCCCATGCTGCCTACAGTTCTGAAGGCGGGAAAAGCAGGGTTTTGGCCAAGGTAGTTAAGAGAGAACACCTTCGATGTTCTCCCCTCAGCAGCTTGGCCCGTGAAACAACATGCTCCAAAAGGATTGGCAGCAGTTCGAGGCTCCCAAGTGACAAGAAGGAGCCTGTCTGTGCATTCTTTTTCCGGTAAGACAAACTATCTCCTGACAGGAACAAATGTCTCCGCTCCTTATAATCTGCGTATCTTTTCCAAACTTTGCAAGGGCACTACCCTGGACGACGCTTCAGTCTCTGACTCAGAGCCTATAAAGACACTTGGATGGCCTCAGGCAAGAGAAAAATCTGCTGACCAGTTCTCGTGGATCTTACAACATACTTGGGTTGCCAAGGCTCCAAACAGGCCTCTGTGTGGGACTCAAAGTCCCATTAAAAACATGGGCAGAAGACATGAACAGACATGACTCCAAAGAAGACATACACATGGCCAACAGACATATGAAAAGATGCTCAGCATCACTTATCATCAGGGAAATACAAATCAAGACCACAATGAGATACCACCTCATACCTGTTAGAATAGCTAAAATAAAAAACACAAGAAACAACAAATGCTGGAGAGGATAAAGAAAAAGGCACCCTTACGCACTGTTGGTGTGAACAAAATGTAGTGCAGCCACTCTGGAAAACGGTATGGAAGTTCCTCAAAAAACTGAAAAGAGAACTACTCTATGATCCAGTAATTGCACTACTGGTTATTTACCCCAGAAGTACAAAAACACTAATTCAAAGGGAGACACGCACCTTTATATTTACTGCAACGCTATTTACAATAGTCAAATTGTGGAAGCAGCCCAAGTGTCTACTGACAGGTGAAGAGTTAAAGAAGATGCGGTGTATATACACAATGGAATGTTATTCAGCCACGAAAAAGAATGAAATCTTGCCATTTGCAATGGCGTGGATGGAACCAGAGAGTATTATGCTGAGTGAAAGAAGTCGACCAGAGAAAGACAAATACCATATAATTGCACTCATTTGTGGAATTTAAAAAACAAAACCAAAAAAGCAAAGGCAAAATGAGAAAGAGAGCAAGAGTGAGAGAGAAGCTAAGAAACAGACTCCTAACTAGAGAGAACAAACTGATGGTTGCCAGAGGGGAGGTGGGGGGGGGGCAGGGATGGGTGAAATAGGGGAAGGGGATTAAGAGTATACTTATCATGATGAGCACTGAGTAACGTATAGAATTGTTGAATCACTATATTGTACACCTGAAAAGAATATAATACTGTATGTTAACTAATTAACTAACCACGGTGGGAACGACCTCAGCTCCGTGGACCACTGGACAGCATTTCCTCTCCTTTGGCATTAGGAGACGTGGCTTGCTGAAAGAGCTCAAATAGCTCCCAGAGGCACAAATCTCAGATTTAGGCATGGTGGAGAGAACACTTGCCTAAAGAGCCCAGGTGGCCGGGCAGCCCACAGCTGGGGGGCAGCTTGTATGGAAAGTGGGAAACTTCGAGATTCCCTCCACCCTGGTCCCATGGCATGAGTGTTGGCAGGGCAGAGGACCAATGTCCCGGTTCGCTTAGCATTCTAAGTTTTAGCACTGGAAGTCCCATGTCCCAGGAACCTCCTGTGCCGGGCAAACCAAGAAGGTTGGTCACCCTGTAAATAGCAGTGGTCCTATGGAGCACTTTTCTCTGAATCAAGTTCGGGTTTCTACAGCGCTGCTTATCAGAATTCTCCAGAGCCATCTCCCTGCCCAACAAGGGTAGATGAGTGGAGCACAGCACCCGCTCCTCTTTCATCCAGGCTGTTAGTGAGGCTGGAGACACCAGCCCCGCCACTCCCCGAAATGTGGCTGCTGGTCATGGAGGATGACTCAGGGCCACCGGGTTCGGCTACAAAGACGGTTTCTGGATCAGCTGCCACGGTATTTGATGGGGCAATGGATCGTCCATGGCTGTTTTATTTGCAAATTTCAGGGGGATTTGCGAGTGAACCTGACTCTCTGACCAGGGGGTTAGAAGTCACATCACTGTCATCCTTCAGAGGGCTTGGTTCTGGGTGAGGTTAGTAGAATTTGTCCCCTTCTCCCACCTAGAAGAAAGAGGATGTAGCTTTGGAGGGTGATTTGTTGCACCCTGCGGAGTCAAAAGGAGACACCTTGGTTATGCAGTTTTTATTTCTAGAAGTTCATTCTCTTGTCTGTCTGTTCCTCTCTACTGGATTTGAAGGATCTCAGATTCTTACTATTTTTGTCCTTCAAATATGTGAAGGCTGCTCCTTCAAAAGAGATCACAGATGCCACTACTCTGTGGTTGGGCCTCTGTACTCCTGGCCTTTTGAGTCACTGTCTTTCTGAGATGCCACAGAAGTTTGGGATGTCCTATTGTTCTATGGGTGCTGGGCCAAATTGTCTGAATCAGATTTCATAATGTAACCACATGCATGTCAGACTCAGCGTTCTAGGGAATCCCTCCTACCTCTGTCCCACCCCCTTGCCCTGATATTACAACAATGCACCATTGACAATATCATCAATTGTCCTTCAGGGATGTGTGGCTGAGCTCAGTGCTGATGGCTCTTAGACAACTGTGGGTGTCTGTCCTCTACCCCCCAGGCTAGCCAAGACATACAATGTGTTCTTCGTTACAGACTACACAGGGGGTCTGAATTACAAGGAAATAATTCAATCTATCAGGCTAGGGTGAAACTGCCAACCAAAAGAACAATTTATGAGATCATCCAAACCTGGATGTGAAATTAATTCCATACACGATAACTCACCACAGACCACCTTGTTTAATTTTATTTTTTTTTCTAGTAATAAGATCTTCCTGCTATCATTTATGTTCTTGACAATATGAAAACAATATAACCATCATGCTGGAAATTACTCTAAATTTGAAATACAGAGACTTATAACACTAGTATGAGCTTTAAGAAAATTTTGTCTGTTATAAATGAATTCATTTGAGTTGAAGAGTCTAAGCATGCTTATTAAGAATTATCACAACCCCGGGGGTGCCTGGGTGGCTCAGTCGGTTGAGCGTCTGACTTTGGCTTAGGTCATGATCTCACAGTCCATGGGTTTGAGCCCCACGTGGGGCTCTGTGCTGACAGCTCAGAGCCTGGAGCCTGCTTTGGATTCTGTGTCTCCCTCTCTCTCTGCCCCTCCCCCCTCATATGTGCTCTCTCTCTCTCTCTCTCTCTCAAAAATAAACATTAAAAAAGCAAAGAATTATCACAACCCAGTAAGAAAAGTGAAATTTTGGCCATGGTAGTTGACTCAGAACTTTCTGAGCCATTCTTGTTTCAAGCTCAAAGGTCTGGTCCACAGAGCCACACTCTCCCGGCAAACTGGCATTGACTGGGCTCCCAGGAGACAAAAGGGAATATACTTTAGGTTTTTGCCATACTTTCCTGATCTGTCTATCAGGGTACAGAATCCAAACCAGGTCATGGTCCCTGTCCCTGAGAAGCTTGTGACTGAGATTTTGGGGAAAAGCTAATACAGGTGAAGTAATAGTCAAGGCCATGAGATAGTGTGTCATGGCACCCTTGAGCTCAGGCTTGATGTCAGCCAGAGGGTTTAGAGTAGGCTGCAGGGAGAAGCAGGGCTCGCAGTGGAGCAGAAGCCTGGGAGACTTGAATCTGCGGTACTGAATGAAGCCACAAACACACAGTTATTGGGATCAAGTGTCATATCATGGAACTAAAATTAGCCGTCAGTGCAAGAAAGAATGGGAGCTTAGCAATTTGGGCCCACCTAGTGTTGGCATCTGGCCCTCTCTTGTGGAGACAAACTAGAAAAAAAAAAATGGTGTGTTCAACTGCCTGTGTAAAAATGGCCCCAATACCAAGTGACTCTACTCACTCATTTGGAGAAGACCCCTTCTTCTCCAGTTGGATTTTCTCAGGCCCTCTGTGCCCCTGCCCCATCCCTGAGACTTTCAGTCCATTGTGTGCATCTACCACAAGGAGATAGAAAGAGGCAAAAGGGAGCTCCAGTTCTGTTTTGCTACTTGTAAGGGATGCTGAAAAGGATTTTGTATAGCAGAGATAGAGGATAATGGCTAATTTAGGGTTTGCTTTTGCTAGTTTACCCAGCAATTGGCTTCAAGTCCATGGAAACTATAAACGAAAACTGTTCCCAGTTATCTACTGCTGCATAACAAACCATCCCAAACTTAGTGACCAAAAGCAACTCTTGCATCATTTCTCATGATGCTGTTGATGGGTTGAATGGGCATAGCTGGGACAACTTTGTTTCACATGGTGGTGGCTGGGGTAGTGGTCATCTGAAGCTTTATTGGGCTGGAACATCCAAGATGGCCTGTTCACACAGCTGGTAGTTGATGTTGGCTGTCGGTTCAGAGCTCAGCTAGGGCTTGACCAAATGTGGTCTTTCTGTGTGGCTTGGGATTCTCACAGCATGGTGGCTGGGTTCCAAGAGTGAGAGTCAGAAGAGAGAGTGGCCCAAGAGGGAGGAAGCAGGAGCCTAATCCAGAAGGCTAGGCCTGGAACTGGCCCAGTGTCACTTCCACCAGATTCTATTGATTTAGCAATTACAGGGCCAGCCCAGATCCAAGAAGAGGGGAAATAAACTCTACTTCTCACTAGTGAGAAAGACATTTTATAGCCATCTTTAATTCACCACTAACACCTAATTATAGCCTTTCCACATAAGACAACATATCCCAGACTGTGCCCACCCACCTCCATCTTCACAACCTTGGTCCCCTATACAGCTCTTACCAAGGAACCCCACACAAGGCCAACTACCAATGAAGATCAAACCAATACCCTCTGCTTCCTGGCTCTTCCTTTGAAGCAGAAGCTCTACCCTCAGAAGGCAAACAAAAGCAGGCAGAGCGAAGACCACGAGCCTACCAGAACAACAGACAACTTACTGCCAAGGTGGGGAGGAGCTTCCGACAGGGAGCACCTCTGTGGGGCAGCATCTACAGGCTGGGCACCCAATGCCCAGTGGCAGTTGCTCTATCTTCAGAGGTAGCCAGCACACTCCCTAGTGACAGGTCACTGGAGATCACACTGATCTGAATGAGACCTACGAGTTTGCAAGCTCCCATTGGTACTGCCTCCTTTTACTGCACTGACAATGCCCAAGCAGACACCATCTCTGCATGGCGAGTGGGCGGAGATTGCTGACAACAGCATTCTTTCTTCACTAAGTATTGGATACACATTGCCAAATTGTTCTCTAGAAAAGATGTACCAATTTACTGTCCTTGTATCTAGTGTAATAGTATGTGAAGTATTCAGAAGACAATGGACTCAGGCTTTTGCTTGAGAAGCTGTCTAGCCCTTCAAAAGGAAAATGAGGCTGCCCTTCCTGCGTCCTCCTTCTCTTCCTCCCTGACCAAGTCTGTCCAAGGTCACCCGTGACCTCCTGATGTCAGATCTTAAGGGCGTTTTGCTGTCTGTTCCTGCTCCCTCACTTCCTTGCTGTGGCAACCGATACTTTTGCCCATCCCATTCTCCCCTGGCCATCCTTTTCTTGTGACTTCCATTCTTTCTCAGACTTCTGGATGAGCTTTTCTGTCTCAGCCTACTTCTACTTCCCAAGGCTTTGCCTTGACCTTTGCTCTTATTCTACAGGCTCTCTCTGGAGGATCTTGTTAATTTACATACCACTAATTACCACCCATATGCTTATTCTTCAGAAACATCTCTTCCACTTAAATGTCTCTCCTGATGTTTGGTACATTTTCAGTTACCAGTTGAAGATCTTTCTCTGGGTGTCCTGCAGGCATATGAGACTCAACAAGTCTAGGACTGACTTCATTAACAACTCGCTCTTTTCCTGTATTCCAGTAATGTTTTAGTGAACATTACTGACATTTACCCAGTTTCTTAGGCCAGGGCCCTGGAGTCAGCCTGGGTGAAACTCCTCCCCTTTCCCCTTCCATCCATTTGGTGATTAAAGCCTATTGAATCTACCTTCTTTATGCTTCCTGTTCTCCCTCCCTACTGCTACTGCCCTCATTCAGACCCTTATTACCTCAACTCCATTGTAAATAACCTTTATTATCCACCATATGAGACTTCCTGTGCCTCTTCTCTTTCTCGGGTGATATACGAAGAAAAGATATAAAAGGACCATGGTAGTGCTGGTATACTTATAACCAGATAGAACAGAAGGAATAAGCTGCTTTTCCCATACTGGCCAGGAGGGACAGGGTTATTTACAGTTTTTTTCTCCTTACCTTCCAGAAACGTAAACCAACAGAAGCCAAGCCCAGGTTTGGTCTAACATTTCAAAGTCAACTTACCAGCCTTGGTTTCCCTGACTTCTGGGGCTGTGTGTACCTTTCTAGGTCACTGGTAGACTTCTTCTGCCATCTTCTCCTGGTTCCCTGAGGAGTCTAGAGAAAGAGGTGCATCATGAGGTGTGTGGGGAATGTGTAATCCCTTTGTCAGAAATCATTCTCTGACCTGTGGGTCATTCTCACCAACAAGTCCCAAGAGGCGTTAGGAGACACAGATATTTGACTTTGTAGAGAAGACATCTCAAAGGTGATCCTATTGTCTGAGTAGTCCATAGGGGCGTCCTGTAGATGCTCCTAGCCCCAGGTCTCTGAGGCTATTCAGTCTAGGGTAACATTTCTTTGTGTGCATGTTTTACAGCTGTCTTTAAGAAACCAAAATCTCATGATGCAAAACAGGGCTATGCCTTGTTCATCTTGGCCTCTTTCTCTTCTCAGCACTCATAGTGTCTGGCATGCAGGAGTTGATCAATAATTACTGATTCATTCATTGATTGGCTCTTGGTCAATAATAACTCATGTTTATTGAGTACTTTTTCTGTGCCACATATAGCTCAAAACACTTTACATGTATTGACTCATGAAATTAATCTATTTGGTCCACGTAACAACACTGTCATCCTTTACAGATGAAGAAGGTGAGGCTTGGAAAAGTTAAGGTAACTTACCTAAATATATATAAGGAGTTAGTGGAAAAGCCAAGAGTTGAGTGTAGGCAGTCTGATCCCCGAATCCTGATTCTTAATCAAACCCAGCACTCCTTTCTTGGTAAAATGTGGCTCAAGATTATAAATCAGTAGTTAGGAAGGGTGTTGGTGGTGAAGGTAGTGGTTGTAGAGGGGATGATAGCTCATAAAGCCTCATCTATCTCAGGGACTCACCACAGAAAAAGGAAACATACAAAATGGATTCCCACATCACCTTAGTTATAGGTTGGCCAGCCCAGATCACCAGACCAAAGGGAGCAGGAATCCAAGGTAGACATTCTTTATAATACTGAAATCTGGGTTGTTAGCCTGAATTTCCTCACGATGCTTCCTATAAGCATTGTGGGAGCAGCAGCAGCTGAAATCAGTTCCTAATGAAGTGTGTCTGTATCTGTTTTCTTGCATTTTTCTCTCAGTATCTTGTTGCCATCTCATCTTCCCAATTGGACTGGAAGCTCTTTGAAGGTAGAGAACTTTTAAGCTTCACTTGGTTCCCCACAAGACTAACTCCATATCTGCTAATTGATTAATAGGTTGGAATTTGGTTAAGGTTAGAAACCAGAAGGCAAGATACGTTTAGTCAGACCTGTTCAGGCTAGTGGTCTCTTCTAAGAGAGAGGCAGTGGCTGTCATGTACCTGAGCCCTCAAACAACTGTTGCACATTATGTTGTGATGACTGTGGAAGTGACTCTGGTTCCAAGCAAAAACAGAGGTTCTGACCTTTTCTAATACCAGGGATAACCAATGAGCCAAATTCTCCTTGGAGTTCATAGGCCTGGGCTTTTCCTGTAGCTCAGTAATCATCTTGAGTTGGTGAGAGATCTAGTTCCTTCCTCTTCATTCAGAGGATAAGGAAGGACCAGTGACTAAACACCCTTCTGGAAAATTACTACTCATGTAGAAGATTTAGGGGCAGGTTCAAGGGGAAACAGGAGATTTTGACTGCTCATTCCTCAGGCAAAGGGGCAGGCATTTAAAGACTTACCTGCAGGGAAAATAGTCTGTTTTGGTCACAAATGTCTTCTCCAGAACTTCCCATTTCCTTATTCTTTTCCAATGCAGCGTGGCTTTCTCACCTACTTCACTCTTGAATTCAAATTTCTGACCCTATTTTCTGCCTCCTTCCACTCACTTAACTAACCAAATCTCTCTTCTTTGGGCTCCCTTGAAAATTTATGAGTAAAGTCTGAAAGAAAATCAGACCAAGATTGTTTCCATCTCTACCCACCTCCGTTGTAAAAATCAGAAATTCCTTTACAGTTAAAATCCTCTCAGGATAACAAAAACTGGGAAATGGCCTCTGGTCTTCTGGTTTTATAGAAATCCCTGAGGACGGTTGACCAATCTACTGCCGAAATTTCTTGTTATGTGTGCTGAAGGAAAAGAGGCTTTTAAAAATATACTAATTGGGATCCCTGGAAACTTTTTACTTTTTCTCCTAGGTAGTTTTATGACTCATTCAGGACAGCTTTGTGGTTCATCAGACCCTTGAAACTGAAGACACGAAAGGATTAAACAAAACCAAACAAAACAGCACAACCTTCACAAACCTGAGACCAATCTATGACATTTGGGAGACTGTTAGTTACTTAAGCTTCATTGTTTACATTGAAAGTCAGAACTAGCACATGATTATAACGAGCCTTGCCCCCTGGGAAGTAGTCAAGGCAGATATCTTAGTTTGTCTCACTAAACAGTGATTCTTCTCCGATGACCACATTACCCTGCTCCATAAGGGTAAAGAAGGGCAGCCATATTTGTACATTGTGGGCCAGAGGTGAACACCTGGTTCAAGGTGGTGCAGTCATGGGTTCCTTCCTATGATTTGAGGAATAAAATCAAAAGAGAGATTCATTGTTTCATCAGATGGCTGTAAACTCGGGTTCTATTGATAGCCATGTTCTCTGATATGTGTACTTGAGAAGCAGGAGCTAATGTGAGGAGAGATGATTCAGACATTCAGAGAGAGGAGGGGAATTGAGAGACAGGGAGAAAGAGCACTTCCTGGTTTCCCCACAGTTTCTACTTCCTGGCTCCAGTTTATGTCTGCATTTCTGCCCTTAGGTTCTGTGAAACACCCCTGTACCTTTAAAACAAGTTTCCCATTGCTGGTTTGAGTAGGTTTCTATAACGTACAAGCAACAGATTGATTCAACTCATTCAAATTGATTGAGTGGTATTTTGCTTACAGACGTTTGATAAAAAATCCACACATTAGACACCAAATTTGAATATAAGCATACCACTAGTAATAGAGGTATGAATAGTAATATAAATTTAGAGCTGTAATGTCTTAGGGGACATCATTTTATAGATGTGGAAACTGAGGCTCAGGAAGTCTAAATCCCTTGCCAGGGTCATATCTGTGGCTGAACCAGGTCTCTAGATGCTTGACTCCTAGGCCACAGCTCTTTCTGTAATACCCACTGACTCTGATTGAAAGATTGTATTTACTTTCACAACTTGTGCACTTTAAAAAATTGTCCAGAGGCACCCGTGTGGCTCAGTTGGTTAAGCATCCGACCCTTCGATTCGGCTCTGGTCATGATCTTGCAGCTTTCTGGGTTTGAGCCCCACATCGGACTCTGCACTGGCAGTGTGGAGACTGCTTGGGATTCTCTCTCTCACCCTCTCTCTCCCCCTCCCCCTCCCCCACTTGCGCTGTCTCTGTCTCTCACAAAATAAAGAAATAAACTTAAAAAAAATAGGCCACAGACTCTTGCATATTCTCACCCCTATTGGTTTGGATGAAAAGCTGAAACTTGGAGACGTTAAATGACTTCAACGAGGCCACACATTAACAGAAGTGGAACTAGAAGTTTCCTCTCAGGCAGGAGAGTCCATCTAATAGGCCAGACTTCTCTGTCCATGCATCCAGGGTACTGCTGATCCAGTTAGACTGGCAAATCCATCATGGCAGGGTTTTTAGGGTCATTCCTCTATTCAATAAATATTTACATTTTAAAGTGGGCAGCCCTCCCAGGCCAGGAGACACGATGAGGAGGAGTCAATTCAGGTGGTCTGCCTCCTAAGTGCAGGGGGACTTAAAAAGCTTCTTCATCTGTGTATGCATATTTGAGGCTGGGGGTGGGGCTGAGGGTGGGGCTGTCAGTGGCCGTGGGAGGTGGAGGTGAGATAAGGTACACTACTAGAGTGAAAGCAGACAATAGCTTTTTGACAGTGTCACCTGAATACAGCACGCTGCCCGAAGCATGTGAGATGAGCACGGGAAGGAGTGAGTGACCGTCGGGGACAAGCAGGTGAGCAACTAGCTCCAGTGTGATGGTTGTGGGAACAAAATGCTCCACGCTCTGTGCTCATTTCCTTGTCAGTCTTTCCCTCCAGCTAGAATGTGGGTCCTTTAGGGGGAAGTAGTTTCATTTGTTTATTTATTTTCTGCATTCCCAGCATACATCAGAGCGCGCTGGGACTCCAAAGGAGCTTTCAGTTATGTTAAGAGGTTAGAGCACAGAGGAGAGCTTCCCCGGCCGAGATAATTTTTACATGAGTCTTGGCAAGGTGAGATTGAACTCAGGTGCTGTCTGCCAGAAACAGACAGTGGGTTTGACAGAATCTAGGAAAGTCTTTGCTTTGAACCATATATTACAAGGTCCCTCCTCATAAGACACGTATCTGTGATTATGGAAATGCAGGAACGTATCTGGGAGTGGGGATTGGAATTAAATCTGCTAGCTTAGGGAAGGGGTATTAATGCAGAAATGGGAAGATGGGGGGCAGGATAGTGGGTCTCCATGGGTCCAAAGTCCTCTGAAATGAGGGGTTTTGTGGACTCACCACGCTTTGGATTAAGAAATGCCACAGTCGGGGCACCTGGGTGGCTCAGTCTGTTAAGCATCAGAATCTTGATTTTGGCTCAGGTCACGATCTCATGGTTCATCAGATGGAGCCCCGCATCAGTCTCTGCGCTGGCAGCACGGGGCCTACTTGGGATTCTCTCTCTCCCTCTCTCTCTCTGCTCCTCCCTGGCTCGTGCTCTCTCTCTCTCAAAATAAATAAACATTAAAAAAATAAAAATATTAAAAAAGGGAAAGAAATGCCACAGTCCCTCTGGGGCTGAAGGTACTATAATATTATCAATGGGAATGCCATATATTATCACGAGTGACTAGCTCTGTGTCATGTTAAGCAGTGAGATTTAAAATTTCTTTCTTTAACAGGCTTATCTATCCCTTTGGTACCTTATTCATTTATCCATTTTTGCATGTATTCAATGTATCATTTATACATTTATACATTTATCGTACCTGTATCACAGTGGGGTAAGTTAGGGGAAACTCGAAGACAAATTCATATATGATTTTGCCACTGATGACTTCTTAGCTCTGTGTGCAAAACTGTTAGGTTTTCTTTCTTTTTCTTTCTTTCTTTCTTTCTTTCTTTCTTTCTTTCTTTCTTTCTTTCTTTCTTTCTTAAATTTTTTAAATGTTTATTCTTTTTTGAGAGAGAGAGAGAGAAAGAGAGCATGCACAAGTGGGGGAGGGACAGAGAGAGGGGAACAGAATATCCGAAGCAGGTTCCACACTGACACCAGAGAGCCCGACTTGGGCACGAACCCATCAACTGTGGGATCATGACCTGATCCAAAGTCGAGTCACCCAGACGCCCAAAACTGGTAGGTTTTCTATCATCCTTGGCCACAATGATGACAAGTAGCCTTTGGACATGAAAAGGTACAGAACACACCAAGTAGCTGCAGTGATAACTCACCTGCAGTGGGAATAAACACCAACCAATTGGTCTGAACCACATCTGCAAGGTCACTAGGAGTTCTGAAAACTTCTGTATAATACATTAAGGTTTTCATTCATCTATTTTTATTTTGTGGTGCAGGAATTTGGTTGAAGCTATCAACAGCAACAACAGAACTCACTACAGAGAATGTCTGCTGGGGAGAAGAATGCCAGAAGAACCCAGATACATCACCCCAGGAAGGGGAGGAATAATACCCTTGTCACAGCCTGATTGGTGGTGTCTCACCATCGACCTTTGGCAAGTTGTGCTGGAAAGGGATGGTCAGAGTTCCAAAGTGCAATATTATATTTCCAATTAAAATGTAAAAACAAACCTTTTTCATAAAGCACATTGGCCTCCGCGCTGGGAAGTGACTACAAAGCCCGTCGCTGATTGAGAAAAGCTGAAAGCAGACACTGTAATTGATAAAGGAGATAAGTCAATCTGTGTCCTTTAAAGAATAATGAGTTCCATTTTTCATCAAAAAGATCTCCTTGTGCCGAAGAAACATTCTTTCAATAAATCTACTTAATGGCTTCCCCTCCAATGATCTATAACACTGCGCTTTGGAAGGAGCTCGGAGCATCCTAGCGGGTTCCTGCAGGCGGCTGCCGGCCACCCAACAATTGCATTGCTAATCTAACCCAAAGAAAACCCAAAGGGTTCCCCCCAGGCAGGGCTGCGGTTCTGGGCCAAACATCTGGAGGCTTTCCTGGGCTCTTCAGGCAGGTAGGTGGGATGGAATTTTGAAATAAATATCCCCCCACTAAACTTGAGGTCCTCTGCGAACGTACCTCTCCCGCGCCCACCACCACGGCTCTGCTGTGTCAGGGATACCTCAGCCATGAGGATGGCTCACGTCAGAGAGCTCAAGAGTTAAATGTTTCAGATATTTGGGTTGTGAGAACTGATTAGCTCGTTTGTTCCCTGGGCTCATCACTCCCCTACAGCCCTGACGGCCTTGGTGTTGTTCTGACCGTGGGCTGCAGGAGGTAGCCCGTGTTTATTGTGTTTGGTAAACTGAAGATCCACTTTAAAGCCCCTGCCCGAAGTGGTGCTGCGTACGGGCCTGTTCCCCACCCGGCTGAGGGCCTAAGCCTCAGGTGGTAAAAGGCAGAGCAGAAGAAACAGCCTGTCCCCTTCGAAGGCAATGATTCAGGGCTCTCCGCACCCTGGCGCGAGGCAGCAGGACGTATCGTTCAGCTTGGCTTACCTTGTGAACCCCAACTTTACAAATGCGCTGATCTCCACCAGGACCCAGCTTTATGTAACGAAACCTATTTCCTCCGAGGGCACCGGCCCTCCCAACACTGGCGGACTTCCCCACATGGGAATCATTAAAAACAACCTTCGAGTTATTTCCTTATGTTGCTGTTTGTTTATCCTCCAGTCGCGTGTGAGTCAGCCAGATCATGATTTGTGGTGGTTTTGCTTATGAAATCTTACATAATCATATTCCTATTGTCACGTTGGGTCGAGCAGTTAGGCCATATAGTGTTTTCTCATTGCACAACGTCTGTGAATCAATAAGGAGAAAGGCTGAACAATGAGATGACGTTGGCTGGTCAGGAACCCAGCTCCTCGTCACCCAGGAGGCCGCTCTGCAGTTTCACAGATACAGCTGGTGGCGCAGGAGCCGGGACACCCTCTAAAGCCACCGTGGCGCAGGATGACTGGGCTGGGTGGCGGCCTTTGGGATGGGTCTCACCGAGGTGATGTTTAAGAGATGAGAGCCAGGGAACGAAAGAACAACAATGACAACACTTCACACAGAAACCGACCAATTTTTTTACTGCATTCGGTACACGCTGGATTCCAACATGCTGGTCCAGAGCGTGGCTGGCTACAAGCTGGCAAGACTCTTACGGCTCCTCCGACAGGCTTTCCCTTCCCCGCCATGTACATTATTTATTTTGATCCTACTCACTGTCCCAAGTCCAGAGGCAGTTATTAAAAACGCTCTCGATGCAAACAGTGAGTGGCTATGACACACGGATGAGGGTGGGTGCGACTTCCACAACGGAACGTGGAATCTGGAGAAATGGTCAGTGGAGGCAAGACGCCTCCTTAGTGGCTAATAGTATTATGGAGCTCAAAACCCACAACTGTTTTTTTTCTTGTTTTTGTTTTTTAATTCCTGGAGTATATTGAAACTAGTTGTTCCTAACACGATTTCATATGGTAAATAAAATATCTGACCTGATTTAAACCTTGTTTGTTTGCATACATCTTTGAGGCGTGCACCTCAAAGTCATTCGTATTGATACAGGATGAAGATTATAAATATCCGCATAAAAAGAGAAACGGTGTGACTCTATATGAAGACAACGACCATCACATTCCACAGCACATCATTGGTTAATCTTTGAATCGTCAAGCATTATTTAAAACAAGAGAGAGAGAGAGAGAGAGAGAGAGAGAATATAACTGAACACAAGCTCCACGACAAAACAATCATAACAACGGAACCAAACCCAATTTCTCTATTAATCATTTAAAATTTTTACCTCTGTTTCTAACACTTTTCATTAATTGTTATTTCAAGCTCCAGTAGCAGGATCAGATTTCTCCTGCCTCCGGGCAAGTGAGTTATGATCTGATCTCAAGTTCCGAGGGAGATGCTCAAAGTTTTATTTTTCCCCAGTTGAATAAACAGTACTATGTATATTATCTCTTGTGTTAGAATAGTGTTGTCTTCACATAAGACTCAAATAATGGTATTAGTCATTCATTTCCTTGAACACAGACACCCTCATGCGTGCTGACAGGTTTATAAGGATGTGGTGGCAGCCGTGGTTCTGGGAGCTGCTAGATGACCGACTTTGATTTCTTGCAGTCCTGAGCGATGGAGCCCGGGTGTGTCTGGTTATTGTCCGCTTTCTCTCCCAGATGCTGGGCTTGTCTGGAAGATTAATACATTAACAAGAGCTGAAGGTCCAGGGTTGCACGTCTTCAGACATGTTTATTAGCAGATGGCACACAGGATTCAAAGGTCACCACAAAAGTGACATTTTAAAGTGAAACAACAATATTTATGTTCAGATAGTCTACTGATGAGATCATGTGGAAATGGTTTTGATTAAATTAGCTTATAAATGGTTGCCAATCTATAGACAACAGAAAATACCGCGTCTGTTTACCAAATGCTTTCTTCTCACGCTCTCACCTCTTACATATTAATGACCAAATGCTGTTTTGGGGCTATGCTTATTTAACCGGAGGATCAATGTATCTGTTTTTCACTTCCTGGGTTATCGGTTTGTTTTCATTCTAAAAAACGTTATCTCCTATGGGCGTTTTGAAATCTCACCTGCGATTTTTAGGGCTTGGAAAGAATTCGGATTCCTCTATGTAAATGCAATTGCTTTCAATTTCTTTAGTATAAATTGGGCCTCTGGAGAGACCTAAAATTCAGTCGCTCAGGTGAGACCTGACATTCGATATCATAAAAAAGAACTATGCACTCGATTTCAGAAATTCTTGCTACAGCTACATTCTTGCCTTTGCAGTCCTTGGGAGCCACACTTTTGTGGCAACGGGTGCTTGTGTTTCTAGAACAACGTGGAAAACAAAATGCGGTCAAGGGGAGGGGATACCTCTTCTGGACTTCTTTTTCTTTTCTCTCTCTTGCGCCCACAACTTAGCAGGAGTGTGAGCGCAAGTTTGTATGTCAGAAAAGGTTTAGACAGAAGAAACCTCAACAGTATGAAGTAAAAACAGTATTTTAAAAGTTGTGCAAGTCTCTATAGTCAATAAAACTCACATAAATATTTACAACAAAGGCATTGAAATGGAGAAAAAAATGATCAATTAGTAGATTAAAACTTTCATATATGTACTAGAGGAAATGAAAATGACCATATATATATCGTTTCTCATTTATTTACATTTAACTGTAATATGAATAATTTTATAAGATATAGATATTATTGTCTTGAGGGTTTTTTTTTTACCTTATTGTTATCTATATCTTATTTTTTTTGTACAATTGCAAAATTAGAAATGTAAGAATATAGCAGAAGATTTACTCACTTTTCAAGAGAACCTTTTTCAATATTCATTGCCCCTTCCATTGGGTCCAGTCCTTGTTCAGAAAATTGTTTCAAGGCACTTAAAGCTGCCTAAAAATGAAAACAAACACACAAACAAGGAGATCCATTCATTGACTTTAATATTAATAAACAGGTAATTGTAAAAGAAAGCTGAGATGTATAGTAAAGACTATCATTTTCACTGGTCTAAATAAATGCTTTTTTTGCATCATTTAGCAAAATTACATTTGAAAGGCTGTATTATCACGAAGCAATTGTATGCTACAAGGGCCTTATTTCTGTGGCGAAGTGGGAGGAGGTGGGGAGGAGAATCTCCAAAGTTTCATGCCTTAGCCCCCATCCATAATTTTGTAAAATCACAAAGTTTTTATCTGCAAATGTAGAAGCACCTAGTATAAGCCTATTATAGTTTGACATATAAATATATATATACACATATATATAAATACATATATAAATATAATGTATTATATTTTGACTATAATAACATTTTCTCCTCACATTACTGAAACTACACATTCCCTTCCTTCAGACAATGCAACATCAGATTTTCCCAAGTTAGGTACTCTTTCCAAAGTTAGCATAAAGGTATTGTTCCATTTTATAGCTATCCCCAACCAAATCACAGGATGTGAGCAGAGAAATCGGCCCAAGACACTCATGCATACAAAGGGGATGGTACGATGGTATTCTGTGAGGAGAGAGAAAATGTGCACTCTTTGGGGCCCCGGGGAGGCAGGCCTGGCCATAGCAGAGCCTCCCAAGGTGTTGATATGCCCGTCTTGCGTGGGATGCTGAAGGGTGTTGACAGGCTGGCTGAGCCTCGCTGGATAGCTGGGAGGCACCAAAAATGCGATGCTGATAAGATCTACATAACTTGTTGACACTCTTGTGCACGTTCCAAATTGTTATTTCTTTGAATAAGAATTTGGTTCTCCTTCCCCTCCCCCATCCCCCACCCCCTTAAAGCTCCATTAGAAGGGCTTTGTTGAGTCTGAGATAGGTGTGAGCGGCCAGCTTTGTTTGAATCCTGGAGATCCCACTGGGTCACACTTTGGTCATCTGTATCCTCTCAACTACCTTTGAAAAAGGGCTAACTCTTGCAGTTTCCCAAACTTTTATCTGCCAAAGGCCCCTTTTGGGTAGCTGACTGTGTGATCCCTTGCAAATTTCATTATTTGTAACATATTTTTTGGTTTTCCTTTTTAAATTAATAGACTTAATTTTTTTAAGAGTAGTTTTAGGTTTCCAGGAAAATTGAGCAGGGATGTCGGTGTCCCCCCCCCCCCCCCCAACTCCTGGTCTTGGCCCACGCTCGTACTATGTGTACAGCAGCTGGCACAGGCTGACATGGCAGGTAAGCAGTACTTTCAGTTGGGTAGAAGCAGTGTGGCTATTTCATTGCGGTACTATTGCTGGTTGAATTGTGTCCCCCCCACTACTCCCCAAATCTATATGTTGAAGTTCTAACCCCCAATACCTCAGATGTGGCTGTATTTGAAAACAGGGACATTGCAGATCTAAGTAAGATGAAGTCCTACTGGAATAGAATGGGCCCAGAGCCAATATGTCTAATGTCCTTATAATAAGGGGAACTTAGGATGTAGACACACACACACACACACACACACACACACGGGGAGAACAGCCTGTGGAGAGGAAGGCAGAGATTGAAGTGATAGAACAGAAGCCAAGGGACGTCACCGATTGCCAGCAAACTGCCAGATGCTATGGAGAGGCCTTGGAACATATTCTCCCTCACACCCTCAGAGGGAACCAAAACTGCCAGCACCTTGACTCTGGACTCCCAGCCTCCAGAACTGTGACAAGATATATTTCTGTTTATTAAACCACTCAGTTTGTGGCATTTTGCTATGAGAACTCTAACAAACTAAAATAGGTCCATCATAATGCCTCCTTAAGGACAGTAGAACCTCCTTTTCCTTTCTGTGATGTTTCTTTTTATTATATTTTTATTATAAAAATAATTTTCATTATAGGAAAATCATAAGAGGTACAAGCAAAAACAGTGTGAAAATATTCACAGGCCCATCCACCATTTACTACTTGGTCTAATGTCTTTCCCTTTACTTTTCTATCCCTTCCCCATATGTACAAATTTTCACCTGGATCATATCTTCACACCATTTTATAACCTGCTCTTTTCATTGAATGTGAGCAGTTTTCCATATCAATAAAAACACTTCAGTAGCATTATTTTGCGTGACTGCTCAGTATATTGACTTTAGAGGTCCTTCTATATTCAGCCAATCCCTACTGTTGGACATTTAGGACACTCCCACATTTAAGTGATTATTAACACTGCATCCAGATTTCAAATAGTTAAATTTTTGCATACCATCTCAATAACTTCCTTATGATAGATTCCTAGAAATTGAATTTCTGGGCCAAAAAGCATGAATATTTTTAGATCTGACATGAGCTTTTTCACCTCCCTCAGAGAGGTTGTGACCACAGTAGTAATCTGAGGAGCTGATGTTTCTTTAGGTGCTTTTGGAATTAATCTCTCAGAACCACTTTGTGGGTCATTAGAGCCAACCAGTTTTGTCATTTTATGGCCCCACCTTAGTTTTCATTTGTCCATCCTGACCATTTACCTTATTCACTAGATCTGGCTTTGAGTGAAGTTTGGTTGCTTTCAAAAATTAAATTGAGCCTCAAAAGACCCAGATTTGGACAATTCCCCTCCCCCAAAAGAAACCTGCAGAGGGATTTGGCTCTCATTTAAAATCACTTGGGTAATCTCTGAGGTCCTTCTAAGTCCTGCAATGCTGGGTTGTGCTGGACAGCCTTCCCAGGTGACTACCCTGGGAAAAGTCCTGTGGGTGTGCACATTCTCATGGGCTTGTTACATGAACCTGAGCTCTGGAGTCCTGCCTTACATATGCATGTACTGGGTGAGGCATGAGGCCCACTCACTGCAAAGCTCTAAAGAGCAGTCCATGCCTGATTTTTCCAGATAGCCCGACTACATTGGTGGGGCGGAGTGGGGGGGGAGCACTAACGAACTTACAGGTCTTTGTATATTCAACAATTTTGAACAAATGAACACCTATTCTTTTTTTTTAATGTCTATTTTTGAGAGAGGGAGAGAGAGGGTGCATGGGCCTACGAGCAGGGAGGGACAGAGGGAGAGGGTGAGAGAAAATCTGAAGGGGCTTCCGCACTGTCAGTGCAGAGCCCAATGCGGGGCTCAATCTCATAAACTGCAAGATCATGACCTGAGCCAAAATCAAGAGCCAGGCACTTAAGTGACTGAGCCCCTCAGGAGCACCTTTTTTAAAATAAAAAAAAAAGTTAAATAACTATTCTTTTTTTCTGATCCATTAGTATGTGGATTATTGTCAGGAATGCCAATTTTTATCAATTGCTTCCCACATGAACTATTGTGGAAAGCTCTTTAGTGCCTGTAAATTTAAATCAGCAATGTCATATTGCTGAATGAGACACAAGAGAACCCCAGGGCTCCCTGGTCCCAAAATGACAACCAAAAATGACTTTTAAAAATTTAAAAAACAACTTTAAAAAGTCATTTATAGGCTAATTGCAGCCCATTTTACTAGTTGTCATTGGAATACTTGTTGCCTGAATACCAAGAACCAAATGTCTTGCTACACCAAGTCCAGGACCCCGTGACACCTGCTCTCTTCTATCCAACATATGAGATGCAGGCCAGGTCTCAGAGAGCAGGTTCAGTGTTTTGGCTCTTGCAAAATCTCCTGGATGATTTTATCAACATGTCGGGCAGGTCTCTGTGCACTTTCAAAATGCCTGTCGTCACACAAAGAATGTCCTGCAGGCTGGAAGGGCGGCGTGCTCTTTCACTCAATGCCATGAACGGATTTTCAGAATTCTTGTGTGGCTGCTTCCCTCCAAAGGTATGCTTAAAGGCTTCCAAACAATATTCCCTTATTTATCTGATGAGATAATTTCAACCCACATCTTATTGATAATCCTGAATACAATTGCTTATAAATAGGAGAGGACTTCTTGCTAATTTATAAAAGACAATGAAGACGATTTATCTTCTCTGTAAACAGTAATAGCTACCATTTGATGAGCATCACCCTGCCATAGTCATGAAACCAGGCCATTTACCTGAGTGGCCTCAGGTGTTCCCACAGCCCTGCAGGTAGGTCCTACCCATGAGGAATTCAGTAACCTATTCAAAGGTCACACAGCTAGTAAGTGGCAGAGCATGGATTTGAACCCAGTGCACATTCTTGACCAGATCACTTTATTTCCTTCACACCTAAGCCAATTTCAGCATGACTTTTTTCAATATTATCATTTCCAGATCACTCTTATTCCCTCCTCCATCCTCATTCTATTAATTATTCCCCCACAATAATTACTGGAGGTAAGCTCATACAATTATCTCCATTTTCTAGACAAGGGATTTATTATCTTGTGGGTTGACTTCTGAGGCTCTGTTCAGTGCTTCTGTAACAAGTGTAGATTGGGCTAAAATTGAATTGCTACGGTACTTATTTTGTCACTTGAATTACCCAACGGCTCCCAAACAAGGTGATTCAATTCTCCATTTCTCAACATTCTAAGGGTACCAAGTCTTGATCATTTATTCATCTCCCCTCTGTTGTTCTGAGAAGAGTTCATTCCTCACCCGCCAGGGGTTGCTGGCCAGAGGGAAAATCAAGCTGCACGGTTTGCCTGGGACTGTGGCATGCAGGATGCTGCAGCAAGGGGAGGGGCTGGGATGCTGGGATTGGGAAGATGAACGGACAGGGAAAGGACGGAGGGCTTGGCTGTGATTTATAGAGAGTGATAAGCTAAGTACTTTTAGGAAAGCAGAGATGGGCAGGGGCTGCCCACCAGGTGCATCCGCCCACAGGTATGAATGGAACACCGGCCCTGGCTGCCTCATCTCTCACTTGTCATGAGCCCAGCTGGGGAGCTGCCACCCTACCCCCAGTTCATCAACCACCACTTTCCCAGAAAGGATACTTTGCAGATTAAAAAATTCCATCTGTGAGATGGGTGTGCTTCACTTTCCACAGCAAAGTGGCTACAAAAATAGGATAATGCAGCAATGTCCAAAATAGCCACATTACATTTAGCAAGACTCAATCATCAGTCATTTCAAAGAACAATGTATAATGGAATGGCTTTGCCAACAAATGCTAACATTTAATGGTCCACCAAGACATGTTACTTTGCACATCCAAATCTGTCCAGAAGATGGTAAAATCAACAAAATCTCCATGTTTCAACCATTCCAACTGAATAAATTGTACTTGCTAGAGGCCAGTTATTTAAAACAATTAAGACTATATTATAAAAATGCTACCTGATATTAAAGGACACTGGAGTGAGGGAAAAGTCGAATAACTCATTTGGAGAGACGTTTGCAGCCTGCTCAAGGCACAAGTTCTACATTGTCTACTACTGAGAGGGTAAATAGATAACGAGAGGCTCAGCTCCTACTGTCTGCAGTTCACCCCCTCAGCCTGGACAGTTTGCTGTGTGATAAATGTAAACTAATGTTGGGGAGTCGTGGGAAGGAGGTAAATCTGGGTTCCTTAATGAGGAACATCCTGAACGATGATTAAACCCAAGTTGTATAACTTCCCATACACTGTGGATTTGAGAATTTCAAAGTACCCAGAACACAAGTACCCAGAACCCTCCATACAGCTTCACCATAAACAAACAGACAACTGAACAATTTCATTTCCAAGGTCAGAAAATGTTTCCTACCAAATAAAAACAAACTCACTCAGCATTCAAGTGTGTGTTACTACGGTCTGACCAAGGGGAATCTTAAACTTTAGCTTTATGACAATTTACATGTTTTGAGATTCTAAGAAAAGAGGAAAGAAAAGAAAAGAAAAAAGAAAAAAATCGGTACCTTCGAGGCAATTCACGTAGCTTGGTTTGAAAGGAGAAAAATTAAAGAAGCATTTTAAGACATGGATGACATTTCTTTTTCTTATTCTTGTCTTTTCAGCTCAACACTTGTTCGTGTGTGTGTGTGTGTGTGTGTGCGTGTGTGTGTGTGTTTCCCTTAAAAGAAAGCATCTACACAGATACGTAGAAATATTTTTGTCCCCAAAAGATTTTACAACTGTTTTGTGAGGAAAGCCCCACAGGTTCTTGAACAGATGTCGCTACCATTTCATGTATCACTTGTTTTGTGCGTAGTTATAGCAATACCAGAAACAAGATGCCAGTAAGATACTTTCCATGCCTGTTTGTTGGTCTTGGTTTGCACGCATGCATGCGCTTTTGTGTGTGTGTGTGTGTGTGTGTGTGTGCGTGTGTGTGTGTGTGTCTGCAGAATGGAGGTGAGTCTTCCCAGCCATTTCTGCAATTTCTAACTTTCCTCTTGTCAATCAGAAATTAGCAAATTGTGTTGAAACCAGTGCCTATTCCTCCTGCTTCCTTTTTCAGGAATCAAACGCAACAGTATTAAAGAATTTTTTGAGACACAACAATGGTCTTCACTGGCAAAATGTGAATTTTAACTCATCCCTTTATGACACACAGTTCTTCTCATCTTTAAACACAATGCCCAATGGATACTTTTATTTCTTTTTTTCCCCATTTCACACTTTTCCCACCGGTTTTATGTTCTGAATCCCAGAAACAGACAGGATGTTCCCATTAAAATCAATGGCAACCACACATGCCCGAATGTGGCCTTCATTTTTAAGCAAGTGCCCAAGGTTTGTTTTGTTTGCCTTTTCCTCCTGAGGCGCTTGTTCATGTGGAACTCTTCCTGGGAGCCACTCTCACTGCTAGATTCATTTCAGAATGCACACTGTGATCATATGTGCAGCTCACTAAATCAGGCTTCTTAAATGAGAAAACGATAGGCTTCAACAGCAACCGCCCTCACTTGTAGTTGAGGACTCTCCTAACTTCTTGTCTCAACAATCTTTGAGACTGGCTCCCTATTAAATCATTTCAGTGACTGCAAACCAGCAGGTTCTTCAGTAAGCTTAGGGCTTATTGCCCAAAGAACGTGAATTTTAATGTTCCTGAGTTATCATTTTCTTGCTTTGAAAGGTCTATAACAAAATGCCAACTCTCTCTTTCTATAAAATAAAAGAAACCCAAAAGAGAAAATTGTATTTCTAAATTTTGTCACATTACGATAAGATCCTCAGTCTATCACATTTCAGATGAATCAGTGATAGGACTTTAAAAATAAAATGATAAAGGATTATATTGAGCTTTAACTAAACCATTTGCTGCCCTGATTCTAACAATTTCATATAGCCTGCACTTTCCATTTATGCTCACATAAACCTATTGGTTCATATAATTTCCGTAAAACTCATACTTTATAAATGGCTTACTGTTGGAACAAAGGGATGTCAGCCTGCTAAGGTAATGGCTACTCATCATCAAAAAATAAAATAAAATATAAAATAAAATAAAATAAAATAAAATAAAATAAAATAAAATAAAATAAAAAGAAGTCCGGCAGTGGTCTGAAGGCATGCATATTTTAGACAGACTACTAAAGCAGAGAATAGGAATTTGACTCTAGAATTTGGGGAATTAGTACAAACTTTGGCACTGAAACTACAGACTTAGGCATCATCTATATTCTGTGGTCAGGCTCCTACATTGGGTAATCCATGTAGCTGCTCATCTTGACAATGACAGAGTCAAATTTAAGTGGGATTAACGATGCAGAGGAATGTTTGGAGTGTGTTTAGAACAAATTTTAGCAGTGGCATCCATGCTGCCAGCTCTTACTCCAACCATACTGTTTCTGTTCTACCAACACCATTCCTTTAAAAATTCCTGTGTTGTCCTTTATTTCATTACTGTTGATTCAACAAAAAATCCCCTTTGTAATGGTGTGCTACCTAAACATGCTGTTGGGCACAAAACCAAGTGTCCAAGAATGGCAGCAGCATCACTCTGTGCTTGGCAGGATAATGCCCCCCCCCCAAAGTGTCTATGTCCTGATCTCCAGGATGTGCATATGTTACCTCATAAGGCAAAAGTGATTTTGCAGATAAGACTGAGGTATAAACATTGAGATGTGGAGATTATCTTGGATTATCCAAGTGGGTCCAATCTAATCACATGAGTCCTTAATATCAGAGAATCTTTCCCGAATTTGGTGAGAGAGAAAGACAGGGCTGGGGAAAATGGTCAGAGTAATGTTGTTAGTTTTGAAGACAGAGAAAGGAAGACACAAGCCAAGAAATGGAGGTGGGTTCCAGAAGCTGGAAAAGCCAAGAAGACCAATTTGCACCTCAAGCCAAAAAAAAAAAAAGAAAAGAAAAGAAAAAAAAGAACTGCTGATACCTGGATTTTAGCCCAGGGGTTCTCTATAGAGAATCTACAGAACTCTAAGATAATCATTTGTTTTATTACTTATATATTAAAATTTTTTCTTTTTTTAAAGTTATTTATTTATTTATTTTGAGAGAGACAGGTACAGTGTGAGTGGGGAAGGGGTAGAGAGAGAGAGAGAGGGAGAGAGAAAATCCCAAGCAGGCTCCACACTGCCTGCACAGAGCCTGATATGGGGCTTGAACTCATGAAACCGTGAAATCATGACTGAGCCGAAATCAAGAGTTGGTTACTTAACCAACTGAGCCACCCAGGTGCCCCAAGTTTATTTATTTTTTGAGAAAGATGAGAGAAAGAGAAAGAGAGAGAGAGAGAGAGCATGAGCAGGGGAGGGGCACAGAGAGAAGGGGACAGAGGATCCAAAGCAGGCTTCCTTGCTGATGACAGAGAGCCCAATGTGGGGCTTGAACTCATGAACCATGAGATCATGACTTGAGCCGAAGTTGGATGCTTGACCAACTGAGCCACCCAGGTGCCCCTTAAGATAGTGCATTTGTGTGGTTAAGCCACTAAGTCTAGTAATTTGTCATTGCAGCAAGAGACAGCTAATACACTCTACCTGTCATCTGCACAAGGAAGGGAGGAGAGCATGGCATTTGGAGCCCGTCAGCCCTAGACTAAAATTCCAGCCCTACTGTAGACAAGTTGTGTCTATGCAAGTTACTTTATCTCTCTGAGCTTCTTTTTCATCATCTGTAAATTGGAGACTACAACACTTACAGCATTGGATTGTTTGAGAGGTTAACGTCTGGACCATGAATGAAAGCTTTTATTACACAATTTTCTCTGCTGAGACCGACATCCAGTCATAAAATTCTTTATACTTTCTATCTCCATGTTATTTATGTCCAGTTTTTTACACATTTCTATCTTTTTTCTAGCACATTGCTTACCCATCTTTCTTCCTAAGAGAACCCTATCATTATGCCTTCCCCTTAATCAAAAGCCACTACTAACTTCCAGCCACCAAATAACATTCTGTATCCTTGGCCTGGCATTCAAGGCCATGCATCAGCTGGCCCCATTCTACTCTATAACCTCATTTACTGCAATTTCATTACAGTGTGTTTCCCAGAGTGTGATGTCTGAGCCAACAGACTGGTCACCAGCCTCAGGAACACCTGGCGGGTGTCAGTGTTATCAAGAGCTACCCGGCCAGTTGGCCTGAGAGACACCAACATTGCAGAAGCCCTGCCCACATGGATCTTCCACCCTGGTCTGTCTGGTCTGCCTCCTGTCTGATGGAGACATCTGAGTTTTTTTTTTTACCTCTACACCTTTGCTCCTGCAGTCTTTCATTTTCCTAGGGTGGACTTCTCTGACTCCCAGCCTGTCTCCTACCCATGAACTTCTGACAGCCCTTGCCATTTGCTTCCCTGAACTGTGGGCTGTCTTCAACGTGTTTATGTCCTGTCTCTCACGT
Source organism: Panthera pardus (assembly GCF_024362965.1). NCBI lineage: Eukaryota > Metazoa > Chordata > Mammalia > Carnivora > Felidae > Panthera > Panthera pardus. The sequence continues at coordinate 22,847,434 of NW_026527002.1, forward strand.
AGTCGGTCAGCCCTTGGTTGGAAGAGCCATTTTCCTGTTTGAAACTAGCACAATGTATTTACAGAAGATCCTCAAGGAATATTGCTTGGTTGGTTATCCACCAGCTTCCATCTGGAGCCCCCTAAGACAGATAAGTACTCACAGACACATTTGTGCTTTGTCTTCTCTCTATTCTGTAAGTGAGCATCTTGTTCTAGCTGGCTTTTCCTTACTTCAGGGCATCTTCCAAAGCTTCTCTCCTATGAGGCTCTCTCTCCTTCTTTCACACACCCCTCCCATCCTCACCCTCATGCGGGCTCTGCAGCCAATATGCTTTAGGATAAATGGTCCCGGGAAAGTAGAGCTGGGTCATCTCTATCCATGTAAGAGAAGGTTCTGTCCACAATCTACCTCCAAGGAATACAGATGATAGTTACTGACTTTTTGAAATGTCAACCATTTGGGTTTGGCTTCTGTCATCTTTGATGTCTGTAACCAGTGCTTCCCCCTTCCCTGGGCTAATGTGAGGGCTACAAAGAAAGTGCCTGGGAAACCCTACCTGGGAGGACCCAACAATGGGGTGGCACATCCTGAAACAGGAACAGAGGTGAGCCTCTCCCACCCAAGGCGAGCCTGATTCTGCAGGGCAATGGTGCCTGAATTCTGCCTTGGCAGCCCTTCTCCCCACTGTCCTAAAGGTCTCTTTGGGATTTCTTGGTTCTTTGACATCCTACTACGAAGAGAAGGAGAAGCATTGTTACTGAATATGGACACACACTGCTCTGCCTATTCAGAAATTCCAGTTAGGTTTGAGCATATGATTGAAAAAAAATGTATAGTTATTTCATAGTTTTTATTGCATTTAATGGGTTCTTAGATTGCATGGCTGTAGGGGGTAGCTGGGAACAACAGGGAATGATGGTCAAACAATATAACCTATAAAGTTTTGTTTAGTTTTGAACTTTTGGTTGTACTGAAATAGAGTCCAAGTTCGCAGGCCTTGCTGATTCCCTCAATGAGTGAGGCATGCAGAAGCCTGATTTCTTTTCTTGGGGCATTTGGTGGCCATCCTAGTGGTCAAATTGCAGCAGAGAGGGGGCCAGAATAGATCTTTACCTCCATCCCAAATGGATCTCCTTAGCCTCTTACTGATATCTGATCATACATATATATATATACTTTTAAAAATAAAAGTATATATATTTACTTTTTAATATATATATTTTATATTTATATATATTTTTTTATATATTTTATTTATATAATATATAAATATTAATATATATATAATATAATATATAATATATATTTAAAATAAAAGTATATATATTTACTTTTTAAAATAAAAGTTCCAAACATCCAAAAAAGTACAAAGGATAGTGTATACTGAACCCCCCTGCCCCCCCCCCCCCCCCCCGCCCCACCACCTATCACTCAGATCAAGAATTATTAGTATTTTGGGGCACCAGCATGGCTCAGTCAGTTAAGTGTCTGACTTTGGCTCAGGTCATCATCTCACGGTTCACAAGTTCGAGGCCCACGTCAAGCTCTGTGCTGACAGCTCAGAGCTTGGAGGTTGCTTGCAATTGTGTCCCTCTCTCTACCCCTCCCCTTGTGTTCTGTCTCTCTCTTTCTCTCTCAAAAACAAACATTAAAAAAATTTAAAAAAAAAAGAATTATCAGTACTTTTCCAATCTTGTTTCATGTATCTTCATGTCTTCCTGTAGGATTCCAAATCAGGTATCAGATAAAGACACATGCCACGATCACACCTAACAAAACTAAGAACAAATCCTTTTTATCATCTAAATACCTGGGTCATGTTGTTAAACTTTTCCTGATGGCCTCAAAGATGTCTTTTAATGTTGGTTTTTGAATCTACATCCCAACAGTCCACACGTTGTATCTGACTGTTCTTTTAAGAGCTAGGAGTCCTGTGGAAGGCAGAATAATGGCAAAGATGTCCAGGATCCAATTCCCGACGGGACCTGCGGAGGGGGGATTCACGGCCAATCCAAACGCAAGTCTTTAACCTCAGGGGTCCTCTCCCAGCTCTGGTCAGAGACGGTCACATGACGGTGCCAGAAGCCTCAGAGGGATGTGCCTTACTAGCTTTGAATGCCAATGATGGGACCACGAAGCAAAGAATGTAGGAAGCTTACAGAAGCTGGAAAAGGCAAGGGCACGGATTCCCCCCAGAGTCTCCAGAAAGGAACACAGCACCACTGACACCTTGATTTGAGCCCGGTGAGATGGTGTCTGACTTCCGACTACAGCCTGTGAGATGATACGTAGGTGCTGTTTTAAGCCACCATTCCTTTAGCGGGGCACTGTGAGTCACACGGGGGTGTGAAGGTCTGATACCGTACTCTCCTGAGACCAGCTGGTGTTGGGCCTGAGAAGGAGAATGTCCGGGAAAGAGAAGGCTGGGGCTTGGGAAGAAGTGGGGCCAGCTGTGCCGGGTGTCTTGTTGATGCCGCTGGCCGTCTGCTGGCCACGTCAGGCAGGACTCAAGGAGCTCTCGCCCCACTCCAAGCAAGCGGCACACCAGTGTCAAGCCAGTCATCACCTAAACCCTGTGAGGACCGGCCCCCACCCTTAGGGACCCATGCATCACTCTCCTTTTCACCCCGAATGCTCTGTCCTAACCTCCTTTTTGTTCCTCAGCAGGGATAAGCTCTTTCCCACCTCGCGGATTCAGGCTGGCCGGTCCTTCTGGCCACCCCTTCTCATGACTGGCCGCTTGTCAGCCTTCAGGTCTCAGCTCCGGTTGAGTTGGGGCAGAGGGAGTGAACACCCCGTCTAGGGTGTCCCCCCCACCCCCAGCAAATCACATAACCTTGTTCATTTTCCTCATAACACTTGTCACAGTCTGTGATCTACTAGAGGAAGGGGCCTGGCCTATCTGATTCACAACTGGGTACCATCATTCACTCAACAAATATTTATGGAGAACCAGGCTCCACACAAGGTACCAGGAAAACCAAGAGCAACATGCACAGTCCCTGCCTTCTGCGCTGGGTCTTGCAGCAGGGAGAAAGGCATGAGGCCAACACCAATCTACCAAGATAATCGCTGTAAGAAAGAATGTACAGCTGAAGTCAAACTGAGAAAGGGCACTCAGGTTCTCCCCAGGGAACACCGGAAGTCACACAGAGGCAACACTTGGGGTGAGATGTAGGGTGAGGAGGACTTTTTCAGTGGGGCAAACTGTGAGAGGAGGGTGTTGTCAGCGGAGGCGGGGGGGGGGGGGGCTCCTCGTGCAAGGCAGTTCAGAATGGCTGGACTGGGAGGTGGGTGGGAATCGATGGGCACAGTGTCCTGGACAATTTGAAAGGTGTTGTGTAGAAGACGGAAGCACCTTGCTCTGGGGAAAGCTGGGTCAAGCCCAAAAGATGGAAGCCACGGGCAAAGGGATTTGGCCTCCAAACAGGAAGGGGACTGTGCCCCCTGGGAGTGCGGCTGGCTGCTGAGGTGGGGCCGGTGATGTGCACTGCGTGGTTCCACTGGCTGGGTCGTCTGTCAGGTGGGAGGCAATGCTGGCCGCGGGGGGCCGGAAAGGGCTGCTCACCTCTGGGGCTCTCTGATACTCACATCAGGCCTGCTTACACAGACAAGGCCACACAGGTAAAGGACACCAGCACACATACAGGAAGACAAGGGTTATCAGGGAGGTGATGGATGGAGCTGTGTAATGTATTGAGTATGGTTTGTAGGTGAAAGTTGAGTTCTCCGTGTGAAAGGTAAAACTTGGACCTGAGCTTCACCACTGGTTATGTGAGAAAGTATCTATTCTCAACGTCTCCATTTAGAAGACCGAATCATTAAAACCATCCTATCAAAGGCATCAAGCGACGGATGCATCTGAGGGAGGTGTCCTGGGGGTGTCTGCAGTAAACAGTACTGTGTGGAACATGTTTAGCAGTTGACCCTCCGGGGAAAAGATCCTAACTGGTATTCTCTCTGGCTCCCTGCTTACTGCTCACAGGCAAGGCAGCAAAGTGGCTAAAAATCCACAATTTGCAGCCCAGCAAAACTGGGCTCTATAACTGGCTCCACCTCAACTAGGCACATGACCTTGGGCAAATAAAAATCTCAACTATTAGATGATATGGCATCTTGTGCTGTTGACATTCACTTTCGTCTAAAGGCGTCACATTCCTAACTCAGTCTTCACAGTCACCACAACAGGTAGGTTTGCTCCTCATCCCCGGTTAACGGTGAGGATACGGAGACACAGAGGAAGTAATTTCTGTGAGGCCAACGTGACTTGCTTTTGGTAGATTTGGAATTTGGATCCAGATGGCCTGGCTCTGGAGCCGAATTCTTATAATTTTTTAAAAATTTTTGTTAATGTTTATTTTTCAGAGAGAGACAGAGCATAAGCAGGTAAGAAGCAGAGAGAGTGGGAGACACAGAATCCGAAGCAGGCACCAGGCTCTGAGCTGTCAGCACAGAGCCAGACGTGGGACTCAAACCCACAAACCACGAGATCATGACCTGAGCCAAAGTCGGACGCTTAACTGACTGAGACACCCAGGTGCCCCTAAGTCCATCCTTGGGACTCTTATCTTCTCTGTCATTATTCTCTCCCTAGACGATTTCATTGAGGCTTATGACAAATCCTTTATAAATATTCGTGGCCCCCAATACCTATCTTCAGCCTAGCCTTCTGCCCTAGGGTTCACACATACAATTGCCTGGTGGATTTCTCCCCTTAGGTGCGTGAAAGGCATTTAAATCAGCCCAGACTCAAACTTGTGATTACCATTCTCCAAACCATTCCTCTCCCAGAACACGGAACCCTCGTTCAAACAGCAGCTCTGACAAAAGACCCTGGGAATCAACCTTGCTCACCTCCCACACAAAACTCGATAACGAATTCCTCTTTAAAATGCATCTAGAATCCAACCGTGTCTCACCTCCTGCTCTCCTGCCATCCCAGCCCAGGTCACTGTCATCTCTCAGCAAGACTCATGCCATAGCTTCCTAACTGTATCTCCCTGACCTAAAGTCATTCTTTCAAATAAATCCAGAGTGGTAGGTGTGAAATGTAGATGAGAACAGGTCAAGATCCTGCTCAAGACCCTCCAGGAGCTCCTGGTCACTCTTAGAACAAAACCCCAACTTCTGACTTGAGCTAAAGCCCTAGCAGACACTAACCCAGCTATATCTTCCCTACCGAGCTCCCCCTTAGCCACGGAGCCCCAGCCACACCAGCCTCTCTCCTCTTTGTAGAACACCCTGAGTTCATTCCTGTCTCAAGGGTTTCCATAAGCTTTTCCCTCGACTTGGGGCTCTTCTCCCAGATCTTCACATGGCTCTCTTCCTCACTCCATCTGGTCCTCTACTCAGTCATCACCCGTTGTGATCTCTAGACCTAAAGGAGCTACACACACACACACGCCACCCCCCCCGCCCCGCCCAGCCTGGGATTCTCTCATCTCCTCACACTGCCTCATGTGTAGTGCTTATTGCTCCTGAAGTTTTATTATATATTTAACGAATTCCTTGCTTATTTTCTATGTTCCCCATTAGAACATAAGCCCCATGAGGGCAAAGATTTGTCTCTTTTGTTCATTGCTAAATACTCAGGATCTAGAAGGGTATATGGATAATAAATACTTATTAGTTTAATGACTTAAAAGAATGAATGATTAAAAACAATGGTCATGTTCAAGAATATCTAGTCACCTTATATATTTTTATTAATTCTTACTAATATATTTTAATTAATTCAGTTTTATTAATTCTCAGAAATTCCCTAAGGAAATTAAGGGGTAGATCATTTTCCCCATTTATTGAAACCTAGAAGCAACCATTAATTTGATGTTTAAAGACTGATTATTCAGGTGGAATATTATGTGCTAAATGTTAGTCTTTTAAGTGAAGAAAGTGAAGTATAATGATAAGTCTCCAATGTGAGTGCTCTCATATGTTGTAAACTTATTGGATGCCAATTACATTATCACAACTGTGGAATAAATTTTATTGGAATTAATTTTAATATTTTTTTTCTAGAAAGCCTTCATTTTTTTAAACTAAGAGAAAGGCAGAGTCACTATAAAGTTCAAGTACATTATATCTTCTTTTTCTGGTACCATGGAAAGAAAAGCACATCACCAACAATATCACACTTGGTTTGGTAATTTTTAAAGTCTATGGTTAAATAATCATCTCAAAGGAAGAACTAATATCTTGATTTCCTAAAAACATCTTAATTAAGACAATATAATCAAGTAAAGAGATTTACTTTATGTTTAAATAATCATGATCATGAATGGCCCTCTTCCCCTACCTTCACTCTCAAATGAAACGAAATTTAGTACATGTTTGGGGATATGGTTTAGGTCTGCCGAACACTTAAGTAAAAAATTCTCTTAAGTTGTTTCAAGAAACTGCTGATACTCTAACAGACTCCACACATTCTAATATATCCAAACGCAGTCTTTTTCTTTTCTAATTGCTTGGCTGCAGACGAAGATGTAAGGTTATAAGTATAAGAATTTATGTGATGATCAGTGATGGAATCCTAATCCATCTTAAGCTGTGAGCATGACAACTGGCAGTTCCCAACATGTATTAAGAGACAGAATTTTTTTTTCTTTTGCCTGAGGGTACATTCCCTTTCAAAAGCAAAATATTTTTGTTCATTTGCTTTCTAAAGATATCACATTAAACTCTACTCTTAATGGTTAATCTTTTAAGGAGGCAAGATAGATTGGAAAGAGAATCTGTGATAGATTTATAAATTGGGGGAAAGCGTAACACAAGGCATTCCAATATGCAATTTAAAATCAAAACCTTAACTTGGGCAAGGGACATTATATCAGCCAACAGCATTCTTTAGAAATGCCTGACATTCAGTTGGATAGAATTATATATTGAAATAGATTGTAGGCATATTGTGAATGTTTTTGTTCTAGCATCTGGTAGCATCAAAGCCCAGGAGGAAGAGTGGGTGACCATGCCAGAATTTAAAAGCTGCCTCTTGGATAAATATGTGGAAAGGATATAAATTAAGTTATCAAAAGGCTGGAAGAATTTGCTGAAAGGGGGGAGGGTGCTAAAAGCAATAAGCCATTTGGAATTTGATAGCGTGCAACTTTCATGCTTTGTATAGCTAGTTTTGTTAGCCAAGTAAGGATAAAATGGTATTTCTAAAGAGAAAAATTAATGAATGAGGACAAGCATAAAAAGCAACAATGCAATTCCTGATCTGTAAATGTAAGTAGTATCTGAGAGGCAATGTGGGATGAGCCCCAAGGGAAATCAGGCACCTCCTCTATGAAGCCTTTCTATGTTTGGAAGAGAGTAGTAACTTGTGATTTCTGTGCTCTGTGTATTAGTCAAGATAACTGCTGCCCAAACACCCCCAGAATCTCAATGCTCATGAAAAGACCAATTGAATGTTCCTGGGCTGTGGATCCTGGTCAAACAAGGTACCAGATCCCTTCCATTTTATGACTCTTTCCTCTTCGAGGCTAGCATTATGGTCCTCTCCACTCAGCAAGTGGAAGGGAAAATAAAACAGAAGATAGTATGTAGGAGAATTTTGTGAAAGAGGACAGAAAGCCCTCATACTCCATTGACCAGAACCCAGTGACATGACTATACCTAACTCCATGACCACACCCATCTCTAGGTTGGGTGCTAAGTCTGGCTGTGAGCTGAGGAGAAGAGGAAGCATGTGTGGTGAGTAATTAGGCTCTACCACAAGTATTGTCATGTCATTGCACTCATTTGCTGAGGCATCTACAGGTCTATCTTCTTAGGGTAAATTATAAGTCTCCAGAATAAAGTAGAATTGGGTCTTATTTGTTTTGGTAGCTGTAGCACCAAATCTGGCATGGAGTTAATGTTTAATTTATAGCAGGGCATGTGGGATGCCAGGCTCACAGAGTGAACCTGGAGACGTTAAGACTAGTTATCTACTAATATTGCCAAGAAATGCCTAGATTTTTATCCCTTCCTGAAGATGGCCTCCCTCTGTAGATATTTCTAGAGGACACAGGGACCACATGCCAACAATGGGCGTGGGGCACCTACTTTGTTAATTCTCATTGTGTCTTCATGCAAGAAGCCTTCACAGGAGAAAGTCCTCATACCCTTCACCTCTCACAAGGCACTTCAGTGGGAGAGAGAGAGGTTGGGTTCCTGAAAGACAAAGGATGGGGTGGAGGGTTTCCAGTGAACCCCAATCTCAAGAATAAAAAGGGAACCAAAATATTTCTCAAGGATAAACCAGGCCTCCTCATCAACTGAGAAAGAAGTCAGAAGTTATAGGTGAATAAGCAGGACTATAGAACATTATAAAAATCTAGAACCTTATTCTTTCTGTCTCCATTTGGTTCCATGCAAAGCTCTTGCTACTCTTGTAGCCCCTGGGTGACTGCTAAAGGACTAGTATCTAGAATATATAAAGAACTTTCAGACTCAACAGTAAAAAACAAACAATCCAATTAAAAGATGGGCAAACAACTTGAAGAGAAGGTTCACCAAGGAGGATTTACAGATGGCGATTAAACATGTGAAAAGATGCTCCGCATCACTAGCCATTAAGACCACAAGGTTATTACAAACTTATTAAAACTGCCAAAATAAACAGTAGTGAATACACTAAATGCTGGAGAGGATTCCGAGAAACTGGATCTCTCATACATTTTTGACGGGAACGTAAAATGTGTTGGCCACTCTGGAAAATAACCCAGTCATCACACTCTATATCACACACACTTTCATCTATCCCAGAGAAATGAAAATTTATGTCCACACCAAAACCTGTACACAAATGTTCATAGCAGTTTTATCTGTGATAGTCCAACAACTGGAAACAACCCAATATCCCACAATAGAGAAACTAAAAAGTAAACTGGTACATTCACACCATGGGATACTACTCAACATTACCTACTATACAATAAACAGGAACAACTACTGGTACACATAACTTGTATGGATCTTAAAGACATCAGGCTGAGTGAAGGTCACTTACTATATGACTCTATTTATATAACACCCTCGAAATGACAAAAGTATAGAGATGGAGAAGTCATTAGTGGTTGCCAAGGGTTAGTGATAGGGTGGAAGGAGGAGCACCAGGGAGATCTCTGTAGAAATGGAGGAGTTTTCCATCTTGATTGGGGTGGTGGTTACATGGGGTAAACTGGCATAGACCTACCATCCACATATGGTACTGCTGTCATCATCTTGGCTTGGATATTGTGTTATAGGTAAATAAAACGGAACCATTGGAGTACAAAGTACACACAACCATTCTGTACTACTCTTGCAACTTTCTGTGCATCTATAATTGTTTGAAAATAAAAATTAAAAACACAACAAAATTAGAAATGTACTTCTTGAAAATTAGTATTTTAATTTTTTTGAGGGGGGGAGAATAAGCAGGGGAGGGGAAGAGGGAGAGAAAGAATCTTAAGCAGGCTCCAGGCCCAGTGCAGAGCCTGATGAGGGGCTCAATCTCACGACCATGAGATCATGACCTGAGCTGAAATCAAGAGTCAGACACGTAACCAACTGAGCCACCCAGGTGCCCCAGTATTATTAATTTTAAAATGAATACTTCTAGGGAAACTGGATGGCTCAGTTGGTTAAGTGTCCAACTCCTGCTCAGGTCATGATCTCATAGTTCATGAATTTGAGCCCCACATGGGCTCACTGCTATCAGCGCAGAGCCTGCTTTGGATCTTCTGTCCCCCATTCTTTCTGCACCTTCCCTGCTTGCACTCTCTTTCTCAAAAATAAATAAAACATTAAAAAAGAGAGAGAGAGAGAGAGAACAGGAAGGCAGGCAGGTCACCAGGGCCTGGAAGCAGGGAGAATCTGTTTCAGGAGCTGTCTCTGGCAAGGGAGGTGGGCCTCCTCAAGAAACAGCTCTGCCACCCGCCTCTAATGTGGGGAAGCTGTACTTACTGGAAGTTAGCACCGTTTTCCTGTTTCCTTCTACTTCTGGGTGGCTAGATTATACTTCATCCCAGTGTAGAAATGAAGTGAGAGGGTATATCTCACCACCCTCTGCGGAACATGAACATAATTGGTCTCCCCTCTCAAGACATGCTGTTATAGGGGCGCCTGGGTGGCTCAGTCGGCTAAGTGTCCGACTTCAGCTCAGGTCACGATCTCGCAGTTTGTGGGTTCGAGCCCCGTGTCAGGCTCTGTGCTGACAGCTCAGAGCCTGGAGCCTGTTTCAGATTCTGTGTCTCCCTCTGTCTCTGACCCTCCCCCGTTCATGCTCTATCTCTCTCTGTCTCAAAAATAAATAAAAACGTTAAAAAAAATTAAAAAAAAAAAAAAAGACATGCTGTTATATTCCCACAGTCTTCAACACGGCACTTGGGGCATCTCGTGGTGGGATTTTCAGCCAAAACCTTCCAACTTCTTTTTGTCAAAATAAATATTAAAAATTCAATTCCCTCTTTAATTTTTTTATGTTTATTTTTGAGAGAGAGAGAGAGAGAAAGAGAGAGAGAGAGAGCACGCACATGAATGGGGGAGGGGCAGAGAGAGAGGGAGACACCGAATCAGAGCAGCCTCCAGGCTCTGAGTTGTCCACACAAAGCCCGAGACGGGGCTCAAACTCACGGACCAGGTGACATGACCTGAGCCGAAGTCAGACACTTAACCAACTGAGCCACCCAGGTGCCCCTCAATTCCCTCTTAAAAATCCTTGGGAATCTCAGATAACTTTCCAGTTAATACTGGGATTTAAAGGAATATATTTAAGGAATTCATTTATGGTGTTAAAATCTACCCTTCAACAAAAACAACACTCATGCAATACTATGATCATCATAAAAATCAGTAAAAACTTCATTCTTCCATTATTACTATAAGTAAATACCCAGTCTTATCATCCAGTCTCTCTAATATGAGCCTCTCCTGGCTCTTCATTCATCGTAGGTGGAACAGAGTTGTGCATGGCAATATGGCTCCCAGTGACTTCATGATAATGTGTCTCTCCAAGTTTTAGTTTCTGCTATTCCCCTTCTCCCCTTTATTTCAGGTTTTTGTACCTTCAACTTGCTTGTAGTTGCCCCATATACATAATGTTCTTTCTTACTCCTTTCTTACCCCTGTGCCTTTCTCCTGCTGATGTCTCTGCTTGGAACCAAATGGTTCCCACCTGTATTGATCTAGATGACTTTTCTTTCAGATCCAGCTTAGACAGCTTTCCTCCAGGAAACTGGCTACAGCCTTCTACTTGGACCAAAATGTCTGTTCTCTGCAGACACCTAGCACTTTCTACATAATACTAAAATGACCTATTGGTCTATCTACTCTGGTAGGTTATGAGATCTTCAAACCATAGACCATGTCTTCTTCCTCAAGTTTTCACATGCAGTACCTAGCAGAGCAGGAGCTCAACATGTCTGTGCAGCTTCACTGAATTATTGCCAAAATGCACATGAGTTTGACTTGAGTTTGAGTAACTAAGGATTCCTCCAGACATGCTCCTTCTCTCTCCTCTCAATCTGTTTTTGTGTGAACATGAGCAGGGGCTGACTTTTGGCTGTGGGCAGTAGATCCAGAAATCTGGATTCCTTGATCAGATCTAGCTCTGTCCCTCTTGTATTTTTTTGGTAAAATAAGTAGTGTTCAAGGTAAGTGGTTTGCTTAAAATAATACAGGAGCATCTTCTTGGCATTATTGAAGAGTAAGGATCAGGAAGCCTAGTAGTCTGATTCCTTCTCAAAAGCCCTTGAGGTCTAGGGCTCCATCATCCTGAATCACCCACTTCCTTGGGGGATATAGTCACCTGACCCAGGGGTGGTAGGTTCTGGCAATGGGACCTAAGTGCCAGAGCTGCCTTGATCTGAACCTGTTGGAGCACCGGAGGCTAGGTGGGGTTCCCTGTGTTTACAAGGATGGGCTACATAAACATTTTTGCATCTCTTTATTTTTAAAAAGTTCTGTGTTTGGCAGAATTTGGCCTAATTAATTGCTACGGGGTGGCACAGTTAAACAAGAGAGGGCAAGTATAGCTTCTTCCGTCCCTTATTGTCAGAAGGGAGCAATACTAACCAAACGATCGGCTGGCTGACAGCAGTCCCTCCAAGAACCGTTGCCTTCCTCTTTCTCCCAGCACAGACCCATTCCCAACCCCATTCCAGTCTGACTTTACACCGGACTAGCTCCAGTGCAAAGTGACCGGACGGTCCCGCAGAGGACCCTGGGCAAAACTCTGAAAACGGCCTGCTTCGAACCTCATCCTAGCTAGCTCCATCCTCCCTCCTAGCTCCAGCATCAGTAAGTTTTAAACTAGAGAGAGTAAAGGTTGGCAAAATCATCCCAGTTTACAGGCACTCATGGATCAAGAATCATTTTGGGAAAAATCATATATACATATATGATTTTTATATATATACATATATACACGTATATACATGTGTATATGTGTGTGTGTGTGTGTGTGTGTGTGTGTGTGTGTGTGTATTTAACCTTTTTAAAAAACCATTTGCTAAAAGAAGACCCGGGTCTTCTAAGGCTTGAGAAACACTGCCCTGGCCCTGCGCCCACAGTTCCCTCAGGAGCTTGCATCTCAGAGAGGTCATGAGACTCTTCTAAGGTCTGGAGCTGGTAAATGGCCTGCCCTGGCCCTGAACCCAGAATATCTGTAGTGTGAGGACACTCTGGCTGGAAGATGCTACATGTACTTGTTTAGCCGATACATCCGGCGTGCGGGAGTGCCGTGCCAGGCTGTGGTCAAAGGTGAAGCAAAGACAGCCCTCCCCTGAGGTGCCCGGTGGGTGGGGAGCACAGAAAACGCGCTGCAGGCCATCGGGGCGCTCCGGGAGGGACCCACAGCCCGGTGGGGGCGGGAAAGTCTTCCTGGGCGCCGTGCAGCCCGAGCGTTTGCAGAGGAAGAGCAGGCGCGGGAGAAAGGCATCCAGGACAGGGCCCAGCATGACAGAGGCACCGGGGCGAGAAGCAGCGTGCCTCGCGTGTGCGGCCAACTAGGCGGCAGCAGTGTTCCCGGAGGGGCCGGTGGGGGGCGTGGGGGAGCGGGGTCTGTCCTCCCAGGAAGCCTTAGTTAGGCTGGGCGGGCCCTGCGGGTTTGCTGAAACAAAACACTGCAGATCGGGTGGTTGGGTGGTTTATGCAACGGACATTGATCTTCCCACAGTTCAGGCGGCTGGAAGTCCGAGACCAAGGCGGCGGCAGGGCTGCTTTCTCCCGGGGCCTCGCTCCTTGGCTTGCTGCCAGCTGCTGCTTTCTCCGTGTCCTCACGTGGTCTTTTCTCTGAGTGCCTGCATCCCTGGTGTCCTCATTTCCTCTTCTAATAGGGACACCGGTCAGTTTGCCCACTTTAAGTTGCCTCTTTAAAGGCCAATTGTCTCTTTAAAGTCCCATTCTGGGGATAGGGCTTCAACGCTTGAATTTTAAGAGGGACACAACTGGGCCCATAAGGGCCTCTGTGTCATTGCAAACTTTAACCAGGGCAGTGACATGCTTAGATTTGTTTTCATATTTGTTTATTTTTTATTTTTTTTAATGTTTATTTATTTTTGAGAGGGAGAGACAGAGCACAATCGGGGGAGGGGCAGAGAGAGAGGGAGACACAGAATCCAAAGCAGGCTCCAGGCTCCTAGGTGTCAGCACAGAGCCTGACACGGGGTTTGAACTCACCAGCTACGAGATCATGACCTGAGCAGAAGTCAGCCGCTTAAGGGACTGAGCCACCCAGTGGCCCCTAGATTTGTGTTTTCAAAGGAGCCACCTGCTCGCAGCTGGATGGTGCAGAGGCAGGGAGACCAGCCGGGAGGCAATCAGAACGGCCTAAGCCTTTTCTCTTCCTAACTGACTTGATGCTTCTTCACATCTTACACCACTGACACCCCTTGCAGTTATGCTGCTTTCTCTGGGCAGAGGCCTTCTCTCTCATTGTGCCCAGGGGGGCTAACTGACTCCAGTGTGGACAGGCCTTTCTCCGGAGTCCCCCCACTGCCCACTGTGTAAAGAAGTGCCCTGCCAGGTCCCTGCTCTGACCTGATCTGCCAGCACCTTCCACAAACACTGAAGGAAGCAACACCTTCCCTCTGGGGCTGCAGGGAAGCCAAACACCTTCCAAGTCGCTCAGCTTAGGACAAGGGCCAAGGGGTAGGCTGAGGCTCCTGGAGGAAAGGGCCTGATTGAGAAACAGACCCACGGTCCATGGATGCTAGTTAGATGGTGTCCTCACCAAACCAGGGGTTTTAAGTTGGGGTCCACGGTACAGACAGAACATTACATTTTTTGATGTGTATTAACATCCAACTGAAACTTAGCACTTCCTTAGGCAAAATATTAAAAATATTGGAAGTACATTAGAAGTAGAGTTATTAGACCAATTGCTAGATCTCATTAGTCTATGTGCTAATAAACCCATTTATTACCACAGTACAAATTTATTCTTAGTTACTCTCAAACATTCTTCAATAGCATAGATATTCTCAAAATATTTTGATCATTGATGTCAATAGAATTTTTTGAAATCTTATGTATTTTTATTTGTTTAAAAATACTCTTTCTTTTGTTTCTTTCTTTATTTTTGAGAGAGTGCAAGCAGGGGAGGAGCAGAGAGAGGGGGACAGAGGATCCGAAGCAGGCTCTGTGCTGACAGCAGCGAGCCCGATGTGGGGCTTGAACTCAGGAGCTGCGAGACCATCACCTGAGCTGGAAGTGGGACATTCAACCAACTGAGCCACCCAGGTACCCTTAAAAATTTTCTTCTATGAAGAGGTCCATAGGTTTCACCAGAGTGACCAAAGGGTCCATGGCTCAAACGAGAGATGAGATGAAGGGGAGTCCAAGAGAGGAAACTAAATACCCATTTTACTCTCTGTTAAGAAAACATTTGGGCAGTTAAGACTTCAGGGAATTTAAGCTGCTCTTGAGCTAGAAAGTTTAGGGCCTCAAAATGTAACACAATCAAAGAGAGATATCTGTATTTCTCTGATGACAACTGTTCTTTGGCTTTTAATATCTTTTTGACCCAAGCCCAAGTCTGAAAACGTAGACCGTTTGTATTATGCTGATCATCACACAGACGGACCTCTGCCTTCAGTCTCGGACGTACTTATTTAAGACCTACCAGGGCACACTCACAGAAGAAGGTTATGGAGTCAGAGACTTTGCAAAAATCACACAAGTGTGTGTGCCATCTTTTCTCCAAGCTCGCCAGATGCTGCTATTGTTATGTATCAAGATACCACAGGGTGAGGTCGCCCCTGGGACTCTGTCACCACCCCTTGTGGGGATGGTGAGGCAAGAAGGTGATGGCATTTGCAGTTACCATCCACCCTCTCTCGCTACCCTAAAATGTTTGTGTATCACACATCCAAACGCCGGCACACGAGAATGTGGATGTGGAGACCAGGCATCGCAGGTGCCGTTCGCGAAAACACCAAAAGGCCCGGTTGTCCGTGTGTCGATCCCACACGCTGCTGGGCAAAGCTTGCAGTTGGCAGGTATCTTATCACATTTCTCTCCCAAAGTAACTGAATAAACGTGATCCTCGAACGGGACCATCTCATTCCCAGCGGCTCTTTCATTACTTCGTGCTTTCGCCTTTTGAGATGTTGTCTTTGCTCGTCCCACTTGAACCTACAGCCGTCAGCCCCTTTAATAGGGGTGTCTATAAAGAGCTGCCCTGAAATATGCTTTTCCAGTGCACTTAATGTCTTTCCAATTAAATCCAGATGTGAAAAGCCGAAGGAGCAGTTCTCAGGACTGAACGAGATGACATAAATCTTGCAGCTGACAGAGATCCCGCTGAGCTCGGTTGGGGAAACTCACAGAGAACTTGTTTGGGCCCAGAGAGGCGGCTGGGCATAAAGACAGATGTGTGCGCTCTGATTCCAGAAAATATGCTGAGAGACAAAACGCTCTTCCAACACAGTGCCTACAAATAGGGCCGGAGGCATGAAGCAGGTTGGTTTCGCTCCCCCTCCCACACTCACAGCTAGATCAAAGGAGGTGATTGAAAAGGCTTTGCTAGAAAACAGACCAACTCAGCGATGCTTCCTGGTCTCCTTAATTGCTCTTCTCAGGGAGAGGAAGGTGGGCACTCCTGACAGACCTTTGCTGGAAGAGAACAAGGGCTGTTTGTGCAGCTGAGGGTTTGGTTTTTATTTTTTTAATTATCAGGTTTTGTACACTTTCCAGAAAGTTCCTTTTAAAAATAGTATACTCTTCCTTCTCTTCTCCAGATGCTAGGAAGTGCAGGTTCAACCCAAACCGTGTCTATTTCAAAGGGACACAAAAACCCAGGGCTGGAGTTCAAGGAGTTTGGTGGCATGCTGCCCAAGGACTGAAGGGCTTGGGTTTTCTCTTACCCTCCCAGTAATTTTGTTTTTAAAGCTTGGAAAACAAATTCCACTGACGGATCAGCTTCTGCAGGATGCACTTGGAGAAGGGCAGGCAGGCAGTGGAAGCCAAGGAGCTGGGTGTGGGGAATGACCCCAGACTGGAGCCAACGTGGTCCCTCTGACAGACAGGTGCACAGTGGACAGATAGCTCCCTGATGCATCCAGAAGGCTCGCTTTCTAGAGTTTCAGGTTCACAGGCGAGCAGGGTGGTTTCATTCCCCCTCAAGAGTCTCCCCAGTTATCCACTGCTTGCTCTCTCACCCCTCTCCTACCCCATCAGGACAGCACCTCTGTGACAGAGGACAGAGAGGCTTGACACCTGCTGTGGGTGGCTCGCAGGGGCCTGGTCAGGGCCACTCTTGTGAGCCTCATCTGGGTCTGGCCAAACCAGCCCTGGGAGCAGCCTTGTCCCCTCTCAACTGAGACTTTTGGCTTTTTCTGGCTATGCATCCCACATCAAGCCCCGATTAGAGTGCATTTCATTGACAATTTTGTGACCCTGACCATTTCCCCCTGTAACCGTATCTTTAAAATGGCTCCTTGTCTTCAGGTGGGTGAGAGCAGGGCTGTGTTCTTCCCTCTGTTTCCTGCTGCTAAAATGTCTCTGCCTGAAACAATGGCACTAAAGTATCAGAAAGTGAGTTCTGGATCACAGAACTGCACACATAACCTTGACCACTTTTATTTTCCATCTTGAGATAAAAGCCAAAACATGTTTTTTAAATTTATGTTTTACATCTTTAGTTGGGTATTACTTTACGGAGTGGATTCTGAGTATTGTAAAGATGTCTTCAAAGATAGACAGCTTCAACTGGAAAGGAGTTAATGCAAATTACAGCATATCCCAGTGACATGCTAATTTATAGCACCGTAAAGGTACAGTTCAAAGCCCGAATGAGCCAGGAAGAAGTTGGTGGATTGATGGTTTGCAGTAAGAAAGGTTTAGAAACAATAAAATGTAACCAGGGTTTTAGTTTGGAAATGAACTAAAAGGTCCATTTGTTCCAAGTTACTGAGTTTTTAATTTAGATCTGCTGTTAAAACCTAATGCATTTTGTATTTGTGATTAGTAAATGACTGTAACTCAGTGTCTTTAAGATGAAATTGCAAAAGAGCAGGCATAATTTTCAAAGATAAGACTCACAGCTGCAGGTTTCTTAGCAAAAATGTAATCTCTATATCTCACCTTTAAAATGAGGAAAAAGCAGAAGTGTAAAAAAAAAATCCACCTGTGACTTTATATTTTTTGAGGTTAGAAATTATTGTAAAAGGGAAAACATATTTCCATGGAGATAAAATTCACCTGTGAGAGCATATAAAAAATACACTATATTCATAAGCTATTGTTGGCAATTATTTACTCCAAACATTTGAATTTCAGCCAGAACGTAAAAGCTATCATTTTATATTTTTTCATGAGTACATAAGCATGTATTTCCATTTCTTTGCTCAGTATTCTAGACCTAAAGTGCAAATATATTCAGAAAACATACTCTCTAGGCTCTGAGCGCTGTCTGGAAAACATTGAGAGGCACTTGGCTACCCAAACCAAGCTGATGAAAACTGGCACAGGGGTCTGTCATAGCCTGGGTGCTTTGAGGCCTGAGTAGATAAACCAGTTTGAAAATGGATAGCTCTTTTTAGAAATCAGAAGAACTTTTTTTTTTCTTTTAAGAGGCAATGACTTCTTAGGGTAGGTAGATTTTTTTCATTTTGTTTTTTAATTAAAAAAAATTTTTTTTAAGTTTATTTCTTTTGAGAGAGATAGAGAGAGAGCAAGTGGGGGAGGAGAAGAGAGAGGGAGAGAATCCCAAGCAGGCTCTGCTCTGTCAGAATAGAGCCTGACGCAGGGCTCAATCCCACAAACTGTGAGATCATGACCTGAGCCGAAATCAAGATTTGGGTGCTTAATTGACTGAACCTCCCAGGTGCCCCTTCATTTTATACCAATAAATATAAATTCTGGCTTGGTAAGACGAATAACATCATGTCTTTCTAAAAGACACAGCTACTGATTAGACATATGGTTGTTTTTGTGTTTGTTTGTTTGTTTGTTTGGTTTTGGCAGGTAATTGTCCTAGGTGTGGCTCACACCACAGCCAGGTTACTCTCTCCCCACTGGGTGTATGTCCTCTGAGCAGAAGACATGCCCTAGCATCCACTCTGTTCTGGAGGGCAGAGCTGTGTGCCTTCACTCAGGATACATGTCTGCATAGCCAGAAAACAAATGGGCACTTCCACTAAAATCTGTTTTCCTTTTACTTGAGACCATCTGATTCTAAGTACATCTGATTCTAAATAAATTTCTTAGAAAAAAAAAACCAGAATATTAGACTATTTAAAAATTAGTAATCCTTGGGGCGCCTGGGTGGCTCAGTCGCTTACGCATTTGACTTTGGCTTGGGTCATCATTTCACGATCCATGGGTTTGAGCCCTGTGTCAGGCACTGTGCTGACAGCTCAGAGCCTGGAGCCTGCTTCAGCTTCTGTGTCTCCCTCCTCTCTGCCCCTACCCAGCTTGTGCTCTGTCTCTCTCTGTCTCCCAAAAATAAATGCTAAATTTTTTTTAAAAATTAGTAATCCTTAATAAATAAATAAGTTATCCATAAAAGAGAGGTTATTAAATTTGTTTCTCCATAGAGCAAGCTATAAAATAGGAATTCTGCCCACCAGTCCAAATTAGCAGCTACAGATTGAGCACTTAAGGCTGCAGGTTAGTTTTAAAAATGCCACACATTCATAAAGTTGCATTTTACTACACATGCCAAAGCATTAAACAGTAACTGTGATATAACACCCATTGGACAAATGTAAAATTTGCAGAACCCTAAAGAATAATATTTCATCTTGGATTATCTGGTTGCCTATTTCATTTGCAGACATGACCTAGTTAAAAAAATGTTCAGTAGATATACCTTCAACTCACATATTAATTTATGCTGCTGCTTTTTTTAACCCCCTTTAATTGCCCCCATCCCTTCACTCCTCTCCCACTTTCCTCTGGCAACCACTAATCTGTTCTCTGTATCAATGGGTTAGTTCTTTTTTTTTTTTAAGATACCTCATATATGTGAGGTCATACAGTATTTGTCTTTATCTGTCTGATTTCTTTCACTTAGCATAATGCCTGCAAGTTCCATCCATGTTGTTCCAAATAGTAGAATTTCCTTTTTTTGTTGTTGAGAAAGAGAAAGCACACAAAGAGAATGATGGCAGAGACAGAGGGAGAGAGAATCTCAAGCAGACCCCATGTCCAGTGCAGAGCCCAACATGGGGCTCCATCTCACAACCATGAGACCATGACCTGAGCTGAAATCAAGAGTCAGGTGCTTAACTGACTGAGCCACCCAGGCTCCCCTCCTTCTTCTTTTTTTTTTTTTTTTATGGCTGATAATATTCTATTGTGTGTGTGTGTGTGTGTGTGTGTGTGTGTGTGTGTGTGTACTACATTTCCTTTATCTGTTCATCCACTGTTGGACACTTAGGTTGTTTCCATGTCTTGGCTACTGTAAATAATGCTGCAATGAACATGGGGGTACAGATATCTTTTCGAGCTAGTGATGGTGTTTCCTTTGGATAAATACCCAGAAGTAGAATTGCTGGACCATATGGGAGTTCTGTTTTTAATTTTTTGAGGAACCTCCACTCTCTTCTCCACAGTGGCTGCACCCATTTACATTCTCACCAACCGTGCACAAAGGACTCTCTTTTCTCCTTATGCTCCCTATGCTTTCCACTTACTCTTCATGATAGTATCATCATAAAATGGGTCTAAAAGACTTCTTTCTGTGATTTTTGTTTGTACCTGTATTGAGGCATATTTGTCTAAATGCTAACTCAGTGGCAGCAACCGAGAAAGAAAGTGAAGACTAGGGTCCACGGGAATGGGGTCCTGGGTCACTTTGTGCCAATACTATCTGCTGATCGTTTACCCAGCTGCTCTCTTCTTCAACATGACAGATGCAATAACAGTCCAGGAGGACGTCTGACATTTGAATGGCATTTAATATTTTATTATTTTTAAAGAGAGAAGACAAAGAATTTGAGACAAGGAAAGGACTAATGGGGAGATCTTTCAAAGGCAATTCAATATCATCTCAGCTTACTGAGCTGTAGGAGTTCTAGATGTACAGCCTACAGCTGTATATTAACACACAGACACCGCTTCAGAGACTACAGCAAAGCCAACAGTGAGACTGTGTCTCCCAGGGGACAATGACACTGCACGAGAGCTGCAAACTGCACAGGTCTGGGATTGTTAGCACTGATAGATGGGCGCTTTTGTCAGGGGACTGAGTCCTCCCCAGGCTAGAAGAGGAGTGGTTTTGGCAGTTCTTCCAAGCCAGCTCATGCTTAAACATAGGATTCAGGCTCCACTGGAGATGGAAATATTTAGCCAGGTCATCCTACTCCGTGTTTGCAGCACAACACTGGAATTCGCCCATGTGCGAGCACACCAAGCACATGCCTTGCTGCAGGCAGAAGGGCCATCTGGATCCCATCCCCTTGTACAGAGGTGCAGGTCATGAAGCCTACTGCCTGCTCTGCTGGGCTGGGTTTGGGACTCGCTGCTATCTAATGGTGGGGAATTTTCCTTATGTAAAGGTTCAGAAAGTAGAGGCAGAATTGATTTGGAGAACCTCACAGCTTTGGTCTCTGATCAAACCACCACTCTCTCAGGGGCCGTGTGCCTAGGGTAGAGGGCCTAGGAGTCAGGACCACAGGTCAGAAGTCAAAGATCAATATGCCCACAAGCCTTGCTCCAGCCACCGTAGACACTGAAGTCTCTTACCAGATCTTCCTTGATCTGGAAATATTCCCAGTGGTCCTGGGGCAGCCACAGTTCAGGGCAGGAAGGATAGCCCAAACCAGGCACGGAGACAGTCATGCTCACTTGGGTAGCACATATACTAAAATAGGAATGGGAGACAGTCCTCACAGCCTCCAGAGACAGGCCCAGGAGGTGCTCTGTGCCTTTGCTTAGTCTATTCCCTCTGCTTAGAGGGCCCTTCCCACCTGTCTGCACCTGAAAAACCACTACGTATTATTTAGGATTCAGCTAAGCTGTCATTTCCTCCCTAAATGCTCCCCTAATCCCTGAGAATAAATTGTTCTGCCTTGTGTACATCCAAATGCTTTGCCCATATCTCCACTATGGATTTGTATCATATTGATAATATGTGAGACTGAATGCCTCTGTACCCCACCAGGCCACAAGCTATTCAAGGTCAGGGGGTATGTTGTATTTATCTCTTTAGTTCTAACACAAATCCAAAATGTATAGGGTATTCAATAAATATTGGATGGACAGATGGATGGATGAGAAGCTAAGGCTTGGTGCCTGAAGGTATCAGCTAAATCAAAGCTCTTGGCTATTTTTAGTCTAAGAGGATGGGTTCAATGTCTAGGTGTAAGCCAGAAAGGAATCCACAATTGGCACAGATCAATTACAAAGATGCCTCTCTCCAGTGGGCAGGATCAGGCTCAGCAGTAAAACAAATACTCTTACAATATTCAGTTCTGTGAATAGCATGTATTTCAGTCTTGTTGCCATGGAGCATTGTTGAATTAAAAGTTAAGTAGGACATAATTACTGCATGAGATTAGGCACAAAAGGGCAATCTAAAATATACAGTGTGGTCTATTTAATGTTTTTATTTATTTTTGAGACCGAGAGAGACAGAGCATGAGCAGGGGAGGGGCAGAGAGAGAGGCAGACACAGAATCTGAAGCAGGCTCCAGGCTCTGAGCTGTCAGCACAGAGCCTGACACAGGGCTCAAACTCACAGACTGTGAGATCATGACCTGAGCTGAAGTCAGACGCTTAACCGACTGAGCCACCCAGGCATCCCTACAGTGTGGTCTATTTAAAACAGATCTCCGTTGGTGGTATAGATGACTTTAAACAGGGCCTATTTAAAATGAGTGAGCCCGAATTAATCCACAGTAAGAAATGGAACCTCTCATCTTGCATTACACAGAGAAAGAATAACGGAAATCTGCCCAGAGTTATCAATCATTCATTCAGTCAGGCGTCTTTTGAATGCATCCTATATGCACAACATTATCTCTGCTTCATGGAGGGCATAAAGAAATAGGAAATGTGCACACAAAAGAGGAAGAATTTGTCAGGTGTGAGTGAGAGGGAGCAGGAGGGGATGCGGCCAAACAGCCTAGCTGTGAGGCAGGAATGAGCATAGTGCCTGCAGCTGGAGGTCTTGGGGGTGTCCGTTCCATTGGATCTCACCAGATAGTCATTCTCTTCCTGCTACTCATATGTGGGTTGCCTGGGCTGACACAATTCTATACTTTTAAAGCCACTGACATTTTCTCTATGACAACAGTTACAGTTTTCAAATATGCATAATTTAGGCACAAACACATTTGGACATGTGTTCAAAAATGGAAACAGTACAGGGGCTGCTAAATTCAAATTTGAGGAGTATTACAGAACAATTTTATCTAGTAGTGAATCACATACAGTGCATTGAAAAGCACATTTATCAAATGAAACAAGATCCTTTTCTGTTTGTTCCAAAATCTTTGATTCTCTGATTTAATAAATACATTGATATTTGAACTTGTTAATGACATTTTTTTAAGCCCTGACGTCTTTCTTTTTTTTTTCTAGTTTATTTGTTTATTTGTTGGGGGGGGGGAGGGGCAGAGAGAGAGGGAGAGAGACAATCCCAAACAGGATCCATGCTGTCAGAGTAGAGCCTGATGCCAGGCTCAATCTCACAAACCGTGAGATCATGACATGAGCTGACACCAAGAGCTGGACGCTTAACCGACTGAACCACCCAGGCACCCCCAGCCCTGACATCTTTAATTTGCATTGGGCACTCTTTAAAATGCTGTAGTTTTTCCTCATGGGCACATTTTATCTATGAAGTAAGATTTTCTTCATAATTCTCTCTGGCTTTTTTCGCTAATCAAGGGCACTGAGAGGTACAAAAATGACTGATCTGCAGTCAGATATCTGTTTTCCAGTGGAAAAAAACAAGAATATTAGAGACCCAAATCAAACTTAAAAATACACAGAAAGAAATCTCAACAGCCAATGAAGCACTTCCCTTTTGATATTAGCATCTGAATGCCAATCAATAATTAAATAGAATGTAGGTTGGTGTCCAAGCACAGGCCCTTAGGGGCTGCAGGGCCCTCCCAGGGAACCAATTCTGAGAAGGGCCGAGAAGCCTGCACCAGGTGCCTTGTGGACCCCAGGCAGCCCCCGCAGCCTCAGCAAATACACAGGCAGTTGGGTCTTCATCTCAAATGAACCATTCACGCTTAGGCACCCTCTCATATTTCCATTTGTAATGTTGTCATAGAGGAATTTCATTTTATGCTTTCCAGACTAATGATTTGGTACAAAAAAGATATGCTGCTAAAATAAGAGGATGGGGGAGGAAAAGAATTCTTGCAGACATGTGTGAATCAGCAAAGCAATAGGCCGAGAAAAACTATGCACTGGCTTTGATCTCCCACGTCCCCGTGACTCTGAGGCTTTGCTTACAATTTATTCAATCTGAGCTTTGAATACCACTCTTAGTTTTCTCTTTGGTGTAACATTTGTCTGACTTTCCTTTCTACTGCAATATCCTTATTTTAGCGGCTTTAATTTGTAGGATTTCCACTAGGCTAGGCATGATATGCAAAGTACTGAACAACAGGTTAACACGGTTAACAGGTTAATACAGGCACTGACCAAGCAGACTGCCACTCTGGGCTGGGGCAGTGTCTGAGACACGGGTGTCACTCCTTTAGCTGGGTCTTGGGGAGGTGAGAAGAAGGGGGGCTTTCAGAGAGGGGCCTAGGCAGCCACGGGGTTGGCAGAGAGCACTGAGAGCTCTAGGCCATGGCTCTTTACCAACGGGTATGGAAGTATTTCAATATTTTAACAACCAATATAGGCAAACTACAGCATACTAACACCAATCTGATGAACATCATCCCCATTAAGATCCATCCTTAAATTTCCTTCCCAGGAAATTTCTTCTCGCAGGAAAATTCTTCCTCACAGGAAGAGCTACGATTTAATTAAGATTCTCAGCTTTACTTCCATAAAATAAAATTGGCTCTAGCACTGACTTGGAATTTTGGTTTTAACAGTTATAGTTTTCCTCATTAGACAATTCAGCTTCAGGGTAATATATCTGAATCCCATGGTTTCTACTCTGATTCCAATTCAATATTCTAAGATATTCAGGAATATGTGCTTTTATTCCTGCTTTCATTTTAATGTACAAATATCTTCTTACTTTATCACTCTTTGGACTTAAGCCTGTCTAGTAAGTTTATAGAAGCAAGAAAGAGAGAAAAAGAGCCTACGGTTTCATTAACAGTTGCCAGACATTCTCTCCCAATACTTGTCAAGCAAAACTCAAGGGAGAATGTTAAACAATTGAGAACAAAATTATACCCCCTGAAAAGTAGCTATAGAATGTTCTTTTTTTTTAAATCTTTGCTAACTTGAATATTATCTCTAACTGTAAAAATGTTGGTTCATTCTGAGCACCTTTAACAAAGATATAAGAAAGTTAGCTCTTGTTACATGAACCTGATTTTCAACATGTGTGTTCTCAAAAAGAGAGACCAGAATTTTATCCTGACACATTCAGAACTGAACTGCTGTAAACCAAGCTCCGAATACAGAAAGAACAGGAGGAAGTTGATGCTGGTCAGTGGGTGGATGGCATTGGAGAAGGGCAATAACACTTGACATTAATTATACATCGTCCCACCCGGTCCTAGTCAGGGTATTTGCCAAGAAGTTCTTACATTCCTGTGGCTGGGGAACAGGGCCACACTAGAGTTTCATGGAAAACAACAGTGCCTTATAAAACATTTTAATCACTCTAGCTCCCTGCAATGACTAAAAAATCTAACAAAAAATTTCATTGAATGGAAGCCTACTTCTGTCAAAGTAATCAAATTTTGACTTTAAAGTTTTTTTATTTTAAAGAAGTTTCCTATGTTCATTGTTCTCTCATGACTAACAACTACTGATTTAATATTAACTTGCCAAGGTTTTTATACTGCAAAGATAGATGCAAGATAAAGTTTGCACACACGCACACACACACACACACACACACACACACACACAACCATACAGAGGATGCTCT
The DNA here is from genome assembly GCF_024362965.1 of Panthera pardus. Classification (NCBI taxonomy): domain Eukaryota; kingdom Metazoa; phylum Chordata; class Mammalia; order Carnivora; family Felidae; genus Panthera; species Panthera pardus. The sequence continues at coordinate 22,872,911 of NW_026527002.1, forward strand.
TGTTTGACAGTGTATAGTCACGAAAGAGAAGCAGAGTTTCTTGTCACCTAGCATGAAAAAACTTAACTCCTGACAAATACAGAGAATATGAGCCATGTCAGCTCAGCTTTATTATTAGATTTATATGAAAGAGTCATAACTTTCCACTCTATAGAAATAGCTTTACAGAATACATTTTCCATACAGAAATCAGAAATCCCTAAATTCATCCTGAGAGCCATCTGAATGGTCCAGGCTTTTTTAAGGGGGTGACTTTAAATAGTTGAGAGGCACTCTGGTTTCTGGAGCTGCATTTTTACCCTCTCCCTGTCAGGAAGTGGGCCTCCTACATGAAGTCTGCTCTCATTAAGATGATGCCCCCTCCCTGTCACCCAGAGACTTCAAACCGTGGCCCTAGCATGTGCAGAGCTCCCAGTGAGATAAAAGCCAATCCTCAGACTCGAGCAGCTCTGCCCCCAGATATTGCCACGACCCACATAGGCTGCTGTCATTACACCCACGCTGTTGTCACAACACCCAACGGGCTGTTACTAAGGGCCCTGGTATGCTGCCGAATATATGCATTAAACAGGAATTTCAAACACATATTTCAGGAATACTTGTCCTTGGCTCCATATCTTCATTTGCTCAATGTGGCCACTGTCTCTGGAGGAGCGGCTGCTCTCAGGCATGGCTGGCTGGGACTCTCAAGGCCTCCCCGGGGCCCCAGCCCCAGCGGTGAACGCACAATGGAAATCAGAGGAATGCTGCAGAGGAATCTAGGGCAGAGCTGAATTGGATTGTTCTCCTTCTATTAGACCATTCGTATAGGTCAACACACCTCACTTCACCCTCAGCCTGTACTCAGCCGTGGCCAACCCAAGCTCCAACTCCATTCCAGTTCTATATCCTTATCTTCTTACGAACCTCAGTCTCCTAGCCTGAGGTACCTGACGAGTTGTGGGTCTGGCAGACATTCCCCTTACCCTGCCTCGATGCTGTGGAGGAACTGTTGTCTCCATATTGAACCAAGCAAGAACTCGAAGGAAAAAGGCAGTGGTATTGTTATTGTATTGTATTGTTATTGTTTTGATTGAGGTGGTTTGGGAAAGTTCATCTGTTCCAAGTTAGAAAAGGGACAGGATTTGAGAGACAGCAAAAATGACTGAATCAATATTTAAGGGCTTTAATTCTTGTTAAACACGTATGCTAAATGACTATAGAGGATGAGAGAAGTTTTGAACAAGTTTAAACACATTTGATGATATTTAGCTTAAGAGCTCCATTTCGCCTTTCCTAAAAATTGATGTGAGTAAATCGGCAGTGGTAAAGGATGGCTAAATAGGAATTACAAAGGGCTTTTGAGGAACACACTTGAGGGACAGTGGTGATCTCTGTCCTCTGCTAAGGCTTTGAGTACTCTTAGATCCATGGTCTTCTGGCCTTGAAGTATCCTGTGGTATTCCCTGGTTGTTTGCCGGGGGGGGGGGGGTGTCAGCTCTGGTGAGGACAAAAGCATCAGCTGCTTCCAGGATACGAGCCCTGATTATTTAGTGCCCTACTCCATCCATAGCTTTGTTTTCATCTTCTTCACGCTGATGTCATAAGGAGCTCCAACGTGCTTAGGCTATGTTGGTCACATTCCACAGATTTCCAATATGCTTCTGACAGGGATTCATTCCAAATGGTTTAGCTGTTAATGCTAGAACTGGCTTTGGACTGGGAGGCTGGAACCACAGCTCTGAGCTTTACCTTTTGGGGTGCACTTGCTCCTTTATCCCCACTTTTCTTCTTTCTGTTTAAGGAATCATTGAAAAACTGTGCTCTAGGTTCTTTGATATGTGGTACGTGATTATATGGGCTAAGGAGTCAGAGTGACCTGGTCTGGAATCTGGCTAAGAGACTTTGGGGAAATGGCATCACTTCTCTGAGTCTCTGGGTCCTCCCTGGGTTTCCTCAGATGAGATAATGCACACAAAGGATTTACCACAGTGCCTGGCACATAGGGGATGTATGCACATACAGCAGCTCTCACCCTTACACAGATGTATACGACACACCACGAACAGCTGATGGCCCAGTGGGAAAGGAAAACATTAAGCAGAGATTTCAATACCTCTGATAAGCACTAGTTTTAAAGGACTAATATTCATCCCAGCCTTAGTAAGTAATTAGGAGGAAGGTGAGGCTGAGAGGAGGAATACAGGAATTGATGCCTGAGCTGTATCTTATTGGGTAAGAAGAGGAAGATATCATCTCACTGGTTTGGGAGACAATCAGAAACCTTGTGGAATCATAACTAAATTTGGCAAGCATGGGGTACCTAAACCATGATTTCTTCTGTGTATTTGCAGATGCATCCGTATGCTAGGGGAAGGATACCACTTACATCATGTCATACTGGTGGCAGTCAGGGAGGTCAACAGATAGTGCAAGCATGGTAGCAAGTGGGAGGAGGATGGAGACTGTGTAGGAGGGGGGGGAATGAGGTGGGGAGAAGCAGAAGTCAATGGGAAGCCAGCTGCAGGCTTTCACCCATATGTGGAATGCAGGGAAACTCTTAAACTTGGAGTCTGCAGGGAAGTGGACCAGTTCCCTGGAACTGCACACTCTGGTCTCCGCCTAGCCACGGTGTCACCCCGAGAGCTCAGCGCTGTAGCTCCCAGCAGCTCTGCTCCCACCCTTCCCCTTGGTCAGCCCAATTACCCTGCTTCTTTGTCTGGTCTGATGACCTAACCTCACCTAACCTAACCCAACCTAACTCCCATCACCTCAACCTTTTCAACCACTACAGCCACCCTCCATTTGTCATGGTTTTTTTTTGGTCCACATCTGCTAATAAATAACAACAAAATATAAACCTAAAAATATGTAAGATATTTTCCTTATTCCTCTGGCATCTATGACTTCAAGTGTCACCTACATTGTGATGTGCCAAAATGTAAGTGTTCTTAGTCAACTTAATGTCTTTATGATACCTCTATGATAATGTCTTTATGACAAATAAGTGCAATTTATTGGAATGCCTTTGGGATGTACACAGTCGATCGTGTAATAAAGACTATGGCATTCCAGAGTGCATAGCCAGTGATGGTGAAGGAACTTCTCTGAAGATTGTTTGCACAATAGATAATTAACTTGAAGGCAGTCATATTAGGAGGCAATGAAAAGATTCCTTTTTTTCCTGCTAGTCTGCCTCTGTGCCTGCTTTTCTGCCTACCTACCGACATTTGCTGAGTCCAAATGGAGAAGTGGGTCTAATAGACATAGGTTTGGCTCCTCACTATGTGATTATGGATAAGTTAATTAGATATTATAACACTTGCTAGAGAGTGATAAGATTAATACTGTCTAGTTTTACCTATTCTATACCTTATCAAAGCAATATGCTGGCTTTTGAAAATGAAAATGGCACATAGATCTTCATGTGTGGCCATGTACATGTGCTAGGCTTTTACTGGTTCATTTGTACTATTCCCTGGCCTGCTTTGAATAAGCAAGGTACAAATAAAAAATGGCTTTTATAACAATGTTGTCCAGAAAAATTGTATTCCTCATAATCTATTTCACTTCATATCTGCCAGTTCCGAGGAATAAATATACTTTATGCATGAATTTCTGAGTACTTGATCATAAAGGATATTGCTTCATAAGAAAGACTGTAGAAAAATAAATCACCATAATTATTATGCAAGCTGATGACACAAAACAAATACTCACAGTTCAGGCTTCTAAGTCTTTCTAAGTGGTCAAGGCCTTAGTCTGATACTCTTCCCACGACTTTGTTATAAGTTTATTTATCGATGTGCAATCCAAGATTCAGAGCCCCTACTTTTATGGGAAGCATGTTCAGGAAAAGGAGTCGAGGTACCTACTCCATTTGTGAAGGAGACTTCCAAGAAGGTAATTTCCTTTGGTTCTGATTTATCCCATATCTGGGGTGAATAAAAGTTTGACTTTTGCAAAATGATTTCTGATCGGTGAGCAGCTGCAGGGAACATTTGTGAGCTCTAGGATGCAGAGCAAGATAAGGAAAGTACCTCATGTCTTATGGAATTGACTTTGAATATTTTTCATTTTAACCTTCAAAGCAGGTTTGCTAATCTTGTATGTGCACTGGAGAGGAAGTGGGGGGGGGGGGGGGTTGGTGGCTATGAAATCAAGACTTGAAAATGGTGTATCAAGAGCCTTCCCACCAGAGGCCAGATCTGTTGTGAAACCTCTTTATTCCACCAGTCTTTTTCTTTTTAATAGGCAGGAGTTTTGGGCAACACTTTCCAAGTTGCCCGAAAACTTGTGCGATTTCTAGCTTTTGAATGGAACTTTTCTGGGATACTGCCTGAAGCAGAAAGCCTTGGTTTGGTTTTGTTTTGTTTTGCTTTCACACAAGAAACATGCTGGCAGACAGATCAGGCAGAACCCTGTTTCAAGAGGCTACTCAATCTTCTAAGCTCACACGGAGCTATAAAGCTGGTTCTCAGACGTCTCCATTTTCTCTCTGAATCCTTTCTGAATGAAGGTTCTTGCGGCTGCTTACTATTCTTTTAGAGGGTGACACCTATTCTCTATTCTCCTTCACTTTGAATATCATTTTTCAAGCTTTCTGGGAAGCGCCGTTACACTTCTATGAAGAGACTCCAACTGCCAATCTCAAAATATTCTTTGAAACCAGTAACACCAGGTGCTCTGTTCAAGAAGGAGAGGAGGCAGCTCCGTATAATATACAATACAACGTTTGTTCGCAGGCAGCATTGGATTTAAACACACACACACACACACACACACACACACACACACACACAACTGCAGCCTAAATAGCTCAGTGTTTCTCTTGAAACACTCTGACGGTTCAGGAAATGCAAGAAAACTCTCAAAAACAAAGCATTTTAAAAAACTGAAACAGAAGAATCAAAGGAAACATTAAAAAAAGAATCCAAGTTGAACATGGCTTGTAATAACATGCTTAACAGAACGGAAGTTGGGAAGTTAGGTGAAGTTCTATCATCAACCTGCAAGTAAGAATGAACTCTTTCAGAATGATAAAAGATCTACTCTTTGTAAGCAATTTTAGAGGGGAGGTGGATTTGTTTTTCGGATATCATTTTAGGAAGATACAGCTAAAATGAGGTCATTGCCCATTGGAGGATGCCACTATTTTCTCAGCATAATTTATGTATGGAACCAAAGTAAATGGAAGAATAAACATCAACATGATGGTTTCTACTCTTGCCAAGAAACTATTTATTGCCTTTTTGAGTTTGTATATAGCCTTGCTCTTCGAAGAGCAGAGATCTGCAAAGAAGGAAATTCAGGTGGCAGAGATGACTCCTAGCACCAGCCCATGCTGACTGACAGCTTGGGTCCGACCCTACTAGTTCCCAGCCCCTTGAGCAGTGTGGCCAAACAGTCCTGTGCTTTCCTATCCAATGCTCAACAGTTTAAAACATGATAAACATTTCAAATCTCGTTGGATGCATATTGACGTTTTCCAGCATGTATGATAATATTTTGTTAAATATTTAAATGGATTTTTTTTAATTTTTTTTTAACGTTTATTTATTTTTGAGACAGAGAGAGACAGAGCATGAACGGGGGAGGGTCAGAGAGAGGGAGACACAGAATCCGAAACAGGCTCTGGACTCTGAGCCGTCAGCACAGAGCCCGACACGGGGCTTGAACTCACGGACCGTGAGATCATGACCTGAGCCGAAGTCGGCTGCTTAACCGACTGAGCCACCCAGGTGCCCCTAAATGGATTTTTTTAAAACTACAGTTTCTTTATGCGATCCTAGAATATAGCCCATCCTCCTTATTTAGTTTCTGTATTTAGTAGAAATGTATTTGACCAGAAAACGTGCTAGAGCCGTCTTCTTTGTTAGTGAAGGTATTAGGGTGTCCCGCTTATTATTTGATTTCTTAATTATTTCTTCAAACTAATGATCTCTTTTAAACCAAGTGTGGGTAGCTACATGTATTTTTTGAGGCAGGAGACGAACTTCCCTTCCTACTTTCAGAGGACACTGTTTTAAAACTCCCCGTCTCCTGATCTTTTGAAAGTATGATCACTTTGGATTTGTTGCAATGGATACTGGACACCAATAGTCCCGCATGTTCATCATAGCCTTGCCTTGTTGTAATCCTTTACGTGTGTGCACAGGTATATATATATGTATGTACATGTATTGCTTAATTATGCCACGGTAGGATTTAACATTCCCCCTTTGTTTGTATCTTTATTGCTATTTTCTCTCCCCTGTCCTTAAAGGCAGTATGTGCTGGTGTAGGGTTAGGCCCAAATGCTCTCCTGTCAATCTCTTAACTAATTCTTACATTTTAGACCCACATACCTGTAGATCTCTCAAACCTGAATGGTAATCCATAAATTACATTACTTTAAACCAAAACACCATGGTATATCCTCATAACTGTTTTTCTGGGTTTCAGGTTCATGAAGTTACCCAATCAGCTTTACTATTTGTATGTTCTGTTCATTTCAATGTTGCTTAAGACCTCTGGGTCCTTCCTTCTTTACCCCGGAGCTCTGGATCTTTAAAGATGTAAGTTTGCCAGGTACTCTATCCCAAGTCTTTGCAATAAGATTCCTCCAGAGGAGAGGTGAAAGGGCTCAAGCAACGCCTTTCTACCCTCCGGCTTATTAGAGAGGAGGAAGGGCTTCTACACAGGATGAAAGAAATAATCCAGGAAGGAAGCTAGGAAGAAGAGGGGGTGGAGGGAAACTTAAGCCAGTGTCAAGAGGTTGGCGAATGGAAGAATGTGACACAGAAGAGAAGAAGAGAAGCCACGCTGATAAACCTCATCCATCCATGAAGGCCTATTTCACAGGCTTCTTCTCCACGGAGACACCCTTGCCTTTCCCACCCCGCCCCCCCACTCTCATACAACATCTTATCTGTATCTCCCTTATAGTCCTCACCAATTTCTACTTGTGTTGTAAGTATTTGTGTGATCTCCCATAAGCCCTCCATTCATTCAACATGTAATGAACAATTATTAAGCACCTTCCTTGATGCCAGGTACTTTGCTAGATGATGGATACAAAGATGATTACGATGTGATCCTTGCCCTCCCTCATGAGGCTCACAGTCCTGGCCCAGCCCTTGCCTATAGCACCAGGTGCATCCTCTCTGCCATCCCTGCCATTTGGTTCTGGGTCATTTCTCTGTCAATGCAGTCTCCCTTGCTTGAAATGTTCTTTCTCTCCTTTCCCTTGTTTGTCTTTTGAGGCTTAAACACAAACTCTACATGGAGGTTCTCCTGAACTGCCAGCCTGAGTTCCCACAGCTTATGCACATTTTTATTTTAGTGCTTCTCATAAATTGAAACTTTCTCTTTATAAGTCTATCTCTACCACTGCAATCAGGGCAGGAACCTTGCCTTATAATCGTTGTTTCTCCAGGTTCAGGCACTATGCCTGTTCCATAGTAGATACCCATTAGGTAAAGTAAGTTTACTTAAGTAAACTTAAGTAAAATTTACTTAAGTAAACCACTTACTTAAGTAAAATTTACTTAAGTAAACCACTTACTTAAGTAAATGATTAGCCCTCCTCATAATATCCCTCTCAGGTAAGGTGAGAAAGATAGCATTTATCCCTTTTTACAGGTAGGAAGACAAAGGGACAGTGCAATAGATGGAATGTTTGTGTTCCCACCATCCTAAAATTTAAAAGTCGAAGCCTAATCCCTAGTGTGATGATATTTGGATGTGAGCCCTTTGGGAGGCGATTAGATAATGATGGTGGAGCCCTCATGAATGGGATTAGTGCCCTTCCAAGAAATAACACAAAAAGAGACGCTCTCTTTCTCTGCCAAGTGAGGACATAGCAAGAAATTGACCATTTGCAAACCAGAAAGAGGGCCCTCCCCAGCCACAGACCATGCTGGCACCTTATCTCAGACTTCTCAGCCTCTAGAACTGTGATAAATTTCTGTTATTTAAGCCATCAGCCTACTTTGTGAAAGTAGCCCAAACTAAAACAAATGGAGAAGATAAATGACCCGACCCCAAATTTAAATGAAGGTAGTGCGGGGCAAGAAGCCACATCTTCTGTTCTACCTACCAGACTAAGTAAATTTGCTATTAGAAAAAGATATACCTCTTCCCCCTGTATCACCTTAGGAGGAGTGTTTGGATGGGAGATACAAAGATAAGGGGACAGACATGGCAGGAGACCTATTAGCAAAATGGGGAAATGAGTGAAACACACCCATTTTCTGTGGTCCCGGGAGAAGACAGGTTGAGGATTAGTGCCGTTGCATGGATTCTATCCCTGGTCAATTCAAGAAAGGAAAAGAATGTGGGTCAAAGGAAACAGTAAAAAGCAGATCAGCAAGTGAGTACGCCTTCTGGGCAAGAACGCACACACACAAATATCCAGACAGGGGGCATCCAGGGAGGATCAGACTAAAGTTGGAATTAAATCAAGTTGCTTGGAGAATAAAGCTGCAACCCTGGAAAAATGGGAAACAACTCAACAGATTTATGAGTGAAGTTCTAATTGATGTGACTTTTAAATGTGTAGATACACCTTACTTTTATACAAGGGTGACCAACAGGCAGCACAAAGTAGTGGGAGGGAAGCCCTGGTGTTAGGTCTCTGTCTTACAATTTATAGGCTCTGTTACTTTGGGTAAGTTGCTTAGCTTCTCTGAACCTTAGTTTCCTCTTCAGATGATATAATGCTATATTTTTATAGGGTTGCTGTCAGAATTGACTCTCCTTTTCATAAGAAGTTCAGATTTGTTTTTCAAATGATCACATTCAGAATTGTATTAGGTTTTCAGCCAGTTTCCCCAAAAGCTTGTAAGGCAGATATCCCTGTATGTCTGAAGAGTGAGGTTTCAGCAATATGGCTACCCTCTGCTGCAAGGGAGTCTGGAAAATGACTACCAGTTTGGCTTTGGTGGTTGTTTTTTTTCTCCCCCTCTATAAAAAGAAAAATTTAAGGTAGAAGGGAGTTAGGAAAAGCCTTTGGAATAGTCAATTTGTGTCACAACACCCAATACCCAGTAGCAAGAGCACATGCATAAATGGGCAGAAGAAGGGGTCATGGGATTGACAAAGCTTGGGGTGAGGAATGTAATTCAATAGTAAATTAAGTGTAATAAAGACAGTGGCATGGAATAGCCCATTAAGAGAAACTGCTGAAGCAGTACCATCACTAGTTTCCAGGAATAACACCTAGGCATATTTCCAACAAAACTGAGTAGGAGATGGAGTTGCTTTTTTAAGGGTCTCCCTTTTTCATTATCTGATGTCACCATTTGCTTTCACTTTTCACTTTTTCTCCCCTTTGCCCCCAACCCTAATTATTTTTAATGCCCCTAAATCAGCATTCTCTAATGCCATTTTAGGGTGAGCTCCATTTCCCAGGGTTTTCTATTTCTCTTGCTTTTCCCCAATATCAATTATCTTATGTTTAATTTTCTCAGATTCCAATGATTTATTATTGCCTCTGTAGTGAAAGAAAGAAAAAGAGAGAGAGGGAGGGAGCAAGGAAGGAAGGAAGACAGGAAGAAACAAATTCGAGCTAAGACGTAGGTGGGTTAGCCCTCTCATGATATTTACATTTTAATAGCAGCCCTTAATGCCTAAATACAAAGTAGAGCAACAGGTAATATAGGTATGATTTAGGCATTACAGGACAGGACCAGTGGAAGACAGATTTCTAGACTAGGGGACCTTGCTTTAAGTTTGTGTGTTGTTACATCCCTACGTTGGCTAAGCTAAAGGCTAACTCTGCTGACAAAATCCCGGAGTAGAGGTGTAGGAAGGGAATGCAAAAGGGATTTGCCTTTAATCAGTGCGTGGTGTGATGGGACAGGGTGGTGGTGTACCAGGATCAGGTGGGGAGGGACAGATCTGTCAAAACGAGAAGAAAACTGATGTGCTAAGAAGAGATGACATTGGGTTTAAAATAAAGCTCCATAAAAAGCTACACAGTTAGGTAACACCCAACCAAAACAGTGCCGCTAATGGACTAATTATTAGCACAGAGATATAACTGTGAATTACACACGGTTACTGAGGGGAATAGGGTGGGCATAGGGAGAATAGGATTGAGGGAGGGTATAGTGAAGGCAAATAAAAGTGAATCTTACATTGAAGCCTACACCAGGCACAATTAAGGAAAATGTCTCTGTATATTCTTCAGTAAAATGTCTCCTTTTTTGTTGTTGTTGTTCTATGTGTTTAGCTACAACTGTGTGCTATCAGAAAGCCATCAGTAAAAAAAAATACAGATAGATAATTAGGGAACAATTACTCACAATATAAAATAATTAGACTTTATAAAAATAATTCTCCTTGAGCTTTTTTAAAGTGTCATTTAAAATACTATTCAGATTATCAAAGATCTTTTTTTTTAATGTACAGTACAAGCTATTAAGAATTCTACTTCATAAGGTAAGGCCAGCCCATGTAATAGATAAAGCTTTCAGTCAATTTAGTTCAGTGAAAAAAAAACAAGAAACGTACACTGCTAATAGAAATGAGAAATAAATGAGATAGAAAAATGCACCCCACCTTCAGCTGTAATAAGGGGTCATTTTCTATGCTGTCCCAGTAAGGTCCTGTTTCACCAGGAAGAATTTATTAAGTAGAGCGAAAGTCAGTAAGAAATGAGTTTTATTAAAAAGAACTGATGTAATTAAAGGTATTGGTGAAAACTAGCCCAGTTATGAAGGGGAAATGACTCAGCAGCATGTCTAAGAAATGAAACAATATACCATAGAATTTTCTCCCAATTTAACTTATTTCAGAAAAAAAAAATATGATACTCTCTGTAATTTGTAACAGCCAAGGTGAATACTAGCGTGATGGAGGAAGAAGTACTCAGATAAAACTGTCGTTTTTCAAATGACAGTGAACTACAGTATTGACAATGTTCACAGCCCAAGAAATCTGGTCGTGAGGAGTAAGCAAGCCCCCACAGGGCTCAGACCAACGTGGCTTAAGGGTGGAGGCAATTTTCAGTAATACTGTTCTGTAAGCTAAAATCGAAATGAGAATATTTGCTCTCTGGAATATTTAAAGCTGCATACTAGGGAGAACAGATTTAAGACTCTCTCAGAATCCCGGATCAAATGATATTTCTGAGTGAAAAAAAAAAGGAAGGGGAAGCTAGTCAAATGATAGAATGTCCACACATCAAAGGGCAGCAGAGTGGCTGTGCAATATGGTTTTTAAAAAGAATCATCTTATCCAAGTTTTTGTGGTCTTGGTCACATGGTTTGAATATGGAACAAAAATCCACATGCCTCAAGACCAAGTAATGTGCATGCTGGGCATTTTTGCAGACCTCAGATGTATGGATATGCATGGAAGCCAGAGGAACTGTGTGAGTAACTAGCACCTTCTCCCCCCAGGGAGCCCCCAGCTTAGTGCTGTGATCTGAACACGGCCCTGGAAGACAGAGAAACAGCTGGAGGCCTGGATTTGCCAGTGATGCCATATGACAAGCCACTGCCTAGTCCAACACCTTCTACTATAACACCATCAAAAGGATTAAGTGCTTACTGGCTAAAAAATAAAATTAAAAGGGGGATCAGAAGATGCTCCAAGCAATGGAAAGCTTAGTGCAGCATTCTCCTAGCTGCCTCGCCCTCACGCCAAGGGGGAAAATAAAGAGCAGTATTGTGAGAAGAAGGGGATGGAAGAAGTTTGGAAATTTCCAGTTACAAAAATAATAAACAGCTCATAATAAGATCAGTTACAAATGGATGGCACTTTCCAAATTAAGCTAGAACATTTTCACACACAGCCTTTCTTGTCTACCCCCAGAGGGTTACTAAGACAATAAAATGAAATATTGCCTGAGAGGATGAATTGTGAACTACAAATCCTTTAATAATTTATTGTGGCATGGGGTCTAAGTGGTTAAAAAGAACAAAACAAAACACTTCAGGAAACTTGAAGAAGAAGATCTGAAATGGTTAGGCCTTTATCCCGTCCCTGGAGTCTGCAGGCATTTTCTTCTTGAAATGTCTGCCTACGCACATCAGAACTGCATAGTTGGGGGCATTAAAGGGGAGACTGTCTAATACAAGTATAAATAAAAGCTGGGTGACCAAGTTTGTGGGTGGTTTTGTGATCTAATTACTGTCAACTTTTCGTGATATGCAAGGAGAAAACATTAGAGAAGTTTTGGTGAATCTGAAACTTTAAGTTTACCTTATTTAAAGCTCTTTCTACCCACAAACTGCTGCTGTATTAATGAATGAAAGCAAAAGCAAAAAAACCACTGCTTCCTATCCCTGGGTGTTGCTTAGGATCAGTGTTTCCCAACTCTGTTCAACTTGTCCCTCTTCATGCAGAGGAGACATGTTCTGTTCATCTCCTATCTTAACGGGTATGTCTTGGGGAGAGAAGAGAAAAAAGTAGGCTGGTTTGAACTAAAATTAATCATGCCTTTTGATACTTAGAAAGATAATTTCTACCCAATCTTCCAATAATGGGTAGTCTATATGCCAAAGTATCACAAAAGGCTACATTTAAAAATGGATCAGTCTCCTCTATAGAAATGGGTCCATGTGTTCACCAAAAGACATAAAATAAGGTATATAATGACAATATTCATAATAGCCCAAACTGGAAAGGATAAATTAGGGGGGTGGTCTAGTTATGGAGTATTTTACAGCAATGACAATTGCAACTACACTCAACACTATATATAAATATAAAATTGAGTGAAAGAAGTCACAAAAGAGTACTTAGAGTAATGTTTCATTTATGCAAGGTCCAAAACCAAGCACAATTAAATTATGTTGTTGGGAGCTAAGAGAGTGGTGACCTTTGGGGAAGGGAGTGACTGAGAGGGAGCACAATGGGGGCTTCTGGGATGCTGGTGTGTTTCTTGATTGGGCTACTGGTTACATGGATGTGTTCAATTTTTGAAAAGACAGCAAATGTACACTTATGTCCGTTTTTCTGTTGTAAATTTTCCTTCAGTAAGAAGTTTTTCTAAAAGTGGAGCAGCCTCTAAGTTGACAGGATCCAACTAGATTTGCTCTGATTGGTACTCACATCTGTTCTCAAACTTCCTAATTCCCACAGATCAGGAAGCAACTGATCAACAGAAATTTGACTGACTTCTGAGGCTTAAAGCTCAATCACAGAATATATAAATAAGCATTTTTCCTCTTCCTGTAAATCATGGATTCAGTAAGTGGGTTTGTAAATTTGATGGATCATGCACTTATAGAAACATGGATACTCTGAAGTCAATGAATGGTAGTTTGGTTATTTGGATTTTGTTCCATTTTTGAAATGTTTTCCAAACCTCGGAGATTCTACATCCCCTATATGAAAGAAATCTAGAGAAATGAGACAAAACCATCTGTTAAATTTATTTAAATTGACAAAGGGTTTTCCCATTGATATATGATAAGGTCTCGTTTAATGCTAATTTAGAATCACAGAAAATCCTTTTGAAAATGGTCATGCTATGATTTTAACCTCCCCCTTTTTATAGATGAAGAGCCTGAGATGCAAACAGGTGAAATGATATGCCTATGGTCATACTGATATTCAAAAACAGAATATGGACTAGAATTAAGTTTTCCTGACTACTAAACCAATTCACTTCTATTTGAGCTTTCTCACTTCCACTTTATTGTTGATTCACAGAATTACAAATGTCTAAAAAGAGATGATATGAAATGAACAGTTACAATGTGACATTAAAATTTTAATTTATTGTGATATGCACGCATTCTAAAGAACAGAGCCAAGAAATTATGTGTTCCTAAGTGGTTATTGACTTTTAGAAACTGGTTGATATCAGTTTAGGAACTCATATGTTAACAGTGTCCTTTTAAAAAAAGTACTAATAATCATTTTGGAAATTGTGTTTATTGTTACCAATGGGAGCTGTGTGGGCTATTTTATTTTCTTATTCAAGAACATATACGGTCAGAAGAGCACTAAATGTCCTCAGGTCAGCCAGAATAGAATTTATCAGACCCTTCTGTGTCCATCTGAGATAGATTTGATATTGTTAGAAAACTTCTCAGCCTGAGAAAATGTGGGCTGTTTTTATCTTACAATGGTTTTCGAGGACTATTAAAAAGGCTGTGAGTCATTACTATTTGTAAATAGTAATAATTACCTAAAGTTGAAACTATTTACCATGTTCATTCTGTTTCCCAGGCTATAAAGGGCTCAGACTCACTGACTGTAAAGCAAAGTAGAGTCATTATTTTTCAACCAATTTACCTTCTGGCTTTATATTATGGGTAATGTACTGTGACTTGGTATTGTGACCCTTATTCAGATTAAAATTGTAAGTTTCCTTGATCATGGCTGCATAACATTTATAGTCTGATTCAGTGTACTTCTAATAATAGGAATTGCTAGATTAAACTAGGCTTCAAAAGCAACCATCAAAGAAAATGAATTAACAACATAAAATACTGAGGCAGTTGTTAGCATCTTATGGCATTCTCCTCCTAAGACTCTCAGGTGACAGGAGGCAGACTGCACTTTCCTCTCAAGCCTGAAGAAATCATTACATCCCTCATGGCACTTGTACCCACAGATGACCCACTGGCCATCAGTGCAGAAAACATATGGAGACAAATGCTCACAAGTAGATTCTAAGTACTGTAGAGATTCTAACATAGAGATAATATTAAATACATACCATTCCAGTCCCAAACAACAACCGCAGGGGCATGATGTGAAATCAATTCATCCAACAAATACTTAGTGAGCACCTATTCTCAAAACTGGAGCTTAAAAAAAATCCAGGTGAGGGGTTTAGCACAGTGACTGGTACATGATAAACACTTTATAAATACAATCAGGGTAACAACTCCTGAAGGAAGTGACATTGACGCCGACATGGGAAGGACTAGCAGAATTAATGAGGCAGGTGGGGGTGGAGAAGGGGAAGGGTAGTCAAAGGCAAAGGAGGGCAGCATCACTCTGGGACTATCTGGGTCCAGGAAAGCTGGGACATCAAATGACAGGGGCCAAGGGTTGGGGCTACAGAGATGAGCAGATGGCAGAATACAAAGAGCCCCGTCATTCTTGTTACAGAGGTCGGTTTTTATCCTTTGGAAGGTAAGAATCCAAAAAAGCAGTGCTTTTCACACCATAGGAGCTCATCTATTAGTTAGCTCTGAAATCATTTTCATAGGTTTCAACCAGCTTTACTTGTTCAACAAAAGAGATCAAAATAGGATAGAACAGAAAACACAAAATGTGAGTGTGTGTGTGTGTGTGTGTGTGTGTGTGTGTGTGTGTGTATTTGGTCATGACTTTAAATTTATTTCTCACTGTGAGCCATAGGCCAAAAGGTTTGAAGTCTACTTCTCTGAAGTATTTTAAGTAGGAAGATGATACAACAGCCTTGCACTTCGGAAAATCAATTTGGCTGTGGTATAGAAAGGACTGGAGTACAGGAAGAATAGTTGCAGTAGTCAGGCTATAGATGACTGCGTTCAACTGAGGGCGAGGATAGTATGGATGGACAGAAGTTCTGTGGATAGATACCAGGATACTGAGCAGGCCAGATTTAGGTGTGGAGGGGTCAGAAATGTAACCTGAGTTTTCGAAGGTTCTATCTTGGGCAACTGGTTGGGTTTTGTTGCAAGGAGCACCTGAGCAAATGTGGTTTTGGAAGCAGAAGAAAATGACTAGGTCAGGACATGTTGAGATACAAGGTTGAAAATATGGAGAATTAGATTAGCACAATTTGGGATAAATTTCTCTATAGAAAATTTTCATGTACAACCAATCATTATCAAGTAACTATTGTCTGGTTCCAAAAAAGTAGCACTAAAATTTGATACTAATGTTAGAAATACACATATGGGCTCCTGGGTGGCTCAGTCGGTTGAGCGTCCGACTTCGGCTCAGGTCATGATCTAGCAGTTCGTGAGTTCAAGCCCCGTGTCGGGCTCTGTGCTGACAGCTCAGAGCCTGGGGCCTGCTTCGGATTCTGTGTCTCCCTCTTTCTGCCCCTTCCACGCTCGTATTCCATCTCTCTGTGTCTCTCAAAGATGAATAAACATTAAAAAAATTTAAAAAAACCTTATTGGTTGTGTGAATATGAATACTTGATATGAAAATGAAAATTGTAATACAGCAGAGAAACAGGCTAAACAAGCTCTTAAGAAAACTAGTCTTAAGAAGGATCAAATTTGTAATTAATGACAGCTATCAAAACTTTGAGCAGATATATTTAAATACTACACACACACATATCAATATATACATATGTATATACATATATAGGCATGTGTGTGTAGGCCTAAAAAGTACGCTTCGTTGTGCATATTTGAAGTAAAATGTCACAATGTCATAAATGAAAAAAAACTAGTTTCCGAAAAATTTTACATCCACTACCTGTCTCTCAAAATGTCTTTAGGAATGTAGACGTATTACAGTAAGTGGCTTCAGGGGGGGAAAAAAAAAAAGGAAGCACCCACACGAAGTCAGTGTGTCTTTCCTTCTACTGCTCTAGTCAGCCTCTTACTGGCTCCCCTGACCCACTCTCTTCTCCATTTCATCTAACACACGGATGCTGACAAGAGTCCATTTTCTAAAGCACAGCTCCAGCCTGTCATGGTTTACTTAAAAATCAGCGGTTGCTAACCAGTGTCGACAGAATCAAGTTCAGATTTCTCAAAGTGGCAGTCAAGGATCATTACAATCTACCCACAGCCCATCCTTCCAGCCTCGCGTCTCACCACTCTTTTCCACCGCAGGTCCCCCAGGGCTCTGGCTACATTGGAACAGTTCTACTCCCTGAGTATGTCTTCTTCAGGCCTCTGCAGTTTGGTTCAGGTTGTTCCCTCTGCCCCAAATAAAATATTTCTTATTTGGCCATATGATAAATGTGATCTTGCAATAAAGAGATAAAGATAAGGAATAAGGCCTGATCTTTGCTCTCAAGGAGCTCACCACCTAATGGAAAACAGAGATAAACAAATTTCCATAGAAGCGTTAGGTACAGATATATTAACATGTACTGGATTTGGTGGTGACACAAAGGAGGGAACACTTAATTTTGTTATGGATATGAAACATTCAGAAATACGGCATGCACAAAACACATGGAGAAAGGAGGGTCTAATCTATGATTTAAGAACTCCCAAAATAAATATGTAGAATTAATATGTAGTTGTAGGATGTCTATATTTAAGAGCTCAATCTAAAAACATTCACAGTTTGGGGCACCTGGGTGGCTCAGTGGGTTAAGCATCTGACTTTGGCTCAGGTCATGATATCACAGTTCATGGGTTCGAGCCCACATTGGGCTCTCTGCTGTCAGTGTGGAGGCTGCTTGGGATCCTCTGACTCCCTCTCTCTCTGCCCCTACCCCACTCATGCACGTGCTCTCTCTCTCTCAGAAATAAACAAACATTGAAAAAAAATCATTCACAGTTTATTACAAGTAATGTTTTTGATCAATTATAATCACAAACTCAAATATAACTGATTTACCTAAAGAAGTCTTTGGTACCAAATAAACACAAAATCCGTGGGAGCCAAAGTGGAAGTGTGGGATGGCAAAGAAAGGCCAAGCATTCTGATTTACATACCAAGAGACTGAAGCAATTACTTCCAACAAAAGTAATTTTGTTGCTTTTTTATGAAGCATACTAAAATACAAACTCATGAAAGGAAGAAGTTCAATGCAACACTGAAAAGTGGAGCTATTATGTATTTAAGAGTTAGGGGGCACCTGGGTGGCTCAGTCGGTTAAGCGTCTGACTTCGGCTCAGGTCATGATCTGGCGGTTTGTGAGTTCAAGCCCTGTGTCAGGCTCTGTGCTGACAGCTCAGAGCCTGGAGCCTGCCTCAGATTCTGTGTCTCTGCTTCTCTCTGCCCCTCCCATGCTCGTGCTCTGTCTCTGTTTCTTAATAATAAATAAACGTTAAAAAGAAATTAAAGAGTAGGACACACTTGGGGTACCTTGGTGGCTCAGTCAGTTAAGTGTTTTGACTCTTGATCTTGGCTCAGGTCATGATCTCACAGTTCATGAATTCGAGCCCCATGTCCGTGCTGTCAGCGTGGAGCATGCTTGAGATTCTCTCTCTCCCTCTCTCTCTCTTCCCCTTCCCCATTCACATGTACATGCACACTCTCTCTCTCTCAAAATAAATTTAAAAAAAGAGTATGACATACTTGCTGCTACATTTATTCTGATGTCGATTAAATAATTAAAATAGTTTAAAAATTCTTTTTATGAAAGTATAATATGAAGAATGCATATATACAATTTTATTTGAAAAAGAACAAACACAACAAATGTCCATGTACCCACCTCCCAGGTTCAGAAACAGAACATGACTAGTATCTTGAAAACTACAGAATCCTGCTTCCCAACTGTTTCTCACTCCTTTCCTATGAGTGGTGACCACTACCTTGTTTTTGTGATAATCATTCCTTTGTTTTTCTTTATAGCTCTACCATCTACATTCTACCGTTGAGACAACACTTGGGTTTGGGTTGGGGAGACTGCATAGCAAGCACAAACCGACCAATCTAAGGAAAGCTAGGGGAAGAAAGATGCCACAAGGGCCTAGTCTGGCTTCAGGTTCTTTGAGGATTTACAAGAGCCTCTACTGGAGAAGTCAGAGGGCAGCTGAGAGAGTCCTGAGAAACAGAGGTCTTGCCACCTCTGGGCTGTTGTCACAGCTGTAATGCCAACCAAGAACCAGACATCTGGCAGGACTGTGATTGGGTGTGGGTTACTCTCTATCTTCTGGTTTTTGTTTTTTATTGTGGCAAAATATACATAAAATTTGCCATGTACAGACAGCCCTGTGGCACTAAGTACATCGACACTGTTGTACAGCCATCATTACCATCCATCTCCAGAATTTTCATCTTCCCCAGTGAAACTCTGTACCCCCTGCCCCTGGTGGCTACCACATTGTTTTCTGTCTTTGTGAAGACAGGTACCTCAGATAAGTGGAATCATACAGTATTTGTCTTTTTGTGACTGGCTTATTTCACTTAGCATAATGTCCTCAAGGCTCATCCATGTTGTGCGTGTCAGAATTTCCTTCCTTTTTAAGGCTGGATCAGGTCCCATCCTATGTATATACCACAGTGTGTTTATCCATTCATCTGTTGGTGTATACTTGGCGAATGATACTACTATGAATACGAGTGCACAAATAACTCTTTGAGATACTGCTTTGAATTATTTTGGGTATACACCTAGAAGCGTAATCATTGGATCGTATGGCAATTCTATGTTGGACTTTCTGAGGAACTGCTATACTGTTTTCAACAGCAGCCACACCATTTTATATTCCCACCAGCACTACACGGGGTTCTGATTTCTCCACAGCCTTGCCAACACTTACTATTTTCTGTGTTTTTGATAATAGCCCTCTTAATGAGTATGAAGTGGTATCTCATTATAGTTTTTATTTGCATTTTCCTAATGATTAGTGATGCTGAATATCTTTTTATGTGCTTCCTGGCCACTGGTATACCTTCTCTGAAGAAATGTCTGCTGAAGTCCTTGGCCCATTACTGAATTAGGCTGTTTGTTTTTGTTGTTGTTGTACCTTCTGTTTTTAAGCTCTCTGTGTCACACCTCCAGCTCACAGAAGAACATATTGGTGGAGGTGGAAATGAGCATCCTCAGATGACCAGACAGCAGGACATGGAGAGGAAAGTAGGAACTTCATTCATACATGATCGAAGAAAAAAAAATACAGAAAAGAATCTGGGCTAGGCTCACCTGCCATAACATCTTCAGGTTAAAAAGACAGTACACTCCCAGTACAGATCCTGGTGATCGCAGCACTCAGTGTGTCTAGACTTTGAATCAGGCTTCTCTGCTCCCATGTTGTACACAATGGATCCTGGGCTCATCCTTCATCTTCCTCATGGAGGTTGCCTCTGCCCCATCTGTGCACCAGATCTCCTGTCTCCCATCTTGTTTTTCCTCTCATGTCGAGGGGGCATGTTTTCAAGTAGCTTTTTGACAGAGGGGGCATAGGAGGCAACTTTTTGAAACTTTGCATGTCTGAAAATATTCTTATTTTATTCATTCATTGCTGATAGTTTGGGTTGGTATAGAATTCTAATTGGTGACTATTTTTCTTCAGAATTCTGAAGGCATTGTTCCACTACCATTCCCACATTGCTTTTGAGAAACCCAAAGCCATTATAGTTTCTGATCCTTTACATGTGATCTCTAGCTACTTGTACTATGTTCTCTTTGTCCTCAATGTTGTCAACTTTCACAACATGCTTGGGGCAGTGGGGGGGGGGGTTATTTTCATTCATTTCATGGCACCCTCTGGGTTTTTTCAATGTGAAAAATTAAGTCCTTTGTTCTCTGTACTCTGTTTCTGGGACTCACAATACTTGGATGTTGGACCTCTTTTTTGTTTTCCTATTTCTATTTTCCATTTCTTTGTCCTTTTGTTCTGCTTTTTTGGCAATGTTCCTCAACTTTATTTTCGAATCCTTTTCTTAGCAAATGAAAGCATATTTCTGGGAAATAGCATCATCATTTTTGTATGCTCCACTACAAAAAGAAAAGGGCACACCTTCTGAGCAAAAGTTTCAGGTCAAGTATAAAAGGAAAATGGGGCCAAATGTTACAAAGAGCAGTGGTAGCTGTAAGACCAGGTGAAGTTATTATATGTGCAGTGTGTGGCAAGGGCTATTGTGTTCTTTTGGTTTACTGAATAGCCAGCTTTACTCAGTTGTTTTCTGCTCAAGGGAGTTGTTATAAAATTTCTTCCCTGATGACCCTGTGTTCCAACTTCAGAAAAGAATTTCTCAGTAGTAACATCTGGGAATGTCTTTGTCTCTCAAAGAATTTGTCCATTTCATATAAATTGTTGAATTTATTTGCATAAGCTGTTTAGAATATTCCCTTACTATCCTCTTAATGTTTATAGAATCTGCAGTGATGTTACCTCTCATCTCTGATACTGGAATTCTTCATTTTTTCTCTTTTCGTCCTGATCTCTAGTCTGGGTAGAGGTTTATCAATTTTATTAGTCTTTAAAAAATCAGGTTTTGGTTTTGCTGATTTTCTTTTTCTTTCTGTTATTTCACTGATTTCTGCTTTGATCTTCATTATTTCCATTCTTGTACATATTCTGGGTTTATCTCCTCTTCTTAGTTTTTTTGAGGTGGAAGCTGACACCATCGATCTGAGACCTTTCTTCTTTTTCTAATATTGTCATTTATTTAGTGCTATAATTTTCCCTAATAATATTGCGGTAGCTATGCTTACAAATTGTAACAAGTTGTAGTTTCATTTCCCAACTGAAAATATGATCTAATTTTCCTTGTGATCTCTTCTTTGACCCTTCCCTTATTTAGAAGTCGTTTAGCTTCCAAGTATTGGAGATTTTCTGTACATCATTGTTACTGATTTTTAATATAATCCCATCGTGGTAGAGAACATAGTTTGTATGACTTAAATTCCTTTACATTTATTAAAGCTTGTGTTTTGGCCCAGAATATGATCCGCACAGGTGAATGTTCCATGTGTACTTGAGAAGGATATGTACAATGATCCATGGAGTGTTCTATACATGTCAATTGGGTCAAGTTGGTTGACAGGGTTCAAGTTTTCTATATCCTTACTGATTTTCTCTCTACTTCTGTCAAATATTGAGCAAGGGGTGTTGAAATATCTGACTATAATTGTAGATTTGTCTATTTCTCCTTGCAGTTCTATCAGGTTTTGCTTCATATATTTTGAAGCTTTGTTAACACATGCATCAACTTTTAGGATTGTGTCCTCTTGATGAATCAGTCTCTTTACTATTATGAAATGGTCTTTATCCTTGTCAATATTCTTTGATCTAGGATCTACTCTGTCTCATATTAATATAGCCACTTTGGCTTTTGATTTTCTTTGAGAATCTTTGAATGCAAAGAAGACACAGCCATGTATATAGAACAATCATCTCTATAAAATGTCTGACAAGAACTGTAACATTAATACACTAACAAGTTGCGAGTGGTTAAAGAGATGAGCCCTGGAGCAGGGCAGTGTAATTCGTCAGACTGACAGCATTAGCATCAGTTGGGAACTTGAGAGAAATCCAAATTCTCAAGATCCATTCCAGACCCACTGAATCAGACTTTTCGGGATGGGTACCAGAAAGCCATTTTCTAACAACTACACCTGGGAATTTTGAGGCATATCAAAATTGAGAGCCACTTCTAGCTTCTGATTCTAGTAATAAGTATTTGGATGAAAATAAGCCAAAAAATACTTTTTTGGGAGGTGGACCAAATTAAAGCTTTCTCTAGCAAGAAGGGTATTTCTGCAGCTCTATATTTATATGATGTTGCCCCAACCAAAGGCCCACTTTTGTATAAGTTAGGTACACAATAATACTCCTGATTAAGTGTAGTAGCAGATTAAGTATACAAAAAACTAAAATTCATTTTAAATATTTCAGGAATATGGGGAAGCATTCACTGCTTTGAATTTTTAGGTGTGATTTTGAAATGTAAGAAATACTGCTTGTGGAAAGATTATAATGAATTTTCATTGCATGTGACTACTGATGGGGATGAATCAAAGTTGGGTAAATGCTCTCCTCTTAAAACAGCTTTTGTTTTCCTTTAAGTGTAGTACAATAGGTGGGCCATTTTCTCAGTGAAGTTCAGATAGTGTATATAATAATCTTTTGAATGCTATTCGACACTGGTAGATTCATCTTTTCCTTTTATTTAAACATACTTTTAGATGGTGCCTGGGTGGCTTGGTCAGTTGAGCGTCTGACTCTTGATTTTGGCTCAGGTCATGATCTCATGATTCGTGGGATCAAGACCCATTATCAGGCTCTGTGCTGACAGCATGCAGCCCTTTCTCCCTCTCTCTCAAAATAAATAAATAAACATTTAGAAATAAATACATACATACATAAATAAATTTTTATACCTGGAAAGACTTTATTTTGCTATTGCTGTAGATAATCTGTGCCATTTTTTAATATTCTTTTAATGTTTATTCATTTTTGAGAGACAAAGAGAACACAGCATGAGCGGGGTAGGGGCAGAGAGAGAGAGGGAGACAGAATACGAAGCAGGCTCCAGGCTCTGAGTTGTCAGCACAGAGACCGACGCAGGTCTTGAACTCACTGACCAGGAGATCATGACCTGAGCCCAAGTCGGAGGCCCAACTAACTGAGCCACCCAGGTGTCCCATAATCTGTACCATTTTAAAAGCTCCTCTCAGGTGTGGAGCCACACTCAATTCTTCATACATATTATCTCATCTGTTCCCCACTCTAGCCCTGCCATCAGGTATTACATTACTCATTACAGAGAAGTAGAGAAACTGGCCTGTGGTCAAACTGCTGGGGAGTCTGTGTGTGAACTCGCAGATTACTCCTGACTCCAAATCCTGGAGAATTCTCACTGGAGCCACCATAGCTACTAGTTATAACTAATTACGAAACATAAAGAATACAGAAAAGAAAAACATTCATGATTTAAAAAAAGCTCTTTCTTTTTAGTTCAAAACTTAACAGACATTTAAGCAGCAAGCAAGTTGGTTTATTTCAGCTTACACGACATATTTCTTGGTGTGAAGGGAATCCAAAGGAAGGAAAAGTCCTCCTTACCCTGGCACTTTGTAAATCGACTATATGCAAATACACACCCTCACACAAACACCCTCAGGCAAAGAAGCTCTTTTAGTTAAAGAGTAGCAGAAGTCATTTCAGGAGATTGCCTTTCATTTAATATGAACTGGACTGTATATTTGTATTAAATAAAACTTAAGTTTTATTTTTACCGTAAGTCTTTTATTTGAGCTACAAGCTACATATACTACTTAAAATTTTTTTCAGTCAGAAAGAACAAAAATCACTAATTGTCATATAGAAATTTTATCATACAGCAGTAATTGGGTAATATAATATTTTATGTATAGTTTGTTAATTTGAACCACTCACTAAATAAAACTTAAGAACTTCGTTTTCAGAATCACAGGAAGAAATTAGGTTCAGTTAAAGTATAGATGCTATTTACCCAATTGGAATGACTTAATTGGTGGTTTTCTCTACAAACAATGGTAAACAGAGCTCCCATACCTCCTTTAATTTCCTTGTATCAGAACCAAAAATAATATTTAATATTTGCTTTGTACCTTACACAAGAAGTTAAAACACACACACACACACACACACACACACACACACACACACACAAACAACCCATGCACAGAGTAGTCAGTGGTCAACAAAAGAAACTGAAAGCCTAAAACAAGAGACGCTTTGGAGAATAGAGTGGTTGGTCTTTCCTCTTTGGTCTCTATTTCTAATACCACAAAAATGGAGGTACAGAAAAAGTGTTTTCAACATGCTGATAAAAGAATCACTTGGCTTGAAGGAATTCTAACAACGTAACATTAAGGAGAGCAGAGGCTGTAAAATAAAACCTAAAAGCATATCCACAAGAACTTGAGGAAATCAGGAAAAAAAATCCCAAAAAACCCCCCAGAAAAATGCTCACAAACTGTCTGAATAATCATGAACAATCATTGACTCTGTTTGTTATAATTCCGAATGAACTCATTAAATATGTGATTTATATGTGACCATTTACACAGCTCTTATCTATGATTTCAAAGGTGATCAGTTCAAAGCTTAATGAATTTTCTTGATATTGAATTTTAAACCTTTGAAATCTTATATTTCAGTAATGTACTATTAACTTAACATTTAAGCAAAGCTGTATGATCTAGAGAAAATTCAATCTCTTCTGATGATTAAATTTCAGTAATTGAACATAAAAACATTTGGAACAAAAAGGGCTGTATAAATGAACTGTCAGCATATATTACAACATTACAATGTTGCTTAGGTAAGAAAATGCTCCTTGAAGAAGTTGGCACAATGATCAGCCAATTGGAAAAAAACAGAGGAAGTAAGCTATCACTGAAATAGCGAGGAGGAATCCCATTAAGGCTCCAGGCCAGGTATGTGAAGGAGGTGTGATTGATATGCAGGACTTTGAGATTAACTGTGTGGGACATTCTGAGGCCATGCCTACATGCATCTAACATAATGCTATATTTGGTATCAGAGTCTGACTGAAGTGGTGTTTACAGAGTCATTTCTCTTGCTGGCTCTTTTCTTTTAAATGCTGAGGATTTTGTTTCAGCCATGGCGTCAGCAAGGGAGCATTTTCACGAGGAAAAGAAAAATACAGTCATGGCCAGAGTTAGTCTCATATTAAGATGTGATTAGTGTTCACTTTTAGTGTCAACAACAATTTAAAATGCTACATTTCATACAAACAGAGGGATGACAATGGCCATGAGCTCATCAAGTCCCTATGTTCCTATCAGTAGGTCCCTTTGGGTATTGCTAATAAACGGTAAGATTTTAGAAGCCAGCATAATGACATGATATAAAAACAATTTTAAAAATTTGATATTTATGAGCATGGGAATATGGAAGAAGTCATTGTTTTGAAGCTGCTTCTAGAATTGCTACAGAGCATTGGAATCTAGCTCAAGTTAGCAGAACATCCTTGAAATATTAAAAGACAAGGATTAGTTTTGAGTATGTATTTCTAGTGCAAGGGACTATATGATGGAATAGAGGTGAACTGGGTGGATCTGAACATTCTCAGTCTTTAAAATCTTCTTTCTGGAATAGAAGTGAAGTATTGGAAACCTAGCACAGTAGACCCTTGTTAATGGATGGCTTTTTATCACATAAATTCCGATAGAGTGAAGGTTAAGTGAAGCTTTACCTAACCCACCTAGTACTTGCCACAAAAGCGTGTGTAATATCTTAGTCTGTAAAGTGGATGAAACTCCTGTTTACCAACACCCAAGTAATAGAACATTAGCAGAAATGACCAACCTGTGATCCCTAGTTCTGTTACCTGCTCCCTGTATAAGTCCCTGGTAAGTGACTCAAATCTCTGGGGCAATTCAACATTCAGAAACTAGGCACGCTGGAGGTTAGTTTGAATTACTTGCAGTTTTCTCTAATAAAATAAGGATTGCCAATGGACCCTGACAAAGTAAAAGAAATAACCTAAAGATATTTATTTTTTCCATACCTTATTCATTATTTAGTAATTTTGCATCATAATTACACTTCATCCTTCTTCAAAGATCAAACTTAGGTAGACAGGTTCTAATCTCATAGGCAAAAGGAAGGAAGATGTCCGCCAGCACTGTCAGAACAGTCCCTGTTATCTGAATTCATGATCCCATCCTTCACGACAGCAACTGGGATTATAGACAATTTTTTAAATGTCATTTTGTTTTGCTTATCCTTGTAGAGAACTACATCCCTACACATTTAAAATAATAATTTGTTCTAAAGTTATCAATCAATTTAATGTGAAATATAGGCACTGACTATCCTACTATCCTAAGTACACAATTCCATGTACTTAAAAGACGATGCTCCACCCTCAAAGAGTTTATAAATCCAATTATATCCAGGGCTCTGGGAGAGAAGTGCAAAGTACATGGAGGTCCAGAGAAGGGAAAGATCTGAAAGAGCCTAGAGAATTAAAAAACATGTTTCTGGATAAAGGTGACCTCTGCAATGAGGTTCAAGAAACAATATAACCATGAACTCAGGCAACAACGGATGTTGGCGAGGATGTGGAGAAAGAGGATCTCTTTTGCACTGTTGGTGGCAATGCAAGCTGGTGCAGCCACTCTGGAAAACAGTATGGAGGTTCTTCAAAAAACTAAAAATAGAACTACACTACGACCCAGCAATTGCACTACTAGGCATTTATCCAAGGAACACAGGGGTGCTGTTTTGAAGGGACACATGCACCCCCAGGTTTATAGCAGCACTATCAACAATAGCCAAAGTATGGAAAGAGCCCAAATGTCCATAGATGGATGAGTGGATAAAGAAGATGTGGTATATATATACAATGGAGTATTACTCGGCAATCAAAAAGAATGAAATCTTGCCATTTGCAACAATGTGGATGGAACTGGAGGGTATTATGCTAAGTGAAATGAGTCAGTCAGAGAAAGACAAAAATCATATGACTTCACTCATATGAGGACTTAAGAGACAAAACAGATGAACATAAGGGAAGGGCAACAAAAATAATATAAAAACAGGGAGGGGGACAAAACAGAAGAGACTCATAAATATGGAGAACAAAGTGAGGGTTACTGGAGGGGCTGTGGGGGGGGGATGGGCTACATGGGTAAGGGGCATTAAAGAATCTACTCCTGAAATCATTGTTGCACTATATGCTAATTTGGATGTAAATTTTAAGAAATAAAAAATAAAATTTAAAAATTAAAAAAAAAATTACTGAAAAAAAAAAAGAAGCAATACAACCATGAAAGAAAAAGATAGGGAGAAGGCTGTCCAAAATTAAGAAAAGGCAAGAACAAAATTCAAAAGTCAGGAAAGCCCATGGAAAATTAGGTGTCTTGCCCGAAGCCAAAGCTGTGTGTGGGACGGTGGAAGACGAGGCTGACAAGGAGATTAGAGAATACCATTTAGGATCTTGGATTCTTAAGAAGGCCATGCAGAGGGAAAAAATGGAGGCCAGGCCTCTTTCTACAGACAACTAACCTGAAACTGTCAATTAAGTATAGGATACATTGTCTTATTAGTTGTGGGAACTGTGAGCGTAGGAATCACGAGTTCTGCCTTCTGAATCTCCAGGGCCTGTCATTTTTAAATGCCCAAATTCTTATTCAATATGTAAGTAAATGAACCAATAACCAAAATGATTAATTAAAGGTACATGTGAAAAACTTAATTTTACTATTGGTATATCTTTTCACACTAGTAAGTTCCTATGTGGTTTATTTCAAATGAATGAACACTTGAATAATTCAAGGGTGTTTTCTTTTCTCCACATGAATTCCTTTCTGGGTTGTTCAGAAGATCATATAAATAGAGAAATATTAACAAATATTACATGCAATGAGTTGATATCACAAACTTGTACTACAGCCTGGTTTTGTATATTATCAACTAGATCTTTGTATGAAAAGCAAAACAGTTCTGTTGTCGTTTGACAAAATGACATGTAATAATAGAAAATCCTTTTCCTCTCAGGTTTTCCTTAAAAAATATCTATTCTTCATATCTGCTTTTAAAAGGGTTGTTTTACATTAGAAATGCAACAAAATCTCTTACAATGGTCACAGAAAACCATGTCTAATGTTCCAGAATTTTCCCTTTTCATTGGCCATTGAACTCTTGGAATTGGTGGGGGTGATACATGCAATAAACTCTTTACCACCTACCTATGGGGTTATTCAAGAAAGGAAGTATTTCAGCGAAGCCGTGGTTGAAGAACACTCTTGTTCACCAGGCTGTCAAGGCTATCTGTGGGTCAGTCAGGGGAATGATGCAAAGAACTTCCTTTGGAAAAGAATCGCCAGAAATTACTTCTGGGAAGGAGCTTGGGACTCAGTGCCCTGTATTAACTCTGGTGAGTGGTAGGGGTGGAGAGGTTGGTAAATGTGTCTTGACATATGGAAGAGAGGAAATCTGGTGTTTCCTCCCCAAACTGAAAATCTCTAATCATCACTGGAATTTAATAAAAAGGTGGAGAAATGGTTCGTGAATTTTCTGTAATGTTAGAGGAAACTTCCAAACACAGCAGTGGTTATAGATGAAGAATTTCCCTTTCTCCCCTTTCACATAAACACACAGAAGTGCCCTTCTATTTGATAAAGAAGGTGATAGGAGATATTCTGATTTGTTTGTTTAGTTAGTGTCCAACTCTTGCCTTATCCTGCTATACTCTGCAACTCGAAAAAGAATACTTTTCCTGCAAACTGCCCACATAGGGCATGTTGGCACATCTTGAGAGCTTTAAATATATCTGTACAAGGCAGTATTGTGGCAGTATTATCAATGTTGAATGGTGGTTTAAATAATCCCAGATCAAATTAACTTAATTCAGATCCACAGTTGATACTGGAAAAGAAGATCAAAATGTGGGATCCAAGAAAGGAGAGGTTGAACTTCATTTAAAAACAAGAACATAAATTTTCATTAGGTACAACCTATATATAGCATAAAAATTAGTTTGTGTTTTATAATGAATCATAACCTACATTAACTGACTGTGATGAAATATTTGGGAGAATCAGTGATTCTAAAATATAAATTTTCTTACCTAATTTGTTTCCTTAAAAAGTCAGTTTATTATAAACAAAAAACATTTTGAATGGTTCAAATATTCAATCCAGGCAAAACAGTTTCAGTTTTGTGGCATACAGTTTGTACTCAGCAAATGTTAAGAAATATTTGTGTGAATGAATGAAAATTTTACAATAATTACTTTTTGCCCCTCAAAAACGCAACAGGGCAACATAAGTGTACTCTTCCATAGAGGATAAACTTTTAAATTACTTTTATTTGTGAATATGATTTCAAATTCCAAATAAAATGATGGAAATAAAATCAGGAAACTATGTATGTATACTTTGGAATGTATATATTTTAATATATATTGTATTTTTATAGTGCTTTTGATATCATCGGTCATAAATATTTAAAGGTGAAAAATGTTCACATTTCCTATTTAGAAGACCAAATTTACCATGAAATAGCTCTTACTTGCAAAGAACACAGCATTTGTGTCTCTGCTAGTCCAAGGAAATAAAGCTAAATAAAGGAAATAAAGCTGTAGTAAACTGCTCCAAAGCAAAGGTAAAATGACTGCCATAACTTTAAAAATCACCTTGAGGTTAAATTGGGAAGAAATATGAGGAAGAGGGCAATTAAAGATTAGTCTTTTAATTTGGGGGTCTCCTCAATGACAATGAAAGGTTCAGTTATTTCAACTGTTTTTCGCTATTTCATTTACAAGTTGCTTTTAACAGTATTTCATCCCTCACCAGAGGAAATAAGGAATGCTCTTTTAAAAAAAGCTATACCAGGCTATCGAAATCTTTGCTAAGAAAAATAAACTAATCAAGATTGATTGCCTCGGTTTCTCAGAAGTTCACCAATTCCAAACATTCACATAAGTTTCCAAAGGGAAGAAAACAATAAAGCTTCTCTGTAATAAACTGCTTAATAACCTGTTTAGGGGGCACTGGAGCTAATAATAGTCATATTTTGTAAAATGCATTTAACTATAATTAAAAGAAGTATGCACCTATTTTCTTTTCCTGAAAAGCTAAGCTTCTATTCTCCAGTACCGAGAAGTATGGGTCAATTTTGTCTACCAATTCTTAAGGGATTTTCTAGAATATTTTTCAAGAAAAGGTTGAATGTAATCTGGCAATACTTTGGCAGAGGGGATTGTTTTTGTTTTTTTTTCAGATGTTGTATTTTTAAAAACCTAACAGCGGTGTAACTACTAAATATGTCTCCAAAGCAAATGCAAAGGAGACTTCCTTTACATTTAAGCACACTGGCAAGTTATTTCTTTTTCAAGAGGTCTTTAATATTAGTTAATGGTAGAGCCAGTGAAAATGATAAAAAAATATTAATCACATTACTGAAAAAAGATTGGTTATTTCCCTTTGTTTTTAATTTCTCTTCCTGCTTCTTTTAAAGTCCACCAAAAAGACGCAGTTTGCTATAAATGTCGCAGAAATGGAATAGATAAATAGTTAAGTATGACCAAAGGAGGCCTTAATCTAATGTACTGCTGTCTGTCAGCTAATCTCTCCTGGTTTAACAATCTGAGTTTAACTACTTCATGATGAATGAAGGGTGCAAATGACCTGAGTGTTTCAGCCCATAAAACAGGCTTAGGGAAATAAAAGTTGCAAATTTGATCGCCAGCCTTAGATTGGCCATCACTGGCAAAACAGTGAGGGCTTTAACAGAGACTAAGAGTTTTAAAGGAATTGTCTAAGTGTAATATTAGGTAATGAAATGCCAATAATTTACATTTAAAGTACCATTTACTCCTAAGGCAGCCTACCATATGAAAGATTTGCCGTTACATAACTGAAATTCGGCTAGAAATCAATTCTAGCTTTGAATTGAAAGGTGGCAAGCTAATTGTCTGAGGACCCACTGAGGCTAAGAGTTTTATAGACTCAGTTTTACAGAAAGTTTCTTGGGAGCATTAACATGTAGCACCATTAAGCAAAAAATACTCAGTTCTTAACAGCAGTAGGTCTATTGTTCAAGAAGAAATACATTTCATGAGATTCATTATGGGAGGAGGGGGCTCCATTTTGCGATTCTGCATAGAAAATCTTCTCAAAAAGACATCTGCAGTTTAAAAAAATTCCACCTACTTTTAC
This sequence comes from Panthera pardus, assembly GCF_024362965.1. Taxonomy (NCBI): domain Eukaryota; kingdom Metazoa; phylum Chordata; class Mammalia; order Carnivora; family Felidae; genus Panthera; species Panthera pardus. The sequence goes on from NW_026527002.1 coordinate 22,904,100, forward strand.
TACTACAACCTTTGTTAATTTTCTACAGTTCTCTGCTCTGACTTAAAAGTCATTTCCTTAAGAAAACAGATGACAGACAAGTTGAGTGACTGATTATATTGTGCCATCACTTTGTTTTTCTCAGAGGCCTCAGTTTAAGAGGATGGATGTTAGTGTAAATGACAGAGAGGGGAGCTTCGCATAAGATTTCACTTCTGTTCAAAGACAAGCTAATGTAACCTCACTGCGGTGCAATCAACTTGACAAATGGACACCGTGCAACCCTCTGCCTCCCACTGAAACCCGAGAGGCTGATTTACACAATATTCTCCCTGTAGACGGAAAAAGACTTCATGCTGCTAGGCTGTATAATGGGTTGATCTGATAATTTTTTGCATGTAATGAAATTTGATAATATGGAGGTGAAATGCATTTCAAAGAATGAGGCAAGTTAACGAACTTATAAAACTACACTCAAGTCTTTTAAAACCTGAACAAACAGAAAAAGGGGCTCAGCTCAAACTATGTTGAGAAAACGTAACAGTTCTCATGCTTAACTCTGCAATCAATTAAAGATCTATGACTTTTACTTCCAATGAATAAAAGATCCTAGCTCTAAGGAGTACTGAGCTATTTAAACAATTCAATATAATCTGTAGACTTTGGTGTGCTTTATCTTTACCATCAGATTTTGCCAGCCTCAGGTCTCCATCTCAAGATTTTTACATTACTTTATCCTGTTGAATTATTTCCCTGGAAGCTTAATATTTTTCCTTTTAAAATGGGAAATATCTTAAAGAATTTGTAAATACTGTCATGGAAAATTGACAAATGTGGAGATTTAAACATGTCTTAAACTGGCTATGGACACAAAAATTACAAAAATCAGGGCTTCATAAGGAATATAAACTTCTGCTTTAAAGTCATAGTATGAATGATTATTCAAGGTATAAATGTTTAGGTAAATTATTTAGAAAATAAATACATGGTATAGTATATTTTGCAGGCAAGGCTGATTTTTAAGTCCTCCGTAGCAAAGCCGTCTATTGGTATTAAATGCTTGCAAATAAATACCATGAATGTAAACTGCAATCAGAAGCAGTTTTAACACATGTAAATGTTGAATGAGGTAGAATTTTAGTCTTATGTTTATTTTGCTGTTGTCACAAATAAAAAAAGCACTTATGAAAACATTTCATGCTGAAGTGAATGGATTTCAACAGCTGCTGATTTGGTGACATGGAGAACCCCAGTGGAGACATCCTGCTGAATTAACGTTTTGGAAATGTTAAAAAGAAACTTCAAACAGACCTGGTTTAGCAGGCGGTCAAAGATTGTGCTCAGTGGGGATCATGTGAAGGCTAGCGGAGCAGTCACTCAGCCATGAATCAGGCTTGTCAATAGTTGCCTATTTTCTCAACAGGTGACTCAGAAAAGGCACACAGTCTGTTTCCCCTAACATTTCTGTGTGTACTCGCACGGAAAAAAATCATCCCAGACTTCTCCTCCGGCATTGTATGGGAGGCACAGCACGCTCGGGTGGGGAAATTGTGGTTGAAGGGGTTTAAATGTATTTTTTGGAAGTTATACTTTCCTTCTTTTCTAACTAATAAAAACTGAGCTAAGCTGTATTTAAAATCTACTGATTTTCAAGCACATTTTTATCCTAAGTTAGAAATCTGGAACAGATGCAATCAAAGAATTATAGAACAGGAAGAAATTTTGGAGATACCCCAAATCAAACTCTCATTTCACAGTTGAGGAAACGGAGGCCTACAAAGATCTAGCAGAGATGCAAGTAATTTGCCAAAGATCATATATGTATTGATTAATGTGTTAGGACAAGAACGTCCATCTTCTGACTCCCCACTTTAATATGCATTATACTTGTCTGTAAGAAATAAATCAGAATTAGGCTTCATTTAGCAATGTAAAAGTACTAAAGGAAAGAAACCATGAAACCGGGCCAGATCGCATGGTTCAGTGTTTTTCTGATTTGGCATGTTTTAATTTTTTTTCTTTAAACTTGCCACAGAGAGAGTTAACGGAAAATTCCTTCCCCACATCACCAGGAAGTGGGGGTGGAGCAGGGGGTGAAAAGAGGTCCAGTACCAAGCTTTGTTTTCAACTCTCAACATGTAAGAGTTTACTACAAATATAGAGGACAAAAATAATACAGCATTTCATTGTTACTGATTCAGATTGGCATTGTAAACTGTGCAATACAAGCTACTATTATGTCAGAAAATTACCAGGTATCCATTAAATGAGCCCAGACTACTTTCTATTGTTCAAGGATTTTTTAGTTGTTTTTGAGAGCCTAAGTACAGAGTTCAGTGAGAGTTCTCAGAGGTGACTCCACAATCATAGCCGAGCTCATTAGCTTAGTCAACCTCACCTACTGTTCCCTTCAACACACAGTCATTACCAGCCGATGCGAAAATGGAATCTGAGGCTTAGTAAATCACCTCATATTGGCAAGATGTTTCCCAGAAAACTACCCTGTTGAAAATACGTTCTACATAATCCAGAGAAAAAACTGGTAAGAAACTTAAGTAAATGCCAATCCCATAAAATATACACACAACCATCTACAACACAAAACTCTTAGCGCCCAAGCTCACTACTTCCTGTTATTGAAATTTACCTTTTAGATGTTTAACTCCTCATATGGTAAGAGAAAATAGGTACGTTAATGCAAAGGCTGACGGGAGTGCAAAAACCAGACTGGGTTTTTACATCAAAATGAAAAATGCCTTCAGCCTTTGACCCAGAATTCCCACATATAGAAATTAACCCCCAAGAGATAATTCAATAAGTAAAGAAAGATATGTGTGCAAGGATTTTCATGGCAGTACTTTTTATGGTAGCACAAAGTTGGAAATTAAATTTAATTAAACTTGAATTAAGTTTGCAAGAAAATAAAGCTATGTGTGTATACACACACACACACTGGCATATAAGCAGCTGTTAAAAATGGTCATTACTTAATATAAAGCTACAGTAATATTAGCATGAGGATTGACAAATAGATTAGTAGAACAGAATAGAGAGCTGAGAAATAGACCCACACTTATTTGGTCATTTGATTTTCGACAAAACACCAAAATCATCTAACTGTGTTAGGAGTCCTAACTGAACGCCATGTGTGAAAATAAACTAAACACCACAACTCCTTGTTCTCACCACACACAAAAAATTAACTTTAGGTCTATCTTAAACCTAAATATAAAAGCTAAAACTACAAAATTTTTTGATGAAAACAAAGGAGAATATCTTCACAGGTTGGGAATAGGCAAAGGTTTCTTTTATTTTTTTAATTTTAAAAAAATGTTTATTCATTTTTGAGAGACGGAGCATGAGTGGGGGAGAGGCAAAGAGAGAGGGAGACACACAATCTGAAGCAGGCTCCAGGCTCCAAGATGTCAGCACAGAGACTGATGTGGGACTCGAATTCACGAACTGTGAGATCATGACCCTAGCTGAAGTCGGGCACCCAACCGACTGAGCCACCCTGGCACCCCAAGAAATAGGCAAAGGTTTCTTAAAAGATAAGTTACAAGTTACTTTATAAAATAAAAAAACCATAAATTTGACTTCCTCAAAATTGAAAACGTCTCATGAAAACCCACTGATAAGATGACTAAGGAAGCCACAGGCTAAGAAAACGATTTTCAAAGTATAGATAACAAAGGATTGGTATCTAGGATGTATAAAGAACTCCTCTAACTTAATAATGAAAAGACAACCTATTCAAAAATGAGCAAAAGTTTGAACAGACTCCTCACAAAGTAAGATATATGAATGACCAATAAACACATAACAAAGTACACAACATCATTTGTCATCAAGGAACAACAAATTAAAACCATAGTGAGTATCCTTACCCACCAGAAGGACTGAAATTAAGATGATAGTACCAAATGTTGGCAAGGATGTGCAGCAACTGGAAATCTCATATATCATTGGTGGGACTGTCAAATGGTGTGTTACATAAAACATACACCTGCCCTATGACCCAGCAATTCCACTCTTAGAGATTGATCCAAAAGAAATGAAAACATATCCACAAAAGATTGTACAAGAATGTTCACAGCAGTTGTATTAATTATAGTTAAAAACTGAAAACAATTCAGGTGTCTATCAAAAGGAGAATGAATAAACAAACTGTGGCATATTCACAGGAGACACCATTCAGCGATTAAAAGAAACACACTACAGATATACGCGACAACATGGATGAATCTCAAAAACATTTTGCTGAGTAAAAGAAGCATTACACAATAGTGTGCACTATGAGCTCATTTAAAGTTCTAGAACAAGCAGAAATAATATATCATGGAAAAATATCAACATAATTGTTGCCTTTGAGGGTGGTGAATGCTGGGATTTGCTGAAAAGGTAGATGAGGGACATTGTTGTGGTGATGGGAAAGTTTTCTATCTTGACAGGGGTTTGAGTTGTACAGGCATCTAGTCAGAACTTGTTAACTGATACACTTAAGATCTGTGCATTTTACTGTATGTAAATTTTACCTCAAAAAGGGACAGAGGAACTATAAACAAAAATGAGGTTAATGACATGAATGTCAAATTACTGGGGTAGAGATGGATGTCCACTTCTTTCTTTGAAATGCACCCCCCCAAAAAAAAGACAGATTAACAGAGATGCTGAAATAGAGAGATAAATGATGAAACAACTAAATGACGAAACTACTATACGTAGTCACGAACGCATATATAATTTTTCAATATAACATCATCCTGAACGTTTACCTGAATTTACCTCTATTCATAGATACTTCTCTCATCTTTGTATACAACGAAATCTAACTTCTCCTAAATGATGGAATGACTGAATGATGTTCAAGTCCATCTATAGCAAATGTCAAGAGAAGACAAAATAAAACTAGCTCGGTTTGGTCAGTTGATTTGAATATCAAACTCCGTCATGTTTTTGAACAATATGAAATGTAGCAATAGTTGTACCACCTTCTATTAAAAACCTGTGACTTGGCTCAGAGCAAAGAATCTTTTAAAAATGATCTATAATAACAATAAACTGTAAGCCACTTCTACTTTAATTAGAAATATAAAGATTATTAAGAAATAATGTTATCTTGAATTTTAATGGAAAGCTTTGTCAACAAATAACATTTTGAATTTTGCAGATTGCTGATTCATATGCAAACAGAAGGAAAAACAAGATATTTCCAATTGTGTTGTACCAAATAATGGAAATGAACAAATCACAAGATACTGTAGAACCCCCTCCAGAGTCATGTATAATAAGAACATTTTATTATAATCTCAGAGTACCTTTATCATATATTAAGATTAAAACTGTGCCCCTAAATTAACACATTTTATTGATAAAAAGAAGAGTTTATACCTTTATTTATTAGGTATGATTTTTTACTGGCGATTGAAACAATAAATCTACTTTGTATCATATTCTGGGACGGTTGGGTATAACCCAAAATACCATGCAAGGAAACTGATCTATTAGAAGTGTACTGGTCTCTTTAGATATTTTAAGCACCAAATAGATTACTATATATAAAATTTGATGACATGTAGCAGAATATGCTTATGGCATTAATAATTTATAGATATTAACTACGCTACTTAATTTAAAAAACACGTAACAGACCTCAGAAGGATTTCTTCCTTTTGCTGCATGGAACAATGTGCCTTTCCCTCTCGGTTACAGAAATACTTAGCATCATAGATCAATAAAGTAAAAGTATTCTGTCATTTAATTGGAACTGAGAATTTTTTAATGGTTAATAAGTATAAAAGATGGTCAAAATGTTAAAAGAATTTTATCTTAAGCATTTACATTTTTCTTCAAATGAACTATTTTATTTTTTATTTCCCCCCGACAAGTTATTTCAAAAAACACATATCAGTTACTTTACCAAGTGATTTCGTCCCTTATTTAATGTATTTTCTATTTAATGTAATATTATAGTCTTTCAGTTGTCATATAAAATGTCAATAAAAATTCATATTCTTTTCATTACTTATTTTACCCACGTTTAAAGACAGGGTCTCTTAAAGTAAATCATAAACTACTAGGAGGAATAATTCCCAAAGTTCAATATATATGTGTATAGTTAATATTAATTCTTGGGTTTATCTAATGAAAAATGTGACTATAAAAGAACGATGATTAAAATATCTCAGAGATTATGTATACAAATGAGTACCGTTTTATTCATATTCATCTGGGAAAGTGACAATATAATTGTGGAATTCTATTTTGGAACAGTCTTTCACAAGATAGTGTACCTCAAATGATGTGTATGTCCTCTCACTCTCTCTCTCTCTTACACACACGAAGTTGCCTTCTTTCGTGATCACAATTTCAGACACAATATTACTTAGCTGACATCTCCAAATGACTTGTAGTTATTTCTAAAAATCAAAGCCACTCATAAAGTTATTAAGTTGTTATCAAAAGAATGTTTGGAAAATTCTGAAGACATTTCTGAAAGTGGAAACTTAAAAAAAGCAAAAATACATTGCCTCCCAAGATGGGAGGTAAGACGGTTACTTTGGAGGAACCAATACTCAGATGTATGTGCTCCAGAATGTGTGTGTGTCTGTTTTAACTGTCACTTTGGAAGGAAGTGTGCTAGAATGGAAAGAACTGTGTCAGGTATCAGAAAGCCAGGGTTTGTGTTTCAGCTCTGCCATTTATAAGCTGTGCAAGTTTGGGGAAGTCCTTTCACTTTTCTGGGTTTCAATTTCCTCATCTTTAAAATAAGAATTTATCTAAATCAGCACAGTCCAATAGAAACATAATGTGGGCTACGTATGTAATTTTTATAGCCATATTTAAAAAGTAAAAAGAGGGGTGCCTGGGTGGCTCAGTCGGTTGAACGTCTGACTTTGGCTCCAGTCATGATCTTGCGGTTCACGAGTTCAGGCCCTGCTTTGGGCTCTGTGCTGACAGCTCAGAGCCTGGAGCCTGCTTCAGATTCTGTGTCCCCCTCTCTCTCTGCCCTTCCTGCTCACGTTCTATCTCTCTCTCTCTCTCTCTCTCTCTCTCTCTCAAAAATAAATAATAAAACATTTTTAAAAAATAAGTAAAAAGAAACAGATGAAATTTTTATAGTGTTTTTATTTAACTCAGTATATGCCAAATATCATCATTTCAATATTTAATCAATTAAAACATCATTAATTAGATCTTACACTTTTTGTTTTTGTTTTTGTTTTTGTTTTGGTGTTAAGTCTTTGAAATCCATGTGTATTTTGTACCTACAGCACATACCCAATTTCAAATGCTCAAGAACTACATGTGGCTAATTGGTTAACATACTGGACAGCAAGGATCTAGTCAGTTGCTAACAGTTCTTTCAGTTTTCAAAACCCTATTATTACTCTGTTGTCAAAATTAATATGTTAATAGAGTTCATGTAAAATTCAGCCAAGCATATGAAAATTATAGATTAACTGCTTCCACAAGATGTCTACTTTCTTTTTTCTTTAATGTTTGTTTATTTTTCAGAGAGAGAGAGAGACAGAGTGTGAGTGGGGAAGGGGCAAGGAGAGACGGAGACAAAGAATCCGAAGCAGGCTCCAGGCTCTGAGCTGTCAACACAGAGCCCGATGTGGGGCTCGAACTCACAAGCTGAGAGATCATGACCTGAGCCGAAGCTGGGGACTTAACCCACTGAGCCACCCAGGCGCCCTGGGAGGTCTACTTTTATCAGGAAAGATTCTTTAATTTCCTATTTTATTTGGCATTTTTAAACTATAGATGATTTTCCTAACATTGAACAATCATTAAGAAGTAAAGAACTGGCGATTATCTTCTGAATTCAACCCTGGAGAGTGGATTCATTAATCTATTAAACTGGTTTATGTCTATTAAAGAATTGCCAAGTCCCCATTTCATATTATATGATGTAGATTTGGACTTCATCTGAAACTTAGGTCTTTATGTAATCCTAAGAATCATAAGACTGTTTTCAAATGAATAAACATTCAAAATCACTCCTACAGTGACAAAACCTATTTGATTTCTTCTTTGTTTCAGTCTAAATGATTTAGGCTATGAAATAGTTTTTCATATTAGTGAACCATATCCCAAGCAAATTTATGTTCAATAATAGATATCATTATCAATTCTTGGCAGCTTATTACTGGATGGTGATAGTCAGATTCTAATAGATAAACCTTTAGCTATGTTGTACACCTTAGTAATTTAAAGACTGGAGGAGGACCTATTTGCATCACAGGACAACTTCTCAATTATCAGTTATACTTGCAACAGACCGCTGCATGTTTTTTATCTCCAGGTACAATTGTACATCATTTCAATTAACTCATAAATTTGTTATACCAAACTTGACAAAAATTATATAAAGGTACTCTCTGACAACCTTCTCTTTCCTCTCAAATTTATAAGAGTAATAGCACACTCAAGTGTTTTTGTATCATTATAAACCACTGTATAACAGAAAGCTTAAAGGGAAGTTAAAAAAACATCCCACATGCTTTATCAAAATACAAAAGGTGTTTCTGAGAATCTCTAAAATGTACTTCAGCACTATATATAGTGAAAGCTGACATAAATTCATCTTTATAGGGGGCAACATAACATATTTGATCTTTTAATAAATAGCATAAGATATGTTGTGTTTGTAAATTTGCCTTTAAGATAAAATCATGACATTTGAAGTCAACTTTCTACATGATTTATATTATTTAAGGAGCATTCAGCAGAGCCAGCATGACACATGATATTGTCTCATTTCTGAAGAAAAAAGGTAAATATTTATTACAGAAGCCAATGAAGAGAGTAATAAAGGCAAAGTCAGGGAAACTCTTTATGTTAGGTGGCCCATGCCTAGTGTGCTGCCGGGCACTTTGTTCAATGGTTGTTGCATGAATGGCCATAGAAAATATACACCATACAGGGTGGATGTGTATAAAGACTGTGGCCTGCATTCATTCTATACATAAATAAATAAATACATACACACAATACATATACTATGTATGTATATGTCCTTTTTTTAAAGTTTCTTTTTTTTAACATTTATTTATTTTTGAGAGACAGAGAGACAGAGCACGAGTAGGGGAGGGGCAGAGAGAGAGTGGGAGACACAGAATCTGAAGCAGGCTCCAGGCTCCGAGCTGTCAGCACAGAGCCTGACCTGGGGGGTTTGAACTCATGAACCATGAGATCTTGGCCTGAGCCAAAATCAAGAGTCTGCCACTTAACCAACTAAGCCACTCCACTAAGAACTTTTCATGTGATTCTGGCATCCCAGTAAGAACTTGTAACATGATTCTGAAGTTTCGATCTTAGTTCTCCATTTTGGTGACATCAAAATTCAAATCTTGCGGTGCCTGGCTGGCTCTGTCGGCTGGCTCTGCAGCTCCTGGTCTTAGTGTTATGGATGTGAGCCCCACATTGGGTATAGAGATTACTAAAAAATAAAATCTTTTTTAAAACTTTCAAATCATTTTCCTGATTTCATTCACTATGCGCTGCATTCATTCATCAAGTATTTATGTAACCACCACTATGATAGGCATGGGGCTGATATAAAAAGAATAAACGTATCATGAAAACAAACAGACCAATAATTATGTAAAGACAGGCAATGTTATTTGAGGAGATTAAGAAACTCGCCCAAGGTAACCCAGGCTGTTGAGTACAAGAACCAGGTGTCAAATCCTAACCTATATGTCCTCCAACTACCCCAGGAAACATAAGCTTCGAGCTGGTTAGTGGTTGTGACGTTTAACTTTATGTGTCAACTTGGCTAGACTGTGGTGTCCAATATGCTTGGTCAAATACAAGCTCAGATGTTGCTGTGAAGGTATTTTGTAGATGTAATTAACATTTATAATTGACTGACTTTAAGTGAAGGAGCATATCCTCTATAATGTGGGTGGGCCTCATCCAATCAGTTGAAGACCTTAAGAGCAAAATCAAGTTTCGCAGAGAAGGAATTCTGCTTCAAGACCATGACATAAAAATCCTGCTTGAATTTCCATACTACCAGTTGCCCTATAGATTTCAGTAAAGGTTGCAACATCAACTCTGCTTATGTTTCCAGCCTGCTGACCTGAGCTACAGATTTTGGATATCTCAGCTCTTACAACTGTGTGAGCAATTATGTAAAATCTCTCTATACATACATACATACATACATATCCTATTGGTTTTGTTTCTCTGGAGAACTGTTATGATACAGGAAATCATAGCTAAATACAGAGATTGGGAAGGTATCAAAATATGAACAATAATACAATTCATGGAAGTGGATAGGACACAAAAGGAACCAAGGTACCAAGGATAAAACTTAGGTACAATAGCATTTAAGGGGCTAGCAGAAGACAAGAAGTCAAAGGAAAAGATTAAACCAGGGCACAGAGGGTTTCACAAAGAAGGGAAGCAATATTGCAGAAAGGTCAACTAGGATGAGGGAAGAGTTTAGGCCTGGTATTTGGCAATTAGTAGGACAATGGTGACCATGGCTAGGGCAACTGTAATGGTGACTGGGATAAAAATCATTCTGTATTCCTTTGCATTATCTACTATAAATAAGAGGTGAATAAGTGGAACATTTTTGGCAATTGAGGAAAGGAAGAAAATAATAGTTCAAAAAGGAAGGTATAATGGAGGAGGAAGACTTTAGAATGAGAGGGATATTTGTAAGGTCAGAGAGAGAAGTCATTGGAGAAGATAAAGGCAGATGGCAACTGTTGGGAAACCAAATCTCAGAAGGAGTATCTCAGAAGATGGGGTCTAGACCACAGGAGTAGGGGTAACTCTAATCAGAAGCGAAATACCTCTTAGTCAAGACAAGCAGTGTATAAATAAGGGACTGGTGGTCTTATGGATTGCTCTGAAGCTGGGGCTCCATGCCTTATTTTATTTATCCTTTATTTCTCAGGGAATTTAGAGGTGAGGTTATGATTAAGAGTCATTATTGAATAATATATTCAATGTATCTAGTACTATAAGGGATTGCAAAAAGCATGAGACCCATTCTCTGCCAGTCTACCTGTCCTGCTAATATAGCCTAGTATACATTTAGTCACTAAGGAAACAAACAAAATGTCTTAACCATTTCTAGCATTGGGTTACAGAGTATATCGTGGGAAACCTTTAGCCAAATATACTCATTTCTGCCAGTGATCAGTAAAAAATACTGGTCCTCTGGCTTTCATCACTTGTACAAATTTTTTTAATAGAAGCTTGAAAACAAGATTTCCAATATGTGGTTTAGTTATAAAAATAGCTACGATCTTAGTGGTCAAAGAAGAAACCACTACTATAAGAACATGATAAAATAGCACATAATCTTATGCTCAAATGTTAAAAGACTTAAGCTTGATGTGATCAATAAGTCTATTGTTTTATTAGCTGTGAATATAAAGTGATTGTACAAATAATCTGTAACTTTTTTTTCCTTAAAATACAAGGAAATGCACACAATTTTCTCAGATTCTACTAAACAAGGAGATGGTGGTTGGAAACTAAAATCTTTAGGTTCTCCGGTGATGCGTTAACTAAGCCAAAAGGACAACTTTACTCATTTCAAAATGTTTTATTATAACAGCAATCTCCGAAGACAAACACAAAAGATTCTACTATGCTTAGATTTTAAAACATAAATAACCAATTTAATGCATCACTAATGATGTACAATAGATGTCTTCTTGTAGTACCAATTCGAACAAGAGACTGATGTAATCTGCCAGATACTTCAAAGTAACTAATTTGGTAATAAGAAAACACTCCTTTTGTGCAAACTTTCCTACTGAAAAAAAAAACCAAAAAAACAAAAAAAAAAAAAACAACTGTGGAAACCTTCCCAGTTGGATATTTACTAAATAAAAGTGTTGAACACTCATTAAAATGTTATTTAATAAAAAGAGAACTAAGGACTTCAGGTCTTAAAAAATTTATCTTGAATAACATTAGGCTTTTAAGTAGAAATATAACCTATACACAGAAAATAGATATTAATGGCAAAGTATGACCTATTTTAGAATTGTGTATTTATATTCAATGTATTTATATTCAATGCCTTAAAACTTTTAAATATCAATTACATTTGTTGCTATTATGTTACACACTTCATTTACACACTCTCCAGATGCCTTATCTAGGAGAGAAGTACACTAGTATGTTTCATTTCTCTATAAATCTTCCTCAGCAAGTATAAGTAAAACATTTCCCAGACTCTAAACTTCTAAAGGTAAAGGCTTAGGTCAGTTTCCTGAACAAATTCTATTATAATGTTTAACATATTTTTCTAGGGAAAGAACTTTAGACTTCTGCTTTTTTTCTGCCTCTTTTACCTATCATGGAATCCACAATCCCAACCTTAATGGAGGAAATATATACATATATATATATATATATATATATATATATATATATATATATATATATATGAAACGGAACAAGCATTTCCAACAGCATGTTTATTAACATTCTTTTTCTCTGACCAAGGCCATTTGCAATTTGTCTTTTGGCCCACAGATGTCAACCAAAACATAAATGTAAATAAAACGTTTTCAATTATCTGTTGTTTCTTCTCCAGGAGCAGTTAATCCTGGGAAAGTACCAATTATTCCACAAAGGAACAAGAAAGAAGGGGTTTCCATTTCTGTAGCCACTGTGGGATGGGGTGTCCAGAAGTAGCACACAGGAGATGATTAGGGTTCCCTCCAATGGTATTTAAAAGACCTAATTACCTAATTTGTGAAAAACATCCTTAAAATTGGAATTTTTTTTTATGGCTAATCATTCAGGGACAGAACTAATACTCATAATGTTACAGTAGGATTTTCCTTCATTGCATATTTTAAGATCTATGTTCCCAAAGTAATAAACTAAATGATCTGAGCCAGGTAATTAATAAATTACATTATCAACAGAGCAGTGTGTTGTTTACGCCATAGAATTTTAGAACTTAAACACTATTTCTCAAATTAATTTGTTAAATTGTTTCTCACCTAATGTAATTGTTGTGTATGCCCTATGTCAGTACATTAATCATATAACCGCTTTGTATGTGTGCAAATTTTCATGGTTCCTCATGACCCACCACTGGATGGAATCCAAAGTCTTTGTCCTGTCTTCTAAGACACTTCACAGTCTGATCTCTGTGTCTCATTCTAGCCCTTGTTCCCACTGATATCTAAGAGTAGTGCACACTTCACCCAGAGTTCTGTCCACTGAATAAGGCTCCCTCCTCCCTCCTCAGTGCCTGAGCTCTTGCTAGCCCCACTGCCAGACCAAATACTTTTTATTAAATGCCTTTTTCTCTATTGCCTAGAGGGAAATCTGCTTCGTCCTTTACCTTCTATAGAGAAGGCCACCTTCTGCATAAGATTTTCTTAGCCAAAAATATCCCCGGCCCTGTCCTCAAAATTCCTTAAACATCTTGCTTATATTTCTCATCAGCCAGTGATCTTTCATTTGCATTACAGATTTTCTTCTAACCACGATGATCACTCCTTAGGGGCAGCATCCATTTTTTATACACATCTTTAGATCCATTTACCCATACATTGTCACTGCCTTGTATGCAGCATCCAATAAAGGTTTATTGAATGAATTAACTTTTATGTAATCATAATCTTTTATTCTGGATTTATTCGTACTCGAGCATTCACTGCAGAAGCCAGTGGCAAAAACTGTTACTGCCTGTAATCTCCTCTCAAAGCAAACAATAGAAATGATTAATATCTCCATTATAAATTCAATTGGAGGTGAGACTAGAGATCAGCCTCATTCATAAAATGAGACAGTAGAAGCCCATAACAATACCGACGCCAGGGACTAAGGCCCTGAACGATAGGTTTCCTTGTAACCGTGAAAAAGATATACTGCATATGAAAGTGTACATGGAAGACATCATTTGGCATAAAACAAAAATGAATACGTGGTACACTGAAGTGCTTTATAATGAAGTTTTGCTTAATATATTCTTTACTACCCTATTTAAGTGGTCAAATTTTAAAACCTCCAAATCAATGAGGCTTAAAGTAATGGCGAGGCTCATTTCCTGAGATGATACATGATTCTCTGTTCAGAGTTCTATCATCTACATAAATTGAAAAGACTGTAATGGAAGAATTAATAAAACAGGGTTTCCTTTCACGGAACTGACCTAAACGGTGAATCACAATTTGAAAGTTACTCATCTAAAACAACAACAAAGCATTCAAGCACCTTGCCTCTAGTTTAAAAAGCAGCACTTTTTTTTTTTTTTTTTTGGCCCATAGAGAAACTGAATAAATATTTGCTGAATGGATGAAAAACGACTGACTGCTCTTTTATTAGAATATTAAAAAAGAATACTTTGACAAGTGATGTAAATGTGAGTGTCTGAGCATGTACTTGAGGGGAAGAAACTAAAAATGTGCCTCTTGGCTGAGATTTGAGCCCTGTGCCTCTAACTTTGTACAGATTCTGGTCCTGAAGGACAAGAGCTGCAGGGAAACTCCATTTCTGTCTGGTGGTCCTGGCCTGGGCTTACAAACCTTACGGAGTGAGTCTGTTTCTTTTAGAATTAAAGCGGTAGTCTGCTACTTTTTCAAAGCTATCTGGAGACAAAAGGACAAAGTAAGACCCATATAAAAAGAGAGGAAAATACTACTAAGAGAAGAGAAAACGCTACTAATGTTAATATAAAAAACAAAAGTGAACTATTATTTGGTGACCCTAATAAAGAAAATCTTTAGCACACTTTGAACATGTTATTGTGTCTCAGGCTATTTTAAAATATATTCCAAGGCCCAAGTAGTTAGGGAGACCTCCAGAAACCTTTTATATTGATGCAAGCCAGAGAGCGAGCAACCTGCAGTGACCGGTATGAGTTTATATATCTATATATTTTAAATATATGAAATTTATTGTCAAATTGGTTTCCATACAACACTCAGTGCTCATGCCAACAGGTGCCCTCCTCAATACCCATCACCCACCGTCCCCTCCCTCCCACCCCCCCATCAGCCCTCAGTTTCAGTTTTTAAGAGTCTCTTATGCTTTGGCTCTCTCCCGACCAGTATGAGTTTAAAGAAGACTTCGGAGAGCGTCCTCTCAGCTACCACCAGATATGGTAGCTTACTTAAAACAGGGTTGGTAAAATTTAGCTCAGGTTCTTCAGTAGTTAGTATTTCCCAAGAAATTTTGGGATAAAACTGTGAATAACCACAGTAATTTTCTCTTCAGTATTTATGTTGTGTCCCAAACATAAATGTTTGCTACCAAAAACCAATACAAAGTGTATCTTCACCCTTCCTCTCTCTATTTTAGAGGAAAGTTTAAGTATTACACAGACTATATACTTCAAATGTATACAGTGAACTTTTCAAAATAGCAATTTTAAGGTCCCATCACTTAGGAAGAAGTGACAAAGGAGGGTATAAACGTCCTGCTGTTTTCTCTCTCACTGGCAGCTTACTTTTGCCACCTAGTGGGGGAGGCAGTTTCATAGTCAGGTTTGTGTTTTGTAGAAGACCCAAGAGCAGAGGTCAGCTTCTTATTAGAAAATGATCAAACATTTCTTTCGTATCAGGGATTTTAGATGAATTTTTTAAATAACCTTAAGTAATCTCTACAAAACTGGCCTGTTCCAAGTCTATCGGTTTTCTTTCAAGCAGTTAGTTTCCACTACAGTGATCAACCTAGATGATTGAAGGGAAGATAAAACCTTTTTGTATACATGTTTGATTTGTAACTCTGGGGAAGGAAACTTTTCCTGGTTTCCAATGGTTCTGCATCCCCTTACTTTGTAGAATTTCGCAAGGTATCTGTTTTGGTTCCTTCCTCTATTTTGTGCTTATATGGGGACCTAACCTGTATCTTCATCCCTAATTTCTCATTGTGACTCTGACCTCAAATCTTTTGTTGTTTACTGAGTATCGTCTCTGGAATGGACATTTAATACGTCAAAAACCTAAGTCATGATCCTCCAAAAGAATCCAAGAATCAGCTTTCCTTTTGAGCCATGTGGCGGGCCTAATCAGGACTAGAGTGCAGCCTAGGGTTAACAATGGCAGAGCGATTTTTTTAAAGTATGTAAAAATTAATGAAACAAGTTAAGTAAAGGAAACAATCAGAAGTCAGGATCAGTTTACTGGGCTGGGCAGGAGGGAACATGATGATCAGGAGTTAGGGTGGGGCAATAATAATTAACAGGAATTGAGGTCAAGAATACAGGAAATTTGAGGCAGGTCACAAAGCTGAAGCTAAGAAAATTGGAAATAAGAGGCAAGAAATGTTGGAGAAAGTATCACAGCTCAAGTCCCCAGGCTTGAGGTACATGCAGGGATGAAGAGAGTGGAGGACCAGCAGAGACGTGCAATTCCTGGGCCTGGAAATGCATGGTGATTTCTGGTTTTCCGCTCTATTTCTGCTGAAATAGTGAGGTGGTGGGGGGGAGGGAGTGGAGAATAATCCTCACGGAGTTTGCTGGAGAATTTCTTGAGGTTCTGGGCCCAAATAAATGATTGCTTACCAACATTTCCATGATCACAAATGGCCTTATAATCCTCTTGGTCTCTGAGGCTTTGAAGCTTATAAAGTTTTTTTTTTAAACATCTTTATTGAGGTATAATTTATATACCATAAAGTTCATCTATTGTTCAACTTTTAAAAAATTTACAAAGTTCTACAAACATCATCACAATCTAGTCTTAGAGCATTTCTCTTACTGCAAAAGTTTCACTGTGCCCATTTGCAATCATTCCCCACTCCCATTCCCAGCCCAAGGCAACCATTGATCTGCTTTCTCTCTCTATAGATTATTTGCCTTCTCCGGAAATTTCACATAAATGGAATCCTACATGTGGTCTGTTGTGACTGGTGTCTTTCATATGGCATGTTTCTGAGGTTCTTTGTTATAGAGTATATCAGTTCATTCTTTTTCATTGATTAGTATTCCATTATATGGATATATCGCTCTTTATTCATTCACTAGTTAGGAGGTATTCAGATTGTTTCCAGGTTTTGGCTAGTATGAATAATGCTGTCATGAATATTCACATACAAGTCTTCATGTAAACATGTTAATTTTCCTTAGCAGATATAAAAGTGGAATTGCTACATCATGTCGTAAAATTTGTTTAACTTAAGAAACTGCCAAATAATTTTCCAAAGTGGCTGTACAATTCTACATTCCCACCAGCAATCCATGAAGGTTTCAGTTTTTCCACATTCTTGTCAACATTTGTTATTGTCTGCCTTTTCTTGTATGACCATTACTGGGTAGGAAGTGGTATCCCATTGTGGTTTTCCTTTGCCTTTCCCTATGGCTAATTATGTTGAGCATCTTCTTAGGTGTTTATTAGCCAATTGTACATTTTCTTTGATGAACTGTCTATTCATATCATTTATCCATTTTGCATTGCCTTCTTATTATTGTCATAAGAACTCTTTGTTATATTCATAGGTATGAGTAATTTGTAAGATATATGATTTGCAAATAGTTTCTTCTAGTTGGTGCCTTGTCTTTTGTTTTTCTCAATGGTATCTTTTAAAGCACAAAAGTTTTAAGTTTTGATAAAGTCCAATTACACAATTTCTTCTTTTATGGATTATGTTTTAGTGTTGAATCTAAAAATTCTTGGCCTAACCCAAGGTCATGAAAATTTCTCCTATGATTTTTCCAGAAGTTTTACTTTTTTAGATTTACATTTACATCTATTATCATTTTAAGTTAATTTTTGTATATGGTTGAGGTAAGGGTCTAAATTTATCTTTTGCATATGGATATTTAATTTTCCTAGTACCATCTCTTAAAAAAACAATCCTTTCTCAATTTCCTTGGCACTTCTTTGGAAAATAGATTGAACTTAAATATAAAGGTTCATTTCTGGACTGTTCCATTTGATTCTGTTCCATTGATCTACATGTGTATCCTCATGCCGCTAACTTAGAATAATGTAGTTTTATAGTAAAATTTGGGTAGTGTAAGTCTTTCAATTTTGTTCTTCCTTTTCAAAATTGTTTTAACTGTTCTGGGCTCTTTGCATTTCCATATAAATGTTGGGATCAGCTTGTCAATTTCTAAAAAAAAAAAAAAAAACAAGAACAAAAACAAAAACAAAAACAAAAACAAAACAAAAACCTACTGGGATTCTGATAGAGATTGCCCTGACTGTATAGATCAATTTGGGGAAAAGTGGCAACTTAACATTAATGGGTCTTCTAATCCATGAATGTTGAATTCTCTCATATATTTAGATTTTTAACTTCTCTCAGCAATGTTTTGTAGTTTTCAGTGTAAAGTCTTAATACTTCTTTGGTTAAATTGATTCCTAAGTATCTTATTATTTTTGATGGTATTGTCAATGAAATTGTCTTCTTAAATTTATTTTTGGATGCTTGTTTCTAGTACATTTGTATCTGGTATACAATTGATTTTTGTATATTAATTTGTATCCTATAACTTTATGAACTTATTTTTAAGTCCTAATAGGTGTGTGTGTATGTGTGTGTGTGTATTTCTTAGGATTTTCTAAATACATAACCATGTCATCTACAAATAAAGTTTTGTTTCTTCCTTTCCAAGTTGCATGACTTTTTGTTTCTCTTTCCTCCGTCTCACTCCCTTTTGCAGTGGCTACAAACTCTGGTGTAATGTTGAGCAAAAAATGTTTAGTGTAAGCATTCTTGTTTTGTCCCCAAACTTATGGCGGGGGGGGGGGGGGGAGCCTGCAGTCTTTCATCATTAAGATGACATTAGTTGCAGAGTTTTCATAGATGTTCTTTATTAAGTTAAGAAAGTTCCTAAATGCTCTATTCCTGAATTGTTCAGAGCTTTTAATCAGGAATGCATGTTGGATTTTGTCAAGTGCTTTTTCTGTGTTTACTGAGATTATTGTGTTTTTTCCCCTTTATTAATATGATGAATATAGTATGTGATTTTCAGATGTTAAATCAACCTTGATAATGGTGTTTAATGCTTTTTATATGTTGCTTGATGTTGTCCCACAGTTTCTGAGGCTCTGTCCATTTTTAAACTCTTTTTTCCCTGTTTTTCAGGCTGGATAATTTCTTCTGATACATCTTGAAGTTCATGGGTTCTTTCTTCTGCCATCTCAAATCTGTTGTTGAATCACTCTAGTGAATTTTTCATTTCAGTAATTCTCTATTTGTTGAATTATTATCATGTTTTTCTTTAATTCTTCAAACATGGCTTCCTTTTATTAGTTGAACGTATTTAATATAGCTGCTTTGAAGTCTTTCTCTGCAAGTCCAAAGCTCTGGGCCCACAGCTTCTTTCCACTGAGTATTGGTAAACCTTTCCTTTCTTTTCATATCTTGTAATTTTTTGTTAAAAAACTGGATACACACGCACGCGCGCACACACACACACACACACACACACACACATATGGCATATATATATTGTAGTAACTCTGGATTTTGATGTTCCTCTCTCAGGGCTGTTGTTGTTCCTGTTGTTTTTCCACTATTAATTTGCTTGATTAAATGTATGCAATCCATCTCCCCAGGGCATGTGTTCCTTGTGTCTCTCTCTACTCAGTTTTTTAAAATTTCCTTTTGTTTTTATTTTTAAATCTGACTTTCTAGGAATGACCCTTGTGTCTGCATAGCTTAGTCAATTACTGATCATTAATTGTGCTCCAACACCTTAAGCCAATGTAGCTTCTACTCTCTGCCAACGGAGCTGTGTTTGGGTTGGGAAGCTCATTCAAATTTCTGGCAGTTCTCAGGTCTGCCTGGGCATTTACTTTCTGCCAGACCCTCTTGCATCTCCTCTGCATACGTGCAGAATTTCACGTGCAGCAGGGATGATGTATAGATAGCTTGGGCCCTCTTTGGTCTCTCCTGCAGGTGTGTGAAGTCTGTTGGTCAGCCAGGAATATGTGTGGTTTACCAAGGCCCCTATCACTGTATCATTCCCTGAATCTCCCTGATAAATTTCTGGCTAGTCTGTTTGTCTATTGTTGACTCCAACCAAGACTGTAACGTCAGGTTCACAGAGTCATTAGCCAGCCTTTCCTATCTGTTTGCCATCAAGATATCCAGTGTTATTCACAATGCCTATGGGCATAGGGTTTCTCACATTCTACTTTAAATCAAGGGAGGCCATTCCTCCAGTGAAACTGCTGGTTTTCATGGTTTTCCTCACCCTTGCAGAACTCCTATGCTGACTGAGCCTCAAAGTGGGGCATGGGAGCAGCTCCAGACAGAAACACCACAGGACCCTACTTTTCTTACCTGAAGTCCAGTCATTTTTCCGTGAATAAATGCTTTTCAATTTGTTGAGTGTCTTTGGTCAATTTCCAGAGTCCTAAAATTGCTGTTCTTGATAATTTTGTCCAGATTGCTTTTTGAAAATAATTGTCCAGCTCTCACTCTGCCATATTATATTGGTAGTGTGCCTTTAAAGCTATTTTTAATTGCTCTGCTTCTTTCTGTCATACTCAGCTGGTCACCAAGGTCTGCTGATTCTTTTTATGCAATGTCGCTCTGGGAGAGATGCTGTTTTTCTTGCCATTTGTAGAAACACACCCATCAAGATAACCAGCACTATTGTGGAAGCTTTCTTCCCCACCACAGTCAATCCTGCATCTGGCTACTAGATTGATCTTAGAGACACCAGCATAATCATATTCCCTGCTCCTGACTGAAGAATGGTTCTTTGCTGCAAAAACACAAAATGTGTACTACTTAACCTAGCTGTCAAAATGTACTCAACTGCCTTGATCTTATGCAACATTATGTATTCCTGGAGCTCCCACCAAGTTAAGTTTTTCTTTCCCCACATAGTCCTTGCCAATTTCCATGTTTCTAATCTTTCTCATGTTGTTTTCCCTATGTGGGAAGCCCTTGTAATTTGTCTTTCAATTTTTGGTCCACCAACTCCTAAAAGAAGCTTAATCAGGTGAACTCTTCTGTTCTTGATCA
This sequence comes from Panthera pardus, assembly GCF_024362965.1. Lineage (NCBI taxonomy): Eukaryota > Metazoa > Chordata > Mammalia > Carnivora > Felidae > Panthera > Panthera pardus. The sequence goes on from NW_026527002.1 coordinate 22,925,010, forward strand.
TTCCTGTATTCCACAGCTTTTCAATATTCACATATACATATATAGATTTTTTTTTTTTAATTTTTTTTTTTCAACGTTTTTTATTTTTATTTTTGGGACAGAGAGAGACAGAGCATGAACGGGGGAGGGGCAGAGAGAGAGGGAGACACAGAACCGGAAACAGGCTCCAGGCTCCGAGCCATCAGCCCAGAGCCTGACGCGGGGCTCGAACTCACGGACCGCGAGATCGTGACCTGGCTGAAGTCGGATGCTTAACCGACTGCGCCACCCAGGCGCCCCTACATATATAGATTTTGTACACGTTTCTGACACGAAACATGTCACTTTGCAATCAGTCAATTGTTTATGTGTTTTGTCGTTTCACCAATATTTATTTCCTTTTAAATGGGTTTTATTTTTTAAAGCATTTTCGAGTCACAGTAAAATTGAACAGAGAGTAGAGAAAGTTCCCATATATCCCATCTCCAACTTTGTATTACACTCAGTTTGAGGGCTTTCACAATTTACACAATTGGAAATACTCCTTAGCATACAGTACAGTGATGGGCATGAAACTAGGGCTTAGTATGACTGCTGAATGAAAAAAATGCTTCTTGATTTCCAATGGAAATTTTCAAAAATCATTTCAGAAAAATGGTCGCTTTAGGACGTCTCTACCCTCCTCCCCTTGAAGAACTTAACTCTTCCATATACCTCTGAAAGCAGAAGTGATATTTAACATTTGTAATAATTTGTGGTATGAACACAAACCAATGAATTCAGACAACAAAACGGTCCTGAAAACTCCTGTTGGCCCAAGAAATGATCCATCAGTTGCTAGATGATGGAGAGGTCCCAGAGGTCCTGGACATGAGGCCACAATGGTAGGGGGTGAAATATGTGGCAGCAGCTATTTGCCAAGTATTATGAAAGCATTTAAACATTTTAACACTTGGTACAACCATATCAGAGGGCACAGACTGAATATCAGTTCCATGAACAAGTAAAATGGTATTCTCTGCATTTTATAATGACTGCAGAATAGAATATCTATAAAATGTACTTCTGTCAATCATAGGCAGTTTTGGATTTGAAGAGCAATGAGAACAATGAGTCTCTGTAATGCAAGGTGTGGACAAGGACAGAAAACAGTCAGAAGCCAATGTCAAGGGGTCAGTTAGGCAGTACAAGATCAAAGAGAACCAAAGTACTGGTAGGCCAAGACAAACCAACAGAGCAGACAGGTGGTAAGTAACCAGCAGTCAGAGTACAAGGGTCAGCCAAGCAGACAGTAAGGATGTGCTAGGTAAGGAGACCAGCAAACAGGAGCCTAGGAAGCAGAAATGTAGCAGCAACGAGGCTCTGGCAGCCAAGCGAGTTTGTTCCTGAGCTGAAAAATTTCTTATTATGTTTCCTTCTATGGCAAGAACTGATATGAGGCCATGACTTTTCTGCATATGAGGTTTAGTGAGCCAGGTAGGAAGCCTACTGCATATTAGTCCTCTGGAGTGAGAAATTTAAGTGTGGGTCTTGGTATAATGGTGACACTTCTCACCAAAGGTACCAGAGGACAGTAGCACACCAATGGACTGCCTACGAAGGGTCAGAGAGACGTTTTTTATCACTATGTTGACCATTACTAATTTCACATATGTTAAATATTTGGGGGCTTAAAACTGTCTTCAAATTCCTTCATCAGAGGATGCAAAGAGAAGCAAATTAACTAAAGGGTATTTTTAAAATATGTGATCTGAAAAGGCATTAGCTGCCAACTTAGAAACAAAGAGAGCAGGCCAAATAACTATTAGCAATGAAAGAAGAAAATTGGATTTCTGAAAAATAACTAGTTTGTCTAAAAAAGAATTTTGGAAATGGGGAGAGACATGACTTAATTGAAGGTGTATTACTAAGAGCAGGTTTCTGTTTTTCGGTTTTAAATAGTATAATAAATCATACACAACACCATAATTTGAGTTTACAAGGAAGGTAATACTCTTTAGGCTGTAAAAGTGACCTCCAGTGGGTAATAATGCTCTCAAATCTGTGGCCTGGGGGACTATATGCCATTGATCGTCACTTTAAAAAGTCTATATAGGCAACAGTTTTCCACTATAACTTTCACATCCATTTAGCCAATTATATACATATGGTATTTATTGGTTTAATAATATATCTGGTTATGATTCATTAGTATGAACTGTTAACAGAAAGGTTTGTAGAATATTTCCCTAATGATCTTCAAATCAACTTCAAATATATGGATCTACAGAACAGTAGAAATATTAAATTCCTACTTAAATAATGTAAAATTGGAATACTGAATTAAAAATCAAGGAACTAATGGGGTGCCTGGGTGGCTCAGTCAGTCAAGCGTTTGACTTCGGCTCAGATTGTGATCTCACAGTTTGTGAGTTCAAACTCTGTCTCAGGCTCTGTGCTGACAGTGCAGAGCCTGGAGCTTGCTTTGAGTTCTGTCTCTCCTTAGTTCTCTGCCCCTCCCCCACCCCCACTCACACTCTCTCTCTCTCTCTCTCTCTCTCTCAAAAATATATAAACATTAAAAAAGAAAAGTTTAAAGATCAAGTAACTACTGACATGGAGTTTGTATGCAGGTCCCAAGTTGACCAAAACTTATTAGGGAGAAAAATCTAGAAAATATTTTTGGTTCTATAATTTGTTGAGATCATGAACATGAAATTATCTTCAAAGAGATAATCTGTTGTGCAACACTGAGCTATAGGTAACTGGGGTACAGGTCAAATAACCACCCTAAAAATCATTTTTAGTGTAGTTGAGAAAAGTCAGGTTTTTAGAAACCTAAAATTTCACACTTTCTGTTGATTAAAATAGCTGTTAATCATCACTTCAGGAAAAAGTGGGAGAAAGAAAGCAACAAATTAAATTTGTGGGTTTTGACTGTAGTCCAAAATTAATTTTTGGGTAAAATTAATAAGTCACTTGTGGGCACAATATCACTGGATATGTGCACCGTCCTAGAAATGTGGTCATGCTATACTAGGCATAAATGGAATCATGAATCAGTTATAAAATATATAATATTTAGTCTTCTCACTGCCTTCTCCTATAACTCAGTGTTGGTTCTGGAAACTGCTTATACAGCTGAAATAAAAGAAGTGAAAGATCACCATGGAAACAAGAGAATATTCCCTACTACTTAAAAAAAAAAAAAGTCCAGCTATGAAATGTTTCTAAATGGGATTTCAAAAGGAGACAAAAGTAACCTCCTTTGGTACAAACTTTCTTTCAATGCTCTGATGAATACTGATAAAGAAAGACTTATTATTCCCTTAGAGAATAAAATTGATTTCCACTGTAGTGTAAATAAATACAAAATTCACAATCAAGTCTAACTGTGCTGTAATAGGGGAACTATTTCCAGAAAACTGGCTCCTTTCTGAAAGAGAATGAACTCTGAATGCCCATGTTTAAAATAACCATTTGATACAAATTTCAAAAGGTGAATGCCTAATGTTTCTTCCTTCTAGTCCAGGAATTAGACCAGCAATTTTTGTCCTGTAAAGTGGCAGATACTAAGTATCTCAGGCTCTGCAGGCAACAAGGTCTCTGTCATAACCACTCATCTCTGCTGTTGTGGAGTAAAAGTGGCTATAGACAATACCCAAGTGAATAAGCATGACTGTTTTCCGATGAAACTTATTTATGGGCACTAAAATTTGAATTCCATATAATTCTCATATGTCATGAAATATTACTCTTCTTTTGATCTTTTTTCCAATCATTTCAAAATCTAAAAACCATTCTTAATTCAAGCGGTAGCATGGATTTGGCCTGCAGGTCAGTTTGCTGACTCCTGTTCTAGACCATCCATGAGTGATAAACTATCCAGTGGTGAGAAGTTGTTCCTACTGACTTCCTGCTGATTTTTTTTGAAGATATGATTGAATTTGTAACTGTGTGTGGTGACAGATGTTAACTAAATTTATTATGACAATCATTTCACATAATATGTTGTATACTTAAAACTAATACCATGTCATATATATCAATTATATCTCAATTAAAGAAAATCTAAAAACAAAAACAAAACACTATGTGAACTACTGGGCCAATTACTGAAATATAAAATGTAAAGGAAAAAAAAGACATGATTAAATTCCTTAACCACAATATATACTTGTGTAAAATGGGAATTTCATATAATAAAGTTAAAAGTCAGCAGAAGAAATTTTTGTCCTATAATCATGGGATATGTTTCAAGTAGAGGAAATATTCTGAAATATTTCAATATAAAAAAAATCAGTATATATGAAAACAATTTCTTGAAGCAAACATTAAAATTGATGTGCCTTTCTAATATCTCTCTTGGCACCCTATTTCATAAAAAGTAAATGAAAATCAGGTTACATTTTGAATTTTGGCAGCTCCAGGACCTCGTGGAAGCCGCCAATGGCAGTGATCATTCCCTCTCTGTCAACACCCCATGGCACTCAGCACTCTGGCTTGACGTGTGGAACAAGAAAAACAGCTGAAGTTCAAAACCCACACTGAATCTATGTAACACAAAGAATTCCTGAACCCTATTACAGATACCTCTAGGATGATGACATGGGGTCTGTTATTATACAATGTCACTTAAGTGTGTCCTTTATGTTAATTAAAAAAAAACAAAAAACACTTTGTCTTAGGTAATTGTTGCTCCAAACTATGAAGTTCGTGTCTCTTTATATTCTGAGGACTGCAGTCCCCAGTGACATCATTCAGTGGATACCGACTTATGTACTACAATACGGAATGCTAGAATCAGGAGGCAGGCTCTGGAACTTGAAGAAAGCAATTCAGGACACTGAGAAGGACGGAGGCTTATGCATAATAGGTTACAAAAATTAAAGATTACAAACAGATCAGTGGAAGAATTACTGACAGATTCCAAATGCTACATATACTCAGTTACATATACTCAGAGTACGTAAACACTCACATGTCAACATACGAAAGTACCAGAATGCTTTCACAAATAATGTCCTTATAAGGCACCATGAGAGAAAGCATACTAGGACAAACATTGTACTTCTCTCACTAGTTCTACCAAATGAATTCTACCAAATCCAAGTTATTCTAATTTTCTTAGAAATCCAATTCAATTCCATCCTATAAACATGAATTGAGTGCCTCCTACATGCCAGAGCATAGACAAGGAGAATTCAAAGGTGAATAAGACATTGCCCTGCACCTCCAAGAGGTTACTGCCCAGCAGGGTCCACCAATATGAAAAACAATGGGAAGATAGTTTGATAGGTTTAACAATGGAATAACACAGAAAGTAGATTTGGGGAAGGCCTATTGACTGCCACTGACAGCTTGGTTGGATCTGACGGATACAACAATTAAAGTTCCTATTAAGAGCAAGGAGAGAATGGCCCAGGCAGAGGGAACAGTGTAGACAAAGACACAGATGCAAAAGAGCATGAGATATGGGAACTCAATACTGCCAGAACATAAAGTGTGGGTTTTAGTTAGGTACAGGGTGAATGGTGAAGGATGAGATGGGAGACAAGGGCAGGGACCAAATCATAATGCCCAGAGACCTGTGCTGTGCAACACATACGTGGTACTGAGCACTTGAAGTGTGGCTACTCCAAAATGAGACATATGAGAGATGGTTAAATACCTCAATAATGTAAAAAGCTGATTGTATGTGGAAGTGATACTTTGGATATATTGGGTTAATTAACGTATATTATTAAGATCAAGTTCACCTGTTGTTTTTTTTAAATGAGTCTGAGAGAACATTTCGAATTATATAATGTGGCATTTAATTCCTCATGTAGTAGTCTCTGTAGTTGATTCTTCAACAATCATTTCACCCTAAGCATTTAGACTCATGGTGATCTCAGGGCACCTGACTGGCTCAGTCAGTAAAGCATGTGACTCCTGATCTTGCGGTCATGAGTTCAAGCCCTATGTTGGGTGTAGAGATTGCTTAAAACATAAAAATCTTAAAAAAGAAAAAAAATCTCATAGTGATCTCATTGTCTCTTGCCAGCGACTGTTAGGAGATGGGCTTGTGAATGACTCAATCCAGGCATGCACCATGAAGGAAAGATGGCTGGAGGAGTTCCTGATACAAGATGTCTTTGCTCCTAAAAGGAGATACAGTAAGATCCGATCTCTCATCTTCTTTTAAATGTGGATACACTGCCAGTGACACAGAGAACTACTGTGGCCATCTTTCCATGAATCAGAGGATGAAGCAGAGCTAAGAAATGGAATAACCTGAGTCCTTGTTGACATTGCTAAGCTACTTTATCAACCAACCCTGGGATTCACCCTTCCTCTGAACTTCCTGTTATGGGAGATAACAAGGTTCCTTATTGTTTAAGCCAGTATGAGTCAGGTTTTCTGTTACTTGTAGCCAAAAGCATCCTAACTGATCCACTCCATCAGACTAACGTTTACCTCAAGGGAAAGGGACTATACATGTACTATCATTTTAGACCATCTAGCACTATAAAAGTTCTGTGTATAGTCTATAATCAATCCACGCATTATTGTTGTGATAGTATATACTATCACATATGTGTCATATCACATTAATTAATCAGGAAAGAAAAACCTATGAGCAGACTTTAACTAAACAAAAGTAGAAGAGAATACCCTTTAGATTTGGATTTGTAACTTGTTCCATGTACTTCATGGTTGTCCTTTCACTGAGAGGTTGGCCTTGAATTCCAGTCAAAGCACCCACACTGGCAACACCTCAGCTTGGTATGCAAAGATGGACATAAATTTTTACAGGTGATGTAGCAAATGAAGCAAATATACGAACACTATATACCTCATAGAATTATTATGAGAATCAATCAAAATAATGGATGTAGAGCCTAGCACAATATCTGGTACAGAGTTAACACATTTATATAAATTTAGTTCCTGTTTCATTTATCTTGTAGAATTGCTCATTTCATAAATTTTAAGAATTTATGAAAGCTAATTATGCTTTGTCTTTTATATATATGTATATAAATGTGCTAATTATGCTTTGTATGTATATGTATGTATATGTACATAAATATACTAATTATGCTTTGTCCTTTATATCATAATCTCATCTTATGTTGACGAGAAGTCAAATAAGAGCAAATAGTAATTTACATGTTATATACTACATGGGTGAGTTGGTGCTTGGTTAGGTGGTTGATTTATTCCTTTTTTATATGAAGCAAGTGAGTTCCAAAGCTAACCTGAACACAATAAGGTAGGCAGTGATAAACCACATAACTAGAAACTAAGCTGCAGTATTTTAACTAATCTACATCTGCCTACCCAGTGCTGGTGAGATTGGCGAGATTAATAATAGAATCTAAATGAAGGTGAATAAAATAAAATATAAAGACAGGGAAGGAAGTTTATAATTTTGAGGCTGTACCTGGAAGGTGACCGATTTAAGCAAAAGAGAAAGAGTAAACAGGACTCAGTAACATCCAAGCACGATGAAGAAAGATGTAGAAAGTGTCAGGCCACAAGGAGAGAGGAAAGAATATTTGGTGAATTATAACCAAGCTAGAAGATTCCAAAAACCTTTCTGCATTATTATAAATGATTCTGCTTTTAATAATATATACCAACCAATATAAATTTAATTTCCAAATAGGATATATTGAAAAACATTGAGCAAAACCCTCACTAGCTTAATCTTACCGAATAAATGTGCTCTTTACCCAACTTATGAATAAGGATGACTGCTCTTCATTGAAACCACCATATGCTCTGCAGATTTTAAATTTCACAGGATGATGAACTCACTGAAGCCTACATTAAGTTAGTTACCTAGCCTATTACGAAGACTAGAAGTTAGTTATCTTTGGATGCTCTACTATCTAGTGCAATATTCCCAGAGAGTTGTTCAGTTGACAAATTTTTGCTATATTTGTTAAAATACTTAAAATATTTTGCTAAAAAACATTTAAAAAGAAAATCACCATCTAGAAATTTAAACTGTTTTTATTCTAGACAATTAAACATTCAAAACTAATGTAAATTAATAGTATCACATTTGCTACGATGAATAAAAGCAAACGCGTAGAACATTTTCACCCAGATCTCACCAGGACGCCCAGGCAGCAACCAGCCTGAATGACTGCCTACTCTCTGGATGAGAATTCAAAGTCCCCAAATGGGAAATGCTGGCCTACAGATCCTTTCTCTGAAGTCAGACAGGGGCAGGCTTAGACCACTTTTGGAGACTAATAATTATTCTAGGAAGTCTGAAGCGGGCCTTAACTAACCACTGGTATTTGGAGAAGCTCTAAACTAGGCTCTAAGTTAAATTTAGTGCATTCTAAGGTGGATCCAACATATTCAGAGCATACAGGAAAGGAAAGGGGATGTCATGTCTCCACATTTCCCTGGGGTCAATACCATACATGGGTCAATGATAAAGGAATGAAACTGGCTTTTTTTTTTAAGTTAGGTTTATTGAGGTATAACCTAAATACAGTAAAATTTACCCTTTTTACTAAAAGCATACAGTTCTATAAGTTTAATAAGTGTATAGTCATGTTCTACCACCACAATCAAGATACAGCACATTTCCATTGCCCTTCAAAATTCTCATGACAACTTATGGTCAATCCTTCCTCAGCCCCTGGCAACCAATGATCTGTTTTCTGTCTCTCAAGTTCTGCCTTCTCCAGAATGTCATACACATCAAGTCTACAGTATGTTGCCTTTTGATTTCTGGTTTCTTTCATCTGTCATGATATAACTGGCAACAAAGCGAAAGAGACCTGGACACTGAGTGAAACGGAGAGTGGTAGGAATTGAAACTGGAGAGGTGGAAAGGGCCAAATCACATAGGGACTTAAATGCCATAACAAAAGTTTTGGATTTGTACTAGGTGTGATGGGAAAAGCCACTGGAAGGTTCTGAACAGCTGAAAATCTGATCGGATTAACTTAAAAATAATTCTGGCTACTGCATGGAAGATAGACCACAATGGAACAGAAGCAGAAAAAAAGGAATCTAGTGTAAAGACTACTGCAGTTGCCTGGATTAAACAGGATAGGGGCATCTGGCTGGCTCAGTCAGTGGAGCATGCAACTGTTGATCTTGGGGTTGTTAAGTTCGAGGCCCACACTGAGTGGAGAGATTACTTAAAAATAAAATTTTTAAGGGCGCCTGGGTGGCTCAGTCAGTTGACTGTTCAACTCTTGATTTCAGTTCAGGTCTTGATCTCATGGCTCATGAGATGGGACCCTGTGTTAGGCTCTGCACTGCCAGCATGGTGCCTGCTTGGGATTCTCTCTTTTGCTCTCTCTTTATTGCTCCTTCTCTCTCCCCCTCACTCTCAAAATAAATAAATAAATATAAAATAAAATAAAATAAAATAAAATAAAATAAAATAAAATAAAATAAAATCTTTTAAAAAACCCAAAAACCATGATAGTGACTATAAGGGCAACAATGGAGGTAGTGAAAAGTAGTCAGATGATAGATGTAATTCAAAGGGATACTGGGACTGGACGTAGCATGTGAGGAGGAGAGAAGAGGCAAAGATGCTCCAAGGAGCTTGGCTTGAGCAACAAGGTAGGTGATGGTGTTGTTTACCAGGGTGGGTAAAAAGAAAGGACAGGGGTGAAGGGAGAGGCAGGTTTGTTGGTGGGAGAATTAAAAGCTGCATACATTTGGACGTTGTCAGCATACAGATGATACTATATCTCCCTCTTGACCATTCTGCAGATCTGTATGGACCTTTGATAGAGATACTTCACAGTCCTTGTCCTCTCACTCCTTAATACAGTGAGTGGATACACTGAACAATACATTTAGTCTCCATTTTGCTGAGTTCCTAGGGTTAAATCTAAAAAACTAAGGTAGCCTGTAAATGTTCAAGGCTAGAGAGCTCTTCCATTTGTCACCTTCATTTTCCACATAGATAAGAACAACAGGAGTTTGTTTTAAGATGGGTCGCCTCTAAATTTTACATGTTTTTTCTCAGAATACTTACTCTGTTCATTAAATTACGTTGGCTCAAATGACCTAAGGATAGAACACGTTCTGTAAGTGATTGTAGTTTTTCTTGCTTTAAAATGTTTTCCAGTATTTACTGGTTAACAGATGAAAAAGCCATTTAGTGGTACATCCTTTCCAACTTAATGAAATCAAGTTTATGCTTTCAGTATGGTGAAGAAGTACTTTTTGCGTAGATAGACCCTGAGTATGAGGAAAGTGTAAGGGCAACATAATGCGGAAAAGCAGAGGATGTGCAGTAGAGATTTACTGTGCCTCCTTTCCTCAGGGAGCCCAAGAATCCAAGCACAAGGGAGGAGTACTGATCACACAGTACTTCATTTGCACCTCTGAGGCCACCAAAGTAGAGTGTTTAATGTACAGAATGACCAATCCAGTCACAGCTCCATTCATTCATCCATCTATCCATCCAGCTTCCATCCATCCACCTGACCATTATCAACAAATTTCCTGAAAGTCTTTTTTTCTCTTAAAATTTCACGCAAATTCATCAACTCTAATGCAACTGTATTTGCTTTAACATAGAAATGCCTTTATTTACTTACCATTGCGTAAAACTGACATTCCAGTAGATGTAGTGTAAGACCTCTACGTATACGTGTGCAGGTTGTGTGCTGAACACCTTGTGGGGTAGGGGGTGGGAAGACCATTCATGCTGTAGTTCTTGTGGATTTGGACAGCAGTAAATTGCCTTGAGGAAGAAGCATCTTTTTTTCTAACCTGTAAAGGTGCCATATGGGCTAACACTAGCCCAGAACTTTACCACATGGACTTGGCACAAGCCTGAACCAGCCTCATTATTTTATTCATGAAGAAGCCAAGCTCCAAGAGGCAGAGAGACAAGTTCCCACAGCTACTCCATGGCAAATCTAGGTTTGATCTCGGTCTCTATTCCCATTCCAGTGCTCTTGTACAGCAGCATGCTGCCTCTGCTAACAATGGGTTGCTCTTCTCAGGTGTGTGGCTTTCTGAAACACTCTTTCATGTCTTTGCTCAGCCTAACAGGCGGCCTTTGCAGGATGGTTATCTCATGCTGCTCTTGCATGTGTTTCTGCCATGAATGGATACAGAGATACAGCAGCAGCTAGACTTGTTGGCAAATACTCAAAGTCGTAAAGTTGCTAGTTTGCAAGCTCCACGAGAGCAGGAACCATGTCTAACATTCTTATCACTTATCCTTAGCACCTAGCATATAGCTAAGTTATAGTTTTACACAGGGAAACACAATACTTTCTATCAATTAGCTTAGGTCATGTCCTTCTAATTCCTGCTGCACTCTCTTCTGCAGCTAGAGCAGAGGTCAGTGCCAAACTCTGAGAAGCACTGGAGTAATCTCCAAGCTGCTTTCGAAGTCAATATGCTATTAACTGTTTATTATTAGTGGGGCTTATTCAGCCAGGAGCAGGAAGATCAGTCACAGAACCAGAAAATGGCAGCACTGGAATGGATCTTGCAAGCCATCTAACCAACTCCTTCATTTAACAATCCAGAAAACATTCCTCTCCCAAAGAGAGGGCAGAATCCACTCAGGTAGCTGCAGCTAACTCACGCTGTGGTTAGTTCCTAAAACGCATTTTTTCTGCCTAATTTAGTTGCTTTTTCCTCAACACCAATCAACAAATGATGATCGGAAGGAAACCCCACAATGACAGAGACATTATGAACTAGGGAAGTGCGCCATTAAGGATGTCTTTTTTGAGCTGGGTGATAAATCATGTGTTTGAGAAGATAAACTACTATGTTCTTTTATTCTTTCCATGCAAGGGTACTACTCAGAGAGAAGGAAAAAAGGACTAGTCAGGCAAGACTATTAGAAGTCTTCAAATTTACTGAGAAATGGATATAAAAGTGAGTTACCATTGTTCTGCATATGAATAGTTAATTTAGAAAGCATAGCTGGTTAGTCAAACTGTAAATCGTGTATGTGTATTTATTTTTACTCCAAACTAGAAATTCTATGACCTAGATCATTAGTCTAATCCGATGATTATTTTAATTGAAAATATGTATTATGTTATAAACAGGATATTTTTTTGCAAGCTGCTATCTAAACAAGGGAATTTGTCATTAAGAAATAATATACTTTTCAGATTTTAAGCTGTAATTCAGAAATAAAACCTTAAAAGTAGAAACAACACTGCAGTGTCATTTAAATAAGATCTCAAATTATGGGAGTAAGGTGATGATTCTGAAAGTTCAGTTATTTTATACACATTCTAGAATATTGAGCTCTCTTCAACAGAACTGAATGAGTATATTACAGTGAGACCCTAGTGTTATCTATGTTGTTTATCTAACCCTGCTTCCTATATGTAATTTTTAAACACGAAAATAACTTGTAGGGCAAATATAAGAGAATTTTGTATTTTAATTAATAATGAACTACCCACTAGAAGTCTAAAATAATTTAAATCTCCCAAGATCTTGGTTTCCCAACCCCCAAATTTTGGATTTTTAAAAATTCTAGCAGATGGTGCTAGTGGGTAATGTATTAGGGAAAGCAAAGCTGTAGGTGTGCACATAACTTCCATTTTGATGGTCTCTGATTTCTCAGCTGGGCCATAATGCAGCAAAATGGCAGTGGCAAATTATACCTGATCATGGCTGGCTTCAATGGAGCTTCCAATAGCATGGAAAGTCATCTGCACAGGGGCTAATGTCAGACAGGTCACACACTCTTTGCCACTTTGTCTATCACAGTAGTGAACCTATAACAGAACACATGCAATCTGCTGAACGCCACTTGTAAGAGGGAGCCAGATGCAATAGGTCCTTTCCAATAGGTCTAGATTTCCAGAAAAATTCAAATAATTTATGCAGAATATACTTCAAATATTTAAAAAGCTATCAAGGACCTTCCGATATCCAGGGAAAATCTATTAATTCCATTTTAAGTACTTTTGAGGTTTTAAAAGAGTTTCGGATATGCTTTATAAAATGCTTTACAGTGTTATAGCTAGTAGAAAAATTCACAATTAAATACCATACCTATCTTTACAGTCCAGCTTTTCATAATGCATCATGCATAAAAGACTCAAGGGTAAGCATAAGTCAAAGTTCACTTGATTCCAATGGAATTTTGTCAACCTGAATTTTTGTCCATCTTTGACTCTACATGTGTGTGATTGCCAGTTAACTGCCAGTGATGTTCTTCTATTTCTACATTACAGTATACCCTATAAAACCACTGCTAAATATATATAGATATCACTACCTCATGTTCTGCTTGAAATTGACATTGTAATCAAATTGAATTAAAGTGAAATGATTTTTAATGTACAAACCCAAATAAAGTTACTATATTATTATTTTTCTTTTAGTTAAACACAACCAACCATTATTAAAACCACATGTAAGACATTCCATATCAGAGGCAGGGTAAATGGGGGTAGAGGGAAGTGTGAGTCCATCTTCCCAGTGGGAAAATTTCCATCCTCTCATTTACCTACTTTCAGAAAAGTTCTTTCTAGCAGTTTTTATTTTCATTCTAAGCTAACAAAGTAAAAATAGCATTGCTTTTGTGATTAATGAAACGTGCCTATAGAATGGGATTCTTACTGATTGTTTTATAGGGAAAATTGGTTTTATTAGTTATAACTTGCTCAAACTGTTAAATTTACATAGATCTAGGCTAAAAGCTTAGGTGAAAATCTTGAATTTGTGAGGAAGAAAATTAAAATACACATATCAGTTCCCTGTGGCTTAATTCTAACTGCTGCATAATATCCATAATATACCTTTGTTATAGATTATGGTCCACGTATATTTTGTTATGGATAATATATATCTGACTGAAAATGACAACAATATGGATCTTGGTCTAATAGGTTAATAATTGAACATTTTTAAAGCAGTAGGGTTGTTAAGATTCACCATCAGTTTCCCTGAAGGTAGGGAAACATCCTGGAATCTATAAAAAGTAGTTTAGAGTTTAAATCAAGGCAATATACAAAGCTTGTTTCCAAAGTACTTTAAAGATTTTATGATAAAAATATTTTTTTCCAAGTTAACTTTGGGGAAAAAGATTTGACAGCAGTTCTAAATCACTGCACTATGCCTCCTAAGCAAGTTGAAAGGTCACTCAGTATATATGAGTTCAAGAATGTGGAAGTGTTGTTTACTATGCATCAGCTAAATATGATGGGGGGAATGAAACTTATCACATAACAGCTTTATGCAAAAGCCAATAAATGGTGACACTAAAATAGCTACAGTTCACAGCTATTTATGGTACCATTAAAGTATTATGTCTGATATAGTGCTATTATAAAACATGCTTTTTAAAATAAAATATAACCGCCCTTTGACATCAATTGAAAATCTGTATGAAAGACATGACACTTCCCTAAATACTCAAATTGATACTGAATACACTTATATGTCAGCCAATTTACTGCAGTTCTAGTCTTCTTCTAGAGAAATGAAGATTATAAAGGACAGAAATACCACAAGACAATCCTAGTAGAAAATATAAACTCCCAACTGCATTTCCATCCATGGCTTAGACACTATTACTGAAAGATTTAACTTTCTCCTAACTGTATACAATTCACTGTAAGCCTGCAATACCCTATGAAATATTATGCATCCTGCAGACATTCAATATTGGTGAACATGTATAACCTGTATATAACATAAATGTAGAGGTGTGAGTTTGCACATAGCTTCAAAGCAGACGTCAGAGCATCCAGTGAATGTGACAGAGATTGCTAATTATCCTCCAATATTCTTCCTCAGTAATTCCCAGCTGGCTACTTAAATGCTCAGAATAAAGTTCATATTTCTCAGCCTCCCTTGCATGTGATTGAGTAGAACGTAAATGTAACAGCTTCCTGGAAACTTTAAAAAGACATTTCAAGCGTGTGCCTTTTGCTCTTATTCTTGACTCGCTTTGTCAACCTGCTTGAAATGCGGGTGGATGTTAGCATCTTTTCACCATAGGACAAAGGCAGAAACCTAGAGATGGTAGGATGGTGAGTAGGCAGGATCCTGGGTCCCTGAAGACTTGATGGAACAGAACCATCACACTAGCTCTGGACTGCAAACTTACAGACCTTTATATGACAAAAGAATAAACATCTATTTTATTTAAGTCACTGGGCTTTTTATCACTTACAAAAGAACCTAATCCCAGGGGGACTTTTCCTGCTGCCCCAGAACTGACACCAGGACCCATAGCCAACAACAAAAGGATCTCTAAGGAGCTGCCAACATTTAGGGCAGGGACAGAGGGAACTGGAAGAAACCAAATGCTGCCTCAAGAAAATCATGAATATCATCTACATGGAAGCCAGTAGGGAATGAAGCCAGGCTAGGGTGGCATCTTCCCCTA
This sequence comes from Panthera pardus, assembly GCF_024362965.1. Taxonomy (NCBI): domain Eukaryota; kingdom Metazoa; phylum Chordata; class Mammalia; order Carnivora; family Felidae; genus Panthera; species Panthera pardus. The sequence goes on from NW_026527002.1 coordinate 22,940,332, forward strand.
CCCTGGCCCCCTCCTGGCTTCCCAACATCAGAGTAGTAAGGCCATGAAATGAAGCAGGCGGATGGGGTGCCTAGGTGGCTCAGTCGGTTAAGTGTCTGATCTCAGCTCAGGTCATGATCTCAGAGTTCGTTTCAAGCCCTGCATTGGGCTCTGTGCTGGCAGCTCAGAGCCTGGAGGCTGCTTCTGATTCTGTCTCCCTCTCTCTCTGCCCCTCCCCTGCTCACACTTTGTCTCTGTCTCTCAAAAATAAATAAATGTAAAAAAAAAAAGAAAAAAGAAAAAAAAATGAAACAGGTGGAGTATGGCAGAAGAGGTCCCAAAAGTCCCCCCCCCCCCCCTGACCACAAAGACCACAAATATTCAAAGGCACCGAAGTGAGAGGAAGAGAAAAAGAAATCATTGCCCACCCTCCCTCCTCCAAGTGTCTTGAGCCAATCAACTGGCTTGCAATGCTGGGGATCGGAGTTTGGCATTTTACAGTGAACCAGACTCAATTTTTAAAATTAAAGGTAATCAGATATAAAGGAACATGAATGGGAGATCTGACAGAGCATGGAGGAAAGTGGTGACTGGAGAAATATAAAATCACTCCCCGTTTGTACCTTCACTGCACTGAGACTGCCCAATAAACCAGATAAAAACTATGCGAAAAATACAAGAAACTAGTGATTGAGGACACAGTTCCAAATTAAACAAAAAGTAACAATATACAGAAAAGAGGCCTTAAGAAAGAGTCACATGTTACACACCACTCCACATCAGCCAGTCATAAAAATAAGTTTGATATGGCTCTTTTTAGTTATATATTTTCTTCTTGGATATAACAACATTAAAGTTCATAAAATTGTGAATGTCAAAAAAAAATGTGTGAATGACATTTTGAAATTCATCCTCTGGCACAGAAAAATGCTTCTTATGATTCAAAGCATCAACAGAAGCCAGAATTCTGAGGACCACTAGCCTGAAATAATTAGGGTAATAAAATCATACTACATTCTGTAAGGCACAAATCTTTAGAACCGACACAGCAAAATCTGTTGTAACAGAGCAGTGTGTTCCTACAAATGTGGCTCTAAAAATTCCACTATTGTCACAGGACCTTGATTTTGATTAAAGAAAAAGTTATATAAAGATAATTTTAGAAGACTACAAAAGTCATCTCCTATTGTACTTTAAGATTTACTATTTACAAATCATATCATTTTGCTATCTTTGGTACTTTAAAATGTAAGCAATCGATCTTGGTGTTTATAATGTTATAGTTCTTGTTCTCAATTTATAACACTATCAACTAACACTGTTTCTTTCTCATGGATTTAAAAAAATTATTCCATGAAAAGATGGGCCAAAAATTTCAATATATGTAAATTAAACATGTGCCTTCCTTTGAAATTTGCTAATCTATGATAATTTTTATTTTAAAATAAGTTTCCTAGTTTGACTTGTAATCACATAAACCCAGATGAGATGCTGTAGTTGTGCATTCTGATACTAACTTTGCCAGTCCGGAGATTTCTCTTTCCTGAAGGGAAGACAAGCAACTCCAACTATTCATATAATTTAAAAAATAAAGAAAACTACTATAAAACCTTGGAGTAAGTTACACTAAAAGCTACATATGTACATTTTTTCATGCCCACTTGAAACTACGAGGGGGCATCCAAATGAAAATGTAAATTCCCTACCTCCTACCTCCAAAAAAAAAAGAGTTGAATCAAACTGTTTCCTGCAGGGCTGAAACTCCTTGATGTTGCAGGACTACTAAATATTTTACTAATCTCAGCAGGAAACTGGTTAACTGCTTGTTTGTCAGATGTTTTTAATGGTCACCCACTGTGGGACAAAAAGGAGGAGGGTATGAAAAAGACCCATGTTTAAAGACCGTTGCTCTTTGGATCACTAAGGAAAGATAAAGGCCTGTATATTCATATGTGATACCTAACAGAATCACTGTATCAAGAAAACGTGTGTGATTAGCACACCTCGAGTTCATGAACTGTGGGGCAGAGATCCCATTCCAGCCACTGCACAGATGCTCTGCGTGAGCAATAAAGGCTGTAAGAAGCCAAAGAGTGACCGTCTCAACACTGGAACTTAGGATAAGGATGTCAAAACACGCTGGACTTTTGCAGTGTCTGCACAGTGGCCTTACAAAAGACCTGTATCTTTATTAACACACAAAAAACAGCATTTTCTTGGCAAAGTGTGAAACAGTATTACTTGATAAATATTGCCCTAATAAATAGCGTCAGTTGGTATTAAACGTTCTTAGCTGCTTTTTTAGATCACTTGATGACATGTAAATCATCTTATTTGGGTCAACTAGGGTCGACAGTAAAAAGCTACATTATGTTAGTTATTTAACTAATGAATTAATTTATATGTAATAGATAAAATGAGTTTCTCCATGAAAATCACTTAGAGCAATGCCTAGATCACGGTTAGCATTAAAATAAATATATTAGATATTCTTCTTACTACAATTATAATACATCCCATAATAATGTACTAAAAGACATGACATGATATATAATCATTAAGAATAATATTATATTAGTATAATGCCTGTCACTGACGTTCTCTAAAATTTTTCCCAATCCTTTTCATAACTAAAATCAACTCCTTTGTAACTAAAATGTAAATATATATTTAACATGCTCAGTCATTTACCTGTGTTTTAGCTGTTTGAATAACCTGTTTTACTCTGCATGCAATATGCTTGTCACATTAACATCTCTAAAGGGATAAGTGAATGAACGAAATCACATTATAAAGACTGAGACTCAACTTGTAATTATCTTTTCTCTCTTTAAGAAATTCTATGCTTGGGATAAGCTTTGAGAGTTACAAGGCTATATTTGGCATACAAAATCTAATAGGGATGTATAGATTTATTTCTAGTGTAAGTCACAGATAAAAATTGCCTAGCAAATTCAACAACAGATGTGTTATCTGTATTGTCAAGGGAGATAAATGCATTCTTACTTTAAGGGATGAGCGTGTACATGACAAAAATCCTAACTGTTTTTTCTTTGGTTTTTAGTTTCCACTCACTATGCCAGTGGAAGTTTAAGGAGGAAGCCAATTACTTAGAAAGTAAATTATACACACACATAGTTGTTTTAGTTTGACACTTCCATCAAAAAAAACCCAAAACAAAACAAAAAAGCACTAGGTGATTTTTAACAGTCAATTTCATAGCTACCAGAAAAGAAGCTTCTGTCTCTTGTAGTGCGTACTCATGTTTTGACATACCCACATATAACCATTTACATATTTATAAGAAGAGACACTAAAATCTACAGGGCTTTGAAAGAAAAATTTTTTTTTAAGTTTTTATTTATTTCTAGAGAAGGAGACAGCATGTGCACACGCACGTGAGTGGGGGAGAGGCAGAGAGAGGGGAGGAGAGAATCCCAAGCAGGCTCCATACTGTCAGTGCAGAGCTGGATGGGGGGCTCGAACTCATGAACCCTGAGGTCATGACCCAAACCAAAATTAAGAATCGGACGTTTAACCGACTGAGCCACCCAGGCACCCCTAAAGAAATAATTTTTTAACAAGAAAAACTTCTCCTAAGGTCAAAGGGCAGTTACAGTTATTTAGGCAATTAGTACACTACCAAAGTTAAACTAACACAATCTTCTCCCAATAGAGCCAACCAACTCTAATTTTCATGTATTAGAATTCTATCGTATTGAATAGCACTTCAAACAATGGAATCAAAGACAAGACCTTACAAATCTTCATTATATACCAGTTTACTGTATAATCGCATTTAATTATTTTTTTATAAAAATATCAGAATGTTTTGCTTTATACTCAGGAATTACAGATTTTAGAAACATACTGTATTTGTTTTTAAAATACAATTACTTTCATGATGCGAAGACCATTATGATGACTTTTACTTCCAGACAAGATGAAATAGATTTACTTTTCCCTATTCTTCCTGCTAAGTATAAGTAAAAGCTCCTGATATTATATATATAACAAACATAAGAGGATTCAGGAAGGGGGGAAAGAAGAAGGAAGAATCTAAGCTAAGGATTTCAAGACCCAAGAAACAACAGAGTGGTGAACTCCTAAGTTTTCTCTTTGCCTTATACATCCTAGGCTGGGTGCTAAAGAAGCTGGCAACCTGAAAATGTCAATGGATATACAAAATAATAATAAAAATAATACTAATAATGCCAGAAGAAAATCTGCTTTCTCTGTTCAAAAGGCCAGAAAAGGAATAAATTATCAAGACAGAAAACATTTAGACAATAACTGCCCTATTCCAGCCAAACACCATGGAAAAATTGGCAGACCCATCCTCACTCCCATCAGCAAAGGTCAACTGGGGATCCTAGACTTCTATCCTTGCCAAATGAATGAGTTAACTCAATTCCCCAACTGGGGTGGTGACAGAGAAGTCTGAAGGGGGAGTCAGAGCTTTTATCCCTGCTGGATCCCTAGGCTTTGTCTCTACCTGGTGATAATGAGGCACACTATACCTTCTCACTGGGGTAGTTTCAGAACTGGCATAGTGGAGGGTCAGGACCTTCACCACTATTCAGCTATAGTAAGTCCCCCTTCTCCGACAACAATGTCAACAGAACTCAGTGGAAAAAGTAAACTTCTACCCATAACAAGTAACAAGGTGGAACTCCTATACTCCTAGTTGGTGCAGTGTTAGGGTTACTAAAACAGAAGACAAGTAAGACAGAGAGATTTATCATACCTGAAATGTCCAGGATTCAATAGAAAATCATTCATTATACCAAGAACCAGGATCTCAACTTGAATGACAAAAGACAATCATGAGATGCCAACACCAGGATGACACAGGTGTTAGATTCACCTGACAAATGTTTTAAAGGAGCCATTATAAAAATGCTTTACAAGGCAATGACACACACATTTAAAAAATGAAAAAATGTAGTCTCCCCAAAGAAATTGAAGATATAAGAGGAATGAAATAGACATTTTATAATGAAATAGAACAATAAAATAACCAAAATTAAAAACTCAGTGGAGAGGAGAGAAAAGATTTAGTACACTTATAGATAGAAAAATAGAAATTCCCCAATCTGGACAACAGAGAGAAAATAGACTGAGAAAAAACGAACAGAGCCACAGAAATTTCTGGGACATAACAAAGATCTAATATTTGTGTCATCAGAATCCCGGAAGGAGGAGAGACAGTGATTGGGGCTAAAAATAATTTGAAGAAATAATGGCTAAAAATGTACACAATTTTGGTAAAAGATATAAGCCTATAGCTTCGAGAAGCTGGGCAAATCCTAAACAGAATAAACACAAAGACACAACATAACCAACCTTCTGAAAATTAAAGACAGAGAATAATCTTGGAAGCAGTGAGAGAGAAACAACTCCTGACCTACAGAGGTGAAACAATGGGACAGCAGTGTCTTGGCAGAAACCATGGAGATCATAAGGAACTGGCACAACATTTTTAAAGTGCTGAAAGAACTGTCAACCCAGAATTTTATATTGAGCAAAAATACCCTTAAGGAATGAGGGGAGTCCAAAACTTTCTCAAATGAGTGGAAATTTGAGTATAGGTTGCCAGTAGACCTACTCTAACAGAATGGCTAAAGTAAGTTTTTGAAACAGAAAGGAAATGATAAAAGCAGGGATCTTGGAACTCCATTGGGAAAGGAAGAAAAAACAGAAAGGAATAAAAGTGTTGGTAAATAAAATAGACTTTCCTTCCCTTCTTGAATTTTCTAAACTATGTTTGACATTGGAAACAAAAATTTTAACAGTGTCTGATATGGTTCTTACTCTTTGTGAAGGAAATATTTAAGAAAATTATATTATAAACAAAGCAGCATATGGGGGACTGAGAATGGTACAGCATCAATTCTGTGAGATTCTTACCAAAAATATGCTCAACCTCAACCAATCATGAGAAAATTTTAGAAAAACCCAATTCAAGAACATCCTACAAAATAAGTCATCACATTATTCAAAAGTGTTAAGATCATAGGGGGTGCCTAGGTGGCTCAGTTGGTTAAACGACTCTTGATTTCAGCTCAGGTCATAATCTCACGGTTCTTGAGTTCGAGCCCTGGATCGGGGTCTGCATTCTCAGCGCAGAGCCTGTTTCAGATCCTCTGTCTCCTCCTCTTTCTGCCCCTCCCTCATTCACGTTCTGTTTCTCTCTCTCTCAAAAATAAATAATAAGACATTAAAAAAAGGTATTAAGATCACGAAAGACTAAAGAACTGTTACTTGATTGGAAAAGATTTAAGAGACATTGCAACTAAATACCCTGTGGAATACTAGACTGGAGCCTGGACCAGAAAGAGGACACTTGTAGGAAAACCAGAAAATTTGAATAAGATTATATCATCATTAATTTCTCAGTACTGACAATTATACTATGGTTATATCACTGCTAACATTAAGTTCTGTACTATATTTCTACCTAAGTTTAAAATATTTTTATTATTATTATTTTAAATGTTTATTTGTTTTTGAGAGAGACAGAGAGAGAGTGTGAGCAGGGAGAGGCAGAGAGGAGGAGACAGTGAATTGTAAGCAGGCTCTGCATGGTCCCTGCAGAGCCCAATGTGAGGCTCAAATTCACAATCCATGAGATTGTGACCCGAGCTGAAGTCAGACACTTAACCGACTGAGCCACCCAGATGCCCCTAAAATTATTTTTTAAAGGTCACTAATAAAAGAAAACCTTTAGTGCTTCAGAATAAAGGAGATAAGGAGAGGCCCAGCACCCATTAGAGTAGGTATCAGATAAACAAGTTTTTCTATGCATATCAGAGTTTTATATTAAAAGAATCTTTAAACACAAGAGAAGGTAATCAGTGGAGATTTTCTTTGCATTAGAAAAATAAAGTCACTGGGCAATGTGGTAGTTTCTACCTATGATATCAAAAGGAAAAAGGATGCAGGAAAAAAAAGTTTCTGGCAAAAAGCCTGGAAAATTACAGTATCCAAAGCATCATGACAAAGAAGCTAAAGGTTCTTCATTAAGTTAGAGATTTAGAGAGAAAAAAAATTGTTGGCAGATGCCTAATCATGGGAAGCCTAGCAATGGGGACCAAGAAACTTGAACAAAGAAATATCAATAAATGCTACTTGATTTCCAAAAGCTAAGAAGTTGCTGCTTATGTTGCAAATGCAAAGTGGTAGCAAATACTACCTATGACAATTTTTTTTAGCTATTTTTATTTTTACTCTAAGACAATATGACTATCACTATCTGAACTTTCTCCTCTATCATGAATGTCATTACAAAAAATTTCTGCTGAAATCACTTATTTTTTTTTTTATTTTTTTTTTCAACGTTTTTTATTTATTTTTGGGACAGAGAGAGACAGAGCATGAACGGGGGAGGGGCAGAAAGAGAGGGAGACACAGAATCGGAAACAGGCTCCAGGCTCCGAGCCATCAGCCCAGAGCCCAACGCGGGGCTTGAACTCACGGACCGCGAGATCGTGACCTGGCTGAAGTCGGACGCCCAACCGACTGCGCCACCCAGGCGCCCCTGAAATCACTTTTAATAGGGAGCAGGAACCAACAAATTCTATCAGGTTCTTCTTTTTAGCAGTTGACAAGAAGTTGATGGAGAACCAGAAGAGACTACTATTGCAGAAGCCAAGAGAATAGAAAGTTTAAGATGAGATACAAGGTTCAGAGTTTGAGTCCAGCCAGGTTAACTGCTTCAGAAAATAAAACCCAACACTATACAGAATAATGTAACAGAATCCAGAGTCTCTATAATGTATCATCGACAATTGTCAGGATTCAATCCAAAATTACTTGACCTGTAATGAACAGGAAAAGGTGACTCATACTTAAGGGAAAAGGCAATCAATAGAGACCAAATCCAATATATCTGATGTTGAAATGAGCAGAAAAGGTGTTTAAAGCCAAGCACCTATTTTTCTTAAGGATGTAAAGGAAAATACAAGCATAATGCATGAATGGACAGGAAATCTCAGCAGAAAAACCAAAACTTTGGAAAGAACCATATGGAAATTCTAGAAATGAAAATACAATATCCAAAGTTTAAAGAAAAATTCACTGGATGAAGGAGATACACAAAAGAGTCAGTAACTTATAGATCAATGAAATAATACAATTTAAAGTTCAGAGAAGGGGTGCCTGGTTGGCTCAGTTGGTTAAATGTCTGACTTTGGCTCAGGTCATGATCTCACAGTATGTGGGTTTGAGCCCCGCGTCAGGCTCTGTGCTGACAGCTCGAAGCCTGAAGCCTGCTTCAGATTCTGTGTCTCCCTCTCTCTGCCCCTCCCCGCTCACACTCTCTCTCAAAAATAAACATTAAAAAATGTTTAAAAAGTAAAATAAAGTTCAGAGAAAACAATTTTTTTTTTATGAATAAAGGCTCAGGAATCTGGGATAATATTTTAAAAAATGCACGTAAATGGAGTCCCAGAAGAAAAGAGAGAAAGGGGGCAAACAATTTACTCAAAGAAAATATGGCCCCATATTTCTCAAATTTGATGAAAGCAATAAATATACAGTGAGTTCAACAATGGCTCTCAGAAGATATGTCCAAGTCCTAACCTCTATACTTTTGAATGTGAACTTATTTGGAAATAGGCTCTTTGCAGATGAAATTGAGTATGTCAAGATCATCCTGGTAGAGAGATAATATTTGCAACACAAAGGACTTATACCCAGAATAGAAAAAGGACTCTCATAACTCCATAATAAGAACAACAACAAAAAAAAACCCAATTAGAAACTGGGCAAAGATGTGAACATTTCACAAAGATATATAATTGGCCAATAAGCACATGAAAAGAAGTTCATCATATGGGTCATCAGTGAAATACAAATTAAAATATAAATGAGATACTGCTATAGTCTTAGTAGAATAAGACTGATCATGTCAATACATGAAACCCTCATACATTGCTAGTAGGAATGTTATATGTTACAGTATATTGAAAAAAAAATCTGATGGTTTGTTATAAATTTGTATGAACACTTACCATGGGACCCAACAATTTTACTCCAAGAAATTTTTCCAAGAGAATTAGAAAGATGCCTGCATAAATCTTGTACATGTGGGCACCTGGGTGGCTCAGTCAGTTAAGCAGCCAACTCTTGATTTCGGCTCAGGTCATGATCTCATGGTTCTTGAGTCTGAGCCCCATGTCAGGCTCTTCACTGACAGCGTGAAGGATCCACTGACTGTGTGGGATTCTCTTTCTCCCTCTCTTTCTGCCTCTCTGCATCTCTCTCTCCCAAATAAATAAATGTTAAAAAAATCTTTTAAGAATCTTGTACAAGAATAATCATAAACAGCTTTATTCATAATAGCACCAAACTGAAAACAACTCAAATGTCCATCAAAAGGTAAACTGAGAAACAATTTGTGGCATACATCCATATAGTGGACAAGTAGTTAAAAAAAAAGAAACTACTGATATATGCAACATGGATGAATCTCAAAAACATTACAAGTGAATGATGGGGTGCCTGGGTGGCTCAGTCGGTTAAGCGGCCGACTTCAGATCTCTCGGTCCGTGATTTCGAGCCCCACGTCGGGCTCTGTGCTGACAGCTCAGAGCCTGGAGCCTGTTTCAGATTCTGAGTCTCCCCCTCTCTGACCCTCCCCTGTTCATGCTCTGTCTCTCCCTGTCTCAAAAATAAATAAAACGCTAAAAAAAAAAATTAAAAAAAAAATATTACAAGTGAATGAAAAAAGCCAGATGCAAAACTGCATGCTGTATGGCTCCATTTTTATAAAATTCCTGAAAAGGCAAAACTACTCTTTAGTTACAAAAGGACAGCTTGGTTATCTGTAGCCATGGGGCGGCGGGGGTGGTAGTGAGGAAAACAGGCTACAAAGAGGCACCAGGAAAACTTTTATAGTAATAGAAATATCCTCATCTTGACTGCGGTGGCAGTCACATGGTTGCACACATTTTTCAAAACTGCATGATAAAATGGGTGTGTTTATACAGCCAATACGGTTTATTCAAACATTTAAAAAGCACAGCTATCTTTGACACAACAGTTGGAGACACTAAGTCATTGCATGTACTTCTAAATAATCATAATTAATCTCACAATTAGTTTCCTAACAACTGTTACCTTAGGATGTTAATATCATTTGAGTTTATCATGTGTTCAGATATGATTATCTGTTCTTCCACCTGTCCCCTGCCCCTCATCCACATCCCAACTCCTCCACATCCGTTTTACGGTAGCTCCATGAGGTCACAAACCCTGACTGTCACTTATACTATATCCTCAGGGCTAAGAAGTATACTTGGCCTGTAGGCGGTGCTCAATATATTGCAGTTGAATTAATGGCTAAATGAACCCTTTACATTGTTAGCATTCATCTGGAATTTCTCCTACAGTATTACCCATTTCCCCTAATCAAACTTACCTACTTCTATGGTTTCAATTACATCTAAATAAAGAGGACCCTCCAATCTGTGTGTCCTATCCTTTCTTGCTGATCCCCAGATGCATTTACAACTGTACTGGACAACTTTATTTCAGGCAACTTAAATTCCACATGTTTAGCCATTAAACATTAATTTCTTCTAAGTTTATTCATCTCATCCACACTAAACATAAAACCTTGCCCAAGTCACATCACGTTCATACTATCCTACTTTATTTCACTCCTGGAAATTCCTGAAAAAATAGTCTACGTATCCTCAAATAGTCTCTACTTACTCTTTAACATACATGCATCTTGCTGCCACCTTGACCCGGCTAGTGAAAGCGTCCTCACAGAAATCAGCACATGATTTAATTCTCTCAGTTGTACCTTAGACAACTGTACCTCAGCCCCACTCCTCTATGCCCACCAGCTCTGCCCTAATTCAGTCTTTGTTATTTCTCTCCTGGATTCACACAAAACCACTTTGGTTGGTCTTTTTGCTACCAATCATGTCTCTTTTTTGTCTGGTTCATCCTTCGTATCACTGGTAGACCTGTCTTTCTAAAATACAAAACCAATGTCACTACCCTTTTAAAAGTTAAGTTCCTGGTCTCTGCCTAACAGCAGCAACTCCCAGCAACACACAGCTTTTCAGTCTCCCTGCCAGCCACTTCCACTTTGACTCTAAGCATTTTCTGAAATGCTGTGTCCTTTCATTTCTTCAGTTCTTGGCTTCTGCCTGCTATTCTTATTCACCTGAAAATTCTATGTGCTCTTTAAAAGTTATTTCAAATGTCTCATCTGCTGTTCTTCCCTAATTCCTTCGGTCAGAGCTGTTCGTTCTTATTTGTGATTCTTGACATGGCTAACTACACCTAAAGTGAACACTTATCAGGTGACCCTTATGCCTCTTACTATGGGGTAGACATTACATACATTATTTCACGCAGATGCTACAAATCTTTAATTATTTTTATCAAACTGTTGTGTAATGTTCAAACAATGATCCCTGGATTATAGGACTAATTTATGGTAGTGGCCAACCTTTGGCATATTGGTTTTATTTACCTGTCTGTGCTCAACTTGACCATAATTCCTGTGTCCAGTGCTTGACATGTTACCTATCATGTGTAGGTACTTATTAAGTGTTTGCCCAGAATGAATAAGCAGATGTCCCATTTCCTGTTCTTCAGCTAAATCAATTCCAGTATTCAATGGGCTGACAAACTCTGTAGCCAGATTTAACTTCATATCCATCTAGTTCTTTCACATACTGAGATTACTGAAAACTAATGCATTAGCTACTATTTTTCTCTTAATAAGGTTTATTCAAGCTGTCACTGTATCATCTTCAAACTGTGGTCTTTGTTTCCTCAAATGTTCCAATTTAGGACTTGATTCTGGGCTTTTCTTAAACTTAAAAAAATGACAGTAATACAGACAAAAACATGTTGAAAGTTTTTCAAATATCCCTTATCTCTGACAAGTAAGTCTGCCTTTTGATGTGACCCTGTTAAGATGGCAGAACTTTCCAGAACCTAAACTCTGTCAGGGTTTAAAATTAACTAATAATTCCACATGGGGAAATGAGTAAACTACATTGCTAATAGAATGCTTTTACTTGTGTAGTCCCTCAAATGTGTATTTACATAATAAAATTTTATGTCAGAATAAAATTCAAACTTCCTTCCAGCTCAAAAGAGTTAGAACTCTTAAATAACTCAGACTCAGTTATGTATCTAATAGAGGGCATAAATGGATTAATAAAATCAATAACTAAACCACTATCTAGAAGACCATGGACCTCCACCACAAACTTAGTCCTACTTACAGGGATCAATCTTCAAACACTATACAACAGTTTGATTTAAAATAATACAAAGATCTGGGTGCCTTGGTGGCTCAGTTGGTTAAGCATCTGATTCTTGATCTTAGCTCAGGGTTGTAAGTTCAAGCTCTGCACTGGGCTCCACGCTGGTCGTAAAGCCTACTTAAATCAGTAAATGTCAGTTTCATTTCCTTATTTACCCATATATTTCCAAAATGAAGCATGCGCCTGCTATCTTAGTTGTTTTTTTTTTTTTTTTCAGTGTGCAGAAAATCTTTTACGTGCAATAATTCCACATATTGCTCTCTTTTTCAAGATTTATCCTGGGTGAGAAGAGAACAATACATATGAAATTTTAACCACAGTCACTAATGAAAAAAATCTTAGACACAGCTGATTGCTGGAGAGAGAAAAATAGATCATTTCAACATGACTCAGAATGAGCACGGGTATATTGCTATTTGCCCAACATGAAGAGACTCGATGGGTAGAACAGTTAATCTCATGTCCCTAAGTAAAAATCCTATTATTGCCGACTTTTTCTAGCAAAAGGAAATTTAATTCACCTTTAGATGAAAAATAATTTCTTCAAAGATTTGATTTTCAAATGATTCCAAGTAGAATTCTCATGCTGAGCTGAAGTTTGATACAAACAGAGAAAGCTACGTATTTCTACTTGGGGAAGACACATTAATGACAGCCTTTGTTTTTTTCTGTACCACATCAAAGTCACTGTGGTAGGAAAGGCTCTTTCCATGTTTGTATAGTACTTTTTCTTTGAAATACCTTATATGTCTTACTATGTACGTGCTGGTACATCAAGGCTCCCAGATGAATGTCTTTGTCCTTTTGAGTTCCATGGTTGTACTCTGTAGTGACTTAGGGTGAAGTGAGTCCAGAATAAATGCATGTAGTAATAAGGGACTATTTTACTCAAGGCTTGCCTGATTCTTACCTATATTATTGTTACTGATCATGGTTTATATGCATCAGGATTTCTTTCTTTCAACCAGAAGTTTTTTTCTATAGAGTTAGAAATTTTAGCAAAATGAGTTGATAGATAATTCCACTGGTTTTTACAGAAGTACAGTTTTGTAATATGTAGTCTGCATACTTTTGGGAGTTTGGCAAAATATGTCAAGGTATAATGATACCAGAGACAATAAGTCAGTCTGCACAAACTTGGGTTGCCCATTTGAAGAACAAACCTGAATTTTAGGGCCACTATAGAAACACCAAGCCTTTGGGAGAGTTCAAATACTAAACCAAGTCTCCAATGTCTTTGGAAAGTAGTAAAGGCCAAATCCAAAAGGGATTTTTAAAGAATGACTGCAGGGGTGCCTGGGTGGCTCAGTCGGTTGAGCGTCTGACTCTTGATTTCAGTTCAGATCATGATCCCTAGGTGCTGGGATCAAGCCCTGCATAGGGCTCTGTGCTAAGCAGCAGAGCGTGCTTAGGATTCTCTCTCTCTCTCTCTCTCTCTCTCTCTCTCTCTCTCTCTCTCTCCCTCTGCCCCAAGTGTGTTCTCTAAAACTAACTAAATAACTAAATAACTAAATAAATAAAATTTTTAAAAAAGCAACTGCAAATCAGACCAGAATCTGTTGACCCCATGCCAAACTCACAAATGTATTTTACTCATTGCACTCTGAGTAACTTCTCCCCATTTTATACAGCCATTTCTGTAGTGGCATAGATAAAAATTTGGGCTGAGAAATAATGTAGTAAGTTATGTTTCAAGGATAAATTTAAAATTGGGGAAAAACATATTTCTAAGTGGGGGGGTATATGTATATGCATGATTTCTTTCTCCATATTCTACGAAAAAAACCTACAAAGTTTAATTTATATTGCTCTTTGAAAAAAATAGATCCCTCATTCTTAAAAAAAAAAAAGCTGCAAATAGCCTCTTTGATGATAAATACTTGGATTATAAAAAATGAGGTACAGGGAAGAATGAAAAAGGAAAGACAAAAGGCTGATTCTCAGATTGGTCAGCTACCTTCCATACTAATTCTTAATGGAATCTGCATTACGGCCATATTCTTAAAATGTTATATGCCATAGGGGCGCCTGGGTGGCTTAGTCAGTTGAACGTCCGTCTTTGGCTCAGGTCATGATATCATGGCTTGTGGGTTCAAGCCCCACGTCAGGCTCTGTACCGACAGCTCAGAGCCTGGAACCTGTTTCGGATTCTGTGTCTCCCTCTCTCTCTGCCCCCTCCCCTGCTTGCATTGACTCTCTCTCTCAAAATAAATAAATGCTAAAAAAATGTTTTTAATGTTATATGCCATATATGTTAAAATAAATATTTAAAGGAAGCCTGTAACTGTAAAATAAGGCTGCTATAATCATATTAAACTTCATAAAAGGAGATAAAACCAGTTGAAATGTATTAAGTTTGAATTGTATTTGAAAGAAAGATTTTAAGTAGGTATTTTAAAGCTTTCTACTGACATTTTCATCTTGCTAGAAACAGTACTAACGTCTAAAACTCAAAATAATAAAAAAAAAAAACCCTCTATAAAACCCTCCTTGATTTTGTAAAAATAATTATGGTTTAACTAAGACGATAACTATTTCTTTGTTTATATTCTTAATGTGAAAAAAGCAAACCTGGCTTATAGTTTATCCAGAAGGTTTCAAAATCAACACTATTCAATGGATGATGATCACAAAAAGGGGACAGAGAATAGCAAACTGAAATTAAATTCATCTAGAAAGGATAACTTGCTAAAAGAATTCATTTTCATTTCCAATCAAATCACTTTTCTAATGACTCATTTAAATAGAGCATGATACTATGATTTATGAGAAATATACATTTGGTCTTCACCCCTTTTTTCTGATACTAGCTCCCCATACCCTTTGTATTTCCTAAGTATTGAAAGCGATAGAGTCGTTTGCTAAGGATGGGAGCTGATCGCCAATGGAGCCAAACAATGATTAGAGGGTTAGAGCTTTCAGTCCCATCCCCCTGACCTTGGGGGATGGGAGAGGGGCTGGAGGTTGAATCAATCGCCAATGGTCAATGATTTAACCAATCGTGGTTTCATAATGAAGCCCCCGTAAAAGTCCAAAAGGACAGGATTCTGAGAGCTTCTGGGTTGGTGAGCACATGGAGGTGCTGGGAAGGTGGTGCGCCAGGAGAAGGCGTGGAAGCTCTGTGCCCTTCCCTCTGGCTGCTCTGACTTATATCCTTTCACAATAAACGGGTGATCTAGGAACTAAAATTCTCGGAGTCCTGGGAGTTGCTCTAGCAAATTACTGAACCTGAGGAGGAGGTTGTGGGAACCTCTGATTGATGGCTGGTCAGTCAAAAGTACAGGCAGCAACCTGGGCTTGCTACTGGCATCTAATAGTTGGTGGGGAGGGCTGAGGGTGTCTTGCAGGACTGAACCCTTGACCTGGGGCATCTGATGCTGTCTCCATGGAAACAGTACCGGAATTGAGTTGAATTCGGACACCTTGCTGGTGTCCTGAGAATTACTTGGTGCTGTGTGGGAACCACCCTACCCATACACATACACTGGAATTAGTACAAGAACCAAAAGACAAAGAAACAGTTTATATCTAATTATACAAATCTAGATTTCTAATAAAATTAGTATGGCCAAGCATATTAATGTTATAACTTAGAATAACGTAAATTATAACACAACAAAACAAAATCTACTTCAGTTCAAATGCACAGCATTTCAAGAATGTCTCCGCCATAATAACTGTCTTTAAAAAGCTGAATAGTTACAGGGCACCAGGGTGGCTCAGTTGGTTAAGCGTTTGACTTCAGTGCAGGTCTCCCAGTTCATGAGTTCAAGCCCCGCATCGGGATCTGTGCTGACAGCTCGGAGCCTGGAACCTGCTTCAGATTCTGTGTCTCCCTCTCTCTCTGCCCCTCCACTACTCACGCTCTGTCTCCATCTCTCTCTCTCTCAAAAATAAATAAACATTAAAAATTTAAAGAGCTAAATAGTTTCGGGGTTCCAGGATCAGTCAGTTTAGCATCTGACTCTTTTGGCTCAAGTCATGAGCTCACAGTTCGTGAGTTTGGGCCCCGCGTAGGGCTCTGAGCTGGCAGCGCACAGCCTGCTTGGGATTCCCTCTCTCTCTCTCTCTCTCTCTCTCTCTCTCTCTCTCTCTGCCCCTCCCCGCTCACATCGTCTCTGTCTCTCTCAAAAATAAAAACTCAAAAAAACTTTTCTTTCTAGAAAATAATAAGACAATCAATAAGAACATTCATATTTTAAAAGAGGATAGTTAAAATGCACTCAATAAAACTTCAAAGAAACACTCATTTATGACAGGGATCCAAACGCTTGCATCTAAAATATGATAAAACTTAAGGTGAGCCCAAACAGTGATAAAAGTACCAAGAATGTGCAGGTGTTCAGTCACATTCTGCTCTGTGAAGTCAGCTTTATTAATAATAACTTTAATTGCATAATAATTTTAATTATTTTGTAGATTTAAGCAAAAAATGTGAGCTTAATACCTACATTCTAGTAAGCAAATAGGCTTTCTGTAATTTATAAATTTCAATTAAAGATTGAGTAATGAAAAAAATTTAAAGCTAAAACAACTTAGTTTTCAGTACACTAATATATTTTTACTTTGTAATACAATATAGCTGTCACATACAAAGGCTCTGATAGGCTTAAATCAAATTTCAAATGGTCAAGGAAGGCCAAAGAAGGGTTTATACAATATTCAATAAGCAGTAATATCTATTCAATATACAATAACAAAATAAAAAAGTACTAACCTAGAAACACAGAAAAAGAATTTATTGTTTTAAATTCCAGAAAGAAAAATAACAGAATAGCATGAAATCCATAACAAGCTGACCCTATAATTTCTAAACTACAGTCCAGTTGAAACATTTAAGAAAGAGAAACAGTCTACATGTTTTTCTACCATGTAAAAGATACCTGATAAAGTTAGTAACCTACAAACTCTCAACTATGAAGAACCTTTTACTGTGACATCATGAAGATATGCCATGTGCCTGAGAAGACACTAAGCCATTTCCCACAAAGATTCTGTTCACTGCTCAGATGCAGGCTGTGATCTCTCCGTGACACAGGATTTTACATCAATACCAAGCTCATTCGACCAAAGAAGCACAGTAATGTTTTCAAACCATCTGTTTATGTTCATTAGTATGTAAAAATCACAGTACACAAATTTGGAAATGTTTAACTTGTCATAAATAAGAGTATATCATCTTAGCATAAGCTTTATAAAGAGGTCTGAGCAGTCAGCCCAATAATGAGGGAAACAGACTCTCCATTTTGACTAAAGTAATTATAAAATTATAATTGTTATCATTACCAAGAATTAACAAATAAATACAAATAAAAAAATTTAAGTAGTTTTTCTGGCAGCAAAATTATATCTACCATAATAACATCTCCAAGCAAAAAAATCAATTCAGAGCTTGAATGTATTTTGTGCTTTGTTTCTATAAAAATGCAGTGTTATTCTCAGACATTTCTAAATGACTAGGTCTGTAAATAAGCAGTGAATTTCTTTTCATCACAGTTTATTTCTAGTTCATTGTGTGCAGATTATAGATAGAACTAAGAATTATTAGCTTTTCTCCAGTACTTTAACTATATGAATCAAGGTCTTTTTATTTTAAACAGTGATTTATTGTCATTCTTAAGGTAAACAACAAAAACAAATTCTAAAATTTTTTAACTTTAAATCAAGTGTTTAAAATTTCAGACGACAGAGCCAATAAGTGATAACAGCTTCTTCAATTCATATTAATAGTCTGATTAAAAACACTAACGATTACCTGGCAATAGATTTGAAAGAATCGGGTTTCTGTGAAGGCAAACAAACAAACAAACAAACAAACAACAAAAAAAAAACCATGCAAAATACCTGCCAAAACACATGATCTTCTTTCTGATTTCATATCTAAACTGGTAAAATTTTTATAAATACATGATCATTCTACACAATACAGATCTTCTAGAGCATTTCTAAAGGAAATTACAGTTTTTGGTCTTAGGGAATAAGACTAAGATGGAAAAGGGGATGAGAACAGTGAGATCTGAGGGTGCAGTACACTCTTTCTACGCACAAGCACACGGCTGTTCATCCAGTCAAGTCAGCAGTTACAGTTCAGTACATGATTTTCAAGGCAACTAAGAAATCAGGACATAGGTATTTCCTCTTCCTAGAGTTAACAATTCTTTTAAAAGCTCTATCCACAAAGGACTGCTGGGTTTTTTTCCTAAGGGAACAAAGAATAGGGGAAAAAATTCCCATTCCCAAATTCATATACACAAGTTCAGTGAGCTGTGAGCTAGAGTTAGACTAACCAGTAAAACAGAATTATTAGTACCGAGGCAGGTCCTACCCTACACGGTTCAAAACGTGATCCACTAAAACAAATACATGTTTTTATGCTTCAAACAACTAGAAAGCATGTCCTTATTGTTCTAATACCATGTTTAACTGACTCCTAAGATAACAGAGTTCTAGGATGTTGTACCTTAACGGTATACCTGAATCATTACTAGCAATAGAATGCCGACTTCAAAACTGCTATGGAAATAAAATCATCATTAGAAAATCTCAGCCTTATTGTAAATGAGGGAGAACTTAGTGCTAAATACTAACACCAAATGTATGAAAGGCAGAATTTTTGTTTGTGGAAGACAGAGTGAGAAGATAGATGCACCCAATCAAGACCAACTGGAAGACAGAACAGAGAATTAAAAATGTTCAAAAAAAAAAAATAATAGGAAGAAGAAGAAAAACGGAGGAGAGCCAGGAAGCAAAAGATGAATGGATAGAATGAAAAAAAAAAAAAAAAATGAGGCACGTGCATATGGCTCTCTTTTTTCTGACCTCTGTGTTCCTGATACTTTACAATGTAAGTGGCATATAGATCACACTAGCAGGCAAGAATGAGCTTTCTGATGGATAGAGATGAAGGATTTGGGGCTAATGAATTTTTTTTCTTGTTTTTGTTTTTTCTTGTAATTCATACCTGAAAGCCTTGAATCCTTGCTAAATATTCCAGTTGTTTTGAAGGTTGTACTGGAGAACAAGGGGGAGTAGGAGAACTTCCTTTTAAACCTATGGCTTCAGCTGTAGGAGACGTTCCATTCATTAGGAGTTCCCTGGCAATGGTAGCTGAACTATTCGATGTGGGAGATATACTGAAGAAAGAGCTTGAGGGTTGGTTCATATCTTTGGGTGACAAATAGCCTAGAGTAGTGCCAGAGATTACTTTGTGGCGGCTGGCTTCCATCTCTTGATAAACATCAGGAGACAAATGAAGAATTCCTTTTGGAGCTATAAATAAAATGAAGGAACAGTGTTACTACACTTAAAATAATTAAAATAAAAATAAAATAGTTAACTTAATGCTTTTACTTGGTTTAGTAACCAAGTAGTAAGAAACACTGTCAATCAAGCATCTTCCTCGCACCTGCAGAGGCAGAGGCAGAGGCAGCCTCAGTTTAGAGATGAATAATGTATAGTTCAATATTCCTAAAATCAGAAGTTTAAAAAGATTAGGAATGTGCTCGGTCTTCAACGTGCAATTTAATTTTTTATGATCTCATAGAGACATGAACCTCTAACATACACAGCAACTGAGAGACAGTAGGTAAAATGAGGGCTGGGATCAGTCCAAATCATCAGAGGTACAAACTCATAGACCTGATGGCCTCCAGGTGCGGTTCCTCTTCACAAGGGTGTCCCACAGACAACTCTCACTCATGAACATTTCAAAGAGTGACAGAGTGTCTTCTTCCCAACACTGGCACACTGTCCTATCTTGCAAATCTCATTATGATACCACCATCTATCTGCTCGGTTGTCCAACCTAGACTCCTGGCTTTGCCTCACCCAGTAACAAGTAGTCACCATATTCAGTCTAGAATCTGTCCCTTCATCATCAAGTGCATTAGTTCATGCCAGATGGTGGACAGGTTCTGATATCAAAAGGAGTGAGCCTGGGGCTATGTTATCAGTTGGTGGGGTTGTAAACATATAAATAGAAGCACTTTCCTCTGACCACCATTTATCTCAGAGATGTTTCAAACTGCATTTCACACTGCTTGTTCTAATGTCTTTGGATCAGATATTAGCAAATCACAAATCATGCTATCTTATAAAATTACTGAGAAATCACCACTTCTGGAGAATGTGTTCTGACAGATAAAACCTAATTACCATGCTCTCTCTCCTGTCTCTCTCTCCAACCATTAACCTTGTGATTCAAGCCTTCAATGTTTCTCACCTGAACTACTGTAACAATCACTAAAAGGTTTCACTGATACTAGTGTCTATTTCCCCAAATGTCTATAACATAGTCCCAAATAGAAGTGTTCTATGATAAATAAATCTGGGAAATAATGTAAATTATATCACACACACACATACCTACCTTTTGGAGGATTAAAAATGCATATTAGCATAGTAAAGACTGAGAAGTCCAAAAGAATAAAAATCTATTCAACTTGGTTTTACCCAGGACTTCCCAAATTTATTTTATATCTAAGTTTTTTTTTAATTTAGATTTTAATTCCAGTATAGTTAATATACAGTGTTATATTAATTTCAAGAGTCCAATATAGTGGTTCAAAAATTCCAAATCCCAGTTTTTTACATAACATTGATAACAACTAACACTTTGAAAAATGCTAAGGCTAGTGATTTTCTTACGTAAACATCTTTTCTGGCTTCCCATCACTATGCTATAAAATTCAAATTCCTTGGGATGCCATATCAAGCCCTTAATTATCTGGCTCCTCCTTACATTTCTATCCTCATCTAAATTCTTCATAAAGATCTCATGCTCCAGTCATGCAGATATATTCACACTTCTTCCAACACTCCATGCTATTTGATCCCATCACATCTTTATTTCTACTGTTCAGTTATACACGTGCGTGTACACACACATAGTTAAGCTTCTATTGCTAGGTTTTAGGTGCTGTGCTAACCAATACTGTCCTGACCTCCAGTGAGGCTCATTCTGTTGGGAGAGGAAAATGAAAAGGGCTAATATGTGGCAGGTGGCTCAGAAGAAATGAATCTAGAGAGCAGTGGGATGAGAAAGGTTAAGCACTAAGAGCTCAGGAAAGGCTTCTCGAACATGCCTGAACATGCTGAAATCTGACAGCAGATTTTAAGGGATAAGGAGAATAAAGCTGAGGAGGAAGAAAACTAAAGGCAGACAGACAAAGGCAGGGACCGGCAGAATGCGTGTGCCAGGAAACCTCAGGCATTTCCTTACCACTAGGGCATGAAGAGGGAGGTGGGTACTGCAAAAGGTAAAAAGTGGAGGTAGGGAGGGCCAAACTCCAAGGACTTTATCCTGATAACATCAAAACAAAGAAGTTATTTTATAAAATAATTTATAGCTCAATTTCATATATCAGTCCAATTTTATGGATTGATTTTATGCTTTTGTGTTAGTTTTATAATCAGGAAAAAAATTTCAAATAAAATTTTTTAAAGAAAATATGCATCAAGGCACTTGGGTGGCTCAGTCAGTAAAGCATCTGACTCTTGATTTCAGCTCAGGTCATGATCTCACGGTCTGTGAATATGAGCCCATGTCAGGCTCTGTGCTGACTGCATGGAGCCTACTTGGGATTCTCTCTCCCTCTCTCTCTGCTCCTTCTTCACTTGCGCGGAGATGTGCTCTCTCCCTCTCTTCCTCTCTCTCTCTCTCTCAAAATAAATAAATAAACTTAAAAAATATATGCACTGGAAAAAATACAGATGAATCTCACTAAACAGAGGAAACTATTTTTAACATTTTGCTTTAAAGATACAGTTTTAGTATTTTTTATATGAACTCTTTTTTGTTGTTGAGGTGAAAAAATGTGCTAAAACACAGGAATACCATATCATCCTGTTGTTTATAAAACAATAGACTTTTACTACTAATATTAAAGCATAATATTTAATTATACAAACTATTACCTTAAACAAGCCCATATTGTTGGACATCTAACTTGTTTCCAAATTTTTGTAACTGTAAACAACATAGTGATAAACATTTTTGTTTTTAAATCCTTGTTTATAAGAAAATTTATTTCTTTAAGTTAGAAACAGAATTGCTAGTTTGAACAACGTGCATTTTAGGTGTTTTTTGACGCTAACAATTTGCTCCAAATTGGCACAGCTCCACAAAAGTTGTAACAATTTCACATTCCCATATTCATATATGAAAGTACCTTTTTCCCCCTATTTTGGTATTGGATATTATTATTATTAAAACATCTTTGCGCCTCTGCTTTCTGTTAGTGTAGATAAGGGAGAAGATCTTTAAATAATATCCAATACCAAAATAAGAACCTCACTTCTGGGGAGGTGAGAGGAGCTAAAGATTTGAGTTCAAGAACCAATGGTCAATGATTTAATCAATCATGTCTATGTAATGGAACCTCCATAAAAAGCCCCTAAATGATGAAGTTCGGAGACCTCCTGAGTTTCAAACATATTGACATGCTGGGAGGTTTGGTGCATCCCGATGCCAACTGCTGTGGTCCAGACCCTTCTAACTGTTCATGTTATACCCTTTATAATAAACCAGTGATAGTAAATAAAATATCTTCCTGAGTTCTGTAAGCCATTCTAGCACATGATCAAACTTGAGGAGGGGGTCGGGGGAACCCCCTAAATTTATAGCCTGTTGGCCAGAAGTACAGGTGGCAGCAAAGGACTTGTGCCTGGCATCTGAAGTGGGGCAGTCTTGTGCGACAGTGTCCTTATCTGTGGGGGTCTACTTTCCATTCTGGGTAGTGTCAGAATTGAGTGGAACTGTCGGACACCCAACTGGTTTCTGGAAAATTGGAGAATTGGTTGGTATGGGGAAAAAGATCCCCATATATTTGGTGTCAGAAGTGCTGTAAGTAAAAACAGGTCATATGTCAAAAGCGATCAAACTGAATACCTTATGTGCAGCTTATTATACTTCAATTATACCTCAATAAAGTTGTAAAAATATTTACCAATTTGATAAATGAAATGTCTTATTGGTTTTTGTTTTTTCACTAGCTGCATAAATACCACATGTAACTCTTATTTGAAGAATAATTTAAATGTTATGACTCTAAATTCGACACTCAATTTAAGAAATCAAGAAAGTAACAGCATTACTTCAGTATTGTTATTATACAGCAGTAATGGGCTTGCCAATAACAATATTATAAAGCAACAAAAATGCTCTCTCAACACTCAAGAGAGGCATTACCTCACAGTATAAGAACTCACGCAGGGTTCAGACTCCCTTATTCTACAGTAAAGCCTGCGTTGACTTTTCTTCACGAATAAAGAAGATTCCTTTCTACAGAGCTCAACTAGTAGAATAGTTGTTGAAAGAGTATAAAGACACATGTGGATTTCTGCAGTCAACCACTGAATGATTTTCAACTTGAATATTAGTAACGGAGTAAATGCACTGGTTCTTCCTGTTGTAAATTTAAGTAGCTTTTCAGAAGGGTAAAGATTTTGAAAGTAGAATCAAAGTGTAATTTAGGTTATAAATACTTAAGGACTCTTATTTTGCCAATTAGGCCTCCCGGAAACCTATAACAATTTATACTTCCAAATATTTTTTTTAATGTTTATTTATTTTGGGGGGAGGGAGAGGAGGGGCAGAGAGAGAGAGACATACACAGAATCGGAAGCAGGCTCCAGGCTCCCAGCTGTTAGCACAGAACGCTGCGTGGGCGCGGCTTGAACCTACAAGCTGTGAGATCATGACCCGAGCAGAAGTCGACTGAGCCACCCAGGTGCCCCAACAATCAATACTTCTATTAGCATTGTGTAACTAAACCTGTTTTCTCATCCTTCTGTTGAAACAGGCTTTAGTTATTCTAAATAATTATTGACACTATAATATTTCACTGTTATATTAATTTACATTTGATTACTATGCAGGATAAACTTCTTCTCATGTAACCACCTAGGCTTGTGCCTTATTTCCTGTTAGTTTGGACCTCAGTTTTGCTCATGGACTTCAAATGTATTTCCCTTGCTCAAGCCTGCTATATCCTATTATATTCATGCTCTTAGGATGTCCTGAACCCATTCTCCCATCATCTGTCTTTTGTCCTAGATTTTGCCTCCCATCTTCATACTATCAGTTTGTAACCATTGCACACAGCTACCTTGCAGATACAACACTGGTATTATGCTAGCACTTTACATTAATTATCTCATTTAGCTCCCCATAATAACCATATGAAATGGGCATTTTTATTACTCTAGCTCCATCCAAGTGGTTGCAAATGGCAAGATTTCATTCTTTTTGATGGCTGAGTAATATTCCATTGTGTGTGTGCACGCGCGCACACATGCGCGCACACACACACACCACATCTTCTTTATCCATTCATCAGTTGATGGACACGTGGGCTCTTTCCATAGTTTGGCTATTGTTGATAGTGCTGCTATAAACATGGAGGTGCATGTGCCCCTTCGAATCTGTATTTTTTTACCATTGGATAAATACCCAGTAATACAATTGCTGGGTCATAAGGTAGTTCTACTTTTAACTTTTTGAGGAACCTTCACACTGTTTTCCAAAGTAGCTGTACCGGTATACATTCCCACCAACAGTGTAAGAGGGCTCCCCTTTTTCCACATCCTCACCAACATCTGTAGCTTCCTGTGTTGGTAATTTTAGGCATTCTGACAGGTGTGAGGTGGTATCTCATTGTGGTGTTGACTTGTATTTCCCTGATGATGAGTGATACTAAGCTTCTTTTCCTGTGCCTGTTAGCCATCTGGATGTCTTCTTTGGAAAATGTTTATTCCTGTCTTCTGCCCATTTCTTAACTGGATTATTTGGTTTTGGGTGTTGAGTTTGAGAAGTTCTTTATAGATTTTGGATACTAATGCTTTATCAGATATGTCACTTGTAAGTATCTTCTCCCATTCTGGAGGCTGCCTTTTAGTTTTGTTGACTGTTTCCTTAACTGTGTAGATGAAACAGTTTTATCTTGATTAAGTCCTAATAGTTCATGTTCACTTTTGTTTCCTGTGTCAAACAGGATTTTAAAAGCCCAAACTTGCCAGGGACTGTGACATCTTACAAAATGAGGAATGCCAGACCATCATGAACATTTTACATGTTTTTCCCCTTGGGTTTGTGCTTCTTTCAAATGTGTATGTGAACCCTCTGGTTCGTGCAAAACCTCCTGGAGCATCTTTATGGAGCTTCAGTCTTTACCGGAAGAGTTATAGAGGACATTTTGAATCAAGACCTCTTAAAAGATTTTATCATATGTGCAGATAAGCAAACTAAGGAGAACCTTGCCTTTCAATGTTCAGTAATGTCCTGACTCTTTGAGAGAGGCTGAAGAACATAAATGTCACTGAGTAGTAGTTGGTATCAGGGCATCAGAACAACAGGGCAAGTCAATGCAGTAAGAAGGATAATGTCACTAGACTGATGCAAATGGTTAATGACAGTCTATACGGAAGGATTTCTCTGCAAGTCCATGGAATGAGTGCACAGCTGCCTCTTAGTAAAATAAATTTGTCACTTTTTATACCAAAGCTTTTAATTTTTTTAATTTTTGTCACAAAACTGTTGGAGTAAATATTTCTTTTTAACATTATATTTTTTGAGAGACAGAAACAGAGCACAAGCAAGGTAGGGGCAGAGAGAGAGGGAGACAAAGAATCCAAAGCCAAGCTCCAGGCTCTGAGCTGTCAGCACAGAGCCCAATGTGGGGCTTGAACCCATGTACACGAGATCATGACCTGAGCTGAAGCTGGACGCTTGACCTGAGCCACCCAGGGGCCCCTAAATGTTTTTTAGTAAATACTAAAAAAATACCTAATAATACTCAGGTCTCCTTCTGCCACAGTAAGTTTTGCATAACAAAAAAAATTAATAATTCACATAGGGATAAAAATACTTTTTTGTAAGTGAGAGAAGGACCAGAATGGTGGGGTGGCAATTTCCTCTGATTGAAATATAGTGCATGTGGGTAGACTCCGCTTCTACTTAGTTACTATCATGGACAATTCACCAAATTTTAATAAGAAAGTAAATTATTTGTGCATATTTTGAAAGCTGATGCCTCAAATTTTTATTTCTTCTCTGATGAGAAAGAATATTTTGTTGATTGCTATCTCAGAAAACAGGCATGCTTCCTGATTAGCATCAATTATCTTAAAACAGCCCTCAACTTTTTGAATTGGTTATCTGAAAAGTTACTTGGTTGCTACTGGCAAAATTGACGCCTAATGAGTTTTTCTTTTTTTTTAAATCTTTTGTCCAAAGATTCAAGTGGCAGCCAAAGATTCAATTAGCAGAGTCAAGTGTATGGCTGATTTTCCTGCTGATAAACATAAAGTCTGCCTTTGTAGCATCTGCTACTCACTAACTTTCCCTTGTGTGTCTTAATGATGGTAATATCTCTTAACATCATTCTGATCCACTCAATACACTTTATCTTTAAAGTTTCAGAAACAAATTGTTATTTTAAAAAAATCTTAAAAACTAGGAAACGGACTACTGTTTCAAAACAGGAAATGTGAGAAAAGCATGAGCAACATGATTTATCAGGCTTACAGTGATTTTTAAAAAATCACCTCTATGAAAATTCATGAAATCTAAGGAAGGTCTATAGTCTAGTTCATTGTATTGTACCCATGTCAATTTCCTGGTTTTGTGAATGTCCTGTAATTATATAAAATGTCACTATTGGGAGAAACTGAGTGATGGGTACATGCAAACCCTCTGCACTACTTTTACAACTTGTTAAACTACAATTACATGAAAGCACTGCTATGTTTCCCTGGGCCTCTCCCTCAGTACAGAGGCCCCAGAAGAAGGTGCCGCTGAGGCAAGAAGGACAGTGGCACTAGCACTGAATATGGCCCCAAGAGTAAGCAGGGCTGGCACTGGCAGTGCCTGTGCCTTGGGGTCTGCAGCTTTGACCCCTGCCTCTGCCTGATGCACCGTCCCTGGTTTCCTAGGCTCTGGCTTAGGGCTAGTACTCTTTCTTTCCCAGGTAAGCTCAGGGCTATTTATTAGATGAGTGCACATGTAGCCCAAGAAGGAACCAATGGAACCACCATGGCCATCTTCCTAGAGTGCAGATATGAACAGCCAATCCATCTTCTCATGATCTTTGGCAACGAGCCTGACTGGATCTTAGAAATCTCCCACTTGCTGCTGCCCTGTCATTGAGATGCAATGGAATAGGATGGTATTTTTAGGGGACCCCACCTCTCCCTTTCCAAACAGCTCAATATCAACCTGTCTTCCAGCTGAGGCTCAATCAAGGTCCCTAGTGCTAACTTTTAAGTCAAATATAAACTATTTAGATAGAGACAAGAATCAATTAATACAAAATTAGAAAAAAATTCTCCTGAAAATCAAACTAAAAAGGGAAAATGTTGGCTAAAAGCAGTACAATGAAAAAAATCAAATAAACAGGTAAAGAATTTGTTACAAGTTTCTTTTTTTTTTAAACATTTTTTTTTTATATTTATTTTTGAGAGAGAGAGAGGGACACAGCATGAGTGGGAGAGGAGCAGACAGAGGAGACACAGAGTTCAAAGCAGGCTCCAGGCTCTGAACTGTCAGCACAGAGCTTGACACGGGGCTCGAACCCACAAACAGTGAGATCATGACCTTAGCTGAAGTCTGACACTTAACCAACTGAGCCACTCAGGTGTCCCTAGAAGTTTCTTTTTTAAGGTCAGTTTAAGAATCATTTTGGAAGGTAAAGCTCCCAATTAGCAAAAATTTGATCACATTTCACATTGCAGATGAGACTAAAGCTGTTCTGGATTAAAGAAACAGCTACACTGAAAAAGGAGTCATTATTGAACAAATGAACAAAATGATGTATTTTAATGTGCTCAAAAAGTATACCTTAAATCAGTGGTTAAAAACTAACCCTGTTCTTGCCCTTAGAGTTGGACAGCACTAATTTTTTAATTTGTGCATTGTATTGGTCTTTTTTCTTCTTTTGGCGGGGGTGGGGGGGGAGCTACATTTAACACGATATATGTGAAATTATTAGTTTGGTGAATGTTTATGAATTAAATTACCAACAGAACTTTTTGGCATGATATGAAAGTCTTCTGGAGAGCACAGTACCCAGAGGGAAAAGTGCCAGCCCTGATCCACAACAGGTGCAACCCCAGGGCAGAGGCCTGACCGGTAGGGTCATGACACAGCACCCTGCGCACCTAAAAGAGACTGTGCGATGGGGAGGAGGGGAACCACAAAATGGTAAATGATCAATTTTCTTTAAAAAGCTAAAAGTAATAATAGCAACAAAAGGAGTTTTTTGAAATTTTTGTTGAAACAAAAAAATTTTTATTTTTTGAAACAAAAACATTGTTTGAAAAAAATTCAAATGAACTGGGAAATGCCTTTGGAAAGTTTGTTCCACTGTACATATGTACACTATCTTAGCCAAGAAAAGGGGTTAGTCAAGAGTTTTCAAAACCAAGGGCTGAACAGTTGTTTTTTCTTTAAAAAAGAAAACTTGAAAGTATATAATGACAAAGGATAAGGACGTGAGTATCGTGAATAAATTCACGATTCACCTTAATAATAATTAAAGTCTCAGCTGGCTTATATAGAACAAATCTGTTCTGTTCAAAAAAGACAGAACCATGAACATTTCTACCAAGTGAGACAAAACTGGTACAGTAAAAATGAAGTTTGAGAGCAGCTTGTGAACATAACGAGCCATGTTCAATTATTCGTTTATTTAAATGGGGTTAAAATGTTTCTGACAAAATAAAGACCATTAGTTTTTTTCTTCACAGAAAAAAATCCATTAATGACTACTTACCAAAAACTGTAAAAAACAAAACAAAAAACAAAAAAACCCTGAAAAATGCACTATGTAAGCCTGCCATATGACACAAATGACCAGTCTCTCAGGAGGAAGAAACACGCACTGAAATGTCTGCTGCAGCAGCCCCTAACATTGCACTCACTATTCCCCTGCCAGCATCCCAAGCATCTGTTCCAGAGAGCTCATAAAACAAGAATAAGCATAGGTAACATTCATACAGACCTTACTAGACAGCAGGCTTTGCAGAGATTAGCTCAGTAATCCTCACAATAACCCTCTGTCACAGGAATTATGATTTTGTCCATTTTCCAGTTGAAGGCCCTGAGGCTCAGAGAGGTCATGGTGACCTCTCAAAGTTACAGATGGTAAGCAGCAAGGCTTGGGACCGCAACTCGGCATCTGGCTTTTGGGGTTAGCACATGTAACTACCCTTCAATCGGTAAAATAAACAAATATGAAAACAAAAACTCTTATTCTTTGCATCTGTACGTTTAAGTTCTATGGAAATGAGTCTTGAAATATTCTAACACCAGCACAGAGAAAAGAAAGTGTCAAGATATTGAACTTAATATGAGGTGTCTCCCGGTTTTCATTTCAAACCTATTTTCTAGGCTCAATGAACCAGTCTCTCTCAAGTAGCATGATAGAAAAGCTAGAAATAGGAGTCAGGCAGAAATCACTTTTAAAAAAAGAAAAAGATTTGCATTGTGAAACCACCCTTTGGGAAGACGTGTAAAAATAACGTGCTCAGTCAGCATCATAATTTTATTTGTTGTGAGAAAGTAACTTCAAGTATTAGTTTAACATAACAGAAAAAGTGTAGCTTTAGGATGAAAGAACTTAATCCACATAACTCTTTTAATTCTCCTTATATGATATAAATTCTGATTTAATAATCTATTCCAAATTAGTCTATGTATTACTCAGAAAATTATGACTAATTCCACAATACTATAAATAAAAATGAACTGATTAGAACAATATAAATATTTTTTAAAAATTTTAATGTTTATTCATTTTTGAGAGACAGAGAGAGACAGAGCATGAGTGGGGTAGGGGTAGAGAGAGGGAGACACAGAATCTGAAACAGGCTCCAGGCTCTGAGCTGTCAGCACAGAGCCCAACACGGGGCTCGAACTCACAAACGGCAAGATCCTGACCTGAGCTGAAGTCAGACGCTCAACCGACTGAGCCACCCAGGCACCCCAGAGCAATATAAATATTAAGTAATGTATCTAATGTTAAAAATCTCCTTGCAAAAATAACAAACTCATTTTTTAGGACCAGGAAAGAAACGGTCTAGTAAGACAGAAAACTCACACAAAAACTACTTACTTCAGCCAAGCACACACACACAAAAACTGTTGTCCTATTCTCACCTATAACACCAAAGGCCAAGTTGGGAGCTCATGCTTTTAACCGCCATCAAGCTATATAATAAGACTCCCCATCACCTCCACTGTGATGGTACTGGAGAAAGCCTAGTAGGAATCTGGGACTTTGACCTCACCCTATAGTATCAATGGAGATCACAGAAAGCCTGGACATCTACCCTACCCCTACCCAGCAGTAATGAGAAGCCCTTTCCCCTCCCTGTTAGAGTGTTGCCTGGAGAGGAACATTGGAGAGTCAGGATTTTAATCATCACCTAGCAGTGAAAAGGTTATCTCCATTGTGGTATCAATGAAGACTATGTGCAGCCAGAATTCCCATTCTATCCAGTAATAATGAAGAGTCCTCCACCCTGGGTATCATTGGAGGTAGAATAGAGAAACTGGACTTGTATTAGCAACTAACAGTAACAAGGTGGCGCCCCTACTCCACAGGCCAAGTGGTATCACTGAAAAAACAAAACAAACACCAAAACAAACAAACAAACAAACAAAAACCCCACAATGGAAACAGAAGGTGTACAAAATACCCAGTCTCATAGTATACTAAGAAAATATACAGTTTTCAATAAAAAATTTCAAATCATATTAAGAAACATGAACGAAAAAACATCAAAAGATGCCAATACTGAGAGGACAGAGATTTTTAAAAAATCAACAACAATGTTAAAGCAGCTATAATAAAAATGCTTCAATTAAGCAAGCAAAAACATGCTTGAAACAACTGCAAAATAGAAAGCCTTAGCAAATAGAAAGTCTCAGCAAATAAATGGAAGGTAAAAAGAAAAACCAAATGGTAATTTTGGAACTAAAATACACATTAATTGAAATAAAAATCTCAGTGGATGGTTTCAACAGCAGAATGAACAGAGGAAAGAATTAGTGAAGTGGAAGTTGAAAAAAGATATAAATTACCTCATATGAACAAGAAAGGGGAAAAAAAGACTAGAAATAAAATGAAGAACACCTCAGGGATCAGTGAGACTACAACAAAAGAACTAAAATTTGTGCTGCTGGTGTTCCAGAAGGAAAGGAGAAAGAAGGTGGGTCTAAAAAAGTACTGAAGTATAAATAATGGCTGAAAATACCCCAAATGGCAAAAGACATAAACTATACACATTCAAAATGTTGTGTGAACCCAGAGCAGGATAAATATAAAGAAATTCACAACAAAACACATCATAATTAAACTTCCAAAAACTGAAGAAAAAGAAAAAGAATCTTGAAAGTTAGAGAAAAAGCAAAACTTAACCTCAGGGGAAAAACAATTCAAATGACAGTGGATTCTCATCCCAAACCATGGGTGTCAAAAGGAAATAGCACAATATTTATCAAGTGCTAGGGGGAAGATGGGTGGAAGTATTGTCAACCCAGAAACCTATACCCAGCAAAAATATACTTTAGGAATAGTGAAGCATTCTCAGATATAGGAAAACTAAGATGATTTTTACCAGTAAACCCATGCTACAAGAATGGATACACCGAGACCTTTAGCAGAAAGGAAGCAAAAAAGAAATAACTACAGAACAGAAAGAAGGAAAAAAAACATGGTAAATAAATAATATGGGTAAAAATACTAGAATTTGTTTCTTCGCTGAGGTTTTTTTAAATTATATTTTCCAGACAAAGCAAAAATTATACTAATGTATAAATTAGTCTAAATGTATATAGAGGAGGGGCCCCTGACTGGCTCAGTCACTAGAGCATGCACCTCTCAATCTCAGGGTCATGGGTTCAAGCTCCACCCTGGGCACTAAGTTTACTAAATAAATACATACACACATACATACATACATACATACTTACATAAATACATAGAGAGGAAATTCTTAAGACAACTATAAATAAGAAAGGTAAAGGGATAAAAAGAGAGGTAAGATTTCTATACTTCACTCCAAAGTGTAAAATGACAGTATCCATAAAGTGACACATTATGAGAGCAAGCACTAAGCACTAAGACAAGCACTAAAATGGCTATATAATGAGATAAACTCAAAGAAAGTCTAGATAATCAAAGTAGAATTCTAAAGAGTGACCCAGTAACCCACAGGAGGCAAGAAAAAAAAAAAACAACAATAGAAAAAAGAAATAAAATGGCAGACATAAACCATATCATACCAATGATTACATTAAATGTAAATGACCTAAATACATGAGTTAAAAGGAGACTGGAAGAGTAGATTAAAAATTAAGACCCAGCTACATGCTGTCTAAATGAAACTCACTTCAAATATTATGATATAGGCAACTTAAAACTAAAAGGATAGGGAAAATAAGGCATATCTTATAAATATTAATAAAAAAAAAACCAAGACATTCTATTTCAAATGACATAGGAGATCTATTAACCCACCCACATCAAACAACCATAACTGAAGAGTATTAATGAAAAAAAATTTTTAAGTCTCTAGAAATTGTTCCAAGTACATACAGCAAATAAGACATTTTCCCATTTGGCTGGACTCTGTCCCCAGTTCTTGGGAGGTAGTCTCTAAATCCTTGGAATTTCCTGAGTGACAGGAGTGTCTTTATTATTCATGGGGGACCCTTTGGACCACATCAGAGTTTATGCTAACAAGATGATTCAAGATGGGTGATGGCCATGTCAGAAAAACCAATGATGTGATTAGATAGTTGGAGCTTTGAATCAAATGATATCAGTCAAATTTCTGAGAAAGAGAGAGAGTTGGAGACTGGTATCAACCTCATGGCCAATGAATGATTCAATTATGCCTATAAAATGAAAGCTCATAAAAATTCTGGACAACTTTGGAAACTTGAGTGAGTCCCCTCTGGTTGGCAATATTACACATCGTGTGTGTGGGGGGCGGGGGGGGGGGTGATGATCCATCCTGACTCATGGGAAAGGGACACTGGAAGCTTTGTGTTTGGGAGCCTCGCAGATCTCACCCTATATGTCTCTTCTTTTGGCTGGTTCTGATTTGTCCTTTTTGCTATAACAATTCCATAATCTTGTATAGGACTTTCCTGGATTCTGTGAGTGATTCTAGTGAATTATTAAATCTAAAGGGTCATGAGAAAGTTTGAATTTATAAACAGTTGGTCAGAAGTGAGAGTAGCCTATAAATCCCTTCCTAGCAGCTGGTATCAGAAGTGAGGGCAGTCTTGTAGAGAACCATGCCTTTAAACTGTGACATTTAGCCTAACTCCAGGTTTTGCATCAGAAGTTATTATACATTTAATCAAGAAAATGTAACAAATCTCAGTAAGAACAAGAGTCTGTGGCACTGAGCCATGACCCACTTCCTCCCCCCATATGCAGCTAAGAAGATGGGGTGGGGAAGCTCTCTCTCCTCAATCTCCTGTCAAGGAATATGGCATGTCACCAGGAAGGGCAGGCTACCAGAATATCTCATTTCCCCCAGCTCCAAGTTGAAAAATCTAAATTCCTCATATATATGGCCATGAAATCGGGCAATCCTTCTTCCATGCAGCCACCACTCATACAATGAAGGCTCTACACAAGCACAGCAGGTTGACAATACTTGAGAACTGATATGCCTCTCCTCAGCTTGATCATACGAGGGAGGTTCATGTCAGGAAAGGCAAGCCAAGAACAACAGAGAGTACCTTCCCTGCCCAACACTCTGGTCATTTATGAAGCACTCTCAGGGAAGTGACCACTGTCCCCATTCTCACTGGAAAGCAGTGACTCAGAAATTCTGCTCAGGGGGTGAGGTAGTCCATAAGAACAGAGCTTTAAAGCTCCCCCAAAGGAAATTAGTTTATTTGAAATGGCTTGTGGGTAAGTTTAAGCCTAAGGGCACTCATGAAACATTGGAGGTTTTAGAGGTTAGCAATTCACAAGAGTCTGCTAATTTCATGAAAACAGCAGGAAGCTACACTATAAACCTAACACAGTTTCCCAGATAGAACCAGGAAAAGAGACAGCCAAGAAGAGTGCCGTTGGGGTCAAAACCTGAGATACTGGCCTCAGAAACTATTCTGAAAAGGGATCCAAAGTTAATTGGTTCAGACTGGGTATAATTTATGTCCCAAGAAAACCATAGGGCTATATGACAGCAATTAGTGGAAACCAGAAGCTAAGTGTTAAATCAACAGATGCAGAAAACAGAGATTAGAAAGAGGGCAAAATAGAGCCCTACTAAATCCACTATCATCCCATGTGACCATGCACATGCTAAAGACTGCTCTCTCTGAAAGGTGACATCAGGAACTTAATACTGCAAGAGAAACAGACTTCACAAAAATAGTCTAGCTTTTCATCTAATAGGCACGGATGTTTTTGACACCTCTATTCAGTACTAATAAGTGCTAGAAGTTCTAACCAGAGCAATTAAGCAAGAAAAAGAAATAGAAAGCATTCAAATTATAAAGAAGTAAAATTATCTCTGTACATAGATTGTATGATCTTACATGCAGAAAACATGAGAGATTCTACAAACCAACTGTTATATCTAATATGTAAACACAGCAATTAACAGCAATTAATTAATTAATTAATTAACAGGGAGTTTTGTCTCCCTCCCTGGTTTTATATTATTTTTGTTTCCCTTCCCTTATGTTCATCTGTTTTGTCTCTTAAAGTCCTCATATGAGTGAAGTCATATGATTTTTGTCTTTCTCTGACTGACTCATTTCACTTAGCATAATACCCTCCAGTTCCATGTTGCAAATGGCAAGATTTCATTCTTTTTGATTGCTGAGTAATACTCTATTGTGTGTGTGTATGTATGTATGTATATATGTGTGTGTGTATACATGTGTGTACATACATGTGTGTATATACATGTATGTATACATATATACATACACATATGTATGTGTGTATATTTACATTTATATATACATATATATATATGTATGTATGCATGTATATATACACCACATCTTCTTTATCCATTCATCCATCGATGGACATTTGGGCTCTTTCCATACTTTGGCTATTGTTGGTAGTGCTGCTATAAACCTGGGGGTGCATGTGTCCCTTCAAAACAGCACCCCTGTGTTCCTTGGATAAATGCCTAGTAGTGCAATTGCTGGGTCGTAGGATAGTTCTATTTTTAGTTTTTTGAGGAACCTCCATACTGTTTTCCAGAGTGGCTGCACCAGCTTGCATTCCCACCAACAATACAAAAGAGATCCTCTTTCTCCTCATCCTCGCCAACATCTACTGTTGCCTGAGTTGTTAATGTTAGCCATTCTGACAGGTGTAAGGTGGTATCTCATTGTGGTTTTGATTTGTATTCCCCTGATGATGAGTGATGTTGTGCATTTTTTTTTCAATATATGAAGTTTATTGTCAAATTGGTTTCCATACAACACCCAGTGCTCATCCCAAAAGGTGCCCTCCTCAATACCCATCACCCACCCTCCCCTCCCTCCCACCCCCCATCAACCCTCAGTTTGTTCTCAGTTTTTAACAGTCTCTTATGCTTTGGCTCTCTCCCACTCTAACCTCTTTTTTTTTTTTTCCTTCCCTTCCCCCATGGGTTTCTGTTAAGTTTCTCAGGATCCACCTAAGGGTGAAACCATATGGTATCTGTCTTTCTCTGTATGGCTTATTTCACTTAGCATCACACTCCCCAGTTCCATCCACGGTGCTACAAAAGGCCATATTTCATTCTTTGTCATTGCCACGTAGTATTCCATTGTGTATATAAACCACAATTTCTTTATCCATTCATCAGTTGATGGACATTTAGGCTCTTTCCATAATTTGGCTATTGTTGAGAGTGCTGCTATAAACATTGGGGTACAAGTGCCCCTATGCATCAGTACTCCTGTATCCCTTGGGTAAATTCCTAGCAGTGCTATTGCTGGGTCATAGGGTAGGTCTATTTTTAATTTTCTGAGGAAACTCCACACTGCTTTCCAGAGCGGCTGCACCAATTTGCATTCCCACCAACAGTGCAAGAGGGTTCCCATTTCTCCACATCCTCTCCAGCATCTATAGTCTCCTGATTTCTTCATTTTGGCCACTCTGACTGGCGTGAGGTGATATCTGAGTGTGGTTTTGATTTGTATTTCCCTGATAAGGAGTGACATTGAACATCTTTTCATGTGCCTGTTGGCCATCCGGATGTCTTCTTTAGAGAAGTGTCTATTCATGCTTTCTGCCCATTTCTTCACTGGGTTATTTGTTTTTCAGGTGTGCAGTTTGGTGAGCTCTTTATAGATTTTGGATACTAGCCCTCTGTCCGATATGTCATTTGCAAATATCTTTTCCCATTCCGTTGGTTGCCTTTTAGTTTTGTTGGTTGTTTCCTTTGCTGTGCGGAAGCTTTTTATCTTCATAAGGTCAATTCATTTTTGCTTTTAATTCCCTTGTTGTGCATTTTTTCATGTGTCGGTTGGCTATCTGGATGTCTTCCTTAGAGAAGTGTCTATTCATGTCTTTTGCCCATTTCTTTACTGGATTATTTGGTTTTTTTTTTGGTGTTGAGTTTGATAAGTTCTTTATAGATTTTGGATACTAACTCTTTATCTGATATGTCATTTGCAAATATCTTCTCCCATTCTGTCGGTTGCCTTTTAGTTTTGCTGATTGTTTCCTTGGCTGTGCAGAAGCTTTTTATTTTGATGAGGTCCCAGTAGTTCATTTTTGCTTTTGTTTCCCTTGCCTCTGGAGATGTGTTGAGTAAGAAGTTGCTGCGGCCAAGATCAAAGAGGTTTTTGCCTGCTTTCTCCTCGAGGATTTTGACGTCTTCCTGTGTTACACTGAGGTCTTTCATCTATTTTATTTTTGTGTATGGTGTAAGAAAGTGGCCCAGCTTCATTCTTCTGCATGTCCCTGTCCACTTTTCCCAGCACCACTTGCTGAAGAGACTGTCTTTATTCCATTGGATATTCTTTCCTGCTTTGTCAAAGATTAGTTGGCCATATGTTGGTGGGTCCATTTCTGGGTTCTCTATTCTGTTCCATTGATCTGAGTGTCTGTTCTTGTGCCAGTACCACACTGTCTTGATGATTACAGCTTTGTAGTATAGCTTGACGTCTGGGATTGTGATGCTTCCTGCTTTGGTTTTCTTTTTCAAGATTGCTTTGGCTCTTCGGGGTCTTTTCTGGTTCCATACAAATTTTAGGATTATTTGTTCTAGCTCTGTGAAGAATGCTGGTATTACTTTGATAGAGATTGCATTGAATATGTAGATTGCTTTGGGTAGTATCGACATTTTAACAATATTTGTTCTTCCTATCCAGGAAGCATGGAATCTTTTTCCATATTTTTGTGTCTTCTTCAATTTCTTTCATAAGCTTTCTATTATTTTTTAACTCTTTGGTTAGATTTATTCCTAGGTATTTTATGGTTTTTTTGTGCAACT
Source organism: Panthera pardus (assembly GCF_024362965.1). NCBI lineage: Eukaryota > Metazoa > Chordata > Mammalia > Carnivora > Felidae > Panthera > Panthera pardus. Next base: position 22,978,083 of record NW_026527002.1, read on the forward strand.
GTAAATGGGATCGATTCCTTGATTTCTCTTTCTGTTGCTTCATTGTTGCTATATAGGAATGCAACTAATATATGTGCATTGATTTTATATCCTGCAACTTTGCTGAATTCATGAATCAGTTCTAGAAGTTTTTTGGTGGAATCTTTTGGGTTCTCCATGTAGAGTATCATGTCATCTGCGAAGAGTGAAAGTTTGACCTCCTCCTGGTGGATTTGGATGCCTTTTATTTCTTTGTGTTGTCTGCTTGCAGAGGCGAAGACTTCCAATACTATATTGAATAACAGTGGCGAGAGTGGACATCCCTGTCTTGTTCCTGACCTTAGGGGGAAAGCTCTCAGTTTTTACCCCACTGTAACTCAGTAGGATTTCTATACACTAACAATAAGATATCTGAAAAGGACTAAGAAAACAATCCATTTACAATAGCATCAAAAAGAATAAAACATTTAGAATTCTCTTAACCAAGAAGGTGAAAATTTGTATACTGGAAATTATAAAACACTGCTCAAAGGATTAAAGATGGAACAAATAAATGAAGAGAAATCCCATGCTCATGGATTGTGAAATTTAATATTATTACAGTGTCCATACAACCCAAACAATCTAAAGATTTGATGTAATCCTCATCTAAATACCACTGGCATTTTTTAAAGAAAAAAAAAATCCTAAAATTCACATGGAACTACAAAAGACCTAAGAGAGACAAGTCAGTCTTGAGAAAGAAGAAATAATCTTAAGGTACCATGCTGACTCATTTTGAAACATTACAAAGCTATAGTAATCAAAACACTGAGGTACTGGAATAAAGATAGACATATTGACCAAAGGAACAGAATAGAAAGCCCAGAAATAAATTCACACACATATGGTCACGTGATCTTTGACAATGGTGTCAAGACTACAATGGGGACAAGACAGCCTCTTCAACAAATGGTGTTGGGCAAACTGGATCTCTGTAAGCAAAGGAATGAAATCGGACCCTTATTTTATACCATATACAAAAAAGTCAACTTAAAATGGGTTAAGGATTTAAACATAAGACCCCAAACAACAAAACTCCTAGAGGAAAATGTAGGGGAGTTTCATAACATTGGTCTAGGCAATGATTTCTCAGATATGATACCAAAAACATAGGCAAAAATAGACCAAATGGGATTATATCAAATGAAAAAGCTTCTGTACAGAAAAGGAAACAATCAATAGAGTGAAAAGGCAAGTTATGGAATGGGAGAAAATATCTGCAAACCATTTATCTTATAAGGGAGCAAAACTCAAAATATATAAAAGATTCCTACAACTCAACAGCAAAAAGATTAATAATCTGATTTAAAAATGTGCAAAGAAAGGACTTGAACAGACATTTCTCCAAAGAAGGCATACAAATGGTCAACAGGTATATGAAAAGATGCTCGACATAACTAATTATCATGGAAATGCAAAACAAAACCTTAATAAAGCAACACCTCACACCCGGTAGGATGACCATTAAAAAAAAAAAAAAAAGGAAGGAAGTTTTGGTAAGGATGTAGAGAAATTTGAACCCCTGTACACTGTTAGTGCGAATGTAAAATAGTGAAGCCACTATGGAAAAACAGTATGGATATCTCAAAAACTATAAAAAGAACTGTCACATGAGAAACGGCAATCACACTCCTGGGTGTTTATGCAAAAGAACTGAAAACGAGATCTTAAAGAGATATTTGTACTTTGTGTTCACTGCAGCTTTATTCACAATAGCAAAGAAGGAGAAATAATCTAATGTCTGTCAGTGGGTGAATGGATAAAGAAGAGTGGTGTATACATATGATAGAATATTACTCAGCTATAAAAAGAAAGAAATCCTGTCATATGTAATAACATGGATAAACATTGAGAACATTATGCTAAGTGATATAAACCAGTCACAGAAAGACAAATACTACATGATTCCACATATATGAGTTATCTAAAGTAGTCAAACTCACAGAAAACAGAAAGTAGAATGGTGGCTGCCAAGGACTGGGAAGAAGGGAAAATGGGGAGTTGCTGCTCAATAAGTACAGAGCTTCAGTCATGCATGATGAAAAAATTCTAGGGATTTGCTGTACAACATTGTGTCTACAGTTAACAATACTACACTATGCATTTAAAAATTTGTTGAAAGGGCAGGTCTCATGTATGTTTTTAACCACAATAAAAAATAAAATTTAATTTAAAAATAGTTAATGTCCTATGTACCAATAATGAACAAGTGGAATTTGAAGCTAAAAACACAATACCATTTACATTAGCACCCAAAAATGAGATACCTACGTATAAATCTAACAAAATATGTAAAACATCTATATGAAGAAAAGTACAAAACTCTGGTGAACAAAATCAAAGAACTAAATAAATGGAGAGATATCCCATGTTCACAGATAGGAAGACTCAATATTGTCAAGAGGTCAGTTCTTCCCAACTTGACCTATAGATTCCATGCTATCACAATTAAAATCCTAGCAAGTTATTTTATAAGTACTGACAAACTGATTCTAAAGTTTACATGGAGAGGCAAAAGCCCCCAGAATAGCCAACAACACAATATTGAAGGTGAAGAACAAAGTTGGAGGACTGATGCTACCCAACTTCAAGACATTATAAAGCTACAGTAATCATAATGTGGTATTAGTGAAAGAACAAACAGATCAAAGGAACAAAAGAGGGAACCCAGAAATACACACCCATATAGTCACTGACCTTTGGCAAAGCAACAAAGGCAATACAATTGGGCAAAGACAGTCTCTTCAACAAATGATACTGAAATGACTGGACATCCATGAACTCAAAAATTAACCTAGACACAGATCTTACGCCTTTCATAAAGCCAGTAGACCCAAATGTAAAATCCAAAACTATAAAACTTCAAGAAGAGATTACGGGAGAAAATCTAGATGACCTTGGGTATGGTAATGCCTTTGTAGATGTAACATTAAAACAAGATCCATGAAAAAACAATTGATAAGCTAGACTTCATTTACAATTAAAATTTCTATTCTAAAAAAAAGACAATAATATGAGAATTACAAAGGAAGTCACAGACTGGGAGAAAGTATTTGCAAAAGATACATTTGATAAAAGACTGTTGTCCAAAATACACAAAGAACTCTAAAGACTCAACAATAAGATAACAAACACCACAATTAAAAAGGACCTTAACAGACACCTCACCAAAGAAGATATACAGATGGGGGGTGGAGGGGGAGATACACATATAGCAAATAACCATATGAAAAGATGCTCTGCATCGTATGTCCCAAAGGAAATGCAAATAAAAATGAGATACTACTACACACCTATTAAAAGAACCAAAATCCAGCATACTGACACCGTTGCCAAATGCTGACAAGGACAGAGTTATAGGAACTCCTATTCCTTGCTGGTGCCAACGCAAAAATGGTACAGCCACTCTGGAAGACAGTACTCTTAACCACACAGTCCAGCAATTGTGCTTCTTGATATTTCTTCAAAGGAGTCAGAAACTATGTCTACACAAAAACTTGCACATAGATGTTCATAGCAGCTTTATTTATAATTGCCTAAACTTGGAAGCAACCAAGATGTCCCTCGGTAGGTGAGTGGATAAACTATGATCCATCCAGACAATGGAATACTATTGAGTACTAAAAAGAAATGGGCTATCAAGCCTTGAAAAGACATGAAAGAATCCTAAATGCTTGTTACTATGCGAAAGAAGCCAATCTTAAAAGAGTATGTATCTATGATTCCAACTGCATGATACCCTGGAAAAGGAAAAACTACAAAAACAATAAAAATACCAGTGGTTGTCAAGATTGGGGGAGAGAGGAAGAGATGAATAGGCAGAGCACAGAGGATTTCTAGGGCTGTGAAAATATTCTATATGATATTATAATGATGGATATATATATACCATCAGACATTTGTCCAAACCTATAAAATGTACAACACCAAGAATGAACCCTAATAAGGTAAACTACAGACTTGAGCGATTATGATATGTCAACGCAGATTCATCCTTTGTCAAAACACACACACACACACACACACACACACACACACACACACACACACACTAAACCATTCTGGTGAGTGACGTTGATCATGCAGGAAGCTATGCCTGTGCAGGGATGGGGAATATATGAGAAATCTCTGTACCGTCCTCTCAATTTTGTTGTAAATCTAAAACTGCTTTAAAAAAATATTTAAAAAAAAAAAGCAAATAAAAAAGTCTGACATTTTGTAGTAGCACGAAGTGGAACAAAGAAAAGATAATAGTATAGTCGTAAATGTAAATGTACTAGACTGAAGCCTCCCTATCTGAGTTTGAGTTGTAGCAGCAGATAGCCTTTTTACCTTGCTTTCTTGATCTGTAAAATGAATCAGACTAGAGGAACTTGAAAATCTCTTTCAGCTCTAAAAGCCTATGAATCATCTTAACACAAACCAGAAAGCTTGGAATAAAACAATACACTTGAATAACATCACCCAAAAAGCCTGTTGAGTGTTTTCAAAAATGGACTATTACTAAAGTTTTTTAAGTCTTAAGAAAAATCATGTAATGCAGATGGCTGTTCCATTGTTAAAACAAACATTTCACATGCTTTCTCAGCCATTTTAGTGTTTTTACATGATCCACCCAAATATCAAACTGGTATCTGAAACAATAGTTTGGACATTTTCCATGTTATGAAACATCCTAAATGTTTTTTAAAAAAGATTCTGGTAAATGATATACAAAACATTCTTTCAAGAAAATGTATACTTAATTTTAGTGGAATTTCTTAGAAAAAATATTTATTTTTTCTTAATTATCAGCAAGTGATATATATGGAAATAAATGTGTAGTGGCAAACGCCAGACCTTAGAATCAAAAGACACAAGTTCAAGTCTTCACCACCTCTAACTTACTGTCCCTCAGGCAAATTAAAAAAATCACCCGAGCTTCAATTATCCTATTTGTAAAATCAGAGGTTGGACATTCTCCAACCTTTTCACACTTAGGACCGCTTGCATTGTTTTTCTTCTGTACATACCATATCTCCTGCATTTATTTAGTAATAATAAATCATCTTCCTGTTTCTTCTACCAAAGACTGCCAATCTGAGATTCAGAACAACTTGTGATATGAATTCAGAGATATATTTCTAACTCAAAGCAATGAATCCACCAAGAATGAATGCAATATTTCTATTAGGTTGTTGAAATACCAATAATGACACCTATTATAAATTGAGTCTAGCAACACCAAGCTGAAAACCACAGGTCTAAAAGATACCTAAGACAATCAACACAGTGGGGAAAAAAGTAAAAACACTGCATTTTTTTCATTTGTTCAAATGAAACCAACAATGTCAGGTACTGTGCTCTCATGCTTTACTTTTTAAATCAAAATAATTGATTCCCTCCCCGCCCCCCAGATTACACTTATTTTTTGTTTTCCCTCCTTTTCTTATTGGGCAGGGTGGTGGTGGTTAACCGTGTTTATCTTTCAGATTGATTGGCTTTCGAAGAAGCAGTTTCAACTTTAAAAATTTTTATTGCAATCATGGATAATATCAAACATAGTACAATGCAGTTAATAAGTATTTTCTGAATAAATGAAAGAGTAAATGCTACATCCATTATATGCGGAAGTTTTATGGAGACTGTCTTCACTGCCTCACTGAATCTTAAACCTAACAGCCCTCAACCATACAGTTGCCTGTTGTTTCTTTTAAAAAAGGGCTTTTAGTCAATGTTTTGACTATCCATACTCCTCTCACTTCTCATGCCAAGATTTTTATCTTCTCAATTACTTGTACTCCATGTAGTAGGTATAGAAAGATCATGGACTGAGCACTTCTTCATTCAATTTGTTTTGAACAGAGCTTTCAATTTATTCATGTTAAAACACAATAAAGACTCAATGATTAAAACTGGTGCATGAATAAACAGACAGATGAACAGAAGAGAATAGAAAGTCCAGAATAAAACTAAATACACAATCCTGGGATGCCTGGGTGGCTCAGTCGGTTAAGCATCTGACTTTGGCTCAGTTCATGATCTCATGGTTCATGGGTTCAAGCCCCGTGTCAGACTCTGTTCTGACAGCTCAAAGCCTGGAGCCTGCTTCTGTGTCTCCCTCTCTCTCAAAAATAAATAAACATAAAAATTTAAAAACAGAATCTTAGTATATAATAACAGTAAATTTTCAATTCAGTGGGGATCAAAGTTGAAGTCATACTTGAGGTATAAATCCCAGATGGGTCAAAGATTGAAAGACAAAAAAAAATAAAACTATGGAAGTTCCAGAAGATAACGTGAGAGTATTTTTTATAATCATACAGTGGCAAAGGCATTATTAACTCTGTTAAGATTACAAGTGCTATATAAGACTATAAAAGATAGACCATTCAAATATACTAAAAATAAAACCAAACTTTAAAAGAAAATTTCACCATAAACAAAGAGAACTTGAAAAATATTGGCAAGTCATATTATAAAGGCACATACACATATACTCTCTTATCAAATAAGAAAGAATAAAAGACCAGCAATCTAACTTTAAAATGAGCAACAGACAGGCCTATGTCAGTGACATAAAGAGTACAGAAATGGCTCAGCAATATACAAAGATACAGTTGATCTCATTCACAATAGAAGTGTAAAATAAAACTACACTGAATACCATATTTCAACGATCAGATTGGCACAGATCCAGAAGTTTGACAGCACCTTGTGTTCCTAAAGCTGTGGGGAAACAGGAAATCTCATATACTGCTGGTAGGAATGTAAACTGTTAAATCTCTACTGAGCATAATCTGGCTACACCTATCAAAATTATATGTGTACATATTCTTTGACTCAGTAATTCCACTTGTAGCAATCTACCCAACAAATATACTAGCACACACGTAAAATGATATGTGTATGAGGCTTTACCCAGCAGGATAATTTATAATAGAAATATAATATAAATAATCTAAATGCCCATAGGTTAGAAACCAGTCAAATAATAATAAAGGCCTATACATATCAATACGGAAGGCTCTTCAGGACATATGAAGTGAAAAGAGAAAATTGTAGAATAGTGTGTCTGGAATGCTAGGGGATAAAATAATATGTACTTGAATTTGCTTTTATATGTATAAAAAGATTCTGAACAATACAAAAGAAACCAGCCAAACATAAGTTAACTTCTTTGGGGAACAGGGTAAAAACTGTGCTAATTAGGACAAAAGTAGGGGAAGACTTCACTTTTCATACATTATTTATTTTTAGTAAAAAGAAAAAAGAAAAAGTAGATTAAGGATTTAATTGAATTTGAACTAAACTCCAACTAAGTTCATAGGTAAAAGGAAAATAAAAGGTAAAAGATTTTTTAAATGTCTATTTGAAGCAGTGGGTAGGACTAGATACTTGGAGGGGCTCTCAGGCTATCCCATTACAGAACACTAGTATTTCTGTAAATCTGAACTTACCCGTACCCTACAATACACAAATTTCACTCCCAGGTGTGTTCCTTGAAACTTACCCATGTGCACCAGGAGACAGGTTCAAAAATGTTCATAGGAATACTGTTTATAGCAATAAAATCCTGAAAATATCTCAGTGTAGCTCAATACATATACAATGGCTTAAATACTATGATGCAACAAATTCATCTTATATTACAAGTGGGGGAAAAAAAGCTTTAGAAAATACACAGTAATATTCTTTCTAAATCTTTGGATTAAACAATTAAATCTTTCGGATTTAAACAATTACTGTTAAGGATTCATACTTATTTGGTAAAACTATGAAATACAGGGTGAGGGTACTACATATACAATCCAGAGAGTGTCACCCCTGTTGTGGAGACACATGGGAGGCCAAGGGATATGAAAGAGGAGAATGTAACCATAATGATATTGGTAATGTTCTGATTCTTAAATTGAGTGGTGGGTTCACGAGTGTTTATTTTATTATCATCTTCATAAATGTGTTAAATACTTTATGGAGCAAGTTGTATTTTTTCACTAAAGATGGTAACACACAAGTTTAACATTTCTTAGCAACTGTAATTCTGTACTGAATTCAGAAAACTCCATCTTTCTACGCAAGCTGATGAATAAGTAATTTTCAGGATTAACCTTATTTTCTCCTTCTGCTTATTGTAGAGTTCCTTTGATAACAGAGAAAATCAATTAAGTAGTTATTAATACTTCAATTTTTAACCTCTAGGTATTTTCATCTATATGTCATTACTATCCTCTCTTCCAGGTATGAAAATGCTAGATTTAGAAACCTTTCAATCCCCATAGATCTCTGAGAATAAACAGCATATATTTCAGATTTCTAGAACAAATTTCCAAAATGAAATTTCAATCAGACTTTAAAAAACTATATCTCTTCTTTCAAAAAAAGGTCATAAAGGTTCTCCAAGGGACTTCGGTATGTAGATAACTGCTACCCTAGCTGTTTACTATACACTACGTGTTTAAATTCAGTCAGTTTGTACAACTCAGGCCAAAGTTTGTGAGTGTTTTAACCATATATATTTTTTTTCTGGTTATAAAACCAGTATATGTTTATTATGGAAAAAAAAAATCTCTGCTTTTCAATGTCTTTTAGTTAAGCTTTAGAAAGAAATGTGCCTAATCTTTGTATTCTTCTGGTTTCAGAAAGTCTGTGCTAATTCACAATCCTACTAGCAGTATCTGAGCACCTGTTTCCTCAACATTTAGATTTATCATTCTTAAATCCTTGCCAATTTTTTTGTTTATTTATTTATTTTGAGAGAGAGAGAAAGACCATGAGCAGGGAAGGGGCAGAGAGAGGGAGATAGAGAGAATCCTAAGCAGGCTCCACACGGTCAACACAGAGCCTGATGTGGGGCTCAAACTCACAAACCGTGAGATTATGACCCAAGCCAAAACCAAGAGTCGGATGCAAAATCAACTGAGCCACCCAGGCGCCCCCTCCTTGCCAATTTTTATGGATCAGAAATTACATGACATTTGTTTTAATCTGCACTTTCCTGATTATGCAATTTTTCATGATTTAATATCTGTTCTTTTCAAATGTCTCCTTAAGTCTTTTGGCCATTTTTCTATTAGGATGTTTACCTCTTACTTTATTATTATTAACTTCTATGTGTCCTTTGTGTATATTTATCCTATTGCTGTATATGCTGATATTTATGCTGTTTATCATTTGCCTTTCATTTTCCTATGCTGCTTCATGAATTCATTTTTAGTTTTTATGTACCTAACTCCTTCTCTTTTTTCTTTATGCTTTCATCCTTTACTCTTAAAAAATACTCTCATACTGCAACCAATAAATGTATCTTTAAATTGCTCATGTGGTTTCCTTTTTAAAAAACCATGTATTTGAATCTTTCTTGTGTAAAAATGAGTCAAACAAGTTTTTAAATTCGTGGAAATTTAAATTCATTCAATCTTTCCTGAGAATATTTCAGAAAAATATACTACCTTTGTTCACCTGATTAAAGAAACAGAAGCAAGCTTAATACTGCCTCTCTCCTCCTGAGACTCAATGGGCAAGACAAGAGAATCCCAATCCTAGTAATAAAAAGGGCTATAGCTTCTCACCACTCAGGCAAGTCCAACATAGCCACCAATGTAAAAGGAGGGGAGTATCTTTCTGGAACATTTGGATCTTCCTTCCTTGATTCAGGGGAGGAATAGCATTTCCACCTGCTGTTTCAACAGGTGCAACAGCAATGGCAATGAGGATGTGTCTGTCTTGTTGCCCCCAACTGCTCCAGTTAAATAGCCCTCTATTTATGGGATAGGACTTTGCTCAAAGATAATCATCCAGGGCACAAATAGCTCAACAATCTTTTAAAAGTAGATAGCTGCAAGTCAGCTACACTCTTGGATTTCCAACATAGTATTTATGTCCAAATAAATAAGTAACCTGATCGCTTAGTTTAATATTTAAATCCAACCAGCTCCAACTAATTTAGTTGTCTCATTACAAAGTGGTTTGTTAAGGGAGGCACAAAAGCAGATTGTTCAGGGTACTCTGCCAAAACACTTAAAGAATCTATTAATCTGTTATCTTAAAAGTACAGCCCTCACCCATACCCACACAAAAAAGCAGAGGTTGTAAATACAGTATACAGCATATGGGAAACAAGCCTACAATCTATCTTAAGCCATATCACTGGGATGATGTAGCCTCCTGGTTTCAGGATGTAGATACAGAGTTTAATAATAAATGGATGGGACACAAAAGTGACCAAAAAATGGCAAGCCAACTACAATACTGTAAAGGTCGATAAGAATTCTATCCCATCCCAAAAGTATTTGTCCTGGGTCATCTCTAATGAACCTAGAAGAGCCAGCATATTTCACAGGGGCTAAATAAAACTTTTTAAAAGGTTAACGGAAAAATATTTATGTGAAAAATGCCTCCAAATAATCTTTTAGTGGGTGGATTCAGCACATACCAGTGAATACCTTTGAGCTTAGTCCAATTTTGAATTAAGCTAGAGTTCACCTTTAAGAAACAATGAACCTGTTTTTAAGTAAAACCCTGTATTAATAAGAAACATGGAATGTGAATACAAAATAAAAGATATTATCAACTGAACTGTATCTAAATATTTTACAAAGTTTTCCATGAGCTGTCAGTAGATCTTTAAAATCCATGATCTTTTTAAAAACCTGTTAGTCATTCATCTGTAAAAATCTTTTTATGTGTATGCCAAGCATAAAATTGCCCCATGCTACATTTAACACAAACCTCACATTACAAAGTTATGTGTTCTTGCACTTCAACATGACTATGACAGTGATTCAAAGGGTAAAAACACACTAAGAACAGTCTACCTTTTGCTGCAATTCAATACAATGAAGAAAGCCTGAGAAGTATGCAAAAATTAGGTCCATATTTTAAATCTGCAGGCAATCAAGCCAGGAGCCAGGCTATGCAATCACGATCACTTGCAAAACCATTTAAACTATTTTTTGTTGTAATTGTTAGCAGTTTCTTATGACTGTAATCTTAAAAAAAACATATCTTCCACTTCAAAAATTAAATGCACATGTACATGAACTTTTTTTGTCTACTTATAGTTAGGTGTTAGCTGTGCCAGGTTAAAATTATCTTCTTTCTCCTTTCCAATTCTGCATTCCCTGCCTTTAATTTTTGTACACTATGGTTCCAAGTTAATTTCATAATATTTATCAAAATAATGCTTCGCTAAGTACAATTTGTAAAGTAATATAAAGTTTAATAAAGAAAACACTGTAAAGAGTCACTTTATGATACCATTCTGTTTTTTACAAAGTAATATGTTACCTTTTCAGATGTTATTCAAGAATAGTTACTCGTTTTACAAATGTTAGATCATTAAAGATACTCAGCATGATAAACTGGCATGTGCATTGAATTAGAAGATGTGAAATGAGTTGTTCAAAGTCTGAAAATATGCCAGAGGGGCAGACAGCACTGACAACCTCAAATTCCTCTCTTCCCCCACATGTGCCATCCTAAGAGATGCCTGCTCTGACCTTTGCCTGCAAAACTCTTAACACGGGCATTCTTCAAGGGACAGAAACCACTCAGGGCAGAATTTAAAACTTAGGGAATTACGCAGGAAAGAATCTAACATGAATGTTACCGTCATATACAAATTTAAATTAATTTTCAGGTAACAGATTCATCACCTGAATGATCAATTGCTAAGAAACTAACTTTTTCCTAACGTATTTCAGAGGACATGGGGCACTGCTGGAGAGCTCCCGCTATCAGGGAGTAAAACAGTTACATTTCAGAGTGGAGCTGCCCTCATCCTCGGTGGTAACCTGAGGCAGGGACCTGATCAGAGGGAAGGACCCTGATATTGGCTTTCTCACCTCTCGGAGTTTGGAAGGGCTGAGGGATCATATCCTTCTTTCAAATACTCAATTCGAACTACTGGAGACCGAAGAAAGTTCTAAAGTGTGAACGGTTTGGTTAAGTTTTACACTGACTCCAAACAGCTTTATCACTTCTAACATTATGTCTAAAGCAAATCTTGTAGCATTCTTACACATTTCTGATCACTGAAACTCACTGGCCTCTTTGTGCCATCTCTTCCCCTACTTGCAAGTAAGTCCAAAACCCCTTAGCACGTTTAAAAAAAATCAACAAACACATAAAATTAAGAGCCAAAATGTCACTGTTAAATGATGGAGTTTGCAGGTTATCTATAATGTGATTTCATGTTAAAACTATCAAGGTAATAACCATCCAACTTCCATATTCAAACGTATAGTGTTTATATTCTTTGAAAAAGTATCTAGTGCCAAAAGTAACTATTCCAATACAAACTACAGATACACTGTTCATGAAAAACGTCTGACAGATAAAAAGCGTAAGCATGGAATTTTTGTTAAGCCTACATAGAATTATGTAATTTTTATTTAAAAAGGGAGGGAGAAGGCATAGAAGAAAATCAACAATCACTATGTGCTTACTAGGAAACAGACACCATGCTAAGTACTTTATATATAACCAAGATCAATTTAATGCTTACAATCCCGTACCAAATAATCATACACCTGTATATTCAAACATCAAAGGAATTAAACACAAACTTTCTGAGAGTCCTGAACTGATCTCCATTTTTTTTTCCCTTGGGCTATGTGCTAAGCCTATCACATTCATCATTCTTATATAGAGAGACCAAAGGCTCAGAGTCATATTAAATTATTTAAGTTATTCCCAGAAAGTAACTCATGAATACAATTACCTCACTGAAATATTCTTTTCAAGAGGCTCGTTTTGATGACCCAAGATTTCAATTCTCAGAAGTGTGCTTTGATAAAAGTTTGTTACTAATTTCATTATACATCAAGAGATAAGCTGTGAATATCAAAGAATACTGTTCATTATGACAATTTACATATTTAGGCTTAGTCAGCTTCCAGAAGTTGTAAGGAAGAGAAACAGTCAGAAAGGATATAAATTTGGCTTCACTGAGGACTTCATTTCATAGGGTCTTCACAGGCTGGCTATTTTGTTTTACCGATTTACAGTAAAATGGTCACATTAGGGAAAATAGATACTTTTTGGGAGAGATGGGAAGAAGTTAAAGAAAGACAAATGAGCTTCCACAGCTTGATCATGTACCTTTGAAAAAAGAAATAAACTGGAGATTTTTACATGTTGACGACACTATAATTGGAATGAGGGGCGCCTGGGTGGCGCAGTCGGTTAAGCGTCCGACTTCAGCCAGGTCACGATCTCGCGGTCCGTGAGTTCGAGCCCTGCGTCAGGCTCTGTGCTGACAGCTCGGAGCCTGGAGCCTGTTTCCGATTCTGTGTCTCCCTCTCTCTCTGCCCCTCCCCCGTTCATGCTCTGTCTCTCTCTGTCCCAAAAATAAATAAAAAAACGTTGAAAAAAAAAATTTTTTAAAAATAAAAAAAAATAAAAAAAAAAATTGGAATGAAATTGCTCACAATTTTATGTAAATTTAATAAAACATTAAAAATTCTAACAACTCGGTACAATGTGAAAAATGTTTATTACTATGTTAAATGAAAACACAGTACAAACTTCCATGTATATTATAATTATGTAAAAACGTGTGTGTACCTAAAAAGAACTGAAACATGAAAGAGTTGATTTGGCGTATAACGGACTTAGAGATAATTGCTTTACTTTTTTGATTCTTTTATATTATAACAATGTTGCAATAAAAACAACTTAAAAATTAGATCATTACCATGTGGAGTAAAGGGTACTATCTCTGCGGTGACTAAACCATGCTAAGAACTTCAGTGCTTATGTCTTCTGTCAGTTCCAGGAAAGCAAACACCACAACTTCTTTGTCTTCCATGTGACATCTCCGGCCCAAACAGATCCAATAAATACCCGGCGCCAGACTAATTACTGGACCAATGACGAACATCAAGTGTAGTTAACATGAAAGTGAAAACTTACTGTTATTTGTTGGTTCAGGAAACCCAGCCTTTGGACCACTCCATCCTTTGTTCTCCCCTGTCTGAAAGATTAAATCAATTGTTTAAATCCAGAGAAATAGATTTATTCAAAAAGAAAAAAGTTAACTAATCAACTAAAGCAAGGACAAAAGTCTCTCAAATAATTATTCTGCTTATTCTATCTCTGATGCGAGGACCATGGACACAAAAGTAACTAGTATGACCAGTATCATTTCTTCCTTTTCTACAGGAGAATCTATTCTTATGTCTCCTGCTTTTTATCTGTTCATCTAAATTTACAACTTAAGTAATCAAGAAAGCCCCATATTCAGTACATGCATCATATACAACATGGGCTCTATCTAGATGGTTAAAAAGTAAACAATTCTTATTCAAACAGTAAACAATAATAATCGTCACAAATACTGAAGTGACTAAAAGAGCTGCTTTATCGCTCCTGAGGTCAAATTAACAATAGAAATATTACTGTGTCTGTTCTGTAAAAGTTCTATGACAAGGGTCATGCAACATTGCTAATGACATACACAGAAAATTGAAAACTAAGTCCAAACTTTAAGTAAAACCTGTAATATCCTAACTCTGTCAAATGATTTGATCTCTGTTTCAGATAAAAATACATCCAGAGAAACTAAGATATTTTGAAGTAGTATTTTAGTCAAATTAATAAGTGTCTTTAACTGGCTATGTTCTCTTTGTGTGAAGCTGGTATTATTGATACAAAGTACTTGGGGGGAAGAGACATATTCTTATTATAATCAGCATTTTATATTTACATTATCAGATGCCAACATTCAAATGGATTAACTCCACATATAAGCACAAAATACAATTCTAGCAAATAGATTACCATTGTGGAAGGACAGAGGAGGAGTAAATGTTCGTAAATGCAGATGGATGTTGATGGAAGATCTGGGGAGACCCCAGTTCCACGTTCTCTGTGCTACACAATACGAGATCACTGAGAGACTTCTAGTTTGAAGAAAGTGTAGTAAGGAATGAGTCACCCAAGGGAGGGGAAGAGCAGGCAGATTAAAAGAATGCGGATTCTCAGGCAGATGAGGGCTCAGCTGAAATTGGTAATAATAAATTTAGCATTTCATTCCTCCTTTTATTCTACTTATAACCAAGGTTAAGTATTAGATTATATTCCCTATGTCTAATTTTGTACCTTCAACTGAATCTCAAGCCTACTGTTCTTTGATTTCTACCCCAACACTCTAATAAAATTACTTTTTTAAGGTTTCTTCTTAAACATAACAGAATGAACAGGAGTAACCTGTCTCTCCCCAAACATCTCTAAATTGATAACCCAATAGTCCATAAACTCTCTCTCCCTGTCTTCTGCCCACCTACCCCCCCAAACAGAATATGAAAGGAGTCAACAGCAGAAGAGAGAAGCCTACCAAAGTCTGGAAGCTGAAAAGCAGATACACAAGTTGTAACTGACCTAGCAGATGTGAATAGGCTAAAACTAGTCTGAAGAGTGAGAAGCCAACAAAGACCTTACAAAAAAGTAAACTGATTTGTGCCCCCAGGACCCCAGAAAGCCCCAGGAATTAGAAGCACACCTGGTATTTCTAAAGATGAATGTTGAAAGGACCTGAAAACAGAAAGACTGACTGGAGGTCTTTCAAAGTGCTATGAAATCTCCAGGTCACCTCTTTGACCCCAAAAAGACAGATTTCTTAAGAGGGGTCCTCTTAGAAAAGGCTAAAACAGAGACTCTGAACACCTGGCACAGTTGTAGGTGGGAGTGAAGGGCCACATTGCAAATGAGGAGATAGAGTCTATCTACACTTATCCTGGAAGAGAAGACCCCCAGTGCCCTTCTTCATTTTGGCCTCAGTAGAAAAAGCCAGGCTTCTGACCTACAAGGAATGGCAGAATTAACACAGGGAACAGAATAAAACTTCCAAAAAAAGGTTAACATTTTGCAAAGTTCCCAGAGCCATGAAAGAAATATTATAACAACTAAACAAGAATAGGAGGTTATAAAAAGGAATATTCTGAGGATGAAGAAGAGCTCTAGGAGGTCAAAAATACAATAGCCAAAGTAAGCAATTTCAAAGAAGGACTGGAAGACAGTTACAGAAATCTAGAAAACAGAACAAAAGTAGGGAGAGATGGAAGGGAGGGGGGAAGGGAGGAAGGAAGGAAAGATCAGAAGATTATCCATACGACTAGCAGGCATCCCAGAAAGAAACAATAGCAACAATGGAAGGAAAGAAATTACCAAGGAAATAATATAATAAGAAAATTCCCACTTAAAGAATATTTATCTCTAGATTGAAATCCAAATGCAGTGGGATTCAGGCCTCACTTCCCCTCCAGCCCCCTCCCCTGGTCCCCTATCCCTGGGGTCATTGGTTAAAAAAAAAACAATAATAAAAGGGTTAAAAGAAATCCAAATGCCCAACGTGATTTACTAAAGAATACACACATCAAGTCAATTATCCATGAATTTCAGAACCCCTGGGAAAAGAAAGTCAGAAAAGCCTAAAGAGGGGGAAAAAAACATAAAAGTTTCATATATAGGCTGAAGAATCAGAAGGCTATGGAGTTTCAAGAGTAGTCCTGGGAGGCAGAAAACACTGGTGCAATGCCTTCAGAAATCTGTGAAAAAATTATTTCCAATTTAGAATTATATCTCAGAAAAACTATGAATTAAGTGTGTGGGAAATAAGAGTTCAGACCTACAAGATCTCAAAAAATATTTACTTCTCAAGTATCTTCTATAGGGAATCTACTAAAGTATGTGCCCATCAAAATAAGGAAGTAGATCAAGAACAAGAGAAACCATCCAGAAAACAGGCAACTCAACAAGGGAGAGAGGCAAAAAAATTTTTCAAAATAATGGTGAAGAGAAGAACCAAAATAGTAGATCTGTAGCGGACCTATCAATCATCCCAAATTAGAAGAGGATAAAGAGCTCCAAGAAAGATTAAAAAAAAAAAAAAAAAAAAAAAACGAAAAAATTACATGATGTGTTTACTTGGCAGAGAGTCTTAAGAATAAGTTAGAAAGATGCAGAGAAGTATACATGTGGAATATGTGTATGAGAGTTAAGTCTTCATTTTTCATAGCAAGCACTCAGATACTATCTACAAATGAAAAATTTAGAAATAGCAATATGAACAACCGACAACATAAAAATAATAGAACAAACAGCTGAAGCATGTGGTAAATGGTTGCCTCTGAAAAAGAGAAGCAGAAATGGCCAGTAGCAGGGCAGAACAGCATATTTCTGTTTATTATAAATCTTGAGCCCTTATACTATTAATCTCGAAAAAATCTTGACTTTTTATACATATATGAGTATTACTTCGACCAATATAATAATCAAATATAAAAAAGAGTGAAGGGGGCTCCCGGTGGCTCAGTCAGTTTAGCATCCTACTCTTGATTTCGCCTCAGGTCATGGGCTCTGTGCTGGGTGTGGAGCCTGCTTGAGATTCTCTTTCTCTCTCTCTCTCTCTTTCTCTTTCTCTCTCTCTCTCTCTCTCTCTCTCTCTCTCTCTCCCTTCCTCCCTCCCTCCCTCTCTTCCTCTGCCTGTCTCCCCCACTTGCACTCTCTAACAAAAACAACAAAAAAAATGAAGCATATGTTAGTTACATCTTGATGTAGAACAAACTCCAAGATATAAATGAAACCCCAATATATGAGTGAAAAAGAAAATCAAGATGTAAGAACAGTATACCTTGAAAAGGTATAAAGAATGTTCCACTTTTCCTTAGAATGTAGAAACGTTATCAATGAGAAAGCACCAGGAAACGTAAAAAGTCATAACTTGTCTTGAACCATCAGAGATCTGAGATTGTAAAGCACGTAATTGAAGTGAATGTGTGTGACAAATCCCTCTGGGGAGAGGCAAGACTCTCAAAGTGTTTCAACACTGGTGGAGCAAAGAAGGAAGAGATGAACGTTCTCAATGCAGGTGAGAAGAAAGTACATGAAATGCCAATAAATTCTAAAAGACTGAGTGTGGGCTAGCACAATAATTTAGAAAAACCAGGATCTTCTGGCAGAAGCTCTTTTCCATGGGCCTCTCCTGAACACTGAGGAAGACAATCAGAGGTACAACTGGAAACCAGAGAGAGCCTCACTCAGTGGAGCAGGTATGCAGCTGGTGAATGTCTGCCACTGAGAGGAAAGCATGGAACTTTACACACTTCTCTAGACTCTTCTTTTATACAAAGCAAAAAGCTCAAGCCACTAGAGAAAGGGGAAAAACAAATACCAACTGCCTCTGGGGTAGAGACAAGAAATTCTGTTGCCCCAGAGGCTTAGGCAAAGACTTGTTGCTTCTGGAAAAGGAGTAAAAGCAAAATCTACTTGCCCCTGGAAAAAAAGGAGTATAAAACCCTCCTGAAAGCAAGGCCCTGCCCCAATATAAAGCATAGGTCTGAAAATGCTGACAAGGGGACAGGACATTCTCTTGTACCCAAGAGCACCCACAGATCCAAAGTCAAGTTTGGCCACCATGGGGAAGGAAGCAGAAACACTGATAAAAACCCACCTCTGAGACCCAGGTACACAAAGTCTGACTGAGAATGAGGCTGGGCAAGAAAATCATGAACTATGTTCCCGTACCCACCGCATTCATAACCAAGTAATAAGCACCAACAGCTGACTGCAGAGTATACACAAAGTCCTCACCCCCTGGCACAGTGAAGAAGGACTGCTGAAATGTAAGGGCGGAGCAGAAACACTGAGGAAAAACCCACCCCCAAACCTCACCCCACACAGAGTACAGATACCAGTACTGAAGGAATTTGAAGTCAGTAGTGATGACAGCAGCAACAAAACTCAAAATGGGCTCAACTATGACAAGATGGATGCCACCCTCCACACTAACAGTGCTTTACTCAAACTGAAGCACAGGGGGGAAAAAAAGAGTGAAAAATTAAAAGGAACAAAAAATACTGGAGCTATAAAACAATACCAACAGTCTAACAAGTGTGTAACTGGAAATTCCACAGAAGAGAAGAAACAAAGAATAAGAAACATTTGAAATGATAATAGCTGAGAATTTGACAAAATAACTGAATTATAACAAAACGCAGATACCATGTTCAGAGACCACTAAGGCAGGAAAAATACAAAAAGAATAAATGGATGAAGAAGAGGAAGAAAAGGAGGATGGAAGGAGGAAGGACAGGGGAGAAGATAGAAGGGTAAAGGAAAAAAGAAAAAAATCATATTTAGACACATCACAGTCAAACTGCTGAGAACTAATGAAAAAGGAAAATTCTGACAGCCTTCAAAGGGAAAAAAATATACGAGGAGGAAAGAGCAGGTAAGAATTACAGCAGAAATGACATCAAAAGCTACACACGTCAAAAGACAATGAAACAAGATCTTCATAAGTAAAGTTGTGCCCCTTATCCACAGGAGATGCGTTCCAAGTTCCCCAGTGGATGCCTGATACCACGGATAGTAACAAACCCTATATATGTGATGTTATTTCCTATACATATGCACCTATGACAATGTTTAATTTATAAATTAGCCACAGTAAGAGATTAACAATAAAAATAATAATAAAATAGAACCATTATAACACTATAATAAGTTATGTGAATGTGGTCTTTCTCTCAAAATACGTTCTCGTACAATACTATTTGTGCAATGATGTGAAATGATAAAATGCCTACATGATGAGATGAAGTGAGGTGAATGACTTAGGCATTCTAATGTGCAGTTAGGCAACTATTAACCTTCTGATGAGTTTCCAGACCTGCAGGTGACTGCAGGTGACTGAAACCATGGAAAGTGAAACCATAAATATAAGGGAGACTCCTTTAAGGAAATAAAGAAAAAAATCCAGAATCCTATATCCAGCCAAAAAAAAAAACTTGCAAAAATGAAGATGAAATAAGGACTTCTTCATCCAACAAAGGCTGAGAGAAATCATTGCCAGTAGACTTATTAATACAAGTAGTTGTAGAGTAAGTTCTATAAGCAGGAGTATGATACCAGAAAGAAATCCACACAAATGAACATGTATTCATGAATATGGATCGATACAAATAAATGAAGCATACTGAAAATGGTAAAAATGAGGGTAAATATACAACGCTTTTTTCTCATTTTAACCACATAAAATGATGACTATATAAAGCATAATTAGTAATAATGAATAAACAACAAAAAATAGAGCTCAAAAAACTGTAAGCTTATACTATATACAGAAGTAAAATGTATGACCACAATAGGAGGTCTCTGAAACATACACAGTATAATCACAATAGGAGGTCATAGAGGCATACAGAAAAGTAAAATCTATGACCATATTAGTGGTCAAAAAGAAGAGTGTGAACAAAGAACAAATGGGTAAAGAGAAATAATTAGTAAGATTTAAATCCAACCATATCAGTAACTATAATAAATGCAAATGTTCTAATTACCCTCAACTAAAAGACTGTCAAAATAGATTTTAAAAAGCAAGACCCAATTATATGTTTTCTAAAAGAAAGCAATTTATTTTTTATATGAAATTTATTGTCATATAGGTTTCCATACAACACCCAATGCTCATTCCAAAAGGTGCCCTCCTCAATGCCCATCACCCACCCTCCCCTCCCTCCCACCCCCCATCAACCCTCAGTTTGTTCTCAGTTTTTAAGAGTCTCTTATGAAAAGAAAGCAATTTAAATGTAAAGACACAGGCCAAAACGATGGGAGAAAAATATTCCATGCAAACACTAATCAAAATAAAACTGGGATGGCTATTTAACATCAAGACAAAGCAGAATTCACAGGAAGGAATATTATCAG
Organism: Panthera pardus; assembly: GCF_024362965.1. Taxonomy (NCBI): domain Eukaryota; kingdom Metazoa; phylum Chordata; class Mammalia; order Carnivora; family Felidae; genus Panthera; species Panthera pardus. The sequence goes on from NW_026527002.1 coordinate 22,998,798, forward strand.
GACTAAAGAGAAAAATCACATAGTAATAAAGGGGCCAAGTCATCAAAAAGACATAACAATGCCAAATGTGTGTGTGTGTGTGTGTGTGTGTGTGTGTGTGTGTGTTAACAACAAAGTTTCAAAGTACACAAAACAAAATTGACAAAACTGAAAGAAATGGACAAATCCAAATTTGTAACTGGAGACACTAACAAAAGAAGATGACAAAAAATCAAAAGCGATATATGACTTGAAAGAAGTCAAAAGGAAAATTATAACATATCTTGAATTGAATGAAAATAAAAACTCATCTTGTCAAAATTTGTAGGACAGAACTAAATCAGTACATAAAGAGAAGTATACAGCATTAAATCTTATATGAGAAAAGAAGAAAGTTCTCAGATCCACAGTCTTAGCTTCTAATTTACAAAGCCAGAAAAAGAACAGAAAATCAAACCCAAAGCTAGTGAAGGAAGGATAAAATAAAGAGTAGAAATCAATAAAATTGAAAATTGAAAAATGGAGAAAATCAATGAAACAAAACCTGGTTGTTTGAAAAAGATAAAGGAGTGCCTGCATGGCTCAGTCAGTTAAGTGTCCAACTCCTGATTTCAGCTCAGGTCATGATCTCATGAACACAAGATCAAAATCCATATTGGGCTCCACACTGCACATGGAGTCTGCTTAAGATTCTCTCTCCCTCTCCCTCTGCCCCTATCCTACTCGTACTTTATTTCTCTTATAAAAAAAAAAAGAAAAGAAGAGAAGAGAGAAAAGAAAAGAATACAAATTAATAAGCTCCTAGCCATATTGATAAGGAGAAAAAGAAAACAAATTACCAACAGCAGGAATGAGAGAGGGAATATCACTACAGATGCTATAGCTATTAAAAGGATAACAAGGAAATGTTGTGAACAATTCTGTACCAATAAATTCAACAACTTAGATAAAACAGACAAATTGCTTGTAAGATTCAAACTGCCAAAGATCACTCAAGCAGAAGTAGATAGTCTGTATAGCCCTATATCTATTTTTTAAAACTCAATTTATAGTTAAAATCTTCCCACAGAGAAAACCTTCCCCAGATGGAAGGTTACCCCACTGGTAAATTCTACCCAAAAATTAAGGAAGAAAGATTACCAAACTCTTCCAAACTTACTATATGAGAAGCATTACCCTGATACTGATGCTAAAACCAGACAAAGATATAACAACAAAAGAAAAATATAGATCATACATGCAGCCATAAAAATCTTTTAAAATATTAGCAAATCTATTCCACAAATATACAAATATGTACATATTTGTACATATACAAATGTACAAATATACAAAAACATCGTGATCAAATGGGGTTTATGTCCATCAGGCAAGCTTAGTTCAACATTCAAAAAGCAATCAATGCCCATCCATCAGGATGGCTATTGTTTAAAAAACAAGACAAAACAAAAACAAACATCTACACACACATGTATAAATGTTAGCAAGGACTTGGAGAAACTGGAACCCTGTACATCACTGGTGGGAATATAAAATGATACAGCCACTATTGAAAAGAATTTGGCTATTCCTCAAAATAGTAAATGTACAATTACCATTTGATCAAACAATTTCACTTCTAAGTATATACTCAAAACAATGAAAGTAGAGACTTAAAACAGATACTTATACACCAATGTTCATGGCAGCATTACTCACAATAGCCTTAAGTTGAAAATAACCCAAAATGTCCATCAAAAGATGAATGGATAAACAAAACGTGATATATCCATACAACATAATATGATTCAGGCTTTAAAAGGAATGAAATTCTGGGGCGCCTGGGTGGCTCAGTCGGTTAAGCGTCCAACTTCAGCTCAGGTCATGATCTCCCGGCTCGTGAGTTCAAGCCCCGCATCGGGCTCTGTGCTGACAGCTCAAAGCCTGAATCCTGCTTCAGATTCTGTGTCTCCCTCTCTCTGTGCCCCTCCCCCACCTCTTAAAAATAAATGAACAAAAATTTTTTTTAAAGGAATGAGATTCTGATAGATGCTACAACATGGATGAACCTTGAAAACATGCTAAATGAAATAAGCCTGACAAAAAGGGACAAATATAGTATGATTCCACTTACAGAAGGTTCCTAGAAAAGGTAAATTCATAGAGATAGAGAGTAGAACAGAGGTTACCAGGGGCTGAGTAGAGAGAAGAATGAGGAGTCAGTGTTTAATGGGGTACAGTTTCTCTTTGGGATGATGAAAATGTTCTGGAAGTAGATAGTGGTAATGGTTGCACAACATTGTGAATGTACTTAATGCCACCGAAATATTCACCTTAAAATGCTTAAAATGGTAATTTTTAAAATATTTTACATAAATTTTAGAAATCTGTCAGTAAAATTCACTGTTACAAACTAAACAGAAAAATTATATTACCTATCAATAGATGCAGAGAAAGCACTGGGCAAAATTCAACATGCACTGATAATTAAAGAACAAAAACAATCTTTCAATAAAGCAGGAATACAAGGAAATATCACTGATATACAGTATCTATGAAGAAAACCTACAATCATCATGGTACTTATAATGGTGAAATCTGAATAATTTTCCTTTTAAAATGGGGAGCAAGGTAAGGATATCTGCTTTCCTATTCAACAAACAACTACTTCTATTCAACATTGTACCAGTTGTTCTATTCAGAGCAATAAAGCAAAACAAATAGATAAACATATACAGATTGGAAAGGAAGAAATAAAACCGTCTTTATTCATAGATGACACAATCATCAATGCAGAAAATCCCAATCTACAAAATAAACTATTACAATTTATAACTCAGTTTAGCTATGTTGTAGATTACAAGGTCAATATCTAAAACCCACTGTATTTCTATACACTAGAAAAGAAGAATTGGAAATTGAAATTAAAAACCAATACCATTAATAACGCATCCAAAAACATGAAGTACTTAGGGATAGACATAACAGCTGTGTAAGATATTTCTATGAAAAAGTACAAAACATTGCTGTGGGATATTTCTAAAAAACTAAAAAAATGGGAGAGCTGGATCGTGTTCATGGACTGGAAGACTCAATGTTAAGATACCAATTTGTGTGAAATTGATCTATATATTTAACGCAATTCCAAAGAAAACTTCCCCACTGGCTTTTTTTTTTTCTTGGTAGAAATTGATTCTAAAATTTCTACGAAAATGCAAAAGTTCTAGAGTAGCCAAAATATTTTTTAAAAAACAGAAGAAAGAGTTCATTATCTGATTTCAAACCTTACCTAAAAAGCTACAGTCCAAATACAGTTGTAATAGCTTCAGGATAGACATAGGGATTCATGGAACAGAACAGAGAATCTAGAAGCAGACCCACAAATATGTGCTTAACTGCTTTTCAGCAAAGGTCCTAAGGGAATTCTATGAAAACAGCATTAATCTTTAAAACAGTTGATGCTGGAACAATTGGATAACCTATGTGGAAAAGGAGGAAAGGACAGGATAGGAAAGAAGAGAAGGAGAAGGCAGGGGAGTTCTTTATCTGATACGGGATTTGTGTCCAAAATATGTAAAGAACTGTTACAACTCAGTAAGAAAGCAAACTATCCAATTTTTAAAGAGACAAAACTTTGAACAGCCATTTCAGGGAAGAGATATGAATGGAAAATAAATACATGATAGGATATTCAGCATTATCAGTTATTAGGGAAATGCAAATTAAATTCCAATGAGATAGCATTATATGCCTACTAGTATGATCAAAGCTATCAAAACCAACCATACCAAGAGCTGGAAAAGATGTGAAATAACTGGAGTCTCAAACACTCCGTTGGGAATACAAAATGGTAAAGCCTCTCTGGAAAACATCTTCACAGTTTCTTAACAAAGTTATAACATGTTCTTATTATACAAATATGTACATAAAGAATGCATTAGAGAAATACACACATATAAAGACTTATACATGAATGTTTATAACCACTTAATCTATCATAGCCTCAAATTGGAAAGAGCCCAAACGTTGAAGAATAAAACAGTAACAAAGAATAAAAAAGAACAAACTAATGATAAGTGCAACAACATGGATGAATCTCAGAATTATGAAGCTAGACACAAAAGCCTTCCTAATGTATGATCCAATTTGTATGACATTCAGGAAATGCAAAATTATAGGCAGAAATTAGATCAGTGCTTGCCAGGGCCTAAGGAGAGGGGAAGAGATTAACTACAAAAGGGAACTTTTATGGTGTAACAGAAATATTATAAATCTTAATTCTGGTGGTGGTTAAAGAATGTGTACACACATATAAAGACATATATGTCAAAATTCACTGAACTGCACCTCAATAAATCTGAAATTTTTTATGAAGTGGGGACATATTAGTATATATGCATAGAATATCTCTATAAGGATATTTATTTCTATTTATCAAATCCCTGTATAACATTCAATATATTTCAGACAGTATCCTAAATGCTGTACAAATATTAACTCATTGTGGGAGATGCTATTCAAAAGAGAGGTTAAGAGCCAAGGGTCTCAGGATAAAGTAAGACTACTTATTCTTTCGTGTTATTTGAATTCTTTCAGCCATGTACATATCTTGTTTATTTAAAAAAAAAAAACTTTTTAAAAACTCTTTTGCAGGTTTTTAAGTTGCTTCGCCACAATCACTGCAGATCTTTTATTGACAAATCGGTGTATTCAGTCCTTTCCTTTTTTGATCTCCCTGCAGCATATGACTGCTACCTATTTCTTAAAGTCATTCTCTTCCTTTTTACAGGTTTTCTTTCCTCCTCTGATTCCTGTATCCCCCATGCATATTATCTGCTACTGAAAGCATATCACTTACACTTCAGAAATACCTCTGGTATCTTTACCCTCTCTTTTCTACCACCACTGCCTGAGTCCAGACCCTCAGTATCTTTTACCTGAACAGTTCTGCTAGCCTCCTAACTGGCCCCTCTGCCTTCAATCTCATCCTGCTCAAATACACTCACTACGTTACTTACACGATTGTCTTTTGAAGACTGTAAACTGTATCGTGTCACTTTCATATTCAAATCTTAAGTTAATAATTCCTCAAGTTCTTTAACTCACATAAAAATAGTGGTCTCGGCTATTCCTGACTTTCCAGATTCATCTTCATGTTCTGTAGGTTCTAGAATACTATAATTTTTGTTATATGAGTAACGCTCCTTACTGTTAACACTTACAAGGTTAGTTTCTCGAGTGTAGGGACCAGGTTTCAGTCACCTTGTTATCTTTAGTTATAAGTGTTTGGCTTTTAGCTAGGTGCAATGGGAAATTTTATGTGCCAACTTGTCTGAACTTTGGTGCTTAGACATTTGATCAAACATTATTCTGGGTGCTCTGTGAGAGGGTGTTTTTGGAAAAGGTTTACATTTAAATCACTGAACTTTGAGTAAAGTAGATTTCTCTCCATAATGTGGGTGGGCCTAATCAGTTGAAGAACTAACTAGAAGAAAAGGTTGACCTCCCCTGAAGCAAGAGGGTAATCTCCAGCAGAATGCCTTTGGATTCAAACTTAACTCCTGATTCGCTAGCCGGCTGACCTCTCCCTCAGACTGTGGACTAGCTAAGCCTCTATAATTCCATGGGCCAATTCCTTAAAACAAGTCTCTGTGAGTGATGTATGAATATGTATATATATACATACACACATACATTATATATACATACACATACATATACATCCTGTTGGTCTGTTTCTCTGGAGAACCCTGACCAATAATACAAAGGGTATATAAAAAATGTCTTTCAAATTAAAAAAATTAATGCTGACTTTTTGTTCTGTTTTATTTTCACTTAACATACAAATATATGCCTATGAGATTTATTTTGACGTATTTTTATAAATCACTCACTAGTTTTAAGTCAATATAAATGTGTTAAGTTAAAACAACATATACACAATATAAGAACTACAGAATCTTGAACACATGTTGGGTTTCATGTTACAAATACTTTTAAAAGAAGAAAAAGCATTGACTAGCCAGGTTATAAAAACAAAATTGAAATCTCTAGCGATACCACACAGACAAATAATTCTTAATCGCTGAAAATAATTGCCTAGGTATTCACAGCTGTCTTAAAAAGAAAAGTATATCTAAATGTTTTTTAATAGATGATTTTGTTTTTACTCTGAATTTCAGAAACGTATTCCTGTAGAAACTGAAAATATCTCTAAAAAATAGAATCCTTATATGAGAAAATGTCATGGAAAAAAGTATATTGTTTTTGATAGAAATAATTATTAAGCTGGTTTTATGACTTTTCATTTATTAAAATATTAATAAAAACAATTTCTACATGTACAAAGATACAATGACAATACAAAATGAAATTAAGCCAGTTCCTGCCAGATTATCTGCCAAGGCCTGAATTTGGGGTTCTCTGCTTCTCTTGCAACAGAGGTAGGTGTTAATGATGTCATTAACTGCTGCAGAAGAAATAGGGGACCATGAACATAAGTCTTGGCAGAAAATAAACACCCTCTGAGTTTACTTTTAAATTTAAAGTAAATAGAAAAATTAGTTTATAGAGCGCCTGTCCAGTACAGTTCCTGCCCTAAAGGGATAACTTAGGATCTTTATTTCTAGTGTTTGCAGCTGTATTCCAGAAATGAAGGCTAACAGTCTGTGTTCTTTAAAAAGCACAAATTAAAACTGTGGCTATCTGGCAAAAGCCACTAGTCAATAAGCTAAAAAATTATTCAACTGGTATTATATAAAATATTCAATGATACAAAAAATAAAAATATACACAATATTTAGTATATGCCAATTATAAGAATATAATATTTCATCTTAATATTAATATATAACACCCCATAAACAGATGTTACTTTCTACCTGAAGAATCTATCTTTAAAGATACAGAGTACTGACTTGAGGGAAAAAAAAAAACTTTTGACTTCTACCTTTAAACTAATTAACACATTACTTAAGAGTCAAAAAAACAATGGATTTGCTCATCGCTTTTAATATTATGACAGGACAGGTATATGCACACGTAAATTTAACTCTTACCTTATCAAGTTGATCTTGAAGACTAGTGGATGCTTTATAACCAAGCTGTAACAGCATTGCTTCTGCAGCATTTTTTTTGGCTATCTTTTTGTTAGGTCCTGTTCCAGTAGCAACTTCATTGCCTACTTTGACCTGGTAGGATTAAAGTAAGAAATGGATGGTAATTGCTTTGGTAAACAAGAACTCCTTAATACCCAAAAGCAATGTGTTATGCTCTCTAGCATTCACAAATGTAAAGTTCAGTCCAAAATTAAAATAGCAATTAAGCTAGTCTCCCAATTACATAAAATTATATACACAAGTGAAAATATATGTGGCGAAAAATATGACAATATGGTCCTCAAAATGGCAATGGGGGTTTATCCCAGGGTGATAGAATCTTAAATGACTTTTACTTCCATACATAGTTCTATGTTACTTGATTTTTTAAACAAAAATACTTCTATAAGCAGAAAAATAAAATTCACATTACAACAGAGTTTATGTTGGTTATGACTACATTTAGCATTATTTAAGTTAATATACTAAAAGACTGAAATTCATGGTGGTGCAATTCAAAACAATGTTTACATTGTATCCCAAGTTTACAAAGGTTTATATTAAATAGTTCCTGAGAAAAATTAATATACAAAGGTTAATTCAATATTGTGGTTAAGAACAAAGATTTCCAGGTCAGAACTGGGTATGAAATTCAATTCTACTACCTCTTAACTGTATGAACTGATTCAAATTAGTCAACATCTCTAAGCCTCAGTTTTTTTCATCAATAAAAGAACGGTAATACATCTATGTCACTGTATTGTTCTGAAAATTAAATAAGAAAATGTATGTAAACTACACTGTAGAATAAATCATAACTGGTCAATAAACAGCTTTTTATTATTAGAACTATTCCACAATTACCTTTTGCAAACCATTGATGTATACACACACACACACACACACACACACGTATTTAAATATACATCAGCCATCTCATATCCACATATACATTTTCTGTATTGGGTAGAGCTTTTAATGATGCATGTGCCAAAAGCTAATGCAAATATAAAAATTATAGTGGAAAGCAAAAAGGAAAAAATAAATAATTTTTTAAAAGTAAAGAAAGCAAGAAGTATATAGCATTACAAGGAGAAATAAAAAATACACAACTACAGTGGGATTTGTTTTTATACACTGGTCTCAACAAATGATCAAAGCAGCAAATAAGAAAGAAGATACGCACAACTTTGGAAATGAAACAATTAAGTCTGAATAATCTATGGGCAGAGAAAAAATCCCAATAAAAACTAGAAAATATTTTAAATAAATAATAATGGAAATACAATACATCAAAACCTGAAGCATGCAGCTAAAGGATCTAGAAAAAAATATATAGCCATAAAAGCTTAGAGAAAGGCAGGAAAGTAATGACCTAAACATCCAGCTCAAAAAGTTATTAGAGCAAAACAAATCCAAAGAAAATGGAATAAAGACAAGGAGGGAAATTAAGGATAAAGAAAAAATACAATAGAGAAATTCAAAAAAAGCAAAAGTTGGTTCCCTGAAAAGACTAATAAAATGACAAACCAAAGTTAAGACTGATCAAGAAAAGCAAGAGAAGACACAAATAAGAAGAAAATAGGAGATTACTATAGCTTCTGTAGAATTAAAAAATAATAAGGGATATTGAGTATTTTAGCTAAAAACTTTTGAATATTTAGAGAAAGTACAAAAATTCCTGAACAATACAAATTACCAAAACTGGCACAGAATAAACCCAGAACTGTATAGCTCTATAACTACTAAAAGAAAAAAATTAAAACAATAATTAAAAACGTGTTCATGAAGAAAATTCCTGAGAGCTTCTCCAGTAAGTTCTACCTAATATTTAAGAAAGAATAATGCTAACCTTACAAAACTTCACATAATAAAAGAAAAAGAGAAATCAGTCCCCAATTATTCAATGAGGTATCAGTTTGATTCTAAAACCCAACAGGAACAATTTAAGAAAGAAAATGTACAGACCAATTTCATTCCCAAGTATAACTGTTAAAGTTTAAACTGCATAATATAGTATATTGAACAAAGCAATATATAAAAAGAAAAATCATGATGAAGTTAGGTTTATTCCAGAAATGCAAGATTGGTCTAACATTTGAAATTCAAGTAAAATCAATCAGTGGAATCTGCTATATTAACAGATTGAGGAGACAAAACATATGGTCATCCTAACAAATTGAGCAAAAGCATGTGATAAAACTCACCATACATTCATAATAAAAACTCCTAGCAAACTAAGGAAAACAGGGAACTTACTTAATATGATATAGGGCATTCTGCAAAAAGTCTATAGCAAACTTCAACAAACATTATACTTACTGTTGAAATTCTGATATTAGAAACAAGACAAAGATGCCCTCTATTTTTACTAGTATTTAACATTTTACTACAAATCCTAGACAGAGCAATAAGACAAGAAAAAAACCATAGAATTAGAAGTATAAAAACAAATTGTCATCATTTGGATATATGATATTTATATAGGAAATCCAAGAATATCTACAGCTAAATTATAAGACTTTATGAGAGTGTAAAGTTTTCAATGTATATTACAGTATACAAAAGCCAACCACATTTTTCTAATATTTATTTATGTATTTATTTTTGAAAGAGTGAGAAAGCCTAAGTAGGAGGAGGGAAAAAGAGAGAGGGAGACACAGAATCTGAAGGAGGCTCCAGGCTCTGAGCTGTCAGCGCAAAGCCTGACATGGGGCTAAACCCACGAACTGTGACATCATGACCTGAGCCGAAGTCAGAAGCCTAACCGACTGAAACACCCAGGAGCCCTAAGCCAACTGCATTGTTATATCCCATCAACAATCAAGTAGAAAATTATTAAAAGATACCATTTACATTGAATGAAAATCAAATACCTATGATGTTTAAGAACTTTATATAAAAAAATAATAAGCACCGAGAAAAATTAAGATAAACCTAATAGATACGCCATACTCATGTACTTAATACTCAATATGATATCAATTCTCTTCAAATTGACCTATAAATTCAATGAATTACCATCAAAATCCCACACATGATTTTTACAATACTTGACAAGCTGATTCCAAAATTTACATGGAAATGCAAAGTACTAAGAACATTCAAGATCCTATTGAAGAGAAACAAGGTGGGGGCATTATTCTTCTGGATGTCTACACTTATAAAGTCAACATGAGGGAAAAGACAGATAAATCTGTCTGCATTAAATTACTTCTGGGGGTGTCTGGGTGGCTCAGTTGGTTAAGCATACAACTCTTGATTATGGCTCAGTTCATGATTTCACAGTTGTGAGATTAAGCCCAACATCGGGTCTGTGCTGATAGCACGGAGCCTGCTTGGGATTCTTTCTCTCTGCCTCTCCCCACCCCCAAAATAGACAAATAAACTTAAAAAAAAAATTACTTCTGTTCCTCAAAAGAACATCACTAAAAATGGGGGGGGGGGGGGGAAGGAAAGTCACAACACAAGAGGAGATACTTGAAAGGCCACATAACTGAAAAAGACTTACATTCCAGAATATATAGTAGATTCCGATAAATCATTTTTTTTAAAGAGTTATTTATTTATTCTTTAATATTTACTTATTTTTGAGAGAGAGGCGCACAAGTGGCGGGGGGGGGGGGGGGCGGGCAGAGAGAGGAGACAGAAGATCCAAAGCAGGCCCTGCACTGACAGCAGACAGACCTGTATGAGACTCAAAGTCACGGACCGTGAGATCATGACCTCAGCAGAAGATGGATGCTTAACCAACTGAGCCAGCCACCCAGGCACACCCAAATCAATTTTTTTTTAAGCTAGTAGAAAAATGAGCAAGAAAGCTGAACAGGCAATCTATAAATGAAAATTTGATGTCACTATGCTTTGCTTTAAAAAAAAAAATTAGCTTCAATAGTTTCATGCCACCTTAATAAAATTTCACAATTACAATATTCTGTGTACTAGTAATGAACTGGTATGTTGTACAACTAATCCAGCTTTGGGATATAAAGCATGACACTTCTACACAGTTAAAGCATAACTGGCTATTTCACTTGTCTCAGAACATACCAGTTTCCATCTGGTGTCCACACTTGTGTACTGCTTGCCATTTATTCTTACACCATTATTTCAGTTTGATTTGTGTTACCATTTCCATCACCACGTTAAGCTTCAGTGAACCAAGTACTTCTAACACAGTGGTTAAAGAACTTAAGTATAAACAATGTGCAAATATACGACAAAGAAAGTCAAGATGAACTAAATGACATAGTTGTTGTATATGAAACACTGAAAACACATTCTTTATAGAGTTTCTGTAACAACTATCTCAAATGTTACAGTTCAAATCTGTGCACTGTCTTTGAAACATTTCATTGCTCTTTCTTCTAAAACTAGAAACCAGTACATTATGACAAATCAGCAGTAGTCTATGGACTTCCCTCAGAAGCACTGATCTAATACTTAATCCTGTCCACAGCAGATCCCTGGAGCTGGGTGAACACATACTATCTCCCACATCTGTGCTGGCCTGCACCTGACCTGAATATAGCAGGCCCTAGGTATAATGTGCTTGAGTCCCTGGCTAGAGCCAGGCCTCTGCTACCTGTTATTTTTTCCAGTGTTTGGTTAGTTCCCAGCTTCACCAGCCCCTGTGTTGTTGCTGGAATGCTTGCTAGCTAACAGAGTAGGCCAGCTACGTCAGAAGCTTCCTCTACTGCTCTGAGGGACAAAAGACTTGCCAAAGTAAATGGAAGCAGGATCAGTCAGCAGGGGAAAAAAAAAAAAAAGTTTCAGCTGTTTTGACATGCTACATACACCTCACGAGCTCTCATTCAATTCTTTTGCTGCTTCATCTCTAAATCTCATTTATCTACCCAGGCCTGATGCTCTTTGACTCCAGTCTCCTGCTCTTGGGTAATGCTGTTCCCGACTCAGCATTCATGTTGGATCTGTATCTGCCAGCTTTCCATCTGACCTATTCTGACACCTTCAAGACTTACTTCTAGCACCGGTACTTCCAGATTCATTTTTCCCATTCTCCTACCCCTCACCTCACACAAGTTGACATGGTGGCATGGTTCAAAAGGTTGCAGGTAATTATCCCAGAGTTATTTGCTAGTATCGAAAAAGAGGACTGTGCTGAAGGACTCTGATTCCTTGCTAACAAACACAGTGAACATTCAAAAAAATAAGTCACATAATTATAAAAGCATGTAAATGTGTAAGTAAGCAAGTATGTAAGTAAACTTCATAAGCCATCTTCCTCAAAAATTCACAATATTTTTAAATTATTACAAATAATAGTTTTACATTAAAACGTTGTCTACAAAGAAGCTCAATTATTTTGCCATGCAATAACTTTAAGACTGCTAGGTTTTTATCTTTAAACAAATTATTTAAATAAGTCCTCAAAAAAAGTAAAAAAAATAGTTCTAAAGTAGCATTTACCAAAGACTTAATTGATTTACTTTCAATGAGTCACAAAAAAAATTGATGGGGGTGCCTGGGTGGCTCAGTCAGTTAAGCATCTGACTTCAGCTCAGGTTGTGATCTCATGGGTTCATGAGTTTGAACCCTGGTTCAGGGGAGATCCAGTCCCACTTGGGTAGAGCATGAGGTCTGCATTGGGTGAGCTCAAGCCCCACTTCAGGTAAAAATAACATGAGCCCCACTTCAGGTGAGCCCTGTTTCTCTCTCTCTCTCTCTGCTCCTCGCTCACTTGCGCCTTCTCTCTCTCTTAAAAAAAGAAAAAAAAATAGGAGCACAGGGTGGCTCAGTCAGTTAAGTGTCCAATTCTTGGTTTCAGTTCAAGTCATGATCTCACCATTCATAGGATCAAGCCCTGCAATGGGCTCTGTGCTGACAGTGCAGAGCCTGCTTGGGATTGTTTCTCTCTCCCTCGCTCTCTGCCCCTCCCCTGCTCTCTCTCTCAAAATAAATAAACATTAAAGAAAAAAAAAAACAAATATAATAGATGAAACTTGCTTTATGCATTTTTTTAAAACCTGAAGACCTTAATCAGAGGTAGAAAAATTAACTCATGATATATAATAATAGAATGTGCTGATATACAATTTGGTGTAGTTGTCATTATTTTCTCATTGAAAACTTAAAATACCTCTTTCTAAAATAATAAAAAGCTTTAAGAAATACGCTCTAGAAATAAACACCCAGATAATGTCATCAGAGATTTTCCTTGTCTAATAATCAGTACAAGTAACTGCATCTACTTTATAACACACAAACTTACCTTTTTTTTTTTTTTTTTTTTTTTTTGGTGATAGATAAATATGAGCATATTATCTCTGGATATTTTACTTCCACATTCAATTATAACAAATGATAACATTGCTTAAGTAGTTTATACAAAAGCCTTTACTTTGATAAACTTGCTGCAATACTATAATGAATCCACTGGGGCTTCCAGAAGGGGAAAAAACAATATGAATTCAGTGTGAAAACATTTAAAAGCACAGCCAAATGTTCCCATTTGACTAGAATGTTTATGAATACCCATAAAATGGAAACTGGCCTAAGACATTCTAAATTCCTTTTTCAAAAGGGGTACTCAAAAAAAATTGTTTAATAAAGTCAAAGCCAGTTTTTATCCTAACACAGGTCTAAATTTTAGGTGATTTCCACCCCCCCTCAGGTTTTAGAGTTCTAAAAATATTTCCTAGAATTCTTTAAAGCTAAGCATGTAAAAAGAAAAATAGTGCCCATATTTTACAAAGTAAAATACTAGAATAAAACTGTTCTGGGTCCTAATGACATCTAGACAGTACTGTGCTTACTACCATAGAAGTATTCCCCCATCTTCGGATATTGAGGTTCCCATCAGAAGTTTTCATCTCCAACAAAAGCCCAAGATGCTAGCTCTCAATCAAGCAGGAAGGCAGCAAATGTACACCAAAGGTTTTTTAAGGTACTACTATATACATATACTATATTAGGTACTCTGAGATAAAGAAACGTGGAGATTATAAATTGGGAAAGAAGGTAAAATTTAAATATGCATGAGAAGTTAATCAATGAGATACTATGTATTAGTGCCAAAATGTCTGCCACATGGTCAACACTTAACAAATATCTGTTGGTTTTAACTGGATTAATTAAAAATGAGATCTATGAGTCTAATTGGAGAAAGTTGCTTTGACAAGCCAATTATAACAAAAACAGTTTGGGTACAGTAAGCAGAATTTCAATATAGATTGAGTATTAGATGATTCTAATCAGTATGAATCATGCCTAATGTAAAAACACAAAAGAAAAACTTCCATATTTTTTAGGGATATACACTAAGTATGCAGGTTAAAATGATAGGTGGCTAGATATTACCTTTGAAATACTTCAAGAAAAGAAAGAGAGGGAAGGAGGAAAGAAAAATTGATAGCTGAAGTAAGTGTGGCAAAAATCTTAATTGTTGGGTTTGGATGCTGGGCATATTCCTCATATGCTATTCCTATTCCATTGTATTATTATTTGTAGTAAACTATTAAGAATATCCACCTTTGGGTATGTTTGAAAATTGCATAATAAGAATTAAAGGTTTCTTCACTACTGGGGCTTGAGTTGGCAAATGAAGATGAATGGGTAGAATTTTAAAAGGAGGGGGGCGCCTGGGTGGCTCAGTCAGTTAAGCAATCAATTCTTGATTTCACCTCAGGTCATACCTCACAGTTCATGAGTTCAAGCCCTGCTACAGGGCTCCACGTTCACAGCATGGAGCCTGCTTTGGATCCTCTGTCTTCCTCTCTCTGCCCCTCCCCCACTTGAGTTCAAGCACCTGTGCTCTCTCTCAAAAATAAGAATATTAAAAAAACTTTTTTAAGTAAATAAATAAAAGGAGGACATATTAGGCATTGTGCCTCAATCCGAAATCTCTAAATCTCTAAATGCCTAAATCTCTCAGCAATTCTGAGTCCCTCAGTCCTCACCAGCTAGCTTTCTTTTCCTAATTTTCCTGATAACCCAAAAGCTCATGCTCTTGGCCCTGTTCCATCTTCTACATCTATTTTCTAAATTATGTTTCTAATTCCATCCGTATCCTACCCCCAGTAGTTAACAGCCCCTGACTGCAAAGCGTAACCTAAGTTAGAGATAAGCATTCTGAATTATACACTCTGTGGTAAATAACCTGTGTGAACTCACAGTCCCTTCAAAAACCCAGATGGTCTACTCTAACATGTCCCTGACACTTGAATGTTTCAGCCAAGAAGCAGGTGGGCCTGGAAGGAATGAATGTTATTAGTTCCTAGTCTGCCTTGCCCCCACATCTTTATTCCAACCTGGGGGTTTCTAATTTTTTTCAGTAGTTACAAAATTGTTTTCTAACACAGAAGTTAGAAGTACCTGCATCACAAATTCCCGACGCCGAGGCATTCCTCTTTCTGAAAGCAAAACATAATCTGGCTCCTTCTCCTTTTTGGCCTGTTGAATTTGAGCCAGGCGGCTAATGGGGTTCATTCCTTGACCATACTCTGGTCCAGCCTAAAAAATAATTTGAGAAAATTTCAAAATATGCTTGCAAAACCTATTATCAGATCCTTTAAGAAACAGTGGTTCTCCCCTCATCTTCTGTACCCCAAAACCATGACTAGAGAAGATAATGCAACTGGAGAGTCATTTATGAAGATTTCTAAAGGTAAATCATACAATGGATCTGAAACTAAGACTTCTATGGGATTTAGGGCTCAAAGGCATTATTGATAACTTGGGCTAAGGCTGCTTTTAAACTCTTTAATATATTAGAGTTGCTTCACAACTTCTGTTCGTCAAAAAACACCAAAAAGAAAGTAAGAAGATAAGCCATGAGCTGGGAAGAGACATTTGCAATATATATAACTAAAAAAAAAGATGTATCCAGCATCCGAAATATATTTTTTAAAACTCCTAAAAAGTATTAAGACAATATAAAAGAAAAATGGGCAAAGAAGATGAATAGATATTTAACAGAAGAAAAACATATGAAAGGATAATCAACCTCATTATGACTCAGAAAGTGGGGGTGCCTGGGTGGTTCAGTTGGTGAAGTATCCAACTCTCGATCTCGGCTCAGGTCATGATCCCAGGGTCATGAGATTGAGCCATGTGTCAGGCTGTGTGGAGCCTGTTTTGAGATTCTCCCTTTCCCTTTGCCCCATTCCCATTCTGCACACACATGCGCTCTTGCCCTCGCTCTCTCTCAAAAAAAAAAAAAAAAAAAAAAGACTCAGAAAATGCATGTTAAAACCACAGTCAGATACTATTTCACACTCATCTATTTGGCAAAAATTAAGAAGTCTGACAGCCCTGATTGGTGAGGATAGGGAGTAACAAAAACTTATACACTGCTGGACTGCCTGGCTGGCTCAGTCAGAAGAGTCAATCCTGATCTCAGGGTTGTGAGTTCAAGCCTCACATTGGGTATAGAGATTACTGAAAAAGTAAATGAATAAACTTAAAAAAAAAAAAAAATCTTAGGGGCACCTGGGTGGCTCAGTTGGTTAAGCATCTGACTCTTGGTTTCAGCTCGGGTCATGATCTCACGGTTTGTGCATTTGTGCCCTGAATCAGGCTCTGCACTGATAGCATGAAACCTACTTGCAATTCTCTCTCTCTGTTCCTCCCCCACTCTGTCTCTCAAAATAAATAAACTTTTTAAAAATCCTTATACACTGCTGATAATATAAATTGGAAAAGAATCTGGCAATGTCTAGTAAAGCTAAAAACCAGTAGCCTCTTCATAGACATATAAATACCCTTAGAAAATGATTTCCCATATGTGCTAGCTCATATATACAGGAATATCCATAGCTGCATTATTTGAAATAGCAAAAAAACTGGAAATAGCCTAAGCATTTATCAATAAAATAATAAATTATCTCATGTTAATACAGTGGAGTGGCATATAGCAATGAAAATGAATTAAGGACAGCTGCATGCCTCACAATGAATGAAATTCAGAAAAAAATTTTAAATAAGACAAGAAAAGCAAGCACAGAAGAATACAGTATGATATAATTCATGTAAAACCCACTAAAACGACAAAACACTGCTGAAATTAACCAGGGTCTCAATAAATGAACAGACATATGTTCATGGATCAGAAGACTTAATATGCTTAAAATGTCAAGTCTCTTCAAACTGATCTATCAATTCATTGTAATCCCAATCAAAATCCTACCATACTTCTTGTAATACTTAATAAACTAATGCTAAAATTCACGTGGAAACACAAAGGACAGATAATCAAAACAACTTTGAAAAAAAGAAGAAAGTTGGAGGATTCAGACTATCTGATTTCAAGATTTATTATAAAGCTATGGTGATCAAGACAGTATGTGTAGTATTGGCATAAAGAGACAGAGACCAGCAAACACAGCAGCATCCAGAAATAGACCCATACATATATATGGTTAACAGATTTTTGACAAAGGTAGAAAAGCAATTCAATGGGAAAGGGTAGTCTTTTCAACCACTGGTCCTGCAACAGCTGAATATTCATATGCAAAAAAAAAAAAAACACACACACACAAAAAAACAAAAAAACCACAAACTTAAATCCGTACCTCATTATCATTAACTCAAATGGTTCACAAACTTAAATGTAATATCTAAACTATAAAATTTCCAGAAGAAACACAGGGGAAATTTTTGTGACTTGGTTAGGTGACAATTTCTTAGATACAACACTGAAATCATATCCCATAAAAAATAATAAATTAGACTTCTTCAAAATTAATAATTTCTGTTCTTTGAAAAGGTTAAGTCACAGGCTTTAGAGAAAATATCTGCAAACCATATATCTGATAAAGCACTTGTATGTGGAGGGGAGTGAAATAGGTGAAAGGAATTAAGAGGTAAAGACTTCCAGTTATAAAATAAGTAAGTCATAGGGACATAATGTACAGCACAGGGAATACAGTCAATGATATTGTAACAACTATGTATGGTGACAAATGGTATCATTTCATAATGTCTAAAAATATTCAATCACTATGATGTACCCCTGAAACTAATGGGATACTGCATTTCATTTATGATTCAATAAAAACATAAAGAATTCTCACTGAAGAAAAAAAAAGAACTTGTATCTAGAATGTATGAAGACCTCTCAAAATTCAATAATAAACTTATTATTATTTACATTTTATTATTTTTATTGTTATTTAAGTTATTACTTAATGTTTGAAGTGGTCAAAAGATTTGAACAACACCTCATCCAACCTCATGTGCTACCAAACACATAAACAATGCTCACAATCATTAGCCACTGGAGTAATATAAATTAAAACCACAATGAAGTATCAATACACATGCATTTGTACAACTGAAATTCAAGACTATACTATGTATTAGAAAGGATGTGCAGCAACTAAAATGATGGCTGCTAAGAATGTAAAATGGTATACTCATTTGAAAAAACAATTGACAGTCTCTTAAAAGGTTGAGTATATGCCTACTAAATGACCATGCCATTCACTCCCAAGCATTTACCCAAAAAAGAAAAGGAAAACTTATGGGGCACCTGGGTGGCTCAGTTGGTTGAGTGTCCGACTTCAGCTCAGGTCATGATCTCGCAGTTCATGAGTTCGAGCCCCACGTCAGGCTCTGTGCTGACAGCTTGCTCAGAGCCTGGAGCCTGCTTCGGATTCTGTGTCTCCCCCTCTCTCTGCCCCTCCCATGCTTACGCTCACTCGCTCGCGCTCTCTCTCTCTCTCTCAATAATAAAAAAATGCTTAAAAAAAAATTTTTTTTTAAAGAAAAGGAAAACTTAGGCCCATAAGACATACACACATGTTCACAACAGCTCTATTTATAGCCCAAAATGAGAAACAGCCCAAATATCCACCACAGGGTGAATGAATAAACAAAGGGTGGTATAACCATACAACAGAATACTACTTAGCATTAAAACAGAATCAGAGGCGCCTGGGTGGCTCAGTTGGTTCAGCTTCCAACTTCGGGTCATGATCTCGTGGTTCATGGGTTCAAGCCCTGCACAGGGCTTTGCACTGACCGTGCAGGGCCTGCTTCAGATGCTGTCTCCCTATCTCTCTGCCCCTTCTTCGCATGCACACACACGTTCTCTCTCTCTCTCTCAAAAATAAACATTTAAAAGAGCTTTTTTAATTAAAAAAAAAACAACAGAATCAGTAACTGTTAACATGCAACAACATGGACGAATCTCAAAGTGATTATGCTAAGTAAAAGAAGCCATCCAAAAAGAAGGTAGTTGCTTGGGAATGGAGGGTGGAGGGATTACAAAGGGGCACAAGGAAACTTTTGGGAGCAATGGATAGATTCATTATCTTGATTATGGTCATGGTTTCACAGGTGTACACATATATCCAAACATACCAAATAGCATGTTTTAAATATGTACAATTATACTTCAACAAAGCTGTTTTAAAAGCTAGCTAACCAAATGCAATTTTTTTCAGAAAAAAACAAACATGCAATAAAATTATAAGGTCAGGAAACGTTAAATATAAAACTAATATTGTGATTAACTATGTGAGGTGGTATCTGGACGTAACAGAGGAGGGGCCTACACAGCTTCAATCTCATTGAGAAATGTTCTAGATGCAAGTTGGGCAGTAAGTTTTCATTTAACGTAATAGGCTTTTTAACTTACATACAAATACTGTATAAGCCATTTAGAAGGTATTCTATTTTTAACGTTGTATGGGAAATGTTTATGAATAAAGCTTTTAAAAAAATTTTTTTAAACTTATATATAGCTGTTTTAGTGCCTTCTAAAAGGTTTAAAAACAAAAAAACAATCTTTGCAAATCAAATATTCTCTGTGCATATGAACTTTCTTCGGATATTACTCCTAGATATGAAGCTGTGTATTTATCACACGGGCAGAACTGTTTCCACCTGTGAAAATTTACTCTAAAACAAGTATTAGAGGCAAGGGTAATCACTGTGTTGCAGGCTGTGTGTGTCACACTAAACTTGTATATAGTCGGAGCTCTTCCTGGTTCTCCATCACACCTAGTTTGCTGCTGCAGGTCGGATCCTGCAGGGTCTTTTAGAGTATGTTTAGGATTTTGGACTTTATCCAAAGAGAAACGGGAAATTACTAAAAGATTTCAAGCAGAGGAATGACATGATCTGACTGGTGTCTCTGAAAGATAACACTTTTTAAAAGATCAGTTGACAGGATGTCAAAAGTACTTACAGGAAGGCCAATTAAAAACCTGCTATAGCAGTTCAGGCAACAGATGATTTTGAGCCGAACCAAATAAAGATGGCAAAGAGATGGAAATAAATGAACCAACTTAAGAAATACTTAAGTGATAGATTCAACAGGATTTGATGATTGACTGGATATAATGGTTAAAAGTTAAAAATGACTCCCAGGTTTCTGTTTCAGCAGCAGTGGGATGGTGATGCCAGGCACTGTGACAAGGAATGCTGGAGGAGAAGGAGTTTATGATGAGTCTGATGTGCCTGTGAAATAAATAAGAAGTGAAGATGTCCAACAGGCAGCATATAGCACAAAAGAGTATCTGAAAATCATCTACACAGAGACTGAATTGAAACCCTAGAAGTATGAAGAGAAGCCTAGGTGCAGTAAGAGAAGAAAAAGACTGAGAACTTCAGTTACTGCAATAGTTAGATGGAAGAAGAGGAGAGAAAGGGAAGATTCTAGCTTTTGATAAAATTCTGGTTTCTACCCATATTTAATAGCAAAAATGAAAACTAATGAATTATAAACGAAGTAAAGGATTGATAAGAACAAATACAGACAATAAGTTATAAGTCTAAGAGTGGGATATCAACAAAAAGGTAAAGGGAAGTTTTTGAGTCTAGCACTAGAAGTATGCCCAGTTCCTGAAGACACTCAAATAAATATGTACTTCCAATGGTATGCTGCCTTTACTTTTATTTAATTTGCCTCTTTTATAAAAATGTTTTTAAGTTCCAAAACACTGTTGATACGGATTCCAATGACAAAAAACCAGATGCATAAATCCAATTAGATAATAATGGAGTCTGAGAACATTAAGAATGGCTGGTTTCTTCCCTTGATTGAAATTAACTACTAGCACCTCGGACAATTAACTTATTCCTTGGATATCAAGTCTTATGTTCTCTTTCCACGAACTAGTATAGACAGTCTTGTAATAGTTGTATCCAGAAAATTTTACCTCCAACGTTGGAAACACTTCTCTAAATTCTCATCTTATAGAAGAGAACCGCATTAAAAAACAAAATATAGACCCAAAGACATAATTAAAACAATCTAACATTGTAACTGTTAGGTTACTGTGTAGCGTTACTCTTAAAATCCAAGAGGAGTTCACAATCAACCGGTTTCAGATGGGCACTGGAAACAGACAGGACTGGACCTGGAACCGAACTGTTACATGATCTTGGGTACGTTTCTTAAACACCAAGGACCTCATCGGTAAAATGGGATAAAAGCTACACCACAGCATGATTATGAAAATTAAATAAAATGTGATGTTTTGTTACTTTAAATAAAATTAAAGTAAATCATCAACAGTTTATTCTCTACTTCTACTGCATAATAAGGAACTATAGAGTCTACATGTATAAGACATATGAGGAAGGGAGGAAAATGCTGAAAACCAATATACTATTCCAACCTGACCCATTTATTGGCCCACCATAAGGTGTGATTATACTTAAAATTATCTAGATTCCAACTCACTGTATGTATGCTGTTTTCTTAAAATAACCTTACATTCCAGAAGATGTCTATAGGCTTTATTTTAACGTAAGACAGACATGGTACAAGTAATTACAAGTGTGATGTATGTGAAGAAAAATGTAGGGGGCTAACCTACTCTGGGAAAGTTCTGGAATAATATATACTAGAAGTAGCAGCAAATAATTCTTAGAATTTAAAATGTTGCTCGCCACTCTGGGGAATAACATTTAAACAATAATCTTGCTTTTAATGGCTATCGTTAAAAACAATAGGGTTATATTTATATCCTATATAAAAATGTATAGATCTGGGGCGCCTGGGTGGCTCAGTCGGTTGAGTGTCCGACTTTGGCTCAGGTCATGATCTTGTGGTCTGTGAGTTTGAGCCCCGCATCGGGCTCTGTGCTGACAGCTCAGAGCCTGGAGCCTACTTCAGATTCTGTGTCTCCCTCTCTCTGCCCCTCCCCAGCTCACGCTGTCTCTCTCCCCAAAAATAAATAAACATTAAAAAAAAAAGTATAGATCTTTTCTAGCCTAATGGCTCATTATTCATAACTTATTAAGATTAGATTTAGTTTAATAAATTCGATGGAAATTATTGTGACCAGTTTTGTACTACCATTCTGATGTAGAGCACTGTTCTTCCAACGTGGAAGAGCTATAGATTTTATACATAAAAAGATTTAAGACAAAAAAATACAAACAGACTCACTAATACATAGTACAAACTGGTGGTTGGCAGGGGGGAGGGGGATGAGTGAAATAGGTGAATGGGATTAAGAGGTACAAACTTCTAATTACAAAATAAATAAGTCACAGGGATAAAAAGTACAGCATAGAGAATACAGCCAATAATATTGTAATAACAAATGGTGACAGATAGCAACTACACTTATCGTGGTGACCTCTCAGTAACGTGTAGAACTGCTGAGTCAACATATTGTACTCCAGACACAAGTATGTCACTGTACTTCTACTATACTTCAATAATAAAAATTCTTTTTAAAAAAATTTTTTTAATGTTTATTTATTTTTGAGACAGACAGAGACAGAATTCGAGTGGATTAGGGGCAGAGAAAGACACACAGAATCCGAAGCAGGTTCCAGGCTCTGAACTGTCAGCACAGAGCCCGACATGGGGCTCGAACTCATGAGCTGTGAGATCATGACCTGAGCTGAAGTCAGACGCTCAACAGACTGAGCCACCCAGGCACCCCAATAATAAAAATGCTTAAAAAATATTTCAGAAAACAGACCACAGATATATTCACATACATCTAAAATGTGAATAGACAGGTATAGAATAACAATAGTTAACCTTTATTGAGCACTTTTTATTTGTATTGTTAATAAATACTTAATAATAATTACTAATACATTCTGTGTATTATCTCAGTTAACACATGACAATCCCATGAAACTAGTTCAATTATTATTCCTACTTTATAAAAAACAAAATGTAAGATTAGAAAAGTTAGGTTACTTGCTCAGGTCACAGGGATTCACACTCAAAACTTAATCCAAACGTTCTGTTCTTAAAACGATTATCCTAGGGGCGCCTGTGTGGCTCAGTCGGTTAAGCGGCCGGCTTCGGCTCAGGTCATGATCTCGCGGTCCGTGGGTTTGAGCCCCGCGTCGGGCTCTGTGCTGACAGCTCAGAGCCTGGAGCCTGTTTCAGATTCTGTGTCTCCCTCTCTCTGACCCTCCCCCATTCATGCTCTGTCTCTCTCTGTCTCAAAAATAAATAAACGTTAAAAAAAAAAAATTTAAAAAAAAACAAAAAACAAAAAAAAACGATTATCCTAAATACTGCATGATCTCACTTATACGTGGAGTCTAAAAAAGCCAAACTCATAAAAACAGAGAGCAAAATGGTGGTTACAGGGTCTGGGAAGTAGGGGGATAGGAGAGATGTTGTTTAAGGGTGCAAATTTGCAGCAAGTAGTAAATAAGTTCTGCAGACCTAATGTACAGTAGAGTGAAAAAGACAACAATGTTGGATTAGAATCATCAGACTTGCTAACAGACTAGATCTTAATTATTCCAACTCCTAAAAAGAAATGATAATTATGTGGTATGATATAGGTGCTTATTATACCTATATATAATTACACCTACATATTACAATGACAATTACAATATATAAATATATCAAATCAACAGGTTGCGCACGTTAAATTTACACAGTGTTATATGTCAAATGTATTTCAATTAAAAACCCACTTAAATGCTAAAAAAAAAACAAAAAAACCCACAACCATTATCCTAAAGCCTAACCATGTGGTTAGAGCATATGAATGAAAACCAGCCCTCAGAACCACTAGAACTCATAAGTGTATCTATTTGCCATTTATTTTTAGTCTACTTTACATACCATGTAGAATGCTATTTCATGGATTACATAACCTACACCTTGTCATAATGATAGTATTCATTAAGAACACGTTTATGTAGTTACTTATTTATGTGAATATGTATGCATGTATTTTTAAATAAAGCAAAGGTACAAAATGCAGAAAACCTATAAAAATACCAGTTGTACCATAGTACAATCTAAACAAAAGAGGTTCGTCACAGATAAAACGTACAGTTGACCCCTGAACAAGGTGTGTGTGGGGGGGGGGGGCAACGCCCCACTCAGTCAAAAATCTGCGTATAACTTTGTTTTTTTGTTTGGATTCCTCCAAGACTTAACTGGTAATGGTTAATTACTTAACTACTAACTAGCCAACAACTGACCAGAGAAGCCTTACTAATAACAGAAACAGTGAATGAACACATATTTTGTATGTTTTATGTATTATATAGTGTATTCTTACACTAAAAAAGGAAATGTTATTAAGAAAATCATAAGAAAAAAAAGGAAAAGAAAATTATAAGGAAAAAATACATTTATAATACTGTATTTATAGAAAAATTTGCATACAAATGGACCCATGTGGTTCAAACCCGTGCTTTTGGAACCCTTGATTCGTAGAGCTAACCCAAAGTCTGCTAGAGAAGTGACACTGAGGGGGCAAGTGACATGCTGGCAACTGAAGGCTCTCTCTGTAAACAGAAGGCTAGCTCGTTCATCCCATACACAGTGCGCACTCATGGGCAGTGTCCTGTACTCAGTGTCGACTGAGCTCATTCCTTTTTGGGTTGTTGTTGTTAATGTAAACAGAAAAACCTGCTCCAGTAAAAGAAAGAGTCACAGCATCTTGCAAAAGTGTGTGCTCTGTTTTCTTCTTTGGCCAAGCTCTACATGCCTGAAAGAACAGAAATAAAATAGTACCGTCTACCTCACAGGGCTGCTGCGAGCATCAAATGTGATAAAGCACACGAAGTGCTGGGACAAAGCTGGCCGCACACGGTGCTTTATATCTACCGGCTGCTGCCACCGTCACCAGCATTAGTACGACTCATATGATTATTACTCTGTAACCCATCATCATTTCATGAGAGCCCAACAAGTTACTACATTACAGTGTTGTGTGCAGAAAGAACGTTGGGTTGGAAAACAGAGTCCTTCAAGTTGTTCCACACGTGAGGTGAATAAAAGCGAGCAAATTCTTTGAGCACGCATGTTTCATGAAACCTTACTGTAAAAGGAGGGGTAACGTCATCTACCTTACACAATCCTGATGAGAATCACATGGTGACCATGAATGAGAAAGTATTTTTTAAACCATAAAAACTAGAAATATGGAAGGTACTGTTTTTTGATGAACAAACACAGGTATACAAGTGTCTAAAAGCAAAACAAGGGTGCTGGGGTGGCTCAGTCGTTAAGCATACGACTCTTGATTTTGGCTCAGGCTGTGATCTAACAGTTGGTGAGTTCAAGCCCCACATCAGGCTCGATGGTGATGGTGTGGAGCCTGCTTGGTATTCTCTCTCTCTCTCTCTCTCTCTCTCTCTCTCTCTCTCTGATCCCCCCCCCCCACTCTGATCACACATGCACTCTATCGCACTCTCAAAATAAAAGAATGAACAGTAAAAAGAATTTTAAAACAAAATAGAGTGTTATTAATTTATAGTCCAGGACCACCGGTGACTCTGGGATTGTATATAATCCATACATTTAGGTGCCTGTCCTACGGAAAAATTTTTATCTATAGTTACCATAGTATTTATATAGTAAACCTGACTAATGTTCGCAAGCACACACTTACCTTTACTATTGTTTTAGGGCGTTTTTTAAAAAATAATTTTGGCTTTTCAACCACAGGAAGAGGCGGGAGTTTCTTAAGCTCCTGTAGGACGGTGGTTGCAGCACGCTTCTTGGAGAGTTTTTTGCTATTTCCCTCTCCTTCCGCGGAGAACTCTCCTACTGACACCCTAGTAACAAAGCTTTTCATATGTGGTGGTCCACTTTCTTTAATAACCTATTAAATATAAGTAAACTATTGAATATAGGCTCTTAAGTAGTGTTATCATCTCATGCATCTTTTAAACACTCGTATCATAATCAAAATTGAAATTACAAAAAATTATGCCAAAATTATAGATTTCTTTAATAAAGTTATATAGACATTATATAGGGGCCATTCATTTTTTGATACTTATGCTGCTTAATAAAATGAAGTTGAAAGAACAAAAATCTAAATAAATACATTCAATTCACACTCAAAATTTGTGTTTTACTAGCTTAAAATAGGCAATTCTAATTATGGTGACCCAGTTTCTTATGGAACAGAAAATTAAGAACATAAAACATACCATATTGGATTAGGTACACAGACCATGCAGAATAATAGTTTGTATATAACTGTGTAAATATCTAATTTCTCCTCTGTAAGAATAAGTTACTGAAGTCCAAGGACTATTTCTTACTGGAGTTCTCTAGCCCATAAAGCATCCTACAAGTGGAAGCCTCTCAAAAATAACTTATGGGTGAAAATAACCTATTTTTGATGGAGACCTCAAAGGCTGTTTTATAGAAAGGAATGTTTACTCTCTGTGACATGATCTTAAAAAGGTAAGTAGACATACCATAAAAAATACCTATGTTTCTAGAGTAATGGATTATGAATCTGCCAGCTATGAATGAGCATCCCTAAACCCTGTATTAATGTGCTCTTTAAAATATTCCAGTTTTTGGAGGAAAGGTGCTCTCCAAAACCCAAATGCTAAAAACTTTAGTCTCCTTCAAAATTCGGACCTTTTATAAAAGAAACCCTATTCAGTTAAATAGTTTACCATGTAACTTTACATTAAAATTTTGTCTTCTAATAATACCAATTAGGAAAAGGAAAACAACACAGTATCTCAATAATCCAACATTACTGGGGCTAAGAAACTTATGATAAGCATACTTTCCATGTAATTTAAGCTTACTAGTTGAAACACTAAAACTGTTTATTTTAATAACTTTGATGGGCACCCTCCTCAATTAAAAAAAAAAGTACACATTTTACCGACTTAACAGAATACTAAATATTTGACCTTTTTATTGTTCACATTAGATCATTATGAACACCAAATATTCTATACTATAATGTATTGATGCTTTCAAGGAATTCTAAGACTTATAAAATTATTCCTATTCATTGTAGCCTTTAAAAGACCCATGCTCCAACAATTTTTGAGTATATGTAATTACTTTTGATAGTACATTTTCCCTATCATTTCTTGCTAGGACCAACAGGCCGTCAAGTACATTCTATTCCTGCCTTCCTCATTCTGCTTTTAATCTGCTAGAGGCTAAGAAATCAGATAACCCAACTTTAGGAGGATTGTGTCTAAAAAGACAGGTTCTCAGTTGAGGTCAGTTGATCTTGACAGTGAATAAAATGTGGGACCTTTCTAGTAGATGAACTCCACCCACTTTGAAGGAGGAACCTCTACAACCGTTTTAGCTTATTTCCTGGGTTTTGTCTATTTTCTAGATATTTGAGTTACAAAATTAATGACCTCTTAATAAAGAAGGTATTACAATGATTTAAATTTTTTTCCCTTTTATATGTCACATGATTTTTATAAATATTTTGTGACATGTTTATCTGGCGGTAACGTAGAGAGCTGCTAATTACTTGTTTGTGACTTATTGGTAAAAGTTAAATTTAAACCTATTTTGGTTCCACAAATTTAGAGGAATTTAGATATCCATGTATATGTGTCACAAAACATTAACTTGAATACTTTCAATTTGATCCTACCAAAAACACTAAACCCTATAGCATACTATAAATCTACAAATTATATATATATATATATATATATATACACAAAAATATAAATATATTTATATATATACATACAAAAAGTTTAATACAGCAAAGCCAAAGAGATCTGCAGGAACCCATGATATTCTAGTAAGTATATTATAGTAAGTATACAGTAAGTATAGAAAGTATATTCTACTTTCTCCAGGGCCTATATGAGTTCATGATAGACAGTGAGAGCGTAAGAAAGCACCTGAACTCTTTCAGGAGATTAGTATGCCAGTTAATTTATTTGTTCGTTTATTTTAAAAAGTGAGGAGCAGGGGGAGAGAAATGGAAGATCTCTACTGAGCACTTACCTCAAAACTGACGGGCATATTTCGCTTCAGAGCAATTTCAAACACTAAGCTGATCTCAGATTTGTTTGCATCTTTGTCATCATCCATTTCTTTTCCGGATTCACCGTTCTAAATCACAAAATACAGGATGGCAATGAAAACCCGCTTTGTAGCAAACTGTTACATATATTCTACAATAAAGAGGGCCTATCTGAAATACAATAAGAAAAAAGAAACCAGAGACTGTATCCTGTGGATTCCTATGTAACAAGAGTAGTTGTAGGCTTTGTTGTGAGGCTTTTTGTAATTTAATTTTTAGGGTTTTTCCCCCCCCTGAAAGTGGAAGAATAAATGTTGAGTGTGGAAAAATTTTACTCAACCATATACAAATTTGAGTTTATACTATGTCCCCAGACTCACTTTTCTTTAGAGATCTGTATCCCCCACCCATTAGAATATCCCCAATATTCTAATGCTATTTAATTTTCGTAAACACTGAATTGTAGAAGGAGTACAGGATGTAAACCAGGATTTTGGAGCTCTTTGATTCTGGCACCAATTTAGTTATTCACTTCTTTACCACATACTTCTGGAGGGCTTCATATATGTTGAACACAGGGTAAGTCTCAGAGATAAAAAGATCAAGAAACAGTATCCCTGCTATCGAGAAACTTACGACGTGGTGTAAAAACAGATAAGCACAGAGGTTAGAGTCATAATGAAAGCGTACAAGGAGAAAAACACCTACGTCGGCCATTAACTAAGATGAATCTCAAAGGGGAAGGACAAGAGGTCTGATAGTAGGGCATCTGCAGGGGTTGAACAGTACAGTTTGCAATAACTAAGTGGATAGCTCAATAAGAAGGTATCTTGTAAGACATGTCTGGGCTGGAGCTACTGTTTTGAAATCAACAGAGAGAGTCGCCAAAGCCATGGAATGGGTGAAATTACTCAGGATCAGCCTCAATATCCTGGTCTGTAAAATAAAGTGGGGCTGAAAAAAATCCACACAAATCTCTTCCACTTTAAATTCCTTGCTTGACTCTAGATTAACACAGTGTATTCTATACTCAGTAAACACAGCATTAAATCTAAGGTAAATGAATGCTATTTCCCATCCTTGTTCATATCCTTAAATCCTGTGTTGCCTCAGAAGTGAACTCTGTGGGTGAACCAAAGTTCTCCAAGGTAAGGTCATCCTAGCAGGAACACGTGAGCTTAGTGCAGGAGGCACGTAATCTGAGAGGCAGATCATAGCAGGCCACCATTCTAATATTCTTTCCTATCAGAGGAGATGATTTCTTTTACTTATAAAAATGCATTTGTTTGTCTTGTTAATAATCTCACCAGGGAACGATAAGGAAGAGACTGTCACATGTAGCAGTAACATACCTGAG
The DNA here is from genome assembly GCF_024362965.1 of Panthera pardus. NCBI lineage: Eukaryota > Metazoa > Chordata > Mammalia > Carnivora > Felidae > Panthera > Panthera pardus. Next base: position 23,028,389 of record NW_026527002.1, read on the forward strand.
GTGATTTTTCTGGAATAGGCTCATTCTGCAGTGCTTGAAGGGCTTTCATTGCAGCATTGTGTCTAGCAGCTTGTCGAGTCTTTCCTTCCCCAAAAAATTCATTGTTTCCTACAGTCAGCTGAACATAAAAGATCTTGGGCATTGGGCAATGATACCTAAAATAAGAAAATAAAAATACTAATGTTTGCTCAATAAAATCATTCTATAATCATCAATAAGATTTGTTTTCTTGAAATTGATACCAACCATATAATGTACTATATACCCTCTTATTAACCCCAGTAAAGTTTTAACCTCACAAATGTATTTATAAAAGATAAAATATGAGTCAATATATCTATAGGTATCTATCTCCCTGAAAAACATATTAGAGAAAACAATGTGAAACATAAATTAATATAGTAAAATTTATTCAATCATATCACAGAAGACTTCTAGTAAGAAGTTTTCAGTCAGAGTTTTTTTTTTTAATGTTTATTTATTTTTTAGGGAGAGAGAGAGACAGACAGACAGAGCATGAGCAGGGGAGGGGAAGAGAGAGAGGGAAACACAGAATCCAAAGCAGGCTCCAGGCCCTGAGCTGTCAGCACAGAGCCCGACGCGGGGCTCGAACTCATGGACCATGAGATCATGACCTGAGCTGAAGTCGGATGCCTAACTGAGCCACCCAGGCGCCCCAGTTTTCAGTCAGATTTTGACAGAAACAAGCCAAATGGTCTGGTGCTGACGGAGGAGACTCACAACAGAGGCAGGAGACAAGCAAGCCCATTCAGGGGACAGGACGCAGATTTCTGTGACTTCAGCAGAAGAGTTATGACTAGACATGGGAGGGGCAGAGAGATAGAGCTACAGCTCCATTCCAAAGGAGTGAGTACTTTGCCAAGTAATAAGATCAGATCGAACATAAGAAAGAATGAGGAGGTAAGCTAATTCTTAAGTAGATAAGCAGTATAATAATAAAATGTATTTAAAGAGAGAAATTTTAGCAGGTTCGCGTTTAACAAAACTGAAGTAAGGAGTCACAACTAGACAGTACCAGTGATGAAGATATGAAGCGATAAAAGGGCTGAATGAGGAAAGAACAAACCTAGAAGAAATTAAGAAGAAAAAATTAAGAGGATATGCAATAAAATACACTAATTCAACAATTATTTGTGGAGGACATTCTATATGACAAGGGAGTATGACAATGAACAAAAACACATTGTACTGGGTAAGACAGATAGTAACTAAAGTAATATGCAGAGTATCTAGTATGTTAGAGATCTAAGTTAAACAGAAAAAGAAGGAAAGGTTCAGAAGTGTTCAGGAGGTAGGTTTTAGACAGGGTGGCCAAGGAGGGTCTCATTGAGAATATGACAATTGTGTAAAGATCTAAAATAACTGAGGGAAGCAACACCCAGATATCTGGAACGGTGCATCTGAGGCAGAGAAAACAGCAAGTGCAAAGGTCCTGGGGCAGCAGTGTGCCAAGTATGTTCAATTAATTCAGAAGATGCTTATCTGGCTACAGTTGAGGAAGTGAGAAAAGGAAAGCTAAGAAAGGAAAAGAGGTAGCCAGATTCCTTAGTGCCTTACATAAAAGTTATTGTAAATATCCAACTTTTACCCTGAGTGAAATGGCCAGCCACTAGAAGGTTTGGAAGAGAAGTAACATACGTGACTTGCATTTTGGAGGGATCACCTAACGATTATGCTGAGAACAGTAGGGGATGATGATGGAAGCAAGGAGATCTATCAGGGGACTACTGCAGTAACACAAGGGAACAGCAACAGGGACCTACTAGGGTAGCAGCAGTCCAAGTAATGAGAAACAGTTCAATTCTGAACAAATTTCAAAAGCAGAGCTGGCCGGGTTTACCAAAGGATTAGTTATGGAATATGAAAGAAGAGTCAAGGATGACCCCAGGGCTTCTGAGCTGAACAAGTGGAAGACAGAGTACCTGTACACCGAGTCAGCGAAGACTGGAGAAGGAACAGGTTTGTTGGGGGTGGGTATCAGCCGCTCTGGTTGGGGGATATTAAATCACTCAGCCTGCTTAGACATCTTAAGTGGAGGTGTCAAATGAACAGTCAAGTCTGGACTCTAAGTCTGGACTCTAGGAAAGAGGTCCAAGGTGAAGATAAAATTTGAAAGTCATCAATATATGGATGGAATTTAAAGCCACAGGACAGTGAGAACTCTGTGGGAAGGAGTGACAGGAAGAAGAACGGCAAGCACAGGGTCCTTCCTGAAAGTTAAATGGGAAAAAGTAGATCTAGGAGGAGGGAGGGGGCAATTGTGGCAAATTATACTCACAGACCAAGTGAAATGATGACTGAGAACTAACACCACTGAATTGGGCAATTCAGTAAAAGTAAAAGGATTGATTTTGATGGGAGTGGTGGATTTACAACATGATGTCAAAAAAATTAAGTTAAAATCAGTCCGGTGCTGAAAAATGTCTGTTTCAAAGCAAAGAGAAGTCCAACTGAAGTCCTACTATGTTTGGGATGATTACTGGACATCTGAAGAGCGGGGTTCTATATTCAGCCTGAGATAAACTGCACAGAGCCTGTCATAGAAGAATTCGGCAGGCAGATGGCATTAATTAGCGAAGGCTTACAGAAGGTAAAGGACCAGAAAGGGACATCAGCCCTGAAGATGCAGTTCTGGGAGACAATAACTGAAACCATGTGAGTGGGTCAGCACCTGGAAAGGGTAAGTGTAAAGGAACCGAAAAGGAGAGCCTAAGGCTGGGATCTGATTGAGGCCCATGATCAAAAGGCAGGGGAAACAATAGACGGCAGTGAAGGAGACGAAAAGAGGGTCGGAGTTAGGAAAGAAATTACGACACAATGTCAGGGAAATCAATAGTGTCATCTGCAGTGGGGAAATCCAGGGTAGGAAAAAAAGAAACGGTCGCTGTTTTAAATTCCTAAAGTCAATTTTCTTGGCCACAGTTTTCTATTATTTTGTTTTAAGATAAAGTATTTTAAATGTGTTTTCATTATGTCACAGGTTCTCATTTTAAACAGGCAAACATAAAAAAAGTTAAAGGAAGAAAAAGATCACTGACAGTAAAATACTTTTAATATGCTAAGACGAAGCATCAAAAACCACAATCTGTTTTGCTCTTCGATTACAAGACCTAGTATCCTGAGGTACACAATCTCTCACTGCATTCCTGAAGTGCATTTTCCTATTGTTTTAGATACCCTTACTGCATAGATCTTAAAAGACTAACAAAATAAATGCAGGTTATCTTCATTGTGTACACCACAAAATTCAGTTTTCCACCTACACAGTATTTCATGGATATTTTTAACTGGTTCCACTATAAAACTTTAAAACAGACAACCTGAAATCAGAAATTGACTCCTGTACTGAGATCTTACATGGCAAGCTTTCACCATAGAGCAAATGTTTACAATTAATTATACACTTCTGAAAACAGAGGTCCACAACTGGAATGCTAACAGACCTTTAACTACAGTAGAGGGAGTGGGCGCCACTATAATCACTAAGGCCTGCTGACAATTACAAAACTCATTTCGGTTTGCCACAGAGACAAACAAAATTTCTGTTCATTATGACTTTACTGGAATATGATGTCATAACACATAACCATACTGAAACAATCTGCTGATTTTCTGACCAAAATATTAATTGCACACTAAAGAGCCCTTGGGGCCTCTTCCTTTGTGGCCATCAAATATGGCTCTATATATGTATATGTGTATGCATGTGGATACATATGTATATGGATATTATATTGTGTAACTATCAGAGGAGAAATCAGGTTTGCTGTATTTTAACATAAAAAGTAAACTATTCTAGCACTAACAGGAAATACCAAGAGTAAATGCCTGACTTGTTTTGTTCTAGTTTCATTCCATCCTCTTACTTAACAATGATTCTTAATATTCTACCCCGCATGGTTTGATTACCTTATATATCACATCTCCCCATATCATGGTGACAATTAAAATTAACCAGTATGCCCTCCATAATGGCACCCAGACTGAATCATGGTAGAAATGATGCAGAAAGTCTCCTTGTATGTTAGGTCCAGGTCTCTAAATACCTGTTTCCTTTACTAAAGGAACATTCAGAGTTTATTAACTTTGAAGCTTGATATGTTCTAAGTAGAATTTCTTTTTCTATTTATTTCAAACATTAAGTTCATTCTAGGTAAAGTGCTTTTAACAAGTGATGTACACATTTCTAAAAATTAGTAGATATTTATGAAATCTTACATTGCTATTCTTAAATGATTTTTCTCAATTAGAATTTTTATTCTAAATGTTTATATTTGCATAGTGATTTGCAATGTTTATATTCGCATAGTGACTGTTATTAAAAAATGAGCCATGAAAACTCACTCATCCAGGATATTAAAGTTCAGGGTCAAATGGCTTCTACCCACAGCCTCCAAAATACTTTGCAAAGTGTGATCCCACCCATCAGAATTACCCTCAGTGCCTATTAAAAATGTCCATTCCTGTGCTCCAATCCTGATCTGCTGAATCAGTCTCTGGGGATAGAACAAGAAGCTTCACTTTAACAAGATTCCCTGGTAAATCTTTCATACTAAGAGTCTGAGAACCACTGCTCCATGATATCACCACAGCTCACAATACAGCATACGTGATTTGATTACTTCAAACTCCACACAAGCAAACGACCATACACATTCCTGTAGCATCATGGTTAGGTTTCCTATATATGTCTCTCACTTAACCTCACAGCGGCCAGGTGAGACAGATGCCCCCATGATCACCATGAGAGCTAACAAATATCCCCAACATGGTTGTAAGCAATCAAACTGAAGTCTATCTAACTTCAGAGCTCAAGACTCAAGAAACTCTTAAGTCATCTCCCAAAAATCTGCTTTATCCTCTTCTATTTTTGTGTTCACATTTGTTTACGAAATTTGTTATGTCCTTGGTAAGCTAAAGAACCTAATACAAGTTCCTTCTAAACCTAAGGTCCACTAGTAGACTTCAGAAGCAATTTACTAAATAGCCACTGAAACAAACAGAGCTCCATAATGAAATCCTAGGTTTTTATGGTATGTCAAGCCAAGCGGGATCAAAAAAGAGACACAATCAAGTAACCATCAAACTGAAAAGTCAGAATAATGAGCATCGAGTGTTACAGTCCTAATGGTCTAAGTTTTGTAAAGGCTGCTTGTAAGGCCTTTTCCCCCATGCCTCTTTGCCCTCTGTCTGCTGGAAGTCTTATAAAAACTAAACAAATAAAATTTCAAATAAAATAAAATAAAAGCAAAAATAAATAAAATAAAATAAAATAAAATAAAATAAAATAAAATAACATAAAATAAAATAAAAGCTTCCCTTTCTTTAAATCCCAAAAAAGTCTTTAGATTTGGCCTATCTTCAAGACATCACAAGTCATACGGCAGTAAAGACAGGATATATATTTGGTTCCTTTGAATTAACACTGTCTGACATTCCTTATAGAGTTTTGGTTTTGATTTTTGAGTTAAGGGAAGATTTTACATTCTTATGTAAGTATTCTTATAAGAATATACATAATTTTATTCATATACTTCTATTTGACTGTCAGTTATAAGAAGTTTCCATATCATATATCCTTGCCTTCCTGCCTAAAGTTACTTCATTAATGCTCTCTTTGTAGACTCCTCTTGTATGAGTCTAAACAACTAAAATCCATGTGTCCTCCCCTACCATTCAGTGACTGCTTTTTTTCTAACATGTCTACTCTCCTAAGTATCATTTTTACAAGGTGAGAAAGACATATTCCAAATAACATGAGAACTTTTAAAAATTGAGAAATAATTGCCTCATTTTATTTGATAGCATTATTCATAAATCTCAACCCAGCTTAAGTGTTCATATCTCCTCTACAGGTTTATGTCTTGAAATACATGAACATGTTATCTTCTCATCTAATAAGGAGAGGCTTTTGATTTCTGTGTTTATTTCTAACATTGACTGAAAGCAGAAATGTCACTTAATCTTTCTATCTCAGTTTACTTATCTGTAGAATATTTGCAGAATCTATGTTTAAAGACCTCTAACAGCCAAAACTTAGAATTCAAATGACATGTTGATTATTTTGACTCTTTGTATGCATTTTGGCACTGCTAAGCATTCTTTTACTTGCTATAGAAAAATAATAGGTTTTATCATAAAGCCATAAAATAGTCCTTGGCCCACTTTCAAGCTTGTATGTATATAAAATGTCTAGATAGGAGAGGGTTCTTTCTCTATTCACATCTATAAATTTTGAAAATATATCTCTTATGGGATCTAAATGTTAAGTCTTGAGGAATTTCAAAAATTAGGACCTATTAAAAAAGATTCACAGGGCAGCTGAAAATAAGCTTTAAAGGAGGGCAAGGATAGTCTATTCTATTTGTAGAATTATTATAGTGATGTCTAAAATGCCTAGGGGAAAATACAGAAAGATATGTACTAAAAACTGGGACAGGATGCCTTGAAGTGATGGAATTACAAATGATATTCTCTTTCGTAATTTCAATTTTTTTTTAATAATACGGCTGTACTAGAGTATAAACCAAAAAAAAAAAAAAAAAAGTTTAACTGAAATAAGTCTAGTTCCAATCCAAATAAAGGTAAATCTGTGTTCCAAATGTAAATTTGATAAATTAGCAGAGTGACTTGTGGAACACAGAATATAATCCACCAGAGTAAATAATGTGTACTGTGTTACTGATGCTAGTACCACAATAAGACCATGGAAAGCATAGCATGTTATCAAAGAGCCCCATTTTGTAAATACACAATCACCACTCTAAATCCTACACTTGGATCCAGCATAAACCTATTCTTCCCCTTCCCTACATGAATAGCGAGATAAATCATCATCACCATTATCATGATTACAACAAAAATATACAAAGCAGTCAATACGTGTCAGGCACTCTTCCAAGCACTATACATACTAATCTCAGTCACCATAACAACCCCAACTTCATTTTACACATAAGGAAATGAGGAAGAGATATTTCATTTGCCCAAGGCCACCCCCCCAGGCCCAAGTGATCTCACACCAGAGCCCATGATCTTAGCCTCTACACGATGCTGTCTCTGAATGAACTAGATAAAATGAACACCATACACTGCAGAGGTACTAACTATAAACTATGGAGAAGTCCTGCCAGACTTGGCACTTAAGGCAATTTAAGTCAAATTAGACCTCAGAGACTAATGGTCACATTGGTTACCAAAGAGAATTTGGGGGAGCACAGTAAGTCCAAGAAACCATGCTGGCTACAGTCTTACTACTCTCTCTCATTCTTTGTCTCTTCTCTTAACGTTTTTGAAGCTCATGCTTAAAAGCTGATGTTCCATCAGGGAAATGCAAACCAAAACCACAATGACATAGTACTTCACACCCACTAGAATGGCTATAGTCGGGCAGCCACTGTGGAAAAGTTTGGCAGTTCCTTAAAAATTTAAACAGAATTGCCATTTGACCAAGCAATTTCATTCCTAGATACATATAAACTGAAATTTAGGGGCGCCTGGGTGGCTGAGTCGGTTAAGCATCCGACTTCAGCTCGGGTCATGATCTTGTGGTCCGTTAGTTCGAGCCCCACATCGGGCTCTGTGCTGACAGCTCAGAGTCTAGAGCCTGCTTCGGGTTCTGTGTCTCCCTTTCAAGACCTCTGCCCCTCCCCGACTCATGCTCTGTTTCTGTCTCTTCAAAATAAGTCAACATTAAAATTTTTTTTTAAAAAAACTGAAATTTAAAACTGCATTGAAATAGGAACGCCTGGGTAGCTGAGTTGGTTAAGCATCTGACTTCAGCTCAGGTCATGATCTGGCAGTTCCTGAGTGTGAGCCCCACACTGGGTGAGCTCAAGCTCCACTTTGGATGAGCAAGAGCCCCACTTTGAGTGAGCATGAGCCCCGCTTTGGGTGAACCCCACTTCTCTCTCCCTGTCTCTGCCCCTCGCTCACTTGTGCCCTCTTTGAAAACAAAAACAAAAATGTATACACAAATGTTCACAGCATTATCCATAATAGCCAAAAGGTGGAAATAAACCAAAAGTCCACCAATCAATAGATCAATTAACTAAATGCAGTATATCCATACAATGGAGTACTATAGAGCCATACAAAGGAATAAGTACTGATACATGGATATAATGTAGATGGACTTTAAAAACATGCTAAATGAAAGCTAGACACAAAAGGCTACATATTGCATAATTCCATTTAGATGAAATGTCCAGAATAGGCAGATCCAGAGACCAAAGTAGATTAGTGGTTGCGGGGGCTGTGAAGAGAGAAAAGGGGGAGTAACTGTTAATGGGCATGAGTTTTCTTTTAAGGGTGATGAAATGTCCTGGAATTAGACAGTGGTAGTGGTTGTACAACAATGTGAATGTACTAATTCATAGCATACAGAATTGTATAATTGAAAATAGTAAAAATGATGTTTACATTATTGTGCATTTTACCTCAATAAAAAAAGTTTTTTAAAAAGTCTTGACTCTCCCTTGCATCCAATCTTCTCAAGAAAAGAGTCTTCCTAGGTGATTTCACCTACTCCTATTTACAGTCCTGGCAGACTCCCAGAAATGAGCCTATCCAATTGGGGGAGGGCACAAGCAGCATCCCTCCCTTTTGCACTCTTAGAAATTAATGACCTGGTCTTCTTCCTGCCCTTGCTTGACTGCCAGGGGCTATGTGAATTAAATTAATTTAAGAAATATTTATTAAGGGCCTAATTCATGCCAGGGACTGTTTTAATCCCTAGGGATGGTAGACTGCCCTCAGGAGACAATCAACAAATATAACAGTAGCAACTGATAACATGGGTTAGAAGAAAAGTAAAGTAAGAGAACAGAGTAGTAAAAGAGCCTTTAGGAAGTGACATTTGAATAAAGAGGTGAATGGAGGGAGAATTCCAGGCATATGAATGCCTGGAGGAAAAAAAATGTTCCAAGCAAATGAGATACCAAGTGCCAAGGCCCTGCAGAGGTAACATACAGCCATTTTTTAAAAACAGGAAGTGTTCTCGTACCTGGATAGCAATGAGTCAAGGGGTAAGTGGTAGGAAACTAGGTCTGAAAAGTAGCCAGGAAGGTAAGTCAGAATTCGATTCCACATGTGATTGAAGCCATCAGAGAGGGTTTTAAGCAGGGGAGTGACATGGTCTGACTTATTACTTAAATTAAGTCTCTAGCTGCTGTTTGTCCAAAGAGAGGCAGTTGGCAGGCCACTGCATAGTCTGGGTAACTCCTCTCTGAAAACAGGAGGCTGAACCACCTAGGAGAATACAGTAGGATTGCAGGCACTGCTAAAAGTCCACTGAAGGACTGTGGTCCCTATTTCAAGATGGGACCAGTCAGCACAGTTGTTTTTCTGTAGCTTCCTGGGTACAAGTGCAGAGTCAGAGGAAATGAACTTAACCAGTTAGTTTTGATAAGCAGTGTTCAAGCTGGGAGGTACTAGAGAACATGAGAATTAAGTAACAAGCGACTGGTGGGAATGAGTGAGAAACTCCAGGGAAACACAGCCCCACGAAATCTGCAGGTTAGTAGTGGCTGCAACCCCCCTGGAGGCTCTGCTCATGTCTTCCGGAAGCACAGGTAACAGTGGGCCGTGCCCCCACCCCAATTCCTGCCATCCCACTGGATAGATGGCTTGTAGCAGAAGCAGCAAGGAGTGCCTCCCGTGAGTGGCTGACAAGCAGAGCGGTTTTGAAATTTTGAAAGTGCTTCCACTTTGTAACTGTACAGAAGAGTCCTTGGAGGAGCAACCTGGAGGGGAGGGGGCTCTCCTTCCACAGTATGCTGCCACTGTATTCCTCTGGGTACTGCAGCATACCATCTGAGACAGGTAAATAACTGGTACCACACACAGCGATGTGGAAGCTAACAGGAAGGTAGGAGTGATGGCACAGGAATGGGCATGGGTTCCTCAGGGTAGCATTTCTCAAAGTGTGGGTCCCCCACAAAGACCATCAGAGAAACTTAACAGAAGTCCATGGGGGAAGGGAAGAAAAAAAAAAGAGGTTAGAGAGGGAGAGAGCCAAAGCATAAGAGGCTCTTAAAAACTGAGAACAAACTGAGGGTTGATGGGGGGTGGGAGGAAGGGGAGGGTGGGTGATGGGTATTGAGAAAGGCATCTTTTGGGATGAGCACTGGGTGTTGTATGGAAACCAATTTGACAATAAATTTCACATTAAAAAAACAAAAAACAAACAAACAAACAAAAGACCATCAGAGTCCTCCTGGTGGGGTCTAGAACACTGTTAACATCCAGATTCAAGGCTGACTGAATCAGACTCTTTGGTGGAGTCTACGTTATTACCAAATAGCTTCAGTGATTTCACGCATGCTGAAGATCCGTGGGTCGTCTCCCCTTCCCATTTGTGAATATGAAGGCTTTGATTCCTGAATACTAACTTGGCCACTCATCTCCCTTACTGAATTCTCTTGATGCTTCTAGTAGGTGTTTAGTTGATTCTCTCGCAATTTTACAAATAAACAATTATATTTTTTCTGCCAAGAAAAGTAATTTTTCCTATTTCTTTCCAAATTTTATTCTTTTTTTCCCCTGCATTGAGCCACACCCCTTAAAGAATACTAAATAGCAGTTGATAATGGATGCTCTCGTCTTGCTTCTCACTTTACTGGAAATGTGGCTAATACGCCCTTATTAAGCATAAGGCTGGCTACTGGGTTTGGTTGGGATAGGAGGGGAGTGTGTGTATGTGTACATGTATGTGTGTGTGCATCAACAGAGTATATAGTTTATCATGTTGAAGAAGTATTCAATATTCATAACATTGTTTTCAAAGTCAAGAATGAATTTTCAGATACCTTTTCAGCCTCTGTGTAGTTAGCAATTTTTACTTTTCATCTCTTAATATAGTGAATTTCATTACCATATTTCTAATAGTGAAATAATTTTGCATTCCTGGAATAATTCCCACGTGGTTGCAGTGGTTATTCTTTCAATAAATTGCCAAATTCTATTTGCCAATATTTCAATTAGGATTTTTCCACTGCTATTTTATAAAGAATATTGGTCTGAAGTTCTAGCCTTTCTTGTTGTGTTTTGTTTTGTCTTAGCTGGCACTGTTGAGCTAGACAGTTAGGCTAGTTTTGATTGCCCAAAATAATGTGTTTCCTATTTTTCAAAGGTTCAATAAAATTTCTCTGTGATACCATCTAGGCCAAGTGCTTTTCTTCAGGGTGGTAGGGGGAGGTAATGGTAATTGGCTATTTGACTACTTGTCCTTTCACTTCTATAGCAATGGATCTTTTTTGGCAGTTTATATTTTCCTACAAAATCACCCAGTTTATCCTCATTCTGAAATAGTCTTCCTTGAGTTGAACAAAACAGTCCTTTATGAGAACCGTCATTTCCTAGGCGTCAGGCTTCCCTCACCGTCCAACTACATTCTGCATATTTGTGCTCTGCATTCGCACTTGCTCACATTGATTAGATTACATATTGGTTCTTCCTAAGAACAAGATCTTGGATTCTGCATGTTTTCTTCTATTAGTCTTCTGTTTTTCTAATTAATCTACTGATGCATTCATGTTCCTCCTTCAGACTTACTTTGTTATTCCTTTTCTAACTTCTTGTGTTGGAGACATGATTAATTTTCATGGTATCTATTAATATAGATACAAGATTAATGAATTTGTCTTCTCATAGGCTTTATGTTGCTTGTACTGCAATGCTTCAAGACAGAAATATACTATACAGTGTTTCCTAAATATTTTTGGTAACGTGAATTATCATGTGTATTCTATGAAACACACCTTGGGATATGCTGTTTTAGGTATTATGCCTTAGTTAAGAGTCTGTGTATTCTACAGGTTACTTTAATCTACTAGAAGTTTTTTATCTTGAATGTAATAAAAATTACTTAACATTTTTAAATATAATTAAAAATGTTTACCAAGTATTTTTATAAACTTGGAGTAAATAAACACTGAAAGATGGTGTGGATAGAGGAAGATATCTTTAGATTTACAGTTAGAGCAATTGGATTTAAGCTCCAAAAACTACCTATAAGCACTTTGGGAAAGAGGACTTAGTTTCTCTAAGATTCATCAGTGATATGAAAGATCTTGTCTGTATCAACTTTATCAACCTTATTCAAGTGGCAAACCAGAAGGAAATTATTGTGTTTTTCATGAAATATCCTATCTGTGTATTTTCAGTTAGATGTATATGTGTGTGCATATGAAGTGCTCTGTGAACTACAAAAACATTAGTAAAATGTTTTAAAGAAATTTCAAGTTTTTAATATGTCTTCACTAAATACTACGTGCTAGTAGTCTAGTGGCAGAGTCTTAAATTTAAGGAAATTATGGGTGTAGGGGATCAAATGATTTAAGAAAAACTTTTTGGAGAAAATTACAGAAAATATGGCTTATTTTTTCTTTGACTTGTAAGAAGATTCTCATTATCTAATTCTATCAATAGATCATCTTTGGTTATGGGTTGTCTGAGAATGTTCTTTGAAAACTAGTGCAAAGAATCTGTCAAGTCCTTTCAACAACAAAATGGTTCCAGAAAATATTTTAAATCCTCTCTTTCCTCATTAACTTAAGCCCCAAAGAACATGCTTTTAAGAAGTTTAAATGAAAAAAAAAAAAAAACAAACCCACAAATATATCAGATTTTTAGGAGAAGTTTCACACCCTTTTTGAATAAATTGGTTTTTTTGTAATGTCTAGAATAAGAGATTCCAATGGATGATTGTGTAGAATCTTCCAAGAGCTTTAGAAATGGCTCGCTTTGTTACAATGTCCAGCCCAGACATCTATTCCAGTGCCTTTGCTGATCAGAATTCACTATCAACTTTGGATGCTTGCCCACTTCAAATACTCCCAAAAGTAAGGAGACATTACATCAGCGGTGCTGCAGAAAGATTAATGTGCTTTGTTTGGAGATGTAAATGGTAATTATACTTATTGCATACTTCTAGTACTTAGTCTTTTTTACCTGAATCTAAGTAAATCTAGTCGTACATTTGCATAAATAATGTGTAGTTAACAGATATTCATTGGAATATAAAAAACTTAACTTGGCATTTTCCCAGCTAATTGTTTTTACAGCTTGACTTCACTTATGCATTAGCTACATTCATAAAAAGGTTTACATAAAGCAAATATTTTCATACTAAATCCCATTTTCCCACTGTTGCCCAATATTAAATCTTGAGTTGTATTTCTGTAAGAAAATGTTGGCTCCGACACATCATAAAATTCATAATTAAACATCTAAGTGCCAAGGAATAGATACACTTAATTACTTATAAACTACATTTTATCCTCTCACCTGCAATTAAAATTAAACATATGGATTAAACAAATGGGTAATCATTTGTTTCATATTCACACAATCATTTTTTTAAAATGCAGAATTTTGGGTGACTTCCATAGAAGCTGAGAGTGCAAACATAATTTATTAGCTAGAATTGCCACATGGAAATATGCTGCCAGATTCAAGTGATACAAGTAGTCTCAAATTATTGATAATCATCTTTTAAGGATTTTAAAAATACCTTCTGCTATTGGTAATACACTTGACATTTTATTATAATCCATACCAGACGATTAATTGGAATTATACAGATCATTTGGAGCCAATACCATTGTCTGACTCAACACTACTTTTCAAAGAAATGGGGAAAAGGACCTGATCAACTACCTGGATCCTTTTGCAGTATAAAAAGTAACTTTTGCCAAAATAAAAGAGTACCTGGGACTTTTAGAAAACTCTTCTACTTTTTTAACTACAATTACTTTGAGGTAATGCTAAGTAATTTAAAGTAATTTAAAGTAATTTATTTTTTTTCCTGCACAAATCCTCTGGGGAATACTATCTGGATTGCAATTATCTATGCTCTCCTTTTCCTGTATTGCTGCAGATAATCTAGGTATGCTTTTTATCAATAAGTCAGTGTGAACTATCTTACTCCAGGACGTACACTAAGCTAAGAACATCAAAACCTCTTTATCTTTGCCTGTGGCAAAATACCTGTACCTGAGGCAAAATCATGGCAACAAGACAATACTGGTAAAAACATGACACTGACAGGCAGTCTGACTACCATGCATGGAAATAGGTTGAGTAATACTTAGTATGACAGGCTAACAGTTCTGACCTCTGATTATGATTCCTCTTAACAATATAAATTAGAGAATGCATTTTACTCACACTGCAAATTCTTTCCAGTGAGCAAAATAGCTCTTAAGAATATTCTTAAATAAGTCTGTCATGATATCCTATTATTCCCAAAGAGCAGATGTTCACATGAGTTAGCACAGCACAGCAAAAAAAGCATAAGCCTGGAAAACATATAATCATGGGTTGGAGGGACAGCTCAGTCCTTCACTGGCCGTGTAAACCTGGACAAGTTATACACTGTGTCAGATCAGAGTAGGAAATCCTGATTGTTTGCCTTCCTTCTTCCTTGGCAACAAATCCATCATCCTTCTTAAACATCCCACAATGTTTCCATGATGCTTCAGCACCTCTCCTGCTTTTTATTATTCCCTGTAAAGAACCTAAGGGCTTTGTTACCAGCTCCTCAAACCTAGGGGCAATGCCACTAGCTCCACTACTATGTCTGCTTGGGAGAGGTCCAGGAAAGGGCCACAGTAACACTAGCAGATCCCTAGCCTTTCAACTGCCATGCTTGGTGGCATTTGTGGTCAGTGCTTATATCACCCCAGAGAGACTACTTCATGCTCCCTAGGAAAACTAACATTTGGCTCATCAATCATTCAAGAAGCCAACGCACTGCAAAAGATCAGGCAGTGTTCAGAAAATACCTTGATAAGTTCAGATATCAAGAAAACCAGTAAGGGGCCCCTGGGTGGCTCAGTCAGTTGAGTGTCGGACTCTTGATCTCAGCCCAGGTCATGATCTCCTGGTTCGTGAGTTCAAGCCACACATTAGGCTCTGCCTTGACAGTGGGGAGTTTGCTTGAGATTCTGTCTCTCCTCTCTGCCCTGTGCGCATGTGTGCACATGAGCTCTGCACCACCCCCCAAATAAATATTTTTAAAAAAGAAAACCAGTATAAACCAACTAAATAAACCTTTAGATAAATTAAATGTAAAATAATGAGTAATGTTAACTTTAACTTTTTAAATTCTCTTTATGTCTTCAAGGACATTTATTTCAGTTTCAGGTTACGTTCTATCTCTGTAGACTATTTTATGAACTGTCAGTCAACCACAGTGTAGGTGTCTAGTAACTCATTTATCTTTGAAGAAGTGCATCTTGACCGGAGAATGTGAGAATGTCAACAAATAATAAGGAAATAAAGAAAACAAGTGGGTCAAGGTTCTGCTAACTGAGGCCAAGAAAAAGCCTGGGAAATTAATGAATAATAAGCTCCCAGGAAACTCGAACTGCGAAAAGCAGTAAGCCATGATGCGAATAATACCTGAGATAATTACACAGTCCAAACATCACGGCCTAAGATTCTAAACCTGACCCAAAGGTAAAAGAGAATAGTGAAACAGTTGAAGTTGCTTATTTTTATCTCAATGAGAGAGGAGAGATGAGAAAAAGAGAGAGAAAAGATGTGCAAGCAAACAAGGGTGAAAAATACTTGATGATATTAAGATTGTTTTATTACATTACATTAGACTACTGAAACTCAACATAAAGAACTTACTTGGATTTAGGGAAGGTAAGAACACAAGATAGTTTTATTTTTGTTCTAAAATGAGATATGTAGACAACTAGTAAGTTCAGTACAGTAAAAAACCTCTTGCTGCCTTTATTGATTTGGAGAAAGCCTTCCATATATTCTTAAAGAAAGGATGTCAAGCAAAATCAAAAAGTCATTCAAACCTAGTGTGTATAAGGCTCCAGAAGTATTTGAGGAAGCAACATAGAGAATTCCGAAAATTTGAGACCCACATGGGAGTAAAGTAAGAATGCATCTTGAGCAAATTTTATTATTCTTTTTGTTATTCTCCTTAAAAAGTCACTCAAGAGAACAAAAGAAAGCCTTGTAAATAAGACTCTACAACCTTATTTGCAGAGGATGACACTTCTTTGAGACAAGACGACAAATCTGCAACGTAACCTGAGACTGCAAGACCCTGAGAATGCCGAAGCAGGAAGAGTGATCGAGACTGACAAGAGCATGACCATGGTGATCTCTCAGGAAGCAAAATCATTCCATACATGCATAAGAAATTCTGTCCAGAAACTGAACACTTCAGTGCTGGTGAACTTATGATGAAGTCAACTAAATGAAGAGCTAAACTTATAATCTTAGTTGTCATTTGGCTCTTGTTTTATCAAAATGTAATTCTAATAAAATCAAAATAAGGGTATTCTTTTACTTCCTGAGTCTAAGAAAGGCAGGACTCACTGCAAATGTCTGTGAATGTTGTATTAGACCATATACTTTCTTTAATAAAGCAAACAGTTTAGAGTAAATGATTCACATACTATTCTGGGAGCAGTGCTCTAGGAAGGCTGTGAAGGGACTGCTTTCTGCTCATGCACGGGGAAAAGGGAGTCTTATTCACTGTAGCCCTCGTGTCTTGTATGTGGCATGATACCTAGCACTTAAAAGGAGTCCAACTCATGGCTGTGAACTGAGAGAGTAATAACAGCTCACACTGAGCTTGCTATATTCCGGTACTGCACAAACAGCAACTCATCGAATTCTCACAGTAGCCCTAAGTGGTAAATACTGCTATTATTCCCATTTTTATAGCTGAGGAAACTGAAGAACAGAGAGGTTACACAACTTGGTGTAGGTGGAGCCAGACTGCAAATGAAGGTAGACTGACTACCGGTACACTGCATTACGACGGCCCTCTCGATGCAAGAGTGAGATTAGGAGGGGGAAGACTGGACCAGCAAGGACCAGGCTCTTAGTTTGCAGGAGCAGGGGGAGTCCAAAATAAAAGGATGGGCAAGATGAAATTCTTTTTAACTCTGTCTCAGATATAGCAATGTCTGTGAAAAGATAAATTTGATGTTTAATCATCTTTATACAATTAAACAAATACGTAACTATTAAAGTATAAATTTTCGTATTTGTTTTACATAAATGTCTAGAATTAATCCAGGTATGCATATTACTTTGGGGATATACTGCCGTAGATGTTAATCACATAGATGTGATTTCATGTTAAAAGGTTGGGGAAATGCTTCGTACACAAATAAACATGTTGTGTTAGTTTGTTAAAAAAAAAAAAAAAAGTAAACAGATGCATGTGGGATCTGCCTGGGGAAGGGCTAAGAGTGGATGCACCTAGTTACAGTTGGCTCCAGGTACTTTTCAACGTCTGGCATGACCAATGACCTTGAGGCAGCTGCACAATATACTGAGGACAGACTAAATCTGTAGTGTTCATCCTTGGCTACACAGTAAAATCAGCTGACTTACACAAATCTGTGAGAAAAAGACTGTTAAATCAATAGAAAAATAAGCAAAAATTATAACTTCACAACTCACAGAAAAAATGACTCATATATATAAGAGAAGATGATCAACTTGATTCATAAAGAAATACAAATTAAAATGCCAAAAAGGTATCATTTTTCACCTAATTATGTTGCCAAAAAGCCCCAAAAGATTCAAAATAGCTCCATCTCTAGTCTGGATTATCATAATAACCTCCTAACTATTCTCTTAGCACCAAAGTGAGCCTTTCAAAATGTAAGTCGGATCATGTCTCTGTTTTGCTCAAAACCGCAATGCTTCTACATCTCATCCAGAATAAAAGACAACATCCTTCCAACGGCCTAATACAGCTTTACACAGGTCTGGCTCCACACCGTACCAATGAGTTCAATCACACCATTCAACACTTATTCCACTCCAACCACACTGGCCTCCTTCCTGCTCCTCAAACTCACCAGACATGTTTCCACTTGGGGACTTCGCAGTGGCTAATCTCTTGCCTCTCCCACAGCATTCTCAAAACTCACTTGCTCTCCTTAGAGTCTTGCTCAAATCTCACCTTTTCAATAAAATCTCCCTATTTACAACTGTAATCTTCATCCTTTTTCTTCTACTCTACTTTCCATTTGTCCACAGTACTTCTTACCTTTGAATCTACTACAAAACATTTATTATATTTATTTTTAATGTATATTTATTTTGAGAGAGAGAGAAGTGTGAGTGAGGGAAGGGCAGAGAGAAAGGGAGACAGAGAATCCCAAGCAGGCTCCGTGCTGTCAGCACAGAGCCCAATGCAGGGCTCAATCTCATGAACCGTGAGATCATGACCTGAGCTGAAATCAAGAGTCAGATGTTTAACTGACGGAGCTACCCAGGCACGCCTGTATTTATTTTTTATTATCCATCTCACCCAACTAGAATGTAAGTTTCATCAGAGTAAAAATGTCTATTTTATTTATTGATGTATCTGAAGTACCTATAAGAATATCTCACACATGGCTAAATGTATGTGCAAAGACTCCAATATTTATAACAGCACTATCAACAATAGCTAAATTATGGAAAGAGCCCAAACTGATGAATGGATAAAGAAGATGTGGTGTATACACACACACGTGCGCGCACGTGCGCGCGTGTGCTGCAATATTACTTGGCGATCAAAAAGAATGAAATCTTGCCATGTGCAACAAGGTGGATGGAACTAGAGTATATTTATGCAAAGTGAAATAAATCAATCAGAGAAAAAACAAATACCATATGACTTCACTCATATGGAGCATTTAAGACAAAACAGATGAACAGATGAACACTGGGGAACCGAAGGAAAAATAAGATAAAACAAGAGAGAGAGGCAAACCATAAAACTCTTAACTATAGAGAAACACTAAGGGTTGCTGGGGCGGGGGGGAATGGGCTAAATAGGTGATGGGCATTAATGAGGGCACTTGTTGGGATGAGCACTAGGTGTTATATGTAAGTGATAAATCACTGAATTCTGCTCCTGAAACCAATTACTATACTATATGTTAACTAACTTGAATTTAAATAAAATCTTGAATAGATAGATATGTGCAAAGATATATACTGCAACATTGTTACAGAAAAACATTAGAGGCAACTAAATGTCCATGAATACAGAATTGGTTAAATAAATTATAGAATAAGTAGACAGGGAAATATTAAACAGTTCTTAAAGTAAGCAGCTATCCTGTTTTCAGGATGACTAAATTCTAATTAGACCAATCCTTTATGGGACACTATAAATTCTCAGCAAAATACAAAAAAACAATCATCCGAAGGCACTGAAGAGTAAACAAAACAGGCAGATACTGGGGTGGGGGTGGGGGGGGCAGTGGGAATAACACTGGAAAAAGGAACAGCACAGAATGAGTTTCTCTCTTTTTTTTTTTTTAACAGCTTAAACTTTAGGGAGGGTCCAGTCTATTCCATAAAGAGCAGCTAAAGTGCCAACAGAAAAGCCTTACTAGCCTGAAGGCCCAGAGATAAGGGTTCAAAGCAACCAAGGTCAGTAGGAAATGAAGGAGAAAATCTTAGAAATAACAGATCTAGAAAGGAAGAGCCCCAAATTCTGTGTATAAAACTCTGCCCAAATCTCTACCTGATGTTTGAACTACACAGGCATAGGACAGACTCTAAACAACACAGGTAAGAGATAAAAATTTGAGCAAATATATATATGTGTGTGTGTGTGTGTGTGTGTGTGTGTGTGTGTGTATGTGTGTGTGTGTATATATATATTTTTTTTTACATATTTACATATACATACACACACACACACACACACACACACACACACACTTTGTTGGTAGGCTTCAGCCAAATTAACTGCCTGCTTAAAAAACTGTTCGCTATACTTCAGACGGACATCACAAAATCCAGTTTCTAGCCAATTTACAATGTCAAGAATGCAATCCAAAATTACTAAATATATGAAGAAGTAGGAAGAAAATGATCCATTCTCATGATAAAAGACAATCAACAGAAGCAACCCTGAAATGACCCAGATGTTAGAATTAGCAAACAGCTACACTGTGCTCAAAAATATAAAAGAATATATGCCCTTAATGAATAAATGTACGGGAAATCTTATCAGAGAACAGAAACTACAAAATGAAAGGCTAAATGGAAATTCTAGCCATATATATGGCTAGAGACAACTAAATATATTCCAATTTTAAATTCACTAGCTAGGCATAATAACAGAAAGAGGATGACAAAGGAGTCAAGGTTAATCAGTAGAAATTATACAAACCAAAGAACAGAGAGGGAAAAAGATTGAAAAAAATGAATGGAGCCTTACGGACCTGTGAGATAATATTAAAAAGTCTAACAGATGGAGAGAAGTGAAAAAAAAGAAGGCAGAAAAATATTAAAAGACATAAAGGCTAAAAAAAATCTTTTGGTTAAAGACATGCTTACAAAGTCAGTAAGTTCAGTGAGCTACGTTACTATAAAGGAAACCACAAAGGCACATTATACTTGAACTGCTCAAAGCCAAAATGACATTGCATGAAGGGAACAAAAATTCCAATAATGGTTGACTTCCCTTTTTTTGGTGAGTTAAGGTATTTATTTATATTTACTTATTTATTAAATGGCTGACCTCTCATGAGAAAAAAAAAAAAAAAAAAAGAGGCCATAAGACCTAAGACATACTATGACACTGTAAAATCTTTAAAGTGCTGTAAGTAAAAAAACCTGAAAACTTAGAATTCTATATTCATTGAAAATATCCTTCAAAAATGAAGGCAAAATAAGATATTTTCAGTTAATGAAAATTAAAAGAATCCATTGCCAGCAGACTTGTACTACCAGAAATTCTAAAGGATGTTTGGGCTGAAGGGAAGTAAAGCTAGATGGAAACCTACCTCTTCAGATAGGAACAGATGTATGAGGTATGGTAAATTTGTGAATATTTATGAAAGACTATTTTTTCCTTTATTTTCTTTAAGACATATAGACTATTTAAGCCAAAATTATGACATTATGAGGTTCATAATGTATGTAAACAAATGACAACTACAGTATAACAGATGTGCTGAGGCATTAAATAGACCTATATTGTTATAGGTTCCTGAATTTTCATACTGAAGTTAGAAAAGATGATGTAGCTCTTTATATACTAATATGGAATGATCTATGGGGTACCTGGGTGGCTCAGTCGGTTAAGTGTCTGACTCTTGGTTTCAGCCCAGGTCATGTTCTCATGGTTCGTGCGTTCCAGCCACACATCTGGCTTTGTGCTGACAGTGGAGACTGCTTTGGATTCTGTCTCCCTCTCTCTACTCCTTCCCCACCTGCACTCTCTCTCTCTCTCAAAATTAAACATTAAAAAAAATTTTTTTAATACAGAATGATCTTTTAAGGCATATTTCAAATTTAAAAAAGAGATTGAGGGTGCCTGGGTAGCTCAGTCAGTTAAGTATCCAACTCTTGATTTCAGCTCAGGTCATGATCTCACAATTCGTGGGTTCAAGCTCCACAATGGGCTCCATGCTGGCAGTGGGGAGCCTGCTTGGGATTCCCTCTCTCCCTCTCCCCCCCCCCCCCCGTGCCCCTCCCCTGCTTGCTCTCACTCTCTCTCTAAAATAAATAAAAACCTAAAAAAAAAAAAGAGATTGAGGAGATTATTACAGAATGATACTTAAAGTACATACAGCTAGAGAATATCCTAAAAGGATACACATGAAACTAGCAAGGGCAGAATAGGTACTGGAATGCAGGGGTGGCATAACATTCAAGTTTTTAAAATTGTGTACTATATGGAATATAAATATAGAGAGAGAATAGAATATATATAGAATATATATAGAATATAAGTTGTTTCCATCTCTGCCCCTCCCCCACTCACACACTCACACACTCACGCGCGTGCACACACACACACACACACACACACACTCTCTCTCTCTCTCTCTCTCTCTCTCTTTCTCTCAAAAATAAACATTAAAAAATAATAATAAATAAAAAGAAAAGAAAAAGATTCTCCTCTTTTTTTCAAGTAACAGCTATTCTATCCCAAGGGAGAATAGTATTGCAGGTACTGATATTTTAATCACTTTTTGATTAATTAAGCCAACTATATACAGTAAAAATACTACTTGAGTCCTTTGAAATACTATTTTTAAAAAAGATTTAGTCCATCAGAGTAGCTTCAAATATAATTGCAATGTTTTGAATTTAAATCTAAGTTAGTTAACATATAGTGTAATAATGGTTTCAGGAGTAGAATTTAGTGATTCATCACTTACATATAACACCCAGTGCTCATCCCAACAAGTTCCCTCCTTATTGCTAATCACCCATTTAGCCCATCACTGCACCTGCCCCCTCCAGCAGCCCTCAGTTTGTTCTCTGTATAAGAGTCTCTTATGGTTTGCATCCCTCTCTATTTTTATCTTATTTTCACTGGACGTTTAACACAGTTACATCCACTAAAATTCTAGACTTAATATTTTTTCAAAGTATTCTTAAGTATCTCATAGCTTACTTATTTTAAAAACTCTTCATTTGGGTACCTGTGACATTCCTGGGCAAATGGAATGAAATTAACCACCTCTGAGAACACAAAAAGTATTTGTTGAACATACAAATGATTTCCATAAGAAAATACCACAATATGTTTTTGAATTCCTAAAAGTTGATATAAATTTTAACTGTTATTCTGGTGCAAAAAAAAAAAAAAGTAGAATTTCAAACTCTTTTTACATAAAGTTCAAATGATATTATTTACAATGTATCCATCTTGGTGTTACAGTTTAATATAGAAAATCTTTTCTGGGGCGCCTGGGTGGCGCAGTCGGTTAAGCGTCCGACTTCAGCCAGGTCACGATCTCGCGGTCCGTGAGTTCGAGCCCCGCGTCGGGCTCTGGGCTGATGGCTCGGAGCCTGGAGCCTGTTTCCGATTCTGTGTCTCCCTCTCTCTCTGCCCCTCCCCCGTTCACGCTCTGTCTCTCTCTGTCCCAAAAATAAATAAAAAACGTTGAAAAAAAAAATTAAAAAAAAAAAAAAAGAAAATCTTTTCTATGTGATGACATGAATTTTACTATTTCCTGTAGGTTTTGGATTCCTCTGAGTTTTAAATCCACTTACCAATCTACTTTAATACTGTATTTTCATCAATTTATCTTTATACCTACACCAACAAAGGAGTAAGACCACAATTAGTGAATACTCACAAATTCTTTAATCATGGACACTGTGAATAATGTTTCTATGCCCTCCCTCTTTGAAGGGAGGATATGATCCTAGTTTCACCTCTAATAACAAGGATAATTTATTATGAAAAAAATCTGTGAAAGCAATAAGACACTAAAATGAAAAATATGGAAGCCTAGGTACATTCAGCTAGTTTTCTTCCTCATAAGTGAAGTGTTAATAGTGAGGGATTAATGAGCCATTCCTAGTACCTATTCTCTACAACCTCAGATGACTCAGGATGAAAATAAATTTCTGTATCACAAATGAAACTAAATATTGTATTGAAAAGGACATGTTGAAGCACGTTAGCGGTATTTACATATCTCAAGCTACTTCTTAACTTCATATTTTACATAATTTAGAACAAGGCATACATTACTTTTACTTCTACCAAACCATAAAATTTATAAAAAGAAATAAATTCATCTGCAAAACCATTCCTATATTTGGAAACAAAAAAGTGAAATGAATTGTCTTAAGAGACAAGAAGAGGGCTACTGAACAGAATATATAATAGAATCTTAAAATTAAAGTAGTAGCGACATTCAAATCAAAGAGGTGAAGTAGTCTATTCACTCTAGTTGTGTTAGGGAAAAAAATCAGTTACTGATTCTTTGGGTCAGCTAAATCCAATAAGAGTACTATTCTGCTGCTTATATGATCATTTGAAATCATTATTTAAAAAAAAAAATTTAGTCAAAGTCAACTTCAAATATAAAAGTTTTCCCCACAAATCAAGTATATGGAGAAAACATACAATTATTCCAAATTTCTGATTATTCTACAAATGCTCCTCAAATCCATGTGCTTCCTGTCACAACATAGGACACTATATACTGTTTTACTGATCATATGCAAAAAGGAAGGAAATTAATTGAAATTGAAATAAAACATGTATCTTATAGCAGAGAAAAGAAATGAAGAAGAGAACTGCAGCAGGGAAAAATTAATGGAAATTGTTAGAAAATATTTATTTAGAGAATTGGATATACATAAAACACAGTTCCCTGTATTTCATATATTCAAACTTATAAAATAACCCCATAAACTCTATTACCCATTAATCTAGACCAAGGTCTGCAAACTTGTTCTAAAAAGAGCCAGATAGTAAATATTTCAGACTTTGCAGGCCATACGGTTTCTGTCACACCTACTCAACACTGCTGTTACAGTGTGAAAGGAGCCATAGACAGTACATAAATGAAGGAGTATGGCTGTACTCCAGTAAAACTTTATTTATGGTTACTGAAATCTAAATTTCATATAATTTTCACACATCACAAGATATTATTATTCTGTTGATTTGTTTCAATGATTTTTAAAAGTAGAACCTTAGATTGTGGAATATACAAAAACAGGCAGCAGGTTGGATTTGGCCCCAGGAGATGTAGTGTGCCAACCCTTGATCTAGAGGTATAGGAAAAGTGCTTACCAGTAATACTTTCTAAATGCTCTTTTTAATAATAGAATATAAATAATGTCACATTTTTACTATACCATTATTTTTGCAATATACTAAGTTCTAAAATAGCATTATCTGCCAAAATAATGACTGAACCAAAGCTAAGAAAGCTAAAATGAAGTATTCTTAATATTTCAAAGCCACAAAAAAGAGGTTTTAAAGAGACGGTAAAGTGTTATTTCATTACACATTCATGGGTCACAAATTTCACATAGATTGTGTATAAGATTTATCCCTTGAACTATACAGGATTATTACCTATATTTATGCCAAACTATGCATTTCATTCACCCCACATACAAGATAGTATTAAAATTTGTCCACAAGAATACTGGCAGTTTCATACTTCCTGATGTTCTATGTGTAACACTAAAATGTCTTAGAAAAATCATAGGACACAGTCAAGGAAATTGTGTTATGGTAACTTACTTTTTTTTTTTTATGTTTTTTTTTTAATGGTTTTTGTTTTTTGTTTTTTTACTTTAGAAAGAGGCAGAAAGAAAGAGACAGAGGCGTGAGTAGGGGAGGGGCAGAATGAGTGGGAGACACAGAATCCCAAGCAGGCTCCAGGCTCTGAGCTGTCAGCACAGAGCCAGACACAGAGTTCGAACTCACAAACTGCGAGATCATGACCTGAGCCAAAGTCTGACACTTAACCGACTGAGCCACCCAGGCACCCCTATGGTAACTTACTTTTAGCTAATTGTTAATATCTTGAGCAAATCATGAAGCTAGCGTTCCCTAATGTCTGTTCTGTATCCACAGACGATTCATTAACTTAACAGGATCCATGGCCAAACAAGTTTGGGAAATGATACACATTATACACATTTCTAGGACAGATCATGAGTTCTTGGAGCAGTCCTACAGTAAATAAATCCTTTGAACTGATTTAGTGCTCTCAAAGCTCACTCAATTACTTTGCTTGAGCAGTACTTCCTTATTAACGTCCCCTAGGTTCTAAATTTTAAAACTATGAGGCTATTTCTAGGTAGTAATTCTGTGAAAGCTGTTCAAATACTAAATTCAGGTTTACAAATCTGAACTGTCTAAAAACAAAATCAGAACCATCTGCTCCCAGAATACCCTGACCTTTCTCTTTCAGAGTACTTAGATTGAAATCATCTTTCTAACCTTCTAGATTCAATTCCTTAAGTAGGAGACAGAATCATTCTCTACCACCCTTGTTTCTTCAACCTAGCAGCGTGCTTGGATCATTAAACGTTTTCCTTTTCCTTTTGTTTTTATTCTAATGCAATTGTCTCCGACTTCATCTATCCATAACCACTCTTACCCTTGTATTGCCTCTCAATGCACAAGTGGCCACATTTCCTCCTCCTTAAAAATCTGCATCTCCTACTGGTCTTTAGGAGAGCCCTGGAGGATCTAACCTTTGCCTACCCTCTCCAGCTTAGCATCATTTCTCCTCTTTGTTTTACATACTACAGCCACACAAAGCTAGTAGAGATAACACTAAGTGGTACAGAGGAAAAAGCAGGGCAAGAAACTAGGAATGTCAGAGTGAGGAGGTGGGGTGCATTTTTAACTAGAGTGGCATAAAAGGGGCATGACTGAAAAGATTTCAACAGACTTTAATAAAGAGGGAATAAAAAATAAATATAACTCTAAAATATGAGTATGGATGACTCATTTGGAAAATATGGCCAAGGTGGCTGGAGCAGAGTTGGCATGGTGGGTAGAGTAGATGAAATCAGAGAGGTAATGAGAGGCCTGGTAGAGCAGGGACTTGTGGGGCACTGATTATGCAGTCAGCTCCTGCATTTACCTCTCTAATTTAGATCTCTCCTCTGAGGTCCAGTCTTCTATGTCAAACACACACTTGACAGCTCCTTTGGATGCCTTACGTGTTTATGCTGAAGTCCTAATTCCCATTCCAAGTCTGTCTCCTCCATTCCTCCACATCTCAGTAAATGGCAGTTATCTCTACCTATTGGTAAAAGCCAGACACCTGAGAACTCCTCCATGTAGACAGAAAATTCGAATGAAACATTCTCCATACAAGGTAGCTATATCCTTTGTGTCTTAAACTTGGTGAAGAGCCTAATCCTGTGTACGTAGTACTCCAATGAATACTGCTTCCCATGTATATATTACACACACAAAGAAAAGAAATCACTTGCATCTGATTCCCACGTCAGGGAATTAACATTCCTAGGGTGCCAGAGGATGGGTGATGTAGAACATTATGTCTGGATGTCCTCCTAAATGTCAAATGTCCACTGAAGACAAATGGTACATGTGTCTAGGGTTTAACCCTAACAGTAGCTTCAGGCTAGGAGGCTGCAGACAGAGAGGAGGAGGTCCCTACAGCCTTTGATAGTGTAAGTCTAAAAGTGGGAAATCCAGTGAACCCCACACCAAGCAGGATCAACGTCCCAAATAGCTTTCTTTTTATACTCTCTAAAAAGAAATGGTAGCTACAGACATTAAACTACTACCATGTTTGAAAACTTGTGAAACCTCTGTAACGTCCCCATGTTTGTTATTTGTGCTACTGCCTATTATTCCATGATGACTAGCAACAAACTCCACAACAAAAATAACAATACATTATGGTGTATTACTTCAGTGGAATACCATGCAAGTATATTTAGTTACAGGAAAATTCTTGTGATACATTTTTAAAGTGAAAGGGGAATAGTAGTAGTAGTATTTGGGGAGATAAGACTGTAGACAATTCTTTAAACCAAAGGTTTGTATGTGCTTGTCCTAGAAAGTAGGAAGAAAGTGAACAGCTAAGAAGGCAAAATGCAAAACTGGACACAGATTTTGCAGTATACATTTTATTATACTTCCTATAATTTTTTTTTTTTTTTTTTTCAGTAAACACAGATTCTGACACTTCTCTTTTCCACTTTTGGTAGTCCGGATTCAAAAATCTTTTGTGAAATTTTTTCCATCAATACAATACAAATATAGGGGTGCCTTGGTGGCTCAGTCAGTTGAGCATCTGACTATTGATTTTAGCTCAAGTCATGATTCCAGGGCTGTGGGATTGAGACCCACATCAGGCTCCACACTAAACATGGAGTCTGCTTAAGATTCTCTCTCCCTCTCCCTCTGTCCCTTTCCTCCACTCATGCATTCTCTCTCTCTCTCTCTCTCTCTCTCTAAAACAATAAATGAAATTAATAAATAAATAGGTAAAAAATCTCTTTAAAATTTTTTTAAACTTATATCTCTTTACTGAAATATCAAATTAACTATAAACAATGTTTTACTCTTAAAATCTAACCAAAATTTATACACATAAGAGGAAATAAGGATGGTCCTAGGACAAAACAGAACAGAAATAATTCTCCCCATTCCTACTGCTAAGTACAACTAAATTTCAGGTCATTTATGTATAATAAACATAAGAGGGGTGCCTGGGTGGCTCAGTCAGTTAAGCGTCCTGACTTCGGCTCAGGTCACGATCTCGCAGTTTTTGAGTTCAAGCCCCTCATCGGGCTATCTGCTGACAGCTCAGAGGCTGGAGCCTGCTTTGGAGTCTGTCTCTCCCTCTCTCTGCACCTCCCGCTCATGCTCTGTCTCTGTCTCTCTCAAAGATAAATAAACATTGAAAAAAAATTAGAAAAAAAAAAAGCAACATAAGAAAATTTTGCAAGTTGGAAAGAGACTAGCTAGAGAACTTAAGACCAAAGGAACAACAGAGTGGTGAGTTCCCTGTGATTTCTCTTGACCTGTTATATCCTGAGTTGGGTGCTATAGAAGCCAGCAGCCTGAAAGCATCAATGTGTGCAGATAAAACAAACAAACAAACAAAAAAGAAAACAAGGCAAGTTTATTCTCTTTAGCAAAAGGACCAGGAAAAGAGAAATTATGCAGGACAGAAAACTTCCATGCAACAACTGCCCTACTCCAACAATACATCACAAAAAAAGCTGCAACCCCATCTGGATTTCCGTCAGCAAAAGTTAAGTAAGGAGCCTAGACTCCCATCCTCCCCCAGCTATAATGAAAAGTTCCTTTCCCCTGGTAGAGTGGTGTCAGAGAAGGTCAAGTGAAGCTACAAGGTGCCAATAAGGCAAAGCGCAGAACCTGAATTTCCACCCAGACCTAGCATTAACATGATAGATTCCTCATTCTCCTGTTGTTGCAGTATCAGAAGAAGCCTATAAAAATAAGATCCACAGATTCATAATATCCACAGTGTCTAGATTCTATTAAAATCATTCATCATACCAAGAACCAGGAAAATCTCAACTTTAATGAGAAAAGACAATCACCAGTTACCAAATCAAGATGATACAGATGAAATTATCTGACAAATATTTTACAGTAGCCATCATAAAAATACTTCAATAAACAATTACAAATGCACTTGAAACAAATGAAAAAGTAGAAAGTCTCAGCAAAGAAACAGTCCTAGAAAAAATAATCAAATGGAAATTTTAGAACTGAAAAAATACAATAACCAAAATGAAATATTCACTGGATGGGCTCAACAGCAGAATATAGATGAAAGAGATAAGAATCAATGAATGTGAAAAAAGAACAATATGAATTCTCCAATATGAATAATAGAGAGACAATATGCAGGGGGAAAAGGATGAACAAAATCTCAGAGAACTACAGGGCTATCACAAAAGATCTAACATTTATGTAATTGCTGTCTCAGAAGAAGAGAAAAAATCATATAAGGCTGAAAATAATCCCCCCAAAATAATGGCTGAAAATTTATCATATTTGTCAAAAGTTATATAAATTTAAATCCCAAATAGGATACGCCCAAAGAAATTCACACCAGAGAAATTCTTGAAATCAAAAGTCAAAAAAAATCTTGAAAGCCACAAGAGAGAAATGACACCTTACCATATCTTACTGATAAAGGAAAAGTAATTTGAATGACAATGGATATAACATCAGACACCATGAAGGCCAGAAGAAAGTGAGGTAACATTTATCCTGTGCTCAGAAAAAAAAAAATGTCAATAAAAATAAGTCAAAAAAACTTATCCTTCAGAAATGAAGGTATTTTCAGAGAAAAGAAAACTAGAAGACTGCGTTGCCAGTGGACCTACTCTAAAAGAACAGAAACAAAGTTCTTGAAATGAAAAAAAAAAAAAGGATCTTGGAACATCTGAAAGGAAAATAGAATGATGGAAAACTATGGGCACACAGGAAATTTTATTTTGCCTCTTGTGGTTTCTACATTATATTTGATATCTGAAGCAAAAATCATAACATTGGTTGATAGGGCTTTCAAAGTATGTAGAGAAAATATTTAAGACAATAACATAACATAATGGAAGAGGATAAAGGACTGAAAGGGAGGTTAAGGTCTCTAAGATTACTCATACTGACAAAATGTAAACACCAACAGACTAATAGATTATATATGTATAATATAATACCTAGAGCAAGTGTTTGCTTTTTTAAAGAGATATACCCTGAAAGCCTCAATAAGTCAAAATGGAATTCTAAAAAAAATACAATTAACCCACAAAAAGGTAGGAAAAGAAGACAAAGGAAAAACAGAAATAAGTGAAATAAAATTAAATAAAAAATAAAATGGTAGACTGAAGCCCTAATGCACTAAAAATTATATTAAATGTAAATGGTCAAAATATTCCAACTAAAAGATAGAGACTGGCAAAGTGAACTTGAAAACATGACCCACATATATGCTGTCTATAAAAACTCACATACGGGAGCCTGGGAGACTCAGTCTATTAAGCATCCGACTTTGGCTCAGGTCATGATCTTGTAGTTCATGAGTTCAAGCCCCACTTTGGGCTCTGTGCTGACAGCTCAGAGCCTGGAGCCTGCTTCAGATTCTGTGTCTCCCTCTCTCTGTGCCCCCACCCTCCCCCCCCCCACTCATGCTCTGTCTCTCTCTCTCAAAAATAAACATAAAAAAAAAAGAAACATAAAATATAAGATTATAAGTAGAGAGTAAAAGGATGGAAAAATGTACAATTTAAGCATTAATCAAAATAAAGCAGTATTGGCTATTTTAATATCAGACAGGGTAGATTTAGGAGCAAAGAAAATTACCAAAAACAAAAAGGAACATAAACATAAGGATAAAAAGGTCAATCCACCAAGGCAACATAGCAATCCTAAATGAGATTCCACCTAACAGAGGTGCAAAATATGTAAAGCAAAACTGACAGAATTGAAAGAGAAATAGGCAAATCCACAATTTTATTTGGAGACTTCAATATACTTCTCACAACTCACAGAACAACCAGACAGAAAATCAGCAAAGATGTAGACAAACTTAACAACACTATTTACTAACAGAATCCAATCAATATTTATAAAACACTGTACCAACAATGGCAGAATACATACTCCTTTCAAGTACCCATGGAACATATACCAAGACAGACCATATCCTGAGCCATAAAACCAATCACAACAAATTTAAATGAAGTGAAAGCATACAGTGTGTTCTCTGACCACAATGGAATCAGACTAAATATGAACAACAGGGGGCCCCTACGTGGCTCAGTTGGTTAAGCATCCAACTCTTCATTTCGGCTCAGGTCGTAATCTCATGATTCATGGGATCAAGCCTCACACCAGGCTATGCGCTGACAGTGCGGAGCCTGCTTGGAATTCTCTTTCCCTCTCTCTCTCTGCCCCTCCCCCACTCATGCGCACACTCAATCTCTCTCAAAATAAACATTAATAAAATAAATAAATAATAATAATAATAAACATGAACAGAAATTAATGGAAAAATCTCCAAACACTTGGAAGGTAGACAATATACTTCTAAAATAATGCATAGGTGAAGAAAGAAGTATCAAGGGAAATTTTTTAAATACACTGAACTGAATGAAAATTAAATATATAAAATTTGTGAGCTGAAACTAAAGCAGTGCCTATTTATGTTCATGTAAAAACTATGCAAATGTTCATACAGTTTTTACATGAACATAAATTTTCATTTCTCTGGGAGAGATGCTCAAGAGTGTGATAGCCAGGTCACATAGTAAATGTATGTTTAGTTTTATAGGAAACTGCCAAACCATTTTCCAGAGTAGCTGAGCCATTTTGCATCACAACTAGAAATGTTTGAGATATCCAGCTTCTCTTCATCCTTACCAGCATTTGTTGTTATTATTTTTAATTTTCATCATTCTAGTAGATGAGTAGTAATACATCATCATGGTCCTAATTTACATTTGCCTTATGGCTAGGAATGTTGAACATTTTTTCATTATTTTTTAATCATCCATATGCCTTCTTTGGTGAAATGTCTCTTCATGTCCTTTGCTCATTTTCTATTGAATTGCTTGTTCTTTTAGTGTTGAGTGATTTACTGCCTATACTTCAGACAGTAATGTTAAAAAATATTTTATGAGGAACCAACCTCTATCTCTGTTGACTTTTATTTTTTATTTTAATTTTTTTTTCAACGTTTTTTATTTATTTTTGGGACAGAGAGAGACAGAGCATGAACGGGGGAGGGGCAGAGAGAGAGGGAGACACAGAATCGGAAACAGGCTCCAGGCTCCGAGCCATCAGCCCAGAGCCTGACGGGGGGCTTGAACTCACGGACCGCGAGATCGTGACCTGGCTGAAGTCGGACGCTTAACCGACTGCGCCACCCAGGCGGCCCTATCTCTGTTGACTTTTAATCCACAACTATAAGGAAAAGGGTTTTTTCCCCAAAGAAAAATGTCATGTAGTCTTACCTTTTTTAATTTTCTTTCTTTCTTTTTCTTACATCAGTGAACTGAGATTTTTACATCTAAAAATCAAAAAGCTACAAATAAAGTTTGCTTTTTGGCTCTCAAGAAGCAACTCTGGACATCAAGGAAATTAACCCCCCCCCAACACACACACACACACACGGAGAAAGAGAGAGACAGAGAGAGAGAGAGAGAGAGAAAGAGTACATAAAGCTTCTAGATGAGAAAAAAAAACCATAGTAAATAAAAAGGTCAAGTCAATAAAGGAACACCTTTGTAGAAATGACATAAAAAATTACCAAACTTGGCAATTTTTTTAAGAATATGCATGCAAACCTTCTCATTTTGGAAAGTAAGTTTCTCTGTTTTTTGTTTTCATTTTTTTAGCCAACAGGGAAAGAGAGAGAGAGAGAGAACTAAGGTCAAAAGGGGGGAAGTCATGCACAAATGAACTTTTCTTTCTCCTTTAATGTATGAGAAAGTAATTTATGAAATTTATTAAAGCAATCGTTATCTCTGTTCATTGCCAAAATATTTTATGTGATTACATATTCACCAAATGTATATTCAGCTAACTGGCAACTTCATTCTACTTAAAATGCAGAAGAAATCTAAAATGTATGAGGGAAAAAATAAATTCTGAAGTCAAAAAGCCCATGAACCAAATAAAGCTCATGTACTTCACACTTCAAGGATCACCCTGAAGCCTAATTCAAAGCCTTGTTATTCTTACATTGCTTCCAATCCTAACTTCAGTATCAGTTTTCAAGGTAATAGTTTAAGAGCCTTAAAGAGGCAAGGGGCAAGCAATGCTACACAAAGACACAATGACATGCAACAAGAAATAATATGACAAGATTGTCAAGGATGATTTAGGAAGTAACAAAAGCAGACTTGGGTACTCAAGAAACTGATGTCTAGGAGTATCTGACATAAGAACATACCATGTATTTATGTTACAAGACTTATAAAAAGGGTAAATCCTCAGCAATTTAGAAAACTTGGCTATCCAGAACAACTGATTCCTTGAGGATGGTGGTTAGCTACCATTTTTACCTTCTTGTTTAACTCTTTCAAAAGTCCTAGGACTACTTAAACTAACGTATCATAAAATAATCATTGATGTTGATAAAGGGTAGTATGTGTTTCAACTGGTATTCCAATGGCTGGGCATTAGAATGACCTGGGGAACTTTTTAAAGCACGTGTGTTCAAATTCCCCAACCAGAAATTCTGATTTAATTAGTCTAGATAGAGTGTGGCATCAGACTGGTTAAATGTTTTTAGGAGAACCTGATGTTCTGCCAGGATTGGGAACCACTAAGATACACAGTTTTCTGTATGACATCTTTAAGAATCTTTAAGGAACCTTTATTTTCTTTTTAATGTTTATTTATTTTTGAGAGAGAGAAAGAGAAACAGAGCATGAGCAGGGGACAGGCAGAGAGAGAGAGGGAGACACAGACTCCGAAGCAGGCTCCAGGCTCTGAGCTGTCAGCACAGAGTCCAACACTGAGCTCGAATGCACGAACCATGAGATCACGACCCGAGCCAAAGTCGGACCTTCGACTGAGCCACCCAGGCTCCCCTTTAAGGAATCTTTAAGCGGATAAAGTGTACAGCATTTCCCAAATTTGTCTTCAAATCCCTTTTTTCATAGACCATCTTATAAAACTTACTTAAGTAATTCTTTAGATGAAAATCAAGGTACATAATACTTTTAGAATTAAATTGTGCCACTTTCCGAACTTTATAAGAGCCTTAACAGCAGCAAAGGAAGTAAGAGAAGGAAAAAAAAAAGTGCATTACTATCACATTTTTATTGTATTAAAAGAATTCCAAATGTGAGATTTTAGTTAAAATTCCAAATGAGAAGTTTTAGTTTCAACTAAAAAACTTCAGCATATTTAAATCATGCTTACAGTAAGCCTGTGACTCACACACTGTGAAAGCTAATTCCAAAGATAAATTTATGCTGCCCTCTAATGGTTCAAGATAAATATTTTTAACTGTATAATACCAGAAATACTGACGATGAATACAATTTTATTATTTATAAATGGGAAAATTATATTCAATGTCATTGAAGAAAAATAAGATTTCACTCTGGGGTATGATTGAGCTCAAAAGACTAACTATGACTGCTATATTTGTGTTCAAGACTTTTTAAGTTATCAAGCCATTTTCATCCTACCACCATGTTTGACAATCCAAGTAAAAATCAAGATAAAAATATACACCACTTCTGTGCATTCCACAACAGCCATCTCTAATTCAGCTTTTCTTCAAGTAAATCTATATCAATGGTCTTCAAACTCAATGTTCACGCACCATTAAGGAATTTTGAAAACTATGTGTATTCTTGCACATTTTTATTACATCTAAAATTTTAATTAGCACACCTAAAATTTTTCATTAGCTTAAATACTTGCAAAGAATATAGTTTCTGGTTTACTGCAATATTGGCAATTTAAAATACAAGTGTTATGTCACTCCTTTAAATGTACCCAAAGGAATCTAAATATCCTAACAAGTTGATACCTACCCTCAAAAGCACAAAAATTCTCTTCAGTATATCAAGATTTTTATAAATTTTTTTTCCTTCTTGAACTTGCATGTTATTCTACTCTCTCCATGGAATTTTACCGTTAACTTTATACCTGGAAATCTTTTATGGCTCATTCTATTGTAATCCTATGCGTCAAAAATATGGATATTAATTAAAATTTCTAGACGTTTGTATTTCCTGTCACCATAAGCATATATGTTCAAAAAAATCTGTGAAATGAGACATTGTTACAATTGTTGTTAGCAGATAATTAATGGAACATAAATATTAGACACTTCAATGAATAATTTTTAAACAAAAAGTAAAATCTTAGGGATATGCTTCTTACTGAGATGGATAAGAAAGAATAATCCTCACTGCTAAAAGAACATAGATTCTCAATTTTATTCTTAATTCAAAATTTCCTAGGTTTAATCACTGAGAAACGCTACTCACATGCAGAAGGAAATCATCCGAGTTTTGTTACAGCAATACATATTTTGTGTCACAACTTATATTATGATCTATCAGAAACTGCTTTTAATGACACGACAACTGATAACTTGACTAGATCCTCTTGTAATTTGTGGAAAGCAAAGAACTAGAAACTACTGACATACAAGGGGAAGTGTTACGTGTTTATTACAAGTATTCAGCTTCTCAATTTCAAGGAAGAAGTCCAAAAAAGCATTCCTAAGACAACAAATGACTATTAATTATATAAATTATTCTTTCACCTAGCAGCATCTCCTTTAATTTGATATACTCAGAAAGGGTAAAAAAAAAAAATTAAAATATTGTTAATTTCAATACCCTTCCCTGGTATGATATTTGTGTAATAAAGTGGGTTTTTTTAACGTTTATTATTGAGAGACAGAGAGAGACAGAGCATGAGCATGGGAGAGACAGAAAGAGGAGACACAGAATCTGAAGCAGGCTCAGGCTCTGAGCTGTCAGCACAGAGTCCAAACTGCAAGATCATGACCCGAGCCGAAGTCAGACGCTTAACTGACTGAGCCACCACCCAGGCACCCTTCTAATAAAGTGCTTTTATCTTATCATGAACTTCACATATATTGTCACCAAAACTTTGGAATAGCAGACTTAGCTCATTTAATTTATGATAAACACCCAACAATACATACTGTCAACCAACCCCAAACTAGGCTGCCAAAAAAAAAAAGTCTGACTTTGTTTCTCAAAGTTGGGCTTAAAAGAATGAGATTTCTCACAAAGCAAGACCCAAGTATACGCCACATGCAACAGGATACCAAAAACAGAGAAAGACTAAAAATTAAAGGACAAAGGTATACCAGGTTAATGGAAACTAAAAACATAGTGATTGTAACCTTGATATCAGAAAAAGTGAATTCTATCTGAAATGCATTAGTGTAAAAGGACATTTTCTAATGCTACAAATCTGCAATTCTCAAATAATATATAACCATTATGAGTATCTATGGGTCAAATAACACAGCAACCACCTCTATAAAGCAAAATGTTACAGGAGATGCAAGTAGATATAGATAGAAGCATGCAAATACGAAGACATTTTAACATGCCGCTCTTGGTACAAGACAGATGAAGTAGGCAAAAAGTAAAGATACAGAAGACCTAAACAACAAAATCTTATGGGAGATCATATATACATCAATCTTCATATCCTTTATATTTCTCAAGTACATATGCAATCCTTGCACTGATTCCACATTAGATCTCAAAGAAAGCATGAGTAAGTGCCATCAAGTAGAAACATTACCAAAAAAAAAAAAAAAAGTCTTGGATCACAAAGTGATAAACCAGAAATTAAAAAATTATAAAATGAAAAAATAACCCTCTACTTGAAAAATTAATCCTTTACTGAATAACTTCTACATAAAGGGAAAATACAAACTGAAATTACAGAACAAAAATAATGAAAATACTATATAACTAAAATTGTATACAGTAAAATCTGGAAATTCTCCTCTGTCTCTATATCTGTCTGGTCTAGATTATAAAT
Source organism: Panthera pardus (assembly GCF_024362965.1). NCBI lineage: Eukaryota > Metazoa > Chordata > Mammalia > Carnivora > Felidae > Panthera > Panthera pardus. The sequence goes on from NW_026527002.1 coordinate 23,065,206, forward strand.
GTTATATAGACTTAAAAATGTTAAAGACTATGTAGTCTTTGATAATTTGGTAGACAGAATACCTCTGTGAAACTCTGTGGGTCTGGTCCTTTTGTGTGCATTTATTAACTTTCTCTATTTGTTTCAGTGAATATTGATGCATTCAAGCTTTATATTTCTAAGGGGCCAATTCTGGTAAACAATATTTCCCAGGAAATTATCTAGATCATCTAGGTTTTCCAATATATTTTTACAGAGGTTTGTAGACTCTTATAATTTGTTAAAATTTTCTCTAATTTCTTTGCCATTCTGCCTTAATCTTCATTATTTCTTTCTCTGTACTTTCATTGTTTTCTTTTCTCTAACTGCATCAGCTAGTCAGTCTATGACAAATAGTTTTGGAGATGGTGTGCCTCATTACTGATCTTGGTGTTAAAGAAGATAAATAACCTTCTAAAGTACTCTCGAGGTGTCTGCCATAATCCCCATTACGGCATTTATCATTCTCAGTTATAATCATGTATCCTCCACTACCAGGCTATAAGCTCAAGGGTAAGGGCAGTGTCCTACTCATCTTCATGTTCGCCAGCATCTCACTTCTCAAGAACTACTAATTGATTAACACCGACATACTGAATGAATCAATGAATAAACATATTCCTGGTGTCAATGAATCAGAGGAGGAAAAAAAAAAAAAAATGTGTCCCCAGATAAGAATCTGTAACTGTGAGGTGGTGTTAAAACTGGCTGGACCACACTTCACACTCATTAGGATGGCCCTCGTCAAAAAAATCAGAAAACAGTAAGTTTGGCAACCAAGTGGAGAAATGGGAATCCCAGTATAAAACCAAATTTGGACAATGTAGACTGTATTTTTAAACTAGAAATTTCCGTACCAAATTTACAAATTTTTGTTGTTCTAGCATGCCATCTCCACTCCTTACCAACTTTGGAATACACTAAACATCAGATTCTATACCACTACTGTAAGGCCCATCTTACCCATTATGCCCTAGGCTAATACAATGCCTCTAGCACTTTTTCCATCTTCAGCTGCCTGTCCGCTGCCTTCTTCTAAAGCATGCCTAGCACTTAAGGCACAGCCCTTTCCTTGGGCTGACTAAACTTGCTTCTATCAATAAACAATTTGAAATTAAAGCTGTGGAAGGGGAAACGGTCTCTATCATCTCTGATGTATCTGACACCTTTGGTTCTTTTCTCCTCCTGCTGTTGTTAGGGTTGCAAGAGGCTAACTTCTATTGGTCAGGTGGCATTGAGGGGAAAATGTTCCTTGGAAACCAAAGTTAGAACTATTTACAAGGTATATGGTTCACTGTAATTAAAAAGAGCTTTTATGGAATATCTTGGGAACTGTGCCACCATTTACCACACTCTATGAGAAATACATTCTAAGCTTCCAGTAACCAACATAAAAACAAACTTTGGGACATGGCCTATTTTGATGCTCACCCAAAATCTTGCCCAGAATTTATTAGATACAATATTTCATTTCCAAGAAATACTATTATTGCAGAAACTTCTATAAACATGTAACATAAACTCTCACTGACAATCATAGCACTTACATTGCAAACCATACTTAAATTTATTTCTAAATCCAATTAACATTAAAAACTTCATAAACCTTTTGCTAAAAATCAACAGTTGAACAAAATATGTAACAAGTGATTGAACATTAAGAAAAAACACCTGGTAGATCATGTTTTTCAGTTCATAAAGGAACTCTCCAAGACAAAGACAAAAAGACAGAATAATTCTAAAAATAGAAAGCCCACTCATCTATAGGTCACATGCCACGTTAACAAGGTCTTCACAAGCTGAACTGTCATTTTGTCCAGGTATTTTTTAAAACACAGGTAAATATGCATTGTTAAAGCAAGATTTTGCTGGGGCGCCTGGGTGGCGCAGTCGGTTAAGCGTCCGACTTCAGCCAGGTCACGATCTCGCGGTCCGTGAGTTCGAGCCCCGCGTCAGGCTCTGGGCTGATGGCTCAGAGCCTGGAGCCTGTTTCCGATTCTGTGTCTCCCTCTCTCTCTGCCCCTCCCCCGTTCATGCTCTGTCTCTCTCTGTCCCAAAAATAAATTTAAAAATGTTGAAAAAAAAAAATTAAAAAAAAAAAAAAAGCAAGATTTTGCTGAACTACATGAAAGAAACATTTGTGGTAGAGTATTGCTTCAAACACATAGGGGACAAACTATTGTACTTGGTTTCCAGAGGATGAACAACAGACTGGTAAAATTGGTCTCAAATAAAATAATACAGGATGCTGCTTATTTCTCTAATCTAGGAGACAAGTTATTGGGATTCTAAAAAAAAATCATGGCTAGAAAGATGGATCACTTCTTATAAAGAGTTTTGAATATAGTGTTGATCACATTTAAGTCCAGGGTACATTTTCCTAAAGAATCATGATAAACTTGTGGGAGATGAGGACTTATAGTCCACCTTACAGATGAGGGCTTTGATGCTACTTTCCTTATACTCACCTTTATGGAGAATAATTTTTAAACATTCAACATAAAGAACTCAAAAAGGATTCTCAAGAGCATTACAAAAATAAGTGGCTAAATAAAATAAAACGATCAACCCAGAATTATAAAAAGTCATTTTTTTTTTTAAGGATTGGCTTTGTTTATTCTACTTTTGTTTTTGTTTTAAGGGGATATGAAAAATGTTAAACATGTGACATGTAAAAAGTTATTTATTTATTTATTTAATTTATTTATTTATTAAACATACCAGATAATTTAAACAGTCTCTAATACAAAATTAAATGGTGAGCCTTGGGCTTGCCTGACTGCCTGTAAGAGGAGAAAAAGGAGTCTGGAGTTCTGAATTTGTATCAGGGGAAATTTGTTACAAGTTATTAGTCCTTGAATACTAACTCAGTGGCAAGCAAACACAAACTAACCATTCCTTGGGAATGAAAGTGACAAAGTTGAAAGATCAAAGGTAAAATGGATGGCTATCAAGTTATGGCAAGGCAGCAGAGGTAGCTGTATAAATGCCACAAATAATTAATAAAAAGCACAGAATTTCTAGGCTCATGCCCAAATCCCAAATTAATAACTGCTCATGTGCACAGTAGTTTTCTAAAGGAGAAATGACTTTCTGGGCTGCAATGGCAGTATCATTCCAGGATCAACTAAATTCCAGCAAAAGGCTAAATAAAGGTATGTATTTCCGTATTATAGAATCAGTCATTCCTTCTGGTAAGTAAATACTTAGAAATAATAATAGAATCATATCTGATTTTTTTTTAATTGGGCAGAAGTGAATTATTAAAAACCTCTCAAAATAACAATGTCCTAGGGCAAATACTCTGATACTTAAAATTATTTTTAAGGAAATACAAACACTATGGTAAAGTAAGAAAATGGGCCATGTGTAGTCATGGAATTGTCATATTTAATCTTGAAAACAACATTATGAAGAAGCATAATTTATTCTCCCCAATTTACAGATGTGTTAACTGAGAATTAGAAGGTTGTTCAAATCCACACAGCCATCATTCCAACTCCAGATCCTGTACTTACAACTATATCAGCTACAATATAATAAAGGCTCACAATTAAACAACATTTACTGAGCAAAGGCAAAAGCTAAGCAATTTATAGACATGCCATTTTATTCTCAAACACTCTATGAGGTAAATATTATTTTAGCCCCTAGTAAAACATTTACAATGGTTTTGGAGAAATGCTTGAGAGGCAAAATCTGATGCTTTCTTAGACACACTTTTAGCTTCAAAGAAAATTCAGTATTACAAAATATTTTTTAAAAATACATGAACTTTAAAAAAAAACCTCAGCTTTATTGAGATAAAATTTGCATGCAATGAAATGTGCCTATTTTAAGCTCACAGTTAATGAGTTTTGACACACTCATTCAAGCCAATCAAGATACGGAATATTTCTATCACCCCAAAAGGCTTCCCTGTAGAAAAAATCCCCACCTTTGGATCCAGGCAAGCAATGAACTGCTTTATGTCACTATGGGTTAGTTTTGCCCATTCTAGAAGGTCATGAAAACAGAATCTTACAGTATACACATATGTATCTGGCTTCTTTCATACACCATAATGCTTTTCAGATTCGTTGAATCAAACGTTTTACTACTGGGTAGTATTCCATGGCATGGTTACATTATAATTTGTTCAACCATTTAACTGGTGGTGGATATTACTATTTTAGGGCTATTATAAATAAAGATGCAAAAAGGGGGGGAAAAAGGAAGGGAAGGGAAGGATAGGGAACAAAAGGGAAGGGAAAGGAAGAAAAAAAAGAAAAAGAAAGATGCTACAAATATTTATGTACAATCTTTGGCCACATATTTTCATTTCTTTTAGGTAAACACCAAGAGTGGAATTGCTGGCTGGTATGGTAAGTATACCTTTAATTTCAAAAGAAAGTTACAAACTATGACAAAAAGGCCATACAGTTTTATCTTCCCAGCAACAAGGTATGAGAGTTCCCCCTGCCTGGTCATGACACTTGGTATTGCCAGTCTTTTTAAATTTTAACTACAGTTTTAAGTTGTACTTCCCTGAAAATTAATGATTTCAAGCATCTTTTCAAAGGCTTATTAGCCATTCTTATCTCTCCTTTAGTGAAGTGTCCATTCAATTACTTTGCTCATTTGTTTGTCTTAAGTTTTAAGTGTCCAATTATATATTCTGGATACAAATCCTGTGTCAAACTATGTATTGCAAATATTTTCTTCCAGTGTATGTCCTGCTTTCTAGTTTTTTAAACAATGACTTTCAGGTATCAGAAGTTTTAAATTTTGATAAAGTTTAATTTCTTAATTTTTCTTTTATGATTTGTGTTTTTTGTGTTCGAAGAGATCTTCACCTTTCCCTAAAGTAGCAAAATACTTTCTTCTGTAAATTATGATTCATGCTTTTTAGGTTTGATAAAATCTTTGCCTACCTCCAAAGTAATAATGTATTTTCTTCTGAAAACTTACAGCCCTAACTTTTACACGTAGGTCTGTGATCCATTTCTAATTAATTTTTGTCTGTGGTGTAAGGTAGGTGTTGAGAAACATTTCTATCTGGATATCCAATTGTTTTACCACTGTTTGAGGGAAAGCGTATCCTTTGCCTATTAGCATCTCTGTTAAAGTTAATTTTGAGAAAAAACAAATTGACTTATATATATGAGTGGGTCTATTTCTTGATTCTATATTCCAGGGATCAAGCGAGCTTTTTTTTCTGTGAACAGCCAAATAGTAAATATTTGGGGCTTTGCAAGCCATATAATCTGTCATATCTACTCAACTCTGCTGCTATATAGCATGACAGCAGCTGCAGACAATATACAAACAAATGATCCTATCTGTGTTCCAATAAAACTTGACATTAAAATTTCAACTTCATCTAAATTTCATGTGCTATGAAATATCTTTTTCTAAATATTTTTTCCTAACCATTTAAAAATGTAAAAAACCCTTCTTAGCTTGCAGGCCACACAAAAACAGGGAGACCAGATTTGCTCCATGAGCCAGTTTGCCAACCTCTGTTCTATTCTGTTCCACTGATCACTCCCCAGGCCAGTATTTAACTGTCTTGATTACTGAAGCTTTAGAACAAGTCTTGAAGTCAGGTAGTATGAGCTCTTCAAATTTGTCCATCCTTTTCAAAACTGTGTGGTAACTGCAGTTTCTTTGCATCTCCACACAAATATTAATATTATCAATTTTACAAACACACACACAAAACCCTGCTATGATTTTAACTGGGATTGCATTACAGCTGTATGTTAACTTTGGAATAACTGACGTTTTAACTATATCAAGTCTTCTTTAATTTATTGGAACGATATTTTTTAGTTTTAGTACACAGTCTGTACATATATTTTGTTAGATTTAATACCGGGTATGACATGCTTTTATACTATTTTAATGCTCAATTGTTCATTACTATGAAATAGAAATACTGTTGATGTTTTGTACATTGACCTTGTATCCTGTGACCTTGCTCAACTCATTTGCTTCAGTAGCTTTTCATTTTTGAGTTAAGAATTTTCTAAAAAACTAATGGTGTTTGCATATACAAGTTTTATTTCTTCTTATCCAATATTCCGCCCCCCACCTTTATTTCTTATTACACTTAATAGAACTCAAGTACAATGCTAACTACAAGTGATAACATGTACATCGCTGCCTTGCTCACCTTACAAGTAAAATATTCAGTCTTCCGTCACAAAACATAACAGCTATAAGCTGTTTAGAGAAATCCCTTATCACATTAAGGAGAAACTACTTTCCATTCTTAGTTTGATGAGTCTCTATCATGAATGAGTGCTGACTTTTATCAAATGTTTTTTCTGTGTCTGTAAGATGCTCACATATTTTTTAATGTTTATTTTATTTTTTGAGAGAGAGTGCAAGCTCTAGCTTCTTAAGATGGAAGCCTTAAGCAATAATTTTGGACTTTTTCTTTTCTCACGTAGCATTTAAAGCTATACGTGTCCTTCCAAGCACTGCTTTAGCTGCATCCATATCTCAACGTTTCATTTTCATCGTCATTTAGTTTAAAATATTTTTCTAATATCCTTGGTGATTTTTTCTTTGACCCATGCATTATTTAGAAATATGTTGTTTAATTACCAAATACTTAAAGAATTTCCAGATATTTTTATCATATTTATAACTCAATCCCTTTGGGATCAGAACACAGTTTGTATTATTTCAATTCTCTCACATTTATTGAGAATTGTCTCATAGCACAGCATATCATCTATCTTGGTGAATGTTCTGTGTGTGCTTAAGAAGAATATATATTCTGCTGTTATTAGATAGGGAGATCCAGAACACTCATTGACAGTGTTATTGAACACTGTCTTAGCTTGGCCTGCCATAACAAAATACCACAGACTGGGTGGCTTAAACAACAGAAATTTATTTTCTCACAGTTCTGGAGGCTGGAAGTCCAAGATCAAGGTGATTACGTGGTCAGTTTCTGATGACAGCCCTCTTCCTGGCTCGTAGACAACCGACTTCTTAGGTCCTCACATGGCAAGGGCAGAGGATATGCAGAGCTAGCTGTATGGTGTCTGTTCTTAAAAGAGCAATAACCTCATCATGAGGGCCACACCCTCATGACCTCTCGAAACCTAACTACCTCCCACAGGCCCTATATCCAAATACCATCACATTTCAGGTTAGGGCTTCAACATATGAACTTGGGGGGTACACAATTTAGCCCACACCAGTGCCTTAGTTTAATTGTTTTCTGCCTAGTTATTCTAAAGCCTGTTCATCGGTGCATGGATAGTTACAATTGTTAGGTTTTCTGGATGATTTTATCCTTTTATCATTGGTAATTTTCTTTTTTTTTTATTTTTTTAATGTTTATTTATTTTTGAGAGAGAGAGAGAGAGAGACAGAGCGTGAGCAGGGGAGGGGCAGACAGAGAGAGAGAGACAGACAGAGACAGAATCTGAAGCATGTCCCAGGCTCTGGGCTGTGAGCACAGAGCCTGATACGAGGCTTGAACCCACGAACCATGAGATCGTGACCTGAGTGGAAGTCGAACGCTTAACCGACTGAAATACCCAGGTGCCCCAGTAATTTTATTCTTGACAATACTTCTTGTTTTGAAGTCTACTTTGTCTTATATAAATATAGCCACTCCAGCTTTATTATGATTAGTGTTTGCATGAAATATCATTTTCCGTACTTTTAACCAATCTGTGTCTTTACAATGAAAGTAGATTTCTTTATATACCATATGGTTGTATTTCCTGCTCTTTTATCAAGTCTGACATTATCTTTTAACTAAAGCATTTAAACCATTTACATTTAACATAATTACTGATATCTCTGGGTTCAAATCTATCATCTCGCTCTTTGTTTTCTATTTATCCCATATGTTCATTACTCTTTTTTTCCTCCCTCTTTTCTGCCTTCTTTTAGATTATATTTCTTATTCTATTTTATACCCACTATTATATTCTTAACTATTCTTTTTTTGCACAGCATCAATAGACATCTTTAACTTACCATAACTTCCCTTCGTATATTATATCCGTTCACATATAATGTAAGAAACCTCCCTAGGTTTTCTAGGTGTTTATTTGGGGGAGGGTAAATCTGGTCCCAGTTATAGCCCAAAGCATAAGTCCCACAATATTTTTAATAATTTTATTTTTATCTAATATTTGAAGAAACAGATGTGAGGTGGGGAAGGGCTCTTTATATTTCACTTCAAAGAAAAAGTTGTATTTCTATTTCATAAAATGAAGTGTGTCATATCTGGTCTTACCAAATGAGTAAGAGTTACAACTTTTGTTTTAAAGAGTCAAAATGTTCACTAGTTCCTATTCTTAATTCCTATTCTTGAAGAAACAGATGTGAGGTGGGGAAGGGCTCTTTATAGTTCACTTCAAAGCAAAATGTTGTATTTCTATTTCATAAAATGAACTATGTCATATCTGGTCTTACCAGATGAGTAAGAGTTACAACTTTTGTTTTTGTTTTTTTAATTTTTTTTTTAACATTTATTTATTTTTGAGACAGAGAGAGACAGAGCATGAACGGGGGAGGGTCAGAGAGAGAGGGAGACACAGAATCCGAAACAGGCTCCAGGCTCTGAGCTGTCAGCACAGAGCCCGACGCGGGGCTCCAACTCACAGACCGAGAGATCACGACCTGAGTCGAAGTCGGACGCTCAAACGACTGAGCCACCCAGGCGCCCCACAACTTTTGTTTTAAAGAGTCAAAATGTTCACTAGTTCCTATTCTTAATTTTAAATACTGTTGCCTAAGGCAAGAGCTTCTGGCCCAGACTAAACCCCTCATTTCCCTTGCTCTCTGATTCCCTGGCTTCATGCTCCAGTTCATTCTCCCTCATCTTTGCTTTCTTAACCTACTCAAATCCTCTTCTCTGACTCACTGTAAGAGTCTTAAAACACAGTGTATTTTTAACACTTCTTTATTATGGGTTTGGATTTATTTCCCCCAAATAAAAACACATTTCTAATTTAACTAATGTAATCCTATGTAAAAATAGAGAATATTGAACACTTTTGTCTTATAGCCTTTCAGTTCTACATCTACCTATAAAGTAGTATCCTCGTGAAGAAATATCATTTTTAAAAGAAATGTCATCTTGACGGGTGCCTAGGTGGCTCAGTCAGTTGGGCGTCTGGCTCTTGATTTTGTCTCAGGTCATGATTTCATGGTTTGTGGGTTCAGGCCCTGCGTCGGGTTCTGTGCTGATGGTGTGGAGGCTGCTTGGGGTTCTCTCTCTCTCCCCCTCTGTCTGACCCTCCCCTGCTCACTCACTCGCTCTCGGAATCAATAAATATAAGCTTAAAAATGTTTAAAAAGAAAAGAAACGTCATTTTGAAAAGTTGTAATATACATAAAGTATACAATAGAGAAAAGAATATGTTCCCCAAATCAAGGGATATAATGTACAAAAGGCAAAATTATATATAACTACTTGAATGAATTCCTGCTTTTCACTACTTCACATTTATTTCATTTATCAAGAGGCTTTAAAGTTGTGTACTTTGCTGACTTTTTCCTGTTACGTTGAAACATATGAAAATAACATATTTATAGGACAAAGAAAGGTAAAATATTAATGACTTTATATGGTTTAACCTCTCATTTATCAGTTAACCACCAGCCCTGGAATACTAACCAGTGTAAACTCACCCAGTCTGCATGTTGTTTTATCAGTACACAAGCACCACCTGGTGGCAGAAAGCGAAATTATAGGCTTTTCCTGTTTATACTGCTCCATACAAATATTCAGTTTCTCAAGTGTTCTACTTTCCAACTTGCTTTTTCAAAGGGCAATAGAAAGTAGTGAAGGACACTTAGACTGACGGTTTGAATTATACACCTGAAACTAATATAACACTGTATGTTAAAATTTTAACATAAACTTTATGGTGGGATGAAAATTTTAAGACTTAATTTTAAAAAGTTGGAACAAGCTCAAAATTAATAGCACACCACACAGTATTAGCAGCTAGTCATCAGCCTATATAACAAGCTGTGAGATGCAACAAGATATTTCATAAACTAAAATCTTGATTATTTCTAATTTTACTGATAATTAACATAATGAAATAAAATCAGTTCAGGTACTTCAAAAAATCTGGGGCACCTGGGTGGCTCAGTCGGTTAAGCATCTGACTTTGGCTCAGGTCACGATCTCACAGTTCATGGGTTTGAGCACCACGCTGGGCTGTATGCTGACAGCTCGGAGCCTGGAGCCTGCTTCAGATTCTGTGTCTCACTTTCTCTGCCCCTCTCCTGCTCATGCTCTCTCAAAAATAAATAAACGTTAAAAAAAAAAAATCTGTTTCACCCTATCAAATTTCCACTGATAGCTACAGCTGTCCAAAAAGTTCTTTCCAAGTCTCACAGACTTGGGCAACAAGAGGGGAGACCATGAAGATTCAAGTAGGTACCTGGCTCTGCCCATTGGAACAAGAAACTTTAGCAAAATAGTTCTCTTTCCTTATTTAACTTACTATGACTCATACCATACATCTTAAGAGAAAGCAACTTTACCAACCCAGGTACAAGTAATTGGACCAGGAATTTGATACATTAGCAACCAAATATTGTCTTGACACAAAATATACCAACCACACCTGAGGATGGCCATGCTTGGCATGGGGGCGTGCCATGAAATTTTTCCAAATCAAATAATGACAAACCAGCATAACTAAATCCTTTTGAGAAGGAAATATAAATCCTACATGAACAAAGAACAGATTGGTCACTCAAACTTTGGTTGTAACCTAAACAATGTCATTGTCTGCAGGATGCATTCTGATGTGTGAGCTTCAAGGAGGCTCCAGACCCTGAAGTTCCTCTTCCCATGTGTTCTTCCAACAAACTTTAAAAGCTGAGGATAATCTTCCCATACATACCCTCCACTGAGGCTTTAAAGAATAGTAAAATGGGCTCTTCCTAAATACAGGCAGTTTAAACTCAACATAGTCGAAACAGAATTCCTAATGTTTCCAAAGATCAACTCCGACTCCTCATTGTGAAAAATATTACTAGTGATCCAGATAGGTGAAAGTTACCCTTAATTACTTTCCTCATCCAATCAATCCCCAAGTGCTATCAAGTTCACCTTCTAAATAGACACTGCCTCCCTCTCCATCTTCACTGTTCCAGGCTCTCATCACCTTAAGCCTAAATTACAACATCCTTGTAATTCATCTTTCTCCCTTGAATTTTAAGCCTATCAAAACTATTTCCCACATACCGCCAAACCAATATGTCTAAAACAGATACCAAATTATTTTATCCCTCAGCTTACAATCCTTCAGTGGCTCCCAATCACCTTCAGTATAAATCTAACCCTCTTCCCAAGGCCATCTGAGGACATCAGATCAGCACCCTGACTGAACTTTGGCCTTTTCATTCCAGACATACCACATGGCTTGCAAGTCCATGATGAACTAAACTTCTCAGGATTCCTTGTTGTTGTTCCCAAAACCTAGTTTGCTTTTCCTTACCTTGGTCACCTGGCTAGTGCCTAGTTAACCTTGGAAATGCAGTTCAAGTGTCATTTCCTTCTGGGAAGCTTCTTTCTTTGATTCCCCAATATGAGTGAGGTGGTTGTTCTCAGTGTTTCCACAGCACCATATGGTCACATCTATCACTCTGTTACTGTTTCTCTGCATTGTTCTCATCTTCTAATGGACTCAGAGTCTACCAGACTATGTAAAGTATCTACTAAAGTATCTACTCTTAACACGACATGTGGCAAAAAGCAGGCATTTGTAAATATTTGCTTAATGAAAGATCTCATGAAAGTCCTTTCATTTTATCATCATCTCTATTTAGGAAATGAGGAAACTAAGAGAGGTCCAGTGCCTTGCTCAAAACCACACAACTAAAAGCATCAGAATCAGGATTTGAACCAAAGGTTCTGACTGTAATGCAAATGATTCTCCTTCAGGATCTCTGCCTTGAGGGAATCTTTCATAAAATAATTGTGCTCTGCATAGCAACTTGAATGGGATAAATCCCTGTTTCTCCTGGCTGGGCACAAACCCAAGCATGGGCTAATTATTCTCAAACCCCAAATCCAGTCTGAATGACAAAGGGATGGATAGTCTACTCAGTCTTTCCTAGGACTTTCCTAAGAATGACACAAAAACTTGTTCCTTCTCTGGTACCACATGTCTAAGGACTTTGTAGCATATGAGATACAGCAAATGAAAAGTCAGCTTCTTTAAAAATGAAGCCAAGCAGAGGAAAAATGAGACAAGAACTAAAAAGAGAAATGGAAAATGAGGGAAAAGAACACTAAAGCCCTATATTCAACCATGCCTGAAATCTCCCCAAGAGACCTCCCAGTTATTTAAGGCAAAAATCCCCATTTTCACAAAGTCTTGTTTGAGTTGTGGGCCTTTGGCCATCTGCATCAGCAGACTGGGGACCTTTTGGCCACTAGCCAAGCAGTAATGCTCCTTGCATCTGTGCATACACAAAATTGATAAACTGTCTGTTGGAGGCCTGACTTCAACCATTCTGTTCCTTGGGATAATGTATACCACTTTTATAACAAAGATAGGAGAACAAGAGCATAAAGTATTCTCCAAACTTTACATCCTACACTTTGTCATATAAATTTTTGTAGCTTTCAACTTTATATCTGTTAGTGAACAGTGGCCCAAATGAGAAAGAAAAAGATGTAACTGGATACATTCATTTTTAAACATCTTGGGTGTAACAAAAAGAGACAGGTACTTCAGAATCCAGCTTGCATCCAGATTTTGCTAATGGATAAATCTCTTTTTTTCCCCAGCCATCACAAAACAGGACAGTGGAGGGATGGGGGTGGAGGGGTGGTTTCTGTAAGTGCCTCCTTAGCCTTTGAGTCAGTTCGAGTGTAGAAACCTCATCAGGAAAAAACAGAATTAAATAAAAATAAATACACTTAAAAAAAACAACATGGGTAATACCTAATTATTACTTAATACTATTTTAAGTAGAAAATGACATGACCTTTACATAAATCCCTCTAAACAATATTTGTTTCTTAGACTTTTTAACTTTTCATTCCCTGACTTATTAAGAAGCTACTGATTCATTTGGAGTCTGACAAGGAGAAGAGTGTCCCCTCTGATCTTTGGCTCCAAATTCCCTGTAACACATTCAGGTGTTGTCATCCGCAAATGAAGGTCATATGTGAAATCATAATTTTTACAGCCTAATGAGTAATGGTTAGGTTTGCCCTTTTGTGAGCAGCTTTTACATTGAAACACGGCCTGGCAGCTTACCAGTACTTCCCTATTTTCTTTTTACCTTTTTTTGTGATCTGCAGAATCTCAAAACAATCTGAAAAGCCTCTCCAACAATCTGGAAGCAAAGTCCACTTTCTCCATGAAGTTGGAATGGACTATGGCACAACCCTCTAAAGAAGCCATAAATAACTTCTTGTGCCCCTCATGACAACCATGGAATCACATCTTGAAACCAGAAATTGCCAAGAAAGGAAAAATGTCAACATCTTAACATAAAACTTACCACAGGAAAAAAAAAATCAAACCAAACCACAGGACCCCTGTCACATTCTCATATGCCAACTATTCTTCCCCTTGGTTCACTGTTTTCCAGCCATACTGGTGTCCTGGTAAAGACATCAACACACCTGGAACATTCCCACTTCAGGAGCTTTGCACCTGCTGTTTGTTCTGCTTGGAATATTCTCTCCCTCTTTCATGACATTCTCACTACTTACTTCCTCTCTCCTTTTAGGTCTTTATCAAAAGTCACCTTCTCACTAAGTAACCACTTCTTACTGACTGCCTCCCCTGCTAGAATATGAGCTCCATATTAATAATCCACAGAGATTACTGTCTGATTTTTCATTGCTTTAGCACCAGATTTCTTTCATTTAAAAGTAATAAATTCACTAATCGAAACTCTAGTTAAGATTTCAATAAAGGACTATAGATATCAAAATACAATAAGCATTTAAATATAATATCCTCAGGAGACTATTCATTATAGTACATTAAAAATAAGGGGCACCTGGGTGCTTCAGTCAGTCACCCTCTGACTCTTGATTTTGTCTCAGGTCATGATCTCATGATTCGTGGGTTTCAGCCCCACATTGGGCTCTGCGCTGTCAGCACAGAGCCTCCTTGGGATTCTCTCTCTCCCTCTCTTACTCTGCCCCCCCCCCGCAAAATAAATAAATGAACTTATAAATCGATAGACAGAATATCTTGCAAGTACAAACAAGGCAAAGTATATCTAATTCAGGTGACCAAATATATCTGTTGTGCTAAGTGGACAAATAGTTTTATTTATATTAGGTAACCTCAGGCTCATGAGAAAGGCAATACGCATGTTATACAGAAAAAGACAAAGTAAAGCAACTACAAGAGACATGTGATGCCCTTCTTGCCACCTATGGGGTGTGGACACCAAGTTGAGAGCTGGTAAGCCTGCCACTGGATGCTCCAACTAGGAGACACTAAGAAGAGAATAAGAATGGAAAAACATGCCAGGAAAACAAAGGGAGTTAAGGATTTAGGCCAAAAGAGTAAGGGGGGAGATGGTCAAGACTCTGTGGAAGCATTACCTGACAGGACCACACGTCACCAGCTGCAGGTTTCAGCAAGGCGGCAAGAAAGGTGTCGGCTATCTGCTAGGCAAGGGACATCACCACAAAGAGCAGAGAAGCCCAGCGGACAATACGGAACACCCACACAACGGTGAGGGTCCCTCCTTCCCTACCACGACAACACAGTAAATTCCTCTGACACACCCAGCAGAAAAGCGGCAAGGAGCAGAAGTCTAAGAGATTGTACACATTTTTATTAGAGAATCTGAGCAATAGTATTTAAAGGAACCATTTAAAATCTGAATAGGACTGAGTTTTAAATGGTAAATACGCACTACCAAAGAAGACACCAAAAGGTATCAGGTTATATGTACACTAAATATCTTCTTCTCACATCTGAACTGTAATGTCAGTAAGTACACAAAATGATTTTAAAAATATCAGCATCTTGGGGCACCTGGCTGGCTCAGTCCATCAAGCATCCGACTTCAGCTCAGGTCATGATCTCACGGCTCGTGAGTTCGAGCCCCGCGTCGGGCTCTGTGCTGACAGCTCAGAGCTTGGAGCCTCCTTCTGATTTTCTCTCTCTCTCTCTCTCTCTCTCTCTCTCTCTCTCTCTCTCTCTCTCTCTCTGCCCTTCCCCCACTCATGCTCTGTCTCTCAAAAATAAACATTAAAAAAAATTTCTTAAAAATGTATCAGCATCTTAACACTAGAAGAAATGTTAATTATGTGACATGATAGAGGTGTCAGCTAACCCTACAATGGCAATCATAATGCAACATAAATGTACCAAATCAGTATGTTGCACACTTTAAACTTGTACAGTGTTATATGTCAATTATATCTCAATAAAAATATTTTTAAGAATTAGTAAACATCTGATCACAAGAATTTCTTAGGCATAAAAGGAGCGGGAGAAATCAAACACACAAAAATTATAGATTAGACCATATAATATCTAAAACTGTTGCACATCAAAAACAAACACAAAACTAAAGCCAATTTTTGGTGGGCAGGAAAATTAAACAAAATAGGCAATGCTAATACCTTCTCCTCCATACGTAAACATTTGAAGATTGGTCAAGTAATGCAACAAAAGTTACCAAATTAAACTAGACAAATCAAAAAGGACAAGTGACTAATAAATATTTAAAAACTGTTCAACCTCACAAGTAATCAATAAAACCAAAATTTAAAAACATACCACTTTTTAGCCATCAAATAAGACAATGTATTTCTAAAAGTCAGTGTTGTCAGAATGGAACAGAATATACTCTAAGAAATTAGTACAAATGTTAATGTAATTGGGTAACATTATTTTTTTCAACCTAATATTCCCCTATAGTAATCTATCTTAAGACAATAATCAGTGATGTGAACAAAAATTTGTATGTAAAAATTGTTTGCGGTAACATTGCTTACAATTGCCCAAAAAAGGGGGAAACAACTTAGATGATCAACAACAGGTGCATTTCGTTTATATACTCATCAAGTATTCTTTGTTTGTAGCTGTTTATATCCTTGTAAAGTATAACCTGGCCAAATGAAGCATTATATAGCCATCAAAAATGTTTTTCAAAAGTCACTTAAAAATATAAAAAATGGGGGCGCCTGGGTGGCTCAGTTAAGCGTCCGACTTCACCTCAGCTCATGAACTCATGGTCTGTGAGTTCGAGCTCCACGTCCAGCTCTGTGCTGACAGCTCAGAGCCTGAAGCCTACTTTGGATTCTGTGTCTCCCTCTCTCTCTGCCCTTCCTCTGCTCAGGCTCTGTCTCTCTCTGTGTGTCACTCAAAACGAAAAAACCATTAAAAAAATTTTTTTTAAATGTGAAAAATTGGGGGCGCCTGGCTGGCTCAGTCAGAAGAGCATGTGACTCTTCTGTGACTCTTACAACTCAAGGTTGTAAGTTCGAGCCCCACGCTGGACGTAGAGATTATTAAAAACTAAATAAACTTTAAAAGAAATATATGAAAAATGATCCCTATTCAATGAAAAGAGGGCACAATATTGTACATGTGGAATGAATAAATTATGATATATTCATAAACAAAGGAACACTATTTAGCAATAAAAAATGGCAAAATCCAGATACAGTACAAGCAACAAACAGAAAACAAAAACAAATAAACAAGAAAACCATTATATGAAGTGAAAATATCCAAATAAAAAGAGTACATACTATATGAGTCTATTCATATGAAGTTCAATGACATGCAAAACTAATTTACAGTGATAGAACCATGGTTACTCCTGGGAGGAGGTGTAATAAATGCAAATAGGTATGAGGACAGTCTCAGGGTGATAGAAACACACTGGCGATGTTGTGAGGATATACATATGTAAAAAGCGATCCATTAAAGTATAAATATGTATGTATATACATAAATGATAGTTATCACAATGTACATTTAAGATCTGTGCGTTTTGTGATTCATACATGGTACCTCCATAAAGTACTGTAGAAATTGCATATAAAGGAATAAAGGATAACTTCAATTTGGTTAAATAAATGTGCAAAGAATAAAAAAAATATAGAATACATCAAAATATTAAAGACATTTATTTCTGGAATTACAAGTTATTTATATTTTCTTTTTAACTTTCTGCATTTTCTACATTCTCTACAATGAGTTACGTGACTTTTATAAATGATCAGAAAAAAAAAAACACTTCACATTTTTTTTAATTCTGCCTTGCCTACAAAAGAAAACTCTCTTACACTTGTAACTATCACAAAATTATGCAATGTGTAGAAAGACTCAGTAAATTCTTCCAACAAATTTCCTATAAATTAAAAATACTCATGTTTGTAATGTATTTGGACAAATTAAGAAAAACACTAGCTAAGCTAAGTATCTACAAGTCAACTGAGAACTCAGCACTATACTGTGGCATGATTTTAAAACATGGTCCTGCCTGCAACAAATACAGGGCTCTCATGACTCTATAAAAACTAGTTCCTGAAAACCAGTTACTTTTAAAAATATATTACTTTAAATATTCCTTTGAGCCCGACTTATCTAAATTCCATGCAAAATGCCCAAAGTAAATTCTCTTCACATTGCAAATACTCTTTGAGTTTTAGAAACTTTTACAATGTGCATAAAATAATAAATGAGAACAAAACCAAAGAAGACATACAAACCTCTGATTGTACATGCCCCGAAAGTTGTAATTAGCTCTATAATTTGGGAAAGGCTTTGGATCTAATGGCCTGTAGATGGCAGGCTCTCCCCTTTTCATAGCAAGCCCATTCAGTTCCACAGTTGGAGTTATACTACCTGTTTAAAAAAAAATATTAAAAGCACACAAGTGAAATATTTCCATAATAAATCACACAAGCCATACTTACATTACATGTCATTACCATGAAAGAAGGTGGGAGTCAATGGCCTGTCTGTATGATGGTCTCAGGGATGTAAATACAAACTACATGAACAGGAAAATTGTTTCTAATGAAATCTCTTTGGGGTTTTGGCAACCTTTTTTTATATTCATGACCAAAAATTCAATTTGAAAGTCATACTATTTCAAAACAAGGGAAACACAAGACTCATAGATCGCTTAATCCGAATATTATAAAGTACTGAACTTCAGCATAAATTACTCACCCCACGAAGCTTTCAGTTATTTAATCATTAAAAACATTATCATCTGTGAATATTTTTATATTTTGCTAATCAAGCAGCTGAAGTTAGCAATGAATACAGAGTCATCAGTAATTCTTGGACTTACCTAATAAAACTAAATTTTGAGTTTCTATCACATACAAGACAAAGCAAATATACTAATGCTTTGTATAAATAATCTTTAAAGATATACACTGAAGCGTTTTTGGATGAAGTGATGTATCTGAGACTTCTTTCAAAATAATTCCAGAGGAGAGACAGATTACAAACAAGGTAACTGTTGAAGCTGGTGGTGGGTATAGGGATGTTTACTATCTTATTTACTCTACTTTTTTGACAATTTGAAAAATCCATAATAAATAACACACAATGTAAATTATTACATCGTATTATTTTGAGTACCAAAAGAGGCTATTTAGTAAAACATATGTATATATGTTCCATATAACAAATTATACAAAGGAATCTAAAGTTTTCGGAGAAAGTAGTAATCAGTGTAAATTCTATATACACTATTTTGCTTGAATTACGCCTTCTGCAATATACATTTAAGACTCCGTTCATCACATACAAACATGGGCCCACTTATTGCAGCAGAGAAACTGGGGCTGGCAGAAAGCACCCACCAGGGGTGGGAGAGCCGGACACAAATGCACAACTGGCAGCCATGGCATAAGCAATCCATCAAGAGTCTATAATGCTCACTTCATATCTCATTTCTAAAGCGTTCAAGTGAAGCCGCTAAAGAGTATAAGGACAGGAACTATAACCAAGGTTAAGGGGAAAAATAAAGAGAGTGGAAGGACAGAGGAGGCAAAGAAGGAAAAGATAAGCATAAGAAAAACAGCAAAGCACAGTTAACATATTGAATAGCGAGTCCAATTAGTCCAAATCCCTAATTTAATACCAATACTCAGGGCAGAGGAAGAGAAAGGCAAGAATAAAGGGATTCTCTTTTCCTTCTTTCTTTCCTACAGGATTTTACCAAAGGATAAGTAAAATCCACAAACCTTAAGCATACAGATCCACACATTATTATACATGTAAACACTCAGTGCCCATCATTCAGATCAAGATAGGAACATTTCCATAACCCAGAAAGTTCCATCACGCCTTTTTCCAGGCAACACCCACCTCCCCGAGTTACCTATTCTGACTTCTGTCATCAGAGATTTGCCTGTTCTTCAAACCTGAACATGTATTGTTCTATCTTGCTTTTCACTCAACATAGAAATTTTGTCAAATATATCAGTATTTCAAACATTTTTTATCACTGAATAGTATTCCACTGAATAAATACATTAGTTTATCTATTCTGCTATGAATGGGGCATTTGAGTTGTTTCCAGTTGGGAACAAGTATAAAGCCACAATGTTTTAGCAGACATACACAGTAAGTTCTCAGGTATATGCCTAGCAGTGGAATTGCTAGATCGCAGAGTAGGTTTATGGTTAACTTTATTAGAAATTGTGTAAAAGTTTCTAAAGACCTAACACCAACGAGCAGTCTATGCCTTTCAAAGTTTAAGTTTTTCTTCTTTCATAAAGATCGTAGTTTAATAACTAGCATGTTAATCAATCAGTTGTTAAGATTTATGTCATTCCGAATTTGACTTGGCCATAATCATACAGACACAGATAGCATAAAGTTCAAAAAGAAAAAAAAGCTTAAAAGACCTCATCGTTTAAGTAGGGCAATAAATAAGAAACTGTGAGTTTAAAAAGCACCAGTAAGGTGATTTTAATGCACTAATGGCATATAAATGTCCTCCCACCTATACCAAAATTGGGTGGTAAGCCAGGTAAAAGTATTATATTCATATCATTTGAATCAATAAATGATTTCATGTAAATTCTTCATTTGAATTTTTTTTTTAATGTTTATTTTTGAGACAGAGAGAGAGAGAGCATGAACAGGGGAGGGGCAGAGAGAGAGAGAGAGAGAGAGACACAGAATCTGAAATGGGCTCCAGGCTCTGAGCTGTCAGCACAGAGCCCGACGCGGGGCTCGAACTCACAGACCGTGAGATCATGACCTGAGCCAAAGTCGGACGCTTAACCGACTGAGCCACCCAGGCGCCCCTAAATTCTTCATTTGAAAGTAAGGCTGGTATATTTTCTTCACCGAAATGCTAGACACTGGTCTGTGTGAAGGAGAGTGGAGAAGAAGCAGACAAGTGCACACCAGGCTGAAGAGGTTTCAACACTTAGAGTGAAGTATCCCCACCTGTTTAATAAAGAACCAGACTGGAATCTCTGCATGCACACAGCCTCTCTACCTACACAGAAATGCTTTCACAGAAAACAGTTAAAGAAGAACTTTAAAGTATGAGAACCTCCAAATAATAATTCTAAGTACCACTCCACCATGTGAGAGCTGCACCCAGGTTGCATAAAAATAATCATTACATAGAATCCTCATGTGTTACATGGCTGCAAGGTTGACACAGTCAACACAGAATCCATTTCTATCGGTTTTTCGGTATGTTAAAGGAAACTTCTGTATTTATCAGTGAAAAACAGAACAAGGTTAATTGATTATATATACAAACGTATATAACAACAATTGTGGATTCCTATTATGTGAAAAATGGAAGAAAAATGCCACAACTACTTTTCAAGGAGCTACATAATACTAACACTTCAGGAAACAGCTATGTAGGAAGTTAGAATAGTCCCTGGAGCACAGCAGTCACTCAATAAATATTCGTTCAAAGAATGAACTGATTAATCAACCAAGATGCCTTGAAGAAATGGCTGGTGCTGGGACCAGGACAAGGATAATATGAGATGCCTTTGGAATCTCTTACTGTGCCAGACAGTAAGAAATGCTCAAAGAAAACTGAGGAAACGCTAGAAGGACAGTGGAGTCAACCTGAAAGGTTCATACCACTGGCTAAGTCTGTGACAAATTGAGAACCAAAATAAATAATGATAGATTATAAACCAGTAAGCAAAACAGGAATCCAAGAGTCTATAGTGATATAAATAAATGAACAAACAGAAAAATGAGGGGAAAGAAAATTCTAGGGTAGAATGCCAACTAACAGATCTAAAATAAATGGAATTAAAATATCACCCTTTGAGACAGAATAAATTTCTGTTGTTTTAAACCACAAAAAGAGACAGACAGACAGACAGATAAAATCACCCTTTGGCACTCTTTAGAATATTAATTGATTCAGAAAAGAATCATCAATAGATGCCAAATCTGGTACGTGATACAAACTTTGATGAGAAACAGAATGTTTATATAGTCTCAAAGTTTTTCCTCAGAAAACACTAATTAAACCCTTATTAATTTCTTATTATATAATAAGAAAACATACTTATTAACTAACTTTACAATAGAGAACCCTACAAACATACTCTTCACCAAGTGACAAAAGTCATCACTAATGGGTCAAATCAAAATGGGGTGTGTCCTGCTATATATCACTGAGATAAAACTAGGTCACTGGGATATTCATGCTAAAAATGCATAAATCATGAGGAAGCACCAGATAAACTCAATCAAGGGGCATTCTACAAATGAGGTGGCCTGTACTGTCCAAAATGTCATGGTCATAAAAGATAAGAAGCTCTAAGGAACTATTCCACATTAAAGTAGAATGAAAAGAAACACTAAGTACATGATCCTGATTAGATCACAGGCCTACAAAGGATATTACTGGGACAATTAATGAACCAAAATGGAATCTTTGCATTACATGATAATACGAGATCAATGTTAACTTCCTGTCAGAAGAATGGCCATGTACTTGGGAAAAAATACTTTGAAGTACGAAGGGAAATGGGATCAAATGTCCACAACTTATTCTCAAATGGTTCAGAAATGTTAACAATTGGGGAATCTGGATGAAGTGTACAAAGGAGCTCTATGTACTCTTTTTACAAACTTTACATAAGTATGAACTCATTTCCAAAAAAGTTTATTTTTTTAAGCTTATTTGAGACAGAGACAGAGCACATGAGTGAGGGAGGGGCAGAGAGAGGGGGAAAGAGAGAGAGAGTATCCGAGGCAGGCTCTGCACTACAGAGCCCAGCACAGACTCAAACCCACAAACCGGGATATCATGACCTGAGCCAAAATCAAGAGCTGGATGCTTAACCAACTGAGCCACCCAGGCACCCCTGCATTTTTTTTAACAGGAAAATTATTTCAACTGGCACTCGACAACAGAGATCTTAATACCAACAGACATATGAAAAGATGCTGACCATCATTAGTTACCAGGGATCCAAATTAAAACTACACTGAATTACTATTATACCCCCGAAGAATAGCTAAGAAATACACTATTATAGTCTGACATTATGTATTTGTATGTATTTCTTATGCATGTGGTTTTTTTTTAAGTATGAACTTGGAAAGGGCCAAACTTTTTTTTTTTTTTTTAGACACAGGATTCCCTAAACTGGGGACGGGCAAAAACAGAGGAGGTTTTATTATGTTGCCCAGATTGGAGTGAAGTGGCTATTCACAAGCACAATCCCACTACTCTGACGTGTTCTGTTTCCAACCTGGGCTGGTTCACCCCACCGTAGGCAACCTGGTAGTCCCCTACTCCCAGGAGGTCACTATATCAATCCCACTGCACTATATCAGTGCAGACACTTGATTGGCATAGCACACTACAGCCCAGAACTTCTGGACTCAACCGGTCCTCCTGGCTCAGACTCCCAAGTAGCTGGGACTACAGGCACATAACACCTATATGCCTTATGTATGCTTTGGGGGTTTTGGGGTTTGGGTTTGTTTTTTTTTTTTTTTTAATCATCCTGACCATTTTTGTTGTTGAAATTAAAAAATAAAAGATACTTAAATACAATGGAGAACATATGGGGCAAAAGCGAATCATAAAATTTAATGCTGAACTAAGTAGTGAGCTGAACAAAACATTTTGGGCCCCCAAAAACACTTAAAAATGGGTATGTTCACAGTTCACAGCAACTGGCTTATAGGTAGGAGAGTGGTCAAAGTTTTTCCAGCTGAATGTCCAGGGAAATTCTCTCTTCAAGGACATCCTTTAATTGTTGTTCTAATTAACTATTCTTTCTGACCAAAACTGTGATAGTTTCCTTACTGTGTCTAACTGATGCCTCAATAGCTTTCTCATCTTTTCAATAGGTCTAGGAATAAAAGACTGATGTAAGAACAGTAGCTGAGATACCTGTCTTCTGTGTATGCTCATCAACTTCTGGTCTTAATTCATCTTCTGATTTGATTTATACATGAATACATGCATAACTCATGGCCCAACAGTTCCAATATTAGGTCCATCGCAACAAAAATGTATACATACAAGAATGTTGACAACAGTTTTATTTCTAAGAGCCCAAAACTGGAAACAATCCAAATGTCCATCAATAGTACAATGAAAAGTAGATTACACTCATGCAATAGAATACTATATAGCAATGAAACACTATAGTGTTAAATACAACATGGATGAGTCTCACAGATGTAACACTGAGAAAAACAAGCTATCACAAAAAAGTATAGTGTATGATTCCAACAAGCAGGCACAACAAGTTTAAGACAGATAAGCAGAACAGTGGCTTCCTCTGGAGTTGTTTAACCACTAGAAGGGGGAATGAGGGAGGCTTCTGGGGCACAGGTACTGGTCAAGTGTTCACAGTGCAAAAAACCATCAAGGTTCTACAACTGTAATTTGTGCACTTGCTGGTATGCAATATTATGCTCTATTTTAAAACTTTACCTTCAAAAATCTACTCTATCAGCTCACTGAAACACTCAACAGCAGAAACTCATCTCCACTGATCTTTCGGACTCTCCTGTTTCCTTCTGACTCCTTGCTGGTTCACCTCCCAGTCTAATCCTCTACAGTGGACCTGACGCAGAGATGGGCACAGGCTGCTCTTGCTTCATACTATAAGCCCTGAAGAGCTTGTTCTCTAACATGGCTTCGACCATTGGGTCGGCAATACTTGTGCTTCTGTTCCACTCCCACTGCCACTCCCAGTACTACTGCAGAGCAGAGGGTGTATAGTACCTCATGCACAGGAGTTTCTTTTCTTCTTTCTTCACCCATAATCTATGGTTTCCTAACTGATCTTGCTTTTAGCATTTTCCACCTTCAATCCACATACTAAACTGAACTTCCTAAAATGCCATTTTAAACACATCATCCAGTAGCTTGTAAACATTAACCTCCTAAACCATAGATAAAATTTAATCTCCTAAACCTGGCATTCAAGTTCATCACAGTTCAACCCTAATTTATCTCCAGTCTTATCTCTTCCTAGTCACCTACCTGATCTAATTAAAAAACAATTTTTTTAAACCAAATTTTTTTGGTTAAACCAAAAAATTTTTTAACCAATTTTTTTTTAACCAAACCCATAGTCCAGAGTCCTATTTCAAATGCCTCTCCTCAGAGTACTCCCTCCACCTAGAATATTCTTTCCTCACCTCTATACCTGTCTACTCTCCATTCAATTAGCAATAATCACGCCTCGGATAAACCTCATTGGCTACGATACTGCCACTGCACCAAGCTGTCTATGCTCCATTCAAACACCTTATCTTCCTTCAACTACTCTCATCCAAGTTTATCATTACTTGTAATACTGACGGCTGTTATTATTCACTTGGTACTTGATCTTTACCACTGATGTATATGCTTTATGTACACAGCTGTAAAATCTTCACAGAAAAGAAAAATGTTTTCTATCTCTTAAATATATAAAAGCAAACGCATAATACATAGAGGCAGTGGTGTGGCACTAATGATCAATCGGTAATCTGAAGAGATTTTTTAAAAATTATAAAAGGAAACAATCTCTTACTGACTTCAATACAGGTGTGTTTCTTTACTGTAGTAACATTTTGGTTTATTTAAGCTTACCTAATAAATACTAAAATCAGCTGAACAGAAGCAAAAGGACTAGTAATAGGAAATTCATGGAGCTTGAAAAAGAGCAGTTCTTGAAAGGAGTGTCTGTGTCTACTTAGCACATGCCACATGAGAAAGAAATAAATATCAGGCGATTATGAGCATAAGCACAGGAACTCCAGTTAAATACATTACAGAGTCATTTTTGGCAGGAAAAAGTCTTTTTTTTTTTTTTTTTTACTCCATCATAAAAATACTTAAAGTGATATCTATTGCATAGATATAATACAATATAGACATATTGTATAGATATAATATCTACTGTATAGATAGTAATGTATAGAATTATTGAGTCACTATACTATACACCTGAAACTAATATAACACCATATGTTAACTAACTGGAATTAAAATTAAAAACTTAAAAAAAAAAACAAAACTCAGTCATACTCTCTGGTCTTTGTATCCAAAGGTCTTTTTGTCAACATTTAAAATGTAAATAATGCATCTTTGGAGTATCCACAAAGCAAATTTTTAATTACAATGACGTTCCTCATTCTCTCACCTTTAATTATTATTCAGTTTTTTTCAGGTGAGCTATTAATACCTGTTAGCTATACAAGCAGCCTGCTGTAAAGAGAAGTACAGAGAATAACACATACAGAACACAACAACACAACAGAAGGAAACAAGTCAGGGCCATACCTGGGTTATTATTAACATTACTTTTGGGTGGTTTCTGAACTGGTTTGGGAAGTGTAGATTCAGTCAAAGCTTTATTAGCAACAGCTTGTTGAGCCTTCTTTATACTGCTCCCTTCGGATTCCCATGTCTGCTCACCAAGACTCAGTTGCACTGAGAACATCTTCGAAAAACATAAAGAGACAAAGAAAACATTAAATTTTTTCACAAAATAAAATATGCTGTCTGAGAGAAAAACTGATACACCACAGAATCAAAATTTTAGAGCTAGAGGTGACCTTACAGATTATTTGCAACAAAAATCTTATTCTACCAGTGAAATAATTTTAAGAGATTGTACCAGATTCTGTTCTATCCTATTTGAAGGCTTAGTGGCAGCTCTAAGTGTGCATTTTGGGTAGAATAAATCAAGAAGAAATCATTTCCCTAAATAGATTCATATTGTTAAGCATTCAAACAGTCCTCAAAAAAACAGCAGAATAAAGAATAAGAGAAACTGTAAGAAAATCCACAAGGCCCTGTCTCTGTAACACTTACAAAATCTAATTCCTTAAATTTTATACTTAATACAATCTAGTCAAAAAACAGGCAACCTTACTGAATATTGTGTCACCAGGAAACTCTCAATCTTCCACAACCAACATTTAACCAGTCACCAAATTCTGTTAATTTTAATGTCATAAGTAGTTCTCAAATGTCTCTCTAAAAAAAAACAAAAAAAAAACCCTCAAATCCAACACCCCAACTTCAGGCTAAAAACCTTTAATTTTTCCCATTCTAGCATGGCACAAAAGTTCTATCTGTCCATCTTCATTTCATACCTACTCTTTCCCTTGCCATCCAAACATTCCATCCACACCATTATTTCCATACAAACCCAAAACTTATTCACCTTTAAAATGGAGGATTAAGTTATAAAATACACACATAATCTGCTGTTTTACTCCACAGATAGCTTACTAATTTGTAGGAATACAAAGTAATAAAAAATATATGTGTATTACAATTACTAAGAAATAAATGTGTATTTGTAGAAAGGAGGTCAGGTAGAAAGTACCCTAACCAACTGATTAAAGTCAGCATCATCCATAATCACACAAACGGTATCATGTACCTCCTGATACAACCCAATGAGAACTATTTGGTATTCCTGGCCAAAAATGTTTAGCCTGAATCTAATCATAGGGGGAAAATCAGACAAACCTAGATAATGGCATATATTCTACATGACAAATGGCCTCAACTCTTCAAAAATGTCAATGTCATGAAAGGAAAAAAACACAACAAAAGAATGCCATAATCTGGATTTGTCTGGTTTTTCACCCTATGATTGGTCTGTATGATTTAAACTCTCCTGCCTCCTGATCTTGTAGATGTCACTATTTTCCTAGGCTCACAGGCAAGACACCTTTGAGTGGTCTTACTTATCTCCTCCATTTCTCTCATCATTCTTTCCTGCAAACAACTATCAAACTACTGATTCAACTTCAAAAATATTTTTCAGATTTGGCCTCCTCTCTTTATACTCTTTGCCAATGTCTTAGCAAAGAATATCAACCTCTCTCTCCTAAACTACTATGAGACCATCCTAACATCATTCTCTTAACATAAGACTTTCCCATTCACACTATCCTCCTTACCACCATCAACATAAACACTCTATAAAATACAAATGTATCCAAGTCAATCCTCTGCTTTTCAGAAACTTCTCTACAGAATCCCACCAGATTATTATACATCTAAAACTAATACAATGTTATATGTCAACTATATCTCAATAAAACTGGAAAAAATTAAAAGAACCCCAATAATTTCCAGTAGGAATCATGGGACGCACTGTTTATGAGTTTAAGTGGTAGCTTTACCATTTACTATATACAAAGTTAAGAAAATGACTTATTCTTTCTGTTTCCTTACTTCTTTAGTAAAATGGCACTAAAAAGAACACATAGGATTGTTGTGAAAATTTTAAAAAAATGACGTAAATGCCCCCATTAGAAAGGTAGAGACTGTCAAAAGCAAAATCCAACCACATGCTACCTACAAATACTGCATTTCAACTATGAAGACGCAGTTTAGTCCTCGCTTCAGCAGCACATATACTAAAATTGGAACAATACAGAGAAGATTAAAGATTAGCATGGCCCCTGCAAGGATGACATAGTTTAAAAGCAATGGGATAGAAAAAAAAATGTGCCATGCTAACATATCAAAGAAAAGTCAGAATGGCCATATTAATATCAAAGTAGATTTCAGAGTAAAGATTAATACCCAGGATAACAAAGTTTATTTCATGATAAATGGGCCAATTAATCAAGAAGACATAACAATTTTAAACATTTAGTCAACTAGTAACACAGCTTTAAAATATATGAAGCAAAAACTAATAGAACTGCAAAGAGAAGTTGAAAATGCACAATTTACATCAGAAATTCAATGCCTTCTCCTCTTAATAAGTGATATAACAATTAACAAGTACATTTGTCCTCTATTTCTCACAAAACATTCACCAAGAAATAAAATATTCTGGACCATAAAACAAGTCTCAATAAATTCAAAGGATTCAAGTGATGCAAAGTATGTTCTCGGACCACAATGGAATTAAGTTATAAACTAATAACAGAAAAATCTCTGGAAAATTTCCAAACATTTGGAAACTAAATAACACATTTCTAAATAAAGGGTAAAAGATTAAATCAAAAGGGAAATTAAAAGGTATTTTAAACTGAACAAAAATGAAAACACCACATCTTGGAAAGTAACACTAAAACAGTACTAACAGGAAATTTCTAGCACCAAATACCTATTCTAGAAAAGACATAAGGTCTCAAATAAGTTAGCTTTAGCTTTCATCTTATGAAACTAGAAAAAGAAGAGCAAATCAAATCTGAAGTTAACAGGAAAAAAAAAGTAATAAAGATAAAAGCAAACATTAACGAAATATAAAATAAACTCTATAAAACCAAGAGCTGGTTCACTGCAGAGGTCAACAAAATTGGTAAACCTATAAACAGACTAATCTTGGAAAAAAAAAAAAAAAAAAGACATAAATTACCAGTATCAGGAAATGAGAGAAGTGATATCACCCCAGATTCTTAAAATAATAAAAAGATAAAAAGGGAGTATTTTTAACAATTTCATGCCAATAAACTTAACAACTTAAATTCTGTGAAAGACACAATTATTAAGCTTATTCAAGAAGAAATAAGTAACCTGAATAGCACTATATATGTTAAAGAAACTGAATCTGCAGTTTAAAATCTTTCCACAAACAACAACAACAACAACAAAAACCTCCAGGTCCAGATAGTTTTAATGATAAATTATACTAAGTATTTAAGAAAGAAATAATAACAATTCCCACAAACTCTTCCCAAAAATTGAAGGAGGAACACTCCTCAACTTATTCTATGAAGCCAGGATTACTTGAATACTAAAGTCAGAGTAAGATACTATTAAGAAAAACAGTATAAACCAAAACTACAGACCAATATCTCTCATAAAGATAAATGTAAAAATCCTTCAGAAAATATTAACAAGGAATGCAGACAGGTGCAGCTTCTCTGGAAACAGGTTCTTCAAAAGGTTAAAAGTAGAACTACCCTATGATCCAGCAATTGCACTACTAGGTAATAACCCAAAGAATTAAAAAAATACTAATTCAAAGAGATACATGTACCCTAATGTTTACAGCAGCATTATACATACAATAGCTAAATTATGGAAACAACTCAAGTTTCCATCGACTGATGAATGGATAAAGAAGATGTGGCATGAAGGGAAGACCCAAAAGGTGAGCTACAGATCTCTCAACAGAAACTTGGCAAGCCAGAAGGGAGTGGCATGATATATTCAACATGCTGAATGGGAGAAATCTGCAGCCAAGAATACTCTATCCAGCAAGGCTATCATTCAGAATAGGAAAGATGAAGATTTCCCAGACAAACAAAAACTAAAAGAGTTTATGACCACTAAACCAGCCCTGCAAGAAATGTTAAAGGGAATTCTCTAAGTGGAAAGGAAAAACCAAAAGTGACAAAGACAAGAAAGGAACAGAGAAAATCTCCAGAAACAAAGACAAAACAAGTAATAAAATGGTACTAAATACATATCTATCAATAATTCTTCTGAGGTAAATGGACTAAATGTTCCAATCATAAGACACAGGGAGTCAGAATGAATAAGAAAACAAGACCCATTTATATGCTATACACAAGAGACTCATTTTAGACCTAAATACACCTGTGGACTGAAAGTGAGGGGATGGAGAAACACTTATCATGCAAATGGACTTGACTATATCATAATAAAGGGGATTACCCAACAAGAAGATTTAGTAATTTTAAATATTTATATATCCAACATGGAACCACCTAAATATATAAAACAATAACAAACATGAAGAAACTCATTGATAATAAAACAATAATAGTAGAGGACATTAACACCCAACTTACATCAACAGATAAATCACATAAGCAGAAAATCAACAAGGAAATGTGACGTTGAATAATACCCTGGACCAGATGGACTTCACAGATATATTCAGAACATCCCATCCTAAAGCAGTAGGATACACATTATTTTCTTTTCTTGTTTTTCTTCAAGTAAGCTCCATGCCCATCATGGGGCCCAACAGTGGGCTTCAACTCAAGACCCTGAAATCAAGACCTGAGCTGAGATAAAGAGCAGACACTTAACCGACTGAACCACACAGGAGCTTCCAAATACACATTCTTTTCAAGTGCACATAGGATATTCTCCAGAATAGATCACATAATTGATCACAAATCAGGCCTCAACAAGTACAAAAAGAATGAGATCATACCATGCATATTTTCTGACCAAAATACTATGAGGTCAAACACAAGAAAAACCGGCAAGAGTACAAAGTCATTCTTCTAAATAATGAATGGGTCAACCAGGAAATCAAAAAAGAAATTAAAAATACATGGAAACAAATGAAAATGAAAACACAATGTCCCAAAACCTTTGGGATTGAGCAAAAGTAGTCACAAGAGGGAAGTATATAGCAATACAGTCCTACTTCACGAAGCAAGAAAAATCTAACATAAATAACCTAAGCTTACACCTAAAGGAGCTAGAAAAAGAAAAACAAATGAAGCTTAAATCCAGCAGAAGAAGGGAAATAACAAAGTTTAGAGCAAAAATTAAATGATATAGAAACTAACAGATCAATGAAACCAGGAGCTGTTTCTTTGAAAAATTAATAGAATTGATAAATCTCTAGCCTGACTTATCAAAAAGAGAAAGAACACAAATAAATAAAATCACAAATGTGAGAAGAAAAAGCACAACCAATGTCACAGAAATACAGTTATAAGAGAATATTATAGAAACTATATGCCAACAAGTTGGACAACCTGGAAAAAAAGGATATATTCCTACAAACATATAAACTACCAAAACACAAACAGGAAGAAATAGAAAACTTGAACAGACTGATACCCAGCAAAGAAACTGAATCAGTAATCAAAAATCTCCCAACAAACAAAAGTCCAGGGCCAAATGGCTTCACAGGGGAATTCTACCAAACATTTAAAGAACAGTTAATACCTATTCTCAAACTATTCCAAAGAAAAAGAAATGAAAGGAAAACTTCCAAATTCATTCTATGAGGCCAGCATTACCCTGACACCAAAACCAGACAAAGACTCCACGAAAAAAGAACTACAGGCCAATATCCCTGATGAACACTGATGCAAAATTCTCAATAAGATACTATCAAATTGTGTTTTGTCCAACAGTACCTTAAAAGAATCCTTCACCATGATCAAGTGAGATTTATTCCCATTTGCAAGTGTGGTTCAATATCCATAAACCAAGCAATGTGATACACCATATTAATTAAAGGATAAGAACCGGGGCGCTTGGGTGGCTCAGTCAGTTAAGCGTCAGACTTCAGCTCAGGTCATGATCTCACAGTTTGTGAGTCTGAGCCCCTCATTGGGCTCTGTGCTGACAGCTCAGAGTCTGGAGCTTGGTTTGGATTCTGTGTCTCCCTGTCTGCCCCTCCCCCATTCTCACTCTGTCTCTGTCTCTCTCTAAAAATAAACAAACATAATAACAAACAAACAAATAAATAAATGGATAAGAACCATATGATCCTCTCAAGAGATGCAGAAAAAGCATTTTATAAAGTACAATATCCATTCATGATAAAAAAAAAACCTCAACAAAGTAAGGTTAGAGAGAACATACCGAGAACATACCTCAACATAATAAAGACCACAGTTAATATCATACTTAATGGGGTAAAACTGAGCTTTTCCTCTACTTTCAGGAACAAGTCAGAGATGTCCATTCTCACCATTGTTATTTAACATAGTAGTAGAAGTCCTAGCCTCAGCAATCAGACAACACAAAGAAATAAAATGTATCCAAATCAGCAAAGAAGTCAAACTTTCAGTATTTCCAGATGACATGATACTCTACATAAAAAAATCCAAAAGACCCCCCCCACCCCAGAACTTGCTAGAACTGATACACAAATTCAGTAAAATTACGGAATACAAAATCAACATACAGAAATCTGTTGCATTTCTATACACCAAAATGAAGCAGCAGAAGGAGAAATCAAGGAATCAATCCCATTTACAATTGCACCAAAAAACAAAAACTTAACCAAAGAGGTAAAAGATCTGGACTCTGAAAACTATAAAACAATGATGAAAGAAACTGAAGATTACACAAAGAGATGGAAAAACATTCCATGCTCATGCACTGGAAGAGTAAATATTGTTAAAATACCTGTACTACCCCAAGCAATCTACACATTTAATGTAATCCTTATCAAAATAACCACAGCATTTTTCACAGACTTACAACAAATAATCCTAAAATTTGTATGGAACCACAAAAGACCCCAAATAGCCAAAGCCACCTTGGGGAAAAAAAAAAACAAACAAAACAACAAAGCTGGAGGCATCACAATTCCAGACTTAATGCTACATTACAAAGCTGCAGTGATCAAGACAGTACGGTACTAGCACAAATATAGACACAAAGATCAATAGAACAGAATAGAAAACCCAGAAATGAACCCACAATGGTATGACCAATCTTCAACAAAGCAGGAAATAATATCCAATGGAAAAAAGTCTCTTCAACAAACGGTGCTGGTGAAACTGGACAGTAACATGCAAAAGAATCAAACTGGATCATGTTCTTATATCATACAAAAAAAAAATAAATTCAAAATGGATGAAAGACTTAAATATGAGACAGGAAACCATTAAAATCCGAGAGAAGAATACAGGCAATAACCTCTTTGATACTGGCTGTAGCAAGTTCTCACTAGATAGGTCTCCTGAAGCAAGGGAAACAAGAGCAAAAATCAACTATTGGGACTTCACCAAAATTAAAAGCTTCTGCACAGCAAAGGAAACAAAACAAAACTAAAAGGCAACCTATGGAATGGAAGAAAATATTTGCAAATGACCTGATAAAGAACTAATATCCAAAATCTATAAATAACTTATAAAACTCAACACCGAAAAACAAATAATCCAGTTTAAAAATGGGCAAAAGATGGGCACCTGGGTGGCTCAGTCAGTTTAGCGTCTGACTTTGGCTCAGGTCATGACCTCGCCATTTGTGAGTTCAAGTCCTGTGTCTGGCTCTATGCTGACAGCTCAGAGCCTGGAGCCTGCTTCGGATTCTGTGTCTCCCTCTCTTTCTGTCCTTCCCCTGCTCGTGCTCGCTCTCTCTGTCTGTCTGTCTCTCTCTCTCTCTCTCTCAAAAGTAAATAAACATTAAAAAAAATTTTTTTTAATGGGCAAAAGACATAGACATTTTTCCAAAGAAGACATACAGATATGAAGTGAAATATCACTTCACACCAGTTAGAACAGCTAAGATTAACAACACAGGAAACAACAGGTATTGGATGTGGAGAGGATGTGGAGAAAGGGGAATCCTCTCACACTGTTGGTGGGAATGCAAACTAGTGCAGCCACTCTGGAAAACAGTATGGAGGTCCCTCAATTAAAAAAAGAACTACCCTACAATCTAGCAATTGAACTATTAGGTATTTACCCAAATGACACAAAAATACTGATTCGCAGGGGCATATGCACCCCAATGTTTGCAGCAGCATTATCAACAATAGCCAAATTACGGAAAGAGCCTACGTCCATCAACTGATGAATGGATAAAGAAGATGTGGTATATATATAATGGAATATCAGTCATCAAACAGAATGAAATCTTGTCATTTGCAACAATGTGGATGGCGCTAGGGTGTATTATGCTAAGTGAAATAAATCAGTCAGAAAAAGACAAATACCATATGATTTCACTCATATGTGGAATTTAAGAAACAAAACAGAGGAACATAGGGGAAAGAAAAAGCGAGGCAAATCATAAAAGACAGTTTTAACCATAGAGAATAAACTGAGGGTTGCTGGAGGGGAGATGGACAGGAGGATGGGCTAAATGGGCGATAGATATTTAGAAAGACACTTGTTGATGGGGCCCCTCGGTGGGTCAGTCGGTTGAGCGTCCAACTTCAGCTCAGGTAATGATCTCGATATTCGTGGGTTCGAGACCCATATCAGGTTCTGTGCTGACAGCTCAGAGCCTGGAGCCTGCTCCAGATTCTGTGTCTCCCTCTCTATCTGCCCATCCTCCCCTCCCCGCTCATGCTCTGTCTCCCTCTCTCTCTAAATAAGTTTTTTTTTTTTTTAATTTATAATAAAATAAATAAATAAAGAGAAAGACACTTGTTAAGGTGCCTGGGTGGCTCAGTCATTTGAGTGTCCTACTTTGACTCAGGTCATTATCTCACGGTTCATGAGTTTGAGCCCCACATCAGGCTTGCTGCTGTCTGCGCAGAGTCTGCTTCAGATCCTCTGTCCCCTCTCTCTGCCCCTCTCCCACTCATTCTCTCTCTCCTGTGTCTCTCTCTCCCTCTCTCAAAAATAAACATTAAATTTTTTTTTAATATTTTAATAAAAAAATCTTTAAAATGTTTTTAATTTTAATTAAAAAAGAAAAAAAAGAAGGGCACTTATGATAAGCATTGAATGTTATATGTAAGTGATGAACCACTAAATTCTACTCCTGAAACTAATATTACACTATATGTTAACTAACTA
This sequence comes from Panthera pardus, assembly GCF_024362965.1. Classification (NCBI taxonomy): domain Eukaryota; kingdom Metazoa; phylum Chordata; class Mammalia; order Carnivora; family Felidae; genus Panthera; species Panthera pardus. Next base: position 23,100,083 of record NW_026527002.1, read on the forward strand.
GAGTTTAAATTAAAACTTGAAACAGAAAAAAAAAAAAAAAAAAAAAACAGAACTACCCTACAATCTAGCAATTGCACCATTAGGTGCAATCTCTACCCAAAGGATACAAAATACTTATTCAAAAGGATACATACACCCAATGTTCATAGCAGCATTATCAACAATAGCCAAAGTATGGAAAGAGCTGAAATGTCCACTGAGTGGTGAATAAAGAAGATGACAGATAGATAAAGATATTGATACAGATACAGATACATAGATGTAGATATAGATATAGACATAGATTTAGATTTAGATGATATAGATATAGATGTAGATATAGATGTAGATACACACACATATACATACATACATACAATAGAGTCTTATTCAGCCATAAAAAGGAATGAAATCTTGCCACTTGCAAAGACCCGGATGGAGCTACAGAGTATTATGCTAAGCAAAATAAGTCAGAGAAAGACAAATATCACATGATTTCACTCATGTGGAATTTAAGAAACTAGACAAATGAATAAAGGTGGGGGGAAGAAAAGAAAAAGTGAGGTAAAGCAAGAAACAGACTCTTAACTATAGAGAACTGATGGTTACCAAAAGGGAGGTGGGTAGGGGGATGGGTAAAATAGGCGATGGGGAGTAAGTAGTGCACTTGTTGTGATGAGTAGGTGTTGTATGGAAGTGTAGAATCACTACACTGTACACCTGAAACTAATATTATACTGTATTTTAACTAACTGGAATTTAAATAAAAACTTAAAAATATACATATATATTAACAAATGGAATCCATCAATATAGAAATGAGATTATAACTAAGTATTTTAATACATTATAACTAGGTGTTTTATCCCAGGAATTCAAGGGTAGATTCTACATCTGAGAATCAATCAATGTAATTCACAACATTGAGATTAAAAACAGAAAAACCATATATTACCATCTCAATCAATGCAGAAGAACCAACATGACAAAAATCAACATCTATTCATGTTAAAAACTCTCAGTAAATATTAAGTAGAAAAGAATTCTTCAATCTGATACAAAGCATCTACAAAAAAAAAAAAAGGTACACCTAATATCATAATTAATGGGGGGAAACTGCAATATTGCCCATAAGATCAAGAAGTTAGAGATACCTGCTCTAACCACTTCTATTCAACATTGCACTATAAATTCTAACCAATCCAATCAGGCAAGAGAAATCAATAAAAGACATTAAGATTGGAAAGTAGGATTTAAAGTTGTCTTTATTCAAAATGACATGTGGAACCACCAATAAAATCTTTTAAAAAAATTTTTTTAAGGCTACTAGAACTGATAAGTGAGGTTAGCAAGATTTCAGAGTATAGTACATCAATCATACACAAAAACTGGTGTCTTTTTATATGGTACCAAAATCAGTAAGAACAATTAGAAATTGAAATTTTAAAAGATGTGGTTTACATATACAATGGAATACTACTTGGCAATGATAAAGAATGAAATCTTGCCATTTGCAACAATGTGGATGGAACTGGAGGGTATCATGCTGAATGAAATAAGTCAGTCAGAGAAGGACATATATCATAAGTTTTCACTCATATGTGGAATTTGAGAAACTTTACAGAAGACCATGGGGGAAGGGAAGGGGAAAAAAATAGTTTCAAACAGACAGGGAGGCAAACCTTAAAAGACTCTTAAATACAGAGAAACAAACTGAGGGTTGATGGGGGGAGGTGGGGGAGGGGGGAAATGGGTGATGAGCATTGAGGAGGGCACTTGTTGGGATGAGCACTGGATGTTGTATGTAGGCGATGAATTATGGGAATCTACTCCTGAAACCAAGAGCACACTATATACACTGTATGTTAGCTAACTTGACAATAAATTATATTTTAAAAAAATCAAATCAAATCAATCAAATGTCAACATCAAAAGAAAAAAAGAAATTGAAATTTTAGGGGCACCTGGGTGGCTCAGTCAGTTAAGTATCTGACTTCGTCTTAGGTCATGATCTCACGGTTCATGAGTTCGAGCCCCGCATTGGGCTCTGTGCTGACAGCTCAGAGCCTGGAGCCTGCTTTGGATTCTGTGTCTCCCTCTCTCTCTCTGCCCCACCCCTGCTTGTGCTCTGTCTCTGTCTGTCTCTCAAAAATGATTAAAAAAAAAATTTAAAGAAATTGAAATTTTTAAAATAGCATCAAAAATATGAAATATTTAAGCATAAACCTAAAGACATAAAATACCTGTCTACTGAGAACTACAAATATTGTTGAAAGAAATTAAATAATGTCTAGATAAATGAGAGATACTTTGTTCACAGGTTGGAAGACTCAATTTTTCTACCATGTTAATTTGCCCCAAACTGAGCTACAGATTCACAGCAGTTCTATTCACAATCCCAGCAGGGTGTTTCATAGAACAGACAAGCTGACTTTAAATTTATATAAAAATGCAAAGAAGCAATTCTGAAAAAGAAGAACCAAATTAGAGGGATAATACTACCAGATTTCAAGAATTAGAAAACCACAGCAAACAAAACACAGCATTTGCATAAAGATGAGAAAACAAATCAACAGAATAGAACAGACTCCAGAAATAAACATATATACGGACAGCTGATTTTTGACAAAAGTGCAAAAGTGATGCAGTGAAGAAAGGGTAATCTCGTCAACAACTGGACGTGCATCTACAAAGAAATAAATAAGCCTTCTTCCATATCTCACATGGCATACAAAAAGCAACACAAAACGGCAATTAGATCTAAATGTAAGACCTAAATGTCAAACCTAAAGTGATAAAATATCTAGGAAAAAATGTCGTGAAAATCTTATGATCTTTGATGAGCCAAAGATTTCTTGGACATGAGGCCAAAAGCACAATCTATACAGAGAACAAATGAAGAAATTGGGATTCATCAAAATTAACAACTACTGCTCTTCAAAAGATACTGTTAAAAAAAAGAAAAGATAAACCACAGAGTAGGGGGAAATATTTGCCAAACATATATCTAATACAGGACTTGTATCCACAATATCCAAAAAGAAACATCATCAGAGAAGACACCAGAGTAGGAAGCTCCAATAAAGGCAAAGTGCCTGTCACATAGCAAACACTCAATAGATATTTTACCAATGATTTTTTTAATCATATATACTACTAACAAGCAATGACATAATTATCTGAGTACTCCCATCATCAACATAGTTGCCAAGAATTTATAAATCATCCTTCCATTACACCACACTAGAACAGATATCATAATTTCTAAAATTACAGATAAGACAACTGAAACTCTAAATTACTTTCTCAAGGCTACATTAGCTGGATAATGTAGGGCAAAAATCAAGCCTGACAAATCTAGCTAAGATTTAAAAAAAAAAAAAAAAGGACTATCTGGCTTCAAGACCACTGGATGATACGGTCTCCCTCAATAATAAAGCTACTCCAAAGTAAACCTCCTTGAAGTGCCGCTCCTGGAGCTTTCTCAACACTTAACTCATGCATACCAACAACTTCTCAAAATAGGGAAATAAAGGAAAAGAAGAAAATACCATTCTGTGTTCTTTCTGGCTCTTTTCTTTATACTCACATTATAATAGCCTTCTTTAGAGATATGAAAAATCCAAACAACAATCCATAAAAAAAATGAAGAACTGTATTTAGTTACCTAGGATATACAGCAATATCACAGTAACTCACACTAACATAAGGTGTACTAAATTACTTCTGAATTAAACTTGAAAGTGAGCAGAGAAACAAAAGAGGGCAAGGAAAACATTGTAATTTTTTATTTAATAGTCATAGGTTAAAAGTTGCCATAAGCTGGGGCGCCTGGGTGGCTCTGTCGGTTGGGCGTCCGATTTCGGCTCAGGTCATGATCTCACGGTCCGTGAGTTCGAGCCCCGCGTCGGGCTCTGTGCTGACTGCTCAGAGCCTGGAGCCTGTTTCAGATTCTGTGTCTCCCTCTCTCTCTGACCCTCCCCCGTTCACGCTCTCTCTCTGTCTCAAAAATAAATAAAAACGTTAAAAAAAAAAAAAAATTAAAAAAAAAAAAAAGTTGCCATAAGCTGCTTAGATTCTATAAGACTCAGTGTGGGAAAGAGGAAAGCATGTAAACATAAGACAGATCACTATTTCCGATCAAGAAGTATGTATGAAAAGATAATTCCACACTACCTTGAAGACATTTATGTTTCTCAACTCTGGGTGCACATGTGAGTCATCTTGAGTGCTTAAAAAAAAAAAAATCTTGATGTCTGGGCCTCATCCAAGACCAATCAAATTAGAATTTCTGAGGTTAAGACTCAGGCATAAGTATTTTTTAAAGCTTCCTTGTGATTTCAATGAACAACCAAGGTTGAGAACCACTACTGTAGGTGTGTGTGTATATAACATAAAAACATATATGCATGCATACACAAATATGTATATTGTCATATAACTGGTTAATGTCCCAAGAAAACAAATGAGTTAGAGCTATGTTTAAATTTTTGATGCCAGAGATAATCATTTAGTTCATTAAAATACATTACATGTCTCAAAACTACTGATAGACATACATCAATGAAAGTGACTTTGCTTTCCACAAAAGGGATCCAGACCCAGCAAATTAATTCTAACACTAATAATGAAAATTAGACTCATAAATGTTATATTTCCTTTAGGAATCTGCTAATTATTTTAGTACTTTCTCTTTTAAAAAAAAATGAGCTACAGCTAAATAGGGTGGTCTATGACCAAAGCACCCTGAGCAATAACACAGGTTGGCAAAAGAATCCCCAAATCTTCTTAGAACCCAAGAGAGTCCTGGGACTGTCTAGAAACCAGAAGGTGGATCACAACAAACCTGGTCCTTTAGAGAGGGAAATTGATGACATTGAAGAAAGGGAGGGGAGGGAAGGAGAGGGAAAGCTAGAGGAATAGCCTTGAATAGGTGAGAGGAGTTGGGATCTAGCACAGAAAGAGAGGGGCTGGCCGCCCTACAGGTAGTCCATCCACAGTGCAGAAGGAAAGGCAGAGTTTGGATTTAGGCCGGGATTTTGCCAAGCAAGTGCTAACCAAGGGAAGCAAAACTGCTGAGGGTCTATACAAGGTATATGGAATTTAAGCTGGTTAAGAACTAGGTGAGGACTGAGGGAAGTGAGAAAGAGTAAAAGAGTGGTAGAAATCAATGGATTTGTGGTGTGGAAGAACTACTGAAGTCAAATAGAGGGAATGAACTAGAAAGTTAGGAGGTGTAAGAGAGAGATGAATGCTTGAGATTAAAATTTTGGAGGGCCTTGCAATTATTGGTAATGATAATGTCAATAATATGATCACAGGAATGAGTGGCTGAAGGAGAATGGAAGCAAGATAATAAGAAAAGCCCAAGAAACTGAAATGTCAGCATGTTGGAACAATAATCTTTGTAGACAGTGAAATCAACAAAAATTAATACATGATGAGTCGGAGTAAAAGTGAGGCATGAGAAACATAATGGAACCACCCAGAGGTGAGCAAAATGACAACCATGTGAGGACGCGGAGGTTAGTCTATTCACATGAAATTCAAAGCTGAAGAGCTATCTCAAGGAAGAATTCCTGGAATTAGAAATGAGGAGCTACGAAGACAGACACCAGAGGAACCATAAAATACAAAAGAATAAAGTATTTATTAACACTAAAGAAGCTCAGTCTAGTACAAGACTAATGATCAACATACATCATTACATACAGCACAACAATGTCTACACCTGCATAAGGCAGGTCCTCCTGAAAGCCCAGGGCAGGGATCAGAGAAGTTTCACGGAAGTTTAGAAGATGTGGTATGTGACCTAAGTGTTCAAAAATGAATAAGAACAAAAGGCCCTCAAGGAAGGGAGGCGCTACAAGATAGGCAAAGGAGAGAGATATGAAAAAAACATGAAACATTCTAAGAAATGCAAACAGTTCAATGTGATTAAGGGCAGAAAGAGTATGAAATGAATATGAATTAATGCGTCTAAAAGAGAGTCAGGATAAATGACTTAAGGCCACAACTTTTTTCTCTACACAAATGATATGAATCATAAATCATATCATATTCATAAATCATTAGTTTATGAATAAATTAAACTGTTGACAAGAAATCTTCATAAAAGCTTCTAACAGGGAACTGAATTAATGGATTTGAGTTTCATCTTCTATTCCTTACTTTGAAGGAGGTGCTAGAAAACAAATAATAAATAGCCAGCTGCTTTATACAGATTAACCAACTTTTACAGAATCAATTACTTCAACATACAAAAATTTATGAAAATTATCGTAACCTTCAAATCCATGATTCAAAATGTATCAAAGAAATCTGTGTACAACTGAGATTTTTTAAAACATATGAATAGAGTTCAAACATAAATGCATTGATTATAAACTTCTTTGTAACATGTATACATACAAACATATATGCATGAAGTTATATATATAAATATAAGCTGCTTTTCCACTTAAGAGAACAATATTATACATGAATGTATAAACAATAATAACTGGTATATACAACTTTTATAAATGATATAACTTAGAATTCCATATCACATTGGGAAAGATGTCTCACTAGGTAACTGTTGCTAGATTTCCTCTGTCTCCATTTTTACTTTAGCAGTTATAATTTCATGGAAAGAATACTGCACTTGGGAGCCAAAGAACACATATTCAAGTGCTGGCACTGGCACTTATGAACTACTATTAAGCAAGCCAATTAACTTTTCTCTGCCTAATTTACAAAACAGAAATCAAAAATTCACATTTCATGATTCATTAAGATTTTTGTGAAGTACTGTATCTGAAAGAGCTTTGTAAACCATAATGAGCTATAAAATTGTTTAGTTACAGACTTCTAAACATTGGTAAAATAGGACTAAGAGCCTTCAGGTAACCTGCTGCCCCTCCCCCACAAAATGAAGCACAATTAAAACCTGAGATGACAAATCTGATAGACTTTGATAAGCATGTCTCACCACCTCTCTTCATAACCTTACCTTCGAATGAGCAGGCCCTCTTTCTTTCAGAAGTTTATACTGGGGTTGGACTCTATTGAAACGGGCTAACTCATTTACCAGACACATTGGAGTTTTCTCTTTGGGGTTTGCCATTTTATCTTGGAGAGAAGCTGTAAATAAAAAGGCTGTAAAGTTTTTGTGAAGAATGACTTTACAAAATGGATGAAAAGCTAGTTTTGACTTTTTTCGATTGAAGTTAGATTGTAAATTTGGATTAAATTATTTTCATGAATTTTATATAAAAAAATCAAATCATCTAAAGTCTTCCATTACATGCAACAGAAATATGTACCACATTTTAAACAGTAAATTAAGGTAACTTTCTCCCTAAGTACCTAAGTTGCCCTCTCTATATTTTTTGATAACAACATGCTTAAAGATTTTTAAATTATATTATAATAATTTTTAATTTATAACTTCCCTTTCCTCTCAAAAAAATTTTATAATAAACACAATTCTCCCAATTCTTATTACCATAAAACTAAATTCTTTCTACCTTCTTAAATCATTTTTTCCAGTTTATTTCTTCGGAAGTCTCTACACCCAACATGGGGTTCAAACTCATGACCCCAAGATCAAGAGCTGCATGCTCTACCAACAGCCAGCCAGGTGCCCCAACCTTTTTTATCTTTTGGTCTGATTTTTTTTCCTTCTAATTTTGAGGCAGCATATTAACTGTAAGAGCTCTAGACTTGGGAATCAAGTCTAAGTACTAGCTCTTCCAACTATTATTTTTTAGCAACTTCCTTTTCTTTTTTTTTTCCTAACAAAATTTTAAAAGAAGCAAAAAAGGATAATTTAACCAATGTCCATGTCCCTACCACCTAGAACTGAAATTAGTTGTTCCATGACTGTTTTAATTTTATTAAAAGAAAAGTATTATATTCCAGTTAAGCTCCCTTTATCCTTTGCAGAAACCACTACTATATGAATTTAGAATATATCCCTCTGGGAGGCGCCTGGGTGTCTCTGTCAGTTAAGCATCCGACTTCGGCTCAGGTCATGATCTCGCAGTTTTTGAGTTCCAGCCGAGCATCGGGCTCTGTGCTGACAGCTCAGAGCCTGGAGCCTGCTTCAGATTCTGTCTCCTTCTCTCTCTCAAAATTAAGTAAACATTAAAAAAAAAATTTAGAATATATCCCTCTGGGATATTTTAAAATACGTTTATATATGCATGCATGTATGTCCACGAAAAAACATATAGTCTTGATATACATGTATACATATACACATGGTTTTGTAGTCACATTAATAGTAATATTAACATAATTTAACATAATAGTAATAACATAATATTAACATAATTTTAATAACTTACTTTCTTCAATCTTCAATTATGTTTTTGATATTATCACTTATATAAATCATTGCATTACTTTTAACTGCTGTATAATTTCCATCACAGGGAGCCTAGGCGGCTCAGTCAGCTAAGCCTCCAACTTCGGCTCAGATTATGATCTCCTGATTCGTGGGTTCAAGCCCCACATCAGGCTCTGTGCTGACAGCTCAGAGCTTGGAACCTGCTTCGGATTCTGTGTCTCCCTCTCTCTGCCCCTCCCCCACTCACATTCTGTTTCTCAAAAATATATAAATGTTAAAAATAAAAAAATACTTAAAAAATAATAATAATAATTTCTATCACAATATCATATTGGTTTTTTAATCCCTTCCCCTACTAATAGACATTTAGGTTGCTTCAATTCTTTACTCTTACGAGTAAAAACATGTTGCCAAATGGCACGCAGAGTGACTATACCATGTTACCTTCCCCTAGCAGTATGAGAATTACCACTTCCCCTCAAACTTGAATGGTCAGGCATTTTAGTTTTTGATAATCTGATATTTGACATTTTTTGTTATCCCATTATTTTAATTTGCATTCCCATTTTCCTAGTGAAGATAATCATCTTTTCATATTATTGATCATTTGGGCCTCCTTTTTTGGGAATTGCTTCCATCTTTTTTTTAATTGATTGTTTTATAAATTATATTCACCAATCTTTGCTTTCTATGTCTTATTTAAGAAATCCTTCCCTAACCTGTAAGGTCTTAATGATTCTTACTTAATTAAACTAAGCCTTCTACGCTTCACCTGCAAAATAAGGGTAATAAATCTATCCTACTTAACCCCCAGATTATCTTGACATTAAGATTTTTAAATGTATAGTAATCTAAATACTACAGCTTCAAATTATTTTCCTAATACTATATTAAATTATTTTATCCTATGTTATTCCTTCATCTCATTTACAGACACATTAACTGCTTTTTAGTTTTCTTTCATCCCCTACAAATCAGTACTAAGCAACACTTTAAAATCTAAGCATAAAACACGCAAGTGGATTACTTTCTGCCCAACAAAACTGTAGCCACCATGTGTGGAGCATACATTAAATGAATGGAAATAGCTGGTTTTAGGAACTTTATCTATAAACTTTCTGTGGCAAGTTTAATGGACAAAACAGTATTCTCTTAACTTTTTAATACTCTTTATAGGGCCAAAAATGTAGTACAATAATTTGATCACAATCATTACAGTTAAGAAATTATTTGATTAAAAAACTACATAAATACCTAGTAAGGCACAAGTAAAAGAGAACCTAAGCCAACCACCTGTAGGACCAATACAGCTGGCAGCTGATTCTACAATTAAACCACACCCTACGTGGCCTGCAAAACAAAAAAGCAAAAAACAAAAACAAAATAAAAAAACAGTAATTATTACTTTTTGGAACAGCACAAAAAAGACAAGAGTAAGTCAAGAGAGGTTTGAGGAAATCTGCATCTTACTTATTCCACCGTGAATTTTATAAATTGTACCAGAAAGTCAGTCACTATATAAAATACAAAGTGACCTGGACCACAACTAATTTCAGTCCTTACATACCATGGCATTAAATAACTCAAGTACAATAGGTAACACAGATAACTGAATATCAAAAAGCAAAAGAAAAATGACAATTTGTTAAAAATGAGAAATACTAAAGTCTGATAAAAATCAGCCAATTTTCCATAACAGTTTAATAGCATTTATACTACTATACAATTTTCATAACTCAACAATGCTACACATTCACCTTCTACAATGCAAAAATTATTAGCAGCACAGCAAGCATAATGTTACAATTTTATAGTGAAAAATTTTAATAGCATAGGCTTTTAATATATTAAAATGTGATTAAAATGGTAAGTATAGGGGCACCTGGGTGGCTCAGTCAGTTAAGTATCTGACTCTTGACTTCTGCTCAGGTCATGATCTCGCACTTTGTGAAACAGAGGCCTCACATAGGACGCTGCGCTGCCAGCTTGGGATTCTCTCTCTCGCTCCCTCTCTGCCTTTCCCCTGCTTGCACACTCTCTCACTCTCAAAATAAATAAACATTTTTAAAAAATGGTAAGTTTATAGCTCTGTATACTTGTTTGGTTAGAAAACCTGATCTAAATCCTTTAAGAAAAGTACCAACTAATAACATGGTGTTAAACTTACATTCCATTAACTTTGATTCTCTGCTTCATAAAAAGAACATGCATCCAGTAAAACATTTTAATGTATAACTGAGGTTTTGGTGTGAAAGGTATGCAAATGCACAAAGGATCTCACTTAGGTAAAGCTTTATAACTAAAATTCAAAGGTTTAAACTTATTAAATTTACAACTAATTAGTCCTAGTTGTAACTGTTTATTTTACAAAGTGGTTAGAACTTTATTTTGAATAGATATTCCTCTATCTAATCACAAATCTTATTAACTACTTGACAGAGTAGAGCAATAATTAAAAGTTAGACCAAAATTTTAATAAAGCATTTATCAAACTACAAAACAAATTGGTCTATTAAAGTTGAGATCCACAAATTAGCTTTCTATCTAACTTTTTAGAAAAGTCAACATTGCAAAAAGTGAGAAATACATACACTGTTGCACAGGTATACATTTTCAAGAGACCTAAGAATGTCCTCCCTGAAGATATTTTGAAATAGGCTTCAAGTCAGTCAGGTGGCTGGAACAGAAGTCTACTTAGAAGTAAATAAAATTAATGATAATGGGCATTGAGGAGGGCATTTATTGGGATGAGCACTGGGTGTTGTATGTAAGCCAATTTGACAATAAATTAGATTTTTAAAAACTTTTTAAATTAAAAAATAAAATATTTACCTCATATGCAAAAAAATAATTAAATTACATTAATGATAATGGATTTCACAATCTAAGTCTTGACCATTTTGAGAGAGCAACTGCCCTATGATGGTTAGGATCCTGTTTGGACATCTCTGCCACTTACTGATAGCTATATGACTTCGAGAAAGTACCGAAAACTCACTTTCCTAGACAGCAAAACAGAAAGAATAGTTGTTTTTATACTACTATATAATAGTATGAGTTGAATGAGATGATGCAAGACACACAATGACAAGAATCTATTATTATTCTGATTAAAAACAATTTGTTAAAACATCATCAAATTATGAAAACATTGATACAGTTTTTATAAACCCTTTTTCACAGCCTTCCAAACTAAAATATTCTAGCTTAAAATGTTCTAGGGGCACCTGGGTGGCTCAGACAGTTAAGAGTCCAACTCTTGGTCTTGGCTCAGGTCATGAATTTCACAGCTCGTGGGATCAAGCCCTGCATCAGGCTCTGCACCCACAGAGTCTGCTTGGGATTGTCTCTCCCTCTCTCTCTGCCTCTTCCTTGTTCTCTCTCTCTCTCTCAAAAAATAAACTTAAATCTGTTAGGATACACTGACTTTATTCATACAAATAGACTTAACATTCTGTAAGAAACATGTTATTTGTTATGTTTTCCATTGACTTATAACATCAGAAGTTTGTTTCCTCTGAAAAATTCCCAGCTGTGATATAAAAAAACATTTTTGTCATATTTGTTTTGGAATATTCTATTTTTGTTGATATGAAATTTGTTTACATGTAATTCTCCATAACTTTGGTAAGTAACACTGGTAAATAGATATTTAACAGTACCAGCACAGGCAACAAAAAGTAGATATACTCTATTCTTTTTGAGATATACCCTACTTTTTATATCTTTATAAAATGTCCTCTCTGGGACTTAAATCTTCACACTATATGAAAATAATGTAGCTCAGACTTTTCAATCAACAAGCAAAAATCCCTGTCCCAAAAGAGCTCAGAAGGGTACAAGAAACAGACACATATAATAAACAAATACAATACTACAATGTAAGTGCTACAATAAGGCTGTTACAGGGACTTCTTAGGTGGAGGAGGGATTGAAAGGCAGGTTTTAAGAGGTGGTGATTATATTAAAGAAAGTGGGAATTCACCAAGCTAGCAAGGGGAGAAGAGAGAAAGACAATCCAAGCCTGTCTAAGCACACATGCAGGAGAAAGCACAGAAAACATCACATTCCATCAAATACAAGTAGATCATTAGCAGAAAATAGAATGCATAGAAGGAAAGCACAGAAAAAACTGACCAGAATCCATCAAAACACCAAAAGTTTCCTAAGCCAGAACTCACAATAGCAACATTTTTAAAGTAGTTAAATTGCAGCCAGAGCTGTTGCTAATAAAGTCTTGGTCTACCTCACCTGCCAAGGCAAGTCTCTCCACAGAAGAATCCGTTTCCATCCCTGGTCCCAGAAATGACTTGGACACAGTGTCTATGTCTCTTTGCTGGCTTCCCTTCCCCTATGCCCTGCTATTGGAAGTGACTCATCCTAATTCCCAAGTAAATAAAGGGGGGGAAAAAAAAAAACACAGAGTCAAAAAAGCAAAGATATTTACCTTCTACAGGTTCTTGCCTTCTAGGAGAAACAGAATTACTTATCCATATTTATAACTAAAACAAACCTTATAACTTCGAATTAGACTATAACCTAAGGTTGTCCAAGCAAAATCACTATCCAAGAATCAAACTCCTCTGATATAATTGCCTATTAGGGAAAAATTTAAGTTCCTACCTCATATAAACACAAAAATAAATTCCCTAAGTATTAAAATGCAAATATAAAAATAGGGCAAAAGCACAAGAAACTTTGGCTAAATACTTGTCATAATCCTGTAAGGCAGAAGGCTTTTCTAGATAAGAAGAGAAACCTAGAAGCCACAGTGGGATAAACTGACAGATTTAACAACATAAAAATATAAAACTTCCATAGAGCAAAACGTACCATAAATGACGCTAAAAATGTCTACAAACTGGAGAAATACTTGCAACATGTAAAGAAAAATTGTTTAACAAGTATAAAATACAAAGATGATATGAATCGATTTTTTAATCCAATAGGAATAGGGACAAAGGTATGCACAATCAACCCACAATATAATTTGAGTGAACACATCTATTCAAAAAACTAACGTCTAAACAAATGAAAAATCGAATTCCAGTGAAATGTAACTTACCATATTAAACTGATATATATGAAAAAATGATCATGTAAGTATTGGCCAGGATGTGGGAAAATGGATGCAAACTCTACTGATGCAAATATAACTTAGTACAAACCTTCTAGTGAGCAATCTGACAACACTGTTTATAGTTTCATTTGCATCTATCTTTAAAACAGCAATTCTACAGACTCACATAAAATATACACAGTGACAATCTGTATAGCAAGACTGTATTACCAAGAATTATAAACAAGCTAAATATTTACCTATCAATAAGTAATTAAATAAACTACAATGGGATGTGCAACCTTGCAAAGATGAGGTACAGAGCTTATGCACTGACATGGGAAACATTACAAGAGGTCGAAAGAAAAACAGATACAACAGCCTACTGTCCAGTCTTATTTTTATTTTTTTACATCAAACATGTGCCTGTGTATTAAGGGAGAAATGGAACTGGCAGGGAACAGAGGGACTCTTCACTTTCTACTTTCAAGTATCCCACTGTTCTACCTTTTTTACACTAAACATACAGATTAAGCTTTGTATTAAAAAAGTTATTTTACAAAGTCATACCAAAAGTAGGGAATGATTTATAGTGTAAAAGTCTTAGACTCTAATTGCTGTTGTCCGTTCTAGTCTTTACAGGGCCACCACGGTTCTGTAAACAAGAAGATGTTCAAGAACCTAACTTAAAGCAGGCCGTGTCATGTCTACAATCCCTAACTTTTACAAAGGAAGCCACCTTGGGATTTAAACACAGCTAAAATATGGTAGCCTTACCAACATTTGATATGGTCAGCCTTCATAACTTTAGTCATTCTAATAGCTGTGTAATGGTATCTCACTGTGGTTTTAATTTGCATTTCCCTACTGACTACTGATGTTGATCATCTTTTCATCTTTGACACATTCTCTGTATTTATCCCATAGTGAAGTGTCCACCTGAATATTTTACCCATTTTTTTTTAAATTTTTTTTAATGTTTATTTATTTTTGAGACAGAGAGAGACACAGCATGAGCAGGGAAGGGGCAGAGAGAGAGGGAGACACAGAATGTGAAGCAGGCTCCAGGCTCTGAGCTGTCAGCACAGAGCCCAACGCGGGGCTCGAACTCACGAACTGTGAGATCATGACCTGAGCCGAAGTCGGACGCTTAACCGACTGAGCCACCCAGGCGCCCCTATAGTATTTCTTGAAATTAGGTAGTATTGTCCCCCAACACTGTTCTTTTTCACATTTATTTTGGCTATTCTAAATTCTCATATTTACATATGAATTTTATTTTAGGCAAACATGCCTGCAAAAATTAGAGAAGTCCCTTGAATCTATAGATTAATTTGGTGAAAATCAACATTTTAACAAAGTTGAGTTTTCCAACTCATGTACAAGATACACAACTAATTCTCATTACTGGAATAATAATATCTAATGATAATTATGTTCTAGAATGTCACCATGAACAGTGAATTATCAAATACTAAACCACTGCTGCTAGGGGAAAGACAGGTTCCTACATACCACTGGTCATAACATTGTTCTCAATCAATACATAACCTAGTTTTATGTGTGTTTCTGGTTGAAGACCCCCTATCTAGTATATATCGTTGATTCATTAACACTAAACTCAGAGCTGACAGCACTGTAACCTTTGCCTGAACAAAGCTTATCTAAATACATGTATCTTCTCCATAAGGTACATTACAACTTTCTTATGCTTAGGAAGACTACAAAGCACTTCCACGCTTAGGAGCCATTTTAAACAGCTAAATCACCAACAAAAAAACCCACAAAAATGCTAAAAATGTGGCACTAAATAAACCAAGGACACCTGCTTAATGCATGACAGCTAGAACAAGAAAACAGAATGTCACCTTGTTCATCCTGAATTCAGACTGCGCATATCAGGCAACTCAAATTTTGTGCCACTCTGCAAAGCACTCCAAGTATTGATTTGGGGATTAGAAATAAATTTCAGCAAATAGGTCAACTCAAAACACAGAATCTGTGGAGCGCCTGGGTGGCTCAGTCGGTTAAGCGTCCAACTTCGGCTCAGGTCATGATCTCATGGTTCCCTGGTTCGAGCCCCACATTGAGCTCTGTGCTGACAGCTCAGAGCCTGGAGCCTGCTTCAGATTCTGTGTCCCTCTTTCTGCCCCTCACCCACTCACACTGTGTCTCACTGTCTCTCAAAAATAAACATTAAAAAGAAAATACAGGGGCGCCTGGGTGGCTCAGTCGGTTGAGCGACCGACTTCGGCTCAGGTCATGATCTCATGGTTTGTGAGTTCAAGCCCCACGTCGGGCTCTGTGCTGACAGCTCGGAGCCTGGAGCCTGCTTCTGATTCTGTGTGTGTCTCTCTCTCTCCTCTCCCCAGCTCATGTTCTGTCTCTCTCTGTCTCAGAAATAAATATTTAAAAAAAATTTTTTTAAATAAAAAATAAAAAGAAAATACAAAATCTGTGAATAAGGAACAACTGTATCTCTCAATTTATTTCAGTATCCTTTGCTTTCTCTCAACAGTATTTTGTAGTTCTCAATTTTCTTTAACATATTTTGTCAGATTAATCAGTAAGTATTTCATATTTTTGTATTGTTGTAAATGGTATTTTTTACTTGAACTTCTGATTGTTCCTTGCTACTTTATAGAAACACAACTGATTTTTGTATATTAATCTTGTATCCTTAAACTCATTCAACTGGTGCTAATAGTATTGTGAGATTTTTACATATACAGTCAGGCCATCTGTGAATAAGGATAGTTTTATTCCTTCCTTTCTCATGTGAATAACATTTTTTTTCTTCCCTGATTGCACTAGCTAGAACCTCAGGGCAATATTCAATAAGATGGTAAAAGTAAACATCTCTCTCTTGTTCCTTGTATCATAAAGAAAGTATTTAACCTTTCACCGATAAGTACAATGTCAGCAAATTAGGTTTGTCATGAATGTCCATTATCAGATTGAGGAATCCCACTTCTATTCTTAGTTTTGTAAAGGTTTTTTTTTTTTTTTTTCAATCAGGAAGGTTACTGGATTAGTCAAGTGATTTTTCCACACCATGATTTTTACTTGTTAGTTTGTAAATATGGTGAATTATATGGGTTTTTTTGAATGTTAAACCAACCTTGCATTCCTGGGATAAACCCCAAGTGGTCATGACATATTAACCTTTTAATACACAGTTGAATTTGATTTGCTGAAATTTGGCTTAAATGTTTTGCATCTATGCTTGCAAGTAGTATTATTCTAAAGTTCTCTTATAATGTCTTTGGTTCTGGTTCCCCAGCAATGCTGGCATCATAGGCTTTGGAAAATATTCCCTCCACTTCAAATATTTTAGAAAAGATGATATAGAAATGATAGTATTTCTTCCTATAGTGTTTTGTGCAATTCACCAATGAAACTAGTTGGACCTGGAGTTTTCTTTGTGGGCAGACTTTTAACTACAATTTCAATTTCTTTAAATCATAGGGAGCTATTCAGATTATCTACTATTTTCTTCTGCTTCCTTTGAGATTAAATTACTCTTCTTTTTTCTAGTTTTTTAAGATAGAAGCTGAAGTCATTTGAGATTTGCCTTCTTTTCTAATACAGATATTTAAAGCTATAGATTTCCCTCTGTTTTAGCATTCTTTTAAAATGTTGTTTCTATCCTCATTCAGTTTAAAATATTTACCAATTTCTTTTTTGATTTCTTCTAACAATGGATTATTTATAAACATGCTATTTAATTTCCAAACATTTGGGAAATTTTCCAAGGATCTTTCTATTAATGATTTCTAATTTAATTCCACTGTGGTCTGGGAGATTCTTTATGAATTCAATCCTTTTGAATTTATTGACACTTCTTTTATAGCCCAATCTTGGTAAATACAGTCTATCTTGGTAAATGTTCAGTGTAAACTTCTGAACAAATGTATTTTCTGCTCTTCTTGAGTAGAGTGTTCTCTAAATCCAGTTAGGTCAAGTTGAATTGAATTCTCAACTCAACAACTCAACTGTATCTTTGGTAATTTTCTGCCCACTTGTTATATCAATTATTGAGAGGGGTGACTGAAATCTCTGGCTATAATTGTGAATTTATCCTTGCATTTCTGTTCATTTTGTTTTGCATGTTTTGAAGCTCGGTTTAAGTGTATAAACATTAAGCCTGCTATGTCCTCTTGATTAAATGACCCCATTATTATGAAATGATCTTCTTTACCCTAGATAATACTGAAAGTTCCTTCGTCTGAAATTAATAAACTCAGTCCAAGTTTCTTTCAACTAGGTTAACATGTTACATCTTTTTCTACTTTTTTACTTTTAATCTATTTGTGTTTATAGTTAAAAGTACTTCTTATAGCCAAGTAAATGGTTGGATCTTTTTATTCAATCTTGGCCTTTAAATAGGGATGTTTAGAATATTTATATTTGTACTTAATATGGTTATTCATTATAACATATCATCTTACTATTTATTTTATACAGTATTTGTCCCAAATGATCTTTTTTCCCTTTTCATGTTGTCATGACTTCTATTGTATTAATTAATTTCTGCATGATTAAATTCTACTTTGGCTTATTAGTTATGACTGTTTTCCTATTTTAGTGGCTGCATTAGAGTTTACAATATAGATCTCTAACTTATCACAATCTACCTTTAAATGATCTACCATCTAATGTAGAGTATAAGAATCTCTGTATTTCCTTTTTTCCCTCAGCCTTTACGCTGTTATCTGGCATTTTACTTTTATGTATGTTATAAACCATACAACAGCTTGTTAATATGTTTACTTTAAGCAAATATATTTTAAAGAGATTAAATAAGAAACAAATTCTAGGGGCTCCTGGGTGGCTCAGTCAGTTGAGTGACTCTTGATTTTGGCTTAGGTCATGATACTAGGGTCATGGAATCAAGCCCCATGTCAGGCTCTGTGCTGAGCATGAGCCTGCTTGGGATTCTCTCTCTCTCTGCCCTTGTGCCCCTCTCCCCCACTCACACTCTCTTTCTAAAATAAAATCCTTTAAAAAAAAAAAATTCCATATATTTACCCAAGTAGTTACCATTTCTTGTGGGTCTTTTGGCTTTGTTTTTATTTTTATTCAACTGGTATCACTTTCCTGCTGTCTGTAGGACATACTTTAAAATCTTCCTAAAAGGGGGGGGGGGGGGGGGAAGAGGGTGTTAGCAATTAATTTCTTCAGCTTCTCTGTGTTTGAAAATAAATTTTCAACATCTTTGTTTCTGAAACATATTTTTGCCAGGTACAGAATCCTAGGTTGATTTTTTTCATCTTTCAATACATTAAACATATTATTCCACTGTTTTCTTGCTTATATTGTTTCTGACAAGAAGTCTAATGTCATCTTTATCTTTGTTCCTATGCACACAACTTGATCATGTCTATTTTTTCTCTGACTGCTTTTAAGATTTTCTCTTTATCATTTGTATTTGGTAATTTGATTATGATAAGCCTCGGGGTAGTTTCCTTTATATTTCTTAAACTTGGTAGCTCATTGAACTTCTTTATGGTTGTATCTTAATAAAATTTATTTGGAAAGTTCTGGTTTATGGTTTCATCTTAATAAAATTTATTTGGTGGCACATGGGTGGCTCAGTCAGTTAAGTGTCCGACTTCAGCTCAGGTCATGATCTCATGGTTCATGGGTTTGAGCCCCACACTGGGTTCTGTGCTGACAGCTCAGAGCCTGGAGCCTGCTTCAGATTCTTTGTCTCCCTCTCTCTCTGCCCTTCCCCCACTTGTGCTCTGTCTCTCTCTGTCTCTCAAAAATAAAACGTTAAAAAAAAGTTTAAAAAAATAAATAAAAATAAATAAATAAACATTAAAAGGTATTTGAAAAAACTTATTTGGAAAGTTTCTGGCAACTACTTCTGGAAGTATATACACACTTAATCTTTTTCCTGCAAGATCTAATCTGTGATTTATCTCATCCACTATACTTTTCATCTCAGATGTAGTTTTTATCTTTAAAAGTTCTATATGGATCTTTTTGCATCTTATATGTTTCTTACTTTCTGAATATATGGAATATAATTATAACAAATAGTTTTAAAATCCTCAGCTAATTCTATCATCTGTATCAATTCTGTGCCCCCATGATAGATTATTCTCATGTTTTTATGTTCCTGTGCATCTATGGGAATCTTTAACTGAATGACACGCACTTGTTGTGTGCTGGTGTTTCCCAGTCCTATAAATATTCCTGAACTTTGTTCTGGGATGCAGTTAAGTAACTTGGAAATATATTGTTTCTTTCAAGACTTGCTGTTATAATTTGCAACTCAGTTCCAGAGCAACATCTCCTCAACCAGGGGAATGTGGCAAGCTCCACACCTCAGTTGCCACTGCTTGTGCCACATCCTGGTAAGTCTCTCAGTGCAACAGACTAGGGCAATTGCAGGATCACCTCACTTGTTTCTTATCACTCAGAGATCCCTGACTCTCATTGCTTCACATGCAGTGTCTTCAGAACTGTTATTTTATGGACTTAGTTTTATGGAACAGGGAGTTGTTTCATGATAAGTATAAATAAAGTCCCTATTACTACATATGAGCCAGATGCAATCTGTACTTTTAGTCTATCTTTATCTTTATATTCAAAGTTTCTCAACACCATATATTTGACAACTGCTTTTCTAGCCAATCTGAGTATCTGCCTTTTAACTAGATTTAGATCATTTATATTTAATGTAATTCTCAAAAAGAGATCTAAATATACTATTTTGCTATTTTTGTTTCATCTCCTGTTTATTCCTTTTTTCATCTTTACCTACTTTCTTGTGGACTGATTAGGTTTTAATATTCAATTCATCTCCCCTATAGCTTATAAGTTATTTTTCTTTTTTTACAGCAATTGCTCTAAAATATACACACTTCAAATAAATATTATGCCCCTTTGTATATGGTATAAGGACCTAACAATACCATACTTCCCATTTTCCTGTACCATTCTTTATGCTACTGACATCAATCTACTTCTATGTATACTATAAGCCACCAATTCATTGTTATTACTTTTGATTTAATTAATCCTCTTTTGAAAAGTTTAAAAATGAAGAAAATGTCTTACATTTACTCCATATTTTACCATTTCTTACACTCTTCATTCCTTTTCACAGATCCAAATTTCCATCTGTTAGTAATTTTTCTTTTGCCTAAATAACTTCAAGACCTCTTGCAGTGCAAGTCTGCTAAAAATAAATTCTCTCAAATTGTTTCTCAAATCATACCTGGATAAGGAATTGACACCTATAATACATAAAGAACCCTTACATCTCAACAACAAAAAATAAATCCCAATCAAAAAATGGGGGAGTCTTTTGGGTTTTCTATGTATAGTATTCTGTCATCTTCAGGTGGTGACCATTTTACTTATTCCTTTCCAATTTGGATGCCTTTTATTTCTTTTTCCTGCTAATTGCTGTGGCTAAGATTTCCAACACTATGTTGAATAAAAGTGGTGATAGTGGGCATCCTTGTCTTGTTCCTGATCTTAGAGGGAAAGCTTATAGCTGTTCACCACTGAGTATAATGGTAACTGTGTGTTTACTATATATGGCTTTTGTTATGTTGAGGTACATTCCCTCTGTAGCCACTTTGTTGAGAGTTTTTATCATAAATGTTTAAATTTGTCAAATGCTTTTTCTGCATCTATAAAGATGATCGTGCAATTCTTTCCTTCATTTGGTTAATGTGCTGTACCATGTTGGTTGGCTGATGGATGCTGAACCATTCCGTGCATCCCTTGAATAAATCCTACTTGATCTTGGCTTATGATCCTTTCAATGTATTGTTGCATTCAGTTTGCTAACATTTTGTTGAGAATTTTTGCATAAATGTTCATATCAGTGATGTTGCCCTATAATTTTTAAAAATCTTTTATATGGTATCCATGTCTGGGTTGTTATCCAGGTAATGCTAGCCTCATAAAATGAGTTTGGAAGTATTCCCTCCTCTTCAATTTTTTGGAAGAGTTTGAAAAGGATAGGTGTTAAATCTTTCTAAATTTTGGTAGAAGTCACCAGCAAAACTACCTGGTCTTGGGACTTTGGCTTTTTGGGAAGTTTTCCATTACTAATCAATCTCAGCATAACTGGTTCATTCAGATTTTCTATTTCTTCATGATTCAGTCCTGGAAGATAGTTGTTTCTAGGAATTTATCCATTTCTTCTAGGTTGTCCAATTTGTTAGCATATATTTCTTGTTAGTCTCTTACCCTTTGTACTGTGGTGTCAGTTTTAATTTCTCCTCTTGCATTTTGATTTTGATGATTAGAGCCTTCTCTTTTTTCTTGGTTGTTAGTCTACCTAAAAATTTGTCAATGTTATCTTTTCAAATAATCAGCTCTTAGTTTTATTAATCTTCTCTATTGTTTCTGTCTCTTTCATTTAGTTCTGCTCTGATTGCTATTATTTCTTTTCTTCTACTAACTTTGAGAGCTTTATTTGTTCTTTTTTTTCTAGCTCCCTTAGGTGCAAAGTTAGATTATTGGAGATTTTTGTTTCTTGAGGTAGTCCTATATTCCTATAATATTCCCTCTTAGAACTGCTTTTGCTGTATCCCAAAGATTTTGGTATATCATAGTTCTATTTTCATTTATCTCTCAGAATTTTTCTTATTTCTTTGATTTCTTCAATGGTCGTTGGGTAGCATGTTGTTTAACCTCCCCATTTTCAAGTTTTCTTCTTGTAATTGATTTCTAGTTTCATACCATTGTAATCAGAAAAGATGCTCAACAGAATTTCAACCTTTTTTAATTTACTGAGGCTTAACTGGTGGCCTAACATGTGATCTAACCTAAAATGGCCTATGTGCACTTGAGAATAATGTTTATTGTTGCTTTTATATAGAATGTTCTGTATATATTAAATCTATATGGTGTCATTTAAGGCTGAGGTTTCCTTATTAATTTGCTGTCTGGATGATCTATTCATTGATATAATGGGGTGTTAAAGTCCCCTACTATTTCGGTATTGATATCAATTTCTCCCTTTAGATCTGTTAATATTTGCTTGATAAATCTTGATGTTCCTATGTTGGGTCCATATATATTATTATGTCTTCTTTTTGGATTGACCCCTTTATCATTATGTAATGTCCTTCCTTGTCTATTATTATAATTTTTGTTTTAAAGTCAATTTTCTTTGCTAAAAGTGTAACCGTACTGCTTTCTTTCATTTTTTTTAATAAGCTCTATGCCCACCATGGGGCTTGAACTCATTACCCTAAAATCAAGAGTTGCATGCTCCACCACCTGAGCCAGCTAGGCATCCTTCCAGGTTTCTTTTAATTCCTATTTACATGGAATATCTTTCTCTATCCTTTCATTTTTAGTCTGTGTATGTCCTTATTTCTGAAGTGAGACTCTTGTAGGCAGCATATAGATGGGACTTGCTTTTTTTTTTTTTTTTTTTTTTTTAAATCCATTCAGCCACTGCGTCTGTTGGTTGGAGAGTTTAGGCCATTTACTGAAAGCAACTATTGATAGGTGTGTACTTTTTTCAATTTTGTTCAGTCTACTGGCTGTTTTCATAGTTCCTCTGTTCCTTTCTTCTTTCTCTTCCATTGTGGTTTGATGGCTTTCTTTAGTGTTCTGTTCATCTTCCTTCTCATTCACTTTTGTGTATTTATTGTTAACTTTTTGTTTTGTGGTTACCATGAAGTTCATATATAACTTACTATGTATATAATGGTCTGCTTTGAATTGATAGCAATTAAATTTGCACATATTCCAAAACACATTTTCTCCACCCTGCCCACGTTTTATATTTTTGATGTCATGTTTTACATCATTTCATTCAGTCTTTAACTAATTACCATAGTTTTATTTAATTTTACTATTTTTGTCTTTTTTTTAATTTTCTTTTTACATTTATTTTTTGAGAGACACAGAGAGACAGAGCACAAGTTGGGGAGGGGCAGAGACAGAAGGAGACACAGAATCCATAGCAGGCTCCAGGCTCTGTGATGTCAGCACAGAGCCCAACATGGGGCTCGAACTCACAAACCGTGAGATCATGACCTGAGCCAAAGTCAGATGCTTAACCGACTGAACCACCCAGGTGCCCCTATTTTTGTCTTTTTTTAAGCTTCATACTTGCTTTGTAAGTGATTGATCCACTACCTTTACTATATATTTACCTTTTCCAGAGAGATTTTTACTTTCATACATTTGCTTGTTATTGCCATCTCTTTTCAGTTTAGAAAAGTCCCTTTAACATTTCTTGTAAAGTTGGTTTAGTAGTGATGAACTCCTCTAGGTTTTGATTATCTGAACAATTCTTAATCTCTCCTTCAATTCTGAATGATAACCTTACCAACTAGAGAATTCTTGGTTGGCAGTTTTTTCCACTCAGCACTTTGAACATGTCATGCTGCTCTCTTTTAGCTTGCAAAGTTTCTGCTGAAAACTCTGCTGATAGGCTTATGACATTTCCCTTTTATGTAACAAGTTTTCTCCCACTACTTTGAAGATTCTCTCTCTAATTTTAATTACAATGTACCATGATGTGGATCTCTGGGTTCATTTTATTTGGAATTCTCTCATGGACCTGTATGTATATTTCGTTCCCCAGATTAGAAGTTTTCCACCATGATTTTTTCAGATAAGTTTTCTGCCCCTTTCTCTCTCTTTTCTTTCTAGGACCCAAATAAAGTGAATGTTATTCCACTTGATAGTGTCCGAAAGAAAAATCCCTTATCTTCATTTTCTTAACTTTTTTTTCTTCTTGCTAATGTGTCTACATGAGTTCTATTGCTTTGCCATCCAGGTCAATGATCCAATATTCAGCTCATCCAGCTCATACAGTCTGTGTATTTTTCGGTTCAGTTATTTTACTCTTCAGCTCTGTAACTTTTGTTTGGACCTTTCTTACATTGTCTCTTTATGGAAGATCTCACTGTGTTCATCTATTCTTCTCCCAAGTTCAGTGAGCATCTTTATGACCATTACTTTAAATTCTTTATCAGGTTGGTTGTTTATCTCCATTTCATTAATGTCATTTTCTGGTGTTTTATCTTGTTCTTTCATTTGGAACATATTCTCTGTCTCCTCATTTTGCCTGACTCTTGTTTGCTTCTATGTATCAGGCAAATCAAATCACCTCTCCTAGTCTTGAAGGAGCGGCCTTGTGTAGATGTCATATGTACCTCAAAAGCACAATACCCTGTGTGGGCTGCCTGCACTGTCTACTGTGGCGGCACCATGTCTCCAGCACAGGGTGAATGAGGCTGACACCTGGCTCAGCTGCATGTGGCTGCGTGGGGCTTTCACCTGGTTGCAACACGTGACTGCACTGTGGGAATGGGCAGGGTTCTCAGCTGGGTGTGCCCACTATCTCCAGGAATTTGAGATATAGCTGCAAAGTGGTTCCCACCAGCACCAACATTAGCAAGGTAGGATGAGGTCACAAATACGGCACCTACCAATGCCTCCATCCCCAGAGAAAAGTCCCAACAGTTTCCTGACAGACGCTTTAAAATTACTAAGTGGGTCTTCTTCACAGAGGCACTTTTCAAATTGGTATTTTCGTGCTGATCCTGGGGTGAGTACATGTGCTAATCCTTTAAGAGTGGGTTCTCCACTCCTATAGTTCTATGGTTTCTCTGGATATAATCCCAGTTGGTTTTCAAAGCCCAGTATTTGCATGGCTTGTCTCTGTTATGCAGGATCCAAGGACTGGGATACCTGTTATGAATCACTAACCTCTGGTTCCTCAGGGAAAAGTTTTGTATTTTTGAGTTCCCTCCTGATTATATATTACACCTGGAATGTCTTTTTGTTTTTTTGGGGGGGTTTTTGTTTTGTTTTGTTTTGGCAAGATGACGTTTCTGCCTCCTCTCCATCTCAAGGCTGTCTTTTTTGTCCTTTGTTGTAGAAACATATGTTGTAGAAACATTATTCCGTATGTAGTTGTTTATTTATTGTGGGAGGAGTAAGTTCAGGATCTTCCTACAGCACCATCTTTAATCATTCTTTAATCATTCTTCCATCTATAGGCTTTTAGGCTGCTTCCATCATTTGTCTATTGTAAATAGTATTACTATGAACATGTGTGTACATATATAGGAGCACCTGTTTTCAGTTCTTTTGGGTATACACCTAGGAATAGAATGGCTGGGTCATATACTAATTTTATGTTTAATATTTTAAAGAACTGCCAAATTTTTTTCCACAGGTGAATCATTTTACATTCCCACCAGCAATATACCTTTGTACATTGTTGTACCAACACTTTGCACCCTTGTACCAACACTTGTTACTGTTTTTGCCTTTTATTCTAGTCATCCTGGTGGGCATGAAGTGGTATATCATTGTGGTTTTCATTTGCTTTTCCCTAATCACTAACAAGGTTGAGTATTTCTTCATATTGGTCATTTGTGTATCTTCTTTGGAGAATTGTCAATTTAAGTCTTTTTAGTTGGGTTGTTTATACTTCTGTTGTTGAGTTTTCAGGGTTTTAGTTCTTATATTTAAGTCAATGATCCACTTAGAGTTAATATATCTTAAGTTTATTTATTTTGATAGAAAGGTGAGGGGGAGTAGGGGTGAGAGAGAGAGAGAGAGAGAGAGAGAGAGAGAGAGAGAGAGAATTGAGAATCCCAGGCAGGCTCCGCACCAGCAGCAATGAACCTGACACAGAGCTCAAAGCCACAAACCATGAGATCATGACCTGAGCCAAAACCAAGAATAGGATGCTTAACCAACTGAGCCACCCAGGCACACACCCTCCTCCCAATTTGGAGTTAATATATTAATGCAGTGTGAGGTAGGGGTCTAAATGCATTCTTTTGCATGTGGGTATCTAGTTGTCCCAAAACTATTTGTTAAAGAAATTTTTCTTTCTTGCATTGAGTGGTCATGGCACTCTTGTCAAAAATCATCTGTAGATAAAGATAGATAGATAAGATAGATAGATAGATAGATAGATAGATAGATAGATAATTTCTCTCCTCTCAGTTCTATTCCATTGGTTTATATGCCTATCCTTATGTCAGTACCACACTGTTTTGATTACTGTCACTTTATTAATATGTTTTGAAATAGGGAAGTATGAGTCTTCCAACTCTGTTCTTTTTTAAGAACAGAGTTTTGGCTATTTGAGACCACTGCAATTTCATATGAATTTAAAAACCTGCTTTTCCAATTCTGCAAAAAGGTCACTAGAATTCTGACAGAGATCTCATTGAATCTGTACATTGTTTTGCATAGTATTGCCACCTCAACAATACTAAATCTTCCAATCTATAAACACATTTATTTAGATCTTCCATTTATTTAGATCTTCTTTAATTTCTTTCAACAATGTTTTATAGTTTTCAGTGTATAAATGGTTCAACTCCTTAAATTTTTGGATATTATTAAATGAACAGTTTTCTTCTTCTCCTTTTTGGATTGTTCACTGCTGGTATACAGAAACACAATTTGACTTTGTGTTTGATCTTGTACTTACAAATTTTCTGAATGTGTTTATTACCTCTAGTGGGTTTTTGTAGATTCTTTGGGATTTTCCATATATGGGATCATGTTATCTGCAAATACAAACAGTTTTACTTCTTCCTTCCCAATTTAAATGTCTTTTCTTTTTCTTGCCTAACTGCTCTGGCTATAACTCCTACCACAATGCTGAACAGCAGTGTGAAAATAGGCATCCTTGTCTTGCTTCTGATCATAGGGAAAAGTTTTGTCCTTTATCACTGAGTTGGATGTTAGCTATGGGTTCTCCATAAATCCCTTTATCATACTGAAGAATTTCCCTTCTCTTTCTAGTTTTGGAGTGTTTCTATTATAAACAGGTGTTACATTTTGTCAAAAGCCTTCCATATTAACTGGTGATGTTTGTTTTTTACCCTTCATCCTACTAATGCAGGGTATTATGCAGTTTGATTTTTCTATGTTGAACTGCCCTTGCATTCCCACTTGGGTAAATCCCACTCAGTCATGGTGTATAACCATTTAAATATACTGCTGGATTTAGTTTCTTATTGTTTTCCTGAGGATTTTTACATCTAAATTCAAGGAATATTAATCTTCAGGTTTGTTTTGTTTTGTTTCTCATGGTATCTGTTTGGCTTTGCTACCAGAGTAACGCTGGTCTCATAGAGTTAGGAAGTATTCTCTGTCATCTCATTTTTTGGAAGAGTTTGAAAGGATTAGTGTTAATTCTTCTTTAAATGTTTGGTAGAATTCACCAGTAATGCCATCTGGTCCTACACTTTTCGTGTTTGGAAGGGATTTGTCATTATTACTATTACTGGTTCAATCTATTTACTTGTTATAGGTCATATTTTCTATTGCTTAAGTTAGTTTTGGTAATCTGTGTTTCTAGAAATTTGTCCATTTCATGTAGATTACCCAAGCTATTGAAATACAATTAATTGTTATAGTACTCTCTTATACCCTTCTTTATTTCTTTAAGGTCAGCAGCAACATCCCCACCTTCATTGCTGATTTTAGTTAGGTGTGACTTTGCTTTTTTTCCCCCTTTATCAGTCTGGTTTAGGTAAAGGTTTGTTAATTTTGTTGATATTTTCAAAGAAAAGTTTTGGTTTTGCTGATTCTCTATATTGTTTCCTATTCTCTATTTCAGTTATCTTCCTTTAATCTTTATTATTTTCTTTCTTTGGTTCACTTTGGATTTAATTTGCTCCTCTGTTTCTAGTTTCCTTAAAGTAAGAAATTAGATTATTTGTTTCAGTTCTTCTTTTTTAAATATAGGTATTCACTGCTATAAATTTCCCTGTAAGTACTACTTTTGCTGCATCTCATAAGTTATGGTATGCTGTGTTTCCATTTTCATTTGTTGGTAATAATTTTCTAATCTCCCCTGTGATTTCTTCTTTGACCTATTGGTTATTTATGAGTATGTTGTTTAATTTCTACATATTTTTGAGTTTTCAGGTATTCTTTGTTATTGATTTTGTAGCTCCATTCCACTGTGACTGAA
Organism: Panthera pardus; assembly: GCF_024362965.1. NCBI lineage: Eukaryota > Metazoa > Chordata > Mammalia > Carnivora > Felidae > Panthera > Panthera pardus. Next base: position 23,128,403 of record NW_026527002.1, read on the forward strand.
GAAGATACTTTTATGGTTTCATAAATGTTTAAAATCTATTGAGAATTTTTTGTGGCCTAACATATGGACTATCCCTGGAGAATGTCACATGTGCACTTGAGAAAATATGTATCCAGCTATTCCTGGGTGTTTTGTGTATGTCTATTAGGTCTAACTGGCTTACACTGTTGTTCAAGTCCTCTATTTCTTTACTGATCTGTCTAGATGCTCTATTCCTTATTCAAGGTGAGGCAAGCATTGTAATTTTTGACTGAATGATGCAAACCATAAATTTTACATTGTTGGATTCTGAATTGTATTTCTCTAGAGTTGGACTTTGTTCTGATGCACAGTTAAGTAACTTGGGATCACTTGAAGCCTTCTGAGGACTCTTCCCAATGCCTCATGTATTAGAAGGTCTTTAGACTCTAGATGGTCTAGACACAAACTATTCTCAGCTCTGTATGAGTTCCAGAAATTGTTTTCTTCACTGCTTTCCAGTCATTCTTTCCCTGACTTTGAATAAGTCTTGTCATGCATCTACAGATCAGAACTCAGCCAAAAACTCAAGCACCCTCTGCAGATCTCCAGAATGTGTTCATGCTTGAATGCACTTTTTTACTTACCTATATACTTACCCTTCTCCCCCTAAGTATCTTCTCTCTGGCACTCTGCCCTGCAATTCTAACCATCCTGGCCTTCCCAAACACTTATCTTTGTTTCCTAATTTCAATGAAAGTGAACTCTGTTTTGGTTCCTCCTCCTTGCACTGGAGCCTATATAAACAACCTCCAGGCTCTACTGTAAACTAGTGTAAAGAAGGGCTTACCTCATGTGTTTCCATTCTCTCAGGGATCACAGTCTGATGCCACCTGTCGTCCAATGTCTAAAAATCATTGTTTACATATCTATATGTTCTCAAGTTGTTTAAGGAGGAAGAGTATATTATTGCTGCATAACAAACTACCCCCAACTTAGAATCTTAAAAAACAAGCATTTATTTTTTTCACACAGTTTCTGAGGTTCGGCAATCAAGAAGCAGCTTAGCTGGGTGGTTCTGGCTCAGGATATCTCATGAGGTGGCAGTCAAGATGCCAGTGGGCCAGTAGTTTACAGCTGGAAACTTGACAAGGGCTGGAAGATCTGCTTCCAAGAAGACTCAGTCACACACTGTTGGCTAGAGGCCTCAGTTCCTTGTTAGCTGTTGGCAGGAGGCCTCAATTTCTCACCACATGGGCCTCTCCATAGAGCTATTCACAACATGGCAGCTAACTACTCTGAATGAGCAAGGGAAGGAAGGGTGGGGGGGGAGCAGCACAGAGGGACAGAGAAGAGGCAAAAGCCACAATGTCTTTTATAACCTGTCCTTGGCAATGATCCATTACTTCCACCATATTCTATTGGCCACACAATATGTGAGAGGATTATACAATGGTATAAATACTAGGAGGCAGGGATCATTGGGCCCATCTTGGAAGCTGGCCACATAGAGGAAAAATCTTGCTATGTCAACACGGCAGAAAGCCAAAGTCCTTCTTACACATCTTAACTCCTTATGTTATTTTTTTAATCCTCTAACTATAGACTGCATCCTACAGCTTCAAGAGAGATGGGCAGATTGTAGATCCTACTCCATAGCCAGACTTGGGGAAAAAATAACTAAGAGTTAAGTAGAAGCAGCTTTTAAGAGAAAAGAATAAGAGTTCTTGATGCCTATGGCAAGAAAGAGGAGAGCACTTATCGCAGACCTGGGCTTAAGAAACGTCCGAGGTGCTTTTCATTCTCCCAAACAACTACTCAACTCTAATGACCAATCTAAATGTCTGCCTCCTTTCTCATCAATCTCCAGAGCTAGACAGCAACGGCATTACGAGTAGCAGTAGCAAAGTACCAGGGTCAATGCTAAGCATTTTGCCTTTGTCAGTTTAATTACTCCTCACAACAAACTTGTGACATAGGTCATCATTATCCCTTAAACTCCAGGTCTTCGTTTCTGGATAATCCTACAGTGGCTTTATGCTTTGCAGTGTATCTTGGTACTTTATTCTTCCTACATAACACCTGGTTTCCTCTCCCACTCTTCTGGCACTGAAATACTGTGCTGTCCTGCCTAACCTCTCATTCTACTTGAGTCAGGACTTAAAGGTTCCTCCAAAACTCCAAAACCAGCAAAACTCTTTCAAAGAAACCACCAGACTAGTGAGACCTCTGTTAATACCCTGCTGCTGGACTCTCCCAGTCCTACTGCTGCCTAATACAGACTTCCCCTTAAACCCAGTGGAATACATGCCCTGTCAATTCTGCCTCACCAATTAATCCCAAAAACTTTGCCTTATTTTAGGAACTCATTGAAAAATATTATTTCATAGCACACATGCCTTCTTAATTTAAATTTGCTACAGCTTCCCTAGGGGTTCATAATTAATCACCAGAGAGAAAGGTCCAAAATATACCAAACTCCTACTTAGTACAGTACCTGGAAACATTGGTTCCCACTAGTTATTTGTTGAAAAATGAATGAAAAATATAAAGTAATAATTATCAATACTAGCTCAGAAAACTCTCAAGGGGTTATAATCCAAGTAATTTTATTTACAAATAAAAAGGAAAAGTTACCAGTGGACACATAAACAATTCACAAAAGACAGAACACAAAAGAAAACAAACAGAAGCAAATCATAGAAATGCAAATTAAAATATCACTTTTTGTCAGACAGATTGGCAAACATTGAAAATTTGTCAAGAAAGTAAGAAAACAGGCATTCTAATAAATATAATTTTGTATTTTGGGGATTTATGCATCAAATATCTTTAAAATTTGCATACTCGTTTGACCAGTATTTCCATTTCTAACAATTAATTACAAGAAAATAATGGACAAAGGAACATACTTATATGTTAAAAAAGAAGGAAAAAAATCACTCTGACACTAACTATAATACCAAAATCTGTCCAACAATAAGGGTTTGATTAAACAAATTTAGTACTTCCAAACTATGAATTATTAAGTCACTTCAGACTATTATATTATCCCAGTTTTTAAAGTAACATATATTCACATAAAAACATACCTGCATAGGAAAAAAATCTAGAAGTATACACCCCAAAATGCTTAGCAGTGATTATCTCTGTAAAAGAATAGTGGAATTATTTGTGACTGTTTTGTTTTTGTTTATCTCTACTACCTAATTTTTCTACGTGGGTTGCACATGGAAAACACACATTTAGAGCACAATTTAAAGACAGGAGTGCCACTACTGTAACGGAACATGGGACAGTCCCATGATCCCTAAAAACGTCAGGCAGAATTAATATCAAATAAAATATCATATAACTTAACTCAATAGCCTTGTTTTTAATTAGTTCTAGGAACACACATGGAAGAATTTGTTAGTGCTCCTCAGGCATCTTAAGACAACAAACAAAATGACCTCTCAAATAAGAATGTAGTATGAATCTGAAAGACAGTGTTGAAAATCACTCAGTGAAAGCCTCAACTGCTTCAACGTGTCAGATTCAATCGCATTTTCATGCCTTTTCACAGTCATCTTGAGACCTCACACTCTAGTGGGAAAGCAGTCACCATGACAATGATAAAACATAAATCACTCATAAGTTTAAGTCTGGCTGAAGAAAAAGTCTTCTCTATAACTTCTATTCCAAATTAGATTAATTTTTCCCCTCAGACTTGAACATTTGGGGGGATGAAACTCAGTCGATAGCAAGAGAGTCCTGAGGTTGAGTCTAAAAATACACATATGTTACCAGGACAGCGTATGCATCTCCAAGCACTGTGTACAATTCCAGCCAAAGCACAGGGAACTGCTTGTGGCCTTGCAGAACATTGCCTAGAATTGTTTATAATGCCTGATTCAACATGACCAGTAGCACCAACAGTCAATCTTCAGTAGGACTAATCTATAATTTTCAGTGATGACGACTGGCATAAAAAGAATGTTTATTTCCACCTTTCTGTGGTAGAATATGAAACAAATTATTCTAATTGTACCCACACAATAGCAGGTATCCATACACTTGGCATCCACCCAAACCTACAACATAGTTTGCGAGTCATGTCACATAAAGCTCCATCAATGCACCCCATGGGATTTGACAGCAACTATGAAGGCACAGAAAGCACCAAGCATGGTACAGCTTAAGATTCCTTTAAACCTACATAGCTATCATCTTTGATGAAAGCAACATTTGTTGCAGGAGAAAATTTTCTAGTACAAGGTGAAAGTCAAAGAATAACTTTGCATAAGAAAGAAATTATATGTTAGTGGCATTTGTGTAAAGCAAGCACAGAATACCTAAAGTGATGATGCAGTTATGCAGTTATTTTGAAAAGAATGGAGAGTTCCTTGCTTTGGTGACAACCCCAGCACCATCCATGCACTCATTCAGCAAATACATGAAAAACCATATCCAACCAGAACTATTCTAGGACCTGGGGATACAAGAATAAACCAGCAGAGTCGCTACCTTCATGTAGCAAATGTTAGAACATCATTAAATAAAAGGGCAGGGTGCTATGAGAGCAAATACTAGGCTTCAGAGTCAAGTGAGCCAACCACAGCGGACAGAAAGAGAGGCCCAGGCAGGGGCAATCTATGCAAAGCTCCTCCTGCTGGCACGACGACCTCAACCAACCCAGGAACTCAGTCTGGTGTATCAAAGCACTGAGACCATTTCTTGTGCCCATGTTAATTCTGAGATGCATAAAGATACCCAACTTAAGAGATCGGGTTGGCAACTGCTACATGAGTGTGGAGCTCGGAAGAGAGATCCAGGCGAAGTATAAACTTAGAAGTCACTGGCTGAGAGATGGTGTGTGATGCACAACTGGAGGGTATTACTTAGACAAGCTGAGCAGGACAGGGCAGGGGCGGGCGTGTACCACTTCATTAAATCACACACACACAAAATTCATTACTTCTTGCAATCCAATTATTTCTCTCTTGACTTACAAATCTGAAATAAAAGTATTTCCTAATATTATACTTCCAACACAATGCCCTATTTGTTCAGAATGAATAAGATGAAATGTATAAAGTTCTTGGAGAAATGCCAAGACCTAAGAAAAATACTTCTTTCAGTGAGTCTAAGACATTATAGGCTAAAGTTTATTTAACAGAGCCTTCCTTCTAGCCTTTTCCAGTGCCCTAGAAAAGGAACTTTTTTTTAACACACTGATATAACTACTTCACAAGATCTGTCACTAGAAATGCTTTCAGTCTACAGAACTGCCACCTACTGAAGCTAGATCACAATTGTAAGCAGTCTGAACACACTAAGTCTTGGAGGGATGGAACATCAAAAAAAACAGACACACCTTCTGCTCTGCACACTCATAAGTTAACAACTTGCAGAACTGTCACTATGATCCTTAGACAACCTGCCCTGCACAGTCTCCTATGGTGAATATATAGGATGTAATTGCTCTATAAAGCGGTGGCCAGGTTATGGCTATAGAAAAGCTGGGTTAATACGTTCCACAATTTATGGCCCAAGCACCATATAAGTAGGACATGCCTTAACACAAACTCACCTGATTTATTTGAAGCATGTTAAAACAATATTGACCAAACTGCTGTATCCCTCACGGCTCCAAAAACTGGAAAATGAAAATGAAGAAATAAAGTTCAACTTAGTTGGTGATCTCAATGATTAGCACTTTAAACACATGTCCTTGATCAAAATCAAATATAAAATGGAGCAGATCTAGGTCAACATAGAACTTTCTATGATGATAAACATGTTTTATATACCTGCAGTGTCTAATCCAGTAGCCACTAGCCACATATAGCTACCGAGCACTTGAAATGTGGCTAATGCAACAAGAAAGTAAATTTTTGATGTTTTAAAATTTTTGACATTAATTTAAATTTAAATAACCCTATGTGACTAGTGGACAGTGCAGAGGTAGGCTGAAAGATGACCCTTCTGGTTCTAAAACAATTCCAGCAAAAGTGGAGCTATTAAAAACAATCTGAAATTTTCAGATTAATATTTAATATACACTCCCCTTGCTCTAGTAAGGTTTTAAACAGCTTTGTTTCCAAGCTCTATAGGACAAATTAAGCCTGAAGAACACACAACACTTACTCTCCTAGGTGGTATGGAAGAGTACAAAGTAAGATAACCTAGCTGGATTTTTTTTTCTGTTTGTGGTTTTGTTTATCATCACTATAAAAACAGCATGCACAATAAAATTTCACATAAAATTTTCAGGAAAAAAAAAATCACTGTCCTGACATATCCCATTGTTACATTTGGGTTTGTTTCCTTCTGGGTCTGACCTCCCTGCTACAATTATATTTCTTTGCATGTGGCAAATCTCTTCTAAACTTAATTTAAAAATAGATACCAAAGAAGGGCAGAACACCCAAGTCTATGAACAAACAAATCATGGGATCTTACAATGTAAAAAGTTTACATGAAAAAATAAATTATGGGGCACCTGGCTGGCTCAATCAGTATAATATGAGATTCCTGATCTAGGGGTTGTGAGTTTAAGCTGCACATTGGGCATAGAGGCGACTAAAAAAAATAAAATAAAATAAGAAAAACAAATTATGTACAGACACTACCCTTCAAGAAAATTTATCTAAAAAGCAACAACACAGTCTTGATAAAGAGCAAAAGCACTAAATCCAGTCACTTGGGTAAGAATCTTTTATGCTGTAAAACTTTAATATTAAAATTTCCCTCAGAAACAAAGGTTCTTGATATATACACGTACACACACACACAGATACACTATATACATATACACATACATAGGTTCTTATATACACGCTCTTATGTATACCGTGTGTGTGTATATATACAGCTGCCATTTTCTCAAGATGACAAACTGAGGTCAATTCAAAATGAATTTGAAAGTTTTCAATATACATATGTTATAATAGTGACCTCGGCATCTGCAACAATTTTTATATTTTCAGAAAAAAATCATATGTTGTAGAAACAGCACAACGGCTGAGGATCACTGAATGTGAATATTATTCCAAGCTCTTCAGGAGATTACCTTTTGAGCCTTGGCAAACTACTTTGTGTGTCTTTCGAGTTCTTTTTCTTTCTTTCTTTCTTTTTTAAATCTGTAAAAAGTAAACTAAAGTCACTGTGGTAGGCAGCCTCTAACAAATAAAATACAACAGAAATAAGATCCCGCTCACAAGACTGGATTACAAAAAAGATCACAATTTCCACCTTGGGTGTTACCTGCTCTTGTTCTCTCACCTCTCTGCTCTGAAGCAAACTAACTGCCATACTGTGAGCTGCCCTTTGGACAGGCCCAGATGGCAAAGAATTGAGACAGGCCTCTGGCCAACAACCCAAAAGAAATGGAGGCCTTCAGTCCAATACCTCCCAAGCCAACTGAATCTTGCCAAGTGCTACATGAATGAGCTTGGAAGCAGCTCTTCCCCCAGTCACTCTCTCAGATGAGACCACAGCTCCAGGGATAGCTTGTCTGCAACCTCTAAGAGGCCTTGAGCCACAAGTACCAGATAGGCTGCACCCAGATTTTTAACCCACAGAAACTGAGTAATAAATGTTTGTTGTTTTAAGCCCTTACTTCCCAGGGTAATTTGTTATGCAACAATAAGTAAGACAATCCCATTCAACTCTAAAATTCTATACTCCTATGGTGATTTAGGTATTAATTAACATACCTAGATAAACCAAAAAAATAATTCCCTGTTTAACATGAGTAAATGAATTACATTAGAACTTGAAAATGATAAATTATGAAACGTAAACAGTTACATTTTGTTCAAAAAAAAAAAAAATCACTAAAAAGTGCCTCAGTAGTCAAATGGTATTAAAATACACTAGGTATAACTAAAAATACAGCCCCAACCAATTTTCATTTTTTTAACTGAAAATAATTCATTTGGAAGTTAAAATGTGAAAAAGCCACTAAAAGCATCTCAGTGATTTAGTGTCCCCTACTTTCTAGAATTCAACACTCACCAAATTTGAGAAATCCTATTTTGTTTTTATCTCATGTAAGCCTCTAAAAGTTACAAATGCTTATCTATAGACCTATATGTGTTTCTTCAGTATTAGAGTTTGTTATTTTTTTATTTTAATTCCAGCATAGTTAGCATACAGTATATTAGTTTCAGATGTACAATATAATAATTCAATAATTCTATACAGTACCCAGTATTTATCAAAATAAGTGTACTCTTAATCTCCCACTATTGCACCTTTCCCCACCCCTCCTATCCGCCCCCCCCCCCCCCCACCGACCCACCTCCCCTCTGGTAACCATCAGTTTGTTCTCTATAGTTAAAAGTCTTGTTTTTTGGTTTGTCTCTTTTTTTTTTCCTCCCCTTCCTTTGTTCCCTTGTTTTGTTTCTTAAACTCCACATCAAACTGAAATCATATGGTATTTGTCTTTCTCTGACTGGCTTATTTCACTTAGCATTATATTTTCTAGATCCATCCATGCTGTTGCAAAAGGCAAGATGGCATTCTTTTTTACGGTTGAAAAATATTCCATTGTGTGTGTGTGTGTGTGTACACCCCATCTTCTTTATCTATTCATCTATCAATGGACAGATGCTTCCATAATTTGGCTAATGTAAATAATGCTACAGTAAATATAGGGGTGCTCTTCAATATTAGAGTTTGTAACAGTAGTGGGCGGATTCCAAGAAGTAGTCACAATAAGATATAAGGTTACATTTTTTAAAGTTCTAATCTTCTGATACAAAGGGTAGTTGTAAGAAAAAACAAAACTGCTTAAAATTGACCATAAAATTTTAAGTATTCTGTAAGCATCTCCTTCACAATTATAAAGATTTGTATAAATTAAAACATGAAACTAATAGGTCTATAATAGCACTCCATGATGTAACTGATTAATATTCTGAACTTATACTTTTTTTACCAAGTTATATTACATTTACATCAATATATAAATTGTAATTCACAACCATACTATGGACAATTCGGAATGCCCACAGGGACATGTCTTTGACACTTCATTCCTTCTTTACAGACATGCCTGCTCTACTGTCCTACATTTAAAACAATTCGATAAAATATCAATAAAATGTAGAGCAGTTTTATACTCCCTATGATTTCATAAAATCCACTTCTCCATCCACTATCAAAAAAGTTTCCAGCTGCAGTTCATTCCAATTACAGCTAAGTACTTTTAGAGAAACCTATTCACATGTCCCAAAAATGCCCGACAGTGTTACCCAGTCAGGCACATTAGGACATGCAGTTCCAGATTCCAAGCTACTAAATGAAAACAGGCAGAGCAATTTATGGAGAGAGGGCAACTAACTGTAGAAGATTTGCTGCTCATGAAGAATTGGAAGTCCAACGTGTATGTGAAATGTATTGCTGATATAACTTGCTGCTTTTATTATCAGATTTTACCCATGTGATAAATTGAAAGCTGTACAAAATTAAATCTATAAAATCTCCAACAATTAAATATTGCTTCATAAAATAGCGTTATTAAATTAATTTCTCTACAAATTGTATAGCAGCACCATCCCACAAGTGATAGGCAATCCTCACATAAATGTCTTATTGGACAGTATGAAAAGCAAAAACAATTACTATACCATTCTTAGGCTCCAAACTACCCTAAAACTATCAGCTCAAAGCTTCTTACTCTAAAAACTTCACAGGGTCCTTAAAAAGCATTAAAAAATGTTTTTTCTTAACTTTCACTTCTTTCAAAGTAGGCATCCAAAAAAACTTTTATGTAAGAAAAGCAAAATAATTTAATATAAACTTTAATATCTCTTAAGAGCCTGTGAAAGATTCTAAGTATATAGAAATCTCACCACCAACCAAGAAAGAAAACTAACATTTATCAGACACTAATGTTATATACCACATGTTATATTTTGCCATTTTTATATTAACTCATTTAATCTTCATCACCCCGGGATATAGAGGTTATCTCCGCTTTTCTAGAAGTTGTATTACATCCCACAGTCCACTGCTAGGATTAAAACCTAGTATGGTCTGGTTTGAAGTCCTCATCTCTTTATTATACATTAAATTTATAAATAAAGACTTCACCTCTTAAAATTTTTCCTGTCACAAAGGTCTTGATCTCTAGGACAACATAATGGCAAGGTTCCTTTGGAACTTTGGTGATTTATTTAAAATCAATTATAAATTGTAATTCTTATGGATTCTAGACACTCATCTAATATTTCCTTGAGTACCTAAAAGAGGCACAAATATATATACACATAATTTGATCATACTGTGCATGCCTCCAACTATTCAGTCTAATATTAACCCAATTCAATTTTACAATATCTAGGTATTTCTCTTTATTATTATTCTCTTTATTATTATTATTAATTTTCTCTTTATTATTATTATCTAGTATTTCTCTTTATTTATTATTCTCTTTATTATTATGATCTGTACACATCAATTATCAGATATCCAGAACTCAAAGTGAACAAAAGGAGGGAGTGATAGTAAAGAGGTTAGCTACAAAGAAAAAATCCCAAAGTACTGGCCAATTATATCTTTCAGAATCTGATCCTAAAACAGGAAAACCACTCAGCCTCACTTTCTGTATTGTTTACACACTGAAAAGTTTGATCATCTTAGATATTTTTAATATTCTTTGTTGAAAGCCAAACCAAGCCACTCTTTCCTAGAACTTAATCCAGGCAAGGCAAATAATCTAAAATATAAAATTTATATGGTTTTCCATGCCGATTAGTAATAAAGAGTCATGACGTAACTTACCCTCAAATGATTCAGGAAAAAAATATTATGTACACATGACAGACCCAGATCTAGTGATAAGTGAATAAAATGGTAACAGGTAAATCTGAGTAAAGGTTACATGAGTATTCTTTGTATTATTATTATCCTTCCTACTTTTCTATAAGCTTGAAATTATTTCCAAATAAAAAGTTAAAACTTAAAAATTACATGGCATTCCATCTGTAGTTAACAATACATATTCTGATTATGCTGCAACATTTTTACAGATACAAAACGGATTTTTGAGGAAAAAATTCAGTAATTTGTTAGGAAATATGCACTATATCCTTCCAGCTAACGATCACTTTCAAATAAATTTCAAACTACACTGCTATGTAGTGACATGTGGCAATGGTGACTTGAGTTGAAATCATAGCAGGAAAAAAAAAAAACCAGCATACACACCCCACAGTTTGGTATAAATGCCTCACAAATTTAATACAGGCCTGCTGCAGAAACGCAGCAAATCTACAATTCAAGTGATATATGAGATCTCTGGTTTGCAGTAAAATATAGACAAACTGAAAAGTGAAACACTTGCCATATTACAAAACAACTGAGATACAGGATGTCTGGGTTTTGATTGTTTTATTAACTAATTTTTTTTTTTCCACTGCAGCTCAATTCACAACAATATATTTTGAATCATCTTTAGAAAGGACTAGGAAAGAAATGCCCTCCTGGAGAAACGTTGCAATCTTTTTCTCCTACAAGGTTACTATTATCCTGCCTGCCCATCATAATTTTGAATTCAAGTGTTCGCCATGGTTTCCTAAAATGTAAGGATGCATCAGAAGAGAAGTAATGTTCAGCAAAAGTTCACCAAAATTTGTGAAATCAAAATATTAAAAATAAGGGTTTTCACCTAACAGTGAAATACCTTTAAAGGATCATCTCTATCGTTTCTGCTGGAACCGCCCACTTCAAAATCCTTTAGTACAATCCCTTAATTGAACGGTCCATCCCTACCACCAGGAGTTCTTAACCTTTTGGGGGTGTGGGGAGCGGCGGGTCACGCAGAGTATGGACCCCCTTTCCAAAGAAAATTATTCACAAATGCAAAATCCTGCACGTATTTCCAGGGACTTCCAGAACCCCGAGGCCATTATCCCCGCCCCCCTCCCTAAGAATCCCAGTTCAGCGTCTCCTCGATTGCCCTCTGCGGAACACCCCCCTCATCACAATCCCTCGGCTCTCCCCCGGGGAGGGACTGGAGGCTCTGCCTCACACAGTGGATTCTGTAACTGATCTTTGTCTCTCCGCCCAATTCCCTTCACCTCGGCAAGGTCACTAACTGCCAACTACCCCCTTTAAGCCGAGTCCTCACGGTAGTAGTTCTTACGAGCCACACTCAGAACTTGCCTGTCATAGGATATATTTTGTCCCCTCGGCCCCACCTACCTTCCCCATTTCGGCGTGTTACGTCTTCACCACTTGCCCATTATACAGAAATAGCCACCAGCACCACCCCAAGGCGCACCCCGGGCCCGCCGCTCCTCCCGCGCCCCCGGGGCCATTCCCCGCAGGACCCTCCTAGGGCCTCGCTCCATCTCTCCTCCCCTTCCCTTCCCTTCCCCTCCGCAGGGACCCACCCTCGGGCCCTCCCCTCCCTCCCTTCTCCTCCCCCCTCCCACACCGCCGCTTCAACCACCGTCCTCTCTTCAGGACTGTTCCCACCCGGGCCCCTTAGACCCCATCTTTCTGCGCCCGTCGCACCCCACCCCCAACCCGGGCACTCCATTTATGCCGGCCTCCTAGCCTTCCTCCCGGCTCCTCCCCTCCGGACACCTGTGTCGTCCCACCCCTCCACACACGCCCCCCCCCCCAATTCATTCGCCTCTTCCCCGGCTCCTCCGCACCCCCACGGTCCTCCTCCCCTCCCCCCTCCCGCCTAGAGAGATCCCGAGGAGGGAGGGAAGGCGCGGGGGAGGGGAGGCCGCCAAGGGGCCGCTCTTCTCGGGGTTCGCCGCGCGCGGAGGACCTGCAAGGCTCCCCAGCGCCCTCTGTCTCCTCCGCCAGCGGGGCGGAAGTCGGGGCCTCCCGGACGCCCCCAACGAGGGTATTTACCTTCTTGCCGGGGACACTTTGCAGACGGCTCCAACATTGGCAAGCACTACAGAGAACTGACCCCGCTCGGCCGCCGCCGCCGCCGCCGCCGCCGCCGGCTTCCACCCCTCCGGCTCCCCGCCCCCCGCCTCCGCCCGCCTTCCTAGCGCTCCCGCCGCGCCCTCCCGGGCCCGCGCCGCGCGCCCCCCGCCTGCGCAGCCGCTCCCGCGTCCCTGCCAGCCCGTCGCGCGCGCGCGCGCCCCCGGCCCTCCGCGGACCCGGGCCGCGCGCCCGGCTCCGGCCCTAGCTCCATTCCTCCTCCAGTCGGCCCGCGGCCGAGCGCGGCCATTGTTCGCGGCGCAGCTCCCGCCCCCTGGCGGCGGTCCGGCCCCCCGCAGTAGCGGCCGCGGCTGGCGCTGCGGTGCTGGCGCCGGCAGGCTGGGCCTCCGGGCGAGGGCCGTTCCCTGAGGCCTTGGGAACAAGGGGGAGAGAGTGATTGGGGAGCGCGCCCAGTCCGCAGTCTCTCTGTTCCCCTCTCGGCTCCCAGGCCTGGCTCCCCGCCCGCTCGGCTGCAAAGGGTGGGCCTGAGGCAGCCCCTTCCACACCTGCACTCAGCAACTGCCTCCCCCGCCCAATTGACCTTCTGCTCTTCCTAGACGCCCATACGCGCCCGGATTCTCTGCCCTTACCTTTCCCAGGCTCTCTGGCTGCCCCCCTCTGTTCTGCTGGGGACACGCGACCATCCCGCGTCTGCTCCGGCCGCCGCTGTGCGATGCACGGTTTAGCAGATCCTGCACCTTTCCAGACGCTGGGAGGAGGGGGGGCCGGGGGAGGAGGGGAGGGGGTTAGTGCAACTGTCTCGCCCAGAAAACACTAGTGATCAGTAATCACCTGCTGTCCAAGATCGGCAGCTTAGCCAAAGAGCCTCCTCCACCAAGAAAACAAAAAAGAAACAAACAAACAAAAACCCGAGAAACCGTATTTGGTCACATGAAAAAATCCTTGGAACCAAAAATGAGGACCATCTTAGAACAGTGCCCTAGATCCTAGATGATTGAGGCAAGAGTGCCAGAAAACTCGAGTTACTTCTTGATTCGTCCTGGTTTTGATGTGGGTTACAGATGTCTAGACGACTTCAACCCGGCTAAACCCAGTGAAATTCAACCCTTCATTTAGTAAATGGCACCAAAAATAATCTGGCAAAAAAATAAGTCTAGAAATAGAATTATTACTGTGTTTTCACAAACTTCCCCATTTGCATTATTATTCCCAGGGTTCCTTCCCAGTATCAATCTCCACCAGGAAAATGTTTACCCAGCCTGTGATTTTAGTCATCACCTAAAACTGACAGTTCTATCTACAACTGGGGAGACAATAATAGTCTAGTTAGTGGTTAAGCCAAGGGCACCAGAATTAGATAAGCAAGCCTCCTTATCCACTTGCTAACTGGGCTAGGAGAATGTTGCTTTTCAATGAGTCCGTTTATGCTTTTGTTCAGGAGATTACATATGATAATATGTATTTAAATATGATTATATATAAAGCCCTTTAAACTGGGCCTGGCATGTGGTAAGATAGTAGCTCCTGCTACATTTTCCTTTTAGAACTCTTTCTTAAACTCCTTCCCCTCTTCCCTTCTGCCAATTCCTTCACACTTAACATGTTTACCCTCCCTAAATTTGCACTAGTCCTTGATTAGTGACTTCAAGCTACTCAAACTTAGCATCTAGTCAACATTTAAATACTTGTTTGAATGAATACATGCCCTTCCTACAAGCAGTTCTCCTGAGGAGTCTGTCACTTCCTGGCCTTTCCATAGGCTCTTGCTTCTCCCCTGAGTCCATCTCCCCTCACCTGATGAAGAAAATCATCCTTCAAATAATTCCAAAATCAGCTCCTTGAGAGGCATTCTCTGACTCCTCTGAGTGGGCCAGGGCTGTCTCCTGACTCTCTTCTCTGACATTGTTGGTTTATTCAATTGTTTTGAGCCCATCTCTCCTCACCAGACAGTGCATCTTTTCAGGGCAGGCTCTGGTAACCCCAGCATCCAACAGCAAGAGGGTGGAAGTAAATGCATTTGGATTAATGGATGAGTTTATGCTTTGGCAAATGACTCTAGAGTGGTCAGAAATTTCACCCCTTTAATTTAGATAATTGAAGTTAACTGAAAACTGTATCTCCACTGTAACTTTTTCTTATAACCAATTTTAAGTCTTTGGTTATCCACTTGCTAATTAGGAAACCATGGGCGTGTTACATTTGTACCCCAAATAGATTGAATTTTTACTACTCTGTTGAGGAGGACATATTTTCCTCTATCCTGCTAGGTTCTTTGGATGGTAAATTGATATAAAGCAGATTAACAGGAAATACATTAACAGCATATACCTATGGGAACCCTATAAGCACATGAGACCCAAGGACAAATCAGACAATTGAGGTTTATATGCCATCCTAAGCTAAGGAATGGGAGAGGAGTATTGAGCTTCAAATGGGAGGAGGGTGATTCAGAGGATGATAAGAGCAGATGTTTTGTAATTAGATGTTTGCCCTGCCATACAGATAGGTCACTCAGATAAACGATATCTCTGGTAATAGCTCGCTCTCTCTCTGCGCCAGACCCCCTATCCAAATTCTTTTGGGTAGTAAAGAGAGAGATAAAGCTTTTCTTGGTCTGCTGGTCTTGTCTTCAGCTCAAAACAATCTACACGCCAAAGTGGCATGTTTGAGGGTCACGTACCTTGCTCCCCTTCAAGCCACAATATTCAGAGAGAAATTTGTTGTTAAGCTTGAAGCTGCACTTTCAGTTGCATGAGGTATATAGCATCAGTACATGAAATCACCTGAGTGATGTGGAAATCTACACATAAATCTATAATCTTCTGAAGATTTTACTTTAAAATAAAATATTCATATAGGAGTTGAAAATAATGGCTATTTAACTTTTTTTTTTTTTTTTTTTTTTTTTTTTTTATTTATTTTTGGGACAGAGAGAGACAGAGCATGAACGGGGGAGGGGCAGAGAGAGAGGGAGACACAGAATCGGAAACAGGCTCCAGGCTCCGAGCCATCAGCCCAGAGCCTGACGCGGGGCTCGAACTCACAGACCGCGAGATCGTGACCTGGCTGAAGTCGGACGCTTAACCGACTGCGCCACCCAGGCGCCCCAATAATGGCTATTTAAAGAAGAGTGATCCTATTAGCAGCTGACTAAAACAAAGCAACTCATTTATCAATGCATCTTTACCAGGTACCATTGTAGTCAAATATTCAGCCATCAGAAAAATACGCTTTCAAATTCATCTTTGTCAGGTTTGAGCAATTTGGTTTTTTTTTAAGTTTGTTTACTTATTTATCATTTTGAGAGAGAGAGAGAGAGTGGGGAGGGACAGGGAGAGAGAGAATCCCAAGCAGGCTCCCCACTCTCAACACCAACAGAGCCCAATGTGGAGCTCAAACCCACAGAACTCAAGATCATGACCTGAGCTGAAATCAAGAGTTGGATGCTTAACTGACTGAGCCAGCCAGGTGCCCCTGTCCTCTTTTCTTATATATATATTTGTAAAGTTGTTTGGGGCTGGGGGGGAGTGGGGGTTGGTTTTTTGTTTGTTTGTTTGTTTGTTTGTCTTTTGTAATTTCTACACACAACATGGGGCTCAAATGCTCTTCCCACTGAGCCAGCCAGAAGTCCCCTCTCTTATATTATTACATCTTTTTCCCTTTAAAAAAAAAATGTTTATTCATTAATCTTGAGAGAGAGAGTGGCGGAGGGCAGAGAGGGTGAGAAGGAATCCCAAGCAGGCTCCGCGCTGTCAGTGCAGCGTTGGACGCGGGGCTCCATCTCACATATAGTGACATCATGACCTGAGCTGAAATCAAGAATCAGATGCTTAGCCGACTGAGCTACCCAGGTGCCCTTTAATACATCCTTTCCTTAATGTCTGTTTCCCTGTAAAATTCATGTAGCCCCAGTGCCCACCATATAAGCTACTCTCCTTTATATACTTATATCGACATATTTTTATCACTACACAGTATGTGTTTCTTCCACGATACCTTCAGCTCCTTAAAGACAGGAACAATGGCTTCCTTATCTTTGCTTCCCCAGCATCCAGCACAGTGATCAATACATTTTTGTTGAATGAATGGAGTAGTGAATTTGACAAACATTTACAGAGTAGCTACTATATGCCAAATACTATTTATGGCCCAGAGACACAGAGCAATGAAAAAAAATCTGCAGAATCTTTCTCCTCCTGGAACTTACAGAGGAATGAGTGAATAGATAAATGCCTGAAATAAGCACTTCTAAATCCTTTACCTCTATTAGAATACCATTCTGAAAATTCCCAATGTATTTGTGTGTTCACAAATAGATTGCAACTCAATATTTTTTCCATAATAATGATGACAAGATAGTTATTAGGTATCAGTTGTCTAAAACACTATACTAAAAAAGAATAGAAATAAATTATAAATATAATCATTAAGAGTAAGGAAACAAAATTTTATTTAATGAAGTGTACAAAGTTTCTGTTAAGTCTTAGGAAACATAATGCTTAACAAATATTCTTGAATAATAAGAGGGAACCAATTGTGCTTAGACTGACTTTTCTTTTTCCGTCATATCTATCATCTCCTCTCCAAAACTCTCAATTTTTTGTTGAATATATTTATACTTTCCACCACACCAGAAATCTGACATTTTGATTTTAACTTATTAGATTTGTAATGGCATTGTTTAAGTTTCGATTTCAAACTTAAGTCCTAAGCTGAAATACAAGATGCGATACTTTTGTAATCTCCTTTTTCATTTCGATCTGTTTTATCATCTGTAAACTGGGTTCTTTTATTGAATATGAACTTGTACTACATTTATCTATAGTACAATGCACTCATAGAAAGAATTCTTCTCTTCATGGGTATTTTTCTTCTAGCCTGGGTTCTTCCTCTGTCTTTTGAATGCCATGTTCCATTTTTGTATTATTATTACTATTATTATTAGTTTTGTTGCAATGATTGACATAATTTTTATGCTCATTTTACTCCTGCCTAATCTAGGAAGCTGTCTCCAGACCTATTATTAGCTTACCATCGCTCAGTAGAACGTCTAGGGAAAATAAAATTATGTTTTGTTTCATTCATTTCATTTGTTTTAGGGATGGGATAGTGTGATACTGTGATATAATACAAAATATTTATGTGGCACAAAGCTCCTAAAACACTTGTAATACCCCCCTAAGTGATAAAAGTCATAGAAGCATCTTTTGCTATAATATTTGGGTTTTTTTCCAGCTCCTGATACAGCTACAGAGTATTAAAGGTGAAAGGAGAATCTCTGGTATTCATAACAAGCCCTTTTCAACCCCACCTGAGTTTATGTTAATGAGGTGACTTTTAGAAAGCCCCTAAGGATGGAGGCTGTCAAAGGAACCAACCACATGTTAGAGAGTTGAAACTTTTAGCCCCACCCCTTGACCTCTAGGGTTTGGGGAGAGGCTGGAGATCACGAATGACCAATGATGTAATCATTCGTGTCTACATAATGAGACTGCATTAAAAACTCAAACGGAGGAAGAGAGCTCCCAGGGGTGCCTGGGTGGCTCAGTCGGTTTAGCATCCAACTCTTGGTTTCAACTCAGGTCACCATCACATGGTTTGTGGGCCTTCTTGGGATATCTCTCTCCCTCTCTCTGCCCCTTCACCCACTCATGCACGAACTCTCTTTCTCTCAAAATAAATAAGGTATCTTTAAAAAAAAAAAAAAAAAGGAAGGGAGCTTCCAGGTTGCTGAGCACATCAAAGTGCTGGAAGAGTGCAATGGCTGGGGAGGACTTGGTCGTTCCCTTCGCCCAGTCCTCGTCCTATGCATCGCTTCAGTTCAGCTGGATCTGAGATGTAGGTTCTCATAATAAACTTGCAATCTAGTAAGTAAGTGTTTTCCTGGGTTCTGTGAGTCACTCCAGCAAATTATCGAGCCTGAGGTTAGGGTGTGGGAACCCTAGATTTTTACCGAGTCAATCAGAAGCACTGGCGAAAACCTGGACTTTCAATTAACATGTGAAACTGGGGGAGTGGGACAGCCTTGTGGGACTGAGTTCTTAACCTGTGGCGTCTGCACTAACCCCAGGCTGTTCGTGTCAGAATTGCTTGGTGCTGAAAATCCATACATTTGATGTCAGAAGTGTTGGTGTGAGCAGTAAAGAAAAACTATTTTTCCCATTTAGTGGGTGTCCAGAGATCAGAGAATTGGTGGGTGGTGTGGGAAAACATTCCAGAGAAAGAATCTATAATTTGGCTTTATTCTACCATATTTACCCTAACTTTCTGATACTTTTCTTTAAAACATATATATACGTGTGTATATATATATATATATATATATATATGTACATATATATAAAACAAAGGCTAGAAATGTGCCTTCTTTATAATTATTTAAATTTCCTTGCAATGGAAATAAATTTGTAACATCACTGAGCAAGAGGGATGGCAGGAAGATGGCAGGTGTTGTTTCTTCTTCTTTTTTTAAGTTTATTTATTTATTTTGAGAGAGAGTATGCGAGCAGGGGATGGCAGGGGCGGGGGGGGGAGAGAGAGAATCCCAAGCAGGCTCTGCATGTGTCAGCACAGAGCCGATTCGGGGCTCGAACCCCCAAACCATGAGATCAAGACCCGAGCTGAAACCGAGAGTCGCACACTTAACCAACTGAGCCACCCAGGTGCCCCCACAGGTGTTGTTTATTAAATAAGTTCAATGACTTCTTCAAACACTTTTTCATTGTGACTGTTTTGAGAGGCATCATCTTAGCAATCGCCTCTCTCTTCCTTATTGTCCCCCCCCACCTTTTCAAAAGACTTCATCATTCATAGGCTATTCTTTCCCTTCCCATTTGTAAAGTAAGAAAAAAACGGTACATTCCAGCTATTTGTGACTTCTCATTCTTTCCTCTCTTTGATAATTATCAAAGACACTCTGAATTAGTAATATATTGCAGCGTAATAAACCATCCCAAATTTTAGTGGCTTAAAACAACAGCAGTTTATTTCGTTGAAGCAGTTTGGGTCAGGCTCCATAACCAGTCCCTGCTCCGTTCAAGCTGAGCCTGAATCATGTAAGTGTGCACTTACTCACATCTGTAGTTGATGCTGGCTGTCAGCTGGGACCATCTGTCAGAACACCTACCTGTGGCCTCTCTGTAGCTGCGTGGCTTCTTCACAGCATGGTGGTTGGGTTCCAAGAAATAAGAAGTCAAAGACAAGGGTGCCTGGGTGGCTCAGTCGATTGAGCGTCCGACTTTGGCTCAGGTCATGATCTCATGGCTCGTGAGTCGGAGTCCCGCATCGGGCTCTGTGCTGACAGTTCAGAGCCTGGAGCCTGTTTCAGATTCTGTGTCTCCCTTTCTCTCTGCCCCTCCCCCACTCACGCGCGCACCCGCGCCCTCGCTCTCTCTCTCTCAAAAATAAATATTCAAAAAAAATTTTAAAAAACAGAGGTCAAAGACATAAGTTTTTGGTTTTTCGTTTGTTTTGTTTTGTTTTCAAGTAAGCCCTACGTGCAACATGGGGCTCTAACTTATGCCCCTGCAATAAAGAGTTGTATGCTTTACCGACTGAGCCAGCCAGGCACCCCAAAGACATCGGATTTTTAAGACCTGGGCTTATAAACCGGCATAGACATGCTGTGAATTCTGCCATAATCTATTGGGCCCAGATTCAAGGAGTAGAAATTTGACCCCATCTCTCCATGAGAGGCATGTCGAATAATTTTAAAGTCTGATTTAAAACTCTGTACATTCTCTGAAACATATCACCTTGTCTTTTCGCTGTATTGTCTCTGTGTTAAAATAAAGGTGACATTGAACATTTCCTTCCATGGATACCTGGGTCTGCATGAATCATGGGCGCTGACTTCACTCATCTAACACTCTCCTTGCCCACTGAAGACAGTTGCACACCTGAATTATAGAGATCACAAAAACCAGGGTCAAGAGGAAAGGCTTCATACACTTTTCTAGTCCACTCTCCTTGCCAGGTCAAGGGGAGGCTTTGGGCAAGCTAAAGGAGTTGACAATTGCATCAGCAGAAGAGATGAAGGGGTAAGTTGGAAGCTGGAGGAAACCCCAGGCAGTGATGTACAATTGTAACATTGAATCGTGCTGTGTTTCTGGGACATACTGCAGTTGGAAGTGGGCCATGTTGCCAGTGAGGAGCTGAGACGTGACCTGGGGAGGGACCAGCAGAAGGCAGTCAGACAAAGTCATGCTGACTGGCGTCACTCCGAGCAAGTGTTATTCCTTTTTCTCCCAGCCTTACCCCAGCATCACCTGCAGGCGAAAGTCATTTGTTCATCATATATGCCTGTTCAACATATATGCCTGTGATGGGGGGTCTAGAACATGTTCCCCCAAAATAGGACCCGTTGGCGTACTGAATATTTTAAGCTGAATTAATTTGAGAAATAGCATGTGCAGGAGTGACTTTCTGATCTTCTCCTGAAACAGGAAATAAAACCCTCATATGAGACGTGCCCTCCCTATACCCAGAGGAAAGGACCTCTCTCATCACCAAACGTGAAGGGACACAGAAAGTATCTGCACAAACATTCTTGCTAAGTTTTTGCCAGTTTACTACACTTACCTCATAACCTTTGTCCCATCATCTTCCCACAAGTCTTCATCAAACCTAGTATAAAAGCATGTAGGTTTGATCATTTCTTTAGGTATTCATTTCTTTATGAAGGCTCCTGCATCACGTAAAGTTTATATTAAATAAATATGTATGCTCTTCTCTTGTTAATCTGTCTTTTGTTACAGAAGTGCCAGTCAAAAACTTAGAAGGGTAAAGAAAAAGGTAAAGAAAGGTAAACAAAAAAAATTTTCCCCTCCTCTACACCTGCCAGTGACAGTACATGCCACATATTAAGAAATTGTCTGGTGCTTGTCTGTAACCCTGTCTGCTCCATGAGCCCAAATTCCTGCTCTGTTATTCTCTCCATGCTGCCTACTGCCCTCCAACACACACACACACACACACACACACACACACACACACACACACATCTCTTAAAACCTGATATACAACTTCTTCTAACCAGTACCTGCTAGACTCGATGCCCAGGACCGCACACACATGGTCTGACCCTCTCTTCTCCTTCCCTCTTCTACCCCAGCTTTGACCTCCAACACTTACTGAGTTTCAGTTGATCTTACCACCCCCACCCAGAGCTGTTCCAACCTTCTGTGAACCTACACTCCTAGCTCCCTAGTTTGCTTGCAGCTGCTCTGTGGAGCATACCCTTGACCTTTCTGAGCGTCACGCTCACAGGACCACCACTAGGCTAAGCAGTGTGGAAGGCAAAGGACACAGGATCTCTTGACACAATCCGGCTGAAATGCTCCAGATCTTCACAATCTGAACGGTGCCTACATTTCTGCATCGTCTCAATCTAATTATAGCCCTCCAGGCAGGACTTCCCCAGTATGGTTGGTGCACAGTACTAGAGGCTCCCCTAACAAGAGCTCTAGGAAACTTCTCCATCCCCTGACCATTTTACCCTCTCTTGTGTATGAGGCTTTGGGTTCTCAGCTAGAGGGTGGAGCAGAGGAACTCTGGCCCTTTTGCCAATCTTTACTTCGACTAATCTGCCTCACTGTTTTGCCCCAAGTGATTGCAGGTCCAATTTCTCACTTTTAAAGTTGCTCCAAACTGGGGTAAATAGAGCTGACTAGTTTGGGGCCCTTTAATGTTGGAGGAGCAGTTGGGTGTCTCATTGGCCTGCTCAACATTTTAGTAATAGTGTAGTATTAAGACCTGTGTTTTAAGCCTATCAATATCAGTTTTATTAACTCCTGTTTAAATAACCATCTAACAATTTTCACCCTGATGGGATGAGTCCTATGACTATCTTTCTTCCTTTCTTTCTTTTTCTTTCTTTCTTTCTTTCTTTCTTTCTTTCTTTCTTTCTTTTCTTTCTTTTATCTCTACATCAAACATGGGGCCTAAGCTCACGACCCCAAGATCAAAAGGGACATGCTCTTCTGACTGAGCCAGCCAGGTGTCCTGACTGACCTCTTTTGTCTCTTTTCTTCACCCCTATCAATATTTCTTTCCTTTATCCACCTTATTTCTTAATAGCCATTTAAAATTTTTCATCTTCCTAAAACCAGCTTTGGACTCTTCCCTCGCCTCTCCCATTCTCTTGTTAACTAATAGTTTAATAAGCATCTGTAAGACTAATGAGGGGAAGCTTAAGACAGCAAATTCCATAAGGCTTCTAGACTGTTGCTTAGTTATGCAGCACTACTCTTATAATGGGGTGCCCCTGTGAAGGCGGCTCCCTCAAGCACAGCGTTTACCATAACTTGGATAATGGGCATTTTTAGTAAGTGAATATCCTGATTATCATGAAGCCAGTCCTACATGGCTTGCATATGAAACATATCAGCTGCTTCTTCTATGGTGTTCCACTTGCATTTATAGAGAAAGTTGGGTAGTCTCCCTTCTCAGGGTAAACAGATCTTATAGTGGCTTTTATCCAGTAAATGAGGCTAGCTGTTCCCTCAGGAACAAGTGTCTGGATCAGGTACACCCATCTGTGATTCTTCATTAGTAGCTGTGGGTCCTGTATGAACCCAGACCTGCTCTTCCATCTACAGCATTCAAAACCAAAGCCACTCCCCATAAATTACTCTGAAAATCCATTTTGATAAAGGGTCTTCAAGAAACTGACGATACCCGCCCACAAAATGGCACCCTGCCACCCTATACTCCCTGTTTTCAGTCATTTCCTGCTTTTGCCCCCTTCTAATGTGGACTATCTTACTGGTGGCCAGAGGTCTTAGAGGCACTCTCTGCTGTGCCTGCGTAGTTCTTCCCTCTGAGGGGGGCTTTGAGGCCAGTGGCCTAAGCTCAGATCAAACAGAAATCTGAGCCTGATCTAGCATCAAGGCTCAACTCAGCGCTCTGTTTTAACACCATCTTAGTTATCATGGGTAACAGTAACCAAGGGATCGTATATTTTACCTTTTGCTCATTGGATTGCATTTTCTTATGCATCCAGTAAAACAACTCCCAGGGAGCTGTATCCATCTCTAAACTCATCGGTAACTTTTACCTTTAGCAAATTGCAGCATAGATGGTGCTTCATCCATTAGGGACCATGTGGACACCTAGGAATCAAATGTTCTTCATCCGCAAACCTTTCATCCTTTCTCTTCCCAAACTTCAAGTTGGCTGGCTCCACACAGTGTCAGGGGTGCAGAGTGACACCAGAAGATTTCTTAATACACTGGCAGGCCTCATTGTCGCTGGTAGGTATAGACTCTTTTTCCTCTACCCTCTGCAGATTCCAAGTATCTTAGAAGCTCTCGTGTCGGGGAAGACTAAATATTATAACAAAAAATGCTCCTATCTCACCTATCACTCAGGAAATTACAAGGATTTTAGGAGCTCTGTGTCAGGAACTGGAGGCAGAGACCAACTATGTATTTCTTCTTATGTCTCAAATGCCTTTAAGAGACCTTTTTAAATGTACCCCTCCAGCTGGACACAGCTCCATAAGCACAAGTGTTGTTGATTAAGTATCATCTTTATGCCAAGGAAAAGGGAAGTGAGCAGAAGATGCCCTGAATTTCCAGCCCTGCTGGCCCTCAGCTGGGGCTTCTGTGTAGAGCTACCCAAAATTGTGAGCACATGGTCTCTGTGCTGGGGGGCCAGTCAATTTCCTTAAACCAGTTGGTGGTTTGCTTAATACCCTTACATCAGAAATGGTCTAACCCCTCCCACCCCACTCCCATGTTAGCCCCACTTTTCTACTTCCATTCAGTGAGTGTCTGTCCTGTCTGTCTCCTCCTTACAGACTAAAGGATTGAAAACCCTCATCACTAGATCTTATCAGGGCACAGTTTTCCCTTTTCCCAGCATTCCTTTGAATAGGGCTGCGGCAGGCCTAATGAATACTGTCAGAATTACCCTTGGAGCCTCTAAATTCAGAATACAAAGCCAGAAGCCATTTAAAACAGGATTAACAATATCAAGTATGGAAACATTTGACCTATGAATTCCCAAATTCCAGACCATAAATAGGACTGATCCAAAATATCATGAACTGTAATTCCATGGCATCATTTCAATAGACATGCATAGCTTTTATGTGAGGACAGGATTCTTTGATAAAATATGTCTAAGAAGCTGTGAGTTCAATAAAGCTAAAGCTTCTTTACTGTAGGATTCCTCAGAGCCTTTTTTCTGCCAGTATGGTTGGTGTCTCCAAGAAGGAAAAGGACATGTTCTGTTTCCTAAATTTATATGACCATAGGAACTTTTTGGCAGGGAGCACATCTATGGAGCATATTTTGGGAAACATTAAGGCACAGAGACTTAGACACAGAGGGACTCTGCCTGTAGATGGAGCCAAAGGCTCCAATTCCCACCTAGGTTGGCAGATTTCTGGTAAAACTAGAAAGGTCATTTACATTGCTAATTTCTCCCTATATCTTTAATTATCAACTAATCTTTTTTTTAACTGATCTTTTTTTTTTACTGTTTATTTATTTTTTGAGAGAGAGAGAGAGAGAGAGAGAGAGAGACAGAGTGTGAGCAGGGGAGGGGCAGAGAGAGAGGGAGACACAGAATCTGAAGCAGGCTCCAGGCTCTGAGCTGTTACTACAGAGCCTGAAGCAGAGCTCAAACTCACAGACCGTGAGATCATGACCTGAGCTGAAGTCAGATGCTTAACCGACTGAGCCACCCAGGCGCCCCTTAACTGATAATTTTTTTAAAAACAGACTTAATATTTTTAAGATTTCATTTTTAAGTAATCTCTACACCCAACACGGGGCTTGAATCCACAACCCCGAGTTCAAGAGTCACATGCTCCACTGACTAAGCCATACAGGTACCCCCCCAAAAAAGATTTAGTTTTTTAGGTTTAGGTTCTTAGCAAATTAAGTGGAAGATACAGAGATTTCCCATATGCCCTCTGTCATCACACAAGCATTGCTTCCTCCATTATTCCATTATCAACATCCCCCACCAGAGTGGCGCATTTATGACAACTGATGAACCTACATTGACACATCATTATCATCCAAAGTCCATAGTTTATATTAGGGTTCACTGTATTGTACTTTCTATGGATTTGGCCAAATGTATAATAACATATGTCCACCAAATGATTATATATATATATATATACACACACACACACACACACACACACACACACATATAAAACATGTGGCTCATACTTCTTTTTTTAAAATTTTTTTAATGTTTCTTTTTGAGGATGGGGAGGGTCAAAGAGAGAGGGAGACAGAAGACCCGAAGTGGGGTCCATACTGACAGCACAGAGCCTGATACAGAGTTCAAACTGATGAACTGTGAGATCATGATCTGAGCTGAAATCAAGAGTCAGATGCTCAAGAGCCACCCAGGTGCCCCTGTTTGTTTGTTCTTAGTTATTCATTAAAGTTTAGAGAATATATTGTATCCTTTAAAAGAACTGGATGCTGCTTCCTTTCCAACCAGGGCCTGGCAGAATGGTTCCCACAAAGAAGGGTGGCCAGAAGAAGAAGGGCCATTCCACCATCAACGAGGTAGTGACCAGAGAATATACCACCAATGGTTATCCGCGCTGATATAAGCTTATGCAAGAAGAAATATTTCTTGTTACTCATACTAGCATTATTCACAAGCACACCTATGGAGTGGGTTTCAAGAAGACACTCGCAGAGATCTGGAAACTTGCCATGAAGGAAATGAGGACTCCAGACGTGCACATTCACACCAGTCAGTGCTCAACAATGCTTTCTGAGCCAAATGAATAAGGAATGTTCCATACTGTATCCATATGCGGTTGTCCAGAAAATGTAAGGAGGATGAAGATTCGCCAAACAAGCTCTTTACGTTAGTTATCTATGTACCTGTCACCACCTTAAAAAATCTACAGACAGTTAATGTGGATGAGAACTAACCAATGATTGTCAAATAAAGGCATAAACTAAAAAAAGAAAAAAATTTTTTTTTTTTTTTTTTTAAATAGGGGCACCCGGTAGCTCAGTTGGTTGAGAGGCTGACTCTTGATTTCAGCTCAGGTCACGATCCCAGGGTTGTGGGATCCAGGCTCACATCAAGCTCAGTGCTGAGCATGGAGTCTGCTTGATATTCTCCCTCTCTCTCCCTCTGCCCCTCCTGGCTCATGCATATTCTCTCTCTCTCTCTCTCAAATTAAATAAATAAATGAATAAATAAATGAATGAATGAAGAAATAAATACATAATTTAAAAAAAGAACTGGATGCTATTTTTTAAGGTTTATTTACTTATTTTGAAGCACCCCACACAATGAATGAAAAAAGACCCATTTAAAAGCACATTATTGTGAAATTTAGTACTTCAGTCATTAAAAAATAGTCTAAAAGCTTCCAGAGTGGGAACATATCACAAATAAAAGAATGAGAAAAAAATACTATTGGCCTCTAAGGATGCCTGGGTGGCTCAGTCAGTTAAACGTTCAACTTTGGCTCAGGTCATGATATCGTGGTTTGTGAGTTCGACCCCCATGTTGAGTTCCACATTGGGCTCTGTGCTGACAGCTCAAAGCCTGGAGCCTGCTTCAGATTCTGTCTCCCTCTCTCTCAAAAATAAATAAACATTAACAAATTATTTCAAAAATAGTGTTGGCCTCTCAAAAAAAAAAAAAAGTTGAAATCTGGAAGTTAATGAAGACATACCTTCAAAAAATTCCAAGAAAAAATTATCAACTTAGAATTCTATGCTTAGTGAAACTATTAATCATGTTTGAGGGTAAAGACATTTTTAAGCCTGAATGGTCTCAAAATTTACCTCATGAATCTGCTTTCTCTTTCTACTGGGAGAATGCAGGCAAGTGAGAAAGTAAAACAAAGAAAAAGACCTAGATCCAGTAAACAGAGAACCAATATACGTGATACACAAAGGGATTTTCCAAGATGATAGTAAAGGGAAGTCCCTGCATGACAGCTGTGGAGCAGGCCCATAAAGCAAACAATCCACATCAAAGGAGAATGGAGGACTTTTCTCCTAGAGAAAATGGATCTGATGCATTAACTGTGAAAGACTCTATTTCTCTGCCACAAATATAGTAGTTCTCCCCATGATGCCCTTCCTTCCAGAGCCCCTTTCTAAGAATATAGATCCCTGCCTCATTATGTCAAGCTTAGCCAAGGACCTATTTGGCTCATTACATTGTGAGTGAAAGTGATAAATAACTTCATAGTAGAAACACTAAGAGCCAGTCTGCCACATGTCCTTTGCCGCCTGCCACAGACCAGCCATGTTCCACAGAGGATGCTCTTCATTGGGTCTCAGGAGTGAAGACAGTATGCAGCCAACCTGTGGCAGATTTATATCATGAGAAAAACAAACAAACAAACAAACAAACAAACAAACAATGTTGCTCTAGAAAATCACTGGCATTTGGGGGTAATTCGTTATCAGAGCGTGACCTAGAATGTGCTGATTGATACTTTCTCTGAAACTTTAAAAAAAAATTTAATGTTTATTTATTTTTGAGACAGAGAGAGACAGAGCATGAGCAGGGGAGGGTCAGAGAGAGAGGGAGACACAGAATCGGAAGCAGGCTCCAGGCTCTGAGCTGTCAGCACAGAGTCCGACACAAGGCTCAAACTCATCAACTGATGAGATCATGACCTGAGCCGAAGTCAGATGCTCATCCGACTGAGCCACCCAGGCACCCCTCTCTGAAACTTTTCAAGCATGCAGAAAACTGTATTGTCAGGGGAAGAATTAGTGATCAGTATCTACAAAATTAAGCAATTACATTCATTATTTTAAAAATATTTATTGAATTCTTACTATATGTCAGGGATTCTTTCTACGCACTAGGAATATAACAAGTAAAAATATTAAAGAGGCAATTACTAATATCAAAAAATGATTATAAAAAAGGAATAACACAGTAAAGAAAATCATTAATAAAACGTAATGGCAACATACTGGATGGAAGAAAATATTTGCAAATCATGTATCTGATGAAAGGTTAATAGCCAAAATACATAAAGAACTCATACAATTCAACAGCAAAAAAACAAACAATCCAATTTAAAAATGGGCAGAGGGGCACCTGGATGGCTCAGTTGGTTGGGTGATCGACTTCGGCTCAGGTCATGATCTTGCTGTTCCCAAGTTTGAGCCCCACGTCAGGCTCTGTGCTGACAGCTCAAAGCCTGAGCCTGTTTCGGATTCTGTGTCTCCCTGTCTTTCTTTCTTCCCATTCCCGGTTTGCGCTCTCTCTCTCAAAAGTCAATAAACATTAAAAAAATAATAAATAAATAAATAAACAAATAAATAAATAAAATGGGCAGAGGATCTGAATCTTTACAAAGAAGATACACAGATGAACAACAGGTACATGAAAAGATGCTCAACATCCCTAATTATCAGGGAAATGCAAATCAAAACTACAATGAGATGTCACTTCATACCTGTTAGAATGGCTATTATCAAAACGACAAGAAATGGCAAAGGGAAACATGTGCACTGTTGGTGGAAATGTAAATTTGTGCAGCCACTATTTCCTTAAAAAAATGAAAACAGGGGCGCCTGGCTGGTTTGGTGGGTAGAGCACGTGACTCTCGATCTTGGGGTTGTGAGTTCAAGCCTTACATTGGGCATAGAGATTACTTTAAAAAAATTAGGGGTGCCTGGGTGGCTCTGTTGGTTAAGCACCTCACTCTTGATTTTGGCTCAGGTCATGATCCCAGTGTTGTGGGATTGAGCCCCTATGTTGGGCTCTGAGCTGAGTGTGGAGCCTGCTTGAGATTCTGTCTCGCTCCCTCCGCCCTTCTCCCCAACTTGCATTCTCTCTCTCTCTCTCTCTCTCTCTCTCTCTCTCTCTCTCTCTTAAATAAATAAATAAGGGCACATAGGTGGCTCAGTCAAACGTCTGACTCTTGGTTTTGGCTCAGGTCATGATCTCACAGTTCACGGGTTGAACCTGCTTGGGATTCTTTGTCTCCCTCTCTCTGCTCCTTCCTGCTTCTCTCTCTCCCTCTCTCTCTCTCTCTCTTTCTCTCAAAAATAAATAAATAAACATTAAAAAAATCCCTAACTAAATAAATAAAAATAAAACTAGCAGGAAGGCGATGGGCAAAATGAGTGAAGAGTGTGGGAGGTAAAGGCTTTCAGTTATGGTGTGAATAAGTCACAGAAATAAAGGCACAGCATAAGGAATATAGTCAACGGTATTGTAATAATGGTTGTGTTGTGACAGATGGTGCAGCTACGCTTACGGAGAGTGCAGCATAAAGTATAATCACTTTATACTTTAAATGCTTGTTGAACCACTATGTTATACACCTGAAAATTATGTAACATTGTATGTCAACTATACTTCAGAAAAACAACAACAACAACAAAAGGACTACCATATCATCCAGCAGCAATTCCACTTCTGGATATTCATTCAAAGGAAATGAGAACATTAATCCAAAAAGATACCTGCAGGGGTGCCTGGTTGGCTCAGTTGCTAGAGCATGTGACTCCTGTTGTTGGGGTCATGAGTTCTGACCCCACGTTGAGTATAGAACAACAACAGCAGCAACAACAACAAAATATATATATATAAAGATACCAGAATATGCATGTTCATTACAGCATTATTTACAATAGCCAAGACATGGAAGCAGCCTAATGGATGGATAAAGAAAATGTGATACATACAATGGACTATTATTCAGCCATAAAAAAAGAACAAAATCTTGCCATTTGTGACAACATGGATGGACCTGGAAGGCATTATGCTAAGTAAAATAAGTCAGAAAGACAAATACCATGAGTTCACTTGTATGTGGTATCTAGAAAAACAACACCCAAAGAGCCAAACTCGTAGATACAGAAAACAGATTTGTGGTTGTCAGAGGTAAGTGATGGGGGCTTATTTATTTTATAACTGGAGAAATTTATACTTTTTAAAAAAATGTTTATTTATTTTTGAGAGAGAGAGATAGAGAGCAGGAGAGGGACAGAGAGGGAGGGAGACACAGAATCCAAAGCAGGCTCCAGGCTCCGAGCTGTCAGCACAGAGCCTGATGCGGGGCTCAAACCCACAAACTGTGAGATCATGACTTGAGCTAAAGTTGGACGCTGAACCGACTGAGCCACCAGGCGCCCCAGAAATTTATACTTTTCGATCACCTTCACTCATTTTGCCTACCCCCTACTTCCCTCCCCATATGGTATAATACAATATAACTTCCAGTTATAAAATAAGAAAGCCTTGGGGATGTAACATGCAGCACAGTAACTATAGTTAATACCGTATCGCATATTTGAAAGTTGCTAAGAGAACAGGTCCTTACAAGTTATCATCACAAGGAAAAAAATTTGTTACTGTGTGATGATGAATGTTAACTAGACTTACGTTGATCATTTCATAATGTATACGTATATTGGTCATACTTGTACACCTGAAAATAACACAATGTTATGTCAATTATATCTCAAGAAAAAGTTAAAAAGACATAGCCATTAGCCATGGCAGGGCTGCCTTCAAGTGCTTCCCTGCTGCCTCCCTCCCCACTCCCCAGGTGTCCATTCATTCATATTAACATTCATCCACAACCAGGGTGCCTGGGTGGCTGAGCTGGTTAAGTGTCCCACCTTTGATTTCGGCTCAGGTCATGATCTCATGGTTCGTGTGTTCAAGCCCCACTCTGGGCTCCGTGCTGAGAGCACGAAGTCTGCTTGGGATTCTCTCTCTCCCTCTCTCTCTGCCCTCCCCCCACTTGTGTTCTCCCTCTCTTTCTCTCTCTCAAAATAAATGAATAAACATTAAAAAAAAGATCTAGGGGCACCTGGTGGTTCAGTCAGTTAAGCATCCAACTTCGGCTCATGTCATGATCTCACAGTTTGTGAGTTCGAGCCCACATCAGTCTCTGTGCTGACAGCTTAGAGCCTGGAGCCTGTTTCAGATTCTGTGTCTCCTCCTCTCTCTGCCCCTCTCCCACTCCCACTCTGTCTCTCTCTCTCTCTCTCTCTCTCAAAAATAAACATTGAAAAAAAACACCTAAAACGTTGGTCTACAGTCTCACAGACTGAAATATTTTAGATTAACTCCATACACAAATTCGTATCTCTTATCTGCCATACAAACAATCCTGCAGATTTTCTCTGCCCATTAAAACCCCAACTTCATTTTCATTATGTTGGGAAACTCTTTGCCAATTCCATATGGTCCTGATGGGGTTGTGAACTCATGGTCACAGGGGCAGTCATGAGACCCAGGCCTACCAAAGTCCCCCATTACCCTGCCCTCAGTGATGATTGAGGTGTGCTACAAACTACAATCCAAAAAAGACCAAGCATAGTCAGCTCTAAGATAACCATGCAAACACTAGAGAAGAGACCTGTTTTCTTGGAGTCACTAGGCTGGGAAGATGTAACTGTCAGTGACCCTCTTCCCCACCATTTGGAGAGAATCTGCCTGTAGAATAAAGCCACACAGAAGGGAAGACGGCCCTACCTACCCTCTTTGAGCCCTGCCTCCCGCTGTTATGAAGCCACTACCACTCCAGACTCTCCTGTTTCAGAAACCAAACAGTTTTAGCTGCTTTATTTAAAACAAAAATAGCCCTAATGCAAGGCCCAGGTCCAGCTTGAAATGTGAAAGGATATTTACAAGTGTAAAACTATTCTAATCTGAAATTTCTTTTTGATGACTGGGAGATCTGTCACTGATCTCGAAACAATTCTCTCAAAACAATAAATGGGTCATGAGCCCATTTATTATTTATTCTAAATAGGAATTGTAGTTCCTCTTAATTTTTAAATTATTTCCCCTCTTTCTGCAAAAAAAAAAAAAAATGTACATTTTGCTGTTGTTCCCTTGCTGTATTCTCCCTGACAAATGTTTATCCTCCTGATACTGAGTTACAGCTGAAAATTGCTTTGTCTTGCAACTTCCTAGACTGATGTTCGAAAGAGAAATAACATTTCTGGTAACCTAAGAAACTTGGAAGTGAGTTAAAACAGTCATCCTCAAACCTGGCTGTGTGTCAGAATCATCTGGGGGAGCTTTATTCCCCTAAAGTATGAATTCTGACTCCATTCCAAATCTTACTGGAAGGGGATTGAGTTGAATTGATTTAACACTCAGTAATGCTGTATTGAACCAAGTCATAATTTTTTCTTAAAGAGACAAAGATATAAAACAGAATCTCTTTCCTTTCGGTTACTGGAAGGCACGAATGAGCTCATGAAAGTCTCTCTTTTCTTAACTCTAGAGAACAAACTGATGGTTACCAGGGGGCTGTGGGGTGAAATAGGTGATGGGGATTAAGGAGGGCATTTGTCTGTGAAGAGCATTGGGTGATGTATGAAATTGTTGTATCACCATATTGTACACCTGGAACTAATATAACACTGTATGTTCACTATACTGAAATTAAAATAAAACAAAATAATAAAAATAAATAAATAAATAATAAATAAACAGAATGATAAAAAATAATGAAAAAAAAAATTTTAAAGACTCTTCAGCTTTGTGAATGGAGGAAAAACTTTGGCCACATAAAAGTTGGAGCTAAAGAGGCAATTTCAGGGACATTGAAATGAGAATAATGGGAAACTCTGAACTTAGGCTCAGAACTTTTGTTAATCACTTATTTAGCAAATATTTACTGAGGGTTTTTTTTTTAATAATTTTTTTTTTCTTCTTGAAAAAGAGAGCACGACCAGGAATGGGCAGAGGCAGAGGGAGAGAATTTCAAGCAGACTCCATGCCCAGCATGGCGCCCAGCGTGGGGCTTGATCTCAGAAACCCTGAGATCATGACCTGAACGGAAATCAAGAGTTGGGTGCTTAACTGACTGAGCAACCCAGACACCCCCATTTACTGAATTTTTTGCTTAACAGCCGGCCATATGCAAAAAACTGGGGGTAAAGAATTTAGAAAGCATATTTTTTACTTCAAGCTCAAAGTCAAGCAAATTTCCATGACTTAAGTAAAATTTCCAGTTGTATTGTTTTGTTCATGTCCAGTTGTATATATTGACACTCAATTCTTCCCATGAACTGCAGAAGGCAATGTTCTCCAAAAATTCTCTTCTGAAAAAGAAACTACGTTCTTATCTAGGAGTTATCACCAAAGAACTTTAATAATAATACAAAAATAACTTTAATATTACTTCTTGGGGAAAAATATGCTCAAGAAAAATGAGAATGTATTCTTTTTTTTTTTTTTTAATTTTTTTTTTCAACGTTTTTTATTTATTTTTGGGACAGAGAAAGACAGAGCATGAACAGGGGAGGGGCAGAGAGAGAGGGAGACACAGAATCGGAAACAGGCTCCAGGCTCCGAGCCATCCAGCCTGACGCGGGGCTCGAACTCACGGACCGCGAGATCGTGACCTGGCTGAAGTCGGACGCTTAACCGACTGCGCCACCCAGGCGCCCCGAGAATGTATTCTTTTAGTCTAAATCCGTAAGAGACTGCCTTGGGTCTATTTGACATTCCTGGTCTGGATATCAGGGTCAATTACTCCAGCCAAGATGGCCTCCTTGCCAGCCTGTTCCTGAATACAAAGAATCCAAAGTGTTAAGACAGTAGCTATAACTTGGGGTATAATGGGACTTGTGCTATGTCTCCCTGCAAAAACGGAGTCCAGGACCTATTTATTCTTCCTATCAGAGACAGAGCCCCATATAGAAGTTTCTGATTGAAGTGCATATAGAAACATCCTGGAAGACAGCACCCATCTTTGCAGACAGACCATTGCCTCCAAATTGATACATCAGCTGTCCCTCCAGTATGCTGCTGTGATGCACTCTCGGGCCAGTTACCTCTGGATGGTGCATCTGGGATATGGCCGGTTGATTCCATGGTCGTGGGCCCATTCCCATACCTCCTTTGCTGTGAAGTGGGTCTCCTGATCAGATACCACATTATTTGGAATCCATGCCTGTGGATCAGGGACTCTATAAGACACCATGTAGTGCTGCTGGCTGCTTGACTCTGCTGGCAGAAAAGGTAAACCAATACCCAGAATAAGTGTTACTCTGGTGAAAACAAAGTCTTGTCCTTTGTAGCAGTTTCCTAGGGCTGCCATAAAAAAGTGTCACAAATTGGGTAAACAAGAGAAATTGTCTCCCAGTTCTGGAGACTACAAGTCTGCAATCAAAGTGTCTGCAGAGGTGGTTCCTTCGAGGTCAGTGAGGAAAGGGTCCCTTCCAGGCCTTTCTCCCTGGCTCACAGATGACCATCCTTATGTTCGCGTTTCTTCCCTATGTCTTCACATTGTCTTCCCCCTTTGTGTGTCTCTCGGTCCAAATTTCCCCTTTCTAAAGGACATCAATCATATTGAGGTGGACCCTACTGTACTGATCTTATTTTAACTTGATTACCTTTGTAAAGACTATCTGTAAATCAGGTCATGTTCTGAAGCACTGCTGGTCAGAACTTCAACATATGAATTTAGACGGGACACAATTTAACCCATAACGTTTTTCCAGGACAAAAGGGGCCCAACGTCGTGATTTTCCCACCATTGGATTGTTGGGTGCTGGAGACACACACACACACACACACACACACACACACACACAAATATAAACATGATATTTATTTCTATAAATATTCTAAAGCTTTGTTCTGCAATGCAGTTAAGTTACTTGGGAAGAGTTTGATCCTCTTGAAACGTACTCTTTATGCTTTTTGAGGTGGGCACTGCTTTTTGGAGCAGTGTTTAGTCTAGGATTAATCTTTCCTCACTACTTAGGCAATACTCTTCTGATTATTCCATCCTATGCCCCATGAATGACAAGGCTTTCCACTCTGGCTGGTGGGAACACAGGCTCTTCCCAGCTTTTTGTGATCTGTGCAAGTTGCTCCTTTTGGGTGGTTCTTTCCTCAGCCTGAGTGTTTCCTCACATGCTGAAGACTTGCCGTACACCACCTGGGGCTCCCTAGCATGCTGTCTCTGCAATGGTCTCTACTCACCAGTATTTGCACCTGAGAACTCCAGCCACCCTGGGCCTCCATTGATTTCCAGCTTTGTCTCCTCAACTCAGGAAGATGGTCGGGCTCCACTTGGCTCCCCCTCTGGGCACAGCAGACTGGAAACACCGCCCTGGCAGGAAGCTCCAGCAATTGTAGGGCTCACCACATGTTTCTCTTCTTCCAGGAACCACTGTCCTTACTCTCCTGACAGCCAGTGTTTTTGAAACTGTTGTTTGGTATATTTCATGTAGCTTTTTAGTTACTTCAGTTCTTTTAGTTCCTTAAATGGGTCCTTGTTACTTCATCTTGGCTAGATATAAAAGATTGTAATTTAAAATATATATACTCAATTTTGGGAAAGTGGTGGGGGACAGTATCAGAGACTTCTACTTGGCTTTACCTAACATGATGGCTTTGGCCCCTGGTAGGCAGACTCGGTATAAGGTTTACTTCAACTGTCAAATATGACAATACCAGCCAAATATCCAGGTATGGAAGACTAACCACAGAGTGCAGACCCAGTGGACCCACTATGAACCGGAAGTTGCCAAGGACCCTATTTATTGCCTGGCTCCTCATTTGTCCCCTCCCCGGTAGGGGAACCAAGAAGACATTTTAGGCCCCTTGTGTTCAACAGCCCTAGAAATGTCTGAGTTTCCCCTTTCTTCACTGTATAATCATTGGAGTAAATAATATCATCTGAGTATGTACCTTTGGGGAAGAACCGCGGAAATCATTATAGTATATTCTAACCATGGTGCTGCAGTGTTCTTTCGCCTGCAGTCAATGAGTCCTTGATCTAAATACTGTTTCTTGCCTAGAAACATGGCAAGATCATTGTAATTTTGCTGAGCTGACTACACAGCCTCTTGTTCAACCATTCTTGCATTTCTTCCTTTATTTATTTCAAATAAAAACTGTATATATTTAAAGTGCACAATGTGCTGTTTTGATATTTATATACATTATGAAATGATTAACATGACCAAACTGATGAACACATCCATCACCTTTTACCATTTGCGTATGCATGTGCATGTGTATGTGTGTGTGTGGTAACAACACTTGAGATCTACTATTAGCAAATTTCAAGAATATGATACACTGTTATTAACTATAATCACCATGCTGTGCATTACATCTAATTTCACTTTCTTTTAATTATATGTACTTGAGTAGTATCCTTGTTGGTTGCTTCTGTTTTGCCCCTTTGGGACTCTGTTCCAACCCTGTCCAGAACTCTCTGCAATGCAAGCCCCCTTGGCTGCAAATCTGATCTAGAGTTATTAAAATTCTGGCTTCTGGCAGTTATGTACCACCACCTGCTTTATGTTGCTTTGGGCCTCCTTCATCCCGGTTGCCAGCAACAATCCAAGTTTTGGCATAGTCTCTCCAAGGGCTTGCCCTGGCCTGCAGAGGAGACACCACTGAACTTCCTAATGATTCTACTGCCCCCTTCACCTGCACCTTAAGATGATGGCCTTGTGATCATTTGTCCTCCAGGACCTCTCATGGAATATAATGCTCTCGGGAGTCTTCTGATCTCACATAACATCCACTCCACTTCTTTTTTACTTTTATTTCTTTTATGCTCACTTCTTTTTTATTTTTATTTATTTTGAGAGAGAGAGAGAGTAAGCAGAGGAGGGGCAGAGAGAGAGGAAGACAGAATCCCAGCAGGCTCTAGGCTGCCAGCACAGAGCCCTACACAGGGCTCAAACTCACAAACCATGAGATCATAACCTAAGCTGAAATCAAGAGTCGATGCCTAACTGATTGAGCCACCCAGGAGCCCCAGCATGCTCACTTCCTTAAGTCTTTTATTCTCTTACTCTACCATATACTATAGTAATTCAAAGGAGGGCATTAAAGGCAAGTGGATCCTACTAATTGCAAAGCAGACTCCATCAAGAAGCCTGCCCATAAACAGCTGGGAACACTTCACAAGTGGATTCCCCTCAACTGGACGATGGACGCCCCCCACACTCCACATACCTCACCCGTGATCTCCTCCGTGCTGTAGCTGGGTCTCCATGCACACTTCCAATGGTGGTAAGAGAAAACTTTGTAAGATGGCTAGTGAGCACACACAGAAAGCTGGCTTGAATCTGTTGGCCAGGGAGACACCACAAACTAGAGCTTGAGCTCCAACTTAGGGAAAACAAAAGAAATGCTGTCAGCACTGTCAGCATGGTGTGTTGCAGGATTGAGAGAGGGCATAAAAGCTTAAGGATTGAGAGAGGGCAT
The DNA here is from genome assembly GCF_024362965.1 of Panthera pardus. Lineage (NCBI taxonomy): Eukaryota > Metazoa > Chordata > Mammalia > Carnivora > Felidae > Panthera > Panthera pardus. The sequence continues at coordinate 23,166,446 of NW_026527002.1, forward strand.
AGAAACTTAAGAATTCTGCCACAAGTCAGAGCCAGAAGCACGGAGCAGATGTATCTATAAAAGATCTGACAAAGCCTTAGAATTCCTAGCAGGGCCGATGGAAGGTATTTCTCTCCCAAAGAAAGTAAAGACTACAGGAAATGACTGTCACTTCAAATGCAAAGATGACAATGCAAAACTTAAAGGAGAATGAAAAACCAAGGAAACAAGTCACCACCAAAGGATCACAATAATCTTCTAGTTACTGGTCCCCAAGAATTGGAGATCTGCAACTTACCTGACTTAAGGACTTAAAATAGTTATTTTAGGGGCACCTGAGTGGCTCATTTGGTTGAGTGTCCAACTCTTGATTTTGGCTCAGGTCATGATCTTGCAGTTCATGAGATCCAGCCCCATGTCAGGCTCTGTGCTGACAGTGAAGGGCCTGGTTGGGATTCTCTCTCTCAAAATAAATAAATATTTAAAAGAAAATAAGATAGTTGTTTTATTTATTTATTTATTTATTTATTTATTTATTTATTTATATGTTTATTTTGAGAGAGAGAGGGAGAGAGAGAATCCCAAGCAGGCTCTGCACTGTCAGCGCAGAGGAGTTCTCGAACCCTGAGACCATGACCTGAGCCAATATCAAGAGTTGGATGCTTAACCCACTGAGCCACCCAGGCACCCCTACAACAGTTGTTTTAAAGAAGCTCAGGGGCACTTGTGTCTTCTTTATGCATCTGATTTCAGCTCAGGTCTGACTTCAGCTCAGGTCCGATTTGGCTCAGGTCATGATCTCACTGTTCCTGGGTTCAAGTCCCACATCAGGCTCTGTGCTGTCAATGCAGAGCCCACTTTGGTTCCTCTGTCCTCCTTTCTCTCTACCCCTTCTCCATTTGTGCTCTCTGGCTCTCTCAAAAATAAATAAACATTTAAGAAAATAAATAAATAAAGAAGCTCAATGAGCTACAAGAAAATATAGAAAGACAATTGCACAAAATCAGGAAAACTATACATGAACAAAATGAGAACTTTTACAAAAACAGAAATCATTAAAAAGACCCAAATAGAAACTCTGGAGCTGAAAAATACAACAAATGAAATGAAAAAAAAAATGCAATGGATCAAGTAGAAAAAATAATCTGTGAGTTAGAAGATAGGAACGTTGAAATTACATAGTCTTGAGAAAAAAGGAAAGAGTGAAAAAAAGTGAAGAAATCCCACGTGATCTATTGGATACAATAGAAAGAAATGATTTGTGAATTATTGGAATCCCAGAAGGAGAAGAGAGGGAAAAGGGTTATAAGCGAATCTAAAGAAACAATGACTGAGAACTTCCTAAATCTAAGAAGAGATTTGTATATCCAAGTTCATGAAACTCATAGGTCAGCAAAAAACTCAACTTAAAGAGATCTTCTTCAAGACACATTATAATAAAACTGTTAAAAATAAAAGACGGAAGAAAGAATCTTAAAAAGCAGTGAGAGGAAAGAAGCTTCTAATTTACAAGAGAACCACCATAAGGCTATAATCAGATTTCTCAGCAGGAAACTTAACAGGCAGGAGAGAGTGGGATAATATATTCAAAGTGCTGAAAGAAAGAAAAAAAAAAAACTATCAACAGGGAATAGTTTAGCTGGCAAAGTGGTCTTTCAGAAATGAAGGAGAGATAAAGGACCTTCCCAGACAAAGAAAAGCTGAGAGTTCACCACCACGAGACCTGCTTTACAAAAACTGCTGAAAGGAGTTCTTCAAGCTGAAATAAAAAGATACTAATTAGTAATATGAAGACATATGAAAATATACAACATACTGGTAAAGGTAAGTATATAGTCAAATGCAGAATACCTAATACTGTAATATGATGGTGTGTTAACCACTTATCTCTAGGATAGAGGCTAAAGGACAAGAGTATTAAAAATACCTATAGGTACAATAATTTGTTAATAAATACACAATACAAGAAGATAAATTCTGACACCAAAAACAAAAGGGGGAAAGTAAAAGCGTGGAGTACTTTTACATGATTGAAGTTAAATTGTCACCAGCCTAAAACAGACTATAGTATCTATAAGGTATTTTACATAAGTGTCATGGTAACCACAAAGCAAAAACCTACGGTAGATTCACAAAAGATAAAGAGAATGGAATCAAAGCATACCACTGTGGAAAATCATCAATTCACAAAGGCATCAAGAGAGGGAGAAAGAAATAAGGAAACTACAAAACAGCTAGAAAACAATAAGATTGCATTAGTAAGTCTTTACATATCAATAATTATTATGAATGTAAATGGATTAAATTTTCCAATCAAAAGATAGAGTGTATTTAAATACATTAAAAAAAAAAGACTCAACTACAAAAGGTCAAGTACAAAAAAGGGGTGCTTGGGTGGGTAGCTCAGTCGGTTAAGCATCTGACTTTTGGTTTTGGCTCAGGTTATGATCTCACGGTTTTTGGTTCAAACCCCACCTCGGGCTCTGCACTGACAGTGCTGAGCTTGCTTGGGATTCTCTCTCTCCCTCTCTCTGCACCTCCCCTGCTCGCTCACTCTCTCTCTCAAAATAAATCAATAAATATTTTTAAAAAAAGGTTCACTTCAGCTTTACAGACACACAGAGGCTCAAAGAGAGAGAAAAAGATATTCCATGCCAATGGAAACCAGAAGTGATCAGAGTAGCTGCTACACTTTTATCAGACAAAATAGACTTTACATCAAAAACTGTAACAAGAGACAAAGAGGGCCATTACATAATGATAAAGAGGTGAATTTATCAAAAGGATATAATTGTAAATATATATGCACCCAACATCATAGCACCTAAATTTACGAAGCAAATAATAACAGATCTGAAGGGAGAAATACATGGCAATATGATAATGGTATGGGACCTCAATATCCCACACTTCCAACAATGGGATCATCCAGACAGAAAATCAATACAGAAACAGATTTGAATCATACTTTAAATCAAATGGAGGGTGAGCCTGACTGGCTCAGTCGGTAAAGCAATTCTTGATCTTGGGGTCATGAGTTCAAGCCTCAAATTGGGCAAAGAGTTAACTTAAAGAGAAAAAAAAGCATTAAACCAAATAGACCTAAAAGCCTATTTTTTTTAAGTTTATTTATTTTGAGAGTGAGAGAGAGTGGGGTAGGGGCAGAGAGAGGGAGAGAGAATTCCAAGTAGGTTCCAAACTCTCAGTGCAGAGCTGGATGTGGGGCTCGAACTCATGAACTGTGAGATCATGACTTGAGCCAAAATTAAGAGTTGAATGCTCAACCAACTGTGCCACCCCAATGCCCCCTAACAGTCTATTGTACAGAACATTCCACCCAATAGCAGAATATATATTCTTGCCAAGCACATAAGGAACATTCTCCAGAATAGATCCTATGACAGATCATAAAATAAGTCTTAACAAATTTGAGAATGAAATAATGCAAAGTATATTTTCTGATCATAATAGTATAAGACTAGAAATCAATAACAGGAGGAAAACTGGAAAATTCACAAAAATGTGGAAATTATGCAACATACTCCTGAATAATCTGATGGATCAAAAAAGAAGTCAAAAAGAAATAAATATTTTGAAACAAATGAAAATGGAAAGAAACATAATGTACCAAACCTTATATAATACAGCAAAAGTAGTTTTAAAAGGGAACTTTATAGTGATAAACATGTATGTTCAGAAAAAAGATCTCAAATAAAACATCCAAGTTACACCTCAAAGAACTAGAAAAAGAGGTACAAACTAACCACAAAGTTAGCAAAAGGGAGGAAATCACGAAGACTTGAGCAGAAATTAACAAGATAGAGACCAGAAAAATAACAGGAAAAAAATCAGTGAAAGTAAGAGCTGATGTTCTGAAAAGAAAAGAAAAGGAAAGGAAAGGAAAGAAAAAAGAAAAGAAAAACCTTTAAGCTAGACTAAGAAAAAAGAGAGAAGACTTAAAATAAAACCAGACATGGAAGAAGAGACATTATAACTGATGAAACAGAAATATAAAGGACCATAAGAGACTGCTATTAACAACTGTAGGCCGACAAATAGGATAAATTAAAGAAATGGATACATTCCTAGAAACATACAACCTATCAAGACTAACCCATGAAGAAATAGAAAATCCAAACATACTAATAATGAGTAAGGACACTGAATCAGTAACCAAAAATTTCCCAATAATGAAAAGCCCAGGATCAGATAGTTTCTCTGGTGAAGCCTATTGAACATTTTTTTTTTTTTTTTTTTTTTTTTTTTACATTTTTTATTTATTTTTGGGACAGAGAGAGACAGAGCATGAACGGGGGAGGGGCAGAGAGAGAGGGAGACACAGAATCGGAAACAGGCTCCAGGCTCCGAGCCATCAGCCCAGAGCCTGACGCGGGGCTCGAACTCACGGACCGCGAGATCGTGACCTGGCTGAAGTCGGACGCTTAACCGACTGCGCCACCCAGGCGCCCCAGCCTATTGAACATTTAAAGAAGAATTAATGCCAATGCTTCTTAAACTCTTCCCAAAAAATCTATGGGCAAGCATTATCTAGATACCAAAACCAGGTAAGGACACTACAAGAAATAAAACTTCAGGCCAATATCACTGATGAACATAGATGTAAAAATTCTCAACAACATATTAACAAACCAGATTCAACAGCACATGAAAAGGATCACACACCATGATCAAATAGGATTCACCCTTTGGATGCAAAGACAGTTCAACATATGCAAATTGATAAATGTAGTACACCACATTAATAGAATGAAAGATCAAAATAGAGAGAAAGCATTTGATAAAATATATCTTTTCATTACAAAAACTATCATAAATTGGAGTAGAAGGAATGTACATCAACATAGTAAGAACCACATATTATGTCAATATGTCACAATTAATGTCATATTCAGTGGTGAAAGGTGGAAAACTTTTCCTCTAAGACCAGGAACAAGACAAGTATGCCTACTCACCACTCCTATTCAACACAGCACAGGAAGTCCTAGCCAGAGCAATCAGGTAAGAAAAAGAAATAAAGGGCATTCAAATTGAAAAGGAAATGGTAAAATTATCTTTGCAGGTAATACGATCTTATACATAGAAAATCCTAAAGACTCCACCAAAAAACTTAACTAACCAACAAATTCAGTAAAGGTACAGGATCCAAAATCAAGAAATCAGCTGCATTTCCATATACTAATAACAAATATCTGAAAAAGAAATAAAGCAACTCTATTCATAATATAAAAAGCAATAAAATACTTAAGAATGAGGAACTAGATACAGATTTTTCTAAAGAAGACATACAAATGGACAACAGGTACATGAAAAGATGCTTAACATCACTAACCTTCAGGGAAACACAAAACAAAAACATGAGAAATCATCTTGCACTGTTAGAATGGCTATTATTGAAAAGACAAGAGATAACAAGTGTTGGCGAGGATGTGGAGAAAAGGGAACTCTTGTGCACTGTTAGTGGGAATGTAAATTGGTACAGCCATCATGGAAAACAGAACAGTGGTTCCTTAAAGAATTAAAAAATAGAATTACCATATGATCCAGCAATCCCACTTCTGGGTATGTATCCAAAGGAAATGAAATCAGGATCTCAAGGAGTATCTGCATTCCCGTGTTCCACGCAGCATTATTCACAATCACGAGATATGGAAAAAACCTAAGCGTCCATTATCTATAGACAAACGGATAAAGAAGTTGTGATGTATGTAAAATGGAATCTTTTTCAGCCACAGCAAAGAAGGAGATCTTGCCACTTGTGTCAACTGGCATGGCCCTTGAGGACATGATGCTAAGTGAAGTAAGTCAGAGAGAAAGAGAGAAATACTCCATGGTATCACTAATATGTGGAATCTAAAAAGGCCAAACTCATAGAAACAGAAAGTTACCAGCGGCTGGAGGTGGGAGAAATGGGGAGATGTTAGTCAAAGGGTACGAACTTCCAGTTATAAGATGAATATGTTCTGGGATTTGATGTACATTGGGATCTAATGATTACAGTTAATAATATTGTGTTATATACTTGAAAGTTGCTAAGAGTTAGATCTTAAATATTCTCACCACAAAAAAGAAATGGTCGTTATATGAGGTGATGGAAATGTTAATAACCCTATTGTGCTAATCATTTCACAATATGTAAGTGTATCAAATCATTATACACTGGGTACCTGGGTGCCTGGGTGCTTCAGTCAGTTGAACGTCCGACTTCAGCTCAGGTCATGATCTCACAGTTCGGGAGTTTGAGCCCTGTGTCAGGCTCTGTGCTGATAGCTGAGAGCCTGCTTCGGATTCTGTGTGTGTGTGTCTTTCTCTCTGCCCCTCCCCCACGCACAGTCTGTCTCTCTCTCAAAAATAAACATTAAAAAGAATTTCTAAATAAAAAGTCATTACATTGTAATGATTTGTGTTTTAAAATTTTAAAGTTTTTGTGGGTTTTTTTTGTGTCTATATTTCACACAATTTTTTTAAAAAAAAAAAAATTCTTTTAAGTAGGCTTCATGCCCAGTGTGGAGCCCAATGCAGGGCTTGAACTCATGACACTGAGATCAAGACCTGAGCTGACATCAAGAGTCGGACACTTAATTGACTGAGCCACCCAGGTGCCCCTACATTGTACACCTTAAATTATTTTTTTTAATTTTTTTTTAATGTTTATTTATTTTTGAGACAGAGAGACACAGAACATGAATGGGGGAGGGTCAGAGAGAGAGGGAGACACAGAATCCGAAACAGGCTCCAGGCTCTGAGCCGTCAGCACAGAGCCCGACGCGGGGCTTGAACTCACGGACCGCGAGATCATGACCTGAGCCGAAGTCGGACGCTTAACCGACTGAGCCACCCAGGTGCCCCTGTACACCTTAAATTTATGTTATATGCCAATTGTATCTCAATAATACTGGGGGGAAATTTTTTTTTTTTAAAGGGATAGTTCTTTTCCTCCATTATGAGACTCCACATGTTCCAGGTAGATTTTATTATTTCTTTTTTTTCTTTTTAAGTTTATGTATTTATTTTAAGAGAGACAGAGAACAAGCTGGGCAGGGGCAGGCGGAGAGGGGGACAAAGAATCCAAAGCAGGCTCTGTGCTGACAGCAGAGAGTCTAATGCGGGCTTGAACCATGAACTATGAGCCAAAGTCGGATGCTTAACTGACTGAGCCACCCATTCATCCCGACTTTATTGTTTCTTAAACCTGCTTATGCATGGGGCAGCTAGAAGAGGTGGGGGCAGAGTCTAAGAAGGATCCCTGATGGGTCCTCTCACTGGAGGGTATTCTAGCTCTTAATATGGAGGGTGGGTCTCTCTATGGGCTCTAACATTACAGAGGAGTCAGGGACCCACAGTCTCTGGAGTCCCACACCCAGATGTCTCTATCTCATGTGTCAGGGTCTCCGGTTGCCCAATTGGGACCCTGACCTTCCCATAACAGACTGGCCCAGCTGAGCATCCAAATATTTTTGAAGCTCAAAGCTCTTTCATTTTTATTTTTTTTCAAAGATTTTATTTTAAGCAATCTCTACACCCAACATGGGGCTTGAACTCACAACCCCGAGATCAAGAGTCACATGTTCCACTTACTGAGCTGGCCACGCGCCCCTCAAGCCTCTTTTAAATTTTATTTTTATTTTTTTAAAAATGTTTTTATGTTTATTTTTGAGGGGGGGAGGGGCAGAGGGAGAAGAAAACACAGAATCTGAAGCAGGCTCCAGGCTTGCCTGACACGGGGCTCAAACCCACACACCGTGAGATCATGACCTGAGCCGAAGTCAGAGGCTTAACTGACCGAGGCACCCAGGCGCCCTCCTCAAGGATCTTTTAAATGCTGACTCTGGTCTTGAGCTTTTCCTGCTCTCCCACTGCAGGAGGTAAGACCTTCTTTGGCAGTTCCCAAAGAGGCCCTCTTGTGTTCAGAAGTAGTTTTCAATTGTCATCTGCCCTCAACTTTGCATCATCCCTCTCTAGGTGATGCTATGGATTCAATTGTTCATCTTGTCCCCTCCCAATTCATATGTGGAAGTCCTAACCCCTAATGTGATGGTATTTGGAGACGGAGCCTTTGAGAGATGATTAGGTTTAGATGAGATTATGACAGTGGGGCCCGCATGAAAGGATTAGTGCCCTTGTAAGAGCCAGTTCCTGCTTGCATTCTCTGAGTGCTGTGAGAATACCTTTCCGTTGTTTTAGCCACTCATGTATGAGATTTTGTTACTGTGGCCCAAGCAGACTAAGACAGAGGATAATACAATTTATTAACAATCACCCAATTTCATTGTCCTTGTATTCATTGTTCCCCCATATTTTCCAAATGCTTGAACCATTGTACTTACTGTCCAAGGCGGTCCCCTCCAATGGAGCATTCTTCCAAATCATCACTTGTGTAAATTTTAGCAACTGGGCCACATAATACCTGTGGCAGGGCCTATCTATGTCCCAAATGCCACCTGGGATGGGGTCCTCATTGTCAGGGAGACAACGAGTGTGACTAGGCCTCAAAACTCCATCTCATCAACCTTCTTCTTGACCACACTCAGTGCCAACTCTGTTGATTCTGGTGGCCCAGAATCAGCACTAGAGTTTGGAGGGCATTGGGGTTTCTTGTGGTAAAGAGTATGTGTAATGTTTGTGAAAGATAAAAAAGGATCAGGGTGGGCATCTGGCTGGCTCAGTTAGTAGAGCATGCAACTCGATCTTGGGGTCATGATTTCGAGCCCCATGTTGGGGGGTAGTTTACTAAAAAAAAAAAAAAAAAAGATCAGGCTATGAAAACCAAACCATGGTGTAGATCTGAAACCTGTGAAGGGAAAGGGGGGAGGAAGCAGATGTGGGTAGGTGGAGCGTCAGACTGAGATGCAAATCTGCCAAGATCTCGCTGATCTAATGGGAAGCTCTAGACCAAGGATTATCTATTGGAGAAGTCCCACACTGGGCAGCAATGGCCAGGCCATGTTATTGGCTGGGGGCTGCTTGGGAAAAGTGTGATTTGGGCTCTATCTAAGGCAGACGCTGAAGGGCTACCCTTGGAGAAACCAACCAGCTAACTGCACTGCTTGCAGCTGACCAGCAAGTAATTTCATGAAGGGAGATCCTACACTCCCACAGCAGCCACGCTCACCTTGTGGTCACTGGAGACAGAAAGAGGCAGATGGACAGACAGACAGACAGACTGGAATGTGTTCATTTCAACAGATCAGAAATCACAAAACAATATGTAGAATTCAGTTATTCAAAATAGAAACCAAACGAACGACCATTTGGAATCAACATAAATTCACCAAGAATGAGTTTCACCAGAATAACCAGCATCTTTCTTTGCTAAACTATATAGAAATATGGCCTGAGAGATAATAGTTTGACACTTGGTAGAAAAAATAGCAGATTGTAGTTAAATAGTTTAAATAACACACTGAGCTGCAGATAACATGCTGTAGGCTCATGTCCTTATTGGCTTTGTTAAATTCTGAAAAGGTGTAGAAATGCTTTGAGGTGGTACTGAAAAAGAGGGAGAGAGAATAGGGTACACAATGGAATAAAAAACCAAAAAAGCACAAGGCTAAATAGCATGGCAGAACTAGACAAAGTAAAATCTCATGGGAATAAGTAATACTTTTACTCATGGGAAAAGTAATACTTTACATGGGACCCCCTCTCCCCACAAACAAACAAACAAACAAGCAAAAACAACCCTGTCAGAAAAGTGTATTTCATTTACATGAAATACAGTCAAGTGTGCCTCTGGCGTACCTCCAAGGAACTCCTAAAGCTCTGAGAAACAGCTTGAAGATCCCTGACCTGAACCAGAGAGCAAATTCCATTCTTTTTTGTAGGTCAAACTGTTTGAAGTAGTAAGATCAGTTCTGGCTATCACACTCTAAAGCATCTGTGAAAATCTTGGTGCTACAAAAGAATAATGAAAGGATTTAAAAATGTATCGGGTAAAAAACCAGCGAGGGAGATATTCTCCTGGAAAAAAAAAAGATGTGTTCTAAACATCTGGAAATATCTGGAGAAGGGACAAGGACTTATTCCATGTGTCTCCACAAGGCAGAACTAGGGGAAAAAAAGATGGGAGAGTGTGTGATTAGTTTCCTAGAGCCGTCGTAGCAAACGACCATAAACTGGATGGTTTAAAACAACAGACATTTATTCTCTCACAGTTCTGGAGTGAGAAGTCCAACATCAGGTATCAGCAGGATCATACTCTCCAAAGGCTCTGGGGAAGAATCCGTCCTTGCCTCCTCCAGTTCCTGGTGGTTCCCGGCAATCCTTGGTGTTCCTTGGCTTGTAGATGTATCACAGCATGGATACATGGTGTTCTCCCAAGTGCCTGTGTCTCAGTGTCTTCTCCAATTTGTAGGACACCACTCATATTGAATTAAGGTCCACCCTACTCCATCCAGTATGACTTCACTTTAACTAATTACAGCTTTGACAACTCCATTTCCAAATACCGTCACATTCTGAGCTACTGGGAGTTAGGACTTCAACATATATTTTTTAGGGAGACACACTTCAATCTAGAATAAATCGTATAAGCAGACTTCAGTTTGAAAGAAATAACTTTCTAATGATAAGATTTGCTGAAACGTGCAGTAATTTTCTGAGTTAATTCCTGTCAGTGAAGGTGTCAGGGGTGATTCACTTCAAAGATGCTGAGAAGTAACTAATTCATTGGGTAGGTTATTAGACTAGAAAATATTAAATTTTTCAGCTGTTGGTCAATAGGCAAATAAGCTCATGAACTAAGTGAGATTACATCACTCTTTCATTAACGTTGCCACCTAAAAACTTCAACTCACATCTCCACTCACTAATTCACTAGGTAAGTTACTGTATTTGCTGCTACAAGGAAGTACAAACATATCCTCTCCCCCAAACCTGCTCCCCTCCTTGTGTATTGGTGAAAGTCATCAGCCTCTCTGTTCAATTGTCTAAGCCAAAAGTATGGGGGTTCATGTTAAGTATAGGCATACTGACTTAGAGCATGGATTTTGAAGTCAGTCAGACTCAGGATTAAATTCCAGCTCCATCACTTTTGACCTATAATTTTGGGCAAGTTGATTATGGTTGAATTGCCCACTTTCTTATACTCCACTTCAGGCCTTTATCATCCTTTGCCTTTATTGCTTAAAACCTCCTAATTCTGTTTGAGGTAGAACATTCAGTAAAGTATTAATATATAAAGTGTGGAATTAAATTTTTTTAAATTTTATTTTAGGGAGAGCGTGGATGAGCAGGGGAGAGGGGCAAAAGGGAGAAAGAGAGAATCTTAAGCAAGCTTCACGCTCAGTGCAGAGCCTGACACGGGGCTCAATCCTACAACCCTGGGATCATGACCTGAACCAAAATCAAGAGTTGGAGGCTCAACCAACTGAGCCACCAAGGTGCCCCTAAATTGTGGAATTTAATGAGTTTTCATATACATATAAATCTGGGAAAACAAGATAATCAAGTATCCATCACCTCCAAAAGTTTGTTCCCACCACCCCATATCTTCAGGCAAATACTTCTGACTTTTGTCACTATGAATTTGGATCTTATATAGATAAAACCATACAGGGTACTTTTTGCATGGGTACTTTCACTCAGCATAATAGACATTTATCAATGTTGTTGCATATATTAATAGTTCATTCCTGTTTTACTGCTGAGTAGCAGTCCAATGTATGGATATCTCACATTGGCCATCCAATCACCTACTAAGGGACATTTAGGATGTTTCCAGTTTGGGTATTTTACAAACTTGATACAAACCTTTATACACAGTTTTTGTGTAGACATAGTCTTTTTCTCTTGGGTAAATACCTACGAGCGAAATGGCTGACTTGTATAGTATAGGTACGTGTTTAACTTTTTAAAGAAGCTCTCAAACAGTTTTCCAAAGTACTTACACATTCTACATCGCCATCAGTAGTGTCGGAAAGTTCCCATTACTCCATGTCCTTGCCAAAACTTGGTACGGACAGTGCAGTGATGGTGCGGTGGTATCTTGTGGTTTTCACCTGTTATTCCCCCTAATGATTGATACTCAGCAGTTTTTCAGTTACTTATTTGCCGTCTCTGTATTTTCTTCAGTCAAGAATAGTTCAGGTAAAAAAAAAAAAAAATCATAAAACTTGCCCATTTTTAAATTGGGTTATTTTGCTTCTGGTTATTAAACCCTAAGATTTAAAAAAAAAATCTAAATTCAAGTGCTTTATTGGGTTATATACTTTGCACATATATTGTGCAGTCTTTACAATGTCTTTTTAAAAGCCTAAATCCTAAATTTTGTTGAGCCCAATTTATCAATTGTTTTTAGTAATTTGTTTCATAGCTAAGAAATCTTTGCCACATCCAAGATCTTAGAGCTTCTGTTTTCTTGAAATTTTATAGTTTTACTCGTTAAGTGTATGATTCATTTTGGGCTAATTTTTGTATAGAAGATTTTTATTTTTGTTTTTTTACAAATAGCTTTCCAAATGTTCTAGTACCATTTGTTGGATACATTATTCTTTTCCCCTACAAGTACCTTGGCATCTTTAAACAAAACTAATCTCTGTACTTTCCCCGCCGTTCCATTGGTATGTCTGTCTTTATGCCAATACTTTATAATAAGTCCAAGTTGTCATCATCATTTGGTACTGATAAGGTCTCTTGTTTTTCCCCTCTTGTGACCCTTCCAGATCACTCTCCAGACTATAAGCCAAGGTATTTTTCTTAAGTGCAAATCTGAATCCATCAGTCCCTGTCACCCAGGAGATAAAACCAAAACTCTATTAATTTGGTCTTTTGCATGCTAGCTCTAATTTTATCTCAATTTATTTTTACCACTTCCTCATCCACATTCAATGCTCTGAACACTGTTCTCTCATCCTGGGCTTTTGCACTTGCTCTGTGCTTTATCTCAGATGCCCTCATCTTCACTTTCCCACCTTTGCCTGGCCAATACTCACCACTTCCCCTGGAATTCTTTCCTTAGACTCCCTTAGACAGCTTTGTTCTCACCTTGATGCTCACTCAGCACTGTGATTAGCCTATCACAACTGTCACACTATTTTAATTACCCATTTGTCTTCTCTGCCAGATCATAAGCTCCTTGGGATACAGAAAGCACTTGATATCTGAATGAGTGTAAAGATGAACAAGACAGTTCTTGTTCTTCAGAAGCTCCCAACAAAATGTGGGATGCAGAGCAGTAAACTGTACCAGATCCTTTCGCTCCCCACCCCACACCTCCAGTGCTTTCTAGGTCTGTCATTTCACAGTGCCTTGCTTCGTAGAAGGGATAACCTTTGTGTATTGGTCACTGTATTGAAATAAATCACTTGTATGGATCATCTGAGACCTGGGAAGAGAATAGCTTCTTCCACAGAACTTTCATTTCCTCCTGGCCACCTCCTGAGGACACTGCTAGAGACCACAGCTCAATCCAAGTTCAAAGCTTGACATTCCCTGAACCAATCCAAGATGCAAGTCTGAATCAGGGTTGTTTCCTCAGGTGACCTTCACTCTGGGGATGGAGCTCTGCTAGTCGCTGGCTTTAGTTTTGGTGGGTGGGATGTAGGTATAGTAGCTCAGACCCCTCGCTGTGTTTTCTGAGCAACATTTCCTGTGATATTGCCCACACAATGACTCAGCTTTATAATCTCTTCTCAATAAGCGCCCTAGGACAAAAGGAACTGAGTGCTAGGCTCAGCTCTTTGATTAGTGGAAACCGAAAGACCAATTTCAACCTTACCCTCACCCACAAGGCTCTACCATCCTTTGGCCCTTGGCTGCTGCCCCTCCCCAACAACATACTCTGAAGCAGGCACATGCTCCTCCAGGCTGGCCCTCATACAAACCCTGTCCTAGGGCTTTTGTACTTCCCTAGAACCCATCTACATTTTTAACTTTCAAACAATTACGCTTCTTTTTGCAGTCAATTCACTTCCATGATTATCAGAAATAGCTATTTATCTGCACACTTTAGGGCTCATTACTTTTGATGTTACTATTTTTCTTTCTTATCCCGCTGAGAATATAGACCCTTTGAAGATATATGCTTTGTCTTATCTGCCATCCTCAGCATTCGAGGTTCTAAGTACTTGCTTAATGTCTGTTTTTAACCTTAATGAGTATTAGGTTTACCTTTATGAGCTCAGGTCTCTTCAGATATATTTAGCTTGAAACAATTATATATTCTTTTTAAATAAAATTTCTTAACTGTCTTATTTTTGAGACAGTGCACGAGCATTTGTGCATGTGGGGGAGGGGCTGGGGGGGGGACAGAGGATCAGAAGCAGGCTCTGCACCGACAGTAGAGAGCCCGATGTGAGGCTCAAACTCATGAACTGTGAGATCATGACCTAAGACAAAAGTTGGACACTTAACTGACTGAGCCACCTAGGTGCCCTAAAACAATTACATTCTTAATCTGTAAATATATATTCAAGGTAAGCAATTTACCTCAGACACAGGGCAAAGATACGAGAAAAATATTTTTTTTAAATAAATGAAAGTAAAACCAATGAAGAATCGTTAATGGTTTACTTCAAAGCAATTTTTTTCAAACTTTCTGGGATAGGAAGGGTAAGTTGTTCTGCTGTGACACTTCACACAGATGGTGGTTTAGAGGTAGGTTTCAAAACTGCTAGCACTTGCATAAGTTTCTTTAGAAAAGTTAGTATAAAAATACAAGTACAATCAAGTTAATTTAACAAACATTTATTAAAAGCTTGTATGTTGTGTACTGTGTGCTACATGCTGGGGGCATTTGAGACATTGCCCCTACTATTAAAGAATCCAGGACAGAAGACTGGTAGGGGGTGGGAAGGGAAGGAAAGGACAAATATAACCTTAGAACTACATTTGAACTGGACTTTTTAGGTAGAAAAGCAGATGAAAAACACTCTAGGAACATGGAAGAACATTAGCAAAGTATAGGTAGTCTTCTTTTGCTACTATTTAAGGAACAAAGTGTGTGGATGGCTGAAGAGCAGCCTGGGAACACAGGATGCAGGCAGTGAAGGGACAGAATGACAAGGACACTAGGAGAAAGGAGGGATTTGAGATCATTTTTAAAGAGAGGCTCAAAAGGACTTAATGATGAAAAATATCAGAGAGGACCAGTAAATAGCGATTAAGTCTTCGTTTGGATAACTAGGTCGGATAGAATGCCATTATAACAGGAAAGAAAAGAGAAACATGCTTTCTGGGGTGTGAGAGAGGACATAAAACATTTTTTAAAGAGTTATTTTTATTTTTTTAATTTGAGAGGGAGTGGGAGTGGGGGAGAGGAGCAGAGGGAGAAAGAATCTTAAGCACACTCTACGCTCAGCTCAGTGCGAAGCCCGACCTCACGACTGTGAGATCATGACCTGAACTGAAGAGTGGGACGCTTAACCAACTGAGCCACCCAGGTGCCCCAGGACACAAGAAAATTTTTATGTTAAGTTGGAAACGTTTTCTGCAGGAAATAGCCATCCTTATTAGGTTCTTGCCTGATGAGTTATATCTACCCACAATGGGTCCTTGAAGGTCAAGTACCTATATGAGAAGATATTTTCTACCTTAGTTTCTTATTTCAATTTTCCTTATTAAAACATTTCCAAACTCCACTGGGCTGGAAAGAGCACACAGGTACTCACTTACATATTTTGCCTTAAGCAAACATTAAAAAGAAATCTCATAAGCAATTTAAAAGATTTATTGACAGAAGTTCCCAACAGGACAGATGTTGTAGAACCACTGTGGCCTTGGACCCTATTATCCAAGCACAGAAAACTCTTAGCTATGTCATTTGACTTCTCTTCAGTTCATGTTTAATTTTGCTGTATGTTAGTGTGAAAAGTACTAAGGAATGTAGAGAGGACTTCAAAAGACTCACTTATCCACAGTGTTGCTTAAACCATCTGAGAGAGGTAGAAATTATTCTAAGATTTATAATAAAGGGAGAGAATGTCATCAAAGTACAAAGACGGGTCTTGCATTTACGTAACCAGTTACTCATCTACTGCTGAGGATGGAGAAACAGCATGTTGAGGTAAGGCAGTTTCATGCCCCTGTGAGGAGTGAGGTGCTCCTGGGGCAAGCAGGGACCCCTGGATAGAGAACTTAGAATATCAGCAGAGCATTCTTCCTGCTGTGAATAACTGAGATGCAGACAGGTATCCTGATTCTTCAGCCTCTCCTCTGCTTTTCTCATAGTTTCACGAGTCACTCATCTACATAAGTTAGTTGATCTATGTGTATACTCAGGAAAGTATTCCAAAGTTCTCTATGGTATGTCCTTATTAATCTAATAGAACTTAAAGTTCAGCAACACTAGACTCATGGTGGAACTCTAAGCAAGTGCTTGGGTCTCAGTTTCCACCTTTTCTGAAGATGCCTGTCTTTCAATCAGGACTTCTTCAATTAAAGCATGAAGAACCACTAAAATATACTAGACTACACTGCTAAGTGAACATGATCCATTAAATAAATAAACAAGTGGCGTTAGGGACTATCTTCGTGCTGTTGCACCTATTTTTGGAAATGGACATGTCACTGTTTCCACAAAC
The DNA here is from genome assembly GCF_024362965.1 of Panthera pardus. Classification (NCBI taxonomy): domain Eukaryota; kingdom Metazoa; phylum Chordata; class Mammalia; order Carnivora; family Felidae; genus Panthera; species Panthera pardus. The sequence goes on from NW_026527002.1 coordinate 23,182,963, forward strand.
CTTTGAAGATCGCAGTCCTCTGTAATGAGAAACTAGTACATAAGTAAATTTTTACATTATTATAAACTACAAAGAGATTTAATTATCCAATTTAATATTCAAGTCTACATAAAAAAAAATCAATGACAACTGCTTTATTATTAAAAGTTACTGAATTCCATAAAGCACACAATGTAATTTATATTCAACTAACAAAAGTTTGGTACATGTATTTAAAAATATATAATATATAGATTTATGTCTTAACATTTATATTCTATTCAAAAAGCAGCAGCTTTACATATTTTACAACTTGAATTTATAAAATATATACATCCACCCTATTCAAATCCTCAAGCATGAGCTTCCATTCCTATTAATAAAATGCACAATTTGTATTTCTGAATATTGAGAGAAAAATGGTACCAACTAAAAACAACAAATCCACTTTAACTTGAACATGGACTTAATTCTTGGCTACCAGATAACTGACATGATAATCTGTTCGATTAATGATTTTACCCCGAGAATGACAATCAATTTGTATTTATGTAAATAATCTGTGGTTAACTATTAAGAGACTCGCATTTCTATTCATGGTATCTGACATTCTACCACATTCCTCACTAGTCTTGTTTCAGGCTTTAGAATTAGAGAGGTGGGATTATTCAATCTTTCCATTTACCAGGAAATTTGACAAGTGCGGCCACACCTAACAAGCCAAAGCCCAAAACCATGCTTTGCCTTTGAGAAAACTGCTTAGAATTACTGCAGAAGCAAACTTTTGACAAAACCCTGACAAAGTATGCACCAAGAAATAGAACAAGAACTGTTTCTCTTTCTCCCTGTCAACTGCACTCAACTTGCACAACTGCAGTTCTTTAGGTATGGTAAAACATACCAGCTTCTAGTCAAGCTTTCCTTCCACATATTCAAAAATGTCTTCAGATATTATATTGTTTTATAAACAATTTTTTGATAAAACAGTCATATAACCATTCTGGAGATTCATCCTCAACTATCAGTCCCAGTAACTTTTGAGAATTAAAGTCACAGAGAACACCTCAATCATCAGGACGATAGTCAGAACCAGAACTTCAACTTTAAAGATAAAGATCTAAAGTTTGAAGTACATGTTTAGACTCCACGGGCCTCTAATGATAATGATACATACAAGCCTGTCTTTAATGCAGTTCATGCTGAGAAAATTAAAGTCTCCCACAAATTATTAAAAAAAAAGAAAAAAAGTTCCAAATCTCAAAATGGCTTAGAAACTTAAATGGAAAAAACTCTTTTACCAAAACAATTAATTCAATTCATTTGGGCAATATTTAGACTTTGGGAGAGTCACCATCCAAAAAGTAAGCAAAACTCCCTTAATATTAGTATTTAAGAACTAAATTACAATTAACAGCTCATTTATCAAGTAGTCAATTATTCAATAAATTTAGCCACCTACTCTTGAACTGAAATAAAGTATCAGAAATTCTACATATTTTATCTGTAGGAAGGAGTCCTCTTATTTAAGAAAAATTTCTGATGTAATTTCAATAGTCTTCCTTCTCTGGATTCCCTAACCTCAAGAAAAGGAAGGAGGAAAGAAGGAAGGAAGGGAGAGGGAGAGGAAAACTTCGGGAAACTCCTGAAGACCAACATAGTGGACATCTGTGAGAAGACAGGAAGAAAGGAGAGAAAAACAAGACTGCAAAGAGGATTGGGCCAAGTGGTGCAGATTAAAAGACACCTTCACAGATCTTAATCATGCAAAGGCATTAGCATAACACAGAATCGTGCAGTAGCTGATTTTGGTAACAGTGAATCCTTAGAGAAGATATGGGTAAGCCTCAGTTCTTTTAGAAAACCAATTTATATACACTTAATAATCCTAAGCATTCAGCTCGAATATGTACAAAAAAATTAAATAAAAGTGAGATCAAGAAATATAAGCAGCAGTGACCATAAAGGCTTAGAACTAGTGACACTGAATTCTTTATTTAAAAAAATTTTTGAACACACAGTACCTCCTCTTCTCTTCTATTTTTAGGAAGAAGTTGTAACAAGTTTAAATATCTCAATTCTCAAAAACAATAGGCTTTTTAAAAAATAAGATTTGATTACCAGAAACAAGTAATATGTGGTTACATACCATTTTCATATCACTACTCATTTCCATTATTTGTCAATTCATCTTTGATGCAATCTGGAAATAATTAAGCAGTCACTAGATACCTGTTTTAGAATCTGAAGAAATTATTATTCACCACAGGAATCTAATGATATATATTTGCATATATTTAAAATTTCAGAAGGGAAAAAGTAATAAACTATTCTAGTTATTTTATACCAAATATTTATATACCTAGTCAAAACAAATAAGGATTAAGGTCTTTCTCCAGATGAACCGTATATAAAAGCTATTTTTTAGCATTTTCTTTTGGGGATTAAAAAAAGCTTTATGTCCCTGCTAGCTAAAAGGAGGAATTCATACACTACAAGTAAGTCCTTTAGAGGTGAATATTAAATTCCTTAAGAGAACAGCCATAAAACGTATTTTAAAAAATTTATCTTAAAAAACTGAAAACCATTTCTCTCATTAAAATCTATGGCATTAATACCTACTTAACATAATATTTTTTTTTTTTGAAAGGGCACCAAGTTCATGATATAAACATGCAAAATAAGGAAATGAATGTATCACTGCCTTAACAGAATTTGGCAAACCAGAAGAATGGCCTTAAAATAAATAAATAAATAAATAAATAGAGAGTACATATTGTCTAAATATGAAAGTATAATTCTGTAGGCCTATGTAGCAGACAGTGCCCCATAGAGCAAGGGAAGAGGGAAGTAGCATATTCCTATGTACATTTTCTTGGTATTCTGGTTGTCGTTCAACAACGTGTTACAGAGAAATATTGTTTATTATTACAAAGTCATTAATTTTGCTCTCTAGAGCAATGACTTAAGTAAACATCTTATGTCTTTTAATAATGTAACTTACATTTAAAATCAACTTAATTAAATCTAAGTGCAAAGGAGTTTCCAATAATTCCTAAGTTCAAGGGAGTAATGTAACGAATAAAGTGTTATCTTATTGCAAATTTTGAATGGTATTTCTATATTTTAGGATATTTCACCTTCTCTTTAAACCGTAAAGTGTACTGAAATTATTTGGTTTCCTTTACTTTCCTCTGCTTCATTTTAATTTATTTTATGATATCTCTAGGTAGAGAGAGAGGTATCTTAAAATACTGCGATTTTTATTTTACAAAACTCAACTGAGGCTATATACCACCTATTAATCTACAGGACAGCATTGTTCATCTTTGACCTGGTATATTAATTCCTTTGGTGAATAAATGTCACAGGTCATTTCTTTATAAAAGAATTTTAGTAAGAGGACCAGCATTATGGAGAAAGATTCCCCCACCCCCACAAATGATCAAGTCAATCAGTTTAGAGTTGTGTAAAATATGAAAAATATATAATTTGTCACTGCAATTTTCATATTAAAAAGCAGTTAAAAACTAAGAGTAGCTCAAGCATTCCAAAAAACATTTTTTGTCTTGGTTAAACAGGGCAACTAATAAGACTGATAGAAACTACTGTGAGAACTTAGGTGTATCTAGTGAAGAAAGAACAAAAATGTGTTTAATTTCAAAAAGTGGTAGTTGCTAACTATAGTATAAACAGTGTCCACAATTTGGTGGCTGGCCATAGTTTTAATTTGTTTTTCAAGTTATTTCTACAGCAGACATATTTTTGAAGTCTACCCACCCCTGAGTTCAGCAATTATACTTTTAGAGTGTAAAATTATATGCCCTTAATTAACAACATGTACAAAGCTACAAAATGTCATCTATACAGAGATTAAAAACAATTTTGAAAATACTCCTCGCCAATTATTGATTGGATGGTTTTGCTGGGGTACATACTTCAAACCTTTCAGCCAATTGGCTTTTACTTTTAAGCCCAAATTGATTCATATATTTATTCACTGCAGGATATGTCAAAAAGAGTGCAACAACAGGCATTAGTAAAAATAACATTGTAGTAGAAACAGATTTTTGCATATGTGAAAAGGTAATTTATAAAATACATAATCGCTTTTTAAAAAGAGAACCTAGTTGCAGTATCATTAACTTACATGGTACTGAGAATTGGACGTTTCAACAATTTTTTTCTATAGAAAACTTTATCTAGCTGTAAGCAAAGTCTTTTAAACAACAAGAAAACAAAACTAATCCCTCCAGGAAAAATTGTATGGTTGTGTGAGACAAATAAGCAAACATACCATTCTATAGTGTACTTTTGCCTAAATTTTAAAATAAAAATGTCCACACTCTTTTGTTAAAACATTAAGCCTCTGTCAAAAATGTATTTCTTATTTTAGGGTACAGGATTAAAGGACAAAATGATACTTACAAGTAAAGAAAATTTACAGGAAAAAACTTGACAAAAATTTTCCAATTGAAGTACTGTAACATTCAATCTTGACTTAAAACATAACAAAAGAAACAAAATTGCAAACAAAAACTGTTTATGGATTTTCCAAACATAAATAAATGAAATAGTGTTTAGGCAGTAGGGCTCATGCTGATGGCTAGCAGGAAGTAACAGAGTGTAATCTACTTGGAAAAACTGTTAATGTACAAATAAGCCCAAATTATGGACTGCAGCAGTTGAATCATCACTGCCATTTTTCTTACTTCCAAAATAAAGCCTTGATTAAACCATTCATACCCTATATTACTCATACCTTTACTTCAGATATTGAGGAACTATATACAACAAATGAATTTATTTTCACCATAGGGATAACATATTGTACCTCTCTGCCAATGTTACTTGAAAACCTTCCATGTCAAAACAATTTGACAGCAGATATAAACAATTCAATAAATACGCAATGATCTTTCATTACAGTCCTTTAAAGACGCATGTTAATTCATGCCATTAACCTTAGGATCACAGTGCATAGAATCCAAATATAAACAGTTGGGGTGACTTTCAAGGTAATGTTGGATCCCTCACTTTATTTATAATCCCACTATAACCAATAAGTTCATTTCATAGGCCCTATCATGCATTAATCATTGGGTGGCAGGAGTTAATGAAAATTTTTCCTGTTAAACGTCCATTGCCGGCAATGAACGTCCCAAAACCGCCAAGGAAGTCATTGTTATTGCACAATACATGAGGACCTGGAACTTTTCCAAAAGCTTAAAAAAATAAAAATAAAAAATGGAATTATATTTGACATTTCCTGACACCTGCATTAATACTGTATGACTAATAAAAGCATGTCAGTTGCCTGGACTGAACCAGCGATCAACATGCGCCCAGAATGCACACGAGTAAAAATGCAGTAAAAGGAAGTAGTCTTCATTGCCTATAGGTCACTTCCAGTCAAAGGTTAAAGTTCAAAGACTGAATGATCAAAGTGCTCATTTTCTCAGTAGGACTATCTTCTGCTAGGAGGATGATAACAGTGGCATCAACAAGTATCATCTTTAAGAAAAGGAGAAAAAAGATAATTAAAAAAGTCAAGCCTGCATAAGTAAAATCCACAAGTTAGCCTAACATATAAATAATTTCAAGTAGCAAGAAGAACATGATTTATTTGTCTGACTTGCCTCCCCCAATCCTTGCAAATAAAAAGTCCAATTTGTGTTCAATTATATAGTGACAAACACATCAAATTCAATTCTTTCATGGAAATGTAGTTCACACAGATCTTAAATGATGCATTAATTAGTGTGTTAGTTCTACTTAAAATAATAAATTGATATATGTTAGCACATATTCAGGATTTATCTCTCAAGAGTTGTTTTAAGGGCCACAATTTTAAATTATAATGAGACAGGAAGCAAACTCCTGACCAACAGTGTCCTACTATTTAACACAGGATAATACAAGTTGTGCCTTTAGTCTATGAAGGAAATAACTTCACAAATAAGGTATGATCTCCAAATCAATTAATACATAGTCAATGTTATTAATTTCTCTATGGAAAATACATTTAAAAATACATTTTTCAGCAAATATAGATACATATGCAAATGAGGTTAAAAAAACTAAAATAATTTAGTAATGACTTCTGGTAGCCTCAACACATCATATTTATGTAAGACATGAAATTTGGGGATTCATAACTTATTTTACAAATTTTATTTCACAAGACATATCTGAAGGATTTATTTTGAGGACTGGTTACTCTTCAGAAAGAGGCTTTAGAAGGAAGACTAGTAACAACTACCCAAGAATTGTGAAAGCTCTCTAAAACATTTCTGAAAAATTGGCTAAAATACTTTATAAAATATCCCATGTTAGGATCAATACATTGTTAATAAAATCCCCATTCCCAATGATTCAATGAGAGCTAAAAACCAGTATATCTGAATTCTCTGCTAGGCAAACTCGTGGAATATTCCATCCCCTGTACATTAAGGGTGATCTAAAGGGTGAAATATATTGGATTTTTAAAATAAATCTTATCTAAATCATTAGAATTCTTTGAAGAAATAATATCTTTAAGAAGGAAGTAAATGGACAGTTTATAGTTTCTAAGTGTCACATGAAAGTATGTTTCCTCAATTACTGTGGGCTGCTGTAGAATGTGCTACAATCCACCAAAATGAGTAAGAAATCCATACAAAGCTATTCTCCCTACCCTAATCTCCACTCTGGATCAGAAGTTAAAAAAAAAAAAAAAAAATTAGAGGACGAATATGATACTCCCTGCCTTAAACACTCTATCTTTAGAGAAATAAATGTACTAAGTAAGTTTTGAAAATAGAGTTCCATGATCTCTGATAGCTGGACCCACAAGGACACATGGATTTAACATTACAAATCCATCATGGCTGTAAATAACCAAAGAAGTCTATGAGCAAATACTTAAGTATGGAGACAAGTATGAGCCAAAGCCAGGCAAACTTTTTCCTAGGAAAAAAAGGCCATCACTAAGAAGCAAAAAACTCATTTGTTAGCAAAAGGAACACAGTTTCCTAACTAGATGAAAAAGATTACTGAATACCAGGATGACCTACAAAAAAAGGTTGTTAATTTAATAAGATCAAGACAAATATAGGTCTATAAAACATGGTCAAATAACACAACATATCTAACCTCTTGAATAAAGTATTTGTAGCAAAATGAAGGCCTGGAAAAAAAATCTTAGATTAATCCCTTAAACTTTTTTCTGGAACTGTGTAAGCGCTTATTAAAACTATACCCTCAAATATAATACACAAATCACCAGTTCCAAAGAGGTGACATCTACCATGGCTAACTTCACTAGGCTTCTGGGAAATATGAGTAGAAGAGAACTATATTAGAAGCATGTCATTTAGTTCTCCCAAGTATAAGAACCATCCCATTATAATGGACACCACAACCATCACGTTATATTGGAAACCACCTCCCTGGATATTCCCAGGGACAAAAGACTAGAAAAAAAAGGAACACAGTAATAAGTCAGTAGATATGAAGTGGGATCCCAATTCTAAGAAAGACAAAAATAAATCTTTACAGTTAGGTTTGTGTCTTAACAGTTTAGGGAATTAAAATTTTACTTTGATGAACCAGTTCAAGAAAGATTTCACAGTAGACAACAGAACTGTTATCTAGCAGGAAATAAAGGGAAAAGGCTGTTAAGCTGCGTAAACATTTGGACTTAGGAATTTAGAAAATGATTTTGTAAGGTAGTGCAAATAAAAAGGTTTACACCTAACATAAGTAGTTCTATAGACTACTATAAGTTCTATAGACTCTATAAGTACTATAGTTCTATAGACAGCTATAAGACAGGAAGAAAAAGAGTTTATCAATACTAGTCTGAGACAATTTTATGTTCCTATCCCCTTATAATCCTTAAAATTTTACAGGTCCAGCTGAATGGAACCAGAATGTAGTTTAAAGTTTTATAAAAAAAATAAAAAATAAATAAAAAAAAAAGAGAGTGAGGTATTCTTCTACTCCTCCCCAAACTTATAAACTCAACAGTTTACTGAACATAACATCTAAACATTATGCCAATCTATTTCCTGTAAGCCTAGTTTTCTGAAGCCAATACTCAATAACAGTCTTAAGCTATACTGCTCAATTCTCTTATCACCTTAAGGAAAATGCTTCAAGAACCAGATCAGTACTGCCATTTGTGAAAAGCAATCATTATGAAACTAAGTTATATACATTCAACATGGATCCCAGGAAACAGATGGATATTATTAATGGATTCTATTGGCTATCTTATTGAAATATTTTTATGATTCCATAAAAAGATACTTTTTCTCTTTTTCAAGAACAATTATGTCTGTTGTGATACTGAACTTCAGGCTCATTCATTCATTTGTGCACTAAACTGGCTACCATCTTAGCCCTGAATTATAGGTAAATTCCCCTTATGTATGCGGAAATGAGTTGTCTATTCAAATACCTATTTTGGTTAGTTCCCTTTACTTTTTTTAACCCTATTCTCTCCATTTAACCAATTTTTCAAAGCATATGGACCCCTGACCTTAATTTGCAACACAGAATATTTGTATCCCAATGGCCTTAGTTCTTTAGTGAATAGAAACTATCAAAGAATTCTGGAAAACAGGTTGATAGTAAACTTCAAGTAAGTAACAGTAAGGAATGTGTGTTCACATCTCAGGAAATTTTTGCACTTTAATATTAAGGAGCTAGAGAAGAATCTCAAAAGAAATGCAGAAAGAAATGCAGAAGATATGATACTACAAAGAGAGTAACAGTAGGGTAGCAGTGACTGTCCTACATTTTCAAAGTATACTAACAACGTGGAAGATCACAGATTTAAGTTGAAAGAGGCTTTTTTTTCAAGCACCCAACACTGGTATCTATCTGGCAGCTCAAGTCTGGTGTATCAGCAGAAACCTACTCTTCCAAATCCAGGAGATCTACTGAACTGCTGAATTATTGTTTTTCATTAATAGTGGCATTCATCCTGCAGCCAGGAAGCCCTCTCAAGTGCATAGATATTATGAAACTAAACCCAAACCTCCCTTGTCTCTTTTGATTACAAACACTGACGAACACTCTGACCCACGTTGACCCAAGGACTGTGGAGCCTATACCTGAGGCCCACAATTCTGCTTGGCTTCTAGAAATTGAAATGGTAAGTGTTTCAGTAAGTTCATCCAATTCCCAGCAAGTCTTTATTTAGTCTCTGGATCTTTTTGTTTAAGTTTGTAGGTCATGTCAGGACACTGGCCTGACCTTGTAGCCCTTTCAGAATTAGATGATACTAAGAAATAACAAGAGTCCATATTTCTTGGTAATTTGGTGTTATAAGGAGAACATGATTGATCAATGAAGATCTTTTGGAACTAACGCAGCTAAACAGAAAAACATATAAGCTGACATCTGGAAAACTCAAAACAAAGCTGACGTATTCTGCTTTATGAGTGAGAGTATGATTACCTTTTTGATAAGATTTTTCAAATTCAGCTGTAAGGTCAAGGTGAGCTATTTCTCACATTGCTTATAACTATCACTCTGAAATGTATAAAGGCAGAGATAATATATGCTACACAGCTGAAATGCTTTAGTTTTTAAAGATGAAGGAAAAGTTCAAGGAAGACTGTCTATACCCACTCACCTTTATGAAAGAGCAGCTGCTCTATCATCTCAAAGTATAACTAGTATTACCCTTTCTTGATTTCATATGATGGTCACTCATGAAGCAAACTGTCGATTTAAAGAGATTCTGGGAGGGGAATGATTCAGGTATGCAGGGTTCAAGCATGAGTACAAAACATACTGAGTTAAGAACAGTCACTGTAAATCAATAATCTGAGAATGTTTTAAACAGAATTATCTGTAAATGAAAAAAATGTATCTGTACCTGGGACTGGAAACTGAGCTAGAATAGTCATAATTTAGTTGAAATACAATCCAGTCCTTTAAAGATGGCTAATTTGTATTTTGGGGGCAGGAAGGGGGAGAGACACTTTTAGTCTGTTTATTGGTAAAATGAACTCCTGGACATTAAGAAGCTAATTTAGTTTGAAAAGCCTCTCTTTTCTTAGTGCTTTTTGGCTAAGGTGGAGAATGTAATAGTCCAACCTATTAAAAGACTTTTTCTGTTTTAGTAATGAGAGTATAAATTTCTCAGTTAACAGATAAAAACTATTAACTATGAAAAATAACTTCTATGAAGTGTATTTTGTTTTAAATAATTAATTTTATATTTCTAGTTTCCCTATGGGACTTTTCTCCATCTCTTTTTTTTTTAAAGTTTATTTATTTATTTTGAAAGACAGAGAGTAGGGGAGGGGCAGAGAGAAGAGGGAGAAGGAGAATCCCAAGCAGGCTCCACAGTCAGCATAGAGCTGGACATGGGGCTCAATTCCATGACCGTGAGATCATGACCTGAGCCAAAACCAAGAGTTGGATGCTTAACCAACTGAGCCACCCAAGCGCCCCTCTCCATTTCTTATTCAACAGCACGTAATGAGAAATTCTGGGAATATTCTTGGATAAAGGACTTCTCATAAGTCCTTTTATCTATATAAGGCAGCATCAGAGGGCCCAAAAGACTGTATCTTTCTGAAATTTCCCTACCAGGGAGTAAGGAAGGGAAAATGTACGAACACACTGAGGCAAGATAGCAGTTTATACGTTCAAATTATATGTATTTTTAAAATTCATCACTCCAAGGCAATTTCCTCTCAAGTTTTATTAGAAAACACAAGTGGCTTAAAATCTATGGAAAAAACAACGGGGCATTTTTTTTATGATTAGTGAAGTTGAGTTTGAAACAGAAGGACTATACTATCTTTAGAACTTTGACACTTTAAAACATGTTTGATTTAGTGTGTTTGTCAATATTGATTGACTAATCTGAATTTTTGATGAATCTGGGACTTTCTATGCTAAGATACAGGGTCTGTGACACTCAAGAATTTTTTTTTTTTGGAAGGAAGAGGTAGTTTGGTGTTTGGTCCTAGGCAAGAGGATGAAAAAGAATGACAAGCCAGCAGTGTAAATTGAATTAAAGGGCTGTTTACTTAAAGTAGGGTCTTAAATGTTTTAGTAGACTTTCAGTGCTCAGAAAGAATTCCTTAAGTCTGATTATTAATTCATTTTATATGGAAACCTGTCCTTTTATATCTCAGAATCCCTGTAACGGTAGTCCTCAAGCGTCAAGCTCTATCAGAATTATCTGGGGATATCTTAAAGACTAAAACAAAACCAGCATTCTAGGCACAGCAATAAAGTTTATTAAATTCTTTAAAAGAGAAAGCAATCAACAAGACTTTGCTGAAGGAGTTCCTGAGGGTGTGTGTAGCGGAAGGATTCGTTGAGGTAGGTGTGTTTGTGTGCATGTCTGTGCCTGGAATGAATCCAGGCAAATAGTACATAAGATAACAAATAGTGTGTATTATAAATAATCCTCCACTGAACATTCCATGTATAAAACACTTCTTGTTTTAAAAATGATTTTCTTAGGATTGGGGCACCTAGGTGGCTTAGTCAGTTAAACATCCGACTTGGGCTCAGGTCATGGTCTCGCAGTTCATGAGTTCAAGCCCCGCATCAGGCTCTGTGCTGACAGCTCAGAGCCTGGAGCCTGCTTCGGATTCTGTGTCTCCCTCTCTCTCTGCGCCTCCCTTGCTCACCCTCTGTCTTTGTCTCTCTCAAAAATAAATAAATATTTAAAAAAAAAATTAAAAGATGATTTTCTTAGGATGGATTCTCAGAAATTGGTAACTCAGACAAAAGTCTTGATCTTAAACTTTGTTAAATATTGCTGAACTTGCTATACCATCAACAAATACGAAAGCACTATTTTTTTTCTACTCTTTACTCTTTTCCAAGATTGCACTCATTTTATACAACTCTGCCAATTCAAAAATAATTTCAAAATATTAAATCTGTAATTATTTTACTGTGAAGTTTTGGCCAATGCTTTTTATTAATTTTATTTATTATGTTAAGCAACTCTCATAAATGGTCTTTATTTTTAATAAACTATAAGTGTTTTTCACATTTTTAAAATAAAGGTTGGCTGTGTTTGAGGTTTTTCTAAAAGGTTTAAATTTTCATACAACTCTTTACTATTTAACATTTGTGATTCCTTTTGATTTCAGAAATTCTTCCTTCCTCTAGAGATGATCCCGAACTTTAAGAAAATATTTTCCCTTGTTTAAAAAAAAGTACTTAATTCGATCCACAGGAAATATTTTATATATGAAGTAAAAATGTAAACTTTTCTTTCCCAAAATGATTACCAACTTTCTAACAGGTTAACTTACTAAATAATTTTTTGCCTTCTGATTTGTGACACCTAATTCACCATATATTCAAATCTTATATATAAAAAGGCCTAGGAAAGAGTAATTCTATTTTGATGTCTATTCTTGCATTAATATGTTTTGGTATTTAGTAGACCATTTCTCTTTCATTATCCTTTAGTTCAAAATCCAAACTGCTCTTCTCACCTATTATTTTTTTCCAACTTTCAAGCACTCACCCATCATTCCACCGGATTTTTACTAAATTATATTAAACCTATAATTTGAAAATTATATAATACTAGTTTGTCATCAAATATCTCTATTTTTTGATAGCTCTTACAAGTTTTGCCATTTTTTCTTCTAGGTCATCTATAACTGTCATTAACATGAGTATTTACCTTTCCATGGCTCTTAGGGGCATTCCTCTTTCACTATGCTTTCTAACATGTAACTGTTGGCATAGTGCTATTGTATTGATTCTAGCCATCACTTATCTCAACACCTACAGAACTTTATAATTTAAAAAGTTTTTAATTGACTCAAATTAACTCAGGTAACAGAAGGTTTCACAATTGATAGAAAGATAAGGGGGGAAAGATCATACTCTTACTAATGAGCTGTCAGTTCTCATTTCTTATTAGGCTAACATTTAAAAAAAGAAAAATAAAGGAAATGCTCTGATGAATACATCAGAGTGGTTTTGTTCACTCCCTTCAAAAAGTACACTGAAGAGTATAAAATTTTTGTTGTGAATTTCAAATATACCTCTTTAAGGAAGAGGTGAAGTCAGTTTAGAAAAGACTGGCAGTTTTCAACTAAAAAGCTACCAGCACTCTCCCAACAGAATCAGTAAAACAAAATCAGGGAGAGTACTGTATTCACACAGCTACAATCAGAAAAACCACAAATTTTTGAGGGCTAACTATTAGAATAGGGAGAGCTTTATTTAATGGATCATCTCTTACAATGTGACTCCCCCTCCTGCCACTAAGAACAGTACCAGAATTAAGTAATTACAAAAGACATCAAAATTTCTATTTTAAGTTAACAGGTTTCCAAATAACTAATTTCAATTTCACTTAAAGATTATTAAAGACTCTTTTTTAGTGATAAAATGGTAGCATTTTAGAATGTTAAAGTGGTTTTAGATTTTACTTACATGATAGGTATGATTTTATGTACCCCATTAAAAATCTAGTCCAGTGTATCCATTAAATGTCTTAAATATTTTAAAGACTCTTCTCTATATTACAAAATTACATCAGTTATATATTCCCTTCTTTTCCCCAAACATATATAATCTTTCAAACCAAAATGCTAAAATAAAACTGCTTACCATGATACCACCATTTTGTTTTCTTTGGATTCTTGTTACATGTTCGAACATAAAAAGAATTATCTGGTGGTCGTCTCTGAAACCAAAAAGAATTTAAATAGATAAGAAGTTATAAAATAGAAGAAGATTTAAGGAGACAGTTTTAATAAAAGCTTTAGCAGAATTATTACAGACAGCATAAAAAATACAAATGTTTATGTAGCACAAATGAATATATTCCAGGAAAAGTAGAGTCTTGACACTGAAATTAAAAAATAAAATAAAATAAAATAAAATAAAATAAAATAAAGGTATGCATGTGTGATTTGGATTAGGTTCCAACTATTAACCCAAAGTGGTAGCATTAGGTTTTAAAGAATTTTGCTTTCATTTATCTCCCTAGAAATAATTTAGTAATTACTTCTATAAACTAATTAAAAAAAAAAAAGAAAAAAAAGGCAGAGAAGTCTACTTTATTAGGTTTGTCTGAGAAACTAATAGCAACTTATAGACCTCCACAAAGAATTATGGTTTTCCTGTAAGATAGTACCACCAAGGACAAACTAAAGGATTCAGTTTCCAAACAATATATAAAAAGAAAAAAGGGGAAAAGCTATGTTGGCATTTCTGCTATACATATGTCCCGACTAGCATATTATTAGAAACATATGGCAGCTCTCCAAGGGAGCTATAGCAGGAAAAGTGATGCCAACAACACTGACGACAGATTATGGAAGGGAATTTCCCTGAAAATGTTGGATACTGGTTACACAAAACAAATATGTGACTCTCTACAAAAATTTGGAAATATGTCAAGTTTGTACTAAAGCCACTGAGGGCAGGTTAGTAGGTAATATGATAGGTCCAACCAACAACTAATGGCGAGCAGGACTGCCTAGACAACAGGAAGGGAGATAGGCAGTCCACTTGGCACTTCTATAACTCAGGTACAGAACTCTGATCTTAGTTGAGCCTTATAACGCTCTTATAAGTCAATGTTAATAGTGATTTAACAAAAGGGAAGAGTAGAGTATAAGATGTTAAACAGCTATCCCAAGATTACCCTGCTGACACAAATTAAGAAAATACCTGAAAAATTAATATTATGAAATGAGATGCCTGGCTACCTCAAAGAATAGATGGTCTGTTGCTGTTTGTCCTGCAAAGTCATAATCTGTGTTCACGTGGAATAAACTGCTACCACTGCAACAAATTTCATAAACTCATTTTCTCTGTATATTGATTAGAACCCAATCTTAAAAAAAAAAAAAAAATATATATATATATATATATATATATATATGTTTAAGGAAGAAAATACACTCATTCTATTTGCTTAAGTCAAGAATACAACCAAAATACTAAGTGATCACAGAGACATGGTTCTTAGAAAAATAAAGTAACTATACAAAAAGATGGATTACCAAAATTGTTTTAGGAACTGAATACAAGCTGGAAAGTTTGGACAATCTATATTACAAGGGCACTGAGAATAAATGGTAGATTACTGAAAGGCCTCTCAATATCAGAAATTATTTTTAACTACTGAAATCTACTAACATAATGGATTTAAATGTCCTCAGTTTAGGGAACCATTCTTGCCTGTGAAAAAGAAAACTGGAGTGAAAGAATTATGACTAAATCAAAGTTCCCAAATGCTTATAGTAAAAATTAAAATTTGTATTCAACTCAAATATTAAAGTGAAACTCACAGCACCACATTGGCCACAGAGTAAAATTCACCTCTTTTAAAAGAAGAGCTTTTGGTGAGTAGTTAAAAGACTTTTAAAAGCTTGTTTGGAGCTAGATCCCCTCAGTTTCAAACCAAGTTTCCTCTTCATGTTTGTAACCTTGTACTTAACACAGTAAAAACAGCACCTAGTAGGTACCTACAAAATGTTTGCTGAATTTTCCTCATATTTCACAGAACTAATGTGGCCAGAATTCTAGCTTCCAGATTATTATCTTGTTTAAATATAATGAAGTTTATATTATATAACATAGCTTGCCAATAATTTAAATGGAATAATTCGTCATTTACTAACTATGCAAGAAAACTAGTAGCAGAAAACTGAAATGTGAATAGTGAGGATTAGAAAAGGATAAAGGAGGTAAAGAATACAGTCATTTCTAGCTTTTAATAGTAAATCATTACACTTATTTTAAATTACATTAAAATGCAAAAAAGTGCTAATTAATTCAAGGCACATGCAAGAGTTATGTGCACACATCACTGGTGTTCATCTCAATTTTTCTTATTAAATTTTATACTTAACTGCCTCACCTTTCTGAAGACATTAAACATTAACACGGGCACAGAAGTCTTTGTAACTGCAAACTGCTCTGCTCTACACCTAAAAATTTTTATGTATGCTGGGATTGGAAGTGTGGGGGATGAGAAAATATGGAAGCAATAAATGAGTAAGAGTTGTTTCCAAAGCCCTTGGGGTTAACAAAAGCTCAAGCGTAGCCTTTATATGCAATGTAAAAAGCCCACAGGGAAAGAGGAAACTTAAATTAAAAAGTCATACCACAATTAGATAGTATGTACCTTATTTCCTCTATTCTAAGGTGTACATTTTTCTGCACATTTTAATATTCCTGAATGGGGATACATACCTTTTAACTAATGGTGTAACAGTTTACCGCCGGAAGTTTTTTTCTTTCTTATATTAGGTATATAAAACTGTACATTAAGGGCTTATAATGCCATATTTTTAAAAAATACAATTTAAACCATTATTTCCCATACTTCTTTGAACAAAAAACAACCTATTTGTTTTTTTAAAACTAACACCAAGAAACATCTTATGGAACTAACATTCCAAGAAACTTACTTTGCAAACAGTGTCTTGGTGTTTCAGAGTCTAGAGAACTTACCATTTAAAAATGAGCTACTAACCTTCAAGTTCTCTAAACACTAATTTAGTAAAAATGACAGGTGAATTTGGAGAACACAGGAAAAAAAATGCTGAAATAACCCCACAGACCCCCTAATACATAAGGTAAATTTGTTTCTCCTTTAAACCGAATACAAAAGAAAACCCTTATGAAAGAGAGTCTTTAAAATATAGAAATATATGAATATTGTGCTACACTAACCCTCAGGCAGAAATGACAAGAAGATCAGAAATGCACGCAGGATTTAGATACTTTAAAAGGGTATCCTAAGTTTGACTCATTTGATTTTTGTTTCTGGTAATTTTTGCCTTTCCATCAGATACAGGATCTGTGGATTAGTAAAGGAGAATTAGAGGGAAGTCCTGAAAATTCTACTGGTAATCTAATCCTCCTTCAACCTAGTCATTATGATGATCATAATGATAGGAAAGCTCTGGCTCCTGGGAAATTCCCTAAAAGAGGATGATAGGGTGGAAGCCAACAGAGTGGAGAAGGGAGCTATGAAAACTTGTTCCTGGGGCTTTCCATTGTGAAATCCAGAAGCAAGAATTTCTTGTACACATTTGCCCTGTGTATGCTTACAGAAATAAAATTCAGATTATTTAAGAAATCTGCAGAACTTTTCTGTTTAAGAAATATAAAACAATGTCTGACGTCTACGTGGAATGAAAAATTACCACAGTAATTTTCCAATCTATTACTAAACATGATATTACCTATAACTTCATAATAAAAGGCATTAAGTCTTTCAAATAAATCATGTATTAAAATAGTTTCTTACCCAAACTAAAAGAACAGATATTACTTGGAATAATTCTGAAAAGTCCTACCTTTTCTTTGCAGCTGGAAAGCATGCTAATAATGCTAAGACAAACTGATTGGACTGAGAGCGCTGGGGACCAGTCTTCTGTTAGAATGGATAAACAGATATGACCATTGCTATAAACATGAGGATGAACAGGAATATTTTCACCAGTAAACATGACCTAAGAAAGAATAAAATTCCATTAACACTCAAATATTCTGTGTTATCAAGAAATAAAATATTCTCCACAGAACTTATTATTCTAAAAACCAACTAAGCAACTAAAAAATAACTGCTCATTGTTTATTCTCATCAATTCACGAAGAACTGGTTTCACTGTATGAATGAGCACGTAGGGAATGGTACACATAGGGAAAAAGCCCAGATCATCTATTTTTTATTTCAACTATTTTTCACAAATTCCTTTTAAAAATTCATAAATTAATCATGCATTTTTAGCCTAGCAAAAGACTACTATATTTATAAGAATGCTTTTTCAAATTCTACTCGTTGCTCTCTGCATATAGAAATCATATGAAAGTATTCAATTTGGGGACAACATGAATTCTAGATGATAGGAGCATCCCCTTCCACCTGTAACAATGCTATCACCTAAGGTACTACATGCAAAAGGAAATGACTGCTATATATAACACCTGCTCTAAACTCACTCGTCCATTATGATGGATACAAATTACTATTTATTAATCAGCAAATAACTATGTGCTTACATACACACACACACACACACACACACACACACACACACACACACACAATGGTTGAATGAGTCTCCCAATTACTTGTTTTTCTCTGCCTCTTCTACTCAATTCTTCTAACAATTTTTCCTTTCTCCAACTTTCCTTGCCTCAGCACTGTTTTTTGAAAGGTAATAAATCTATTATTCCCTCCTTTGCCCTAATAATTCACTAAGAATCCTGTTAGTAGTGCTTCTTAAACGTATCTACACTGGGACGCCTGGGTGGCTCAGTTGGTTGAGCGTCCGACTCTTGATTCTGGCTCAGGTCATGATCCCAGGGTTGTGGGATCCAACCCCATTGGGGCTCCACCCTCAGTGTAAAGCCTGCTTATGATCCTCTCTCTGCCCCTCCTACACTCATGTGTACATTCTCTCTCTCTCTCAAAAAAAAAGAATGAATGAAGGAATAAATACATACATAATAAATGTATTAAAAAAAACAAAAATAAACACATAACTCCATATTTAAAAACAAAACCCTTATGTACACTAAGCATCTGAATGGGCAAGAGAATGAATTCATACATTCTGATGAATCTGTAAGCACAGTCCAAAGTAGGACAAAGAAAGCAGAAGTCTAATATTTAAGAATGCTTATATATGTTACTTCATAAAAAATTACTTATTTTGATATAAAAATTAATCCACCAATCTTTACATTAATTTTATGCTGCAGTAAGATGTACCATTTTTATTCTGTTGTTTAGTAGTAATTACTAATTTCTGACCTGACCTTAAAAAAAAAAAAATCACCTGAAGGTTTGGTTAAAAATAAGAATTCAAGAGTCCCACATTCATAGATACAGATTCAATAGGTATGATGAGATTTTTATACAGCTCATCAAATATAAACCAGTACTTCCCAAAAGAGACTTACAGTAATCTCTCTCAGCCCTACAAACTGCCTCACACTTGGGTACAGCAAAATCTTAGTAAGAAACCCTACCGTCAGTTATGTCAGAAACTGATGAAGTATTTGTTACTCTAGGCATAACTTATTTTCCCTTTTATAGAAAGCCAGTGAAATAAGTATGGCTAGGGTAAGGTATGTCATTATTTAATATGGGATGTTATGGAAAGTTATCATAAGCTGGGTTTTTGCTTTTATTTTAAAATATCTATCTAACAATTCTGACTTTATTATAATTTCACAAATATTTACATTTTAACAAAGCACTCTTTCATAAGCAGGAGTCCTCTAACACTTCAAATATACTACTAACATATGGAACTCATTGCCTGGCTGAAGCTAATATAAGACAACAAAAGGAATTTTCTTCTCAAAGGAATAACTTTGCACATTTGCATATTTTTATTTCTTTAAATTCTGGTCATGCACCCTCCATTTCCACTGAAAAGAGCTAAACTAAAGCTGAAAACTAAAAATAAGTCTCAAAATAAGAGATATCAAGTTACTTGCTCTGCCTGATTGTAGAAGACCACCCAATCCCTGACTCTGGCCCAGCTGTGTTTAAAGCATATTATTTATCTCAATTTTATCTATCAGTGTTATTACCCTTTTCATTCACTTTTTTGCTAAAAAAGTGCTACCCTAAAAGGAAATGACTGCTTAAATGGTCTTGCAGCTCCATACTTTTTGAGTCTATCCACAATTACTTTAAATTCTATTTTTTATAAACATGTAGTTTATTATATGCATTTGATATTCCCACAATGTGTTGTAGATTTCTAGAGTTTGAGTTTATAATCTCACAGAATATGCATCTGCTCTGGGGGATTCATTCTGCCACAAAATCCCATTTGGCCAGTAGGGTATTTTCAGTAATAACACAAACAGTGCCCAAGCAAGACCTTATCCCCTGGCCACGAAACATATTTTAAAGGATGGTTCTTTTCCAGTAAGGTCTCCTTTTTAAAAAGTCACACAGAATAGTGCTCTGAAAGTACCAAAAAATGAAGAACTGCTAAGATATCTTCTTTGCATGCATCAGCGACCATCAAGGAAAATACACAGCAAGATACAAAGGTTATCACAACATGCTTCGAATAGCCAATTCACAAGGCAGAAGGAAAGGAGTATTTCTCTTAGAATGGATTACAAACTAAATCACTTGGCCTGAGAGCCAAGAAGGGCCCACGAACAAGGACATCAGGAGAGAAGGGATGAAATGCAGTAGAAGACACCTACAGCAGGAGCAGCAGACCCTGACAAGCACAGAGGAGAGCCAGAAATCAAGACAGAAACAGCTCTGAACTCTAAGGGAACTGAAGTAATAAACTTAATCAGATCTCAATAAACCTTTAAAAAAAAAAAAAAAAAAAGCTGGGGCTTTTTAACATGCTGCATGCAGGGCCAATGCAGCCAGCCTAAAAACAGCGGAATCAATAGCTGCACATATTAAGATAGCCCCTAGGACCTAACCTGCCAGATACAGAATTTTAGAAGTTTGCCTAAACATGGAAAGGCTGAGTTTACATGCCAGATGTAACTGGCATTCCAGGATGAACCCCTGAAATAAAAGAAAAAACTTTTTTCAACAGCTTATTCATGTAAAAAGGCTGGTAAGCAGCTTCCACAGACAGTTTTAAACTCTGTGATTCTGGTTCTTTGCATGTGATGGGGAAAGTAACCAAGGCTGAATTTCTTTTAGATCATGCTCTTAACCATCTTCATTTATTTAACACACAGTACAATCCAAAGGAGGAAATGGACATTTCAGTTATTTAACTGCAGCCAAGCAAGTTCTGAACATTTAAGAGATGAAGAGCTGTTTTCAGAATTAAAAAACTTTTTGAGGGGAATCCCAAGTAACTGACAAAACCAAAACAGATTTAAGAAGACAACTGAATACAATGAATTTGAAACAAAAGGGAATAAGAACATTGCTAATTTCTTTATTTTAAAAGTTATTTATTTTTTAAATAATTTATTCAAATTCAAATTTAGCATATAAACAGTTAACAGAGACTGCACACACTCCCTACTGCATAAACCAAACAAATGGAAGTACAGATTTTAAAGAATAAGCTGTTTTATGGGAAAAAAGCCATGATTTTAGATCTAATGATTTTAGATCTAATGCACGTGAATCACATCTGAAGTTCTGAGTCTGCATGAGAAACAGTCCTCAGACATCTCTAAATTTCCAAATATCTATCATTACGGTGTATTTTCCACAGTAGGTGAGATCTAAGAAAACTATGCTCAGAATCCTCATAATTTTGGAGGTAAGTAAGCACATCTAACCTAAAGTTTTAAGCAAGCCAACCCCTGGGTAACTTTTGGTACCAAACGTAGTGTCTTTCATAAAACTACTAATCTGAGAATGAAAGCCACTGACAGTGACAAAATAAAGAATGGAAATTAGGTAACTGTTTCTAATATGAAATTCATGGTACTAGTACATTAGGATTTCCAAACATCAAGTCGATACTGGATGAGCCCACAAATACTGAGATCTGACCACAAGGAAGGCATATACTACTGAGTTCACACTAATGTTCTGCAACTAATTAGAAAGTGAGTAACCTAATATAGTGTCAAACTAGGTCAAAACACATGACAAGAATAAGTAGTAAAAAACAGGCTATAAAATATAAAAGCCAATCTACAAAATGGATACAAAGATTTCCCTAGGAACAATATAAGGAAATGTTTTCCCTTATTAAAACTGTAAGTAGATGACAAGACTCAATGGGCAACTATAGAAATTGAACATAAAAGCAAAGTTTGTTGGAATCAGATATGTAATTATTCATAATGTATAATATAGGCAGGCTAGCACAAATGGTAAATATCTGACAAAAATAACTGGAGATTTGCAGTTTTAGCATAGTTTTTAATTCAATGCTCCCCTTTCAGTCATTTAATATGTATTAGTAGCATCAAGTAGTTCAAGTATTACACAGACAAAATTCCTGGATACAATGAAACTAAACTTGGGTTCCCTGGATGGTACCTTCTCTCTCCTTTACAAGCTGTGTTCTTCTAGCCTACCAGTCCTCTCCATTTATCTTCCCTCTGCTTTACCAGACTTCAACAAATAGGGTTCACTGTTCACTTTTCCCTCATCAGGTATCCTAGATGCTAGACAACTTAAAGCAATAAAAATGGTTATTTAAAACTTTGGAAAGCTTAACCCCCTTCACATGAAAGAACAAGGAGAATCACACTGTGAGAACACTATTTTCTGGATCTCTGCAATGAAGGAGTATTGAGCAACAGAACGAAAGGGTCCACGTTGAGGGGGCATGAATAGGAAGGGGGATAAGGAGAAAGCGACCTGCCCCAGTGTTTCTAAAGCTTTGTAATCAAGGCAACTATATTTCCAGCACAAATCAGTATGGTTTCAGGACCAAGTACAGTGTTCTCTTCCCCCTAAAAAAATACTTCCCCACCTGTTTCTAAAATGCCTAAAATTTCTTCAACAAAAATTAAGAGTTGAAAAGCTTAATTAAAAACAAGGTATAACTAGGACATTTGCAAGATAATATAGATGTGTTTCAGTCTCACTGCATTCAAATGGGATGTTTTGACAGAGAAAGACGGTATAAGATCATAGATATTTGGAACAGAAGGGCTGCTAATGTGACGAAGTAGAAAGGAAAAGAAGCAAAACACTAGACACTAAACTTGAGGACTTCACAGTTTGGATGGAGAGGTGACCATACCTCCCAATTCCTTCGAGATAAATCTCCAAATCCTTCATACTGCAAGACTCTCTTGGATAAACCCCAAAACATCCTTCCTTTTTCATCTTCTCCCACAGCCCTCCAGCATCTATACATAAAACTATATTTGCTCACAAATCTCAGAAGAGGCCACGTCTTCTTGTGACTTGCTCCACTTTTGACATAAATTCTTCCTGTACTTTAAGTCCCAGTACAAACAGGTTTTTCTGTCTCATCTTTTTTTTTTTTTTAATTTTTTTTTAACGTTTTATTTATTTTTGAGACAGAGACAGAGCATGAATGGGGGAGGGGCAGAGAGAGAGGGAGACACAGAATCGGAAGCAGGCTCCAGGCTCTGAGCCATCAGCCCAGAGCCCGACGCGGGGCTCGAACTCACGGACCGCAAGATCGTGACCTGAGCTGAAGTCGGCCGCTTAACCGACTGAGCCAACCAGGCGCCCCACGGTCTCCTCATCTTAATCTAAATTGGTCACTGCTTTCCCTTTTGCTCCCAAAGCATACAATTCATACTTCAATTTATGGTCCATCTAGTTGCCTAGGTCAAAAGTTGTGGAAGTCTTCTCTGTCTCCTTTCCCTCATTCATATTCCTCAATTCATGAGCAAATCCTGTTGGCTCAACCTTTAAAGGTCCAAAATATGGCCACCTTCCATAGTCTCCACTGCTACCCTTCTGGTGCAAGCCACCATCACCTCTCACCTGGATTAATGCAATAATAGTCTGGTCTCCCTGTACTCTTATACACCCAACAATCAATGTGCCACACAACAGCCACATTTTTCCTTTTAAGTAGGATGTCATTCCTCTGCTCAAAATATTCAAAGATTTTTCATCTCATTCTGAGTAAAAGTCAAAATTCTTACAATGGGATATAAATGTCCTACACCATTTATGATGGACCCTCCAGCCCAAATTATCTCTCATACCTATGCCCTCCACCCCTTACAGAATGAATTAATCTGTGTCTGACTATCCACATACCTAACCAATTATTAAAGGCAGGCCCGATGCCTTTTAATTTCTGTACTCTTTTTTATCTCTCAAGTACAGAGCACAGTATTTGGCACATAATTCATGTTTAAATACCCATTAATTCAAAACCAACCAATCACTTACCTGGATCCTAGCACAGAAAAACAATATAATACAGAAAGATATTTTATTTTCTGTATGGCTGATGGTAAGTGCACATTAGCAGAAAACAGTGATGGAAAAGTGCCTCATCTCTGCTCCTAATATAAAAAGGTTTTGTTGTCGTTATTGTTTCTTTTAAAGCAAATGACCGGGCCAAACACCTGTTTAGACAGGCAGCTTTTTCACTATAAAGTGAGATATATGAGAAATTAACTAAAACTAGTAGGGAAAGAAAACACAAAAGACTATAAAGTTAATACAGTCTTAAAGATCTAACTTACAGATGCAAAAGTACTAAGCTCACAACAGACTGGCTTATTTTAGGTTTATTTTCCCAAATTCTACTTTTGTAAGTAGTGGTATATTCAGTACTAATTATTGCACAGGAAGATCAAAAACTAATTTTCCAGAAACTGCCAGTGTTTCTGGGTCTCATCAAATAAAATCTGTGGTGAATGAGGAATTTTACTGCCTTGGAGTGGTTCTAATCACTTTCCCAGGGCAATAGACCAATGGAAAGTTTCAGTTATTGGAAAACCTCAAAGTTGATATGCACATCAAGCAACTGACTGTTAGACCATTATAATTATTTTCTAATCATATAGACGATGTGATTAATAAAAGCTAAAAAAATAATTTTAAAGTATTACTAGACTTAGAGCAGCTCTTCTCAATCATGGATACTAGAATACACAGCTTCTGTGGAGTGATGTTAAAAAGGAATCCTCAAAGAAGATGTGGTGTATATATACACAATGGAATACTACTCTGCAACCAAAAAGAACGAAATCTTGCCATTTGCGACAACATGGATAAACTAGAGTATACTATGCTAGGCGAAATAAATCAGTCAAGACATATGATTTCACTCATATGTGGAATTTCAGAAACTCAACAGATGAACATAGGGGAAGGGAAGGAAAAATAAGATAAAAACAGAGAGGGAGGCAAAAAGAGACTCTTAAATACAGAGAACAAACTAGGGGTTGCTGGAGGGGTGCTGGGTGGGAGGATGGGCTAAATGGGTAATGGGCATTAAGGAGGGCACTTGTGATGAGCACTGGGTGTTGTATGTAAGTGATGAATCACTAAATTCTATTCCTGAAACCAGTATTATGCTATATGTTAACTAACTTGGATTAAAAAACATACACACACACACACATTGAATAAATCAATGTTGAATAAAAACCATGAGAAGAGTGGGTAAAAAAAAAAAAGAAAAAAAGGAATCCCCACAGTCCAAAAGACTGGGAACAACTGCCCAGAGCTTTCAAAGTTATCATTCTATATACAATCCTTCACTTTTAGAGATACTATTACTGTCTAGATAAATAGGCATTTTCCCCATTCTGGTACTCAGACCTAATTGGCAGCATGGAAAGAGGTAACTTGGGTTTTAAGTCTTGACTATCCTACAAGTTAGCTTTTAAACCATGAACAAGACATTTTACTTCTATAGACTTCACTTTCTTCACTTACGAGAATGAATCCATCTTCCCTAACCACTTCATTAGAGCTGTTACAAGACAAAATCAGAATGGAATTTACAGTATATGATACAAATATTACTACATAGAAGTCATGGAGGTAAATGTGAGGCATTAGAAGTTTTATGGAGGAGGATAGGGATTGTTGTAGTAGTGGTGGTAGTGTTGTGTGTCTGTGCAAACCAATGAGGTAATTGCGCCTTCAGAGAAATCTAACAGCACTGTAAAAGGATGGTGGGGGATGGAAAGAACTAGAGGCTATTACATAATAGCCCGCATGAAAGATAGAAACTCGGGAGTACACCACTGACTGTAAGATAAGAAGGGACTGACTTAAGCACTGCAAAAGGACCTCAAAAGCTGCATTTAACGGTGAAGAAAAGAATTTCAACAAAAGCAGACAGATGGACAATAACCCAAGGAAAAAATTTTTTTTTCTTATTTTATTATTGGAAAAGATTTGAGTTTAGAAGTGTTAAATTTGAGACATCTGGAGGTACTTAAGTAGCAACATCCAACAAGGGTGTGAAATTAAACCTCAGGAAGAGGTTGTACACATAACTGTAGATCTGGGAGTTAGCTGCTTAAAATGGTTGAAGACATTAGAGAAAAGAGTGAGAAGTATCAGGGGTAGTGAATAAAGAATCCCAAATCAGAAGAATCAGAAAAGTGGGCAGAAGTCAAACCAGGGAAGGACAAAAAAAATTTTTGAGATATGATAGAATTCATTATATATGTTCTAACTTATAGAAATATTCAAGATGAAATTCAAATGATGCTGCAGAGTGATATTTGATTTAGAATTAAATGCTAAGGAGAGAGTTTAGAGGACACTTTTGCCTTGGTTCCTATTTACAGAAATATTATCTTCCTCTGATAAAACATGAAAAAACAATCTGTGGGCTCCTGGAGTAAGCCTTCTCCAATATCCCTCTAGTCAACATTTTGGAGTTCATAAATCACATTCTTCCTTCATATACCTTCCAAAAACTTAGCTGAAGTGAAGTAGAACAGGTTGAAGGTGAGAAGGGGATACCTGAGACCACACTGCCTTTAAGCATTAACAATCTGAAATGATGCTGATAAGCCAAAAGGCAACAAAAGGTGAAGATGGTTTTCTAGAGAGAAAGAAGATGTTTGCTTTGGTTTCTGATCATAGTCTACAGGTGCTTATTATAGAGGCCTAAAGGTCATTACCCTTGGCTTTATTTTTATGAAATAATAAAAATAAGCTTATCTTAATTTTCTGCTCACATTAAAAAACTGTAGCACTCAGAGTCCAGTTCCATTTAATTCTGTGCCTTAAAACAATGACGTCTTTATTTATAGCACAATACAATAACTGGCTTCCATCTGTACCCCTACATGGCCAAGAGCACTGTTAGGTATATTCTATTTAAAGTGGTAATAAAATATGATTTTCCTCAAAAATAACGTATTTTAGCACTTCAAATGTTGAATTTTAGGTATTTGGGGAATTTCATTATCCATAACCTCATTATCCAGCAATATGAGACACAGGTGGCATTAAGTCTTAACATTTTGCCACTAGTAACTCATTCACCCATCTTCCAAGCCAGCAATGTGGACGCCATCCTAGAGTCTCCTTTTCTCTAACTTCCAAGGATTAATCATTCACCAGTTAAACAGCTCTCAAAAAAGTTCTATCACCATTATCATTTGTCTAAGTATTAACCTATTACCTAAACTAACTGTGCCTCAAATTATAATGATCAGATTTAGGGCTTATGTTTAGATATTCAACATCTTGTAACATGTTCTATCTTTACAGTACTAAAAGCCTACAAAGACAGCATGTTCATGCAAAATCAAGAAAGTGTTCCTTTCAACAAAGCACTGCCTCCTCACAATTATTCTATCATCTTATTTTGGAATAAGTGCCTCCAGGTATTCCAAAATGTTAAATTCTCCCACAACCCCTGGGCCTGGGTTAGATTTCCAAACCCTTTTCCGCTAACATCTATGAATAAGAACAATGTTAACCTCTTGGAAGTACAAAAGCAAAGTCCTAATCTCAATAAAGTAAATGTTCCTAAGATCTTGATTATATTACAAATAAGAAAAAGGAACAAATCTATTTACATAATTATAATGGATTTCTTTTTTTAAGTTTTCATTTAGTAAAAAGGCACTAATTTAGTATTTTGCTATAATCTAAAAACACAATAAAATATTAAAAAGCAAGGCAGTTACCTGAGGAGAGTCAAAAGGGTATCGACTACTAAACTTAAATAGAAGTTGAAATTTTTCTCCTTCATATAAGGTACCTGGTGCACCTTCCATGTCTACAATCCACCTAGAACAGGAAAAAAAATTTAAAAACTTCAGATAAGAGGAATTGGGATGAGAAAGAGAAAAGGAACACTGAAGACTTCCTCTATGCCAGGCATTAGCTTGCAACAGCACGTTTCATCCTACTGCACATTAACTCCCTCGCCCTATTCCCTTCTCTGACACTCAAGGGTTATTTAACCAGATCAAAGTCAGACAACTAGCAGAGGACAGGGCCAAATTTTAACCCAGGTCTAAAAACACAAAATAAAACCCAACTCAAGTGTGCTGACATTAAAGCCTGTGCTCTTTATTTTATGCAGAAATTATTATATGCAGGAACACTATTTTTATAACACTATTTATTATATGCAGAAACACTATTTCTGCAATGATTGAAAAGATTTTATAGATAACATGAAACAAATGAACTGCCTTTCTGATGTCATTTTAGAAACAATGGTGGAAGTAGATATCAACAACGACTAGAGAATCATGGCCGTTAGACACATCTTCTCATCAGTACTCTAGAGAAGACTAAACAGGAAAAAGAAGCTAAGCTGACATCAGTCCACTTACTCCGATGGCTATTCAAGGCTCTATATGCCTTTCCTTTGTGTCTTATGTTTCAGTTGTTTAATAAAACTTAGAAGAGATTTCTATGGCCTCTTTACAAGCATACTTTGTTTCCACATATAACAATCATGAATACAAATCTGTTTATAATTATAGTCTGTACGCTTATCTCTTGCTCTTTTAATTTATTTTTCAGTAATCTCTACACCCAAAATAGTGCTCAAACTTAAAACCCTGAGATCAAGAGTCGCATGCTCTACAGACCAAGCCAGCCAGACACCTATCTCTTGCTGTTTTAAAAAAAAAAGGAGGAACAGGAGTAGAACAAGGGTTATGGTGGCAAAGATGATAGGGTCACATTGCGAAGCAAAAATGGACCAGTCATAAGAATGAATTCCTAATTATCTCTCTGGCCAATTCCTTTCCTCTTAAATTTTTTAGGTATAAAAATGTATTACTTTACGTACAGGGAAACAAAAGGAAGTAATATTGAGAATACAGGGTTGGGGTTCTAGTCACGATTCCATATACTATGGACTTTAGAGTATGTAAAATAATGTGTCTACTCTCTGAAAGCATTCAGCTAACACATACAGGCCCTTAAGAACATAGCTATTCATTTTCAGAATGCGTGTTGAATACTATACATGGCAATAAAAAATATAAGCCAAGAGCCAATATTTTATCATGAAATTACACAGGTCTGTCCTTTAGCTGTGTGGCCATGAGTAAGCTGTTTTACCTTTCTTGTTTGAACTATTTCAATTGTAAAATTGATATTAAAAACAAGTTAAAATTTCATTGAAAATAGATATTCATCTCAAAGTGTTGGAAAGATAAATCGCATAGCACGTTCCTGATATTAGAACCAGTACGCAGTAAATTAAATATAATGCAGGGATACCTGGGTGGCTCAGTCAGTTAAGTGTCTGACTTCGGCTCAGGTCATGATCTCATGGTTCGTGAGTTCGAGCCCCCCACCCCGCCCCAAGTTGGGCTCTGTGCTGACAGCTCAGAGCCTGGAGCCTGCTTCAGAGTGTGTTGTGTGTGTGTGTGTGTGTGTGTGTGTGTGTGTGTGTGTGTGTGTCTCTCTGTGCCCCTCCCCCACTCACACTCCGTGTCTCAAAAATGAATAAAAACGTTCAGAAAATGTATAATGCATAAACTGCATTAAAAACAAAAACCTATTCTCTTTAAAAACTGGGTCCTTTCTAGCTATCTTGACATCCACTATGCAGTGATTATTCCAAGGAAAAATCAGAGGACTTCCTGGTGCCCTTTCTTTCTGTTTAAAGGCAAATTTTAGGATATAATGTACCACAAATTTACATGTGATTGATCCAAACACAGCTTTTAAATAATAGCTAAGCAAATATCTCAGTAATCCTTCCAATACCTGGGTGAAATCGGTCAAAGAAGGCATAATTTTCAACACTGTACAGGGTAATTTTAAATAACTTTTGCTAATTAAAAAAGTAATGCATGTTTGTTCACCACAGAAAATTTAGAAAGGTATAAATAAACAAAAGTCGCCCAAAGATAATCACTGTTGAAATTTTTTGGGTACATTTCATTCTAGTCATTTTGTAGTTTCTTTATCTATGATATTGACATCTAATAGTTGAATTATGTGCACACTTAAATTATATACATTCAAATCACCAGTGTTTATGATTCCAATTATGGGTACATGCCCCTGAGGATGAATATGGGAGAAGTTTCAGTTCTTAACTTCCTGTGAATAACTATTGTTCTAGGATTCTAATGTTTAAACAGGTATTTTTCATGCATTCATAACTCCCACTAACCAAAAAAACAACCAACTATTCCCTTCTGGAGGAAAAACCAGCTCTGTTGGATATATTAAGACAGGATACATACCAATATTGCCTCTCTAAGGATTTTCACAGGTAATTAGGACTATACAAAATTTTTGTGTTTCATGCTATCAGCTGTAACTCAGGGGATGCCATTTCACTGAGAAACCATTTCCCAATTATAGATATTTACATTGTTTCCAAATTGTCCCCAGAAATAGTAATGTTGAAAGAAGTATAGTTAGTTCTAAGTTAATTTTGTTTTTTTAAATAAGCTCTATGTCCACCAACATGGGGCTTAAACTCATAACCCAGAGATCAAGAGTGGCATGTTCTACTGAATGAGCCAACCAGGTGCCCCTGGGCTAATCTTTCTGTATCTCTGTTCCTTCCTTAAGAAGCATGGGTTTATTTCTTAGGTCAAAGGATATGACACTCTGATTTTTAAATATCTTAATATATGCCACCAAACTGTCTTCCAGAAAGCTTAATGTGCTTTCATTATAATTCTTATCCCACTTAAACACATATTTTAAGATAGAATTTTTTAAGAGTATTTATAGATCCTGGAAGATAAAGATATAAAACTTTTGTGATTGATTTACAATAAATTATTTTAAAAGAAAAACTGCCTGACAAACCTCTCTAAATGACAGGTTTATCCTGCAACAAAGACACTGCTGTTTTGGTAGTTATAATATAATATGGTATAATTACTTGATACAAATGTTTCCATTTATAAAAATGTAAAACAGGGGCGCCTGGGTGGCTCAGTCAGTTGAGGGTCTGACTTCGGCTCAGGTCAGGATCTCATGATTCAAGAGTTTGAGCCCCGCGTCAGGTTCTGTGCTGACAGCTCAGGGCCTGGAGCCTGCTTCAGATTCTGCGTCTCCTTCTCTCTCTGCCCCTCCCCCACTTGCACTCTGTTTCTCGAAAATAAATAAACATTAAAAAAAAAAATTTTTTTAAATGCAGAACATTCCATTAACATTTTATAAATCATTGTGTTGTGTAGTCCTCCTGCCCCACCAAAAAAAGACTGAAAGAGGAAGCACTTATTACCAATGAAAATGGAATATATTCTGTTTAATTATACAGAACAAAAAAAAAATCACATAATTATACAGAACAAATGCCATACATTCCATTTTCAAATTTTGTTTGATGGAAATGAAAAATCAATTGAGAGTTACAAAAAGAAATGGAAGAACCTTAAATGCATATTATTAAGTAAAAGAGATCTGAAAGGCTACTTACTGTATGGTTCCAACTATATGACATTCTGAGAAAGGGAAAACTACAGAGAAAGTAAGAAGATCAGTGGTTGGGGGAGGTGATGAATAGCTGGAGCACAGGGGATTTTTAGGCCAATGAAAACATTCTGTATGATACCATAATGATAATACAGGTCACTGTACATTTGCCCAAATCCTTAGAAACATCAAGAATGAATTACAATGTAAACTACAGACTCTGCGTAATTATGATGTGCCAATCATAATTCATCAATTATAACCAATATACCACTCTGGGGGCAAGATGTTGATAATGGGGGAGACTGCGTTTGTGAGAGCAGAGGATGTATGAGAAATCTGTATCTTCTGCTCAGTTTTGCAGGGAACCTAAAAATACTTGCGAACCCAGCAATGTTTTAAAATGATTGTTATAGAGATAGAAATCTACACTACATTTTCAAACATCAATATCCATCCAACCATCAATAGATCCATTCTTCATATCCCTGTTCTTAAAAGGCTTGAGTTCTGTCTTAAGTACTGACTCAAGTATCAAAGTCAAAGGTAACCAAAATTGTTTCTCTAAAGGGATAAATATGCCCATGAATTTTTTTCTTTTACATGTTTGTTTGAGAAAGAGGGGGAGAGAGAAAGGAGAGAATCCCAAGCAGGCTCTGTGCTGACAGTGGGGTTTGATCCCATGAACCATGAGATCATGACCTGAGCTGAAATCAAGAGTTAGACACTTGGCTGACTGAGCCATACAGGTGCCCTAGTCCATGAATTTTGGTCACTTTTGCTCTCTGGACCTAGACTATCACTAAGTATTTGCCCTACAACTTGGTCTACAGTATACTTTTATCTTGTTGCCTCCTATCCCTTTTATGTTTTTGGAGTTGTTTTTTTTTTTTTTTAAGAAGAGGGTTCATTATTTTAAATTCCACCACTACCCCCCCCCCCCCAATTTCAGAACACTTACCCTTGTCTAATAAAATATTAAATCAAAGGAGTGGTAAAAGATAGACTACACAGGGTTGGAGACTTAAAGTGATACCCTTGAAAATGTTTCAAACTAATTCAAATGCTCATTTTTATGCAAGAGGACACATATCTCTCTACCCTTCCTGGTATTGTATCTGGGAAAAGATTTCACTTCTTTACTCCCAAGGAAGGAGCGGAATTAGAATATTTCTGTGTCTTCCTTTCATGCTTCACTTTTTCATCCTCATGAAGAAGTTTCTTATCTATTAAAAGAGGTTGTTGAGGGTCTGACATTCATTTATTTACCCTTCTGTACAGGGCAACTACTGTGTTCATGGGATGGAGACACCTCTTGACTATTACTCTCTTTAAACCTTTACATGTGGTTTTGAAAACTGTGATAAACAACTTCATGCCAAATTGTGTTATTTAAGATGAAGATCATTTCATAAATGAAGACAGACCTAAGTTTTTAAATGCTGCCTTCTTAGCAAGAGACATTTTAAAACACTACTAATCAGGGGCACCTGGGTGGTTCAGTTGTTTTAAGCGTCTGACTTCGGCCCAGGTCATGATCTCACGGTTCATGAGTTTGAGCCCTGTGTTGGGCTCTGTGCTGACAGCTCACAGCCCAGAGCCTGCTTCTGATTCTGTGTCTCCCTCTCTCTCTCTGCCCCTGCCCTGCTCGCACTCTGTCCCTCTCTCAAAAATAAACACTAAAAAAAAAAAAATTAGTAATCAAACATATGGTTTTAAAAAACAAAGGGTTACAAATCATACATTATATATAATGTATATGATATTACATAACACCAAACTGTATATATAAATGCATAGAATAAGATCTATTTGTTTATCTCTTGATAGAAGAGAGTGGAATTAAATATGAAAATTCTACATTAAAAAAGTAAGTATATATTCATACATTACACTAATAATAAATGAAACATGTAAGTACTTCAAAAATTAACTACCAGGACACCTGGGTGGCTTAGTAGGTTAAGCATCTGACTTCAGCTCGGGCTCAGGTCATGATCTCACGATTCATGAGTTTAAGCCCCACATCTGACTGTCGGCCCACTTCACATCCTCTGTCCCCTTCTCTCTCTGCCCCTCCCCGGCTCGTGTGCATGTGTGCTCTCATTCTTTCAAAAATAAGTAAACATTAAGTAATAATAATAATAATAATAATAATAATAATAAATTAACTACTTACTGTGTAATTGAATTTTGAACACTCTTTTCATTTAAAGTCATTCCGGGAGGTGGGTCATTTTGCAAAGCCAAAAGTTCTTTCTGCAATCGTTTCTAGAAAAGAGTATCAATAATAA
This sequence comes from Panthera pardus, assembly GCF_024362965.1. Taxonomy (NCBI): domain Eukaryota; kingdom Metazoa; phylum Chordata; class Mammalia; order Carnivora; family Felidae; genus Panthera; species Panthera pardus. Next base: position 23,216,494 of record NW_026527002.1, read on the forward strand.
TTTGTACTTTAAGAAAAATGACAATGTAAATATCCTTCTACACAGAATGAAATCCTTGATTAAATTTCCTCCATAGGCTCATATCTTTTCAAGTCCCTTACACCTTGTATGTATGCCTCACTCTCAAAGTTTTAATTGCTTGTCCCATAATTCACAATCAAAAGATTTCCAAATATATTTGAAAACATTGATGCTGTAAAGTGGTTATGAAGAGCAGCCAGCTACCTACAAAACTTCACTGTTACTCCACTGGGGTTACAAGATCTCAGCCTAGGTTTTAAATGCTTAAAAGTTTCACCACTGTTTCCTTTACTGCTTTCCAATTGTAAAAACCACAGTTCTCCATCATCCTTAAAAAAGGTATCATTTCAGACATGCAAGCTTTTCAGAGAAACTATACAAGTAACCACTCATGCAAAAAGCCTTTAAATTTAAAATTTTAAATAATTTAAATAATTTAAATTTAAATAATTTAATTTACAATTTACAGCCCATATTTGTTTTCTTAAATAGGGTATCTGCACATAATTTAAACTATCAATATCAGAATATAACATATCTGGGCCCAAGATATGCAGTTATTTTTCCACATAACCCAAATGACTATGTATTTACATTCTTGTTTATAAGTTTTTACTGTTCAACTCTTCTGTTATCACTAGTGGACATTCTTTTTCAGTATACAACAAAGCAAAACAAAAACCATAGAAGGCTGCAACTTATGGGTTTAAAAATCAAATAACCCATGTTATTATAAATTATTTCATGTAACATTATAAATACTCTTAATGAGCATCTTTTCTTGGAATAAAGTAGACCAAAATGGGTATCTGTTCAGAACTCAACAATTCTCTACTTAAAAGCTAGTTTGTGCTGTTGCTGGACAATCAAGTATCACTAACAAATATTTCTAGACCTTTTCAGTTTATGATGCCTTTAAGTAAATTTAACAGCATCCAATACCACTACAGATTGGAAAACTCTTCCCTTCTCGGGGCGCTTAGGTGGCTCAGTCGGTTAAGCGACCAACTCTTGATTTTGGCTCAGGTCATGATCTCACCGTTCATGAGTTTGAGCCCCACGTCCGGCTGTGTGCTGATAATGCAGAGCCTACTTGGGATTCATATTCCCATTCTCTCTCTCTCTCTCTCTCAAAATAAAGAAATAAAAAACAAACAAACAAAAAAACAAAAAAACCTCCTGCCTTCTCTGTTGAGAATCACTGGAAAAGAACTTATTAATAGGCACACACACTTGGCCCACAAGCAGGTATCTGTGGACTACCACACCTTTACTTTGGTCTCTGTGGCCTTTCTGCAATTACCTCCTACATTTGTTTGGCTCTCCCTCACAATGAGGACAGACTATGTTTTTGATCACAGCATCCCCAGGGTCTAGAATATGCTCAAAAACATCGATAATAAGTTACTAAATGTTAAAAAACCAAAAAAAAAAAAAAATTCTAAATTCCTAAATGGCTCTTAAAGTGGCCAAGAATGAAATCTTTCCTTAGATCCTGCAGTATCATAATTGCTAGTAAAATGAAAATAAGGTATCAACTACTTGCAATTTCTGATCTCAGCTGCCTTCCAAAATGCAAAATAATTACAAATTGAAAAGCAGTTAAGAAAAATTTTAAGTATCTAAAATACAGAAATAAAGCTGCCTAAGTGACTTGTTTTGAATAAAGAAATATATTTGTGATAAAGTTCTATGTTAGAACAAGGTTTTTCATTTATTCCACTTATGTTAACAAATGTAGGTTATATGATCAAGCATATTTTTTTTCAAGTTTTAAAATTTTAATTCCAGTGTATTTAACATACAGTGTTATTATTTGTTTCAGGTATATAATACAGTGATTCAATGATCAAGTAAATTTTTTTAATGTTTATTTTTGAGACATAGAGCATGCACACGTGCGATGGGGAGAAAGGAAGAGGGGGAGGTGCAGAGACAGAGGGGGACAGAGGATCCAAAGCGGGCTCTGGCTGACAGCAAAGAGCCCAATGTGATGCGGGGCTCAAACTCACAAACCACGAGATCATGACCTGAGCTGAAGTCAGACACTTAACTGAGCCACCCAGGTGCCCTGATCAAGTAAATTTTTATTATTTTATTTTACTATTTTTTTAAATGTTTACTTTTCAAAAAGAGAGAGAGAGAGAGAGAGAGCAAGCGCTCGCACAAGGGGGGAAAGGGCAGAGAAAAGGGGGCAGAGGATCTGAAATGGGCTCTGTGTTGACAGCAGAGCGCCTGATGCAGGGCTCAAACTCATGAACCACTGTAAGATCATGACCTGAGCCTAAGGTGGATGCTTAACCAACTGAGCCACCCAGGTGCCCCTCAAGTGAATTTTTAAGAACACTGGGTGCAACAAGGAAAAACTGGTATCTTCAATGAGGGACTTCTCAGAGACTTCTACATTGATTCTCCAAGGAGAAGAAGATAACAAAGAAGTTTCCAAAAGTAATGGAAACCCATTAGTGTAGAGCATCTCTGAAAAGTCTTGTTTCAATAATCACACTTTGGGTAACACTGCTGTAGAAATTCTCCAGATCTTGAGAACTTTACTAAAACAGGGAACACAAGCCCTGTTATCAAATCAAGGATATATAAGGCAATTTGCACAGGTACTAAATGAAACATAAGGATATAAAGGTAAGTTAAGAAGAGTTTTATTGGTATCATTATCCCTTATGTCTCCTGAACATAATGATTAAGAGTGCTATGAAAAAAGAAATGTTTTCCTCACCCTGACACTAATTCTTACATGTCCACAAAGAAAAAGACCTGTGATGACCAAACTCCCAAGAGAATCTCCAATTAACTCTGCTTTCTTGTATTCCCATCTTTGTGTAGTTCCTTCCCACACTGTACCAAAATTCAACAGTGTGACTAACAGAACATAGCTGAAATGATGGTATGTCACTCCCAAGATTAGGTTATAAAACAATATGGTTTACATCTTGGTCATTCTCTTTAGAATCACTTGCCGTATTGTGAACAGCCTAATTCAGAAGCCTGCATGCTAAGATTACTGGCCTCCTGCTAATAACCATGTATGATTTGGAAGCATATTCTCCAACCCTAAGCCAGTCTTTCAGATGACTGCAGCCCAGGCCAGTATCTTGCTTACAAACTCAAGAGAGACTCTAAGCCAGAACCATCCAGCTAAGCCTCTGATTCCAGACCCTTTGGGCGACATGGGATTATAAAGGTTTGTTCTTTTAAATTACTAAATTTGGAGATAATTTGTTATATAGCAACAGATAATGCAGGATCTCTGCTCCAAACTCCCCTCATGAAAAGGGGTTATAATCTACAACCCACTTTCCATTTCAATATCACAGGTCAGAATCTAAAACATTCTGAGGGGGTGAGTCACTACATAAAAAGTTTGTTTTTTTTTTTACTGAGCGGGTGAGTCACTACATAAAAAGACAATTCATGCCAGCCCCTTAATGTCTTAGCTACTAGGCCTTAAACTACTTTGCACCCATCCACATCGCCTCCAATAAAGAGATAAAGCATGACCAACCTTTTGGGGGCTAATGCATATTTACTAAGCCCACTAATAAAAGTAATAATTCACCCATGCACTTAAAATCAAAACATAAAAAAAAAAAAAACATACAAAGAATGGAAGGTCAAATGGTTTGTCTATTTGGCTGGTTCACAAAACAGGGAATTTATCCTTTGGTGTATTCTCAGAACAATAATTCATTGGAGAAGGCAGAACACGTCTTTAAATAAGCAATCAGTCCCCTCAAGGGTCCTTTGGATCATCTAAGAAATTGGTTCTAATGAGGTATACTCCAAAACAAAACAAAACAAAACAAAGCAACAAAGAAACTAGCCCTAAGTTACTTGAACACTGACACAGAAGCTAAAAGAGAAGGACCTAAAAATTTGATGTAAAAATAAACAAGAATTCATACTTACCTGAGGAGGTAAAGAGCTAGTGATCTATTTAGAGATCATACCATGTAGTATCAATCAACAGAAAGCTATTATCACTTGAGGAAAGCATTCAGCTCCTCCTATCATTGAAGACAAAGTATTATAAAAGTGGATGAGAAACACTAGCAAAAGTGATGATACCACCAGCTGTGAAAACCATCATGGCAACATGGCCGGCTTTCCCATACAGTGCTGAAAATGGCAGCTACAGACTAAAATAACTGAAGATAATAGAAACTAATTGCAGAAGGTAACGGCTGTAACCAGAGAAGCAGAACTACCCTGAAACCACTGGGAGGGGAAGAAGCTAAGAAATTTGCAATGGTTCTTGGCCAAATATCACCCTTGTGTGTACCTAAATTGGTGAGGATATGGAAAAACTAATTACATATATTGCAAATGTATCATCATTTTCTGAATCTAAGAAACATTATCAGTCTTAAGATGCACCATTATTTTATATAACCCTGGAAAAAGAAGACTACTGCCAACTGAATAGTAACACACCACTGGTAAGACATATCTTCATTTTGGATTAAATATGAAAAAACTGCACTTAAAAATCTATGAATATTGTATTAATAAAAGTTTAATTTTCCTAATACTTAAATACCAGAATTACTTGAAAAATAAAAATTAAGTTGCTGAATAAATTTAATATGCTGAAAATGATTCTTATCTCAATATTTAATACCTAACCAAAAATACATGATTTCAGTCACTCTTTAAACATGCATTTTCTTTCCAGAATTTGCATAAAAGTGCACAGACATCTTGTCCTCCCAGACAAAAAGGCCTAAAGCTACTAGCAAAAGAATTTCTTTTTCTCACCTCATTCATCAAAAATGGTCAGGCCCAGAATCTAAATGTCTGGAAGCACCACAAATCTAGAGTAAACCTGAAAAACTCCCAACTAAGCCATCATCTTATGTTGGCTCAAGTCTGAAAAACACACAGGAATCTGAGCTCTGAAGAGATCCAGATGGATTTACATAATCAGTAAGAAAGATCCTGATACATCTAAATACCTTGAGAGAGAAATGATTAAACATTTTCAGAACTGGTTTGGCTTGGGGTACCTGGCTGGCTCAGCGAATAGAGCATGCAACTCTTGATCTCAGGGTTGTGAGTTCAAGCCCCATGTTGGGCGTGAAACCTACTTAAAACAAAACAAAACAAAACAAAACAAAAAACTGATTTGGCTGTTCAGTGGCTCTGACTTCAGTAGTCCAGCCAGCACCTCCTTTTCTTTCCTTCCTCACAAAAGCAAATGGTTCAAAGTGATATGAATCCATTCTAACTTATTACCTTTGGGGGTGGGGAGTATTAAGAAAACCACTGACAAATTTTGCAACTATCATCAATGACAAGGTATTGGAACACACCACAAAACTGAAGGACACTCCAGTATGTCATAACACCACAGCTGGGAATCTCTGCTCTAGATTACAACAGCCTAGGACTTGTAACCCTGTACTTACAGTGACACCAGTTCAGTTCCTAAAATGTTTTCCAACTCAATGCATGTGAGGGATTATTCTTGAGATTTACTCTCCCCTATGACTGGGGCTTATTACTACAGTACTGGGTTGAAGAAAGAAATTAATATAGTATTAAAAGGCTGCTCTGGAGCTTAACATACCCTCTCTCCACTATTACTTCTCCAAGAATTACTACAGTAAGCTGCTTCACACCAAAGGTGAACTGTGGAAACACAAAACAGTCAACATAGTGAAGAATAGACACATTTATTATTACTCTTAACTTCACGAGATGTAAAGCCCTTGGTAGGCTCAAGCCACTTTGTATACAAAAGAGAAAAAAGCAATTTAAAAGATAATCACTTTAAAACTGTAATCACTGTATTCTAACAGTCCGATTCCATTTCCCCCAACTCAAAATATCAAAGCTATCCAAATATACACTCATAATGTTAAATCAAGCTTGAATATGCCATATGCCTCCCTGGCATAATCAAGATATGAGATAATGGATAAATACAAAGACTAACACTTTTAAATATTAAAAATTTTTAAATTAATGTGGGGACTGAGGGGATGGTTAAATAGGTGACAGGGATTGAGGAGTGTACTTATGATGGACACAAAATGATGTATGGAAGTGCTGAATTACTATCTTATACACTTGAAAGTAATAAAATACTCTGTTAATTGAATTAAAATAAAAACTTAAAACAAATTATATAGACATAAAATACATATATACATAAAATCTCAGAAGTCCAAAAAACTTTTTAAGTGTGGCAAAACTCTATCCTAAAAGAGCCCTGCTATTGTGTACTGAACATAATTTAGCCTAACAATGACTGCATTATTGTGACAGCCTTAAATAACAAGGAGATCTATAAGCCCAACCAATTCTGCAGCAAATTGTGATAGTCTGATATCCTTGTTTTCCACTTGTTTTTTTTTTTTACTGTCATCTGCTTTTTCATTGCCAATAACTTATCACAATACCTAACTTCTATTCACTGACATCTTATTTTCCTTTCTCCTCTTTTCTCTCCTTCATCTGCTGTTTCCCTCTCCGCAAGCCCACCCTGCATTACCTAGCAAAAGAGTTTATTTATTTTGTTGAATATATCACTTTATTTTTGTTTAACCATACTCATCTTCAGGGCTAGCATTAACAGTGGCAAACATTTATTCCTTCACATGCTCTTAAACCATAATATACTGTCTCACTGAAACGAACTGGAGAAATTAGGAGTAATTTCTGCAAGTCCTCATTAAATGAAAAGCATGGCCCAGTAACATCTACAAGATCACATTCTGTGTAGCACAGTGCTAAACCATGGAGTTTCATCCCAATGATGTGATCTCTGCCTCTTCAACTATTGTCATTTTCATCAATGCCCACAGTCATATATTAATTCCAGTCTTTCTTCTTCACACAGCTAAGGATGATGAGTATGACTGTATTTAAAAAAAAAAAAAAAGTTACTATTATGGTCGTTTTGTAGTGAACATTGCTGTTTAATCTGAAGAATACATCATCAAATGAAATGTACCAGTTAGCCAAGTTGTAAATGCAACATAAAAAGTTCTTAAAGGAAATTAAAAGTGCTACTCCAGTGAACACTTGAGTGGTAAGAAAACAAAACAGCCTTTTATTGCTGATATGGACAAAGTCTGAGTGGTCTGGATAGAAGATCAAACCAGCCACAAAATTCCCATAAGCCAAAGCCTAATCCAGAACAAGGTTCTAACTCTCTTCAAATCTGTAAAGTCTGAGAAAGGTGAAGAAACGGAGAAGAAAGATTTGAAGTTAGCAGAGATTGGTTCATGAGGTTTTAAGAAAGAAGCCGTCTCTCTAAAATGAAAGTGCAAGGTGAAACAGTAAGAGATATAAAACTGCAGCAAGTTATCCAGAAGATGTAGTTAAGGTAATTAACAAGGGTGGCTACACTAAACAACAGATTTTGAGTGGAAATGAAACAGCCTTCTATTGGAAGAAGAGGCCATCTAAGACTTTCATAGTTAGAGAGAAGTCAATGCCTGGCTTCAAAGAGTCAAAGAACAGGCTGTCTCTTGTAAGGGGCTAATGTAGCTAGTGACTTTAAGTTGAAGGCAGTGCTCACTGGCCATTCCAAAAATCCTAGAGCCCTTCAGAATCACGTTAAATGTACTCTTCTTGTGCAATGTAAATGGAACAACAAAGCCTAGATGACAGCACATCTGTTTACAACATGGCTTACTGAATATTTTAAGCCTACTCTTGAGACCTACTGCTCAGGGAAAAAAAGCTTCCTTTCAAAATAATACTACTCACTGACAATGTACTTGATCACCCAAGAGTTCTTATGGAGACGTGCAACAAGATTAATGTTTTCATGCCAGCAAACAAAATCCATTCTGCAGCCCAAGGATCAAGAAGTAATTCTGACTTTCAAGTCTTTACTTAAGAAATACACAGCTGCCATAGACAGTGATTCTTCTGATGCATCTGGACAAAGTAAACTGAAAACCTTCTGGAAAAGATTCACCATTCTAGATGCCATTAAAAACATGTGTGATTTGGGGCACCTGGGTGGCTCACTAAGTTAAGCACCCGACTCTTGATTTCAGCTTGGGTCATGATCTCACGGCTCATGGATTTGAGCCCCACATAAAGCTCTGTGCTGACAGTGCAGAACCTGCTTGGGAGTCTCTCTCTCTCTAAAAAAAAAAAAAAAAAAAAAAAAAAACCAAAAAAACCCCTGTATGATTCATGGAAAGAAGTCGAAATATTAACATTAACAGAAGTGTGTAGAAAAAATGGATTCCAGCTCTCATGGATGACTTTGAGGGGTTCAAGACTTCAGTGGAGGAAGTAACTGCAGATGTGGTGGAAACAGCAAGATCTAGAAGTGGACCCTAAAGATGTGACTGAATTGTTGGAATCTCATGATAAAACTTTAACAGATAAGGAGTTGCACCATATGGATGAGCAAAGAAAGTGGTTTTTTGATTTGGAATCCATTCCTGGTAAAAATGCTGTCACTTTCTGAAATGACAAGAAAGGATTTAGAGTATTACATAAACTCAGTTGATAAAGCAGTGGCAGGGTTTGAGGATTGACTCCAACTTTAAAAGAAGTTCTACTGTGGTTCAGATGCTGTCAAACAGCATCAAATGCTACAGAGATATCATTCCTGAAAGGAAGAGTTGATCAATGCTGCAAATTTCATTGTCTGATTTCATATAATTGCCACAGCCACCCCAACCTTCAGCAACCACCACCCTGATCAGTCAATGACCATCAACATCCAGGCAAGAAGCTCCACAAGCAAAACAGATTACAATTCACTAACAGCTCAATGGAGGTTAGCATTTTTAGCAGTTTTTTAATTAAGCTATGCACAGTTTTTTCAGACACGATGCTACTGCACATATAACAGACTATAACATAGTATAAATACAACTTTTATATACATTGGGAAACCAAAACATACATCTGACTCATTTTACTGTGATATTTGTTTTATTGTGGTGGTCTGAACCAAACCCACAGGATCTCTGAGGTATGCCTATATTCTAATGGGTAAAATTAGGGGCACCTGGGTGGCTCTAGACTCTTGGTTAGGTGTCTAGACTCGGTTTTGGTTCAGGTTATGATCTCACGGCTCATGTGATCAAGCCCTGCGCTGGGCTCTGAGCTGGCAGCACAGAGCCTGCTTGGGATTCTCTCTCTGCCCCTCACTCACACGTCCCCTCTCTAAAAATAAAGGATAAAAAAAACCTTATTTAAAAAGGTTTTAAATTTAAAAAAACCTTATTTAGGGTAGGGAAAAATATAAAGACAGGAAAACATTAAAAATGTAGAAATAGGGGCACCTGGGTGGCTCAGTCAGTTAAGTGTCCCACTTCAGCTCAGGTCATGATCTCACGGTTCTTGAATTCAAGCCCCACATCCAGCTCTGTGCTGAAAGCTCAGAGCCGGGAGCCTGCTTCGGATTCTGTGTCTCCCTCTCTCTCTGCCCCTCTCCTTCTCATGCTCTGTCTCTGTCTCTCTCTCTCAAAAATAAATAAACATTTAAAAAAATGTAGAAATAAATGTCAGTGGATGCCAATACAACTATACATGAAATGGCCAACACTGTTTTTCTCTCATTTCATCCAACAACCAACAGGTGGAAGGTTAACAATAGGGGAACACAATGGAATAAAAGTAAGATTACTATACACGTTAGTATCATTACACTATCAAACAACTACTATTTTTCCCCCCAACAACATTAAACAATTATAACAATAGCTATCTCTCTTCTTTTAGGGTGAGAGGCAAAGCAATGAAATGATTTTACCTTATTGTAAAATGAAGCAGAATTTGATTCATGCAAATTAAGGAAACATTTCCTTTCCTACTGAACTCTAAATACACTTCTACAGACTTAGTTCCTAATAGGTATTTGTTGAAACTCTTAGCCCTTTTCGGAAATGGAAAGCCTCCAACAAATAGAGGTATTCATTCTTTATTTTAAACTAACATTTTCAAAAATTAGATTGGAATGCAAAAAGCGACAAGACTTAAAGATTCCTCTTCTTACAAAGAGGCCACAGTCTAAAAAAAAAAACTGCATGTTTTCATGCTTCTACATGCTTTCAGGGTACAGCCGTGCCTGAAAGGAGAGGAGTGGGCACAGAAAGAAACCACGATCATGATAAACTGAAAACCAAAGGAAGAATGTGTTACAAAAACTGAACAATTTCATTTTCAGCACAATGGCAGAATAGAGACTCTGAATAATTCTATAAAAAAAAAAAAACAACAAAAAGTGAGTGTAGGAATCCTGAAATAAAAAGATCATGGTTGGATTTCGCCTTGGGGATTTCTACCAAACCCAAGGAGGGCAAGGCCAGAAAGTGAGGCTTCTAACAGAAGACTATGACTCTTCAGTGTAAGAGTAAGAGAAAGGGCATAGAAATTTGCCTGTTTTGAACTCAGCAATGGGCGGAGGAAGAAAAAATTTCTTCCATGAAATGTCTTAACCTCAAGTGGACACCCACGTGGATTTACAGTATGAATTCCTACAACCTCAGACAAGAATTTAATCAAAGTAGTCCAGGAAGTAATGCCCAGGCAACTGGCAGAAGCAAATATAAACCCTAGAGGAAAAGAAGCTCTATCCTTCGGAGGCAACAATTTCACTTATCAGAATCTAGAAAGATAAATTAAAAATTAATAAGGACCAAATGAGAACTTATTCAGAAGACAATAGCATTCAATACCCACTGTGATAAAAATCTATCTTCTCTTGCATTCAGAATAGTACCAGATCCCCCAATTAATTTATGTCCTTATGGGATTTATATAACTGTAAGCAACTCTAAGGCACAGATTGTGTCTATTTCTGTGTATTTCTAGCATTCAAAACTGTGCCTGGCACATAATGGTTTTTGCCTTAGTACATGTCTAAAAAATTAATAAGGGTGTTGACCAATTCACTATTTGCAAGGGTAAAATCCAGAAAAAATATGTGTCTATCAATAGCTAACTTACACAAATTATGGCATATAGAAATAAGACTATGCAACCATTAAGAATTATGTGTACTAACAAAAGAACCTCAAAATATACTGATGAAGAAAAAGCAAGTCTAGGGGCACCTGGGTGGCTCAGTTGGTTGAGCATCTGACTTAGGCTTAGGTCACGATCTCGCAGTCTGAGAGTTCGAGACCCGCATCGGGCTCTGTGCTGACAGCTCAGAGTCTGGAGCCTGCTTCGGATTCTGTGTCTCCCTCTCTCTCTGCCCCTCCCCCCACTCATGCTCTCTTTCTGTCTCAAAAATAAATAAATGTTTAAAAAAAATTTATAAAAAAAAAAAAAAAAGAAAAAGCAAGTCTCAAAATACATAGAATTCCTTTATGTTAAAACAAAAGCAACAGATTGTACAAATGTTATATAAATGTATACAAAAGAGGTCCAAAGGAAGCATATACAACTATTTTACAGTAGTACCCTACTAGCAGTGGAAATGGAGGAGAAAGAAGACACCTCTATTTGCACTATATACTTTTATACTATGACTCTTTTACAATAAGAATGTAAACATGAAGGGCACATAGGTGGCTCAGTTGGTTAAGCATCCGACTTTGGCGCAGGTCATGATCTCACAGTTCATGGGTTCGAGCCCCCTGCTGGGCTCCAAGCTGACAGTTCAGAGCCTGAAGCTTGCTTTGGATTCTGTGTCTCCCTCTCTCTCTGCCCCTCCCCCATGCCTGCTCGCTCACTCTCTCTCAAAAAATGAATGAAACATTAAAAAATAAATTAAATAAAATTAAGGGCTCAATGGATGATGAAAACATATCCACATAAGAACCTGTACACAAATATTGATAGTAGCATTATTTACAGTAGCCAAAAAGAAGAAACAACCCAAATGCCCATTAACTGATGAAGAGGTAAGCAAATGTGTCCAGATAATAAAATGTTATTTGGCCATAAAAAAGAATGAACTACTGACACATGCTGTAACATGGATGAACATCAAAAACATTATGCCAAGTGAAACAAATCAGTCACACAAAAAACTAGTATATGTGATATTATTTACATTTCATGTAATAGGATAGGCAAGTCTATAGATACAGAAAGTAGACTAGTTATCTGCCTGAGGGATGTGGAGTGAAGTGTCAGAACAGTGAGTGCTAGTGGGTACATGTTTTCTTTTGGAGATTATGAAAATATTCTAATATTAGATTATGGGGATGGGTACAAAACCAGGTAAATATACTAAAAACCACTGATTGTACACTTTAAATGGTTAAACTTTATAGCATATAAATTTTATCTAAATAAAACTTTTTAAAAACTCAATGGCTAGATTAAGTAGCAGACTAAAATAGGTGAAGAAAGAATTAGTACCTAGGACAATAACCTGAAGCATTTATCCAGGATATAACAGAGAAATGGAGATGAAAATGTGAAACAAGAACATAAAGGAGAATAAGAGGCAACACTTAAACAGATAATGCTTGAGAATTTCCCACAATTATTGAAGACATCAATCCTCAGGTCAAGAAATTCAATGAATTCCAAACAGCGAAATAAAAAGAATTCTGAACTTAAAGTACAGAACATCAATTTAAAAAGAGCTTAATCCTAAAACTAGAGAGAAAAGACAGATTAGCCACACAGAAATGGAAATTAGGTTGATGGCCTAAAAGTAACAATGGAAGTCAGATAACGCTAGAACTTAGAAAACTGGAATTTTATCTTTAGTGTAAGCGAAAACAATGGACAGTTTTAACTCCTATATCTGGTAAAACTAAACTAAATTTCAGGAACACAAGTGGAAAAAAAAAAAAGGTATTTTCAGACAAAACAGAGTTTACCACCAATAGCAACCAACCAACAATAAATCTTGACTTCCTTCTGGAAAATGATCCCAAATTGCAATTTTAAGATGCAAAGGAATGGTGAGCAAAAATACATAAATATATAAGTAAATCTATAAATCTAAACACTGGCTATAAAACATAGGCCCACAATTCCTTATGGATAAAGTCTTGCGGCCAGATGTGTTTCAAAATTAAGAAATTTTTGAATTTTATAAAAATAACAATATTGGGGTACCTGGGTGGCTCCATCAGCTAAGCATCCAACTCTTGATTTTGGCTCAGGTCATGATGAGGACGATGAGGCTCAGGTCATGATGAGGTCATGGAGATGGAACCCCATGCCAAGCTCTATGCTAATAGCGTGGGGCCTGCTTGGGATTCTCTCTTCCTCTCTCTGCCCCTCCCCTGCTTACAGTCTCTCGCAAAATAAGTCACAGGGGCCCCTGGGTGGCTCAGTCTGTTGAGTGTCAGACTTCAACTCAGGTCATGATCTCTCAGTTCATGAGTTCAAGCTCCGCACTGGGCTCACTGCTTTCAGCACAGAGAATGCTTTGAATCCTCAGTCACCCACACTCCCGCACCCCCTCCCCCCATCTCTCTGTTCCTCCCTCCTCACACTGTCTCAACAAAATAAACTTTAAAAATGTCACAAATTAGGCTTCAGCACTTTGAATACATGGGATTTTTTCAAGACTATGCAGTCTCATGTCCACTCAGGGCAGGTTTCGCCACTAGAAAAATCTTTGGTCAACATACACTGAAGTTTTGGTTTCTAAACCTTTTTTTAGATTTTGGATTTCAACAAAAGATAGGAGCCTAAAGTATCAATTGGTAAGATTAAAATAGAACAGAACCAAAATACAGGGCAATTAATACATAAATTCGAAGACAGGTGATGGGAGTTAGAACATTCTAAGATCACATTGTCTTAGAAGAGCGCAAAACAGAGGAGCCTGGCTGGCTCTGTCTACAGAACATGCGACTCTCAATCTCAGGGTCATGAGTAAAAGAGTACAAACATACTCATAAGCTTTATATTGTATGAAAGACACTGATTGTTGTTTTATTATTTTATTTTAATTCCAGTACCAGTTAATACCAGTTAATACCAGTTAACACTGGTAAGCTTTAGATTTTGATAGCTGTGCATGTTAAATTAGGTATCATAACGCCTAGAAGTCATTAAGAAAAAGACAACCAAACAGAAAAATTGGCAAGAGACTAGAACATACAATTTACAGAAAGCAATGTAATGAATAATTTGTATGAAAAAGTACTCAGCTTCACTGATCATCAGAGAATGAAAATTAAAACCATATTACTGTAATAACATATATCTACCAAAATGGCTAACATTAAAAACAACTGACAAGACCACGTTGGCAAGTATGTGCAAGAACTGGAACTCTCATACAGTTGGTGGACAAACCAATTCGCATTTTTGTAAACCTGAATATAAACTATTTTATATTTTATTCCACCAATTTTATTCCAAGGTATCTACCCAACATATATAGGTTCAATAGAACACATGTATAAGAATGTTTATAGCAGCATTATTCGTGATAGTCCCAAACTAGAAACAAATATCAAAAGTAAAATGGGTAAATAATTTGTGGTCTATTCATACGCTTCAATAAGAATTATTCAGTTCTATACAGAACATAGATCATCTTATGAAGCAATGCTGAGAAAATGAAGTCAAAGAAAAAAATACTTATCATATAATTCCATTTATATAAAGCTTGCCAACAGGCAAAGTGATGGCACTAGAAATCAAGATAGTGATTACCTTTGGAGAGCAGAAGGTAGTCGCGATTGGGAGTGGGCATAAGAGAGGCTCCTGATGTACAACTATTATTCTATTTCTTTGTATGTGATAGCATTCACTTTGTGAATATATAAACTCTACATTTAGATTTCTGCATGTTATATCTCAGTAAAAACATTCATCAAACTTTTCAAAAATTGACTATGGTGACCAACTCTGCAAATATACTAAAAGCCAGTAGATTGTATACTTTAAACAAATGACCACAGTATGTGAATTACTTCTCAATAAAATGATTAATAAAAATTTTATTAAGCAAAAAATAAATGAAAGATAAATATGGAAAATGTTAAGTGTTGAATATATATAAAAACTATAGATGTACTATCTTTTGTACTTTTCTGAACATTTGAAATTTTCATAACAAGAAGGTTGGAACAGGGGGAGCATGGGTAGCTCAATCAGTTGAACGGGTTTGAGCATGCAACTCTTGCTTTAGGCTCAGGTCATCATCCCAGAGTCCTGAGATGAGAGTCTCCCATCAAGCTCTGCGTGGAGTGGAGAACCTGCTTAAAATTTTCTTTCTCTTTCTCTCTCTCTCTCCCTCCCTCTCGTCTTTCCCTGTCCCTCTCCAAGGTTTGCACTCTCTCTGTAAAATAAAAAAAGGGTGCCTGGGTGGCTTAGCCAGTTAAGTGTCCCAATTCTTGATTTTGGTTCAGGTCACAATCTCACAGTTCATGAGATCAAGCCCCACACAGAGCTCTGCACTAATAGCCCAGAGTCTGCTTAGGATTCTCTGTCTCCCTCTCTCTGTGCCCCTCCCTCACTCGTGCTTTCTCTCTTTCAAAAATAAATATTAAAAAAAATAATAAAATAAATTAAAAAAAATTTTTTACAGTTTGGAATAAAAACATGAATGACAACATTGAAAGAAATGCAAAAACGGGTAGGGTAACTCTTAAAAGAATAGGAGGTATATCTTTTAAACAGGTGGAAGTGGGAAAAACAAAATGAGAAAAAGGAAAAAGAAATCAATCCATACAAGACAAAGGTACAGAACAAAAGCAGGATAAATGAAAAGCATTTAAAAAAGAAACAAATTCCACTATATCAGTTACTCATTAAAAACACAGATTAAGTTCTTTAAATGGTAAAGAAAGTTAAATAAATGGTAAAAATATATACTTATGATACTTTTAAGAGATATAACTAAAACAAAAACACAGAGAGGTTCAAAGTCAAAGGACAAAAAAAAAGATACCAGGCCACAAGAAAGCTGACATAGTTTACTTGTATCTGCTAAAACCAACTTTAAGGCCAAAAATATTAAAAAGAAGAAATCTATACAGGGATAGAAGGTTCAATTCACCAAAAGCATAGAACTTGAATATACCCAACTTGGCCTCAAAAACTGATCAACAGAAGAAATCAATCTACCTTCATAACAGGAAATTTTATTAACATATCTCAAAGTAATGGACAAATCAATCAGACAAATCAACTTGCAAACTACTTTTGCCAGACTCCCTTCTTGGTTTTGCCAATAGGAGGTAGTGGGGGGGGGAAAGTGTAAGAAAATGCCAGTCTCCACCCCCCAGATTCTGATAATGTCTCCAAAATGAAGATGTCTCCTACTGAAGTCAAGAGCTGGTAGTAGGTTTCTACCAACAGCAGTAACTCAGAATAGCTCCAACAGCTTTAGTAGCAAGTGCAAACTCTTTGGTTCCAGCCATTAAGCAGTACAACAACCAGATCTTTTGGCTGGGGGGGGGGGGGGGGGGGAACAAAACTCCTTTGTTCCTCTCAACTCTCAACCCCTCTCCCCTCCCTTTGGCCGGTCTAGTCCTAACCACACCCTAGTAACCAATTACCTGCATTAAAACTCTCTGCCTGAAAATACCTACAGTAGTTATTATTTTCCTATCTGCTCACAGATCAATAGAGCACATTTAAAATACTGACACTAATACCTAGAGAAAAAAAAGTTTTTCAAGCATTTATAAAACATTTGTAAGAAATGACCAGTGTTAAGCAATAAAATCTAGTTCAACAAATTTCAAAGAATTGTATGATACAAATCACATCCTCTGAACACAATGCAGTTAGACATAGCAAAAAGAAATAGGAGACAGTGCATACATTTAGAAATCTTAAAACACACTTTTACACACAATGATAACAGAAGGAATCATAGTGGAGACCAAATATATTCAGAAATTATCACAAAGATATTACCTATAAAACTTATGACATACAGTTAAAAGTGTACTTAACATAAACTATATTATAGTTTTAAATGTTTACTTTAAAGCAATGGCTCTTAAACTTTTTAGTCTTAGACAAGATCAGGCACATTCAGGGTGGTATGGCCATAGACTACACTTTCCGTCTTAGAAGGCTTTTATACTTACAAGATTTTTAGTTCCCCAAAAAGCTTTTGTTAATATGGAGCAAATATATATAGATATAGATATAGATAGATAAACAGACACATAGATAACTACTGTATTAGAAATTTGAATTGTGAAATTTTAAAGTCTGTTAATTCATTTAAAAATAAAACTTATTGCTTAATAAATCTTTTATTATTTTAAAAAATGTTTATTTATTTTGAGAGTGTGTAAGCAAGTGGGGGAGGGGCAGATAGAGAGGGAGAGAAAGAAACCCAAGCAGGCTCCATGTTGTCAGCACAGAGCCTGAAGCGGGGCTTGATCCCAGAACCGTGAGATCTTGACCTAAGCTGAAATCAAGAGTCAGACGCGCAACTAACTGAGCCACCCAGGCACCCCAACATACAAATATTTATGAAGATAACTTTACTTCTGATACAGAAATTATAAGAATTGATATTATTTTATATTTTTGCAAATTTCCCTTAATGTCTGCCTTAAGAAAAGATATCTAGATTTGCAAGATGGCAGGACTCACCCTGGTAGGTATCAAGATTTCACCATAAACTGTGAAGTATGGACACATATAGATCAAATAGGGTAGAAGAAAGAGCCCAGATGTCAACCCATACTATTTGGAAACTTGACTGATGACCAAACAGGAAAGGTTCTTAGTAAATGGAACTGAGACAAACTGGATAGGGAGTAAAAAAACAAACAACT
This sequence comes from Panthera pardus, assembly GCF_024362965.1. Classification (NCBI taxonomy): domain Eukaryota; kingdom Metazoa; phylum Chordata; class Mammalia; order Carnivora; family Felidae; genus Panthera; species Panthera pardus. The sequence goes on from NW_026527002.1 coordinate 23,234,184, forward strand.
GGGTGGCTCAGTCGGTTGAGCGTCTGACTTCAGCTCAGGTCATGATCTCATGGTCTGTGGGTTCGAGCCCCACATCGGGCTCTGTGCTGACGGCTTGGAGCCTGCATCCTGCTTGGGATTCTGTGTCACCCTATCTCTCTGCCCTTCTCCTACTTGTGCTCTCTCTGTCTCTCTCTCTCAAAAATAAACACAAACATTAAAACAAATTAAAAAAAAAAAAACAAATACAACAACAACAACAAAGAAATTGGATTTCTACCTAAAGCCATAAGGATTAAAAGACTAATATGTGAAAAGCTAAACCATAAGACTTTTTGGAAGATAACGTTTTAGGACAAATTTCAGAAAAATGTCAGGACCTCAGAGTAGAAAAGGATTTCTTAAACAAAATGCAAAAAATACGAACAAAAGGAAAAGACTGACATTTTCTTTGGGGTTTATCAAGACCCTGTGAAAGCAAAAAAAACAAATCTTGAATTGGGAAAAGAATTTAGCCATACAAAAGAACTATAAATCAATAAAAAGACAAATGAACTGACAACAGTCAATGGGCATTTCATACAAGAGAAAACAAAAATGGCCCATAAACAAATAATCAAGGAAATGTAAAACAGAACCACAATGATATCACCTACAAAAATTATTAACTCAGACAATACCAAATATCAGGGAGTATGTGGTATCCCTGGGACTCCCGTACTACCAGCAAAAACATAAACTGATTTAACTACTTCTGACATTTAGTAAAACTGAACAAAGACATAGTACCACTCACTAAGTCCACTCCTAGATATATATCTTAAAGAAAACCATACACGTGTGCACCAGGCAAGAGGTATCAGTATATCTAAAGCAGAATGTTCATAATAATTTGGGAGTAAAATAAATACTGATAGAATTTGTAACAAAGAACACTACTTAACCTTAAAAATGTGCTACATCCATCAAGATAAATTAATCTTAAAATGCTAAACAAAAGTCAGAAAAGCTTACAGTATGATTCCATTTATTTAATGTTCAAAAAAGCAAAACAATATACAGTTTAAGGTAAATCTACAATAAAAAATTGGGGATAAAAACCAGAAGAGAAATTTACTCAGCGAAGGACATGAGGTACAATTAGAAGGGGCAGAAAGAAAACTTCAAAAGTAATGGTAACTTTTATTTAAGTTCAGTATTTTATTAATATTATTTAAATATTCACCTGCAATTTTTAAATTCTTTTGTATGTATATTTCATCATCTTTTTTTCTAGGCCACTCTCAAAAGTTTGGTTGTGAAAGAAGGGACAGCAATAGAATGATAGTTGGCAGAAATGGTAGATGGAGGTGTTTATTTTTTAAGGAAAAACTGAAGCACATGTAAATACAGAAGGTGATAACTGATGTAAAAAAACCTATAAGAAGATGGGACCTAGGGTTCAGGATCAGGGACTGATTTTACAAGGGAAGTGTCTTTTCAAGGGCAAATGTTGTATACCTAGGAAAGAAAGATATAAACCAAAATATTTACAAATTAAAATACCCCTTAATCTTAACATCAGTGATTTTCTTGGGGTAGTGATTTTTCTTTTTGCCTATCTGTAATTTTCTATAATTTCAACATTAAACGTGTGTAAGTTTTCTAGTAAAAATAATAACTCCAATAATGGTGGGCAGATACACTGGAGAAGTTAAGACAGAAGGAAGACCAGGAAGTCAGATTGAATACTAGAAAAAGAAGGGTTGGGACACTACTACTGAACAACCAGAGCAATCACAGGACTATATTAGGATGCAGAATGTACTGGATTGAGTGGTAACTGGATGGGGGGGAGGAAGAGAAGCAAAAAGAATGACTCCAGGATGTTAGTTTGGATGGATGGTGGTGCTATTAATCTGAAAGAAATACAGTTAAGAGGAACAGGCAGGAATTGCAGATCTCTCTTTGGGGCTGGAGGCAGCTGAGACTAAATTCAGTTTTGAACCTGTGGAATTCAAGCTTCTTGTGAACATTCAGACTGATGGATGAAAATAAGTCAATCAACCAGAGTTGAAGCATAGTTGCTCCTTTTAAATGAGGCTCTTTAGGCTGGGTAGGCTCTCTACTACAAACTCAATGCATGCATCACACATACTTTATACCTTAAACCAGCTTTGCTTCATTCAGAAGGCAATGAGTTTACAACCCCAGAATCAAACCTGAATTTCTCAAGCTAGTTCAGAAATTATCTGGAGTTTTTGAAAATTGTAACTCCAAATAAAATATTTAAGTTACCCAGAAACACTGACTCCAGATGAAATAAAATACAGTGCTGAGTCTACTTTCTCCTTCTGATCACTACATTTCACACTGTAGATGAAAAACAGTCATCAGCATTAAGCCTGATTGAGATGAGGTCTCACTTAAGCTAACCTTTTTAAACTTCGGAAGAGTATTAATTTTTTTTTTTTTTCTCCTGTAAAGGTACAATTCAAAATTTTTTACCTTCCAGTTTGCCAGGCTGGGCTATATCCAGAGACTTTGTAAGTATTAATAAAGAAATTACTCAGGAAAATAAAATGTCATAAAGCATAAAACATGCTATGTAGTGGAAAATGCACATTTTAGCCAAGGTTTGGCACACATCAAACCTTAAATAAATATGCTGGATAAAATGATGGATAATACTGTCCTCAAAGAGCGGAAAGTTTGGTTTGACCTTCAAATCAAACTGCAGATCTATCACAAGAAACCAGAATTAGGATTTAGGAATAGTAGGTTCTGTCACTTATTTGTTCTAAAGGTAAGCAAAGCACAAACCTTAAAGAGTATAAATTAGAATATGCTGTAAGGGATATATTTCATTGAAAAAAATTAATACCTGTTTTCAGGAGTGTATATTATATATGTAACTTTGAATAAATAATAACCTTTATCTTAATTCCTGTATAATTAAATATCTACCTCAGATTGTTAACAGGATAGAATGAGACTGTCCAACAGACAAAACATTATTTTGAAAAGTTGAAAGTTCCAAATAAACACACTAGTATCAAAATTCAAAGATGACAAAAAAGAAAAAAAATAAGATGGCAAATAAAAAGAAATAAAAGATTACTATCCTAAAATTATGAGTTTTCCCTAACCAACTTTATTAGAGAACAAATAAAAATATGCATCAGCTTCATTTGCTTTGGGGAAATATTTTTAAATAACAAACTTCAGCGTCTCTCTCAGCTGCAATCTATAAATTTAGCCCCAGATGTTCTCCAAAAGTTATTAATGGAAAGCTTCCGCTTAGCAAAAAATACTAAAACATGCAAAGAATGCAAACCACAACTTGTTTCCTCATCTTTAGCTAAAACTAAAAGAAAAAACAAAACAAAACACATGGTCCCTATAGTCAATCTCTGGTCCTTCACTGAAGTCCCAGACAAAGGAGATTCTTTTCCCTTCTCAAAATCCTCCCATCAGTCTCTCACTGGATCTTATCAAGTCATCTAGGATCAAATTAATAATTTGACTTATAATAACTTCACTCTTTGCCATTCCAGAATCCCTTCCCTTCAGCCATCAACTGGGTCTCTGCCAGCTTTAAAATAAGCAAAAAGTCATCCTTTATCCTCTACTTCTGTCCATTTCCTCCTTTCGTTTCACTATCCCAACTCCTTGAACTCAGCCAACATCCACTGCCTCTCTACTTCCCCTCTAACACATTCACTTCAGCTTCAACCCCTCAAAACTTCTCAAGGTTCAATGCTACTTGCTTATTAAATTCTACTGGGGTTCGGGATGCCCAGCTGGTTCAGTCGGTATAGTATGCAACTCTTCATCTTCGGGTCGTGAGTTCAAGCCTCACGTTAGGTGTGGAGCCTACTTAAAAACAAAGTCATCCATTTTGGTGACTTATCACTTATAATCTTCCACGTGAAAAGCTTTACCCCCTTTGATTCTATTATACAAAACGGCTCTGTTCCCATTTCTGCTATGCTTATGTCTTACTTACTGGCCACTCTTTTTGTAGGTACCCCTAAAGCAAAATAGTTTTCTACCATTTTGGGGAAGCTCCAACCCAATGACTTTAAATTAACTGTCATCAAGTATTTCAAGAGCCAGAAAATACGGAATTCTGTGACTCAGGAACACTATTCTTAAAAATTTATTCTAAGGAATAATTTAAAATTGAGGGGTGGGAAGAGAATAAAAGCTCATAATGGGGGGAAAAAAGTGGAAACAACAGGAACATGACTATTTAGATCATGACAGGCTGTTAGAACAAACACTGACACTCAACTCTCTATACCAGAAGACAGCTTCCAGGGCCTTTACCTTTTAAATTTTACGACTAAGAAGATTTTATAAGATCTTTTTAAGCCACAAACTTGATGGATCTTAGTTGGACAGATCTTTCCTTTTTATAGACTTAATCCCAAAGGAACACACTTCTGATGATTTGGAACTTACTAAGCGTAAATATTAGAACATTCATATAATAAATACATATATTTTTAAAGATGTACTGCATTCTTATTGTGATTTTTACTGAGTAAAATCTAGTTTTGTAATGGAACTCATCTTGGAAAGATAAAATTGATAACATGGACAATTTCTTTGAAAACATATCTGTTCTGTCTGTTAAGTAGAGTTCTCTGAGAAGTATGAACCTAGCCAAGTTAAGTCACCTCAAATTGGGGCCCATTTTTTCATTAAAAAAAAAAGTTAGATTAAATGACCTCTAAATTTCCTTTTAATTAAAAAATCCCAGAACCCATTCTACTTGTTTTCACAAGTTAAAGCTACATGCAGCTTCCTCTAGACACCGTCCAGTCTGATTCAATATTTACCCGCAATTAGTTTTCTGTAGTTTTACAAGTGATGCATACATTCTCATCAAAGTTTTAAGCACTTCTGTATATTATCTTGTAAATCCTATATATTATAATATGTTCATCTAACGTGAACATAGTGTTATTTCTGTATGTCCAGATCTCTACATAACTACAATGGTTTACAACGTGTTCCAAAACTAAATACAGCAGTGCCCCCATACCTGAGGGAGATACACTACAAGACCCCGTGTGAATGTCTGAAACCACAGAGTGCCAAACCCTACATGTATACTATGTTTTTTCCTCTACATAAATACAATAAAGTTTAATTTATAGACTAGGCACAATAAGACATTAACAACAGTAAAATATTATAATAAATTATCATATAAAATAAAATACAGCAACTATAACAATATACTACAACAAATTATGTAAATGTAGTCTCTCTCAAAATCTTTTTATACTGAACTCACCCTCCTTGTGATGATGTGAGATGTTAAAATGCCTACATAATGAGACAAAGTGAGGTGAATGATGTAGGCACTGTGACCTAGCATTAGGGTATAACTGACCTTCTGACATACTGTCAAAGGATCGATATGTCAAAAGGAGGACTGTCTGCTTCCGGTCCACAGAGGCAAAAATGCAAATAAAGAGAAGGCTACTATACAAAGAGCTACTTTCTCTTTGTAGCTCTCTAAATTTCCTTTTAATTACAAAATCTACTATACAAACTTTTTTAGTTAGCCAAACGAACAAATCACCACTATGAAAGCAAACAGGTTCATAATTCATTTTATCATTACCTTGTATCTTGTCTAAAGCAAGCAAATTTCCATTTTTAATTAAAAATAGTATGGGGAGCCAGCTGGGTGGCTAAGTTGGTTAAGAGTCCGACTTCAGCTCAGGTCATGATCTCACTGTATGTGGGTTCGAGCCCCACATCAGGCTCTGTGCTGACGACTCAGAGCTGGGAGCCTGCTTCGGATTCTGTGTCTCCCTCTCTTTCTGCCCTTCCCCCACGTGTGCTCCATCTCTCTCACAAAATAAATAAACACTAAAAAAAAATAGTATTGGGGGAAAAGCTACTCAGTATAAACAATTTTCCTCCCTCCCCTTGTTACCTTTTACCCATTTAAACGCCCACAAAATGTGATGCCTCTCTAAGCACTATTTATAAAGATTACCATCAGCAAGAATAAAATCATAAAGTGAACTACTAACCTTAAGATTCCAGGTTAGTTACTTTGCCAAACCCAAATAGACATTTAATGAAAAGATAGTTTGTGCAACTTTTTTATTACACTGAAGATAAACAGTTGTTTGTTTTCTTCCTCAGCATTCTCAGTTATGCTATCCTGTGATTTTAGGGATTTACTCCATCAATACTTTCCCTTGACACAGCAGAAACCTCTACAAGATTAGATTAACTTTGGCAAATAAGAAAATAAGAATCAAAAAAAAGAAAAGAAAAATAGAATCATATTTAATGTTTACAGGAATATTTTTAACATGAAAATTATGGCAATATGCTTAAGACCTGGTGCTTAAGGTAGATGGCAGAGTATCTCATATATATGTACATACGTAGAAGTGATCAAAATAAAAGGGTTTTTTTTTTTTTCAGAATAGTTTCAGTTTATGTTTTATAAAAGACATCAATGTGTTATAAAAGGCTACAACAGTATAAATAGTATAGTAGTAGAAAGGCTACTATTTTTTTTTAAAGTTTATTTATTTACTTTGAGAGAAAGAAGGAATGCACCCACACGAGCAGGGGAGAGACTGAGAGAATCCCAAGCTCCTCACAGTCAGCACAAAGGCCGACGCGGGGCTTGAACTCACGAACCATGAGATCATGACCTGAGCCAAAGTCAGACGCTTAACCGACTGAGCCACCCAGGCACCCCCCAGTCTTTTTTTTTTAATAAAAGCTTTTAAGTAATCGCTACACCCAATGTGGGGCTCGAACTTACAACCCCAGGATCAAGAGTCTCATGCTCCACTGACTAAGCCAGCCAGCACCACAAATCACTGTCTTCTTAATGATAATTTTTGCTTACAAATTTACACATATTTGGGCCTCAGCTGTCAAAAATAGCCACAGTATAACTCTAAGAGTCTAAGAATACCTTTAGAACGTTTCTTTCACTCCATGCAAACTCAGAAGTCAGCAACTTCTTTAACATTAGTATGTAAAATTTCTGGAAATGCAAGGCCACTGAGATTTAACTACAAACCTGAGGGAGCCTGGCTGGCTCACTTGGAAGAGCATGCAACTCTTGGTCTCAGGGTCATGAGTTCCAGCACACGATGTGTGTCGAGATTACTAAAAAAAAATTAACTAAAACAAAGAGCAACAACTTGATGTTTTTCTAGAGAGTAACACAGTAACACTCTAGAGAGTAAAACAGTCTATTTGAATAATAAACTTAAAGCGAACATAAAATGTATTTACACTAAGTTTCATCCTAACAAAAACAAAAAGAAATATGATAAGTATAAATGACTGATTTATATAATCAATTTTGGCAACCAATGTTGCCAGTTTAAGAAAATATCAATTTACCTTAAAGTTTTTTTCAATTACAAAACTAGAGCTGAATTTTACCTTATTTTTGGCCACTTTATGAAAATGTAAAATACAATAATAAAACACATTAACAACATATTTTAAATTAAAAAACCTGGTTTCGGTCAGAAGCTGATACAAAAAAATTATCAATTTTAGACTAGGTGCTGAAAAAAAGAGGGAGCAGTACCTACTGACACCATTTTTACTGTTTAGGATCATGGATAATGCTTTCCAAGCCTTCATCATTAACTGTCTTAGCCTCCCCTGGTACTTCTATCATTGTCAGCACAAACTTCTGAAAACTGTAAGCTTGCCAGGATTGAGCCAAACTTCTTTATCCTTTCAGGGTTGATTTTTCTGTTTTTTTGTTTTGTTTTTGGTAGGAGTATTCTAAACTGACCAATTTCTTCCATGTACTTTAAGTTGGAAGAATCTGAAGTAAAACTCTGTCACTATGCAAAAGCTTTACGTTTAAAGATAAAAAGGCTTATCAGAAACCAGTCTGCATTTTATAGACATCAACAGAGGTCCTGTCTTCTGCAACATCTGAAGGAACCAATCACAAATTCCCTATTCCAAAACACCCTCTCCCCAAACAACCTCCTACCTCGACAAGCACACACAAACAGATCTATACCCAAACCACACCTAGACACACCCTAAGAATAAAACATCTGGAAGAAGAATAAATTTCAGACATGAGAAATATCCTGAGACACAACATATTTTGGTTTAGAGAGAAAGCAACCACATTATTTTAGTATCAATGAAGCAAGACCTAAGATTATCTGCTGTTACCATAAGGGTTATGGACTGGAAGTTTAATCATGAGAAAAAAAAATAGATTTGCATTGAGTTCATAAAGGTCTCTCCAATGTGAAAGAATTACCAACCAAATATTAATCCAGTTGAGAGAGATTTATGTAATTAACAAATATTACACTGATTTTAAAATTCTATATACTTTTTCCCATTCACCTCATTTCTTTGGTGTAATTGGGCTAAGGCAGAAGCAAAAAAAGAGACATCAAAGGAATAAGCGATATAGCAAGAAATCCATGTTCTCATATCACTTCTGACCTATGATGAAAAAGCATTTTCCTGAGTCTCTGTTCTACCGAAACTGAACACTCAGAAAACACCTGAGTGCTTACCACTAATACACTGCTCTGTGAGTTATACAGAGGCAGAAATGAAAAATACTAATGAAAGAGGTAAAATGTGCTAGGAGTTAGGAAAAAGTGCATACACTGTGAGGACTGAAGCTAAGTTTGGTGGATTCATGCATGATGTCAGGTACAAAGTGAAAGGGCTAACTTTGTTTTTTTTAATCCCAGGAACAATAAGAAGAAGGAGGGCTATCAAAATGACCCAGAATTCATAATTAAAAAAAAAAAAAAAAAAAAGACCCAGAATTCAAAATGGATGTTCAATATAAAAAGTGACTAAAAACAATTGCTAAGTATTCCTAGCAAGTTAAGGGTGCAGCATCTACATGTTTGCAGTAATGTCCACTTCAACCAATGGACAGGGGAGAGAGACCCAGCACCCAGAATCATATAAACAACCTGACTCTCAGGGATTTTAATGGACTGATAAAAAGTTCAGCATAGGCCTTAGAATGGGAGATGCAAGGGCCAGTAATAATAATGGCCCTAAGGAAGGGCCAGAAGACTAAAGACAAGACTAATATTCCAAGAACTATTCATATTTTAATACAGGGCCCCTAAGATTATTTAAAATAACAACAACAAAACAACTTGAGATTGGAATTACTCAAGTTCAACTCCAAAGATTCATGAAATAAAATTGGTAAGTCTGTCTAGGTACACAATTGGCATAGAAAAATCACTCAACTCATAACTGAGCCTAGAAGACCACACAGCAGCCACAGAATGTATTTTGTTCACAAAAGTATCCTCCTCCACAAAAGAACTCTCCTGGCAGAAACTTTCTTTGTATAAAATAGCCACCAAACAAGAGAATTCACTAAAATTAATAAAGCAGTCAACATTGGTTCTGATATGTACAGGAAATGGATGTTCTCTGATAAAACTGTAATTACACAGATAGCCAGGAACACATAGAAACACTGTCAGTCTCAAATTTGGTTCTTAAAGTTCTCTCCAGAGGTATCAACTTTGAAATGTCTACTATTGGGGCACCAGTATGGCTCAGTCGGGTAAGTGTCCAACATTGGCTCAGGTCATGATCTTGCGGTTTGCAGGTTCGAGCCCTGACTCGGGCGCTCTGCTGTCAACATGGAGCCCACTTCAGATCCTCTGTCTCCCTCTCTTTCTGTCCCTTCCTCATTTGTGAGCACCAGTGCACGCTCTTTCTCACTCGCTCTCTCAAAAATAAACATTAAAAAAGAAGGTCTAATTAAAAAAAAAAGAAGAAGAAGAAAGAAATGTCTACTATCTCCTGAACTCTAAATCCGGTCCAAGGAGATGGATTACACCTGGTCCAATTTATATCATTTGCACACCCAAGTTCACCCCCTGTAGTAAAGATGAGTTCTCACCTTACACTGCACATTAGAATTACCCAGGAGCTGAGAAAAATTCCAATACCCAGGATGCATGCCAGACCAATTAAATCAATCTCTGGGGATAGGTTCCCCACCCCCACCCCCCCACCCCCCTTCAGAGCTCCCCAGGTGATTTCAATATAATGCCAAAGTGGGAAACCACCAACTTGAATTGTACGGGTAACTCAAGTAAAAAAAACTAGAAGGCATCGATCTACAGCAGAAAAAGGTAAAAAAGGAAACAAGGAACCTAGATGTAGCAAGTTTTACCAGTTTTAACCTGGTTGCAATATATTTTAAATCAAAGGCAGACTGAAATTTAAACCAAACAGCCAATTCTCAGTATTCACAGTAGTTATGTTACAGACTATAAAATCACAGCAAATACTAAATTAGCAAATATTGAACCACACTGTTCCTAAGGGAAAGAGTTAGGTTCCTACATCCTCTGGTCACACTCAACCAATCAGTAACAACCTGGTTTTGTGTGTTTGTTTAAAGAATCTTTAATATATGTTGTTGATTCATTAACATTGAACCTAAGGCCAAGAGCTTATGCCTAAAAAAAGGTTATCTAACACACACCTTTTCCACATAAGGTACATTCCAGTTTTCTTGCAGTTAGGAACACTAGACAGCACTTCAATAACATGCTTGAGCACCATTTTAAACAGTGAAATCTCGAAAAGCACAGAAATGCAAAAAAACCCCGAAAACATGAAGTACTAAATAGACCAAAAAAAGGACACTTGTTTACAGCATGACAGCTGAAACAGTTACAGCATGAAAGAGTGTTGCCTTGTTTGACTGCAGTTGGGAACGTGCACATTTAGGTACTCCAATTTTTCACAGCTCTGCACATGTGTACAAATCACCATAAAAGCACCATGAGGACTGACTTTAGGCTTACAAATAAATTTTACCAAGCAGGCAGGTTCACAAATCCTGTATACAGAATCCATGAATACTGAGAATAGTCTGTAGAAGTATCAAGGTAGCTCAAATTGTTACAAAGAAATGAATTCTATTTGAGTTTCCACTAAGCAATATCAAGAACAATGACACCAATATGCTCATCTATGTAATTTTCTCCACTAGAACTCCTAAATTGGATTTCCTAAGAATGTGACAATTTTTCTCATATCAAATCTATATTAAAAAAAATAAATAAAAGCCTATATACTCAAGGCTCCTGAGTGGCTCACTAGGTTGAGGGTCTTCAGCTCAAGTCATGATCTCACAGTTTGTGGGTTTGAGCCTAGCCCCACTTTGGGCTTTCCGGTAACAGCATGGAGCCTGCTTTGGATTCTGTCTCTGGTCTCTCTGTGCCCCCCTCTCAAAAGTAAGTAAACATTAAAAAACAAAAAACAAAAAAAAACACCCATATACTCAATTTGCTCAAATATCTTCTTTTCATGTAGTACAAAAGTAAACAAATTATATTTTATCAAACACTTCTAATCACAAAATACAGCAATGACTTAAAGAAAAGGTATGCTGGCTGAATCAGATGACCTCTAAAATGCCCTGTGGCGTGAAGTCTTTTTAAGTCTAAAAAGTTAAGTTGGTATGCCTATTTTAATTATGATAAAAGCGGGTATGTGAATAAATATTCTCAGTAACAGTTTATTAGGACCACAATCAACATTTTTTAGTAGTAGGGCTGCAATACAAATTGTCATCTGAAAAACAGCTTAACAGCTCCACTTGACTTAGAAAAATAATTTGAATCCAGCAGGATACTATCAAATCTGATAGGCTCTCACATTGGGCAACTTCAAAAAGAAAAAAAACAAGCTGCCATATTAATGCTATTAAACTAAATATGCCTCATCATATATGAAAGTGGACTCAAAATGAATCAAAGACCTAAATGTAAGAGCTAAAACTGTTAACACTCTCAGAAGAGAACATAGCTGTAATAAAGTGTAAATCTTTATGGCCTTCGATTAGGTAATGATTTCTTAGATATGACACCAAAAGCATAAATTTGACAAAAGAAAAAAACAGTTAAATTGGACTTAATCAAAATAAAAAATTTTGTGCTGGCATGGATACCATCAGGAACGTGCAAACATAACTCGGAGAAAATGTTTGCAAATCACATATCTGATAAGGGGCTTATATTCAGAGTACACACAGAAAAAAACTCGCTTACAACTCAATAAATAGACAACTTTATTTTTTAAATGGGCAAAAGATTTGGCTAGACATTTCTCCAAGAAATTTACCAATAAATGCAAGATGCGCAACATCCTTAGTTATTGGAGAAATGCAAATCAAAACCACAAGGAGAGGGGCGCCTGGGTGCTCAGTCGGTTAAATGTCTGACTCTTGGTTTTGGCTCAGATCATGATCTCAGGGTTCATGGGATGGAGACCCGAGTCAGGCTCTATGCTGGGCATGGAGCCTGCTTAAGATTCTCTCCCTCTGCCCCTGCCCCGCTTGTGTGCATATGCACTCTCTCTGTCAAAAAAAAAAAAAAAGCAAAACACAAAACAAAACAAACACAAAACCAAGGAAGTATCACTTCACATCCACTACGATAGCTATAATCAAGAAAATGGACAGACACTGGCCAGAATGTGTAGAAACTAGAACCTTTGCACACTGCTGGTGGGAATGTAAAATGGTGCTGTCATAAATGCCTAGCAGTTCCTTAGAAAGTTAAACACAGAGTTACCAAATGACCCAGCAATTCCACTACTAGGTATATACTTAAGACAAATTAAAACACTGCCAAATAAAAACATGTACATGAACGTTCATAGTGGCATTCAAAAAGTAGAAACACTTCAAATTGCCAGTTAACTGATGAATGGAAATAGGAAACAACCCAAATGTCAATCAATTGATGAATGGATAAACTGTGGTATAACCATAAAATGGACTGTTAGCCATAAAAAGGAATTAAGTACTGATACAAGCAACAATATGGATAAACCTCAAAAACATTATACTAAGAAGCCAGTTACAAAAGGCCACATATTGTATGATTCCATTTATATGAAATGCCCAGAACCGGCAAAAAGAGACAGAAAACAGATTAGTGATTTCCATCTGGAGGGGCAGGGGTGGAGAAGGGGAGTCGGGGAGGGGGGAAGGAATGGGGAGTGACTGCTAATAAGTAAAAGGTTTCTTTTGGGGATGAATTAAATAGTAATGATTGTTGTAAATATACTAAAAATCACTGAATTGTACATTTTAATAAAAATGGTAAGTTTTGGGGCACGTGAGTGGCTCAGTCGGTTAAGCATCTGACTTTGGCTCAGGTCATGATCTCACAGCTTGTGAGTTTGAGCCCCACATCAGGCTCTGTGCTGACAGCTTGGAGTCTGCTTTGGATTCTGTGTCTCCCCCTCTGCCCCTTCCCTGCTCATGCTCTGTCTCAAAAATAAATAAACATTAAAAAAAAAAATTTTTTTTTAAAGTTAAGTTTTATAGTATGTGAATTATATTTCAATTAAAAAAAACGTGAATGTGCCATTTAAACTGTTATAAGAAGTCAAAATATTACCTTGCTAATCCTCTTCAAAATTTGAGAATTAGTCAAGCATACATGCTAATTAGAAACCATACTTCTTCTCTCCCTCCTATAGTGTGGAAATAGGAGAGATCTCATTTGACACAGGATCATATAGGAAATCTGCTTTTTCCCATTGATAGCCAACACAGGAGCAAGAATCAGACAATTTTTTTAAAAAGTGAGTATCTGGGGGTGCCTGGATGGCTCAGTCGGTTAAGCATCCAACTTTGGCTCAGGTCATGATCTCATGGTTCGTGGGTTTGAGCCCCACGTCGGGCTCTGTGCTGACAGCTCAGAGCCTGGAGCCTGCTTTGGATTCTGTGTCTCCCTCTCTCTCTGCCCCTCCCCCGTTCGTGCTCTGTCTCTCTCTGTCTCAAAAATAAATAAATGTTAAAAAAAATAAAAAAAATAAAAAAAAAAAAGAAATAGAAAGGAGTCTGTAGGTAAGTGAGCAGGGAGGGGAAAAAGATAGATAATAAGGCATTCTATGCCCTAACAGGGACTCTGGATTACAGGTGTAATCCCTTGAACATGGGTTTGAACTGCACAGGTCCACTTACATATGAATTTTTTTTTATAAATACAGTAAAGTAATATAAATGCATTTTCTCTTCCTTATGGTTTTCCTTTTTTTCTCTAGCTTACTTTAAGAATACAGTATATAATGCACATAACATTCAAAATGCAGGCTAATCAACTATGTTATCAGTAAGGCTTCCAGTTAACAGTAAGCTATTAGTAAAGTTTTTGGAGAGTCAACAGTTATGTATGGATTTGGACTGCACAGGGGTCAGCACCACTAACCCTTACATTGTTGGAGGGTCAACTGTATATTCTGAGTAAAATGGGGAAACCACAGCAGGGATGCGAGTGCAATGACATATGACTTTTGTTTTGAAAGAATCTAAATAATGGGCTGAGAAAAGACAGTAAGAGAACAAGGGCAGAAGCAGGGAAATCAGTTATGAAATTGTTGATATAATCCAGATGAGGGATGACAAGGATTTCCATCAGGAAGTAATTCAGAAGACAGGACAAACAGTTGGATTCTGGATATATTCTGAAGGTAGAGCTGGATAGAATTTGATGTTGTTTTGACTATGGGATAGGATGAAACCAAGGTTTCTGGTAAAACAAATGGATGAATAAAGTTGTCATGTACCAATATGAAGAATACTACAGGAGAAAAAAAGCAGTTTCATACATGTTTACCTCTATCAATCTGCTTTTGTCTTAACCACTAACTTGACACACTGATTTCTGTGCAACACAGACATTCAGTAGTGAAACAGAACCTAAATCCAGGTCTTCTGATTCCAGATCCTATATTTTTTTCTAATGAAGTTTTATAAGACCTACTGAATGAAATTAGTTTTTTTTTTTTTTGAAGTTAGTTTTTATCAGAACAAAATAACTCAAAGGCACGCACCATTTGTTGGTGACCCAAAACCTGCATTCACAAATAAAGGCTATCAAATGAAGAATTATTAAAAATACCTGACAAACAGGAACAAGTATTGTGTAGGTAAAATTAAAGCAGACAGCAATGACACAAAGAAATAAAATTCACATAACAAATGTTTGATTTAGATAAATACTATGCAGAACTATATTTGCAGAAAGATGCCAGATCACCCCTACTTTTAAAATTCTCCTTGGGGCGCCTGGGTGGCTCAGTCGGGTAAACGGCCGACTTCGGCTCGGGTCATGATCTCGCGGTCCGTGAGTTCGAGCCCCGCATTGGGCTCTGTGCTGACAGCTCAGAGCCTGGAGCCTGTTTCGGATTCTGTGTTTCCCTCTCTCTGACCCTCCCCCGTTCATGCTCTGTCTCTCTCTGTCTCAAAAATAAATAAAACGTTTAAAAAAAAAATTAAAATAAAAATAAAATTCTTGGGGTGCCTAGTTGGCTCAGTTGGTTAAGCATCCAACTTCAGCTCAGGTCATGATCTCACAGCTCATGGGTTCGAGCCCGTGTCCAGCTCTTTGCTGACAGCTCAGAGCCTGGAGCCTGCTTCGGATTCTGTGTCTCCTTCTCCCTCTGCCTCTCCCCTGCTCATGCTGTGTTTCTCTCTCAAAAACAAACATTCAAAAAAGAATAATAAAAATGAAAATAAATTTTTAAAAAATTCTCCTTGATTAATAAAGACTCTTGGGACACCCGGGTGGTTCAGTCGGTTGAGTGCCCGACTTCAGCTCAGGTCATGATCTCACGGTTCCGGAGTTTGAGCCCTACATTGGGCTCACTGCTTGTCAGCGTGTCAGCACAGAGCTCACTTCGGGTCCTCTATCCCCCTCTCTCTGTTCCTACCCCACTTGTGCTCAACCAAAAATAAACATGTTTTTTTTAAAAAACTATCTTTGAACAGTAAAGACTTGCCATAGTTTTACTCAGCACACAAGTACATGCATAAAAAAATTCTTTTTAAAATGTGATGCATTAACTTTATATTATAAAATATGGGAATATTATCCTCAGCTATAGAAGGTATAAAATATTCTAGCAAATGTTTACTTCTTGACTATAAAGTGAAGTAATTGTCCCAATGATTTCTCTATAATGCCAAACTTGTTAACATATTAATAACCTACAACTTCATAGCATTAACAGATCTAATCACAGCTTCACCACACAGTGGCTACATAATTTGGGGTAAGTCACGTTCCAAATAAGTGATTACTCTCCGTCTCTACTGAAATGAAACAGGATTATCTGATTTTCATTTTACAAGGTTGGAATAAGAATCCAGAAAGAACGTTAAGTACACTTTGCAAAACATAAAAATTATGGCAAAGATAAACTAAGAAAATAAGCCAACTTTTGGGGGAATACATATATATAAATATGAATTTTAAATTATTCCTTTATAGGGCCTCAACCTTACTATTACAGAATTGCTTAAAAAAATTCTCAGGGGTGCCTGAGTGGCTCAGTCAGTTAAATGCTGACAGCTCGGAGCCTGGTTCAGATTCTGTGTCTCCCATTCTCTCTGCCCCTCCCCCACTCATTCTGTCTCTCTGTCTCTCAAAAATAAACATTTTTAAAAAACAAAAACAAAACAAAAAATAAATAAATAAACATTTTTAAAAATTAAAAAAAAAAAGATTTCTGTAAAATAGAATTAAACTATTTCAGAACTTGCTATAGTTAGAAACGCTTTTTGGTTTGCCAAGCAATGAACATTTGCTGTAATCACTATGCACCCATTTGAGACAGAGAAAGGTATTTTTCCTATTCTCGGGAGATCTATGGCCCATGGGAGTGAAAGAGACCTGAAAAGTTAAATAAAACACCCAAACACTTTAGGATAAAAATAGAAGGCATCTCATTAAGCAGTAATTGATTAACAGCTAAAAGAAAGTATCACAATGACTGCTTTGAAAGTTAAGATGATTACCTTAGTTTTATCCTTTACTCAAGTAACTCTACTATCTAGTTATATTTATCATTCACACAAAATACCTTCAATTCTATTCTGTTCCCCCTTTCCTTGGCTTCTCCTAAAAGCTCCCTGACAGCCCTGTTCCCAGCCAGATTATCCAATCAACCTTCTCAGATACTATAATTCTAGGTATATATACTCCCCAAGTTCCCAGTACCCAGTAAACCTCAAGATCCAAGATGAGACAATTTTCTAACCTTTGATTATGCTGTAACCCTTCACATCAAATACTTATATGGAGTCCATCAAGGCAATGTGACTACTAAAAATGTCAGTAAGAGCCCATATTCTACCTCTCAATTACTACGGCCAGATTCTTGAGTAAAGAGCAGTGCAGTGTTGTGAATAATCCAAAATAATTTATTCTTTCTAAATCCTCTGAAAAGAAGCACCCATTCAAAATCCACCTGCTTCTAAATCTTAATCTCCTTCATCTAGCTAAATCAACAGTTAATAAATAAGTCCCCATTAGGTAAGAGAGAAAAAATGCACAAAATCTGCAAGAGTAATTTAACATTTCTAGAACTATCAAAATTAAATGTGGATCTATCTCTTTACTCTAACTCCTGCCAATGTTAAACATTGCCAGAAACCCACCATTCTCTAAGAATGCTTTCTTAAAACATAATCTAACCATTATCCTGGTAATCTGTGACTTTGTTCTAGGAAGAAACAGTTGGAAAGAAAAAAAAATGAGAAAGAACATCTCAAAGGCTCAAATAAGTTTGAAAACCACAATTCTGCACTGTATACTGAAGAACAACTCTATCAATATGATAGAGGACAGCACCTCTAGCATTACAGAGGTGCCAGATGTACAGATCTGTACAGATGTGATACTCATCACCAATGTTTTATCTCATTCACCTTAGTACCTGATTCAAAAATTATTTCCTAGGTATGCCACCACCTGAGAAAAGGCTGGGAGGCACTGATAGGGTACAGTAAAGAAGTTAAAACCTCAACTTCAAAATATTCTCCAATGAGAAAATCAAAGTCTACTTGATGTTACTGATCCTAAAGACTTATTTCATTTTACCAAGTAATCAAATCCTACATTTGTAGAGTATTTATGTTTTTAAGACACGGTTCCTCTCACAGCTTACATAATCTCTTCAGCAGCAATATCCTGGTATGGGTAAGATAAAGAAATCTGAAAACTTTTTAGGTAAGACATGGTCAGAGCAGCATTTGTGTATAGTATCCTTTTTTCCTAAGCTGAGGATTCCTAACTGAAATCCTCAAAATATCCATTTCCTAACTTCCTTCCAAAGCACTAACACCTTCCTTCTAATATACTATGCAATTAACTTAAATATTTAGTTCTTATCTGTCTCCCTCAGCTAGACTATTATATCCACAAAGGCAGAGGTCCTGATCTGCTTTGGTTTATCTGCTTTATCCCCAGCACCTTGATCAGTACCCAACACAGTGGGCCCTTAAAAAATAATTGATAAGTAAATAAACAAATTTCATAACTTGGTTGCAGTTTTATATGTAATCCAGTTTTTTGGAGAGTTAAATTTAAGGGGTACCTGGCTGGTTCAGTCCATAGAACATGTGACTCATGATCTTGGGGTTTTAAGTTTGAGCCCCACATTGGGTGTAGAGATTACTTAAAAAAACAAAATCTTTACAAAAAATTTTTTTTGCTATTAAGATGGTCAGGAAAAAATTTTGTTCACCAAAGACAGAATAAACACATTGAAAGTAGTAATGTGTTTCAGAAGTTTGATTTATCTATATTAAAATTATTTTTCTAGTTACTACCAGAAAACTTTTATCAGGTATTTCAAAAATACACACAAAAGGAAAGGCTTTATTTTAACTAAAATAGGAAACCTTAGTTTTCCATTCCTCTAATCAGAAGACACTAAGGAATAAAGGATAATAAGATACTCAGAGGTAGTACTTGGGACACAGAAAAATGCAGTGGCAAGTATTTTTTTTTTTTCTATTGCTTAAGTCGCCATGTAAAATCCAAGATTATCACCATTAAGTTCTGTACTGACTCAGTTCTGTACTTTTTTCTTTTAAAAACTGAAATCTGCCTTTTCCAGAACCCTGGAGTCTAAATCTAACCAATTAGTTATCCCTAGAATTCTCCGTCAAATACAATCTCACAAGTGTTGTGGATTTAACCTTAATTTTTAGTCTTAAAACAAACACTTTTAATCCTAATACAAATAATCTTAAATTAGTCATATAGCCTATCTACTGTTCAACTAGTGTTCCACAGTTCCTTTTTTGGCCTCAAATGACGAAACTTCTCTAACGTCTCTGGGGAGGTTGGTGTAAAGTATAATGTTTCCTCAAATTGTTCTTGTTTTTTTCCCTGCACCATTTTGTGACATCCCTTCAACTAGGAACGTTATATACATTTTTCTATTCTGAAGGAAAGTCCAGAGTGAGAAGCATAAGTAAAAATATCCCACGGAAAATAAGTTGAAAGGGAACAGATAAGAAAAAGCACAGAAGTAAATGTGAAGCAAATATGTCCACAAAAGAGGAAGATGCAGAAAAGAGAAGAAAGAGTGATCTTGCCTAGAAATGAGAGAAAAAACAGAGGGGGGGGATAGGGAGAGTTGCTTATTCTTCTAGAAACAAAAGCACTAAATCCTTCTGAGAAAAATGTCAGTCTCTTTAAGATGATGTCAAAACTCTAAAAAGCACTCAGCTGACACTCCAAACAAGAGTTCTACCTTCTCTTCCTATATACTTTCATTAGAGCTAGTCTTCATCTGTAAAATTAAATGCAGCTATAGATAACACAGTCAATCTTTACAAAACTGCAGTTGTGGTTGCCATCTTTGCCTGGAAAACAAAACAAAACACCAAACTCCATGGCTTGGGGAAAAAAAGAATGTATTAAGTTGGAAAGCCAGAAAACCATGAACTGCTAACTCAGGCAGCTATGACACGGGTTAATAAACGCCTCCTACCAAACTAAGATTCCACTGAAGACCTGGGGAAGAAGGGCAAAGGGCTGTAGCCTTACCGCGATCACAAGGGTGGGGCACCGTAGAAAAAAAATTTTTGAGGGCGAGCTATCCCGGAGGTATAAGGGGGCTGGTGACTCAGATCTCGGGGAGACTGCATACTAGGCGGCAAATGATGTTGATGGACTAAGGGCAGCTTCGGGGAGAGCTACAAAGTGAGCTGCCGGACTAATGCTCGTTGAGAGTGCGAAGGCTAACAGAGGAAGATACACGGGGCAAAGGATTAAGAGTCAAAAGAGAGGAGAGCCGAGGGGCCGAATAGTCAGGGAAGCTGGGCGTGGGAGGCCTGAGCAGAGGCCGCGAGGCGCCTTTGCAGCCAGCCGCCTTCTCAGCTACCCCACACTCAGCCCCTCTCAGGGCCGCCCTTGCCCCAGTGACAACGGCGAAAGCAGCTGTTTCCGCTCGGCCGGGGACCGCGAAGAAGGCATCCCTGCGGCGGGCGGACAGGCCAGTGTGTGTGTGTGAACGACAGATGATTTCGAGACCACTGTCGCCGAACCAACGCCAAACTTCGCCCTTTTCCCCCCTCTTAGCCTTCTTTATCCCCCAACTTCCCGGCCGGCTGGTGTCCGCTTCGACCGACCGAGGACCCCCCTCCCCCGCCCTTCTTCTCGCCTTCTCTCACCCCTCCCCAACGTCCTGAGGCTGGGAAAGGACTGGCTACCAGGGCCGCTCCCGAGCCCGCCCGGGTGCCCCAGAGTCCCAGACGCCGCCCCTGACAAAACGCTTGCGTTCTCTCGGCGGCTCCCTCGCCCGCCCAGATGCTGCAAACTCCTCTCACCTGCATTGACGCCATGATGGAACCATCCCCCCAAGGCCGGCGAGGCCAGAGACGCAGGGGGCGGAGCTGCCGTGCTCGCGTCACGCCGCGGGGGCCCAGCATCCTGGGCGCGGGGGGCGGGGCCTCCGATGGGAAGGGGACGGCGGGAGGGGATTGGCTGGAGCGCTGGGCCTCCGTGGGGGAGGGGCAGGCGAGAGCACGGTAAATGGCGCTGTCGGTACTCAGTCACATCCAGCTCCCCGGCGTGCGCGGCGAGCTCACCTGCTGACCTGGTCTTCTAAGAAACGCCGCTCTGGTTCTGATCTCGCCATGGTGGTTGTTTTTGTCTTTCTATACCCCGAGATTTTGATGATGTCCAGTCCCGTGGGGTGTTCTTGTTTGTTTGTTTTCAACCACAGGTGTAGCGTTTACAGATTTTTTTTCCTTTCACGTGGCTTTCTCACCACCATGCCCGCTTTCACACCCTTGGGGCCAGTTACCTGCGGGGCTGCTTTCTGGTCTTTACGGTCTGGAAAGCTTCTCATATTCTTAATTTGGGGGATAGAGACACAGATTTCTTTGTACAATGGGACAAGAATTGAGAGCAAAACAGCACTTTAGTATTTTAAAGTCAAGGATAGGGCTGAAACTTGCCTGAAAAGGGAAGTTTTTCTTTTGTTGGTGTGCTGTTGTCTCCTCACTACCCCAGCCCCTCAGTTTTAAACTTCACGTGTATCAGTAATAGGGTTGTTAGGGCATTCACATTTGTTTATAGAGATTTGATCCTAGACATAATGTGCCAGTGCACTTTATAATTTACACTTAGAGCTTGTAGCACATCCGGACTTCTCTTCAGCTTGTTTCATGGTGGGCAGTTTTGTAGTCATTTGACCTGGGGATGTTTTTGAATAGGGAAAGCTGAGCATTCAGAATTTATTCTGGGAATGCACCGGTTCTGCCAACATTTATCAGAAGCCACAGTTTTAAAAGCTATCCCAAGACTGAAGATGTCATTGGTTTTTAACAGGAAAATGGAAGCCAAAGGCTTGTACCTCATGTTCTTTTAAAGATTTAGGTGGCTGATACATTGAATAGAATGCTTGTACTTTACCAGAAGGAAAGCTTAAAATCTATCGTTTTATTAACTTGGGCTCTTTTTGCAAATTTCTGTAAGATTTTAAATATAAGAGCAATGTAGGATGTTATTCTTCCCTAAAGATAGATCATTATGTTCTCTGAGAAATTCTCTAAAGTGTTTTCAAAAAGGAAAAAGATCTTTTAAAAAGACTGATTATTCTATAGAATAATATAAATGAATCATTCTTCATCACTGGAGAGGAAGTTATATTGATTTGCTTTTTCCTCTTAGAATTCCACCCTATTGCCAGAAATGGGCTGGTTTCCCTTTGTTGTGCAAAATGACTGTGTCCTTGAGGAATGTTTGGAGGGTCTTGGCAACCAGGAATCATCCAGAAGCATATCTGGTGTCAGCTCAGTTGTGTTGTCAACATTTCATTTGTAAGTAAAACCCATATATCCCAAGGAAAGAGGAAACTTTTCCAGATAAATTTTCTTCTGGAAATCTTTATCCCTATGATCTCAGAAAATTTCTCCAGAAGGTCAGGTTTTACCATCTAAAGTTCATTTTATTTAGCTTTTTTTTTTAATGTTTGTTTATTTTTGAGAGAGAGAGAGCATGAGCAGGGGAGGGGCAGGGAGAGAGAGGGAGACAGAAGATCTGAAGTGGGCTCCGAGCTGTCAACGCAGAGCCCGATGCAGGGTTTGAACCCAGGAACCACGGAATCATAACCTGAACTGAAGTTGGCACTTAACCAACTGAGCCACCCAGGCACCCCAAGAGTTAATTTTATTAAAAAGCTGAGTCTTCGTAAAGTATAAGTGACATCAGATGACCCCCACAAACAAAGCATTATGACATCAGCAGAACCAACAACCTGCCATGACATACTAATAAGAAAAGGAGTTACAGAATTCCTTACAACACTCCTCACAGTAAAATCAACATCTGGTCCTTTGGGTTATATGTATGTTAAAAAGGATCTTCATGGGAGGGATAAGTCAGTACCAACTATATCTTTCCTGGGAAATATTAAGTAGTATATGCTTACTATCTTTTTCATTTTTTCTTTGATATATAACAGAAAGATCCTGATGTACTCAGGAACTAAAACAATGACTTTCAGATGGGGTGAAGTGTATAGTATTTCCAGGGAGCATGAAATCTTTTTATCTAAAACATTTCATTATACAGTGTTTGAAGACTAGGCTCACATATCATTTCTTTACAGCGTGGGACTTAGTATCAGATAGGCAAAAGGCAAACTATCTGACAATACCAAAAGTGGAGGAGGAGGTGAAGCTCTCATAAACTCTATAGGAGTGAAATGGGTACAATCCCTTTGGAAAACAGTTCAACGATAATAAAATTAAGATTTCCCATACCCTTAATGAACCTTTTTAATGGCACCATTTGCAATAAAAGATACAACAGGCATATTAAACCAATGCAAATGTTTAACGTTGTTGGAATCCTGATTCAAACCAACTGTAAAGAACATATTTTTAAGACAACTGGAGAAATTTAAACATGAAACGTATTTGATAATTTTTGATTTCCACGTCAATTACAAATGACCATCATGTTCAAGGAGGTGATTCTCCCTCATCTCACAAACTACCCTCACCTCCACCTCCCTGGAAGACAAAAGAAAAGAGGACATACACAAGCTATGTATGTGCCTGAGGTCTTACCTACCAAGGCAAAGGCAGAGGCTGTGATACAGAGGACTAAAAGCAGCTGGACTTTCTGGCAGAAAAAGGGAGGAAATATGGGAAACCAGAGTCTAGTAACTTGAAGAACCTACAAAGTGATCACTGGGCAAATACTGCAATATTGATAATATAATCTGACTTATGAATGTTTGAGTTCTAGTGATGCACTAAACTGGAGACTTAGGAGAAGTCCTATGAGAATATGCTTGTTGGAGTGTGAAGAGGTAGAATTGAGAAGTTTTCACTTGAGTCTGTGTCTCCACAGATGGTTTGTTCATAGTCTCCTACTGCCTGATCTCATCAAAGAAATGTAGGTAGTTCAGTAATCGTTAGCTTGTTAATTGGATGTTGGAAAAGACACCAGGCTGTGAATCCAATGCTTATAGTCTTATCCTACCTCTGTCATTAGTGAGCTTGGTCAGGGCTCTTAATCTCTTTGGGTTTATTTATCAGCAAAATGAGCAAGTCTGGCTGCATAATCTTGAAGGTTTCTTCCAGATTTCAAATTCCACGTACCTACTAGAGAAAATAAAAAATTTAAATGATATATCCAAAATACTATCTTAAAAAGTCTAAGATAAAATGCAATGGGAATGCTGTACTATTCTGAGTTAAAAAATCATGTTTATAAATATGTTAGGAATGAATTTGACTTCACTGCAATTTATATAGACATACTGGGGGCCTTAGTTAACAATTTTAAAATGCTAGCGTAATCCAGTTGAGCTACAGATGGGATTTAATAAAGTAGCAAAAATTCCATATTCACAATTTAGAGTGATACTTTAAGATAATTTTTTTTAACATTTATTTATTATTGAGAGACAGAGAGAGACAGATCATGAGCAGGGGAGGGGCAGAGAGAGGAGGAGACAGAATCTGAAGCAGGCTCCAGGCTCTGAGCTGTCAGCACAGAGCCCTACGTGGGGCTCTAACTCCAGGGCTCGAACTCACAGGGCTCAAACTCACAAGCCACGAGATCATGACCTGAGTCAAAGTTCGATGCTTAACTGCCTGAGCCACCCAGGTGTCCCCGAGTGATAATTTAAGATAAGCATAACCCTGGGTGGCTCAGGCGGTTAAGCATCTGACTCTTGATTTCAGCTCATGTCATGATCACAGGGTCATGGGATCAAGCCCTGTGTTGAGCTCCATGCTGAGCCTCTGCTCCTCTCCCCTGCCCATGCTCACTCTTGCTCT
The DNA here is from genome assembly GCF_024362965.1 of Panthera pardus. Taxonomy (NCBI): domain Eukaryota; kingdom Metazoa; phylum Chordata; class Mammalia; order Carnivora; family Felidae; genus Panthera; species Panthera pardus. Next base: position 23,258,800 of record NW_026527002.1, read on the forward strand.
CTCTCAAAAATAAAACATAAAAATAAATGAAGTTTCCTTTTAAAAAAAGTGTAGCCCAAACTAGTCATTTCATGTGAAATCTATTAATAAAGGACAAAGAAAATTAGCAAAATAACAAATGGTTTATATGTATGACCTAATATGTATGACTTATTCTACATGTCAGAAATAGTTGATTCACATACATATTTGGTTTGTAAACAAAATTGTGAATCAAGAGAACTTCTTCTTCACTTTCTCCCCTTTACCTGTCCCTCTAGCTAGAATTCTTTTCCCCATGTCTACATTCCTTGAGCACATTCCTTGTTTGCTTCTCCCCTAAACCTCTTATCAAACATGTTCTTAGCAAGTTATCCTATTTTTTTTTTCCTTTTTGTCCATGGGCCCACTCCACAGAAAAATGCGCATACCTGTGAAATTTTGTATTTCAGGGAGTTACCTGACCTTCAGAAGAACTTCATCCAATAGCAGAGGTGTATAAACCTCAAGGTAAGAACACCTCTACTGAAGAGGTAACTGTCATGATAGATAGCAACTCAATCTCTTGACTTTTCAAAACCAGTTTATCCTTTATGTAGATATAATTTCATAGCACTTGCTTTCTTTTGTTCACTTGTGTATTTTCCTATCTTTCTGAAAAGCAGGGTCCTGTGTGAAAAGCTCCAGATTGGGAACCAGAGGAGTTGTATGCTTGCCTTCATCCTTCCCAGGGGTGATACTGAAGTTACTTTACAACAGATGTGGCACAGGTGTGGCAAAGGTTCCAACCCTGCAGAACAGAAGCTGCTCAATGCTGGGGCAGGAGCCTGGATATTCCCTACCCGGTGGACCAGGTATCTGAAATTAGATTATAGGAAGATCTGGGGTGATTCAGAGGACTGAAGGATTGATTGGGGGTTTGAGGGAAGTGGCTATTTACTAACCACTACTGAAGTATTTCAGTGTTTTATTCTTTAGGGGGGTGGGTGATAGAAGTGTTCTAAAACTGGATTGTGATGATGGTTACCCAAGTATATAAATTTACTCAACATTTTGAGCAATTATGTGTGAAGTTTATGGTATATAAATTATACCCTAAAGAGCTTTTTATTTCTATTTTTATTGGTTTTTTTTTAAAGGAATCTCTATACCCAACGTGGGGCTCAAACTCATGACCCAAAGATCAAGAGTCGCAGGCTCTTCCAATTGACCCAGCCAGGCATCCCCCACCCCTCCCCCATAAAGCTATTTTTTAAAAAATAAAAGCACTTCAAGATTTTAATATATCCATGCCAGTAAGTCATGGTTGGTCTTTGGACTGGTCTCCCATTAATGATATGAGATTGAAGGCTGGGTAGGTATCTCCTCGGTCTGGACTTTTCCATCTGTAAAATGGGGAGTCAATTATTTTTTCAGAACTTTCCAGATAAATGATTTTCCTTGTAAAAAATTCCATAACTGTGTCATCATAATTCATATCTCCCTCTTTTCACCTGCTCATAAGGCCATCATTGCCCAAAAACATATTTATCCTTTCTCTGCTGCTTAGGATGGATGGCAGCCCTACTGATTTTGTCCTTGCCAGATAGTTCTTTTTCATTCTATGACCTTCCCTCCTGCCTAACTTTCTCATCCCTTTTTTATGCCCCCTTTTGCCTGATCTCTGTTTACCATGTGTCAGAAAAGGCTCTAGACTAGGAATCAGAAGGCCTACATTTGAATCCTAACTCAGCTACTTCTTAGTTTCATGACCTGGAATCGGTCATTTAAACTTTTCTGGACCTTGTTTCATCATCTGTAATATAGGGACAAGAATGCCAACACGTGGTTTGTGGTGGAGTCTAGGTGAGATCATTAATGTGAAGAAGCTTTGTGAACTGCATATCACCATCCAGTTGACAGGCAATACCTACTTTTTCTTCTGACTTACCCCAAGTTCTCTCTCCAGTGGGCAGATGACATGTTGGCTAGAGATAAGAAGTGGGGTGTGTGTGGCAGTGACTGAGAAATACCTATGACAAGATCCCCAAATTTCATACCCGTTGTGAACATAGAACAGTCTGGTCTTTGAACCAGACTGTGCTTTGAACTGAGCTTGCCATAAGCAAAATTTCAAGGTTGGGATGTTGCCTTTCCCAGCCCCACCCCGTGTCCTTCCCCACATGTGGCATACTTCCAGACCTGCCTTTATTAATAATAATGATGCCAGCTACTTGGGATTGAATATTTATATGTGCCATATAGGCAATGCAAGAGAGACTTGTATTTCTTGTATGATTTAATCTTTAAAACAGCACTATGAAATACATAAAACAATTCTCATTTTACAGGTAAGAAAACAGGCCTAGAGAGGCTAGGTAATAATTTGCAAAGTCACATGCTTATCCATAGCAGAATCAGAATTCTACCTTGGGAACTCTAACTCTACAGATTGAATTCTTTAAAAAATCCTTCCAAATCTATTCTCTTAAGGACCCATATCAATGGAGTTTTATAATAAAAATAACTCTAATCAAATTGATTCATTTTATTTTTTTTTTTAATATTTTTTTTATTAATTTTTTTTTTAATGTTTATTTATTCTTGAGACAGAGAGACAGAGCGTGAACAGGGGAGGGGCAGAGAGAGAGGGAGACACAGAATCTGAAACGGGCTCCAGGCTCCGAGCTGTCAGCACAGAGCCTGACATGGGGCTCGAACTCACGGACCGTGAGATCATGACCTGAGCCGAAGTCAGCCACTCAACCGACTGAGCCACCCAGGTGCCCCCAAATTGATTCATTTTAAACTATGAAATTTAATAGGCAATGTGGATTTTACATTTTACCAAGAATATCTGATGCCCCCAAATATATCTAATTGTGACTTTTCAGTTTGACAAAATAAAAAAAATTGTGGTAATTTTGTCCAAAAAGCATATATTGAATGCCAGGCACTGGGGATCTAAAAATGAGTAAGAAGCAATCCCCATACTCACATTGCTTACAATCAGGAAAACAGATGAAAGGATTTTGATAGAATATGGAAAAAGCGACTTACTTGCTATTATGGGATCATAAGTGGGGGGCACTTGTCCTTGTCTAGGAGCTTAAGACCACTTTCTGGAAGAACTAAGGACCTTGCAGAGGTGAAAACAGTAAAAGAGAGGCATTCTGGGCAGAGGGAGCAGGAACCATGTAATTGGTGTTGAAAGGGAATGACAAGTTTGATATTGCCCAATTGAAATTGATGGAAGGAGGTGGGAGACAAGAGGCAGGCAAAACATGGCCTTGGAAGGCTTTGTTGGTTCATGAAGAGATTGGACTTTATCTTAGAAACCATTTGCCAAATGTGAGATGTTTTCAAATGGGAAGTAGTAAGACCAGATTTGTGTTTTGCCCTGACTTCTCTGGTGAATGAACAGATTTAGTCAGGTAAGAGCAGAAAAGAAAAATCAGAAAAGGAGGCTATTGTAAGTGTTTGACAAGTGGAGGATGTGGGCTTGGACTAGGGCATGTAGAGAAATAAAAGGAAGAGCTCTTGAGATATTTAGGCAGGGTAACAGATAGGACTAAGATTTGTTGTATGAAGGGGACAAGGAAAGAGTTAAGTGCCAGGTTTTTTGACTAGAAAATATGGGAATTGGTAGATACAGAAGAAATGGAAGTAGAAGGGGAAGAAAAAAATAATTCATTTGGACATGCTTCAGGATTTTAAATTAACTATAGGACATCTGTCATGCCTTTTTCTAGGGAAATTGTAAAATATATCTCAAATGAATTCACTAGAAAATCCTCAGAACAGAGGCTCAGCTGATATGGAGGGCTCTTTTTCTGTCAGTCTTTGTGGTGAGCAAAATGGCTACTAGTCTACAGACTCATCCTACCAGCTAACTAGCCCTAGTGGATAGTTCTAGTAGCAAATATCTGGGAGGGCCTCCAATCAGCTTAGCTCTCATCAGCTCTATCTCTCAACAAATCAGTGATGAGAGAGGTGAAGTACTCTGATTGGTTAGGCCTGGGCTGACTCTCCTAGCATGGGGGGAGGGGGGCAGTCTGCCCCACTCAAATCACATGTGATGAGCTCTCCCATAAGAAAGAAGCTTCTCATACTAGAATGAGGGGCGATGACAAAAGAAATGCCAGAGAGACAAAAGGACAGAAGTCACTACCACAATTAAATGGAATATATTCAGCAGATAATCTTACATCACAGACTTAAGCTGGGAGAAGGTAGGGAGAAGCTTTCATTTAAGTGAAGTTTTAGATTGTGATATAACATTAGATGGCCTGAAAATTATAATGACTGATACAAGCTTGTTCTTGTGACAGAGGAATTGGAGAAGTTCTAGCTCTTTCCTGAGATTTCATCAAACAAAGCTCATGGGGCAGTTTTGAAAGTAGAGTGGGAAACTGCACCACATGGAGTACAGCTCATTAAGTAAAATGATTATATTTGAAACTATGAAAATAAAGAGATTACCCCAAGAGAGAGTTTAGGAAGAAGATGTTGCTGAGGTCAGAGGCTAGGGGAGCACTAACATTTAAGGAGAGAGTGACCTAAAAGCCAAAGAGTCTTGAATAGGGAGTAAGTAATCAGTAATGTAAATTCATCCAAGAGGACTCATAAAAATTAAAAGAAAAAAAAAAAAAAGTTCAACTGAACTGGCAATGTGGAGTATATCACTGATAGTCATCAGATTACTTTTCATTGGAATGAATTGTTGAGTGAACTGGTAAGGGAAGATATGGAGACATCAAGAGTCTTAGCTGAGAAGAGAAAGGAGATGAGACTATACTCGAGATAAATGCCAGGTCAACAGGGAAAGTTTTGGGGGAAAGTTTTGTTTCTTGTTTGTTATGAAAAAGAGATTTGAGCAATTTCTTAGGCTAAAGATAGTCAATAGAGTGGGAAATATTTGAAAATGTTACCAACTGAAGAAGGAGGGCAATGTTGGTCATAATTATTTGATTTGATGTTGAGGAAGGCTCCTAATAGCTTCTTAAATCATAATATCATAGGACTGGGGGAAATATAATCTTATGATTATAGGGTATATGAAATCACAGGGTAAATATAGTATATCCTCTTAGAGCATGAATTTTACTGTTGGGTAAATTATTTAAAACAGAATGTTCTTCAGACTCTGGGGATTTGAAGGTACACTTAGAATTACTTATGTGAAAATTTAGAGAATCATTAGGTAAATATTACACTTTATTCTGTTGCTGGCTCTGTTTGCTTAATTGGCTTTATCAAATGAAATGAAAAATGAACAGAGTTTAAAATTATCAGAGAAGCCAACTTTGAAGCGGATCTTCTGGCAAAAAGAAGATGGTTTGAGCAACAAAACAAGTAAGGACTGTAATAAACTGAAGCACATAATTGTATACATGGAAATATATATGTGTATGTTTGTGTGTCATAAAATTTAAATTCATAACAATACTAAAAAAAAAAAACCCTCATTGGTCATCTTTAGAGTTTGCTAGGTCACCAACTCATTGGGGAAAAAGGGGAAAGATTAGCATTTTCCTGCCTTTCCTATATAAATTGTATTTCAAGGTGACCCAATAATTGATGAAAGGGAATTCTTTACAGAAGAATTACAGATATTGTACATGGAAGCTATGAAAAAAAAGAAAAAGAATAATTGTGCTAGCCCTAGTGAAATAATGGAACATGGCATCAATCATTAATGGGTGCCAAAGGAATCAGTTTGAACAAAAGTTAAGGGGAACTTTTGTTATGGATGGAACTTTATTATGGATGGATCATACTGATATACCTGAATGAATTGATCAATTTTAATGTCAGTAATAGTGGGACAACCAGATAGTATATGCCTCTTGAAGATGATACAATAGGAAGTAATGTGAAGTGGTCTTGCCAAAAAAAAAAAAAAAATCTTATCAAGACTCTATATCTCATGCTCTGTTTATAGGAAATAAGGATGAGAGAGGTGCAAAATAGAGGAATTTATTAAACTGTATCATGAGGCTGCAAATAGCTAAAGTCAGATTATAGAAAATTCTAAGGACAAATGATATAATTTCTTCAATAAATAACAAAAAGAGAAGTGGAAGAAAACTCACAGAATGAAAGATAAGAGGATATTAAATAAATATAGTTTTATAAACTTGTATAGAACCTGATCCAAACAAACTATAAACAGACATTTTTTTTCAATATATGAAATTTATTGTCAAAATGGTTTCCATACAACACCCAGTGCTCATCCCAAAAGGTGCCCTCCTCAATACCCATCACCCACCATCCCCTCCCTCCCACCCCCCCCATCCTCCCTCAGTTTTAAACAGACATTTTTGAGACAATAGAAAATTAAAACAGACATTTTTGAGACAACTGCCTGGGTGGCTCAGTTGGCTAAGTGTCCTACTCTTGGTTTTGGCTCAGGTCATGATCTCACAGCTGTGGGTTTGAGCCCCACATTGGGCTCCGTCCTGATAGCACGGAGCCTGATTGGGATTTTCTCTCTGCACCCCCCTGCCCACCCCACCCTCAAAATAAATAAATAAATAAATAAACAAACAAACAAACAAACTTAAAAAAAACAACACAGACTGGATATTCATTTTAAAAAAAGAGTAGAGAAGAAATGATAGATATGGAAGACATAAAAATATTCATATATATAAATATATAGCCATAATTGATGACTTCTGAAGAAAAGCAAAAAATGGAACAAAAAATATTTTAAAATATGTAGTACAATAAAGAATATATATTTTGCCTCTGTTCCTGGTTCCTGACACAAAGCTCCTAAGTCCCTTGGAATTTTCTCAGTGATAGAGCATCATATGTTAACTCTTGACAGGCCCCTGTATATATTCAGGATGGCAGCTGATGGGCAAAAAGATCAAGCCTTGATTAGGAGCCTAGAATGTCAGTCCAACTCTCCAAACCCCCAGAGAGGTGAGAGGCACTGAATATTGAGTTAGTAATTGAACATGCCTGCATGATGATATCTCCATAAAAACCCCCGAAACAGAGTTTTTTGGGTTTGTGAACACATTCCTGTGCTAGGAGGACAATTGTTTAAAGAGACTGAATAAATGTAAGACCTAGAGTTAGATATGGCAGGAATGTTGGGACTATCAGAGCAGGAATTTTTTTTAATATTAAATACCAAAAACTTTAAAGGAAAAAGTATACAACGTGCAAGAACAGATGGGTAATTAAGCAAAGAGATGAAAATTTTAAGAAAGAATCAAAAAGAAATGTTAATGATCAAAAACACTGTAACAAATGAAGAATGTTTTTGAGGAGCCCATGAGAAGACTGAACATGGCTGAGGAAAGAACTTCTGAGCTTGAGGATATGACAGTAGAAACTTACTTCCAAAACTGAAAAGCAAAGAGAAAAAAAAGACTAAAAAGAAACCAGTACAGAATATCCTAGAACTGTGGAACAACTACAAAAGGTGTAGCGTATAAGTAATAGGAACACCAGAAGAAAAAGGAAGAAAGAAAGGAACAGAAGCAATACTGAAGCAGGAATGGCTAAGAACGTCTCCAAATTAATGTTAGACACCAAACCACAGGTCCAGGAAACTCAGAGAATACCAAGCAGGGTAAATGCCAAAAAAACAAAAACAAAAAAATTTAAGTGTAGGCATAACATATTCAAACTGCAGAAAATCAAAGATAAAGGAAAACATCTTAAAAGAAGCCACAAGGGGAAGACAGCCTATAAAGGAACAAAGAAAAGCATTGTATTCAACTTCTCAGAAACCATACAAGCAAGAAGAGAATGGGCTGAAATATTTAAATTGTTGAGAGGGAAAAACGACCAAACTACAATTCTGTATCTTGTGAAATTATCCTTCAAAAGGGAAAGAGAAACAAAGACTTTCTCAGACAAAAGGGAATCTATTGCCAGTAGACCTGCCTGGCAAGAAATGTTAAATGAAGTTCTTCAGAGAGAAAGAAAATGATATAGATCAAAAACTTGTAACTACATAAAGAAGACATCGAAGGAATAAGTGAAGGTAAAATGTAAACTTTCATTTTTGTTTTTCTTAGTTGATCTAAAAGATAAGTTTGTTCAAACTAATAATGGCAACAATGTATTCAATTATGTATGTGCATATATATTTATACAAACTTATGTATAGGTGAAATGAATGACAGCAATGATACAAAGGGTGGAAAGGATGTTAGGATTATTTTGTTATTATAAATTAACTTGCACTACTCTTGATTCAGTATAGTGTTATTTGAAAGTGGACTTGGATTAGTTGTAAATGTGCGAACTGTAGGATAATCACTAAAAAACTACACACACACACACACACACACACACTCTGCTTAGGAAGGAAAGAAAATGGAATCCTATAAAATGCTCAGTTAAAACCATAAAGGCATAAACAAGGGAAACAAAAATAGGAACAAAGAATGGAAACAAGTAGGAAACAGTGAAAAAATATGGTGGACCTTAATCCAACTCTTATCAACAATCACTTTAAATAAGACAGAGATTATCAAGGTGGATCAAAAAACAGGATACAACTATATGCTATGTACAACAAACATACTTTAAATATAAAGACACTTATAGATTAAACGGAAATGAATAGAGAAAGATATGTTAACACGAATCGGAAGAAAGCCGGAGTAACTGTTTAATTCTAAACAGAGCAAATTTCAGAGTAAGGAAACTTATCAGGGATAAAAAAGGGTATTACATAATGATGAAAGGATCGATACTTCAGGAGAACATAAAAATCCTTAATGTGTATGCACTTTAAAATAGCGTCAAAATATGTGAAGCAAAAACTGATAGAACTGCAAGGAGAAATAGATGAATTCAGTATTTGAGATTTCAACACCCCTCCCTTAGAAATGGACAAATCCAGCAGGCAGAAAATAATTAAGAATATAGTTGAATTCAACATAACCACCAGTCAACTGGATGAATTAACATTTATAGACTATCTCATCCAACAACAGCTAAATACATATTCTTCTCAAATTCACATGGAACATTCACCAAGAGAGACCATGTACTTGGCCTTAAACCACACCTTAACAAATTTGAAAGAATGGAAGTCATACAGTGTCTGATTTTAGACAACAATGGAATTAAACTAGGAACAAAAATGCTCCTAGGTGGCTCAGTCTGTTAAGAGTCCAACTCTTGATCTCAGCTCAGGTCATGATCTCATGGTTTGTGAGTTAGAGCCCTGAATCGGACTACTCACTGTCAGTGTGGAGCCTGCTTGGGATTCTTTCTCCCTCTCTGTCCCTCCCCCACCCATAAATGCACCCTCTCTCTCTCTTCCTCAAAATAAACTTAAAAAAAAAACCTAGAAACAACATAAAGATACCTGGAAAATCTCAAAATAGTTGAAGATTAATCAACACAATTCTGAATAATGCATGGGTCAAAGAAGAAACTGCCAGATAAATGTTTACAATATTTTGAACTAAACGAAACTACAACTTACCAAAATTTATGGGATGCAGTATAAGCAGTACTTAGAGAAATTTACAGCATCAAATACACATATTAGAAAAGAAAAAAGGTCTAAATTCAATAAAATTTTCCACCTTTAGAAACTAGAAAAAGAAGAGTAAATTAAATCCAAGGTAAACAAAAGAAATAAATAATAAAAATTAGAGCAGAAATCAATGAAATTGAAAATAAGAAATCAATAAAATCAACAAAACCAAATATGGTTCTTTGATAAAATAAATAATATCAATAAGCCTAAAGCCAGACTAAGAAAAGAAACACATATTACTAATACCGTAAACAAAAGAAGGAACATCACTACAAATCCCATGCACATTAGAAGGAAAATAAAGGAATATTATTATGAACAACTCTGTACCCACAAATTTGAGGGCCAAGATGAAAGGGACCAATTTTTTGAAAGACATACTCTGCCAAAGCTCACCCAAGAAGTAATAGACATCTAAGTAGTCCTACATTGGGGCACCTGGGTGGCTCAGTTGGTTAAATGTTTGACTCTTGATTTTGGCTCAGGTCATGATCTCACAGACATGAGATCGAGCCCCACGTTGGGCTCTGCACTGCGTGTGGACCCTGATTAAGATTCTCTCTCCCTCTCCCCACTTGCACATGCTCTCTTTAAATAAGTATCATCCTCCATCTATTAAAGAAATGGAATCAATAATTAATAACCTTACAAAACCGAAAGCCCGGCCCAGATGGATTCACTGGTGAATTATACCATTTAAGAAATAAATTATATAGGGGCACCTGGGTGGCCCAGTCGGTTAAGTGTCCCACTCTTGGTTTCAGCTCAGGTCATGATCTATAGTTTTGTGAGTTTGAGCCCCACGTCGGGTTCTGTGCTGACAGCACAGAGCCTGCTTGGGATTCTCTCTCTGCTCTTCCTCTGCTTGCTTGCTCTCTCTCTTTCAAAATAAATAAATTTTTTAAAAACCTTAAAAATAATAAAAAAAATAAAAAAGAAAGAAATTATACAAACTCTTTACAATGTTTCCTACAAGATAGAAGCAGAGGGAATATGTCCTAACTCATTCTATGAGACCAACATTACCCTAATATCAAAACCAAACAAAGGTGTTACAAGAAAAGAAAACCAATATCTCTCGTGAATATAGATGCAAAAGTCCTCAACAAAATATTAGCATGTATAATCCAACAATATATAAAGAGTTATTCACCATAATTAGGAATTTTCCCAGGTTTGCAAGACTGTTAACATTCAAAATCAATGTAATCCATCATATCAATACACTAAAAAAGAAAAATAACATGATCATATCAATAAATACAGAAAAAACACTTGACAAAATCCAACACCCATTCATGATAAAAACTCTCATTAAACTAGGAATAGAGGGGAACTTTCTCAACTTGATAAAAATTATTCATAAAAAACCCATAGCTAGCGGACTTCAAGCCATATTACAAAGCTGTAATCATCAAGACAGTATGGTACTAGCACAAAAATGGACACTTGGATCAATGGGACAGAATAGAGAACCCAGAAATTGACCCACAAACGTATGGCCAACTAATCTTTGACAAAGCAGGAAAGGATATCCAATGGAATAAAGACAATCTCTTCAGCAAGTGGTGCTGGGGAAACTGGACAGCGACATGTAGAAAAATGAACCTGGACTACTTTCTTACACCATACTCAAAAATAAACTCAAAATGGATGAAAGACCTCAATGTAAGACAGGAAGCCATCAAAATCCTTGAGGAGAAAGCAGGCAAAAACCTCTTTGATCTTGGCGGCAGCAACTTCTTACTCAACACGTCTCCAGAGGCAAGGGAAACAAAACCAAAAATGAACTACTGGGACCTAATGAAAATAAAAAGCTTCTGCACAGCGAAGGAAACAATCAGCAAAACTAAAAGGCAACCAACAGAATAGGAGAAGATATTTGCAAATGACATATCAGATAAAGGGTTAGTATCTAAAATCTATAAAGAACTTATGAAACTCAACATCCAAAAAACAAATAATCCAGTGAAGAAGTGGGCAAAAGATATGAACAGACATTTCTCCAAAGAAGACATCCAAATGGCCAACCAACACATGAAAAAATGCTCAACATCACTCATCATCAGGGAAATACAAATCAAAACCACAATGAGATATCACCTCACACCTGTCAGAATGGCTAACATTAACAACTCAGGCCACAACAGATGTTGGTGAGGATGCAGAGAAAGAGGATCTGTTTTGCACTGCTGGTGGGAATGCAAACTGGTGCAGCCACTCTGGAAAACAGTATGGAGGTTCCTCAAAAAATTAAGAAGAACTACCCTACGACCCAGCAATTGCACTACTAGGTATTTATCCAAGGGATATAGGTATGCTGTTTCGAAGGGACATATGCACCCCAATGTTTGTAGCAGCACTATCAACAATAGCCAAAGTATGGAAAGAGCCCAAATGTCCACCGATGGATGAATGGATAAAGAAGATGTGGTATATATATACAATGGAGTCTTACTCAGCAATCAAAAAGAATGAAATCTTGCCATTTGCAACCACGTGAATGGAACTAGAGGGTATTATGCTAAGCGAAATTAGTCAGAGAAAGACATATCATATGACTTCACTCATGTGAGTACTTTAAGACACAGAACAGATGAACACAAGGGAAGGGAAGCAAAAATAATATAAAAACAGGAGGGGGACAAAACATAGGAGACTTCTAAATATGGAGAACAAACAGAGGGTTACTGGAGGGGTTGTGGGAGGGGGGATGGGCTAAATGGGTAAGGGGCATTAAGGAATCTACTCCTGAAATCATTGTTGCACTATATGCTAACTAACTTGGATGTAAATTAAAAAATAAAATAAAATAAAAAACGCATAGCTCATATCATACTTAATGATGACTAATAAGAATCTTTCCCTCTAAGATCAGGAACAAGGCAAGGATGTCCTTCTTGTCATTGTTTTTCAGTGTCATACAGGAAGTCCTACTAATGCAATAAAACGAGTAAAGGAAATAAAAAATATATGGTTTGGGAAGGAAGAAACGAGTCTGTCTTTGTTCATGGATAAAATAATCATCTATATAGAAAACCCAAAAATAACTGACAAAACTCCTAGAACTAATTAGTGTTTATAGCAAGGTTGCAGGATACAAGGTTAATATGCAAAAATAGATGGCCTGTATACTAACAAAGAGGAAGTGGAATTTGAAATTAAAAACACATTATGATTTGCATTAGCATCCCCCCCCAAAAGGAAATAATTATGTATAAATGTAATGAAACATAAGACCTATGTAAGGGAAACTACAAAACTGATGAAAGATAGGGACACCTGCTGGTTGAGTCAGTAGAGAATGCAATTCTTGATCTTGGGTTTATAAGTTTAAGTCCCATGTTGAGTGTAAAGATTAATTAAAAATTAAAAGTTCTAAAAATCTTTTTTAAAAACTGATGAAAGTTATCAAAGAAATAATAAATGGAGAAATAGTCCATGTTCATAGATAGGAAGACTCAATATTGTCAAGATGTCACTTCATCCCAATTTGACTTACAGATTCAATGCAATCTCAATCAAAATCCCAGGTTATTTTGTGGTTATTGACAAACTGATTCTAAAGTTTATATGGAGAGGAAAAGATCCAGAATAGTTGTGTCACTATTGAAGGAGAACAAAATCAGAGAATTGGTACAGCTCAACTTTAAGGCTTACTATAAAGCTACAGTAATCAATAGATAAATGGAACAGAATAAAGAGCCCAGAAATACATCCACATATAGTCAACACATCTTTGACAAAGGAGCAAAGGCAATACAATGGAGTAAAGATAATATTTTCAACAAATGGTTCTTGAATTAGACATCCACACAGAAAAAAGACTCAGATCTTACATCCTTTGCAAAAATTAACTCAAAATGGGTCATAAGCCTAAATCCAAAACACAAAGCTATAAATCTCCTCGAAGATAATACAGGAAAAATCTAGGTAACATTGGGTATGCAATGGCATTTTAAACATAACACTAAAGCCATGATCTACAAAATAAATAATTGATATGCTGAACTTCATTAAAACTTAAAACTCCTGTCTGCAAAAGATGATTTCAAGATAATGATAAGACAAGCCACAACATGGGAGAAAATGTTTGCAAAAGACACATCTGATAAAAACTTAACAGTCTTCCCAAATATACAAGGAACTCAACCATAAGAAAATGACAACTTAGATAAAAAATGGGCAGAAGACCTGAACAGACAGCTTACCAGAGAAGATATACAGATGGCAAGTAAGCATATGAAAAGATGTTCAACATCACATGCCATTAGAGAATTGCAAATTAAAACAATGACATGTCATAAACACCTATTAGAATACCCAAAATTTGAAATATTAACCATATCAAATGCTGGAGAGGATGTGGAGCAATGGGAACTTTCATTCACTGATGGCAGGAATACAAAATGGTAGAGTTGCTTTGGAAGACGGTTTGAGGTTTCTACAAAACTAAACTAATTCTTATATGATCCAGCAATAGTGCTCCTTGATATCTACCCAAAAGTGTTGAAAACTTAGGTCCACACAAAAACCTGCACATGGGTGTTTATAGCAGTTTTATTCTTAATTGCCATAACTTGGAAGCAACTGAGATGTTCTTCAGTGAGTAAATGAATAAACTGTGGTATATCCAAACACTGGAATATTATTGGAGCCCTAAAGAGAAATGAGCTATCAAGTCATGAAAAGACATGGAAGAAACAAGCACATATTATTAAGTGAAGGAAACTAATCTGAAAAGGCTACATACTGCATGCTTCCAACTATATGACATTCCGGAAAAGACAAAACTATGGGGACAGTTAAAAGATCAGTGGTTGCCAGAGTTAGGGGGAGGGAGGAATGAATAGGCAGAGCACAGAATCTTATTTTAGGGCAGAGAAACTATTGTGTATGATACTGCAGTGGTGAATACATATCGTTATACATTTATCTAACACCCATAGAGTGTCCAACACCAAGAATGAAACCTAATGTAAATTATTGACTTTGTGCGGTAATAATGTGTCAATATAGGTTCATTGATTTTAATAAATGTCCCATGTGGTACATTGTGTACAACTGTGTAAATGTACAATGTGGTGCAAGATGTCACTAACTGAGGAAGGTATACATGTGTGGGGCCAGGTGTGTGTGTGGGAACTCTGTACTTTCTGCTAAGTTTTGCTGTGGACCCAAAGATCCTCTAAAAAAATAAAATGTATTAGTTTAAAAATATCCCAGTTTTCTTTAAGTTAATATATAAACTTAATGTGATTTGAATAAAAATAATAATCTTTTCCCCTGGAACTATGTAGGTTGATCCTAAAGGGCATTCATGAGAAAATACACATGCAGGAATAGCTACACAAAGATAAAAAGATAATAATGGCAGATTAGCCTTACCAGACACAATAAAACTTTAATTAAAAGTACATGGGGGAGCCTGGGTGGCTCAGTTGGTTAAGTGTCTGACTCTTGATTTCAGCTCAAGTCATGATCTCATGGTTCGTGAGATTAAGCCCCTCATGGAGCTCCGTGCTGAGTGTGGTGCTTGCTTGGGATTCTCTCTCCCTTTCTCTCTGCTTCTCCCCTGCATGCATGCACACTCATGCTTGCATTCTCAAAATAAATAAATAGACATTTTTTTTAAGTGCATGGTACTGGTATGTGAATAGGCAAATCAGTATAACAGAGTAGAAAATCCAGAAAGAGACCAAAATATGCATGAAAATTTAATATGTGAAAACTGGTATCTCAGTCCACCAGAGAAGAGATGGATGTTTTAATAAATGGTATTGAGATAACTAGACAGCCATTTGAAAAAACATAAATTGGATCTATTCCTCACAATATATATCATAATAATTTCCAAATGAATTGAAGATCTAAATGTAAAAAATGAAACTACATATTTACTAGAAGTAAAGCACCATGAGCAAAATCAAAAGACAAATGACAAAGTGGGAGAAAATATGGCAATCCTAGATGAAGAAATAATGTCCCTAATTTCTAAATAACTTAAAAATAAAGGGAGATAAAAAGACCAAACACCTGACTGGCAAACGGTCAAAAGACATGAACGGACAGCTTACAGAAAAAAAAAAGAGAAAGGACCTTCAGTGCATGAGAAAGTGTTCACCTATACTCATAAGAAAAGAAACACAGGGGTGCCTGAGTGGCTCAGTTGGCTAAGCGTCTGACTTCAGCTCAGGTCATGATCTCGTGGTTCATGAGTTTGAGCCCTGCGTGGGGATCTGTGCTGACAGCTGGAGCCTGGAGCCTGCTTTGGATTCTTGTCTCCCTCTCTCCCTGCCCCTCCCCTGCTCATGCTCTGTCTCTCACAGATAAATAAACATTAAAAAAAAAAAAAAAGAAAGAAAAGAAACACAAAGTAAAACTGCACTGAGATACCATTTCTCAGCTCTCAGATTGGTAGAAATTAAAATAGTGTGGGAAAACAGGCACTTTTATACATTGTGGTTGGGAATGAAAAATGGTACCACCTCTCTGGAGGGGAATTTGGCAATATCTAGCAACAGTAAACATGCATTTACCCTTTGTTCCAGCGTTCCTGCTTCAGAAAATTCACACTGATTTACCCCTCCACAAATACAACATAAAATTTCTACAAGGTTACTTGTGGAATTATTTATACTACAAAATTATTGGAACAATATAAGAGTCTATCCATAGTAGAACAGTTCATAAACTATGGTGCAATTACACAATGGAATACTGTGTAACTATAAAAATAATGAGAAAGATCTCTTTGTACATGGAATGATTAAGTGAAAAAATGCAAGGCATGGAAGAGGATACAGCATGCTATCCTATGCATATGAAAAAAGGAGGGAAAGACAAACACACACAAACATGCATACATACTCTAGCTCTACCCACTGATAGGGCATAGAACTAATGATAATCCAGTAACAATGAGCACAGGACTTGGTTTCAAGTATTATTCCTCACTAAAAGGAAGTTTGGGGCACGGAAAGCTCAAGCTTAGCCAAAAACATATCATTGTGACAAAAAGTAAGTGTACACATAATAATGGGGACATGTAAAAAGGAACTAGTACCCTATTTTGAAGGGGTTCCCACTCGTCATATTGGTATATTTTGGTTATAAAAAAGAATAATTATGGTAATGAATCATAAAATATTAGAAAAAATCCACAAATCATACCAGTGCTCCAAAAGAAAAGGGAAAGGGAAAACTTCTCTTTTACAGAAGAATGTTGGCTAATAAATGAGGAAGTAATGATCATTAGAAAATCACCATTTTGTAACTACCAGTGTAATAACTGATTCAGGCAAAGATCATCAATGGACACTAATACCATTAGATAAAATGTTGCTGAAGAAGAGGATAGTCACAAATGACCAACCCTTAGATTACTTATAAATTTCAAAGGGTAAGGCATATTCTTTGCTAATAGAGATATTTAGCTGATACTGCATGAACCAAACAGTATTACCAATGAAGAGACAAACTGATATTATATGCCTCCTAGTGGGATTTAATGGTAAATATACAGCATTCCTTATTTAGGGTTCTTTGACTAAAATTTTAACCTGAATCTAATCATGAGGAAACAATCAGTCAAATCCAGATTGTAAGACATTCATTAACACTGTTGGCCAGGGCTCTTAAAAAAATGTCAGCATAAAAAAAAAAAACAAAAAACAAACAAAAAAAAACCCGACAAGTGTAACAGAAGAGGATTGTGCAAGAATTAAAGAGTAAAATGATGAGGTGCCTAGCTGGCTTAGTAGAGCATGTAACTCTTAATCTCAAAGTCATGAGTTTGAGTCCCACATTGACTATAGAGTTTAAAAGAAGGAAGGAAGGAAGGAAGGAAGGAAGGAAGGAAGGAAGGGAGAAAGAAGAGTAAAAAGACAAAAAAAAAAGGCAATAAGTAATCTTTAGTAAATGCTAGATTTAAAATATGACAATTGGGGAAATTTTAATTTAACTGTATTGAAGTTACTTTATTGTACTCACTGTATTGTGGTTATATATGAGAATAGTCTTTAGGACACCTGGGTAAAGGTGTCAGGATTTCTGCAATTTTCAAATGGTCAGTCAAAATTACAAATTTTACACACACATATGTATATGTATTCTACATAAAGAGCTATAGCTACATAGAGAAATGTAGAGATAATTTTGATAGCTAATTTCATGTGTCATCTCAGCTAGTGTATATAGTACCCACTTATTTAATCACATTCTAATGTTGCTGTAACAGTATTTTGTAGATGTGATAAACATGTACAATCCTGTTGACTTTATATAGAAGATATTATCCTTGATAATCTGAGTGGGACCCCATCTGATCACTTGAAGGCTTTTAAGAGCAAAAACTGAGGCTTTCCTCAAGAAGAAATCTTGCCTCAAGACTGTAGCATCAATTTCTACCTGAATATCTAGCCTGCCAGTTTGCCCTATGGATTTCAAACTTGCCAGCCCCCATATTGCATGAGCCAATTTTTTAAAACAAACTTTATATATATATATATATAAAGACAGATAAAGCATATGTGGCAAATGTTAACTGATAAATCTAAGTAAAGAGTATACAGGTCTTCATTGTAGTATTAACTTTTCTCAAAGCTTGAAATTCTTATAAAAAATTGGGAAAAGTTAAAAATGTATTCTAATGAAATTTTTTGGAAAGGTAATACAGATCAATCAGCAGAGACACATAGCCTAATAACAATACTAGAACTTAAACATAAAGAAAAAGTCCTATAGATATTGCCTTACAAAATTAAGAAGAATAAATCAGTTTGGCATCAGAATTCTCCATTCTGGCACTAAAAAACAGTAGATCAATATCTAAAAAACCTTTGCGGAAGAGAAAATGTGGCCCCAAATTTTAGAACCATTGAAGTAAAAACTTGTGGAATTTAGTCCTGAGAGCTCTTCAACCAACTAGAAGTTGAATGAAGAAGCTGTTGAGGTAAACAGGGTAGTGGTGAGCAATAAGTTTATTTACATTGTTAAGTTAATCAGTCCATTAGTTATTCACTGAGTACCTATTATGCACTAGCTCTGGTGATCAGCTGTAACCCAGAGGGACATGGTTCCTTCCTTCATGGTACTTATAGTGTATAGAGGGAGACAGGCTGATTGAACAAATACATAAACAATTACACTTTACCAATTGCTAGGAAGGAAACAAAGAGACTGGTATATAAAAAAATAATAGAGTTAGGCAGGTAGTGGTACCTCATTTGGATAGGGTAGCCACAGGAAATAACTGTGATTGATATTCAAGTTGGGACATGAAACCTGAGAAACAGTAAGCCACGTGAAGAGCCAAGGGAAAAAGAATCCCCTATGTGGAGAGTACAGCCAGCCTAGATATAGAACTAAGGCCTGGTAGTATGAATCCTCTAAAGCAACCCCACTCTTGTTTGTAGTAGAACATCCAGCTTCCACAGCAGTTAATGGAAAATGTTTCATCGGTTAGAAATAATTTGCCTATCCAATTATATCCTGATGGAAATTATTTACTTATAGTCACTTCAAATTTCCTATCAGGTTGATGCTAAATTATATGAAATAGCATTTACTGTTGGTAATGGCATGTAAGTAGTGAGACCAGAGATTAATATCTTAAAATACCCCACTGTAATATTATTTGATAATTTTATTTATTTAAAAAAAAATTTTTTAATGTTTATTTTTGAGAGAGAGAGAGAGAGAGAGAGAGAGAGAGACAGAGCACTAGTGGGGGAGGGGCAGAGAGAGAAAGAGACAGAATCCAAAGCAGTCTCCAGTCTTTGAGCTGTCAACACAGAGCCCTATGTATGGCTGGAACTCATGAACCATGAGATCATGACCTGAACTGAAGTTGGACGCTCAACCTACTGAGCCACCCAGGTGCCCCTATATTTGATAATTTTAAATCAAAACATAAAATGATGGGATTTCTAGCATAAGAACTTTCCAATCATTTATTCCTGGGAAACTCATCATTTCATCTGTTAGTTCTATTCTCTGTTTTATACTTAGGAAACTTTATATTAAAAACAAATCTACTAGAGGTGCCTGGCTGGCTCAGTCAGAAGAGTGTCTGGCTCTTGATCTTGGGGTTGTGGGTTCAAGCCCCACATTGGATGTAGAGATGACTTAAATAAATAAGACTTAAATTGTTTCTACTATGAGACTACTATATGCTAAGTGCACTTAAACATATCATGTCATTTAATAATAAACTGGCAAGGCAGTTTATTCCCAATTTTGCTGCTGAGAAACTCAAAGAAATTAAATGACTTAGCCAAGGTCACACAGCAGGCATGTGGGGTAGCAGGTAAATACGTGGTATAGCCAGTAGTCAATCCTATCTTTTCCCCTCCACCACACAACTTAAACTCAGTAAATATTTACAACTCTGCTATGCACAAGGCCCAAGACTGAGATTCATAGGTATTAAAAATATTGTCCAGTGTTCCACAGTCTGTAAGGGAAACAGACAAATGTAATTATAGAATTATATAGACACATATAATTACTTATGATCTAAGGCTAGTTATGATACATGCTGAAGTAGACATACAAATAAAAGCAAATGAAAGGAGATTGGGAGGGGATGATTTGAGATGGGTCTTAAGGGAGAGGTAGAGCTGTGAAAAAAGAAGGGAAAGCATAAGCATCTTTTAAAAAATTAATTTTCTAATCCAATGTAACAGCATACAGTGTTATATTAGTTTCCAGTGTACAGTATAGTGATTCAACATTCTATACATCATTGCTCATGATGAACGTACTCTTAATCCCCTTCACCTGTTTCACCCCTCCCTCCACCCACCTCCCCCCGACAACCTATATTTAAGAGTGGTTTTTTGTCCTTTTTTTTTTTTTGTCTCTTTTTTTCTTGTTTGGTTGTTTTTTTCTTAAAATCCACATATGAGTGACATTACATGGTATTTGTCTTTTTCTGACTGACTTATTTTACTTAGCATTATACCCTCTAGTTCTATTCGCATTGTTGCAAATGGCAAGATTTTGTTTTTTTATGATGGAGTAATATTCCGTGTGTGTGTGTGTGTGTGTGTGTGTGTGTGTGTGTGTATCTTTTTTCTTATCCATTCCTCTATCAATGAACACTTGGGTTTCTTCCATATCTTGGCTATCATAAATAATACTGCAATTAACATAGAGGGGCATAAGAATAAGCATCTTTTCATGGAGACAGTAAAGTTGGAATGTTTATAAGTGATGATTAGGATGGCATGGCTGCTTGTGAAGTTAGAGACATAGGTTAGATATTGAAATACATATGATTTTGATTATGAAGCAAGACAGAATATGACTGCTGGACTGCAAGTGAGAGAGAAAGAGTAAAAAAGAGAAAATGTAGGATAAAGACTACAAGAAAGGCCTGGCTCTGGGCTGGCCCTCATAGTCGTGATCTGTTGTGATCACGTGATCACAACTTTCAAGAAGATACATGACCTGGGACTGCAATGATTACCCATGGAGCTTACTTTAGAGAGTGGACACCATGGCTGGGATCTCTAGGCAAAACTCACAAGTGCAGCCAACAATGGAGGTGCATTACAGTCTCAAGAAGCGTTTGAAACAGATCCCACTTGGTTTGAGTTTCCACAGAAACATTTTTAGTCTCATTAAGAACATTTTGGCAATATTCAGGCATGGTGTTTGGGTCCCAGTCAAGCAGGAAGTCCAGGTTTACACCATAATTGGTAAGGGAATTGAATTAGAATCAGGACCTTGTGGCAAATGTAAAGTCAGACCAATAAAGCATGGAGTCAGAGATTAAGAGTCAAGGTGTAATTCCATCAATATATCCCAGACTCATGAGATATTAGCTTGGGAGCAGCAAAATTCGTTCTAGTCACCAGGAAGTAATGGAGATGAAGTTTTTAAAATACATTATTTAACCAGAATTGGACCAGGGACTCAGCATGACTCAGCTAGAGCTAAAGATTCTTGTGCCAGCCGCTGGTGGGAGGTAATGTTAGAAATATAGGTTGGATTCAGACTGTGGTTGGCCTTGAAAACTATTTATTTTATATGTATGGGGAGTGATATCAAATATATTTCAAAATCATCTGGAAATGAAAGAAAGTGGCTTTGTTTTTCATTAGTCCATAATAATAGAAGAAAGAGTCCAGAAGCAGACCCACACATACACAGTAACTTGATTTACAACAAAGGCAACTGTGCAGTGCAGCAGAAGAAATAATGGCCTTTTCAGTCAATGATACTGGGTCAATTAGACATTAATGTGCAAAAAAAGAAATCTTGACCTGTGCCTAATACCATATATAAATATCAATTCTAGATGGATTGTAATTCTAAATGTGAATGGAAACATAAGAGAATAGCTTCAGAACCTTGGGGGTAATTGAAATTTCTTAACACAGTATTAACCTTAAAGGAAAAACATAATATGGGTTATATTAAAATTAAGAACTTTTGTTCATAAGAATCCAACATTAAGACAGTGAAAGGCAAACCACAGACTGAGAGAAGATATTTTCAGTACTTACAGCAAAAACGATGCATATACAGAAAATACAAAGAAGACAGGCAACTCAGTAGAAACTGGGCAAAAGAAGCACTTCACAAAAGAGAGTATCTAAGTAAATACAATACCACTATACCTACTCTAGAATGGCTAAAATGAAAATGTCAATACTAAGTGTTGGCTGGTAAGGATGTGGAGTAATTAGAACTCTCATACACTGCTGGAGAAAGCATAAATTGTCACAGACAATTTGGGAAGCCATTAGCCACAAATTTGTAAAGCCAAACATATGCATATTCCACGATTTTACCTGTGGGTATTTACACAAAATGTGTATATGTGAACACCAAAAGCCATATATAAAAATGTTCATAGCAGCATTATTTCTAAGAGCTCAAAACTGGAAACAACCCAAATGTCCATCAACAGTAGAATGGATAAATGAACTTATACAGTCCTCTATGTCAATTATATCTCAATAAATTTGAAAAAAAAACACACTACCCCTTCCCTGAAGAGGAACAACTCAGTGTCTTATCAATTAGTGCGTTTATTTATTTATTTTATTTTATTTATTTTTGTTTTTGTTTTCAAGTTTTTATTTAAAGTCTAATTAGTTAACATAGGTTAATACCGGTTTCAGGAGTAGAATTTAGTGATTCATCGCTTACATATAACACCCAGTGCTCATCACAATAAGTGCCCTCCTTAATGCCAATCACCCATTTAGATCTTCCCCTGCCTACCTACCTCCATCAGTTTGTTCTCTATAGTTAAGAGTCTCTTACGGTTTGCCTCCCTCTCTCTTTTCTTTCCCCTTCCCCTATGTTCATTTGTTTTGTTTCTTAAATTCCACACATGAGTGAAATCATACGGTATTTGTCTTTCTCTTATTTCACTTAGCATAATACTCTAGCTCTAGCCATGTCATTGCAATTGGCAAATTTTGTTCTTTCTGATGGCTGAATAATCCATTGCCTTCTTTATCCATTCATCAGTTGATGGATACTTGGGCTCTTTCCATAATTTGGCTATTATTGATAATGCTGCTATAAACATCAGGGTGCATGTGCCCCTTCGAATCAGTATGTTTGTATACCTTGGGTAAATACCCAGTAGTGCAATGGCTGGGTCATAGGGTAGTTTGACTTCTAACTTTTTGAGGAAAGTCCATACTATTTTCAAGAGTGGCTGAACAAGTTTGTATTCTCACCAACAGTGTAAGAGGTTTCCCCTTTCTCCACATCCTCACCAACATCTGTTTTTATCTGTGTTGTAAATTTTAGACATTCTGACAGGTGTGAGGTGGTATCTCATTGTGGTTTTGATTTGTATTTCCCTGATGATAAGTAACATTGAGCATCTGTTCTGTGTCTGTTAGCCATATATATATATCTTCTTTGGAAAATGTGTGTCATGTCTTTTGCCCATTTCTTAACTGGATTATTTCTTTTTTGGGTATTGAGTTTGATAAGTTGTTTATAGATTTTGGATACTAACCTATTATCAGATATGTCATTTGAAAGTATCTTCTATTCCGTAGGTTGCCTTTTAGTTTTGTTGATTGTTTCCTTGACTATGCAGAAGCTTTTTATCTTGATGAAGTCTCAATAGTTTATTTTTGTTTTTGTTTCTCTTGCCTCCAGAGACACATCTAGTAAGAAGTTGCTAGGGCTGATGTCAAAGAGGTTGCTGTCTGTGTTCTCCAGGATTCTGATGGTTTTCTGTCTTGCATTTAAGTCTTTCATCCATTTTGAGTTTATTTATGTGTATGGTATAATAAAGTGGTCCAGTTTCATTCTTCTACATGTTGCTGTCCAGTTTTCCCAACACCATTTGTTGAAGAGACTGTCTTTTTTCCATTGGATATTCTTTCCTGCTTTGGATATTCTTTCCTGCTTTGTCAAAGATTAGTTGACCATATAGTTGTGGGTGCATTTCTGGGTTTTCTATTCTGCTCCATTAAAAAAATTTTTTTGTTTAACATTTTATTTATTTTTGAGAGAGAGAGACAGAGTGTGAGTGAGGGAGAGAGAGAGAGGGGATACAGAGTGTGGAGAGAGAGAGGGAGACACAGAATCTGAAGCAGGCTCCAGGCTCTGAGATGTCAGCACAGAGCCCAACACAGGGCTCAAACCCACTGAGCTGTGAGATCGTGACCTGAGCTAAAGTCAGACGCCCAACTGATTGAGCCACCCAGGCACCCCTATTCTCCATCGATCTATGTGTCTGTTTTTGTGCCAATACCATACTGTCACGATGACTATAGCAATGTAATATAGCTTGAAGTGTAATATAGTTGTGATGCCTCCAACTTTGCTTTTCTTTTTCAAGATTGCTTGGGCTATTCAGGGTCTTTTGTGGTTTCATAGAAATTTTAGGATTGTTTGTTCTAGCTCTGTGAAAAATGCTGTTGGTATTTTGATAGGGATTCCATTAAATGTATAGATTGCTTTGGATAGTATAGACATTTTAACAATATTTGTCTTTCCAATCCATGAGCATGGAATGTTTTTCCATTTCTTTGTGTGTATGGAACACTATAAGTGTTCTATAGTTTTCAGAACACAGAATTTTATCTCCTTTGTTGGGTTTATTCCTAGGTATCTAATGGTTTTTGATGCAATTGTAAATAGGATTGATTTCTTTTTTCTTTCTACTGCTTCATTATTGGTGTAGAGAAATGCAGCAGATTTCTATATATTGATTTTGTATCCTGCAACTTTGCTGAATTCGTGTATCAGTTCTAGCAATGTTCTGGTGGAATCTTTTGGGTTTTCTGCATAGATTATCATGTTGTCTGTGAATAGTGAAAGTTTGACTTCTTCTTTGCCAGTTTGGATGCATTTTACTTCTTTTTGTTGTCTGATTGCTGGGGCTAAAACTTCCTGTACTGTTTAGTTAACAATGGTGAGAGTGGACATCTCTATCTTATTCCTGACCATACAGGAAAAGCTCTCAGTTTTTCTCCATTCAGGATATTAGCTGTGGGTCTTTCATATATAGCCTTTACAATGTTGAGGTATGTTCCCTCTCTCCCTACTTTGTTGAGTTTTTATCAAGAATGGATGCTGTATTCAAAATGCTTTTCTGCATCTATTGAGAGGATCATTTGATTCTTATCCTTTCTTTTATTAATGTGGTATATCATTGTTGATTGATTTCAAATATCGAACCACCCCTGCCTCCCAGGAATAAATCCCACTTGATTGTGGTGAATTATTCTTTTAATATACTATCAGATTCAATTAACTAGTATCTTGTCAAAAATTTTTGCATCCATGTTCATCAGGGAATTTGGTCTTTGCATCCGTGTTCCTCAGGTTATTTGGTCTGTAATTCTCCTTTTTAGTGGGGTCTTTGGTTTTCATATCAAGGTAGTGTTGGCCTCATAGAATGAGTTTGGAGCTTTTCCTTCCATTTCTATTTTTTGGAACAGTTTGAGAAGAATAGGTATTAACTCTTCTTTAAATGTCTGGTAGAATTCCCCTGGGAAGCCATCTGGCCCTGGACTTTTGTTTGTTGGGAGATTTTTTATTACTGATTCAATTCCTTTGCTGGTTATGGGCCTATTCAATTTTTCTATCTCTTCCTGTTTCAGTTTTGGTAGTTTATATATTTTTAGGAATTTATCCATTGTTTTCCAGATTGCCCAATTTGTTGGCATATAATTTTTCATAATATTCTCTTATAATTTATTTTGTTTCCATCGTGTTGGTTGGGATCTCTCCTTTTTAATTTAAGATTCACTTATTTGGATACTTTCTCTTTTCTTTTTGTTAAGTCTGGGTAGGGGTTTATTGATTTTATTAATTTTTTCAAAGAACCAGCTCTTAGTTTGTTGATCTGTTCTGCTGTGTTGTTGTTGTTTCTATGTCACTTATTTCTATTCTAATCTTTATTATTTCCTTTCTTCTACTGGCTTTAGACTTTATTACCTGTTCTTTTTCTAGCTCCTTTAGGTGTAAGGTTGGGTTGTGGATTTGAGACTTTTCTTGCTTCTTGAGATAGACCTATATTGCTATATACTTCCCTCTTATGACTGCCGTTGCTGCATCCCAAAGGTTCTAGACTGTCGTGTTTTTATTTTCATTTGCTTTCACGTATTTTTTAATTTCTTCTTTAATTCCTTGGTTAACCCATTCATTATTTAGTAGGAAGTTCTCCAACCTCCATGTTTTTATTGATTTCCAAATTTTTTCCTGTGGTTGACTTCAAGTTTCATAGTGTTGTGGTCTGAAAATATGCATGGTATGATCTCAATCTTTTTGTACTTGTTGAGGCTTGATTTGTGGCACAGTATGTAATCCATTCTGGAGAATGTTCCATGTGCACTGAAATGAGTGTGTATTCTCCTGCTTTAGATGAAATGTCTGAATATTTCAGTTAAGTTCATCTGGTCCAGTATGTCATTCAAAAGCCATTGTTTCCTTGTTAGATAGTCTGCTTAGATAATTTGTCCATTGCATAAGTGGGGTTTTAAAGTCCCTTATTATTATTGTATTGTTATCAATGAGTTTGTTACTAATTGATTTATATATTTGAGTTTCTCCAAGTTGGGGGCACAAATATTTGCAATTGTTAGATCTTGTTGGATAGACCTCTTTATTATGATATAGTGCCCTTCTTCATCTCTTGTTAGTCTTTGGCTTAAAATCTAGTTTGTCTGAAGTAACTATGGCTACTCTGGCTTTCTTTTGATGTCCATTAGCATTATAAATGGTTCTCCATCCCCTCACTTTCAATCTGGAGGTGTCTTAGGTCTAAAATGAATCTCTTGTTGGCAACATGTAGATGGCTCTTTCTTTTTTTAATCCATTTTGATACCTTATGTTATGTTTTGTGATTGGAACATTTAGTCCATTTACATTCAGAGTGGTTATTGATAGATATGAATTTAGTGTCACTGTATTATTGTAAAGTTGGTATTTCTGGAGAGTTTCTCTGCTCCTTCCTAGTGTTTGTTGTTTTGGTCTTTCTTTCCCACTCAAAGAGTCTCCTTTAATATTTCTTACAGGGATGGTTTAGTGGTCAGAAACTCCTTTAGTTTAGTTTAGTTTAGTTTTGTTTTCCTTTGTTTTTTGTTTGTTTGTTTGCTTTTGTTTTTGTTTTTTTGTCTAGGAAACTCTTTATCTCTCCTTCTATTCTGAATGACAGCCTTGCTGGGTAAAATATTCTTGACTGCATATTTTTCCTATTCAGCACATTGAATATATCATGTCACTCCCTCTGGCTTGCCAAGTTTCTGTTGATAAGTCTGCAGCCAGCCTTAAGGAATTCCCTTGTAAGTTAGGTATTTCTTTTCCCTTGCTACTCGCAGGATATTTTCCTTATCTCTGTATTTTTGCAAATTTTACTATGATATGTCTTGGTATCGGCCTGCTTTTGTTGATATTGATGGGAGTTCTCTGTACCTCCCAGAGATGGATGTCTGTTGCCTTCCTCATATTAGGGAAATTTTCACCTATAATTTGCTCAAATAAAACTTCTGCCCACTTTTTCCCTGTCTTCTTCTGGAACTCCTATGATACTAGTGTTTTTATGCTTTATGGAGTCGCTGAGTTCCCTAACTCTACATTTGTGATTCAATTCTTTTTCTTTCTCCTTTCTTTTCAGCTTCATTTTTCCCCCACATAATTTTATTTTCTATATCACTTATTCATTCTTCTGCTTTCTTTCATCCTGTGGTCATTACATCCAGTAGATTTTGCATCTTGGTTACAACATTTTTTTATTTCAGCCTGACTAGTTTTTAGATCTTTTATTTGTATGGTAAGGGACTCCCTGGTGTCTTCTATGCTTTTCTCAAGCCCAGCTAATATCCTTATGATTATTGTTTTAAATTCTGGTTCAGGCATATTACCTATATCTGTTTTGACTAGATCCTTGGCCATGACCTCTTCTTGTTCTTTCTTTTGGGATGAATTCCTTCCTCTTGGCATTTTGTCTAGGTTTCTGTCTTCCATGTGTTAGGAAAGCCTGTTATGTTTCCTACTTCAGAGAGTAATGGCTATATTAAGAAAAGGTCACGGGGCGCCTGGGAGGCTCGGTCGCTTAAGCGTCCAACTTTGGCTCAGGTCATGATCTCACGGTCTGTGAGTTCGAGCCCCGCGTCAGGCTCTGTGCTGACTACTCAGAGCCTGGAGCCTGTTTCAGATTCTGTCTCCCTCTCTCTCTGCCCCTCCCCTGTTCATGCTCTGTCTCTCTCTGTCTCAAAAATAAAATAAACGTTTAAAAAAAAAGAAAAAAAAAAAAAAGAAAAGGTCACATGCTGTGCACAGCCTGTCACTTCACGAAGTGTTTTTGGTGTTTGTTGTGTGCACTCTGCTGTTGTCTTTTGGCTGCTCTTTCCCTCAATTCAGTCCTCTGCAGAGTTTCTCCTTGCCTGCAGTGAGGAGTGTTTGGACCTTGTCTAGTGTGTAGTGAGTTTTAACTCGGTGTGTTTTGGTTTGCTTGTTAAAAAAGGCTAGATCCTATTTCCCCTAGAGCTGGAGCTCTGGAGCACTCTGTGGCTAGTAGACTTGGTGTGTGCAGGGGTTTTGTGTTGGTCTTCTGAGGAAGAGGCATGTTGCTGTTCTGGCTCGCAGGCACATTTGCCCTCTGTAAAACAAAACAAAACAAAACAAAACAAAACAAAACAAACAAAAAACCTATAGAGCACAGGGGGACAGGGCTTGGTGTAAGTGGCTCAAGCCTCTACTGTGAGTATTGTGTGTCTTTGAAGTCCATGAGTGTTGATGGAAGGGGTGAAAAATGGTGTCATCTGGCTCTCTTGTCCCTGGAGAGGGGAGTTTGCACCCACTGATGTTCAGGAAGCCCTCACAGAGGAACGAACAATTTTCTCTCTTGTGTCTGAGGCTTCTGTCAAATCTCTGCCTTCACCTGGTCTGTGTCCAAGTGTTTGCCCATCTGGCAGCACAGTACTCTTGTGTTTTATCTCAGGAGCATGGCTGAGTTTCAAAACTCCAAATTTTAGGGACCTTGCATGGCACAGACCTGTACTGATCCTCTAATGGAGAGGGTGTCACCAAGCTGTGTCTGGTGCTGATTTGTCCCAGAAAAGCAGTTGCATGACCATGCGGGGTTTGTAGTTTATGGTAAAAGCAGCAAAAACCCAGTGTCCAAGTTAGCTGCCCTCAACAGGTGCCCCGGCTGCTATGCTAAGGAATGAGGCAGCTCAACGATCTTTTGTCCCCTGAGAGGCAGTGCTACCTCTCCCAAATGCACTCCAGGAAGGGGAACTGTCTCTCCCAAAGTGACCCAGGGCATCCTCAGACCATGCTCTCTGCTTCTGGTCCTCTGCCCTCCTCCATATGAGCACTGCTATGCCAGCCAGGCTTGACCCTGGCAATGGCACGAACTTTCAAAACTTCAGGTTTTGAGGTCTGCTGCTTGTAAAAATTCGTGATTATCAGCCTCTCTTGTTTTCCCAGTCAGTAATTTTGGGGAAGTGCTTTTCTTGTGCAAGTCCCTGCATGCTGCGCTCTCTCTCTCACTCTTGCGCGCTCTCTCTCTCTCTCTCTCTCTCTCTCTCTCCTGTCTCCATGATCAGGGCTCCCTCCCCTCCACCACACCAGGGATTCTTTTCTTCTGCAAATCTCATCTCCATAGCTCCTACTTTCCACAGTGTGGCCTCTTTTCTTCCTCTAGTTGTGCAGTTTGCTCTCTCAGTCCACAGATCGATTTCTTGGGTGTTCAGAATGATTTGATATTTATCTAACTGTGTTTGAGGGATGAGGCAAGCATGGAGTCCCCCTACTACTGCACCATCTTAATTCCTTCCACCACAATATCTCAATTATTGAGTTTAAAAATAAATCTGAGGGGCACCTGGGTGGCTGAGTCAATTAAGCATCTGACTCTTCATTTTGGTACAGGTCATGATCTCATGGTTTGTGGGTTTGAGCCCTGCATTGGGCTCTGTGCTGACAGTGTTGAGCCTGCTTGGGATTCACTCTTTCTCCCACTCTCTCTGCTCCTCCCCTGGTCTCTCTATCAAAAATTAATAAGCATTTTTAAAAAATAAAAACAAATCCATGATCACTACATTATGTCTGTTTCTCCTGCAGTTCTTTTGTGATCCCCTCAAGGACTAATTATAAAGTTAAACCACCACAAGTGCTAAATAAAATAGTGGGGAAAAAAGGAGATGGTGGAAAAAGGAGGACGATAGTTAACACATGTAGATATACATAGGACATAGCAGGAAAGAGTAAGTTGTAATTAGATGTTGTAATTGTCATTTTTACAACTGATTGTAAGGCTGAAGCAGGTTTTTATGATTTCCCTCTTCTATTGTATTTACTTTGCCTTCAGTCAGTAAACCTCCTGGCATCAATGGGGTGCCCTAAACTTATTCCTGGGGGATCTGAGCTCCTGGTGATTCTGTGTTCACGTAGTTGCAGTAATCTTTCATTAACATTGATGCTAGATCTAGAAAATCTCCAGGGATCAATTTATATTCCTAGTCTGAAACAATGATGGGTGAGGTAAGAATTAGCTCTCCCCAGAGTATATCTCCAAGTCTAAAGGAGTCCCTACTTCTTTACAGCTAGAACACTGTGGTAGATTTAGCTGTCAAGAAGGGTCTTAAGGGATTAGAAATGATCCTTGTTTAATTTTGTGGGTTCCTTCTCTTTTCTTAATATCTTAAATTTCACATAGTAGACATATAACCACCAGTTGCCAACTCAACTAACATTTTAATTCAGCAACTTATTGGATAAATCTTCACATTTGGTTTTACAGTGATCAGAAAGCTGCCTGTGGATACACCTGGATGGCTCAATAGGTAGAGTGTGCAACTCTTGATCTGGGGCTTGTGAACTCGAGCCCCATTTTGGGTGTAGAGATTACTTAAAAATAAATCTAAAAAAAAAAAAAGCTGTCTGTGGCTGAAGAACAGCATAATAGAAATTTCCTAGGATTCTAACTGTGCCTGAAATGAAACAGGAATTTGTGGTTGTCTTCTTTCTTTAAGCTATTCAATACCATTAAAAGCTATAATTCCACCTCTCAGGCTATAATTTCACACTGTTAATTTTTTATATCTTCCATCTTGTTCTTTGATAGATGCTTTGCAAGCATCCAAAGCCTTGTCCTCAATGGGAAAGAAATAACTTGCATAGCTATTTAATCCTCCTGAGCTCTTGACTCTCAGATTACCATTTATGAATTCTATGGAATTGCCACTACTTTTGGCCCTAGCTAGGCAAGGTAATTAAAAAATGTATATCAGTTCCCCCCTTTATCTTGAGAGTTTGTTGCCTATAACCTACCTTTAACATCAATTTCTGTAAGAGTCATAGTCCTTAACTAAAGCCTAAGTAGAAAATAAAAGGCAATTATTGGAAGGTTGTGGAGTGTTCCTTGGTCATGTCCCAATGCATGGGTAGTCAGGAAGCTGAGAAGAAATATTTTTTTTACCTCTGTAGTAGGATGTTGGGGCCCCATCTTCACTTGTTTTTAGATAATGGGTATTTTCCAAGTCCAGGATGGGGACTGTTATGATATATAGCTAAAACCAAAGTAAACAAAGAAAACATCCCATAAAAATGGCCACTACATTTTCAACTTCTTTGAGATTTCAGAATTTTCAAGTTTATACTTAGGGGATTTTTCTGTGAGAACTTACATTGCCTGCAGATGTTATTGTCTGTTTTGTTCCAATATTTACACCTAATTTTATTTTTTGTGTTTATTTTATTTTTGAGAAAGAGAGAGAACAAGCAGGGGAGGGGAAGAGAGAGAGGGAGTCACAAAATCTGAAGCAGGCTCCAGGCTCTGAGCTGTCAGCACAGAGCCCAATGCGGGGCTTGAACCCACAGACGGTGAAATCATGACCTGAGCCAAAGTTGGATGCTTAACCGATAGAGCCACCCAGGTGCCCCTACACCTAATTTTTAAAAATTACAACTTTGTCTGGAAATTTCCAAGAAATACTATGTAGTGTATTGATAGCAAGTATTTGTATGTTGGTCCTCACTTTTGTTTTTTAGAGATGTAATTGACATGAAACACCATATTAGTTTCAGGTGTACAGCATGATTTGATATTTGTATACACTGCAAAATGATTACCACAGTAAGTCTAGTTAACATGTCACCATACATAGTTAGAAAAAAAAAATTCTTTCTTGTGATGAGAACTTTTAAAATCAACTCTCAGCAACTTTAAAATATGCAACACGTTATTATTAACTATGGTCATCATGCTGTACATTTTATCCCTGTGACTTACTAGTCTGAAAGTTTGTACCTTTTGATCCCTTTTACCCCTTTCACCACCCCCCCCCCCCCCCAACCTCTGGCAACCACCAATCTATCTGTTCTCTGTATCTATGAGCTTGATTTGTGTTTTTGTTTTGTTTTGGTTTTTAGATTCCACATACAATTGAGATCATACGGTACGCATCTTCCTCTCTCTAATTTCACTTAGCATAATGCTCTCAAGGTCTGACATGTTGTGGCAAATGGCAAGATTTTATTTTTTTATGGTTGAAATAAATGTTATTCCATTCTCTGTGTGTACATATATATGTATATATACATATGTGTGTGTGTATATATATATATATATATATATATACATATGACATTTTCTTTATCCATTCATTAATTGATGAATACTTAGATTGTTTGCATATGTTAGGTATTATAAATAATGCTGCAATGAACATGGATGGGGTTGGAGGGTGGCATATATCTCTTTGAGTTAGTATTTTTATTTTCTTCAGAAAAATACCCATAAGTGGGATTTCTGGATCATATAGTAGTTTTATTTTTAATTTTGTGAGGAACCTCCATATTATTTTCCATAGTGGCCACACCAACTTACATTCCCACCAACAGTAGACAAATTTTCCCTTTTCTCTGAATCCTCACCAACACTTGTTATTTTGCCCTCATTTTAAATGAAATTGCATGTGATAAATATTTTTTAAGTGTGGTAACTATTGGCTTGATGTTGTTTTATTTTTTTATTAAAAATTTTTTTAATGTTTTTTTTTTTTTTTTTGAGAGAGAAGGAGAGAGAGAGAGAGTGCAAGCAAGGGAGAGGCAGAGAGAGACGGGGACAGAGGATATGGAGCAGGTTCTGTGCTGACAGCAGAAAGCCTGATGCAGGGCTTGAACTCACAAACCATGAAATCATGACCTGAGCTGAAGTCAGATGCCTAACCAACTGAGCCACCCAAGTGCCCCAGGTATTGTTTGAAAATAATGTATGGAATATTTTTTTCCTAGTGTATTAGTTTAAAATCAGAAGTGGAAAGAATATTTTACCAAATGATTTTTTAAAATTAATGTTTATTTTTGAAAGACAGAGAGACAGAGCGTAAGCAGGGGAGGGGCAGAGAGGGAGACACAGAATCTGAAGGAGGCCCCAGGCTCTGAGCTGTCAGCGCACAGCCTGACGCGAGGCTCGAACCCACAAACTGTGAGATCATGACTTGAGCCGAAGTTGGACGCTTAACCAACTGAGACACCCAGGTTTCCCACCAAGTGTTTTTTAAATATCTACAGAGATGATCCTACATTTTTCTTTGGTAAATTTATATCAATATGTTTTCTTGCCTTCAACCATCTTTGCTTTCTTGGAATAACTGTCAATTATGGTGTAGTATTCTTTGACTATAGTCTGGATTTGATTTGCCAGTATTTCATTTAGAGTTGTTGCCTCTATATTCCTGTGAGAGAGGCCTCTTTGGATTGCTTTTTTAAAATTTATCTATCTATCTATCTATCTATCTATCTATCTATCTATCAGAATGATCCTGGCTTTGTAAGAGTGACTTGGAAATTTGCCATCTTTTTCTATTTGCTAGAACAGTTTACTGTGGGAATCATGTTCCTTGAAGATTAAAAAAACAAAACACTTAACTGTAAAAATAATCTAGTCTTATGCCCCTGTGGGAGAAATATCTGGACAACCACTTTATTTTCTTCCATGGTTCATTGGTCTATTTAGATTTTTCTTTTTTTAATTTTCATAATTTAGAATTTCCTAGTAAATCAATCACAATTCAAAAATTTATTGGTATGATTATATAATAATCTCATGAATTTAAAAACTTTTCTCATTTTTGTGTATAACCTTTCTCATAACAAATGTTGGGCATTGTTTTCTTTTTTTATTTTATCTGCATTTTTTTCTTTCCTGTTTTTCTTTTTTTTAATGTTTATTAATTTTTTAGAGAGAAAGAGCACGTGAGCAGGGAGGGACAGAGAAGGAGACAGGGGATCTGAAGCAAGCTCCATGCTGTCAGTGCAGAGCTCAGTGTAGGGCTAGATCATGACCTGAGTAGAAATCAAGAGTTAGATGCTTAACTGACTGAGCCACCCAGGTGCCCCAAAATAAATAAACTTAAAACAAAAATTTCTTTTCTCTTTTTGCTGCTCAGTTTGTGTGCCTTTTATTACCCTGTTTTCCAGATCCTGATATGTTCTTCTGCATCCTCTAGTGTTGATTCCCTCTAGTGTGTTTTTTACTTGTTATTGTAATCTTCAACTATGATTGATTTTTAGTATTTTTTATCTCTTTTTTGAAGGTCTCACTGAGGTCATCAGTTCTTTCCCCCAACCCAGTATCTTTGTGATTATTAAATTCTTTATCATGCATTTTGTTTATCCTGTTTCATTTAGTTCTTTTTCTGAAGTTTTTTTCTTATTCTTTTGAAACATACTCCTGTCTCCCTATTTTGCTTGGCTTTCTGTTGTTGTTGTTTTTTTTTTTCCCTATGGATTAAGTGAAATGGCTACTTCTCCTAAAGTTAAGTAGTGGTCTTGCGTATCATGTCCCTTACTCGGGCTATGTGGACTTAGTGACTTTTGCTGGCTAGCTGGATAGGTTACTCTTTTGAACTGTGGCATGTCCCCATTTCTCTTGCTATTCTATGCTGTGCAGTAGCTGTTCAGTCAGCTCTCGGTTTTTCTTCGGGAGCAATTGTTTTGTTAATAGTTGTAGTTTGGGGTGTTCCATGGAGGAGGTTGAGTTCAGAGTCTTCCTACATCACCTTCTTGAACTGGAACCTCCCCGTTTAATTTTTTGAAGTGCCAAACTATTTTCTACAGGAGCTGCACCATTTTACATTCACACCTGCAATTTATAAATTGTAATTTTTACGATTTATACATCTAGGCCAGTGTTTATTATTTGTCCTTTAAAAAAAATATTATTGCTATCCTAGTGGTTGTGAAGTAGGTATCTTTTTGTGGCTTACTAGTTCCCTAATGACTTATGACTTGAGCAGACTTGCATGTATCATTGGTCATTTGTGTACCTTCTTTGGAGAAACGTTTATTCAGAGACAGCTATTCTTTTTTCAAGGGAGAACATCAAGAAGCTAGATCATTAACAATGACCTTGAACCTAGCTTTCCTGCCTTTGCTATTCATTAGTCTTCCCTGCAAATGGCAGACCAGATGATGTGCAGATATCTCCAATTAGGCTCAGGCTAATCTTTTAACATTTACACATTAGTAGTTAGGACATAAAACTTTTAGGGTTGCAGTGGAATATGTCTGAGACACTACCTTTACACACCAGTGAGTTTGATTCAACTCAACATTTATTGAATGCCTGCAACGTAATGGCATTCTGCTGGACACTAAGAAAGATAACCAATCAACACCACCTAAGAAAATAATTTTCCTCCTTCATTCCTGAAAACAGTTGTGTTAAAAAAAAAAAATCACACAACTTAAATTGTTTCGTTAGTTTCACAAGCTTTTGTATTTTTATAACTTTAGTATATATAGCCATTCCATTAGTCAGTGTAACTTCCTGGACTCAATTCTTTAGGAACAGGTTTTCATCAGAGTACCTTCAGTGTTTAAGGATGGTATGGTACCTCATCAGTTTATTCTTGCCCAGAACAGAAAAATTGCCTTTCAATATGATGTTGGAAAAAAACCCTAAAATGTTGGAAACACAATGCTTAAACCCCGTCTACTTTGAACAAGAGATGATGTGTTGCGTTATAAGAAAGCAAATTTGTGAAATCCCTTTGAATTACAGCTTTGATGCTGCTACATTTTTTTAAAGTTTTTATTTATTTTGAGAGAGAGCGAGCAGGGGAGGGGCAGAGAAAGGGAGAGAGAGAATCCCAAATCTCAAGCATACTCTACACTGCCAGCAATGAAGCCTGATATGGGGTCGATCCCACAAACCATGACATCATGACCTGAGCCGAAATGGAGAGTTGGATACTCAACTAAGTCACCTAGGCATCTGGATGCTGCTACATTCTTATACTTAGTTTTGTGACATGCCATACTACCTGAACCAGATTACTGGCTACTTGAGAAAGGTACTCTAATTCCTTTAGTTATATACTTTCTTCCTAAACCAGCCTGGCCACTTACCTTTATTCAGTAGGTTTGGATCAAAAACATTTGTGTTATTTCTCAGAATATTTGCACTATTTTTGAAGAGTCGATAAATTTAGCAATATGGCTCACACTAAGATGACCACTCCATATGTAGCAAGATGTCTCTAAATGTAGTTCTACTAACATGAGGTGAATTTACTGCTTACAGTAAACTGCATTTCTCAGTATCAACAAGATTTCAAAAGTAAGGAGACTGTCATTTGTCAATAATTGCATGAAAGATAAGCAACCTAAAAAGCATAAAATCATCTTAGTACAAAAATGAAGTATTGACTGAATAAAACAGGATTTTGTGGTAATATTTTACGTGCAGGAAAAAAATTGAGATTTGCCCATTTGAAAGGTAAACTAATTATCAAGTCTCAGAAAACTGTTAAGATTTCAATGCTATGTAAAAGAATCTCTTTGATTTAACCAAATAAAAATTCCTGCTATTCAATCATATGGCAAATGTCCTGAAGCAAGTGGTTTCATGAATTCTCAGAAAAAAGAGAAAATTAAAGTTAAAAAGATCAAACACCAAGTGTTCATCAAACCTTTCAGTCAAGAGCCTTTATTAACATGCAAGTATCATTTGCCGCAAGATATACAGTTTTTCCTAATCTTTCAGTTCTACTTCAATATCTTAAACTTAAGGTTACTTCTGGATCTAACACATAAAGTAACCTACTAAAACTGGTCAAAGTTAAACTTTATTCTAGTTGTCACTTTGACCTTTAGAATCATCATTTAGGTTTTTGACATTATTTGTCAGCAAGTAGATAGAATATAATTCTTGTACTTGATAGTCTTCTATACTAAAATATGTACCAGTATGTCTTGAGAAGTTACTAAAATATATGCAATTAACACATTTAATTGCTTTCAGTAAGCTGGAAAGTACAATGTTAGGTCTTCTATGAGGAAAAATTACTTACAGATCTTGGTTATGTTTTTTGTAGGTTCCAGAAAAACTGGTCCATATTAAATCAGTCTTAAAGAACTAAGCTGAAGGCTTAAATATATATCTCCTATAATGATAGTTTTGTCTTACCACTAAGATAGAGATAATAATAAACCCACTCCAGTACTTCTTTTCTCATGCCTAAGCAGAGGTGCTCTGTCATAGTTTTTCTGTTTAGTATAAAAGCTGAATGACCTCTTTGTAAATCTGATTTCAGTAGAAGACCCACAGATTATGGGCATCATACTTATTGGGACATATTTTAATTAATAGAAGATAATTCATATACTATATCAAAGTACATGATAAGATTTGCACTGCATCTCTCCATGTTTTTAATCTTTTATAACATTTCAGCTTGTTGGAGGAAGACTAGAATAGTTCTGAAAAGTCTAGCTTTTAAGAGCCGATTAAAGTCCATAATGAGTCTTTTAAAACATATTTAAATAATCAGAAGTGCAGTCACAACAAGGGACTATGTAAGAATATTGCAAAGGAAGCTTTATAGTCAATGCAGGTACAGTACTTTGGATTGGCCAAAATGCACAATGCACATGTAATCAATCATGTAGTTTACTTGTTGACCATGTGGCTACCAGTTCAAAAAGTGATTGCTTCAAAAGCTGTGCCTAGTAATCTTCCAAAACTGCTTTTAAATAAAGTTCTTAAATTGCAGCAATAAACAAAAAGACAAGATACACTTAAACAATACTGCAGTTTATCAAAAGACACATAAGAAATTTCAACTCTTATGTCTTTGACAGTTATAAAAATCAATGTTTTGGCTAAGTTATAAACATGTTTATAATGCAATTATTTGCATAACTCTAGTAATGCTAACAACGGCTACAAGATCAGGTTTTTGTTTTTTTTTTTTTTTAAAAAAAAACACTAAAAACACAAAAATACGTAGCCCCATTATTTACCTGTAGAATGTGTTCATTTATGCTTAAATTTCAGTTCTACTATATCACCACTGCTCTAATTTTAAAAATCACATCCAAAGGATAAGGCAAAACCACCTACGAATTGGCATATTTGTTTATTTCTCAATTTGTGAAAATGTCCTCAATTTGTTGATGTAGCAAACAAATTTCAACTCTGATTGCTATGCAAAAGAACAGAAGATAATCTGCTTTGCAATGAACTTTAAAGTTCAACTGCACACAGGCAACATGCTATATATGAAAAAATTACTAACTGAACTACAGGTATTAAATACTGAAAAAAGTTAACAGTTTATTATAATTTATTTTATTTAACAATCTAGGAAGTTCGCAGCCATCAGCAGTTCCAGTGCAATTTCAGGTGCAATTGGGAATTCAGGAATCTCCGTGGAGCTGTTAGTGTAGCGAACCTTGTAGGTAAAATACATGCATACTTTTGATAGCACATGTGAAGGGATCTCTCTAAAATTGACTTCATTAGTTTCGTTCTCAGCAAACTGACCTGTAAAAGAAAAGAAGTATGTTTGTTATGGGCTGAACTGTGTTCCTCCACAATTCCCATGTTGGGAAGTTCTAACCCTCAGTACTTCTGTGACTATATTTGGAGATAGGATCCTTTTTTCCTCTTTTTTTATTTTTTCTGTGCAGGAAGTATTTTTAAAGAGATAATTAAGGCCAAACAGGATTATCAGGGTGGGCCCTAATCTAATGACTGGTATTGTTATAAGAATAGGAAGTTATAGATCAAAGATGCACACAGAGGGAAGACAATGTGAAGACACAGAGAAGACAGCCATCTACAAGGCGAAGAGAGAGGCCTCAGAAGAAACTAACTCTACCAATACCTTGATCTCAAATTGCTAACCTTCAGAATTATGAGAAAATAAATTTCTATTGTTTAAATAACACAGTCAATGGTACTTTGTTACAGGAGCCCTAGCAAACTAATACAACGTGAGAAGAATAAACCCAACTAGCATCACATGAAATAATTTATTCTGATTTCTGAGTATAAATATAAAAAAGAAATCTTTATTAAGATAGTATTTGAGATTCATCAAGACTAATTTTGAAATTCTAATTTTCTTTCAAGGACTTCGGAAATTTTAGCTTCTCCTAAGAATCATGGTGGCATGATTAAGTAAAGGCGAATAGTATATAAAAAAAGACAATCTTGGGGCGCCTGGGTGGCTCAGTCGGTTAAGCATCCGACTTTGGCTCAGGTCATGATCTCGCGGTTTGTGAGTTCGAGCCCTCTGTCGGGCTCTGTGCTGACAGCTCAGAGCTTGGAGCCTGCTTCAGATTGTGTCTCCCTCTCTCTCTCTGCCCCTCCCCCGCTCATGCTCTGTCTCTCTCTCTGTCAAAAATAAGTAAACATTAAAAAAAAAATTTAAAAAAAAAGAGACAATCTTTTCGAAGATTCAGTTTAGGGAATCAAGTCTTTATGTATCATCAGGAGCCCTGTGCCATAGTGAATTGCCATATAAAAATAAATAATAAATGTTTGTTTCCCCCTTTAGTTTTTAAAAGTGTGATTATGTTCATGAGATCTCCTCATAAGTTACTTTTCTTTGTTTTAGTAACACTTTATGAACTGTTTTTAATGATCTCTCAAAATTTCTTTAGCTATATAAAGGTTATAGCATTTAGCATTTACTATAGGGATAGAATAGTTTCTTAGCAGTCTAGCACGAGTACTGAATACAAAAAGTAGAAAAATGTACTTTCTGAGAATGTAGTAGTATTTTAAAAGTTTTCTAATAATTGTTGCTTAGGGGTGGGGTGGGAAGAAAAGAGCAGGATTGAATGAGTAACTCACAGCAATGAGGTCAATTTTGGTTTGTCAATGACTAAAATTCTCTTTCTTGAATATACGTACGAAATACTACCAATAGACACTTATTAAGCCTTTGATACTAGACAAACATTAGGGTTTTTTTTTTTTTGAGGTGAAATTCGTATAACATGAAATTAACCACTTTAGAGCATACGATTCAGTGTACATACACAATGTTGTGCAACCACCACTGCTATCTAGTTCCAAAACATTTTCAGTATCCCAAAATAAAATCCTAAACCCTTTAAGCAGTTATTCCCCATTTTCCCAACCCTCAGCCTCTGGCAAAAACCAATCTTTCTGTCTCTATGGACTTATCTATTTTGGATATAAATGGAATCCTACAACATGCGACCTTTTGTATCTGACTCCTTTCACTTAGCATATTCTGAAGGTGCAAGTATCAGTACCTCATTCTTTTTTATGCAAACATTAGTTCGGGGCTGCAGATATATTAAAGGAGACCACACTTACAAAAAACAAACATCCTTTAATCTTAATTTTTAGTTAAAATTTGTTGGCACCCATGATTTTATTTTTCTAAAGTAAATCCTAGCTCTATCCAGTAGAAAAGTCTAAACTTAATTCATCCCACGAGCAAGGAGTACTGCTAACAACCAGATTGGGGTCCTTAAACCCCATTTTCCATTAGGAGAAAATGGCTCTTTGGAAAAATGGCTCTTTTCCAGACTGGAGAATTATATACCAAATGAGCCTAGGAAATCTTGTCATTATAGAAAGTAGTACAGCTATCCCAAATTACCAGAGCCAGGTCAAAAGGACACAGAAGCCAACCTGATGTGGCTCCTTCTGAATAAAAATGGAGCAAATGGGGGCAATTTGAGCATCAGTGAGGACTACACTAGATTAAAAAAACCTTAAATAATAAAAAGTCACAAGAAAATGAAACACAAAAAAACAAAAAAACCCCAAACACTCTTTGCTACTGGAGGATGCTGAAGAATAATTTCATTACTCAAAAATTATATGTAAACATAAAAAAATCAAGCACTTATTTTTGCTATACAAAGTATATTTCAGGGTAACCAAATATTTCTTCATAGGAGAATTCTAATAAATGCACAAGAAATGATAAGAATTAGAAAGTCACTGTTTTGTAATTCCAAATGAAGTAAATCTCAGCAGTAATCACAATGAATGCTAAAAGCATCATATGAAAATCTAACTGCAGAACTGTTCAGAGATGAATCAGCTTACTAGCCCTGTAACCTACTAAGCTATCCTGACATTGCTAAAATATTGATACAACAGAAATACAGTAGTACTGCCTATAAAGTATTCTTGCCTAGAAAAATGAGCTGGATTCTAATCAAGCCTCTAGAGTTCTAATTTATAAGCTTACAAAATGAAACATTAAGTCTAATCCAGATGTGAACATTTTACAAATAACTTGGTTCTCCA
This sequence comes from Panthera pardus, assembly GCF_024362965.1. Classification (NCBI taxonomy): domain Eukaryota; kingdom Metazoa; phylum Chordata; class Mammalia; order Carnivora; family Felidae; genus Panthera; species Panthera pardus. Next base: position 23,300,316 of record NW_026527002.1, read on the forward strand.
AAAAGTTCATGGTCTGCAAAAAAAGGGAGAGTGCAGGGGGGACTATCACAGATTTTGCAAGTGAAATGACACTGGCAGGATATATTTGCTTGAAATACTCTTTAAAAAAGTGAGGATGATAGGGGTGACTGGGTGGCTCAGTGAGTTTAGCGTCCGGCCTTTGATTTCAGCTCAGGTCACGATTTCAGAGTTCAGGAGTTCGAGCCCTACGTCGGGCTCTGCACGGGCAGGGTAGAGCCGGCTTGGGATTCTGTCTCTCTGCCCTTCCCTAGCTCGCGCTCTCAAAATAAATAAACGTTTAAAAAAAAAAAAAAGTGAGGAAAATAGATGAAATGAAATTGGCAAAATATTGATAAAATTGAAGCTGGAGATGAGTACATGCAAGTGTATTATACTAATCTCTCTGTATGTTTTACAGTAGGGATGCCTGGGTGGCTCAGTCGGTTAAACATCTGACTCTTGGTTTTGGCTCAGGTCACAATCTCACGGCTTGTGAGTTCAAGCCCCACATTGGCTCTGCACTGACAGTGCAATGCCTGCTTGGGATTCTCTATCCCTCTCTGCGTCCTCTGTCTCTCTCTCGCTTAAAAAAAAAAAAAAAAAGTTAAATAAATAAAAATTTCACAGTAAAAAATATGGAAAAGGAATTACAAGTGACCTTAAATAGAAACAATCAAGAAAACTGAGGGGCGCCTGGGTGGCTTGGTCAGTTAAGCATCCGACTTCGGCTCAGGTCATGATCTCACGGTCCGTGAGTTCGAGCCCCGCATCGGGCTCTGTGCTGACAGCTCGGAGCCTGTTTCAGATTCTGTGTCTCCCTCTCTCTCTGCCCCTCCCCTGTTCATGCTCTGTCTCTCTCTGTCTCAAAAATAAATAAATGTTAAAAAACAAATTAAAAAAAAAAAAACTAAAAGGCAACCTATGGAATGGGAGAAGATATTTGCAAATGACATATCTGATAGTATCCACAATATATAAAGAACTTATAAAACTCAACACTCAAAAACTGAATAATGTAATTAAAAATGGGCAGAAGACATGAATAACATTTTCCCAAAGAAGACATAGAGATGGCCAACAGACACATGAAAAGATGCTCAACATCACTCATCATCAGGGAAATGCAAATCAAAACTACAATGAGGTATCACCTCACACCTGTCAGAATAGCCCAAGTCAACAACACCAGAAACAGGTAGCTGGCAAGGATGGACAAAGGGGAACCCTCGTGCACTGTTGGTACAAATGCAAACTGGCGAAGCCACTCTGGAAAACGGTATGGAGTTCCCCAAAAACGTAAAAATAGAACTACCCTATGATCCAGCAATTGCACTGCTAAGTTTTTACCCAAAGAATACAAAAATACTAACTCAAAGGGATACATGCACCCCAATATTTACGGCTGCATAATCTACAACAGCCGAATTATGGAAACAGCTCAAGTGTCCGTCAAATGATGAATGGATAAAGGAGATGTGGTGTGTGTACGTACGTACACGCACGTACACGCACACACACACACACACACACACACACACACACTGGAATATTACCAATGAATGAAAGAAGAAAGAAATGAATGAAATCTTGCCATTTGCAACAACTTGGATGGAGCTAGAGTAATACGTTATATGAATTAAGTCTGAGAAAGACAAATACTGTATGATTTCACTCGTGGAATTTAGGAAACAAAACAAATGAGCAAAGGGGAAAAAAAAGAGAAAGAGGCAAACCAAGAAACAGACTCTTAACTATAGAGAACAAAATGATGGTTACAAGAAGGGAGGTGAGTGGGGGGATTGGTTAAATAGGTGATAGGGATTAAGAAGTGCACTTGTGATGAGCACTGGGTATTGTAGGAAAGTGGTGAATCACTATATTGTTCATCTGAAACTAATATTACACTGTGTATTAACTAGAATTTAAAGCAAATCTAAGAAGACCCAAAACAAGTGACCTCAAATAGCCAAAATAATCTTGAAAAAATAAAACACTTCCTCATTTCATAACTTACTACAAAGCTATAGTAATCAAAATACTGTGTATTAGCATAAGGACAGATCAATGCAATGCCACCCCCCGCCCCCCGCCCCGGTTCAGCGGGTAGAGCATGTGACTCTTGATCTCAGGGTTGTGAGTTCAAGCCCCACGTTGGGTGTAGAGATTACTTTAAAAAAAAAAAAAAAAAAAAAAAGATCAATGGGGGAGAGTTGAAAGCCCATACATAAACCCATGTGGCTATGGTCAACTGATTTTCAACAAGGGTGCCAAGACCATTAAATGAGGGAAAGAACAGTCTCTTCAACAAATGGTACTAGGATGCCCATATAAGAAAGAATGAAATTGGATCATTACCTCACATCATATACAAAAATTAAGTGAAAATCAAAGACCTAACTGTAAGAGGTAAAATCAGAACTGTTATGGGGCACCTGGGTAGCTCAGTCGGTTAAGTGTCCAACTTTGGTTCCAGTCATGATCTTGTGGTTCACAAGCTCGAGCCCCATGTTGGGCTCTGTGCCAACAGCTTGGAACCTGGAGCCTGCTTCAGATTCTGTGTCTCCCTTTCTCTCTGCCCCACTCCTCTCCCTGCTCGTGCTCTGTCTCTCTCTCTCTCTCAAAAAAAAATAAACATTAAAAAAAAATCACAACTGTTGTAAGAAAATATTTGCGTATCGTAGCTGATACGGGTCTACTGTCCACAGAATTTATAAAAAAAACGCTTACAACTCACTAACAAAAAGACACACAACTGAATTGAAAAATGTGCAACAGATTTGAATAGACATTTCTCCAAAGACGATATACAACTGTATAGCAAACACAAGAAGAGATGTTCAACACCATTAGTCCCTACGGAAGAGTTAATCCAAACTATAATGAGAAACCACTTGATACCCATTAGAATGGCTAGAATCAAAAAAAAAAGGGAAAATAAGTGTCAGTGAAAATGTGGAGAAACTTGAATATTCATACAATGATGGTAGGAATATAACATGGTGCAGCCACTGTATAAAGTTTGGTGTTTCCTCCAAAAGCTGAACACAGAATTATTGTGTGCTCCAGAAATTCAAATCCTCAAGAAAAATTTTAAGGTAAAAAAGAAAAAAAAACAACAAACCAAAAACCTCTCAAGGGAAAAAAAAAAGAAAATGGTAAGAATAGATATTTGGGAAGGGGTAAATTTCTAAACATAAACTTTATACGTAGTTAGGAGCACACATCACCATCAGAGTCCTACTGTGGTGAAGAAATTAAACATGGAAACTAATGTAGGGAAATGATCCTTCCTATTAGGGTAAATAACTGAAAACAGGAAATGGCAGGAACCAATTTTTCCAATGCAACACAATCATGAAATAATGTTAGAAAAGTTACTGTCTCTTTCCTTTAATGTTATGAATCGCTTAATTCAAGTTAAGAACTTACTGAAAGTAAAGATTTATTAACAGAAAATAAAGAAATGTACCTACCTGGGCCACTCAACATGGCTTTTATTGTTCCGGATGTTAGTGCGTGTTCTCTTTTTACAATAAATTCATGACCATCCGAAGATATCAATTTGACATACATGGCATCGGGGCCTTCACAGCCGCCGTAGGTTTTCTCTTCTCCATCTAAAGTAAGTAGTAAAATGATTTTTGAATCACAAAATTAAAATAAACAGGTTTACCAAGGTTAATTTTTGAATAACTCAGACCCAAAACATTTCTGGATGGTAAGATCTACCAAGATTTTAGGTTTTTTTAATTCCTTGTTTTATCATTCTCTAAACATTTTCCAATGTCAGAATAAACTACATTTAAGAATATTATTTTAGATGAAAATTTACTAGTATTTTTCAAAGAAGTATTAACAATTTTTTTGTGAACACAGTAACACATTCAAATTTAAAGGCTCAAATAAAATAAGCAAACAGTAAAACTTTAAATCACCTGAAATACTCATCTTAAAAACATGACACATTGTGTGTTTATGAATGAATGTTTATATGTCATGTGAATTCAACTTCCCTGATAAGCTCCTAATTCTAAAAGTTAGGGCTTCCTTTTACTCAGCATCTTGCTCTTGGTCCGTATTAATAATCCAAACATTTTACTGCTGAGTTTAAATTATTGCACGATTGAAGTAATGAATATAGACAAATACCAGTCTTTGAAAATTCCAAGTGGAGGTGAGGACACAGAGCACGTAGATGTTACTCCACTGCCAGCTATCCTCATTGCCACCACAGCTTCTGCCACAGTAGCTAGCTCAATATAACTTTTCTGGGAGTATGCATTTTTGTATATCCCCATAAGATCTTTCTAACATCTAGAATTCTCACAGTATTGTACTGACAGAATTATTTTTATGGTTACCAATATCTGAAAGAAAATATCTTAAGGCTTATTCTAAAAACTTACGAAGCCCAAGAAAAAGAGTACAGAGGATAAAACTGGAGTATTCAAGCTATAAACATCCATTTATTTATTCACTAGTAGTTAATTTAAAAATCCTTCCAATTAGGATTAATAAATTAAAAAATCATTAATGTTCGTCTGTCCAAAATGTTTAATCTGAATCTAATCAGGAGTAAACAACTCAGACAAATCTAAATTTTAAATGGTCATCAAAGACCTCACTCCTCACACCCCCAAAAGGAGGGAACTGTTTAGATGAGATTAAAGAGACAAATTAATGCAATACGTGATCCCTGACTGGATATAAAACACAGGCATACCTCAGAGATAACTGTGGGTTCAGTTCTACACCACCACGAAAAAGCAACGCAAAAGTGAGTCAAATCAATTTTCTGGTTTCCCGGTGAATATAAAAGTTTGTTTACAGTATACCATCGTATGCAATAGCATTATATGTAAAAAAAAATGTATATATCTTAATTAAAAATACTTTATTGCTAAAAAAAATGCTAACCATTGTCTGAGCTTTCAGTGAGTAGTAATCTTTTTGCTGGTGGAGGTTCATGCCTTGATGTTGATGGTCACTGACTGAGCAGGGTGGTGGATGCTGAAGGCTGGGGTGGCTGTGGCAATTATATAAAATCAGACAATGAAATTTGCAGCATTGATCAACTCTTCCTTTCAGGAACGATTTCTCTGTAGTACGTGATGCTATTTGACAGCATCTGACCCCAGGAGAACTTCTCTCAAAATTGGAATCAATCTTCTCAAACCCTGCCACTGCTTTATCAACTGAGTTTATGTAATACTCTAAATTCTTTCTTGTCATTTCAACAACTGTCACAGTATCTTTACCAGGAGTAGATTCCATCTCAAGAAACTACTTTCTTTGCTCATCCATAAGATGCAACTCCTCATCTGTTAAAGTTTTATCTTGAAATTGTAGCAATTCAGTCACATCCTCAGGCTCCATTTCTAATTCAAGTTCTTGTTATTTCTACCGAACATCTGCAGTTACTTCCGCCACTGAAGTCTTGTACCCTTCAAAGTCATCCATTAGGGTTGGAATCCACTTTTTATACACTCCTGTTAGTGTTTGTATTTTGACCTCTTTCCATGAATCACACGTGCTCTGAATGGCATCTAGAATGGTGAACCTTTTCCAGAAGGTTTTCAGTTAACTTTGCCCAGATGCATCACGAGAATCACTATCTATGGCAGCTATGTATTTAAGTAACAAGACTTGAAAGTCAAAGTTACTCCTTGATCCATGGGCTGCAGAATGGATGCTATGTTTGCTGGCATGAAAACAACATTAATCTTGTTGCACGTCTCCATAAGAACTCTTGGGTGATCAAGTACGTTGTCAGTCAGTAAGTAGTAGTATTTTGAAAGGAATCTTTTTTCCCTGAACAGGAGGTCTGAAGAGTAGGCTTAAAATATTCAGTAAGCCATGTTGTAAACAGATGTGCTGTCATCCAGGCTTTGTTGTTCCATTTGTAGAGCACAGGCAGAGTAGATTCAGCATGATTCTCAAGGGCTCTAGGATTTTCAGAATGATCAGTGAACACTGACTTCAACTTAAAAGTCACCAGCAGCATTAGCCCCTGACAAGAGAGTCAGCTTGTCCTTTGAAGCCAGGCATTGACTTCTCTCTACAACAGTCCTAGATGGCATCTTCTTCCAATACAAAGTGTTACATCTCCACTGAAAATCTGTTGTTTAGTGTAGCCACCCTCATTAATTACCTTCGTTGGATCTTCTGGATAACATGCTGCAGCTTCTACATCAGCACTTGCTGCTTCACCTTTACAGTTTTATGTTATAGAGACAGCTTTCCTTAAAACTCATGAGCCAGCTTCTGCTAGCTTCAGACTTTTCTTTTATAGCTTCCTCCCCTCTCTCAGCCTTCACAGAATTGAAGAGTCAGGGCCTTGCTCTGGATTAGGCCTTGCCTTAAGGGACTGTTGTGGGTGGTCTGATCTTCTATCCAGACCACTCAAACTTTCTCCATCAACAATAAGGATGTTTCGCTTTATTATTTGTGTGTTCACCGGAGTAGCACTTTCAATTTCCTTCAAGAACTTTTCTTTTGCATTTGCAACTTGGCTAACTGTTGCAAGAGGCCTAGCTTTCAGCCTGTCTCAGCTTTCGACATGCTTTCCTCACTAAGCTTAATCATCTCTTGCTTTTGACTGAAAGTGAGAGATGTGCAAGTCTTCCTTTCACTTGAACACTCAGAAGTCATTGTAGGGTTAATAACTGGCCTAATTTCAATATTTTGTGTCTCAGGGAATAGGGAGGTCTGAGGAGAGAGAGAGAGATGAGGGAATAGCTAGTCGGTGCAGCAGTCAGAACACACACAACATGTATCGATTAAGTTCCCTGTCTTATGTGAGCATGGTTCATAGTATCTCAAAACAATTACAACAGTAGCATCAAAGATCACTGATCACAGATCACCGTAACAAATACAATAATAATAACGAAAAAGTGAAATATTGTGAGATTACCAAAATGTGACAGAGACATGAAATGGGCAACTGCTGTTGGAAAAATGGCACCAATAGACTTGCTCCACACAGGGCTGCTATAAACTCAGTTTGTAAAAACAAAAACAAAAACAAAAAACAAAAAACAAAACCAAAAAACTGCAGTATCTGTGAAGTGCAATAAAGTGAAGCACAATAAAATGAGCTATGTCTATAATGTACCTGCTGCAAAGAACACTACTGAAATAACTGAGAAAATTCTGAATATGCAATGAATTAGGAGATGCCTACTCAAGTATTTGGTGTGAAGTGATACTGCACAACTAAATAAATGGTACAGAAAAAAGCAAGCATGTGTATGTGGATATATAAATACATACATACACATACACACACACACACACACACAGAGAAAGCAAATGTGGCCAAACATTAACAATCACTGAAGGCTATGTAGTGTATGACTCACAACTTTTCATAATACAAAGCAGGGACATTCATAAAGATGCAAGTAACTTTTAAATTATAGACTACTCAAGCATACAGATATTTAGCAGGTGTTATCAATCCCTTAGAACAAAAATAAAAACAATTATTAATTATTTAAATTTGTAATTCTTGTGTTTTTTTTTGCAAGGTAAAGCATTTTATATGCTTGTTGGGAAAGTTTCTAATTTCTTAAGGTGCTATTTCTTACTAGCGATCACAAATATATTTGGCACAAAAACATTACTTATCTGCCTTTCAAAAATATGTACAGGCATACCTTGTTTTTAGCAGGTATTATGTTGTGTTTTGTTTTTTATACATAATGTTATTGCACACTTAACAGACCACAGTATAGTATAAACATAACTTTTACAAGCACTGGGAAACCAAAGATCTCATTTGACTAGCTTCATTGCTGTGGTCTGGAACCAAACCCACAATATCTCTGAGGTTTGCCTGCAGTAAGCAGATGCTGTAGATTTAAACAACTAATTTCAGTCTATTCTGATTGCATTCACCAATGTCAAAGGCCTATCTTTGAGAAGACCAGCTTCTACTAGTTGCAATAAAAAATGACTTTTATGTAACTTACCCATTATGTTCTTATGAAATTCTACTTTACTTCCACAGGAACTTTAGTAGTTTCCTGAAAATATAACAATGCTATTTTAAGATTAATGCTGGAATAACATGTTTTCGCCCATTACTATTTAATATATCCTTGGTATTACAAGTTTAAAAACTCTCTCTCTGCTATGCAGGAGTTTCCCAGCCACCATAAACGGAACAGTATCAAGTTTCTGAACATGGGAGGAAAAGATGATCACCTTCAGAATAGTGGTCTGTATAAATACAGATTTGTTTTTTTCCTTCCCTTTAAGGTAGCTATTCTGACAACAGTTTAAAAATACAGATGTTGTTCCTTAGGAGTTGAATTGAACTTGAAGGAGATCGTTGACCTTAATCATCTTTGTATACTTGTATCTACTAGATACTAGCAGACACTAAAGCACGTATTTGCTAAACCAATGATAACATGATAAATCCAAGGACATGAAGTAGCCTTCAGAAAAATGAAAAAGATAAAGCTTGCCCTCCTCTTATGTAATTGTGCACATTTATAATACATTTCACTGTGGCATCTTTTCTGCAGTCTATGGAAGTTCTAAAGTTTAACAGTGAAGTTGTAGAAAATCTTTAATATCCTGACAAATCCTAAATTTTACAAAGATGAATGCTAAAGGAAAAGGGTTCATGCTTTGAGTAACTTTTTATTTTTATATCATTTCTTCAAGATTTCATTTATACCAGTATTTTTATGTTATTAATGGGAAAACATCCTGTTCGCTAAGAAATTCCTGACCAGTATTTTATCTAGCCTTAAGGGAAGGGCCAAGAAAATGAACCATAACATTTTATAGTAGGAAAGAAACTTGGAGATAACCTATGTAATTCCTCATTTTAAAAAATAGTAACATCACTGATGTAATAAGGGAGTTGAATGATTTGTTCCAGTAATGACAGAGTAAGAGTAGGAATCAAATCTATTTGTTAGTCTAGAATGCTAAGCATGGATATGTAAGTACCATTTCTAATACGAGATAAGGGCAACAGGGGCAATGTCATATTATTACCAACAAGTTGAGGGCCTGATAAGTGGTAAACATTGCACTACATGCTTTACATACATTATTTTAAAACAACACTTCCACAAGGGTATTATTATTATCATTTTAGAGATGAAGAAACACTAAGAGGCTGCTACTTGCTTAAAGCTTCTACAGCTCAAGTGGCAGCAAGAGGATTTAAACCTAGGTAGGTCTGCTTTAAGGCCTGCACTCCTTTCCATTATTCCATGCTGCTATGGTAAAAAATTCTGGCTCCCATTAAAACTTGTTTTCCACTGCTGCTAGGTAAGAGCTGCTGATAGAAATCCTTAGATACTTATCGAAAGTGTAAGCACTAAAAGCAGTACTCTGCCACTTTATGATAATAATAGCAGATAAAAATTCATTGGTCATTATTGCTGTATTCTGTTCATACTGCTTTGTAATCGTTCTAAGAAAACAAAAAAGGAAAAAAATGATAGAAAAGCTAGAGCAAGAACTTCAAGTGCCAACTTTCTATCTGGAAAATCTCCAGAGCCAAACATCTAGGATGTTTACTTAACTAGCAGTAGCTATGCAACCATGCAGTCACATTTTAGAAGCCCTTTGTGTAGCAACAGCTTCTCTATAGACTTCTTAATATAGTAAATCAATTTCACCATTTATTCAAGGGTTAAAGATGGGTGGGTGGGGGAAGAGAAACTCCCCATCACTAACAACAACAACAAAAAAATCCACAGTACATTAACACTAAGAGTTGAGTAAATCCTAATTCTTAGGTAGAAGTTAAAAATATTTAAAGTGTGATTAAATTGGGATGTAACCTACAAATTGCCTACATAAGTCTAAGTTTGGGTTTACAACATTCTCAGGGTAAACACTTGAGTGTCTATTCCATAACTGAGCTGAGTTCTGGAAATAAGAATTAGGTAGGTAAACACACGTGGTTGAGCAGTAGGTTGAAAATATTTCTAGGCAAAAGACACAGTATGAACAAAAAGTCCTCAGATATATTGTGCTTTTAGTGTTATATATAAACATTATTCTTTTATAGTTTTTATTTTTGGGGAACCAACAGAAATTCTAGATGAGCCTAGCACCCACAAAGCAATCAGTTTTGAATCTAGTATTACTGAACATTGAAAAGACCTTTGAACAGCTAGCCCATCCTTCAATTTTGAAATGTTACTGCAATCATTTACTATTAAAGGAATTTCTAGACTATATTCTATCTCACTAACCTGTTTATACCTAAGATATCTACTGTTTTCATTACAGTCAGTGTGATAAACATGTTCTAAGTGGCCAGGCAAGTCCCATTTTATCAATACACATTTCTTTTTAGGTGGACTTTTAGATACTTTATAGTTTTTATTATGAATTCTGTCTGTTTTCCTATTATACTTTCTGAAAGGTTATTGCTGGTGTTTTAAAGAAAAGCTTTTAAATCCATTAAAAGTTGATTTGTATCCCATCACCTATGCAGAACTCTCTTATTAGTACTAATAGTTTTTTAACTGATTGACTTAGGTTATTAAGTAGATGACAGCAACAGCTACAAGTCTATTTTTTGTATGTCTCTTTACATTCAGTATTTACTTGGAAAAAGTAATAAGGTTAGACATCTAACTGATACCATTCATAAAAAATATGCTACAGATTAAAGAAACAAATATAATAAAACTCACTGAACTCTGGAAAAATAACAGAAGAAAAAAATAAAAATAGCTCACAGACCTGTACAAAAAAAATGTTTGATCCCAACAGTAATCACCAAACACCCAAACTAAAACACTAAAATGTGCTAAGAATCAAGTGGTGCAGAAGAGGAAGAGGATAATACTAAATATATAGCACAACAGTTTTTGGAAGGCAGCAGCATAATCATCAGGAGGCTAGCAATAATTCTCCTTCTTGGTATCTATTTTAGAGAAACACTAGCTTGTGCACAAAGGCAAGGAGAAGAATATTGACTATAATACATGCACAAATGAAACATTGAAAAAACCGCTGAAAAGTTCCCAATTAGGGAATGACCTAAATAAAAATAGTATATCTACAATTATTGATAGTTATTATGGGCAGTGAAAGGGAATAAATTAAATCTATGTATGTATGAAATACCACCAAGATTTTTTATTTAAAAAAAAAAAATTTTTTTTTTTTTTTAACGTTTATTTATTTTTGAGACAGAGAGAGACAGAGCATGAACAGGGGAGGGGCAGAGAGAGAGGGAGACACAGAATGTCTTCTGTGGAGACACAGAAACGGACTCCAGGCTCTGAGCTGTCAGCACAGAGCCCGACGCGGGGCTCGAACTCGCGGGGCTCGAACTCACGGACCGTGAGATCATGACCTGAGCCGAAGTCGGATGCTCAACCGACTGAGCCACCCAGGCGCCCCAAGATTAATTTTTTAAAAAGCAGATTAGAATGATAGGTATAGTTTGGTGCCATTTATGTAAAACAAGTGGCTTCCTGCCTATTAATTATGTTTTCTGCAGAATAAATAAAATGCACAAAAATACATGTTCAAAGTGTAAATAACTAGGAAACTGTAACTTTTTTAAAAGAAAACTATGGTTTAAATTTGTTTTTAAAGTTTATTTTGAGGAGTGCCTGGGTGGCTCAGTCAGTTAAGCGTCCCACTTTGGCTCAGGTCATGATCTCACAGATTGTGGGTCTGAGCTCCAGGTGGGGCTCTGTGCTGACAGCTTAGAGCCTGGAGCCTGCTTCCAGTTCTGTGTCTCCCTCTCTCTGTGCCCCTCCCCTGCTGGTGTGTGAGCAGGGAAGGGCAGAGAGGGAGAAAGAGAATCCCAAGCAGGGTGAGCCCTGTCAGTGCAGAGCCAGACCAGGGGGCTTAAAACATGAAGTGTGAGATCATGACCCGAGCCAAAATCAAGAGTCACCAACTAAGCTTAACCAACTGAGCCACCCAGGTGCCCTAAATTTGATTTTTTTTTTTTTAACGTTTATTTATTTTTGAGACAGAGAGAGACAGAGCATGAACGGGGGAGGGTCACAGAGAGAGGGAGACACAGAATCTGAAACAGGCTCCAGGCTCTGAGCTGTCGACACAGAGCCCGACGCGGGGCTCGAACCCACGGACCGCGAGATCGTGACCTGAGCCGAAGTCGGACGCTTAACCGACCAAGCCACCCAGGCGCCCCCCTACATTTGATTTTTTAAAAAGAAACAAATAAACGTATAGAACCAAACAGCTCATAAGGGAACAATGGTCAGCCTGATGATTAGTTCCTAACTATATGTAAAAATATGATTAATTTGGAAAACAAAGTAATACAAATTGACAGAAGTTAGAAGGCAATTCCAATTTGTAATAACACATCAAAATATCCTGCCCGAATGTGCTTATAGTGTCACTGGATGTATGTCTCTCAAGAGGAGTTAGAATTTCTCATTCTGGCCTATTTAACTTATAACAATGCTCCTGTATCTAATTCTTGCATAGACTCTCCTAATACTTTTAGCAAATAGTACTACTCCTCTTCCATTTTTCCTCCATTGTGGAATTTATAGTTTTCTTTACTATTAGATGCAAATGCTTCAAAGTGTGTCTTTTTAGATACATTTTGTCTTGCTTACTAACTGTAAGTTTCCACAAGGCAAGATTCTCTCTTTATGACCCAGGTATCCAACACAATGGTAATTATGTAATGTTAACAGGGTGAAACTTCATACAATAGTGTATCTGGCCACAGACACAGATATTACTATTCTGAGCTTTCTGACAGAATAAGGTTATTCAAAGGTACAATTCTTTTGACCAAGATCGATTACTTTTATGTTTTCCCATGATGTTGGCATTGAATAAACTTACAGAACTTTTAGACAAGCATCGTGAAAACTATTCTATTTAAGTTTATTGAAACATTTTGGGCTACACTGAGGGGAGGGGGTGACAAAGGAAGGAGATGGTATTCCATCTTTCACAATAAAATTTAGTCAATATGAATTCTTGGTTCTTTTTTTTTTTTTTTAATTTTTTTTAACGTTTATTTATTTTTGAGAGAGAGAGAGAGACAGAGCATGAATGGGGAGGGTCAGAGAGAGGGGGACACAGAATCCGAAGCAGCTCCAGGCTCTGAGCCGTCAGCCCAGAGCCCGACGCGGGGCCCGAACTCACAGACCGCGAGATCGTGACCTGAGTCGAAGTCAGACGCCCAACCAACTGAACCACCCAGGCGCCCCAGAATTCTTGGTTCTTAAAATAATTTTTATTTTAAAGACTTCAAGGACATAGGTCACAGCCACATTTTATGAAATTATGATAACCAAAACGCCAGTCTCACAATTTTGCACTGACTACCACAAATTGTTAATTATAAATGCAAGTGTATGAAACATATATTTCTGTACACGATTTCTAGAATTTTATGTTTCCTGGAACGAATTCAGTTATCTGAAAATGTTGTGTTTGATAATGTCCTCAAATCTCCTGGGGTTAAAATGTGCTTCCAAACATCCCTGAGTTGAAGAACAAGTTTTGTTCTCATGGCTGTCTACACACACTAACACTAGCTCAAAGAGGGTAGTTCTTTGCCTTTACTAAGGGAATCTATTAGGTCATTTAAAGTAAAAGCACTGACCTCAATTTTCAATCTATTTCTGATAGTTAACAATTAGTCACAGCCTAATTGTTGTCCTAAATGGTCAAGTTTTTACTATTAAAATAATAACTCACCTAATAATACTCAGTAATCAACTGCATTATAATATTCCATCAGCAGGGCTTCATTTCTAGAAACAAACCCTCACAAATGTCTGCCCTATGTTCTGCCTGTTGTGAACTATGGGCCTTTAGGAATCTAGATTAGAAGAGATCCTTCTGATATTTAAGAACTCTATTTTAGACTCACCCCAAATGACCAATCAGAAATATTACATAGGGTGATGCAGACCACAGCAATCATTACAGTGATGTTAAGTGGACTTCAGATCACTGTGAATGATGGTTCTCAGTTACTTATGTTTTGGTAAGTTATAGCTTACTAATTTACAAGTGGCAAACTGATAAACAAGTCTTTCCTAAATCCTCACACTTGATTTCTAAGTATTCATCCAAGAAATAACTTGCCCACAAAATAATCTTGTACAGAGCGCCTGGATGGCTCAGTCGGTTAAGCGTCTGACTTGGGGTCAGGTCATGATCTCGTGGTTTGTGAGTTTGCGCCCAGCACTGGGCTGACAGTGTAGAGCCTGCTTAGGATCCTCTGTCCCCCTCCCTCTCTACCCCTCCCCTGCTCGTGTATGCACATGCGCTCTCTCAAAAATAAATAAACATTAAAAAAGAAAAAAGAAAAAAATGTTTTATGGAAGTGTCTAGAGCAGCTTTATTCAAAACAAATGAGAAACTATTCTGATGACACATAAGCCGTGATATATGTGTACAGAGGAATACCATTCGTAACAACAAGGGATGATCTACTGGTACACAAGACATAGGTGAATACTAAAAATATTATACTGAATGGAAAAACAAAAAAGTACATACTGCATTATTCCATTTATATGAAATTCTAGAACAGGCAAAATGAATTATGGTGATAGATCAGTGGTTGCTTCTGAAGGAACATGAGGCAACTTTCTGGAAAATTAAATGGTACACTATTTCAGGGTATGTCAATTAATCTCAATTAAAATAAGGTTAGAGTAAGATTTTTTTTTAAATATATTTATTTTTCTTAAATTTAGGTATCTTTCATTGTAAAGATATCAATCCAGAATGGTTTTGTCTCATTAACCTTTCAAAAGATACTGATGCTGATAATAAAACTAATCCAAATTCTCTAGATTTGCAGATGCTAATAGAGAAGGAGTAGGACTTTGGAAGTCCTAAAGAAGTAAATCTTGGACTATGAATCTCTTAAGTGAATGGCCACAAAAGGAAAGTAGGTTTTGATCTGGGTCTCAATGTAAGGAGGTATTTTTACCAAGCAGAACTGGAAGGAAATCCAAGCAAAGTAAACAGTATAAGCCAAATCAGGAGAGAGGTGGGAAAGGCCTTCATACAAAGTAGAAGTGTCACTGGAAGTCCACATCTAAATTTCTGCTCTCCAAATTTCTATCTTGAGACGCTGATAAATTAAAGTGATAATACTTGTTTATCTCCCAAACACAATGGGCTAAACTGTGTCTAAAAGTCCCTTCCAGAGCCACTATTTCATGACTATACCCATCTGAAATTCTTCATCCCTCTACAAACGCCTGTAACTCCAATTTCCCATCTTTATTCAACAGAGTTGTTGCGGTCATACACCAGAGCACTTAAGGACTCCAGAGCGCTACGTGCTTCGACGGAGTCTGTCTTCCTCACTCTTGTAAACTACCTAAACTCCCTCTTAGACAATGATCTCCAAACTCCTTTGTTTTGGTTTAAAAAGGTTTGAGCAAATATTCCCACTATATACTCTCTAATTACAGATTCTACATATTAGAAATTAATTTAAAAGAACCCTTAGAATAATGGGCCAAAAACAAATATAAAAAACAAATAGAAAACAAGTTCTGACCTTGCTTAATCCCACTGAATTCATCAGGATTGGCACCATGCACATCTCACAGTCTTTATACCTTAAGTCCCTGCCCTCCCCTCTGATGTATATGCCCACCCACATCCCAATCCCGGGCAAACCCAATTCTCTGCCTAGCTCAAGCCTCAACCAAGAGATGGATGTGGCTGGAAAAAAGACAACCATTTTGACCTCAACTTTAAATTTGTGACCACACACTTTAAATAGGCACCTGGCATTGTAGTGATCCTGGTAGTAAACTGGCTTTTCTACTCTGAAAAAAAATCCTAGCTTCTCCTAAACCTCCAACACCTTCTCCTTGCTGCCCTGACAAGTTTACTTATTTTATCAAGAAAACAGAAAGATATCACTTCAATTACCTTGTCTTTCTACCTTCATTCTACTTGCATGTATATACCATCTCTTCTGTCTACCCTCCTGTTTCAAAAGCTGAAAAACCATTCTTCCTGGGGCACCTGGGTGGCTCAGTTGGTTGAGCATCCGACTCTTGGTTCAGCGCAGGTCATGATCTCATGGTTCATGGGTTCAAGCCCCACATAGGGCTCTGTGTTGACAGGGTATAGCATGCTCAGGATTCTGTCTCCCTCTCTCTCTGCCCCTCCCCCACTGGCTCTCTATCTTGCTCTCAAAAATAAATAGGGGCACCTGGGTGGCTCAGTTGGCTAAGTGTCCCACTTTGGCTCAGGTCATGATCTCAGGGTCTGTGAGTTCAAGCCCTGTGTAGGGATCTGCTCTGACAGCTCAGAGCCTGGAGCCTGCTTGGATTCTGTCTTCCTCTCTGTCTCTGGCCCCTCCCTCACTTGTGTACATTCTCTGTCTGTCTCTCTCAAAAATAAACATTAAAAAAAAATCCTTCTTATCTAAGGCCAACCCTTCCATGTAAGCACACCTCTCCAAGGACTTTGTTCTATTAGTCCTACCAAATTCCTATTATTCCTATACACATCAAAATGCTGTAACATCATTACTACCATCCACATCTCCTTAACCTACTCTGATCAGACTTTTGGCCCACTAATCCACTCAAAGAGCTCATCACATTTCAATTACTTTACTTCTCTAGTTGTCATCTCTTAGCAGGGTTTTACAGTTGGCTACTACCTCCTTCCCGAAACAGTTTCTTCCCTCAATGTTAGAGATGCCACATCCTCCTGCCTTTTCTGCTTCTATCACTGTTTGCTCCTCTTCTGACCAGAGTACTCCCAGTCATCTGCCCTCTTCTCCATTAACACTCTCCACTTGATGTCCTCTGGTCCACAGGTTTAAAAATATTACCTATAAAATATGACTCTGCCCCCACGCAATAGTTGTACATATCCAACTTGCCTACTTGCACACATTCTGAGCTGTACAATAATTATCAAACTCCTGACTTATTCCTTTACAAAATTCCAAGTTTATTCCTCAGAAACCAGTGTACCCTCTTGTCTTCCTCATCTGAGTAAATGGCACTACTGGTCACACAGATGCTCAGCAAAACTGTTGACTCCTCAAATTTTGTTCTGTCCTAGGGTGAAGGCAAGACCCACCTGGCTCTGTCTTCAAATGATATTCCAAATCAGACCATTTCTACTAACTTCCACACCACATCTCTAGTTCAAGGTACCATATCTCAGTTGGACTACTACAAGCCTCCTTAGGAGCTGGTTTCCCCACTTTCCTCCAACTTGGTCTATTTGCCACCCAGTAACTAGTTATCGAAAGCCTAAGTCAGATGTTACTCCCCTGCACAAAATCCTCTAATGGCCTCTCATCACAAACAGAAAAAGGACTATAAAGTTGCATCTTATTTAATCTTTACTATTCTGATTTTCATCTTCCATCATTCTTGCCTCACTATGCTCCAGCTATACTGGCCTTCTCTGTATTGTAATAGGTCAAGTTCATTCCCCTCTTAAGGTCTTTGCATTTTGCAGTTACTGCTATCTTAAAAGCTCTTCCCTCAGATTTTCCTCATCATTTAGGTTGTCCAAGCAAAACTATCAACTCCTCAGGCAGATCTTCCTTGCTGACTCCCCTATCAAATTCGAAACCCTTACCCTGGTCACCTAGTTTACCCTAACTCTAATCTTGATATAATCTCTTCACATCTATCACCACTTGAAACTATATTTCCTTATACATATACTTATTGTATCTCTGCTTTCCCCAAGCTTCATCATAAGGGCAGGACTATAGCAGGCCTGGCGTATAGCAGATGCTTGATAAATATTTCTTTTTTTTTTTTTGATAAATATTTCTTGAATGAAAGGTAATATTGTTTTCTTAATTTCAAGGCTTGAAATTTCAGGTATGACTAGATGGGCTTTTTCTGATCTTATTTAAATTTTTTTTTTAATGTTTATTTATTTTTGACAGAGAGAGAGAGAGAGACAGAGCACGAGCGGGGTAGGGACAGAGAGAGAGGGAGACAAAATCGAAAGCAGGCTCCAGGCTCTGAGCTGTCAGCACAGAGCCTGATGCGGGGCTTGAACTCACAGACCGCAAGATTGGACGCTCAACCGACTGAGCCACCCAGGCGCCCCTTTCTGATCTTATTTAATAATGGAACAGTAAACTTTTTTTTAAAATTTTTTTTTGGAGAGAGAGACACATGCAAGAGTGGAGGTGGTACGGTACAGAGAGAGAGAATCTTAAGCAGGCTCCATCCCCAGCACAACACAGGGCTCGATTTCAGGACCCTGAGATCACCATCTGAGCCTAAATCAAGAGTCATATGCTTAACCAAATGAGCCACACAGGTGTCCCTGGAACAGTAAAAGTTTACTACAAGTGAGCCAAAATGCATTTAGACAGATCAATGTAAATGCAAAGAGTTTCTAGATTATTTTATAGTACTGAAAAACCTATTTAAGGAAAAAATACCAAAGAAAGTACTTTATAAGGTACACTCAAATATTACTTTAAAACTTGAAAAAAAGAAAAACTTGATATATAGGGGTGTGTAGATGTGTCAGTCGGTTAGGTGTCTGACTTCAGCTAAGGTCGTGATCTCACAGATGGTGAGTCTGAGCCCCGCCTTGGGCTCTCCACTCTCAGTGCTGAGTCGGCTCCGGATCATCTGTCTCCCTCTCTATCTGCCTCTCCTCCACTCACCCTCTCAAAGATGAATAAACATAAAAAAGAAAAAAAAAAAAACAACTTGATATATAGGGTTGACTATAACCTCTGGCTACTAACTACTAATTACATTACACAATTACCATAATGTAATGAAACCGGCAGCTGAGTTGAAATAAACTTAAAAAAATATGTATATATATTTTGAAATCGTAGTTACTAAATACATTTCATACTTAAGGGAAAAAAGAATGACCATTTAAAAACTAATAATGAACCCCAAATCCTTACTTGGTAATTAGCAATAAATATCCACGGTGACAGGGATCATAGCTGTTTTCTTACCATTGTATCTCTAGAATGAATGAATCCACCTGTGATGTTTCAACATCATGAATTATAATGTAAGCAAGATCAGCAATTTATCATCTTAGTCTACCATACACTAAAGGAAACAACTATTTGGGGGGTCAAAAAGCAAATTTGGCAGTTTTCATATAAGGATTTTAAAACTCAAACTAAAGGATTTCGGTTGTTCCGTACACTGAAGGTGATGCAAAGTAGAAATGCTCGCACTAATGACATGAATTCCACAGCTACAGATTACTAAAGAGATTTTAGTTCCGTAATTACGAGACATTCAGCGGCCGCCGTACTAGATACGTTTCAGAAAAACTGAAGGTAGATGCACGACAGTTTCAAACTATCAAGTCGGGTAGAGATCGACCGACAAGTTGCCCAGAAGGTAAACTTGTCGGGGTCCTGCAGCTGGAAAGAGGGGGACGGTGACTGTGAAAGACTGTGAGAGTCACTCCTGTGACTGGGGACGGACTCCAAGAAAAGGACTTATCCGAGTGCACCCGGGGAAAGCAAAAAGGGAAAGCGACAGGGCTGCCATGCTCCTAACTCCACCCTCCCCGCGCTCAGCCCGGGGAAGGCCCAGACACGCTGGCGACCGCCCCTCCTTCTCCCTCTTCCAAACCCACCGAGAGGCGCCTAGAGAGGTCCCGCCGCCCTCTTCTCCCCTCCCCCAAACCAGGAGCTGAGGAGGCCCGGGGAGGTTAAGAGCTTCCGTTCCTTCCCCGCCCAAATGGGAAGGGGTGGGAAGTGGGACTGTGAGCGCGCCCAGTACAAGCCTTCCTCGTTCTCCATACGAATCTGGAGCTCCGTTCCCATCCCAGCCCAAGACTCACTTGTCAGCCCTGAAGCCACCGCAGCCACCGCGCCGGGTCCCCGCGCACCGCCACAGCCCCTACTCCAGGGCCACCCCCCCACCCCCAGCTGCCTGCCGCCGTGGGTTCCGGGGCAGTTGGAGGAATCACTTCCGCCGGGTCATGGACGCTTTCTACAACGCGCGGGAGATCGGTACCTGGTAAGGCAGGGACGCAGTCTATTGCCGGCTTCCGTGCACAGGAAGTGCGCACACCCTCCTCCCTACTCCTACAGTACCACTGACCGCGGTCATTTGCAAATCTCAACCAATCGGATTCTGAGTCTCTGATTCCCAGCATGCAACGCCGAGCCTGATCTGATTTCCGCAGGGACGTCATTCTGAAAGAGATGCTCGGAGTTCCGTCGCAGCACTGCATCCTGGGATTTGTAGTTACTCTGGCAGGTACTCTCCACGGCAGCACTACAGCCTGGGACTTGTAGTTTCTCACATTGGATGTTAAGATTTTTGGTAATTTTAGAGGTTGTCTCTGCCTCTGGTTTGGGGGTACTGGTGGGGGCTTGGAGATTACAGACAAAAAAATTGCAAAGTGGAAGTGCGGTTTCTATGTTAACAAGATCGTGGTCTTTAAAAAGCAGCATCTGTCTTTTGTGAAAAGTTGCTAGAGCATCTCAACTGTTCACGCAATCGGGTGGCCTCATTTCCTCCCTTTCAGACACCGATTACTGAAAACTAATCACGTCCCCACCCCCAGGGTTGGTGCTTTTCCCCCTCCCCACAAAACCCTCCCTGCATTCCCCTCCCAGCCCGGGGTTGTTCAGCTGTCCTGAATTCTGAGATCTTTCACAGAGATTCCAGGCGTCTGGCGCGGATACTGAATTCTGAGACCTTCTTTAACACTCCATGCTCTCTCTGCCCCAGCATCCTTCCTCTCTCGCTCTGTCAGTCGGCCTATCCTTTTTACTTGCTTTGCTGTGGTTAAATTCAGGCACCCTTCCAGAAAAGCTGAAACAGCTAAATAAAGTTTGCACTTTGTTTACGGGCCGTGGTACGTAGGGAATGTAGGGCCAAGACACTCACCATTACAAGTTGCTCAACTAGGCGCTTGTTGTGTTAACAATATACACGAAAGGAAAATAGATACAGGCGATCCAGTTTGTTGACCTAATTAATAACTTTCGGCTGAAACACATGTTTTATTGATTTGGCAGATAAAAGTTCTTGCTTTTTGCAAACAGATTGTTCTGTGTTACTTTTCAAAGACTTTGCAAAAATCATTTTTGGAAGTTTTTGGTTTTGATGGTAGCTCAGAATAGACTTTGGCAGGAAGGAGGGGCAATGGGGTGAGGAGCGGAGGCTGTGAGCCCATTTTCAATCAGACTTTTCCTCCTTTACTTCAGAAGTGTTTTCTCCCCTTCTGTCTTCCTCTTTTTCTCATTGCATTATCACCCTCTAAAGGATCATTATATTCGTTGCTTAGAGAATGATAAAATTTTCCAGATGAGGATACTGAGGCTAGCTAATGCCAGATTTAGGGCTAGAACCTAGTCCAGGATAAATTTTTATTTACATAGTCAATATAAAAGCTTACTGTGCTTATTATATTGCTTATTATGAAAAAATATAGATTGCAGATAAGTTTTTTTCCATGCATTTTTACATAATCATACTGTGTATATGTGGTTCTATATTTTGTTAACTTTCCAACTGAACTTCTCTGTAGCCAAAGTTTCAACAAACATCATTTTTAGCATCTGTATAGAAACACATTGACTAAATGTGATTTTGATAATCTGTTGACAAATTATTTTCCAGAAAGATTCTTCTGTTTATGTTTTAAACCAGTAATGTATAAAGAAATGTTTTGGGTTCTTATCAGTGTATTAGGTTTACCAATTTTTTTTCTTTTTTCCATCATGCCATTCTGCCCTTAAATTCACCTTAAAGGAAGAAAAGAGAGCTGGTGGATGGGGAGGAAAGACAGCTAAAAACAGACAAAAAGGACATACAATAATGGTGGCCATACATTCTACAAGTGATAATTGTTTTTCAGTTTTACATCAGCCTCCATTTTTTTTTTTAATGTTTATTTATTTTTGAGAGAAAGAGCATGAGCAGGGAGGGGCAGAGAGAGAGGGAGACATAGAATCTGAGGCAGGCTCCAGGCTCTGAGCTGTCAGCACAGAGCCCCACGCAGGGCTCAAATTCAGAAACCACAAGGTCATGATCTCAGCAGAAGTCAGATGCTTAACCAGCTGAGCCACCCAGGCATACTTATCAGCCTCTGTTTTTAAAGGGAACCTCTTAGATGATATGAATGGGTATCAAGTCTTATTTTTAAAGTCTTAGTATCATTCTAAAATCCCATTCAAGTAGTTTATATTCAACAAATGTCTATATTACTAGAACTGGGAAATCTAAGCATAAATAACAATTCAACATAATTCTACAGCATAGAATTTTCAGAATATGATCTCAGTTTAGCTATTTAGAAACCTGAAGTAAACCAAATATTATTTTTATTTGCTTATAGTATCTGTTGGGGAAAAAACAAAACTAAGCCTAACAGAAGTTAAAATTCAAGTTCTCAGTATATTATTGAAGTAATCAGTCAAGGACGCCGTTACACTGAGACGGCTCTAATACCTTGATAGCCTATGTAAGCAAACCAAACCTAAGCCAGAATTAATTCCTATAAATGTCTAAGAACAACCAATCACAAACAGCCAACTAGATTTCCCCAAATAACGCAAATGCTTAAACTATAGCAAATGAAATAACTTCCTTGCTTTGCTTCTTCGTCTTCTCTGTGTTGCCACTAGCTCCTCTCAATGGAGGACTCTTAACCACTTTCAGTTTGGTGCTGCCCAATTTGAATAAATTTTTGCTCAAATAAATGAAACATTTCTAATATATCTCAATTTATTTTTGTAACAATATTAAAACACTATATTAAAAGAAAATTTTAGACATATATCAGTAAAATGGAAAAATGCTATTTGCAGAATCAATTACACTAAACAGAAGAATTTTAAAAGTCTAAGTGGAAGAGGAGGGCCTGGGTGGCTCAGTCTGTTGAACGTGGGACTCCTGATTGCGGCTCAGGTCATGATCTTGCAGTTAGTGGGATCCAGTCCTCCCCACCCCACCTCAGGCTCTGTGCCCTGACAGCAGACCTGCTTGGGATTCTCTCCCTTCGTTTCTCTCTGTCCCTTCTCCAGTCATGTGCACGCATGTGTATGCACTCTCTCTAAATAAATAAACTTAAAAAAAAAAAAAGTAAGTGGAAAATAACTTTAAGAAAATGAAGTTATTCATAAAGAAGCAGTGTAATTTTATCCTTTTGGATACCCAGGGAAAAAAAAGTAAACAGGATCTGGAGTTCTCAAGAACTTTAGTTTAGACTTTTAGTTTGATCTTCTTACATGCAAATAGCATCTGGAGTCAAAAACATTGTTCTGAAATAGTAAACAAAGGTGTGTCTACTAGTTGGATGCTCATCCTTCAAGACTCAGCTGACCAATTTTATGCGGTCTCTTTATATCCTCTGCTCCTTAGTCTTCACAATAGGTCTTCAATACCTCTTAAACACGTAATGAAGAAACGTGTATATGGATGCGAAGGATTCCAGAAGAGGTATTTGACAAGTATCAGGATTATATGAATAAATTCCATTTATTTTCTCCCAATCCAATGGTTGGATTAAATTACCATTCATTTTTGTCCAAATTGCATTATTATTCTGTGGTAACAGGCCAGACTCATTTTCCGGAAAGAAGATAGTTTTGGGGGCCTAGAAAATGACGCCAACTAAGAATGAAAGACTTTAACCCTGGCTTCCAGGCGTTGTCCTCCGCTCATGGCTCTCCCTCTCCTCTGTCCTTCCACATTCTCCTAAAGAGCGCTAAAGTATGGGAAAGTAAAGCTGCGCCCAGGATGGTCGTCGGCCGATCCCTGCAACCAGACTCCGGTGGGCGGCGTTCAGAGCTCAGTCCACAGGGAACGCGCGTGGCCAAGGTTGCGGGGAGACCGCGAGTTCTGCGCACGCGCGTGAGGCCAAGCCTGCCCCCCCACCCCCCGCCCCGATTTCTGGAGGCGGAGCGAACGTGGCTGGTCCCAGCTGCGGTCGGTTTGGGAGCTGGGCCTCGCGGTTCCCGTTGTCGCGGTTGCGCCGTCGGCCGCCAGTTGTCACGCGCGGGATGCTGCTTCTGGCTTTGGGCAGCCCGTGGGCGGCCGGACTTCGGCTCGGCGGGAAGAGGACAGTGCCGTGGGCGGCTGCCGCGCTCCGAGGCCCTAGCGCGGCCTCGTCGCGTGTGGCCTCCTGCAGCGGCTCCCCGGGGCTGGTTGGCAGTGGAAGCGAAGGGCAGCGGGGAGCCCGGCCGTTCCTCGGGAGTCGGGTGCGAACGCAGGTCGGCAGTCAAGGCTTGCGGACCGAGAGAGGATGGGAGTGGAGGTGGGCGGTGAGGGTGGAGGTGGGGGAGTGAGGGTAGATCGGGCCTGGGGAGCCCCCGCCCCGGCGGCCTGGTGACCCTGGTGCGGAAGAAGCTCTCTGAGGGCAGCGCAGAAGTACCGGGCCTCGGCCTCGGGAACCGGCCCGGGATCCCGGGGTTTACAGCACTCACGAGTCTAGGAATATCTGTTGGAAAGTGGTCATTTTCTGGGCGGTTCTGAGTAATTTACAGGTGGTTGCAAACCCAGCTCGTGGGTGCCGACTCTTCTCTTTCTATTCTTGAGCGGAAGCTCGGAGGGGTTAATCTGCAACATTACAGGCACCATCTGGAGACTGAACTGAAAGAACTCAGATAACCGGACTTTAAGTTTGTTCTATTTTTTTTTATTAGGTGAGCTTATTGTAAGGAATTATTTTGCTCTTTGGAAAAAGGGGTTGGGGACGTTAATGCTCTCATTTTATCTGAATAAATTGTCTCCTAATCCTGCCCTGTAAAGTATCAAGATTAGTAAACAAGATTGAAACTTGGAAATGCCTAATATGGGAATTGGAATTTCATTAAATTTCAACATAAATGGATCAGGCATGCCTTTTACATTTTGAAGTGTGTGTACTGTGAACAAATTTTTAGACATTCGGGGAACTCTTCTGTGAAATGTGATACAGGATTTCAAGTGAAATATTAAGAGGAACAAGGGAAGCAAGGAGATGCAGAAGTATTAAAGACGGTCTGGACTTCAAACAAATTGAATTTGCAGTGTTTTATTTACATTACATTGAGGATTTTGTTTTTTGAAAACTAATACGCTTAAACTTTTGACATTTTCATTAGCCATAGAATGGAAGAGACTGTTCTACTGAAGTTTTTAGTTGTTCAAAGTCATGCTTTATCTAGGAGGCTTTGAGCTGGGGTGCAAACCTAGGTCTTCACTCTCCAACTCCGCAGGTTGTGACTGGAGTTCAGGAAAGAGATTTTGTTAGTTTGATTTCTTTAGCTCTGAGAATTCCTTAAATAACCGTATGTGACAAGTTCTCTTTTACTCTTCATTATAATTTACAAAATACACTTAAAGAAAATTAAAAGTTGGTCTAAATGCACTTTATTATGTACTCACATTATAATGGTCTCTGTTTCAATAGATACCTCTTTGTTGGGAAAGGTGTGTTCAATGCTTACATACACAGCTTGAAAAATCAGAAGATGGAAGGCTGATTTATACTGGGAATCTGGCCCGAACAGTGTTTGGTGGGTAATCAAAAGTGAGGGTAATTTCCTTTGTAAAATGTACTTAGGATGTTACCTCTTATTTTAGTACCTCTTAATCACAAGATATGAGGAAAAATTAGGTTATATATTTTTTTCTTGTGTCCTCTTAATGCAAGATTCAGAGGTTGAGACCCTTGCATTTCTAGGAGATTTAAAAAAGATTTTTGAAGACTGTTCATGGCTGTGTGATCTTCTGGCTGGGTGCTAAAGCTTCCATCCTTTGGTCATCTCCCAAGGTGTTTAACAACAAAGTAAAACAGAACAAGAAGTGTGCGTTTATTTGTGTAATGTTTGAGTATGCAGAGAAAAAATGTGGAAGAATACCCCTTAAAGAGTAGTTATTTTGAGAGACTACACATTTACTTCATATATTTTTTAATTCGGCAGCTAAAATGAGCATATAATACTTTCATAATTAAAAAAATACATTACTTTTACAGCTTTTCAATTCACCTTAGAATTTTCAAGAAACATGTTTAGTGGCTTTTGTAGGTGGTAGAGACTAATAGGGAAGAAAAACTGTATTAAATGACTACAAGTTTGAAGCTCTTTCCTTAGCTCTTAATTTGGTATTTAGTATGGAATAATTTATTAGGGAAGGTCAGAAGAACTTAGGTATGTGATTTGTTCAAGTTCCTGAGGTTGTATCTCATTTTAATAATCTTAAAAGAATAACCTGAAATATCCGAAGGATTACTTTATAGCCAGGTCAGCCACAAGATCTCAGCACCTTCATTTGCATTCCTGTTTTTGATTATGCTGGTGTCAACTGATCATCTAAAATTTACTCTGCAGGGGCACCTGGGTGGCTCAGTCGGTCAAGCGGCTGGTTCTTGGTTTTGGCTCAGGTTGTGATCTCGAGGTTGGTTGGTTTGAGCCCCTTGTGGGGCTCTGTGCTGACCATGCAGAGCCTGCTTGGGATTCTCTCTCTCCCTCTCTCTCTCTGCTCTTTCCTGCTCACTCTCTCTGTTTCTCAAAATAAATAAATTTCCAAAAAATTTTTTTTAATTTACTCTGGGAATCTGTAAGTTCTCAAGTGTGAGGCATCAAAATAGACTGTTTAGAGGACTGTGTAGATATTTAAAACTTTGGCAATAAGGACTGAGTGTAATCACTATTGAGAAGAGTTCTGAAGTTACTGGAAAAATTAATTTTCAGTGGTTAGAAATTCCTCTAGGAGTCAGTACATAAGTAGGCCACTGAGCATTTGTCACATTTCTGACCTGAGATACCTGGATTTAAACTACTAGACATGTTAACAGTGATACCCATAATACCCTTTGTTCTGAGCAGACCCTTACTTCAAATGCAGGGAAGGCTTACTAATTTATTTATTTCCATTTGACTTCCTTCTTTAAAGATGAGAATATAAATGGTTAATTTTCATGGGGTTAGGATGTCATATTTGTGGAAGAGCATAGCCATCCATGGTATTCCAAGTTCTAGAATTGTAACTTCTATAAGAATTTAATGTTTGAGTTCTTTCAACATTATGGTGATAGAAAGTCACTGTATATACTTTATAGAGATTGCTGTTTTATTTCTTTACTTATTTTAAAGTTTATTTATTTGTTTTGAGAGTGAGTGAGCTCAAGCCAGGGAGGGGCAGAGAGAGAGGGAGAGACAGAATCCCAAGCAGGCTCTGCACTATCAGGGCAGAGTCTGATGCGGGGCTGGAACTCATAAACGGTGAGATCATGACCTGAGCCAAAATCAAGAGTCGGATGCTTAACCAACTGAGCCACTAAGGCGCCCCTGATTACAATTTTTTTTATGTAGGAACTGAGAGAGAAATACTTTTTCTATGTAAAACTGAATGAGAGACATTAAGATAGAGGTAACGTTCTTGGAGATTCTTTAAACTACCAAATGGATCCTACTTTAAAGACATTTGAAGAGTCTTTTAGTTGATTGTTCCTTTTAATTCCTCCACAAATAATTAACTAATGTCACAGTAGTCTCATTTTAGGTTAAGAAGAATTTGAACATGAAGAGGTGTGAAAGAAGGGCATCCCAGGCATGGAGTAGTATGAGCAAAGACATGAAGCTGGGAAAGCCCAGAATATATTGTTTAGAAAATGACAGTTACGTCAATCCAGGCAAAATAAAGTATATGGTACATTAGTTTCCTTGGACTCTTGTAATAAGTTTCCACAAACTTGGTGGCTTAAAGCAACAGAAATTTGTTCTCCCTGTTCTGAAAGCTAGAATTCTGAAATTGGTGTTGGGAAGGGCCATGTTTTCTTTGTGTCTCTGTCATGTTTTATCCTTACAAGGATATTCTCATTGGAGTCATGGCCTACCCTGTTCCTGGATGAACTCATCTCAATTTTTGATTGTCTACAAAGACCCTATTTCCAAATGAGGTCACATTTGGAGGTTCTGGGTACACATGAATTTTGAGGTACACTATTCAACCCACCATAGTGTGACAAAAGTCTTGGGGAAAAAAGGGTAGTTGGAAGGACTAAGGTGGCTTTTATAGAAGGCATCTTGGTCCGCATTGTATCCCTATTGTATTGTATTGTATTGTATTGTATGTGTACCAGTGTCATAGCAACTACCTGTGGGAGGAAGGAAGGAATTATTTTTAAATTACTGATGCAAGATAATTAAGCCTGTAACCAATAGCAATGTATGAGACTGTGTTACAGCCTCATTAACAGTATGTTGTCAAACTTGGTTTTTGGCAGTTTGGGAGGAAAACAATATCTCACCGTGGTTTTAATTTCATGTTTCTTATGTTTGAGGTTTATTAACATTTCTTCTGTTTAAGGGCTGAGGTTATTTTTGTTTTAGTGAGCCATCTGCTTCTATTTCTTGCATGTTTGTGGACAGGGTTATTGATCTTCTCATATCCTAGTAACCTTTTATATGTTGGGGATATTAACACTCTGTGATATAAGTTGCAAATATTTTTCTCATTTGTCTCTACTTTGTTTATGTCCATGTACATTTTTAATCAGATTTACCTTTCTCCTTGATTGCTTTTGTGTTTTGAGTCATAATTAGAAAAGTTTTCCCATTCTCAGATTATGAAGGACTGCATGGATATTTTCTTCTTCTATCTCTATGATTTTATTTTTTACATTTAAATATCAGGATTATTTGGAATTTTCCTAGTAGATGGTATGAGGGATGGATTGAGTTTTTATCTTTTTTATATGGCTATCCAGTTGTCCTAGCACCATTTTTGCCCACGTATTTGAGATGTATAGTATATAAATTTATAGTATATAAATTTCCATATGCAGTTAGGTTTATTTCTGGATTTTCCATTTTGTTCAACTGATCTGTTTTATTGTGCACCAGGACCACACCTTATAATTATAGACTTATGTTTTAATATCTAACTTCTCCCACCCTTTTTTCTTACTTTGTTTTTCCAAGTTAAATTTATAACCAATTTGTCTAGGATCTCAACTTGTCGATCTTCTAGAAATTTACATTTTAAGTCACTTAATTGTGGTAAAATATATGTAACATAAATTTACCATTTTAACCATTTTTATTTTTTAAATGTTTTTTATTTTTATTTATTTCGAGAGAGAGAGCATGCACAAGTGGTGGGGTACAGAGAGAGAGGGAGAGAGAGTACTCCAAGCAGGCTCCACACCTCAGCGCAGAGCCTGATGTGGGGCTTGATCTCACCAACCATGAGATCATGACCTGACCAAAATCAAGAGTCAGTTGCTTAACCCACTGAGCCACCCAGGTGTCTCTTAACCATTTTTAACTATGCATTTCAGAAGTCATTGATTTTTAATGTTTTAATGTGACAGGTAAAAATATCTCACTGTTTTAACTTGAATGTCTTTCATTGATAAAGAAGTTGAATATATTTCCCACGTGTTTCTTTCTTCTTTTTTTTTTTAAGTTTTTATTTTGAGAGAGACAGATACAGCATAAGTGGGGGAGGGACAGAGAAAAAGGGAGGGAGAGAATCCCAAGCAGGCGTGGAGCCCATTGCAGGGCTCTAACTCACTAGCTGTAGGATCATAACCTGAGCTGAAACCAAGAGTCAGATGCTTAACCAACTGAGCCACCCAGGTGCCTTATTTCCCATGTGTTTCTTAACCACTGGTGTTTGTTTTGTTTTGTTTTCAGTTTTGTTTGTTTGTTTTGGTAGTTTGCTGTTTTAATCCTGGGCACTTAGCCTGATAATGTTAGCCTCATATATAAACATTTAATGTTAGATATGTGGAAGTGCTTATTAATAGAGTTTTATTTGATAATCTGCTGGCTGAATTAACTTTTATAGTATTCATAAGGATCTTTGAGTAATATTGAATCTTTTCTTGGGGAACTGAGATAGAGGGCCAGTTAACCCTAAAGCAGATTTCTTACCTGGAGAGGCAGTGCAATGTATTGGTCAGTGGCCTGGGCACTAGAGTCAAATTGCCTGGGTTTGAATCCCAGTTCTGCCACTTGGTAGCTCTGTGATATAGAGCAAGTGCATTGTTTTTCTCATGTCTTAAATGGGAGTGATGATGATAATTATCCGTCTATTTCATAGTGCTTTTTCAAAGATTTTGTGAATAAAATAAAGTATGTAAAGACAGAGCCTAGGAAATAATAATCACTATGTGTGTGTGTTGATTTTATTGTTTTGGTGATGCTATAAGAAGATGGAAGTATTAATTGGTTGATTGTTTTATAAAATTTATATATATTAATCTTTTCCCATTTTTTTTTTTTCCTATTTAGGTGTGAAATGTTTCTCTTATTCTACAAGTGTCATCAGCCTTGCATTTCTACCATACATTTTTGCACAAAATAATATTATATTTGGAAGTCTGCCTTTGCAAATATTATTTTATGGCATCATAGGAAGCTTTACGGTGATCACTCCAGCACTGCTTCACTTTGTTACAAAAGGCTATGTCATTCGGTTGTACCATGAAGCTACAACAGACACTTACAAAGCCATTACTTATAATGTTGTGCTTTCAGAAACGAGTACAGTGTTTCACCAAAATGACGTGAAGATTCCAGACAGCACACATGTGTTTACCACGTTTTATGCTAAAACAAAATCACTGTTAGTTAATCCAGTGCTCTTTCCAAACCCTGAAGATTATAACCATCTAATGGGTTATGACAAACCATTCACTTTTGAAATGGAAGAAGACAGTGAAAAGAAACAAGTCAAAGATGAGAAATGAGTCTGCTGTTTTCATGTTTGTGCTTAAATGTGATTTATGTTCCAATGTATAATAATTAAATTGCCTTTTGTTTTCTGTTAGTGACTGACTGTTAAAACCAATTTGAAGTTGTATCAAACAACTTTTAATTAATTTTCAGAGAATTATGTTTCTGTATAATAAAATAAGCTATGTTTGAAAAACAAAACGTAATATTCTACCATTTATGTTTTTAAAAAGTGAGAATACACGTTCATGCTGGCATAGGCATAAGTAATTTTATATAATAAGTGTGGCTGCCTCTAACCTGGGGATCAGATGTCAGAAGCAAATAGGAGAGCTGTTTTTTGGGTTTTTCTGAGTGTATAGATACTAACTTTACCCACATTAAAATCTCTATAATTTTAAAAATTAAAGTGATAATTTCAAAAATTATAGGAAGCAGTGTTAATCTCCCTTTGGTTCAAACCACAAGTTTTTGCCTATCTTCTCTGGCATAGTTACCCATAATAAGAATCTCCATGTCCAGTTGAGTGTGGTAGTTACAGGAGAAATGGTGATCTAAGTAGCAATGTCTTTGGTGGTCCCAGTTGTCCCTCTGTGCACTCTTCTTTGATGTATCCTATCAGAGCAGGAAAAATCATAGGTACTAAATAGATGACAGGAACTTTTATAAAATGGCCATCTTTATGCTAACTTTATGAAGTACTGGCATTTTAAGATTTTTAACCTCTAGTTGTAAAATCAAAGTTGGTCCTTGTGAAGGATTTTCAGCAAGGAGCAAAAGGCCTTAAATCATGCTATTTATTTATTTATTTATTTATTTATTTTTAATTTTTTTTTTTAACATATTCATTTTTGAGACAGCATGAATGGGGGAAGGTCAGAGAGAGGGAGACACAGAATCCAAAGCGGGCTCCAGGCTCTGAGCTGTCAGCACAGAGCCTGACGCAGGGCTCGAACTCACGGACCGTGAGATCATGACCTGAGCCGAAGTCGGACGCCCAACCGACTGAGCCACCCAGGTGCCCCCATGCTATTTAGATCAGTAGATAACTTATTAGGTGCCCAGTGTGTGCCAGGTACTGTGCTAGTTGTCAGGTCAAGAACAAAATACCCAGTCTGTGTGGAGCTGCCTCATGTCTCCTATCTGCCATGATGGTAAATATCATTATGGCTTATCTGTGTTTGAGGAAGGTTGATGGGGAAGGAACAAGGAGCATCACTAGTTGACAGATCAGGTCTGAAGCTGCTAGAGGCTTGTAGGAGGGAGGGTAGGGTAGAAAAGTGCTCCCATTTCTGAGACCTAGAGCACCCTCTGCTAGGATCAGCCAGTTTATGATCCTAGTAAAGAGCAGGCTCTAGGTCTCAGGTGAACAACCTGGTGCTGTCTCCATCCTCAGGTTGGGCCTCTGCCTGCTCCTCTGTCCTATGTCACTTAGATCAATACCTGTTGCTATCTTGGCAGTTAATGTGATTTGTAGATTTCTATTAAAAATTATTCCATAATCAAATGCTCATCAAGTATCAGAAAGTAGAAGCAAGAAAAAAGAATCACTTAGTTCCACTCCTAGAAGAAAAAACAGTATTGTTAATATTTTCGTTTTCTTCCAAGTGTCACTTCGTTCATAACTTGTTTTGAGTACCTCATATCTCTTTCTTTAAATGTCCTGTATCCATATAACCATTTTGCCACCTGTGTAGTGGACTGAAAAACCTATTTTTATTAGTATCATCATAATTCAGAAGACAACTTGATTGTTTAGGGAAAAGAAGCCTAAAATACTGAGAAAGAGGACTTTTCAAGTGCGTGGTCTGGAGTGACACCAAGAAGTAGAAAAGGAACAGCATGTGTAGAATGTGATTCACCACTGAAATAAGTCAGCAGAAACAATTCAGACCAAGGTGAGGAGGAGAAATTTATATACATCTCTCTTATGCCACTTTACTAACTTCACCTCAGAGTAATCTTGGAAAGGTTGGGGAGGTGAGGAGTGTCCCACTACATATAAAAAGGGCATTGAGTCAGTTTTAGTTGAATCTCAAAAGGCAGGATGATCCTGGCTTAACGTCTGGGTTACATCAGGTAATAAAACCCGTTGGTAATAAAATATTTTGTAATCCTTTTTTTCAATACCAATTTCATCATCCTAAAAGAATCCAGCTTTTGGAAGCAAAAGTAACAAAATGGCCATTAGGTCTGAATGATACAGTTTTTAAAACTGTATTTGATTTACTCAGAACAGTTTATACATTGTTGGCTTCCTTTTCATTGAGAACTTCAATCATTCAAAAGTAGGAGTACAACGAATCAACATGGCTATCATCCGGATTCAACAATTACCAACCAATTTGTTGTCAGTGTTGTTTCATCTACACCCCAACCACTTACTACCTTGGAAGCCCTCTACTTATTTGGAAGCAAATCTCAGACATCATAACATTTATTTCTTAAATATTTAATTTTGTAACTCTACCAGATAAGGACTTAAAAAATTATAATACCATTATAATACCCAAACCTCTGCCCTCTCCCAGAGTTATCAAATATTCAGTCTGTTCAAATTTCCAATGCCTCCCCACATTTTGTTTGGATTAAGATCTAGGAAAAGTTCATACTTATCATACCAATTTATGAAATGTCTTTTCAGACTCTTCTATAGGCCCCTTCATTTCTTTCACTTTGTTTTTTTCTCCCTTGTAAATTATCAGTTGAAGGAACAGAGTTGTTTGTCCTTTACATCTTTTCCTGGTCTAGATTTTCTGATTGTATCCCTGAGCTGTAGTTTAACGTGTTTCTCTGTCCTCTGTATCTCCTGTAAATTGGTAGTAGGACTTGAAGCTTCATCATACTGAGATTTCTTTTTTTTTAATTTTTTTTTTAACGTTTACTTATTTTTGAGACAGAGAGAGACAGAGCATGAATGGGGGAGGGTCAGAGAGAGGGAGACACAGGACCTGAAACAGGCTCCAGGCTCTGAGCTGTCAGCACAGAGCCCGTCGCGGGGCTTGAACTCACGGACCGCGAGATCTGACCCGAGCCGAAGTCGGCCACTTAACTGACTGAGCCACCCAGGCGCCCCTCATCATACTGAGATTTCATTATTTTGGACAAAACCATTTCATAGGTAATGTTGCTTGTATTAGTTATCTATTGTTGCATAAGATATCGCCCCTAAAAGTCAGAGGTTTCAAACATAGCACATTGTGCCTGTTGATCCAGTATCTGGGAGTGGCTTAGCTGAATGCTTCTGAATCAGCTTCTCTCATGAGGTGGCAGTCGAGATATCAGCTGGCGCTGCTATCATCTGAAGGCTGAACTGGGGCTGGAAGAACTGCTTCCAAGATGGCTTGCTCACATGACTGACAAACTGGTACTGGCTTTTTGGCAAAAGGGCTCAGCTTTGCACCACGTGGTTCTCTCCTTAGGGCTACCTGCTCCCCCTAGAGCAAATGATCCAAAAGAGCAGGGTGGAAGCCACAATGATGTATATGATCTATCTTGGAAGTCGCATGCAGTAATTATGCAATATTACACAATCAGCCTTATTCACTGGTGGAGAGGACTACTACACAAGACTTTGGGTACTAGGAAGTAAGGATCATTGGGAACCATCTTGGAGGCTGTCTACCAGTGTTCATCTATCAAGAAATACAGTCTTTCTGTCTCTCTCTTTGTGCAGTTAGTAACCATTGATGTTCAGTGCCTAAGTAATTCCTTAGGTGTTCCAAGATGGTTATATTCTATTGTTACTTTTTTATATATTAGCTGAATACTTCTAAAAGTAGAGAAAATAGTATGAGGAGGCAAGGGAAACTTGCCCCATCTACTGTCTGGTTACCAGTAGCTGAGTTTCCATAGAGAAGTCAGGATAAATATTTGATTCTTTCCCTTTATTTACTGGTTTTTAAAAGAGCTGGCTTCCTAGCATCATCTGATGATTAGACTTTACAAAAATATGAGCTTATAGCTCATATTTATATACAAATATGTATACTTCATTGCAGTTAACTATCTTAATGTTTACATAGTAGGCTGAATAATGGTCCCCCAAGATGTTCATGTCTGGAAACTGTGAATGTCATATTATATGGCAAAAGAATTTTATAGATCGATCTTGGGGAGATTATCCTGGATTATCCAGATGGTTCTAGTGTAATCACAGTGTTCTTATAAGGAGGAGTCAGGAGGTGAGAAGGTCAGAGGAGAAGGTGATGTGATGATGGAAGCAGAGATGGGAATGCTGAACTTTGAAGATGGAGGAATACAGACGTTGGAGCTCTCTAAGATGAGAAAGGAAACAGATTCTTCTCCCAGAGTCTCCAGAAGGAACCAGCTTTGACTTTGGCCCAATGAAAGTGATTCCAGACTTCTGCCCTCCAGAGCTGTAAGAGAACACATTTGTATTGTTAAGTCACTAAGTTAGTGGTTATTTGTTACAACATCGATAAGAAACCTATCTTTGGTCAGTGGAGACTGTCTAGGTAACCAATTAGATATTGGTTATCTAATGTGATAAGATGTTCCAGGCTCCATCTTGTGCATTTTCTGCCCCAGACCTGGAATCAGCAATTTCTCCAGTCTTTGTTCCTTTTAATGGGAATGGTATTTTGAGACCATTAGGGGCATTCATAGGTTCTTCTCCTGCTCCCCCCACCCCCCTCATCATTTTTCTTACTTTTTAAATGTGGTAAAAAATATATAATATAAAATTTACTGTCTTAACCAATTTTAAGCATAAGTTCAGTAGTGTTAACTATATTTATATTGCTGTGCAATAGATCTCTAGAAGGTTTTACCTTGCAAACCTGAAACTCAATACCCATTAACTGCTCCCATTTACCCCATCCTCCCATGGATTTTTGCCTTTCTAAAAATGGGAAAGCAGCCCAGTTCTTTAGTGGAAGCTTTTACCAACATATGATTATTTTCCTCCAAACTTGTAGAGTTTTAGGCCTTGACTCCATGCTATTTTGGCTACTAATTCCAAACTATGTCCATTGAAGGATTTTAAGTAGTGGATCACCTAAGTGGCTCAGTCAGTTAAGTGTCTGACTTCGGCTCAGGTCATGATCTCTTGGTTCATGAGTTCAAACCCCGCAACAGGCTTTGTGCTGTCAGCACAGAGCTGCTTTGGATTCTCTGTCCCCCTCCCCCACCCCCTGATTGTGCTCTCTCCCTGTCTCTCTTAAATAAACTTAAAAAAGTTTTTTTTTTAATGATTTCAAGTAGCAAAGTATCTAAAAGATCACCTATTTTTTCTAGAACAGAGTGAGAACTTTGAAATTCATGCCGCATGCAAAATAATGACCATTTCATTATCAGGGGTCAAAATATTCCCTGGAGCTGCAGTTTGCTTAAGTCAGTGCATTCTCAAGCCTGGTGTGGCCCCTGCCCACAGCGCAGAGCTATGGTAATATCCCGTGTGTGGGGTCTCATCTAGTCTGGCTCTGCTCTGTGGCTGCACCTATCGTGGAGCAGAAATAGTTTGCATAAGACTATTCACTTCAGACCCATAGGTCCAGCTCCCTGGGCCATGAGACACTGTCATCTAAAAAACTTGTAGGAGAGAACAATAATACAGATGGAAAAGACGTACCAGTCTGTTGGGATTCTGGGGGAGACCTACAGACTGGTTCTGTTACTATTGACTGAGAAGTACCTTGTTTTGTTTTTAACGGTCTGTGCTCTCATTTGCATCAAGTGTTCTAGAAAAGTATATTCTAAATCATTTCCCTCTCTCCCCTTTCCGGAAGTACTCAAATACTAAATACAGACACACAAAAGAGGAAATAGTTGGACAGAAGCTCAGAAATCATGTGACCAATGACTAAGTTAAGTCTTTTCTGCTTACTGAAAGGAAAGAGTCTGATGATTACTTACTGATTCTCCTTGCGTTTTTAAAGTTTTGGGGATATTGAATCATGTTTCCATTTATACTTTTTTCTACTCTGTTTTCTTCCACATTCACTGAACCTGGGGAGCTACAGTGGATCTGCAACTCTTCTGATTCCAGTGTTTGGTATTCCCACTGTGGTAAGTAAAACAGCAACAAGTGCTTCAAGGGTGAGTTTTTACAGGAACGAACGTCACTTTGCTGTCGCGGGAACACAGGAAATGACCGTGTGTTCCAGCTGCTGCTGCTGGCAGCAAATGTGATGGCAGGTGACCGTCCGTGTGGATTTTCTTCATTTTTCACAGACTTCCCAAGTCTCTAAACTGTGTTGAACTTGACCTCTGAGTGCTTCTGTTGTTCCCTGTGGTCAGCTCTCTCCACTGTGATCCCAGTTTCAGATTCTTCCCAGTTTTGGCAGAATTCTTTGCTGAGTTTTTGCCTCAGACCCATACTTACTGGTTCTTCTTGAGAAGGTAGAATCATCCTAGCTGCCTTTTGGAATTGATTATTGCTCTGGTATGTGATTTTTTTTTTTCTTCAGCAAAGCAGTGGGCATGTAACCGGTGCTTTTTAAGTGTTTCAGGCTGTGACTTTTGAGGGGTCTTGGAATTACCTCCCTAAGTGGATGTTAGCCTGGTTCCGTCAGTTACAAGCTGTGTGACCTTCAGCAAAAAATACTTAGCCTCTCTGTGTCCCAGCTTTTTTATCGGTAAAATGAAAGTGATTAAAAAACATTTTTTTTAATGTTTTTATTTATTTTTGAGAGGAGACACGGAGTGAGTTGGGGAGGGGCAGGGAGAGAAAAGGAGACACAGAATCTGAAGCAGGCTCCAGGCTCTGACCTATCAGTGCAGGGCCTGACTCAGGGCTCAAACACATGAACTGTGAGATCATGACCTGAGCTGAAGTCGGATGCTCAACCGACTGAGCCACCCAGGCTCCCCGCAGTGAAAGTGATTTTAAAGCTGTTTTACAAGGATTGTTGTAGGTTAAAGTTTTAGCACATAGCCATATAGAAACAACAGTACTGAGTACTTAAAAAATCAGCCATACCCTAATGCTATTAACTAGCTGTATCACTGTTTTTTTTGTTTTTCCTCCCTATTTCTTCTCAAATGTCTGCCAGACTGAATACACAGCATCAGGGCTTGACTGCTGTTTTGGTTTGGTACTTTCTATTGCTTTGCTTATCATGGGTTGGCTGCCCTTTTCTACCTATTAGCTATATCGGGAAGGTTTGATACCTTCCACAAATGCTAGCTCTTTGAGATTCTGTTGGGAAAAAGGATTGGTGGTTTAATCATTTGGGGGAGATTTGCAAACGTACTCTGAGTTCTGCAAAGTTCTGTAATTAAAAAAAAAAACACCTATTTAATCCCCAGATTTTCTGTTTTATTGTATTTTTTGAGTGTATTGACTATCCTGGAAAACACACTCTGACAAATGCTAATATAAAGTTACTTCCAGGGCATTAGAGTAATTGCCAGGTGTGAGAACACAATTTAGCTGTGTGATCAATCTTTTACACTTGTGGCTTTTTTCCATGTGTGGATTATACTGAATTCCCTTTCAGTTTATCTCTGAAATTTCTCCATCATAGAAGATCAGTTTCCCCCTTCAGGAAGCCCTCCCAGTGAACTCTGTGGCCAACTCTCTCCTCTCCTTTGACTTCTGTGTACCATACATTGATTATGTCACCTTCTTCTTTTTTTTTTTTTTTTTTTTGAGATTTTATTTTTAAGTAATCTCTATACCAAATATGGGGCTTGAACTTACAACCCTGAGTCAAGAGTCTCATGGCTCCACCAACTGAGCCAGGCTGGCACCCCAATTATGTTACCTCTGTGCCATGTTTCATGTGTCCTTATTTATTTTATACTTATTATCATTCTTCAGTTTT
Source organism: Panthera pardus (assembly GCF_024362965.1). NCBI lineage: Eukaryota > Metazoa > Chordata > Mammalia > Carnivora > Felidae > Panthera > Panthera pardus. Next base: position 23,338,749 of record NW_026527002.1, read on the forward strand.
TTTTTTCTTTCTTTCTTTTTTTAGACAGAGAGAGAGTACACACAAGCTGGGGAGGGGCAGAGGAAGAGAGAGAGAATCTCAAGCAGGTTCCACACTGTTAGCTTGTCAGCACAGAGCCTGATGCAGGGCTGGATCTCACAAACCCTGAGATCATGACCTGAGTTGAAATCAAGAGTTGGTCGTTTAACTGACTGAGCCACTCAGGTAGCCCAATTATTCAGCTTTTAATCTTTTAGTAACAAAAATAGGATTTGTCTTTTGATTTGATTTTTGAGGGAGGATTTTGTGTCTTTCTGTCTAATGCTGAGAAATCTTGTGGTCCTTTCCTGCTGCCTCGCTGATGTAGGGACTGAGGGGAGCAAGCAGGGTACACAGCTACAGCAGTGCTATGCCCACTGCCATGTTATTTTCTTCCCTACCTCAGAGAATCTGTCCTGGCTGAGCCCAAAATGCATGTGCAGGAAGCACTGATTCCTGTAGGTATTCCTGTGAGGCTGTTGGTAACAAAAACAACACCCTATTTAGTCTTTCTGTGAGGATGATTTCCATTTGGTGAAGCTATGGGATATTTACAGTGTATTAGTTTGCTAGGGCTGCCGTAACAAAACACCAAAGACTGGATGACTTCACAGAACTTTACTTCTCACAGTTCTGGGTGTGGAAGTCTAAGATCAAGAGTCATCAGTTTTGTTTCGTTCTGAGGCTTTTCTCCTTGGCTTGTGTATGGCTGCCATCTTGCGATGTCTTTATATGGTCTTTTCCCTGTGTGCACTCAAGCCTGGTGACATTCTCTATGTGTCTAAATCTCCTCTTCTTATAAGGACAGCAATCATACTGGAGTAGAGCCCACCCTAACAGGTTCTTTTTAACTTAATCTCCTCTTTAAAGACCCTATCTCCCAACAGTCACATTAGAATTTCCACATATGATTTGGTGGTGGGGAGGGGAGTTCAGCTAAAAACCTACAGAAATGGCAAGAATTAGCTGTATGTTCCTCAACTTTGGAAAAGGTAGAAGATGTGGGTGTGCAAGTCAGTCTAAAAGACCCTGGACACATGCCCCCTTGTAACTGAAGTCATCAGACTCTGATTCAGTTCTAGCCTTCATTTTATTTATTTATTTATTTGTTTACCTACTTACTTACTTACTTACTTACTTAGCTATAGGTAGTCCAGAAACCCAAGAATTAATGGATTATTGAAGTAAACAATTATTTACTGAGCATCTAGCATGTCTGTTCTGAACATTGAGGATATTATATAGCAGCGAACAACAAAAACAAAAGTCCCTGCTCTCATGGAGTTTTTATCAGCAAAATATTCAGCATGTCAGATGGTGGCAGTTGCTGTGTAAGAAAAATAGAGCAGGGGAAGAGACAGGGTGCACAGATGGGGAAGGGTATTGCATTATAAAGTAGCATGGCCAAGGAAGGTCTCCCTGGGAAGGTAACATTTAGCAAGGGCCTGGAATAGTTGAGGGAATGAGCCATGCAGATATCTAGGGGAAGAGGTAGAGCACAGGGCACACACAAAGGTCCTGAGGTGGGGACATGTCTGGTGTGTTGGAAGGATAGCAGGGAGGTCAGTGTGGCTGTGATGGGTGAGTGAGAGGGAAGGCAGTGGAAGATGTGGTCATAGAGGGAAATGGAGAGGAGGTGAGGGCTTTGCAGGTCAGGGGCCAGATTATCTTTTACTGCAAGCAAACCTTGGTCTGGCAGCTGTGTTGACAATAGCCTATAAGGGGGCGAGGGTGGGGGAACATGTGTTGGGAGGCTGTTGCGCAATAACCCTGATGAGAGAGATAATGGTGACTCAGACCAAAGGAATAGTGGTGGAGGTGATGAGAAGATTCTGCAAGGATTCGGAAGGTGGAGCTGACAGGACCTACTGACTGATTGGGTGTGTGCTTGTAGCATGGCCTTTCCAGCTAAACAGGTATATCTTGGTATGTTGCATGATACCCCACTCTGAGCAGGCCAGCCTCTTCTCTGGCCTTTAGTTGTACTTCTGCTGTTCTGTAACTTGAAATATCTGTATTCATCTTTCTGTTTCATGCAGTCATTTTGTGGTCCATCCAAAGCCCTATGTGCCCTACAGAGCCTAGTCAAGTCAGCTGAATTTAATGCAGTTTAACAAGCTTTATTTAACAGGCATTAAGTTTAGTTATGCTAAGGAGCACTGAAAATGCAAAAGTTAGGTAAGCTATGGCTGGTATCTCAAGGAACTTCTGGCTTTTGTCTTATGTGTAGTAGGATGAATAACTACAGTGTAGTCATGAATACATGACCTGAGGATTCATTCATTCATTCTGTAAACTGAGCATGGCCACTGGTAAGTCCAATAGCCATTTGAAGCTATAACTCTTGACTTATGCTGAACTAAGCCTGTTTATTCCTATATTTCCCATCTTATCATTCACCTAATTCCTTATGCCCCAAACCAGGGGTACCTTTTAATTATCTCTTTTACTGGGGCGCCTGGGTGGCTCAGTCGGCTAAGCATCTGACTTTGGCTTAGGTCATGATCTCACAGTCTGTGAGTTTGAGCCCCGCGTCGGGTTCTGGGCTGGCAGCTCAGAGCCTGGAGCCTGCTTCGGATTCTGTACCTCCTTTTCTCTCTGCCCCTCCCCAACTTGTGCTCTGTGTCTCTATGTCTCTCAAAAAAATAAATAAATGTACAACAAAAAATTTAAAAAAATTATCTCTTTTCCTTATCTTCCACATCCAATTTATTATTGGTGGTTCACATTTTCATTATCTCCAGAATATATTCTAAAGCCAACTACTTATGACTATCCTCTGCTTACCACTCACACCCCTGTCTCTCCTTTGGCCTTTGTAGCAACCTCTCAGATTCTTCTCTCTTCACTTCAATTCTTGCTCTTATGTAATTTGTTCTTGGCACAGGGGCCAGAGAGGTCTTCTGAAAATGTAAATAAGTCAGACAATGTTACTCTCCTTGTTTAAAACTTTCCAGTGGATTTCCACTGCAATTAGAGTGAAATCCCAACTTTATAGCAAGACCTCTAAGACCCCTTAAGATTGCCCCTGCCTACTTGTCTCATCCCTATGATTCCCACCCACCCTGTTTCATAACTTTCATTCACACTGGCTTTTATTATCATTATTGTTTATATTACCAACATAGCAAACATAAGAGTTACCCCTTAAACCATTTTCAAGTGTACAATTCAGTGGTATTAAGGACATTCACAATGTTGCGTAATCCTTACCTCTATCCCATTAACAGAATTTTCATAATCCCTAAGAGAAACTCTGTACCTATTAAACACTAATTCCCTATTTCTCCCTCCCTCTAGTTCCTGGTAACTTCCACTCTGCTTTCTGTCTCTGAGAATTTGCCTATTCCATGTACCTCATATTATGGTCTGTGTGTATGTGTCTGTGTGTGTCTGTATGTGTATGTTTTTGTTGTTGTTATTGACATGCCAAAGTCATTTCACCTCTCTAGTTAGTCTGAACTAACTAGAAATCCTTCTGATTAAAACACTGTTTCTCCAGTTTCCACAGGCCTGGTTCCTTCCTGTCACTCCCTGAGTAACGTAGTTGAAGTAACTCCATCATCCCTAGTCCCCACTCCTCCGTTTCCACCACACACACTCTTTATCCCATGACCCTATTTGATTTTTTTATTGGCATATATATTTCTCTTTTAATTTTTTATTTTGTAAATGTTTATTTTTGAGAGAGAGAGAGAGAGAGAGAGGGAGAGAGAAAGAATTCCAAGCAGGCTTCACACTGTCAGCGCAGAGCCTGAGGCAGGGCTTAAACTCATGAACTGTGAGATCATGACCTGAGCTGAAATCAAGAGTCAGATACTTAATCAACTGATTAAGTGCCCTTAATCAACCCAAGTGCCCCTTGGCATATACATTTCTCAATAGCAGGGCCCATGACTTCTTGTTCGTTGTTGTTTCTTTGGTGCCTAGAGAGATATTTGTCACATAATAGGCCAAGCAAAAGTAAGTAAGTGCACATTTCTCATTTGCCATGTGCCCGGCACTGTGCTCTGTGCCAGAGACATGAAAAACAAATGAGACCTTCTTCCTGTCCTGAAGGCTGATGCTGTTTTTATGAAGAAGATAGATATATAAATGAATAATTGTAGTAAAGATCTACAAATGACCATTGAAAGATGATCAAATACTATGAATGATTGTGTGTTTGTGACTGTGGGAGTAAGGAGGTGTGGGGGAGTCCGGGAAGGCTTAACAGTGTTGATGATATTTGAATACATTTTGAAGGAGGAGAAAGAATGTCTTGACTGATGATGACAAGGGCATTCCTGTCAAAAGGGACTGCATACTTAGGTACTGGAAATTCCATTGAAGAGGTAAAATTAAGTGCTATGATGGTTCAACTCCGGCCAACATTTCCTCCCTAGACCTCTAAAAATACTTAATGCCAGCACGCAGAGTGGCATTGGTTTCGTTTTCTGTGCCAGCTGCCATTGCCTGGAATGATGGGTTAAGAAAGATTCTGAGGCAGTACTCAGTAGGAAAAAGTGCTATGATGGATTAGCAATGCTGGCCTTTACGGCTGCAGGTAAATTGGAGCCTCTTGTTCTGTGCATTTGTTGAAACTGGTTACCACTTTCTGTAATAAACCAAATATAGAACTTGATCACATACATGGTAACTCTAAAATAATGAAGCTATCATCCAATAGTTCCCAAACCCTTGTAAATAATAAAATCACATGCCATACAGTGTTATACAATCTTTTGATTCTTACATCTAATTATTTTTTGTAAGTTGGTCTTGTCTTCCCAGAAAAATCATAGACTTCCTTATGTTAAGACTAAGCCTTATATCTCTGTTCTCCACTCTCTAACACCTGAGCCCCCTGCCCACCTGCTCTGATGCCTAGCCCCATACTGAGCATCCACAGGGGCTCTCTAAACATTTGTCTGATTGTATTGAATATGATGACATCTTGTCATCATAATCAGACAATTTCAGACATGTGGGAACCTTCATTGGAAATACTCAGAGTCTGTCTTTCTCTGCCTCTCAAAAATAAACATGACTTAAAAAAATTAAAAAAAAATGGCTCTCCTTACAAGTGTGAGGTGATATCTCATTGTGATTTTGGTTTGCATTATGCTGATACTTTATGATATTGAACATTTTCTCATATGCCTGTTGGCCATTTGCACGTCTTCTTTGGAAAAATGTCTGCTCAAGTCTTCAGCCGATTTTTAAATCAGGTTACTAATTTTTTTATAATTGAATTATTATAATTATATGTTTTGGACATTAACCCCTTATCAGCTATGTGGTTTGCAAATATATTCTCCAATTCCATAGGTTGCCTTTTCACTTTGTTGATTGTTTGCTGTGCAGAAGCTTTTTTGTTTGATATTGTTCTATTTGTTTACTTATGTTTTTGCTGCCAGTACTTTTGGTGTCATATTTATAAAATCATTGTCAATACTGATATCTTGAAACTTTCCCTCTGTTTTCTTCTAGGGTTTTTATAATTTTGAATTTTATGTTTAAGTCTTTAGTCCATTTTGTGCTGATTTTTGTGTACAGTGTATTATAAGGTTCTAATTCCATTTTTTATTAAAAATTATTTTACATTTATTTTTTGAGAAACAGAGAGTGAGCTGTCAGCACAGAGTCTGATGTGGGACTTGAACTCATGAACCACGAGATCATGTCCTGAGCTGAAGTCAGAGGCTTAACCGACTGAGCCACCCAGGCACCCCCAATTTCATTCTTTTGCATGTAGAAATCCAGCTTTCTCAACACTATTTCTTCAAAGGACCATCCCTTCCCTATCGTGTATTTTTGGCACCCTGTCAAAGATCAGTTGACAATATATGCATGAATTTACTTCTGGGCACTCTGTTTAGTTCCGTTGGTCTCTATGTCTGTGTTTATGCCAGTACCATACTGTTTTTATTACTGTAGCTTTATAATATAGTTTGAAATCAGGAAGTGTGATGCCTCCAGATTTGTTCCTCTTTCTCAAGATTAATTTGACTATTTGTGGTTTTTGTAGTTCAATATGAATTTTAGAGTTTTTTTTTTCTGTAAAATAATGCCATTGAGATTTTGATTGGGAATGCATTGAATCTGTAGATTTCTTTGAGTAATATGGACATTTTAAGAATATTAATTCTTCTAGGGCATCTGGCTGCTCAGTTGGTAGACATTATGACTCTTGATCTTGGGCTTGTATGTTCAAGCCCCACATTAGGTGTAGAGATTCCTTAAAAATAAAATATTTTTTTAAAAAAGAAAGAATATTCATTCTTCTAATCAGTGAACACAGGATGTCTTTCCATTTGTTTGTGCTTGCTTAATTTCTTTCACCAGTGTTTTGTTTTCAGTATACAAGTCTTTCCCCTCCTTTGTTTAATGCCAAGTATTTATTCCTTTTTTGTGCTATTGTAAATGGGATTGTTTTCTTAATTTCTGTTCAGGTAGCTCATTGTTAGTATATAGAAATGCAACTGATTTTTGTACATTTATTTTGAATCCTGAAATTTTCTTGAATTTGTTGATTAGTTCTAACAGTTTTTTAATGGAGTCTTTAGGATTTTCTATATATGAAATCATGTCTTGGGGTGCCTGGCTGGCTCAATTAGTGGAGCAGGTGACTCTTGATCTCGGGGTTGTGGGTTTGAGCCCCATATTGGGTGTAGAGATTACTTAAAAATAAAATCTTAAAAAAAAAAAGGAATCATGTCTGCATGCAAGGAAAATTTTACTTCTTCCTTTCTGATTTGCATGCTTTTCATTTTTTTTTTTCTTGTCTAATTGATCTGACTAGGTCTTCTGGTGCTATGTTAAGAGTGGGTGTCCTTGCTTTGTTTCTGATCTTAGAAGAAAACTTTCAATTTTTCACTACTGAGTGTAATGTTAGTTATGGGCTTTTCATGTATGGCCTTTATTATGCTGAAGCCATTTCCTCTAATCCTAGTTTGTTGAGAGTTTTTATTACAAAAGTGTGTTGAATTTTGTCAAATTCATTTTCTGCATCTATCGAGATAATCATGTGATTTTTATCCTTCATTCTATTAATGTGGTATATTGCATTAATTGATTTTCATATGTTGAAACATCCTTGCATCCAAGATTGAATCCCACTTGGTCATGGTGTATGATCCTTTTAATTTGTTGTTGAATTTAGTTTGCTAGTAGTTTGTTGAGAATTTTTGTATCCATATTCGTTAGAGATATTGGTCCATTGTTTTCTTGTGGTGTCTTTGATTTAGTATCAGAGTAACACTGGCTTCATAAAATAAGTTTGGAAATGGTCTCTTTCATTTTTTCTGGAAGAGTTTGAGGATTGGTATTAATTCTTATTTACATGTTAGAGGGGTGCTTGGGTGGTTCCGTCAGTTAAGCATCTGACTTTTGGTTTCACCTCAGGTCATGATCTCACTGTTTGTGATTTTGAGCCCTCCATTGGGCTCTATGTTGCCAGTGTAGAGACTGCTTGGGATTCTCTCTCTCCCTCTCTCTGTCCCTCCCCTACTTGCTTGTACTCTCTCTCTCTCTCTTTCTCTCAAAATAAATAAATAAACTTAAAAAAAATGTTAGCATTTCCCTGTGAAACTATCTGGTCTTAGGCTCTTCTTTGTTGGAAAATTTTTGATTACTCCTCAATTTCCATACCAGTTCTAGGTCTGTTCAGACTTTCTAATTTGTTAGTCCTTGGGTATCCACCTTGGAGGAAACTTGGATACAGGAACCAACCTCTTGCCTCCTGAGTGAAGCTGGAGGATAGGGGATCTTTTCCTGATGGTGCTGTGCCAGGTGCAGGGTTTCTGATAAAAGGAGGTCTTCTACTGACTCTGGTGAGTCTGATTTCACATTCTCCTGGGATACAGAAAACTTTCAATTAGTTTCTGACTTCTCTCAAAGGGAATTTGTCCATGAGTTGTTGTTGAATTGGTATGTTTATGAGGGGAAGGAGGGTCTTGGACTTCTTACTCTGCCATCTTGCTGATGTCATTCCCTCAGGGAGAGAGATGTTTTTAACTGCCTTCAATTTTTCTCATTATACAATTTTAATGGCATCTTTTGGGGAATGATATTCAGAATACTCTACTTACTGCAAATGATTTATAATAATTTATTGACATTATCTTTATTCTTCCATTTAGATAACATGAAAGTCCCTATCTCAATAGCTATTAAACCCTGTATGTCAATGAAGGGAAGCGGGGGATACGTGCATCTTTCCTTCATTCCAAGTAAGTCCAATGTTTTGTTTTTGTACTTCAATGAAAAGTGTTCAATAAGTATTAATGATAAATGATTGTGTTCCAAATGTACATGTATTTATTTTCTATTTCCATGTAACAAATTACAACAATTTTAGTGGCTTACAACAGTACACATCTATTATCTTGCAGGCTTTGTGTGTCAGTAGTGTAGGCACGACTTAGTTGTGTCTGCTTCAGGATCTCCCACAAGGTTTCAGTTAAGGTGTCAGCGAGGACTGCAGTTTCTTCTGAATGCTCAAGTATAAAAGAATCCACTTCTAAGCTCATGTGGTTGTTGGCAGTATTCAGCTCCTGTCTGGCTATTGGACAACACTTAGTTCCTTGCCAGATGGGCCTTTTCAATACGGCTTCTTGCTTCATCAAAGCCAGCAAGAGGGACAGTCAGCTAACAAGATAGAAGTCACAATCTTATGTAGCCTAATCATGGAAGTATCACTCTATGGCCTTTGCTGTATACTATTTGTTAGAAGCAAGCCACTAGACTAGCTCACACTCATGGGGGAGGGGATTACATAATGACACGGAGGTAAAAATGGAAATAACGCGAGACTTCGAATAATGTAATAGGTATATCCTTTGTCAACCATTAACTATTCAGCTCATGAGTAAAGTTGGGTTTTCACTAGTGAAAGGTCTGTATATGAGTAGGCCACAACTTTTTTTTTAAACATATGAAGATGATCTTTCTAGAAAAAGCTATGATGATGATGGGATAAAAGAAGGCAATATTTTTTGTTTTGTTTTGTGTTGTGTCTTGTTTTTCCTCTCTATGATTTCGTTTGTCATCAGTTTAGTAAAAACTAAGTTGGGTGATGGTGATAGTATCAGGATGGATTTGAGTGTCTGTGAAAACACAAAATTTGCTTCCTCTCCTGCTAGTCAGCTCTGTTCCCTGTAAGCCCTAGGATCCCAGGAAACTTCAGTTCTAATTATCATCATTATCATTGTTGTTTTCATCATTGCCATCATTTACATCCTAACCTATATTTGGAGCTTACACTTTAAAAAAATGCTTTCACATAAATAAACTTAAACATTTCTCCCCTGATTTTAGTTCTCAGTTTACAAGACAAAAGATTGCTGAGAATCCAGAAATAATACATGATAAACTTGTGTTTTATTTTTCCTGAATCTAATCGTTTAACCTGTATTTTGAAACTTTGTTTCTGCATTCATGTATTCATTAAAAAATATTTAAAAATGCACAGTATATTTTAAGTAGTGTGATAAGTATTGTGAATTCATTGGTAAATAAGACTTTCTCTTGACCCTCAAGAATCAGTGCAATGGGAGAGAGAGATCTGTAGATAATATGGTACGGTAAGTGAAATGATAGCATTAAGGCTTAGTGATAGCACAGAAGAAAGAATAATCAATTCTGTTCACTCCACTTTCTTGGCCATGGGCGAAAGAAATAATCTAAGTTTTTGCCTGGCTGATGTTCTATAATTTCTTCCTCTTTTCTCAGGTTTTGTTTACTGCTTTGTGTGGTGTGCTTTATCTACCACCCCCCTCTGCCCACATTTGGCAGAAGTGATTATTTACATAACAAATGCCCTCATTTTCAATTGAACCTCTTGCCCTTACATACAGGAAGCAGATTGTATCCTTCCAGGCTGAAGTAATAATACAATACAGAGTCACTTAGTGTTCTCTGGAAAGCAGATACCAAAAAGGAATTAGGCATACAAGAGATTTCTTAGGGGAAATGATGTGAAAAATAAAGTGAAGAGGAAGCCAGAGTAGGCAAGGAGCAAATTCAGATTGAGATACAGGTCTCATACCTTTGAAATGAGAGAGGAAAGGAAGGAGTATCTGGTAAGAGGGTCATGAGACCAAAATGCATCCCTGAGATATTCTGAGCCAGGTAACCGGGGAGCCTTAGAGCAAAGATTGCTGTCACATCACAGGTATCCTGAGACAGATAGGGGTAGTTTGGCTCTAGTGTCCTTGTGGAGTTTGGTCATTATAGGAGCAGCTTTGGTCATGATAGGAGCATTATAGGAGTTTGGCTTCTGGATGACTTCTGAGATAGATCTGAAAGTGTAGCAGCTGAAGGCTGTCTGCCAACTACCCTTCTCCCAGTAGGTTCTTTGGAAGGGAGATTTGAGTACCTTACCTCTGTGGCCACCACAAATACCTTAATTGTTCACTAAATATAACATTTATATGACATTATGTTAATTCAGTAACAAAAGAATTGGTCATATTTTAAAAATTGGATTATTTATATTTTTTGGTGTTGGTGTATATGTTCTTTATATTTTTTGGATATTAATCCCTCATTGAATATATCATTTGCAAACATCTTCTCCCATTCAGTAGGTTGTCTTTTTGTTTTGTTGATGGTTTCCTTTGCCATGCAAAAGCTTTTTATTTTGGTGTAGTCCCAATAGTTTAATTTTGCTTCTGTTTTCCTTGTCAAAGTAGACATATCTAGAAAAATGTTTCTATGGCCGATATTAAAGACATTACTGCTTATTTTTTTCCAGGAATCTTATGGGTTCAGGTCTTATATTTAGGTATTTAATCCACTTTGAATTTAGTTTTGTAAGTAGTGTAAGAAAGTGGTCCAGTTTCATTCTTTTGCATGTGGCTGTCCAGTTTTCCCAAAACGATTTGTTGAAGAGACTGTCTTCTCCCCATTGTATATTCTTGCCTCCTTTGTCATAGGTTAATGGACCATGAAACTGTGGGTTTATTTCTGGGTTCTGTATTTTGTTCCATTGATCTATGTGTCTATTTTTGTGCCACTACCATACTCTTTTAATTATTATAGCTTTGTGGTATATCTTGAAATCTAGAATTGTGGTACATCTAGCTTTGTTCTTCTTTTTTAAGAGGACTTTGGCTATTTGGAATCTTTTGTAGTTCCATACAAATTTTAGGATTATTTGTTCTAGTTCTATAAAAGACGCTCTTAGTATTTTGATAGGGATTGCATTAAATCTGTAGATTGCTTTGGGTAGTATAGACATTTTAACAATATTTGTTCACCTAGTCCATGAGCATTGGAATATTTTTCCATTTGTTTGTGTCATCTTCAATTTCTTTCATCAATGTTTAATAGTTTTCAGAGTATAGGTCTTTCACCTCCTTGGTTAAGTTTATTCCTAGGTATTTTATTTTATTTTTTTGGTATAATTGTAAATGGGATTGTTTTCCTAATTTCTCTTTTTGTTATTTTATTATCAGTGTATAGAAATGCAGTATATTTCTGTATATTAATTTTGTATTTTGTAACTTTACTGAACTCATTTATCAGTTCTAGAATTTTTTTGGTGGAATTTGTAGGGTTTTCTTTATATAGTATCATGTTATCTGAAAATAGTAAAAGTTTTACCTCTTTCTTACCAATCTGGATGCCTTTTGTTTCTTTTTGTTGTCTGATTGCTATGTCTAGGACTTCTAGTAGTATGTTGCATAAAATGGTAAGAGTAAACATCCTTGTCTTGTTCCTGATCTTAGAAGAAAAGCTCTCAGTTTTTACCTATTGAATATGATCTTAGCCATGGGTTTTTCACATAGAGCCTTTATTATGTTGAGGTATGTTCCCTCTAAGCCTATTTTGTTGAGTTTTTGAATGTTGTACTTTGTCAAATGCTTTTTCTGCGTCGGTTGAAATGGTCGTACAGTTTTTATCCTTTCTCTTGTTAATGTGATGTATCATGTTGGTTGATTTATGTATATTGAACCACTCTTGCATACCTGGAATAAATCCCACTTGATCCTGGTGAATGGTTTTTTAATGTATTGCTAGATTTGGTTTGCTAATATTTTGTTAAGGATTTTTGTATCTATGTTCATCAGAAATACTGGCCTGTAGTTCTCTCTTTTTTTGTAGTGTTTTTATCTGGTTTGGTATTGGAGTAGTACTGGCCTCATAGAATGAATTTGGAAGTTTTCCTTCCTCTTCTATTTTCTGGAACAGTTTGAGAAGAATAGGTAATAACTTTTCTTAAATGTTTGGTAGTATTCACCTGTGAAGCCATCTGGTCCTAGACTTTTGTTGTTGGGAGTTTTTTGATTACTGATTCAATTTAATTGCTGATAATTGGTCTGTTCAAATTTTCTGTTTCTCTCTGATTCAGCTTTGGAAGGTTGTATGTTTCTAAGAATTTATCCATCCCTCTAGGTTGTCTAATTTGTTGGCATATAATTTTTCATAATATTCTCTTATAATCCTTTGCATTTCTATGGTGTTGGTTGTTATTTCTCCTCTTCCATTTCCGAGTTTATTTATTTGAGTCCCTCCTCTTTTTTTTTTTTTAAATTGTCTGACTAAAGTTTATCAATTTTGTAAACTTTTCAAAGAATCAATTCCTGGTTTCATTGATTACTTAGTCATATTTTTTATAATGCTTTACAATTATGACCTGAGTTTTCCTAGAATGTATTAGAATGTCTGTGTAAAGTTTGGGGCCATATTCATAGAAATCAACCTTATTTTTATGGGCCTATAGCTACTTCAATTCAATAAAATTTATAATAACTTGAACCAAAAATAGGTTAGGGATGGAAATTATTTATTTTGAGGCTTTATAGCTTTTCTGGTGAATTATTTATATGCTATTAACTGATTAGTAAAAAAATAAAGCTGGACTTTAAGCCTCCTTCAAAGTTATATCTGAAAGTTCTTGGAGTTGTCTTAGCTGAACTCAAAAACAGTTCTCTTTGTTATACATGTTTCTTGTTTCACTCTGATACCCACATTGGTATCCCTGGCCTACTGATTCATACAAGTAGTACCTCACTTTGACCATTGTTCATGTGTCCAACATGACCACAGTGATGTCCAAGGGCAAAAAGCTTCTCAAGATGTAAACTGCTGAGATGTCAAAGCAGCACTTCCTTTCTTGGAGTCACTGAAGACTGGCATCATGCTGTGTTCCATGCAGAAATTAAAGAAGTTTCATTGTCCTGCATCACCACTGGTAGCACTGCAGTACTGCCATATACCCATGTCTCAAGGAATTCCCTGTGAAGACACCTCTTCAACTTCTACACACATCCCTGCTTTTGGAGTGGTGCCAGACACAGTTCATGGAGTGGACCATAGAACCACTGTTTGGAACAGACCCTATGATGTTCTTTTCCACAGTTTACCCTACAAGTAGAGAAGTGGAGACAAATTAGGAAGTTGGTGGTACTTTAGGCTCAGAGTGATGAGGGCCTGCATTAAGAGACTGCCGATGGGGATAAAAAGTGGACTAGTGAGATTTACTGGAGTTGGGGATTCTAGTGCCTATATGGTGGTGAAGGTGAGGAAATCAATTTTTGGATCTGTTGGGTGAGATAACGGACAACACTTGAAGACAGATATTGAATGCATATGTGGGACAGGTGTTTAGAAGAAAAGTTGAAACTAAAGATGATGATTTGGGAATTATCACCTTATGTGGTACTTAAAGCCAAGGAGAGTGTGCAAAGCGAAAATTGAGAGCTGAGGATACAGCCCTAAGAAAGAGAAGTCAATGAGGAGAAGGAGTCAGAGAGGTTGGAAGACAACTGGGAGAGAATGGTAGCACCAATGCCAAAGGAAGGAGTTTTGAGGAAGGAGCTGGCATTTCTGTTAAGCACACCAAGTTCAGGTTAAAGATGGAAAAATTTTCTTTTGATTATGGCTACAATGAGTCATGGTGACTTTATTAGGAAAATATTTTCAATGAGGTAGTGGTTATAATAAATTTTTTAAAAGTAATCTTTACATCCAACATGGGGCTTGACCTTATCACCCTGAAATCAAGAGTCACATATTCTACTGATTGAGCCAGCCAGGAGCCCACAATAATTGTTTTTATCATAAAAAAATATTGTACATATTTTCTAGTTGGGCTAACTGAATAACTTAGAAGAGGTGAGCAAAATGCAGTGTTTACTGGAATTTTCCATGTTAAATGGTAAAAGGGAAACCATGAAAGAATAATAAGATAACTCATACATACAATTTCTAATCAAAAGGTTCAGTTTTATTCTCCAAGAAGTCTTTCATCAAAACTCCTAAGGGGTGCCTGGGTGGCTCAGTTTGTTAAGAGTCCAACTCTTTTCTTTCTTTTCTTTTTTTTTTTTTTGAGAGAGAAAGAGAGTGTGAATGGGGAGGGGCAGAGAGAGAGAAGGAGAGAGAGGATGCCAAGCAGGCTCTCCACTGTCAGTGCAGACCCCAACTCGGGGCTCGAACTCAGGAAACCATGAGATCGTCACCTGAGCCAAAGTCAAGAGTCAGATGCTCAACTGACTGAGCCACCCAGAAGCCCCTCCAACTCTTAATTTTGGTTCAGGTCATGATCTCAAGTTTCATGAGATTGAACCCCACATCAGGTTTTGCACTGACAGCATGGAGACTGCTTGGGATTCTCTCTCTCCTTCTTTCTCTGCTGCTCCCCCACACATGCTTTCTCTCTCTAAATAACATTAAAAAAAAACTCCTAAAATATGGGAATGAGTTGATTATCCTCATTTCCTTTCCTTTCCCTTTCCTTTTTCTTGAACTTCCTAGCAGAACTGGAACTAGAACTGGAAATTTTACATACCCACCTGATAGTTTTCTCAAACACATAGGTTCCTCTATTTTTAGGACTAGTGCACATAATTTTCACTGTGAAATATTCTGTTGGATTACAGTCTATTAATTACCCTCTCTGAGCTTCAGTGTTCTCATCTGTAACCCAAGGATAACAATACCCACGTAGCAAGTTGTTGTGATTACATGAAATAATGTAGGAAAAGTAAAAGACATATTTTAAGTGTACAACACATGTTAATTATTATTTATAAAAGAATCTATTATTTGAGGGACTAATGAGATTTGTTTTTCTTTTTAAGGAAGAGATATTAAAAAGTTATATTTCAATCTCTATTTATCCATAAACTCCATGGATTTGCCAGTGCGCAAAGAAGTTATTTGCCGGGGATCTGATGATGTTTATTCTTTTTGCAGAGCTCTGAAGGGAGGTAAGCATTCGATTCACATTACTTTCAGAATAGAACATAATAGTTTGTGAGAATGTTCTGAATGTTAAATGCACTGAAAATGTGAAATTCCTTTTCTAATCATTTTTTTTATCCAAAGATTTTTACTTTAGCAGCTTAAACAACATTTTGTAATTATGTTACTGAATTATTATTAAGATGGTACTTATTTGAGTCTGTTAAAAGGTATACTAAAATTTTTACCTTGTTCAGATTAATATTGTACATTTATCCTTGGTTATGGATCCCTTTTTCTAAACATTACACTTACTATTTTTTATAGAAACTCACTAAACCACAGCCAAGGGAACAGGCTTGGTGGAATCAGCAGGGAAAGAAAAAAAAGTACTTTTTAAGAATTTTATTAAAAAAAAGAAAAGAAACTCACTCGATTTTTTTTTTTTACAGTGGTTTCCTCAATATCTTCCCCTGCTTTTTTCTGCCCTGATAATATTCACAGAATTAGAAAATTTCAGAGTTCAGGACCTTAAAGGTCACTTACTATAAATCAAGTAATTTTTAGACTAGTATTTTAAATAGTTTAAATGTTTATAAATATTATACTGTCACATTACCAAAAAATTGGAAAGTGTAAAAAAAAGTCAGAGAATCTTATTTCCAAAGACATTTTGGAGTATTTCCTTCTGAGTTTTCAATGTATGTACATTGTTTATGTACTTATAAGTATGCTACACCATAATCATTTCTTTTTCTTTTTTTTTAATTTAAAAATTTTATTTTTATTATTTTTATTTTTTTAATTAAAAAAATTTTTTTTAACGTTTATTTATTTTTGAGACAGAGAGAGACAAAGCATGAATGGGGGAGGGTCAGAGAGAGGGAGACACAGAATCTGAAACTAGCTCCAGGCTCTGAGCTGTCAGCACAGATCCCGACGCAGGGCTCGAACTTACGGACTGAGAGATCATGACCTGAGCCGAAGTCAGCCGCTTAACCGACTGAGCCACCCAGGCGCCCCTAAAGATTTTATTTTTAAGTAATTTTTATACCCAATGTGGGGCTTGAACTTACAACCCAAAGATCAAGAGTTGCATGCTCTACTGACTGAGCCAGGCAGGCACCCCAATAATTTTCTTTTTATTTATTTTTTGTTTGAGAGAGAGAGACGGGGGAGAGAGAGAGAGGGTCAGAGGGAGAGAGAAAGAACCTCGAGCAGGCTCCATGCTCAGCACTCATCACAGAGCCTGATGCAGGGCTCTATCCCACAACCCTGGGATCATGACTTGAGCCAAAAGCAAGAGTCAGACGCTTAACCAACTGACCCACCTAGGCGCCCCAATAATTTTCTTTTTAAAAATTAATGTATTTAATTTTTTGACTAGATAATTCATGTGGTTCAAAAATTGAAGTATAAACATTACATAGTGAAACATCTCCCTTAGTGGGTATGCTTTGATTTATTTAACCATTCTCCTATTGGACAATTAATTACTTTCCTTCTGACATTTTTACTATTATAAATAATATTGTAATAGATATATCTTTGTATATAATTTTTCTCATATTTTAGATTTGAATATGTTTGCAGGGGTTACATATAACTGCCAGGGAAATATCCAAGCTTAATTGGGTTGACTGTATTTGTGGTTTTGTTTACATAAGGCCAAATGGCTTTTCTAAAGGAATCTACCCTTTTATACATTATGTCACCATCAATATGTATGTATTTTAATCTCTGTAGTTTAATCTCAGCTCTTGTTGATAGTGGGCATTATCATTTTTAAAAAAAGAAGTTTTAAAACAACTATTAGGTTTAAAAAAAACCCAATTGTTTTATTAACATTTAAAAATTGCTATTGCAGTTGCATATTTTCTTATATAATTAATTACCATTAACTTGTACCCTCTCTTGTTTAAAAAAAAAAAAGAGGTAGTTTACATGAATATATTAAATTTAGCAACATAGCATAAATTAGATATAGATGGGACAAAAACTGGAAAACAATGGCTGGGAATGAATGGAATGAGAGTAGCATAAAAATTCATAATAGGCTTATACCGGCTCTAACATCGACATCAATTTGATCTTGTGTTTCCTAGCATTCACTAAGAAAATTGCTTCTAAGTACATTAGTTTTTTTGCTATGCAAGTGAAACTTCAAGATACGTCTTCCAGTTGACCATCTCTCCACAGCTCTGACTTGTCTGCCACCCCCAAACCATATGCAAATAATGGAGTTGGCATTGCTTATATGTCTGGGCTCAGAGTTGGAAAGATCTGAGGCTCTGTCCCAGCTTTTCCATCTACCAGCAATGTGAGCTTGTGTGTGTGATTTAGCCTCTATCAGCCTTATTTTCCACACCTGTAAAATGGGGATCGTGAAACCTATTGTACATGGTTTTAAGGCTATAATTAGAAAATGTATATAAAAAGGTTAGTGCAGTACTTAGAATAAGAATTCAAGAATTATAGTTGTCGAATAATAGATATTGGTATGGGTATTAGGAGTCGTTTTGTTCCTGATTTTACAGTCCTGTCATTTTTACAAGTGAGGGAACTGATGCCTGCAGTGGTTCAGGAACGTGTCCTTCACCATTTGGAGAGCTAGTAACAGAGTAGCCTCATGACTCTTAAGGCCCAGTCTTCCAGTGTACCATGCTCTCTCTTGGGAAAAAAACAAAAAACAAACAAAAACCCTTTTGGCAGATTACTTTTTTTTAAAGCAACTGTTTCACAATCCCACCTAATCTCTGATAGATTATGTTGACATTTTATCTGAGTTTTCAAAGTTTCACTTTCTTGAGATCTAAAATGTGTCAGACTCAACCCAGTCTGCTGGCTTTTCCTTCCCTCCTGCATTTCCTTCCACAAACATCTGTTGAACCTAATTTGAGCAAGTCATGATTTAGGCTCCGGCAATCCAAAGTTGAATGATAGTGTCCTTCCTCAGAAGGTCCCTCTTTCTGGGAAAGACAGTCCTGGACAAAAATTAAAATAAAATGTCATAAATGCTGATAGAATTATATGCTCCTAGTTTAACTAGATAGTTACCAATTTACTATGACAGAAATCAGATAAGGTTTCAGAGAGTATTTTAGTAAAGTCTTGAATCTGAGAACATCAGAGAGGAGGAGGAAGGACATTCCTTGGAGAAGAAACAGCATATGCAAACACATATAACCCTGAAAGAATATGCTTTATTTGGAGAGTAGTTTTTTGTAGCTGGAGCAGAATATGCTGTAGGGAATTGCTGGAGATGAGCCTAGGAAAGGGGACAGGAGTTAGCATGTAAGTCATGCACAAGATATTGGCTTGCATCTTATCGTCAGTGGGTAGGGATGACCCACTGAGATTTTCAGTTTTGCAGATAACTAGTGTCCATATGGAAGGAGGCGGGGGTTGGCTGAGGTAGGAAGCTGGGACGGAAGGAAGTGTAGCCAGGAGGCTATGTGAGAGACCACAAGGGCTGAACAAAGATGGCGGCCTGGGAGCAAAGGGGAGGTGAAGAAAGAGGGCATATTTGGAGACAGAACTGGCAGGACATTCTGACTGATTTGATGTGGCAGGCAAAGTTTAGGTAAAATCAAGGGCTGGTGGAGGGCCAGTGACTGGGATTAGTGGAAGTGCCATTATCTGAAATGGTGTGTGCAGAAGGGGCAGATTTTTAAAGAGAAAGCAATGAGTTCTGGTTTAGGCATATTGAGCTCAAGGTAATTTTGGAACATTTAAGTAAACATGTCCATCTGGTAGCTGAGTATATGGGCTCAGAGCTCAGGACATTCTGATTTAAGAAGCATTGATGCTATCAAGACCCTTGAAAATTTGGGAATCAAATTAGTAAGTACCATACATATCTACTTTTAAAATAGTTTTCCTTTTGGTATTTGTTACAAAAGTCATATATTTTTAGGATATGATATTTAGAAAATATAGGCAAGCAAAAATAAAATGAAAATTACCCACAGTATTACCACATCTTACACACACACACACACACACACACACACACACACACCCTTGTTTCTTTTTAAAAACACATTTGGAAATAAATAAGTGGCTATTTCAAAGGCATCTTAAACTCAATTATCCATTAGACCTGTTTCCAGGGTTTTGCTTCAGTGGCTGTAACAAAATACCAAAAACTGGATGGCTTAGAACAACTGATATTTATTATCTGATTGTCTGGAAGCTAGAAGTCCAAAATCAAAGTATTGGCAGGGCTTTGCTCCCTCTGAGGGCGTGAGGGAAGGATCTGTTCCAGGCCTCTCTCCTAGCTTCTAAAGGCCCCAGGCGATTCCTGCCTTGTAGATGGCCATCTTCTTCCTGTGCCATTTCACAGTCTTCTCACTATGCATTTCTGTCTCTGTGTCTAAATTTCCCCTTTGTATAAGGACACAGTCATATTAGATTAGAGACCACCTCATCTTGACCATCTGCAAAGGCTCTATTTCCAAATAAGGCCATGTTCACAGGCACTCGGGGTTAGGACTTCAACATCTTTTTGAGGGACACGATTCAACTAATAAAACACCATCTGAGGCTTGGGTCCTACGTTCTACATGGTGGGTAGGAAAAGTGTGCTGGACCACAAGTGAGCTGCATGGGAAGTGTAGAGAGGGGACTAAACAGGGGCTCTGTCTTCCTTTTCTCTGGCCCTGCCTTAGTTCTCTCCTGGCTTCTTGAATGTGGGCAGAAGTTTCAAGCTAACTTCCCATAAGAATAGAATGGGATCTATGAGCAAACTATGAGCTTTCTAAGAGAGACAAAACAATTGAAAAAGAAGACTACTATACAGAAGAGGTTAGTGCCCCTTCTTCCCACCTGACCTGGTAAACATTTGGGCAGTCTCCTCAGATAGAAATCTCAGAGTTACTCGATTTCTTTCTCAAATTCTCAAGTCTCATCCATCTCCTTACCTTCCTCTCTCACACAAAGTTTTCAGGATTGGCTTCACAGCCAGGGCCTCGTACTTAGAAGGGCTTCACATTTGGAGTTTAATATTCTCTGATCATAGACTTGAGATTCTTATTAATTTTATCTTTAAGTGTGTGTTTTATAAGTGAAGTCTGATGGGACAGTGGGGCATGCATGCAGTTCCCCTAGATGGGTTCTTGGCTCCCAGCTGCCCACTCCTCTGCTGGCACCCTGGACCCTGCTTGGGACCCCCTCCCAGCTACAGCCAGTGACCCCTGCTGCCCTCTGTCACTGGTGAGGGCCTGTATGCAGGGAGGGTCAGGATCAGGTGCAGGTGCCCTGCAGTGTCTGAAGTGCAATGTGGCCATGACCCACCCCACCTGGACTGGCAGGACCATGGGTGCATGGGTTTTCCAACCATCAGTGGGTTCCCTCCCCACCAACAGGTAGCTCCTGGAGGTATTACATGGAAGTTGCAAAACGCTTGAAGGTAACTCATGTGACAGTGGGCCTTTGGGAAGGAAAGAGGCCTAATTTGTCTTCTTTGCCCCAAACTGAGGCATGAGGCACCTGACAGCACAGGGGAGAGAGGCCCCCATCAGGCAGCCCTCAGGCCCACGCTTCGCATAAGTGCCCCACTCATGGAGCAGCCCCCTGGGTGTCCCTGAGCTTCTATACTCACCTTTCACTCTGTGCCAAGAGACCATTCCCTTGGATCATTCCATGCCTGGCCATATCTTCTCTTCCTTCTTTCAAATGTCCGACGTCAAGCTTGTGCTAGTTTTCTCTGGTCAGCTTGAAGCACCTTCTGGGGATGAGCCACCAAATACAAACTGTGTAATTTCAGTGATTCTGCCTCAGAGTTAAAAGCTCTGATATTTGTATTTAAAACTGTCATTGTGCAGGGACGCCTGGGTGGCTCAGTCAGTTGGACGTCTGACTTTGGCTCAGGTCGTGATCTCACGGTCCGTGAGTTTGAGCCCTGCGTCGGGCTCTGTGCTGACATCTCAGAGCCTGGAACCTGCTTTGGATTCTGTGTCTCTCTCTGTCTCTTTGCCCCTCAGCCACTCACAGTCTTTCTTGAAAAGTAAATAAACATTAAAAAAAAAACCCTGTCATTGTGCAATTTAAGATGAATGATAATTTAAAATTTTGTTTTACTTCAAATGAGATTAAATAACAAATAAAAAATATCATGGCAAGTCTAGAGAGAGAGACTGTAGAGGAAAAGAAAAAGCTTTATATTTCAGTACTTTTCATAGAATGTCTCTCCTGCCTTTTGAATAAGAGGCCCCCATTTTCATTTTGCACTGGGCTTTGTAAATTTTATAGCTGTTCCTGAAGCCAGGTACCCAGGGACCAGGTACTAGCAGTTGGAGATGCAGAAGTGACCAAAGCAAAGCCCCTGTCCTCATGGAGCTCATGAACTAGTAAACAAGATCATTACTAAGTCATGAAATAAGACAAAAATGAAGTAAGATTCAGTTTCTGATAAGTGCTCTCAAGGAGAGCAGCAGGCTAATGAGATAGATCATAATGGGGGAGGGCACCTGAGCTGGTGGTCATGGAAGGCACTTACCTCTTCTTCTCTTCACTACTGTCACCACCTCCTGACCTCTAACTGGTCTCCCTGACTCTTAGTGCCACCCTTAAATTCATGTGTGATATGGTCATGTGACCCACCTTTCTAAATAAAATCTGATCATTTCACACTCTTGGCTGTTCTTTCATTGCCTCCATTCTCTTAAATGTGGAACCTGAGCCCGTTTTTGCTTACTTCTTAGCACAAGATGTAGTTCTTAGCACTCCTGCTTCCCTTTTGCTTTAATAACGCTGAGCCTCTTGCAGGTGTATGCATTAGTCATACTGATTTTCACTTTCCTGCCTTTGCTCCTTTTTTTCCTGCCACCTGGAAAATCCTTCTTGTCCTTCCTTCCCGTCCTTTATGACAATTCAACCCACTTCCTTCTCTTTTCTAGATTCCCTTCCCACCAGCATCTTTTGAATAACAGTCATTATCATATCAATGATAATATTAATGGCATCATTGTTATTCACAAGATGCCATGGAAAGAGGGTCTAGAAAGGAGAAGGAATAACATTTAATGTTATAATAACTAAGATTTTACTGTCAGTAACATTTAATGAGTGCTACATTCCAAGCATTGTTGAGCACTAACATGTATTAACTCATATAGCCTTCATGATCCTCCTAAAAGGTAGGTGTTACTATCCATTGCCATTTTACTGAAGCACAGAGAAGTTAAGTGACTTGCCCAAGGCTATACTCCAAGTAAGTAGGAGAGCTGGGATTCAGATCTGGAACTATCACCCTTACCAAAATGCTATACTACCTTAATTCTTACTGCATCTTTTCATTGCATTGTATTGGAATGGCTTCTTTGCATGCCTATATCCCCAGTAGACTTTAACTCTTGCCCCTTGTCTCCTCAATCCCTGGTATATAGTAGCTTTCAATAAATACTTGTTGAACTATTACATTTGAATTGGATTGGTCTTGAATGAAAAATTAGAATATCATGAAGACATGATCACTTTACTAAGCTCAAGAAATAACATCTCAGTGTGCTAACACCCCTAATAAGGATATACCCTTGTGAGAAGTGAGATGATTCATTTTCAGAAATGCCAAATAAAAGCTGTGCTGTCTAGTTAACAGTAGGTTTACAACCTGTTGGAAATATGTACAAAGCCCTCCCCATCACACAATGGAGTCCCAAACCCTTAGACATTTCACTTCCTGGCTCTTCTCTCTTCATTTCCTGGGCTTATTTTTCACAGGCTTTGCAATGACCATGTGCCAAAGAACTGAAGTCTCTGAATTACCTCAAGGAATATACATGTGTTCCAGTCAGACTACTTTTTGGCCTTACATGGGTATAGGCAACTTCCAGGCAAGGCTGTAACCTCTGTAGTCCTCAGCCAATGAGGAATCAGGGGAGGGACTTGCATGCTAGGAGATAAATTGTCTGTTGTAACTGCCCCCAAGTGTGCCTGTCCATCAGATACCTGCTCTTTCAAGAATGTTGATTAAAGCCTCGCTTCACTGTGCTCCAAGTCTCCGTGTCCCTCCTTTGATTGGGGCAGTGGGATTATTTCTCACATCCAGAAGCAAATAGATGTTTTTTTGTGAAAATAGACATAATCTGTTCATTTGCTATTAAGGATTTTCTTTGGCTAGTTAGGAGAACAAGAATGGTTATAGTTTGCATTTGACTATTTATATTACTTTAAAAGATATTTTTGGCCACTATTGCTTTTGTTAGAGATTCAAAACATTTCTACTTTTCTATCCTTACCCTGTAAATTCACTCCTTTGGTGTTTCTGAGTAGGAGAGTAGAGTATGTTTTTTCCTGCACTTCTGACTCTGTCCACAACTTCTGCAGGGCCAGGTCCATGGCTGTGCATTTCAGCAGTGACTACTTAGGCTTCTCAGTGGTGGGATTGGAAGGAGATTTGGTTTCCTGGCTGCCTCCCAACTCTCTCCTCCACCTTTATAAAGATCTATTTTACTCTGTTGAAGGAGTAGCAGTATTAAATATGCACACATGTAATTTGGGATGAAGCATATTAGCACTGGCTTATTCATTCATTCACTATTGAGACAAGTAGGCCTTAAAATTTTGTATCCCCTAAGGGATGAAATATAGGCTGATACTGAGAGATGCTTGGGGTGGCAAGGAAGCGATAGGAGACCCATAGCCAGGGTAGGAAGTTAGTTACTTCTCTACAATTCGCTTGGGACTGCTGCTGCCAGTAGCAGCATAAAAGGTACACTCCATACTATATTAAAACAAAATCACCCAATGACGACCAATATAATTTTTTGTATTTTGTATTTTGTTTGTAGAGACTGTGAATACAACAGTACACTTCTCCTTCAGGGGAATACGATTTTCTAAGGTATTGTTCAAGAGTCATTTTGTACTTTCTTAATCTTTTGCAGTAACAGATGTGTTAAGAATTTGAAACAGCCATTCACAACTTCAAAAATAGCTATTCAGCCTTAAGGTGTTTAAGATTTTGGTTTTTGCTTTTATTTAGTTTGGGGTGTTTTGCTATTTCTTCTTTCTGTAGAATATGGAAATATGGAAAAGTAACACACAAAAAAGCTCTTTTTCACTTCATTTTCTTCCTCTAACATCCATGGCTAAAAGTAATGCAAATGCTCATAATCAATATGTTGAATATCTTTGGGTAAAAGCACTGGATGACCGCCATGTATAACTCAGTAACTGCCCCCATGAATAGTAGTGATGTAATTTTAGATATTTGCATTAGATCCCTGGCAAAGAAATTTTGGATATGTTTCACTTTGGGTACCTATCTTATTTATTTATTTATTTATTTATTTATTTATTTATTTATTGAAAGTTTATTTTTTGAGAGAAAGCAAGTGTGAGGGGAGAGGGGCAGAGAGAGAGAGAGAGAGAGAGAGAGTGAGAGAGACACGGAGACAGAGAACGCCAAGCAGGCTCTGCACTGTCAGCCCAGAGCCTGACGCGGGGCCCAGAAGCTTAACAGACTGAGCCCTCCAGGCACCCTTGGGTGACTATTTTAAAATAGTCATTTAAAATGCATATCCTTACCTATTTTTCTAAGGATATTGTATGTTTGAAAATCTCACAGACTAGTTTCAAAAAACTGTTGAAAAAATATCCCCTTATAATATCCCTTTATAGTTGGGAAATAAATAGGTTTCTGCTCACTGGATTCAAAAGGCATACAAAATTTCATCTCATTAGGAAACTGAGATAATGATAACCAATTTAATTTAAATGGCTTCCTCCTAATAAGACAAAATTCTTATAAAAGTCTTATAAAATAGAGGCATCTAACATTTTATTTACTTGTATTTCTTATTCCTCATTTTAGGGACAATACAGATGTGTTGCAGAAGCCATCACTGGAAATACTGAAGAAATGCTCTTTTGTCTGAATTTTACTGTCATATATGACCCTAATTTCAATTAGAATAAATGGAGTATATTTTTATTTTTCAAAAGTCTTATTGCTGACTTAAATTTTTTTCCCCACAGTGTATTAGTGTGCTAGGACTGCCATAACAAATAGCAAAGATGAGGGTCCTGAACAATTAGAAATTTGTTTTCTCACAGTTCTGGAGGCTAGAAATCAGAGATAAAAGTGTGGATGGGTTTGGTTCCTTCTAGAGCCTCTCCCTTTAGCTTGTAGATGACTGCCTTTCCTATGTCTTCACATGGTCTTCCCCCTGTGTTTGTGTCCTCATCTCTTCTTATAAGGACACCAGTCATTGGTTTAGGGCCCACCCTACTGACCTTAGTTACCTCTTTAAAGATGCTACCTACAAATCCAGTCACATTCTGAGGCACTGGGGGTTAGGGCTTTAAGCATATGAATTTTGGAGAGACAACATTCAGCCCATAACACATAGGCAGTAAAATTTTTTGAACTGGTTGACTTCTCTCCATTTCCTGCCTCTCTACTCTGGGGCAAGTTACCAGCATTGCTTCCCTGGACTACTCTGCTGCCTCCTGACTGATCTTCCTGTACTTGGTCAGGTGCCTTTGATGAAGTATTCTCCATAAGGATTGTTTCAATAATACTGTCAAAATACAGGTCCATTCATGTCACCACAGTGCAAATAGAACAAAATGAAGCAAAATCAAACAAGATCCTTCCTGAGGCTTCTGGTTCCTTTTAGGATAAAGTTGGAATCTTTTGGAAAGCCTGCCAGGCCTTGCCCACCCTTTCCCTCTCTAGCCCCTGTTCCCACCACTCTCCCCTTGCTCTCTGTGTTCCAGAATGTGCCACATTTCTTCCTCTAGAACCTTCAGCCATTGTTTCCTGTCTTGACTCCACTCCTCCACTCCATTCTGCCCTCACCCTTTCACATCTGTAATGAGTGTGGATCCTTCTTGGTCAGGTACTACTTTCTCAGGGAATCATCAATAGGTAGTATGGAGTGCAACTCTTATACTTTTGATGCTGAAAAGCGGCAATCCTGAGTAAAAGATGATAGAGGAGATGATGAGAACTGATCTATGCTGGATATTTTTTGAAAGCAGAGACAATGGCAAAAATACTTTTGTTGATAGGTTGGATGTAGAATATGAGACAGAGAGAGGATGTCTCCAGCCTTTTTGCTTGAATAGATAGAAGGATGGAGTTGCCATTACTTGAGATGGGAAAGTCAAGGAGGAACAGGTTTATAGGGAAAAATCAGGAAGTTGCATTTGCACATGTTGAGATATCTATTAGACATACAGGTGGAGACTTTGAAAAGGCAGGAAATATAGGAGTCTGAAGTTCAGAAGAGAGTTCTGGACTGGAGGTCAACATTTGGAAGTTGCTAACATATGGAAAGAATAAGTGTAGGTGGATAAAATAACAGATTCAAGGACAGAGCCCTGGAGTACTCTGTCATCAAGGCATTAGGGGTGAGGAGGAGGCAGCAAAAGAGGAGCATCATGGGGGTAGAGGGATCATGAGGGTAGAGGGAAAATCTGGAATGTTGGTCTATGAAAAGCCAGTTTCAACTGTTTTACTCTGCTGATAGGTTAAATAAGATGAAGACTGAGTGTTGATTTAGCAATGTGGAGGTCATTTGTGATTTGATAATGTTACCAATAGAGAGCCCTCTAAATTTAGTAGGCATCAGTTCCAATGTGCACCACTCCAATATAGAGCTCATATATTAAGCTCTCTGAGAAGCCTGGTGGAATCCCCTAAGGTAGGCAGGTCCTTACTTAGTTCAATTTCCCTCCCTCTTTAAGGGGAAGGGTTTAGGGAGGGAGCTCACAGGAAAGCTTTCTCCAAAAGCACCCTCCACAGATCTTCTCCTTAAAGATCTTCCCTTGGATTAAATGGTCTCTTGACCTTTTTATTTACTTGATGCAAATACATTTTACTACTTGTTGTAAACACTTTATATACTTTAGTTGATATCTGATAACTCATTCCACATCTCTTGAATTCTTGAGGGGCTTAAGAGTTGTGAATGGGTTACAGACATTTCCCGTTCCCTGATTTTGTTCTGGTGCATGCCACATCCCTAGCTCTAGGAAAGGATCCTGACTTGCTAGATCAGCCAGTGTGAGGTATTCCCCAGGGGATTGTTATTGGTTCATATTGGATGCATGTCTGATGTTGGCTTAATCAGACTACAGTGAAGGACTAAAATGTCTTGGTCTCACTGGATGAAAACAAAGAGGGATGTGGCCTCTTTTCTGCTGCCAGTCATGTGATGACTATAAGGGGAAACTGGCCTTGGGATGAAGCTGATGCTATGGACAGAAGGATGGGGATTTAGAAACAAACTGAAGGCTGCCTGGTGGCTCAGTCGGGTGAGTATCTGACTTCAGATCAGGTCATGATCTCATGGTTCTTGAGTTCAAGCCCCACATAGGGTTTGCTGCTGTCAGTGCAGAGCTTGCTTTGGATCCTCTTTGCCCTTTCCTCGCTCTCTCTCTCTCTCTCTCTCCTAAAAATAAACATTTAAGAACCTGAAATTTTGCAGACACTGTTGAGTCATTGAATCAACTAAGCCCAGACCTTGCCCTATATCTGGACTTCTCTGTTACTGGTTTGGTGAATTGGAGTCAGGATTCTCTTACTTGCACTTAAAAACATTCTAGGTGATTTACAGTTACCTTGTCTACCACATCTCAGAAGTCAGGCTAATTTCCAGTTTTGGCCCTCTATTTCCTGCTGACTTTTTCCATTGCTTTTAACCCATCCTTTGCTGATGCTTATGGGGCCAACTTATCTATTAGGCACAGTGGGCACAGTACTTACATTTATAAATATATATATTTGTGCAGGATGGGACCCATGAAAGTCATAAGGTGGCCCTGGGTGCTTGGCTACTACATACTCTGTTTTTTGCTAATATTACCAGGTTGCTAGGTGAATTGATTTCTTCAATATCTATTGAATGCCTACTGTTTTTCAGGCACTATGCAAGGCCTTGAGGATACAGAGGCGCACAAAACAAGAACAGTTCTTTCCTTCACAGAGTTTTTGATCTGGTAGGAAAATCAAACAAAACAAATGATTATTGGAAAATATGATGAGGGTTAAGTATGGTGTGATGAGGTAAGAGACATCATCTACGGGATCAGAAAAGGCCCCCTAGAGGCAGTGACATTAGGGTGAGTGTTGGAGGATGAGTATGGAATTAATTAAACAAAGTACATTCCAGCTGTAGAGAAGAGCAGGTGACAAATTTAGAAGTGAGAGAGATACAGCACATTTAAGATGTTGAAACCATCTAGTAGTGATATTAGGTATCGGTTATTGATGCTAAACATGTCAGGTGGTGGGTGCTTTTCTAGGCATTTTGCATGTCAAGAATTTAAGCAAGAAATACTATTATTATCCCCATTTTATAGATAAGGAAGATGGAGAAGATGAAGTATAGAAAATAAAAGTAACTTATTCAAGTTCATATATGTAGCAAGTGGCAGAGCTGGGGTTGGATCCTGACAGTCAGTCTCCAGGCTTAGATTTCTCATCTTCTTTCCAGATACAGATGGAAGGCAGAAGATGAGAGAGTTGTTGGAGGTGAGGCAGGGAAGAGCACTGCATTTCTGGATAGTCCTACTCCTGAAATCCAGCCTCTGAGTATGAGCCCTGCTTCTTCTTGACCTCCATGTTCATGTCACCACATCCACTACACCCTCTCTTGGACCCTGCAGTTGCCTTCTTAATGATGTCTACTCTTCTATTTGCTTCTCATTCCCTAGACCCTCCATTGGCCTATGTAATCATCCTTAGAATGAAATCTCTTAATCTGGCCCATTAGATCTGACACCATCTAGTCCCAAAAGACCACCTTTCAATTTCATGACATTTCTCTTGGCATCTTTCATTTGGTTCCAACCACATCCTTAGAATGAAATCTCTTAATCTGGCCCATTAGATCTGACACCATCTAGTCCCAAAAGACCACCTTTCAATTTCATGACATCTCTCTTGGCATCTTTCATTTGGTTCCAACCACATGGTCTCTTTTCTCTTCCCTCAATATGTTTAGTACATTCTTTTTTTTTTTTTAATTTTTTTTTTCAACGTTTTTTATTTATTTTTGGGACAGAGAGAGACAGAGCATGAACGGGGGAGGGGCAGAGAGAGAGGGAGACACAGAATCGGAAACAGGCTCCAGGCTCCGAGCCATCAGCCCAGAGCCCGACGCGGGGCTCGAACTCACGGACCGCGAGATCGTGACCTGGCTGAAGTCGGACGCCCAACCGACTGCGCCACCCAGGCGCCCCTGTTTAGTACATTCTTATCTAAGACCCTTGCAGTCATCCTTCCTTGAACATGGAACGTACATCTTCCAGATATTTGCATAACTTATTCCTTTTTTCATTCGAGTTTCTGCTCAAATACAACCTCCTCAGAATGTCCTTCTCTGAGAGTCTATATAAAATAGAACTATTACTTTCTGTCACCTTCCCTAGTTTATATATCTATTTATTTGTTTATTTTCGAATCCCCTCACTAAAATGTACTCCCTGGGGGAAGGGACTTTGTTTTGTTTATTGTTCTATGCCTGGGGATTATATCACCCAATAAAGCATTAGCATTTCTACCTTGCCTCCGGCTCTGTTTCCTAGGCTAAGACAAACACAAAAGGTGTCAGAGAGGAGGCACCATCTTTCAAGCTCTATGAAAGTCACATGCAAAGATTGGTAGTTAAATGCCAGGAGCCTGACTCTCTGATACTGTCATTGACTTGGATGCCATTCCAGCTCCAGACTGCCTACCCCTGTCTTCTGGTTTTGAGGGAAAATATACTTCTGTTTCGTTAAGCTGCCTTAGGTGGATTCCTCTCATATGCAGCTAAGTACAGTCCTCACAAATACAACCACTGCTTATTATAGGGGAAAAGGAGAAGAATTCAAAGATAACTCTGAGATTTCTGAAGAGGAAGGATCATGGTGCCACAAACATAAATAGGACAATCTGAAGGAGGAGCTAACTTTAAAGGAATAGTGAAAGATTTTATGATATACAGTAGCCTCTCTTATCTGTAGTTTAGCTTTCCATGGTTTCAGTTCCTCACAGTCAAACATGGTCCAGAAGCAGATGATCCTCCTCCTGGCCCAGTAGCCTACTGTTACATTATGATGTCTAAGTCATTCCCCTCACTTCTTCTCACCACATAGGCATTTTGTCATCACACATCATCATAAGAAGAAGGGTGAGTACAGTACGATACAATATTTGAGAAAGAGAGAGAGACCACATATGCATAACTTTTATCACAGTGTATTGTTATATTTTATTATTAGTTTTTGTTGTTAATCTCTTACTGTGCCTAAGTTGTAAATTTAACTTTATCATAGGTATGTATATGTAGGAAAATACATAGTATATGTAGGGTTTGATACTATCTACCATTTCTGGTGTCCATTGGGAATCTTGGAAGGTGTCCACCACAGATGGGGGGGGCACTATTGTACATATAAATGCTCTTTCTCAGCTGTATTTTAGCTTGATTTTTGAATACTGGGCTCCATCCTGATTTCATTGGCTGCACTTACAAGCATTTCTTGCAGTGTAGGAGATGACTTTGGAGAGAAACGTCCTGACTAGAGGTAGGCCACCTGACTAGATGGTAATGTCTTGGTGAGATCACCACATTCTGGGGGTATGATCTTTTGTTTAGCAGATGAAAAAAAAAAACTTCAATATTTTTCATTTCAATCAGATGTCATCAATATTAGGATACAAATTTGTCTTCTGGGACAAAGACCCTATATAGCAGTGACTTAAATAAAATAGAAGCATATTTCTCTCTCATCTGGCATGGATATGATAACTTGAGGACCTGGAACCTTTTATTTGGCCTTGGTCTGAAAGGTCAAAATGGATCTTCATGGTACTGTGACCCACACAGTACCTTTCTATAGCAACACAACTTAATAGACAATTTTGTAAAATTATCAGACACTACTCTCTTAGTTCTAGTTTATTACTGATCTTTCATTGTTCATAAAGAGTTAATGATAAAACTATTGCTTAGATGTGGATCTTGTATTCTTTCTCTTGGAATCATTTTAGGATTTTTCAACGTAATTGCACATTCAATTTCTTCACTGTATTTTAAATATCCTAACTGGCTTAATTAATCCTAGATTTCAATTCATCCCATAACATATCATTATTAAGAAAAAAATTTATGGAGTGGAAACTTTTCCTTGTGCCTGAACTATTTTATAATCTCATATCTCTCCTATCAATAAATTTCCCTCCCCCCCCCCCAAATAATTGGTTTTACCTTTCAATGAATTCCTCAACTGAGCTTTATCAGAATTGTTCTGTTGCATCCACACGACTCCTGAAACAGAATGCTACAGGCACCAGTGACAGTCACAACAAAGTTTATTACAATGAGAGGCAAGGCCGACCGATCGGGACCAACACTCTTGATAAGAGTGCGGCCCCGAACAGCCGGGGTACAGAGTTTTTATAACCGATCACATCGTTTTATCATCACCTGGGAACAGAACAAAGAAACAATTTCCAGATGAGTTAGAAACAGTTGCCTAATGAGGTGTTTACTTTAGACTTTCTGCCTCTAAGTTGCAACCAGTGGATCTCCTTGACCCTGCCTCTGATGCTCTTTTCTTTGATTTTTTGCTTCCTTAATTGGTGAAGCCTAATTTACAAGAGTATGAGGCGTAATTTATAAGAGTAAAGCAAGGCTGTTATCTCTTAACCTTCAATGTCAACACAAAGCTGTTATTTTTCAAGCTAAGCATTAGCCCTACACTACAATTTAACCCTTACAGTTCTTAGGGATTTCTACATTGCTTATGGAAGAGTAAATTTCATTTGTTAAAGTAAAAAAGTAATTTGTAGCTATTACATTGCGCTGGCTTTCTGAAGCTCTTTTAAAATTACACCCTTTGGGGACACCTGAGTGACTCAGTCAGTTAAGCGTCCAACTCTTGATATCGGCTCAGGTCATGATCTCATGGTCGTGATCTCCTGGTCATGATCTCATTGTCATGGGACTGAGCCCTGTGTCAAGCCCAGTGCTGAGCATGGAGCCTGCTTGGTATTCTCTCTCTCCCCCTCTTTCTTCCTCTCCCCTGCTCACACACATCTCTCCCTCTCTCTCTCTCAAAATAAATAAACTAAAAAACAAAATTACACCCTTTGTTCTTTTTAGTTTTCATCCCTTTTATAAATAAGTTTATAGAAATTATTATAGTAAATATGTTTTTAGAAAGTTCTCCTTGATCTACAAACATAATTCAAGCATATCCTGAAAATAGCAAATCTGATATTTTGATTAGTTTATTACACCATCATCAGCATATAATGGAAAACCCCACAGTTTGTGGAAGTAGTCTTTTCACCTCACCATTGATTTCCTTTAGGAATTAAGAAAAGACCATGGTTGTAATGGTTTACTTGTATAGCCCTGGGCAGCTGAGGCTAAAAGATTTACATGGATTGCTATTGTGTGTAAGAAAGCTGGTGTGGCCAATTTTCAAATGAGCCAGGGGCCTACATTAATAAAAGCCAGGGGAAATGTAGAAGATGCTTATTTTATCTGAGATTGATCATTTGAGGCCAGAAGGTTCAGATTGATCTCACAAGTTCTCCTGCAGAACTGCACTAAGTAAACCTTTCCTTTTCTTAAAAAAATGTTTATTTATTACTGAGAGAGATTGAGAGCATGAGCAGTGGAGGGGCAGAGAGAGAGGGAGACAAAGGATCCAAACCAGGCTCTGTGCTGAAAGCAGCACTCACAGACTGTGCTGAAGTCAGACGCTTAACAGACTGAGTCACCCTGGCACTCCTGTAAACCTTTCTGGATACTACTTCAGGATGAACATAGTTGGAAGGTTTTAGGTGGCCTATTTGCTCTTGCTGTTTTTAATTTGAAATCATTTTTCACAAGGTGTTGTTAACTTTGAAAAAAACAAAGGTGGATGATTCTGTAAAGTAGTTCTGTGTTTTAAAGTTATTTTTTCTTTTTAAAATTAGAATTTCTCTTTAGATTTTTAAAAAAATTCTTTATCCATTCATCAGTTGATGGACATTTGGGCTCTCTCCATAGTTTGGCTACCTCATTATTTTTAATGGCTATAAAAATTTTTATTGTTTGACTATACTATAATTTAGTCACCCATTTCCCTATAGAATCTATAGCATAGATATACAATATAGTGCTACCCAATATCCTAAGTTTTATCTCATTTAATTCTCACAAAACTTCCAACAGGTAGATATTATTGTCTTCATTTTAAAGGTGAGAAAAATAAGGTTAGTGAAGTTAAGTAACTTGCCCAGGGTCCCATCGTTAAAGGAGGATCTAGGATTTAATCTCTGTACTATAAATCCCTCCATTCTGTGATGTGTTACCTGGCATCTTGGTAGGATTATAGGTGTTTTAGATTTAGTCCTTGTATTTTTCTGCATCATTTTTTTAATACTGAGTACATATTGATTTTTATATTCAGCTAAAATGACATTAAAAAGAATGCTTTAAGGGATGCCTAGGTGGCTCAGTTGGTTAAGTGTCTGACTTTGGCTCAGGTCATGATCTGGCGGTTGGTGGGTTTGAGCCCTGCCTCAGGCTCTGTGCTCACAGCTCAGAGCCTGGAGCCTGCTTTGGATTCTGTGTCTCCCTCACTCTCTACCCCTACCCTGCTTGCACCTTGACTCTTTCTCTCAAAAATAAACATAAAAAGTTTAAAAAAGAATGCTTTCATTATTAATCACTTAAACCCATTGACTTATTTAAAATTAAAGGAACATGTAGAAAATTCCAATCAAAATCAGTGAAAATTGGGAACAATGTAAGTGACAATCATTTTGGATAATGTTCAAAGGAAATTGTAGAACAATTAATACACATTATACAGCAGTTTAAAAGAATGAGGTAGATGTAGATGTATTTGTACTAATGTGGATAAATAAAGCAACATTGCTGAATTAAAAAGTTAAGCTGCAAAATTCATCCTAAAATTAATATGGCATCTCAAGGGACTTTGAATTGCCAAAACAATTTTGAAAAGGAATAAAGTTAGAGGACACACAGTTACTGATTTCAAAACATTACAAAGCAATAGTAATCAAAACAGTGTGGTACTTCCATAAAGAGAGACAAATAAACCAATGGAATAAAATAGCCTAAGAATCAATCTTTGTGCATATAGTCAAATGATCTGCAGCAAAGGTACCGAGGCTACTACTCAATGGGGAAAGGACAGTATTTTGAACACATGGTGCTGGGAAGATGATATCCACATGCAAAAGAATTAAGTCAGACACTCACCTTACACCATGTATAAAAATTAATTCAAAATATATTAAATACTTAAATGTAAGACCTAAAACTGTCTAAAGTTTTAGACCTAAAGCTCCTAGAAGAAAACCTGTAAGAAAAACTTCATGGATTGAATTGGGCAATGCTTTATTTGGAATGATGCCATAACCACAGGCAATCAAAGCAAAAATAGACAAATGAAACCATATCAAACTTAGAAACTTTTTGCATCAAAGGACACAATGCACATAGTGAAAAAGCAATTTAAGGAGCGGTGAAAACTATTTGCAAATCATTTATCAGACAAGAGGTTAATATCCAGAATATATGAAGAAATCCTACATCACAACAACAAGAACATCTAATAATCCAATTTAAAAATGGGCAAAGGATTGGAGTAGACATTTTCCCAATGATATACAAATGGCCAAGAAGCGCGTGAAAAGGTTCTCAACATCACTAATCATTAGGGAAATGCAAATCAAAACCATCATGAGGTATCATCTCATACACGTTAGGATGGCTACTATCAAAAAAAATAGTGTTATTTGTGTATGAGAAGAAACTGGAACCCTTGTGCACTGTTAGTGAGGTTGTAAAATGGTGTAGCTGCTATAGAAAACAGGAGTTTCCTTAAAAAAATTAAAAAGAAAACTACCATAAAATCCAACCATGCTCTCTGGATATATATCCAAAGGAATTGGAAGTAAGGTCTCAAAGAGACATTTGCATCCCATGTTTATAGCAGCATTATTCAAAATAGTCAAGAAGTGGAAGCAACCCAAATGTCACCAACAGACAAATGGATAAACAAAATGTGGTGTATACAGTGGAATATCATTTAGCCTTAAAAGGGAAGGAAATTCTACCAAGTGCTACAACATTGATAAACCTTGAGGACAAGATATGTGAAATAAGCCAGTCAAAAAGACAGATACTGTATGATTCTACTTATATGAGGTATCTAAAGTAGTCAAGAAACAGAAGGTAGAATGGTAGTTACCAGGAGCTTGGTCAGGGGAAAAGGGGAATTGCTTAATGCATACAGAGTTTCAGATTTGTAAAATGAAAAGTTTTAGAGTCTCTTTCAAAACAATGGGAATCTACTTTCTTTTTAATGTTTATTTATTTTGGGGAGGGAGAGAGGGAGGGAGAGAGAGTGAGCATGAGTAGGGGAGGGGCAGAGAGAGAGGGAGACACAGAATGTGAAGCAGGCTCCAGGCTCTGAGCTGTCAGCACAGAGCCCGACACAGGGCTTAAACCCACGGACCACGAGATCATGGCCTGAGCCAAAGTCGGACACTTAACCAAATGAGCCATCCAGGTGCCCCTGGTTAAAATGATAATTTTATGTGAGTTTTACCACAATAAAGAATTTTAATCAAAACATTAGAAACTCTGCTGGTTATAAGCATATAGGGTAATGGAAAAATATTAAAACAAATATTTAGTACACTGTAATTTAAAATATTGGAATCATTGAGGCATTAAAGTGTTTTACTTCTCTGTAAAAAAAACAAACAAATGTTAAGCCATAGATAGACATGTATAGTATGATACATTGAAAAAAATTCAAAATATGCCAAAGTATACAGTGTACTTTCTATGGGGACATATATTTGTATATAAAGACATTAGATAAGAACTGGAAGGATATACGCCAAATTAATCACAGTAGTTATCCTTGGGTAAAGGAAAAGGGGACCAGATGGTGGGTGATGGTTAAAAGGGACTTACCCATAGTGCTTCAAGTTTTTATGAAGAGAAGCAATTCATGAATTATTTATATAAAATAGCCTCTAAACATATAAAAAGATGTTCAAACTTACTTTAAAAAATCCAATTAAAACTACACTGGAAAAAAAAAACTATATTGAAATTCCCCATTTCTCTTCTTTTGGATTGGCAAAGATTTGAAAGCTTGATGATATATTCTGTTGGCAAGGCTATGAGGAAACATTGCTGCTGGGAAGGCAAATTATACCACGCCTACAAAGGGGAATTTGGCAATACCTAACAAACCCGGCACTCTACTTCTAGAAATTCACCAGGAACATAGCCTCTAACAATACAAAAATAAACGCCCAGGGTGATTCATTGCAGCATTACTTGTAATTGCAAAATATTGGGAAGTACCTTAATGGTTAAACATGGAACACTGGTTGTATAAATTTTGTCACATACATGGAAGACTGGTTGTATAAATTTTGTCACATACATACAATCTGGTTGTAGGTAGGATGATCTCTAAAACTGATAGGGATTTCTAGGACATAGTAAGTGAAAAAAGGAGATTGCAAAAGTATATGTGTAGTACCCAGCTTTGTTGAAGAGAGAAGGAGAAATTAAAGAAAATGCATATGTCTGCTTATTTTCACTAGCCAAAATTTAATGAACTTAGTGACCTATACAGAGGGTGTGTGGAGGAGACATGAAAAGTATACAGGCAGGAGTAACACTTCTCTGACCACACCTTTGTATATAAGTTTGACTTTGAGTTATGTTAATGTTCTAGATATTTTGAAATAAAAGAAATCAACAAGGATCAAAAATTTCCTAACATGGAATGTAAATAGAAGCACATAAAGCCAATTATATTTTTAAATGAATGTCATGTCTACATTGAAGGGAGAAAAAAACTAATCCAAGTAACTTTTGACTATACAATAATTTGACTATACACCGTTCTTTTTTTGTCTTTATTAAAATTTTTAATATTTTATTCATCATGGATTTTATTTTTGCTTTCCTTTGATTTTTTCAAAAGACTGTATTAAAATATTACTTTTCTTCACTATTGAGTCTCTTTTTTTTAATATGAAATTTATTGTCAAATTGGCTTCCATACTACACCCAGTGCTGCTCCCAACAGGTGCCCTCCTCAATGCCCATCACCCACTTTCCCCTCCCTCCCACCTCCTATCAACCTTCAGTTTATTCTCAGTTTTTAAGAGTCTCTTATGGTTTGCCTCCTTCCCTCTCTGTAACTTTTTTTTCCCCTTTCCCTCCCCCCACCCCGGTCTTCTGTTAAGTTTCTCTATACACTGTTCTTCTTAGCAGTTCTTTCTTCCCCCCACAAAGTAGGGTGCAAATAGCAATTCTAAAGCTACTTTGTGTGTATTGTAGGATTGACCAAAAGAATAAATATATTAGTTCGTTGGGAGTTAGTGTAGGGTCCTCATTACATAAGAAGGGAGATACAAATATGGACAGTGGGAAGAAGAAGAACCCTATAAGATTTACTGGAATTGGTATTAGTTGAATTTATGATATCTAGTATCTTTCCTAACTCTTTTAATTGAAGGGTTAAATTTAGTGCACACAGTGAAATTCCCTACTAATAGGAATTGGTACTCTTTTTTTTTTTTTTTTTTTACTCCCTCCACACATTTCCTCCCCCCTCTACCCCTCACACCCACCTCTGGAAACCACCAATCTGTTCTCTGTATCTATGGACTAGTACTGTTTTGTTTTTCATTTTTTAGATTCCACAAATAAGAGAGATCATATGGTATTTGTCTTTGTCTGGCTTATCTCACTTAGCATAATACCCTCTTGGTCCATCCATTCTGTCACAGATGGTAAGATTTCATTCTTTTTTATGACTGAATAATATTCCATTGTATGTACATAGCACAATTTCTTTATAATTCATCCGTCAGTGGACACTTAGGTTGTTTCAGTTTTGGCTATTGTGAATAATGCTGCAATGAACATGGAGGTGCAAATATCTTCTTGAGTTAGTGTTTTTGTTTTCTTTGCATAAATACCCAGAGGTGGAATTGTGGAATTATATGGTAGTTCTATTTTTATTGTTTTTATTATTTTTATTTTTTAGAAGCATACTACAATAGTTAATTTTATTTGTTCAAGAGCTCTGTTGCAAGCACTCAACCAAAGATGGGCTCTGATTCTGTGAGCCCAGATTCATATATTTAGGAAGATAAAAGCAAACTGTGATCCATGTAAATGGATGAAAAACTAAAGGCTCACAGTTAATCACATTGTAGTTTTAAATTTCGACAACCTAGAAGTCGGAACTCACAGGTCTTTTAGGTCCTTCTGGATGTCCCACAAGATATCTGCTTTACTTGAGCTGAGTGACTTCATCATTCTTCAGCTTCCGGATCATAACACTGGTTAATCTCCGATCATTCAGGATACACAGAAGGCTCAGGAAGACTTCATTCTCAATGCCATACATCCCCTTCACCATTCTTGACACTGGATGAATCCTGGATAGATTTTCCAATATGGATTCAATGAGATCAGCCACACTTAATCCAAAGCCCAGCTGGTATATCCTTTTAGCTTGATGGCTTCATAGGCACTTTCAACCATCATCTTATGCACTTACTTCCAATTTTCACTGTCATTGTCTGTTCCCATTTCTGGATTCAGTTCTTGGAGAGAAACGCCACGTTCACTCCATTCCACACAGCCACACCTGAGTCGCCGTGTTCTCCCAGATCCATCCATGGCAGCTGCTGGGACGAATGCCATGTTTTTCAGCCATAAGACAGCAAAATCTAGCGGAATCCATGTTACACCTACTTCCAATCACATGGTGTTTGGGTAGTCCACTTAAGTTTCCAGGTAACCTATGTGAGAATATCCACTGAGTTGGAAACCACGGTTATGATACAATCAGGCCTGTGATTGACTATCTGAGGAATAATGAATTTGAAGACATTAACATTCCTCTTCACCAGATTGAGATGGCTCTCTCCCTCCTGCTGGTGGACTCCTGCTGTTACCACCACAGTCTTAGAATTGGTAGTCACAGAGTAATCTTTATCTGCCACAATTTTTTGGTGTCTGAAGAAATCAGCTCCCATGTTGCAGATCCATCATTTCTCCTCTGAGTTTATCTTCTAAAACATACAGAAGGGCAAGGTCATGAGCCAGAGACTTTCCCAGAATGCTGATGGCACATGCCATACCAACTTGTTCAACACCCATTGCAGTGATCTTATTGTTTGGGATGTTGTCTCTTCTTCTGCAACTGGTGCCATCAGTTTTTCCTTAAGAGTTGCCATGTGCTCAGAGAGAAACTTCTGTAAGAGTCGTGCAAAGAGGGCAATGACAACTACATGTGACTCCTCTGGTGCAGTATCTGCAAGGAGTGGTAGTTCTATTTTTAAATTTTGAGGAACCTCCATACTGTTTTCTATAGTGGTTGCACCAATTCACATCCCACCAACAGTGTATGAGCATTCCCTTTTTTCCACATCCTCAAGAACACTTGTTATTTCTTGTCCTTTAGATAATAGCCATTCTAAGAGGTATGAGCTGATATCTCATTGTGGTTTTGATTTGCATCTCCTTGAGCATCTTTTCATGTGCCTGTTGGTCATCTGGATATTTTCTTTGGAAAAATGTCTATTCAGATCCTCTGCCCATTAAAAAATTTTTATTTCACAGAAATAGAAACAACCGCCTTAAATTTGTATAGAACCACAAGAGACCTTGAATAGCCAAAGCAATCTTGAGAAGAAATAACAAAGCTGGATCATCATGCTCCCTGATTTCAAACTATATTACAAAGCTATAGATTAAAATCATATGGTGTTGGTATAAAAACAGACACATAGATCAATGGAACAGAATAGACAGCCCAAAAATGTTTATTTGATTGCATATATGATTAACTAATTTACAACAAACGAGCCCAGTGGGAAAAGACAGTCTATCCGATAAATGGTGTTGGGAAAACTGGACAGCTAAATATAAAAGAACAAAACTGGACTACTATCTTACACCATAAACAAAAATTAAGTTAAAATGGATTAAAGACTGGCAAGTAAAACCTGAAACCATAGAACTCCTAAGAGAAAACATAGGCAGTAAACTCCTTGACATAGATCTTGGTGATAAGCTTTTGAATCTTACACTAAAGGCAAAGGCAACAAAAGTAAAAATAAACAGTGGGACTACGTCAATCTAAAAAACTTCTGCACAGCAAAGGAAACCATCAACAAAATGAAAAGGCAACCTACTGAATGGGAGAAAATATTTGCAAATCATGTGTCTGATCAAAGGCTAATATCCCAAAATATAAAAAGTTCATACAACTCAATAGCAAAAAAACCAAACAATTCAATTTAGAAATGGAATCTGTACTCTTTACATAATAGCTGATTTTAGGATTGAGGCAAGGAAAGTCTGATAAGCCTAAAACATTGTATTATTCACAAAAGTAAGGAAGTACCTCCTCCCAACCCCCATTGATGGCAACATGTTAAAAATACTCAGAAACCAGCTTGAAATGTTGCTCACTGGCCACAATCTGGCCAATTAGTGCATCAATATGTGTAAGAAGAGTAATAGATTACTACTCATTGAGGAAAAAAGAAAATCGAGGAGTCCTTACTAGTAATACACAGATTAAGTAAGTAAATAAGTGAATAAGTAACTAGGCGAGAAGGGAGTGTTCTTTCTTATATGCCAACTAATAATGGAGTTAGAAGAATAATGGAGTGGGGTGCTTGGGTGGCTCAGTCGATTAAGCAACCAACTCTTGATCTTGGCTCAGGTCATGATCTCAAGATTGGTGAGTTCAAGCCCTATGTGGGGCTCCTTGCTGACAGTGTGCAGCCTGCTTGGGATTCTTTATCTCCCTCTCTCTGCCCCTCCTCTGCTCTCTCTCGCTCTCTCAAAATAAATAAAATAAACTTTTTTAAACAAAGAAGAAGAATGGAGTTACAAAACCACTGTTTTTGTTTTTCTTTTGTTTTGAGAGTAAGCTCATACATGCATTTTCATGAGCATGAGTGGGGTAGGGGCAGAGGGAAAGGGAGAAAGAGAATCCTAAACAGGCTTGATGCCCAGTGAGGAACCTGTCATGGGGCTTGATCTTGACTGTGAGATCATGACCTGAGTGTAATCAAGAGTTGGACTCTTAACCAACTGAGCCACTCAGGTGCCCAAAACCAACATTTTTAACCATTATGGTCCAATTTCATTTAGGGAAGAATCAAATATACATGCTAAATCTAGGGAGGGAAAGTTTGAAGAGAAATTATAATTACAACAGGAAAAACAGTAACTATCCAGTAGGGAAACTGAACAACACCCTAACCAAGTGATCACAATGAATATCACCAATGAAGTGTAAATGGGCATCATCATGTGCCTCCAGAGGGGCCTCACTGAAAGGATGCACTACCCTTTGGTAGCACAGCAGCCAAGAAGCACCAAACTTATCAGGAGGATGCATTAAAAAAACACAACTGGCCTGTGTTTTTCAAAAATGTCTGTGTCACGAGGCAAGGAAAGGCTGTGACGTGGTAGCTAAATGAAATACGTAATCTTGGCCCAAATAAAAATTGCCTATAAAAAAATTCTTAGGACCTTTAATGAGACTGAAAAGTGCACTTTAGATTAAATTCAAATTCCTTATTACTCTTCCTGAATTTACCTTTGTTATGTAAGCATATATATCCTTGCTTAAAAGGGGTAAAGGGCATGGTATGTGCAATCCTCTCTTGAATGGTTTAGAAGAAAAAAAAAATATGTAGACACATATTTTATATATATATATATATATGTGTATATATATACACATATTACAGAGAGAGTTATAAAGCAAAGGTAGCAAATGTTAAAAATTGGTTAATATAGGTATATGAGAGTTTTATTATCCTTGGAACTTTTCTGTAAATTTGAAACTATTTATTTATTTATTTATTATTATTTAAAAAAAAAAATTTTTTTTAATGTTTATTTATTTTTGAGAGAGACAGAGACAGAATGTGAGTGGGTTAGGGGCAGAGAGAGAGGGAGACACAGAAGCAGAAGCAGGCTCCAGGCTCTGGGCTGTCAGCACAGAGCCCGACGCGGGCCTCGAACTCACGAGCTGTGAGATCATGACCTGAGCCGAAGTCAGACGCTCAACCGACTGAGCCACCCAGGCGCCCCTATTTATTTATTTTTAATGTTTATTTATTTTTGAGAGAGACAGAGACAGAATGTGGTATGGAGCCTTGCATAGGTCTCCATGCTGAGCATGGAGACTGCTTAGGATTTTCTCTCTCTCTCCCTCTGCCCCTTTCTCCTGCTTTCACTCTCTCTCTTTATCTCTCTCTCAAATAAATATAAAACAAAAGATATTTAAAAGTATCTAAAAATAAAATTCAAAAATTAATTTAAAAAGACAAAGGGATACTGGCATTATACCTTTCTAGTCACCCCAATAGAATTTGAGATGTGGACTCACTCAAAATTCTGCTCTTTTTACCAGTATGTTCCAACAAGAGTATGGCACTTAGGATAAATGAGTGCTATAATCTTGCAGAGGCAATTT
The DNA here is from genome assembly GCF_024362965.1 of Panthera pardus. Lineage (NCBI taxonomy): Eukaryota > Metazoa > Chordata > Mammalia > Carnivora > Felidae > Panthera > Panthera pardus. Next base: position 23,381,457 of record NW_026527002.1, read on the forward strand.
CTTTCTTTCTTTGTTTTTTAAATATATTTTTAAATTTTAATTTATTTATTTAATTTTATTTTTTATTTTATTTATTTTATTAAAAAAATTTTTAAACGTTTTTTCATTATTGAGAGACAGAGACAGACCATGAACATGGGAGGGGCAGAGAGAGGGGGAGACAGAATCTGAAACAGGCTCCAGGCTCCAAGCTGTCAGCACAGAGCCCGACACAAGGCTCAAACTCACAAACTGCCAGATCATGACCTGAGCCAAAGTCAGAGGCTCAACTGGCTGAGCCACCCAGTTGCCCCCAGAGGCAATTTCTTAATTAAAAAAAAAATGTATATACATATATGTGTATATACATATATACGTATATATATGTATACATATGTATATACGTATATATGTATATATGTATATATATTGGTTGTAGAAAGTTCCAGTTTCCAGACTTTTGCAGTCCTTAACAGTTAATGTTGAAAATTCAGCCCTTAGGATCTGGACAACTTTTGGTTTATTTCCTTTTAAAGAGAAAATGGCCTATAGGCGGGTTAATACACAAATCAAAATAGTCTCATTCATCAGTGTCTAATGTCTGGCACACAGTAGATGGCAGTGAATATTTATCATTGCAGATTAGGATCACTAACTCAAAAAAAGATTACAGAGTCATCCAGAGGTAAGGTTGCCCTGAAGGGAGAGTGGTTGGAGGTGGTGAGCTGGAGAGACATGCTGGATGAAGTGACTGTCAATGAAATTAAAGATCACATCTTTTATATCACAATTGTGTTGATGTTGGGTTCTGGCTGTCAGAGTTCAGGAGGGTTTTATTCAGGGCTTTGGAGAGGTAAGATGCAAACTTAGACCTGAAAACAATGAAGTGAAATACTCACTGAGGGTGGCTGGGAAGAGGGTATGTGGCAGCAGTGGGGCACTGCCATTGTCAGTGACCTTTTTCCGGTTGAGGTTGACTGGAATTTGCTCATGTTAGTTGTTGCTAGGTGACCCACACGTTTGTCATTTTGAATTGGCCTGATGTGCTTCATTTTGCTTTTCTGCTTGTTATTGTTGGGCATATGGATTACTTATAATGTTTGTAATTAGAAACAACACTATGAAGATTTGTGTGTGTGTGCGTGTGCGTGTGTGTGTCTATATACACACACACACATATATATAGGTGTGGTTTACTCACTTGGTGTGTATTCTTCCAAAATGGACAAAAGACATCCATAATTTTATAGTTGTTTTTTTTAAATATTACCAGATAGCTTTCCAGAAAGTTGAACTAATTCACATTGTTTCTTTCTTTTTGTTTTAAGATCCTAATGTTTTATTTTTTAAATTCACATTGTTTCTTGTAACATATAAATATACCTGCTTTCTCACAGCCCAGCCAACTATGGGATGCTTGTAAGCACATTTACACATTACACATCTTAAATTGTCAAGAGCAAAATTTAACTGATATGATAAAAATGGATGAATTCTTAATTATGACTTGAATTAGAAAAGGATGATTAGGCAAGATTAAAAACTGAAATTTTGGCATTCTAAAGGTTAAAATAATGACCAAGTGCCAGGCATATAGTTTAGTGGAAATCAAATACTAAGAATGTAATATATACGAATAAAGATGTTCTGAAGATTCAACTTGTTAGAATTTTAGGAGATGGAACTCATTACAGGACTTTGGCATTAAACATATCTTAATTGAGTTCTTGTTCTGCTATTTACTAGCTTCATGACCTCAGGCAATTTCCATAATATAAAAAAAGTGAAAAGCTTCCAGTTATTTGAAATAATTTAACGTAATACTTACACAAAATAAAAATGAAATTTTCCAGTATACAAAATAAATTAGGGGTAGAACTATTTACCTCACAAAAGTGGTGCAAGGTTAAGATGAGGGAACTTGGAATGTGGTAGGTTTGACATAAATGGTATTTATCTCCCCTGACCTTGCTTTTCCATGTTTTCTTTTTATACTAAACTATCCAAAGATGGAAACTAGCAATGCTTTAAAACAAAACTTAGGGCCTGGCGCTCCAGGCCTCTTTGTCTCAGTGGCCTTTGGCTGTCACCAATCACAGCTGCTTCTCAGCTTTGCCTGTCATTCTCCAGAGTCTGGCCAGTCCCTGTCAGCTACTGGGTGTGCTTCAGAAGATGCCCAGGTAGCGCTCAGGTGGGTCAAGTTCTCTACCATTGGACTAGCCCAGGAGCCCAGAGCCCTCCATTTCTAGTTGGTTTTCAGGTGGGCAGCCAGGGAACAATGGCCCCAGACCTGGATCTACCACCAATCCAACCTCAGGCTTTATTCTCTTCATCTGCCAAGAGAAGGGTTTGAACTGGATCATTTCTAATGGTCCTGGCTTGACGAAACAGGAAAACCTACACATAATTTACTCTGTCAAAGAATTCTATTATTTTCTCATTTTGTCTTGAGTGTTGTATGCTTTTACAGCTTAGTTAGAGCTAGATTGTATAATGTGAGTCAAAAATTACAGATGAACCCAAACTCTCACTTCCCAGTTTGAAGTAAATTTTTGTTCATGGGAAAGAGTGGATTAAGAGGAACGTAAAAAGAAATCTTTCAACTTGACAATCTCCTGAGTACAAGATAGCTGAAATGTATGAGACAGAAACTATTTCTTCTCTTCATTAGAAGTAAGTTAATGTGGTTAATTCATGAATGTTTAGATGGGATAATTTGCTCAGAGAAAAAGAATTGGTCATCTTTGAATTTTTGAAGAAGGGAAGTATAAGGCAATGTAAGTCTGTGAGCTACCTTAACTTCTGATTGCCCGTAAGTTCTCCATATGCTTTGCCCTCCCTGTAGACACCCCTCTCTAACTTGATTACCAAGCGTTATTTACTTTTCTCATGAACGCTCTATCAGGAGACTATTGTCTGATGAGTTTTGTTCCCCAATAACTGAGATCCAGAATAGACATCATTCTCCATTCATTCAAAATGTCCGTCCTGAGTTCCATTCCCTGCCGGGCTCTGTGACTGATGCAGAGGATACAAATAGAAAAACACTTCCCTGTCTTTGAGGCTGCACAGGCTTCTGAGTCCAGAGGTTAGAGGATAAAAAGCAAAGATCAAATGGGAAGGAGCGGTTTCATGCCTTAACATTATATAAGTATAAAGACCTCTCAGGGAACAACGGATGGAAATACAAACACAAAGTCTATAAAAATGTCTGTGACAAGAACAAAGAGATTGTTCAGTTCTACTTACAGCAGAGTGACTAAGAATCAAACATGGACACTTGCATTTCTAGGTCTATTGTTTAAAGAAAACTTGAAAAAGTGCTATTCAAGTACAAATAAACTAATGAGAAACTGTAAAAGCCTTTAGCTGTAAGGTATTATTACTGTGTCAGGCAGGGTCTCAGCAGAAAACAGATGACACACTTAAATTAGGATAATTTAAGGAGGGTTTAATAAAGAACTATTTACGGAGGACCAAATGTAGGGAAACCATGCAGAATAGCGCAGTACCCAGGGTTAGGATCAGTGGACTCCATTATTCCTCAAGAGTAGGGGACCGCGTACAGGAACTGGAGACAGAAAGTGTCTGTCTGAGAGATGCTGAGACCCCCTACCTCCTTTGTGCATCTAGACCAGCTGGAAGTAGCCCCACAGGGAGGGATTGCACTTTGCTACCTCCCTCAGAACTCCTGCTGGGCTCTCCACTGACTGAACCCAATGACACCAGAATGCACAGGGGCTAGTTGTCACAGTGTCGCAGGCCAGTGCACACAGCAGCGTAGAGAAGGGGTGAAGGGAAGATCAGGCTGCTTGTTTCACTTTGAAAGTTGGATAAAAAAAAAAAAAAAAGAAAGAAAGTTGGATAAAGCATGGAGCCCAGTAACACAATCTTTGTGCACACAACGGAAGAGAAAAGCTACTCTGCTCCTGGAGTGCAATGATAGGGGACTAGTAAAGACATGGTGGGAGTGCTGGTTATACCTGGCTTTGCGTCCTGGCTCAGCCATTAACCGTGTGACTTAAGCCTCAGTTTTCATCTCTAAAATACTGGCGATAACAATATTTAACACTTCAGATGGTTGTGAAGATTAATAACACAATGTGTGCAAAATGCCACTGTCTGAAATGTAGTAATCTCTCCCCAAATGATGCCTATGGTAATGATAATCAAGACTGTGTCAATGTAACCATAATCCAATCAACCAGTATATCTAGCCAGATCCAAGACCATGTTATGTTAAATTCCAAGCATCTTCCCCATTTGTTCCCTTTCTTCTATACTCATGCTGCTACTTAGGTCAGGCTTATATACCTCTTGACTGGTCTTCGTGCTTTTAGGCTTTTCTCTCTTACCCGTCCTTCATTCTGCAGCCTTGGGTCTTTTGCCCTCATACCCTCCACCCTTAGCACATCTGAATCAGCCTGTCCCCCACAAGCCTCAGTGTGCCATGCAGAACAGTGTACAAAACCTGCATGCACAGTTTAGGGAATAATCACAAAGCACTCTCTAGGTTAAGAAATTAAACATTTCTGTTTTCCAGAAGCCTCCCCACTCCTGAGTGCCCTTTTCTTGATTACACAATCAGCCCTCTCTCCAAGAAGTATCCACTCTTCTGATTTCTGTGATAGCATTTTGATTTAAAAAAAAAATGTTTATTAATTTTGAGATAGAAAGCATGAGGGGGGAGGGGCGGAGAGAGACAGGGAGACAGAGGAACTGAAGTGTGTGCTGACAGCAGTGAGCCTGATGTGGGGCTCAACTTAACAAATCGTGAGATCACGATTTGAGCCAAAGTCAGACGCTCAACAGACTGAGCCATCCAGGTGCCCAATGTTTTTGCATTTAAATTTTACCTCCTGTGTATGAATCTTTAAATGTTATGCCTCATTTTACCAAATCCAAGAAGATCTCTTTTTCATATTTTAGCATATCTGAAGTTGAGATATGCTTATGATGATGGCTTGTCATGGTTTAATTTGCAGCATTTTTTTCTTTATGAGAAAAGGTATAAAATATAAATACAGAAATATAAAATAATGGAGTGTTTTACAATCAATGGCACCTTAGATTTAATGCAGGCTACTTTGGATTGTTTCTGAACTGTGAGGATAGAATTATACTGTATGTAATCTTTTACCTCTGTCTTCTTTCTGGTCAGCACAGTGTCTGTAAGACTCCTTCATTTTGTGGCCACATGATGTTGTTCATGTTGTCTATTACAAACAATGTTGCCATGAACAATCTTGTATGTGTACCCTGTGCTCACAAGGCCTACAACAGTTGACAAAGGCACCGTAATTTCTCTCGACTTCTGCAATATTATCCAAACACCAACCTTAACCCTCATCCCAACTAGAGCAATGTATTTGAAACACAGACTTGGTCATCTCATTTCCCTGCTTGAAACATTTTAATGGTTTCCTGCTGTTTTTAGAATCAAGATCCATATCTCTGATACAGTTTTAAGTCCTTCTAAGCCAGCATCAGCTCCCACCATTATTCTTACACATCTTTTCTGTAGGCTAATTAGCCACAGTGGCCTTCTATTCCGTTCTTTAAACAAGCTTTCCTCCAGGACTCCTCTCTACCCCACCTCAACCTCCAGCCTGATTAAATCCATCCATCCATCAATCCAAGTTCTAGCCTCAACTCCTCAGAGAAGCCCACCTTCTGACCAGCGTAGGTCAGGACACTTTACTGTCTTCTCAAATGCTCTTCTTTTTGGAACATAGATTTGCTGCTGAAACAGAGACCATGGTGAATTTAATAAGACAGAAGTCTCTATCTTTTGCTGACAATATAATGTTGGCCTTAGCAGCCCAGGATTTCTCTAGAGTCTCTCTGATGTTGGGAGCCCAGAATTTTTCTACCTCGTTGTGTGGACATCTCTAAGTTACCCTCACCAGCATGCTTTAAGACAATTCACCACCATATTTCCATTTCAGTCAGTGGAAGGGAGAAAGAGGAAAGGGAGGGCATAATCACTCCTTGTAAGGGTATGACTCAGGAATTGTGCTTATTACTTTTACTCACCTCTCACTGACCAGAACTTGGTCACATGGCCACATCTTGCTGCAAGGGAGGCTGGGAAAAGTAGTCTTTATTTTGGCAGCCATATACCCAGCTTTAAACCTGGAGATCTGTTACTGTAGATGGAGTGAATGGATATGGGGACACCTAGTGGTGTCTGTGGCAGTACAGCCAACCCAGGTTGCAATGATACACTAATTAGTGTGATTATTTGATTGATATTTATCTATCCCCCTAGGACTGTAATCTTTACAAGAGCAGGTATCATATTTGTTTCACTCACCATTATGTCCTCATCATCTATCCCAGTGCGCGGTACATAGTACTGATGTGGAAACATTGGGATTTGGAGCCGATGGCCAAGGAAGAATGCTTGAGATGTGTTCAATGCAAAAACGTGGTTTTATTAAAGTACAGGGAGAGGACTCATGGGCAGAAAGAGCTGAACTGGGGTTGTGATAGGTGACTGATTATGTACTTTCAAGTTGGGAGTGTGTTAGGGATGGCATAAGTCTCTAAGGAATTTTGGAAGCAAGGTTTCCAGGACCTTGAGGGGGCTAGCTATTGTTAGGAAAAGGCCATTTATTACTGTCTAATAAACCTTTAGTTATAAGACCATGAGATGTATATCAACGGGCTATATGCTTGGAGGATGATTGCTAATACTTATCTTGGGGGGTAGAGATAAAGGAAGTTTCCATAGGAATTTTTGTATCTTAAAGGAGGCTTACAGGATCCCATTGGGGTCAGGATAATGTTAAGCTTTTGCCTTTTGCCTTTGGCTAAGTATTAATATTAACACCAAGGCAGTTGCATTCCTAGAGGAAGGTCACTCTGCCTGTCTCAAGGACTTGTCAGTGGGCTGTACACTGTAAAGAAATTTAATTTTTTCTTTTACCTTTGCTTCCCATGTCAGTATGACCTTAAAAGATATTTGTTGAATGCAGGAATGAATATATTGGATCTCTGACTATGTCCTGTGTTCCTGTCTCATGCTTGATGCTCCACCTAGATCAAAACACTTGTGGTTATCTAGTAATGTACTCATTATCCATTAAAAAACACTTTGCTAATCTGATAAGCAAAAATAGTCATCTCACTGTTTAAATTTCTTTGATGACTTTTGAGATAACACAAATTTTCATATATTTCCATTTATACTTCTTGTTATAAGATTTGATATGACTAATTCTGTCAATGTCTCTTGAGGTACACTAAGAGTTTAACACAGTAGATTTCAGTCAAATAAAGTCCAAGTTCGGTAGCAACTTCAGGGACTTGCTTGATCGAGGAGTAGAATATAAAGTAATGCTTGAATTAGGGCATTCATGCAATTCTACGTGGATGTTATTTCTCAAGTTTGAGCATTCCACAAGGGTCGGGAAGCAAAGAGTTAAAGGTTACATGCCCTCCTTAGAATATCACCTCAGGGTGATACTGTGATTTATAATAAGGAATATATATTTGGTCTTTGTCTCTATTTCTGGTGCAGAACTCCTAAAATCCTTGAAATTTCCTAAGTGATAAAGTTTCACGATATTCCTAACAAGCACCTTTCAACCACACCTGAGATTACGTTAATAAGATGACTATTGGAATGCATCTAAGGGTGGGGCGGGTTGCCAGGGGAACCAACCTTGTGACTAGTTTAGTCCCACCCCTGACCTCTGAAGAGGGAGAGGGTCTCCAGGTGAAATCAATTGCCAATGGCTAATAATTTAACCAATCATACCTGTGTAGTGAAGCTTCTATTAAAAACCCAAAGGACAGAGTTCAGAGAGCTTCCGGGTTGGTAAACCGGAACACATCTACGTGGCGGGTCCCAAACTTCACCTGGACAGAAGTTCCTGTGTTCGGGACCTCTTGCTGTTCATTTGTATCCTTTGTCATAAACCGGTCATCTGGTAAGTAAATGGTTTTCCTGAGTTCTACGAGCTGCTCTGGCAGATTAACTAAACTCAAAGAGTGGGTTGTGGAACTTCTGATTTTTAGCCAGTGGGTCAGAAGCACAGGAGATTAACTTGGACTTTCGATTCACATTGGAAGTGGCTATCTCCAAGTGGATAGTGTCAGAACGGAGTCAAATTCGTAGGACACCCGGTCCGTGTCCTTGGAAGATTGAGTTAATTGCTTGGTGGTGTGGAAAAACACATCTGAGATTTTTTTTCTCAATTGCTATTTCAGGAAATATCCATGAGCTCTGGTAGCCAGTAAAGATTAATGTTGTATTGATAAATGAAAACATCTAGTTAAGACTTGGTGAGCATGATGGTCATCTCACTCACAATCACCCAACAAACTGCACACCACTAGGTACTTAAATGTATGTTAAATGATAAGAATATAAACATTATAAAACAATATATTTAATATGGACACACTGAATGAGGCTATATAAAAAACGAAAACATGTAAGGGTAGTGGGATTTAGATTTTATTACTATTTCAACATTTTTTTCTTTAATATTGTTAATGAAGCTAAATCACAGCACCTGTACCATCACCACCACCAATAATTCTCTTAGCGGTGCCCTTTTCAAGATACATAAGACCTATAAGATATTATTGGTATAGAGAAGAGTAGAGGGAGCTGTTCTAAATATAAGCATGCATGTGGCCAGTGTGCGGAAGACACATTTTCCTGTATAAGATTCAATTTACAATTCTGAAAGCCAAGAGAGGAAGCAATAATTCAAGGCAAAGGAAGTGAAGAGCTTCTATTTCCTTAGTGTTCATGAGCAGGCCGGATGTGGACATTAGTGCTAATGAGAACAGCCTGTTTTCAGACAAAGAGCACATGCCAGGCTTCCCTGTGCAGATAACCCAGGATCAGTACAATGCTAGCAACCAAGAACTCCGCTGTTTTCCTTTTGGTATAAGCTGGGCATAACTGAGAATAGCCTCTTAATAAGTTGCTCTGTGGCTGCTCAAATACACTTGACTGTAGGGCCCCCAAGGTACACAACTTCCTACTAATCATCTAAGCTAGGAAGCTTCTTTTCCTAATGCCAGAATCCATAGCAGAGTTCAATTTTACTCACTTCTTGATGCAAATTACTTGAGTTTTCAAGTTCAACTATTGTCTTGAGTAAAATTTAGTCATGTAGATGACTGAGATGTGCAAAAAAGGAAGATGCTGAGTGTGCAAAAAAGGAAGAAGAAAGGAAAAAGAAAAAGTACTTGATAATATTGTTGATAAGAGAAGAAGTCATTTTGGAGGAAGGGAGGAGATTTTGGTGGATGGGTAATTTTAGCCACAGGAGAGTAACATGTGTGTGTGTTATCATCTCCATTACCGTTTCCGTTAAAGTGGCAGCCCTGGGTTTCCTGGGAGGCTGGTTTCCTGGAAACCTTTAGTTTCCTCCAATCTAGCTCAGTTTGTCCTGAGTAGGCTGATACATTTCTGACCCTTCCTCTTCTGTTCTTGACAGAGGTCTACCCTTCTGCTATCAGAAGGAACAAGAACTAAAAAAAGACAAAGGAAGGGGGAAATGCTGGATGGGAGCTTAGAGGTATTGGCCATGGGACCTGGAAACCAGGCACTCTTTTTGGGAGAGAGCTGTAGTAGCAAACCCAACTACAGAAGGTGGTAGTACGTGGTAGCCAGAGAGTTCGTTGCTGGAAGGGCTTTAGATGCCACTAGAAACGTACCTAGAATGTGGGGTACATGGGAGTGATGGAAACTTGCTTCAGGGGGTGAAACTCCCATGACATCAGTTGCATCAGTATGAGGGGCTGAAAGTTCAGATCCCTAAGTTGGGGGGGGGGCAGTTGGAGCAGGCTGGGTGTAAGACAATGGGACGCATGCTATAATGGTTAATGGAAGGGCACATGCACAATTTAAATTTACCATGTGGGGATACTGGCTCAATGTGGTCAGATCTTCTGATTTTTCAAGAGAAGGGGTAAATTTGGATTTTTATGCTAAAAATACAATCATGAAATATCAGCAATTGATTTTAAAAAGCTAAAAGCACCATGCAGGTCATTATCATACCTGTCAAACAACACTTGCATATTTCACAACTCTTGGAACTCAATCTGTCAAAAAGTGGAACTCATTAGTTAGTATTCACCATTTCAGTAAATGATGCCACTGACAGCCAGGAAATTCAAGCTAGAAAGGTGGGCATGAGCCCTGACCCCTTCCTCTCCTTTACTACTCCCGTCCGTTAGGTGAACTAACTAGGTAGGTTCAACCTTCTGAAATCTTACACCTGTTCCCTAATCTACATTCCCTACTCTCTTTGCTCAGGTTTTCACAATTTCTTTCCTAGCTAACCCATTTCAAACCTGCTAGTGACCTATCTCAAATAAAAACTGAGACAACAGCTCTGCCCCCTCAAATTTCATTTTAAGCCACTACCTATAGGATGAAATCATTGTGTTGTGGCATGGCACACATTTAGTCTCCTATTCTGACCCCTGTCTACATCTTCAGTCTCATTCTGACTTTGCTTTCCTCCTATTCTTATTTTTTTTTAATTCTTTTTTTTAACATTTACTCATTTTTTGAGAGACAGAGCATGAGCAGGGGAGGGGCAGAGAGAGAGGGAGACACAGAATCCAAAGCAGGCTCCAGGCTCTGAGCTGTCAGCACAGAGCCTGACACAGGGCTTGAACTCACAACCTGTGAGATCTTGACCTGAGCCAAAGTCAGATGCTCAACTGACTGAGCCACCCAGGTGCCTTGCTTTCCTCCTATTCTATGCTCAGATACTGCAGTCCCTATAGCTCCCCTAAGGATCATGCTATTCTATTCCTCTCTACCTTTGCTCTTGCTGTTCCTCTTACCTACAGTGAATGCCCTTGCATTCTTGTACCAGGTGTGTTCTGTTCTTAGAAACACAAACCCAACTCAAACTGGGTTTAAATGATAAGGAAGACTTACTGATTTATGTAAGTAGTAGGACAGGCTTCAGGGGTGGTCTGGTTCAGTGGCTCAGTGATGTCACAAAGAACCCCTATTTCTCCTTTACCATGTTCTATTGGGTCCTCTTCATTCCAAGGCTGGCATTACAAGACAGCTGCTGACCACCCCTGAGTTACCTACCTCCTTGTCCACATCTGAGGTGGAGGTAATTGTATGGTGGGGAGAGAGCAGATGGTTTCCAGAAAGTCTCTCAAACAGCAAGAAACACTCTTCTCTAGAATTCTTCAGTTGGTGTTGCCCTCAATCCCATTAGCTGACATAGGGCCATTAGCTGTGGCCAGAAGATAGGATTATGTGGTTCAGAGTGCTACCTACTTCCCCTTGAGAGGGGTGGGATTGGGTTCTTTGGTAGGATATGGGCTTCACTGGGTAAATGTGGATACTTAGTCTGAAATTGGGATGGTTTCCTATTAGAGGGGTTTGGATGTCAGGAAGGATACAATAATATTATCAGTACTTTTTTTTTTTTTTTTAAAGCTTGAAGCTTTAGGATTATTATTTTTTTATGGAGGTATAACTGGCATTGCATTATTTTAGCTGTACAACATAATGATTCAATATTTGTCTATTTGCAAAATGAGCACAGTAAGTTTAGTTAACATCTATCATCATAGTTATAATTCTTGTGCTGAGAACTTTTAAGACTTATTCTTAACAACTTCTAAACATGTAATGTAGCGTTATTGCCTATAGTCACTATAGTCTGTACATTACAACCTAGGACTTTTTATTTTATTTTATTTTATTTCCTTCCCTGCTGATTTTGTCCTTATCCACTTGACAGAAACAAATGACTCATTTCTCAAGGTTTGAGGATGGCAACAACTTAAAGTTTTCAAAGTCAACAGCAAATTAACTGACATAGAAACCAAAGCTGAGTTCAGACAGACAACCAGATTTGCTTTGTCCTTGGATTGTCAGTTCAAAACCTGGCTAATTCTAATGTGAGTCCAACTTGCTGTCCATATAGCATTAAACTATGGGTAGTACCTTAGTTTTGGTTGGTGAGTTAAAAAAGAAAAACACAAATTCCAATAACTGTACCCATTCTTTGCCTTCCTCTTCTTGTTAAGTATTGGATTTTAATATATTTTTTTCTGTGAATGAATGTCATTATTTGAGATCTGCATATAATACAGCTTTTTATTTTACCATTTTTTAAGTTTTATTTTTTAAAATTTATACCCAAATTAGCATATAGTGCAACGATTTCAGGAGTAGTTTCCTTAGTGCCCCTTACCCATTTAGCACCCCCCCACAACCCCTCCAGTAACCCTCAGTTTGTTCTCCATATTTATGAGTCTCTTCTATTTTGTCCCCCTCCCTGTGTTTATATTATTTTTGTTTCCCTTTCCTTATGTTCATCTGTTTTTTCTCTTAAAGTCCTCCTATGAGTGAAGTCAGATGATTTTTGTCTTTCTCTAATTTCACTTAGCATAATACCCTCAAGTTCCATCCACATGGTTGCAAATGGCAAGATTTCATTCTTTTTGATTGCCAAGTAATACCCCATTGTATATATATACCACATCTTCTTTATCCATTCGTCCATCGAGGGACACTGGGCTCTTTCCCTACTTTGGCTATTGTTGGTAGTGCTGCTATAAACATGGGGGTGCATGTGTCCCTTTGAAACAGCACCCCTGTATCCCGTGGGTAAATGCCTAGTAGTGCAATTGCTGGGTCGTAGGGTAGTTCTATTTTTAGTTTTTTGAGGAACCTCCATACTGTTTTCCAGAGTGGCTGCACCAGCTTGCATTCCCATAGGACTTATTTTATAATGAGAATTTGATACCTTTTGATTCCCTTCACCTATTTTGCTCCCCCTCCCCTATCTCTGAAAAGTATCAATTTGTTCTCTGTATCTATGAGCTTAGCTTTTTCTTTGTCTAGGTTCTCACATATAAGTGAAATCATATGGCATTTGTTTTTCTCTGCCTAGCTTATTTCACTTAGCATAATACCCTCAAGGTCCATCCACGTTGTTACAGCAGGATTTCCTTCTTTTTATGGCTGAAAAAGACCACATGTAATATACATACCACATCTTCTTTAACCATTGATGTACCCTTAGGTTGTTTCCATATCTTAGCTATTGTAAATAATGCTGCAATGAGCATAGGGGTGTGCATATTTTTTTCAAATTCCTCTTTTTATTTTCTTTAGGTAATTATCCAGAAGTAGAATAGCTAGATCATACAGTAGTTCTATTTTTAACTTTTATTGGAAACTCCATACTGTTTTCCACAGTGGCTGCACCAGTTTGCATATCCACCAGCAGTGCACAAGTGTTCCCTTTTCTTCACATCTTCACCAGCACTTGTTATTTCTAGTCTTTGTGATGGCAACCATTCTTTTTTAATTTTTTTTATTTTTTAATATATGAAATTTACTGTCAAATTGGTTTCCATACAACACCCAGTGCTCATCCCAAAAGGTGCCCTCCTCAATACCCATCACCCCCCCTCCCCTCCCTCCCACCCCCCATCAGCCCTCAGTTTGTTCTCAGTTTTTAAGAGTCTCTTATGCTTTGGCTCTCTTCCACTCTAACCTCTTTTTTTTTTTTTTTCCTTCCCCTCCCCCATGGGTTTCTGTTAAGTTTCTCAGGATCCACATAAGTGTGAAACCATATGGTATCTGTCTTTCTCTGTATGGCTTATTTGTGATGGCAACCATTCTAAGAGGTGTGAGGTGATATCTCAGTGTGGTTTTGGTTTGCATTTTCCTGATGATTAGTGATGTTGAGCATCTTTTCATGTAATCAGTACTTTCTTTTTAATCTTCATTTTATTTAATAAGTGTTTGAGCACCTACTATGTATTAGGCACTCTTTCTAGGCACTTGCGTTTCAACATTGAACAAAACAACTTCCACTGAAAACAGATAGAAATTAAGTAAATTAACTTATAAACAAGATAACTTGAGTTTGAAGGGAGGGGTTTATAGTCTAGTAGATTTAAGACCTGTTATGAATGAGCTGTATTGAGGTTCCCTAGGCAGCAAGTTTATGACTCAATAGATGTGAACCAAGTGTGCATTTTGCTGAGTCAAGTTTGATTAGCTATTATCTTGTAGAGCAGGAATGAAGAATTTTTTTAGTGGAAGTGTGGGGGAGAAGTTGAGAAGATCTTATATGTAGTTTTATCTTTATGTGAAGACAGAGGAGAGGGGGAAAGAAATGAAGCAACTGCCATGAGAGGAAAGAAAGATACTTAAGGGGGATTTTGGGGGAGGGCTTACTTTATGTTGTATAAAAGCCTACACCTTTATTTCTTTAAAAAAAAAAAAAAAAACCTTGGGTAAAGTCTACATTCCATGAACAGACACTTCACAAAAGAGGATAGCTTAATGGCAACATGAAACATGAAAAAGTGCTCTACGTTATCAGGAAAATGCAAATTAAAACCAGAATGAAGGGGGTGCCTGGTTGGCTCTGTTGGTTAAGTGTCTGGCTCTTGATTTTGGCTCAGGTCATGATCTCATGGTTTGTGGGTTCGAGCCCCACATTGGACTCCATGCCGACAGCGCAGAGCCTGCCTGGGATTCTCTCTCTCCCTCTCTGCCCCTCCCCTGCTTGTGCTCTCTCTTTTTCTCTCTCTCAAAAACAGATAAATTTAAAAAAAAAAAAACACCCAACAAAAAACAGAACAAGGTACTTCTATACTTCTACCAGAATGGTTGAAATGAGAAGACTAATGATAACAAGTGTTGGGGGAAGCTGTGGAACATTCAGAATTCTATATTGCTGGTGGGAGTATAAATTGGTAGAACACTTTATTCATTCATTCATTTATTTTATTTTATTTATTTTGAGAGAGAGAGAGAGAGAGAGTGTGAGTGTGTGGGGGGAGGGGCAAGCAGGGGAGAGAGGGAGAGAGAATTTCAAGCAGGCTCTGTGCTGTCGGCGCAGAGCACAATGTAGGGCTTGAATCCTCAAACTGTGAGATCATGACCTGAGCCAAAATCAAGAATCGGGCGCTTAACTGACTGAGCCACGCAGGCACCCCGGTAGAAGACATTTAAAGTTAACCAGATACCATTTATAATCCAGCAATTCTATTCCTGGGTACATAGGCAACAAGAATAAACATTCAGCACACCAAAACACATGTGAAAGAATGTTCGTTGCAAATGTATAATGGTCCCAAACTGGAAATAATCCAAATACTCATCAACAGCTGAATGGAGGTGTTAACTATATTAGTATTGCAAAAACATATCCATACATTGGAGAACCTCACAGCAATAAAACACTACAGCTGCTGGTGGGGCGCCTGGGTGCCTCAGTTGGTTAAGCGTCTGACTCTTGGTTTTGGTTCAGGTCATGGTCTCTTGGTTTGTGAGTTCAAGCCTCGCATCGGGCTCTGTGCGGACAGTGTGGATCCTGCTTGGGGTTTTCTCTCCCTCCCTCCCTCTGTCTCTTTCTCTCTCTTCCCTTCCCCCACTCATGCTCTCTTTCAAAATAAATAAACTTAAAAAAAAAAAAGAACTACTGCTGCTTGTAACAACATAGGTAAATCTCACAGACATAAAAGCAAGTGAAAGAAGACACACAAATTATATGAACTTCAAGAGCATACAAGGGTGCCTCAGTTGGTTAAGCATCCGACTTTGGCTCAGGTTATGATCTCAGGGTTCGAGCCCTGCGTGGGGCTCTGTACTGACAGCTCATAGCCTGGAACCTGCTTTGGATTCTGTGTCTCCCTCTCTCTCTGCCCCTCCCCCCTCCTGCTCTGTCTCTCAAAAATAAATAAACATTAAAAAAATTATTAAAAAAAAAGAAAAAACAAGAAATCTAATCTGTGGTGATACAAGTCAGCATATTGAGTTTCTTTTTTGGGGTGGGGGGTGAGTTTTAACTAGAGTGTATGAAGAAGCCTTTTGGGGTGTTGAAATTGTTCTGTATTTTGATCTGCGGGTGTAAACGCATAAAATCTTTTTAGCTATACAATTAAGATATGTGTCCTTTACAATATCTAAGTTATAGCAAAGTCATTTTTGAAAATTCTACGTTACACATCAATACCTTCTTAATTAGATTTGTATCTGTGGTTTTGATTAGATACTTCTGAGACTAAGCAGATGTCGCCTAATAAGGCACAGTCACATGTGATATTATACATAAATAATTATAATAAATTACCTTTCCAGGTTTATCTCTCACACTTCCTGACATATACATTATATTCCAGCCAAATTAGATTATTTGTTCTTCCTTCAACACCCTATCCTTTCCACTTTGTCTTTGCTCATGTTCTCTGTATATTAATTTTTCATAAGTTACATCACATTTTAAATGAGCCCAGAAAACTTTCTTTTGAAAGGAAACAAGTCTTGTTAGGCCTTTTGAAAAATGAAGAATCTCAAAATCTTATTACACCATTTATTTTTTAGGAAAAACTCAGATTTTCATATACTGAGCTTGTCTAAGATGAAAATCACAAGATTCAGAAATATTCACAAAGAACAGCTAGGAAATGTTATTAGCAATAGTGAAAACAGCTCAGAGTGATAATTCTGTAAGGCAGTGTCAGGTAGAGGAATGAACATAGTCTTTGATGTCAGATGGATAGGATTTTGATGTGTTTTTGCCACTTGTTAGTGGTGAATTCCCCTAGGTCCCTTAAATTCTTTTTGATAAATTGTAGTAGCTTCTAAAAAGTAATGGTGGTAATGGTTCTATATCCCCTTTCGACTTTTCAGTCAGTTTACAGTGATAGCAAGTTGTAGACCAACTTTAATCACACAGAGATGCCAGTTACTGTGTTGTAAGGATGCCCGAGCAGCTCTATGGAGAGGCCTAGGGGGTGAGGAACGGAGGCCTCCTACAGCAGTGTCATGGATGAGCCATCTTGGAAAATGCTCCTTTGGCTCTGGCCAAGCCTTCTGATAACGGAAGCCCAGGCTGTCCCCTCGACTGCAACCTCATGAGAGACTCTGAGGTAGAACCACCCACCTGAGCCTCTCCTGGATTTATGACCTATAGAAAAAATAAATATATATAATGTATTTTAAGACTGCTAAGGTTTGGGGTCATTGTTACTCAGTAATAGATAGCTAAAACAACTAGGCTAGTATTCCACTGAAAAGTCATCTGGTAATCTCTTTTCACTATATGTAAGTCTTGGACACTAGAAACAGATTCCTTAACTTTTGGGGATGCATGTATGTGTGTATATTATATATATATATATATATATATATATATATATATATATATATATATATATACACATATATAGTTTTTTTTTAGCCAAACTTCATAATCTTTTTATAATCAACACATTGAAATACATTTCTTAGGAAATTGCTTTTTTATTTAAGTAAATGATTGATTTAAAAAAAATTTTTTTTTAACGTTTATTTATTTTTGAGACAGAGAGAGACAGAGCATGAACAGGGGAGGAGCAGAGACAGAGGGAGACAGAGAATCCGAAACAGGCTCCAGGCTCTGAGCTGTCAGCACAGAGTCCGACATGGGGCTTGAACTCACGGACCGTGAGATCATGATCTGAGCCGAAGCCGGACGCTCAACCGACCAAGCCACCCAGGCGCCCCGACTTTGATTTTTAATAAATGCCTTTCTGGGCAAGTTGGTTATTTGCAAATGTAAGGTTGATGTGGGTTTAATAAACAACTATTAAGAAGAATTGAAGGGAACATGTAGTTTTGTTGAATATATATTAAAAAAAAAAACAGTAAAGAATTTATATTGGCTGGGCCTGGGATGATTTTGGCAATGTACCCCATCCATGTAGCCTCTGACAACACATGCTCTGGGTTGCAGAAGCAGTCCCATAGAGGGAGTGTGGCGTACCAGTAAAGAGAACAGGTGTGGGAGCCAGAGTCCCTGGGTTTGAAGTTCCCCAGTGCCACTTACAAGCTGGGTGACTTTTGTCAGCTTATTTCACCTCTTTTGCTTTGGTCCCCACCTGTAAAAAAAAAGTTAGGATATTCAAAGTACCAAATCATCAGATTTTGAAAAAATCAGTTGATGTATGTAAAGCATCCAGGATAGCGTGTGGCACAAATATAAAACCATGTATTGTAGGCAGATGACCAACACCCCCCCCCCCCCCCCCCCCCCCCCCGCGCAGATGTCTACACCTTAATCCCTAGAGCCCATGAAGTTACATTGTGTGGCAAAAAGGACTTTCCAGGTATAATCAAGTTGTCAGACTTTAAAATTGGGGAAATTACCCTGGATTGTCGATGAGGCTCCAAACTAATTACATGGGCCCTTTAAAGCAAAGGACTTTCGGGGCGCCTGGGTGGCTTGGTCGGTTGAGCGTCCGACTTCGGCTCAGGTCATGATCTCACGGTCCGTGAGTTCGAGCCCCACGTCTGGGTCTGTGCTGACCGCTGGGAGCCTGGAGCCTGTTTCGGATTCTGTGTCTCCCTCTCTCTCTGCCCCTCCCTGTTCATGCTCTGTCTCTCTCTGTCTCAAAAATAAATAAACGTTAAAAAAAAAAAATAAAGCAAAGGACTTTCTCTGGCTGGAGACAGAGAGATACAGAAGAAAGAGAAGTCAGTTTCCCAAGCCTGAGAAGGGTTAGTGCTACTGCCTTGTTGATCCTGAGAGGTATGGGGCCATATGACCATGTATAAGAACTGGAGGGAGGCCCCTAGAAGCTAAAAAGTAACACTGGCTGACAGAAAGGAAACAGGGACCTGGATAGCTTGGAAGCAGATTTGCCTCCTAGAAATTACAGGTGAGAGAACAGGCTGGCTGACAACTCAATCGTAGCCTTGTGAGACCAGAGCAAGGAAACAGTTAAGCTCACCAGACTTCTGACTTCCAGAACTGAGAGGGGATAAATTTGTGTTACGTGAGCAATGGACGTTATGTTAAGCAACTGAATTTGGGGTTTGTTTGTAACCACATTCTAGCTTATGCTAACTATTAGAGCAGTTCTGTAAATATAAATATTTACAAATTGGGAGAAAATTAACTCCTGCACCAGAATGCGATCTACCTTTTTCCTCTTGCGAAAACACATACACAAAAACAAACACAAATGAAGATAAAAGTATGTGGTGAAGGTTTAGTATCCCATCCTGATACACGGAAATCAGTCATCTTGTGTTTACCATTTCAATTCAGTAAACGTATATTGAATATCTGAAAAAAAAGTATTGGGCAGCCCTTGACAGAGGAATACATTGTGTAGTCCCTACTCTTGATGAGCCTGTGGCTGCTCGGGAGGCATAAAGGCAAGGGTAAACTGATGTCTGGGCCATGTTTAGAGGTAAGAGGGTGGCATAAAACCTGTAACGGAATGCTGGATTTTGTGATACAGGATTTGTGCCACCAACATTTAGAAAAGAGCTACTATTCAGGGCTGGTGTTAGTAAAGATTCATGGAGAAAGTACAGAGGTACATACACGAGGAATGTGCTCTAGGCTCGTCCTTGCTGTTTCTACCTTTCCATCTTCCCTGTTTTTATTTCTGGGTTTAATATTGTAATCCTATCATCACAGATTTCTGAAGTCATAAAGGAATTTAGAGATTATCTCGTTACAGAAAAGGAAACACGTGTATAATCATAGCTAACTTTAGTAGGCACCGAGTGAAAAATATTGATCATTTGGTGGTCAATAATGCGATAATATAATTATAATAATATGTAATTATTGATTACTAATGATAAAAATTAAATTTATTGATTGGTGGTTTCAGTCCAATAAATCATCAGTTTCTTAAATATTTTCTGTTCCCAAAGATGAGGAAGGATGAATGCATGTATGTGGTGCATTCACGGGCTTGCCTAGTAAACGCCTATAACGGTCTTCATTTTGACCTTGTTAAAACTTTCCATTCTCCTCCAGCCTGACCCACATCCCATTCTGTAAGTCAAAATCACTGGGGGCCCCAGCAGGAAACAGATGGCATTCTGAAACCGACTAATTTGAGGAGAGTTTAAAAAGAGGATTATTTACAAAGATATGTACAGGATTTAAGGAAGTTAGTGGACGGTAGTGTAGTATCCCGGCCATACTGACAGCTGGGGGCTATTACCACCTTAGTCCTGAAGACACAACAGAAAGAGATGGTTACTAGAATATCAGGAAGGTAGTTACATGGAAACCTGACCTGCCAGCATCTGTGGTCTTGGATGCAAGTACATAGCCAACCTGTGGTACCTGATAGGGAAGGAGCTGTGGGAAAAATACTCAACCTCTATCTCCTCCATGCTCTGATCTGCCAAAGTCTCCCACTGGTGAGTCCTATTCTGACTTGGAGGCAAGGGTCTTACTGAATTAGTTCATAAATTCAGCCTCCCAGGCTCAGAGAAGGATAAAAGTTGGAAGTCAAACAAGATTCTGGTATACCTTCTCTTGATACAAAGATACCTATTATTCTGAAAAGATTAAGACTTCCTAAGTTTAGATGTTTCAATTTTTTCAACTTTTTGCATGTTTGTCCTTTTCTCTTTCACTCCTGTCTCACAGGAAGTGTCTTTTTTTTTTCCAAAGCTAAAATAATTCCCTTCATCTCATTTCTACTCTCTCTTATGTAGAATGGAACACGAGAGGGTAAATAGTTGCTGCAGAAATTTTTGGTGTTCTTCCAGTAAATCTTAACATTCAAAAAAGCATGTCAGAATGTAAAACAAATATTATTGGGACAAATTTGGATATATTCTAATTTATATTCAATAGCAAATCATCAGCACACTTTAGTATTCTGACTCTTACTTTAACAAATTATCTGTGGGGCTCATCACAAGTGATCATGATGCAAGGTTAGGATTGGTGGCCTCCAGTAGTGATTTAAAGAGAGTGGTAGTCTGAGAAGATCTGCATTTTAGACCTTTTGCTGGCTGTGTTAGGATGAATTAAAGACTAGTGAGTTGGAGGTAGGGCAATGTGAGGCTACTTTTGGTCATCCAGATGAAGGCCATAGCAGTGGGGGTGAAGAGAGGGGCTAAGTGTCTGACTTTGGCTCAGGTCATAATCTTGCAGTCCATGAACTCGAGCCCCACGTTGGGCTCTGTGCCGACAGCTTGGGGCCTGGAGTCTGTTTTGCATTCTGTGTCTCCTTCTTTCTCTCTGCCCCTCCCTCACTTGCACTCTGTCTCTGCCTCTCTCAAAAATCAATAACCATTAAAAGAAAACTAAAAAAAAAAGAATATGGAGATTTCAAAGAGGGAGGAGGGTAGACATGAGGGGGTGAATGATGGGAGTGAGTGCAGGATGACTCCTGGGTTTTTAGATTGGGTGGTTGAGGGAACAGTGTGTTGACTCGGGTATTAGCCAGATAGTTGGAACCTTTGAGCTACAGAGAACAAAAAACCCAACTAACAGTGGCTTAAGCCAGCATTTAGCAGCCAGTGTGCCCAGGCTCAGTAGTGTGCAGTAGGTGGGTTGCAGGTACTCTGAGATACTGATCTCCTTAGATCTTGGAGCAACCAGGTAAGAGCCTGCGGTGGCCTGGAGCCCTGAGGAGCTAAGCATGGATATCCTTATCTGCTTACCCATGTGTCATATAAATATCACTTTTTAAATACGTGCTACAAAATGACAAAGTTCATTTGGCTTAAATAATAAACCATGTAAATTCTGGTTGAAATTAGATCTAGGATTGGTTAATTTGGTAGCAAAACACAGTTGTCAGGAACCCAGATGATCTCCATCTTTACATTCTGCCTCCTTCAGCATGTCAGCTTTCATCTTCATGCTTGTTCCAGATGGTTCCTGGGTGTAGGTCAGTCTCCTGTCCCTCAGTTTGGGCTTTTCTGATACTCTTCATGATAGGAGTCAGGTAACGAATCTTGGTAGAATGTATCTCTGCCCCTCCCCTCCTCCCAGTGAGAGGAAATTTTCCTCAGGAGCTCATACGCTCTCTGCCTTATGTCTCCTTGGCCAGAACTGAGTCACACATCCACTGCCAGACCAGTCCTGGCAAAGGGGAATGAGATCGCCGTGACTGCTTGCCAAATCAAGTGTGGAACTACATCTTCTTCATCTTGTGCTTAGAAGCCGGAGTCCTGTCTACATTATAGATCAGGTTCTCATCCTCCCACCTTGAAGCCCTTCGATGCTTTTCCATTTGCCTAAGCGAAAAGTTTTGGTCTGACATTTCAGTGTTACTGAAACCTTTTCTATAACTACTCTTCATACTCCATGTTCTAGCAATGATGAGATTTCTTTTCATTTTTATTTTTTTTTTAATTTTAATGTAACTATTTTTTGGTATTGGTATACTTTCGTTTTTTCTTTTTTAATCATTTGTTATATTTCATTTTTATTTATATATGAAGAGCGCATGAGTGTAGGAGAGGGGCAGAGGGGGAGAGAGAGAGAATCCCAAGCAGGGCTCCAGGCTCTGAGCTGTGGGATTGTGACCTGCACATAAATCAAGAGTTGGTTGCTCAACTGGCTGAGATACCCAGGTGCCCTCTTATTTATTTATTTATTAAAAAAATTTTTTTTAATGTTTACTTATTTTGAGGAGAGAGAGAGAGAGCGAGCATGAGCAGGGAAGGGGCAGCGAGAGAGGGAGATACAGAATCTGAAGCAGGCTCCAGGCTCTAAGCCGTCAGCACAGAGCCTGATATAGGGCTCAAACTAATGAACTGTGAGATCATGACCTGAACTGAAGTCTGAGGCTTAACCGCCTGAGTCACCCAGGCACCCCTTTTTATTTTTAATTGAAGTATAGTTGACATTAATTTCGGTGTACAACATAACATAGTGGTTTCAGCGATTACATATATTACAAAATGCCCACCACAGTAAGTTTAGTTGCCATATGTCACCCAGAGAGTCATTATATTATTGACTTATATTCCCTATGTTGTATTTTTCATCCTCGTGACTTATTTTATAACTGAAAAATTAAAAAAGTAATGTTTATTTATTTTTGAGAGAGAGACAGAGACAAAGTGAGACAAAGTGTAAGCAGGGGAGGGGCAGAGTGAGAGGGAGACGGAATCTGAAGCAGGCTCCAGGCTCTGAGCTGTCAGCACAGAGCCCGACACGGGGCTGGAACTCACAGATCATGAACTGAGCTGAAGTCAGACGCATAACTGACTGACCCACCCAGACGTCCCTATAACTGAAAAATTTTTAAAGTTTTAAATTCCAGTTAGCTAATAGACAGTGTAATATTAATTTCAGGTGTACAATTCAGTGATTCAGCACTTTCGTGCAACAGTCGGTGCTCATCACAGGTGCACTCTTTAATTCCCATCACCTATTTTGCCCATCTCCCCACCTCCCCTGTGATAAAAGTTTTTTTCTCTATATATAACTGGAATTTTTTACTTCTTAATCCTCTTTACCTATTATCCCTATCCTCCCACCAACCTCTCTTCTGGCAACTACTAGTTGGTTCTCTGTATTTATGAGTCTGTTTCTCTTTTTGCTGCTGTTGTTTTTTGTTCATTTGCATTTTTAGATTCCACATATAAGTGAAATAATATGGTATTATCTTTCTCTGACTTAACATCATACCCTCTAGGTCCATCCATGTTGTCATGAATGGCAAGATTTTGTTCTTTTTTATGGCTGAGTAATATTCCATTGTGTATGTATACACACACACACACACACACACACACACCAATCTTTTTTTTTTTTTTTTTTTTTTTGCTTTGGGCAGAAGTATGATGTTCTTTTTTTTTTTTTTTAATTTTGTTTTTTATTTTTTTAAATTTACATCCAAAGTAGCATATAGTGCAACAATGATTTCAGGAGTAGAGTGCCCTTAGTGCCCTGTACCCATTTATCCCATCCCCCCCTCTCAGAACCCCTCCCATAACCCTCAGTTTCTTCTCCATATTTATGAGTCTTTTCTGTTTTGTCCCCCTCCCTGTGTTTATATTACTTTTGTTTCCCTTTCCTTATGTTTGTCTGTTTTGTCTCTTAAAGTCCTCATATGAGTGAAGTCATATGATTTTTGTCTTTCTCTGACTAATTTCACTTAGCATAATACCCTCCAGTTCCATCCACGTAGTGGCAAATGGCAAGATGTCATTCTTTTTGATTGCTGAGTAATATTCCATTGTATATATATACCACATCTTCTTTATCCAGTCATCCATCAATGAACATTTGGGCTCTTTGCATACTTTGGCTATTGTTGATAGTGCTGCTACAAACATGGGGGTGTATGTCCCTTAGAAACAGCACCCCTGTATCCCATGGATGAATGCCTAGTAGTGCAATTGCTGGGTCATAGGGTAGTTCTATTTTTAGTTTTTTGAGGAACCTCCATACTGTTTTCCAGAGTGGCTGCACCAGCTTGCATTGCCACCAACAATACAAAAGAGATCCTCTTTCTCCGCATCCTCACCAACATCTGTGGTTGCCTGAGCTGTTAATGTGAGCCATTCTGACAGGTGTCAGGTGGTATCTCATTGTGGTTTTGATTTGTATTTCCCTGGTGATGAGTGATGTTGAGCATTTTTTCATGTGTTGGTTGGCCATCTGGATGTCTTCTTTGCAGAAGTGTGTATTCATGTCTTTTGCCCATTTCTTCACTGGATTATTTGTTTTTTGGGTGTTGAGTTTGATAAGTTCTTTATAGATCTTGCATACTAACCCTTTATCTGATATGTCATTTGCAACTATCTCCTCCCATTCTGTCAGTTGCCTATTAGTTTTGCTGATTGTTTCCTTTGCTGTGCAGAAGCTTTTTATTTTGATGAGGTCCCAGGAGTTCATTTTTGCTTTTGTTTCCCTTGCTTCCAGAGACGTGTTGAGTAAGAAGTTGTTGCAGACAAGATCAAAGAGGGTTTTGCCTGCTTTTTCCTCGAGGATTTTGATGGCTTCCTGTCTTACATTGAGGTCTTTCATCCATTTTGAGTTTATTTTTGTGTATGGTGTAAGAAAGTGGTCCAGGTTCATTCTTGTGCATGTCGCTGTCCAGTTTTCCCAGCACCACTTGCTGAAGAGACTGTCTTTATTCCATTGGATATTCTTTTCTGCTTTGTCAAAGATTAGTTGGCCATATGTTTGTGGGTCCATTTCTGGGTTCTCTATTCTGTCCCATTGATCTGTCTGTTCTTGTGCCAGTACCATACTGTCTTGATGATTACAGCTTTGTAGTATAGTTTGAAGTCTGGGATTGTGATGCCTCCAGCTTTGGTTTTCTTTTTCAAGATTGCTTTGGCTCTTCAGGGTCTTTTCTGGTTCCATACAAATTTTAGGATTATCGGTTCTAACTCTGTGAAGAATGCGGTTGTTATTCTGATAGGGATTGCATTGAATATGTAGATTGCTTTGGGTAATATCGACATTTTAACAATATTTGTTCTTCCTATCCAGGAGCATGGAGTCTTTTTCCATTTTGTTGTGTCGTCTTCAATTTCTTTCATAAGCTTTCTATAGTTTTCAGGATATAGATTTTTCACCTCTTTGGTTAGATTTATTCCTAGGTATTTTATGGTTTTTGGTGCAACTGTAAATGGGATCGATTCCTTGATTTCTCTTTCTGTCATTTCATTGTTGGTGTATAGGAATGCAAATGATTTCTGTGCATTGATTTTATATCCTGCAACTTTGCTGAATTCATGAATCAATTCTAGCAGTTTTTTGGTGGAATCTTTTGGGTTTTCCATCTAGAGTATCATGTCATCTGCAAAGAGTGAAAGTTTGACCTCTTCTTGGCTGATTTGGATGCCTTTTATGTCTTTGTATTATCTGCTTGCAGAGGCCAAGACTTCCAATACTAACACATACACCAATCTTTTTTATCCATCCATCTATCAATGGATATGCTTCCTTATCTAGGCTACTGTAAATAATGCTGCAATAAACATAAGAGTACATATATCTTTTCAAACTAGTGTTTTGTTTTCCGTGGGTGAATACCCAGAAGTGGAATTACTAGCTTGTAGTGTATTTTTAGTTTTTGAGGAACATCATACTGTTTTCCATAGTGGCTGCACCAAATTACATTCCCACCAACAATTCACAAAGGTTCTCTTTCTCCACATCCTTGCCAATATGTGTTATTTCCTGTCTTTTTGATCCTAGATGTTCTATCTGGTGTGAGGTAGTACCTCATTATGGTTTTGATTTCCATTTTTCTGATGATTAGTGATGTTGAGCATCTTTGCATATGTCTGGCCATCTGCATATCTTCTTTGGAAAAATATCTATTCAGGTCTTCTGCCCATTTTTAAATCAAATTATTTGTTTGGTTGAGTTTGTTTTGGTATTGAGTTGCATGGGTTCTTTGTATGTTTTGATATTAACCCTTTGTTGGATATATAATTTGCAAGTATCTTCTCCCATTCAGTAGGTTGTGTTTTCATTTTGTTGATGGTTCCCTCATTGTGCAAAGGCTTTTTAGTTTAACGTAGTCTTAATTGTCTATTTTTGCTTTTATTTTTGTGTATGGTGGAAGACAGTGGTCCAGTTTCATTCTTTTGTATGCAATTGTCCAGTTTTCCCACACAATTATTGAAGAGACTGTCTTTTCCCCATTGTATATATTGCCTCCTCTGTCGTAGATGAATTGACCATATAAGCATGGGCTTATTTCTGGGTTTGTAATTCTATTCCATTGATCTATGTATCTGTTTTTGTGCCAGCCATACTGTTTTGATTATTATAACTTTGTGGGATAGTTTGAAATCTGGGATTGTGATACTTCCTGCTTTGTTCTTTTTCTTAAAATTGCTTTGGCTGTTCAGAGTCTTTGGTAGTTCCATACAAATTTCAGAATATTTTGTTCTCGTTCTTTGAAAACTACTATTGGTATTTTGATAGAGATTGCATTGAATCTGTGGATTGCTTTGGATAGTATGGACATTTTAACAATATTAATTCTTCTAATCCATAGCATGGTATATCTTTCAATTTGTGTTGTCTTCAATTTCTTTCATTAATCTCTTATACTTTTCAGAGAGTAGGTCTTTCACCTCTTTCACCACTTTTTAAACCTTTGGTTACATTTATTCCTAAGTATTTTATTCTTCTTGATGTAATTGTAAATGGGATTGTTTCTTAATTTCCCTTTTTGCTATTTCATTAGTAGTGTACAGAAATGAAACAGATTTGTGCACGTTGATTTTTTCATCCTGCAACTTTACTTATTTATTAGTTCTAATACTTATTTTTTTTTTTTAATTTTTTTTTTCAACGTTTTTTATTTATTTTTGGGACAGAGAGAGACAGAGCATGAACGGGGGAGGGGCAGAGAAAGAGGGAGACACAGAATCGGAAACAGGCTCCAGGCTCCGAGCCATCAGCCCAGAGCTCGACGCGGGGCTCGAACTCACGGACCACGAGATCGTGACCTGGCTGAAGTCGGACGCTTAACCGACTGCGCCACCCAGGCGCCCCTCTAATACTTATTTTTTGATGGTGTCTTTAAGGTTTTCTATGTGTAGTATCCTGTCATCTGCAAATAGTGACAGTTTTACTTCTTCCTAACCACATTGGATGCCTTTTATTTCTTTTTCTTGTCTAATTGCTACGGCTAGGACTACCAGTACTATGTTGAATAAAAGTGGTGATATTTGACATCCTTGTCGTGTTCCTGATCTTGTGGAAAATGTTTTCAGCTTTTTATCACTGAGTATAATGTTAGCTGTGATTTGTCATATATGGTCTTTATTATGTTGAAGTATGTTCCCTCTATATCCACTTTGTTGAGAGTTTTTATCATGAATGGATGTTGAATTTTGTCAAATGCTTTTTCTGCATGTTTAAGATGATCAGATGATTTTTATCCTTCATTTTGTTAATATGATGTATCATGTTGATTGATTTATGTATATTAAACCATCTTTACATCCCCAGAATAAATCTCATTTAAGCACGGTGAATTATCCTTTTAATGTATTTTTGATTAGGTTTGCTAATATGTTGAGATCTTCTGCATTTATGTTCATCAGGGATATTGGTCTGTAATTTTCCCTTTTTGTAGTGTGTTTGTCTGTTTTGGATATCAGGGTAATGCTGGCCACATAGAATGAATTTGGGAGCATTCCTTCCTCTTCTTTTTTGGAATAGTTTGAGCAGGGTGGGTTTTAACTGTTTTTTAAATATTTGATAAGATTCACCTGTGCATTCATCTGATTCTGGACTTTTGTTTGTTGAGAGTTTTTTTGATTACTGATATAATGTTATTATTAGTCTGTTGAGATTTTCTATTTATTTTTTTCTGATTTGGTCTTGGAAGACTGTATGTTTCTATGAATTTATTAATTTCTTTTAGGTTTTCCAGTTTTTTTGGCATACAATTTTTCATAGTGGTCTCTTATAATTCTTTGTATTTCTGTATTTTCAGTTGTAACTTACTTTTCATTTGTGACTTTATTTATTTGAGTACTCTCTTGATGAGTCTGGCTAAAGGTTTATCAATTTCATTTATCTTTTCAAAAAACTGGATCTTAGTCTCATTGATCTTTTCTATTGTTTTTAAATCTCCATTTCATTTATTTCCACTCTAATCTTTATTATTCCCTTTCTCTCCCTAATTTTGGGTTTTTTTTTGGGGGGGTTCCAATTTTTCTGTTACCTTTAGGTATAAGGTTGTATTGTTTATTTGAGATTTTTCTTGTTTCTTGAGGTAGGCCTGTATCACTATAAACTTTCCCTCAGAACTGCTTTTGCTGTGTCTCAAAGATTTTGAACTGTAGTGTTTCTGTTTTCATCTGTCTCCACATATGTTTTGATTTCCCTTTTGATTTCTTTGACCCATTTGTTGTTTAGTAACATGTTTAGTGTGCACATGTTTGTGTTTCTTCTAGTTTTGTTTTGTTTTTTTTTCCCCTTGTAATTGGTCTCTAGTTTGATACTGTTGTGGTCAGAAAAGATATTTGATATAATTTAAATCTTAAACATGTTAGGCCACAAAACAAGTCTCAACAAATTATCTATCCTGAAGATGGTTCCATGTACACTTGAAAAGAATGTGTATTCTGCTATTCTAGGGTGGAATGTTCTGTATATATTTGTTAAGTCCCCTGGTCTAATATGTCATTTAAAGCCACCAGTTCTTTATTGATTTTTTTGTCTGAGTGAACTATCCATTGATATAAGTGGGGTATTAAAGCCTGTTACTATTATTGTGTTACTCTCAATTTCTCATTTTATATCTGTTAATATTTGTCTTATGTATTTAGGTGTGCCTATGTTGGGGCATGGATATTTACAATTATGATATCATCTTGTTGGATTGATCCCTTTATCATTATATGATGACCCTTTTTGTTTCTTGTTACAGTATTTGTTTTAAAGTCTATTTTATCTAACATGAGTATTGCTAACCCAGCTTTTTTTCACTTTTATTTGCTTGGAATATCTTTTCACATCCCTTAACTTTCAGTTTGTAAGTATCTTTAGGTTTGAAGTGATTCTCTTGTAGGCAGTATATAGATGTGTCTTATTTTTTATCCAGTCTCTCACTCTGTGTTTTGATTGGAGTATTTAGTCCATTTACATTTAAATTGACTATTGATAGGTGTGTACTTATTGCCATATTTTTACTTGTTTTCTGGTTGTCTTTGAAGTTCTTTTCTTCTTCCTTTTCTTCTTTTGCTCTTTTCTCTTGTGGTTTGATAGCTTTCTTTAGTGTTATGCTTGATTCCTTTATTTTTTGTGTATCGTTTATAGGTTTTTGGTTTGTGGTTATTACGGGGTTCATATATAACATCCTCTGGGTATAACAGTCTGTACTGAGTTGATGGTTGCTTAGGTTTGAACACATTATAAAAGCACTAGATTTTTACTTCCTTATCCATTTTTATGCATATGATGTCATATTTTGTAGTTTTAAAAAAAATTTTTTTAAATGTTTACTTTTGAGAGAGAGAGGCAGAGTACGAGTGGGGGAGGGGCAGAGAAAGAGGGAGACAGAATCCGAAGCAGGCTCTAGGTTCTGAGCTGTCAGCACAGAGCCGACGCGGGGCTTGAACCCACAAGCTGTGAGATCATGACCTGAGCTGAAATTGGACGCTTAGCTGACTGAGCCACCCAGGTGCCCCCATATTTTGCAGTTTTAAATTTTGTGTATTCCTTGACTAATTTTTGTATATATAATTAATTTAACTACTTTTGTGTTTTAATCTCTCTATTGGCTATGTAAATTATTGATCTATTACCTTTACTCTATGTTTAGTTTTACCAGTAAAATTTTTACTTTTCATAATTTTCTTCTAGTTATGGCCTTTTCTTTCTACTTAAAGAATCCCTTTTAACATTTCTTATAAGGCTGACTTAGTGGTAATGAACTCCTTTAACTTTGTTAGTCTGGGAAATTTTTTCTCTCTCCTTCATTTCTGAATGATAATCTTACTGGATAGAATATTCTTGGTTGTAGCACTTAGAATATATCACTCCCTTCTGGCCTGTAAAGTTTCTGCTGAAAATCAGCTGATAGCCTTATTAGATTTCCTTTGTAAGCAACTGTTTGCTTTTCTCTTGCCACTTTTAAGATTCTCTTTTTATCTTTAATTTTTTCCATTTAAATTATTATGTGTCTTGGTGTGGACCTTCTTGAGTTCATCTTGTTTGGGACTCTCTCTGCTTCCTGGATCTGAATATCTGTTTCTTTCCTCAGGTTAAGGAAATTTTTAGGTATTACCTCTTCAAATAAGTTTTCTGTCTCCTTGTTTTTCTCTCTTCCTTTTGGGACTCCTATAATGCAAATTTTATTTTGCTTGAGAGGTTGCTTAATGTATCCTCATTTTTTATTCTTTATTCTTTTTGCTGTTTAACTTGGTAGTTTTCCCTTACCCTGTCTTCCAGATTGCTGATCTGTTTTTCTGCACCCTCTCATATGCTGATTTCCTCTAATATATTTTTCATATCAGTTATTGTATTCTTCAGTCTGTTTTTTTTATATTTTCTTTTTTTTAAAGGATTTTTTAGAGTTTATTTATGTATTTTTGAGAGCGAGAGAAAGCATAGGCAGGGGAGGGGCAGAGAGAGAGAGAGAGAGAGAGAGAGAGAGAGAGAATCCCAAGCAGGCTCTGTGCTGTTAGCACAGACACAGGCCTTCATCTCACAAACGATGACATCCTGACCTGAGCTGAAATCAAGAGTCACACACTTAACAGACTGAGCCACCCACGTGCCCATATTTTTTATATTTTCTATTTCTTTGTTGAAGTTCTCACTGAGTTCATCTACTCTTCTCAAGTTTGATGAGTATTTTTATCCTTACCTTGAACTCTTTATTAAGCATATTGCTTATCCCTGTTTTGCTTAGCTCTTTTTCTGTGATTTTTGTCTTGTACTTTTATTTTAGGTATATTCATCTGTTTCCTCATTTTGTCTTACTCTTTGTGTTTGTTCCTATATATTAGGTAGGTCAGCTATGTCTCCTGGTTTTGAAAAAGTAGTGGCATTGTGTAAAAGAGGTTCTGTAGTGCCCCTGGTAGCACAATCCTCATCACCAGAATCATGCACTTCAAGGGTGTCCCCAGTGTGTGTTGCATATACTTTTCCATTGTGGCTGAGCTGTGACTACTGTGGGTGCACTGGTGTGCAGACTTGCTTCTTGTGTGGCTGGCTGTGAGGCCCAGTTACAGCTACTGTGGACATGCTGGTGGGCAGGGTTTGCTTTTCATGCTGCTGGCTTAAGGGCCTGCCCACAGCTGCCTTGGGATCACTGGTAGATGGGGCCAGCACTCAGCTAGGCTGTCTGCAGTTAGCCACTGTGATTGCTGTGGTTGTGCTGGTGGGCACGGTTTGCTCCTTTCCTCCCCAGGGCAGGAGTCACTTTGGAGGGGTGCTGGTCCTAGCTGCTGCTGCCCACTAGGTGTGGTTATGTGGGATCTGCTTTGGAGGGTTGTGGTGGTGGTAGTGGGTGGATTTGATGGGGTGGGTCTGTAGGGGCTGGCGTGCTGCTAAGGTAGATGAAGAGTGTTAGAAGGGATTCCCAAAAGCCTCCAGCCATCTAAGTTCACAGAAGGCAAGAAAAATTGTCCAGGCCAGCACCTTAGTTCCCAGAGAAACGTGCAGATCTCTGCTTATCTGGCACACATCTTAAAATTAGTAAATAAATCCCCTTCAGGTATACCCTAGGTGCTTTTCAAACTGCTGCTTTTGTCTGTGTCCCTAACCAATTTATTTAGTGTGCTGGCTCCTGCAGAGGCTCAGTTTTCTAACATCCTCTGGTTCTCCCAGAGTTAAGTCCTAGTGGGCTTTTCAAAGCTAGACGTTATGTGGACTTGCTTCCTAGTGTGGGTTCTTAGGACTGGGGGTGTCTGGTGTGGCGTCTGATCTCTCTCTTCTGTGCTTGTGCTGTCCTTCCCATTTGTGGTTAGTTAAGCTGGGGATTTGGTTCCTGATCTCATCTCTGCCCCTCCTACCCTTTTTGATGTGGCTTCTCTCTAGGACTAGCTGTGGAAGATCTTCTCTGACAGTCTCAGATCATTTCCAGAGGAAGTTACACTGAGGCAACAACTACATGTATTGTGTCTGTGGGAGGAAGTGAGCTCAGGATCCTCCTACTCTGCATCTTCCTCTGAGACCTCCCCCATGGTGAGCTTTTGAACGTTCTTCTGAAGAACTGTATTCTCTCTAATCTCCAGTTCTTATGATACTCCTATTATCCAAAACATTCTCTATTCCCCTTTGCCTCTCTTAGTCCTTTCTCAGTTTTCATGTCTTGCCTTAAGCTTCTCTACCTGTGGGGAACCTGAAGCTCAGTTTGGGTTTCTACATCTCAACAATTCATTTAAAAAATGTTTTATTTGTTTTTGAGAGAAAGAGACAGAGTGTAAATTGAAGGGGGCAGAGAGAGAGGGAGACATGGAATCTGAAGCAGACTCCAGGCTCTGAGCTGTCAGCACAGAGCCCGACACAGGGCTTGGACCCACGAACCATGAGATCATGACCTGAGCTGATGTTGGATGCTTAACCACCAACGACTGAGCCACCCAGGCACTCCTCTCTCACATCAACATCTTAACAGAAATGAAAGTTAGAAGAAGATACAGAAAAATAATAGAGCAAGTTTATGTATTATTCAAGTAAAATATTGTGCATTTTCACTTTTGCTACTATTTCCAAAATGTTCTCCAAAATAGCTGTCTCAATTTATACTCTCACCAGCTAGATATGAGCTCTTCTGTTCCACATCTTTGCCAGTATTTGATATTGACAGAGCATTTTCTAGCGTAAGGGTAGAGGAGGGGAGAGGATTGGGTTTTTGTGTTATTTATTCTTTTGAACTTTCAATTCACATTTACTCTTTCATGAATTAATAACTGTAGCTAACACTTCTTGAATGCTTCCTGTGGACCAGATACTCTCCTTGGTGCTTTACTTGTATCAACTCTCACTTATTCCTCATGGTGGTCCTATACGGTATGTTATTAACTACACTTTACAGATAAGTACACTGAAGTCGTCACATAGCTAGTCACTTCTTATAGTCACTTGATTAATCAGCAGTGAAGCCAGAATTTGAATCCAGACAGTTTGGCTCAGCATTTGTGCTCTCAGTCACTATGCTGTTAATACACAACTGCCTGTATTTGTCATTTTTTATAACATATCACTCCTGTACTAGCAGCTTAAAAGAGCAAACATTTATTATCTCATAATTTCTGAGTGTTAGAAATCTGGGAGTGGCTTAACTATATTATTCTGTATCAGGATCTTTCATATTATCTCAATATATCAGTTGGGACTGTGGTCATCTGTAGATCACTTACATGGTTATTTGCTGGAGTTCTCAATTCCTTGCCACTTGGACCACTCCAGAGGGCTGCTTGAGTGTCCTCATGACATGGCAAGTATTTTCCAGAGCAATAAATCCAAGACTGCCCAAAAATGAAGTTCGTGATGTCTTTTATGACTTAGTCTTAAAAATCACATACATACTAACACTTTCATCTTACTCTGTTTGTTCGACATGAGTTACCAAACCCAGCTCACTCTCAAAGAGAAGGGAATTAACTCTGCCTTTTGAAGGAAGTGTGGAAAGAATTTGTGATGTATTTTGAACCACAACATATAAACTGCCTATATTCCTATGTTATTTGTTTTACTTTGTCTTCTATGATTCTTTTTTAAAAAATATTAAAAAAAATTTAATTCCAGTTAGTTAACATACAGTGTTATATTAGTTTCAGGTATACAGTACAGTAATTCAATAGTTCCATACATCACCCTGTGCTTATCATGACAAGTGCACTCCTTAATCCCCATCATCTATTTAACTCATCCCCCACACCTCTCCTCTCTGGTAACCATCAGATTGTTCTCTATAATTAAGAGTCTGTTTCTCTCTCTCATTTTTTACCTTTGCTTGTTTTGTTTCTTAAATTCCACATATGAGTGAAATCATATGGCATTTTCTTTCTCTGATTGACTTATTTCACTTGTATGATTCTTTTTATATCCAAGATACAGATATTTTGTTGGATATATGCATTACAAGTATTTTCTCCCAGTCTATGGTGATCTTGTAGGGATTGTGATTAGAATTGCAATGAATTTACAGATTACTTTGAGAGAAACTGACATTTTATGATATTGAGTATTTCTACTTATTTAGGTCTATAATGCATCTTATATTTTTTTTATCATTTTCTTCCTAAAGGCCTTACATATCTTTTATAAAATTTATTCCTAATTATTATTCAATTTTTAAAAAAATATTTATTTTCTAGAGAGAGAGAGAGGGAGAGAGAGAGAGAGAGAGAGAGTGTGTGAGCAGGGGAGAGGCAGAGAAAGAGGGAGACACAGAATCTGAAGAAGGCTCCAGGCCCCAAGGTGTCAGTACAGAGCCCCATGGGGGGCTCAAACCCATGAACTATTTGATCATGACCTGAACGGAAGTTGGATGCTAAACTGAGTCACCCAGGTGCCCCTATTCCCAATTATTCTTAAATTTTATACGTCCTAATTATTCTGTTGCAATAGTATAAGAATGCAACAGATTTTTGAACATTAAGTGTATAGCTACTTTTATTGAGCTCTCATACAATTTTTGGCTTATTAAATTTTGGATTTTTAAAGACTTATTAGAACATGTGAGTAGGGGGTGGGGTGGGGCAGGGGCAGAGAGAGAAAGGGAGAGTGAGAATTGCAAGCAGTCTCCATATTGTCAGTGTGGAACCTGATGTAGGGCTGGAACCCATGAACTGTGAGATCATGACCTGTGCTGAAATGGAGAGTCAGATGCTTAACTGACTGACCAGGTGCCCCTGAATTTTGGATTTTTATGTAGTCAATAAAATTGACTGTAAATACTGGCAGTTTAATTTCTAATTCTTGTGACTTTATTTTTTCTTGTCTTACTCTGTTGTCTAGGACCTCTAATATAATAATGGGCATACACTTAAGAGAAACCCCTCTCTTTACATACTTACTAAAGAGAAATTCCTGCATGTGTGTGTGAGGAGCCATGTATAAAAATTAAATAATAGCCTTTACTTCTAACCAATAATAAAACAAAATCAACCAAGCAAAAATCCAAAACAAAATGAAAGCCAAAGCAAGAAACAAAAACCCAGAAGTGGCAACAATATCCATGTAACAAGAGAATGAATGAATTGTGATATAGTCATTCAATGAAGAATTATATAGCAGTGAAAATGAATGACTAGGACGACATATATCAACATCGACTAAGTCTAAAAAATACAATAGGAGAGAAAAATGCAAGTTGCTGACAAATACAGTACAGAAATAGTATATTAAATATATAAAATAATATTATACACTGTATACTACATATACAGGAATTAGAAGGATAAGCACCAATTAAACATGGTATGTACCGGGGAAGAGAATGTTATTGGGCTTTGGCTTTATTTGTGTTGTAATTTTTGTGGATGGTGGTACACAAGTCTTGGTCATATTGTTCTTATAGTTTTCTGCAAGATGTCTCATGAGGAAGAGGAAAAAAAGCATTTCATAAAGTGCATGGTACTATGCAAACATAAGTAGTTACTAAAGCACAAAGATGAATCATAAGAGCTCTGCAGTGAGGCTATTTGGGCTTAAATTCTGGTGCTTCCCCACTTATGATATAATTTTGGCCAAGTTCTGTATCTTCTCAAGGCTTTGGTTTCCTCATCTATGAAATGAAACTTAGTAATATTACCTACCTCAAAGACAACTGAAATGATAAACAAGGCATAATGCATGTGAATCCCTTAGCCTAATCTTAGCACTGAATAACAGTAGCTTTTAAAACAACATCCACAGTTGAGACAGACATGCATTTCTGTGACATTTAAAGCAAGAGGCCATATTCTGCCACACTCTGGTGAGGGAGGTATGTTCTTAGCGTTGAATGCCAACCCCTGAATTTTATTGGTGAGTAAAAGGTGAAATTGTTAACATGGTATATGGGATATACTTCATACCATATAGGAATATTCAAATCTATGTGGGCATCCTATGTTCTTATTTGCTAAATATGGTGACCCTGGATATAAGGGAGGGCACTCCAAGCAGAGGACTCACATGTACAAAAGCAAGGAAGCACGAAAGAGAAAGGCGTCTTCAAGAAGTATCAGTTCAGTATGGCTGCAGCATAATGTGAGTGTGGGAGAAACAGGTGTGCATGTGTATTTTGTGTGGGGGTTCAGTGTGGAGAAAAATATGAAATAAAGCTGAAAAAATAGGTAGAATCCAGTTTTTTTTTTTTTTAAGCCTTACATCTTATACTAAGGAAATAGTACTTTAACCTGTTGGCATTGGAAAAACATTGAGAGATTCAAGCAGGCAGGAAAGCAAGTTAAGCAGATTGTATTTTAAAATAACACCCTGGAGGCAGAATGGGGTGAAGGCAAGAGACTGGAGGCAGGTGTCCTAGCACCTATAATCTAGGTAAGAGAGGATGAAGGCTTAACTAGGGCAGCTGGAGATGAGGAGTGTCCAGAAGTAGTAGATGCTCAGGAGCTGAGTCGGTGAAACTGGAGACCCTTTGGATATGGCAATGATGAGAAAAATGGAGGCACTGATTTTGAGGTTGGTGCCTTGGCATTCAGGTGAGCAGTGATGTTATTAACGGCAAGGCACAGGTGAAGGTAGAGGTTTAGTAAGAGAAAGACAGACAGTACATTCAATTTTGAACATTCTGAAGTGGCGTTTTCCAGGAGCAGAAGCAGGAGCCTGGAGTGCAGGAGAAATGGGGGGAGGGGTTCAGGTATGGGAACTATCACTGTTCAGTGGAGGCTGCAGCCATGGGTTACTTGAGAATCCTTCTGGGAGAGAGAAGACTGGGGGGAAGTGTTCGAGGAGGTGGAGGGAGAATTAGGGAAGACAAACATCATCACAAAAGTTGGGTGAGGAGACGGGTAACAAAAAGAGTGCCAGCTATGAAATTAGCGGAGAGGTGAGGCTGAAAAGAGACCGCTGGCCATTTAGGGTACTGGTGACCTTACAGTGTATGCTAGAAAGAAGAAGCCAGAAGGAAAAGTAAATGCAAAATTATTGAAGCCGAATAATTATGCTCTTCTAAATAGAGAAGGGAACTCAAAGAACAGACACTGGAGCAGATTAACAATGTGGTTTTTCACGACACACCAAAGCTTGTAATTTTCTTCAATTTGTTTGAAGTTGTACTCTGGCGAGAGATGCTGACTTATATTTAGCCAGTCAGTCACTGCTGCCCTTTTTGTTGCAAAACCAATTGATCTTTGTTTTCCCCTTGTCACTGTTTTCTCGAAAAAACAATTGTACGAGTCTTTGTTAATAATTTATTATACACCCTAAACCAGAAATATGACATGTCTTAGTTTTGCTGTGAAAATTCCCAGGCCTTAATAAGCTGTTGAATTTTTCATGAGCCTGTGCATTGGGAAACCTGTTCAATAATACAATTCTTGAATGATAAACACAAAATGTAGACAATAAAACGTAATTGAGGAGATAATTTTACCTCTCCTGTATGACAAATCCCTAGAACATGACATGATTTCATAAAAATAAAAAAAAGTCTCCCAACTCTGGTTCATTGTTTTTTTTTTCACATCTGGTCATAGTGCCTTGCCTGGGTGGTTCAGTCAGTTGAACACCCAGTTCTTGAGTTTGGCTTAGGTCATGATCCCAGGGTCATGGGATTGAGCCCTGGTCAGGCTCCACACTGAGCCTGGGGCCTGCTTAAGATTCTCTCTCTCCCTCTGCTTCTCTCCCTTGCTTGTGCTCACTTTCTCTCTTAAAAAAAAAGATATATATATGTATATAAATATATGTATATAAATATAAATATAAAATATATATATACATATATATATATAATTTGTCAATGAAGTAAAGATATCAACCACTTGGTATTAATCCCATGTTAGTTTGCATTTAAAATAAATATGTTTAAATCTCACTTCAAATGAATGAGTTTCTTAAATGATTATGTTTAAAACTCCATCAACAGGTTTTCTGTGTCTTTGAAGTCAGGATCTATAAATTCTATCTCTTTGCAGCCCAAATCTGGAGTTTAGTAGGTTCAGCAATGCT
This sequence comes from Panthera pardus, assembly GCF_024362965.1. Taxonomy (NCBI): domain Eukaryota; kingdom Metazoa; phylum Chordata; class Mammalia; order Carnivora; family Felidae; genus Panthera; species Panthera pardus. Next base: position 23,419,790 of record NW_026527002.1, read on the forward strand.
TCTTGAATTGTGGAACTTGTCACATTAGCCATTAAATGGTAGCACCTGAATGTGTAATTATAGCTAATACTAACTAAAGACTTCTTGCAGGGATTTTGTGGATCCTCTTTATCAGAATAAGGATGCTCCCTTTTGGTCCTAGATTGCCAAAGTAAAAAATTCATATATTTATGAATGGTTGCTAACTTTTATCTCATGATCTTTCTATAGATGATTATAGATTTTCCTCCTTTATTAATGTAGCAAGTGCCATTAATTGTTCATCTAATACTAAACTAACCTTTGTTCATGGAATAAAACTAACTTGGTCATGAGAGGGGTTTTTCTTTTCTGGCAGGGAATGAGTTTGTTTCATTTTCTGCAGTGCTGGATTCAGTTTGCTAATATTTTTTATATTTTAGACCAACTTGATGAGTAGTAATTTACATAAAGTGCAGTCATTTTAAGTATATAGTTTGAACACTTTTGACAAATACATACATCTGTGTCACCAACACCAGAATTAAGATCTAAAACATTTCCATGACCCCCCGAAAAGTTTGTTTTCCTTCCAGTCAGTGTCCTCCCAGTGTCTGGGAATCCAGTGGTCTTTTTCTGTCATTACAAATGATGTTTTCCTTTTCTAGATTTCATATAAATGAAATCATATGGAATGTGCTATTTTGATATGTAGCCATGTTGTATGTATCAGAAGTTTGTTTCTTTTTACTGATGAGTAGTAGGATTAAAGTATGAGTAAAGATTCGCTACATGTTGTTTACCCACTGATGGGGATCAGAATATGTCATCTCAAAATATGCCATTTTGGCATGAGGATTATTTAAAAAAATTTTTTTTTAATGTTTATTTATTTTAGAGAGAGACAGAGACAGAATACGAGTGGGTTAGGGGCAGAGAGAGAGAGGGAGACACAGAATCTGAAGCAGGCTCCAGGCTCTGAGCTGTCAGCACAGAACCCTACACAGGGCTCGAATCCGCGAGCTGTGAGATCATGACCTGAGCCGAAGTCGGATGTTCAACCGACTGAGCCACCCAGGCGCCCCTGGCATGAGGATTATTTTGATTGAAAAATGGCAATTGGGAAATAGCAGATGCAGAAAGACTTTAGGCTTCCTCCTATCTGCCTAAGAGCAAGGCATAAATTTCTCTTTGTGAAGATGTTCCCCTGCCCTCTCTTGTATCAACTCTTATTATTTTATTATTATTAATATTATTATATTATTAATTTATTCTTTTTAATGCTACTATTAGGCCATGTAGATCTCCTTTAACTGAGTCTTGGGTCCTTTTGTTATGACTCCATTAATCTTTCAAAGTCTTTGTTTTTAAGCACTACCCAAATGTCCCAGGCTCCCCTTTTATTCTTCCTGTTCTACTTCTGGAATCAGCTCTTTCTCCAGGGAGCCCTGGTTTCTTTTTGTGGGGAATGGTACGAGAGACCAAAATTAGGATAGAAGTAGTTTTTATTTTCTTGCTGACTGAGGATGCATTAAAAAAAATTAAAATATTTTATGTGGTAAATTTTTGAGGTATTTATTTATTCATTTATTGCAGAAATGTTGTCATGGGTACCTAGTGTACCATATTCCCAGAAATGAAAAATTTGTTACTAAATATCCAGTGTCAATCATTTTAATACACAATTAAATTAATTCTCACATGAGTGAAATATGGTAGGACTCTTACTATCATCCTCATTGTAAAGATTACAAAAATGAGACTGAGAGACTAAGTAAACTTGCCTTAGGTCACATAGCTAGAAATTGGTAGAGCAGCTTCAGAGCCAGGCAGGTGGACTCTGGAGCATGAGCTCGTTACCACTATACTATGATGCTATTCAGCTGCTCAGAAGCATTACTCAGAGACTTGGCAGAAGTAACTTACATGGCATCAACTACCTTGTAAGGACCTTTTTTTGAGAAGCAGAGCTTATGAAATATGCAGAAACATGGTTAGAAGAAACAGGTAGAAATATGTGGAAACAAAAAGTAGCCCTACATAGTCCTTTCTTTCAGTATTTTACATTGCCAGCAGAGCTAACCCTTCAGTGTGCGATGCCCCAACCAACCCTCCTCTGGCCACCCTCAAAATTGACTTCACTTGACTTTTGCAATTAAAATGTCTTTTGTAATAAAAAAAATGATATACACAAAATATTATGTGTAACATCACTATTAGTTATCATGCATAATAATGAATACTGTGTACCTATCACTCAATCCAAGAACTAGAATGTTACCCAAAACTTGTATCTACATTTTCCTATTACAGTCTCCTAACCTTCACCCCACATCTACCTTTTTTTTTTTTTTTTTAAGTTTATTCATTTTTGAGAGCGAGAGAGCGAGCGTGTGGGCATGAGTGAAGGAGGGGCAGAAAGAGGGAGACACAGAATCTGAAGCAGGCTCCAGGCTCTGAGCTGTCCGCACAGAGCCCGACGTGGGGCTCGAACCCGTGAACCATGAGATCATGACCTGGCCGAAGTTGGATGCTTAACTCACTGAGCCACTCAGGTGCCCCATCAAACTTCTAAATTTTGTCAAACTAATGGCTGTAAAATTGTATCTTGTAATCCTGGTTTGCATTTATTTAAATCTTAATGAAGTTAGCACTTTTCATATTTCTTTTTTGTTTGTTTTTATTTTTTAATTAAAATTATATATATATATATATATATATTATTTTAGAGGACAGAAGTCCCATGTTTTTCTTTTTTTGTGTTTGTTTATTTATTGAGGCAGGGGGAGCAGAGCAGAGAGAGAGAGGGAGAGAGAGAATCCCAAGTAAGCTCTGCACTGTCAGCATGGAACCTGATCTTACAAACCATGAGATCATGATCTCATGACCTGAGCCAAAATCAACAGTCGGATGCTTAACTGACTGAGCCACTCAGGTGCCCCAGCATTTTTCATATTTTTATGGGCTGTGTATGTTTCTTCTGTAAAATGCAATTTATTTTGTTCCTTTACCTCTTCTAATGGATGCATAATCACCACTATATGGCTAAAATATAGTTTAATCAGTCTTCTGGTTAATATTTTCCCAATATTTTGCCATTATAAATTAAACTGACATATAATCCTTTGTGTACATCCAAGATTGTGTCTTTCAAATCTTAAAAACACAGCAGGTTGGGGCAGCAGATATGTTCATTTTGGAAAAGGTTTTAGTACACACTGACAAATTCCCTTCTGAAATGACGCCAGTCTACACGGAGGGGCTTTTCTTTCAAACCTGTGGAAAATCTAAGCAGCTTTATGGCCTTTGACAAAGTTGCTGTCAAAGAGGAAAAGCTCAAAGATCCAGGGAATTCCTGAGACGAGCTGGAGGGAGGGGAGGGCATGCTCTGGGCAGTTCTTCTGAGGACGGTGGGGAGCACTGTGGGGAGCACTGTGGTGCTCGGTGGTATGAGGGTGGGTGTGTCAGTCAAGGTCCAGCCAGAGAGCAGAATCACTAGCAGATGGGGACCAAGGGATCTGGCCTTATTCAGTCATGGGAACTGGTTATAAAGCTGTGATCTCAGTGTCCGTCTGATGCTGGAGCTTGAGGTCCATGGGGCAGGCAGTCAGGAATGAAAGACAGAAAGTTGTGGAGAGCAAGGGCAGGCGGACCCCACCAGCATGAGCTAGAGCCCATGGGACAGTGTTGAAACCTGTTGTCTCTGACCTCGAGGGTGTGGGCATTTGGTGGGAGCCCAGGGTCGGGGACCTAAACACACACACCTGGCTCGGTTCAGAGGCACTGGAGGAGGGGTGGGGAACAAGCTCAGTCAGCAGCTTAGCACCCCAAGTGTGAAACCGGGTGGGGATCTAGGGCTGTGAGTATGTAGCCGTGTCAGAGGCGCTTTCTCCATATTCTCTCAGGCCTCACAACAGCCCTGTGAAGTTGGAAGTGTAATGTTTTCTAATTTATCGGTGAGTAAAATGAGATTCTGGAGGGAAAGCGGCTTGCTCAAATCATTTATCTGGGGCATTGGAGTTTACACTGTTTTGAGCCAGCCAATCTTTCATTTCTATGACCAAGTACTCTGGGACATGTTTTGAATTGTAACTCATGCAGCTTCCCCACAATGTGTTGTTACTTAGGTTGGCCCTTGCTATATTAGGAAAAAAAAGATTGATAGATTTATTATAACTTGAATATGACAGTAGTCTTTGGATAGGAATTTAGACCTCTTTCATGGCTTATTTTGTTGATGTTAGCAATTTAACATTAATGTATATGAAAGTTTAGTTTTTTAAAAAAATTTTTGTTTATTTTTGTGAGAGAGTGTACATGCACACTCATGATCGACTGAGGGGCAGAGAGAGAGGGAGACACAGAATCTGAAGCAGGCTCCAATCTCTCACCTGTCAACACAGAGCCCCACACAGGGCTCGAACTCACAAACAGCGAGATCATGACCTTTGCTGAAGTCGGACGCTCAACCGACTGAGCCACCCAGGTGCCCCGAAATAGTTTAGCTTTTTTAGAAAATCAAGTGGGAATGTTAACGTATTTGGTATTTCTTTGATTTCTTTTGATCTTAGTTGATGGGAAATCTCCTTTAGTGAAAATGAGAATGTTTGGCTTAGAATTTCCGCTCTTGAGAAGTGAATGCAGGGATGCCCAAAAGAGTATTTTAAAATACAAGGTCAGTCCTGGTTTTTTTCATCTAGTAAAAAGTATGAAAACAAATGGAAGAGAACTGTTGTAAATTACATTATCTGCAAGCAGATACTGAGACACAATTTGGTACAAACTGTGTGATTAAGGATCAGTGCCTATGAATGGAAGAAGCCGGGAAACAGAGGGGAAGGGCCCATTGAGGTGCAGGTCTGGCAAAACCTTGGCCGATGCAGTGGTGCTGTATGGGGCAAACCTTGTCCATTAGAGTTGTCTGTGCTGTGTCAGATCAGAAAGCTGGGTGTTTATAGCCTGGCCTTAGTCACTGAAGGTTGACTGCTTGGGGAGCGGTGCGATCCAAGATGATGAGGCTCTGGGGGCTCCTGACTCTGATCTCCAAAGAGCTGGAGTTGGGGGCTGTCTACTGACCTTGCACGCTGCAGCTGGCTACAGGTTCTCTTGAGGGGATCTGCATGGGGCGACTTTCTGGCTACCACAGGAACTGTTGTAGATGAGCAAAGACAAGGAATATCAGCCAAATGTGGAGGATTCCTGATTCCAACAAACAACCACAGTAAGACACTTTTGAGACAACAATTGTGGTTATGATGGAAAAGGTCCTTAGTTGTTAGTGATATATCTGGAAGTATTTGTGGTGGTATAATAAGACGTCTAGCAAGACAGCAGCAAAAGTGGAAAGGCGATAGAACAAAGAAGAATGCTAAATTGTTGATAACCATTACCATGAGAGATGGGCTCACACAGGTTCTTTATACAATTCTCCCTATGTATGTGTTTGCAGTTTTAAACATGATAAAAAGTTTTTAAAAAACCCCGTCAATTATTAATTCAGAATACTTACTTTTGGTGAAAGAGTAGGCATATATTATTGGATGTCTCTCATATTCTAGAGCTCAGCGTGTGAATCCAGAAAAAAACTCATGTTTGGGTATCTTGACTATCTGTCCTGTTCTGGAAACAAAGCATCCTGTAATGTAATCCTCTAGCTCTCAGAGGAGATAGAGGATTTTCTTGTTGAGTGGGGCCAAATGAATAACCAGGAAAGGAGGGGCTGGAAGAATAGGATGGGAACAGGACAGGGAAGGAAGGCAGCTACTGATTTTTAAGCATTCAGCTACAGAACTGGGTGCTTTACATGGTCTTTTTAATTTTTTTTAACATTTATTTATTATTGAGAGACAGAGACAGAGCATGAGCCTGGGAGAGACAGAGAGAGGGGGGAGACACAGAATCCGAAGCAGGCTCCAGGCTCTGAGCTGTCAGCACAGAGCCTGACGCAGGGCTCGAACTCACAAACCATGAGATCATGACCTGAGCCGAAGTCAGATGCTTAACCAACTGAGCCACCCAGGCACCCCGACATGGTCTTTTTTTAATCCTCCCAACCACCCATTCTATTATTCTAGATTTTCTAGAATAGGATTCCCATTTTGCAGATTAGGATGTTGAGACTCAGGAATGTGGCACTCCTCCAAGTGTTGGAACTGGGATTCTCTCACATGGTGCCTGGTTTCTAGGCCCTTGCACTGTGCCCCTGGAGGTCGGAGATGGTCACACCTCAGGGGCCTGGGGCATCTGGCAGCAACTTGGGGCAACTGGGGCAGCAGATTCTCTCTCCTGGAAAATGTGGGAAGAGCAGGTCCTCTCTTGGCCACCATGTACATGCCCAGACCTTCCAAGTCCTGGCATCACCCTCTCTAGTCATGACACTCCTGCCTTATTCCCTGAAACTAAAAAAAAATTAGAAGACAAAGATGCTCTTCTGAATCCTAATTAGAAGTTGTGAGGTTTTCCTCTTCCTTGGGGGCTTTTTCTGTTTTTTGTTCATCTGCCCATCTTCAGGTAATGCTGTTTGTAACTTGTCGTTCTCCTGAAACCAATATACTTTGATCTCCAATAAAGATGGTCTAACAACCATCTGCAGGATATGCGATGAGGGCAAAGTGAAAGAGAAAAATCAGGGAGGGCAAGGTTCTTGTTCAACTTCCCGTCAATGTTCAAGATATTTCTATGAAAACTTTCCACTTCTCCACTATCACTTTGTCCCAGTAATTTTTATTCCTCCCACACTGCTAACCAATTTTCTGCTTCCCAACACTCCTCTCAAACCCTTCTTATACACATTCTCTTGCCCAGCGGGAGAAGTAAACACTGATACAAAGTGGGGAAGTTCCCAGCAGGAGGTGCCGAGGCCCTACCTTACGGATGTGGTTTCGGCTTCTTTTAGGACTTCAGCTCTCTGCTGGCCCCTGTGGGCGAGGGCTAGGTTTCCTTCAAAGTGCTTTAGTTCCCAGACTCACCTGGGGATGCCACGCTCCTTGAGCAGAGGAGAGACTAAAGCAGTTTATTGTTAGTTTTTTAATGTTTTTATTTATTTTTGAGAGAGAAGTGGGGGAGGGGCAGAGAGAGGGGGACAGAGGATCCCAAGTGGCTAACAGCAGTGAGCCAATGTGGGGCTTGACTTCACAAGCCAAACAGATCATGCACTGAGCCAAAGTCAGACAGACACTCAATGGACTGAGCCACCCAGGCACAGTCCTTTGAAACTAAAGCAGTTTAAAGTTACAAACCACATCCTTGGTTATTGACTCTCTTACTTTTTTTAGTTTTCTTGTATTGGTTGTTACTTTGGCTTCGGGTAGATTGAGTAGATTCGGATAGTGGAGTCTTGTACTTAGGCTGGTTCCTACCAAGTGCAAGCAGATTGACCTCTGCTTCTTTCTCACTGCTCTAGACACCAGAATCCCACCCCCTCCTCACTCCAGTCATCTGGGATGCTGCTGGGGGCCAGGCTTCGTGCAAAGACCTGGGACCAGGGAGGTGAATACAACCTGGTTCCCTGGTCTTCAGCAGCTCACAGAGAACTTGGGGGAGACAGAAATACCAGGAACTCATGGTGAGGGGCTCTTTTCTTCTTGCTGCCTTTTTCAGTGTGGTTGCACCATTTTCTGACTGAGCATGTTTCTGGCTGGCTTTAGTCAAATGTAGAGGTTATCCATAAATGTCACTCATCATTATTGTTACTATCATGCCTCATTTCAAAGATTTTAATGTCTCCAACTTATGGAGCCTTTTGTAATCAGTGAAATGTGTATAGAAGCACTAATCTTAAGGAAAACTATAAAGTTATTTTAAGACATTTCTGATTTCTTTAGTTCTTATTGTGTTATTATTAAAAACACTCCCCATCTCCCTACTAGATTAACTTGAAGCAAATCCCAGGTATTCTATATATTTTACATGTAAACATATATAAACCTCTATAAACAGATATATGTAAATGTGTAAGTATTTCAGTATATATTTCTAAAGGATCAGGACTCTTTAAAAAGTAACCACAAGGGGTGCCTGGATGGCTCCATCGGTTAAGCATCCAACTCTTGATTTTGGCTCAGGTCATGATTTCCTGGTTCATGAGATTGAGCCCTGCGTCAGGCTCCATGTTGGGCAGGGAGCCTGCTTAAGATTCTCCCTCTCTCCTCCCCAACCCTCCCCCACTCCCCCAATAAGAACCACAATACCATCATCACACCTAAAAAAAAAAATTAGCAGCAATTCCTTAATAGTATCAAATACCGAGTCAAGTTTCACTGATTTTCTCATAAGTTTTTAATTTTATAGTTGATTTGTTTGAATCAGGACCTTTTGATCCGTCCATCCATTGCAATTGGTCGAGGTACCTCTTAACTTTTTTTTAAGTTTATTTATTTTTGAGAGCATGCACATGCTTGAGAGCAGGGGGGAGTGGCAGAGAGAGAAAGAGAGAAAGAGAGAGAAAGAAAGAATATGAGTCCCAAGCAGGTTCTGCCCTGTCAGCACGGAGCCTGATGTGGAGTTTGAACTCACGAACCATGAGATCATGACCTGAGCCGAAGTCGGACACTTAACCCACTGAGGCACCCAGGCACCTCATAAATCTTTTTTTTTTTTTAATCTACAAATTTGCCCTCACACTCTTTATTTTTCTTTGCAATTTATTTTGTTGAAGAAACTGGGTGATTTATCCAAGAGAGTTCCTCATAATCTGGATTTTGCCAGTTGGTTCCCTATGATGTTTAGCATGTTCCTTTGTTCCATAAAGCTGATCATTTGATCTAAAGATGTAGGCTTGAGTTTAGGGCTGAAATGCCTCCCAGGTGTTGGTGCTGCATTTCTATCAGGAGACACAAAACGCTTGGTTCTCTGTGGTGTGAGCAACCTTTCAAGATCATTACCTCCCTCTATTATCTCGTTAGGTTGCTGAATGGTAATATTTTAATTCTATCATTGTTTCTTTTTTTCCTTTTTTTTCTTCCTTTTAAAAAATGTTTATTATTTTTGAGGGAAAGAAAGCACAAATGGGCGAGGGGCAGAGAGAGGGAGACGGGATCTGAATGGGCTCTGTGCTGAAAGCAGAGAGCCTGATGCAGGGCTTGAACTCATGAACTGTGAGATCATAACCGAGCTGAAGAGATCATCTGATGTTTAACTGACTGAGCCACCTGGGCGCCCCATCACTGCGTCTAATGGCTTAGCTAGAATGCTTTTTATAAAGAGAAAGTTCTCTCATCAGTGTCTGGTTACCCTGAAATGCAGTGTGTACAGGGAAAGCAGAATAAATGCTTCTTTCCCTGTATTGTTCTTAAAGGGAGAGCCTGGCTGGCTCCGTTGGTAAAGCATGTGACTCTTGATCTCTGGGTCAGGAGTTCAAGCCCCATGCTGGGTGTAGAGATTACTCAAAAGAAGAACAAAAAAGCTTTTAAAGAATTTAAACAGTGTGAAGATTTCAGAGATTATAGCCCTCCTTCCCCATCTAGTCATCTCTGCTTTCTTTTGGTTCCTCTGAAATCTAAAAGTTCTCTCACTCTACCCCTCCCAATTCTCCACTCAGATCCAGCTTGGTGGGGCTTTGGAGAAAGAATTGCAAACTCACACCAAAGTGCAAATAACTAATCTTAATTTACGGTGTGACTCCTCCAGAGAGATTTTCTGTTCAATTTGTAACAACGTCTTAGAGAAATTGAAACAAAGCTTCTTGGATAAGAAAAGTACTTTTATGCACTTACCCTCATATATTATCTCCACATATGATCTACATATGTTATAGAATGGCTACCACTTTATGAGTAAGGTATTTGTTATCCCCATTTTACAGATGCAGGAAACATTTGCCAGCTAAAAAGTGGCAAAAGTGAAACTCCAACCTGGATAGTGGAAGGTGCTAGGGGAGGTGATGGCTTCCCAAGCTAGAAATCATCCACCTACACACTTGTCATATCAGCGTGTAAGGCAGAGCACGGCAATCACCTGCAAAAGCCAGGGTTTCTCACCAGGAGTGTTCGTGGTGAAACTGCTCTCTAGTATTGTAGCAACAGTGGTGCCTTCACCCCGTTAGGATCCTGTTTACTTTTCCAGCTCACCTCCGCTCTAGTTCACAGGTTCCAGCCACACTGGAATCTCTCCTGTCCCTCAAACCTGCCAAACTCTTTTTAATCTCAGGGATCCGCATCTGCTGTTTGCCCCCTGGATCTTCACATGCTCGGTTCTTTCGTGTTGTTCAAGTCCTAGCTTAAGTGTCCGTCTTGCAGAGGCCTTCCTGAGAACCTGAAATAGCCACTTCCTTCCTCCCAATCTCTCTCCCAGTTCTCAGTGTCTATTACCATTTGAGAGTACCTTCGGTCTCTCCCCACGAGACGTAGGGAGAACATGGCCAGTTCTGTTGGCCGCTGGGAGCCCGGCATACAGTAGGCACTCAGGGAGGCTTTGTTGAGTGAATCAGCTTAGGCCTCCTTTGCTCACTGCACCCTGCATGAGGTGCATGCACCCTGCACCCATCCACGGCTGGTTCGACTTAGCCACAGGACTGCCACAGCCGCTACAATCTGCTCTTCTGTCTCTGAAAGCCAAAGGTTCCTGCCTTTTGTTCTTACAAACCAAAGCTTAACAAAAACGGTCAGATTTAGTTCTAGTGAAGAATTAGACTGAGGTCCAAGACGGCTAATATTTTAGCTAGAACCTGTGTGCTCAAGCTTCGTCTGTTTCCTGGGACATAAGATGGATGGTTCTGGGAAAGGGAAGAGGTGGGGATGTATTTTTAGGCTACTTCTCATGGCAGATCCCCCGCTCCTTAGCATTGAACTGTGGTATCGTAGCTTGGGCTGCTATAACAAAGTGCCACAGACTGCTGGTTTAAATAACAGACATTTCTTTCTCAGAGTTCTGGAGGCTGGGGAGTCTAAGGTCAAGGTTCTGGCAGATTTGGTCGTTGATGTGAGCTGTCTTCTTGGCTTGCAGCTGGCCGCCTTCTTCCTGTGTCCTCATGTGGCAGAGAAGAGGCACTCTGGGCTCTCTTCCTTTTCTTCTAAGGTAAATAATCTTGTCGTGTGGGTCCAGACTCATCACCCCATCTAAACCTAACTACCTCCCAAAGGCATCACCTCCAAATACTATCCCATTGGGGGTTAGGATGTCAACATATGATATTTGGGGAGGGGGGACACAAATACTGAGTTTATAATAGCATCTCTCAAACTCTCCCTTCTTGGTGTGAGTATCGAATGCTTCTAGGGAAAAGAAAATCAGGACAGGAATGGAGGCATCTCAGGCATTCTTCCAAATTTGGATGGCAAAAGCTAGAAAACTAAATCTGAAGCTTATGGGTTTGCTTGGGAGACAGTTCAGAGGGCAAGACAAAATACAGTCCTAGAGTCACTTGTATCAGAATCACCTTGAGGGGTGGGGGCGCTGCTTAAAATTCATGTTACCGAACCATAGTCGGATCTGCTTAATCAACATCTTGGGGGGATGGGGCCTGCGGGTCCACATTTTGACAGGTGCCCAGCTGTATGTAGCTAATGCTCCCTAAAGTTTGAGAACTACTGTCATTAAGAAATGAGCTTGTACTTTATCACAACCTGCTTATCCTAAGGAGCCTGAGGTGGGTTGCCACAAAGTCGTCAGCAGTCATGTGTCATCGGCTCTAGCATCCCCTGGGTCCCACCCTAGAGGTTCTGATGTCATCAGTCTTGCTTCAGTTTAGACATACGGAGTTATACAAACTTTTTGGTGGCCAAGGTTAACTATTGCTTTAAAAGGCTTGAATCACATCATGGTTTCACTCGGCATTTTTGCTTCTGGGCTGCCTACTCTCTGTCTCACAGGAATGTGAAAAGTGAGCCTTCCTAACAGTCTAACAAAGGATGCCTTCCCTGTCACAAGAACTTCTTTTGCTCTTTTAGATGTTCCCTTTATTTATTTCTAGAAGAAAGGCATAGTTTGTTGTCACCTTGATGTAAACTGTGTTTAATATTCAAAGTAGGTTGGCCTCAAACATCTCTCTCCTCTGTTCTTGTCTCTGTAGGTCTTTCTCGGAAAGCTTCCCCCATCGCTAATGTTTTCCTCCCTCCCCCGCCTTTTCCTTCCTACTTGTGTGAATCCACCCCGTCTTTCAAGAACAAATTCAAGTCTGTCTTCAACCACTAAATTCCCATCCACCTCAGTCATTTTTAATCCTTTGAATTCTCAAAGTAATGGTACCACATTGTATAAGATTTCCATCGTGTTCTCCCTGTGGTGCAAACGTGAAGACCCGAGAGCCTCAATGATACTTTTGTTAAGTACCTGGTAAGCACCTAATAAGTTCAGGTGTGTTGATTGATTGTGTTAGGTGAATATTGCAGAAGAACTGGGATGGATGCAGTTCAGGAAGGAGGGAAGTTTAAAAGGAGATGTGACAGTTTCTAGTCCATGTTTAGACTCTTGATGGAAAATCGTTATTTTGTCAGTTGTAGAGTTGTTACTCTTCCCAGTATATTTAAAAGCAGATCTTGACCTGGAAGCATAACTATGCTTTTATTTCCTCAAGTTTCATTGGAAGCATTCACTATGCCTTTGTTTCCTCAAGTTTTCAGTATCAGTTTGCATTGATGAAACTGTTTTTTTAGACCTAAAGGAGGCAAAGAAAACTGTAGAAATGAAAATGAATTCTTGTGTCATAGATAAGGTGATATAAATTTTCTCGTTCCGTCTTAAGGAGTTTTAAGCAGTTTTCTGCAAGATTCTGCCCAGATAAATTTCTTTGGATCAAATGAAAATGAGATCTAATGTTCATCCTACATTTAATATTTTGAAGGATGACTGGAGAATTTACCGGTAACCACTTTGAATGTAACAAGTGCCTTTTGTCTGTCACCTTCTCATGACTGCCTTCACTCAGGGCTGGAGGAGAGAGGCAAACTGAGAGGCAAAGCAAACATCTTAAAAGTTTCATGTTTTTCTGTTCCGTGACTGCAGCCTCCTAGCCAGTATTTCAGGCTCTCAAAGAGATGATAATGCCTATGATACCATTCTAGCCGCCATCTAAACACATGAGCTGCTCTGTTCCCCTTTATGTTTCCACACGGATCACCCAGTCATCACTCTGTTAAATGAAACAGGTGTGAAAGTGTTTCTTAGCCCATCTGCCCGCTTGCCCCACTCCCAGGAATCTTGCTTGTTTTGTGTGATCCACCATTCTGGAAAAACCCTGGGAGGGCTTGCCAGCACCATGCATACGGACACTTCCTTGGAGAGCCAGCAGGGGTCAGCTGGAACCCCCGTGCTCTGGCTTGTCCTGGTCACTGTTCTTGCCAGGACTAGGACAGCACCAGGAGTCATTTGTTGGTTTCCTGAGTGGAGACAATGCAGTTGCTAAGTCTTCAAAGATATTTCATGTCCCTTCCTTACCTTCCTGTACTGGTCTCTTCTTTGCACCATGCACCCCTAAACACTCACTCTTTCCTGGGCTCAATACCCTTTCTTCCCTCCTGACATCGTCTAAAGGAAAACCACAAACCATTGCTTTTCCCACTAGAATGGAATCCTCCTGTCTATTTTATTTCATTTTTTAATTTTTTAAGTTTTTTAAAAAAAAATGTTTGTTTATTTGAGGGGGTGGGGGCAGAGAGAGAGGGAGACACAGAATCCAAAGCAGGCTCCAGGCTCTGGGCTGTCAGCACAAAGTGCGATATGGGGCTAGAACTCACCATGAGATCATGACCTGAGCTGAAGTTGGATGCTTAACTGAGTGAGCCACCCAGACACCCCTTAATTTTTTTAATTTGTTAAATGTTTATTTATTTATTTTGAGAGGGAAGAAGGGAGGGAGGGAGGGAGAGAGAGAGAGAGAGAGAGCGAGCGAGCGAGCGAGCAGGGGAGGAGCAGAGACAGAGGGAGAGAGAGAATCCCAAGCAGGCTCTGTGCTGTCACCACAGAACCTATCTTGAGGCTCAAACTCACAAACCGTGAGATCATGACCTAAGCCAAAATCAAGAGTTGGATGCTTAACTGACTGAGCCACCCAGGCACTCCCTGTCTGTTTTAAATTTAAGCTCCACAATAGTTAATTTTACAATTTTATCTCTATTAACATGTGATTGCCTCCCTTGCCATTCATCACTGACTGTGGTGGGAGGGGAAATGGGGGTGAGAAAGGTGCTGGCAGAGAATTGCCGGGAATAACCCCATGACTCCCTAAAGGGTTTATCTGTTTTGGACTGAAAAGGGTGAAAATCCCATATGCTCCTCCTTCAATTAGTGGTTCTGACTTACCAAAATGGTCATGCACTATGAGCACTGTTCACCTTTCAGTGGATATTCTCAGTGAGCTATTTTACTCACACATCTCTACCCTGAACTGTCAAAACAGGACCAGCTATATAATTTGTAGGGTCCAGTGCAAGATGAAATCAAGGTCCCCTTATTCAAAACCTATTAAGAATTTCAGGTCAATGACTACAGAGCCACAAGTATGGGGCCCTCTGAGCATGGAGCTCTGTGACTACATGGGTTGTCCACCATGAAGCTGGCCCTGTGGGGCAAGGTCTTCTTTGTCCTAGCCCAGGGGGTTAATGTGAGGGCTTTGCGTATCTGACCCCTTCCCTGTCCTCAGGAACCACGGTCCTGGAGAGTGAGAAGTGAGAGAGATCTCATCCAGCAAATACAGGCCATGCACTAGTATGCAATCTAATAGGAAAAACAACAACAAATTAAAAGGCAGAGACTACCACATAGGAGGTCACATGGTGATAAGAACTATGGAGAGAGGTGGAGCAGGGCAAGGAGAATAGGAGTGCCAACACGGAGGGGCGGGGGCTTTCGATTTTATGAGAGGTGTTCCAGATGGGCTATTTGAGCGTAGACGTAGAGTAAGGGAGCGAGCCATGTAAGTATGGGCATTTCAGGTGGAGGGACTAGCAGGTTCAGAGACCCTGAGGCTTGTCAGGTTTGAGGAAGAACAGGGAGGACCGTGTGGCTGGCAGGGATGATGGGGATTGTGAGGGGGTGGACTTAGGTGGGTGGGGGGAGGCTACATCTCCTGCAGTGAGGGCTCTGGATTCTACTCTGGATGAGATAGAAACTTTGGAAGGTTTAGAGCTGAGAAGTCTCATCATCTGACCTAGGTTTTAGAGGGTTCCCTCTCTACTCTGCTGAGAAGGGTTTGCAGAGGCAGGAGGCATGAAGGAGACCACCAGGGTGTTCATGGTGGAGGTGACAAGAAGTGGTCAGAGTCCAGAGCAACATGGGTTTAGAACTGTTCGGGTCCACTTACATGCAATTTTTTTTCCTACTCAATACAGTACAATACTGCAAATTTATTTTTTCTCCTTATGATTTTTTTCTCTAGCTTATTTTTAAAATACAGTATATAATACACATAACAGATGAAATATGTATTAACTATGCTATTGGTGAGCCTTCTGGTCAACAGTAAGCTATTAGTAGTTAAGTTTTTGAGGAGTCAAAAGTTCTATATGGATTTTCAACTGCATGGAGAGGGGTGCTAACACCTCTGACCCCCATGATGTTCAAAGCTCTACTGTATTATTATCTTAAAATTTTTTTTTAATGTTTATTTAGTTTTTGACAGACAGAACATGAGTGAGGGAGGGGCAGAGAGAGAGGGAGATACAAAATCCAAAGCAGTCTCCAGGCTCTGAGCTGTTAGCACAGAGCCCAGTGTGGGGCTCGAACCCACGAACTGTGAGATCGTGACTGTGGCCAAAGTCAGAACTTAACTGACTGAGCCACCCAGGCTATATTATTATCTTCAAAAGAGCAAGGGGCCAGGTCAGTCTTGTTTACCACTGTAATCCTCTTGCCAGATACAGAGTCTGACACATGCAGGTATGTGATAAATATGTACTTAATGAACCAGTGAGGTTCATTTATATTTGAATACAAATATTCAATAAGATGTCCTGTAATAGAGATGTAAGAAATAACATTAAAAGAATGAAGTGAGGCAGAATACCTTGCCAGAGTTTTTAATTTTTACCTCTACTTTGCTTCTATTAAATCTGTAGAAAATGTTAAAGGTCAGTTCATATGGAATACATTATGTGACTCAAAGCCGTATAGCCTGTCAGCCTGAATATACACTATTGGACCATGAGGCTGTATTTTTAGTGTGTGGTCAATAGGTGGCGCTGTACTTTGTTAGGGTGTCCTCTCCACTAGGTCTTGCGTGCAGAGGATACTAACGTGGATCAAAATGTTAAATGCAGTTGTAACTGGAATACATACTTGGGCTATTCGAAATTAGATCACCTTCTCCAGTAATTTGGTAAGACTCTTGGAATTACATGTAGGAAACTAACATTTGGAAATGTCATTCTTCCTTAAGTGGAACATTTAGATATTTAAATGACAGAAAATACATCCCAATATTGGGAATTGAGCAGTGCCCACATGCACTGTAATGCTTGAAGACAATTTTATTTCCTTCTCCACGTGATTCTGGTGTGTATGTTTTATTCACACACATACACACACAGACACACACATTTTTGGCTCCTCTTTGTAAAAAGACCACATAAGGGATCATTAGATGTATTTTCCTTATTGAATTTGTACAGGAAGGAGTGGTGTAGGAAGGGGGGTTTTTTCAAGGGGAAACGAAGCTGCAGTAAAATTTAGGCGGCTGTGTGGTTTTGTGGGAAATTCTGTGAGCACTTCTCAGATGGCAAGTTTCTTCCAGCTGCTGGGCCATCGTTCTCTACCCAGAGAGCTTGCTGAAGCAGCACCACCTTGCAAGATTGCTTCACCTGGAAGCCTGCAGCAGGCTGGTTCTTTCTTGTCCAATGTCTACCTCCCAACCATTGGAATTGGTCCTCGTAGATGAAATCTAGCCACAGGCAGGAACCCTGAGATTACAGTACTGTCAAATGGCCAATGCTGGAGAAAAAGATGAGCGGAGACGCTGGTAGATGCATGGTTTTCCTCTGAGTCAGGCTGAGTCAACATTGCCTTACATGATGACTTAGGTCCCCTAAAGAGTGCCTGCATGGAGCTTTGCTGTGAGCTTCCCAGGGTAAGACTGCTCTTTCACAGTCTTAAGGATGTAGAACTCCCAAACATCAGGCCTTCAGAACTGCCTCTGCCAGTGGACCTGCAAAAAAAGTGCCCAGGCCAATATTTTGGCTCAGATGGTTTTCTCTCCAAGCTGTACTTCTGTCTTTCTCTGGAATCTGGGACCTGAAACCAGAGAGAAAGCATAATTCACTTGCCTTCCCCTCTTGACCTTCAGCCTGTACCTTCTTCCCTCCTTGCTGTGATCAGAGACCTCTGTCCAAGGGACAAACTGCTCTAACTGATCAACCCACCGCGTCCCCAGGCTGCTCAGCTCTCTCCTTTCATGGAGGCCACCTTGCTTTGCCGGCCTTCCCTCAAGCCCTTCCACGAAGCTATCCACTGAATATTTATTGATTCAGCAGATACGTGGTGGGTGCTGGGGCAGCGGCACGGCACGGTTCCTTTCCTCAACATTTCCTTAGAAGACATTTTTCTCTTCTTTGACCCATTTGAAGCCTGATTTTCCCCTGATAATACTGCTTTTCTTTGGTCTTTGCCTAAAGTTCCCTATATCCCTGAGCTGGATGGTGGGGCTTCCTAGTTTTTCCCTCATCATCATTAATGCCTTGGCTTTTGGTCATCTCATGGTGACAAGCTAGCCCCAAGAACCTCTAGATGTCATTTCCTCATTCAAAGCAGACCAACTATGTGTGTTCCTTTTATCAGAGAATTGACAGTTTTCCCACTGGCTCCCAGCTCAATTCCTGTACCCCCACATTGCCACCTCTAACTAAAAACAACAACAACAAATAAAGAAAAACAAAACAAAAAAACAACTGGGGAAATGAGTGTCCAGTTTTAGGAAGAAGAGGTTTGGCAATGGCTTTGGAGTTAAGCAGCTGAAAACATCTACCCCTGATGTACACTCCATCTGCTTGCGTGCATGTGGCCGCAACAGCTCAACATCCAGGTCATTTGGTCAAATCCATTCACTTTTGGGCATCCATGTCTCTTGTTTTCCTACTGGCTGACTTTAACTTCAGCATTGGTGACTCTTGGCCTTAGGGTTGCTTGACCCCCACCCCTCTCCACCTGCACTCTTAGAAAACTCACCTAATCGCTAATGCTGAACTCACTTCTTCACACAAACTTGCTCCACCTCCTGCATTTCTGCTTTTGGATCATGAGAGCCTGTCTCATCTGTCATTGTCATTGGGATCACTGGATCCATGCGATACCCCTGCTTCTTCACTCTGCCATCCAAAGGTCCCTGATTCCTATTTGTCTCACCTCTGGAAGAGCTCTTGCCTCCTTCTCTCCCTTTGCTCTGGCACCCTTTCACTTCTAGTCCCGATTTCCTCCTCCTGTTTCAGTCCGTCCTCTAAACTGCCACAATTATCTTTATATAATTTGATTGGCTTGTTCTTTCTTGGTTAAAATGCATTCATGTTCTTTGCTGTTTCAGAGTAAAATAAAAGCATGACATTCAAAACCCATCCTGCCCAACTTGTCATTCCAGCTTTAATCTCCTCTATGCTCTTCCCCTGGCCATTCTAGCTTTTCACGTTCCCAAATAGGTCTTACGACTTTGCAGTGTCTGGAACTCGATTTCTGTCCTTCTCCCTCAGTGAACTGTTCATCCTTATGAACCAGGTTAAATATAACCTCGTCAGTGTGGCTTTCCTCAATCTTCCAGGCAGAATGAATCGCGTTGCATTCTTTTCTCCTATTGCACTGGTAGTGTCCTATTTGTGATGTTGTTTTTCACATACACATCCATCTCCTTTAAGAGGGAACTAATCTTAGACTTAGCTTTACATCCTTAATAGCTGCTAAAGTGCCTGGCACAAAGCAGGTGCTCAATAGATGTTTGTTGAACAAATATTTTTGAACTATTGTGGATAGCAATGGAGGAAATTTTCTGAATATTGTACATTTGGTACATTCGTAACATGTGGTAGATCTGAATCCTAAAAGTTTAGTTAAGAAAACTTCAGAGAACAAATGTTTACTGCAGTGTAGAGTTCTTCAGTTTCCAGGATCGGAGGTGGTATATGTGTGGTTGATGTTTTTAGAACAAGGCAATGGCTCAGCCCCGTGGGAGCAGATTGCATGAGACATGCACCCAGAATGGGGGAGATAATGCCAGCCAATCTGTCAGATTTCATCATCTGCTGGTCTTGGGCTGGGAAGATTCTTAATATATGCCTCTCAAACTTACATCTTGTGAGGAGCTGCCTTCAATTTTCATCTTCTGCAGGTTGCTTATACAACTCATCTAAAAATAGCATTTTAAGAAAGCATATTATTTATTTTGAGTTTAGTAAATGAATCTTGGTATAGTTATTAAGCACGGATTCTGACTACTTCTACCGTGTGATGAGTTCTACAGGCATGGAGAAGAGGCAAATTTTTTATAGGTTATTTCTTAGTCCATCGAGAAATAACATTTTTCTCTTTTAATTTTACCCTGCTCAAATTGTAATTATATAATTATGAAAATGCAGTTTAGGGAGTAGTCCATTTACAGCTCAAATATAGAGAGAGTTGTTATTATGGACAAAAAGAAAGGACCAGTGGTTTTGTTTTTTTAATCTGGGAAACCTACTTGCTGGTGGGGTGTGGGTGTTGGCAAATAAAACGTGTGGGTTGGTAAGTTGTTTGTATAATACTTGCATGAATGTTGGTGAGTGTGAGTGTGTGTGGATCAGTAATTACAACAGAAACAGTAGGAAGGACATAGTGAATTCTTGAATGCCTATCGATCATACCTAAACGTATAAACTCCCTTTCTGTACTAATAGTGTACGGATAGCTTTCCTTTAACAAATACATAATATTTTAAGTGGGTTAAATATCTTTCCTGAACACTATTAATGGGTTAGTTCATTTTCTCTGCAGTGCCCTCTTTTCAATCATGCTACAAAAGTAATCTTCAATCAAGGTTGTGTTACTGTTATTTTCATAGTAGGATATAAAATAATGAGATTTTTACCGAACTTTTCCCATTTTTTAGCCATAGAAGATAATGATAGTTATTTCCATCAAGTGAAACAAAGCAGAAGGTGAGCAGTGTAATGTCTTAGGTGCTTTCTCAAGAATACATTTATCTTCTGGTTTAACTGGGGAATAAGCAGTTGGTAATTGCTATGAGGTAGAAGGTACTGTTCAGGAATTTTTGAGGCATATCTTCCATTTTTGAAATAAAGAAATTCTGATGGGTTTAAGTATATCATCTCTTCTGCTTTCCACATATGGCTTTGTGTGAAAAAGAAAGAGACAGTTCTAAATGGGTAACTTGGCAGGAATACTGGTGACAGGAGATGATTTTACGGGAGACGGGGTGTGTGATGATGGAAAGAGCAAGCTTGGCCTTGAATGTAGAAGTCTGGCCTCTTTGGATGGAATACTGAGAAAGGACAGCGTGCATTTCCCAATATTGTGGTTCCAGAGGTGTGGCAACAGTATGAAAAGCAAAAATCCATTGTGGGAGCAATGAATCTTGAGTTGAAGGAGAATGTTGCAAGCATCCCTTTTACGTAATGAATGAAGTCCAGGTTTCATCTGAGTGATGGCTTAATTGCTGGTAGGTGACCTTTAATTTTTTTCTTCCATTTAAAAGATTAAGCTTATTCAGGACAGAGTTGAAGAGAGAACAAAGAGTCAGTAAATTAACAGCATAATCTGTTGAGTCATGAGAAAATAAAGGCTTATACACACACAGCACATCTCTGCTCAGCTTACACACAAGTCTGTCCCTTAAATGCCAAAGGCACTGTCCCTTCTTCCCTCCCTAAAAGTTTAGTGCCAGACACTGTGACGCTTTCTTTTCTTTTCTTTTCTTTTCTTTTCTTTTCTTTTCTTTTCTTTTCTTTTCTTTCTTTTATTTTCTTTTCTTTTCTCTTTTCTAACATTGAGGTTTTCCTATCCTTTCTGAGGATAAAAAAATTCATCTCCTTTCTGCCCTGCAACTGCTTGTGAAGGCTGCCCAGGGCCTCTGTCTTGCTAAAGCCAAAGCTCCATCTTCAGTCTTTGCCTTACTTGACTTTTCAGCAAACTTGACCCAGTTAACCCCATCTCTTTTAGCAAACGCTTTCTTCTCTTGACTTCCAAGATGTCCTGGGTTCCTGTTTTTCCTCCTACTTTACTGGCCACATCTGCCCAGATCCTTGCTCCTTCCTTCTCTTTTCATTGACACATCCAGTGCTCAGATCTTAGATCTCTTGTTTTTCTTGAGTTGACTCACTCCCTTGGAAATCTCCTGTGGTGTCATGGCTTTATATGCTAACAGCGATCACAGGTACATCTCCAGCCCAATTCTGCCCCGATTCCAGACGCTGATGGCCAACCATCTATTCTGTGTCTCTACATTACCATGGTCGTGTGTCTTAAACCTAACTCTGTATCTTTCCTTCAGGTTAACTTCCCTTCGAGTCTTTTGCATATCAGTTAAGGACAACTTCTTTCATGTGTAGGAAGCACCCCTGACTCCTCTTTCCTCATAGTCCTTCAAGAAATCATGATATCCAGAATCTTATTACCACTTCTCCCCACCTGTTACTACCTTATTATTAAAAAAAAAATTTTTTAACGTTTATTCAGTTTTGAGAGACAGAGAGAGTGTGTGAGCAGGGGAGGGGCAGAGAGAGAGAGGGAGACTGAGAATCCTAAGCAGGCTCCAGGCTCTGAGCTGTCAGCACAGAGCCCGATGTGGGGTTTGAACTCATGAACCATGAGATCATGACCTGAGCTGAAGTCGGATGCTTAACCGACTGAGCCACCCAAGGCACCTCATCATTGTTACTACTTTAGTCGGAACCACCAACATGTCTCGCACGGATGATTGCAGTTGCCTTTTAACTGGTCTCCAAGCTTCTGCCCAGGTCTCCCTGCATCAGCCAGCTGGGTTCTTCGGTACATCAGTGAGATCATTTCACTTCTCTGCCCAAACCCTCAGTGACTCTCTCTTTCCTTCAAAGTAAAAGCCAAAACCCTTATCAAGGCCTGTTAGGATCTGCAAGATCTTCTCCTTTCCCCCACCCATTACTTCTCTGACTTGGTCTCCTGCTACTCTTTCACTACAGGTGCAGTGGCCCTGCTTTTCCTGAAACATTCCAGATGTGTTTCCATTTTCAGGCCTTTGCACCTGATGCTCCATCTGTCTAGAATGTTATTCGCTAGATATGTGTGTACCTCTTCATTCCAAGCCCTTTCTCCAAGGTCACCTTCTTCTGGATGACCCTAATTACCATTGCAATCTGCTCTCTGCCTCCAGCACCCCTGATCCCTCTGCTCTGTGATGGGTATACCTTGCAGAAATTGCAGGTTTGGTTGCAGACCACTGCAATAAAGCCAGTCACATGGGTTTTTTGGTTTCCCATGCATGTGAAAGTTGTTTTCCTTATACTGAAGTCTACGAAGTGTGCAATAGCGTTATGTGTGAAAAAACACAAAACAACGTGCATACGTTAAAGAATACTTTATTGCTAAAAAGTGCTAGCCATCATCTGAGCTTTCAGTGAGTTGTAATCACTGATCATAGATCACCATACAAATATAATAATGAAAAAGTTTGAAATGTTGTGAGAATCACCAAAGGGACGCAAAGAGAGCAGCCGCTGTTGGGAAATTGTGCTAATAAACTTGCTTGACACAAGGGTGTCACACACCCTGAATTTGTTAAAAAACAAAAGTGGTATCTGTGAAGCCCAATAAAGTGAAGTGCAATAAAATGAGATAGGCCTGTTTTTTTCCCCGTAACTCTTGTTCAGGAGGAGACTAAATACACTTATTTATTCTCATTGTTTTAGTTGTCAGCTTCTCCCACTAGAATGTAATCTTCACGAAGGCAGAGGCTTTCGTCTGTTTTCCATCCCCGCGCCTACTGCTTTCGGTAGTACATGTTCTCAGCAGGTGTGTTAAGTGGATGAGAGCAAGCCGTGGATGCTGGCCTCTGGCTGGCTTCCTCCCGCAGGTGGTACTGGTTCTCTCTTCAGACCCGCTTTCAGTGTGTTTGGGGGGTTGGAGCAAGAGTGCAATTTCCCTGGGGATGGTTTCCGGGAGAGGGAAGAAAAAGAGAGAAGGGAAAACCTGTCACGCTATTGTGGTAATGAGTTGCCTTGTTCCTGCTCAAGTGATAGAGCCTGGTAATCAGAGGGCCTGGCCTAGTTTGATGTATTTGTATTCTGTTATTTTTACTTAACATTGTATGAGCACTTCCCTCACTTTTTCTTTCATAGTCTTCATTATTATTGTTGTTATTATTTTTAAAAATTTTAACTGTTTATTTATTTTTTAGAGAGCGCAAGCAGGGGAGGGGCAGAGAGAGAGAATCCCAAGCAGGCTCCACGCTGGCAGTGCAGAGCCCAACTCCGGGGCTCGATCTCACGAACCAGGAGATCATGACCTGAGCTGAAATCAAGAGACTCTTAACCGACTGAGCCACCCAGGTGCCCCTCATTATTATTTAAATGGCTACATATTTAAAATACAGTCCTAATGACTCAGCCTTGAAGGCTGACATGTAAACAGGGAGATGATCTTGGGTTGCTTTTAGGAACCTAACGGTAAGGTAGTTAAGAGCCCAGGCTAGAGTTTGACTATCTGGGTGCAAATACTGGCTCTGGCCATTTCCAGCTGTGTGACCTTAAGCAATTCATTTAACTGTTTAATTGAGTTTCCTCCTCTGTTAAAAACTGTGTTAGTAACAGTACTTGTACAGTATCTGGATCTGTAATAGTAACAGGGTTATTTTTTTGAGAATAAACGAGTTAATATTTGCAAAGCACTCGAAGCGTAGTCTTTTTTGGAGAATAAACGAGTTAATATTTGCAAAGCACTCGAAGTGTAGTCTTCAGACCAGCATGGTCGGCAATACTGGGGAGCAGTGCTGGTTAGACATGCAGGCTGCGGGGGAGAAGGGGGGGAGGGAGGGGAGGGTGGGGAGGGGGGGTGCCTGGGTTGTGCAGTCAGTTAAGTGGCTGGCTCTTAATTTCGCCTCGGGTCATGATATCCTGGCTCATGAGTTCGAGCCCCGTGAGTGTTTCTGCACTAACAGTGTGGAGCCTGCTTGGGATTCTCCCTCTCCCTCTCCCTCTGCCCCTTCTCTGCTTGTGCTGTGTCTCTCAAAAAAAAAAAAAAAAAAACTTAAGAAGAAAACAAAAAAGAAATGCAGACTCTTAGGCCCCACCCCAGAACTAATGACTCAGAATGTTCATTCTGACAAGTTCCCCAGGTCTTCCCATGCACATTAATGCCTGAGAAACACTGACTTCAAACAGTGGCTGGGACAGAGCAATTACTACATAATGTTGATTCAGTTTTAAAGTAGTTCCAATTTTTCTCCAGTTAAGACCTCCGAAACTTATTTCTTATCTGTGTCCAGCAAGACTTTCTACTGTAGCTGTGGGATCTCAGGCCAACCACTGCACATCTCTGAGCTTGGGCTTCCTCACCTGTGACGTGAAAGACTCAGAGATGAATACTTTCAGAAGTACCCCGCCACTCTCTTTCTCTGGCATTCACTGCTGCTTATCATCTCACATTTTACAGAGCAGGGCATTTTAAAAGACCAGAATTTCTTTTGGAAACTGGATAAGAGTAAGGCTTTGGAAAAATGTTTGCAAATATTCCTTGTGGTGCAAGCTAGCCAAACCACAGTTGTTGTTGTTATTATTATCTTAATCTCACAGGTATATCTTATTTTGTCTCAATGTCTGTTTGATGGAACTAAGAACTGGCAGAATCCTGGTGCTTTTGGGTGAAACTGCTCTCTATGGTCATTAATCCTTTTAGAATAAAGAACAATGGTCCTTAAGAATTATCTATCTTTTGGTGACATAATTGCTTCATAGGCTATATATCAGAGAGAGCAAGAAATTCTAAGAGATTAATCTTCTAAGATGTAGTCAGTCGTCAAAGGATATTTGTCTGGAAAATAGCCTCTAGAAAATAGCTCTTGTTTTATAGACCAGGAAAATGAAAAGGATGGTGCTTCCCTTGGAAACATTTTCATAACCACTTTCAAGATTTCTAGTATCTTCCTACCATTGACAGAACAGAGGTCAGACTCCTTGGCCTAGTTAGTAATCTTTACCCCTCTTGATTTGGCCCCAGATCATTTGTTGTGGACTGAATTGTGTCCCCCCATATTCATATATTAAAGCCCTAACCCTCAATGCAACTCTTTTTGGAGACAGGGCCTTTAGGGAAGTAATGAAGGTTTAATGAGGTCATTAAGGGTGGGGCCTGAAACCTATAGGACTCAGGTCCTTATAAGAAGAGGATGAGACAGCAGAGAGGGTGCTGTCTTTCTCACTGTGTGTACACACAGAAGAAAGGCCCTGTGAGGACACCATGAGAAGGTCAGAAAGAGAGGTCTCACCAGAAACCAACCCTGATGGCACCTTAATCTTGGAATTCTAGCCTCCAGATCTATGAGAAAATACGTTTGTAAGCCAGTAGTCTGTGACATTTTGTTATGGCAGCCCGAGCAGACCTATACATCCTCCTTCTCACTTTGTTATAGCTCGCCTCCTATGTGCCCAGGACTTGCTTGCTTTCATATCTTTGCTCCTGAATCCTCTTTGGATGGCTTTCCTCTCTATTGGTGATTTCAAAATCTTAGTAGGCTCTTTGCAGGGGTAATTAGTTAAGGTTATGGAATGATATCCTCTTCTACGTAGGGTGGGCTGTAAATCCAACAATTAGCATCCTCATAAAAAGAGGAGAGGACATAGAGATCCAAGGGAAAAGACCATGTAAAGATGCAGTTGGAGGTTACACTTATGCTTCCACAAACCAAGGAATTCCAGGAGCTGGAACAGGTGAGGAAGATCTTCCACTGGAACCTTCAGAGGGAGCACGGACCTATTGACACCAATTTTGGCCTTTTGGCTTCCAGAACCGCAAGAGATTAAATTCTTTCCACTTTAAGCCATCGAGTTCATGGTACTTTGCTAGCCCCAGGGAACTAATACACCTTCTCTGATCCTCCCAGGGAAGAGTTCTCAGGGACCCTCTACCTCCTCCCTGGACTTTCTCCCTTCTGATATAGATTGTTTAAGTGAATTCCATCATTTCACCATGACTGGCCCCTGGAGGGGATAATCTTTGAGCCAACAACGTGCTCATTAGAGTCCTGGATACTGCAGGGTTTGTGATCCACAAAAAAATGTGAGTGCAGGACTGTCACATTTCCTAAGGAAAATAATATTAACTGCTCAGGACAAAAATCTCCAAGTGATGACACCTGCATGTGACACGATCCAGATTAATTTATATGGAAACATGTAGTACAGAACAAGAATTTCCTATAGAATAGATTTAGTGGTGGTTCATTGAAACTTTGTGAGGACTATTATTATTTTTAATTTTTTTTATTTTTAAGTAATTTCTATACCCAACGTGGGGCTTGAACTCACAACCTCAGGATCAAGAGTTGCATGCTCTACCAACTGAGCCAAGCCAGTGCCCCTGTGAGGGATATTATTGTGTAGTAGAAAGGAACCAGACTAGGAATTGAGGACTCTGGGTTGGGGTTCAAGTCAAGGTCCTGCTTATACCTGGCTGTGATTGACTGAGCTTAGTGTCAATATTAGCAAAGTGAATATAAAACTGTTAATGCTACCTGCCTCATGCAGATGTTATGAAACTTATATGAGGTAGGTTATGAGAGAGGGTTCTGGAAGCTGCAGAGCCCATGAGAATATAAGCTGGGTTGACCATTATCTAGGTGGCCTTGTGGAGTCAGGAAAACAGAGGATTTAGACCTACAAGGGAATTAATGGGTCGTGTAGTGAGCTCCCCAATTTCACATGAGGAAACTGATGCCATCAGATGCCTGGGTGGCTCAGTTGGTTGACCATCCAACTCTTCATTTCGGCTCAGGTCATGATCCCAGGGTCATGGGATTGAGCCCCACATCTGCACTGGGTGTGGAGCCTGCTTAAGATTCTCTCTGTCTCTTCCTCTGCCCCTCTCCCCAACTCTCCCTCTTTCAAAAGTAAAAAGAAAAAAAAAGAGATTGTGACTTTAACCATCTAGTTTGAATCAAGGAAACCCACGGTGGGAGACTGTGCCCCTCCTCACTGAGATGAGATGTTGTGTATACATAACGAAGAGCCACAGTGAGCAGGAAACTTGCAAAGTTTCTTTAAGAACTTTGTAAATAATGTTATATTATGTAATTATGTAATAATGTTATATCTATAATAACTCATTTCATGAAATGATTCTTTAGAATTCATTTTGAAGAGTGTGCTAAAAACCTTTGGCAGTCACTCTCTGGTATGGGCACACTTTACATGGCATTTATTCAGGACTTAGGTTATCGTGTAATATTGTGCCCTAGATTATTTGACAGAGAGAGGTGTGGGTTTTTAAGGGAAGTGGACTAGATGGAGATACCCAGAGAAGACACTGGCAAGTCACCTGTTCTCGATGGAAGAGTAAAATGAATGTTTGTGTCAATAATATGATGTAGAGATTGATAGCCTAATTCTTGGACCTGAACCTATTAAAATGCAAAATTCTGGTCATCTCAGCTGCTTGCTGAGGGAGGAAAGATAGAAACAAACTATACTGTAGATGCAAGTGACCTTTTGTCTTTAAAATATCCTTTACTGTGGGAAGGCAATAACAATGGTCAGAGCAGAAATAAATGAAATAGAGACGAAAAAGACAATAGAAAAGATTAATGAAACTAAGAGCTGGTTCTTTGAAAAGGTAAACAAAACTGAAGAAAGGACTCAAATATATCATAAAAGAGATAACAGATACCACATCGAAGGGTCATAAGAGACTACTCTGAACAATTACACTCTGACACATTTGATAAACCTATAAGAAACAGATAAATTCCTAAAAAATGTATAACATACCTAGAGTGAATCATGAAGAAGGTCAAATCTGAATAGACTGATCACTAGTAATGGGATTGAATCAGTAATCAAAAACCTTTCAACAAAAGTCCAGGACCAGATGGTGTTACTGGTGAATTCTACCAAACATTCAAAGAAGAATTATTACCAATCCTTCTCAAACTCTTCCAAAAAATATAAGAGAAAGGAACACCTCTAAACTCACTATGGGATCAGCATTACCGTGATACTAAAAGCAGACGAAGGACACAAGAAAAGGAAATTACAGGCCAATATCTCTGATAAACATAGATGTAAAAATCCTCAATGTAATATTAGCAAACTGAATTCAACAATTTGTTAAAGTAATCATATGCCACGACCAACTGGGTTTTATTCCAGGGATGCAAATATGGTTCAACATAAAATGAAGGATAAATTTCATATAATCATCTTAATAGCCACAGAAAAAGCATTGGACAAAAACTCAATATCCAGGTATGATAAAAACCCAACAAAGTGGGTCTACTCAGCATAATAAAGGTCAAATATGACAAGACCACAGCTAATAGGCTCAATAGTGAAAAGCTGAAAGTTTTTCCTCTAAGATCAGGAATAAGACAAGGATGCCCACTCTGGCCATTTATATTCATCTTAGTGTTATAAGTCCTAGCTGGAACAATTAGGAAAAAGAAAAGTCATCTAAACAGGAAAGGAAGAAGTAAAACTGTCACAAATTTCAGATACTTTATACAGAACATCTTAATTTTCCATCAAAAAAACTATTAGGACTAATAAATGAATTCAGTAAAGTTGCAGGATACAAAATCAATATATAAAAACCTGTTGTTTCTATACACTAATAACAAACTATTAGAGAAAGAAAATAATCTCATTTACAATTTCATCAAAAAGGACAAAATACTTAGGAACAAACTTAACCAAGGAGGTAAAGACCTATATACTGAAAACTGTAAGACATTGATGAAAAAATTGGAAGATGACACAAATAAACTTTTTTTAATTAAAAATTTTTTTAATGTTTTATTTATTTTTGAGAGAGAGAGAGAGAGAGAGTGAGTGAGCAGGGCAGGGGCAGAGAGAGAGGGAAACAGAGAATCCAAAGCAGGCTCTGGGCTCTGAGCTGTCAGCACAGAGCCCAATGTAGGGCTGGAACTCACAAAACGCAAGATCATGACCTGAGACAAAGTCGGATGCCTAACCAACTGAGCCACCCAGGCACCCCGAAGATGACACAAATAAATGGAAAGATATTTTGTGCTCATGAATGGAAGAAATAATACTGTTTAAATGTTCACACTACTCAAAGCAATCTGCAGATTCATGTAATCTCTATCCCCATTCCAAAAGCATTTTTTCGCAGAAATAGAACAAACAGTCCTAAAATTTGTATGGAAACATAAAAGGCCATGGATAGCCAAAACCATCTTGAGAAAGATCAAAGCTAGAGGCATCGTGATCCCTGATTTCAAACTATATTACAAAGCTATAGTAACTAAAACAGCATGATATTGGCATAAAAAGACACATAGATCAATAGGGCAGAGTAGAGAGCCTGGAAATAAACCCATGTGTATATGGTCAATTATTTTTTGACAAAGGAGCTAAGAATACTCAATGGACAAAGAAAAGTTTCTTCAATAAAGGGTGTTGGGAAAACTGGATAACCACATGAAAAGAGTGAAGCTGAACCATACACAAAAAATTAACTCAAAATGGATTAAAGGCTTGAATGTAAGACCTGAAACCATAAAACTTCTAGAAGAAAACATAGGTGCTAAACTACTTGACATTGGCCTTGGCAATGATTTTTTGGATTTGAAATCAAAAGAAAAGGCAGCAAAAGTAACGAGTGGGAGTCCATCCAACTAAAAAGCTGCTGCCCAGCAAAGGAAACCATCAACAAAATGAAGAGGCAGCCTTCTGAATAGGAGAAAATATTTGCAAGTTGTATACCTGGTAAGGGGTTAATATAAAAATAAAATATATAAAGAACTCATACAACTCAGTAACACTCCCTCCCCCCCCCCCCCCAAATTTGATTAAAAAATGGGCAGAGGAACTGAATAGATGTTTTTCCAAAGAAGACTGACAGCCAACACATGAAAAGATGCTCAACATCACTCATCATCTGGAAAATGCAAATCAAAACTACAGTTAGATGTCACCTCACACCTGTTACAATGGCTATTTTCAAAAAGACAAAAATTAACAAGTACTGGTGAAAATGTGGAGAAAAGGGAATCCTTGGACAACTGTTGGTGGGAATGCAAATTGGTGAAGCCACTATGGAAAACAGTATGGAGGTTCCTCAAAAAATTAAATATAGAACTACCATATGATTCAGCAATGCTACCCCTGGGTATTTATCCAAAGGATAATATGGAAACAATAATTCAAAAAGATAAGTGCACTCCCTTGTTCATTGCTGCATTATTTATAATGGTCAAGACATGGAAACAACCTAACTGTTCATCAATGAATGAATGGGTTAAGAAAATGTGGAATATAAATACATACAATGGACTTTTCATCCATTAAAAAAGAGTGCAATGTTGGGGCACCTGGGTGGCTTAGACAGTTAAACTTCCAACTTTGGCTCGGGTCATGATCTCATGGCTCATGGGTTCGAGACCTGCATTGGGCTTTGTGCTAACAGCTCAGAGCCTGGAGCCTGCTTTGGACTCTGTGTCTCCCTTTCTCTCTACCCTTCCCTCTCTATCTCTCTCTCAAAAATAAATAGACATTAACAAATTTTTTTTAAAAAAGAATGCAGTGTTGCCATTTTCAACAATATGGATGGCCCTTGAAGGCAATATGCTAAGTGAAACATGTCAGACAGAAGAAGATCCTGCACGAGATCATATGTGGAATCTAAAGAAATGAACAGTAAGAAATGGAACCCATGGATGTGAATAACAGATGGGTGGTTGCCTGAGGAGGGGGTGGGAGGTGGGCAAAATAGGTAAGGGGGTCCAAAGGTACTAATTTTCAGTTGCAAAATGAATGCCACAGGGACGTAATGCACAGCATGGTGACTATGGTTAATAATACTGCATTGCATATTTGACAGTAGCTGGGATCTTGAAAGTTCTCATCAGAAGAAAAAACACTTGCAGTTATTGTGGTGATCATTTTGCAAAATAAACAAGCATTGGATCACTGTGTTGTACACCTGAAACTAATACAGCGTTGTGTCAATTATTCAAGAAAATTCTTTACTGTGAGCAAGATCACATGGTTGGTTACATGAGAGAATGCTCTGTGTTGGTGAAATACAAATAGGAAACCATTTCCAGATAGGAACTTATTTTTCAGTAAAGAAAACATTTTGTGGAGAGGTTCTGTGATTGTGGCAAAGTGTAGGTCTCAAAGTTATGCTTTGCTAGCTATATGAAGAGCTGCATCTTTAAATGACTTCACGGGACGTTTTCAAGCAACTCAGCACTTGGCAGATTTAATTTTGATGAGCAGGAGCAGGTGGGTGGCTCAGGCTTCTCAACCTTGAAGCAATGACCCCAAATGACTTTGTTTTTTTCCTGATAGCTGCAAGATAAAATAAGATTTAACTAAGTGACTTGGGAGAGGTCTATCCATTGTTCAGGTGAAAGGGAGAGGAGTGTCTGACAGGCAGCAGAAAGAAACAGGTGGGACAAAAAGCACAAAATGATGGCAAGCCCTGGGAAGCACGCTGGCAAGGAGTCCCCAGGCTTGGTGCTAACTTGTGAGAACAGTTTCTGTTTAGCACAAAGAAATTAAACCCAACCAGCAACAGGGCTCACACAAGCGTGCTTACTTGGGTGACTTCTGAGTGCGAGATTTCTTTCCTGTTTTCCTGCAGTTTGGGTGAGAGACCTCGGTGCCGAAAAACACCTCCATGCAGGCTTGCGCCTTTTAAGAGCTTTGAGAGGTTTTGAATACTTTGAAAAAATATATAACTTTTCTGAAATTGTTTCCGATTGGAATCACTTTGACATCATCTTTCCCTTTTTCTAATGATTCTATTTTCTACCTTCATCCCCCTCCTGCTTCCTCTCCTCTCTTTCCCTCCCCATCTGGGTAAAGTTTCTGGCACCTGGCTTGTTTGCCAGGAAAAAGACAACTGCCTGCAGAGGAGCAAACCCTTTCGTGCTTGCTGGGCTGCACGGGGACCCTCCACTCCTAGCTGGGGTGGAACGCTGAGGCCTCACACTGGGTCCTGGGCTCTTGGAAAGGGAAAGGCCCCGTCTCAGACCCCTCTTTGCATAATATGGGCAAGTTCAGGGTCTCATGAAAGATTTTGAAACCTTTGAAGTCCTTGGTCTGCCTGTCTTTCTAAAAAATTCTTTGGTAGGCTAATCATTTACTTAACATTTTGTACTTGGGAGCACGATTATGGGGACAGAACACATTCAAATGCATGGCTTCTAAGAAAGCTACGGATTGGAATTTGGGAGCATGTGCAAAGTGCCATCCGTAAATGCTGGGAGAATCCACACAGTGGGATAGGGTTGGAGTGATGCGTTGGATTTGGTTTCGTTTGGCATAAAGAGTCTATCAGTCTCTCTTATGTTCAAGTCTCGCTGAATTCATAAAAGTTTGTAAACCAGAATCAAAGTATATTTGTTATATGTCCACACCCACTGTTGTTTAAAAAATCATGACTTCTATTCAATTTGTACTGTTCTTTCTTCTTTGTCAATATCACCTCCTCCCATTGTTACTATTAGATATGTCCATGAGTCTGTCTACACCTATGAAATGGAAGATTTATGGTAATTTATATAACACAGATCCCCCAAAGACTTATACATGAAGTAGTCAGATAATGATTTAAAGATCATTGCTCCAGGGGCATCTGGGTGGCTCAGCTGGTTAAGTATCCAACTCTTGATTTCAGCTTGGGTCTTGGTCTCAGGGTCATGAGTTCAAGTCTCATCATGGGTGGAAAGGCCACTTAAAAAAAAATAAAAAAATAAAGATTCTTATTGTAGATTTTTCAAGCTTCCATTTCAGTTTTGTTTTGCTTCCTTCCCTACTCCTTCCCTTCCTTTCTCCTTCCCTTTGCCTCCCCCACCTCTCTGTCTCTCTCTATATGTATATATACATATATTTTTTGAAACCTTGAGCATTTGATTAAGGTGGTATTTGCCAGGCTTCTTCTCTGCAAAGTACTATTTTTTTCTCTTTTGCGATTAGTGAACAATTTGTGAGGAGATCCTCTATGACTATGCAAATACACTGTTTCTTATTAGATTTTCACCCACTAAGGTTAGCATCC
This sequence comes from Panthera pardus, assembly GCF_024362965.1. Lineage (NCBI taxonomy): Eukaryota > Metazoa > Chordata > Mammalia > Carnivora > Felidae > Panthera > Panthera pardus. The sequence continues at coordinate 23,452,865 of NW_026527002.1, forward strand.
ACAGATAATTTCCTAACTCCAACATGCCAAGTAATAAATGGGGAAGAAATGGAGATACAAAATCAAAACATTTGCAACGCTCCCTTTACTGTTCTGCAATGTGTTTTATAGATGATACAAAATATCTACAAAATGACTTCAACTATAGGGTTGCAAATGAAAGAACAGTGATTCATAGGAAAATCTGTATTTCAGTAAGTAAATGCTTTGACATTTCTACACAAGAGGACATACTGAAGGAGCCAGATTTGAGAAATTCTGGTGACTGGTAATGGCTACGCATACAGAGGTGGCTAAGTGATGGCTCAGATTCAGTCAGTGGCATCATGTTAGCAATGTGATTTTTGAAACCAGTGAACAACTCTTGGTAAAGTTTGGAGCACATAGTGCAAGATGTTCCCTCACTTTACCCCACAGTGGCAGTTTCCCCACCCCACTCCCCACAATTTCCCTAAATACATTAAAATAGTGCAAAAATGATTTCAATTTAAATCTAAAGCACATGCATACAGTTTGGACAGTTATAAATAGGTTCTTCACCTACACAGATTTAGGGCGAGACACTAGACAAATCGTACAGAACATAGAATATTTCTTTGCGCTGTGGCATCCACCTGCTTATTTCAGGACACCTGCCATCTCTGGCCCACACCCACTAAATGTCTTTAGCATCTTCTGACCATTTAGACAATAAAATAACCCCCACAAATGCCCAAAATGTCCTCTGGAGGTGGAGTCATTGGTTGAGAAGCACTGTTTTAAGATTTTTCAGAAGCTCAGATTCCTACCCATCCTCCCACCAAACAACCCAACAGACAAGACATATATTTTCTCTTGGCATTCTGAAGTAATTCTCTCATCCCTTACCCGTTTGCTGTAGTCTTCCCTATTGCAAGACTTTTCTGTTTCCACGGATGCATAATGTGTTGATTTGACGTTTAGGAGAAGAATGTCAAATAGCGTCCACCATACTTAACGAAAACCAGAAATGTAAGAGACATTTCCTAGAACTCCAAACATTCTGCACACATTTCCTTCCCCTCACATTTTGTAGATGCCTTTAACTTCATTTATAAAAGGTTTTGCCCTCAGTGTTCCTGAAGTTAGATTAAATCTGAAACAGAAATGTGATCAGATAACAGGTGGGTCCGGTTTTGGAAGGCTGTCTTGCCTTTCACATTGGAGTAGGAAGCATTATACACAAGTACTTGAGTGCCCAGCAATCCACTTGTGGAGGGTTAGCCTGTTGAGAAATCTTCCAAGTATCCAGAATGTTTTGACAAGGGAGGACCTTGACCACCTGATTAATTAATGTTAGGAGCAATGATAACATGAAAAGAGTTAGTCAAAGGAATCTAAGGAAGAATAATTTGGTTTGATCTGAGGGGTTTTTGTTGACTGAGTTTGGACAGATATGTTAACAAAAACATTTTGTTTCACTATTTGTCATCCTTGGAGTATCCCAAATCAATTTTCTCTGTGTCTCTCACTTTCTCTCTTGTTTGCTTTCTCAGGCCTCCCATAATTTGCCTTCTTTAATACTTTCATGTTCCAACTTTTCATATGTGATGAGTCAGACTTCTAACTGAGCTGACCAAATGGTTTCACTACGTTCCTGCTCTAAAATCACATTTACAATTTTCATAGGTCAGCAGCAGAGAAAAACTAGAAGCGCCTACCGAGCAAAGATGGGGTGTATTAATTTTGTGGTTTTTAACTTTGTGGGCTTTTTCTTTGTTCTTTCGGATTGTTTCATGCCATCTTCCCTGCTCGACTTTTTCTCAAGAGTGTTCTGGATGCCTTGACTTTGGTCGGTTACTGCTTTGGCTTGTGGCAACATGACAAAGTGGCACAACAGGACAAAAATGAGTTGATTATTCCAGCTGAGTTTTCTGGGCATTTCATTCACAGTACAAGAGAGGCAGAATGAGTAGAAAACTGGAACATGTAGCTCCTCATTGTCCCTTTGTTGTTCATGCATTCAGCAAATGTTTGCAGAATTCCCTGTACGCTTCATAGTAGGAGAATATGAGGGAGAAAGACTGGGTTCCCATGGCTATGATACGAGCTGGTGAGGTGGCTTAAAGAATTCAGGATGAGGAGGTAGACAGCCTGGTTTCCCCTTCTGCCCAGCCAATATTGTCTGAACCTTGGACTTCTTAAAAAAAGAATATCTGTTTGTCTACAATCCAGTGTGATTGTGAAGGCCAAGTGAAATAAGAAAATTCCAGGAATGACTTAAAAATTTTTTTTAATACCAAAACACAAAGCAGCTTTTTTTTGAGACCACATAGATGAGAATTAAGTTTTGGGAGTCTGGGGTCCAAGTCTGACTGCCAGCCAGACAGTAGCTCTGCCCTGTGCCTCCCAGAGCAGCTGAGAGGGCTGTGTGTCACAGAGTAAGCCCTTTGAATGAGGGCAGAGTGGGCAAGAGAACAAGCCAGCCGTCCTATTGTCTCTTCAACCTCAAAACGTCAACATTGAACTCGTCACATCTTCACCTTGGCTTTAGGCCACCACTTGCCCTTTGCGGTTCTTTCTGGCCCTGATGCCCCAGCCTTTTGAAGTTGATGGCACGGAAGGCAGCCATGTCCTCCCCCAGTAGGATCCTTGGCTACACCGGCAGAGGGACAGAGACGGGCCGGAGCGGACACGTCTCTGACAGCGTGTGGTTCTTCCTGCGGTGTGCTCACGACTCTGTTTTCCGAGTCTGCCAAGGATGGACGCTACCTAGGGGTTTTCGCTAAATAATTAACGGTGTGTTGAACACAATCAAATGGCAATGGTAAACTAGAGAAAAAGAACTGAATTTTGATGAGCCATGTTCTAGTCTGGGCTCCTTACCTACTACCTTTTTTCGAGGCTTTGGGAAAAGTACTGCACCTTTTTGCTCCCTGGTTTCCCAATGGGAGAAGCAAGACTACTGATAGCTGCCATGGTCACGTCACAGAGCTACTGTGAGGGTCAGATGGAAGGGGGGTGTTTGGAATGTGACCCACTAAACTCCCTAGGGCACAATGAGCACAAAGCACACAAAAAAAGCACTCCTAAAGAGAAGCAACGGAAAGGAAACAAAACGTATTGAGCATTTATTATGAAGCTGACTTAGTGTTAGGTATCATAGATGTTTACATACATGTGTGTGTATAAATTGTGTGTGTGTGTGTATACACACACACACACACACACATATATATATATATATATATATATATATATTTATATATGTTTTCACATGTCATCTCCACAGCAATTCTGTGAGGTCAGTGTTGTCTCCATTTTGGTCGGGGAGGTTAAGTGACTTGCCCACGATTGCACACTGCCGAGTGGACTTGTAGGCACTCAAAGCCAGGTTAGGCTGCCTCCCAAACTCTTGCTCTTCACATGACACCTGCTCCCTCAATACTAGAACGAATAAATAGCTTGACTCTAGGCAGAACATTAGTGATTTCTGTGCTTGGATATACGGAGAGGAGACAAATAAATAAACCAAAAGAGCCAATCTTTGTATCTTAATCCAAACAGGATTTGTGTATTTGAGAAAGGAAAGGCCAGGCTAAATGCATGTATCAGAGTGATTCAAAGCTGAGGGTTCTTCAAACACCACACCTAAGTGGGTGTTTAATCTGGGAGTATTAGAAGAATGCCAGTGACAAGGCTGCCATAGGATCCCACAGGGAGAGTAAATATCCATCGTGATATCCTGAAGCCAGAACACATGACATCAGCAGGTGGTTGGATTGACAAATCCGGTTGAATCTGCCTGCTGGGAAGCATTTCACATCATCCTTGCTGGCCAGAACTAAAAGTCACTCGATTTAAATGAAAACTACTGACAGGAAATGCAAAGAATTTATGAAGGAATGTGTTAAGTGGCAACTCAAGTGTAAATCTCTGAACGTTTTGTTTCTAGGGATCTATGAGAAGGTTTAGGAATCTGAGTATTATAGATATGTTTAGTTCATGGCCAGTTCGTGGCCTTATGTTTAGAGTCACATTTTAAAACTGGCCCCTGGATTGTAGAAAGACAGAAAAAACAATATAGCCATTTGGTATGACTTGTTATAAAATGTAGCTAGTGCTTTTTAAAAATAGTTCCAAACCAAATTAGCTCTGGGCACCTGCTGGAGCTTAGTGTGTTTTCAGATAGACTTGTTTGCTGTCAGCCACACACACACACACACACACACACACACACACACCACACAATAATAAATAAAACCCAACAGACACACACACACACACACCAACAAAAATGCAACCCAACAAAACCCTCCACCCACATGGTTTGTTGTAAAACCTGATATTCCTAATGCTTTTTAAAAAAAGTCACTTCTCTTAAATCATTCAAGTACAGAAAAAAGACATTTGGCATATTGAAAGATTGTGGTAAATTATTTGTTGTTAGATATCGTCTCAGAGTCAGGGGAAGAAGAAAGGTAGGAGAGGTTCGATAATGCAATGGATTGATAACATTGTGGAAGTTTGTCTAATTCCTTATGTAAATTTATTTCAACACTGATATTACAAAATGGCTGGAATTTTGAGATTTTCAGTTACACTGGATAGGCCCCTCAAGCCCTCTTTGTTACCCTCCCATTTATACAAGCCAAGCGTAGATAGGCGTTTCAAATGATTTGGATTCATTTATCTGATAGAAGACCTATAGACGGTGTCTAAATGAAGGACGGCAACAATTATAGCAACAAAAATGGCAAACATCATTTTATGGAGATTTGATATTTTAGGCAATAGCAAAAGTGGTCAGTTGCTCACAGAGGATGCATAAATCTGGACCAACACTGACAAACGAAAAACTAATTTCCTCAGAGCTCTGGGACTGATTGAGGTCTTGCAGCCTTCAATGAACTCCTCCCCTGCCTAGTTTTCTGACTGCAGTCAGGAAGAATTCTGTTTTGTTACATTATGTTTTATATAGTAAAAAGGCTTAGAGAAGCCTATCATCACTAGGTGCGTATCATTGAGTAAAATACACTGACTTACTAGTGACTCACTCTGCCTTACTGAGTAATTTGGAGTAATTTTCCTAACCACTGCAGTTTCTTGAACTCAAACTGGTATCTTAAAGGTCCTGATGGGGTAATTGGAATAATAGCAACATGGATAATGGTGACTACCTTGCTGCTACCACATATTAAATACCTGGTACTGAAATGGATGCTTTATATGCATTTTTTATATACCTGATAACAATCCTGTAAAAATAGTTCTTATTAGCCCAATGTTATAAACGGGGAGACTGAGCATCTTAGAATCCACACCGTCAAAAAAAACAGGACTGTTAGAATTTGAATCTAAGTCAGTCTAACTCAAAGCAATGTTGTCTTCATTCTAGAAGAGGAAAAAAAATGTCAAGGAGACTTTTTCTCCAGGAAGTGACCCACAAAATAGCAAACTGCCTGTGCTCCTCTTCATTGGGTTCTGAAACCTGAGACATAAATATGATATAAAAAATATATTGTCATTAACTCTGAATGAAGAGATATAGGTCGAAACTTGTAGACATTCTCTAGATACCCTTGTAAACAGGTGTGGTTTAAATTAACCCAGTGGATCAGAGTAACAAAAGCTGCTGGGTTTGCCAAAAGGACTGGTCAGATATAACCATTAAAATGCATGAGTTCTCTATTGAGTAATCCATTTTCTTGCCATGGAAATCTTAAAATAAACTTTTCTTTATGAATGTGAAGGCTCACTAATTCTCTTTTCACTAAACCTCAAGCCCTATAATTTTTACTAAGTACTGGAGAGTTTCACAAATGCTAATATCAGAGCATTGTAGTCTGTTACAAAGATTGTTTAAATTATTATTGCAATATCAGATTCAGTATTTCTTACAAGTGATTGAAATGAATCCACATTTACCAAATAAAGGTGCTTTAGTGGAGTTAACCCTTGATCTGTCCTATTGATAGCAGTTCTGGAGAGCCATTGGCATTAGTTATTTGTGTTATTTATTTAAGGTAATCAGATAGGGTTGAAGCAGAGCATTGCTATTTATGTATTTAATTATTTATCTCATAGTATTTAGATGTTTAGCAAACTGAAAAAATATTTATTGGTTTTCAATTGTTTTTTCTTTTCCACTGAGAGAACTCAAGCTTTGTGTAAGTCCTTGTCTGCACACCTGTGGCCAAATCAGAACTTCACTTGTCACTATTTATTTATAGAGCCTTGTCATGTGTTAAGTATTTGGAAGCATCTTCCACTACTAAGTTAGCCCTCAACTAATTGGATCAGAGTTGAAAAAAATCCTATTATGAATGTCTGAGGTTATGTAGGCTTGGCTAAAAATACCTTGTTTCATTCTTATGGTATGTTAAAAAAAATGGTAAAGATCATATAAGTAAGTAAGTGAATAGCAATGCATTTATCTCTTGATAAATGTAATCATGAGACATCTCCTAGCTGAAACCTTTCTTTACTGTCTGATATAAACCTTTCCCTATTGCCCAAAGTACTTAGGTCGGATCTTTTTCTTATGCAAGACCACCTGCTGGTGTGCATGTTGCCAAAATATACCCTTCTGGTTGGACTAATTATGAAAAGGTACCCCTGCCTCTGGGTCCAGGCTAAGACAGTTCTGTGCCAGCTCTGTGTAGACTGGATCTCAGCTCCACTTGTCTTTCCTTGTTGTATGTGGTGCTCTGTTCTTATGTATAGTCTGTACTGTCTTACAGATATTTGTATTTTATCATTCACTTAATCAATGAATGTTTAATAAGTGCCTATTATAAACCAGGCACTAGTTAAGCGCTGGAGAATACAACAATGAATTAGGCATAGACCCTGCCCCCAAGGAACTCTTATTTTAGTGGGTAAGAGAGAAACTTGTGTCAGTCAGTGTCACGGCAGCAAGCAGATGGTGTGTCCACAGGATGAAGAGACTATTCCCAGTCAGGGTGTAGGGAACTCACAAGAGATAGTGGAAGACGTGGGGACTAGTTATGCAGAGGTTCAGAGAAGTTGATGGGAGGAAACAGTTACTGGCTGGAGCTGAAACCTAGATGGGGGGATACAGGCAGGAACTCTATAGTGAGGGAGAGTGGAGGGAGAAAATACCCCATCCTCACTCTAATTCTGTCCTGTGATCCCCTGATTTTCCTCCACCATAGGTTAGGAGGCAAGGAAGTTCATTGACGGAGTCCTTAGAGGTCAGCCTCCTGGAAGCAGAGAACAGGGTGGAAGAGAAGGAGGGAAAGACGATACCTAACACAGTCCACTCCTGTCTCTCTATATCCACTGTTGTTCTTCACTCTGGTAAATGGTTGTGTCCTAACACAGGGAACACAGTGCCATCAGTTCATCACCGATATTGATGTCATCGATCTGGTCATCCTCTCAGCTGAAAATTAAAATATTAGTAGTTACCTATGCTATTCGTATGAAGCTATGAGGATGTGAGGGAGGAGGGGGAACAATAATTAATGTGAAATATCACAAGACGTAGTTGGTAATCGTAGTTGCCTTCATTTAACAGCCCTTTCATGTTTCCTTTGCTAACATCTCACTTAGATAAAACGCTTTACCTAATGGGGTGGCCCAAACTTTCATTCCTATGGATCTGAATCCTTAGATTTTTGTTTTGAGTTGCTGCAGTTTCCTGTTGGCCAGGCCTATTGGGTAAGAGAATACCAAGGGGTGCTCTAGTGGATCTCTGCATTTCAAACATGGTTCTTCATGCCTCCGTTTTGTACCAGCAATCTGATTTCCTCCTAGTAACTGGGATCAATCACCGTAGCCAGTGGAGTGACCTTCTTTTGTCTGTTGACTCAGAAGCATGAGAATTTCAAAAAGGCTAGAGGAGGGCCTCAGAATTCATCAGAACATGATTGTGTTTCCTGTAGAAGCATGCCTTCCTTGGGTGCTAAGACATCTAAACCCATGGAGTGCACAGTCAGGTTGGTAGGACACAGAATTTCCTTGAGTTGTGGGGACAAGATGAAAAACCTCACTAGATACTGTAGGGTGAAGGAGCATTCTACCTCTTTCTTCTGGTTCCTGGACCCATGCATTCTACCTCTGGGGGAGATGAAACTATTTAAGGCATATACTGCATCCTTAGGACAGCATCACCACATCACAGTGTGTTATCAGGGGTTTGGTGTTGGCCTCTACTGTTCCTGGTTGGGCACTCAGCATGTGGTAGTCCATGCATAACCTTCACCCTTGCTACCACAGCCACTTAAAATTAAAAAAAAATATTTACTTATTTTCAGGATAGAGAAAGAGAGAGAGAGAGAGAGAGAGAGAGAGAGAGACAGAGACAGAGAGAGAGAGAGAGAGAGAGAGAGAGAGAGAGAGACAGAGAGCAAACGGGAGGGGCAGAGAGAGAGGGGGACAGAATCTGAAGCAGGCCCTAGGCTCTGAGCTGTCAACACAGAGCCCGACACAGGGCTTGAACTCAAGAACCACGAGGTCATGATCTGAGCTGGAGTTGGACGCTTAACCAACTGAGCCACCCAGACACCCCACCACAACCACTTTTTACATGGGTCCATTGAGCAAACACTGAGGAGGCTTAGAAATGAGGCTGCTTGGCAGAAACTGAACAGGTCATTTTTGTGTATCTGAATACTGAGAGCCTCTTCCAAAGTGGATACTGGTGAACATTTTCACACTTCATACTTCATATTTATTCTCAGCGTCCATCCACATATCTCCCCTCCACTTACCCTTATCACCAATATTCTAGTTTTGTTCTTTATGTCATTAATCAGCCAGCCAATAGTGTTAGTCCCTGCCCATGAGTTAGTGTAGATCCAGATTTTAACCATTCCCCCCCTCTTATGAAGCAGACAACCAGATGTACCTCCCAAAGTTCTGCCCATAGTGTGGGTTTACATTAACCATTATCTTTTAGGGATGGCTTGAGAGACGCACCGTGCAGATTTATCTGTTACCAAGCTCAAGCATATTCCTCCTGTCTTCACTGATCATAGGGAACTTCCAATGGTATCATAGGTGGATTTAGGAACAGATGTACCCTCTAAACATGCTGAGGCTGAATTGTGTCGTACCATTTCTAATGTATAATGGAATCTTGCTCTGCATAGTCAGATGAACACCCAGTTCACGATAGTTCAAATTGCAATGTCACTTGATGCCCTGTGGTCTGGCACTCTCCCTCCCAGGGCTTGGGAATGAGCCAGAAGCTACATTTCAGATGGAGAATCATTATTGGCAAAAGAGAGCACGTTTGCTGAAGGCTCATTTGTGGCACCAACCTGGAGATAACACCTTACTTCATATGGAAGAGGAGATAATTGAGTCAGGTTTTGAAGGATAATACTGGGTGGGTAGACAGCCTATTGAATAGCATGTGTAAAGATAGGAAAAAGTGAAATAATGGAAATGCTAATGTTCTTTTGTATTACTGAGTTATGGAGTATAAGAAGACTCGGGCTTGGTCATGGGGGCCTTTTGTACCCTGCAGAGGAAGTTACTGACTTATGTTAAGCAGAGGAGTTATCCCTTTACAGAAATGGGCTATTTGTATCTCTTCTGGTGGCTTGCACCGTCCCTTACAATAATTGATCATACAAATTGTTTTGGTTTTGAATTTTAATTGGAAGTACGTTTAGTTATGTATTGTGTCCCTTATTACTGTAAGTTCACAGCCTATTTCTACTAGGCCTCTAAATCACTACCTCCCAACTAAAATATTTTCTTAGACCAGGCATCCTCTTCAATAAATTTCACACAATTGGGTACCTGGGTGGCTCAGTTGGTTAAACATCTGACTTAGGCTCAGGTCATGATGTTGCGGTTCATGGGTTTGAGCCCCGCGTTGGGCTCTGTGCTGACAGCTCAGAGCCTAGAGCCTGCTTCGGATTCTGTGTCTCCCTCTCTCTCTGCCCCTCCCCTGCTTGTGCTCTGTCTTTCTGTCTCTAAAATAAATAAACATTAAAAAAATTTTAATAAATAAAGAAATCTCACATACTTGTTTAGGTGTCTCCTCCCTCCTGTCCTTCCTCCTCCACCCTCATGTAAATGAGACCAAATGAGGACACTTAAATGAGAATTGGTTTCTTTTCTGCTATCGGATTTTCATCATTAAAATTGCTAATCTATTTAGGTTCTTTGCCAAGTAACTTCCTAAGAAAAAAGGTTTCACCTCCTCATTTCTATGAGTAAGATACTAATGCAAATATATCCCATCTGTTAACCTTTTTGTATTCCCTTACTACATGTAAAAGTATCTTGCCTAAGCTACATGAAATATTCTATGGATAGGAGCCTTGTGTTTTTTGTAAGCGTGTAATGTCTTTTAAACACGAATGGATCCATTGCTAAAATATTTATAGCTTAGTCAACATACACAAAACTTTAAGAATGATCAGTTGGGGTAACAGATACCCAAGTCTTTGAAACATCTTGCAAATATGTTACCTTACATAGAATACCATGAGTTCTGAAACATTGCTTCCATATTTGGAAATTAAACCTTTTGTTTTTCTATGACTGGAGCAGGGCATAGTACCAACGAAAAGTGCCATCTGGGCCAGGATCCCAGGAGACAAGGGAATAGGGAACAAATGGCAGATCAAAAGTTTGGATCAGAAACTCATGCAGCATTTAGAGTAGGTCTGAGCATGATGTGTCTTTGATTTCAAAGACAGCTCCGTGCCTGGATAAGTTTTGTAGACTGTAGAAAGTGATGATAACTGGCCCTAGGGAACACACAGAACACTGGGTTACCAGAAGAGAAGGCGAAGATCAAGTTTGCAAAGGAATTGTGAAGGAAACTGACCAGTGTTCCAGGATTTGAATTTCCTTTAGCAAGCATTATGAGAAAATGTGGATGGTATTCAAACATTGAACAGGGCTTCAAATTGTATGGAATTGGAATTGAGTTTGTGGAGAGCTGGGTGTTGATAATACTGTCAATAAGAAAGAGATGGACAGTTAATTATTTTGACCTTCAACCTTCATTTTATCTCTTCACCCTCTAGAGAATGGCATGGGTATAATATGCAAAGGGCTTTAGCCCCACTGAGGTTGTCCAAACTTTGGTATTGTTCTTGAAAATATCAATGTAATGAACACCATTTTATGTTTAAAGCAAGAGGCTAATTTAAAAGTAAAAAAAAATCCATTAAGGGGCGCCTGGGTGGCGCAGTCGGTTAAGCGTCCGACTTCAGCCAGGTCACGATCTCGCGGTCCGTGAGTTCGAGCCCCGCGTCAGGCTCTGGGCTGATGGCTCGGAGCCTGGAGCCTGTTTCTGATTCTGTGTCTCCCTCTCTCTCTGCCCCTCCCCCGTTCATGCTCTGTCTCTCTCTGTCCCAAAAATAAATTAAAAACGTTGAAAAAAAAAATTAAAAAAAAAAATGAATTTAAAAAAAATCCATTAAAAACAAATCAGAATTTCTGTTTTGAAAACTAATTTTCAAATGAGGTAGTGATAGTGACCAAGCATACATTATCAATGGGATAGTGATCACACATACATTATTTTCTTCAAATATCATCTAGAAATATTTAGTAAGCCTAAAATTACAAATGCCATTAATAGATGTTGTACAAAGAAATCTTTACAGACTTAGCTCCTCTTCTAGTATCTTATAAAACCGTTAGGGTTGCCATAAATACTTAGTCACAAGATAGAGGGAAAGAAAACAATCATCATCTCAAACTAAAGATGGCTCTCCCTGTCCAAGGGAACAACAGAATTCAACATAGTCATTCTCCCCATTGCAAAGCTTTTATTTTTATTTTATTGACTATAAAGGCAATTTTAGTTGCTGTATCAACTCATTGTCTCCCTAGCTATCTAAGATTGTTAAGCTTTTAAATTGTTTCAAGGACTACATTTGGAGCTCTATAGAGCTGCATATAGTTGTAACTAAATAAAAACTTAGTTTTACATTAAAGTGTTTACATGTCTAGCCTAAGGGTGTTTTCAGGATGAAAAGAAAAGTCACAGAATGGAAATTGTGAGACCTTTAGGCAAGAGTGAGCAAAGGAATCTTACTGTCATTTATAGCTTCCAGATACTGAAAATAATTAAATATTTTTTTTAACCTCTTGAATGATTCCAGATGCCTATATAAGGGTTTGTGGAATAAGCAGCTAGAAAGTTCTATGTATAGTTTGTAGCAGGATTTGCTAAAGACTACTTCATTGCCCTTCTATCCAATAATTACAATGTACACTGTAAAACCTAAACCTCTAAGAGAAGAAATTTTGTTACCTGAATTAAAGGAAATGTTCTTGAGTGCACTTTAGCTTTCTAACAATTTAGATAACAAATATTTAATATCTGAGCCAGTAGGTAATTAAGAAACCAAAATTTAACTCTCTGAAGGCTTTTCATGGATTAAAAAAATTTTTTTTAATGTTTATTTATTTTTGAGAGCGAAAGAGACAGAATGCAAGTGGTTTGGGGCAGAGAGAGAGGGAGGCACAGAATCCAAAGCAGGCTCCAGGCTCTGAGCTGTCAGCACAGAGCCTGACAGGGGGCTCGAACTCACCAGCTGTGAGATCATGACCTGAGCCGAAGTTGGACGCTCAACCTACTGAGCCACCCAGGTGCCCCTTTCCATGGATTTTTAGCAGGTAAAGAATGACACAATTCTCTTTGAGGCAAATTCACCTTAGGAATCTTGAGTTTCTAAACACATAATATAATATGTAAAGATAACATATAAAATTTATTTTAGATCAATTACCTCCTGGCATTTATGAAATAATGCTTGTGTGTGTGAACTGGGAAAAGATCCTTCAGGCCCATGAGTGTAAAAGGGGAATCAGGACTCTGAACAGGACACGCTTGGTAGGTGCTAAAACTAGTGAAATTTTTCTATTCCTTTAGAAGATAATTTTTTATAGCAATAAATGCAATTTTTAAAGAGTTTTTAGTTGACTACTTTGTGTACAAACCAACAGTCTTTTGTCAATTGTGTACCATTAGAAGTTACCAGAGACTTGGAGAAATAAAACATGTAAAACAAAAACTTTTTATGAGACTTTTTGTGTTTACAATGATCACATATGGAGTATGCCTCAAGATCTCAGAATTTACTTCAGACAAGAATTTACTTCAGGTTATTCTGTGGGATCCTATCTTTGGAGGAATTAGAAGCCTCTCTCAGTATGTCATTGTATCTTATTTTTTATTCTATCTTCATGCTGTAAAGAAACCAGTTTCTTATCCCATGAAATATTTGCTCTTTTAAGCACGGCAAATGAATCATAAGCTGATTTTTTTTAACGTTTATTTATTTTTGAGACAGAGAGAGACAGAACATGAATGGGGGAGGGTCAGAGGAGAGAGGGAGACACAGAATCTGAAACAGGCTCCAGGCTCTGAGCTGTCAGCACAGAGCCTGACGTGGGGCTCGAACTCACGGACCGTGAGATCATGACCTGAGCCGAAGTCAGAAGCTTAACCAACTGAGCCACCCAGGCGCCCCATAAAGTGATTTTTCTTGGTTTGCACCGTACCATTTGGCATTGTCTTGTACATATTGATTGATGAAATGAAGCAGTTCTAAAAATGTCTAAAACCAATTACTTGATGATTCATCTATTAATACTGATTATTGATTGATTGATTAATAATTTCTAGAACTGCATTATTTAAATTATAGTTTACCATAACCATAAGATGGGATACAATGTAGCCATTAAGACCTGTTCTAGAGAACTTCTAAGGACATGGAGGTAATAAAATTGTTATATCACTAAATGAAAATATTAGATTAGCACATGGTACAAACTGTCTATTCTTAGTTTTGGAAAAAAATTGGATGCATCTGTATCTTAGAAGGACTAAAAGGATATTTTCCAACTTGTTAACAGTATTTTCTCTGGTTAAATTTTCTGTGATGTAATCTTACTTTTTTATTCCCTACTTAATGCTTAAAAATTAAATGCTTAAAATTTTATTACAGTTTCATTTTTTTAAATTTTTTTTTTAAATTTATTTTTGAGACAGAGAGAGACAGAGCATGAACAGGGGAGGGGCAGAGAGAGAGGGAGACACAGAACCAGAAGTAGGCTCCAGGCTCTGAGCCGTCAGCCCAGAGCCCGATGCGGGGCTCGAACTCACGGACCGCAAGATCATGACCTGAGCTGAAGTCGGACGCTTAACCGACTGAGCCATCCAGGCGCCCCTCAGTTTTAAATACTTAAGAGTAGAAGAACCATTATAATAAATCCTCATGTACCTGTCCTCTGGCTTTAACAATTAGCAGTATTTTGCCTTTTTGTTTTTTCAATTATTCGCTAATTTTTTGGGAGAAGAATCTCCCTAAATTTTATTTTAAAATAAATTTCTGACATATATTTTCATGCAAAAATATCTTCCCTTGTTTACATTTCTTTTTTTTCTTTCTTAAAAAATGTTTATTTATTTATTTTTTGGAGGGGAGAGAGAGAGCACATGAGAGGGGGAGGGGTGGAGGGAGAGGCAAAAAGAATCCTAAGCAGGCTTGATGCTTGGCATGAAGGTTGATGCAGGTCTTGACCCGGGGGTTGGTTCTCATGACCCCAGGATCATGACCTGAGCCAATATCAAGAGTCAGACGTTCAACCAACAGAGCCACCCAGGCCCCTCTCTCTCTTTTTTTCCCCCTAAACACCATTCTTTCTGGGTATAGAATTCTGAGTTAGCAATTTTTATTTTAGTTCTTTAAGGCTGTCACTTTATTGCCTTCTGGCTTGCATCATTTCTGGGGAGAAGTCTGCTGTATTTTTTTCTTGGTTCCTCTATTAGTGTTCTTTCTTTTCTCTGGCAGGCTTCAAGGTTTACTCTTTCCCTTTTGTTGTCAGCAGTGGACTGTGACTTGCATAGGTGCAGGTGCATATGTGTTTGAGGATGAAGGGTTAGGACTTTGTGCCTGACCTTCCTGTGGATGCTGATCCCTCTCTCACACTTGCAGGAGGGACTCTCTCTGATCTCCTGCCCGGTCCCTAATCATTCTCGTGAGCTCCTGCTAGAGGCTCATGGAAAAAAACTTTAGAGTAAGTCCAAATTCCTCTTGTGTCTTGGGCCCCTCTATTCCAAACTGCCACGCTAGCCCACATTTCACCTTTAAAAATTCATCAGGGGCTCCTGGGTGGCTCAGTCAGTTAAGTGTCCGACTTTGGCTCCATTCATGATCCCACAGTTTGAGCCCTGCATCAGGCTCTGTGCTGACAGCTCAGAGCCTGGAACCTGCTTCAGATTCTGTCTGTCTGTCTGTCTGTCTGTCTCTCTCTCTCTCTGCCCCTCCCCCACTCACACTCTGTCTCTCTCTCTCTCTCCTTCAAAAATAAACATTAAAAAAAATGAAATAAAATAAAATACATAAATTTAATTGTTCTCTACTTAAAATCTAATACCTTTCTTTCCCACTGAGAATAACTTCTAAACTCCTTACTTTTGCTCACAAAACTTTACACGATCTGGCTTGTTCTGACCTTGCTGAATTCATCTGCCACTCTCCTCCTTCCCTGCTGTGCTTGGGACTTTTCAGTTCCTGAAACACACCAAGCTTATTTCTGCCTTAGGGAATGTGTCTTAGCTATTAGTCTTCTGTTTGGAATTTTCTTCCCTCTGATTTAAATGTACAGCTTTCTTTTTTTTTTTAAATTCAGATATTGGCTTATGTAACTGTCTCTTCTTCAGAGTCGCCTTTCCTGACTATTTTATCAAAGAAGCCAGTCACTGGGTTTTCTGTCACTCTATTTTCAATCTTTTCATAGCACTTCACACTATTGGAGATTTTCACCTTTAATGATTGATTGTCCTATGTTTATTGTCAGCAGTACTGCCTTAGATCTAGACTAGAGGTGCCCTTGTTTTGGGCTCTTTGCTTTAAGGATCCCACTCTGACCCTCCTAGAGTTGTACCCCATCCACACACCCAGGGATCCATGAGGGCAAAAATACATGTTCTAGAGCCTTCATCAGCTTTTCCCCAATTTTAGACCATGCAAGGGGTAACTGCACTCCAGAATTCTCTGCCCAAGTTGCCTTGTGCCCGTTTTTAAGATCTACATAGATGTCATCCCTGGGAATCGTTTCCCAAGAGTGAACTGTACTGCCTGTGTATACATCTTGAGGTCTGAGGGATGGCCAGCTAAGGGGTGTGTGGAGGAAATGTGCATGAAACTTCACACGCTATGTAGGGAGTCTGCACATGTGTGCTCAAGGCTTCCTGTAACAGAGTTGGGGATGGACAAGAAAGGGGATATGAGCTAAGGGCTGGATTCCTGCAATTTAAGGAATCCAAAAAATTCCAAATTTGAATGTACACTTCTAAGTTGTTATGAAGGAATATTTATCAGGGTAGGAGGACAGAAAATATTTTATCTAACAATTTATCAATTTTTATTATTTGTTTGAATTATGACTTTTAATGTTTTAGGCATACAGTATCTATACTTGCGTTTGTACTGTTGCCCTGAGTACTCCAAATGTTAAGGGGTAGGACTGAATGTCTGTATCCCACTAGATTCCACAAAAGATTGATCTTGTCTGTCTTGTTAATTGCTACATCCCCCAAACCTAGAAGAGTAGTACCTACATGTGGTAGGAGTACAATAGATAGACACTCATTGAAGAAAGTGAAATCACCCTTCCATGTATCTTTTCTCTCAAGAAGAGTTTTATGTCTTGAAATTTTTTGGTCTGAAATTAATATTTCTACTCCTGCTTTATTTTTGTTAGTCTCTGCCTCATGCATCTTGTCTCATTCCTTTATTTTCAGTCCCAAGACATGTTATTTTAGGTCCCTTTATGATAACAGCATTTGGCTGGATTAGAAACAAATAAAGTAATGAGTCTCTGTCTTTTAATAAAGTATTTAACCCTTTCACATTTATTGTGATTGTATACAATACACATGTATTGTGATTGTTTGGATTTATTCTGACATTCTTAATTTCTACTTCTCTTTTCCTCAGTTTTTTTCTCTCCCTCCCCTGGCCTCTTCCTTAAATTCCATTTCTGACTTTTGGGTGAAGATTGAGTTTTCTAGCTTCCATTCCCCCGTGTCCATTGGTTTGAAAGTGAAGTATTATCTGTCTTCTAGTGATTACTTGAAGATGCTTACTGCTTACATATAAGCATATTTTTGTGTCAACATCTAGAATTAATTAATATCTACATTCTTTTCCTAAACCAGATAAGAACTAGAGCCCAATTTTACTTCTTTCCTCCTGTCCCAAATATTCCTGCCACAATCCCACTATTCTCTATTTCCCCAGCCACTGTTTTCCATGTCAAGGTCATTTGGAATCGTAACTTAACAGAGAAGGTTTTTAGCTTTTCACCACTATTTTGAATGTGTCACTTTTTCTCTTGGATTAAGTTTATTTGTTTTGGTTAGTATTGATTTTCTTGTATTCTTTCAGATAATAAAATTCGGGTGGAAAACTTCCAAAATCCTTACATGTCTGCAATATCTTTTTTTAATGATATTGTGAGTGGACATAAAGTTTCAAAAATCATAATTATTTTACTACTAAAATTAAAAATACTGCTTCAGTGTATTTTCACATCCATTACTGTCTCTGAGAAAACTCATAATAATCTGATTTTTATTTCTTTGTAGATAATCTCCACCGCAGCTACTGAATTATTTCATTAATTTCATTTTTTGTCTAGGTGTTTGTCTAGGTGTTTTATGCATCTTGATAGACATTTGTTGAACCCATTTACTATGAGAATTTTTCTTTTTCCTGGAAATCTTTTTTTCTATTATTTCTGTGAGTATGTCTTTTCTCTATTCTCTCTTTTTGGAATTCCTATTAGGCAGATGTTAGAACTTTTTAATCTTTTTTTTCATATTTACTATTTTTCCTTTTTGAGTTGTGGTGTATCTCAGTTGTATCTTCTAAGTAACCATTCTTAGTTACATATTTTCTATTATTTAGCATATTTATTTCATTATATATTTTTTAATAATCATATTCTTCCTTTCTAAGATTCCTACTTTTGGTTAAAAGGAGACATCATCCTCTCTAATTCCTCTGAGAATTGTTAACTATATGCATCACACATGCTTTTGTTAAAGTCTCATTTGTTTGTTCCATTTCCTTTGTTTCTTTGGATGTTTATCCATATGATGACTGTGGTGTTTTTCATTTGGAAGATTACTTTTTCTTAAATACTTGCTGAGTTTGCATACTCATCTGGAATCTGAGCTCCTATGTTAGTCTGTCTCTGCAATATCTGGTTACCTGACCTGTTTCCAGGATTCCAGGCTGAGATGTAGCCTGTGGCCTCCTGGGCAATGGACGCTTCCCCTCCCTTCTTGGTGGCACTGGGCTTGGTCTTAAATCCCTAGTATCAGGAATTTCATCTTTCTGCTTGTGCACTGCTCTTATCTTGGAGCAGAAGCCTTTTCTGAACCTGCATGGCACAAGGAGAATGACAAAGTATTCAAAGTTCTTGGATGCCTTTACCTCAACCAACCAACCTTTGGTTGACCTGGATCTTCTCTTGCTCTATTTATCTATTGCCTCTCAGCGTGGTACCCAAAGACCTTCTCACTCTCTTCATCAGCTCTCTAATGTCTGTTTTGACTATTATTTTTTCCTTCAATATGAACTCATTTCCCTTTAATTTTTGAAGAATTTCTATAATTTCTGGTCTATTGAGGGTACCAAGTGTTTTTTCTTCCTTCTTCTTTTTTAAATTGAAGTATAGTTGACACACAACATTGCGTTAGTTTCAGGTGTACAACACAGTGATTGGACAATTGTATACATTATGCTGTGATCACCATAGGTATAGCTACCATCTGTCACCATGTGATGCTCTTATAATACCATTGGCTATATTCCCTAGGTTGTTCCTTTTATCACAGTGACTTATTCATTCCATAACTGGAAGCCTGTCTCTCCCACTCCCTTTTATCCATTTGCCCATCTCTCCACCCTCTCCCCTCTGGCAACCATCAGTTTTTTCTCTGTATTTCTGAGTCTATTTCTGCTTTTTGTTTGTTTATTCATTTTGTTTTTTAGATTTCACTTCTAAGTGAAATCATATGGTATTTGGCTTTCTTTGTCTGATTTATTTACTTGACGTAATATCCTCTAGGTCCATTCATGTTAGTGCAAATGGCAAGAGCTCATCCTTTTTCATGGCTAATACTCCACTATATATATCTCTCACATCTTCTTTATCCATTTATCTGTCAGTGGACACTGGGCTGCTTTCATATCTCGGCTGTTGTAAATAATGCTGCTATAAATATAGGGGTGCATTGATCTTTTTGAATTAGTGTTTTTGTTTTCTTTGGTTAAATACCCAGTAGTGGAATAACTGGATCGTATTCTATTTTTAATTTTTTGAAAAGCCTTCATACTGTTGTCTACAGTGGCTGTACCAATTTACATTCCTACCACCAGTACATGAGACTTCCTTTTTCTTCACATCCTTGCCAAAAATTGTTATTTCTTAGCTTTTCACTTCTAGCCATTCTGATAGGTGTCAGGTGATATCTCATTCTGGTTATGATGTGCATTTCTCTAATGATCAGTGATGTTGAGCACCTTTTTTATGTGTCTGTTGGCCATCTGTATGTCTTTTTTGGGAAAATGTCTATTCAGGTCTTCTGCCTGTTTTTAAATCAAGTTATATTTGTTTTTGTTTTTGTTTTTTTTTTTTCTGGTGTTGAATTGTATACATTCTTTATATATTTTGGATATTAATGCCTTATTAGATACATTATTTGTGAATATTTTCTCCCATTCTGTAAGTTGCCTTTTCATTTTGTTGATGGTTTCCTTCACTATGCAAAACCTTTTTTCTAGTGCAGTTTTTAATAGCTTTTTAAAAAATGCTTATTTTTGAGAGAGAGAGAGAGAGTGCATGAGGGGGGAAAGGCAGAGAGATTAGGGGGCAGAAGATCTGAAGTGGGCTCTGTGCTGACAGCAGAGAGCCTGAAGTGGGGCTCAAACTCACGAACCATGAGATCATGACCTGAGATGAAATCAGGGGCTTAGCCATCTGAGCCACCCAGGAGGCCCTCTAGTACAATTTTTAATTACAATTTTTTTCTTGTCATTTATAGGGATTTGAGATGGGAGAAAGGTTTTAGCATGTTTTTAATTTTCATGCTTGATATGCTCTCCTGGTCTGTTATAAAGTATGTTAGTTGATACTAATTTAAAGGAAGTACCTGGAAAATCATGTTTATTCCTACCACTGAATTCTGGCAGAAATTTATACTGTATGTGTTAAATATATTAACGTTTATTAAATTTCTGCTTTATTAAATTAATGCAGAAATTTAGTTTGGCCTTCTCAAAAAACCCCTGAGATATATCAGCTCTGAGTTAGGGAAATGAAGATTAAGATAGGTAGAAATAATTAACCCAAAGTATAACAGATAGGAAGAGACAGAGCCAGAATTCATACCTATGTCTTGCCATGACAGTAACTGCCTTTCATTAAAAGACATGAGGTAAAAATAATGAACAACATCCTTACTATGGGATATCAACAAAATACATTTAGCACTCACCAGACTTGATTCTGTTAGGAATCATGAAATTAGGAATTACTGATTATCATGGCTAATTTGTCAACAAATGAACTGAGCTGACAGTTTTCAATTCCATTTTGTTCCCTTGTCAATAAGATATATTCTTGGAACAATCTGTGAACTGTTGGTGTTTTTTCCAGTGGGCAGTGCTCATAAATGAAGTGTGCATATTGGTAAACATCTCCCCAGTGTTGGCAAATTAGAGATTCTCTTTTGAATTGATTTTTTTTTTCATAGCTTTCAGTGGAGCCTTATTTTCATATAAGTAGTCATTACAGAAAACAATTGCCTGTCAGGGTAAACATTATGCTAGCGAAAGAGCATTGTATGTATTATGTGGCATGCTATAATTATTTGAGTTCTCTCACAGAGAGAAAGAAGTCTTTCTCAGCAATTGTGATATATAGAATTCAAGGTCAATAAAGGCAGAGGGTGTGGATGATTTAGGCTTTTGTAAAGTGTATCTTGTTTTGTTCAAGAAGCATTTTTGGAAAATATACCATAATAAACACTTGGGAAATTGAAAGATACAGAAATAAAAACACAAAATATTTTAGTTAAGACTTTTTTTAAGTTTATTTATCTATTTTGAGAGGGAGAAAGAATATGAATGGGGGAGGGACAGAGAGATTGGGAGAGAGAAAGAATCCCAAGCAGGCTCCACCCTGTCAGCTCAGGAGCCCAAATGCAGGGCTTGAACTCACCAACCGGGAGATCATGACCTGAGCCGAAGTCAAGAGTCAGGCGTTTAACTGACTGAGCCACCCAGGTGCCCCTGTTAAGTTTAATTTTCAAAAATTTTTAAACGTTTTCATTTACTTTGAGAGAGAGAGAGACAGAATGCGAGCAGGGGAGGGGCAGAGAGAGAGGGAGACATAGAATCCGAAGCAGGCTTCAGGCTCTGAGCTGTCAGCACAGAGCCTGATATGGGGTTCAAACCCATGAATCATGAGATCCATAAATGGAGCCAAAGTCAGACGTTTAACCAACTGAGCCACCCAGGTGCTCCCCGCTCCCCGCAATGTGTTAAATTTTAAATACACAAGTTGGTGGGGGGTGCCTGGGTGGCTCAGTTGGTTGAGTATCTGACTGTGGCTCAGGTCACGATCTCACAGTTCATGAGTTCGAACCCCTCATCAGGCTCTCTGCTGTCAGCAAAGAGCCCGCTTCAGATCCTCTATCCCAGTCTCTCTCTGCCCCTCTCCCGCTTGTGCACTCTCTCTCAAAAATAAATAAACATTACAAAAAAATACACAAGTGCCAGAAGACTTAAAAATAAAAATGTCAGAGTGCAATGGGGTCCGTCAGAGAAGGTGGGCAGCATGGAGTTGGGTTGGTAGTTGTGGTGATGAATTCCAGTTGAACAGCTTTTTCTGCTCTTCAATTTCCTTGATGTAGAGTGAAGAAAAATACTACCCACCTCAAAAGGTTGGTTGTGAGATAATGGTTACACATTCCTCAGCATTCATTTTGGACCAATTGTTTCAGACAAGTTTCTTAAACTCAACCTACGCACCTTTATCACATCTCCTTCTAGTTTTCTCCCTGCCCCAAAGGCAGCCTGAGTGGCCAATGTCAACAAGTGGACCAGAGGAGATTAGCTTGAAGAGTCAGCTCACAGAGACCTGGAGTCAGTTTTTGCCTCCTTTGAGGGCTTTAGTCCAGATGATATGGGACTCATTCAGGTGACTGTGCTTAAAATTCTAAGTTCCAAAGTAGTGATCATGTGTCATGACTGTTCATCTTTTAGATGGCCTTTCTATATTTAGGAAAAACCTCTTTTACAATTAATTTTTACCTTCCCAATATGGAATTAGACTCAAATTCCAAATCCTTTTACAGCAAGGATGCAAGCATGGGAACCCAGACTCTGTCAATCAGATACATTTTCATGAGTCTGTAATTTAGGTGTGCAGAACATGAGGAAACAAGCTGGAAATGGAGCTTCCATTTTTGTTTGTCCTGATGGCCATGGCAGCACCTTCCTCCAGTGCTTAGTGTGGTAGTGGTTTCTGTTTTTGATCAGTTCTGTGGTTTGAAACTGGGCTTTGTTTTGAGAAGGTAATCCTTGTGACTGGTTCTCCAGCCCCTCTATCAATTTATGTGCAACCCAATATCTTTTAAATGAAATCTTTTTCTAATAAATCAGCTTGGGTTATATTCTGCTGTTTGCAGCTAAGAATTTCCCTTGACAGACAAATAACCTGTCTGGCATGGCTCATTTTTAAAGAACACCTCTGTTTTCTCATATAAATTGAAGGAGATTTTGAGGTTGAATTCGTTTACATATTCAATTAGCAAACATTGTTGGGTGTCTTCAGTGTGTAAGATGCTGCATTAGGTACTGAATGTTCATTGAAAAAGACTGTTCTTGGTCTCAAAGGATTTGAAACTTTATAGAGTAGGCAAACATTAGCATATTAACCAAATATGCTGTGATGGAGGACTGAGCCAGATGTGACCTGCGGATGTGATTATACTCGATAAATGCTGGGAATCCTTCCCGGCTGTTTGGCAGAAACTGAGGATGAAGCAGCTGGGGATAATTTATATTAAAATGACCTAATACATAAAAAGAACTGTCTTCAGAGTAGGAAGAAGGAAAGGCTATATTCACTGACCACTTTGCTTCCTTTCTCTTTTAACTTGTTTTGGGGACTGGTATGGATGCTTGGATTGGTTTTCTTTCAAGCTGGTGGAACATTTGAGATTGAGGAGGCAGAGACTGCTGGCACCCATTGAATATTCTTATGGTAATGGTGATTTGACTGATGGATAAAAGAGGTACAGAAAACTTAGATTTAAGCTCCACCATTGTTTAGTGCATGCCCAGTCAATACCAGAGTACTAGACATTCTCCTAGGGGTTTTCTATATGTTATCTCAACCAGTTTTTTTTCTCCTTCCCTACCTGTGTAGGTGTGGGTCTCTTTAAATTACCACTGGAAGAGATGCCACTCAAACTAGCAAGAGCAGAAAAGGGAATGTGTTGGTTCATGTAATTGAAAAATTGGAGAGTAATTTCATGGAAAACTGGATCTAGGTGCTCAAAAAATATCATTAGGAATTTTTGTGTCACCATCTCTAGACAATTTTTCCCTCTCTGTTGATTATATTTTCTGACTGTTGTCTCCCTATGGAGACTGGTGGGAGCTTTTGGGTCACATTCTACCTGATTAGTCACATCAATAGAAGAAAAACTTCTACTTTCCTAGAGTAGCAGCAAGAGTTGCAGATTTGAATCTGAATTGATTTGGATGATTTGGGCCACAGGTAACAGAAAACTGTATAAAATGGCTTACTTTTTTTCACATAGCAAGAAGCCCAGAGATAGAGACAGTTTCAGAGTTAGTAAACTCAAGGGGTCAGTCATGTTGGCTTCTCTGTGGCTCTCTTGGCCTTCTCCTTATTTTCTCAGATAGTTGAAACAAATCCCACCATCACATCTTCATATGACAATGTCCAAAGGTAGGAACGAATAAGTAAGTCCCTGCTTTGTGTCTTCTTTTGAGAATGCAGAAACACTCTCCAGAAGCCGCTGAACAAACCTCTCCTTATGCCTCATGGGTCGGTTACATCACATGCTTATACTTTACCAATCCTTCTCAAGGGAAATAGAGTTATTTTGATAATTTTAGGCTTGTCAACATTTGTCCCTTGGGGCTAGGCATAAGCCTTTGGACATTGCTCTCACATCACCCAGTAACTAAACGAAGTCAGAGTTTTATTAGCAAGAAAGAAGGGGTGAGCTGTGTTAAGTACCCAGTGGTATTTGCCAGTATCTCATTAGGTTAACTCAGGTTATATATCCATTCTTGAACCAATTACAGTGACCACCCCTAGTTACATGCCTACTTGTGGAGCTGCGGAGGTGGTGGCCATAGTGGTAGGAAGTTATTGTGTCAGTCTCCTCAACTCACATGAACTGAGAGTGGAAGAGGTTGGATCCCTATTATTCAAACTATGACTCCCAAGCTAACTCTGATCCAGAAGAAGCATGAAATTCCTTTGTTGTATTTTTGACCCAATTGTTAGTTAAAAACAAACAAACTCACTCATAAATATTTCAGAGTTATCATAGAAAGTGACCTTGGGGGCATCTAGGTGGCTCAGTTGGTTGAGCGTCTGACTTCAGCTCAGGTCATGATCTCATGGTTTGTGAGTTTGAGCCCCGTGTTGGGCTCTGTGCTGACAGCTCAGAGCCTGGAGCCTTCTTCAGATTCTGTGCCTCCCTCTCTCTCTGCCCCTCCCCCGCTCAAGCTCTGTCTCTGTCTCTGTCTCTCTCTCTCTGTCAAAAATAAACATTAAAAAAAAGAAAAAAAAGAAAGTGGCCTTGGTGGTCAAGGATAAAGGAAAGCATGTGTTAAATAGGATCTTTCATTACAGAAGACATAAGCTGCTCAACAAAACAGTTATTATGGACCATCTGTAGAACATGGCAATATTTGTTAGGCAGAGTGATTTATTGACATTGTGAAATTTCACTGTTAGTCTGCTTCCTCATCTTGGTATATCTTTTGTAAAGTTTCCTTTTTAAGAGTCCTCTGTATAAATGTAGATGATCTAAGGGCTTTACTGAAGAGATGATAAATTTGTATTGGGCATATAAATACCCATGGGGAGAGTCTTATAAACTGTGTGTGGATTGAGTGTTTAAACATTTCCATCATGAAGTTCTTAAAAAATGTGTAACAGCTTCTTGTTCTCTATTATGATGAGACTTCATTCCTCTTCATGATTTTTAGGCACCTTAGTAACCTGCTCCTCCCTTCCTACTGAGTCATGATGTCTTTTCTCCTTAATTTCAGCTTCCACTTCCACCTTCTGACTTGGTATGTGCATGTTCTGATTACTGAAATTCCCTTCCTCAGCTTGTCCAAATTCTATTTGTCCCTTAAGGCCAAGCTCACTTTCCCTTACCCTGCCAGCTGGCATGATCCTCCCTGCTCTCTGAACTCTGAACCCATGATCACCCCATTTAAGGGTATTTAACATATGAAAACATTCCATGTTTCTCTGTTCATATTGTTTCCTTAGTTGCATATCTTGGAGATATAAAAGGTGTCTCTGGCTCAGATATTTCTCTTCACACTGACTGGATACTAGAGATCTGAACTTTGATGTCTCAGAGACATCTCAACTTCAGCATGTCTGAAGTTTTACCTGTTACCTGCCTCTTTCCTCTTGGTCCAACTCACTCCTGTTTCTGTAATCCATTTTTACAAATAAGATCCTGTGCAGTTGCCCCAGCCACTCTTGATTCTGTCCTTTCTCTCAGAAACTCATCATCCAGTCCTCGAGTTCTGTCAATTCTGTTCATAAACATGTCTTACCCATCCCTGGCACCACTGGCTTAGTTCAAGCCTTTGTCATTCTTCACTTGAACCATTGCCCTGGCCTTCCAACAGATCTCCCTGGCTCCAGACTCACTTCTTTCAATCCATCATCTTTAATGTTGCCCACAGAGCACAGATTATGCCACCCATCTGCTTAAAAACCTTTAGTCATTCCCACTGCCAGAAAAAAATTCAGACCTCTCAGCATAGCTTACAAAGTCATTAATAACCCAGTTCCCTGCCTGTTTTCCAGCTTGGTGTTCTATATTTCCTGACAATGAGTCCTTTAGCCAAATGGAGCTCCGAGTGGTCACATGAATACCTGTGCTCATTCAGGTCAGCAAACATGGATTTGGCATCTGGAATTACCAGGTGCTGTACTAAATGCCTCATAGTACCAACTATAGGTTTTATGTGTTTCTCTCCTCCACTGGACTATGAGGTTTTATCTCTTAATGCCTGGTGCAAAGTAGGAACTCAATAATGATAGATGAATATATGAACAAGGTCATGGTGATATGTAAACTCTCTATGTGAAGGGACTAAATATCATAACTTCAAATCTCTCACAGATGAAACCTAATAGTAGGCCCAACACAAGCATTCATTATACTCATCATTTGATGAACTGTTTGCTAGTACTCAAGCCCCGCAGTCTAGAATGTATACTAATTAAAAAAAAACAGACTTAGGATCCATCCATGTCTTTACCCTGATTAAATGCATTATTGACTAGGTTTTTGGAACTGGTACTGGGTTTACATATACATGGTTCCTTTATGGGTAGAATTCTGAGTATTTCAGGCAGTCATTTGCTGATGCACTCTGGATATGGTGTGAAGTCTCCTTGGATATCCAAATGAGATCATCCACATAATAGGTTATCAAAGGAGTAAGAGAGGTATATGAATTAGAACATAATTTAGAGATGAAAACCTGCTCTGAATTCTCTTTTGGATTATCCATTTGTATATATTAAACTGCATACTTTGGGTGGAGGTTGGGTGTAAACATGTTAAGTTTAAATATGCAAGGCAGACTCAATAAAAGTTTTCCAGATGAAGTCTAAATGGGGAGTTCTATTTTCTAGTGATGAGCAGCATCCAGGAGAGATTTCATCTATTCAGAAACAAAGCTGTCATGTTGAGATAAGCCCAGTAGTTCCTCAAAGAGGACTCTCCTGTATGACTCAGTCTTAACTCTAAGCCCCAAAGCTCTTTGTTATCAGATCTCTTGCCTACTGTCACCTTTCACTGCTGGTAAATTTTGTGGTCTTGGCTGTTTCTAATCCCTAATGCCGTATCTTCTATCAGCCACCTCCGCAGCTTGCCATTCTTTTCCCTCAGCGTTCCAGGTTTTAATTTTGTGATCTTCTTTCTTGTCTCTGATTCTGTTGACAATGGGGCTTAGATTTTTCAGCTATTTCTAGTGGACTACACATCTCTTTCCTTGTTGTGATTACTGCTAAATGTCCAGTTGCTTCTTAACTGGAAACAGCAACATTGTCCATGGGTTTCTGATTTATAGGGATCTGATGTGTGGAAGGGCAAGGCACCAGAGCATAAAAAAGGTGAGGGTCTTCATCTATGAGACAGAGGGTTTGTATGTTCCCTCCCACTTTATTAGAAATAGAGCCATTTTATTTAAGGAAAAGTTACTGCATTCATGGTCTAGTGAGGGAGACAAAAAATAATTGTAATCACTAATGTACCTGTCTCTTCTGCACCAGAGCATGAGCTCCTTAAAGATGGGAATCATGCCATATTAATCTCTACTGTCCCTGCCTCTCTTATCAATATATCTCTCTGTATATATCTGTATATATCTATAAAGAGATATTTATACATATTTATATTATAAATAAACATAAAAATACACATTGTACAGCATCTGCAGCTCATTAAGTGTTGAAGCCATGCTTCTTTTTTTTTTTTTAAGTTTATTTATTTTGAGAGAAAGGGAGAGAGAATGAGTGGGGAAGGAAGGGGCAAAGAGAGAAGGAGAGAGAGAATAATAAGCAGGCTACATGCTTTCAGCACAGAGCCCAATGTGGGGTTCAGTCTCACAAATCGTGAGATCATGACCTGAGCCAAGGTCAAGAGTCAGATGCTTAACCAACTGAGCTACCCAGGTACCCCAAGGCATGCTTCTTGAATGAATGAAAGGATGGGTGAATAATAAGATGTGTGGCAAAAGTGTTAGGGTAGTGGTTCTTACTAGAATCACCTAAGGCTCATTTAAAACACAGTCATGCCTATGTCTTTAAACTAGGCCAACTGCTATTTTTAGTTGATTCTAAATGCAATTTTCCCCACATTTCAACATCTCAGCAATAAATGCTTCTTATAGATGCTTCTTATAATTGATGTGATAAGAAAGGAATTGTGCAATAATTTAATGTGAAGCACTTTGTTTTCTTAGTTGTACATAAAGTGTCTTTCAGATAGCGAATAATGTCTTAGATTGGATGAAAAACAGTAAATCAGAATCTCTATAGGGTGTGACGTGGACAAAAAATCTTACTGAAAGTGCCCCACGTGACTCTGATACATACTGAGAGTTACAGGCTCTGTGTTTAGGGGGCTTAAATGAGGGAGAAATTAACAAGGGATCACTTTACATCACTTTGAATCTTTAGCACGTTGCCTGGTCCATTGTAGATAAACAATCGTCATTTGCTGAATGGAATGGAATTATTCAGGGCATTGGAAAAACCACTGAAATTTTAGTATGTATATGTAGTTTATACTATATATAATATGTTTTCTCTCTCTCTCTCTAAACACACACACACACACACACACACACACACACACACACACACACTCTCATATATACAATGGTTGTTTTAGGCTTAATTGTGTTTCTGAATTTCAGAATTACCCATGACTTGGGTAATAGTTCTCAGCTTTACCATGTTCTGTTTGGCAGGATATGATGGAATTCACACGAGGATGAAAATTAATTTGATGGACACTGTTTGAATCATCAAGCATCAGCATACTTTGGAACATTTCCACTTAGAGATTATAAAATGAAATACCTAAAGTCAACCTAGAATGTTGGTAGAAAGACAAACATTGAACTTTCTGTTCTGGAGATTGGGACTCTAGATTTCTAACAGACCTCATGATTTATCTTTTGTTTTATGGTGAATGGCTTAACTCTAGGTTTGGCCTTGTTATACCAGTACAAACCTAATGGTGCTTCCTTATGTACCACATGTGCAGCATTGACTAGAAGAAGGTATTATCCCAGTATTGGGAGCTTCTTGTATCATATTAAACCCAGCCAGGTCTCTGCAGACCATGCTTTATTGGCAGTTTGTTGTAAAGAGGGCTGGCTCAGATTTTAAAGTTAATGTTAATTATGGAACGATGTCAGAGGGAGCACACTGAAATGTCTTTAACCCATTTTTTAAAAGCAGGTCAAATTCAGCATCTGGAGGATAACTTGCAATTTGGTTGAAAATAATTGAACAGGTTTAACATGAAATTCAATAAAGGGGTCAGGGATATTTTAAGTTTAAAATTCTGAGATAAATTCATTTGGCCCAAGGCTCTTGTCAGCTGTCTATTATTGCTGAGTCCAAAAGGGTACCTGGGTTTTCAGTTTTTTCAGAGTGTATCTGTTTTGTCAAAAGAAGATTGTGCTGACTCATTCCTGGTACTTCTTTAGAAAAATATTTTAAAAAGTCAGTGATCTCTGTACTATAAGAAGTGAAGTTTGCCGAACTATGGTATTAGGAATATAGAATAGAGAAGGAGTTTGTGTTCACCCCCTTCTAGGAAGAAGAAAGAAGAGGGGAAGAGGGACAGTGACTAAAGTCATGTTCCCCAGAAGCAGACACTGAGGGAAGGTTCTTGTGCAAGTGATGTATTAAAGACAGTAGTTGGGGAGACCAGGAAGAAGTGGGACATCAGCACATGGAAGGAGAACCCAGCGGGTAGCCCAGAGGGTTCCCTCAGGGGAACTTGAGGGTACAGGTTGTGCACCAGAATTATCCTAACCCACATCAAGGTTCCTGAGGCTTTCATGTTTCTGCCCCCATCAGCTATTAGTTAAAGATCATGGAGGGGAGGGAGTTGGGCATTGGGCACACACATTCTCAGATGCTTCCAGTTTTTTTGGTATTCAGGCAAAGCAGGTTCTGGTAGCTCTTTCAGAAAAGATCCTTAGGTTCTGGTTGTTGAGGTGAAATCCAGGCAGTGTACAAAATGATAAAAGATGACCCAAGAGGTCCTGGGCAAAGCACCAACCTTGTCTACTACAGAGAAGAGAAGGTGCTAGGGCTCTCATATTTTCTCCCTGCCTCCCCACTCCCTGAGTCAAGCTTTAATGGCTGGGCAGGGAATAGGGAGTTGTGTGGCTCTAGTACCTTCTGGATATGAGGGAATCATGCAGGGCAGGGTGTGCATGTCAACACGGGGGAATCTGCACAGTTAGGAGTGGGGACAGAGACATCTCAGGCAGAGACAGGGGTTCAGCCTTTGTCCTCCATGGAGCAGGACAGATGTCTGTACATTCCCACATGCAGATGGACTGCATTGGTTGTGGGCCATTTGGGAATGAGCAGACCCTACTGTATGGTACAGAACCAGTGTCCTTGAAGGTGAAAAAAAACAAGCCAGCTGGGAGAGGGCTGCAAGGTCATAAGGCAAAGGGTGTGGAGATGCAGGTGAAGTCAGTTTTTAGTGGAGGGTGTCAATGGAGTGTAAAAGAAACAAGCTGGGAGTCAGTCCCCTTTTCTTCCTTGCGTTCGTATCTCTGGTTCCGTTTGGAGGGCTCTTTTCTGCTCTGAACGGTGAGAAGGGCTAGGGTAGGGCCTGGAGGAGGGGAGACAAGGAATTGAGTGTTTTGGCCTAGTTCTGGACTCTAAATTCAAGGTTGAGAGACAAAGGAGATTTCGGAAATCATCAGAGGGGGAAGGGAGGTAGGCAGGGGTTCTGGGCAGGTGCCCCATGTGGCCATAAAGAGCAAAAGTGCATCCAGCTGAGGGCTCCCTCCTCGACATGCCTTGGGAGCTGGCAGAGAAAGATGGATGACAGGAGTGTGATGGATGAGGTTATTGTAATGTCTCCCATGTCCACTTTTGCA
The DNA here is from genome assembly GCF_024362965.1 of Panthera pardus. Lineage (NCBI taxonomy): Eukaryota > Metazoa > Chordata > Mammalia > Carnivora > Felidae > Panthera > Panthera pardus. Next base: position 23,483,800 of record NW_026527002.1, read on the forward strand.
AAGTCTTCCTCCTCTGGGTGACCTCAGATGTCTTAATCATAAAACTGTCCCCTCACCTCGGCCAGTTTCACCTAATGCGGAACTATTCTATCCTGTCTGAGCCTATCAATCATCTCATTTCCTCAGTGTTCTCATATGAGCTGACTGGCTTTCTAACTAATTAACAGCAAGGTATTAATACCTTCCTCTCAGGCTCATAGCTTAATGGGCTTCCGTTTCCAAGGTTATTTGTACAGGAGAAGGGTACAATCCTTTTATCTTGGAAAAATCATTTTAATATTTTCTTTCTTGTTACAAAAACATCTCAGGCTCATCTTAGAAAAATGCATATGTAGAAAAAGAAAGAAAATAAATACCAATAATTGTACCTCCCAGAGAAAACCCTTGTTTCCATTTTGGTGTGAGCCCTTTTCATCTTTTTATCAATACATAAATATTGGAGACATATAGGATGCATGTACATATATATGGTAAGATTATTTGCATTTTAATGGAGGATTCTTGGGTGGCAGACAACATTCTCAGTCACAGAAATGAATGAATAACAGTGAGATTTATTGCCTTCTTTCTGCTTACATTGACTCTGTCCTGAGTGGAGCAGAAGAGAACCTGCTTTATATCCTGAGACTTTATCCCCTGTTGAATTGGAAAGGGCTGGGGCTTAGGAAGTTTAGGTTGAAGGCATGGAGTCTTCAATGGCAAGCATTAAAAAATAAAGGGAGGGCAGATGGGAAGCAAGGTTGGAGCAACCCCAGACTGAACTCCTAGTAGGTTTTCTTGCCTGGACAGGAATCTGAATCAACTTTTGTTCGCTGTCAGCTAAGTCCCTCTGAAATTGCTTTTGTTCATATATTAAAGTGCTCTAAGTCTTAAGGATTCAGAAGCTCATAAGGCAGTGCTTGACCCCTTTCATAGATGTCAAAATTTAATGTGTTCAAGGAACAGGCAGGTTATATGTCATAGGCTAGATTCTCCAGGAGGCAGACTCTGGGATGGAGTTTAGTGAGCAAAATGTTCTTTGGGAAGAGCCCTGGACAGTGACACTTATGGAAGGGAGGGAAGGATGCAGGATTGGGCAGGGGGAGAAGTTGAGTTGCAGTGCACGATGAGAGCCTCATTCAACCTCACCAGGACTCTGACATTGGAATGGCCTATCAGAGTCCTTCTGTGTTAGGCCGAGACGATCTGGCCTTTATTTCCTTCTTATCTGTGATCAGCCATTGGATGTGGGCTGCTCTAGAAGGGGTGGGACCTTGGGAGAGACAGTTCTCTGCAGCTGGGGCAAACCCTAAAGGAGCTTACAGTTGGTTGGGACAAATCCTTCCATGAGAGGGGAGCTGAACAGTCATGTCAGTGTCCATCACAGCATGTAGGTGGGTACAAGATGCTATGGTACGCTAGTGGTGAACTTGGGGGATGAGGTGCAGACTGTGGCCAAAGTTATTCAAATTCAGTTTGTAACAGTATTGTGCTGGGAAACCAAAACATATTTTGGGGTAGATTCTGGACTTGTCCTCCTATTTAGAACCTCTCTGCTCTAGAGAGAAGGCAGTATCTCAATTCCAGCACTTACTTGCTGTAAGAACTAAGCCAATTTATATAACCTCTGTTTGTCTCAGTTGACTCAACTGAAAAATGGGGATAATAACTATATTTCCCTTAAAGAGTTATGAAAATTAAATGTGGTAATCTATGTAAGGCACTAAGTGTCAGGCATGTTAACAATATCAATAAATGTTATAATGTTATATGCTTTTTTTTTTTTTTTAACTGGCTTCATACCCAGCATGGACCCAATACGGGGCTTGAACTCACCACCTGAGAGCAAGACCCAAGCTAAGATCAAGAGTCAGTTGTTTAACTGACTAAGACGACCAGGCTCCTCTGTTACTTGCTTTTATAGTAATTAGGATACTGGTTGTTACCTTCAGATTATCCAGAAGCTCCTGGTCAATGATTTTGTGACCCTCAAGTCTTAACTTATCACCATCTCTCCTGGCTGCACAATCTGCCCCCATCAGGTTCCAACTAACCTGAAGGTCAATGTACTCAAGGTGAACTTAGGATCTGTATCTCCTTCCCAACCCCTGGCTTTGTACACTCACTTCCTCTCAAATCAGACTCTCCAAGTATTTCAGAGTCATTCAAACTGGGATATTCAGAGCTGTCCTCTTTGTTTTCCTTTCTCTCCCTTTCTTCCAGATTTCCATAGTCACCAAGAACTCCCTGCCAATTCTACCTTTTCCTTCTGAGTTTCTAAAGCCTCCCTCTTGTGCCTGTCTTATTTTGGCTCTCATTCCTGTGTCCATTCTTGATGAATTCAATTTCATTTTCCAGATGGCTGCCAAGGAGATTTTCTTTCAAAACTACAATTACTTCCTCATTGTTTCCAGCAGAGGTGCTAAACTCCTCACTGTTTTTTCCGATCTAGATTTGACCTACATGCCAAGCCTCACCTTTTACCACCTCCTCACAGGAGTCCTTGTTGCAGTGCTGATCTATCAGTAGTCCTGTGAACATACCCTGTTCTCCCACAGTTCAGTGCCTTTCTATGCTTGATTGCCTTTGTCTGGAAGGCCTGCCTGTTGCCCAACTTTCTGAAGAACTGTTATTTATCTACAAACTCTTCATTCTTATATTAATGAATATTAATTTATGGGGTTGAGAAGGAGATATAGACCTCCTCTGTGACTTTCTCCCCTGGTCCAGTTCAGACTTAGGCATTCTCTTTTTCATAAATCTCTATCATTCATTTATTTAAAGTTTATTGTTTCAATCAGTACTTACTGAGTTCCCATCAGACGCCAAGCAATATGATCAATACAGCCACTATAAGTTATTTGTTACATGTCTAGACACTCAACTTCTGAGGTCTCAGCACTGGCATTCTTAACGATGTATTCTAGTATCTAGCATAGTGCCTGGCATGCAGTAGGTGCTTAATAAATGCTGTTCATACAAATCGAGATACAGTGGTTATAGTTCCTAAATAGAAAATCAGGACATATAGTCTGGCCGAACATTTTTTTTTCTTATTAGTTGATATTTATGTAGAATTTTGTTAAAAAATAACTTATTCTGTCGGCTATGTTGAAAACGACAAAAAGCCATGGAATAGAACAAGTTCCCCAAACTGGTTTACTCATTATAGAGTCACTTTCTTTGGGCTGAATTGCGGTACCCCTGGGACCTTGGTATTCTGTGAGGTCATGAGAATTAGGCTCCTTCCTCTTTGCAACTCCTTTATTCCTTTAAGAGTCTGTCCTGATCCAAAGGCAGTGTAGATGCTGATTTTTCATATGGCTTTTCAAGAATCTACATTTATGTTGCACTATTTTATGTAGGCCAATTTCATAAGAAGAAAATATTTCCCTTCCTCTTATTTCACCTTTTGTTCCTTCTGTTCTTGAACTTGTCTTTTTATGTGCAGGCTATTTCAAGATGTACTTTAATCCCAGGTTTGCTGTGGCACATATAAACTGGATAGCCCTCTGAGGCAGAATGGCTGAAAAAGAACAGTGATGAGCTCTATCAATACTCAGAATCTCTCCTGCCCCAGCCTCAGCACACAGAGCTAGAGCAAAGTGGATCCTACCAATAAAGGCTTTCAAGACAATGCCTCACTCTGCCCGTGGTCAGAGTCCCATACTGGGCCCTTGGGAATGGTTTATTTCAACTGTGAGCCCTTGTGTTTCTGGAATGGAGGAGTGGCATGAGGCCATCATGTGGGGCAGAGGGTGGTATGCAAGTGCCCAGAAAGTATCAGTGTCTTCCCTGACTTTAGCTGGTCTTTTTTTTTTTTTTCTTTTCAACAGAACTATCAGTATGGAAAGATACAGAGCTGAGAAGCTGCTATTAATGTGACATAACTAATTAGTGATCTAAGGAACTTTGAAAGCACAATGAGTTCTGTAGCAAGATGACGTTTACATTAAAAATGATACTGGGCTGGGGAAATGTACTAGACATGCAGTTTATATAAGGAAAGTACATCCTTCTCTTCCTGAGATAGGTTCCTGCTGCTTTTAGAAAGTAGTTGGGCTTTCTTTGATAGACCGATGACTGGTTCACACCCCAGGCATAATGCTGTAATCAAGAATTGGCATCTCTCCCTAGTTGCTTGTTATCTAATATTTTTCATAATGGGTACTCATCAGGGAGTTCATTCTCCACAAACTAATGCACTTATCACTCTGTCATTCTGGCTGAAAGTGGGTAGTTACATTGTGCGGTAATCTGGCCATCATTTAAAAAAGTTATTTTTATGTTCATTTTTGGAAGACAGAGAGCACAAGCAGGGGTGGGGTGCAGAGAGAGGGGGACACAGAATCCGAAGCAGGCTCAGGCTCCGAGCTGCCAGCACAGAGCCCGACACGGGACCCGAACTCACGAACCGTGAGATCATGACCCGAGCCGAAGTTGGACGCTCAACCGACTGAGCCACCCAGGCACCCCTGGCCATTGTTTTTATAGACATTGATCATTATCAGTTTATTTCAGAACATGATTTACTGACTTTGTGTCTGAGTTAAAAACATCCCTATTTGGAAATTGTATTTTTAAGCCATGATGACTAAATCTTTATAAATTTAAATAATTAAAAAAAATCTTCAGGGCTTACATCGCCTTTCTGGGAAACCCTCACATCACCTCATTCAAGGGGGAGCAAATGGAGATAGATTCTCTCATATTGCCTTTTATGTTTCCGGGTCAAGGACATCTGCATTTTATTTTTGTTTGTTTTTAATACGTGGTTTTAGTAGATAATACGTGCATATGGTATGAAATATACAAATTACAAAATCACATACAGTGAAAATTAAATCTTAAAATTAAACCACCCAGGGGTGACTGGGTGGATCAGTTAAGTGTCTGACTCTTTTTTTTTGTTTGTTTGTTTATTTATTTTGAGAGAGCGTGTGTGTGTGTGTGTGTGTGTGTGTGTGTGTGTGTATGCACATGTGTGCTAGTGGGAAAGGAACAGAGAGGCAGAGAGAGAACCCCAAGCAGGCTCCATGCTATCAGTGCAGAGGTCAAAGAGTCTGACACTTGGTTTTGGCTGAGGTCATGATCTTAAAATGGTGAGATCGAGCCCTGAGTCAGGCTCTGCTCTGGGCATGGAACCTGCTTAAGATTCTTTCTCTCCCTCTGCCCCTCCCTTGCTTGCATGCACTCTCTCTCTCTCTCTCTCTCTCTCTCTCTCTCTCTCTCTCTCTGTGTCTCTCAAAAAAAAAAAAGAAAGAAAATGAAACCATTCAGTTTTTCTATACTTACCTAGAGTTATCTTCTTATTATCAATATAAACTTCCAGAAATATTCAGTGTATATCAACAATATAAAGTGTATGTAGTATGTTTTTATTTAATTTATTTTTTGAAGCCTATTTATTTTGAGAGAGAGAGAGAGAGAGAGAGAGAGAGGAGAGAGAGAGAGAGCATGTGAGCAGGGGAGGGGAAGTGAGAGAGGAGAGAGAATCCCAAATTGGCTCTGTGCTGTCAGCATGGAGTCCAATGTGGGGCTTGAACTCATGAACCATGATCTGAGCCAAAACTAAGAGTTGGATACTTAGCCAACTGAGCCACCCCTGTGCCCTTGTAACATGTTTTTGATGTAAAGAATAAAGCTTGCTTTCTTCTTTTACTTAATAATAATTCTTGGGGATGATGGTAAACATTGCTGCTCATTACTATTTCCACTTTTATTTTTGGCTTATGCAGTAGGAAGGCACTTCTCTGACACTTTATAGTTAGATGATAATATGACTTGCCTTATCCAATGACACATAATCAGAAGTGATGTTTCATTTTTGGGTAGAAGGACTTAAGAGCAGATACATAATTCTCTTTTGCCTTCTTCCTCCTGCTATTGTGATTATGATGTTCTAGATGATGAACCCCAGTCCCTGAGTTAGGATAATATCAAGCAGAGCAAACCCCCTGTTCCCAGGACACATGTTATATGTTAAAAAAAAAAAAGTTTTATTGTATTAAGCTACTAAATATTAGGGATATGTTTACTATTGCGGTATGACTTAGGCTATGCTGAATAATATAGAACACAAACTCAAGTATTTTATTAGTATGTACAGAGCTACCTCAATCTTTTTAACAGATACACAGAAATCTATTGTTTGGAGGTATTATAATTTACTGAACTAGTTGCCTATTGATGGACATTCAGTGTTTCCAATCTTTTGCCATTACTCTGAAGATTATGTTGTTTTAGAGTTGGATCCTTTTTGAGTATTCTTCTTTGAATGAGGTGAGATCTTCTTGAACCAGCTATTTGCAGGAGGGAGGTGTGTGTCCTGGGCACGTTGGGAGGGGATTGTGGGAGTCAGGTCATATTCAGGCTAGCAAGAACACTTCCAGATTCACAGTGACTATTTTTAATGAGATGGGGTAGTTGTATGTAGGCTAATGTAGACCCCTTTATTTCCCTTTAGCCAACAAGAATGAGCGACTGTATCTACCCTGCCTCACAGACAGATGGCTTCCTGCGAACATGGCATGATTATTGATTTCTCATTTAGCTTTGAAACCCCCTGCTTCTCTTTGGTGTCATTCCCAATCCATGGAGCCTGTTCTAAATTGGGAATTATTTGTTTTGTCCATCTGTGCATGTCACCTGCTTTACAAATCAGTGCTTTGCTCCTTTTGTTGAGATTTGTAGCCACAGGCATTCTCTTGCAGCATCGTTCCACATCCCTGTTTGACACTCTTGCATTTGGCAGTTCCTTCTTGTATTTTGTATTTGGGGCTCTGTATGTCTTCTAGTTTCATCAAAGATGTGGTTTGGTTTGTATTTCCTGTTGCCTTTATTTTGGAGTGAGCTGGACCCAGGCTGAACCCTTGCTGTGGACAGGAAAGCTCATTGTAATGTAAGCACCTGTCTGCTCGCTTTTTTGATTGCAATGTAAGTGCCTGAGATTAAGCTTTTGATTGCTGATTGCATCCACTTCAGAGACATCCCTCTTGAATAAACACATTCCCAGCCTCACAACTAGATAAAGAGCCAGGTTGCCCCACCCATGAAGTTTCTTTTTTTATTAGAAAGCTCTGGTCATTTGACCACTTGCTTTTCCTTTCTACCTCTTTAATTCCTGCTCTTATGTTTTACATTCACCCATAAAAAGTGAGTCCACAAAACCCTAGGCACTGTACCCATGACACCAATAAAAGCAGAACCCCAAGTCTCTCCTCTTCCCCACCATCCTTCCCTCCAGCTTCCTGTGTGGCTCTGGATGTGTTGTATGTCATGTACCCTCTAGGACTTGTGAGTAGTAAACTCGCTTTTTATAAGTTCCCTGATGATGGTTGTCGCTGAAGGCATCTTGCAATCATAATAACAACCATAAGAGCTGGTCCAGCCATAGCAATGGCTCCAAAAGGGGAAATGTCTGTGGGGATTTGCTTTGGGTCCAGGTGAGCGCCCCCAGGCATTTTTAGCTGATAGCACCTCAATCTACACTCATGTAACTCAGTTGGAGAGTTATTACTTTAAACAGTATGACATTTGCAATTTTTGCAATAAAAAATCATAGAAGACCAGAAATTTCATTATGGTTCAACCTGTTATTATTGGAAGGGTTTATATTCATTGCAGAAAACTTCTCTCTCTGCTAAACAAGAGAGGCAGGGTAACACATTCTAGCCAGTTGCTGACTTGCCTACTTGCCCTACCATCCGGAGGACTGGCATCACACTCCCTTACTTATTTAGTTTTATTGTTTTTTTTTTTTTAATTTTTAATGTTTGTTTATTTTTGACAGAGAGAAAGAGAGTGAGTTGGGGAGGGGAAGAGAGAGAGAGAGGTAGACACAGAATCCAAAGCAGGCTCCAGGCTCTGAGCTGTCAGCACAGAGCCTGATGCGGAGCTCAAACTCATGAACCCATGAGGTCATAACTGAGCCGAAGTTGGATGCTTAACGGACTGAGCCACCCGGGTTTCCTATAGTCCCTTGTTTAAAATCCCAAGCTGGGGTGTCTGGGTGGTTCAGTCGGTTAAGTGCTCGACTTCAGCTTGGGTAATGATCTCATGGCTTGTGGGTTCGAGCCCTGTGTTTGTGGGTTCCAGCCCTGTGTTGGGCTCTGTGCTGACAGCTCAGAGCCTGGAGCCTGCTTTGAATTCTGTGTCTCCCTCTCTCTCTCTCTCTGCCCCTCCCCCTCTCATGCTCTGTCTCTCTCTCAAAAATAAACAAACATAAAAAAAAATCCCAGGCTTTGCTCTACTTGGCATGAAACAGACAGAAGGGAAAAATGATATTTTTTTCAGCCCTAAGCAACTATGTTGACACCATGGTTTATATTTTCTTTCAAGACCAACTGTAATATCTTTATAGAGAGCATGTAAATTATTTGTTTCCAAATGGCTACAGTCCCTAAGTTAGACTGTGATCTTCACTAGAAATAGTTAAATAACAAATGTTGGAATCCAGCATGGAGGTGACAAGTAAACCCAAGAAATAGCAATATAGTAAATGGCTTCTACATGGTGTCATTTGTTTGTTTGTTTTGGCTAGCATCCTGTCTAGCGGTTGTCTTCCACCAGCTCACATCCAGGGGAAATGTTTTTAGCGCCGTGGTGGCAATACCAGCAAGAAGATGTTTCTGAGCCACACAGCAAATAATGTTCCAGCAGGGATTGTATATTCTGTGCAGCAGCTAGAGAAGACTGAAACAACTTCAGTGGAATAAATACAGTTAATTATTCTGTCCTTGAACAAATGGCCTCTTAGCTTTCTTGACCCTGAACACTTAAGTAAAAAACTCTGTTTGTTGGGGGCAGTGACTAAGGAAAAGTGGCATCAACTTTCTTCCTACGCTCCCATTTCAGACTTTATCTCACTTCTGCCCCAACTCAAGTCCATTGTCCCTGAGTTTGTTATAGTGGGGGTGTAGCAGCATGGGGTGTGTTCCATCTACGGTCCCTCAGCGTCACTGTTCCTGAACAGACAGCTGTTTCTTACTACAACTCCCTACACTTCCCTGTGTGGGGCTTTCTCTGGATCCTAGGAGTGTGCTTGGCCCAGACACAGGGCAGACCAGAAATGCTGGAAAATTAACACATCTGGGAGCAGCCTGCAATCAGTGACAGATGGGAGCTGGTGGATAAATACCCCAGAATCCTTGCCCCAGAGGTGGGAACACTCTGAGGGGAGCTCTGTGAGGTCTCCCAGGGTTCCCCACTAGGATTTAGCTCCTCCCACCCAAATTGGTAACCAGCTCATTAACATATCTGTCTTAGCTTCCTTTCTTCTCTTTCTCATCTCTCCAATCCCTTATGGTGTTTCCTGGGACCACTTCCCAAACTCCTTTTACTCAATCCTTGTCTCAAGCTCTCCCTCCAGGAGATTCTAATCTTACATGGTTGGTATCAGGAATGGTCCTAGTGAGCACAACCATGGGATGAAGTGAAGTTGGATCTTTCTCTGGCCAGGTGGCAGCAATGACCCCAGCGCTTGGGTTCATATTGTGGTGATAACCCTTGGTGTCTATAGTATCAAACTTACTAAAACACTCATCTGGGGTGGATGGGGTGCAGGAAGAGGACGGATGGCTTATCTAATAGTCCCCATGCTTGAAAAATGTGGGTAATGATGGAAGGATTGAAGAACTGGCTGGCTAGTGTTAATGGCCATGGAAACCCTGAAGGAAGAAAATGGCATATTCGGACCAGCCACCCATCAACTGAAGTCACATTGTGAGAGCTAGAGGGCCCTGACAGCAACAGCAGCTAAATAGGCCCTTATCTTCAAAAGCTGGAAGGTGGGTGGAGCTGAAAACCAGGCACAAGATTTGCAGTAAGTGTCATAGAGTTATAGCCCTAGAAAGTCTCTGTGCTAATATTAGGGCCCTGCTAGGGGAGAGGTGGGACCCTGAGATATGTGATGAGGATATTTGTGTATAAGCTTCAAGGTTCCCTAGACTGCTCTGGGCTGGCAGAAGTAGATAGAGCAGCTTCCTGTTGGCTGGTGTACTAATTTTCTAGGGTTGTCATAGCAAATCGACACACAAAGCGGAAATTACAGAAACAACAGAAACTTATTATTTGGCAGTTCTGAAGGCCAGAAGTTTGAAATCAAGGATTGGTTGCTTCTTAGGGCATCTGAGGGAGAAGTTGTACCATGCCGCTCTCCAAGCTGCTGGTTGTTGCCAGCAATGCCTGGCATCCCTTGTCTTGTAGGTGCCTCACTCCAGTCCTGGTTTTCATCTTCACATGGCATTCTCCCCTCTTGGCCTGTGTGTCTTCTCCTCTTCTTATAAAGACCAATCATACTGGATTATGACCAATCCTAGTCCAGAATGAACTCAATTTGATGATATCCTGTTTCCAAATAAGGGCACTGTCACAGGTACTGGGAGTTAGAGCTCCAGCATATTGAGGGGACACAATTCAATCTGCAACATCTAGAGACCATCCAAGAGACTAACCCAAGATGGATATTCCCCAGGAACACCCTTGGCCTTCTCAAGATCTGCTTCTCCTCGTTGTTTCCAGACAAGTCACTAGGAAGAATTACCTTTCAGCATGGCCCAAGTAGGAACAGACATTCTCTGTTATGAAAAGCAAAGGATTATTCATCAACAGAGCTTCAAGACAGGATTCTTGCAAGAACAAGAAAGACTAAGTTTGGGAATTGATCTTGAGAGTTTGGACCAGGAACATGAGGAACCATTGGAACATGAGGCTGATATGGGACAATGTTTGACATGGTGCAGAATTTAGGACATTGGCATGGGTATCTTGGAGCCAGTCTTTATCTGCTGATGGGATGGGCCTTTGAAGCATGGAAATCACATTGGCATCCAGTAGATGAGGTGGACATGCTAAAACTGCCTTGGTAGGTATTGAAGAAAGGGATCAAAGGCTCAGGAAGCTTCATCTGTTAAAATAAGAGCCCCATTGTGGAAATAGAACCAGATAATTAAAGAATAAGACAATCTGGGAAGAACTGGTCAGAGATATTTCTCTTCACTAAAGTTTTCCTCAATTCATAATTGTGGAGGATTAGAATGAGTACCAAAGACATATTGTAATTACAGCTGTGCATTTTTTTTTTTTTTTTGTCTTTTAAAAAATGTTTACTTTTGAGAGAGATAGCAAGGGAGGGGCAGAGAGAGGGGAGGGATAGAGGATCTGAAGCACACTCCTCACTGTCTGTGTAGAGCCAGACATGGGGTTTGAACTCACGAACCATGACATCATGACCTGAGCTGAAATCAAGAGTCAGATGCTTAACCAACTGAGCCACCCAGGTGCCCCACAGAGCTGTGTGTTTCTTAAAATTCTATTTATAGAATCAGGAAAACTGCCCTGTATGCCTCCGTTGGTGGGGGTCTATGCCATGGCACTGAGATCCTCCAACTCTTTTTAGAGGGTTTGGAGTCAGAGGAAGAGTTTTTCAAATTTCTTCCAGCCCTCTTACCACCTGAAATGTGAGGCGATCTCTCTTAGCTACCATCTTGGGATCAGGAGAGCTGTGTCTACCTGTGCACCATGGATTCCTTGTGAAGCTGTGTGGGCAGAGGTACTAGGTCAATCAGATGTCCAGCTTCTTGGCCTCACAGCCATAAAATCCACTTTCCATGCATACGTCTCCCTTCATTTTCAAATGCCTTTCCGTTTTCCCCTAAGCCCTGAGTAGAAGGCAGCTGCTTGGCTTTCATCACATATGCAGATGCATGTATTAAAAACTTAATTGTATTCTGACCTCTATTAAGTGTTGGGTTTATAATTTACTATAGAGAATCCTATTCTGTAGGAATAAATGAACTAGAGATCATGTTCTTCTTTTCAATTGTGGTATGGGATCTTTAGTTATAGCACGTGAGGCAGCTGTTGTGGAGGGAAAAAGAAGTCCCTACTGTGAAAGCAAGGAGGTTGCTTGCTTCCTTTAACAACTGAATCACCTGGCCTGGGAAATGCAGAGACAACTTAATTGAACAATTGGTTCAGCAACTGATAGAGTTGTACATTTTCTCAACAAGACCATCAATTACCATAAAAACAGAACATAGTGTGTTTCTTGAATTTGAAGCAATACCCAGCAATTAGGGAATGGGATCTATTGTGCACAGAGCTCAAAGGAAGATGAAACACAAATTCTGACGGACTTTATGGCAATTCAGTTCATTATCTTGCAAGGATCCTCCTTGTGGAAATTAATCACTGCTTACTTACTGCTTTTCTGTACCATCTAGAGAATTTGAGGCAATGCCTTTGACCCTGATGCCTTCTTGCCCAGTTCCCCCTTGCTCTGCTTGCCTTGTTACATGTTTCTTGGGTGGGCGAACTCCCACATGGAGGCTGCTAACCAAAGCCTTAGGCAAAGCATTGCCTCCAGAGTTGGCATGACATGTAGGTTGTTGCACTGATTACATAGCAGGCGGTGCTCTGAGAATGACAATGAAGTATCAATGGTGTCTAAGTTGTCTGGAAGGGCAGTGCTCTCACACCTGTAGCTGGCAGCTCAGCGAACATTTAGCACATAGTTTACCCATCAACTAAATTGTATGCTATATGTACATAACTATTTAGATTAGGATGAAGGAGGCTGAACATATAACCTGGGAAAGGGCTCTGTTGAATTCCTAATGGATGGAACAGAAGGCTGTTATAAGAAAAGCAGATGTTTGGTCTTTGTTACCATCGTCAGTGACAAAATAGAATCTTGCAGTGCTTACATTAGTATTATCACCTTCAAACTCAAATAATGGTAGCCAACATTTATCGGATGCTTATTGTACACCTGACACTTTCTCTTTGTTTTAGAAATATTAATTTATTTAATTCTATGCTAAACCTGTGAGGTAGATACTATTATTATCCACATTTCACAAATGAGAAGCTAAGAGTGGTAAAACAACATACCTGAGGCCAAGTGATCAGTAACTAGAGAAGCTGAGATCTGAACCCAAGTCTCCTGCTCCAGGAGTTTGTGTATTTCGTTCACCACAATAACAATGCAGCTACCTCCTAGGCAGCACAGTTCCTTTTGCTGTTTTTCCTGAAATGAATTGCTCATGGCATTGTAGCACTGAGCTCAAGATACCAAGGGTGTGCGGGTAATTGTCTGTGGGGTGGTCATTCTTTCCAAGCCTTTGATTGCACTGTTAAGTCTCATTATCTGCTCACCCTAAGAGCCGGAGTGAGAGTCTGAGGGTGGTTCAGTATGGCTCCATTTCCAATACTAGAGAAATGGCTCAAATTATATACTCAGTGACAGTAGGGTCAACTTTAACTTTGTATAAATCTCCTAATTCTCACATTGAACAGCCAAATGGAATCCTTCAGCTCTGTTCCTTGCTTTTCATGGGTATAGAAGAGCTAGAGGTGAGAATTGACACGTTCTGCAAAACCAGTCGTCTGGAGAATACAGGTGCACTGAACTTAACATGATTCTTCACAAACTATAGCAGATCCATATGTTCTTTTGTTGATTACGTAGACCTGGGCTTAGAACTACCAGGTGGGCATGGCCAAGGGACGAGTGTGCTGTCATAGTCTCATCTTTCTGGTGCTTTGGGATCCTGTTTACAAAATAATGCAAGTGTCTACGGGTGTCCAATGTTGCTTGGAAGAAGGGAAATACTATAACAAGAGGCTTCGCTAAGGTAACATATAAAAATACTTTACAAATTTTAAAATGCTAATTTAAAAGCTTCTCTTTGGGGTGATTGCTTTTTTTTGAATGTCCTATCTTGCTGCTGTAGAGGTCATTTCTTACTTAGGCCCTCCTTTTAGGCCTTGTGTAAGGATACCAACAATTATCCTCCTCTACGTCTTTCTTCCCTCACCCCAGGAAAGCACATATGACAAAGTTGTGATTAGAAATTTCCCAGTGAGCTAGGCGGGTTCCCATTTTTTTTCCATATTACCAAGAGTGTTTCTTAGAGATTGGGCATGGTGTCATCTGTTGCTTCTTGTTTGGACTTGTGGGCATAGAAGGACACATCACACCAGCCTGCCCTTCTACGCATCATTTTCCTTTTTGGGGAGTTGGTGGAACATTGTACATGGCAAGAAGAGAACTCCCATGTTGCAGTCTCCTGTGAAACTGCTGTTTCACAGTCTCCTGCGAAAGCTGCCAGAATAGGAAACGGAGCAGCCAGGCTGGTGTGGTCCAGGGTATGGGGCTCCCCATAGCCCTCCAGCTCGGTCCTGAGATCCTCGTATGTGGAACTGTCTGGCTAAGAGACCGGACATTTTCATTACATTACATTTAATTACATTACATTATGTTCTTAGTCTCATTTTGAGTAATAATAATAATTTTAAAGATGTTGGATTTACAAAAAAAATTTTCCTTATGTTATTTTATTGGATCCTCTCAATGACTCTAGGATGTATTTATCATCATTTTATAAGGCTGGCAGGGGGGAAGGGTTGCAGTTCAAAGAAACTAATCCAAAGCCCTATAAGCCACTAAGTGAGGAAACCAGGACTAGAATTCAAGTTTTCCGATTCTAAATTCTGCCACCTTTTAATGAAAGCCACCTTCTCCCTTACCACAATGATTTTAAGTCAACTGAAATGTTAGGCCATGTTCAGTTTCTAAGAATGGACATGGATACTTTTTGAGCACATACTATGTACCAGGCATTGTATCAATTATTTCACTGCATCTCCTCAGAAACCCTGTGAGCTGTGCAGCACCATCATCCCCATTTTCCAGATGAAGACGTAAATAAACTAGCCAAAGTCACATGGCTTGTAAATGACAGAGCTGGGATTTGGACTCCAGTCTTGGACTCAAGCTCAAGCTCTTAAGTATGGCATTATGTTGCCTCCCTAAGATCTGGTTTAATCTTGATGACACTGAGAGTCGCCTTTGAAGCCAGTAAGTGAGAAATTGGAGGGCGGAGTCCCATAGGTGCCTGGAAAACACAGTAATGGATCCTTGAAGAACTGGAGATCAGGCAGGGGCTCTCTCAGGCACATGTAATCTGATCTGCTGATGCAGGAAAGTATGTGATGTGCTGTCTTGGGGTGAAGCCCAGGGGCATGGAAATGCTTCTAGCTTTTACTGTTGGTTCTTTTAAAGGCAATTAGAAGACAGAAAGGCTGCTTAGGAAACTGTAAACCCGTGGGCTGATTGTAAAATGACCAAGGACAAGTTGCCATGTCTGAAAGTAGATAGAAAGTAATTGAACACCTGTGATATCTCCTCCTTTGTGTCATTGTAGTGCTAGAGAAAATGACATTGAGTATTTTTTTTGAGGATTTAAAATTTCCAAGTATTGTCTTAGATTATATTTTGTATCTGTGTGGTTTTTTTTTTAAAAAGTGAAGTTGCTTCTTTTCCTCCAAATATAGGCTCATTATTATAGCAACAAAGAGCTCCAGCACTAAGATATTTTCTGGCTGTCTCTTAGCAATGATGCTTGCGGTGGGAAAATTTCTAGGGAGCTTCATTTACAGTGAACCTGGGGAACACGTAGGATTTACTGTTTTTCTTTTTTTTAAAACCAACTTGAAAGGGTTGAGAAAGTGCAAATTCCACATAAATTGGTTCAGTCTGGTTTCTGCTCTGAACTCTGCCTTGGGTTCCTGACATTAGTATGTTGTGATGCACCTGTTTGATCAAAATTGGCATTGCAGTTATGTTTTGGAGTATCAAAGAGGGTAGGAGAAGCATTTTGCTTTAGAAAGTTATGAAATACAAATCCCTGTGTGTAGGGGGACTATATGATTACTGTGCAAGCCAGGATGCTTTTGCGAGCAGGAGGGCACTATGCCTGCTTCTATCAGGACAACAGCCTAGATCATGACTGTCCCAGAGAAATGGGACATATGGTCACCCGGCTTTCCTGAGTCATGCTCTGCAAGGAAGTGGTTTCTATAAGCCAGATGCCATTTGTGGTCAAGGATTACCTGCCCCATTTGCCCCTTGTTTTTTGTTTTCTCAGATGAGCCACATTGTTATCTAGGGATCATCTAGATACAGACATAACCTTCACTGTTCTGCCACTCTGGCATCCTCGCCAGGCCGCCCTGGCTTGGGCAGTTTGCTTCTTTGATGCTCGCTGCAGGGAAGTCCCCATCACCCCGAGTGTGCGGCCTATCGTGCCAGAGCCATTGGGCAGCACCACCGCACTGGCTCAGGGAAGTCAGAAGTCACAGCCCCAACCCTTGGTTCTACTCCTTTAGAGATGTACGGATGGAAAGAATTTACTTTCCTTCTCTGAGCCTCAGTTTTCCCTTCTGTGGCATGGGAAAAATGATAAAACTTACTCAAGCTGTCTTTTGGGTTTGCTGTGAGGACCAGTAGTAGAAGCGCATGGTAAGCAATAGTACCACACAAATGCTGGTTATTAATTTCATGTCGCTTTTATGATTAACTGGCTGAGGAACATGTGACAGGCTATTCTTCCTTTCCACACCTCCGTTTTCCT
Source organism: Panthera pardus (assembly GCF_024362965.1). NCBI lineage: Eukaryota > Metazoa > Chordata > Mammalia > Carnivora > Felidae > Panthera > Panthera pardus. The sequence goes on from NW_026527002.1 coordinate 23,500,197, forward strand.
TATCTGTGGAGAATTACATCTACTTCTCCAAAGGATCGATTAACTACACAGAGGATCTACTCTAAATAAACAGCAATTAGCTTCTCTTTAAATTGCACCGTTTCTGGAACTTCGTACCTGAGCGATAAATGAACTCTTATTCTCAGTTTAGTTGTCAGGGAGATAAGCTCTCACTGTCTTAGATGTCTCACTTCAGGCAAAGGAACTGCCGTAATCTGTGCGGGCCACTCCGGAGGCTCCAAGGCAGGGGTGTGGATGCTGCCTGGTGCAGGAGGATTTAGGGGACAGGCTCAGGAGTGGCAGACTGTGAACCTGCCAAGAAACAGCACAGGGAGCGCCTTCCCTCACACTGCTAAAAATACTGCCGGGAAAGTAATTTCTCTGGTCCTATTTTAGAAATCAGAGACAGTTCCACCATATTCACATTTGGATCCTGGTCAGGCTTCTGGTTTGAGTTTTAAATTTCAAGAGAGGTTTTTTTTCTGAGGAGAGTTAAAACAATCCGTGTGGTTTCAAATCAAAATTTGGAAATACTGTTCAAGAAGATATATGTTGGACATTATTTATGTAATTACTCGCAATTTTTTAAAGGCTTTATTAGAGACATGCAGGATGCCTTAGTGGCAAAATCCTTTCAGTTATGCACTTGCTTATGTAAGTCATTGATTATAGAGATCTCTATTTTTTTTTTTTTTTTTTTTTTTTTTTTTTTTTTACTTGAGATAGATTTACAGGGATACCTGGCTGGCTCAGTTGGTGTAACATGTGATTCTTGATCTCAGGGTTGTGAGTCTGAGCCCCATGTTGGGTGTGAAGATTACTTTAAAAAAATCTTAAAAGGCGTACCTGGGTGGGTCAGTCAATTAAGCATCCGACATCAGCTCAGATCATGGTTTCACAGTTTGTGAGTTCACACCCTGCATTAGGCTCTGTGCTCACAGCTTGGAGCCTGGAGCCTGCTTCAGAATCTGTGTTTCCCTCCGTCTCTCTGCCCCTCTCCTGCTTGTGCTCTTTCTCTGTGTGTCTTAAAAATAAATAAGTAAATAAGCATTTAAAAGCATCTTTAAAAAAGGATAGATTTATAAAAGGATGTTTCCCTCTTTGTCTTCCTTTTCTTAATTTTCCCTTCCCTCTTCTTTTCCATCCTTCCTCTTCTGACACCTTCCTTCCATCCCTCTCTTCCCCCACCTCCTTCATTTCTCTCTCAGTGACTGTTTCACACTGAGATAGGAACCGTCTCTGTCCATGTATAACAGTTTGTGTATCTCTGATAGATTCTCTGATTTGCTTCAGTGTTTCACTGTGTCTTCTGTTCACTCTCTTTCTTTCACCAACATTTACTGACTAGCTATTTGTGCATAACACCATATCAGGCCCTAAGAGAGGGCTGGGGAAAACACAAAGATGAATAGCACATGATTCTCCCTCTGAAAGGATCCTACAGTGTAGTAGGAGAGACATTAGGTTCAAAACCAAAACAGCAAGGAAACTCACTGGTGGTACAAGGGAAGCATCGAGTGCGAAAGCAAATCACTTTACCAAAAATCAAGTTGCCAAAGTCATTTTACCAAATGAGCATTATGCTTAAAGGCCAATTCACTGAAAATCAGTTTGCCTTGGCCCAGAGCTGCAGAGTATTGTTCAGCAGAAATTGTTGACCCTAAGGTTCCACAAGAACAACCTTGGTATTAGAAGAGGGTCTACTATTTTAAGTTGTGGCCTAGGGATATTGCTATGGTTGAGAGTCTCTTGAATCTGGCCACAGGGGAGTGTTTTGTATACAAAGTTGCAGTAATCAGAAGCATGGTTTGCTTAAATTAGAGAGACTACTCATTTTAGTCTTGATGTATCAATAATGGTTTGAGCAGAAACTAGATGGCACCCGCAAATTTGGAAATCTTAAAATAATCTTGTAGAGGGACATTTTTCAAGTCACGGGCAGGATTAGAGAAATAAACAAGGAATAATGCAGTGTCCTGGGAGTGGTGGAAGAGGAGGAAGCATGGGCACTGGAAGCTGGGAAGGGTGGAATATGGATGGGGCCACCCAACTGGAGAAGGGGTCTGTTGTGGTCACGGCCTACCTCTCATCTTTTGCAGATGCCTCTCATGGGCCAAACCCAACTGTAAAGTGAGGAAAAGTGTTCTTGGGAACAAAGAGGAGGGAGGGAGAGTGGATTGAGGGGGTATGTCGGGTTACAATTCAATAATCTGGCACCAATTTACTATTTGGTTCAGCCAAGGAAGAATATGTTGGTCATTTCAGAGTTAAACCTCAATGCCACTCCCAAAGTTCCTGAGTAGTACGAAATTTATTAAGAGTTGAAATACACAACAGGGTGCCTGGTAAAATTGTTTTTAGCAAGAGAAATTTCAGTAATTCACGGTGTAGGTGGATATGGCAAAAAATTTTGGAGTAGATCTTTCTTCAGAAAAAAAGTCATTTGAGTGAAAATCTCTAGTATGCTTAATGCAAGGCCTTTTTGAAGGGTGTACCAGAATCTTTTGTTTGGCTTAACAAGGCATACAGCTCTTAGAGTCTGGTGGACCAGTTTGCATTAGGTACCCTAGACTCATCACAAAGGTCCAAAGCAGTTTGGGAGAAGGCTGAGGCACAATGTAGCTGAGGCTGGAAGCCTACTGGCTTGATTCTTGCTTTGGAGAACAGTGCTTTAGCATGTGAGTCTGAAGCCAGAGAGCTGGTTATAAAGTCAAGTTATAGGGGGCTAACTCGGAGCCATTACTTGGGCAGTAAGCCATTGTGGGCTCTGGACTGTGCAGGACCAGTGTTCAACAGTGACATTGCATGGCAGGCAGAAGCATGGTACTGGTGGGGACTCCCGCTTTCCATTGCACTCACTTCCTGTGGATTAAGTGAATCTCTGAGGTTTCCAAGAATCTCCCAAGAGGAAGATTTTAGAATTCCTGGAGGAAAAAAAAAAGATAGATGAGGCTTTGGGAGGTTAATTAGAGTTGGGATTTGATTTGTACCTCAAGTTGGTCAAGCAGATCATGCTTGCTACAAGAGCATACTCAATGCACAAAGGTCTGTTCATTGCTGAGTAGATGTTCCAAATGTCTTTTTTAGGCAGAGGCAGGAGCAGGGGTTAAAGTGGGAGGAAGAAGGAATAAGATTAATTTGCACAATTTATATTTTCTCTATATTCATGGCTTTCATCCCAACTTCCAGAGCTTCAATTTAGGAGGAACAGAGATGAGAGCAAAGGCAACATATAATCCTGGGAAGTTTGTGGCTATAAAAGGTACCCAAATCAATCTGAGAGTTTTAAGGAAATTTCTTGAAATACGACTGCATTTCCTTCTAATCTCTCTCCTGTACAACTTCGAGCCCTGGAAAGATTTGGAGGAAGGTGTTAGATTTTCTGTGTGCTTAAGAGAGAACATCGCAAATGTAACTTGCTTATTGATCAGTATGAACTTGGTAGGTACCATCTTTTCCCCCATTCACTGCCCCCAACTGTGCAGTGCTGGATCTAGGCTTCTCTTTGGTGCAGAGCCCATAAAAACGTCTTGAACAGATTTGATAACTTCCCAGTCATTTTCAGTTATTTAAGCTCAGGACAGCCTAATCTAATGTAAAGCTGCATACTGTAGTCAGTTTGAATGTCTGAGCATCCAGCCAGGCTTTGGATCAGGGGACTTGGAGAAGTGGCAGGGTGGTGGGGGGGGGGGCAGGTCTACTTTCTCATTCTTTCTCATTCCTCCTCTGAATCTTGTATGTTGGGGGTGTGTTCACATATGCATGCACATGAGCCACTGATCTGGTTCCAGGCCCTCTGCTCTTTTCTAGGCTTTAGCTTCTCCCATATATTGAGGAAGAGAAATGGAGTGAAGGCTGGGTTTGCTCCCACTGCCTGACTCTGTCTGAGGAAGGAGGCTGCCCTGGTCTTACTCTGGCTCAGCTGGCTTTCTACGCTGGTGGTGGCTTTAGTCACTAGGGTGGTCTCTGGACAATGAAGTCACATTCCATCCCTGTCTAGTGCTGAGGGGCCAGGTGTATCTTTCTTTGGTCTTTGACAGTGGTCCACACCCTTAAGCATCTTTCTGGGTGGGAAATCCCTACATCCAGGTCCTTCAGGGCACCTCCATGGCTTGTGCTCCCTCTCTTCCCTACGACTCCTTCCTGTGAGGTTCCAGAAGCTGCCAAGGTCCTCTTCCTTGCCCTTTGAAAGGCTACAGGGATCTGGAGTGGGGTCAGGGCTGTATCTTCTTCCACACTCATTACTGTCACCATGGTTCCATCTCATCCTATTGTTGCAGGTAGCACCCCAAAGCCTCTCATCTTTGGAAATCTCTGGATGCAAAGCAGGCTTTCCTTTCTAAATTTAGTTCTGTTTCCAAATGCTAAGGGACTCCTGTAAAGCTCATTCTCAAATTTACCACAGTTTCCTTTGGTCTGATGGAAGCATTAGGTCACTCTGCTGATTTTTCAGCTCAGCAAATGCACACCCATTTCCCTTCTAACAGGCACCCACTACTTTACAGGTAATTTCACTGGATCCCCTTCTCTTGCCTTGGGAGTGGAGGGGGTCAGGTGGCAGGGAAAACAGTTTGAGATGAAGGGGATCTTTTCTTGGGATTCAGAAATGTCAGGACCAATTGGAAGGAACTGAACCTCACAGAAAATAAATTATTGAAGGGAGTAGAGATTCAAGCAGGCCCCAGGCTGGTCAGGTAGCTACGCCTCAGGCATCAAAGAAAAAGGACTATTTCAAGTGTAGCTGTTTCTGTCTTTTAGTCCCCTCACCCAACCCCCAAAGGACTTGTGTCTTAATCCCTGGGTGGGGGTGGGGAGAGCTTTTGGTATAACAAAGAAAGGAAGAGCTGTTTCTACACAAACTCTCTTTGAAACATTGAGAGTACAGAGTTGCATTGTTTTGAGAGCAGCTCACACAATAACAAAGGGGCGGAGAGGCCTGGGCACCTGGAATGTGGAGTGACTGGAGTATTGGGAGTTTGGGCACTCTGGTAGCTCCTGTGCCTCAGTGGTGCCTTGGGTTCTGGCAGTGGTCCCCAGTGCAACTGATTTCTGGCACAGCAGCAGGAGGAGACAGAGGAGAAGGCCTCACCAGTGGCCAAGGAGGGGCATCCAAAGCTTTGGAAGCCTTGGGAATTGGTGCCCTTACTGTCATGTGGGGGTAGAAGTCATATCCAGTGTCAGCTACATTGGTTGACACAACACGTGGCTTTGCTATGCAGGGGAGGAAAGCTAATTTTCCCTCTACCCTTCTGAGTTCTTAGCTGAGACCCCTGTAACAAAAGAGATTAACAAGAGAAAAACAAACTGAAGTTTACTAACATGTATACTTCATGTATACATGGGAGATAACCAGGGAAAAATGAATAACTTGCAAGGTGGCTTGGGATTCAGGATTAAAAACCATCTACTTAAAAAATTCATTATTATTATTATGTTTATTTTTTTCTTTCAGTTTTATTGAGATATAATTGACACATGCTATATAGATATAAGGTGTATAGAGTAATGACTTGACATATATATATATTTCAAAATGATTACTACAATATAAATACCATCTTAATAGGGAAAGGGGAAGGAAATGTAGGCCTCTTAGAGGAGAGTAAATGATTTTTAGGAAAGATGAGTGGGCCCTTAGAAGGATAGATGGGAGGGAGGGAGGATAGTTTGTGATGAAGTTTATGTGTGGTATCCACTTCTTGTCTCCTCTCTTGTGACAGGGGTCAATCTTTCCTAGATGGTAAAACTCTGGGGGAGGGTGTTCATGACAGTTTAGTTCCTATGGGAAGATGTGTCTTTAGGGCAAAGAAGGGGCGGTTCAGAAAAAGCCCTTGCGTGCATTCGCTGGTTTTCAAGTGCCTGTAGCTCAGGTGCAATGTACCTGAAGGAATAAAGAATATGCCACCCTGAAGTATGACTGTAGAAGTTCAGGACACCCTACCCCAAAATATGCAGCTTTGAGCTACATACTGGGACATTCACACCACAAAAGCAAAGAGACTAATGCTGCCTGAGCAGGGGAAGAGAAAATATCTGTGATGAGTTGTTCTTGATGACTCCAAGACACAGAAATAATTGTGGAGCAGAGGAAATTTTCAGGGAACTGGAGTTTCCAAAATGGAGAGTGCAGTTTAGTGGGTTACATGTACAGGTAATGGTGATTGACAGTGGAGTTACTGCCATACATGAAGAAAACAGGTATTTATGTATATATATACATATGTCTATGCATATCATTTATCAAGGGAAGAGGAGTCAGGATGGGTACAAAAAGAGTTTCTGAAAGGAGAAGTTCTGGAGATTTGTCACAGAAAAATAGCCCAATGGGCAGGGCGTAATGGGTGACAACTATTGGTAGAAATTAAACAAACATCTGAAACATTTTCTGAGGTTATAGCACTGCTCCTCTTGATGGCTGTTCAGTGAGGCTTACTTTCCACCTGGTTTTGTGCATTTGGCTAGGTGAACTTGAACAACCAAAGCAAAGCAACAGATGCAGAATTTATAGGTTTGGGCTAATGTCCTCTTCAATTCCATAGAGATACCTGCTGGGGAAGTCATAGCCTGGAGTTCATGCTGGCTCACCATGATCCAGTGTGACTGAGAAAAACGGGGCTGGAGTGCATGGGGGAAAAAAGTCTTGAAGAATTTTGTAAATCCTGTCATGTAGTATTGAAGGAATTTGGGAGAAATTACATGATGCCATGAAGAGGAAGAAGAGCTAAACAAGCAAACTGAAAGTAGCTTGGATATCTAAGAGGAAGAAAGGTAGTGCTTGGAGACAGCTGTGGTAAAACTTCCTCCACAATTACATTTTCTTCAGAATTACTGGGAACACATTGTAGATATTTTTAAAATAAAATTTAAGGAGGAATAAATGAAAGTTCGAGCCGTCCTGAGAAAACTTGTCCATGGGTGTGGGCTAACAGGATGGTAGTGAAAAAGCAGAGTTGAAGATAAATTTTAAATGTGAAGCTCCTTTCACTTGACAATAGTATTGAAAAGCCATGGTAAAAAGTAAATTAGATGCTGACTTGTGAGCTCAGATTTGGATTAAGAAAAAATATTTTCTTAAAAAAAAAATACATGGTACCCTTTCCTGGTAATGAGGGTCTTAGAAACATTTTACAAAAAGCCCACACAGGTACTATGCGCTACTCTGAAGTAATTTTTCTGTTTGTCTCAACACTGTTCTCTCTCCTCTGGTTTGTCTTCCCACTTGTGTTCGGTCATGAAGTCAAGGATACTACTCCATTGCCTGCCATCCCAGAGCAGAATGTCAAGTCATCTGGTTCCTCTTCCCCAGATTCCACCACAGCCAGACTTGGGGCTTCCAGTCCTCGCTGTCTGCTGTTCCCACCACCAAGAACATCATCGCTTTTGTTCTATCTACACTCCATTTTTCCTCACCTTGGTCCTTTCTCTTTCTTGCTGCTAGGTTCATCTCTGCATAGGAACAGTTCATGGCACTCCTCTGCTCGTAACCTACAGTGGCTCCTTCTGTCCACTGAAAGAAACCCAAACTCTTTGGCCAAGAATGTAAGGTCCCCGCTTTCTACACTACCCAGGGAGGGGTCCATATGGTGTTGTTCTGCATTCCCATCATAAAGAGAAATGTTCACAATGGCTGGAGCCCTTGATGTCCTGTAAATGAAGGAGGAGGAGGGTGTCCTCAAATTCCTTGCAGCAGGACCCCACTTAGGTGGCACAAACCTTGACTTCCAGATGGAACAGTACATCTATAAAAGGAAATGTGACAGCATCTGAGGAGAACCTGGGAGAAGCTCCTGCTGGCAGCTTGTGCCATTGTTGCCGTTGAAAACGGCTCCCGTCAGTGTCCTATCACCCAGGAATCCTGGCCAGCGAGCTGGGCTGAAGTTTGCGGCTGCTACTGGAGCCAGTCCCACTGCCGGCCACTTCACTCCTGGAACCTTCACTAACCGGATCCAGGCAGCCTTCCGGGAGCCGAGACTTGGGGTGGTTAGGATCCCAGGGCTGACCACCACCCTCCCACAGAGGCGTCTTCTGGTAACCCCCCTGCCATCACTCTGTGTAACACAAACTCTCCTCTGCGCCGTGTGGACATTGCCGCGCCTTGCAACAACAAGGGAGCTCGCTCAGTGGGTCTGACGTGGTGGACGGTGGTCCAGGAAGTTCTGCACGTGCGTGACGCCATTTCCCGTGAACACCCATGGGAGGTCACGCCTGATCTCTGCTTCTACAGAGAACCTGAAGAGGTTGAAAAGGAAAAGGCTGTGACCAAGGAGGAATTTCAGGGTGGATGGACTGCTCCAGCTCCAGTGAGGTCACTGCTACTCAACCTGAAGTCTCAGACTGGTCTGCAGGCATAGCAGGTGCCCTCTGTGCCTGTTCAGTTCCCTCCTAAAGCCTGGTGCTCTCAGCCTGCCATGCAGACCGGTGTGCAGCTCCCACTGTTCCAGGCACTGAATTGGTAGGAACAACCACAGAGTGGTCTTAAGCTGCTCCTCCACAAAGGCAAACAAAATAGAAATAAGGTTAACAGAAAATTAAAAAAAATTTCGAAAAGTTAAAAAAAAAATGTAAGGTCCTCTATTGCCCCTTGAAGAATTTAAAGACCCGTAAGAATACTTTTCAGCTGCATCTCCGAGCACTGTCTTTCTGCACACAGGTTTAGCTCTGGCCCAAACCCACCAATTTCTATGATATGCTGGCTTGAAACTTTTCCTGATTGTCATGAGGTAGAAGAGAATTCTACTTCTTCTGAATTCTCACAGGACTTTCCTCATGCCCCTTTTGTATGGCGTTAGCCCCGTTTTACATTGTCTTATAATTTGCAAGGAATGTGTTTGATCTCCACTGGACAGCATCTGAGTGGGTCTATACACCTGTGTCTGTCATCTTTGTATCCACTTCGTTCATGTTTTGGACAGAATAATCCCTGAATAAATATTTTAGATCAATTATTTCTGGTGGGTGCAGCTGGGAATATTAGACCAAAACTAGGTTCACTGGTCCAACTCTGTGATAGAATTAAATCTAGGGTTAGTCTTGAAACTAATTTATTGTTCAGATCTTTTAAAAATCAGGCCAAATAAGGGATTGGCCTTTAGCTCTTAGGGCATCCTTGAAAGGACTGGGCTCCCTCAGGTTTTTCTCATCCAAACCTCAATTCAGAAGAGTGTCAACATCTTGACCTACTATGTCTTATCCTTTGAGTTACAAACTATTTTACTGAGTCCCAGAAAAGAAGCCCTAAAGCTGAATGGCTGGAGATATCAGAGTATGAATTAGAATCAAAGATTTGCTATTTATTGGGTTCTGGGCTTTAGGTTGGGGCCCCTTTGGATTCCACATGTCCTTTCTGACAGTAATGCCTATTGCGTATGTGATGGCCATGTTTGTATATTTCCTTTTAGTTACTTTGCTTCTCTGTTAGTTCAGGAATGTAAGTGAAGAGGCAGGAGGAGAGGTTGAGGAGCACAACAGTATGATGGTCAACCAGATCTCTCAGATGAAGTTAGAACAGGTGGGAGATAAGCTCCAAATGGCCAGGACCAAGCTCTTTTCTTCAAGTGGGGAAGTAGGGTCACCCTTTCTTTGGTGTGACTCATGATGTGTAGCCAATGTGTTGGCAGCTTCTGAGCGCTGAGCTCATGGCTCTGCTCATCTCTCCCCTTACTTGGTCAACTCCTCCACATTTATGGTTTCTGCTGGTTTCATCAGTGATCATACATCTATCTAGCATCTACTTTTAAAAATGTTTTTAATGTTTTTATGTATTTTTGAGACAGAGAGAAAGCATGAGCTGGGGAAGGGCAGAGGGAGAGGGAGGCAGGATCTAAAGCAGGCTCTGCACTGACAGCAGACAGCATGAAGCAGTGCTCAACTCATGAACCATGAGATCTCGACCTGAGCCGAAGTCATAAGCTTAACCCACTGAGCCACCCAGGTGCCCCTCTCTAGCACCTACTTGATGCAAAGTACTGGAGCAGGTATTGCAAGGAAATAAAGAGGAGTTACAGTCTCTGCCTTTTAGAAGTTTGTAATGTAACTGGGAAAGGAGGCCTGTGTCAGGTTGAAATATGCATGGGAAATGTCAATAATATAAAACGACATTGAGCATGTGACATAATCATAAGGGGAACCCAGCTACAAAACATTGGTGGTTCAGAGGATCAAATTGACACACACATAAAGAAACACTGTAAACATTGACTTAAGCCACTCTTCTTTAGGACATGACCCAATTCCCAGAAGTTTTTAAGCTTCTCTGAAGAACCCAATAAATAGCAAATCTTTGATTCTAATTCATACTCTGATATCTCCAGCCATTCAGCTTTAGCGCTTCTTTTCTAGGACTCAGTAAAATTGTTTGTAAGGAAACTCGAAGGATAAGACATAGTAGGTCAGTAGCAGATATTAAAAAGTCTCAGAGTTTCAAAATTTTAAAAATATTTTATTGTCCACATGAACAGGTATCCATTCTTGTATATTACAAATTAAACCTGGAGCATTTACTTGCTTCTGGCCAGAAAAAGATCCACACATGACTATTAATAGATGTAACAGTCTGGTGTGAAGGCCATCCACCAAGAGGTACTAATTCTCCAGCAAGAATGTCCAAGGCATTCAGTTGACTACCGAAATTAGAAAGGATTTTTTGAATTTAAAATGACTGGTACTTATGAAGAAGTCATAAAATCTATAAAAAACTATCATTCATGCATCTTAATCAACAAACCAGGAAGCAGCAGCCGCAGCCTGAGTTCTAAAGTTGGAAGCCCTAAGGGTTTGTGGTTCGACTCTGGCTAGGATGCCTTCTGAGTATCCTAAATCCCTCTCTCTGAAATAATTATCCTAATGTTACCGACTTGAGGAACATGGAGAACTGAGAAAAGTAGAGACAAAGGAAGTGTTGTAATTATTAGTGAGCCTAATTCTGACATATTTAAAAGGAACCACAAATGTTTCACCGTTTGAAGGGAATTTGCAGACATCTGTCCTTTAGGAGCTAGGCATCCTAGTTTTGGATTGTCTAGACCTACAGTTTCACTGTGCTGAACATTTTTTTTTTTTTTTTTGGTCTGTTTCCCTCTGTGCGATTTAGAATGTGGCCGTCAGCTGAATGCACATTTCTTTCTTTTGGAGATGCCTGTTCTGACATCTGTCCCTCTAGTTTGCCTCCAACCACCACTCCCTCCACCTGCTACTGATTTCACTTTCTTTGCTTCCCTGGCTCTTCTTCCTCCTCCCACCCCTAGGTGAGTGATCCCAAGGAAAAAGGAATCCCCTCGTTTTTTGTCTTGGGCTTCTTGATCAAGCCTCATTGATCTCTTGGTCATCCTACCTCTTCTGGGTCTCCATGGAACAACTCAGCTTTGCCTTGTCTCTCCTGATAGATACATTAGCCTAGATCACTTTTGGTGCAGCTGAGAAAATGCAATAATTCAAAGGGAATTTTTATTTAAAATTTTTTATAAGCTTTATTTATTTTTGAGAGAGAGAGAGTGCACACTCATGAGTGGGGGAGGAGCAGAGAGAGGGAGACACAGAATCCGAAGCAGCATCCAGGCTCTGAGCTGTCAGCACAGAGCCCGACATGGGGCTCGAACTCACGAACTGTGAGATCATGACCTGAGCCGAACTTGGACGCTCAACTGACTGAGCCACCCAGGTGCCCCAAGGGAATTTTTATTTAAAAAAATAAAAAGAGGATAAGATTTTTTTTAAAGAAGATATTGAATTAATAGATTCTAGATTTTGATCCTGACTTAATCACAGATTTGCCTAGTTAGCATAATTTCTGGATTTTTCTTCCTGGATCCTTTTCCTTTGTGCAGGCCAGCCTGGGGTAGATGCGAGTCTCAGCTGTCTGGCTTTTTTGTCTCTTACAGATTCTGGGTAACCTTGCTGCTGAGTCCAGGAAGATTGAACTATTCTTGATCTTGTTTTGTTTGGTTTTGTTTTTGTAAAGTCGCTCACCTTGACTCTAGTTTGTGTTTCTCAAGGACTCAAGAAGTTATTTTATTAAAACAAAACAAACAAAAACAACAACCCAACACTTTTCTTGATTACTATCTTAAAACCTTTTTTTTAATGTTTATTTATTATTTAAAGACAGAGTCAGAGTGTGAGCAAGGGAGGGGCAGAGGGAGAGGAAGACACAGAATCCGAGGCAGGCTCCAGGTTCCTAGATGTCAGCACAGAGCCCGACATGGGGCTTGAACTCACAGAGTGTGAGATCATGACCTGAGCTGAAGTCGTATGCTCAACGGACTGAGCCACCTAGCTGCCCCTTGATGACTATCTTTAATCCAGGGCTGTGGTTGGAGGCATACAAAGCAAAACAAGATAATTGCTGAAGTAGCTCACAGTTTAGCGAGAAAGAGGGACAGCACCCACATAGTTGCAGAATGGGACAAAAACTTTTGGCAGACATTTGACTTTTTTTTCTTTTTCTAACATCCAGACCTCCTTTTTATTCTTGAGGATCTGCAATAGGTTGCAATTTCATGCTAGGCAAGGCCTTCCTCCACGTCATATAAACTATAGAAATTCCTTCATGCCTCCAGCAGGAAAGATGCAGACATGTGACCATGCTCAACCAATCTAATGCTCCTGCCTAGGATTTTGAATAGTAGTGGAAAGAGATAAAGATACAGGAACTGCTGAGAAATGTTTTTAAGGTGGTGGCCTCAGTACTGAGTCCAGAACCTGCATTTGGTTCTAGCCTATTTACCAGTGTTCTCTAGACTTCTAGGTGTTGACACAAAATGAACAAACCTTTTAGAATCTCTAAAAGTAAGAGGGTTTTATTTGAGCCCAAGTGAGGACAGTTGCCAGGAAACACACATTTCATAGGGAAAAAGGTTCTCTGGAGAATGAACTGTTTTTAAAGGGTTATATGCTTTTTTTTTTTTCCATCTTGTAAAAGCTTGAAAGATCATCGATTAGCATATAGGCAGGAATCACAAGTTTTAATGTCAAGGAATGCAGGGAGTAGTAGCATTGATCAATGTTTTTATTTTATTTTATTTTTTAATTTTTTAACGTTTATTTATCTTTGAGAGACAGAGAGAAACACAGCATGAGCGGGAAAGGGGCAGAGAGAGGGAGGCACAAAATCGGAAGCAGGCTCCAGGCTCCAAGCTATCAGCGCAGAGCCCGACTTGGGGCTCCAACTCACAAACTGTGAGATCATGACCTGAGCCGAAGTTGGACGCTCAACCGACTGAGCCATCCAGGCGCCCCGCATTGATCAATATTTTAAGGAGAAGATGGTTTTCCTTTAGACTACTCATTTACAAAGTAGGTGCATGATGTATGCTTGGTGGGCCATAAATTAGGCTTTTGGTTTAAACAAAGTTTATGTACAGTCAAGCTGACTTAGAAAAATCTAAAATTACTTCCCATATATTTCAGGCCAATAGAGGGTTTTTTTCTCTCATCACAAGTACTTAGTCTCTTCCAATGTAAATTTATTTTCTCCTGAAATTATTTAGAATTTTTTTTTAATGCTTAAAATAAAAAAAACCTTTGATACAGACATTAATAATGAGGAATGTGATGCAGACAACCAGTCCTCAGAGAGAGAAGAAAAATGAAAATTGGGAAAAGTCTGGTAAAAATTCCATTAGTATTAGTTAATCATGGACAACTTTTAATATTGTAGGGGTCTGAGGGCAGATGACCCCAAGATGGGCCACTTTGGCATGCAAATTATGCTGAGCTGAAAATAACCAAAACCCAAAAGACTCAGGAAGGAATTTTGACCTCCCCCAACCCTCAACTACCTGAAAGAATTTAGAAGAGGAGCTGCTCCAGGAAGAGAGCTATCACCATAGATAACTGCATTATGATATGAACTAGGTATGGTGGACAGAGAGGAGCCTAGCAAGGCCTGTTTGATCAAAGTCCTCTCTCTATCCCATTGTTTCTGAATGGTCCAGCAAATATCTGTTTACCAAACATTTGCTCTTTTACACCTTCCTGTAAATTGCATTCCTTCCCTCTGAAGTGCCGGGCCCCTACCCCTATCTCTTCAGCTCAGGATGATATGTATACCTCATTCTGTCTGTCTTGTGGATTCTCTTATGTTTGAAATTAAATTTTCCCCTGTTAATCTGTCTCATGTCAATTTAATTCTTAGTCCAGTTATAAGAATCTTGAAGGATAGAGGAAAGTTTTTTTCCTCCCCAGCAATATGAAGTGGCAAATACTAATTAAATTATTGTCCATTGTTACCTGCATTGAAGCACTCATTGAAGACAGTATTTGGGGGACCATATTACTGAGGACACAGAATGTGAAGGTGTGATAACTCAAGAGTAGTGGTTGGAATGGGTTCTTCTAGAAAGCCTAAAGAAAGAAGAATGATAAACCCAAATACACAAGTCCTCAGCTGAAGGCAGAGATTTCACTCCTTGACTTTCTGTGACCCTACTTAAAAACAAAACAAAACAAAACAAAAAATCTCTTACCACCTAAAGCTGCATGGTTGAGGGAGCCCAAAACCAAAATCAAATTTATGTTGCTGAATTACATTAGTCAAAGCTACAGTTTTGTCAAGACTTTTACGCAAGTAGCTTTCAAATGTTTTTGACCACAACCCTTACAAGACCTATATCTTACATCATGATCCAGCATGCACACACACATGCACACACACACCTCTCAAGACAACTGAAAAACAAATGTCATGAAATAATAGTTACCTTTATTATAAGCAAAGTATTCTTCTATTTTTATTCTATCTTAAAAATTCTGCTTATAACCAAAAAAATGGAAAAACATTGTGTTACAGAAAGAATTAAAATGAGGAAGCATGGGAGGATGTGAAGGACTCAGAGAGGTAGCTGGACTCCCAGACTTCAGAGAGACTTCCTTGTCAGTCAAAACAGCTCAGTTTCTCATGTGGTGAAGGGAGGGGACGTACTCTCACTTGAAGATGCTGCAACTCCCTCCCAGTGGGAAACCAGTTCTTCTCAGGCCTTACCCACTCACCACCATCTACCCCCCTCAACCCCACAGGTCCTTAACTCTAAACATGTAACTAGTATCAGACCTCAGTATGCCCCAAGAGCCTGATAAAACAGTTAAGTTGGGAAGGGGAGGCCTCCATAACAAAGAATTATAGGACTATTAATTTCCATCACTAAAATACTAGAGAATGTATGTGGAAATAAATTCTTGATGGGATGCTTCCCAAACAAAGAGGAAGAAATCTAATTTTAAATCAGAATGAGTTTGTTGAAAAGACTTGGCTTACCAGCGATTCTGGGATCAGTGTACTAGTTTTAGCAGCTGAAAGTCATTCCAATTTTTAGCTTGATTAGTTGACCAACAAAAATGGGGCTTCAACAGCAGCTCCCATCAAATGAAACTGAGATACTAAAAATCTTTTGTAAGCAGGTACAGGAAGGAATTCAAAGAGTTAGGGATACTTGAGTGACTTTATCATGTATAATCTTCCAACCACCAGCTAATTATGCCCCCTCAGGAAGACACAGAGGACCCTCCCTTTGCAATTCCTTGAGAAATACATTATTGAAGGGAGTCCTGGGTTATTGAAAAGCTTGTTAGTGACTGTTATCTGAAGGCCAGAATTGCTTGAAGAGATGTCATTGAAATGGGTCTTTGATTTCAGTGGCAAGATGAAGTTGAAGAGGCCCCATCCAAATGCAAACTGTGAATTTACCACAGTAAACAGCAGATGGGTCATGGCAGTATATTCCATTCAAAATGGAAAAACCGGTTGTTGCCCCTTGCACCCCTACCATTAAGAAAGATAACAGCCGATATTTATTGAATATTTACACAATGTGCCAATCACTGAATCCTCATAATACCATGAGGTAGGTACTCCTATGATCTCCATTTTACAGGGGAGCAAAATGAACCACAGAGGTTAAGAACCTTGCCCAAGATCTTGTGGCTACTAAATTATGGAGCTAGAATTCTATTTGTGGGCTGCTTGACTCCACAGTCCATACTATATAGTATCCAAATGTTTGACTTTAAAGGCAACCTATGCCCAAAGGTGGATTTGCCATGAAGCTATTCAAGATTAAGCTTCTGCATGGGCTCTTTCATGACCCTCTTCTGCATGGGCTTTTTCTGAGGCTTTGAGAGGGCCCTAGGAATGTGCTTATGTGTTTTTTGTAAAATTTGCAAAAGATATTTTAACTGCAATTCATTATGACTGCTATGTTTTTTTACTGTGACTCCTTCGTCTCACTCTCCTGTGTGTCCAGTGGTTTTGGAGGGGCTGTGAGCATTTTTAGGACCAGGGTAAGGGGAAGTTAAGTTGGGGATTCATTTTGTTTAGTGGGATATATTTCTGTGGTTTGTAGCCACTCTGCTGTATCCCATCTAGGGTGCCAAAATACATTTAGTTGTCATGTCTCTTTAGGCTTCTTCTGGCTGTAACTATTTCTCAGACTTTCCTTGTTTTAGATTGCCTGATAGTTTTGAGAAATATTGGTCAGGTATTTTACAGAACGTCCCTCAGTTGGAATTTTTCTTATGGTTAGATTGGGCTTATGTATTTTTGTTTTGGAGAAAGACCACAGAGGTAAGAGGCCATCGTCATTACATCATATCAATATACTTATCAACATGATTTTTCACTGTTGATGTTTATCTTGATCGCTTAGCTGAGGTAGTGTTTGCCATGTGTCTCCACCATAAAGCTAGTTTCTTTTCCCTCTTTCAATACTATAGTCTTTGGAAAAAGTCCCTATGCATAGCCTATCCCTAAGGAGTGGGAAGTTGTGCTCCTCCCCCTTGAAGACAGACTATACAAATTATTTGGAATTCTTCTGCACAGGACGCTGGTCTCTTCTCTCTAATTAATTAATTAATTAATTATATTATTATCCTCTATACATATAGACTCTTGTATATTTATTTTATAGTTTGGATTGTAATCCAATACTTTTTTTTTTTTTTTTTAATTTTGTGACCCAAATTGTTCCAGCTTTGGACACTGGGACTGTTTCAGTTGGCTCCTGTGTCCCTTTGGCATAAGTAAGCACTTTCTTACTCTGTGGCAGAACCAGATCCTCAAGCTATTATTTTCAGTCCTAGAAACAGCCATTTCTCCAAGGAGTCATAGTTCCTTTTACAGGAGAAACCACAATTTGGAGGTTAGGTGTTCTTTGTGCTGCTGGGGTGTTATTGCTTCTACATGGCATGTTAAAAAAAATTTTTTTTTAATGTTTGTTTATTTTTGAGAGACAGAGCATGAGCAGGGAAGGAGCATAGAGAGAGGGAGACACAGAATGGGAAGCAGTCTCCAGGCTCTGAGCTGTCAGCACAGAGCCCAACAAGGGGCTCGAACCCACAAACCGCAAGATCATGACCTATGCTGAAGTTGGATGCTTAACCGACTGAGCTACCCAGGTGCCCCAAGATGGCATATTTTTTAAGGGCTACAGACTAGAAGCATCATTGTCACTTGAGGACTTGTTAGAAATAGTCATAGGGATGCCTGGGTGGCTCAGTTAAGTGTCTGACTTCGGCTCAGGTCATGATCTTGTGGTTAGTGGGTTTGACCCCCTCGTTGGGCTCTGTGCTGACAGCTCAGAGCCTGGAGCCTGCTTTGGATTCTGTGTCTCCCTTTCTCTCTGTTCCTCTCCTACTCATGCTCTGTCTCTCTCTGTCTCTTAAAAAAGAAATAAAACATTAAAAAAATTAAAAAAAAAAAAAAGAAATAGTCATAGGCCCCAGACCCACTGAATTAATATCTACAGTTTAACAAGATTGCCAGGTGATTTATATGAGTATTTAAGTTTGAGAAGCACTGGCCAAAACTCAGCCTCACAGTCCCAACTGCAAGGGAAGCTGGAATTGTGTGCCCAGAAGAGGGGAAAAAAATGTAGTAAACATACTGTGCTGTCTCTGCAATTGTTTACTCAAGTATTTGCTCAGTATTGGTGATTTGTTCGGATAATTTATGCTTACAACACCTGTTTTATTTTTGTTCTTGCTCTTCCATTATATATATGCATTGTTGCACTTTTGCTTATGTGGGTTTTATATATGTATATATATACTTATTCATCACATACTTATTCATCACATACTTATTCATCAACTATCTGCTATGTTTCTGACACTGTTCTGAGTGCTGGGGTTACACAGTAAAGAGATAAACATTCTTGTCTTTAAACAGCTTTAATTCATGTGGTGGAGGGCATTGGGAAAAAAAAATGTATGTGTTAGGTGTGGTTAACTGTTGTAAAGAAAAATAAGGCAAGTCAAAGGGGTAGAGAGTAACGGAGGGAATGAGGGAAGATTGCTGACTGAATAGGATGACCAGGTCATCTGAGTAAAGATCTGCACGAAGTGAACAAGTGGGGTCTGTGGCTATTTGGGGACATTTCAGGCAAAGGGAATACTAGCAGTGGTCTTCTTAATAGCCAAAAACCATTTATATTAAAAATTTCCATCTAAGTTCCAAAGTCCGGTATCAAAATATTCAGGTGTTGAAAACTTTTGGATCTTGGACTGAGTTTTATTTGTTTCCATCCGGATTTTGGGCAACATATAGATCCTACTATGGAGTCACGGCCTCTTTTGTCATCAGTGACTGTGAGTGCCTTTTTGCTTATATGGGTTATATGTATAGATATTTATTACATTGAACATTAAATCTAGGAAGTATTTTATTTATTAACTCGCTTAAAAATAACCCATTACATATTAACATAAACAACAGGCTTTTTATGAAAATATGTTTTTCAAAACAAAACCAGAATTTAATGAGAAGAATGGCATTGTTGCATTTTTGCATATCTCTTGGATGTCTGGGGTAATGGAAACCAGCTGAATTCCTCTGTCTGCTTCTGCATCCAAAGTGTTGCAACGTCCCAGGTCACATAGCATCTGGAAAACTTCAATTTATACCTGTGAAAGAATATGAGTAAAAAGGACAAATAACAGGTTAGCATTATTACAAAACAGTTTTGACCTCACAGACCCCCCTCAAAACGTCTTAGGTACCTCCAAGAGTCCCGAAAGCATAGTTTGACAACTTTTCACTTACCGTATTCCAGCCTCAGTACTCCACCTTGGGTGAGCCATTAAATTTTCTGTGCCTGAATTCCTTCATTTTTATTTTTATTTAAAAAAAATTTTTAAATTTATTTTGAGAGAGAGAGCGAGCGAGCAGGAGAGGGGCAGAGAGGGAGAGGAGAGAGAGATAATCCTAAGCACAGAGCCTGAGGCAGAGATCCATGCCACACCAAGTGCTGGATGCTTAACCAACTGAGCCACCCAGGCGCCCCCTCCCCACCATTTATTAAAAGGGAGAGGATAACACTGCTTACCTTGAGGAGTTGACATGACACTCACTTAGAGCTGTGTCTGGTACAGATAAAACTCAATAGTCATTAGCACTATATTTAAATTTTTTAAAAAATATTTATTGTTGACAGAGAGAGCATGAGCGGGGAAGAGGCAGAGAGAGAGGGAGACACAGAATCCGAAGCAGGCTCCAGGCTCTGAGCTGTCAGCACAAAACTCTACACAGGACTCGAACCCACAAACGGTGAGATTGTGACCTAAGCTGAAGTCGGATGCTCAACCGACTGAGCCATCCAGGCGTCCCAGCATTATATTTAAATACAGAAGTTGATTATGACTTTTTTTGAGCTGTGATATTTTTCACAGACAGTATTTCATTTTGTGCTACTTCCTTGGCCAGAAATTCATCCCCTGCTTAAAATCTTCTGGTTATGGAAAAATTAGGCACAGGTGCCAAAAGTATTAAAAACTCACACACTGCTGTTTTCTTTTTCTGAACAAGATTTTTTTTCCCTCACTGTATTTTAAGGTCCATTAACATTTTTTTTGTATTGATAATCTCTTTGTGATCAGGACTGGGGAAAACATGTCCTCCTTCTACCCAAGAGAAATATGCCTGTACATGATGATTCTTCAAACACAGATTTCATTTGCTATTTTTCCTCGCCAATGATCTGAATTCCTGAGAAGTCCAAGAACAAAACTGCCTTCAACCACGGTAATAGTTCCTTAGGGATCATTGACCTTCAGTGCTTCTGACGCTTATAACCATTTGGCATATTTGATATAATTGTCGTGAAAGAAAGGTGAATTTGAAGTGCCAGTCAAGAACATTAGCATAGCACGTTGATCTTTCCCCCACCATGTTCAGATTGCAGCGATTTCTCTCTGAATTCAGGATGTTTGGCATTTGCAGTCTGTGGTTTGGTTTCACCATGTGAATTAAAATGAAAACGCTTCACGTCACGTAAGCAACAGATGTTCTATGTGTGCAAAGTTGTGTAGTCTTGTAATAACTATCTTAAATGTGAAAGAACTTCAAACGATAATAATACTAGGTTAATCCAAGAAGCATTAGCAGTCTCCTCCTCACCCACCCTGAAAAGGGAAGCATTTATGTAACTAATTAGTTTACCATAGTAAATAATCCACTGACATTTATAAGAAGCATTCCTATTGGAGCCTCGAGTAAATATTATGTTACATGTTAAACTATAAATAGGATGAATTGTGGTCCCAGGCCCAGGTTTAAAATGCTACGGAAAATAAGTGAGCTCCATCTGGGTAAAATGGGTGTTACACGTCCTCCATACACAAGTGTCCAATTGCCCAGCTCGGGTTCCCTATAGCTGCTGTGGAAACTTGACGATTCATCTCACTTTCCAGCGCAGCTCTGCAAGGTAGCTAAAAAAGAGTGAATGTTTCTCTTGGGGAAAAAAAAAAAAAAAACCATAGAAGAGGAAAGAAAACAAAGTTTGTAACTGACTTATGGAAGGCGATTCTCTCTAGCTTTAAGTGAATGGTGAAAACAGCATTTCCTACATAAGGCAATTTTGAGTTTCTGCTTGCGGCTTAGATGATTTGAAAAGTTTATGCAAGGAAATCATGATGCTCCAGATCATTTTATTACACTTTATCTTAGCCTCGAAGATCTGTGCATTTAGTGATTTTCTTCAAAGCTGCACATCAGGTATAGCAAGAATAAAGCCCCGAGTAGAAAAATGGATGATGGAACAGGATCTCTACATAGAGAAAGCTTCTCAGGGCCAGAGATTTATGTGAAGCATAAAGCAGGTGCTCAATTTAAGGAAGGCCTAATTAAGAGGGAGCGAGGAGGGGAATAGAAAGGAGAACCAGTATTTTTAGGGCTCACCCAGGCATAGCCAAAGAAGCAGCTGCCTTTCCAGAATATAAGAAAGCACTCACTTGCCCCATTCCTGAAATTCCTACCATGAGAGCCAGACGTTCAAATAAAATCTTTCTCTGTTGAATGGTCACATTCCTGTGTGTGGCAACATATTGATCCATTCAACTCATTGATTCAACATTTCTTCTGACTCATGAATTTTTCTGGAAATGTAAAGATGTCAGAAAAAGAAAAAAGTTGTTTTCTGTCTTGAAGAAGTTCACAGTCTAGTGAAATAGATGAGAAAACAAATGGTGACTGTCTTAGTCAGTTTGGACTGCCATATCAAAATACCACAGACTGGGTGGCTGAACCAACAGACATTTATTTCTCAAAGTTCTGGAGCCAGATCAAGGTGCTGGCAGACTCTGTTCCTGGTAAGGCTTCTCTTCCTGGTCGTGTCTTCATGCGGCAGAGAGAGAGAGAGAGAGAGAGAGAGAGAGAGAGAGATTGTGCGTGCACTCTAGTGTCTCTTCCTCTTTCTATAAGGACACGAATCCCATCCTGAGGGTCTCACCCTCATGACCTCATCTGTACCTAATCATCTCCCCAAAATCCCACCTCCAAACACCATCACACTGGGGGGGGGGTAGGGCTTCAACATGTGAATTAGGGGGAGGGACACAAACTTTCAATTGACAACAATGACATTAGTGGGAGATGATTAGGTTCAGATAAGGTCATGAGGGTGAGACCCTCATGATGGGATTAGTATCCTTATAAGAAGAAGAGACACTAGAGAGTGTGTTCTCTCTTTCTCTCTCTCTCTCTCTCTCTCTCTCTCTCTCTCTCTCTCTCTCTCTCTCTGCCACACGAAGACAGGGGCAGGAAGAGAAGCCTCACCAGGAACAGAATCTGCCAGCACCTTGATCAGCCACCCAGTCTATGGTATTTTGATATGGCAGCCCAAACTGACTAAGACAGTCATCATTTGTTTTCTTATCTCTCTCTCCCTACTTCACTAGACTATGAACTTCCTTAAGATGGGAAACATACTTTCCTACGTCTGAACAGTTTAATAAGAGACACAAGTAAACAGGCCAATGTAATGTTGTAAGTGCTGTTAGAGGAATACATCATATTATAGGAACATACTATAAAAGCTATTTGGAGGGCACCTGGGTGGCTCAGTTAGTTAAACGTCCGAGTCTTGATCTTGGCTCTCAGGTCATGATCTCATGGTTTGTGAGACTCAGCCCCATATTGGGGTCTGTGCTGACAGCAGGGAGCCTGCTTGGGATTCTCTCTCTCTCTCTCTCTCTCTCTCTCTCTCTCTCTCTCTCTCTCTCTCTGCCTCCTGCCCCCCCCCCCACGTCACAGCACCTCCCCTCTCAAAATAAATAAATACACTTAAAAAAATTTAAATTTTTTTTTTCAACGTTTTTTATTTATTTTTGGGACAGAGAGAGACAGAGCATGAACGGGGGAGGGGCAGAGAGAGAGGGAGACACAGAATCGGAAACAGGCTCCAGGCTCCGAGCCATCAGCCCAGAGCCTGACGCGGGGCTCGAACTCACGGACCGCGAGATCGTGACCTGGCTGAAGTCGGACGCTTAACCGACTGCGCCACCCAGGCGCCCCTAAAAAAATTTAAAAAATAGAAGCCATTTGGCCAAGATGAAGAGAATGAAGAATAAGAGAATGAAGAAAACAGAATTTTAAGATACTTTCATCATATACAATGTTATATTTTTATTTTAAAAAATGTTTTATTTACTCTTGAGAGAGAGAGAGAGAGAGCAAGTGGGGGAGGGGCTGGGAGAGAGAGGAGACAGAGAATCTGAAGCTGGGTCTGAACTATCAGCACAGAGCCCCATGTGGGGCTGGAACTCACGAGCTAGGAGATCATGGCCTGAGCTGAAGTTGGATGCTTAACTGACTGAGCCACCCACGTACTCCATAGCTGTTATATTTTTAGATTTCCACTTCCAACTAAAATCATTTTAATATTTTTTGATAGAAAAGGATAGTTAGGTGATTACCTAAATTATTAAATAGCTGTACTACAGATAATGCCCACCTACGTGGTCCTGTGCTTTGGGGACATTCTATAGAATTGCATATTTCTATGTAGAAAGGCAAAAGTGGTACCTAAGGTGGTAGAAAGCTAAGTGGAGAAATAATTGTCTCTACAATAGTTCCCTCTGATTTGGGTGAAGCTTTTGGATTTGGGTGAAAAAAATTCAGGTGTTCAAGACATAATTAAGAAGGGAAAGGGGGGCATGTCAATGTATGCAAATAACCAGGGTGCTGTGGTCTGAATAGGTCCCCTCAAAGTTCATATATGAAAATCCAAATCCTAAAGATGATGGCCTTATGAGGTGGGGCCTTTGGGAGGTGGATAAGTCATGAGGATGGAGCCTTCATGAATGGAAATAGTGCCCTTATAAATGATCCCTTGCCCTTTCCCTTGTGGGGACATAGCAGGAAGACACCAAAGATGAACAAGGAGAACAAGTTCTCACCAGAATGTGACCAGGCTGGCACTTTGATGTTGGACTTCCAGCCTCCAGAATCATGAGAAATAAATTTCTGTGGTTATAAGCTACCCAGTGTGGCATTTTGTTAGAGAAGCCCAAGAAGACTAGGACAGAGGGTCACCAGTTACCAGGGCCTTCACTGCCCCTCATACCTGGTGATTCCTTAGGGTGTGCCAAAGCCCTTCCCTGTGAGCCGGCCCATGGAAATCCCCTGGCGTGAAGGATGTTCTTTGCCATCTGGCTTCTGTTACCCCTAAAGAGATGGAAGGGAGGCTACACCCAATATTAATGACCTCAACTGATACTCCCATAGTACCAATAGGCTTAGAAGAAAGAATACAAGGAGTGACAATAAAGTCACAGTAAATGTCCTCTGTTGGAAAACTAACTCCACATGGCTTTCAAGGGCTGATGTGCCCCCAGTTGATGGATTCCCTTACATGGAATCTTGCTGGGATGTGAAGAAGGCTGAGTGAGGGCCGCTGCAGGATACCCTTGGCAATCCTTGTGCTGGGGAGTGTGTGCCTTCTGCACGGCTCTGATTAACTCCCCGCATGAAGAGCTGACCCGGCAGGGCAGAGGGAGCCTTGGTTTCTGATCAGAGGATCATCTTTTAATTCTCTGAAACCACATTGGGACATAGCATCTTCCTGAGGTTGTACAAGGTGCTGGATATTTAAGAGTTCCTCTCCTGTTTTGGTTCCTTTTGTCTAGTACATCTGTTTGGGGAGGGATTCCAGGTGGCAGGGATGGGCTGAGATAGAGACTTCCAGTAGGAATACTTAGGGTCCCCAGGGTTACTCCACACATGGTGGCTTTGATGAATGCCCTACCCAGGTGCCTCGAGGACTGAAGGAGGGGCTGCGGAAGGCTACTTAGTGTCCTGCTCTGGGCTTGACCCTGGTCTACCAGCTTTTCTGCTCATCAGTACTCTGCTACCACTCCATGCCCCCTCCAGGTGCTCCAGCCAGAAAGGAGGTGAGTGTGCAGCACCATTTTCCAGGGAGCTCTCATTCAGTAACCTTTCCCTTTGGGAGGGATCATCAAGGACAGCACCTCTTGCCTCCAGAAGATTCCTATCTCACTCTAAAACCCAGATTTCTTGCCATGGCTTCCTGTGCCCTAGCCCCTGCAGATCTCCTTGCTGTCACTCCCTTCATTCCTTAATTCACATCAGCCTTGCTGGCTTCTTGGCTGACCTGGAATGTGACTGGTGTTATCCTGTCTCTGAGCATGTGTGCTCGCTGTTCCTTCTGCCTGGGTTTGTTTGCAAGCCTCACTCTCTTAAGGGCTTCGTTCCAGTGTTTGTTCAAGGGTCTTATCAGAGACCATCCTAGCTAAAGTACTACCTTTTCTCCTCTCCACATCACCTCTCACTCTCTACCTGCATGTATTTCTTTTCCTGGCACTTCCTACCACATCTCTTCACCATCCTCCCACCTCCCCACGCACCCCTCCCCCACCCGTTGTGCAAGCTCTTCAAGAGCAGCTACTTGGCATGCCTGGGGCCTAGAACAGTGTGCAGTGCATAATAGGAACAGTCAGAAATATTTTGGGATGCTTGTTGAGTGGGTAAGGGTGGTTTTCTTAAAGAACCCCCCCCCCCCAAAACACAACTGTACCTTCACTGTCTCTGTGTGCTCACCTCTGTTCCCTCTCCAACCCACTGCAGTGAAGTTTTCTCCTTGCTTGAACAATGACTTCTTACATTCACCCAGCCATTTTCAGCCTTATTTGACTTGACCTTTCTGAAGCAATTTATGCTATGAAAAGAGTATTAGTAACTTTGGAGCCAGATAGGTTTGGCTTTAATCCCATTTCACCACTGGTAGCTATGTAATCCTGGGCAAGTTATTTCTCCTCTCTGGGATACAATTTCCATTTTAGTTAAATTAGGAAACTAATACTCACTCATGGGATTTTTCCAGGAGCATTAAGTGAGAGAACATATGTAAAACTCCTGGTACAGGGTTGGGTACTGAATCAGAGCTCAATCAAGGTTCACTCCATTGCTTACTTCCCTTTTCTGCTTCTGTACTCCTCTCTATTCCTTCTTTTCATCTCTGGTTACTTCTTTGTTTCCCTTGTACTTTTCTTTATCCTTCTCCCACCCCTGGAACTATTGTTCCCCAAGGCTGTCCTTAGCCTTGTCCTCCTCATCTGCTGTGTGCTCCCTGAGTTATCTCGTCCACACCTGTGACCCCAGCTACCGTCTGTATATCAGTGATTCCAAGATCCATAGGCCTCCATAGGGCTCCAGACTCCTATCTCCCACCTCCTGTCACCCCTGCACCAGATGTCCCACTGTTGTCTCTAGCTCAACATGTTTAATCTCAACTCGTTAACTCCCTTCCTCCTCTAGGCTCTGCTCCTCCACTGCAGAGAAAGGCAACTTCTTCCCAGTTGCTGGAAATAATTTCTAGTTTCTAAATACCCTTCAAGCAGTTTACCCTCTTTCCTGCTCTCTTAATTGCAACTCTCACTTACTTGACTGCCATTGTTTTTAACTAGTCTCCCCATTCAGTATACCCTCTTTTCTAGATAATCCTCTTTATAAACTTCCTAAAATAGAAATGTGATACATCACTTCTTTTTAAAAACAAAATCACTGAATATTACCTGTCACCTTTAAGACCAAGTTCAAACTCTTTAGCATGACAGATAAAGTTTCATGAATTGGCCCCAAATGTGGGGATCACAGCCCCCCCCTGCTTCTGCCTTAGGTTATTCCTTTCACCTGGAATACCCTCGTCTTCCCTTCTGTCCAGTTGGCAAATTTTGCTTAGCTTCACAGTACTCAGTGTAAACACCACCTTCTCTTTAAACCTTTATTGACTTTGCCAAGCTGGAGAAAGTACCTGCCTGTGGAGTCCCTCCACTCCCACACATTCTTATTTTAAGACTTACCGCACTCCACTGTAACCCATTGATTTCCCTATTTCTTGTGTGGTCCTACAGACTGGAATGTCACTGGAGGCATTTACCACTGTTGCCCTCACAGTTAGCACAGTGCCTGGCCCTCAGTAAAGAGAGGGCCAGTGAAGAGAGGGGTTAGTGCTTATTTTAGTAGAGCAAACCGGCAGTGGCCTAGCTCATCCTTTAGAGCATTGACCCTGTTGATAAATGCAGCTTTGCCTTAGTCTTGAACCAGTGTTTCCCTATCACATGTCGTGTGTGATCTGGTTCTAGACTTGCTTTAGGCTTCCATTGTTGTTTGTGTCTTTTAGAATTAGCTCACTTTTTCTTGTGAATCTAATTTGATGGAGTACGTGGAAGTGGTTCATCCACAAGTTCCTCTCAGACTCTGATAGGTCACAATGACTTCTAGTGGGAATAGAAACTCGGGGGCCCTCGGGGCGCCTGGGTGGCTCAGTCGGTTGAGCATCCGACTTTGGCTTAGGTCATGATCTCGCAGTCTGTGGGCTCGAGCCCCGCGTCGGGCTCTGTGCTGACAGCTCAGAGCCTGGAGCCTGCTTCAGATTCTGTGTCTCCCTCTCTCTCTGCCCCTCTCCCACTCATGCTCTGTCTCTCTCTCTCTCTGTCAAAAATAAATAAACAATAAAGAAAAATTAAAAAAAAAAAAAGAAACTTGGGGGCCCAAAGTCATGTTGCACGTCTGCCACTATGCAGTTTGCACAAGTCACTTAGCCTCTGAGCTCCACTTTCCTCTTCTGTAAAATGGAAGAATAGTCTTCTTTTTTGAAAATAAGTTTTAAAAATTTATTTATTTATTTTGAGAGGGAGAGAGAGAGAGAGAGAGAGGGAGAGAGAGAATCCCATTCAGGCCTCACGCTTAGCGTGGAGTCTGACACAGGGCTTGATCTCATGACCCCAAGGTCAGACCTGAGCCAGAATGAAGAGTCTGATGCTTAACCAACTGAGCTACCAGGTGCCCTTGGAAGAATATTCTTCTAGATATTTGTGAGGATTAACTGAAGGTACACAAAAGTACCAAATGCAAGGCAATATTGTTAGGGTGTTGTACCACATGTTTCTACATTTTATAGCATCTTGAAATAAAGAGAGACACATGTCACATGGCTGCCTGGTCTAGCTATTTTGAATGAGGAGAGACCGAATCAAAAATCATGGGTGAAGTCGTGGGGAAATAATGCAGTCCTTAAATAACTCGGAGCATTCAGAACATACCAGAAGACTCTAAGAGAAGTGGTCTAAGAAGCTCTTTTCTTGAAACCTGGACAAGCTGAAATGGAATTTCCTGGGGTGGGGCTTTGAAAACTGGGATGTGTCTGCTTGCTGGGTCTCTCTGAGCTCTGTGCTAGATGAGTTCAGGGCGTTGTCCTGGTACATTCTGCCAACGACCTCTTCTGAGACCATCGGCAATCACTGATGAAGATGTTGCTGTTGCAATTTAGAAATCCAGGAAGCCCCTAAAGAATGTTCCCAACAGAAATTCCCGGAGGTTGTCTGACTTAACAGCTACAGAAATGAATTGGGAGACAGGAGGCCAGAGCAGGAATGGAGCCATCTATGGACAGACCAGTCTGTTTGGAAAGACTTACCAAGTAACTGTATGTGTCAGGCCCACTGTCAAGTTCTGGAAATACAAAGATGAATAGCAAATAGCTTGTGCTTGTAGTGGAAGAAGTTGGAGGAGGAGTTTGGTATCACCAGGGTCTATAGGAAAGGATTTCCCCAAGGAGAGGGGGTCCTTCCCTCAAAGGCTGAACACCACTGAATACTGCAGAAAGGGGACCAAGGCTGCTCTGGCATAGGATGTGTGAGGAAGCCTGGCCTGGGCCCCTCTCTCTGCAGCCCTTTCCCAATAACTGTGAGTGACAGGACATCTGTTCTTCTGTCTCTACACCGTGGTGGCCTGGTTGCCTCCCAGACCACTGGTATGGTCTGAGCTTTGAACAGCCTGAGAGAATTCTTGTTATGGTTCTATCTGATAGGCACCAATGACTCTCCCACTTAGAGATACCTTCCCCAGAGGTGCTTGGGTGGCTCAGTAGGTTAGCATCTGACTCTTGATTTTGGCTCAGGTCATGATCTCACAGTTGGTGAGATAGAGCCCTGCTTTGAGGTCCACGCTGACAGTGCAGAGCTTGCTTAGGATTCTCTCTCTCCATCTCTGTCTGCCACCCACCAAATAAATAAGTAAACAAAAAAAAAAAAAAAAAAGAAAGAAAGAAAGAAATGTGGAACCTACCTGAGTGGCTCAGCTGGTTAAACATCTGACTCTTGGTTTTGGCTCAGGTCATGATCTCATGATTTGTGAGTTTGAACCCTGCATCAGACTCTGTTTGGGATTCGTTCTCCGTCTCTCTCTGCCCCTCTCCTGCTCACACTGTCTCTGTCTCTCTCAAACTAAATAAACTTAAAAGAAAAGACATAACTTCCCCCAGAGACTTGTACCATCTGAACTTCCACTATTACAAACCCATTCCTTCAGACTCTCAATGAATGATCATTTGAAACGTGAATAATTATGCAAATATGAATAATAGCTAATATCTACTGATATTTCCTCTGTGAAACTCTGGTTTAAGGGCTTTACAACGATTAACTCATTTAATTCTCTTCACAACCTGATGAAGTAGGTATTTTTATTACCCCCATTTTGTACATGATCAATTAAGTAACTTGTCCAAATCAGGTCACACAGCTAGAAAGTGGTAGAGACAAGATTTGGATCCAGGCAGACTGGCTCCAAAGTCATACTATTAATCACTATTCTATTCTAGAAAGAGCAGCATTGAGCTTTATTAGCAATTAGTTCCTTAATTTAAATTATGGTAGCCAGTCTTTAATTAATATTTGTGATGTTCCAGGTACCACACTAAGTGATTTTTGCTTATTATCCCATTTATTATTAATAAAACCCAATAGGGTAGTATCATTGGCATTAGCATTTTACAGATGAAGAAAATAAAGACAAGTTGAAGTCACATAAAGCAGGAAATACAGAGACAGGACTTGAAACAAGGTGGCTTAATTTCTAAATCCACGTGTGCAACAATGCATTAGACTGTGAAGTATAATTGGGTGAGAGCAGACATCTGTGAACTGGAATGCCCTATAGAAAGTTTTCTCATGGGGCGCCTGGGTGGCTTGGTCGGTTAAGCGTCTGACTTCGGCTCAGGTCATGATCTCACGGTCCGTGAGTTCGAGCCCCACGTCGGGCTCTGTGCTGACAGCTCAGAGCCTGGAGCCTGTTTCGGATTCTGTGTCTCCCTCTCTCTCTGCTCCTCCGCTGTTCATGCTCTGTCTCTCTCTGTCTCAAAAAAAATAAATAAACGTTAAAAATAAATAAATAAATAAAAAAAAGAAAGTTTTCTCAGGGAGAGGGTGGTTCCTGTGGGGAAAGCCAGTTCAAGGGCTCTGTGGTGCTCTTGGGGGGAAACGGATGTGGAACAGGGTGGAAACAAACTTTTTTACTCTTCACCCTAACCTGGGGCTAACTCTGCCCTTTGTTCAGCTCAGAATTTGGGGGCTATATTTACTAAAGCTACTTGACCTACATAAGAGGCCAAACATACTATAATTGAACTTTAAAATCTGAAAGGTTAAGGATCTTCATTTCCAACATCCTATCCAATGCCATATGTAAGTTCACTGATAGACACCAACTATCTCCTACTTGTACATTCTCATTCATAGGAACTCATGGCTTCTCAAGACAGCCATTGCTTTGTGAGAGCTCTCTATTGCTGCTAAGTTATTAATCTGAAGTTTGCCTTCCTGCAACTCCCTGCTTGGAACTAGACAAGTTGGGTCCTTATGTTTTGCATCCATCTGTCTCATTTCACATCATTTCCACTTTGAGGGCTCCTTGCAGGCAATCTAAAAAGCTTTGCTTTCTGCTGCCACAGGACCTTTGCTCATGCTGTTTGCTTTGCCTGGAAGGCTCTCTCTTCTCTCTTCCAATCCATTTTGTGAATTTTGACTCTTCCTTTCACCTCAATTCAATCATTTCTTCAGGAGAGCTTTCCCTATTTCCCCTGACTTGGTGAGATCTCCTAGTTGTATACTTTCAGAATATCATAGTCTTAGATTAAGTTCTCTAAATCAGAGCCTGAGGTGGGAATATGTGTGCTCATAATTTATTGAAGGAGTGCCCTCAGGAAAACTGGAAGGGAGAGAAGGAAGCAAGATTCTTGTTGCACGAGAATGTGATTTTGGGCAAAATCTTGATTAAACCTGATCTGGAAGGAAGCTCTGTAGGGTAAGCTGAACTGAAGTCTGTCCTGCTTTGAGGCAAACATGGAGGCATCTGTATTCCCACCTCAGTCAGTGATTGGCCATGGGCTGCTGGGGTGGGTTAATTTCCAAGCTCTTCCTATAGGAGATGTCAATGGACAATCCTCTAGAGAAGGGCGCAGGTTGAGGCTTTAGGTAAAAACTAGCCACAGCAGCTGGAGGGTGAGCTCACCTACCAAACAAGTAAAAGATATCTCAGAGGTCTGGGTGGGGCACCCACAGGGGATGCTGCAATCAGAACTTCCTTTACACAGAGCATGTGCAAGAAAGACTTCTGTGTTTACATGTGTGATTATTTGATTGAAATGTGTCTCTTCCCTTGGGCCATAATCTCTTTGTAGACAGGACCTCCATCTTTTTTGCTCTTACAGTTTCCACAGTGCTGAGCATAGGGCTTGTAGATAGTTGGTATTCAGTAGGTATTAGTACGTATTAGTAGTTGAGTAAAACATGGATCAACAAATGATCCTCAAGGAAAGGCCTCAAGGAAAGAGAAAAACAGCAGATATAATTTAGATCAAGGTATGTTCCCTCAATGTTCCTTTCTGGGTATCACGGGAAAGAGTGGTGAATGATATTTTTGTTCTCTAGGAAAGTCCTATGGTAACTTCCCATTGATCTTTTGCTATCTCTTACTACCCTGCCTTATACTATTTAGATTGTTGAGGATTTTTATTAATTCTTGCCAATCTGTCCATTGGTTCATTTAATTAGTCAAATCCCACCTGTTGCCATATAGATTGTTGTTGGGGGAGATCAGGGCCCCAGAGGCAATGGGATGAGAAAAAGCTAATTTTTGATGGTAGAGAAGCTGTTTAGAGCTTAAAAGCCTTTAGAGTGTTGAAGGTACTGAGCACTGGGCAGAAGAAACTCTAGCAGATGATAGAAGTTTCTCAGGCACAACTAGTCTGGCTAAAATCCTAGGACTGACTGTATGGACGAAGCAGTAGATTTTCCATGAATGCTCTGTCTTGCCGAAGTGTGTGTGTTGTTTCCATCAGTCAACCAAAAATATTGCCTGGGATTTACTCTGTGTCAAGCAGTGTTCTAGGAACTGGGGATACAGCATTGAATGAGACACAAAGTCTCTGCCTTAAGGAGAGTTTCTGTTTGTGCACGTGTGTGTGTATGTACACGCGTGTGTGCCTGGGTGCACCTGTGCACGTATCCAGCTCTATGTTCTGCAGCTCTCTAAATCTGCTCCTGAAACATGCATACTCATTGGGATTTCCACAACTCTCCTAGCACAAGTCTGAACAGGATGGTATATGGCCCAGCGTGCTAGCCCAGGAGTTAAGAGAGTTGGTATCCATTCCTGACTCTGTACTGCCCTGCTGGGTCACCTTGGGAACTCTATTTTACCTCTCTGAGTCTCAGCATCTTCACTTATGAAACAAAAGTGTTGGTGCAAACGGTCTTCAGCTGTAGAATTCTTGGGATACATTTCCTGTGGGCCTACCATGTGTTGGTCACCTTTGTGATAGCGCAGTGGATTTCATTTCCTCATGGAATTCTCTGTTGGACTGGTGTTATCTTTGATGAAGAAACTGAAGCCAGAGCCACTGAGTTACTTGCCCAAGGCCATTTAGCAAGCTAGTGTCAGAGCCAGAGTCAGACCTGTTAGAGCTGACCCCAAGTCCAGTGCCTTTGCAGTCACCAGAGCTGACCCACACTGTTCTTCGGTCCTTGCCCCATCCTTACATCTGCTTCCCTCCTCACTCTTGTGCTTGCCATCAGTGAGGAGTGCAAGGTGGCTTTGGTGGGGAGACAGGAGTGGAGGGAAAGTCCCATGTGGATTGGCCACTGCCATGCTGTTTAAGGATCTCTGACTCTACACCCTATTTCATGCTGGTACCAGTGGGTCAGCAGCATGCAGGGGAAAAGGAGAGCCCTCGACAGGAACACTGAGCACACAGGAGCAAGATTTCATGATATTAGCGAATCTGACGTATACCCAGTGACAGGTACGCTCGTTATCATGTTCCTTAGTGTTAAAGAATAAATAGTCTACAGTTACATAAGTATGATTAGTGTTAGATTTTAAAAGTTATGCTACGCACTAATAGATTCAGAAGGAAAGAAGACTTGGCTACAATAGAAAATTCTTTACATTCAATGTTCCCCTGAAACTATTCGAGTCCCAGCTCTGACCTTTCCTGATCTTGTGTTCTTGGACAGTGGTCCATTTGGCTCCCTGACCTGAGGTTTCATGATCTATGAAATGGGCACAATGACTATAACTAGTTCTTGGGGTTTGGGTAACAATTTGATAAAGACTTGTAAACTGCAACGTGCCAAACAAATGTTAGTTATTTTGTGGTAGGCTTTATGTGATCCTAGTTGCTGGGAATATGAAAATGAAGAGGGCACAGTCCTGGCCTTAAAACTGCAGGTTTCTTGAGGTGCCTGGGTAGCTTAGTTGGTTAGGCATTGGTCTCTCGATCTCTGCTCAGGTCATGATCTCACAGTTTGTGAGTTCAAGCCCCACATCAGACTCTGTGCTGGTGGCATGAAGCCTGCTTTGGATTCAGTCTCTCCTTCTCTCTGCCCTCCCCCGCTTGTGCCCTTTCTCTCTCTTAAAAAAAAAATAGTAAACTTAGAAAAAGAAATGCTGCTTTCTTGAAGCCCTTGTGGCCAGGCTACCTTTGGCTTGAGTGTTCTAGTCGCTGCAGGTCACATGGTTTCCTATTTCTCTCATCTCCTACAATGAATGTTATGCATGAAGCAGATTGAGTTGATTTGAAGGAATATCTCCTTGCCTCCCATGCACACCTCCAGTCTCCCAGTGTAGATTTTCCTAACAGCAGCATTTGTCAGTGGCTGATGGCACAGTACAGAAGCAGAATGAAGAGTGGATTGCTAGCATGAATTGCTGGTGGGGAGGAGAAGCCCCCCAGAGCGGCCTGGAACAGCGGAGATTAGGAGCCAGGGACATTGACTTTATCCAGATGTAAGGGGTAAGTGCAACAAGACCACACATTGTCCATTCATAACAACCTCCCTTCTTCTGTTAGCCAGAGAGCCCCAGTTTGAGCTGAGTACATGACCACTAAGCTCCATTATACCTGGGTGTGCTTATGCGACTGAGTTCTATGATGTGCACAGAAGTGACGTGTACAACTTCTGGGTTGTGGACTTAAAGGGCTGAAGTATTTACACAGTCTTCTCACCTTCCCCTAGGCTGGAATGTTGACATGGTGGCTGGAGCTATGGCAGCCGTCTTAGACTACACAGTGTCAGATGCATACCGAGAATGGCAGAACAAGATCAAAAGTGCCTGTGTTCCCAACACCAAAGGGATGTCATTATGTCTTTTTTATAAAGATTTTATTTTATTATTTGAAAAACTTTTTAAGTTTATTTATTTATATTTAGAGAAACAGAAACCACATGAGTAGGGAGGGGCAGAGAGAGAGAGAGAGAGAGAGAGAGAATCCCCTCAGGCCCCATGCTGCCAGCACAGAACCCGATGCAGGGCCCAAAATTGCGAAACCACAAGATCATGACCTGAGCTGAAATCAAGAGTCAGAGGCTTAACTGACTGAGCCACCCAGGTGTCCCGTAAAGATTTTACTTTTAAGTAATCTCTACCCCCAGTGGGCTCGAACTAATAACTCCAAGATCAAGAGTCACATGCTCTACTGACTGAGCCAGCCAGGTGCCCCAACAGATGTCATCATTAGTAATGGACTACTTCCACACTGCCTGCTATATAAGGGAGAAATATATCCTATTTTTCTTTTTCTTTTTTTTAAATTTTTTAATGTTTATTTACTTTTGGAGGAGAGACAGAGCATGAAGGCAGGAGGTGCAGAGAGAGAGAGAGACACAGAATCTGAAACGGGCTCCAGGGTCTGAGGTGTCAGCACAGAGCCTGACGGAGGGCTCAAACTCCTGAACTGCAAGATCATGACCTGAGCTGAAGTCGGACGCTTAACCAACTGAGCCACCCAGGTGCCCTTATCCTATTTTTCTTGGGCCTCTGTTATTTTGGCATCTGTTATAGCAGCTGTATTCTAACTAATCCAGCCAGAAAGGGTATTTTTTTAAAAATCCTTTTTTAAATGTTTATTTATTTATTTATTTTTTGAGAGAGAGAGACAGAGAGCAAGCAGGGAAGGGGCAGAGAGAGAGGGAGACACAGAATCCGAAGCAGGCTCCAGGCTCCGAGCTGCCAGCCCAGAGCCCGACGCGGGGCTCGAACTCACAGACCGTGAGATCATGACCTGAGCTGTAGTTAGCCGCCCAACCGACTGAGCCACCCAGGCGCCCCAAGAAAGGGTATTTTTGTGCCCTGGTGGTGATGGACACTTCTGTACACTGTGGGAACCATTTGGTTGAGGTGGTTATAATTTCGTGCAATAAATTCAGACATAGATATTTCAAGAGTGTTTTGACATTACCACATAATAATCATTGGGCAATTTATTAACCTCTGTGTCTCAGCTTCCTCATTTGTAAATTATAATAATAAGAGACCTAACAATACCAGCTTCCAGCATTTTGTTGAGCACATAGCTTGGTTCAGGCGCCAGTTGGGATTAAGTGAAGTAAGAAATTCTTAAGGAAACGTAATATAAATGTGAATTATTTTAAACTTTATTGTACATATACATATATATACATATTGTACATATATTATTTTTTTCCATACTGATTTCTTGTTAACAGCTAATGGGCATTGACCACTTTATGAGGCTTACCATCCCCCAAAAGACCTCATTTAAAATTGAGCATATTATAGATACTTAATGAATGTCTGTTAAAGCCATAGCTTATTTTTTAATGTTTATTTATTAAAAAAAATTTTAACATTTATTTTTGAGAGAGAGAGAGAGAGCAGGGGAGGGCAGAGAGAGACAGAGACACAGAATCCAAAGCAGGTTCCAGACTCTGAGCTGTCAGCACAGAGCCTGATGTAGGGCTCGAACTCATGGACCTGCGAGATCATGACCTGAGCTAAAGTCGGATGCTTAACAGACTGAGCCACCCAAGAGCCCCAATGCTTATTTATTTTTGAGGGAGGGAGGGAGGGAGGGAGGGAGAGAGAGAGAGAGAGAGAGAGAGAGAGAGAGAGAGAGAGAGAGCGCGCACATGGGGGAAAGGCAGAGAGAGGAAGACAGAGTATCTGAAGTGGGCTCTGTGCTGACAGCAGGAAGCCTGATGCGGGGCTCGAACTCACAAACCGTGAGATCAGGACCTGAGCTGAAGTCAGACACTCGGCTGACTAAGCCACCCAGGCACCCCGGCATAGTTTATTTTTAATATTTCTATTCACAGAATATTTTTGTCTTAATTAAAAAAATTTAATTGTGTTATTATATACCATAAAGCTTACCGTTTTAACCATTTTTAAGTGTACAATTCAGTGGCATTAAGTCCATTCATGTTGTGCGGCCATCACCACCATCCATTTCCAGAAAGTTTTCATCATCCCAAACAGAAATCTCACACCCATTGAACATACCTCCCCGTTTCCCCTCCCCTTCCGGCCTCTGGTAAACTGCATTCTATTTTCTGTCGCTATGACTTTGCCTTTTCTGGGTACCTCACAGAAGTGGAATCCTATAGCATTTGTCCTTTTGCGTCTGGCTTGTTTCACTTGGCATGTTTTCAAGGTTCATCCATGTTGCAGCACATGTCAGAATTCTGTTCCTTGCTAAAGCTGAACAATATTCTGTTGTGTGCATATAGCACATTTTGTGTATCCATTCGTCTGTTGGTGGACACCTGGGTTCCTCCTACCTTTTGGCTGTTGTGAATAAATCCTCTGTAAACGTGAGTGTACAGGTTGTTGGTTTCTTGTTAAGGCAGCAATTTTGACTTCTCCTCTGGAGTGGACAGCTCTGTTTCCATGGGGCGGTGCGGTGCTGGGACCTGCCGACAGAGTTTCTGCTGGAGGCGTGCATGGAATATTGAAAATGCCTTTTTGGTGCCTAGACACAACAACTGGTCCCTGGCACAGCCGTGAGAATGTTTGCACTGTGTTGCCATCGCCTCGCTTTGCACGGAAGGACGCCGAGGGACAGAGAGAACATGGGGAGGGTGACATTGGCGTGTATGGGCACAACCTACATTTGTGCAAATGAGCTTCTCTCTGTCTGTTCCCGGATGTAACGTGTCCAACCTGACATTGGCCGGCTTCATGAAGGGGAGCCTCGATTTGCGGAAGAGAGTCAGAGGCTGGCGTCTTGGAGCTAGAGGTCAGGCTTCCATACCCCGGTACTGTAAGTGCTGTATGTGTTTGGCTGATAATCCTGTGGTCTCAGGGTTGGCTCCCTGTTATAGAAACAGAAGCTGATGACTTTGAAGCTGTGTTACAGAAGAAGAATGCCTGAGGAATGTGGCCATTACTCCAACTTCTGAGAAATGTAATCATAAGGATTCTCACTTAGGTCATCTAGCTCCAAAGACGTGGCTCCCCAGGCCTGCAGGTTTAATACTGGCTGCCAGTGAATTTTAGAGTCCGCATCAACATAGAAACCACTGCATGGCCTTGGAGTCTGTCACGTTGATCCTGCAGTCTGTGATATCAGATTCCAGGATGATGGGATTTTGACTGTCTCTAAGTTTCAGACAAAGTCAGATGAGGACAGCACAGGCAGGTGTTCTCATATGTCCTTGGTTTGGGGAACTGTCCCTTTGAGTTTCAATCATTCAGTAAAAGTTCAGATCCTTTCATGTGTTGTGGTTTTAAACTTTCTGTTTTTACTGCTTGCCAAAGTGTGTAAAAGGCCTAATAAGATACACTAAGAAAAATAAGGATGTTGGGTTGTGTTAGAAAAAAAAAAAAGACTTACGTTTAATTTTTTGGTGAAAGGCAGGAATAAAAGAGTTCATGGAATAGAATAGCCCCAACTCCACTAGCTTGGGTCCAGTGCCCTCATTTGTTTTGCTTGCTGGGTTTCTAAAAAATTAAATCATTCTCTCTCTCTCTCCTTCTTTAGTTGAAAAAGAAATATATGCACATTGCCTTCGCCCAGGAAACAGAGCTTGAAGGAATGCTTAAGTGCTATTGGTTAATTGGGAGGGACAAGGACATACTGGCCAGAGTGAGAAACGAGGTGTGGAGGTAGGGAAGCACGGGAAGCAAATGTAAGGTGGCATATTACTTCGCATACACTGAGAAGGTGGCCGCTGTTTCACAAAGGGCTCTAGGCAGTTTCTCTGTCCCGTGAGGTGGCTCCAGACAAGATGCACAGAAACACCACACACTGGAGCGGTCCACTGGGGATGAATGAGGAAGAAATGTATTTGTTGCCTCTCTTCTACCCCCTGTCTTTCCATAAGCTGAAGTTCACCCCTGGGGTGTTATTGCCCCTGCCCCCTCAGGTTGTTTCACCTGATCCCTTAGCAACTGTGGAGGTTGGGCCCCACCATGTGGTGTTCCCTCTGAAGCGGTGGGAGGAGCCAGAGACACTGGCCCTGAGCTCACCTGGTAAAACCAGTGTGTTACCACAGCAGCAGGTGAGCAGGGGGAATAGCAGGTCTAGAAAGAGCTGAAGCTACAGAATTGGGGGTAGCCCCTAAGATATGTCGATATAGGCATAGTAAACATTCAAGCAGTACAAAAGAGTATCCAATAAATACGTTTCCCTTCTACCACGGACCTTCAAGTCACCGTCTGTAGTTTGTCACAACATCCTGTATATACAAAATATTCATCTCTGTTGGTAAAATTGTATCAGGATAAGATTTTGCTGCTTGTGGTAGAAACCCCAAATATGGGGTTTCAAAAAGATAGAGCTTTATTGTTCTCCATTGTGAAGAGTCCGAGGAAGGCAGGAGGGAGGCAGACAAATGGTAGCTTCCGGGTTATCATAATGCTCCATCAATCTAGCATGGTTTCTTCCTCAAAGTTGCTCTTTGTTCCAGAATAGTTACTGCAGCTCCAGCCATCATATCCATGTACCAGGCTAAAATTAAAAAGAAAGGACAAACGGGTGTGTTCTCCTGGCTGAGTTAACTTAATTGAAGCAGCTTTCTTAGTGACCTTGCCCAACTTACAGCTCATGATCACCTCCAACAGCAAGGGAGGCTGGGAAATAAGGTGTTTGTTTTCAGGTACTTTGGGGAACCCAGGATAAAGTCAGGGTTCATTTAGTAAGAATTAAGGAAAGAATGAATACCGGGAAGACAGCTAGACAGCTTTATTTTACACAAATTCTATACCATGCTTTTTACAATTTAATGTTTATTGTAATCTATATAGACTCAATCACTTCGAATATGTGCATTGCACTCTGTGCTGCATAAATACTAAAATGTGCTTAACATGTCCTTTATGGGTAGATACTGAAATTATTTCCAATATGTTGGCTATTATAAATAGCATTGCAATTAACATCCATATATATATGGATATATAGATCGATCACTCATTATTCAAATATACATCTCCAGGATAAATTTACAAATGAGGAATGGCTGGGTCAAAAGGATAACTGTATTTTACCTTTCACTAAATAGTGTCAAATAGCTTTCCAAAGTGTTAACATTAATTCACATTACTCAACAGTTATATATAAGTGTTTATTGTCTTCCAGATAAGCACTGTGAAGGGAACACAGATAATACTGTGTATTATTAAACTTTATGACTCCCTCCAACTTCATAGGTAAAAATGCGATCCAGTCAGTTTGAATTTCATTCTCTTATGAACTTTTTAAGTGATCATAGGCTGCCCTCAATCCTACTTATGTCCTGGTCCTAAACCAGTTTAGATCAATGACTATTTATATGACTCTTCAAGATTCAGAAAGAAAGATTTAATTTCTCAAGTTGCAATCCATTCTAGTAGATTAAAAGTAAAAAATTTTTAACATGACAGCTTTATTGCTATTTAATTCACATGTAAATTCACGCTGGTAAAAACAAAAACAAAAACAAAAACAACTTCACTCTCGTAAAGTGTGTAATTCGCTGGATTTTAGTATATTCAGAGTTGTGCAACCATCGCTATTATCTAATTTTAGAACATTTTCCTCATCCTCAGAAGGAACCCTGTTACCCATTAATAGCACTCCTTGTTTCCTCCCTCCCCACAGTCCGTGACAACCACCTAGTCTACTTTCTGTCTCTGTGGATTTGCCTATTTGTCTGTTTTGGACATTCCGTATAAATGGAATCATACCGTATGTGGCCTTTTGTGACTGACTCCTTTCACTTGGCACAATGTTTTCAAACATCATCCACAACGTGGTAGCTTTCAGTACTCCATTCCTTATTTTATTTTTGGTAAGATATACTAACAACATTTATCATTTTAATAGTTCGTGAGTGTACAATTCAGTAGCATTAAATATATTCATCGTGTTGTCAGCCCATCACCACTATCTATACCCCCAAATTTTTCATCCTCCCCAATGTAAATTCTATACCCATTAAACAATAACTCTACCTTCCTACCTCCCCCAACCTCTGGTAACCTCTCTTCTACTTTCTGTCTGTGAATTACCTGTTCTAGGCACCCCCTAGAAAGGGAATCAGACAATATTTGTCTCTCTGTGTCTAGCTGATTTCACAAAGCATAATGTTTTCAAGGTTCATTCGTTTTGTAGCATATAGTCCATTTGTTTTCTGTGGCTGAATAGTATTCCACGGCATGTATGCATCACATTTTGAATGTATTTTATATAAGTAAGGTTGAGGTGAAACATTTTTAAAACTGTTTTTGTTTGTTTGTTTGTTTGTTTATTTATTTAGAGAGAATGAGCAGAGGAGGGACAAAGAGAGAGGAGAGAGAGAATCCCAAGCAGGCTCCTGCTCCACACTGAACCCGATGCAGGGCTCGATGCCATGACTGAGATCATGACCTGAGCCAAAATCTAGAGTTGCATGCTTAACCAGCTGAGCCACCCAGGTGCCCCTAAGACTGTCTTTATAAAACAAGAAGTTTTTCATTATATTTTAGCAGCATACATCCCCCTGTAGTTTTAACTCATTTTCCTTCCATAGAGATTTGTTTATTCATTCACTAATTCAGCAAACATTTATTGAGCAACTTCCTTGCTCCCAACTCCAGGGTAGAATGCAAAGGAGAATAAAGAATGGTCTCTATTTCCAATGAGCCAACAGTGGAAAAGGAAAAAAGACAAGGCAATTAACAATTACTGGTTGCTACAGCAATAGGAAGGGCCTATTCGTTCTGAGGAGGTCAGGGAATGTTTCTTCGGAGAAATAATGATTGACTTGAGCATTAAAGAATGAGGTTGGACAAGTGTGGTGGGAGGGGGATGACCTTCCAGGTAGGGTAAAAGCACAGGTAAAGAAAGTCATGAGAGTCTGGGTGGCTTAGTCGGTTAAGCATTGACTTCAGTTCAGGTCATGATGTCATGGTTGGTGAGCTCGTGCCATACTTTGGGTGAGATCGAGCCCCACTTCGTGTGTGCACGAGGCCTGCTTCAGGTGAGCATGAGTCCCGCTTCTGTCTCTCTCTGTCTCTGACCCTTGCTCACTCTTCCCCCTCTCTCGAAAGAAAGAAAGAAAGAAAGAAAGAAAGAAAGAAAGAAAGAAAATCATGAGACATATGAGGAAGCATGGTGCATTTACATGGTGTCTTTGAGGTTGTTATCGTATGAAGTATCACATTGGGGATCTGTAGTACAATGCTGGTCACAAAACCAAAGGTGAGCAGACCCTGTCCCTGGAGGCCTTTACTATATAATACAGATGGGAACTTATGAGAGGCCCAACTAAGTCAGAGGCAGTGGAAATGAAGTGGGGGGTAGATTCAAAGAATATTTAGTGACATTGAATAGATGGGAGTTGGTGATAAATTACATTTGACCAATGAAAAGGAAGAAGTACATAGGATTGCAAAGATAACAGCCTCAGGGACCTAGAGGGGAGTGAGGAGTTTGGTTAGAGACTTAAATGTGGTTTGTAAACACCTTAAGTTACATTTTAAGTAAACTTGGACCAGGTCCAAAGCTTTCAAAAGGCTCCAGAAAAGGTAGATTAAGTGTTCTGCTCTCCCTTCAAAGTCCAGTTCAATTTTCCCATTTGACCTCTTAAATATGGAATCTCTTGTACTGTTGCTGACACATCACTGGATCAGGTTTTCTTTTCTTTTCTTTTCTTTTCTTTTCTTTTCTTTTCTTTTCTTTTCTTTTCTTTTCTTTTCTTTTCTTTTCTTTTCTTTTCTTTTATAATTTATTGTCAAATTGGTTTCCATACAACACCCAGTGCTCATCCCAAGAAGTGCCCTCCTTAACGCCCATCACACACTTTCCCCTCTCCTTCACCTCCCATCAACCCTCAGTTTGTTCTCAGTATTTAAGAGTCTCTTATGTTTTGCCTCTTTCCTTTTCTGTAACTCTCCCCCCCCCCCCGCCCCCCACTCGATCAGGTTTCTATTCCTCTCCCTTCCTCTCTTTCCCAGTCCTCCCTTCCCCCTCTGTTTCCTTGCAATATTCTTTTACAAATTTATGTTGAACCATCCTATGGCTGGCCAGGGAGAGAAGGAGCCCAGGACTTTCTTTCTTTCTTTTTTAAGTTTATTTATTTATTTTTTTGGGGGGGGGAGCAAGCATGAGCAGGGGAGGTGTAGAGAGAGAGGGAGGGGGAGAGAGAGAGAGGGAGGGAGAAAGAGAGAGAGAGAGACAGAGAGAGAGACAGAGAGAGACAGAGACAGAGACAGAGACAGAGAGAATCCCAAGCAGGCTCTGGGCTATCAGTGCAGAGCCCAACACGGGGCTCAATATCATGAACCGTGAGATCATGACCTGAGCTTAAATTAAGGATCGGAATCTTAACCACCACCAAAGCACCCGGGGGAACCCAGGCCTTTCTATGCAGCACTCCTTTCCCCCCAGTGCTTGCCTGCATTGTGGTGGATACAAAGGAATTCACTTTCTGGCTGGTTCCCTTGGTGAGAGCGCTGCATGGAACCAGCAGATGCCTCACAAGGAGGAAAAGCTGTTGTTAGGGTAGGAAATGCGGGTAATTGGCGTGCTGTCTTCCGCCTGCCGACGCTGCCCTGAAAACAAGCTGCCATAGAGTTCAGCTGTGCTTCCTGCACACAGGCTCTGTTCTTCTTTGGGAATTAGAAACACACTGATCTGAGCTGTAAAAGCTGATGGTTGGAGACAGTCCAATTGCATATATCATCTGAGAGGCTCTAACTAACGTATTGTTCTGTCAGCGGGGCCACCAGGGTGGTGACCAAGCTGGCTTTTGACTGCCACTTTTCCTCTTCTGTGACCCAGAATTTCAGTAGCACAGTGCTGGGCCCAGGAAACCCAGGGGACTCAGAGAGTCAATGCGTGTCTGTCTCCTTTGCCAGAATGCAAGCTTTCTGAGGACAGGGGAGTGGAGTTTACTTTTGTACATTTGTGTTTCCCAAAGCACCTTGCCTCCTGTTCTTCCAGAGAAAAGGTAGTTCAAGTCCATTTACTTAATTGGCCTGGTTCTGAGAAAGTGGCATCATCACGTTCTCCCTTTCCCGGCCCATTCTCAGGTGAGCTGATAGGGCTTGGAGCAGGTGTTCACGTTACCAATTTCCCAGGATCTCTCTCAAGAGGGCAGACACAAGATTGCCTTCTCCTTGGTGTCTGGGGATGGCTAAGGGATCAGCTGAAGAGGAAAGAGCTTACCTCCCCTTGGGGTCTGGGGGACACACTAATATTTCACACTTTCCCACAAGGTTGAAGCTGGAGAACGTGACTTTCACTTGGTGACCTGATGACCCCGGAGGGAACGCCCTCCCCAAGCTTGCTGGCTCATCAAAGGCCCACCTCCAACCCTTTATTGGTCTGTTTGTGTGCCAGAGCCCCCATCAGCCTGAGCTTCTCTGCTCGAATGGCTGCGGTTGGGGTGTGGGACACAGATTCATGAACAAGGAAAGAACCACAGCCACTGGCTACAAAAACCAAGTGGGGCATCGGGTCCAGGTGACTCTCCAAAGCAAACTCCTTCCACAGACAAGGTAAGAAAGGAATTTTACCAAGAAAAAAAATCATGAAAATTCTTAAGAGGAAGAAATTAGAGCTTTCAGGAGGTTTTATGGAACTAAAGAATTATGGTTTTTTGAAGAAATTCAATAGATGCATTTTGAGCACTTATTTCTGTAAAAAGAAAACACCTTTTGCTGAGCATTTTGAGGAGTATAATGATGACCGAGATTGCCCTTCTCTTAAGGAGTTTATAATCTGCTGAAGAAAAGAGACTAAAACCAGTAGAAGTGGAGAAAGAAGGATGACAGAAGAGCTTATATGAAGTAAGAAACAGTGTTTTTGCTCGTAGGAGCCATTAGTTCTTTTTAATTTTTTTAAAATGTTTATTTATTTTGAGAGAGAGAGAGAGAGAGCATGAGCAGGGGAGGAGCAGAGAGAGAGACACAGAATCCAAAACAGGCTCCAGGCTCCGAGCTGTCAGCACAGAGCCCGACGCGGGGCTCGAACTCACAAACTGTGAGATCATGACCTGAGCCGAAGCCGGATGCTCAGCCGACTGAGCCACCCAGGCGCCCCCTTTTTAATTTTTTTAATGTTTATTTTTGAGAGACAGAGCATGTGCGAGGCAGGGGCAGAGAGAGAGACACACAGCATTCGAAGCCAGCTCCAGGCTCCAGGCTGTCAGCACAGAGCCCCAGGTGGGGCTCAAACCCACAAACTGTGAGATCATGGTCCGAGCCGTAGTCGGACGCTTAACCGACTGAGCCACCTAGGTGCCCCTGGGAGCCATTTGTTCTAAATGGCAGGGGAGGGCAGCCTCAACAGAGGGAGCACGGTTTCAGCTGGGTTTCAGGAGATGGGAGGGTCGCAGCTGGGGGCCAGCAGAGAGGGCAGATGGGGCTGTGAATCCTGGGCTGGGGGAAGACACTAGCGAGGCTGGAGCGACATCA
Source organism: Panthera pardus (assembly GCF_024362965.1). NCBI lineage: Eukaryota > Metazoa > Chordata > Mammalia > Carnivora > Felidae > Panthera > Panthera pardus. Next base: position 23,544,943 of record NW_026527002.1, read on the forward strand.
TGGCAGATGAGTCTGGAAAGTGGTTTGGAGCCAAATGGAAGAGGGTCTTGATCGCTGTGGTGATACGTGCACCGCGCATGATGTCAGCCCTCTGAGGGGTTTCACAGGTGTAGAAGCAGTGTGAGGAACCCGGATGTTGGTATCAGGCGGACTTAGGTTGAGAGTCCTATTACACCCCTCAGAGCCCTGTGGCCTTGGAAGGCCCTTCTGTAATGGTATTGCTGAAGTAAGAAGAGAAGTGCTGGAGGGACTGGGGATGATATACATGGGGTGTTTGGTAGGTCATGGCCGCTCGGTGTAAGTCTGCTGCATGAAGAAACGACTCAGAGGGAGGTACGGGTATTTTATCTGATGTTATAGTTGAAATGTTTGAGGTTGAAAGAGTTTAACTAGCTCGTCTAAGCTGCCTGAGCAGTTAAGGATTCAGGTCCGGATTCTAGCCCAGAGCCCAGTACTCTTCCCTTCGAAATGTACTGCTTCATGGAGTGAAAGGTCAACCCGAGGAGGGCAGTATGTTATGGTGTGTGTCACTGTCCTCAAGGAGTTGACCATCCACCCCTTCTAACATGGGAAGATAGACTGTGAGTGTTGTGGTGCTGGAGGGGCTCAGAGGAAACGCGGTCCCTGCGAGAGGCCGGGGTGACGGGGGCATCCCTGGATTTCTCTGAAGAGAGGGAATGCTGGGGTGGTGCAGGCTGTGAGTGCTGCCCATGATGCAAGGCGGGTGACAGGCCCGGTCCTCTCAGCCAACTTGGAAAGACTCTGAAGGGCACCTCAGCCTTCCAGCTGCTGTGCCCCCACCCTTGCTCAGCTGAGGCCCTCCTTAAGGCAGCATCGCAGCTCAGCTGCGCTCTCCTCCCTTTCCTGCTGCTTTCCCCCAACCTACTGCAGGTGCTGACCTCAGAGCACTCCTTGACAGACATCTGCAAGCTTACCGCTATCTCAGCTTCCTGGGGGATCCCCACTTGTGATATCCAGATTCAGATAATAACCTATAGCTTTGGACTGTGGTTGAGTCTACAAAGGTCAGACCACTCCCTAGGTGCTGGGGCTAAGAGGACAGAGATCAACATGGAAGGTGGATGAATGCCCAAGAGCCCACTCTCTTACAGGACCTGCAACCTGTCTGGGTCCACCACCTTTGATCTATCCCCTTGAAATTCTTGTCTGGGATAGACATTCTCTCTTAGGCCTGGTGAGAGGAGCAGAGTATTTGTGTGTGTGTGTGGTGGTGTTGGGGGGGGGGGATCTGACAGCAGTGGTCAGGAGGTAGGAGGAAGGTCAGTGGAGGCACCCATCTTTCAAATGCACCTGGGGCTGCTCTGTGGAATGGGGACAAGTGCAAAGCATGGGAAAGGAAAGCTGGAAGGCGCTGGTTGGGAATGAGGTACCACACGGAGTCGGAAGGAGAATCAGATTCTAGGAAGGGCACTTTAGCAATCTCAGTCTTTTGAGATCCTTTTATACTCCGAAGGAAGGCTGATGTGCAGAATGGAGAGCTCAACATCTGCTAACCTCCACCAGGAAAGTTCCATTGGGATGTCTTTTCTATAGTTTGGGTGATGAAAGAAGCAAGTTATTCTTTATTCCATTTTATGCATATAAAGCTGTAATTTTTAAGACTGAGATTCCCTGCCCCCACTCCGCTATTGGAAGCACTATCTTAGTATTAAGCCAGCAGCCTGAGGTGTTTTGATGTGAACCTGGAAAATCTGGCTGGCCAGGGCTGTGAGGGTCCCTTCACTGCTGAGCAGCTCCTGGAACTCAGGAACCCCAGGAACTGTCCTTACACACCAGTGACGGGAGTATGCACACCTGGTTTGTCTGTGGTTATACAAACTTAGCACTTGAATATCCAGTGAGTTTTCTGTGTGGCTCTCTGACCTTCCCCTGGCTGAGTTCTCATGGGCAAATGCTGGCCAGTTGGAAAGCCAAGACTCGGCAGGGGACTGGATCCCACTTGGGCATGACCTCCGAACATCCTTCTTCAAAGCTGTGTTGGAAAGGGTCTGCCCTGGTCCTGTGAATGCACAGGACCCTGTTTCTTCTTATTTTTAGGGCACTGAAACAGTGGGTGTACATTATATAATGAGGAGGTCACAGGTTTGGAGCTGTGTTCTAGAAATATTTGGCTTTGTCTCTCTGGCAAGTCCTAGCAGCAGCAATAGAAAGGGCAGACTGGGGGCAGGAAGAACAGTTTGGAGGCTCCCGTGATCCACTGCCTGGTAGTTACCAGGAGCCAAATTAGAATGACGGTGAAGGGACTGAAAAAGAGGGGATCATTTGAGAGACACTGGAGGCAGAATGTGTGGGAGGTTAACAGTGGCTTCCACAGAGAGAAGTCGGCTTTCAGCCCTGGGTGCGCAGTGGTTGATGATGCCATTAGAATAAACTGGGAAGCCTGTTCTCACAAACCCTATGAGACAGACTTCAAAAATAGACCTGGTTTCAAATTCTAGCTTTGTTACTACTAGCTGTGAGGGTGCCATTGGATATACGTTACCTCATGGAGTCTGATTTGTTTTTTTTTAACTTGTAAATCTGGGATGATGATGAATACTTCATAGAGTTATTTATTGTAAAGAATAGATTTAATGAGAAAATGTCATGAAGCATGTACAGTGGGGCACCAACAATCAGCCCTCAAAAGGTAGAGACTGGGTAGAGTCTGATTGGTACAATGTATGAGATTGGGGGTGTGGTGGTAGGATGCACCTGGGGAGAAAAGTGAACAGTTCTGGTTAAGTTGTTCAGGGAAGGCCCATAGAGGAGTCAAGGGTTTGTGCTGATGTTTCTTTAGATTTTCAATGTGTTAGAAGTCCAATTCTCTCAAGCACAGAAATAAATTGATTTATAAAATGGTCTCTCTCTCTCTCTCTTTTTTTTTTTTTTTTAAGAGTAGGTGCAAACAACAAGGATGAATACTGTTGATAATCTCTTTTATCCTTGCATAATGTTGGGATCATTTCCCTCCTTTTATTACCTTTTTAGCAGCAGCTGTTAATTTTTTTTAAAGGAGGATTAAACCATAGTGACATTTATTGTTTAACAAGAACATTTCAACCATGTTATTAAGGACGCAAGCTTTTCCCAACTTTCTGCTTCCCCATTCTTGTTGGGTTCTCTTCTTATGCTTGTTGCCTCATGGTTTCAATATGGTTGCCACAGTGCAAGACATCACACCTACATTCAAGACAGATGAAAGAGGAAGGTGCAGCAACACTGAGTTCTCTGCTATCTATCCCTTTTATTAGGAAAGCAAAAACCTTTCCAGAAGACTTGGCAAAGTTTCACTGACCAGAATTAGGTCACATGGTCACCTGCAAGGATTAAAAGACTCCGAGAAAGCAAAAATCTAGCCAAGAGGAAGGAGATTGCCTGAAAACAATTCCCTACCTTAGTAGTAAGGTTTTAGGTAGCTGGGATTTCAGCATAAGATTTTGGCAAACTTAGAATTCTGGTTTATCCAGTGATTTATCATTTAACTGTAGATCAACAGACATTTTCATGGCTGAGTAGGTAACACTCTGTTTTCTAGGAGGTAAGAGAGTTGAAAGACTATTTTAGAAGAAGAAATATGTTTGCCTTTTTGGTTTACCAGGACTTATAGAAGCTTTAATTCTCTTTGTTTTACTCCCTTTTTTTTTCTTTTTTATTTCAGTAAACAAATACTCGGTCTTTCCACCCAGATAATAACTCAAAAATACTCGTGGACTTCAAGATCAAACTTTGTTGTTTCTGTTTAAATGTATCTATGAGTTCAGTGGTAGGCTCAATGGCACGCAAAGCTGAAATAACCGGAAGGAGGACCACGAAGCCAGTCCCGCCTTGTGCGGGAAGGGGTTTGTGCAGGAGTGATTAGCAGCTGCCCTCTTTTGCCCTCAGGCCTGATGGCCAGGCCCAGGCACCTCACCTCCTTGACCTTCATGATTCAGCTGAAGATAGCTTAAGGGCTTACAGATCAGTACAGTGGTCTAACCATCAAAACCCGTGATAAAATGAATTAGAAAAAGAGTACATTTGATGTGATAGTGACCTTAGACTCAGGGATAAGAGAAGTTATTATAATAACTTCAAACACCTCTGGAATAATTAAGCCTGAATTAGTGAAATGAATGACCAAATAGTTACTTTTGTGAAGAGGCAATTAAAAAATACCAATAACAAAAGTCTGAAGATGCACAGTGGTGATGGCTGCACAGTAGAATGCCACTGAACTATACATTTAACACTCGTTAAAATGATAAATTTGTTATATATATTGTACCGTGATTAAAAAAAAAAAAATCTCCTGAGTGTAGTCTTGTTGAGAGACCTGCTCTAATGAATAGACAGAAAATTTGTAAAGAGGAAAACACGCCATTGCACATTCCCTTCACCACATGCTCAGTGCACATCTTGATCACAGAATTCCTGGAGCTTTGGGCCTCTATACCCAATGGCATTCTCTCTGCTGTTCCCATCTTGCAAGCCCATCAGGTGCACCATGTCTCAAACTAACTTCCATGTCTTCAGGCCATCTGGGCATACCTCCTCCTATCTTCCCTGTCTTAGTTAAGGACTCTAACTAGCGCTCAATGGCTCAAGCCTGAGCCCTGGATTCCATTCTGGAATCCTACTTTTCCTTTATTCTCCATACCAAATCACCACTTTGGGTGAATTCTTTCTCCTCAGTGTTGCTCTAATCTGTCCATTTTTTCTTCCCCTCGACAGTTGCCACTGTGAGGCAAATAAAGAATCAGGAACTCTCATCTCATAATAAGCACCTGGCATCCATTCGCCATCCACTTAATCCTAAATGCCTGAAAATATTTCAAGGTGTTAAGAAGTAATTAAAATTTTTATTGTGGTAAGAACACAGCATGAAATTTACCCTCTTAAAAGACTGTTAAGGTCACAATACAGTACTGTTATCTATAGGCACAATGTTGTACAACAGATCTCTAGAACTTACTCATCTTGCCTAACTGAAACTTTATTCTTGTTTATTAGAAACCATTCTTTTTCTTTTAGATTTTATTTATTTATTTTGAGAGAGAGAGAGAGCGCGCGCGTGAGCGTGCGAGAGCAAGCACACAAGCGGGGGAGGGGCAGAGAGAAGGAGACACAGAATCCCAAGCAGGCTCCGTGCCATCAGCACAGAACCCGATGCAGGGCTTGAACTCATGAACAGTGAGATCATGATCTAAGCTGAGATCAAGAGTTGGAAGCTTAACTTACTGAGCCACCCAGGTGCCCCTACAAATCATTTTCTTAATCAAGGTGGATTACCTATTTTCCTTCTTGGATATATTATCTATTAACTTGGCCAACTGCTTTTACAAAGGCTCTCAGTCATAATTTTTGCCAGGTAGAAATGAGTGACACCTGAACAGGATTTCTACACATGCTTAAAACTTCTTACTCTTCCACAAACATTCATTCCCCCCCCCCACATATAGCTTACTAATATTAATATGGTAAGTGTCATGTCCTCAAAGCATGTTGCAGAAGATGGCTTTCTTTCATCAGCAAGTGAGTGGTCCAAGTGGGCAAGGTTATGTCAGTTTTATTAATTCATTCATCAGTCTTACTGGACATACGTATGTATCAGGCATTGGTGGGTAGAGACATGGGACAAAGTCCCTACCCGCAAGGAATGTACAGCCTGGTAGTAGAGACAGATTTGAAACACAAATGGTTCATGCAGTAAAGGGATAAAAATCAAGCAGCGTGGCTTGGAGTCATCGAGGAGGGACATTCCTTGGAGTTTGGGAAAGGTTCCCAGAGTGAGAAAGTAAAGATGTCTAGAGTTGAGATCAGTGCTGACTCCACATCAAGCCCTTTTTCCATCTCAACTAAGAATGTAGTCAGTGTCGCAGGCACTGGATTTTGAAAACCTCATTATTTTAATCTGTGTTTCCCTGGCTACAAGTCAGGTTGAACATCTTTCATGGTTATTGACCATTGTGTATTTCTCTTCTGTATATTGTCTATTCTTGCCATTTGTGGAAAATCTCAGTGTTGAAGATAGACCCTCTGAGGCCGGTAGGGAACTTGTCTGATGCTCTTTGAAGGATTAATTTCCTAAATCCCACACACATCTCTTGACAAAAATAAGGATCAGGATGTTTTCCTAAAAGCCCCCTTGCTTCCTGCCAATCTCTGCCTTCTCTCTTCGCTGAATCGGGTTTCCTCTTCTAGCCTGGTGGTGGATGAGGAAGGTCGGCAGGACGTGATGGAATCTGTATGTGCAGATGCTGTTGTCGTCTTTAATGGCATAGTTTTGTTTTCTTTTTCCTGTCAAAACTAGGGGAGAAATACTACACAGATGGACAGAGTTATGTGTAGGCTTACAAATGTGAGCACATCTGATAAAACAGAAGCATTTGAGTGTGCAGATCTTAAAAGAATGAGGTCCAATTTCATATGTGGTTTGAGAAATGTCTATAGATAAACCACTACATGGATTTGAGAATGACCCTCATTCAAGTCATGGACAATGCATTACCTTCAACCTTAGATATCAGTGTTTTGTTTCAAGTAACCCCGAGGACTCAACCTTCATATTTTGCCTGATAGCAGTCAGAACAACTTTGCAATGTGCCTTGTGTTCTAACCTTTTGGTGGCTAGAGGACAGACTCAGAGCTGCTGAGATGTAGGGGAAAGGGACGCCCAGAACTTGGAGCCCCAGGTACCTGGGTGGGACTGTTGGCTCTGCTAGTTATCTGTGTTTTGTCAAACAGTTCTCTTCACCCACCTTGGCCTTGGGTTTCTTGTATGCAAAGTGGGGAAAATGCTTCCTAGTTCCCTTAGGTATTACAAGGATCAAATAATATTGTGATACCAGATGTTAGTACGTGTTGTATGCATTTTTTTCTACTTTCTCTTCTTTACCTAACTGTAGTTGGTACCTCATACTTGTACACTGCTTGATTATATAGGCAATGGTTCTCAAAGCATGGTCCCCTGGCCAGCGGCATCAGCATCACTTGGAAACAAATTAGAGACGCAAATTCCCAGAACTACTAAATCAGAAACTGGGTGGGGCTCAGCAATGTTTTACCTCCAGATGATTCTAATGCTCACTGAAGTTTGAAAACCACTGAAATAGAGTTTCCTTCCTGCTGTGGTCTATATAGCATGAGATTTGGTGAGAAGAAAAAAAAAATTGTGTGTGTTTTCATGATATAAAAGCTATTTAAAGTCCCGGGAGGTGACTTTCATCTCATGTCAGGTTTTCCTTAAAATAGTGAGTGAAATATGTTTCAAACAGGAGAATTTTTTCCTGTTTTTCTATTGAAGAAAAGCACCCAAGTTCAGCTGAATGCAGGATTTGAGAGAAGCTATCAAGATGTATACCCTGAACTGAGCAGATAACTTCTTATCCTCTTTCTTTATAAATATTAATGAACTTATACACTAATGGATGCTACTGGAAGATCTGACATTATGATATTTTGCTATGCTATTTCTGATTAAATGTATTTTAATTTCATTGAAAGACAGAGCCATTTGCCTACGTTCATAATCATAGTGATTAAACATAATAGCTAGGTCCATTAACACATTTCTGCATATCAGTGAACATCTTGATGCTCTACCTGTATCAGGAAGTTTGTTCCTACAACCAAGAGTATAATCATTGTGGCAAATCTGTGTCAGGCTCATTTCTCGTACACTTTAATTGTATCTTCTTATTGTACAGTTTTTGTGAGTAATAGACATTAATGAACAGTTGTACCTAGTATGAGTGTTCCGTATTCAAGCATGCCTAAGCTTCTAATGAGAAATGCATCAACGCTCACTAGTGTATCTTCTGATCAGTAAGAGCCCCGATTTTTATTGTCTGTCCTTTGCTTTTGAGAAAGAACTCCTTTAGCTATTTGAGGTCCAACTGATTCTATATGCAGAATGCATTCCTTAGTGCAGGAGGATCTGATGCTTAATGAACAAAGAATTCCATTTCAATGAATTTAAATAAACACCAGTTAAGTACTATTAAAAATATTCAAGAAAACAATTTAGGCGATGTAAACAAACTTTATTTAACACTTCAAAAAGTGAACAGTCTCCCTCTGGAGAACTGCAAAATAGGGTAGAAGTCAGGATGCTTTTATAGGTTAAAATATAAAGAACAGGAATGAGGAAAAATAGAAAGTATCTGATTGGTTGGGGCCACAACACTCAACCTTGTTTGGCGTGAGCAGACCCAGAGTTGGCTTGGGGTGTGGGGATTGGCCGACTGGATATATTGTGTTTCTGGTCAAATGGAACATTTACAGCGATTCAAAAGTTATTGAAGTTCTGGTTTGTTGACATAGCACCCTAGGCAAAGGAGGCTCCATCTTGGGCTTAGAATGTTCTTCCTTTCTTTTCCTTCCTTCCTTCCTTCCTTCCTTCCTTCCTTCCTTCCTTCCTTCCCTCTATCTCTATCTATCTCTATCTCTATCTCTATCTCTCTGTCTCTATCTCTCTCTTTCTCTCTTTCAAGTTCTGATTGTTGACATAGCACTCCAGGCAAAGGAGGCTCTATTGTGGGCTTAGAATGTGTGCTTTTCTTTTTCTTTTTTCCTTTTCCTTTCCTTTATTTCTCTTCTTTTTTAGAGAGAGAGGGCACAAGTGAGTAAGGGGCAGAGAGACACAGACAGGGTGGGGGAGAGAGAGAGAAAAGCAGGGCTCACTTGGGGCTTGTGTTTTTCCCCAAAGCGGGGCATGAGCTCACCCGAAGCAGGGCTCACCTGAGACGGGACATGAGCTCACCTGATGTGGGACTCAAACTCACCAACTGCGAGATCATGACCTGAGCTGAAGTCAGATGCTTAACGACTGAGCCACCCAGGCACCTGAAAGTTATTTCAACAGTAACATAACAAATGTTTGATGAAAGAATAAGTTAAAATTGCTGGTAACATTGAGACTATTAAATGTAATAGTTACCTACTAGATGTCGAGAGTCTACCGCATGTTGGGGAGTTGACTGAAGTTCTCTACTTTGATAAAAACACTAAGAGGCAGGTATTATTCCCATTTTACAGACATGAAAACTCTCCTCACAGTGTACCAAAATGGACATGTGCTGTTTGGTGCTGGCACAGCCAATGAACAGGGGGACAACTCATAAGGAAGTGTGTAGCTGGTTCCATAAACTGGCATCTGAGAAAGTGGCATGGCTGAATTGAAGCCTTTTTATGCTTCTCTATTTGAACTAATATCCTCAATTCAGTTGACATGTTTGTCAAAGTGCACCAGCAAACTGTGTATGTCTAAGCATGCTGCTGGTCTGGGGAGACTGACAAAGAACCATGATTCAGTGCAATGGAGAGCTCAGGTTTTGCAGGGCACGGAGGGGTCAGGCAGTGTAGTGAACACGTAGGCCACATTAAAATTCCTGAAAACTTGTCTTTAAAAAAAAAAACAACAAAAGGTGGGGGGGTGCCTTGCTGACTTTAGTTGGTAGAGCATGTGACTCTTGATCTCAGGGTTATAAGTTCGAGCCTCACATTGGGTGTAGAGATTACTTAAAAATAAAATCTTTAAAAAAGTTAAAAATTAAGTAAAACTCCTGAAAGAGCAGGGTAGCAAGTAGGTTTACAGTGCTTCCTTTATAATTTACTCAGGTAGTCTTTAGAATGTCAACACAAATACAGGTAAATTGTTGATAGCTGGAGTGAGCCAATGGAAACTCAAAAATACAGTGTAGGGTCTTCTCTTTTGTGAAGGAAAATATAGATCTGATTATTAGAAAAAATGGGTTCTTTCTATACACAAAAATCCGAATGGAAGAAAACCAAATTGTAAAGTACGTAAATACTGGGAAATGACGTGGACAGTGAGAAATGAAAAATTATGCTGAGTCCCCCACATTACTTTGTATCATGACAAACAGATGTAGATAGCATCAAACCTTATTTTGGGCACAGATGCACTGCATTCTTTGCGGCTTTCTTGTGTTCAGATTACTTCCCAAATTCTTGCTTGGTCTCAGTGAACTGAGGAGTAAGAAACAGATCGAAGGGACACTTGTCTATCCTTTTAAATGTTCCATAGATTTGAATGTTTCTAACCTTTGCTTTTCTTTGGCCCAATTATCTGATGTAAAACTGTTTTCAAAATGCTAGGTCTAGCCCTTAAGGGATGGAGTCCACACCTGTTGGCTCTACAACAATGCTATGTGTGAGCATCTTTTTGGCTTTTATCAATCTCAGCAGCAGCTACGTGATTCCAGGTACTGGCTCCCGCGGTCAGAAGCTGTTGTTAGAACGTGCCCAGAACTGGAGAATTTTAGATGATCTTTGGCTTTTCACCTTTGCTTCTACTTTGACTGCACGGGACTATGATATTTGTCTATCAGATTCTTTTCTTCCAAATATGTGCCATCAATGGCAGGAATGTGACTTACATTCCTGAAATCAAAGACCTCTGTTGCTTTCCTTTGAACAAATATCATAATTCCATCAAATGCTTGATACAGTTCTCGATGTTTCATGAATGAGTTTGCTTGGGGCAAGGATGGGAATAAGAAAAGACTTGTACATCAATACTGTCATATCTTTTGCTGAGTCTATCTCTCCCTCCACATCTTCTCTCCAAAATTCTTGGCAAAGATTGATACACTATCATAGTAAGCGAACTGGCTTTACCAATCACTAGCCGAACAAAGGTTAGGCCCTCACTCTTGTGTTAATTCTAATACTTGACCTAAATCAGATTTGGGATTCAAGAGAATACTGAAGAAACTATATGGAACACTGCGATGAAGTATCAAAAGACCATTACAGTATCTGTCTAAATCTTTTAAGTCTTTTAGGCACAATGTGCAATTTCCAGGTTAATTCTTGAGATCAAGTTCAAGCACACACACACACACACACACACACAGAATTCATTTATGACATGCTTCTTACTCCAAAATACCATTTAAATGTGAAACTTTAGTTAATATTTTCTGAGGTTCAAAAATATCATAAATACCGGACTAAAAGTCATGAAACAGTAGAATATAAATTATTCAGAACTTTTAATAAACTTTACTATAGTTAAATCAACCAAGTGTCCTTAAGGAACTTATGAAAATGGGTTCATTCAACCCATACTGTTACTTTCATCATATTTTCTACTTTTTTATGGTTGATGAGGATGACAGTGTGGAGTAATGATAACCAACATATGAAATGAAATAGCACATTGAGAGTCAGATCTGGGACTAATATAATTTTTTTAACATTTTGGCAGGTAGCCTCAGGCAAGTCATTAACTGGAGAATTCTTTCCTAGGGATCTCATAAGAATCTAACGAGTCATTGACGTGAAAATTCTTTGTAAAGCCAATGTCTCACATCATACTGTACAGAAAATGGCATTTTAGTGTAGAGAAGGAACTCTGTTAAGTGTTCACCACTGAGGAAAGAACATAATCTGACCTATGGCATAACCTTTAAAAAGGGGCCTTTATAGTGGGATCTATTTTTTTTTAACTTTTAATGTTTATTTTTGAGAGTGCGGAAGAGAGCGAGTGAGCATGGGAGGGGCAGAGACAGAGAGACACAGAATCTGAAGCAGGCTCCAGGCTCTGAGCTATCAGCACAGAGACCAATGCGGGGTTCAAACTCACAGATCGCGAGATCATGACCTATGCCAAAGTCGGATGTTCAACCGACTGAGCCACCCAGTCGCCCCTCACTGTATTTTTTTTAATGCGTTTGAGACACTTAGAGAAATTAAAATTTTTTTCCTAGTTCCTCCAATTGGTAAAAGCTAACACAACAGTTATTATGCGCCAGGCACTGTACTAAGCACTTAACATGAATGAGCTCATTTCTCCTTCACAACCACGCTGCGAAGTGTGTGCTAAGTGCTACGGTTATGCCCATTTTACAAATGAGGAAACCAGGGTCTGGGCTTGAGAAAAATCCACAATTAATCATGACCGTAGCCAGAATTTTATCCATATCCATTCATTCAGCAGTAGTCATTTTATTCTGTATGTTTTGTTATTTGCTCCTACTCCCATAAATGAGACTCCTATAGAGGCTAGTACAGAACACTGAAGTACTTTTCAGTACTTTTGGGGTAAGAAGGAAATGCTGGACCACAAACCTGGGATCACGAAACTCAGCCTGGTGAACTGCTGGGTTCCTGTATTGGCGAAATATGCCACGTGTACAGCCACATAGTAAGTTGGAAAGAGGAGGCTACACAAGTTTCCGAAGCATGGGAGGAGGGCCGCGAGTTGCACTGAGCGTATGCCTGGGGAGCCTGCTTACCATAGCTCCCGAAATAGCTATTGCATTAAAAGGGCATGTAGAATATTTTCCAGATTTCCCAACCACAAAGACTTCACCCCAGCTTTGGCTTCGGCCATCAAAACTTGTGGTTTGGACATGAAACTGGAATCAATACTCTTTCTTGCACCCTGTACCTTTGCCGCCTGCTCCAAAACAGTGTGTTCTGTGTTCCATTCTTTTAAGATTTACTAGGAGATTAATCATTTAAGTTGATAAATCTGTTACAACTTAAGAGGCGATAACTTTACGCATTATTTATGTTGGGGTCTCCAATACCTTAGCCTTCAACAGGAGTGACTAATTTGGGAATTTAAGAGCACCACAGCAGCTCCCTGGGAAGCCGTTTTGGAGGTGGTCCTTTTATTATATACCTCATTGGCAGCTCGCGGTGCGTCAAGGCTGCCTAGACCAGCATCGGACGGCCTCAAAGGGAGCCCGGGGGCTGGAAACTCTAGTGGCAGTAAGCTTATTCAACTGCACAGTGTGCTTAAGCTTCCAGAAATGTGTCTAAACAGGGGCCACAGCGAAATATTAATTTATTTGGGGCACAATGATCCAAAAACTTTAATTGAAAAGTACCCAAGCAGGAGGGGGATTTACTCCAACTCTGGGTTTTCCTTAAAAACAGGAGCAGACATAAAACCCCAGATAAGGCCCTAATACAAATAATGAAGGCACTCAGCAGAAAAACGAATCTTATTTTACAAAATTATCTGAAACGCCCGGGAAGAAAAATATCACGGTATGAGTACCTCCTAACCATGTGGCTTCTCTGAGCATTTTACACCCCATTTCTATTGTTAATTTTTCAGATCTTTCTTTTAATACAACCACCATCAAAAAATTCCACATAATTTACTCACAAAGGAAACACACCTGCAACTTTATTAATAACCAACTTTTTTTTTTTATTAGAGCAGATACAGTTGTGAAAACTGTACATTATACATTTTGGTTTCAAGGATTATAAATAAAGGAACTCACAGGTAGGGAGTTCTTTTTCACAGCAAGAAACTTTAAATAAACAAGGTCATGTTTTATTAAGTACATTGGCAGACTTCATGTGCTGTCCAAAATGTAGAGTACAGTATAACAACCCATTAGAAAGAGCCTTTCATGTAAAATACAGCTGTGCACATTTTAGAAAAATACCAACAATTTGAGCTTTGTTTTTAAAAAAGCTTATAAATCATACACATATTTATAAATGGAACATGCTGACTTTATAAACATATCCTTTAGTTATCTGTTACCCATTATTTCCAAAGCATTACACGTTTTAAATAAACACTTAATAAGATTAAATATTTTGTTTTATTTTTTTAAAAAAATCCGCTTTCCCAGCATCAAGAGCTATGGGGTTAGGAAGGCGCAGTGAGAGTACGGAGACTGACAGGAGCTGAAACGTTTCTTGGCTAAAAAAACGTACTTCCTAAATTTAAAAGTCAAAGCAAAATGTAAAAAATAAATAAATATACAAGTTGTAATTTTCATTTGCTCTCTTTCTGCTTTCTTCTTTATTCCATATCGGTCACACCCAGGATTCTCAATATATTGCACTTCTGCAAGAAACACCACTGGGTTACTGCCCTGCAGGGGACAAAGCATTCAGTCCACACCTGTGCTAACCTGTGAATTGTCTCTTCTGCATTGAAAAGGTAGCAAACAAGGTAACAAGAATCTGATTAAACCATGCAGACTGTGAAAAATATTTAGGAATAGCTAGCTCCTTCTCCACGATGTAATGTCTTACAGAGATTTAAGATACCTTTCCTCCCCTGATTTCTTTTTAAATAATTATTTTTATAAAGACCACGTAGTGTCTCTAAGCATGCGTTTGAGTAATAAAGGATAAATTATAAAACAGCAAAAAAAAAAAAAATCAGATTATGTCAGAATAACAAAGGACTGCAAAAGACAAATATTTAAATAAAAACGTCTAAACCTTTAAAATGTGAAATAAAATTACGAAAGGACTTTGAAGGACACGAAAGGCATAAAATCGAGAAGCAGAGGTTTAACAAAGCTTTATGCTCTACCTGAATGTATTCAACAAAAATTTAAGTTGGAGGAAAAAAAAAAAGATTAGAGCAGTTATTAATAGCATCTTGCTTAACTTTCATGGGAATTAACATAGTCACTGACAAGATTTTATTTGGTTGTAAAGTACGTCAGCAATGAAACTGAATCCTTTAAACACCGATTACTGCAATCCATGCAACACTTTGACTATACTTCTTAGAATTCTGTTGTCTTTCAGCTTTTAAAATTTAGCACCTCCTAAGTGCATAAATAATTCATCTCGGTAATGTTAAAAATATTTCAATTTTTTTCTTAGGAAGGTATAATGCCTTCACATTGCTAAATTTTAAACAGCCTGTTACAGGTTTTGGAAGACTGCATGACATGAAAACAATGATGTATTGCTATCGAAATGAACACATCTTCTCTAGAATTGTGTCGTTTCTTTTCCTTGAGATGCAACAAGTTTGTTTCATCCAGCCGGGACCACACGTTGTAGAGGACTATACATCCTACTTCAATAAACGGCAAAAATGAACATAGTCGTGCACAAGCCAACGAAACGTTCTCTCCCAGAACATTCCAGGAGATGTTAAAGCAGCAGGTCACGGCATAAGACTGGTGAGTGATGCTGCTACCTATTTCTTCCAATGAGACAGGAGTGAGCATTGGAACCGTGGCCACAGCAACACAATCCTCCGACCGCATTCCTCGGGCAGTCGCTCGTTTCCCCAGCTCCCTACTAAAAACGTCCGATGGCAAAATAGTAAGGCAGCTGTTGACTTCCATCAAGAAAAAAAAAAAATGCAGCTCCATACATTTCCAGTTTAGTCACACTCTGCTAGGACAGATGGAGTAGCCAATGCCAAGAACTTCGCCGGATGGGGCTGCTTCAGCAGATTTTAAAAAAGAATGATTATTAAGTTTTGCTCTCCAACACGGCTGCTTGCTTCAGCTCCCAGAGGACCCCAAAGCCACAAAGCATTCCCAGGGGAACATGAACAGGTCCTCTGGCTGAATTTTCCAAGTGTCATCTCTTTCGCGATCCCATCCTAATTCCAAGCCTCCTTCCCTGAGTCTGAGTCTGACTGGGGTGTGCCATTTAAAGGGCTGATGACGCCACGGCAGGGAAGTGTGGGCTAACACCGCTAGTTGTCATGACTTCACTGAGGGGTCAAAACAGTTATATCATTAAGTAACTATGTTGAATCACATTCAGGCACAGCCAAAATGAAAGTGAAGGACAATATGCAGTTGTTAAAAAAAAAAAAAAATTGAATATGGGAAAAGAACGTTAGAAACGGATTTTTATGTAGAAATTAAGGCTATTCTTACCTTTCCTAATTCCAATCAAGTTAGAAAGTGAACAAAAAGAATGGCCAACCCGATATTCAACAGCATGACAAGGACAATCATGACTGAATTAGGGCCCTGGAAATGAACAGAACAAAACAAGGCATAACATTTCCATGTTAACATCAATATGTAAACTAGCTCATAAAATCGATTACCGAAAATACAAAAAAACTCAACCCCGTTGCAGTAAATATGGCATGAACAAATGACAACAGCTCCAAAAAGTATAAACTAAAAATAGCAAAGCCGTATTTAGATGGAGCCGTCTCTGCACTTTCACTATGAAATGACTCCAGTCTTGATTTAATCTAAGAAAATGACTTACAAATAATCTCAACATTCACCTCAAAACATTTGACAACAGTCTGGGTGAGAGAGAGTTTGCCACACTGGGGTCAGGAACTAATGGAAAGTGGGCATGACTTTTTGTTAAGGCATAATTTAGATGAGGAAGAATTGTTTCTTCATGAAGGCAGTTGGAAAGTAAGAATAAGATCTTTAGGATACTGAGGCCTCTCGGGAAAAATTTAGGAAAACTCAAAATGAGGGTCTCTCTTTTTCCTGGTCGTATTTTTCGACACCACCACATCCTTGAAGTAAAAATTGCGAGCGGGAAGTTGAACACTTGAAGAAATTATTTTACAGGTCTAATTCTTTACGTCTTTTCTCACAGCCACAACATTTCAGAAATCAAGTTCTATTTGATGAACTGCAGACTCCTATTTTGATAAATAAGGCTACAACAAATACCAGCTAGCCAAGGTACCCAAACTTTGTTTACTTGTTTAAACAAAAAGCAACCTTATGACCCATCTTTTCAGAGCTGCTCATGCTTGGCCATTTTTATTACAGAGACATGATCTTGGTATTTACTATTAAAATAGAGTCTAATTCTTAAGTAGTATTAAATGTGTTCTAAACTGGCTTTAGGTGGGTGGCATCGGTATTTTAATTCTTATTTCACAGATGAGGAAACAGTTGTGTGATTTTTGGTGGTGGGTGTTAAGAAAGACTGGAACTGTCATTGGTCCACTGCTCATGTCACAAGGTCTAGAGCTTGGGTCATACACCCTTCTAGGAGGTTTCCTCCCCAGCTGGGCCCACAACCTCAGAGGCAGAGGTCAGAGTGTCCTGGTCGTTGTCTGTCCTGACACTTCATACTTTGTCACTTCTTGTTAAATTCTTTGTCCTAGACTGAGTTCCACAGTGGCCCTGCACTGATCACCACTGTGTGCCCACGCATACGGATTGTCCAATTCATTCAGGTTTCCATTATGGACACCAGTATCATCTGGTACTTTTCCAGGTACTGTGGGTGTGGTAGTTGACCTTATGAATTCATCATCTTAAATGATGAACAGGGTGATTAGTAAAGTCAGGGTGGTTGAGAAAAGGAAGTAAACACGGGTTGAGATAGGGAGTATTAGGAAGAAGAAAAACCCCAAGTAAATGGGAGGAAAAAGCAACATTTACTGCATATCTTTATATACCAGGCAGTGGGCTAAGCATTTCTGGGTAGGTTATTTCTTCTTCACAGGTGATTAGGAGTTCCATTTCACAGAGCTCTGAGAGGGTAAGTTTCTTGCCTGAGGTTACTCATCCAGTTTAAACAAATTACAGAACTAAAATTAAACTTTGTCTACTTCAGAGCCCCTTTTTTCCCCCACATCCCTATTATGGCCACAGGACTTAGTTTAAAAATAATTAATTTCTAATCAAGTTCTTAAAAATGGCATTTTCATCTATACCCTATGATTTCATGGTAGCAGAAAAAAAAACATCAAATCTTGATAGAATACAACTATTCTAGAAGAACAGTTGGTCCTAAGTTACTAGAAGGGTCCTAATCTATGTAACTCATCAATAATGATTAACCTAAAATGTATAATGTAAGAAACATTTATACCTCAGAAAATAATTGAAATAATCTTTTAACATTGTAACTCAGCATGGAAATTAAGGAAATGCTATTACTATCACAAACTTTGATTAGATTTTGCTCAGGAGTATGTTAAGGAGTTTGGATTCACTTAACTCTTCTGACTCAGGGGATTTAATTTATAATTCCCAAAGACCATGATATGAAAGGCAAGGAAAAGTATATGGGGTCAGAACAACATAATGTAGAGTTCAGTGTTTTATAGTGGACCGAGGAAAAGCAGACTAACAGAGAAAGTGCCTTTGGTGAATCTAACTTCAAAAGTTTAAGGTGAGTCTGGACTTTTTACTTCCCATTTCATAAATCCGTACAAGTTCCCTGAATTTATCTTTTTGAATTGGTTAGCATTTTTGGATGGATACGTATGTATATATTGAACACCTACATATATTTATTTATCCAACTAGGACAACTCCATTTATGAAGCCATTTTTAAAGATGACCCGGTAAAGATGAGGGTGAGCCAGGCATAAAAAGTTCAAACAGCAACCAGGTGGAAAATAAATTCTGGGATGCTATGTTTAATAGGTAGATATTGCGACGTGACCTCTGTGTTCTTCAGATACCTAGGCTGGGCACGGGGTGGAAAGCTTTAAGGTGAAGTCTCATAAACATGACTGTGGTAGCCAGTTGTAGCTTAAAATAGCCAAATGAAAAAAAAAATCAGTCTTGCTTTTCAAGACTGACTGAAACAGGTGGAATAAAAGAAGCTGTAGCCGGCAAAGTGCAAGTCTTGATTGGAAGAACTTTCAGGCAGTTAGAAAAGAAAGTGTAGGACGGCAAAATGTGGAAAGAAGTTCTAGCTCAAGAAATTTACCGTTTTTCCTTCAAAAGACTATTCCTCTTTTAAAACTGTGAGGAATAGTCTGGTGAGCTACTACAGTTTATGTTAAATCTAAAACTTCTCTAAAAACGTGGAAAGCACATAATTTAGTATTAATAGCCAAGTTTTTACATATTTACTGTTTTTAGGGTTTCAGGGTGTGTGTAACTTCAAGGGATGCCTTAAAGTTTTATAACAATTGAAAAGCAAGATTAGGTAAATTTCAAAATAGACTTGGAAGAGAGTAAAGGGTAAGAAAAAGTGCAGGTAGTTCTCAGAAGGAGTCAAGATTCCTGCTTAGGAGAGCCCTTGCTGGTCTGTTTGATAAGGCTGTGAAGATGTCTCTCGTAGCTCCTACAAGTTGTCAATGTTGCAAAATCCTACAAAAATGTTGGTACCACACAGAACGGTTTCCCTGGGACATTAGTCCATGTGCAACCATGGCCCATAGGAGTCACATGTTTCCTGAGAAGGGATGCTAGAGTAATCCCTTGGCATCACCTCCCTTCTCTTATTTGCTTAGTGTCAGCCTGTGTCCCAGAAGATTTTCTCTATTTCTAGAAGATCAATATCCAGGGTGATCCTGAGAATGGGTCCAAATCTATTGGAATATTTGTGAACTATTTTATGCTTTAGCAACTTCAGTGTTGAAACCGTAATAACCATTGTTTTTTGAGCACCTATCCAGGTGCTAGGCACTGTGCTAAGAACTGTGGAAGGAAGCACTAACTCAGTTGATCTCCTCAACAACACTATGATACCAGTGGAGACGAGCAACTCACAGAACAGGTAGGAAACCTGCCCCAGGGCCCATGGCTGAGAAGCAACACAACTGGGATTTGAACTTAGAGAAAATCTGGCACCAGAGTCCACACCCTTAGCCACCAGCCTATACTGTCTCAGTCAGTAGGCTGGTGACTAAAAGTCCAGATTCCAGTGTATCCAACCAGCCTAAAAATGGCGATTCTGACTCAAACCAGATCTCTCAGCTGCCCACCGGGAACACCGATTCAGTCTGATTTTTCCGTCCAGTGTGTGCTTTATTGTGAATACTCCTATGAGCTTTCAAGTTATTTGTAAACCTCTAGCTTATACAGTGTCTATGTCAAAATTGTATGCACTATTCCTTTGTTCTAAAGGTGGTTCATTAACTACCTTTATGACGGTTTTATCACTTCTTAACTGTCAGGAAAGCAGTCACCAGGAGTGTGAAAGGCAGCTTTCTGTTATTATCAGGAAAAGAAGGTTAATTGTTAAAATCTTCACAAGGAGGTGCCAAGGCACTCTTGACTTCTGGTTCCTGTCACCCACAGAGGCTGTGGAGTGCTAGGCCTCGTGTACCTTAAGGTGTGGAAGGGACCCTAGAGACCGACCTACCCAGCTGGAGGGTGCCCAGCTACCTCCAAGAATCAGATGGTTCTGCACAGAAGTAAAAAAGATAACTTTTTCTAAAAAGGAGGTGGTGAATTTATCACACACTAGTAACATTTTAAAGAAAGTTTACAAGACACTGTATATGGCCTTGCATTGTTTGAATTTCACCCTTGTAAGTCCGGCAAACCAGCACTAATAGAGTTAGTCTGTTTTGAAAACCATTTATCCCCATGGAGGATGACTCTCAGGAAGTTAACGCAGTTAATCTAATTTATATTTAGATGATTAAAAAGATGAGAACTAGTGTTGTAAATATTAGCAAAATAAACCTAAGAAACATCAAAGGTAAGTTAATAAAAAAGATGAATTTCAATTTTTTAACATTGTTACTGTTTAATTGTAAACAGTTTAACCCTGTTAAACTTAACAGACAAAAGAAAAAAAAACTTACAGTGGTATTATATTCTTGTTGCCCAATTTATTAATCTGAACATTTACGGAAAAGTCTCAGAAATTACTAAGTATTGGGTCAGCTGTGGCTTCTTCCCTAAGCTACATTTAACAAGCAACACCTTTGTTCCAAAAAACATGTGACTAGGTCAAAAGATCAGTTGGTCAGCTTCCAGATTTTATAAACTCTATAGAATTTGATAAAGTATGAATTCCTTATATCATTGAACAAATAAATCTCTACATGCTTATCAAATGACATTAGCAATAATATGGTTGAAGAATTAAAAACCTTAAGTGCTCCAGACTGACAATAAAACTAGCATTTACCAGGAAACTGAAATCTCTGACAAGTTAGAAGACCAAGGCAATTTTCTCAAGTAGTTGAAAAGAAAATGTTCTAGTTGCAAAGCCTGGCTAATTGAGTAAAATCCAAACTAAGTATTTAGGGGAATAATTCGCAATAGCTAGAAAAGATTTTTTTTTAAATTTTTTTAATGTTTGTTCATTTTTGAGAGACAGAGCATGAGCAGGGGAGGGGCAGAGGGAGACACAGAATCTAAAGCAGGCTCCAGGCTCCGAGCTGTCAGCACAGAGCCTGATGCAGGGCTCGAACCCACAAACTGCGAGATCATGACCCGAGCTGAAGTCGGACACTCAACCGACTGAGCCACCCATGCGCCCCAAAGATGTTCTTTTTTCTAAAGATGCTGACTGGAGTAGCTTTTCCTACTCCTTCACTTTTAGTCTGTCTCTTTAGGTCTGAAGTGAGTCTCTTGTATGCATATACATACAGATAGGTCTTGTTTTCCATCCATTCCTTTATGTGTTTCGTGAGGGTCAAAAGCAGGGCTAAGAACCTAGTGAATGGTAGTGGAAAAGCCTCTTCCCAGCTAGGGCTCTGAGAGGTGCTGGCCCTGGTCAGGGTCCCATGACTCCTTTCTTAGCTACAGTTAAGGACTACATGTTTGTGTTTCTCCAAAATTTGTATGTTGAAACCCTACTTCCCAATGTGACGGTATTTGGAGGGGAGCCCTTTGGGAGATGGGCCCTGGGTCATGAGGGTGGGGACCTCACGAGAAGAGACACCACAGAGTATGCTATTTCTCTCTCTCTCAGCCATGTGAGGGTACGTACAGCAAGACGGTCTATGAACCAGGAATTGGGTTCTTGCCAGACATCAAGTCTATGGCACCTTGATCTTGGGACTCCCCAGCCTCCAGAATTACAAGAAAGAAATATTGCTTAAGCCATCTAGTTTATGGCATTTTTGTTACAGCAGCTCAAACTAAGTGACCACAAGACTTACCAAGAAGTGTGGGTAAAGGCTTGCTAACATGTGACACACCAATAGCCCGGCTAGCTGAATGATGTCTAAGGTGGGTGGCTGAGCCAGCAGGGAGGAATTTCTGCTCTGACAGTTCTTTGCTATCTTAGGCTACAAAGATGCTAAGCTCTACCCTATACAGTCCTATGTTCATTCATCAGAACTTTCGCTAGCCGAGCTGTCATCGAGATGCAAGTTATCCTATGCCACTACCTGAAAAGAACCAAAAGAAAGAAAAAACACATCTTGCACAACTTACCGAATTGGCTTCTTTTTCCAAAGAAGGGCATGAATCGTTGCTTGCTGGATTCTTTGGTATAGCAAGTTCAGACTTCTTAGCTTTTGGCTCAGCTTTGCTTTCTTTGGCAACTGGTTTTGTCACAGATTTAGGGGGACTCCACTTGTTGGGTGATGGCTTGTGCACCAGCGCTGAGGAAGACTGGCTCGATCCTTCATCTTCCTCCATGTCTTCCGGGGGATGCTGGGGGGCGTTCAGTTTCACGTAGTAGCCGTGATACTGAGAATGCAGCTCCCCGTTACTGGGGTTAGGGATGTGGTGGCGGCCAGAGTACTTGGAAAGGGGCACCATGGCTCCCACCTCCTTCGTGGGAGGCTTTGACATCAAAGGCTTGTTGACGATGGCTGTCACCTGCTCATCAGCCACACTCCGTTTGTCTTGGTTGAGTCTTGCCCCTGAGCTAGGGTTCTGCTTCTTCGTGGGTTTTGGGGAGGAGGGCTGGGGAGAGTGGCTTTGTTTGGGACTTGCTTCAGGAGACCTGGGGGGTGTCGTGCCTTTGCGATAAAAATGAGGAGATTCCTTTGGTGTAGGTGGCTTTTCTGGTACTTTTTCTTCTGGATTTTCTTTAGCATCTACACCTTCCTGAAATCTCTGTTTGATATAATCTGGGCCTGGGGAAAAATTGACAACAGAAGGGAAGGTAATAAAATAAAAGCAAGGCGTTAAGGCTTGTTCCTTAGGGCTATCTATATGCATTTTTTGCTAGTCAGATTAGCCATTCCTCTTGTTTCTTTTCCTTTAAAAATATTGACAAGGCTTGGATTAAGCATGAGCACACTTCATTTCCCAGGGGAAAAGATTATTTGTTGCTGAAAATGTTAACATTTACCATTATTTATACTATTGTGATAGCTATAAAAGTTAAAGAGTTTTGACTTCTCTAATAATTGCATCATTCCTGCCTGCTTGCAGAACACCGAGGTGAAATTCAGGTTGATGCAGCACTGGTGATAACACCAGAATTAATCTGCATATTCAAATTATGTGGCATAATTAGAACACAGAGTACATACTCTACTAAACAGACAAGAGTCCGTTTAGTATATTAAAATATTTAAATTATTTAATAAACTGACATTTAATAAAGCGTCTACTGCGTAAGTAAGAATAGAACCCGCAGATGACATTTTTAACGCAACTTCCTCAATGGGTCATTCAAACTTCATGGAGTCTCTTCACAGGGGCTGTCAGCATTAAAGTCATGACAATGCAGTTGTTGTCTTTGACTCTGTAGTCCCAGGATTTTTTTTTCTTTTTCTAAATACTTTAGGTTTGTTTACAACAATCATGTTATCTTTACATATGGAAAAATCTGCCTTTCAAGAAAGTGTTGCTAGTTGGACTTATTATTTATTTATTTTTTTGCTTTCATTTGCATGGAGTATCTTCCTACTCTTTCCTTCATTTTCAGTCTACAGTGAGTCTCTTGTAGGCATATAGATATAAATGGGTCTTGTTTTCCATCCATCCCTTTACTCTGTCTTTTGGAGCATTTAGACTATTTAAAGTAATTATTGATAGATATGTACTTATAAAAAGCTGGGATAGCAATACTTACATCAGACAAAACAAAGACTGTAACAAGACACAAAGAAGGGCATGACATAATGATAAAGGGATCAATCCAACAAGAGGATATAACAATTGTAAACATCTATGCACCCATCACTGGAACACCTGAATACATAAAGCAAATATTAACAGATATTTATTTTCTGCCTGGATGATCTACCCAAGTGGGTGTTAGAGTCTCCTACTGTTATTACATTACTGTCATTTTGTCCCTTTATAAGGGAACAGTGTCTTTGAATGATACATTAGACCAGATGGATTTAACAGATTATATACAGAACATACATTCTTTTCAAGTGCACATGGAACATTCTCTAGGCCAGATCACATGTTAGGCTGCAAAACAAATCTCAATAAATTTAAGAAGATTAAAATCCTGACCATAACAGTGTGAAACCAGAAATCAATTATAAGGAAAAAAAAAAAAAAAAAAAGGAAAAACCCACAAACGTGGAGACTAAACAACATGCTGCTAAACAACCAATGGGTCAACAAATAAAGAGGAAATAAAAAAATACACGGAGACGAATGAAAACAAAAACACAGTGATCTAAATCTTTGGGATACAGCAGAAGCACTTCTAAGAGGTAAATTTATAGCAATACAGGTTACCTCAAGAAAGATCTCAATACAGGTTAGCAATACAGGTTACAATACCTCAAGAAAGATCTCAATCTAACCTTATACTTAAAGGAACTAGAAAAATGGAATAAAGTCCAAAGTTGGTAGAAGGAAGGAAATAAAACAGAAAAAAATCAAACAAAACTGATAAACATTTAGCCAGACTCCTAAGAAAAATGAAAGGAAAAAATAGAAATACAGGGGGAACAACCAGCACCACACAAATATGAAAGAGTAAAAGAGACCAGTACAAAAAATTATATGCCAACAAATTGGATAATCTAGAAGAAATGGATAAATTCCTAAAAGCATATAATCTTCCGAAACTGAATCAGGAATAAACAGAAAATCTTTTTTCAATGTTTGTTTATTTAGAGAGAGCTTGTGCACAAGCAGGGGAGGGGCAGAGAGAGAGGGAGAAAGAGAATCCCAAGCAGGCTCAGCGCAGAGTTCTATGCAGTGCTTCATCCCACGAACTGTGAGATCATGACCTGAGCTGAAATCAAGAGTTGGACACTTAACTGACTAAGCCACCCAGGTGCCCCAAGAAGAAATAGAAAGTCTGAACATATCAATTACTAGTAATGAAATTGAAATGGTAATCAAAAAACTCCCCCAAAATAAAGTCCAGGACTAGATGCATTCAAAAGGTGAATTCTACCAAATACTTAAAGAAGAGTTAATACACAGTCTCCTCAAATTGTTCCAAAAAATAGAAGGGGAAGTAAAGCTTCCAAATTTATTCTACATGGCCAGCATTACCCTCATACCAAAACCAGACAAAGACATTACAAAAAAAATACAGGCCAATAGATATGATGCATACAGATGCAAATACCCAACAAAACATCAGCAAACTTCATTTAACAACACATTAAATGAATCATTCACCATGAGCAACTGGGATTTATTCTGGGGGATGCAAGGATGATTCAATATTTGCAGATCAATCCATGTTATATACCACATTAACAAAATTAAGGATAAAAATTGTATGATCATCTCAATAGATGAAGAAAAAACATTTAACAAAATTCATCATTTACTCATAAGAACTGCCAACAAATGAGTTTAAAGGGATCATACCTCAACATAATAAAGGCCATATATGACAAGCCCATAGCTAACATATTCAGTGGTGAAAAACTAAGAGCTATTCTCTAAGATCAGAAATAAGTTAAGAATGTCCATCTTGCCCCTTCTATTGAACCTAGTTCTGGAAGTTCTAGTTATATCAATCAGATTAAGAAAAAGAATTAAAGGCATACAAATTGGTAACGAAGATATAAACTTACTATTTGCAAAAGACAAGATACTATATATAGAAAACCCTAAACACTCCACCAAAAAACTATTAGAACAAATGAATTCAGAAGTTGCAGGATACAAAATTAATATACAGAAATCTGTTGTATTTTTATATACTAATAATTTGTATAGAAACATTTAAAGAAAATTTTTTTGTAATGTTTATTCAGTTTTTGAGAGAGAGAGAATTTGAAGCAGGTTCCAGCTTTAAGCTGTCAGCACAGAGCCCAAAGTGGGGCTCAAACTCACAAACCGCGAGATTGTGACCTGAACTGAAGTCGGACGTTTAACCGACTGGGCCACCCAGGCGCCCCTATTAACAATTTCTAACAAAGTGGCAGAAAGAAATTAAGAAAACAATTGCATTTACAAGTGCACCAAAAACACTGATTAAAGAAACTGATAACACAAGGGAAAGATATTCCATGCTCATGGGTGGGAAGAATTAATATTGTTAAAATAACTATACTATACAAAGCAATCTACAGAATCGATGCAATCCCTATCAAAATAACAATAGCATTTTTCACAGAACAAGAATAATCCTAAAATTTGTTCAGAACTACAGAAGACCTTGAATATTCAGCCAAAAACAATCCTGAAAAAGAACAAAGCTGGAGGTATCACAATTCCAGATTTTGAGATACACTACCAAAACTATAGTAATCAAACAGTATTGTACTGGCACAAAAATATATTACTGGAACAGAATAGAGAGCCCAGACATCCATGCTTATATGGTCAACTAATCTATGACAAAGGAGGCAAGAATATAGAGTAAGGAAAAGACAGTTCCTTCAATAAATGGCTGTTGGAAAAACTGGATGACTACAAGCAAAAGAATGAAACTAGACCATTTTCTTACACCATATACAAAAATAAAAACAGATTAAAGACCTAAATGTGAGACTTGAAACCATAAAGCTCCTAGAAGAAAACATAGGCAATAATCTGTTTGGCATCAGCCTTAGCCAACACTTTTCTAGGCAAGAGAAACAAAAGCAACAATAAACTATTGGGACTACACCAAAATAAAAAGCTTTTGCAAAAAAAAAAAAAAAAAAAAAAAAAAAGCTTTTGCAAAGAAGAAACGAACAAATCAAAAAGGCAACCTACTAAAACTGGAAGAGGATACTTCCAAATGATATATCTAATGAGGGGTTAATGTCCAAAACATAGAAAGAACTTATGCAACTCAACTCCCCAAACACCACAATCTGATTGAAAAATGGGTAGAGGACCTGAACAGACATTTTCCCAAAGAAGACATACAGATGGCTAACAGACACTTGAAAAAATGCTCAGCAACACTAATCATTAGGGAAATGCAAATCAAATCCACAGTCACTTTACATCTTTCAGAATGGGTGGTATCAGAAAGACAAGAAGTAAGCATTGGTGAGAAAGTGGAGAAAAAGGAACCGTTCCGCACTGTTGGTAGAAACATAAATTGGTGTAACCACTGTGGAAAACAGTATGGAGGTTCCTCAAAAAATTAACAACAGAAATACCATATGATTCAGTAATTCCACTATTGGGTATTTACCCATATAAAATGAAAATACTAATTTGAAAAGATATATGCACCTCTATGTTCACTGCAGCATTACTTACAATAACCAGGATATGGAAGCAACCCAAGTGTCCCTTGATAGATGAATGGATAAAAACGTCATATATAGAAATACTGAAGTATTACTCAGCAATGAAAAATAAGATTTTTTACATTTGTGATAATATGGATGGACCTATAGGATATTATGCTAAGTGAAATAAGTCCACATGAAATACCACATGATTTCACTTACATGAGGAATCTAAAAAGCAAAACAAACAAAAAGCAGAAATAGCTTCATAAATATGGAGAACAAACTAATGGTTGCCAGAGGGGAGGAGGGTGTGGGAGGGGCAAAATGGGTGAAGGGGAGTGGGAGATACAGGTTCTTGTTGTGGATAATCAGCCACTCTCATCTCCTGAGGTCACAGAGTGCAGGTGGCTCTTTTCTCTGCAAACAGGCAAGAGCTGACAACATCATCTCTTGAGTAAATAGGGAGAAACCACCCCACCAATTTGTTTACAGAAATTGGCATCTGTTCACTTTCCTTCCTGTCCTCCACTCCCATCCCTCACACCAAACTTAAAGGATTTACAGAGGAGCTTAAGAACAATTATCCTTAATACTTAAAATACATACTGTCCACTTAGACTTTTAATTGCTCTTCCTGTGCTGAGTAGTAACTTATTGTTATGAGACTATGTACTATTTATACAAGTTATTTCCCAAAGCTTAAAGCCTCACCAAAATCTTAGGAAGCAGGCATTATTATCCCAATCTGATGTGAAAATAGCTATAGTAGCTGAAAACCTAAAATCACATAGCTCCTGTGTTTCCTTAAGACAAAATGTAATTCAACATATAATGTGATATCTTAAGCCAAGAAATGACAATTCCCAAGGATCCACAATTACAGGTTATATTCAGGGGTGAAAACATAGCAAACAGCATTATCCCACTTTCCATCCTCCAGAAGTTTGAAGGATGCAAACTTCCCAAATAGGATAAAATCCTATGTCACCAATTGTGCTTTCTTCTCTAAACCTGATAAGCTCCCTCAAAGGCTACCACCCCTTTTAAACTTGGCAATTTTCGGGGTGCCTGGGTAGCTCAGTCAGTGAAGTGTCTGGCTCTTGATTTCAGCTCAGGTCATGATCTCATAGT
Source organism: Panthera pardus (assembly GCF_024362965.1). NCBI lineage: Eukaryota > Metazoa > Chordata > Mammalia > Carnivora > Felidae > Panthera > Panthera pardus. The sequence goes on from NW_026527002.1 coordinate 23,573,019, forward strand.
TCGTGAGATCAAGCCCCACATGGGGAACTGTGCTTAGTGTGCTTGGGATTCTCTCTCCTAACTCTCTGCCCCTTCTCTCTCTCAAAAAAAAAAAAAAAAAAAAAAAAAATAAATTTGGCAATTTTCTTTGAAAGTATGAATTCCTGGCCCAGAAAAGGTATCTCAGTGGAGCAAAGAGAAAGGGGGATCTGCAAATCCCTCGAAAGGTGAGATCTTCCTGTTTCTGAATTCTTTCTTGGTGCTGTGACCAGCACATACCTCCACCAAGAGAAAGAAGTGGCAGCGGCACCAGAAAGTGACCTTTCATCAACAGATTTGCCCCTATTTCAAAAAACCCATTAGGATCATTTACGCTGGTGTTTCATGGAGAAAGAACCTCATTATTCTATGGCAGATTTATTTTTTTATAAAACCCCTCCTACCCTCCTGTGATAAGGGATATTATCTGATAGAGTTTGAGGCAGTGTGTTCCTTACATACTTTTTCTCTGACTCCTTCTACTCAAAATTTCATCAGAGTTGGTTGGTTTTATATATACTTCACTATTATTCAATTTTACAGCATTACGGAAATACAGAAATTACGAAGTACTTTTATTTTTATTTTTTTAACATTTTATTTATTTTTGAGAGAGAGAGAGAGAGGCAGAGCAAGAGTGGGGGAGGGGCAGAGACAGAGGGGGAACAGAGGATCTGAAGCAGGCTCTGTGCTGATAACAGTGAGCCTCATGTGGGGCTCGAACTCATGAACCATGAGATCATGACCTGAACTGAAGTCAGATGCTCAACTGAGTTGACTGGGTACTCAACACCCAGGTGTCCCACAGAGTTCTTTTAATGTCTTCAATCTAAGGGTTACAAGCAAAAGTTATTTTTGCAAATCTAAAGATCAAATCTAAAGTTAATATTTAACTTAAATAGCCATACAGAAGAGAGTGGAGAAAAAACAGACTCTGGCAAACACGATTGCTTATACGTTCTTAAAGTTGTGAGGAAAAGATACAGTCACTGAACCACGAGAAATAAAGCTGTCACAAAGCCCATGTGCTTCATTTGGAAAATATGAGACCGTAACAGTGCAGCTTACAAATTTAGGATTTATCCAAATTTGTAAGGAAGAAATAAACTGTCACTATTTGCAGATAACATGATACTATATATAGAAAATCCTAAGGGCTCCACCAAAAAACTATCAGAACTAGTAAATGAATTCAGTTTAAGTTGCAGGTTACCCAATATACAGAAATATGTTGTGTTTCTATATACTAATAATGAAGTAGCAGAAAGAGAAATTAAGACAAGAATCACATTTACAACTGCATCAAAAAGAATAAAATACCTAGGGATAAATTTAAGCAAGGAAGTGAAAGACCTGTACTCTGAAGATTATAAGACACTGAGGAAAGACACTGAAGGTGACACAAATGAAAAGATATCCCATGCTCATGGACTGGAAGAATTAGTATTATTAAAATGTCCATACTACCCAAAGCAATCTACAGATCCCTATCAAAATACCAATAGTATTTTTCAGAGAACTGGAATAGTCCTTAAATTTGTATGGAACCACAAAAGACTTCAAATAGCTAAAGCAATCTTGAAAAAACAAACAAACACCAGAGGCATCACAATCCCAGATTTCAAGCTATACTGCAAAGCTATATAGTAAGCAAAACAGTATGGTATAGGCACAACAAGAAACACATAGATCAAGGGAACCGAATAGAGAGCCCAGAATTGTACCTATGCTTATATGGTCAGTGTAGGATAAAGAAGGCAAGAATATACAATAAGGAAAAGACAGTCTGTTCAATAAATGGTGTTGGGGAAACTGGCCATCTACATGCAAAAGAATGAAACTGGATGACTGTCTTATACAAGACACAAAAATAAACTCAAAATGGTTTAAAGACCCAAACATCAGATTTGAAACTATAAAACTAATAAAACAGGCAGTAAGCTCTTGGGCATTGGCCTTAGCAAAGGTTTTCTAGATCTGTCTCCTGAGGCAAGGAAAACAAAAGCAAAAATAAAATATTGGGACTACACCAGAATAAAAATCTTTTGCATAGAGAAAGAAACCATCTACAAAATGAAAAGGCAATCTACTGAATGGGAGAAGATATTTCCATATGATATATCTGATTAAGGGGTTAATTTCCAAAATATATAAAGAACTCCTACAACTCAACACCGAAACCCCAAAATAATCTGATTAAAAAATGGGCAGAGGACCTGAACAAACATTTTTCCAAAGAGATATATAAATGGCCAACAGACACATGAAAAGATGCTCAATATCACTAATCATCAAGGAAATGCAAATCAAAACCACAATGAGATGTCACCTCACACCAGTAGGAATAGCTAGCTAGTATCAAAAAGACAAGAAATAATAAATGTTGAAGGTATGGAGAAAAAGGAACCCTTGGGGTATTTGGGTGGCTTAGTTGGTTAATAAGCATCTGACTGTTGACTTTGGCTCAGGTCATTTCCTGGTTCGTGAATTTGAGCCCCACACCGGGCTCTGTGCTGATGGTACAGAGTCCGCTTGGGATTCTGTCTCCCTCTCTCTCTGCCCCTATCCCACTTGCTCTCTAGTTCTCTCTCTCTCTCTCAATCAATCAATCAATCAATCAATAAATGGAACTCTTGTGCACTGTTGGTGGAAATATAAATTGGTGCAGACACTGTGGAAAACAGTACAGACATTCGTCAAAAAATTAAAAGTAGAAATACCATACACTACAGTAATCCCACTACTGGGTGTTTGCCACAAGAAAAGAGAAACACTAATTCAAAAAGATATATGCACCCCTATGTTTACTGCAGCATTTACAGTAGCCAAGATGTGGAAATAACCCAAGTGTCCATTTATATATGAATCAGTAAGTAATATGTGGTACAAACACACACACAGAGGAATATTACTCAGCCATAAAAAAGAATAAGATCTTGCCATCTGTGACAACAATGGACAGACCTAGTGAGTATTTTGCTAAGTGAGGTAAGTCAGAGAAAGACAAATACCATATGATTTGACTTATATGTGGAATCTAAAAAACAACACACAAAAAAGAACAGAAATAGATTCATAAATCTATGAAGAGAACTGGTGGTTGAGAGGGCATTGGTGAGATAGGTGAAGGGGATTAAGAGGTAAAAACTAAATAAATCAAGGGAATGGAAATGACGGCACAGGGAATATAGTCAATATTGCAGTAACACTGTAATAACTTTGATGGTAACTACACTTAAGGTGAGGCTTGCAGAATGCATAGGATGGTCATATCAATCACAGTGTTGTACACCTGACACGAACACTGTATGTCACGTTTATGACAAAAAAAAAATTACTAGAGTGGTGGATGTATATTCCAGGGCCTACTTTACATCTTAAAAAAATTCTCAACTTTATTATGCATTAATAAATGGCTAGGTAAGAAAATAAATGTACTGTAAAGCAGTGGCTCCGTATTTGCTGCCTATCAGAGGCACCTGGGATATGATTCCCAGAGACTTTGAATAACTATGAAGTGCAGCCTTGAAATCTTGATGTTTAACAAATGCTCCAGGTGATTCTAACGTACCCAGATACAGCCATTTAACAGCATGCCAAAAAAACCCCCAAAACAAACAAAAAAAACATTGACTAGAGATGGACCTAACGCCAGCCTTACATGATTACATCCAGCTGGCAATGGTTCCAACATGGTGTAGTCATGTGGAGACTGGCCAGGAAGGAGGATATACAGTTAGATTTTCTAGAGTGAGATTAAATGCTTTTTTAAACAAGACATATAATGCAGAGGACAGAAGTTTTTCCTGGACTATCTTCTTGGAAGGCATGTGTTGCGCTTGCTGCTTGTTCTGTGGAGTAATGTGGGTCAGGCAGGGCCACACCAGCGACACAGGATTGAGGAGCCACAGTAGTTCATTAAAAAGACTGGTCAGGGGGCACCTGAGTGGCTCAGTCGGTTAAGTGTCCAACTTCGGCTCAGGTCATGATCTCATGGTTGGTGAGTTCGAGCCCTACATTGGGCTCTGTGCTGACACAGCTCAGAGCCTGGAGCCTGCTTTGAATTCTGTGTCTCCGTCTCTCTCTGCCCCTCCCCTGCTCATGCTTTGTTTCTCTAAAATAAATAAACATTAAAAAAAATTAAAAAAAGACTTGTCAGAATATTTCCAGGAAGCAAAATTAGGATACATGTTGATAGTTGTTGCAGTAAGCATTTTCATCTATTTTTACAGACTGTATCTATGAATCCTGAGGGACTCTTCCCCCACCCCAGGGATTCATATGAGGAAGAAGTCAGATACAGGCCACACGACATCAAACAACATTCAGCACGTGTCATCCACCAACACTGAGAGGTTACTTGCTACAGTTGGCATGGAGGCCTTGAACAGATACGGCAGATGGTAACAGCAGGGTATGCACCTAGTTCCTCACAGGTGAGCCGTGGAGGGCTGGGTATGGGCAGAAGCAGTGCCATGAAGATTCCCCCAAACAAATGTCTGCAAGGACCGGGCGGATAGCAAATGCTTTATGGCAACGTCAGAAGTCATTAAATAGAAATCAGATATTTTCTGTGGAGACTGCCAATCAGTAAAGATTGGAAGATTCTAAACAGATTATATAAGTGGTAGCAGGATTACTTTTATATTCTATGTGGAAAGAACACCCGTTTCCTACAGGACTTCAGAGTCCCATCCTTAAAAACACTGCTACTTCTTTGAACGTAGCCATGGTGCTCTTGTCTGCAGGCTGTGGTACGTCCATTCCGCTGCCTTGCGCAGGGCTGGCTCTTAGCACACGCTTGTGGAACCGAATATACTGAAATGAGTAAGCCGTAAGAATAACCAAACTCATGAATTATTAATTTCATGTCAATAGATCATTTTTAAATATTTTAAAATATTTTTTAAGATATTTGAGAGAGAGAGAGAAAGAGCACACAAGCAGGGGGAGGGGGAGAGACAGGAGAGAGAGTACCAAGCAGGCGCTGTGCTGTCAGCACAGAGCCCGACATGGGGCTCGAACTCATGAACCAGGAGATCATGAACCAAGCCAAAATCAAGAGTCAGATGCTTAACTGACTGAGCCACCCAGGCATCCTGTATTTCCCTTTTGCTATGAAAACAGTTACTCTGAATTCTGGGTTTTGGAAAGTGAGTTTAGAAGTCATCTGTTTCAGGATACTTCCCTTTTCTTAACCAAAAATACTACATATTAATGATAAGCATAGACCATTAAATAATGAAAATATGCTTTGATTTCTAAAGATTTATCATTCATACCACAAATGTGACCTTAGTTAAGCCTGGCTCATAATAACCTAAAGACTTCACTTTTACTTTAAATAATATACAGAGTGTATGTGTGTGCACATACATGCTATTATGGACTGAATGTATGTGTCTCCTGCAATTCATATGCTGAAGCTCCAACCCCCAATGTGTTCATATTTGGAGGTGCGGCTTTTGGGAGGTAAGTAAGTTTACATTAGGTTATGAAGGTGAGACCTTCATGACAGTATTAGTGCCCTTATTATTATTATTATTATTATTATTATTATTATTATTTTTGGTTTATTTATTTGGAGAAAGGGACAGGAGAGCATGGGCAGGGAAGGGGCAGAAAGAGAGGGAGAGAGCATTCCAAGCAGGCTCCACACAGTCAGCATTGAAACTCCACGTGGGGCTCAACCCCATGAACCACAAGATCATGACCTGAGATGAAATCAAGAGTCAGACATTCAACTGACAGAGCCACCCAGGCACCCCAGTGCCCTCATTAAAGAGGAAGAGAAACCACAGTTCTCTCTCTCTCCATACACATGTACCCAGGAAAGCCATGTGAAGAGAGGGAGAAGAAGGCCATCTGTAAGCCAGGTCGATGGCTCTCTACCAGAACTCAACCATACTGGCACTGTGATCTTGGACTTCCAGCTTCCAGAACTGTGAGAAATAAATGTCTGTTGCTTAAGCCACCCAGTCTGTGGTATTTTACTTTGTTACAGCAGCCGGGCTGACTAATACACATGCTTAAACACAGGAAGGCAAAACTTGCTGAGGATGTTGCCTAGGGAATAAGCTGGCAATCTCTTAAGAGGGCTCAAAGTAAATATCTTTACCACATTCTGGGGCAGTGTTTTTCAGTCTTTTTTAGCCCAGTCACTCCCAATTGATAAAAATATAAGTTTTACACCTTACTTAATATCACTTGGAATTAAAAACAATTAAGCATCTTGATGGAAAGGAAATGTAAACAGTGGGACAAAGAACCACCACATAGTTTCCCAGTCATCCTCCCCTCCACTTCCCTAGCGGTCATGCAAAATCTCATCTCAGCTTTCCTGGCTTAGAAACCCAATTTCATCAGCACTTTGAAGTAGAGCCATCCCCTGGGGCAGAATCACATCACCAGAGCTCACAATCCTGATGTATAACACCAGAAGGTCAAGTCATTAGTTCACAATGGGCAATGTAAACATGACACAGGCCAAGGGGCTTACTCCGGGAACGCCAGTGCACGCTGTTCCTGATGGCAGACCTCCATGACAAGCTCACCCGAAATCAGAAGGTTACAGTGAGCATGGACTCAGGACAAGACGCATGGGATCAATCAAATATCTACAGGCATCAGGCTGAGCAGGGCTGATGCATCCATTTCCCCAGTCGGATGATCTTGCCAATAAGGCCATACACGGTTGGCCACAGTTCCCTGCATCCTGCCCCATAACACAAACGTCCCTGCCAATTCCACTGCAATACTCCAAGGTTCTGGCCACAGCTTCTCTGTCCTCTGGACAGTGTTTGGGTGGGCTTTGCCAATTTTTGCCTCTGTGGCTTTTTCTTTTTTTTTTTTTCTATACTACTTTCCGTGACCAATTGTTTAGATGTTTTAATACACTTAAGTTACAAAGAAATCTTGCTGTGATACAGCTGTGCTATTACTTATGCTCACTTTGTATATCTTTGTGCAGCATCACAGGCTCATTTTAATATTTCACTCTCAGAGGGAACTCTCATTTCTGAGTTCCTGGGGGATGCCTTGCCATGCCGCTCACACATGACAGTGTAGGTTTCTGTGTGTGTACACGTGCAATTATCTACACATACATTCACATACCTCCACAGGTATGCTTTCTGTTACTCATTAGAACTTAACCCTTTGAGTGACAAAGCCATCCCACATGCTCCTATTTTTCTCTTAGTTTTTAACTGAACTGTAGAATAATGTGGTTTTGAACTAAAAGCATTAGATTTAACTAAGATGGTAAATATCTGAAAATACTGCCTGCTCCTGAGAAAGTGTTCAAAGTGTAAGCTACAACAGACCTCCTTTATTCCAGGGCCAACAGCTTCTATGTACGACAAATGCATTTCAAACAATGGAAATATTTATATCTAAGATATGTGAATTAAATGAGCAGCCTGACTTAGAAAAAGGACTTGAAAGCCCTTTTAGAAATGTCTATCTGATTTGATCACCCTATAAATGCAGAGTGGAAAGCTTGAGTTATGCTCCCTTGAGAAGATCAATAATACTTAGTACAGAAAAGGCTTTCTATCCAGCTGCTGAAGGAAGAGTTGGCTATGGGTCAAAGGGGATTGCAGCCTTCCCCTTAGCTCTTGTCTCCAATAGACCCGTTGTCATCTCGTGCTACTGTGATGTATTCATTACTGATGGACAACTTGCGTGTATGAAGCTGGCATGTTAGCTCCGAGGCTGGAATTACATTTTCCCACAATATTTTTTTTCCCTCCAATGCTTTTATGCCATAAAAGGCTTTTAAAACCATTTAGTCTGGGCAACTGAGATGACCTTCAGTATCATTTACCTCTTGGTAACACCTAACAGAAATCTATTGGGACGCTATTCCCCAGGAGAATTAACAACAGACAACAATACTAAGTTTGTCTGCTTTCCAAGTAGCTCCAGCCCAGGGCTCCTCCATGAAGCGGCACTAGCTCCTGACTGCTGAGCTGCTTCCCAATGGCAGTGTCACTGGGGAGGGCAAAGGACGGTCCCTCCTGGGTGGCTGAACTCTGTCTGCAGCTCTCACACCAACAGGTAGTGACTGACGTACTTAGGCACCAGAGAAGTGTGAGTTCATTTCACACCAGAACATAGTTTATTCCTAGCAGCGGTCACTGCAATGAGCAGAGTTTCCCTTTCTTAGAAATATATGCATGTATTAAATGGCTGAAATCTCACCCAGAGGTTTAAAAAGGAGGCACATGAAAGAAAACCCCCATGACTGTGGTTGTCTCCCTGGAAGTGAACTACTATGGAAGGTACTCTGACAGCCCTAGCGCTCAGCGGCTAGACTGGGCCCCTCTCCATTCTCCTAGAAGAACGGGGTCTTCTCAACCCAGCCTTTTACCCGGTCTTCATTCTTCGTAGGAAAAAAAAAGTCACCATGTCCCTCATTCTCATTCCTCCATCCTTTATTACAGCCAAGTTTGTAGCTTTGGTATGGATCTTGTTATTCTGTGCACTTGGACCTGCCTTGTTCATTTAGTTACAGTGCCCTGTGGGCTCCAGGATTCTAGGACGTTTATTGGAAGCAAACATGGATTGAACACCTGTGTTGTGCAGGGTGCTTGTTTTCCAGCTTAACAGAAACCAGTGTGGAAAGATTCTTTACCAAGAAACTATAAATTGTGATACTAAGAAATTTAAAGCATTGATTTTGATCCCTTCATCTAGAAATCTGTTGACCCCTCAAACACTAGGGAACTGTGGGTTCTAAAACAATGAAGAAACATATATAAAAAAGAGGCGAGCATTATAGAAAGGGATAGAAACAATCTACTAGGAAACCACTAAAAGGGACTTAAATATTTAAACCTACTGCAAATATTTGTATATTGCTATTTTAAGACATTTGAGAGATAGATGATCTGGATTGATTTTTTTTGAGGTTATTTTAATTTCTTCTACTATGACCTGGAATTTCCTCTTAATCTGTGCAAATTAATCTGTTTTTAAGTGATTTACTTCCTTACCTAACCACAGTCCTTTGAACTTTAGTTCAAGTATATTAAAAAAATTAGTCACAGTAGTTACTAGCTCATTTCTTTACTACTGCTAATGGTATTGTTATACGTGCCTCTGATTTTGGAGATTTGTTACAACATCTGCAGTGGTCACTAACACACTAGCACCGTTTCTTAGAATCAGATGCTTCTTTTAGATTCCCATTTCATTTACTGCTGTCAGCTCCAAGTTTGTGGCCTAGGAGTCGGGAGGCAGGAAGGGAGAGACATTGGGCAATAAGCCAAATCTCCACCACTAACACTCAGACTTCAAATGCTTAGGACTTTTTGTACCTACTTGTTTTGCAGTACTGCTGGTATTCACGAAGCATAGACCTTTAAGGAGGGAAAAAAAAAAAAAAAAAAAGGAAACCAGAGGCAATACCCCTACCTCTCCCATCACCGGACAACAGTCTCACCTGGTTGGTAGAAGTCCGGCGACAGCTCCCTGGCCACAGCTCTTGCGATGTCACACTCCTGGCGGGCAGCCTGAGCTGCCTGGTCAGCGGCGTCAGCTTTCGCTCGTGCGTGTGCGGTCCTACACGGAGCACAAAGGGCGAGTCAGCAAGGGCGGCACCTTGTTAATCACACACGGACATGCAAGCTGTCTGCGGTCTGGGGAGGAAAATGCTGTGATCGTGGTCACACGCCTCCAACTGCAAGTTTTATGGTCATATTGTGAGAGATCAATGACGACGACATGGATGAAACCACCCGTATATTGCCTCAGTCCTTTCAAGGGAAATGAAAAGGGTGAGCAAGTTCTGTGCAGCTTGATGCAAAGCCTGGTTTTCAAAACACGGGATCAAATCTCCTGCTGACTCCTGCTGACTGATCAAATCTCCCCTGCTCCAAACCATGGAGAGTAGAGTTAGAGCTTATGAATATATAGTGTTCATGAATTTAATTTCCTATGGCAGAATCAAAATAAGAATTTGATCGACAAGGGTCTGCCCGATAGCATGCTGGAAGAGTGATTCTGGAAAAAAAGTAGTAAAACTCTTTATTTGTGGCACTGATTACTGTGGTATAAATACTCCCTCCTTGACCAACTGAAGCGACCAATGTGATGTCACTGAATGTGTAGCTGGGGAGACACGCACACAATGGGCTCTCACCAGCCTGTAGAAGCAGAGCACAGAGAGTGCTCTTAGGAATGTGCTCTGGAGGTTCTAAGGAGCCCATTTAACTTTATGTATATGTTTTTGTGTGAAACAAGGAGAGTTGGGGAGGAAGAAACAGATGTCTTTCAACCTTCTACCTGCCCCTTGGCCCATTCTCAACTGACAAAACCTCTTTTCTTTCCAGAGGACTAGGGTGAGGGAGAAGGCAGCTGGGTAGAGAATGGCGGGGGTGGGGTGGGGTGGGGTTCTTATGGCAAGGCAGGAGAACTGATGTCCACCTGCTCAAGCAGAGAGGATTTAGAGGGCAAGACGGGGAGCTCTGGGTCATCTCCTTCCAAAGAAGATCTTGTCCAGTTAGTATTTAGATGATAGTCATGGGCATACATTTCTTAGACTTCTGTTAACCTTCCATCCTATTTTACTAGCACCAGGCACGGCTGTAGATAACTAGTAGTAAAAGCTAAATGAAAGTCTGAAAGAGGTGCTTGCGCTTATTTCAGAAACAGCAGGAGACGAAAAGTTGGGAAATAGCATTGTGCCCTAGCAGTTCTTAGTGGGGAAAACGCAGGTGGCAGCTGGTGCAGGCCAGCTGGGACTAGCTGCAGGAGGACGTGGGGAAGATGGGGTCTGACCTGAGACGGGGGTGGGGGCTCACTGGCAGGAGGTCCCGTTCTCAAATTCTCCAACTACCTCCTCTCATTCTGTGTCCTCAGGGGACCCCTCACTCCTCCGCAGGACTTAGCGAAGCTTGGAGGCTGGCTGTACTAGGATGTAAGCTTCCCAAAGACCGGGATTTTACATTTCTGGTTCTCTGCTAGATTCTCAATGTGTACAACACTGCCTAGCACACAGGGTTTATTGGGGGCTCATTTTATGAATAAAGGATTGAATGATGCTTCCTTAGGAACATCTGGGTAGTTGCTTAAAAATGAACAGATTGACACAACCATAAAGCCAGTAAGAAGGTAAGTGGTGGCCAAGGCTTCAGGGCAAAAGTGGGGGAGGAATGAAGAGGTGGAACACAGGAGAAACTGAGGGCAATGAAACTACTCTGTATGACATGTGACATTATGCATGTGTCAAAACCCACTAAAGAAGAGTGAGCTCTAACGTCAACTATGGACTTTAGATAATATTAATATGTCAATACTGGTTCAACTGTACCAAATGTACTTCTCCTGCAAGATGTTAATAATAGGGGAAACTGTGGGTGTGGGGAGAGGAGGTATATATACATGGGAACGAACTCCATGCTTTCTGCTCAATTTTTCTATAAATTTAAAACTGCTCTAAAAAATAAAATTCACTAATTAAAAATGAATGGATCAACTTCCAATCATCAAAATTGTTATTTCTGAATCACAGAGGACATTTTAGGTTATAAGGGACCATGAAATGGAAACAAACTTAACGGTTAGTCCCCGTGTTGAGTCTGAGAATCAATGGATGCTTTGTGTTATGTTCTTTCAGTTTCTCAGAATCCCCAACCCTTTTTCTCAGAATTATTTTCCATTTTATCTATTCTTAGATAGAGCCTAACTATGTCTAGGCATCATAATTAATGAAGCCAGAAGAGTACAGTTATGCTGCCTTATAATAAAATCTGCTAGCCCTTCAATGATAAATTTGTAAACCTAAGTACAAACAGTTTATTCTGATCCTATCACAATGCACCACCATAAAATGGTACCATTTATCTCCACCACTTTTTACAATATGCTAAGCTGGAGAATAAACAGATATAGCTTAACCTTTCTACAAATATATTTTGGAAGTACAGTGTCAGTAAGGCCGTGACCCTTTACTTTTTTACTTGCTCCTTCCTGTAAGCCCAAACAGGGAGGGGAACCTTTCCATCTAGTGCCCCACCCTGCATCAAGGCTCCTGCACAGCCAGCAAGATGAGTCAAAACCACATTCAAAACCTAAACGAGAGGCCTGCGTGAGTTCTTTTGGTCGCCCTGGACCCAAAGACAGGAAGCAGAAGAGAAAAGGAACCCATCTGAGTTTGCTGTCACCGCCAGCTTGGGGTGGCCAGGCCACTGACAGGTCTAGATATTAGCCCGGGGAAAAATCCGGGCTTAACTCTGGCTCATGTTAGTGAATTCATGTGTTCAAATCCCAGGCTCAGTTCCAGAGCCACACACAACCCCTTTATTCAGCCAAGTGGTAAGACATGCCATTGTTCATGGGTTGGGGGGGGTGGGGGGTTCAGGCAAGTCGGTCTGGGGAGGTCAGCTGAAACAATGCAAAGTGGACGCCTTGCTGCTGTAGCTGGTCACGTGGAAAACACACACACACACACACACACACACACACACACACACACACACACACAAGGAGCACACATGCCCAGTAAGTCTTTCACATATTCAAACACTGCTGATACCTGTAAGTGGTCAGACCCTCACCAATCTCAAAACACCATGATCCCATACACTCGCTCCCATAAAATGCAGTGAAAAGTAAGTAGAAAGCAACTTCTTTCAGTTGGGCATCGGCTGTCGACTTTCTGTTAGGGCCATAATTTTACAAATAGACCCACAGTTTTAGCTTGTAGAGAGTTACTATGTATGGGTGAAGAGGCAAAGAGACCTGAGAGGCTGGCTAAGCTCACACAAGCAGCTGGGTGATGTCCCCCCGGACATAAGCCCCACAAAGGTCAATGGTAAATGTGAAATTTCTGGATGTGAGGCATCCCCTGTATACAGGTACTTAATCTCAACCTATTTTTCCAATCAGTAATTTGATGATGAATATCGGAGTTTCTTTCTTTAATGAAATAGTTTTTTCACAAACTCTCAAGTCACCATGCTCAGAACAAAATAGTCCTGCTTTCCTGATTTTTCTTAAACCTAGTAATGCTTTTACACACACGGAAAAGTCTATTGACAATATATTAAACATGCCTGGCATATACTCACTCCTGCTAAGGTAACATGCTGACCGCTTGGATGTCTGTCCCAACTTCTAACTTCAACCTTTCACTCATCCACTCGCTGACACAGCTGATGAAGATTTTAATTTAGAATGGACAAACTGTATACCACATTTACAAATTTTGTTCTTTCTGCTTTTTATATATTCTCTCCCCAACAGTAACTGCTTTTTAAAAAATGGATTTTGAGGTCTTTTAAAATTTGTTATATTAAATCAAAGTCAGCTCACTGATAGGATTTAAAATTTGATGGCAGAGCCTATGATCTACTTGGTTCAGGGGTCATACGTGTGATTTGCCTTGATGTCCCAACATTTAAAGAAGATTATTAGGAAAACTTTAAAATGAGAGCAACTGTGCATTAAGAATCCAAATCTCAGGTGATGGCAACCCCATTCTTCCAGTTCCTGAAGCCTACACCCTTGGAGTCACCCCTGAGGCCTCCCTTTCGGTCACACGCCACAGCCACAGTCGGCAAATCCAGCTGGAACTACCTCCAAAACACATCCTCAATCCAGCTGGTTCTTGTTTGCATCCCTGCGCCTGGTCTGGTCACAGCCACCGTCTCCCACTGGGGCTACCACAGAGGCAGAACAGACCCTGCTTCTATCTTTACTGCCGACCATCCTATTTCCCTTCTGGTTCTCTTGGAAATGCCTGATAAGAGCTAAAACTCTTTGCTGGGTTAAGACATCATGGTAAGAAAATGCAACAGATATGACCTGTTAGCCTTCCTTTTGGACTGTGACCTTATTCATTTACAAGAGACCCAGATTTGTGAAAGCCAATCATCTTGTGTATACAATTGTAGTCCTTTTTAAGAAGAAATCAGTCTGTTAAGGAATACTCCTGACAGGAGTAAGAGTGAGGTGACTACACAGACCTCGGCTTAAAAATGAGGCATGATTTCTGAGTTCTTGCACCCGGAAGAAACTGTTCTTTCAATCTTGATTTGATTCTCTGATAAGACCAGCCTGGCAAGGCTCAGCATATACTCCCTCCTGCTAAGGTGCAGATGGGCCCCTTAGATGCCTGTCTCAACTTTTTTTTTTTTTAATGTTTATTTTTTGAAAGAGAGAGAGAGAGAGAGAGACAGACAGAGTGTGAGTGGGGCAGAGAGAGAGGGAGACACAAAATCAGGCTCTGAGCTGTCAGCACAGAGAGCGACGAGGGGCTCAAACTCACAAACCACGAGATCATGACCTGAGCGGAAGTCCCAATGCTTCTTTTCCTAAAAGTGATAGCAAGTGATTGAGACATAAAATGTAAACGAAGGAGCATGATATTCCCATTGAAGTTTGGTATTTGATCTTTCAAGGGCTCAAACTTTCTCAGAGGTGTGATAACACCGGCTTTGAAAGCATTACTAGCCAGAGACTACACTGAGGCAAGTCTAGGCCACAGATGATTCTTGTCCCAGAGATCAAAAGTCAAACCACACCTCCTTAGCTATCATAGAAATCCCTTCATAGAATCATAATTCATATCATACTTTTGGCTTTTTATCAAAGGGAGAGAGGAAGAACCAAGATCCATATGAAGAATGTTTACATAACTTTTGTAAAATGTTGTCCATTATGTGTGACACCATTATGTTTATACAGACCTTGGTGACACATTCCTCTTACAGTTTAGTCCCAGGGGGAAAAAAAAGGTCTCTGATGATAAATTTGTGCACCTCCTTGTATCATACGATGAGAACTACATAATCTATCATTTCTCTTTTTGTTAAGGCTACGAGGAATCTTGGGAGTAAAACTATCCTCAATCTATGTGTATGGTTATCTTCTCTAGCTACATGGCTTTAACATTCCCCAATGTCAGGATGCTACTATGAATGTGAACCATAATGTCCTGCAAATCCTTTTTTGGAAACTGGCAGGATATTGAAAAAAAAAAATCACCAGATCAATAAGCTCTTGTTATACTAAGTTTTCTGAACTCTAACCCCTCACTGTGTGTTAAAGCCGAGGAACACACATCATAACTTACGGATGAGCAGAGCCTACTATTCAACTTCGTTTATAGGATTTTCTTCTATATTCAGAACACTTTCAAGCTTGAAAACAAATCTTCATTCTTATGTATATTACAGATTTTACTCTCTAACATTTGATCAAACTTAATAAGCTTAAAGGCTGTATTCTCTGGACAGGCCAGGTCAAAAGCACATTTATAATCCTCAGCTGAAAGAGGCCAAATAAATAACTGGCTATCTTCTACTTTATTCTGAATTTTATACAACTTACCTAAAAGTCACCTCCCTATGTATTTTATGCACTGAGAAAAATCTGATGAAAAAACAAATTTAAGGTATGTTTTATTCTTTAAATAATTTTTAGAAAAAGTCCTTTTTAATGAAGGTCATTCTAAAGTTTAAAAACTAGCACTAAATAAGCACTAAATAAGATTACAACTTCTCTTTAAAATATAATCACTGGTAACTCACCGAGTGGGAGAAAAAATTTGCTGACCATTTATCTGATCATGGGTTAATATCCAGAATAATATGTAAGAACTCCTTCAACTCAGTAACAAAAAAGGCCAACTAAAAAAAGGGCAAGGGACTTGAATAGACGTTTCTGCAAAGAAGATATACAAATAGCATGGGAGGATGCTCACCATTGCCAGTCATAACAGAAATGCATGTGAAAATCACAATGAGATACTACCTCACACTCATTAGGATGGCTACTGTGCAAAACAAAAAGAAGAGAAAACAACAAGTGCTGATGAGAATGCTAAGAAATTTGGAAGCTCGTGCACTGCTGGAGGGAGCGCAAGATGGCACAGCTGTTATACAGAATAGTATGGAGGATCCTCAAAAAATTAAAAATAGATTTACCGTATGATCCACCAATTCTACTTTTGGGTGTCTGGCCAGAAGTGACAGCAGGGTCTCAAAGAGAGATCTGTACACCCATTTTCTTAGCAGCACTATTCATTCACAATGGCCAAACGGTAGAAACAACCCAAGTGCCCATTAGTGAATGAATCAATAAACAAAACATGGCGTATACATACACAGAATATTATTCAACATTAAAAAAGAAGGGAATTCTGACACATGCTATAAAACACAGATGGACCTTGAGGACATTACACTAAGTGAAGCAAGCCAGTCATAAAAGGACACACATCCAATGATTTCATTCACAGGAGGTCCCCAGAGAAGTCAAGTTCATAGGGACAGAAAGACGTGTGGTTGCCAGGGGGCTAAAGCAAGGGGAACAAGGAGCTATCATTCACCAGGTATAGGTTTTAGTTTTGCAAGATAAAAAAGTTCTCAAGATGGGTTGCATAATAGTGTGAATGTACTAAACACTATTGAACTGCACACTTAAAAATGGTTAGGACTGTAGATTTTATGTTGTGTATATTTTACAATAAAAAATTTAAAAAAATCACCCGATATACAAGTATTTATGGAGCATCCTAGGTGTGCTGGGGGAAGTGAGGAGAAAAGACCAAAGGTTAGGCTCTCAGATAAGAAGCCACTGCACTAGTCCAAGCCAGGGCATGCTAAGTATCTAGTGAGGGCAAGAGCTGGAAGGAATAATCCATGGACGTTTTAAGGGAAGGACTATCAGAAGTCTGAAACATGAGGGCAGCCTCTGTGTTAAGCCAGCTCTTAATAAAAATCCTGGAACAGAGGCTGAATACTGGTGGAATGGTAAATGGGTAAGGAGAGAAACACAGAAGATAACCCCAAAATACTGTATCTAACTCGGTATCCAGATGAATTGCTTACTGACTACAGATAGAAATGGTGCTGAAACAAGCACATTTAGAATCTGAGTAAGGGTTGATGGTGCTGGGGAAAGGGGAGGGCATAGGAGAGGCTGCTGAACTTGATAAGAACCTTTGAGAGGGTAGTACTAACAAGCAGTCCCACTGCAGAAGCCAGTCAGATGGGGGGCTGGTGAGGAAATGGGCAGAGGAAGTGGAGGAAGCAGGTGTGGGCCACATGCTGGAGACCTTTGACACAGAAAGGCAGGAGGAAATGTGGACAGTAACCAGAACGATTAGCTGGGCCAAGGGAAAAGACGTTTTACTCTTAAGAAAATGAAAACTGATCTTATCACGAGGTGGGAAGAAAGATGCCCAGACAACAGCAGAAAATGAAGAATCTTTGAGGTGACAATTGCTGGAGACAGGTCCTGGATGAGGCAAAAGAAAGGAAACAGGAAAAAACATAAGAACAGTGATGGATCCATCCAATGTTTTAAGGTTATCTGAAAGATCCTTTGAAAGCCTGCAAGAGCTCGAGAATGCAGTGGGCTTTGAAACCAGACAGGCCTGGGTTTAAACTCCAGGTTATCACATACTGTATTCCTTTCTCCTCAATTCCTTATGTATAAAATGGGGCAGGATATTACCTTGTAGAGTTGTTCTGGATCACAATTGATTGATATGAAATACTCAGTCCTAACTTAGGGTATGGAATCAATAAATGGCCATTATTAGTCTTCTGCTAAAATTTAGGGTCAGTGGGAAGAATCTGAGGGGTCAAAAAGGTGAAGATTTGGAATCAGAACTGTACAAAAGTTCTAGGGAATGGAAACAAGGAGTACTGGAATTGCTGAACAGGACCAGGAGGACCTGACTTCAGGTCTCCATGACTCCATCACATCTTCCTCTTGAAAGGCTCTCTCTTCTGGGAGAAGCATAGAAAGTAGAAGATGGCCTTGATGCAGGGTAGATGCATCAACGAGGAGGACAGAGACAGAACCTTAGGTAGGGAGACAGGGCACATAGCCAATGGTGGACTGTGGACCAGGGGAAACAGCAAGGGTTAAATAAGGACCAAGAGAAAAATGTAAAGGCAATTTGGTAATTGCGAAGTCCTATCAATGCAGACTATTATTATAGTTTTAGGTGCTTTTTAATTGATCAAAGTAAGGCTTCTGTCTTTCCTATGGCAGATTCATAGAAACTCCTTATTCTGAGACCGAATCTGATATACTACTAAAGGGTATACTTTCAGTTCAAATTATCAGCCAGGAGGCTCTTAGTAACAAAAGATGGGTCAAATTATTTGAAAATGGATGCACGTTCAATAAAATGACACTAGACACCATGACTTTATTTTCTATTCAGCACTGTAACAGAAACATCTGGATGTGTCTGGTAAGAACTTTGCAACCCTCAGAACAGAGAAGACCTGGGTAATAAGAACTGGCAAGTCAGGGGCACCTGGGTGGCTCAGACAGGTGGACGTCCGATTCTTGATCTTGGCTCAGGTCATGATCTCATGGCTTGTGGGTTCGAGCCCCCACACCGGGCTCTGTGCTGACAGCATGAGCCTGCTTGGGATTCCCCCCACCCTCTCTCTCTCCCTCCCTCTTTGTCCCTCCCCTGCTTATGTGTGCTTTCTCTCTCTCTCAAAAGTTAATTAAAAAAAAAAAAAAGAATTGGCATGTCAATGCTATTTTTATTTCTTCATCAGTGTTGTTATACTTCTTATCCTTTACCAGGGGTCCATTATGGCTACAAATTAAAGTACAGTATGACTAAGAAGAAGAGCAACTTAAGACTACCCAGCGATCAAGACACATGATAGCAGCCAATGGCGTTCAGCTGAGTGACAGGCTGACAGGGTGACTGGCTCACAGGTGGACCTAATCTCCACCTTCCTGCCACCAATACCCATTAAATGTACACCCTGGTGCTCAAGCTATTCCATTTGATAAATATTTCTACATTAGGAAAAATTAAGAGAACAGCATTCACTCATAAAAATCATGTAAAACCCTCAGAATTCCTCCCTGAACTCATAGTTGAAACACATTCTCTTAGGTAATAAGATACCCGTTTTCTATCTCAGATGACCTAAAATGGCTCTCTAAATATCCCAAATCTACCAGTTTCCACTTCACTTTGTTCTATTTAGATATGCTTTGACGGTGAACAACAAGGAACCTATTCCTCTGTTGAACATCAGATGTGGAACAGTATTAGCAAAAGCTGACTTGGGACTGGCCGTGCAAAACCATCCTGCATCTTGAGCTCTGTCATGCTAAATGTGCATGTTTTGAAGGTGTAGAATTTATGAGACTTCTTTGACAGGGATGCCGAAACAGAAGGGATAAACAGTGGACCCTTGAACAATATAGGGGTGAGCGGCACCAACTCCCCGCATGGTCAAAAATCCACGGGCAACTTTCGACTCTCCCAAAACTTAACTACTAACTGCCGACTGTTGAGCAGAAGCTTTACTGATCACGTAAACAGTCCATCGACACGTATTTTTAAAATATGTATTAATATTCTTACAATCAAGGAAGTCTGAGAAAAGAAAATGGTATTAAGAACATAGTAAGAGAAAATATATTTACAGTGTATTGTGCCAAAAAAAAAAAAAAATCCATGTCTAAGTTCAAGGGTCAGCTGTAGTTATTCTCTCAGCAAACTAGTTTTAGTCACTTCATGTTTCCTTGTAGAAACTGTAATTCAGGTAACCCAGTTATTTCATGACTGGTTTGTGACAACGAATCACTCAACAGTTCGACTAAGAATCCTTGACTATGTTTACTTTAAATCTTCAGTCTTTTGCTGCAACAGGTACTGGGGACAATATAAAAAGCATACAGGATTTGCTCTGATTTATGTTAATCTTCTGGTTTTGAGGAAGTGACTCTCGAAAGTTCTGCTTCACCAGACAGATGAAAAAACGCACTTAGAACTGGAAGGGCCTCTGAGAGCCCACACGGTCCCCAGTGGGATGAAAGGGCAGAACCCGTCTTTGAAACTTTAGGGCAAAGTGGGGTGACTATGTTGTGAAATGATTTCTGTATTATTATCCTCTGGATTTTGCTTTAGCAAACATTGTATTTAATTTCATTTTCCGGTAATAAACTTCTTTCTGCTATAAAAATTCATTCATATCCATTGTTCTTATATTCATGCCTTTCTCTGTTGCCCTCATTTCTCTATCCAATGCTTTAAAATTAACAGACTTATGACTCCCATTGAAAAATGCAAATTTTGAGCTTTCTTCTTTAAATATTTTTAAAAAATCAGTCTTGGCTGACTTTCAAATGAAAATAACACAGCTTAGAAAACATCTCACTATAGACTATAGGAAAGATTCGGTTTTCATCAAGGGTATTCTTTAGCAGGAACATTTTTAGGTGGTGTTAAAAATACTACAGATTCATCCAACTCATAGTTGCCTTTCCCCATATCACCAAATCAGTAATTAACGCCTCCGACTTTAAAAGGAGATATCAGAAGATCATCCAGTTCTTCCGGAATTCTTAAAAAGTTTTCTTCTTCATCTCCATGAGAATCTCAAAAAATTTCTGTTGTAATTTTACCTGTATTCAGTATTTGCTGTGTTAAACTGAGAACAGCAATTTTTCATCCCAGTATTCAATAGATAAAATAATGGCCTACCCTGGGACACAGAAAAATGGAAACAGAAAACAGATATATAAACCAGGGTAACTGGTTTTCTGTGCTGCATCTTTCAATAAAAGTAACAATACGATTTGGGGGGCAGAGGCAGTCTTGAAGATGAATATATGTATACTGAGATAAAAATGTATATTTCATTAGCGATGGTGGTAGAAACACAAGGCAGGATTCAAAGGAAGTAAAAAAAAAAATCATGTTATATTCTGGCTCAAATAATAATAATCTTTTCCTTCTGATCCCAATAGACTATGAGTGATCTGCTCCAATAGTACATTTTTATGGTGCTTATGCTACTTGGAATATTCCTGTTGTTGTCCGCCTGCTGTCTGCCTGGGTTTCTATACTCTAGACACATATTGATGAACTTTTAACCTTTAATTTTCTTCTCTGTGGGATTGACACAGGGGCCTGGGATGCCATGCCTCTCAGCAGCATGGATGGGCCCCTGCTGCAGGCCCCAGGGAATGCAGGGGCTGTCTTCCGGGACTCCATTCCTTAGGAGACAGATGCATTAACCCAAATGGAGCTACTTCTCACCAATCCGAGGTTCAGATCAAGTCCAAAGAATATCAGGAAGAATTCCAGGCATAGAAGGAATACTGCACATCCCAAGAATGGGGGGAATTTAGGATGTGATCTGCATTAAAGTAAGGATTTCCTCTGAGGCCCCAAATTAAAAATCTACTAATTGCTATCTTATGACTGGAGGAAAGTCAGAGTGAACTCTGGAGGGACAGGAAGAATTACCTGGCAAACTCCAAAGCCTATTCTTCCCCTGGCAGAGAGATCCAGGGTCTTACGTGCCGCTTCACTGCTTTCTGACAGATGCTTTAGAGGTCTGCAGGTTTACCTCAGAGCATTGGGCTATACTTTCCAAGTTGGATTTCCTGATTGTGCTAAGTTCTAGTCACAGCAAGAGTACTGGAAATAGTGTTTCCTTCCTTTTCAATACAATCACGGTATCTACTGAAATGACAACAGTCTTGGGGACAATAGGACATGCTCTTGCCTTAGGGCTGCTCTGCCCTATCTGAGGTAGGAATGTGAAAAATCCCCTTGCACTTAAGGCAGAGGACCGCGTAGCATGAGAGGCTTTGTACGATTCTGGTAGAAACCTGTAAAATGTATTTATAATTCTGGACCCAAATAATGTCACAATGGGCACAATGGAGTATTACACTTCACGGTCTTCATTTTGTTCTAGAATGAAATGGGCGCCCTTGGGTCCATCAGATACCCTGAAAACATGAAGGACATCAAAGAAAGGAGATGCCTTTGAGAGTCAATCATAATGCACAAAACACACCCGTCCTGAAGAGACCTCGTTCTTCTAGAGTATGTGTGGACTCTGCTGCCCTAGAGACAGGGCTTCTCACAAGGAGGAATTAGAATGACCTGAAAAATAGCATTTGTTCCCAGAGTAAGAAGAGGAGTTCCACAGACTGAGAAAAGCTCTTTCCATCCATAACAAGGAGGAGACAGCACACAAAAGACCAAGGCTGGGGAGCAGCCTTAGCTGCAATCTACGCTCTTAGGAGCTCCTACATAATGTTCAGAATGTCCCGCTGTTCCTTGTCTTCCTACTGATGCTTTTCCAGGTTTCAGACCTTGGATTTGGCTTCCTAAGATAATCACCCCTGGCTGGTCTGTCCTGACATCTTTCCATGGAGATGCAAATCCTCACTTCATGATCAACTCCTAATGTCTCCTACCTCAAACACAGCCTCCGCGTACTTAATTATTACAAATGTCTAGAAATACTTTCAAATTATCTGCTACTCCAGGCACATATACTTCTACTTAATTCTAAATATCATGCTCACTTTTCTTTCCCTACTTAACTACATTTATATTGTACACATCACCATACTGCTCTGACCCCACTGTAATTCCAACAATGCTGGTGGTGAAATTAAAGCTTCTTTTCCCTTAAATCTCTCTCTGGCAGATGATCACTGTTGGCAACAGTCAGTTGTAAATATGAAATTTCTCTGCAATGTTTTCCTGAGACATCACAGCAATAGCAGCTCACACGAATGATCTTGCATGGCAAAATGAAATGAGAAAGGTTCTGATGCTGGTCTGAGAAAGAGGCCTCTGTCGTATCATGAGCTCTGAGACACTATATATATAATAAGTTAGCACAAGGGATGCATTTTAATATGATAAATAACTTCATGGGATTTATGTTAACATTTCTTTTCCATAGTGCTGGCATAATTCTAGTAAACAGCTTACCTATCACCTTAGTTCTACAAATCTGAAATTAATTTTAAAGCAAATATTTTTTATTCTAGATATAAGAGAAAGACTCAGGACTATGATTTTTTTAAACCTGCTTTGTAATCTTAAAAGTAACTATCAATTGCAACTATTAGCTATCAATTTAATTTTTTTTAATATTTATTTATTTTTGAGGAAGGGAGAGACAGAGTGTGAGTGGGGGGACGGGCAGAGAGAGAGAAAGAGACAGAATCCGAAGCAGGCTCCAGGCTCTGAGCTGTTGGCACAGAGTCCGATGTGGGGCTCAACCTCCTGGACTGCGAGATCATGACCTAAGCCAAAGTCGTATGCTTAACCGACTGAGCCACCCAGGTACCCCTCAGCTTTCAATTTAAATGCTGTAAGACCATGAATCTCTTCTATCATTAAACACTTCCAAAGTAGTACTAAATGTTTACTTGGTAGGTTTAATCAGACAGTGAGTTTTAGGGGAAGAACACACAAATATATGTAAACATATAATATACACACATTTTAGTATGTGGACATTATATTTGATTGAAATATATCTGTACCAACAAATATTGACCACTATTATGAGTGTCTGAAAGTTTTTTGTTTGTTCTCATCTGGGGCAAATATTTCACTGTACTTATAGTCCTCTAATAAAGTGTTTTTTGGTTTAGTGAATCCCAGGGAACGTGACAGAGTTGGAAGTAAGGAAAACTGAAACCAACCAAAGAAATAATTTTAGGAATAAATAATTTAACCAAAATACTAGCTAAAACTCTTGTGCTGACCACTAACATGCCTGGGCAACTAGTTAAATCAGGGCTGCTTGCATTTTTATTTATTTTTATGGTATTTTTTTTTTTTAGGGCTGCTTATATTTTTAAATTATAATGTCATTATGTACAGCACCAGGCTCCTTTGTCAAAATGAGGCTTTAGCACAGGGTTATGATGTAATTCAATTCACCGGTTAAAACATCTCCTATGCCTGGAAAACCTAATTGCAATGGTATTGTTCTTGACTCATGATAAGAAATCATTAAACTGGAATTCAGGAACCAGATTCTAATTTAAAATTAATAATACAGCACATTTTAATCTGTTTCTGAGATACCCGTAGAAGCTTCTGAGTGTTTTGACCAGTTTTCTCTTTTATGCTCTGGGAATGTCCACTGACCTGAAATTTAAGTTACAAAGCAGGATCCCGGGGTGTCCTATTTGCTGTTGTTATTCAAGCATGTACAATCCATCTCCAAAGCCCATTTTCCCTGTCCCTTAGCCATCTCTTGGCAAAGAGCCCCACTGGCTGCCATTTGCCACTTGTTCTGGGCTATTTTAATTCTGGACAAGTTGTGGTAGTAGGCTATATTTAAGTTGGCCTGCTCTGTGAAGAAACACGGCAAATGCACGTGGCACCTTTTCCCTTTTTGACATAATCCAATTGTGCTTTGGCTGTGCGTTCAGCTGCGTGAGATTCTGTATCATCGACACTGGCTTGGTCCCACTGTCCGCCTTCCAGGTGCCTACTATCCATTAGGTGGGGCGGGGGGCTATTCCCCAGGAGCGATGAGCCATGGCAGGGACCCGTGGAGTAGTCACCAAAAACTTACAGAGTAAACTGAGAAACACGAATAATGAAAAGAAAAGTGAAAACACCTCCAGCTCTTGGCTAAGTGCTACTGGCACATTTGCAGAATAATTTTTCAAAGACCAACTTCCAGATACGAATGTTGAATTTTGTAAAATATGACGCATCTATTGGGAGAGCCTTAAGAGAAATTACATGCACCTAGAAAGCCAGCTTTCTCATTTCTGAGCTTTTAGAAGTGGACATTCTAAGAAACACTTGGTTCTAACCTGCCCCTCCTGAGGGGTCCCCACCCTTCTTCAGTGCTAACACTTGATATACTTTCTACCTAGCACAGAAGTGTAAGTTTTTACTTGCAGTTATGCTGTTCCTTCAGAGAAGAAAAACAGGTCTGAAACGCACCCTGATCATTAAAAGTTAAATACCATGTAAAAAACACCTTTCTAGAGAACTCCGCTGAGGTCTCGTAAGCTTTCGAAGTTCAAAGCTAGCCTAAAGGCAGGATCTGTGATGAAGAACCAGAAGACGCTTAACTTTTAGGGAAATATTTTACAAGTCTGGGAACTTTTGCCTCTAGACCTTGACGTTCAAATGCTGGTACTAACATACTTGTTTTGCTGGCAGTGGGATTAAAATGCAGACTAGTTACATGACCCTATTCATTTAGCCAGCCTAGACAGCTGAAGTATACAAAAACCAGATTCCTGCCTATTTACTTGAGAGATACTTACTCTGACTGCTCGGACTCTCAAAAATGATCAATTTACTGACTTACTGTCAGCCAAGATTCTACTTGATTTTTTTTGCCGCATAAACTTTACGGCCCAAGTAGGGAGTAAAGAAGACTGAGCTTTTGTTTTCTGGAATGAACAGGAAAACCATTTTAGACATACTATGTTAGGAAAGCATTCACTCGCACAGACTTGTCAATTAATATGAAACCACTTTTAAATGTCCCTGACAAAGGAAGGGCCATTAGTAGACTATTTGGTTACATGTAGTCAGGGCTACAGGCTTTCAAACTTCTCTACATAGTAGCAAACCAGAGATGAAGAAAACTGATCAATACAGAGTTGCATGTTTTTTACTAGAAGGCACACAAGTGTCACGGAATATCATTACGTTCTGAGTATCATGAAAACACAAGGCAAAAAATAAATGACCCTTTCGTTCTCTAAGCTTTTGGAGAGCGAATTCCAAATTTCAATCCATACAACGCCATCTTCTTTGCCAAATGCATTCATTGCCAGGCTCCCTGGTATTCTTTTAGGAATGAAAATTACCTCAGGTTTCCCAGTTTACCTTTTCTTTTCCTCACATACTGTCCAAGCTCACTTTCTTAAAGGCAGCAAGACAATAAAAACACGTAAGCGACTGTTCCACCACAACCATGCATCAGGATTTAGGATAAATCATGGATTTATAAGTCTGGATCAGAAACCTGCCCTGGAAATGCTGCCAATGGGAGTATATAACTGTGGCTACAGTTAATAGAAACATAATGTCCCTGAAGGAACTTCACATCCCCTCATGGAACCGTGCTAACGGTCACCAGGACGTTCCTCCTATAACCAGGATATGACGGGGGCTCTCCTGCACTCCCTGCTCTGAGAACACAGAGACAGAAAGGTCTTTGTGAGAGCTGTCCTCTTAGGACAGAATCAAGGCAGGGAAGAAAAAAATTCTGGCTTAAAAAAAAAAAAATGATTATTAACACTGTATTTTCTTTTGTTTTTTTTTGTTTTTTTGAGAGAGCAAGAGCAAGCGCAAAGGAGGGGCAGAGAGAGTATCCCAAGCAGGCTCTGTGCTGTCAGCACTGAGCCTGACCTGGGGCTTGATGTCACAAACTGCGAGATCATGACCTGAACTGAAATCAAGAGTCAGATGCTTAACTGACTGAGCCATCCAGATGCCCTGATTACTAGCACTTTAACAGACGTTTTAAATAAGGTCTTAAGCATTCAACTTTTATTATATTGTGTGCTTCTGGTATTATCAACTAGAACACACATATATACAGATCACACATGTCCCAAAAGTAAAATAAACAGAGGGCATATGTGTCATCATTTCTAGGAAGGACAGGGAAAAGGAGAAGAGAAATTCTATCATATTTCTTAAGGAGCCCAGGGAGAGAAACATACATTAAAGAGACAAATAAAACCCTAAAACCATAGGTGGTCGGAGCTGAAAACAAAGGGGCACAGGCCAATTTCTGGGCTTGAGGGTATAAGGAGGGCTAAGTGGATGGGACAGGTCCCAGAAGGTTAGAGCAGCCATGGGCCCCGGTTTCACACAACCTCAACAACAAGCCACAGTAAGCTGTGAAGTTGTAAGCAGGTTAGTGACCTGTGAGCTCTGTCCTCTGTGGCCTGGAGGTCAGCCCTGACTCTGGTCATTAGGCCGCCCTGACAGGACCAGACAGGTCCTTTCTCGTCAATGAGCTACCTCACAATACACCATTGCAAAAATATAAACACCTGGGATATACTTATTGTATTAAGTTAACCAAGCAAGCATTGATGGTGAAGCAAGCATTGATGATGATGACCATTGACATTTACTGAGTGCTTTTTACACACCAGGTTTAACTTGCATTGTCTGTTCCAAGAGCTTTATGTGTAATACCTCCTGAAATCCACCCTGGGTTATGAGCTAGTGAGTGGAGTGTGGGAGCTAATCTGAATTGCAGATAGGAACTGACCATCCCCCCCCCCCCCCCAAGTCCTTGTCAAGCCACAGACTTTCCTATGGTAATCTTTTCATTTCCTATGGAAACTTGGTTTTCCTCATCATCTGAGTTACTAAAAGATGAACATTTTCTTCCAGGTATTATCTAAATTAGCATATACGTTTCTCCTTTTTGCATGAATTGATCCTTGTATAGAATAATCTTTTAGTGATAATTTTTAGTTTAAATAAGAGTATAATCGATGCTATCAAGTAACAAGTGATTATTAGCTGCACCAGCTCTTCAAATGATTTTACTCCAAGCTGTGGGATTTTTTTTTTTTTTTAACCAGGTTGCAATACCTCCCTCTGACCTCTGTAAGATGTTGAGGTCCTGCTGTCTTTCACTGGGGTTTCAGTGGGTGACACACACCAAACCCCCTGCAGTGGGCACCTCACCCCCGCGGTAGTGGCATCTGAAGCCTTCTGCCTGCCTGGCCACCCTGAGGCCACCTTGCCAGCCATCCTGGTCCCTGCTGTCTCCTGCCATCTGGAGGCGCTGAACTGTTCCCTCCCACCTACTGCCCTCAGCATGTCCTTGGGTGTCTCAGCATTTGTAATATTTGGCATCGAAAACCCAATATCTCAATCTACAGCATGTTGTTACAACCACAGCATAAATGTAATCCTTGGATTAGATTAGCATAATGGGAATTTCACGGTCTCCCTGGACTTACTCTATAGATGTGGACACATTATTTAGGATTCACAGACTTCAAAAGTGCCAAACTAAAAACATCTCTTGTGTCATATTGGAACACACTCAAAACTGAGTTTCTTGCTGTTTGTCTAATCCTTGCCTCTACTGGTTATGAACATGGGTTCTAGAGTCAGGCTGCCTGCATACAAATGAGCTCTAACCACTCACTAGCCTGTAACCCAGGGCAAGTTACCTACTCTTGCTATGATGCTGTTTCTTCTTCTATAAATTGAGAACAGTGGTAGAACCTACTTTGCAGAATCATTATGAGGATCACAGGTGATACAAGTAAGACACTACAAACAGATAATGCAGATGAAGCTGGGCACAGAAAACATCATTATAGATAATATTTATCCATTTAACTAATATAATAACTTAAAAATATATTAAGTTGCTAAATAATATTCAAATGGCTCAATAAAATATAAAAAAAATAATGGAAGGGGCGCCTGGGTGGCTCAGCTGGTTAAGCATCAGACTTTGGCTCAGGTCATGATCTCATGATTTGTGAGTCTGAGCCCCACATTAGGCTCTGTGCTGACAGCTCAGAGCCTGAAGTCTACTTCAGATTCTGTGTCTCCCTCTCTTTCTGCCCCTCCCCTGCTCATGTTCTGTCTCTCCCCGCCCCCCTCTCGAAAAGTAAAAACATTAAAAAAAAAATAATAACAGAAAAACTCTCCCTCTTACCTTGTCTGTTATTCATACCTTGGTGTTAACCCAGACACAGCTAACCAGTGTTTGTTTTTTAAAAAAATTCTTCAGAGTTTAAGTATATACAAGAAAACTGGAATGTGAGTTCCTATTTTCTCCTTTTCTACACAAAAGGAAGTAATATATGCAATATGTCTGTACCTTTGTGACATGCAACAAGAAAGTGGTGACCAGACAGCATTAGGCATCATCTTGTGCCAAACTAATGTAACCCTTAACCTTCATGGGAGGGGGGCAGCAGAGAGGTAACAAGGGCTCCGGTCAAAAGACCTATATGTATGTCCTGGTCCCACCATCTGCAAACTATGCAGCCATGGACAGATTACTTAAAAGTCTTGGAGGCACAAATTGGTTGTCAGCGTGTTTATTATGAGATATGCAAATCGGAAGACACACAGACACACCCAACCCACAGTATAATTACCAGTTAGAAGCTTCCACAACCCACAGGGCCACTCCTTCTATCCTGGAAACACCTGTTTGTCAATACGGAGACACAAAGTCTCTACACATGACCCGGTATGTGGCCTGCCAGGTGAGGTTCCTTGTCTAAGGTGGCAATGGTCTACTTTTCCTTGAGGAACAAACACCTGGTATGGGCTACACTCTGTATCTTAGATCTACCTTGGTTAACTTTCCAACAAGGATCCAATTTTTTGAGAGCTGATCTAAAATTGCATCATCAGTAATGTTTACCTGACACGAGGCTTAAGTTTGAAAATAAATAAGAGGTAAATTGGGAAGGAGAAGAGAAGACTGAAGGACCTAGTGGTTTTCACTTCCTCAGAGGCAGCCAAATGCATTCAGTCCCTGAAGGCATGGCTGATGGGCCTTCTCACTTTGTGTGGTGACACTGGCTGCAGCTGGGCCCATCGCTTCTCTAGGGGGCTGAGCCCTTGTCCAGGAGAAGCTTTGCCTGGGATGTAAGAGATCTGGCTTCTATCGCTGATTCCTTACTCTCACCTTCCTCTGATATATTAGCGTCCTCATCTATAAAATTAAGGAATCAGAATGAGAACAATTTGAATTTGTTCTTATAACCAAACTTAACCTACTTTCCCCCACCCCCTTTAAAATAGGATACAAGTGCTTATGTTCCAGCTCACAGATGCCGATCTCCACCTCCTTGGCTTTCCCCTGCCTCCTGTTCACCGCCCCTCCACAAAACCTGACAGCTCTGAGGTATCCAACTACCCTGGAAAAGTCAAGAGTTTTTAAAGTTCTCCTCGACTTGGGTTTTCAAGAACTGTGGCAGGTGCACTTATTTCTAGGGAAATCTGCTTATTACATGTAAGTAAGAACCAGGCCTCCTTTTGTTTTTTTAAAGTGATGATAGTCTTCCTACTAAATCTGATGAATTGTTTTGCTTTGGTAAATAAAGATAGGGGCATCAGATTCAAGTCGGAAAGGCAGCTGTACCTTCTAACTACAACTTTCTACAATTTGAATGATAAAGAACTCTAAAAACAGCCTGTACCCAGCAATCACATCATCTGCGGAAAGTAAAAACTCAAGTCGTATGTGTTTCATGACAAAACAGATACAAAAAAAAAAAAATCTAGCAATAGGTGCTAATACATATGAGCATAATAGCCCAAGACTCCTTGAGGATTCATGGCTGATCATTCTTATAAGTGGATACCTAATGCTGGCCGCAGTCTTTAAACATCCGTAATCAGCTAATTAAAGCTGGAATTATTAATAGTACATCAATGTATTTTACAAAATCCGGAAAGCAAGTAAGACCTCAGAAACCATTTGGCTACAACTCATTTACGTAGACCAGGAAGTTCAGGTCTAGAGGGGTCACGGTTCTGTCACACACATGCACATGCACACACGGGGGGGCTGTCTGTGTTAGGTGACCCAGGCTCCCCAGGCCAGTGCCCGCGGGGACTGCTTGATGGGAGGCTCTATGACAGACACAGAGGATGTGAAGTAGTAATATTCCTAACTAGTTGGGTAAACGGTATCGGTTCACCAGCCAGAAGGTGGTGGAAGGGGACCTGCCATCCTCAGGGGACAGTCAGGACCCCTGTGTGGGGATGGCAGTTTCAGGTGTGACTGTCAACAACTGGGCTACTCCTCAGCAAAGTGGACAGGTGTTTTCCACTCGTTTTTTTCCCATTAGTTATACTTCTAAGGTATTCCCCTTGCTTACTCGTGATGAAATGGATGGGAGAGGGGAGCCGCAGGGAACGAGCAGCCCATACAAAAGGAAGGAACGTGACTGGAAGGCGAGGGGGTGGGGGTGGGGGGAGGAAAGATGGCAATGCACGGGGCTACCCTGGGTTCAACACAGCAGAGGGCAACCGCGTGGCAAGTATCCTAGAGCTAAGGCTGATGTTGAAAAATGATCTTAAGTCCCTGAGAGGAGCATGAAAATTAAAGTTTTCATATTTACTACACTACTATAATGTGTGTGTGTGCATACACAAATACATACTACCCTGTGATCACTGAGCATCTATATTCCACGAACTGTGCTACACACTTGATGAACAAAATTACTGTGTTGGACTCCTGCCAATAGTCCTTCAAGGCTATTATTCTCTCTATTGTATATAAGGAAGCAAGTTCTCACAGGTAGTGTTTTGCCCAAAGCACACAGCAGAGGGGCATCTGGGTGGCTCTGCAGGTTAAGTGTCCGACTCTTGATTTCAGCTCAGGCCATGATCTCCGATTCATGAGATCAAGCCCTGCATTGGGCTCTGCACTAACAGCACAGAGCCTGCCTGGGATTCTCTCTCTCCCTCTCCCCAGCTCGTGTACTAGTGCTCTCTCTTTGTTAATATAAGTAAATAAACATTAAAAACAAATAAATCCAAAGCACACAGCAGAATCGGGACTGAACCCAGGTATGTTTAATGAAAAAGCCCATGCTCTTTCTTCCACATTATGCTGACCATCTTCTGGAAATAACTAAAATGTTATGGGGGGAAATCTGCCAACCTGTGATAATGGTTTACCTATTACACTGGTTTTTTGTATTTAAGTCTAACGTAATCCCAAAATCAACTTTCCACTGAGTTGATCATTCAGATAAAGGTTCTTATCAATCCTGTGAGCTCCACATAAAACTAATAATCAGCTGGAAATTCACTGCTGAACCAACTCTGCTTACCATTGTCCTCCCCAGGTCAGAATGTTACCAGTGGTCACTTAGGCATTTAAAACTTGCCTTAATATAGTAGGCGCAAAAAGCCTACTGATCCCTCAGTGAGCCAATCTGGTTAAGAGAGCTGAAAATACTAAGTGGACAGATGTGTTTACCCCTTTATTTCAGGCAAACAGACCCAGTCTTAGTAGCCAACACACTGAAATAACCCCATTCCTCTTTGGAAGCAAGTGTGCATGGACAAGTTTCTAATGGAAACTTGGTAAGAATACACTGTTTTCATGAGAGTTTGTAAAGGACGCTCCATGTTCTTCCAATTGCTGGAGCCCAACTACCCAGCCCTGGCTCCTCACAATGTGCCAGACCCGTTCTCATCTGTCCTTTGTGCTTAGTGGGAGCTACTCGACCCTGACCTAACTCAGCCCACAATTATCTCCTCACATTCACACTTTGATGATATTAGGTCATGGGATAAATCTTCTTAAACACAGTTGGATTTCCCCCTCCTACACCCTGTCCTTTTCTTATAACCACTGGTGCCGCCCACTGCCAGCCTCTCCCTGCCCAGGAGTGCCTACTACCCGCCATCTTTGACATTTTAACAGATGGAAGATGGGGAGAGGCTGCAGAGAAATGACCAAGCTGGCTCTTGGAAACATGTTTGAGAAGTTGTCTAATCCAGTCTGAGGTGAGACTTTCCTAATGTCCCACAGTTACCCCATATGGAAGGCTCACTATGTGTCAGGGATCACAAAAGATCCATCTCACGTATTAGCTTATTTAATCCTTTTGACATCCTATGAGGAGGACTCTACAATCCTACCATTATTGATGAAGAAATGAAGGCTAAAAAAAGGTTAAATAACTTGCCCAAGGTAGAGTTAAGACATTCCTGGACTCCAAAGCACGTGTTCTTCCCATACTTTATGACCTTAAATTACAGAGTGTGAATAAGATCAGTCCCCCACACTAGTCTAGAATGTTCCTCCAAGTTCTGCTTTTCAAAGACCCAAAGTATTAGTAGGGAAGATGTGCGAGTATTTAATTCTAAAACAGAAGACCCAGAGGCTATCTGCCCAGCCACAAAATGCATTCCATCCTCTATCAGAAAGTTTTATTTTTTTCTGTGCCATCAGGGCAGAGATGCCAAGAATACTCATTCTGTGGTGGGCACCAACATTATTCTAAACTATACAAAAACTTTTAAATTAAGAACTTTAGAATACATACATTTGAATTTTAATAGGTACCCTAGGATTTCTCCTAGAGGTACTTTAATGAACTGCAACTTGGCTTTTAAAAGGTAGTTGAACATAATGTTTTTATAGTGCTGTTTGTGACAGTGGGGTGTTAGAGGCAACGTAAGCATCCATCACTAAGGGAATGGTAAGGAAAACAGGATGCATGTGTACTTCAGAATACTGTGCAGCTGTCTGAACCAATGGCCCAGGTGTACATATGGCAGCATGAATACCAGGTGTACATCTTTAAATAGTGTTGAGTGGCAAAAAAAAAAAAAAAAAAAAAAAAAACAAAACCCAAAAACAAACCCAAAACTATAACATTATATAAAAAATGTAACATGTTATGTTAAACATAATTAGAAATAAAAGAAAATGAACTGTGTAACATAGTGCCCGCCATATAAACTAAAAATATATAGAAACAACACTATACTTTTCTATTTACACAGAATCGATGGCATGGGATCAACATTTATTACTGAGTGCTTAGGGAAGGGAAGGGAATGGGCCCCGGGGAAACAGATAAAAGGGAAAGAGGGAAAAGAAGAGAGGGGCCTTGTATTAATGGTTGCAGACCGAAAGCCAGAACCTGAGGCCGTGATGACTTTAACCTTCCACACCAAAGGGTAAGAAAACAAAAGGGAGGAGGGAGGGAGAGAGGGAAGGCGGGGAGGAGGAGAAGGCCAGAGGAGGGAGGGAAGACAGAGAAGTAGGTAGACAGAGGATGGACACCAGCTAGGAATCCAGCTTGGAGCTTTGTCTCCACACTCATTTTTATCTCTTAGCTCTGTTAGTGGTACAGTACCTAATCACCAGCTTTGGGAAGCTCTTTAATGTGTACACAGTCATCCCTCACCCCCAAGCCGTGCACAACCAACCCCGGATCAGGAGCCCAGTTTGTAGGCTTGAATACTAATATTAACTGAAAATCATACTTGCTGGCATTAGAATTGAACCCTTGGATTTACTCCTACAAAAAGAAGCCACTTTCTTTTTATAACTACATAGAATGGTAGAGCATAAACAGTGCAGAATGGAGACGAAAAATTAAAAAAAGAAGAAGAAAAAAGAAAAGAAAAAAAGGCAAGCTAATGACTGGATGTGATTAAAAGTTCGTTTCCTCCCTTCTTCTCCCTCTCGTCCTCCTTTCCCTCCCCTGCAACCTGCACCCAGTGAGTCCCAGGGGTAGCAGTGGCTGCAAATCTCCTTTCCTGGGACCCCAGCCTCAGAGAGGAGAGGCCGGCTGGGGAGGCGCTGTGGTGGCTGGGGAAAAAGCTGTCGCGAGCCAGGACTGGTGAATGAACTCCTAAACAAACTCTCCTCTGACACATCACTAAAAATAAGTATGCTTACATGCATAACACATTTTTGGAACAGTAAACTGAGCTCTCTCTTTCATCCTCTCTAGAGATTTTATGTTTCACATTCAACTCTACAGAAAATAAGATGCAGGTGTCGACAACGGCGAGCACTGCAGGTCCTAACTTTGGATGTAGGTGATAGATGCACATCTGCCAAGACGTTACGGAATTGCAGAGGGCGGACAAGCTCCGCACATCAGCTGCTCCTCCGTACTGCGCTCAAACGCTGATAAGGCTCAGTTGGGCATTGCCTTATTTAGTCAGGCTCCTCTGCCCAAACACCGGTGCACGGTGACAACGGCACATGCTATTACCAGGCTTTCTCCTTTCAGTCATTGGTGCTGACACACCAATTAAAAAGAGCGTCTCCGATATTTAAACAGCTTCTTGCCTCTCCTAGTAGCAACTATTCTACAAAGAATGATGATAATGACACGACAAATACATCTGCATATGTTTGCTTGGCAAAGAATTCTCAGAAGGAATACTGAAAAGGAAATTCTAGTTCTTCAGGCTTTTTTCCCCCAACACCGAACAAATTATAATGCTGTGTATTATGGCTCTGTTGGTTTGGCTAAACTGTGTCACAAAGACAATTATTACTATTTTTATTTTTTTCATAAACCAGTATTATATTTCATACTATTATTTTTTAAAAACAGGCATTAGAGTTTCGTAAAGAGGCTTGTATTAGTTAATAATTTGATCTAGACCTGACTCTGCTAACTATACACACATAAATGGATACGTACACAAACCACTATATGTATTTAAATTACTTCCTACAAGAAGTCAAGTATATGAGTCCATTCTAATTGTTTATGGAATGAGGAAGTTATGTACTGGCATGGGATGAATTCCAATATATACTATTAAGTAAAAAACAACAACAGGATACAGAATAGTGCACATTCTAGGCTACAATCCTTTATCTGTAATTCCAGATCTAAAAAGTTTTAAAAACCAAAACTTTCTTTTATAAGTTTAATGCCAGAACTTATTTGACAGTAACACCTGAGAGCAACTGAACAAGCTATTTATGGTTCCTAGTTACTTCTTATTTACCCCATATGGTGAGAATATTCAGTTTCCTTGGAGAATTAGTATGTTCGATTACTCTGCTGTTCAGACCACCTGTAGATATTATGTAATTTATGCTATAAGCACCATATTGCTTTTTCTAAAATCCAGTAAATTTTGAATTCTAAAACTTATCTGGACCTAACATGTCTTGAGAAAACTATGGACTTGTATGTAACCATTTGTGTTAAAGGGGATAAAATGTGTATTTGTATGTATAAATATCGGAAAAATTTTATGAAGATACTAGTAAAACTGGCTGCCTTTAGGAAAAGGAACTGATTAGCTGAAGTCAGCAGTGGGAAGGAGATTTATCACTGAGTCTCTACCACTTTGTGACTTTAAAATTTTGAACCGTGAGGGTGCCTGGGTAGCTCAGTCAGGTAAGCGTTTGACTTCAGCTTAGGTCATAATCTTGTGGTTCGTGGGTACAAGCCCCGTGTCCAGCTCCGTGCTGTTGGCTCAGAGCCTGGAGCCTGCTTTCAATTCTGTGTCTCCCTCTCTTTCTCCTTGTCCCTCTCCTGCTTGTGCTCTCCTTCTCTTCCAAAAATAAATAAACATTAAAAAAATTTTTTTGAACCATGAGCATGTTATCATTTATCCGAAAAATAAGGTTAAAATTTAAAAAAATCTCCACTTATAAGCACACGACAAAGCCTCATCTATTTAAAGTACATTCTGTTAACAAGTCTTCAGTAGGCTACATTTATACTGTCAGTGGATCCCCTCGACTAGTCCTCCTTACCATGAACTCAAGTTGTTCTTGGCTCTCATTGTAAGCCCAGCTCTTTCCAATGCCACCACCACTGCCTTCAAAATGCCATTTAGAATTCATTTTTTAAAAATTATTAAAAAAAATTTTAAGTTTATTTATTTGAGACAGAGAGAGAGTGTGCAAGCAAGCAGGGGAGGGGCACAAAGAGAGAGAGAGAGAGAGAGAGAGAGAGAGAGAGAGAGAGGAAGAGAGAGAATCCAAGTAGGCTCTGTGCTATTAGCACAGAGCCCGACATGGGGCTCAAACCCACAAACCATGAGATCATGGCCTGAGCTGAAACAGAGTTGGATGCTCAACCGACTGAGCCACCCAGGCATCCCTCAATTCATTTTTAAAGTTTATTTATTCTGAGAGAGAGAGAGAGAGAGAGAGAGAGAGAGAGAGAGTGAGTGAGTGGGGGAGAGGCAGAAGGGGAGAGAGAGAGAGAGAGAGAGAGAGAGAGAGAGAGAGAGAGAGAGAGAGAAGGAGAGGGAGAGGGGGAGAGAGGGGGAGAGAGGGGGAGAGAGAGAGAAGGGGAGAGAGGGGGAGGGGGAGAGAGAGAGAGAGGGGGAGAGAGAGAGAGGGGGAGAGAGAGAGAGGGGGAGAGAGGGGAGAGAGAGAGAGGGAGAGAGAGAGAGAGAGAGGGAGAGAGAGAGAGAGGTGAGAGAGAGAGAGAGAGGGAGAGAGAGAGAGAGAGGGAGAGAGAGAGAGAGAGGGAGAGAGAGAGGGAGAGAGAGAGAGAGAGGATCCCAAGCAGGCTCCACACTGTCAGCACAGAGCCTGACATGGGGCTTGAACCCACAAACCATGAGATCATGATCTGAGGTGAAATCAAGAGTCAGATGCTTAACTTACTGAGCCACCCAGGCGCCCCCAATTCATTTCTTAAATGAAGCTCTTGTCTCCTAACTCACCTGTGGTTACTTCAGTTATGCCTGTCACTCTATAAAACCCATGGAATTGGCCAGCTATATGCTCTCTATTTGTCCCATCTTTTCTATTACACTGGAAATTCATGAAAGGAGTGATCAAATAATCTGGCTTTAAACATTCTACTTGGCAGTTTTTCTTACATTGATGGTTAATTATACTGTGTGTATTTGGTCGTACTAATGAGCCTTCCAGGGCCTGCCCAAATAATAAATGATAAATATTAGCTAAACTGAACTAAGCCTACAAAACAAAAATCATTTCCCAGGAAGGCTTTATAATGAAAAATGAAATAAAAAAAAATAAATCAAGGCAGGCTTCTGAAGACTCAAATGCCACCTGTAATGACAATGAGCAGTAGAGCCTGGGCTGACGGGGAGCTTTTGAAATTTCCCAATTTCTAAGTGCTAAGATGTGCACCGATGGTGGAGAAAACCCAGTTTCATTTTGGTGTTCTTGTGCATATAAGAAGTGGTCTAGTAAGAACTGCTGCGAGTTAAAAATTGCATTTGTTCCCTGTAATGTTAAGAAGTAAGTTCTCAGGGCACCTGGGTGGCTTGGTCAGTTAAGCAACCAACTTCAGCTCAGGTCACAATCTCACCGTTTGTGGGTTCGAGTCCTGCGTAGAGTTTTTTGCTGACAGCTCAGAGCTTGGGGCCTGCTTCAGATTCTGTGTCTCCTTCTCTCTCTGCCCCTCCCCCACTAACTCACACTCTATCTCTCTCTCAAAAATGAATAAACATTAAAAAAATTAAAAAAAAAAGGATGTTCTCGACTAATTGTGATGAATCCTGAGGACTCAAACTAAGATTCAAAACCTTTAAAATGATGGGCTACTGGATTTAGAAACAACTAAATCCTTATATTTTTTAGAATCTTTGAAATCACTTCAAAATGGTTTTGAAAAGGTCACAAAACTGCATTACTATATTCAATTAACAATTAGTCCAGTTTTTCTTTTTTAAGACAAAAAACACAGCCTTTCGAAGAAGACTAAAATTCAATCCAATGAAGTAAAACTTCCCTCTGACTATACATTTCCTTCAAGGTCACTGTTTTGGCATTGGTAACAAACTTTCGTATTCAGAACTACTAAAAAAAAAAAAAAAAACACCAAGAAGAAAAACTGCGTTCTCTCTCCTTTTTGTCCTTAGAAATTAATCCTACTAAAGAAATTAACTTTTAAATCATGTCTGTGTCATCACAAAATAAAGACAAAATGTTTACAGGATTTTCAATATAAATATGTACTTATTTTAGTGGAGTATCATAAGGTGTTGTTTTTTGTTTTTTTAAAGCAGGAAAACTTTGGCAAGAATTCGAAGTCACTGTTCTCACTTTACAGAGGAAAAGACCGAGCCTGAGCAAGTCAGTTTGCTGGATGTGTCCTACTCCCCATCCAGTGTTAGGTGTACGATTACTAGTAAGAACTGGCTGGTGAAAACAAGCACATACGTATAGTCTAAGAAGTACCGAAACAAGAGGTCCGTATGGAATGGCAAGGAGCAGGGAGGAAGATGGAGGGACTGGAGAATGCGGCCCCAGGAGGGGCTATGGCTGGGGCAGGTTTCATCTTCCCATCATCCGTGGGTCGCTAAGCCTCCCGCCGCCCTCTCCAGCAGATTTTCAGCCGCACCAGCACTTCTGCCTGTAATGGGCTGTTTACTTGTTTGTCTCACCTCATGACATGATGAGCACCCAAAGGGCAAGTGCTGCCTTTGAAAACCCATTTCTTGAACATGCATCATGTCAGCAAGGAGCAGGTTCTCAATTAACATCCATTAAATGAATTGCGTCTACAAACGACATTGGGGTAAAAGTGAACCACGCAGAGCTGGACATCCAGAAGGGAAATGGATGGTAAGTCCAGAAGTGGGAAAGGTTGGGGGTGGGGAAAGGCAGACGTAGGCAGAAGTCAAGAACAAGCAAGAGGCAGAAGGAGACGCAGTGAAGGAGCAGACAATGAGCATTCAAGGAAATGTTTCAGGAGGAGGATGAAACAAAAAGAAAGCTGAGCCCATGGACAATTTCTCAAAAGAGATTAATCTGATTATCATCCTTAGTCGGCACGAAGTTAAACAGAGGCCATGAAACCACGGTCTTACCTAATTGTAACGACAGTCTTAGGTTATTTGAACAACCTTTTGTTCACATGTTTCTGTTAAGAGGTAGTAAATATTTTCACCGTGTGGAGCTACTTAGCCTTAAAAGTGACTTTCAAACTATGCATTTCTTTTGTGCGATGGAGTGAGGATTTTACTTAAGAGTTTGCTGCTTAGCAAACATGGCCTCACCCATACGTGAAGGGAGTGGATGGACTACTGGAAAGGAGGCTGCTGTGTAAACTACAAAGGATACCAACAAACCAGTCCCAAGAAATACACCCGCACTAAAACCACAAGGTCCATTAAACCAAGCAACCGTCAAAAAGGGGAAAAGAACATTTTCTATAGAAACCTCACCTGAGAGAATGGAGCGAGAGAATTCAGTTAGATCCAATTTTCATTGCTTTATGGCATTAAAAGGAAATAAATGACTACTGAGATTACCATAGCTGCATTTATGGCAATGAGTGCATCTATCACAAATACACCACCAGCTACAATATGGCCCTCTTCAGAGAGAGAACACAAATCTGCTCAGCAAGAACAAGATGGCCTAACAGATTTATAATGGTAATTAAAGCTTTTTTTTTTTTTTAAAGGAGATATCCCCAAAGGTATTTAACTGGAAAATGCACAATAATCACAAACCTTCAGTAGCACACCAGGACGTGGGTACATTATGGGATGGTCCCCATCGTGTCACTGTTGCCCCCCGCCCCCATATCCGCTTTTGTGCCCTTTGCCCTTTTCTCATGCTCTTTGCTTAAGATGTGCTCTTGCCCATTTCTGTGTGCAGGAATCCTTCCCAACGTTCAAGATCCAACTCTAACCCCTTCCCAGAGGCCTTTCCTGACGCTCCCACATGGAAAAACGAATCCCTTTGTTCTCTTAAACTTCACGCAGGACTAAAAAGAGTCTGAAAAATGCAATGGACTCTATCATGGCACTTAACTCTCCGCCACGGTGATTTGTTACAACCGCACTACTAGACGACATCCTGCTAGAGCGCCAGGAAGATCTCAGACCCGCTTCTGAACTCCTAACAGTGTTCACCCATGGAAGCATCTGCAAGTACTTCCCGTCTTCCAAATTTGTCACAATGGCCTACCGCATAGGGGTCTGTAAGTACTGACTTCTAGATCCCTACTTTTTACTCCATTCTTCTGATGTCACTTTGCAGACTGCAAATTTACCCAACTATATATGGGGGAAAAGGTGGGTTTCAGTTATTTCCCTAAAGCCTAAACAGACATGCCCAAGAAAAGACAATAGGAGGATGTTTTAATCATCATACAATAGACATTTCATGCTCTGTCTTTTTAAAAAATTTTTAAATGTGTATTTATTTTTGAGAGAGACGGAGTGCAAGTGGGGGAGGGGCAGAGAGAGAGGGAGACACAGAATACTAAGCAGGCTCCAGGCTCTGAGCTGTCAGCACAGAGTGCGATGCGGGGCTCAAACTCCTGGACCTCGAGATCATGACCTGAGCCAAAGTCAAATGCTTAACTGACTGAGCCACCTGGAACCCCCTCTCTGTTTTTAATCAAACATGAACATAGTAGGAGGAGAATTTTCTATCTAACTTTCACGTCATCTTCTCATACTTTCAAGTCTGGCTATTTTTTCTGAAAAGTTGGCTGAAGCACTACGAGGCAGGAATGCAGAAATGCAGGCATGCAGGTGGGTAACTGTGGAAAAGAGAAGTCCAATCAGATCCTGTTTTGCAAGGCAGGACCCAGACAAAGACACAGGTGTTCGGCTCAAAGCTGTTTAAACTTCCACAGTGCACAGCACACAATGGTGAATGAATCAGGCTGGTCTGAGTCTCAGAAAGGAAACCTGCGCCACCGAAATCTGTCTTTCTATTCACAGCATGCACACACCCTGGCGTAGCCTTCGGGCACTTCAAACAGAGGTGTGGCTCCGTACCCCGCAGGCTGGAGTTTGTCTTCCTATTTGTAAGTGATGTATTAGGAGAAAATCATCTATCCTATTCCAGAATTTTGGAAAGAACCTCTATAGCTACCTATGAATGCCGATGGGCTTCCACTAACCCAGTGACTGAACATGCATATTACTTAAACTTCAAAAAAGCCTCGGGTAGTGAGTGCCGCAGAGGCATTGTATCCTCACGTGTGCCCAATGAGGCCTCAGGAGAACAAGTTCACCCCAGATTTCTCTATGTGCTCTGTAACAGGAAAAAGAGCTCATGCCTGCACAATGCTTCCTGATGTCTAGTACTGTTCCGAATACTTAACACACACCAACTCAGGGAGCACTCATTTTAACCCTTGGCACTATTAATGATCACACCCATTTCACAGATGCTGAAATTAAGGCTTAGATAGGTAACATTGTTTACCTGACGCCACTCAGCTAAAAATGTGACAAAACCAAGACATGAAGATGCTTTGGCTCTAATATCTGTGCTCTTAACTACTATACCATATTCCAGAGAGAATTCCCAAAACCTCTCTGGGAAAATTGGGCTGTCAGTTACACATTTATTTGAATTGTTTCCCTCTTTTCTCCCTTCTGAAACTCTTTGCACCATAGCTCACACTCACTTCTTCCTTGATTTTCAAAGGCAAAGATGACTGGGTTAGAGCTGACTTACAAGCCTCTCTTGCCAGGACCAGCCTGACCAAAACAGAGGGGATGGCTCGTCATCAGAGCTCAAGCTGTGGGGCAGAGTCAGGCACAAACCACCATCCGTGAGACAAGTTCTGCCAGAAGTAGGAAAGCATGGACCCAACTGTTGGAAGACACGGGCCAACAGAAGCCCACCTCTTACCTGTCAGCTGGTAGCCCCTGGGGGACATGGGGACTCTTGGAGAGCATGGCAGGTGCTCTTTCACTATAGGGGAGGGTTGCTATCACTTCTCTGCTTTCTCACATCCAGTTTCCCATTCACAGTGCAGGCCTCACTCCAGTCTGTGCTCGGGGAGCAGTGGGGGGTGGCGACCTGAAATTCTGAGGGGGTTCTTCTGAATGTGGGGAGTCGGCGCTGGAACCAAGAGCAACAAAACAGAAGCAGTGCAGGGGCTGGAAGGGGAACTCCGTGAATGGGCTCCAAAGCCTAAGGCCTGGGGACGTCCCTGTAACCTGACTTCTTCCCACTGCAGATAAAGTCCCAGTTCCTGACTGCCCTCAGCTCCTGCTCTTCCTGGCTTACGATATAAAGACCTACCTGATTCACCCTTCCAGCTTCAGTTCTAAGGGAAGCATTTGAATGGCGTCCAGGTAAATGGCAAAGGAGCCAAGACAAAGTCGGCCCTGGAGAGGGAAACAGGCCCAACAATGCGCCTGGATGGTCCTGTGCTGAGTCACACACAACAGAGCCAAAGCAAGCCCAAATGAGCACTGGGTGAAAAGTCTACACCAACCGCACTTCTCTGAAGAATTCCTCCTCCTCCTTGGAACAGATTTCTTTTCTAGTGATGCTCCCACACACCGCTTTAACCTCCACATAGCTCTTGTTTAATTTCCAGCTGCACTGCAAGTTGTTGACCTATCCATCTCTGCCACTAGGTTATAAATTTCCTGGAGGACAGGGCCATTTCTCTCTCTCTCATTTTGGTTTCTCCCAAAGCACCCACTCTTCCTGCTTGTGCAGAGTGGTATTCAGGAACCACTGATTGAAATAATTACAACATTTACTCTAACGTGAACCAGCATCCACTTTCCACTTCAAATTTATTACCTCGCTTAACCCTCACAATAATCCTGCGAAGAGCTATTGTTCTTTCCCCACTGTGCAGACAAAGGCACGTGAGGCCCGAGTTTCATCACTGACAGTGCCAGGATCTGAACCCAGACTGTAGCCACTGTGTTCTTTCTTAAAATTTTTTAATGTTTAATTATTTTTGAGACAGAGAGAGAGTGCGAGCAGGGGAGGGGCAGAGAGAAAAGGAGGCAGGGGAGGGGCAGAGAGAAAAGGAGAGAGAGGATCTGAAGCCGAGCTCGAACTAACAAACGAACCACAAGATCATGACCTGAGCTGAAGTTGGACTCTTAACTGAGCCACCCAGGCGCCCCCACAGCATGTGTTCTTAACCACAAAGAGCACACACCGCCTCTCTATGTCCTGGAACCCCAGGAGTATAAATGACAATAGCATTTTATCAGGGAAGGAACAAACGAGAGGTCTAAATCTTCCACGCTTTTCCCCATGTGGCTCCCTCTGTTAGGCAAGTCTTTCTTCCCCTTCTGTTCCCGGCAATGCCTACTTGTCTCAAGACGGCCCAAGAGTTGCCCCCTTGAAGTCTCTCTCAGTTCCTCCAGGTACCTAGCAATCTTCTGTTGCTTTCTTATATGCACTGTCTTTTGCTGTATCACATCATAGAATCTGCTGCTTTTCTCCTCCCTCTCCTGCCTTGGAATATGCCTCAGAGGGTGAGGGCTGTTTTTATACAGTACTCGACACGGAAGTATTCAAGGACTGCTGGTTCTATCAGTTCATTTAATACCTACTGAGTGCTACTTATTGTGTTAGGGGCATTCAAATTGAATTCTCCCAACTTCCGTGAGTTGGATGCCAAATCATCCCATTTTTTGATGAGTAATCTAAGGCTTAATATGTCACATGGTTAGATGACATCTGAATAAAATCTCCTACCTCAGCCCAGTTTGCTCAGCTCCCAGAGTCTTTCTGGCATCCTGGTCCCCAAACATAAGGTGGGGCCAATACCATGAGGAAGAGCGGGATGTTCTTCAGGTTGACTGTGAATGGGTTTCTTGGGGTCTCGCTCCTGGGCCCTGCTCTGAGCCTGTTTGAGAAAGGGATACAGTCTCCAGGTGATGAGTGAATCAGACCTCTCAAACTTCAACTCTTTCACCTGCTTGTCTCCTATCGCTCAGGTTTCATGTGTGTGTTGTAACTGAGCCCTAGGAAATCGGTGTCACTAGCCATAAAGGACTCAGTAATGAATGATCGTTTTCATTAAACTTAAAAACTTTTAAGCAATGATCTCAGCACAGAAATTAAAAATATATATATATTTATGCAGTATTGAACTGACATATGAACCATCAGAAACCTGATGAGGTCTTAGCTTTGAGGTGGATTTTAAATCCCTGGGGGAGAAAATCAACTCAAGGACGACAAATGAGGAGCTCAGTTGGTCAAGTGTCCGACTTCGGCTCAGGTCATGATCTCGGGGTTCACGGGTTTGAGCCCCACATCGGGCTCTGTGATGACATATCAGAGCCTGGAGCCTGCTTTCAGATCCTGGGTCTCCCTCTCTCTCTGTCCCTGTCTCTCTCAAAAATAAATAAATACATTAAAAAATTTTAAAGAAAGAGATGACAAACGAATCAAAACCAAGTACTTCAAGTGCCTATGAGTTCTTGATACTTGTGCTGGATCCCATGTACCGTGTAAGATAGAATTAGCTTTATTTGCTACACAGTCTATATTAATAAACATAAAGTAGACTACTGAAGTCTAAAAATGACCAAAAATGACCACTTACTCACAATTATCATTTTCTTACTAGGTACAAGAAACATCTTATTCTGGGCATAACTCTCATAGCTCTTACTAAGAATGATTCCAGCATATTTAGATTTGTAAGTAATTATTAGGAAAAACTTATAGTAATTC
This sequence comes from Panthera pardus, assembly GCF_024362965.1. Taxonomy (NCBI): domain Eukaryota; kingdom Metazoa; phylum Chordata; class Mammalia; order Carnivora; family Felidae; genus Panthera; species Panthera pardus. Next base: position 23,617,709 of record NW_026527002.1, read on the forward strand.
TAAACAGCTTTATAGTTCATTAGTTCAGCAGCAACTCAGATTTCTAAAAATTATTTAGTACTGAGGTGAGCAGAATTTCATACTAACTGTATACAGAGATACAATGGATGAAGAAAAGGAAAACAAAAAAAATTAAGAGAAAAAAAAATCTTGAAAATGTCATGAGGAAAACCAGCTACATATGGCCTATTTTAAGCTCCTAAAAGTCACTACACCTGCTTGGTACAGGGACTGTAAATATATTTATTTGTCTACAAGTTTTACCTTTGTTTTCCTAAAAAAAAATCTTAATCCTTAATTAAGGAATCCTTGATTAAGGAATCCTTAACTCCTTAATCTCCATGGCTTGAACACCTAAACTTTTACATTCTTAGCTAATTCAGAGTCCTCTCCGACAGACAAAAGTTATAAAGCATGACTCGATATAATCCACGCTTTTGAAAGAGCTACAATTTTATATTTTGATTCATTTAATAAGTGTTCATCATTTAGTGAAAGTTGTTTTTCTTTTCATATTTTCCTGTTTCATGAGAATAAGAAAAACTGCTGGCCGACTAGACCACAATATACAGGTAACCAGTTTCTTCTTAATGGAAAAATTGAGACCGCTCAACAGAGACCCCTGGACCTCATCAAGCACGCCTGCACCTGCCTGATTTCCAGCAGGAGGGGTGATCTCTCAGGTGATTGGTCAGACCCTGCTGAGCAGGGGGCCTCTTCAAGCTGGGACTTGCCACTGCAAGAATTTGCAGGCAGGGTGGACTGTGTTCCTGGACACTCCTGCTCTGGGAGGCCAGGCAGATTCTCTATTACAAACCAGAGAGGGGTCAAACAAAATAAACTTGCAACGAGTTTGCAAGGGGGAGACCCGGGGAGAGAAAAAAATGTAGATGCTACTGTGGAACACAATCATCACAAAACAGACGCCCGGTTCTCCCGTGGTTTTGATCTTAAGCTGAACTCACGTGCTCTTTGTAAGACTCGTAACTCACTCGCTGCTCTTGGTCCTACCTCCTCTGTGTAGGTAAAATGCCTACTTATGTCCTTCTGGAGGGATGGTCCCAGCTGATAAGGTTTGGGGCCTGAAATTAGCTTCTGCAAAGTTTTCACACTTTTTGTTTAATTAGTAACTCAGGCTTCTTCATGCAAGTCATGTGCTTATTTTCTTGATCCATTTTGTATATACAACAACGAATCAAAAATCAAAGATACCTTTTCTAAGGCAAAGAAAATCATAGATGTCAATTTCAACCTTTTACAACAGGCAGCATAAAGAGTTAATGAAAGCTCTGATTACTATACGGCTGACCATCTAGATACTTCGATGGCTACTCTATTAATGGAGTAAATAAAAAATTAAAAGGATTTGCTAATTTGACTTGATTTCAGACAACAGAATTATGCGAATAGAGATGTTGGTTATAACCCCAAACCTTGGCCAGTATCTTGCCTAAAACTTCTCTTAGTATAAAATAATTCCCGTTTCCACAAATGGCTATCTCCAATGATTCCTTCTACATTTCTCTACCCCAGCCTTCTCTACTCATTTTCCTAACAACTATTACAAGTGACTATGGAAATCTTTGATGTTGATGTTTTCATTTCCGTTGGAAGCTCTTAAATGCACCATTTAGAGGCTTCTGAGCACCATCCTTACAGGAATCTCTTTGTTTTGTTCTTCTTTGAAAGTCCGGGATTCAAAGATTCATTATCCCTCTCCCCAAAGTGTCACCACCATTATATACGGTCCATGTGTGCTCTTAGCTGACTATGCTCAGATCCTTAGGGTTTTAACTCTCTTGCACACAACCAGTGATATACAAGATGAGTTCTCCTTTACCATTTTCAAGGATCCAGTTTTTCACATGTAGACTGATTTGTTCATGCCCTTGATGGTCCTGTCCCAACTCTGCTTCCAGTCCACCTTGTGCATGACAGCTAAAACCATTCTCCTCAGATGTTGTTTTGATCATGTTACTAACTTCCTCAGGACTCTGAAACGGTTTCCACTTGTGTGTTGCATAACACCTGATTAGAGCTTTTAAGATCCTTCAATAGTCAGCACCCTTATCTAATTGTCCTCCTCTCTCACCATGACTCAGCTGTACTCTACACCACCCACTACAAAGCAAAATACTGTGCCTCTTACATTCTACACACCAGCAGTGGGGTGTACAATCCAGAAGGGTTTTGAGTATGTTTTTGTACACATATTGTAAGATTTCTCAAAAGAGGATGAAGCTTCAGAGTAAAGATCTAACAGAAATGTTAGATCCGGTGTCCCTAGCCTCCCACCTTCCTATGATTTTTATTCTTTTCTACAAACCAACCGCATTAGCTTTCAGGGACTTCAGACTAGCACCACTACTGCTACGCCCAAATTTACTAACTTTCTGGATAGTTTTTTTTCCTGGGTGGTAGGAGGAGGGGGAGAGGGAAGGGTCTGCATGTGAAAGACCCTTGTTTGCATGTTCTGTTGGCCATGGGAGTCACCACGGAATATCAACATAGAACATCAAAAGGTTAATAAGGCAATGAGGCCAAAAGTAATACCTACTGCAGCGAAGCACACGGACACAGTAATGCCCATAGATAATGAACACTGGTGATCTCTACTGCCTTGAAGCATTTTTCTTTCTCTTCAGGCTGTGAGTCATCAGAGACACTATTCTTGCCCTACCTGGTAAAATCTCTGTTGCCTCTGTGACAAATCATGCCTTCGCTTCCCTTCAAAATATCGCTCAAGGCTCAAACTCCTTATGAAATCTTTCCAGACCAATTCCACCTGACACGCCAATTATACCAGAACATCCTTTACTCATGCTGTCTCTCTCATTTTTCTCCCCCTTCTCATTACTCGGCATTCCCTTAGGACCAGCATCTTATACACATGAATTTACATAGATTCATATGCATACACGTTCACATAGACACTGTTTATGGGGGGATTCTTGAGGCTTTTTTTTCCTTCCCTTTGTTGGCTTATGCCTTCTGTTTCCTTTGAAATTTCCATTATCAGGCACTGAATAGAGGAGGCTCTGTAACTGTTACAAATATAGCAAACTGTAATTTAAAGAAAACTTTTCAAGAGTAAACGTTAGTAACTGAACTTTAACACCACAAAATTAACCTATTACTGGAGATTCTGAAGGGGGTGGGGAGAAAACTGTTACACATGGTTGTCTTTCCTTTGTTTTCATTTATAGAATGAAACATTAGAGACTGTCTGCTCACTCTATAATTAGATTTTAATCATTCCAACAATGGGCTGAAAGTTATTCTGATTTAGTGAGGAGTTAAGAAGAATAACATAATTTTGAAAAATGCTCTGTCAAGTTTGTGAGGTAACATGAAAAAAAAAAAAGACCTCAAAATATTCCTAGTGGCCAAGCAAAAAAAGCCTTGGGAGGTGCTTTATGGACTGGTCCATCTATTCTTTTTTAATTCCCGTAAGACTGACCATTCAGACATTTACATAAACTACTTCAAGACCTGTATGGGATGAGGCAGGCACTAATAAACAGCTGACTGAATGAATTGGTGTCTTATTATTTAACGACTCCCTACAGGTATGAGGTCTCTCCAATCAACCCTAAACTTGTGGAAGATTCAGGCCCATGCTTCCTTTCTCTCACTGCAGGTCTAGGGCAGTACTAAGTGTGTAAGCATTGAATAATACCCCTCAGATGATCAAGAATGATTGGCATGTGAGTTTTGCTCCTGGAATGTTTATGGGTACTTCAAAAATGGTTTTGATTTTGGTGATATGTCCCTCACTATAATCTTGTTCCTAACAGTACACACAATAGGACATTTCTCCTTTCAGTACACCATCTTCTGATTGAGGACAAATCTGGAGTTGGAAAAGTGAAACGTCAGTGATATGTTCCACCATGTTTCCTATCTGAATAATTTCTGTAAGAAATATTGTTGGTGTGGTTTTGTGAAGTGCAAAAACTGGCAAAGGAAGGGAATTCACACAACAGTGGAGGCCCAGACTTGGGCTTTCTGTGACAGTGTGGTCCAGTTCCTCACTTCCTCATCTCCACTGATGAGAGACCCAGAAAGATTACTTTACTTTATATGTTTGAAATAAATGACCCACATTCCAGGAATGATGAACCTTTTCACTAATCTTATTCAGAAGCATTAGAATATCACACGCACAAATGTCTTAGATGTGCCTCTGTTCCTTGCCCACCACTTCTACCCACCAATTCCTGCTAATTTCATTTCCTGCTTCTCAGGCAAGGGCATGGGTCTTTATCATCTGTCCACAGCCCAGGCCCTCCACAGCCTTGGCCCCACTTATATCCATCTCAGAGACAGATGGTTCCCTGCTCACCTTCCTTCAAAGACTCCCCAAGGCCAACAAACAGTAGACAATCCAGCTCCCAAACCTTCATGACATCATTTGCTATCCTATCTTAACCTACATTTATCAACTTTCAGCATACCTCAGAATAACCTGGGAAGCTTGTAAAACCAAACTTCTGAGCCTCACCCAAAGAGATGTGAAATCAGCAGTAGGTGGGAGCCAGAAGATTTTAAGTGCCCCTTCTGATCTGCTGCAGGGGGTGGATGGACCGCACCTGGAGAGGCAATGTCACCTCTATCCAAAGGCCGGTAGGAACCTACCCTATGTACTTTTATCCCACTCCATCTTCCTCCAGATACTCCTTCTGTCTGGGGCATCCTTGCCACCATTTGCTTCCGGCGGAATCTCGATTCACTCTGCACAGCACAGGCTCAGCCCCACGTGTGTTCAGTGTTCTTTCTTCTGATGTGGTTTCAGTTTTTCTTAGAATTTACCATATTAAACTGACATTATCCGTCTGTTTGTCTCATCCACAAGATTTGTGGCTATCAAACGAATATTGGTTAAATGAAACTGGCAAAATGAAGCATATGACTAAATCACACTGCTCCCAGATGGATCTTCCTTTATGAGCCTAAGGCAGGTACGTGGGGTAAAAGGAAAAAATTTCCTACCCCAATTCTCAAAATCTAGTGGCTTGGGCTCTGATGCTGTGCTGCCTGGGGTCCACCCTACACAGGGCACCTACTTGTTTTGTGACCTTTCTACGTCACTAACGGGGTTGCTGTGGGGATTAAGGGAGGTTACAGATGCCAAGGTCACGGCACAGGTTCAGGCACCAGGTAAGCACTCAACCAGGTCAGCTTTGTTTGTATGTGGCCAAAAGGCATCACCGAAATTGCAATCCTCAGAGCAAAAGGGGAAGAGTGCTTGCACTGGTGGGTAGGATACGTGGGGGAAATGTTTAGCGGTGTCGACACTGCTTCCTCAGCTGGAAACACCGCCAAAAAATCAACTTACCGCAAAATAGCTAACTTTGATGTTTCTATGTCCAAATGATGCTGGGATTCTGCTACCATCAAAAGTCACATCTTAAAGACTCTATGCAGAGATAAGTTAAAATGTGATTTAAAATTATTTAACTATTGAAAAACTTAAAAAAAATTTTTAAGTTTATTTTTGAGAGAGAGACAGAGAGAGCGAGTGAGGGAGGGGCAGAGAAAGAGGGAGAGAGAGAATCCGAAGCAGACCCTGCACTGTCAGCACAGAGCCTGATATGCAGCTAGAACCCACAAACCGTGAGATCATGACCTGAGCCGAAACCAAGAGTTGGATGCTTAACAGACCGAGCCACCCAGGCACCCTGAAAAATTTAATAGTTTTTTTTTTTTAACGTTTACTTTTGAGAGAGAAAGAGAGAGAGCATGCACGCCTGCACGCAAGCCTGGGAGGGGCAGAGAGACAGGGAGACGGAGGAGCGGAAGCAGACTCTGTGCCGACAGCAGCAAGCCCGACGCGGGGCTCGAACTCATGAACTGTCAGATCCTGACCTGAGCCGAAGTTCGACACTCAAGTGACTGAGCCACCCAGGGGCCCCATTAGTTGTTGCTGTTGTTTTTTAAAGAAAGTGCTAGTCATCCTCTCCCTAGTACTATTCAACTCTTACCTATGTATATTCCGTTGATAGCACTGCTATTGTCAGGGGTAAAATTACATCTACGAAAAGACATTTTGTTAGGTTTTCTTAATTCAGTCCCGTATGGACCTTGAGCGTGATCACAAAGGACTAAGAGAGGTTAGGCAAAGGGGCGTGGGTGTGAGGGCGTTCCAGGCAGAGAGCTGCTTGTGCAAACAGCGCAGGGGAGTGTTGGTGACAAGCTCACCCAGGCGGGTCAGGTGCTTCCCAGTGGGTGCTTCCACCTCACAGCCCCCATCCGGCTCACAGCTCCCAACCTGCCACACGGAAGTGCTAGGACACCCCCCACCCCCAACACACACCGCCCCAGGGTATTTGCTCTCAACGGCAAGTTTTGTTTCTTATTCATCATTGTATTCCTAGGGCCTAGTATCTATCGTATTTGGACAGAGCTGGCACTAAATAAATGTTTGCCAAAGGATGTTTCTTCAGCACAATAATTTGTGAGGGTGATATTTTGTTCCAGGATGTTGCCAAGAAAGAAACAGGCCAACAGATCTTGCTCACTGGGTAGGTCCTTTGAGCACAAATCTTAGAAAGCATAATTTCACAAATTCAAGAATAGATATTCTGATACCTGAATTGCATGGTCTTAAGGCAACAGATTCCTCCTAGTCCTTAACATGAGAAGTGCTTTATTTGTACTTCTTTAAAAGAGCTGCCTCCAGTATCCTGGACGTGGAATTCCTCTTTTGCAATGTGCCTCATAAATGTCTTTGTTCCTCAGGGTTGGGTCTGAGCTCTTTATGTATGGTACAAATCTGAATTCCAGGCTATGTTCCCTTTTGTCTTTGGGGCCAGCATCTCCCAATTCAAGAAGTCAAAATCCAAACCAATTTTCCTCTCTAAACCCATACTTTCCTCTCCGGTCCCTGTCTGAATAAACAGTACTAGCATCCATCCAGTTGGCCAATCCTGAAACTCAGGGGTCACTCTGACTCTGCCTCTTCTAGGTTTGCCACATTTATTCAACCAACCATCAAGTCCTATGGAGTCTGCCTGGGACGCTGTCACCATACATTTTCTTCTTTCTATCCCCGCTGTCACTGCTTAGCTCAGCCCATGGGCTCTTACCTAGATTGCTAGTTAGCACATTACCACTTAATCGGCCTCCAATTGTATTGCCCCTTACTCTTCCCAGTCCCTATATCACCTGCATCCAGAGTGATCTTTCTAAATTTGATCATGTAATTCTGCCTAAAACTATCAGTAGCTCTCCTCGGACTTTGGGATAATGTCCAAACTCCCCCTTTATAGGTCAGTGAGCCCCTCATCTCATCTCCACTTCATCTCTCAACACCCCCCACACCTAAGTAGTCTTTTTTCCAGCCATACCAAACATTTTACAATACCCCAAATACATGTGGGCCATTATCCTTTGTACCAGCTGGATACAAGCTGGATACCACCTGCACAATCATGCCTCCGGCCCCAGGCTATGACTAAGCTCCTCCTATGTGCTATCTAAGCTTGTAGCCAGGTGCCAATCACCTGAGAGGTAACTGCATTTTTATTTTTTGAGAGAGAGAAAACACACGTGCATGCGTGAGCAAATGAGGGAGGGATCTCATAAGTGTGAGATCACGACCCGAGCAGAAATTAAGAGTTGGCTGCATAATGGACTGAGCCACCCAGGTGCCTGGGTAATTTCAATTTTATCTGTCCTAACCAGGCTCTATGATGGGAAGAGCTGGATCCTAATCATAATTTTACATTTACATAGTATGTCATCGATTAATATTATAAGAGTGATTAAAATCATTATTTCCCTGAGATAAAAAACCAAACCTTATAAAATGGGCTGGTAACTTAGACTCTTTTCTGCAAGTTCAGACCAGGGTGTTAACTAACGTGTTAGCTAATGACCCTTCCAGGGCATTTTCATCTTTGCAAGGTATCTATCAGTCACAGCTCAACTCATTCTCAAATTGCTAGGGTGAACAGCAGGGGTGGGAATGAGGGACAAGGGCCGGCAGTGGGTGGGTATGGCCCCATCACCAGACACTCCTCCATTCCTACTCCTTAACCTGAAAGTCCAGCTTCTCTGGGATTTTTCCTTAACATGTTTTGACTTAGTAGGGTCCCCATAAGAATATCAAACCTTTCCCTTAATGGATGGAAGTGAGTTAGGAAATCTTGAAATACTAATTCAAAAAGCTCTTACACCAATGTAAAAAATTAAACAGGGATCTCTGGACCAAGCCAATTGAGATCAAAATTTGATGGACTTTATGTAGTAAAACTCAGCAAAATTTTAAACTTATTCAAAAGAAAACTGACAAAAATCTAACAGTTATTTGTTAATCTCTGGCACAATTATTTTTAAAATGTTAGAAAATGAATTAATGTATTTTACTTGACTTGAATAAGTTTCTTTCGGCACACAGGGAATTCCTAAGAAGATCTGACTTCAAAGAGTTGCACTCTTTTGGAGGCAATCTTGATTCCTTACATGTTAATTAAATTTCTGATAAAGAAGCTTATTTTGAATTGAAGCATATTATACAAATAAATGTGAAACACCGACTAAAATAGAAGGGCAAAATTATTAAAGGCTTATTTAGTTTTATTCTCAAGGGGCCGTTGTACTAAACCTGAATGAGTTACATAAATACCTTTGGCATTTGTTGGATCCTGTTCCTAAACACAATGTTCATATTTCATCTATAATAAGAAAAGCATCTCAAAGATTTGCAAGGCACTAGTCTTGCAAGCGGCCAGTTTGGTGTCTTGAGTAAAGTGAGATTGGCGGAGTCAGCTTAATCCATGATGGAAAGTTGTGAGCGGGGTCCTCTGGCTGTCGGGCAGCTGCCGCTCAGAGGAGTCTCCTGGCTCTGTGAGCGTGCATGCAGAGCTCTGCCACTCGCCAGCAGACAGAGGCTCTGTCTCCAGGAGCACATGGGATGGAACATGGATGCTATCACACTTGTGGCTTTCATCATGTATGTGAGAAAGCCATTGCTGCTTTAACTCTTCGTATTTACGGCATCAGGAAAATGTCACGTTTCAGAGATAAAGGAGATCGAACCTGCTGCGGTTTGTACCGTCTAAGCCAACTCTGATTTCTATAGTTAAAACAAGGGTGACATGTGTCCCAAAAACCTGGCTTACCCTCCCCTTAGAACGTTGTCTTTTTGCTCCAGTTTTCACCAAGTTGATCTCAGCAGGACTGAACGCTACCTCGTATCCCATGCACACCACACACAGCATCTCCTCCTTATGTTCTCTGTTTAATCAAAGTGGAAAGCCATGCCTCTATGATCCCCAGGTTTAAAAAAGTATGTTTCTAATGGCCCGGAAGTCTGGATAACTGTGTGACCCTCTCATTATTACGGCATAAGACTAATTTTCGTGAAATTTGTATTGCTTGAACCTACTTGTTAAATCATTAGAACACCCGGCCACCTCAAGGCCTCAGTTTCTGAATGGGGCTGGACTCGAGAGGGCAGGTGGAAGAGTTTTTTCAAGAAAGATCCTCAGAAACAAGATTCCCATAACACAGTAGGTTCCCCTGTTATGTGTAATGACCCACTAAATTTTCACAAGGTTCCCATAACACAGTAGGTTCCCCTGTTATGTGTAATGACCCACTAAAGGGCGACACATCTCACAAAATGTAAACTATATATGGTTATTTACAGTTTATAAAGCCCTATGATACCCACTCTCTCATTCAACTGTTAAAACAACTCTCTTGTGAAGAAAGAGGCAACTATCAATTCCCATTTACAATAACTTTTTTGCACCCCAGCCTGCGTGTATTAACGAAGCCTCTGGAATCTGCTTGTAGAAGAGCTGGTGATAACAGGGAAAGGGGTGACGGGTAGCAGAGGTTGATATGGAAGAGTACAGGAGGCCTAAATAAGGCAAATAATTAATGCTCTCCTCAGTAGTGAATTCCCATATTTTAGGTGATTTCCTCCAAAATCACTTTACCTACTTAACAGCCTCTTCATTAAAATGGCTTACAAGGCATTACAGAAAAATTCAACCTTCCTGAAAAAAATCACTTACGTTAAAAACTGAACATTAACCAGAGCCCCAGTAGAAGATCATCTACAATGGTCTGATAATCTACAATGGTTTTTAAAGATATGATAGGACTACTAACATTACAGAAAAGAAATAAAGATAGAATATAAAGTAGAATTTTGATTTGCAAAAGAGAACGAGAATCCTTTTCTCCAACTGAATTTAAGAATTTCAAATTCCTGGCTCTTCACAATAACTTGGAAGAGACTCAGCTTTTTTTTTTTCTAAAATTGGGAGAAGTTTAATTTGGATCCATAATGTGCACTGACTCATGGTTGACTCTGGGTTTTAATTACTAATAAGTGAAATGAATCAAGTCAAGTAATCTTGTGAGGAACTGTTCCATTGAACGCTATTTTTTGAGCTTAAGAAAAATGACCAGGAAAAAGAAAGAGGTAAGACAAGAAAAACTTTCAAAAGGAAAAAAAGACAAGTGAGCATCTGGCAAACAGGTTTTTAAAAAACAGTAAGCTCTTAGGCTCTGCTCTGATTTATCCCATATTTTGGTGATGTCAACCAGGTAGGGATGAGCTAGTATTTTTATAGTGAGTATAAGCTGACTTCCTGGAGTTTCCATATCTGTTTACGGGAAGCACTCACATGTATCACTAGACCAGCTCACACCTATGAAGAATGGAGATAAGAGTTTGGCTTAACCTCAAGTTCTTATTTCCCAGCCTTGCCTTTGTTATGATTTTTTAATGCTGTTGACATAGTTAAGGAAAAAGGTACCTGTAACATGCACTTTTGCATTTTCTTTACTTCCTTCACTACAGTCAGATTATAGCATGATGAATTATGAGAGCTATGTTTCCTTCCTTTAAAGCTGGTTTATAAATGCCCAAGAAAACAGGAGCACTGGCAGTGTTTACAGCCTAAGTAGTGAGAATTTAATTCACTCATTCATCAAATATTTACCGGAGCCCTTACCAAAGTGCCCTGATCTAAACTAGCTCCTGGGGTGTACCAAAGTGAGCAAAGCTGCTTTCAGGGCCTGGCTTTCTGATCTAGTTGGAGAAAGAGATGTGAAACAAACATACTGAACTAGACGAGAGCTCAGACAAATGGGCATTTAGGTGGAAGGGGGTGGCAGTAGAGTGGGAGGGTATGGGGTTGGGTACACCCTCCATGAAGAGGAGACTTGATGCCTAGACCTGAAGACAGAGCAGCCCTGAGCAGCTGGCTGGAGCCAGGCCACCAGGAAGAGGGAAGGGATGAGCAAAGATGTCCTTTAGAACTTCAGGAAAGCTGTCGTGGCTGAATCATTCAAGCCATGGAAGAAACAGGGAGAGTGGTAAGAAATCATAAAATACCTTTTTATTTAAAAAAAATTTTTTTTAACATTTATTCATTTTTGACAGTGAGAGAGACAGAGCATGAATGGGGGAGGGGCAGAGAGAGAGGGAGACACAGAATCTGAAACGGGCTTCAGGCTCTGAGGTGTCAGCACAGGTCTCGACGCAGGGCTCAAACTCACGGACTGTGAGATCATGACCTGAGCTGAAGTCGGACGCTTAACCGACTGAGCCACCCAGGCGCCCCTTAAAATACCTTTTTAAATGAAAAAGCATGGGGTGCCTGGGTTAAGCATCCAAATTTGGCTCACGCCATGATCTTGCAGGTTCATGGGTTCAAGCCTCGTGTCAGGCTCTGTTCTGACAGCTCAGAACCTGGAGCCTGCTTCAGATTCTGCATCTCCCTCTCTCTGCCTCTCCCCCAATCGTTCTTTCTCTATCCCTCTCTCAAAAATAAACATTAAAAAAAGTAAGGAAAATATGTCTTTTATGTAGGAGTTTTGAAAAAAATGATGTCATTTTTCATATTCAAGTCCAAACCTGGCAACATAGAATCCAATCTCTAGTTGTGAAAACAGGTGCAGCAGGCACACCTGTGCACCAGTTCCTTGGGCTTTAGGCCTCCACATCCGACCTGGTGCTTCTGTCCCCTGTACAACTACATCTGTGACAGGCCTGGCAGGGAGAGTGCTGGGCCAGGGACAGCACAAGGCTCCCTCCTGACATTACTGGCCCTGCTGTTACCCCCTGAAGTTCAGGAGAGGCTGGGAGCAGCAGTCACTGACACGTCACGGTAGTCCTGGAAGCCTGCCCAGTCGAGTGAGCACCGTCCCAGCTTCAGGCAGTCTGGCCACAGAGTCAGAGAACAGGGTAACTATTCCATTCCACTCTACACTCCCACCTTATTTCCTTTCTTCGAATCTGTGTGCTTCAATGAAGGCAGTACAAACAAACGCCTAAGGTTCTCAATTGCTTTACATTTTTTTTCAAATGTTTATTTTTGAGAGAGAGTGGAAATGGGGGAGGGGCAAAGAGAGGGGGGGACAGAGGATCCGAAGTGGGCTCTGTGCTGACAGCAGTGAGCCCGATGTGGGGCTTGAACTCACAAACCATGAGATCATGAGCAAACTCAACTGACTGGGCCCCCCAGATGCCCCAGGTTCTCAACTGCTTTAAGCCAATTCTCTTCCATCCTTTAGCATGATAACCATGTCCTCTGGGGCTCAGAGTTTACAAACCTCTTCTTTTGTCTATATCCTTTTCTAAACGATCTTTTTCCAGAAAAGAGTGGTTCTCTGAGGGCCACTCATATGCTATCTCAGCCAAATGCCTCACTTTAAAACTTCTTAAAATATTTTTCTCAAGAAACAGTACTCTGAACATGTCTTAAGAAATTACTGAAGACAAGAGTTAAATGGGGTAAAAACGCCCAAATGAGAACTGTCATTGAAACAACAGGTATGGAAGGGTGATCTTGGGCACAGCGTTGCTCTCGGCCTCTGAATGTGAGGGGCTTGAGATATTCAGAGCTGCTCCCCTACATCTTGAACCTTTCTTTAAAAACAAGGTTGAGACAGTTTCTCGATTCTAGCAGGTGATTTTTACCCGCAGGACCAAGACAAAAAAGGGAAGAAAACATTTTGTTAAATCTTATACATTTGGTACTTTTTAGATCAGAACAGAAACCTGAGGAAAAGTTACAGGAGTCAGCAAATTAATAGCACCCCTTAGAGTTTTCACTCTTTCTTTTAAAAAATGTTTATTTTTGAGAGAGACAGTGTAAGCAGAGGAGGGGCAAAGAGAGAGGGGGACAGAGGTTCCAAAGCAGGTTCTGCACGCTGACAGCAGTGAGCCCAATGCGGGGCTCGAACTCACAAACTGTGAAATCATGACCAGAGTTGAAGTCAGATGCTCAGCCAACTGAGCCACCCAGACGCCCCAGAGCTATCACTTTTTAAGTGCTAACCTGCTAGTAAAGGATCAGTATCTACTGATTCTTTATCTGCTGCATTATTTTTACTATCTACTGGTAACATGATTCCCCACGTTCTCTTATCTGTAAGAATTAAACAGGGGCCCACAATAAGTCTTCTGAAATACGCCTCCTGTGCATTTCCTACGGAGATACACCACTACTCCCTATTCAACAAAGCAAAAGAAAGGTCCACAGACCTTCTGGGCTCAAGTTGGTTGGTTCCATGTCCCCTGATCTCCCTGAGGAGGATATAATTATTTTCTCTCAAAGCCAACTTGAAGCTTTGCTTCAGGATAATATAAGGTGATGGTACACAAATGGATCCAACTCCCTGAGACTTAAGTAACAAAAATTCTCCACAGCCTATGAAATAACAGCAACAGAATAATGATTAGCACTATCTGGGTGGCAAACTAAGATGGTCAGTAACTATTAAAGTTATCATCTCCCTCTGTTGCTAATGGCGAACAAGTGATTTTGAGAGCAGCAGCTGCCAGGAGGTAGTTATTTCTAGTTGTTATTCTGCCATTACTGGGGCAGGATGAAGGGGAGAATGTCACCTTATGTTCTTAAACTTTTGCTATTTTGTAAAACCAAAACACTAACAGTAACTACTGGAGGGTCCAGGAAGTACTGAGCAGATACTGAGACATTATAAAGAGCCATGGTTTATGACAATATAGCAAGAAGTTCTTCCCTCCTCCCCCCGCCCCCCCGCCAGCAATCTCCAAAACCTTAATGGAAGCTTTTTTTTCCTATTATTTATTTATTTATTCATTCATTCATTCATTCATTCATTTAATGAGAGCATGCTTTCATGCTGGGGCAGGGGAGATACAGAAGGAGAGATGGAGAATCCCAAGCAGGCTCCAGGCTAAGCATGGAGCCCAGCGTGGGGCTCAATCCCATGATCCTGGGCCAAAATCAAGAGTCTGAGGCTCAACCAATGAAGTCAGTCAGGTGTCCCTCTCTTTGTTTAAAAAAAAAAAAAAGCTTTTAAAAGAATGTAGAACTTTAAACTCAGAGCTACTGAAGGGGAATGTCAATCCATCAGCTATTTTCTACAAAAACAAGTGGCAAAACTCTATATCTGAAGTATCATTAAAGCAAGGAATCTGGAAAGAGGAGTAACACAATGAAAGTAAGGAAGACATAAAAGGTTACTTGAGAATTTTGTTTTCTCTATTGCATCATCCAAATAGCATACATATATTTTTTTACTGTAGTTAGAAGAGTTAACATGATATCTACCCTCTTAACAAATTTTTATGTGCACAATATTGTTAACTGCATGCACAATCGTCTTGCTTAACTGAAGCTTCATACCTGTTCAACAGCAGCTTCCCATTTCCTCCTCCCTCCAGCCATTGACAACCACAATTTTAGTCTCTGTTTCTAGGAGTCTGACCATTTTAGACACCTCACTTAAGTGGAATCCTGCAATATCTGTCCTGTGACCGGCTTATTTCACTTACTATAATGAATTGAGCATTGAAAAGATAGCTAGGTGAAATTTTTAGGAAGTAGTTAACTGGCCAAAAGTATATTTGATTAAAAACTGTACAACACAGTAATCTCAAACTATATTACCACTACCCCCAAAAGATTTTCAACGGAGAGGATGTGGCTAGCACTTGGGTAGGAGTTTATGATACTAGTATAATCAGAGATCCTTGCATTACAAGCCTTTCCCTTTCATTATGTAGATTCCTCCCATTTAAACTAATCATAAAAGTCAATAATTAAAACAAGCTTAAGAAAATCATTTGCTAGAGTGTCCTGCACAGTTTTACTTTGCATCTGCAGAGATCAAACTGCTTCTACTAGGATCACTAGGTTGTAAGGTGAAAGCAAATGGAAAAATCCAGGAGTGCATTTAAAATTAGAGGCCAGGGCATAACCAAAGGTATAGCACTAGCTCAAAAGTTAGCTGAGGGCCAGGAAGCCAGTAAGATTAGAGGTGCCAAGTATCCCATCTATAAGCAAACTGAAAAGCAAGTAATTCAACGCTTGGCTATTAGGGAAACTGTGGTCTAAAATAAAATATGCTCAACAGAGAAGAGCGGAGAGGCCCTTCCCGAAAGTTTATGCTAATTACCAATAAGCAATATTAACTTTAAAATAGGTGGAGTTTGGGATAAAGATGGAAACCCTGAAAACTTTGACACCTATGTCAATATAACACAAAAAACATGACCTCTTCATTTTCCAAGTAATGTTTCAGATACTCAGAAGTAAACAGTGACCATAAAGTTTTTATTTTTTAAAGAAACTTCAAAAGTCTGAAAGTATAAGGTTGAACCTTGTGCAAGTGCCAGTTTTTGAACATCAAGAAGTTCAAGTATCATAAATTTTGTATGGTTCAACCAAAGAAAAGAGAAGCTTAATTCAATGCTAAGAATAAAAATCTGAAGACACGCTAATATTCTGTGGCTTCCAAAGGACATTTACTTCTACAGGAAAATATTACTGAAGCAAGAAAAGGGTTTTTAATATTCTATGCTAAATGTACGCCTCAAGTCACATGATACTGTGGCCATTCGGTGGCCATGTAAATAAGCCTAAAAATCATATTTTCCATTTATAACCATCTTTTTTTTTCTTTTTTTGTCTACAATATGACAATTCTATTCCCAATAGATTTCTCCATCCCTCTCTTTGGACCCCAAATCCAGCTATTCATGGCAAAACTTCAAGCACATAGTCCTTCTGTGCCCACATACACCCCACTTCTCAATCTATAATTCATCGCGATCTCCTACTCACTCCATCCCTTCTCTACTGCTCTACTTTCTTCCAACTTTGGCACACTGACAGTCCCATCTGTCCATGGCAGGTTCCCCCCACCCCTTTCCTTTTAATACACCGGTGATCTAATCATTCCAGCATAGAATGTGACAATTTGTATCAGCCTTAGTCCCTCTGCCATTCCCATACAGTTGAGCTCTGTTGTTTTAAACAATGCATAGGAGATTTGGTCTTGTAACTTTCCATTTCTGCCATATCTAGATCTTGGTGCCTTTCTCAAAAAAAAAAAAAAAAAAAAAAAGAAAAAAAGAAAAAGAAAGAAAAAAAGAAAAAAAGAAAAAATCATTCTCTGTGGTAGTATTAAAACAACACACCCCTGAAAGTAACTTTCTCGATTCCTGAAAATGTGCACAGTCCGAGTGACCCGACGTTAAGTATTAGGGAAGTAGTTTGTGACAGCAAGGGGATCTCAATGTGCTTCCACATTTTGCGATGACGGCCAGGTTCAGAACAGTGCAGGTACATTTCTGACTCTCATTCCACTGGAATTAATCATTTTCTAACTTTGATTCTGGCAGTTACAGAAGCAAATATGGCGATGTTACCAACAGAATGACAACCAAAATATTTGATATCCCACTGTTTTGAACGACCATGCACAACCACCCGCCCTGCATTTACATACCTTGAATTTGCTATTTCCACTTTGGTTCTCGCCATGGCAGCTGCCCTTTGCGCGCCTTCAATTGCTCGGTCCACCTTCTCCCTAGTTTTTGTATTTCTTATTGGTATAAGCTGCTTCCTTATTCCACGGACCAGAATATTATTTTTGTATTTCCCCTCTTCTTTGGAGCCGTCGGGAAACACGGTGCAGCCATATCCATGCCTCTTGTTATTTGCCCACTCTCCTTCATACTTCATGCCGTTGGAGCGCTCGCTAATGCCAAAACCATTTCGCTTGTCGTTCTTCCACTCGCCCATGTACGTTTCCGTGGTGGTGGCGTCGACGTGGTCTTCCACCGGGCAAAAATCACAATCTACGTCGCCGAAGCTGATCGTGGAGTTGGCATCGCTGGAACTAATTCTGCTCATGGCCGCGTCGCTGCGGACCGAGCTGCGTTTGCTGGAGATGGAAGACTTAGATTCGGACTTGCGAAGTTTCATACTTCCGAGAAGGGAGCCCCTTCGGAAGAGGCCGCCCTTCTTCTTGCCCGCGAGCTCCGCGTCGGCGTGGAAGTTGAGCACGAAGCCGCCGCGGGTGCCGGCGGGGCTGTCGGCAGCGGCCGCGGCGTCGTGGAGCACGCTGCCATTGCTCTGCTCGCTGCGCAGCGAGGCCATGGACGTGCGCAGCGGCGAGCGGATCACGGTGGCCATGCCGTAGGGCACGCTCTGGCGCACGCCGTAGCCATGCCGCATGCCGCCGGCCCATTGGCCCTGGTAAGTACCTTCGAGAGAGACGGCAAGAAAGCACAGTGTGAGTCGGGGGCGGAAGGGGTGCGATCTCGCCTGCCAGCACCTGGGTGCGCCCCAGGAGAGCCCGGTGCTCAGAGCAGGCAGGCTCAAGGTCAAATCCTACACGTATCCAAGTCAACTCTAAGTGACACCTTACGTTTCATCCACTTGTGAGTTCCCGCCCTGTAATTTTGTGTCAATGGTTTCAATGTAATTGTTTAGCATTTTCCAAGTTTGGTAATTTTCCTTTTCATTTAAAAATTTATACGAATGTTTCAGATGAAACCACCACTTTCTAATACAAAAAGAGTGATCATTAGAAAACAACTTTTCTCCCCTGATCAAAATCCCTCATCGGAAGGCAGTGTCACAGAAGATGAAATGAGTTCTCTTCCTGAATTTTAATTTTACTCATTCAGCTGAAAAGCTCTAAAAGCTCTAGGTCTGTCACAATAACATTCCAACAAGCTAAAAGACTTAAAATTGTTAATGATCAGGACATGGGTCATCAAACACATTATTTTACTTTACATTTTCTGTCTTCCATGTTCACCATCTTTTTTTAGGGCAGGGAAAACTTTAATATTGAGGATTATTTAGATTTGGGAGAAATTTTTGAAGCGAAGAGTGATTTGACAAATATGATACAGATCCTGAATATTGTGGGACATGAAAAAAATGGGCAATTTAACATTTTGTACTTCCAGGT
This sequence comes from Panthera pardus, assembly GCF_024362965.1. Taxonomy (NCBI): domain Eukaryota; kingdom Metazoa; phylum Chordata; class Mammalia; order Carnivora; family Felidae; genus Panthera; species Panthera pardus. Next base: position 23,635,934 of record NW_026527002.1, read on the forward strand.
GAAATGGTCAAAGATTTGCCCTGTATTCCTTGCCAGATTTCTGCTTTCTCCCCGTCATTCTCTTCATGGATTTCCCTAGTCACTGCCACTACATGAGCCACATCATGGACTAGAAGCACTCAGAGAGCAGGAGTTCCCTCCTAAGCGAGGACAAAGTTTCCAGTCTCACGGCTTATGTGTCTTGTGGTCTGCAGGTGTAGATGACTTTATAGTAAACAGCTATGATGGCTCAAAAGAATATGCTATTTACCCCTAGAAAAACTGGACTAAGGCCAAAGTAAAACTTCCATTCTTTAACAGTCTGGAATTCATTTCAGAGCAAAGGGGTGTTTGACAGTGTCCCTCAAAACTCTGTTGACACCAGATGACTTCAATGAATATTATGCCTTTTTAGGAATAGGATAATCTCTAATCTAAAGCATTTGTGCTCAGACTTTTCTGTTAAACAAGTTAGCAAAATAACATAGTGCTGCTTTTAAAATAATCACATGAAAAACTGAATACTAAAATTAGGGAACTTATGGGTGGCTCAGTCAGCTGCAGGACTCTTGATTTTTAGCTCAGGTCATGACCTTATGGTTTGGGAGTTTGAGCCCCGCGTTGGGCTCTGCCCTGGTGGTATGGAGCCTGCTTGGGATTCTTTCTCTCTGCCCCTTACCTGCTCTCTCTCTCTCTCTCAAAATAAATATAACTTTAAAAAATATTAGGGAACATAGGGAAAAAATTAAATTTAGGAGTTTAGAATTTTCTTTTCAAAATCAAGGCCATTTCCTTTACTTAAAGGCACATTTTAAATTACAGTATCCCCCAGAAGTTATCTAGAAATTTTAAGATGTAAGTACTTCTGTATGATTCATAGTAACTCACAATATCATAGAAGATAAATTACAGCGATATAAGTATTTGATGTAATCAAATGTCTTGACCTCTCTCAGTTTCTGATTATATAGATCCACCTTGCAGTTGCCTTTCATTTTATATTGCTACACACAGATTTCCACTGTGTGGCATACATTTACTTTTTAAATACTGAGCAATGATGCTAGTGGTTTTGTACCATTGTGTTAATACGTGCTGATTATTTCATTGCATTTAGAAGTTAAAACTGTAATGGATCCAAAATCAAAAGTTTTGACTCATTTCAAGACTACCTTCTCTTTTTGTTTATCCTGATATATTTATGTCCTATAAACAGACCTAACAGCAGGGCAACAATGAAATTCTAGGATGCCTGGTACTATGAATGTCCTATTCTAGGCAAATGTAAAAGTTTGAACCTGACCTTTATGAACTTCTAAGAAGGTAGGTGGGCCATAGCTTTCTCAAAAGGAGTAAATCCAAAAGGATAAGATAGTCATTTAGACAATTCAGGTTAAGAAGGTTTCTACTGAATATTAGCCATTTCCAAATACACCACCTTAACAGGGAAGGGAATTAAATTATTAGGAAATTTGAGCTTTGACTTTTCCTTTGTCTATATAGATAAAATACAAGTTCTAGGATAAAAGTTCTACAACTTGACTTACAAGTACTAAAACAACCTTTTTAAAAAATATTTTGTTTAGATAAACAAGGGATCCTATAATCAACTCCTACCTTTCTACATCATGACAAGTTAATTTTGCAAAAATAGTTTCCAAAGGTGCTATCTGAGATCAATTAAGTTTTATACTTTTAAAATGCAACCATATCATCTTAGTAAATGTTTAACAGTGAGGGAGAATTAATAAGTAGCTTCCTTGAACTGGTATCTCCAAAAGACAAGCATTCAGAATTTCCAAATAAGTACTGCTTGAAAATCCAAGCAGTTTGAGGCAACAGCAGTAATTAGAAAGTTTATCTCTATGCTTAACTGTCAAACAGGGAAGTGGGGGGTGGGCAACAGCATTGGCCACATTCCCATCCTATTTTGTTAAATCACAGTATATGGAAGACTTCCTCCATAGAATTGCTAAAAACCAATTTACAGTCAAACTGTTAGTAGTTCATCTGAAATTTAAAATAGGGTTAGTCAGTGAACTTAGGAAAAAAGGGCTTTTATTTTTATGAAGCAGGTGGGTACCAACTTCTCCCCGCTGTCCAAATAAAGTTCTAATTAGTTCCTCTCCATTCCTCAAATAAAGATGCGTATTTCACAAGTGTAAAAAGTATTTTGATGGTTTTTAAATTACGTTCTATGATTTTTCATCTGGGAGCTGGTTTTCTAGATATAGCCATTTTAACTACAGCCTTGTAGTGGAAGGCATCCAGGTCCAGTAAAAGGTATACTGTGCTATGCCAAACTTACATCTACGTGCTATGAATGGGCATATGCAAGCATATACAGTTGATAAAGCAATGCATCTTCCTAGATATTTTCAATAGTTTTATGACTGGTGGAAAAAAATGAGGTGCAGATTAGAAGTTATGCAAAAAATTCTGGGCACCTAGATGTGATTTCATTACTATGGTACTAATTTATTTTTAATTAATTTTCAGGCAAGTTCTATGCCAGCAACACTTCACACAAATTACTGATAAAATAAGTGGTACTTCCCACATGAAACTTCTAGTTTAATGTCATCACAAAATACATGGAATCAGATTTTCCCTAAGTTTGACAGAAGGTGCACAGGGATGGGCATGTGGTGGTGCAGAGACAAAAATAAGCTAATTCTTAAGTAAGAATAGGGAAGGTGATATTTCCTATTTTGGCCAAAACTTTTGTATAAAATAAGTTATTGCAATATACCTCTACTTAGAGCACCACTTCATGATTAAGGACCTTCTAATTAAATGGAGTGACATATGAAAGAAAGCAGAAAATCAACTTGCACAGAGGAGACCCTGAAAGTGATTTTTAAGGGTTTTTTTCCCTTCCTAATTGGTAGCATATTTGATTTCTTTTAATAGAAAAGGAAAACCACAGTCCTATGGTGATGCCAAATTTTAAGGGTTTAAAAAATTTTTAAGTTAGTTTTAAAACAGAAGGCAGATTATCCATAAAGTCATCCCAGTCACTTAACTGAGCTTCTAAAACACATAGAGGACCTTTGCTATGCTGCATATTATATATATATATATATATATATATATATATATATATATGTACACACACACATACATATATATATATACATGTATTTTACTGCTACATATTATATATATACACATGTATTTTATTGCTACATATTATATATATACATGTATTTTATTGCTAAGTGTAATGAATATTCTAAACTAAGAGATTTTGTTTAATGAGTAGTAACTTTTACAAGACTATTTTTAACCTTCCCAAACTGAAGAGAACTATCCTTGTCCTTCTTAAAAGGTTGTAAAATAACACACACATTTAAAAACTAAATTTTGCATTCTACTTTTGAGCATGGAATTTAGTTATATTACAGATCTGGGGCCTCCAATAAAATCCAATCACAAGCTAGCATATTTATAGGGCTGTCAACCAAGGCACTATATGCCCATTCAGAACATTTAAGGGCCCGAATTAACTACTGTGGAGCTCAAGACCAATGCAACCCTTATAAAAGTATTATGGAAACAGTTCCCCCCCCCACCCCCGCCCGCCTCTTAATCCATGAGAACCATATCCTTTATTTATACTGTGGGATGGAAAGATGTCCGTTTTATCGAATTCTACCATTGTACTGTTTTGCATCTGAAATACAGCCCAAGTGTTCTGAGTAACTGAAGTGTACAAATTGTATAAGCTTTTATATAAGTAGTGGCCTAACTGAGGTTGCAGTGGGCTGGAGAAACTTTTAATTGGATCCTTTTCATACCCTTCAGCTCTGAGCTGCATAATTACGAAGCTGACACTGCCTCCTATAACCCTTTTCAATTAACTATGATTATGTTTATTACCACCAGAAAATGTATTTTGCCAAAGTATAACCCATTCATCCTTCTCCACTTATTGCACAAGGAAATTCATCAGGTTTTGCACCTGTTTCAGTAATGTATACTTTTTGTAATTAAAAAAAAAAAAAGGACTCTGCCTCTACACAATTCATTTTGCAAATACTGTTAAATATTAAAATAAGGTGATTTTGTGCATAGCCAGCATGTTGAGGTCATACACCTTAGTGCAATTTGGTGATTCCATATTGCCACTCTCTGGAGTAAAGTGGCTAACTTAGCAACTGCAGGACCAGAGCTTTCTAATATATTTCTTAAAACGGAGGCTTCCTCGTTCCTTTCTGAGACATTTTCCTAGTAATTTGCCCAAAGCTCTCCAGGTCAACAATGACTACCAACCATTCTTTTGATTGAAAGCCACTTTAAGGAACGAATGAAAACTAGGAAGAAAAACCCACACCCTCTGAGCCCCACCTGCATCAGGTGGCCTCTCCACTTCCATAGCTAGGATATTTCCAAATGCACTCCAAATAAGGCACAATTCCCCTACATCCTAGTTATGGGGTTCTGTTTTCTATCTTTAGGCTACGAGAGGACCAGAAGCGAAATACGACTCCACGTGAAACCAATCCGGGGAGCGGTCAGCACCGACCGCCAGGCTCACAAGCCCAGGGCGTTCGCTCTAACTCCACGGGAGTGGCGTTTTCAAACCCGGCCGGGAGAGGGAGGGATCAGGAACGTAATGTGACGGGCTCAAGTGACAGCGTCCTCTCTCCAGCCCAACCCACCCGGGCGGCGCTCCCTCCTGGTGGCAGTGCAGCGCTGGCGCCGGCCAGGTATATTCACGCCTCGCTCCCCCGGGTGTGGACACACAGCCCGTTCCAAGAACCAGGGCAGATCAAACCCCCGCGCACTAGTCGCGTCTCCACGCTGGCGCGGGAGGTGGGTGGGAGGCTTTCCCAGGTGTTTTGGCGGGTTTCCGGACACGTGCGCCTCTCGTCCTCCCCGCTTCCCCGCAGCCTGGGCAAAGCCCACCGCACCAGCTCACGGAGCAGCCGAGCCGCCTGCGACGCTGCTCACCTCCGTCCCCGTAGGTCTCCACGCCGTACCCGTCCTGCAGCCCGTTACTCCAGGTACCCTCGTAGCGAGCGGGGGTGCACAGGCTCTGCCGGACCCCGTAGCGCCCCTTGAAACCATGTGACCACTCCCCCCGGTACATCCACTTGCCCTTCGTCTCCACCCCCAGCCCGTGCCGCTTGCCCTGCGCCCAGTAGCCCTGGTAGGTGTTGCCGCTGGGCCAGGTGTAGCCTCCAGCCACCTCGAAGCCGTGCGACCAGGAGCCCGAGTACTCGCCCTGGCCCTTGGGCCCCGTGCAGATGCCATGCCCGTGCGCCTTGCCCTCCTCCCAGCCGCCGCAGTAGGTGCCGCCATCGTCGAAGTCGAACCTTCCGCCCGTCATTCGGGGGGCAGCCCCGGCGCGCTCCCCGCGGGGGCACGGACGCGGGCAGAGCTGGGCACGGCAGGGTGTAGCTCGGTGATGGGGGCCCGGCGGGCGAGCTCACGACAGCGCCCCGGGCAGCTCGCGCCGCCGCTCGGCTCCAGTCCGACGCCGCCCCCGTCCTCCCCTCTTCTTTCGCCGCCGCCGCCACCGCCGCCTTCCTCCTCCTCCTCCTCCTTCCCCGCCGCCGCCCCGGCCAGCGCCGCGCGCGAGAGGACAGCCCAGGCTCCGGAGCGGACCTTCAGCTGCTCCCGCCCGCCCACGTGAGCCGGGCGCCGCCCCGCGCCCGCCCCTCGTCCCCTCCCCGGGCGCCGAGGCCCGGCCCCGCGGCGCTCCGGCCCCACCCGGCCCTGCCCCCAGCCCCGGGAGCCAACGCTTCCCCGGCGGGCGGGCGAGCGCGGGGAGCGGTTGGCGCGCGTGTGTTCGCGCAGTGGGATGCGGGTGGGGGGCGAGTGTACCCAGGGACGCGCGAGAATCCCTGCCGGTAGACGAAGGCGCGGCTGCATGTGTGGGGGCAGCTCGCGGGCGGCGGAGCCTCCTGTGTTTGTGTTTGGGGTTTATCAAAGTGGTTAAGCTCCTGTAAGTGCGACCACGTGTGCGTTGAGGGAAAACTCCTGTATGCGTGTTTGTCTGCATGGGGTTTGTAGTTGCATTTTTTCGGCATTCCAACTTGTGTACTGTTGCATTTGTCATGCTCAGCTGTCATCGTGAATTAACAGCTCCTAGATAGATGTATGCATGTGATATAAATCTCCGGCAGCCTAGATATAATTGTGCAGAATGTTCTTTTACACCTACCCATTTCTAAGCACATGTGTTTGCATTTATTTAATGAAGATACTGGGCGGGGGGAGCAATGAAATTTGAAAAGGCGCAGACTAAATAGATTAGCTTTTTATTTCTAATAACGAAGAGGATGTTTTTCATCTGTCTTTCCAGGGGTATAAGCTATTTCCTTTCACATCAGAGCCCCTAATGCCTCATTTGTTCTTCTGACAACCTTAGAAATTCTTCAGTCAGGAGCTATGTACCCAACAGGCAGACAGAGCAGTCTTTGAATATTGTGTATCTGGAATGTACACCTGGTACCTCTCCACCGGTATCCACAGTTTACCAAAGTAAATAGAAGATCTCAAGGAGGAATATGGTAAGTAAGACAGTGCTTAATCTAAACTTACAAAAAGCCTGTGACCTAAAAAACTGGGGACAGGTGTCAGCTGATCTACTTTCCAGCTACAACACTGCTTTGTTGAATTCACTTTAGGCAACTCTTTTGAACTTGCAAACCTCTGTGTCACTATCTGCCTAATGGGAATGACAAGATTTGTTTGCCCTTCTCTATGTTAGATAATAACGGAGTATGTTGTGGTATAGTGCAAAACCAAGAATTAGAGATTTGGTAAAAGGCAAGTTGAATAAGTTAGTATTGTCTCTGGTGAAAGCAGGCATTGGTCTCAACCTCACCCTCAAAATGTTTATGGGAGACACCTTTCTGTGGTTCAGCGCCGGGAGTCTTAGGTTGGCCTCTCAAGGATACTGCTTTGCAGAGTATTCATGATATTCCTAGGCTGAGAGGCTTTTGGATGACTGGGGGAGCACCAGAGGCTGCCAAAGTTTCTCTCAGTAGGTATTTGATAATCATAAAAATGATCTGATGTCAGGGTGTCAGGGTAAGGGAGCAGGAGAAAAATAGATTAAACTACACAGGAAAGGAACCGAAATTGACCTTGATTGGCTCTATCTCAGGATTGGAGCTGGCCTTTCCTGCTTATCTGGCTGAAATACTGAAAGAAAAAATCTCAGTTTACACAGAACGAAATCACCAAAGAGAATTAGAAACCCTCATCCACGGCACCGCCTGCAGAGTCGCCCGGAATAGTGCTTACCCTAGTGGCCTGGAATAATTACGCGTCTTGCTCAGCATCTTGTCCTGGACTAGGGATTGATTTAGGCCACTGGGAAAACAAGGGCCCAGGACTTTGCAGCTGAGCCATAATTCCATTTCTCTGTTATGGGGTACACCACGATCAGGATCTAGCATAGAGACGCACATTGCCATCTATTGTGGGGTTCTATTTGATGTGAAAAACAGTGTAGTTACTCAAGTCAACATCTTTTTCTTTTTAAACTGTTTTTTCTCATGAAGTAACTTTTGTCCTTTTGCCTTTTTATTGTTTAAAAAATCTACACCCGTTTGTGTTAGAATCCATATAGGAACATCTCACGGCTAAGTTTTTGTTTGCAAGCATGGTGGAAACACTTTAAAAAAATTTTTTTTTAATGTTTATTTTTGAGAGGGAGAGAGAGCAAGCGTGCGCGTGCACAGTAGGAAAGGAGGAGAGAGGGAGACACAGAATCTGAAGCAGGCTCCAGTCTCCAAGCTGTCAGCACAGAGCCCAATGTGGGGCTTGAACCCAGGAACCGTGAGATCATGACCTGAGCCAAAGTCGGACGCTTGACCAACTGAGCCACTCAGGCACCCCAGAAACACTTTTTTAAAAAAACTTTTCCTAATGAGCTCTCATGCAAATGATGGATTTTTCTGAAATAAATTCTCACTGAGCAAGTTTCTGGCTTCTGTGACGGATGTCTACTCCATCTGTGGTGGGTGGACAGAGGATGATGATGCACACATATCTGGATAGAATATGGAGATTAGGGGAAGATAAGAGACAAGGCCATTTGTCTCTTTATCTCTTGCTGTCCGTAATAGATGTCTTCTTTGGAAGGAATCTTCATTAAAAGAGATAATCCACCACCAGATATGTGGTATTCCATTTCAAGTAATTATAATCCTAACCTGAGTCTGCCATTGGCTCTCTTCATGGGAGGAAATTAGTATCGAATTTTTGGTTCAAAATTCAAAAGAACAACTTTGGCACAGTAACCATTTAAGCCATGCTTCCACTTAACCTGCTGCCATCACAATGGAATGTTTCCCCAGTCACACTGATGTGTTTGTTAATGTAAGTGTTCAGGTTCAATGGTTGGAGAAGACTGGGAAAGAGAAGTAGGAGAAGGAGGAGGTGCTGACAGTGAGGGCATTGCATATAGTAAGAAGTGGAATAATGTTGTAGTTCACTAGTCGGGGTTAGTAATGTCCTTATTTTCCCTCTCACTCTGAACCTTTGCCCTGGATAAGGGGGAGTTGAATTTAGCTTTAAGAAGGGATTAGTAAGAAGAGAATGTGAATGTTGGTTTGACAGGTGGGATGGGGGAGGCCATCAAAGCCCAGGGGCCAACAACCACTCTAGCAGTTTCTTTTTCTCCATGCTCAAGATTCAACTATTATAGGCTTCTATTCTAAAAAAATTTGTAACAAAACGTAAGCCATTTTGAGTGTGAATGTCTAGTGACAACCTGTTGGTGAGGATGTTTTGTTTAGAATTTAATACTTTATGATGAAGATGTGCTTAAAAATGTATTGGGGACCCCATTTTATTTACATATTGGAATTGTTGAAATTCTTGGTAAATATTTACAAATGACAAAGTCTAATCTGTAAGTGTGTATGGTCTAAAGTGTGTTTGCTGCTTCAACGTGTGTAAAAAATCACATGCAATTAAAATTACTGCATTAGGTAAATAAATCAAACTGAGTATCATTATCGCATTTGTAATACAGCATTCATAAAAATTTAATGTGGTGTGGAATAGATACAAAAGTTAAGAAATATGGTTATAAGCTCTGCAGACAACTTGATATCAAAAGGGGAAGAAAATTACAAAATTAATGGTCTTCAAAACTTTGAAGGCAAATACTAAGTGCCAGATGCAGTGCTAAGTTCTTTACATGCATTAATTCATTTAAATCTCATAATAACATAATACCCATGTGATTAATATTAGTGGTATAATTTTTTTTTTACAGAAGAAGAAAATAAAGTTTAAGACATTTATGTGCCCGAGATCATTCTGGGTAGAAATGGTCCAGCTGGGATTCAAACCAGGTCTGTCTGACTCTAGAGGTAGTTCGTTCTCTCTCTCTCTCTCTAATTTGAGAGAGAGTATGAGCACGCTGGGGAGAGGGGCAGGGAATGGAGAGAGAGAGAGAGAGAGAGAGAGAGAGAGAGAGAGAATATCCCAAACAGGCTCTACACTCAGCATGGAACCTGACGTGGGGCTTGATCTCAGAACCATAAGATTATGTCCTGAGCCAAATGCTCAACTGGCTGAGCCACCCAGGCACCTCAGACATGGTTCTCTTTATTACCATCCTTCACTGGAGCAAGGATTAGAGCTTTCAAATGAGGGAAGTAAGTGGCTGGGTGGAGAGCAGGAAGGGCTGGTGAAGGTGACATTTATTTCTTATATTTTAGACTAGCTGGACAGATGAATGGTGATACTACTGTATAAAATCAAAGAAATGGAGGAAAGGGGCACCTGGGTGGCTCAGTGGGTTAAGTGGCTGACTTTGGCTCAGGTTGTGATCTTGCAGTTCATGAGAGCCCCCTCGACATCGGGTTCTGTGCTGACACCTCAGATCCTGGAGCCTGCTTCAGATTCTATGTCTCCCTTGCTCTCTGCCACTCCCCTGCTTGTGCTCTCTCCCTCAAAAATAAACAAACATTTAAAGAAATAATAGAGAAATGGAGGAAGAAGAGTAAATTACAGAGGTGGGAAGATAGGTTTGTTAAGGAGAAAAAGATTCAGAAATATATCCCAGGGGAGATGTTCAGTAGACAGTTGGGTAATGCAGGTCAAAAACTAGAAATAAATTAGTCAATAAGTAAATAATTCTTAACTTGGCTCCATCTTCTCTAAGTCACTGCCCCATGTTCATCCAGGACTGGTGGCTCATGCCCTCTTCACCCCACACACTGTTCCCTGTCATTGTCCTGAGCAGCTTTGTCCTGCCTCACAGTCCATTGTCTTTCTCAGCATCATGACCTTTATCCTAATGTATCATCAGACACAGTCTGGACCTTACTTTGACTGTGATGTAGGCCAGCTTGAAAGCTGGAAGTTTACAATCCTACTCTTTGACAACACTGTCTGGTCTTTTCCACACACTGAACAAGCCCTTGACTAACCAGTCGTTACTCCTTTCATGCACTACGTGTCCTCCTAGCCCTTCCCTACCCTGCCTGAAGGCCCTGGTGAATGATTTCTACCACACTGTGCTTTACACAGTGATCTCCTGGTGCCTGCCCAATCCCCAATCTCATCCCCTGCTCTTAGGAAGCCCCTTCTGGAGACAATCACATCATGTACCGAATGCCATTGCCATGGCAAATGTCAGTCTTTCCACACACACAGCAGATCTCTTCCCAGGAAACTTTCAGATGCCTGTCACCTGCTCCCCTCTCAGCCCCAGCTGCTTCCCATTGAACAGGGGCCTTTCTTTTCCCTCACAGAGGAGAAGGGCTAACTTGGGAACATCTTCCCTCTTTTTCCTCTCTTTGAAACTTAACATTGGTTCTCATTTTCTTCCTTTTCCCATCTACTCTGTCCCAGAGGAAAAGATATCCCTTTTCTTTTCCTTGTTCTGGGTCAATTCCTCCTCTCATTTGAATATGCTGTAATTTCTTTTCTTCTGTCCAACAAACATGCTCATGTGTCCTCCATGTAAAAACAGTCCGAATTTCCTGGTTCACCTCAAGTGCTCTATGTTTGTTCTTCTCGAAACTGCTGACCTTCTTGAAAGTCTATTACATTCATAAAACATACATATTCAAGTATCATATATGTTCATATATACATTCACGTATCCCAGCTCTCATTCGCAGGCCTCTGGATTTGGGTTCTGTCCTCATGAGTCTAATGAAGCTAATCTCACCATTAGGGACCTCCTAGCTGACAGATATAATGGCAGGTCTTCAATTTCTATCCCACTAGTGGCAGCTGTGAATTTGATACTTGTGAGCAGTTCTCTCCCTCAGCTTCTGAAAAACCCGCATCTCTCGCCTCTGCTCACTCTGTACCTCTCCCACCACTGCGGCTGTCTCATCCCCTGTATGTTCTTCTTATCCCTTTCTAGTCTCCTTAATTTTAGGCTGTCTTTTGTGTTCTAAGCATTAGCTTCTTGGTAGCAGAATTTTGTATAATTGCTGGATACTTGTTGGGTTATCTTATCCAACTAGGCAATCCTGCCCTAGGGGCTAAGAGTCTAATTTAGAAATAGTCTAATTCAGGTATAAAAACACCAGCTGAGCCTTATTTAAGTCTTAAGGGCAGTGCTTTGGTTTCTTCCCATGGCTTGTCCCTTGTGGCTCTCTGCCTGCTCTTCCTAATGGGCAGAGATCCACGTGGACTTAGTGTACATGTCCAATGATAAGGCTTACAAAAGGTTTCAGGAAAGTCCTCACAGTGACAAAGATGAAAACAGACTAAAGGGAGACTTAAAACAGGCAGTAAGCTTGAAGACACCGTGTGGCTGCAGGTCTGTACCAAAGACCCAGTACCTGAATGAAGCCAAACATAAAATGTACGTGTGTCTGTGTTTATGTGCATATGTGTGCAGATATGTACATGTATATATGAGTAGTGGGTTAGGTTTGGAGACGCAGAGAAGTAGAAGGCTCAGCCCTTGCTCCTAAGGGTATAAAACATCTCTTTAGAGGCAGAAGATCTAAAAAGAAAAGTAATAAAGGGACAAGGGAGACAACTACAAGCAGCAAATAGATGCCAAGTGTCCTAGGAGCTCAGAGGACAGAGTGATTTTTGTGGGCTACAGTACCTGAAGCTGTTTGTAGGAATCACATGCATATTGTTTCACTCTGTGGGTAAAATAGAAGGGGCTCTCTTGCAGACATCTATACAGGATGACCTTCTTGCGTGAAGAGCTGCCCTACAGAGGGAGGGAGTGAAGGGAACCCACGCCTGCGATGGTGAGCAAGAGGAGGCCTCCTGGAATCTGCAGACATAAGGTGATAAGTTCATTTCTCTTGTGCTACCTGGAAAGTCACAGTGCTTTATTCTGAAAATAGGAAGATGTTGAGGCAACTGGATATTGGAAATAGCACACATTGGGGGTGGCAAAGGAATATAAAAACATATTTGGAAGTGCTGGCGTTTTTTCGATTTTTACTTAAAATATAGTTAGTTAATACACAGTGTAGTGTTAGTGTCCAGTGTACAATATAGTGATTCAACACTTCGTACAACACCCGGTGTTCATGGGAGTGTTGGTATTAAGATGTTAAAAGTTTTGAAAATTGATGAGATAACCCTTTTATAATGAATTGAATAAAGAACGGAGGCACACAATTTGCTGAAGGCACAACTAAAGGTAAGTAGCTGGTAGATGCCTGATAGCTGAAGGAGAGAAAAAAAAAAATCAATCATTAGGAAGTAAAAAGAAAGGCAAGTTACAATTGGGGCATGAAGAGCTCTGGAATGGAATTTGAAATAATAGCCAATAATAGAAAAGGCTGTCTTCTAACTGAATGACACAGAAGAATGTTTTATCCTTGCCAACTGTTGCTGTCCTGATCCACAGCTCACCTCAACATTCACACTTCGAAGCCTTGTTGGATTCTTCAGGTGCTGACTGTGTTCCAGATAAAGCTTAAATTCCTCTTCCTTTCCTTAAACATGTCCTAGCATTTTTGTCATCGCTGGCGTTTTACTTATTACTTTCCCATGGCAAGCACTTGGTAAAGCTTACTGAGAAGTAGAAACACTCTATGGGGTGGCCATGGAGAGCAGCACTCAGATCTCCCTTAGAGAGACCCTGAAGTGAGGAGGGTACTTATCAGACAGCCTCTAGCTGGTGCAACTTCGGATATGCTGTGGTGGTCACATCAAGGCCACATTCTTCCCAGGATGCCCCCTCCAAAACAAAAGGCAAACTGCTGTATCTTATGCCTTCTTATCCAGAAAGGTAGCCCTCTTGGGCCCTGGAAGCAACACAGATCACACTTGCAAACTGCTGCAGCCTATGTGCTGAGTGACACGGAGGAAAGCTACCATTTGGAGAGGGCTCAGAGCAGGGAAGAGTTTTGCAGAAGGCCCAAGCTGTAATGCAGGCACCCCTGCCTCTTGGGCCATACGATCAGGCAGATCCTTTCGTGTTGGTGTTTGGTGTCAGTGGTGAGAAAAGATACAGTAGGGAGATCATGGCAAGCCCCAGTGGAAGAATCAAAATGCAGGTCCGTGGGGGATCTGAGGCAAGGCTATATCATCTGCAAAAGAGAATTGTCTATCTTTCTTTAAAAAAAAAAAAAAGTTTATTTATTTGGGGGGGGAGGGGCAGAGGGAGAGAGAAAATCATAAGCGGGCTCCATGCCGTCAGCACAGAGCCCAACATGGGGCTTGATCTCATGAACCTTGAGATCACCTGACCCGAAATCAATAGCTGGACACTTAACTGATGAGCCACCTAAGAGCCCCTAGAATTGTTTATCTTTTGAGAAACAGTTCCTGGTAAGTTGCTTGACCTTGGTAGAAAAGGAATGCTTGATCATAGGACACCAAGGGACCAGTCATCTAGAATTTCCCATTATAAACTGGGTCTTGTGGAGCCTGCCAAAACAAAAATCAGAAGGGGTCAAAGTAGTATACTGTAAGTTGGATACAGTATGTACAGAGTCAAGCTGAGTGGAAGCAGGGGGCATGAGTAAGTTACCAGAACAGGTTGCCCAGACCCCCATATCTGTAGTGTTGCACTAGGACCCCTTCCCTAACTCTCACCTGTGGGAAGATTGGGGTTCTATACAACTAGCTGAAAAAGGAAGAAAAGCCTGCACTTGGGTTTATAGATGGAAAGTCTCAGTATGCGGGTGAAGCTGAAAATGAATAGAGGCTGCACTCAGGAGTGGTCTTGAAAGTCTCTAGAGAGGGAGAATCTTTCAGAGGGGCAGAGTTGTGAGTGGTAAACCTGGTCATCTATTTTGTGTGGAAGGAAAAGTGGTCTGAGGTAGGAATGCATGTAGACTTCTGGGTAATGGGTAACAGCCTGGGCATCTAGTCAGAGGCCTGGAAGGAAAGAGACTAGAAGATTGGAGACATGGAAGTTTAGGGTAGAGACGTGGGAATGAACACATGGGAATGGACAGGAAATGTAAAGAGTTTTGTGTTGCATGCCAATGCCTTCCATGGGAGAAGCACTGAAAACCCAAGCAGACAAAAGTACTCAGCCAGTTGATGTCAGCCCTCTTCCTTATCAACCACCCCAGATCTGGAATAAGGGACATATGAATTTAGTGGCCTCAGTGGCAGAGATGGAGGTTATACATGGGCCCGCCAAGAAGGACTCAGGCTTATCAAGGCTAATTTAGCTACTTCTGCCTCTGAATGTCCAACCTGTCAGCAACAGAGACTAGTTCTTGAGAATACCAATAATTTGCTTGGTGCCGAGTTGACTATATATTGAGCCCCTTCCAGCCTGGAAGAGCCAGTGGTTTATCCTCTCTAGGGAGAGACTCTCTTCTGGGTATCGGTTTACCTATTCTGCTCACAGAACCTCAACCAGTATCACCACTAGCCAGGAACTTATAGAATACCTGATCACAGGCATGGAATTTCGCACGTCACGAGTGACCAGGGGACCTACTTCAGAGTGAACGAGATCCTAAAATGAGCCCTGACCATGGGATCCATTGGTCTTACTACATGCTGCTTTACATATTAGATACTGCATACCTCTATTGTCTATGAGGAGCTAGCCTCACAGAGTGATGGAATGGTCTAAAGGCACAGCTCAAGTTCCAATTTGCTGGTAGTGATCTGCAAAGGTGGAGTGGTGCCCTTCAGGATGCAGTATATTCACTAAATCAGTTTCTGTGTAGCACTATGCTCAGTAGGAAGAACCCATAGGCCTGGGAACTAAGAGGTGGAAGCAAGTGTACTTCACTCAACCTCATGTCCAATGACCTGTTCATGGTCTTTGTTCTTCCTGTCCCTGTAAGTCTGGGCTTTGCAGGGTGTCTAGTAGGGAAGTACTTTTGTAAGAGGACAAAATGAGAGTCCTGTTTAACTGCAAGTTTTGAGGAGGAAGAGGCTTTTCTATAATGGGGACAGTAGGGAAGATATGTGGAACACAGGTGGTCCATTGGGTGCTTTCTGGTACTCCACTGACCCTTTATGACTATGGATGCACAAATTCAGCGTCCCTGGTATGAGAAAGGCATGGTTTACCAAGATTCAGACCCTCTAGGAATGAAAGTTTAGGTCACACCACCAGGTAAACCACTGGAACCTGCCGCTAAGGTAGGTGAGGGGAATTTAGAATGGTTAGAGGAAAGGGAGAAGATAATCATTCACAGCCCCAAGACCTACTACAGTCTACTGCTACTGTGGACCTACTACAGGGCTCCTATTTGTCCCATTAACTCCCCTTTTCTAAGCTTTCCCTTAAGAAGAGAGCTCCCTAGGGGCGCCTGGGTGGCTCAGTCAGTTAAGTGACTCTTGATTTCTGCCCACGTCATGATCTTTGAGGGTCGGTTGTGAGATCGAGCCCTGCGTCAGGCTCTGCACTGAGAGAACGGAGCCTGCTTGGGATTCTTTCTCTCCCTCTTTCTCTGCCCCTCCCCTAATTGTGTGTGCGCTCTCTCTGTCTTGCTCTCTCTCTCCCTCTCAAAAATAAACATTTTTTTGAAAAAAAGAATAAAGTTCTCTATGAAATGATATGGAAAACTCCCTAAGATGTATTAAATGCAAAAAACAAGGTACAGTATAGTGTGTGTAACATGGCTGTATTTTTCTTTATTTGTATGTATGTAAAAACCTGTAAAGATACAGAGAAAAATAAAGGGAAGCGGGTGGCAGTGCTTCCTGAAGAGCATTTTGATTTGCTTTTAATTTGAACCTTGAAATTGTACTACCTATTGATAATTGTAATCAATTTTGCATCTTAGCATGTTATTTTCAAAGTCAGTACTTTATACATGATTGCATAGACTGCTGGTTGGCATATGACAGTAATGTGTATAGTAGTGAGTGGACCTAATGAATTTTATGACCCTCAAAAACAGCATCCCAAATGGAAAAAGACTGGGTAGTCCAGATGGCATGAGTGATTTCTGACTCACCAACTGATTGAATAATTCATAGGTTGTCTGCCTGGCTGTGGCAGAGTGGACATTTAGAAACCTCCAGCTGTATACTGGTGTATCATTCCTGCTGTGTTTGCTGGTCTGAAAAGTTTGCTACTTCTGGGAGGTAGTAGGCACCACCATGTTTTTTCTTCTGTGTTACAGCCTCGGCTAAATTATGCCTCATTTCCACACCTCAGATCCATATGAAATATTCCTTTAGGACTGATACTTCATCAAAGTGCAGGTTCAAATCTCTTGGTGAACACTTTCAAAAGATGCTTGTTCAGGTTCCCCCCTCCCCTAGCAAAATCTCATCACATACATTCTGAGAGCATCCCCATGATCCTAATGTATTTCCCTGATGAAGAATCACTTATGTAGGGCAATTTCCAAAACTCCCCTCATGACAATCACCAGGGGTTACTTGTGAAATAATACACATGCCCAAGTGTCTCCCATGGTGAATTCTGATTTAGTGGGTTTCAGTTGGGGCTCAGGAATCAGAGTGATCTTCAGGGAAACATTGTAGGGCAGGCAGTCCCTCCATGTGGACTACCTTATAGTCCATAAATTTATAAAACAAATTCAATGTTGCCTGACACCAGTGATCCTAATATTAGTTCATCTTTCTTGCATGGATTCTCTTTCAGAATGCTGTGATATTACAAATAATATTCTCCCATCATTTTAAAAGCAAAATTCAAAAGGACTATGTAAGAGCCTGTCTCCTGAGGATAAATGCACAGCAGACAGTGAATACTTACAAAATAAAACAAGCCATTAATGGGGTGGCCTTGCAATCTAGACCTTAACAAAAATCTGATAACTCTAGACCAAATCAGTTGGTGGCCAGGAACAATCTCCATTCCTTCCCCTAACATCTCTGGAGCATTGACTCAGGGAGTTATGCTATGTTTAGTGATCACTGGCTTTGAGAGGACTGTGTCCTTCATCCATCTTGAAGCAACAGGGCACAGAGTCTGGGCTAAGATGGGAAGACCTGAGGGTTGCCACACAGCAAAGGACCTCGAGCCCCAGCTCCTGAGGTTTCCAGACAGTTTAGAATTACCTGGCAAGTGTCATGTGGCCTTGGACTAGCTGGGCACTGTGGCAGCTGGGCACACTGGCCTGCCCCCTGCTACTGATTATTGGTACCTGGATTAGCTGGGTTTTCTGCCACTCTTGGGAGTTTAGAGCAGTGTTGAGATAGGAGGGGCTTAGGGTTAAACACATGGGAAGAAAATGTGTCCAAATGAACCTGGGACCACATCTTCTAGATTTAAAAAAAATAATTATATCCGTTAAGTGAAAAAAAAAATCTATTATGAGCAAATGGTTTAGAGAAGACTGAATCATACATATCTTAAGAGCCATTCTGCCCAATCGCTAACTGAATTTTACTAAAAAAAATCTGTAGTCTTTATAGTCACTTTCACACTGGCTATAATGTGTATATTTTTTCTTTGATTAGAGTCTCAGGGGCTGGCTGTATGCAAGGGTGGTTTCAGTTTGTGGTTCTTTTTCACCTCAAAGGCCAAAATTTATCATTTTCCTCAAAATTTATCATTCTTTAGATTGTCCCATGTTAATGTCATCATTATTTAAAAGACATTAAAGTGTTTTCAGTTACTTTACTCCTGTGAATGTAGTCATCAGGTTTTCCTTCTGTTCATTTACTATATATATGTTATATATATATCATATACTATATATACACTATATAATATATATATTATGTAATATATATTTAATTACATGTAATAATCATGTAATGTACAGTCCACTGAGGGGGGTGTGGATAGATAGTAAGTTAATATTGAAAATCGCTGTAATATAGAAGAAAAAGTAATGCTATGGAAAGGAATGTCAAGCAATACTTTCATTTAGATTGCAGGGTCAGGAAAGGCCTCCCCACCCATCTAGCCATCCATCATACCAATAGATACT
Organism: Panthera pardus; assembly: GCF_024362965.1. Classification (NCBI taxonomy): domain Eukaryota; kingdom Metazoa; phylum Chordata; class Mammalia; order Carnivora; family Felidae; genus Panthera; species Panthera pardus. The sequence continues at coordinate 23,654,212 of NW_026527002.1, forward strand.
GCTCAGATGCTTCTCTAACAAAGTGACATTTAAGCTAAGCTCTGAAGAACGAGTAGGAAATAGCCTGGAAAGTACATAGGAGATCAGCTGAAGAGGAAATAACTGTGAGGTAGAACAGAACTTGGCACATAGAAGGAACTCAAGTGGGAAAATATGCCGAGGCTCACTGAGCAAAGGAGAGGATCTTGGTGAGAGATGATAGTGGGGAGGGAGGCAGGAATGAGGGCATATTTGTGATCTTATTCTAAGAGGTCAGTAAGAAATGATGACTGTTTTGTCACTTATGCCATAGTTGGAGGTAGGGTAGAGAAAAAAAAAGAGGAAGAAGGGTAGTGCTGGAAAGAAAAATACGAAATTAGTGCTAAATGCCAGCCTCTCCTTGTTCATTCTGATACACACCCTGAAGCAAGATGTGACCCCCCTCTTCTAGAGAACGGTGTTTTTCAATCTTGAGAGATGTACAAATAGCTTTTGAAGGAAAAAAAAAATTATCCAGATCTTCCTCCCATGGTGGTTTAAATAATTTTATTTTTATTTGAATGTGTGATCTTTGCATATGTATACTTAAATATGTAAACCACAAAGTATACTTCTGTATGCTTAGTTTATTTACAACATGAAACAACATAAGTTGAAAGCGATACTGAAATTAACAACCTGAATTTAATGTGACAGGTGATGTTTTGATGAATTGAAACTAATGCTTACATTTTAAAAAATTATAGCCATGCCCACAGAGACATAGCGTCTCCTGATTCAGCACATGGTGATGCCTTTAAGGACTCCTGTATGGGATCTATTAGGAAGCCTTTCTTTGTACGGTGTACTGGCAGGCCATTTGACTATTGCTTGGTAGAAGTGCATCATTTACAACTAGGTCTGCCTCTCTTCTCATTAGTCATAAACAAAGTAGAAAGACTCAGTGCCAAAGTTAGCCTAAATGTTAATACAAGATCAGCAACAGTCCATGGAGATGGAAAAATCTGGAATTACTAGACCCCTTAGAATACATGGGTTAACTCCCACGGGCATGTGGACTTCTGTTTGGAAGACAGTTCTATATGAGAGTGGATTATTCCCAGAGTCTTCCTAGAGGAAACTATTCCTTTTCACAGAGCCATGGGGACAGGATGAATTGTTTCTTTTAACAGTCTCCAAAGGGATCTTTGGAATCCAAGGTTTGGTGGAGTCAAGAGGGATCATTAAGTTTTGAGCCTAAGGAGAGACCAACTGGGGTGTCGTCAACAAGTGCCCGTGGTCCCTGTTTACGGCAAGGAAGACAAGATCAGAAAGAGGCAATCCAGAGGTCTCTGCCTCCCTGGCCTTGTGGGTGAAAAGGCTTCTAGCACTAGCTTGCCAAGTCAGGTACACAAACCCATCCATTGGAGTGTGGGAAGAAAATATTAAGAGTCCTGGGAAAGCTTAGCTCTGCCTTCAGGCACATAAAGAACGGCTTTCAAAGAAATGTGAGTGGGGACTCTGTAAAACTAAGCACTCAACAGTTTGTATAATTTTCCAAATGCAAAGAAGAGCTGGTAAAATGTGCATTTCCTGACAAGGCAGAAGATGATGTAGTAGTAAATTGATCAGGTTAATATATGTGGAATGTCAACTAAAGTTTACTGTTGGAAGTTGTCACAAGTCTTCCTATCCATCAGCAGCGGGGTAGATGACACAAGGGCAGGGACTGGATGGAAGATGTGGTTGAATTCCAGATGATTAGTTAGAGCCAAGATTGAGTCCGCGCTGGGGAGGGGAGACCGCCACACGCTGACTACGCCTGGCCATGCTGGAGGGACCGGCCATGCATGACCTCGGACATAAACCCTCCAGCAGATGCAGCAAGGCCAGAGCTCAAGTTCCAAAGATCCACCTGGACAAGATACCTCAGGGAGGCCAGTGAGGACAAGAGGCCGATTGTCAAATCAGATGTCCCTTTTCTTGAGGTCAGGTGAAAACTAAGGCACCAGAACACTAGACCCATTCCCCGCCCCCATGTGCACCACCAGAGAGAGGGATAATGGAGAATGAGTATTTACCTCAGAGAGACTTGTATTATATGGCAGGTGCCTGAATTACCAGGAAAGGGACAAAATTAAGAGGAAATGGGTGGAAATGGGTCTCTTATTTAGTTATTCCACCATCAGTGGAAATGAATGCAGAAATATGCAACTGAAAAGAGGGAGTAAAGACAAAAACATAAATCAGGGCACAAAAGGCTGCATATGTGATATATATTTATATCACTTTAACACTAAGAATCAGGCCTTGTTTTAAGGGCCTCTATTTAAATTGTTCTGTAATTTATGGACCGTTCAGGTGAAAATTATCCAAGTGCCAGCTGATAGTACACTTTAAATACTACCCTGGATATTGAAAAGGTATTTCCCCGGCTGGCAGCCAGAAACATCAGAATCTGGAGCACAACTCCTGCGTATTGTCATTTTAAGAGGCCCAGACGGAAGGAGAACCACAATGTGCTAGAGTGAGGTTAAATTTCTCTGCCCTAAAATGAAAAAAACAAGGCTTCCGTTCTCAGCCTTTTAATCTCCCTGTGTTTCCATATAGTTTTCTCATTTAATTCTTACAACCACCCCTGAGGGGCTACTATTATCATCCTGATTTTTATAGAGGAAATGGAAGCTTAAAGAGGTCCCCCAGTGGGGCCTTGATTGAGCAGGGCTTCAAACCCAGGTGGCTGGTTCCTAGCCCACACAGGCACACATGTCACCCCTGCACCCCACTGCTTCCCCCACGCTTTCTGCTTCTGTGTCCATTACTAATGTGATTTGTGTCAGGGCACGTGAAACCTAAAGAGTCCTGTTAGCAAAGCTAGAGACGTGGTTATTGCCAAGTGCAGATGATCAGCCAAGGTGAGCACTAACGTGGATGGATTATGAGCTTTGCTGAAGACCTGACGAACTGGGAAATGACTAGGGGCCAGTGGTAAAGTCAGAGCCACTCACTTCTGGTGCATGGGGTAATGCATGTGGTAATTAGTTATTTATGTGTCCACGTTCTTCATTTAGAAAATCTGTATATAGTTACTTTCCAGGAGCTGTCACCTGTGCCCTCTATCATTGTATCCTTAATAGGAATTTCTGCGGCTTGTCATTTGGTCCCTTCCATGTCCCAAGAGGGGAGTGTCTTAGTAACGAGGAGGGAAGGGATGGAACCAAGTGAGGTCTTCAAGTGCTCTGGTAACATTTGGACATTCCCAACAGACAGCAGTGGAAAACTCAACATTTGCCAAATTTCCAAATTGTGTTTATCAGTCAGGTTTCCCTGCATCCCCGCTGCCCCCCCCCACCCCCCTCCGGCTTTGCAAAGTTTTCTTTCCTGAGCAAAGTTACCACCAAAAGCAGTTTGTGATAACAGTGGGATACAAACGGTACACATGTAAAACTTAGGACTACAGAATTTAAAGCTTTTAAAGCCATAGCATTAAAGCAAATAGACTGGGAATACTTAAGAACTTCTCATTATAACTCTCCTCCTGATAGAGTCTATTTGTATCCCTGGTTTTAGCCTTAGCAGACTTGGAGGGAGTGGTGAAAGATGAACGGGCAGTGCTCAGCCACAAGGGGAGAAAAACGTCATCCGGGCCCCAGAATAGCAACAGCAATAAATATGGTCATGTCGCTCTTCTGCTGAGGCCGAAACGACAGACAGGATCACATTTGCAGCACCAAGCAGGCCTACTGGCGATGGGGGGCTGGCTCAGGAGTTGGGAGGAGACATGTACAAAAGCTGATGCCGACTGAGAGGCTTGATTTTGGAGCTGTGATTTAGCACACGACATGAGAGGGCACAGAACCCACCACAGAGCTAGACGGGGCCCTGCAGCCTTCTGGCCCCAGGGGACTAAGTTCTAAATCAGCTTTTAGGACAGCTGGCTCAGGGCTCTTGAGAGCTGAGCCGTGAACTTCCTTGCACGTCTGCCTGAGAACTTGCTGTTATCTGCAGCTGCCACAGCCATCAAGGCACCTGTGTAACGAGGAAAAAGAGGGCTCTTGTTGGTCATCGGTTATTTGAGGAGGGCCCATCGGATTTCAGCTACTTCATTGTACGGAATCAGCACCTTTGCTCTGGGAAAGTCTGGGAGGAAGGGGCGTCTCCCTCCCTCTAAAGCTACTCAAGTCTCCTCTCCAGACCAAGTTTCTGGGCTCTAGACATTTCTGGGACTCGTGGCGCTTCATCTTCCTCTGTCCCACTTCGTGTGTATTTCAGCGTCACATACTGTATGGCTATTTCTCTGAGTGCTTGTGATCTTACCATCTTCATATCGTTTTGCCACTTGGAATTGGCAAAACTGGGCTTTTACGTTTGCAGAACTTGCATGTAACACTAGTCTTTTAGGCTGAAAAGTTGACATATGCATCTTTTTGGAACCCAAAGTATCACCTGAATTTGACCAGTTTTTTTTTTTCTTTCTGTTGAACTGCCATGCCCTAAAAGGATGTAATTCCTTCTAAAGCCAAGCTCCTTTTCTCTGTGAGGCTCAGTGGTCTCCCCAACCAGTCCCCAATGTCACTTAGGGAGTTGTTGTAAGCAGGTTCGTTGTGGTCACGTCACCCATTTCTCTCATGCAGCTTTAACAAGTACAGATTCAATTCCATGCTGTCATTCGTCTCAGTTATATGCTTAGGATTTAAATTAATCTTTTCTCTATGAACCAGAATATTGCTTTTATCTGAAAAAAAAGGCATGAAAAAATTAAAGCAAATGCTGCTTTAGATTTTGCTATCTCCATGTAAGATTCCGCACTTTACTCTATTGTCACTATTATCTTATGCTTCTTTAGGATCTTGTTAAGATCAACAAGATAAATGAAGTCGTTTCTGTAGCATTAGCTCTTATGTTTGTTCTCCCAGCATCCCTGGTGACATTGGGTGGTTAAGAAGAAAGTCATTCCATTGTGTTGGAGTTGGTGCCAAAGGAACATAGACGACTATTTGGTGCCCAGGATACGCTGCTGCCCAGAACCTTATCTTGTCCTATTTATACATTAACAAAGCAAAATCTTTTTTTTTTTTTTTTTTAAGCAAAATCTTACTTAGAGCAATCCTTGCAACATTAGCATTTTCTTTCTTTAAAGCTTGTCTCTGAGTTTTTATGCCATTTTTCTCATGTGGCCAGAGACAGTGTAGGCATAAATTAACTTCTCCACTTATTATTTCGTGACTGAAAGAACACAAAAGCAAGGGTATTGGAAAAATAAATTCCAACGTATTATTGAATATTCTAATTTGAATTACAAAGATAAGCGCTGAATGATCTTACATCCCTGGAAAGATTCCTTTAAACATAAAAAGAGAGTGATAAGGTGTTTGGGAAGGCTACCTGAGGCACTTATTGGGAAATGGGGAGAAAAAGTCACTTTCCACTGAGAGAATGGCATTCTGCCGTGAAAGGGTGAACAGTACACAAGCACATTGTAAATTGGTAAGAAAACTCTTAACTTTAGGAAAGATAACTAATACAAAGCTGTAATTTCAGAGCCAAGCTGTAAGTATCTTGTAGGGAATATGCTTTTTCTAAGACTGTGTCTAAGTATCCTAGAGGCTTTTAGAGCTACAAACATTTATAAATAGACCTTTTTATTATTGTCATTAATGAAAGAAACGTTAGTGATATTATCCAAATACTAGTTAAGCACACTGGGAAGCAACTCCTTTTTTTCTCCTTGACCTCTCTTACCTTCATATTATAATTGATGTTTGCCTAATATGATTAATACAATCATCAAAATGTTCTTCTAGTGATCTACTCCAGTGGCTAGCATCAAGTCTAGAAATGAACTTGTGTAGATCTATGCGTAGTACCTAAGTATTTTATTGTTATTTCTTTCATTGGAAATATTTAATTTCCACCTAATGCTGATGTTTTAATATGTATTTGTGAAGTGTAAATAGCTAAAATTTACATGAAATTATTAGAGAGAATTGCCAAAAATGAAGTTCCAAGTTTCAGCCAATGTGGCAGCGAAACTCCTCTGACTGGAGAGGTAACATTTACCCAGCGTGTTAAAAAAAATACCGGTTACTTTTACCATCCTATCACTATTCTAATTCTTACATATCCTATGCAAAAAATTGTGTTAAATACTTAACATTTTATAAGTCACAATCCTCAGTCTATCCCAATGAAAGTGGTATGATTGTTTTTCCTGGTTTATAAGTGAGGAAGCTATGCCCATGATCACATAGCTGGTGAGCGGTGGAGCAAGGATTTGTTTCCTGCTCTGACTTTAGAGTCCGAGCTCTCAACTGCTATGCTGTGGTCTGCAGTGGGGGGTGGCACTAAATTAAAGTGGACAAGTTACACAATGAAGTATAACTGCAGGCACCACACCCATACAATGAGAGGATCCCATGATAGATATGGGATCGCTGTGTCCAAATCCTTCATTGGACAGTCAAGAAACGGACCGAAGTCAGACTGTGATGTAATAAGCAATGGAAGGCTCTTGGGTTGGCCTGTATCTTGGCTGAGGCAAGTGGGGAGCCTCTTGGAAGATGTGGGGTGGCATAGGATGTGCATAGGATTTAGAGCTGGAAGCCTTTAGTTCCTGCTCTACCAATGATCAGTGAGGTGGTATACGTCATATCTCAGTGCTGATTCTTTATCTTTAAAAGGGGGATTGTTGGGAAAATCAAATGAATACTGTTTTTAAGGCACTTTGTAAACTTTTGAAAGATACTAGATACTATTAGAGGAGTGTTGGTAGAAATTTGTAATAAGTGTTTAGTTTTAAGAGCATAGTTTTTCCGTCCTGTTATTCCCCATTGTTTTCTATGAACTCTAAACAATCCTGGACAAAAAATTCCTGAGCTAAAACAGTTGGTGACTGAAGGAGTAGGTAATATTTGCCTATGAGGCTAGAGAAATCAGAGCTGATGACGCTATGGTTGTCCCTCATATACTGAGGCTGCATCTTGTAGTGGCATGAACATGATCTCTAGACCAGACTTCTGGGGTTAATAGTGTGGGTTTGGGAAATTTTGTGACCTGTCTATGTCTCAATATCCTCATCTATAAAATGGGGATGATATTTCTCCCTGTCTTAAGGGATTTTGCAAGTGTTAAATACAATCTACACATAAGTGCTTGAAACAGTTCCTGGCACACAGTAAACACTCCAAAAAATATTAGCAACCATGTAAGACAAATACATCTTTCTTCAAAGTATATATTAGTCCATATTCATGTGTTTATTCTGAAGTGTATACCATTCATCACAGAGATAGATGAGATAGATGAGAGAGTAAACAGATATGTCAATTTTTTCCACCAGAAATATGGCTCAAAGTGAGTTCTCTACTCAAAAATAAAGAACTTAGTGCATTAACATTAGTAGCCATTCTTTAAGGGACTAGAAAATTAATCAAATTATTATAAGTCTACAGTAACCTCACAGCTAGAGCCTCCTGAATTAATAAGTTGCACTTGGTATTGAATATGATTATTTGCTCTGGGATGCAAGAAAGACCAGAGGCAACATTTTAGAGTTTCAGAAGCAAGTTTGGGCTATTCTAAGGTCATTGGGACTTTTGCTCAGAAGCCTGCAGGAGGTAATCTGCATCTTTTTGAGAGGAAGGTGGAGGTGTCTTGGCATCTTGGGCCTATAAACTATAACTGGTAACTTGGCACCATGGTTTTACCAGACTGTTTTGTGGAAGTAGTTTCAAATTATTTGCCTTTTTCCCCAGATACTATAAGTCAGGCTTTTGACTTCCATACCCTGTTCTTTATAAATTTTACAGATGGGGCAAAGCAGGGATAGAGAATTGGAACCGTTCATCAATTTTATACTGAATTGGTAGTTCTTAAACCCTACCAGCATCAGAGAAACCTGGAGGGCTTTTTAAAACACCAGTTGCTCTAGAGTTTCTGATTCAGTAGAATGTGTAGCAAGTTGCCAAGTGAGGTTGATCTGTCTGTCAGGGGTTCACACTTTGAGAACCACTATGATAAATCAAGTACAGGAGTCACATTGATTAGAGCTCTGGTCAACTAGCCAGAATTATTGCCATTCTTTTACCAAATCAATGTACTCCATGAGCCATCTCTTAGCCCATTCAATTAGATAATACCTTGAGTCCTGCAGATGCTTGAGAATGTTAGACAACAGGATTTATTCACGTTTGAAAAAAAAAAAAATCTCAAAAATAATTTCTAAATAAGGACTTCCCCTCCTTTTTTCTTATGCTCACACCAGTTACAAATTCTATGCAATTCACATGGGTCAGATAACTGGCATGGGTCAAAGCAGAGCAGGGGAAGTAGCTTCTGGGTACTTAGTATTAAGGTTGCTATTATCAGGAGGAAGTGGAGACAATGCTGTTTTTCTACATATGAGTAAAAGATTTTCTTCTGATTTTGGAAAATTTGATTTTGAATGAGATAGCTTAATTAGTTAAATGTACTCTCCTGGGAATACCACCATTTCTGTTTTCTAATTTGCAAAGCAAAAAAAAAAAAAAAAAGAAAAGAAAAGAAAGACTATTCTTAAAAAAATAGAGACCTCTTGTGGTCATTCATAAAAGTACTTTAAAAAACAGAAACCTAGAGTATTAACAATTTGTCAAAAGGTTTCAAGATCTCTGGCTTAGTTGATATACGTTAAAATAATATATATTATATATATATACACACACATAGACGTATATTACCTAATACCTGCCAAAATAGATGACTGGTAGGACCTTGAATAATAGTAACTTTTATAAATATATACATCATTCCTTCATGACAGTTCTTTATGATAAATCAAGACTTGATTGAAGCAGAGGACACCAAAGGGACATATTATAACTGTCTAGCACAAGGACTTTTCCCAAACTGGTTATATCTGCATAGCCAGAATATCTGGAGGATTTTTATTGTAATTGTATAGGTCAGGTGACTCAGGCACGGAGAGGTTATGTGATCTATTATTTCTAACAATCAAATTCATTTTCACTTCATTCTTTAAAATATTTAAATGAATAAAGAACTTCAGTACATATTAATATAAAAGGCAGTTCACTTTAGAGTCATGAGTTCAGAGTCAGAGTTCAGAGTCAGGATCCACAGTCCAGATTTGTAAATATCAAATTCTTTCAAATAAAATTAGCTTTACACAGAATTTCTAGAGCAGTAAACCAAACATGCTACAATTTATTATTATTATTTTTTGTTGTCATTATTTGCTGCTCGTGGTGGCGGTGATGGCTAGCTAATATTTTTTTTCTATTAATTAAAAAACAGTTTGGATGGGGCACTTGGGTGGCTCAGTTGGTTTAGCGTCTCCCTTGATTTTGGCTCAAGTTATGTCTTGTGATTCGTGAGACGGAGCCCGCCTAAGGCTCTGCTGTGACAGGGTGGAGCCTGCTTGAGATGCTATCTCCCCCTCTGTCTGCCCCTCCCTAGCTCTTTCTCTCAAGATAAGTAAATGAATATTTAATAAATTTTAAAAAAGCAGTTTGGAGCATTTTTTTATGTACCAAGCACTATTTAGGGTTCCTAGGGATACCAAGGCTCAGAATGCAACACAGAAGATATGTAAACAGTAATTTAACATGACAGTTTATGCTTTAATAGAAGTATGTATAACTGTGGGGCTAATCTTCAAGAAGGTGACTGTATTTTCCTCAAAGTCTATCACAGGCTGTGTAAAGCTTGAAAGTCCACAACTTTGGCTTAAAGCTAGCATAATGTAGTAGAAAATAATACCTTGATGAGTAGTCAGAAAAGTCACATTTGAGTTATAGTTCTTTCACTTACTATAGGATTTTGGACTAGTCTCTCAGTCGCTAAACCTTATTTCCTCAATTATAAATTAGGGGCGGTAGCTGCCTTACAGGCTATGATGGGGATCAAATGAAACTGTAAGAAAGTGGTCTGTGATCTTTAATGCAAAAAAATTCTACATTATGCCTTTTGTTTAGAAGGTATTATTAGTATTAAACACCAATGCAGTATTCAATTCACTCAGTGTTTACTGTGTTTCATGGCTGTGCTGCTGGGAAGATGTGCTAGAGAAAGTGCTCATTGTTTGAAAGTGGGCTGATAGATGCATGCATATCTACTTATTCCCTAAACACAGTGACAGGAATGAAAAGGAAGTAGGGAGTGGTTGTCTGAGAAGTGGAGAAGGAAGCAGAACTAAAGCCGGTTGGGAAAGGTACCAAGTACAAATTAATATACAAATGTATGCATTCACAAATATACTTAGAGTTCTCCTGATCATCAAGACAGTTTATTAAATATTAAATATGTGCATTCAGTGGTGTGCTGGTAAATATTTAAAAACCAACTTTCTTGAAAAAAAAAAAAAAACCAAACATATTATATATACTACTTGCTGATTTCTGTAGTGTCAATACCCCTACCATGACTAATTTCAAGTTACTAACATGACATCCCTGAACAGGGAGTTAGGAAGGGATGCATTGTAGCACACCCTTATATATGATTTCCATCACAGATATAAGAGACATAAATAAACTCAAGAGTATAAGTAATAATTAACAAAATAGGAGTTTTGAGTTCTTGTTAGCTTTATTTTAAAAATCATTCGTTTAAATGCAGTTCAATTTTACATAATTTTTAGTAATGGCTGGGTTGAACATCCAGCTTGTGAAATTCCTGAAAATGTAACCATCAGCTCTCAAGAGCCTGTATGAGCCAGAGGCGGCATAACAATGGATATACTGGTAATTGCACTACTATGGTACTAGTTACAGTAAAGATCATCACCTCTTCTGGGAAGACCATCTGTATGAGGTGCCTTGTCTGTATTCCTACCATAATCTCCTAAATATCAAAGCAATTACCACATATGTTGAAATCTCATTTCTCTTCCTCACACTTGAGTTCCCAGTGACTATGAGTTTGAACTCCTTGTCTTCTGTATCTAGCACTGTTCCTGGGACAAGATCAATAATGCATATTGAAGAGATAAATTGACCTTTATCTGGCTGCTGTTCTCCAGGAACCCACGATCTATTATTATGGACACACAGCTACAGAATATATACACAATTTAGTCAAATCTCTGAATAAACAAGTGAATGGATAATAAATTTTTCATATAACCTACAAGTGGATTTTAGTGGGATGGAAAATAACAGGAATTATGGATCAATGAGAAAAGATGTCAGTTTTTTTCCTACCCCTAGCATGATTAAAACAGAACAAACCCCCCAAACACCACCATGTTTCCTTATCTTGTTTACTTAATGATGTTGTTTTAATGTTCACATCTTTAAGAGGTAAAAGCAACACATATCTGTTTATAGAAAAATTACTATATGTAGAAGCATAAAGACATAAAAGCCATCTGTATTTTACAAGATTGATATATTCGTGAGGATGGGTTAAGGCAATAGCACCTGGTAATCACAAAAAATTACAATGGCTTAGCTAATAATTGGAGGTTTGCAGACTGAGATTGGTGTGGTGGTTGGTTCTGCTCCCAGGTCCTTAGGGGCTCAATTACCCTGCAGCTCATGGCTTTGGTCATCCCTGGGATGTGGCCCCACCCCTTATGGTCCAAATCAGCTTTCACCCTCCCAGAAGCAGGATGGTATAAAGAAGAAGAGGCACAGGACTAACAGTTTTCTTAAGAAAACTTCCTATAACTTGCCCTATGGGATGTCCATTACATCCCATTTATTAGAATGTAGTCATAAAGTCACATTTAGGTGCGATGGAACCTGGGACATGCAGTCTTTATTCTCAGCAGGTATGTGCTTAGCTAAAATTTCTATTACCACTGACGAAAGAGAAAGTAGAATTTTAGGGCCATCTGCTGGGATTTGCTAAAAGTTACTTCCTTAGTTAAACTGAAAATAGAAGAATAGCTAGGTTAGAAGTTATGCCCATTTTCAAGGTTTCTGATGCATATGTATGAATTTCCTTTCAGAAGCTATGTATACATTTGTACTCCCAAAGACATCTATGAATACTTAACATTAAACACCCACACAGTAATGGATCAGTTCCTTCAGTGTTTGCTATATGGCTTTGTGGAAGATATGATAGAGAAAGTACTCAGTGTTTGACAGACCTGAGATTTATTGTGAGAATGCTTTCAGCAGCAAGTGACAAAAGAACTGCCAAGAGTGTTGATTCTATTCAGATAGTGAGGCGAGTGAATTAAAGAAAGGTAACTGTATAGTATTTGTTGGAAACTGAAGTTGAAGAATTTAAAAGGAAGTTTTTTCTGAAGAGGAACGGAAATGGAGGATTATATAGGTAGTTGTAAAAATTTTGAAAGTATATCATATCCTCTTAATCTCACGGAGGAGGTTTCCACATATACTTTCATCAACCGCTATATTCCAGGCAATATCCTAAGTGTTTTATATACATTCTCTTACTAAATTCCCACAGCAGCCATATATTTTTATATATCCATATTTTACACATGACAAAGTGAAGTCTCAGGAGAGGTCAAGTTAGGGGTGGAGCCAGAATTTAAACCTCACTCTGTCTCATTTCAAAGTCTTACTTTTCCCTCTTCTACTATAAAGAGTGAACTGATTAAAAAAAAAAAAAAAAACAAACAAGTTTGGTAAGGGTCATTTTGCATATTGAATTAACATATTAATTTATTAACCCATAGCTTATATCCATAAAAAGACATTTTAAAATCTTTAAAAATTATAAAAGAATTATAGAGAACAGTGAAGTGTTGTAAAGGGGAGGAAAGACCTCATGAGATTTTGTCTTTCCTTTTTGACCTGAGTTGCATACTTGCCTCTCTTTTCTTATAGAACCTTGTGTTCATTCTAAGGCTGACAGTTCTCATCTCTATTGTGTTGTCTATTGATATTGTTGTCTCTGCCACCAGACATTTCTTGAGTGCCGGGTCTTTGTATTCTCAGAGCCTACTGCATTGCTTGGAATGTAGTAGGTGTTCAGTAAGGATTTACTGAATGAGTTATACAAACATTCATTTTATGGTCATATTAACACATTGGCTAATAGAGAATTTTTATTAATTTAATATTATGCCAAATTTTAAGAGATCTACAATAATAACTAGTATAAAATTATGGTTTCACTCTGGCTATGAAGAGGATATTATAAAGCAACCGAACTTGTGAATATTATTGTCTACATCATGTCAGGCTATTTTGAGGGTTTAACATTGTATTTACCTATTTGTCAGGAGAACCTTATGGGTTAAAGAGAATTATCACCTCCACTTCAAAAACCAGTACATGAACCGGGGTAGTTCTGCTTTAAAAATTCTGTGTTTAACAACTAGGCTGTTTTAAGTCGTCGTTGGTTATGAGATCTATTATCATTTATTATTATTCCTTTGCATGACTCCATAAGAGCATCTTCTAATGAAAACTCAGGATCTTCACCCTGTTTTGTCAACCAGAGCTTCCTTTCCGCTTGGGGCACAAACCCTCCAAGAGGAAACCTAAGTATCCTAGGAAGTTGCTGCTTTTATACGTGAGCAACCTCTACTCCACCCTACCAAACCAATGAGTAATTTGCAGTCAACATTATTCATTACTAACTTTAGTATTCAGGGACTCTAATTTTAGATTATTTCCCCAAACACATCCACTTGCGCCTTTCATGTGTCTTCCACACGCCAGAGACTTCCAGGCGCGCAGACACGCCCGCATCTCGGCAGACGCGGCGCTGCAGCTTTCTTGCCGGTGAAACTACACTTCCCAGTGGTCTGTTCGTCCGCGCGAACCCATCTTTCCCGGATCCGGGCGGCAACTCGGAAAAACTAACGACGCTTTGCGGGGCAGTGTGGGTGGGAGAAATAAAGGGCCGACGGGCAAGGCCCTACTGTACTCGCGCACCCCAAAATGGCTCGGAAGCAGGACGAGCAGAGAGGGGGCGCGCCCTTGATGGCGGAAGGCAAGTCGGACGCGGAGGTTAGGCTCATTCTGTACCACTGGACACATTCTTTCAGCTCTCAAAAGGTAATTACAGGCCTCTGCTGGGGCGGGCGGCGCGGCTCGGGTTTCAGCACCGGGACAGCTCCCTCAGGGCTGTCTCGGGTACTTCAGCGCATCTGCAAGTAGGCCTCTAAAGCCCTAATCCGGGCAGGCGCTCCCTGAGGGCAGGGATGCGCGCTGCGAGCGAGCACGGATGATCAGTCTGGGATGGAAAGGGTATGACTCAGGCTTTGCCACACATGAGATGCGACCAAAAAAAAAAAAAAAAAAAAAGCATCACTTTAGGTATTCGGGCAGGAGGCCTTGTCCCCTGGGCTTAGGGGAGTGAGGCAGAGGGAAGTTCCTTCATGCAACCACATGCATAATTTACAGTTCCTTCTTTTACTCTTTCTGGTACGCATTCGCTCTCGTCAACAAGGCCTAGCACATCTATATATCAGATTCTTGTCTGGGGAGGACACATAATTAGGTTTAGGACGCAAAGATAGTAGTGGTGATGGAGAGTCACTGTGGAATAAATATAGCCAGAATTATTTTCATTCCTTATTTTATTATCCTAATTTATATGAGTAAGATGCTAGAATATATCTCACTTGTTAATTCCTAGACTAGGAATAGTTAAAAAGAATGTGGAGAATATTAATAACGAAGGGAAGCACAGAAAGTCTGCTTAATGGTATCCAGGATGTCATTTAATTCAAAGCCTACGTGTGTTGTAGTAACCAGTGTGAACTCTTTCAGGTGCGATTGGTAATTGCTGAAAAGGCATTGAAGTGCGAGGAACATGATGTAAGTCTGCCCCTGAGTGAGCACAATGAGCCTTGGTTTATGCGTTTGAACTCAACTGGAGAAGTGCCTGTCCTTATCCACGGGGAAAACATTATTTGTGAGGCCACTCAGATCATTGATTATCTTGAACAGACTTTCCTGGATGGTAATGTTAAGGCTATTTGTGATTTCTTGGATTTACTTTCAACACAAATATATATGTCCTCCCTTCCTTCCCTCCCTCCTTCCTTCCTCCCTCCCTCCCTCCCTCCCTCCCTCCCTCCCTTCCTTCCTTTTTTGGTTTTATGATGATGGTTTCATGCTAAAAACCTTTTCCATTTCCATAAGCACACAAATATAAAATAGGTCAATACCATAAATTTATGTAAGCCAGTGTAACTCCATTTAAAAGATTTTATATAAACTACAAATTTTAATGTTGGAACTTTCCTTTTAAATTCACTTCCGAAACACCTCTGTAGGTGTTTGGTTTGTGGTGATGAATTTTTAGCCTCCAAGTAAAAGTTCATAATTATTTGAAATGTACACTATGAAAATCAGCTTTATATAGTCTACCAAATAGTTCCACCTTAAACACCATAGGAGAAAAAAAGAGGAATCAAATGTAGGCAGGGGAGAATAGAATGTTGGTATATGTGGAGATCTTTGCTCTATAGTTTAAATTTATATCTTTTGTGAAGAATTTTAATACTTTGTAAAGTGCTTTTAAGTAATAATCATTTATTGACAGCCTGTTTTATGTCAGGTGCTTTATAATTCTGTTATATTTAGTCTTCAAAAGAACCCATCTGAGACAGGCATGATGGACTAGTTATTCCCACTGTACATGAGGAAAGAGAAACAAAGGGGTTGCCCAAGATAATGCAGATATTTAATGGCAGAGTGGGGCTGGGATGCAGGTCTTTCCTATCCATACCTTCATGTTATACCAGCTGTCTCCCATAGTCATTGCCACTTGTATATCATCTTGCTTGCTCCTGATGACAATCCTTTGAGATGAACTATATCTTGAATATTTACCAAAGATCATATAGCTGATCACTGGCACAACTGAGAGAACAGAAGGCTCCTAGCTTTCAGCTGAGTGCTCTTCTGAAAAAGAAGCTACACGAGATCTAGTTGCTTTCCATCTGCCACTAGTTACATTGATGTTAACTGGGCAGGATAAAACCAGAATATAACCCCACATTACTGGAAACTGAGAAAGGAACTTACTAGGCTAAAAAAGTGCCTGAGGTACTTAGAAGGAAAATAGGTATGGGACCTAAAAGTGTGTAGAGGGAAACCCAGGGAATTAGATTGACAGTGGGCTGCCCCTATTCTTATTCCAAGTGTTTGGTTTCCTAGGACTCTGATTGGAAGTTTTAATTAGAGTTGGCCATTGGTGTAAACCAAAGAGTTATTTTCTTTTTAAGATTAAAAAAAAAGTTTATTTATTTTTGAGAGAGAGAGAGAGCAGGGGAGGGGCAGGGAGAGAGGGAGACAGAATCCTAAGCAGGCTCCATGCTGTCAGCACAGAGCCAAACACAGGCCCAAACTCTTGAACTGTGAGATCATTATCTGAGCTGAAACCAAGAGTCAGACGCTTAACTGACTTGAGCCACCCAGGCGCCCCTAAACCAAAGAGTGTCATGAACTGTTTCTCCTTTATAATTACTTCCTATTCTTTATATCTATATGCTGGGGACAGTACTGAAAATGGTGGCAAATTGATTTAAGACAATTTTTCTCAACCTTGAGCTTTTTGGAAATGGACAGGTCTGTTAAGTAATTTGTATTTTTTGAGAGAAGTGGTTATAATGTGAATAAAGCAAAATCATGGTATAATAATTCTGTTTTAAATCATCAGAAGTCTCCAAAAGATACATAAATGGAAAATCATACTTAAATATCTTGTTGGCATCCTTTGAACTACTATTGCTAGCCATTCTCCACTTCTTCCTCCTCTTCTTGCATTCTTTCTTCTCTAAGATATTCAGTAATATAAAATGTTACTTTATGACATGGTAATGATTATTAGGCTTTCTTAAAGTGTTCGTTAGGCTTTTTATTTTGCTTTGATTATATAAAAACAAAACTGAAATACATTCTGAGCCCTACTCAAAGAAGGGAAATATTAAATTCTTCTTCTTACTACTTATGGAATCAGAGGAGAAGGCACTGTGGGCTAAATGTTAAGATGAAAATATGGAAACTAAGGACTTTAACTCTGGCTATACCAATAGAATAAACAATCAAGGATCCTAGCTCTTAGTCTGAAGTTGTGGCTAACTTGTTGCATATCCTTGGTGACTTGACTTCTCTGTTTATCCTCTTAGATTAGGTGATAGAGCTTTATCAAGTGCAGACATAAAGCAAGTCCAATAAACTCTTACCTAACTCTTTTCTCTTTCCCAGGAGAGTAGTCACTCCATTGGGAAGAGTTAAAAGAAGATTAAGGGACCCCAAACCCTTAGACATGAAGACAGCAAGAAAACAGTTATATAAATGAAGGCTAGTCTATTTAATTCTTTAAATGTTTATTTATTCTGAGAGAGGGAGATAGAATGGGGGAGGGGCAGAGAGAAAGGGAGAGAGAGAATCCTAAGCAGGCTCCATGCTAAGTATAGAGCTTGATCTTATGAACCCTGAGATGATGACTTAAGCTGAAACCAGGAATTGGATGCTCAACTGACTGATTCACACAGACACTCCAAATGAAAGGTAGTCTACAGATGAAGTTTATCCCAAAGTATTAAAATAAAAAATAAACATGTGTGGGTTATCACAATTATCATTAAGATAATTTATATTTGTCATTAAGAACTTATGGATATTAGGAAAAGAACCAGACAAGACAGATATTACTATCCTAATTGTCAAGGATGGGGTAAAGTGAATTCTAGCAATCCTTGCTACTTAAAGTGTGTTCCATTGACCAGCTGCATTGGTATCACCTGGAACTTGTTAGAAATGCAGAATCCTAAACTCTACTGCAGATCTCTTGAATCACAATTTGCATTTTAACAAGATCCTTAAGTGATTCATATATAAAGTTTCAGAAGCACTAATGCAGATTACTGTGTGTTAATTGCTTAAGCTGTAAGCAGCACTATAAATAACTTATATATACACACACATATAATTTTATATATATCTATACACATATATAACTTTTGAGTATCTCCGTTAAAAGGAACCAGCGTAAGTTTTACATTACTGAAGAATGGCTTTAACGCCTAAAAAAAAAAAAAAAAAAAAAAGAATCTATTGTGTACTGGGCATGGTTCTAGATATAACGTATCTTGGTTTAAGTAGAGCACTTCAGATTGTCTCAGAAGATACCCTTGTGGAACGAAGGACCAAATATGGCTGGATAAAAGTAATGTACAGTCAAACCACCATATTGAAGAATATTTATTTATAAATGTCTTGCACATGTTGCCCATTTAGCTAAAGATTTATCCTATATAATTTTATTACATTTATTTCAATTACTGGTAGACCACAGTAAACACCATAAGGTCAGAGGCAGTGTCTGTCTCACTAACAGCTGAATCCCCAGTTCTTCATATAGTGTTTCATATAAGCTCTTTAACAGGAGCTTAATTAATACTTCTGAATGATGAAAATGAATCATTAAAATGATTAAAATGCACTTTTGAAAACAGACGTGAGCCTGGACAGGGATCTCTACTGATGTCCTTATAGGTTTCTGTTCTCTGACTTGAGCCTAACAATTCTATAAATGACTTGAATAAGACATTGTGGAAATAAGGGATGACAAAAGCTGGGATAGTTAACGGCTAGCTTGTGAAATGTTTGTCATGGAACAATAAAAGGGAAAAATAATTAAGATGAAGTTTAACAAGACTAAATGTAGTATGTGCATTTTATTTTTAAAAATCAGCTGCATTAATGAAGGATGGGAGACCTAGCTTGCTAAAAAGTTATCAATAATTTAAGCTAATAATAAAAGGCTGGTATGATCTGAAGTTGTTTTAAAAGTATAGGTTCTATCTGGAACATGGCAAATTGTGAACTGGTCAGAATATGCAACATTTTGTTCAATTATGAGTGGAACTTAAAAGAACATTTACAACTTAGAATAATGAGTGAATTGATTTCATGAGATGTATAGTTGCCCATGATTATAAGAGGAGACTAAGTGAATTTATTCACCTGAAGAATATAGTCAACTGGTATCTCTTTTGCTGTTATTTGTCATATCTTATTTGCTTACCAGCTAGAAATTGTATTAAAAATGATGGCTTGCTGACCTGTAGACATTTCTCAACATTTGTATATAATTGCTATTTACATCCTTATGCTTTTGGGATAAGTCCATTAGATAGCTAATAGTATTAGGGGAGAAATCTGGTAGCCAAGGCAATCTTTTTCAAGTCTTAGCCTAAAAATAGTTAATATCTAAATTGGATGATGGCTTTTTTTTTTTTTTTGAAAGAAGCTATAGATGTAGATATCAGTGTTATTCTTGAGGTCAGAACATGGGTTAAACAAAGAATTTAGAAGTATTCAGTTATGGCTGCTCAACCAAGGGCTGGTGAAGAACAATCTCTTTATTCTTTTAGTAGCTATTTTTTGGGGGTGTTAATTGGTGCAAGGACCTGGAATATTTCAAAGATTCCTAATCATTGGAATCTTACTAATCTAAAAAGATAGTTTCATTCTATAAACTTGAAAATAATACCAAACCTGTCTTTACTACATGCGTGCGTGTGCTATTACTACTCACTTTTACAGACTTTTTCATGTACATGACACCTATTTCTCTTTGTGCATGTAAAGAAGAGTAGATATATTAAAGCATGAAATTCATTAAACTAGGTAAGGCATGATATGAAGCAAACTAGGGAAACTCAGGAACAGTGGACATAACAATTGAATATATGCACTATTAATATAGATTTAAAAATCTGGATATTTCTAATACTGTTCATAACCTCATTCAGTGAATTTAATCTGACCTTTAGATAACTTGAAAAAATGAGTATGAAATAACTACAAAATACTAGAACATTACTATTTATTATTGCCAAATGACTCAGTGGTAACTTGGAATCAAGGATCTCATATGGTGATATCGAATTTTGGTAATTTAATATAGAACAGTTCTCTGAAGATCATATCCGATACCTTAGGTCTGTATATACATCATTTATTCTTAGGAAATGGAATTTGGTTTGGAAATAAAGTATTCTGGTATGATATTAAAATATTGTTTATAAGTCTCATTAGGAAATATATTTTGTAGATAAAATCTTTGTCAATATCTATTGAATATCAACTCAGATTTTTAAAAAGAACATTAATTCTGAAGTCACCGTTACATTAAAAAGTTATTTATGTAAGGGTTTCCGATTATTCCAATTATACAATATTTTTGTATATTAATAAAAGCCTCTCATAAATAGTTGAATTACTTTATATGTATTTTAGCACATCTACTGAAATTGTAGAGTAGCACAAAGGTTCTAACCAAGTGTGGAGAAAATATGTGGTAAGGAAAAGAAAATGAACCTTTTAAAACTCATGATTGTGCCAACGAAAGTGGCTTTAAAAAGTAACTTCTTCTCCCCTCTTTGATTTGTCCAATTTCAGTGGACAGGTAGGGGTGTCAAAATGCAGAGACTCTGGTTCTATATTATGTGCAAACAATAATTGGAACAAACTGTCTGATAAAGGAGTTTTGCTCCCAATTACAAATGTTTCTGTTAAAAGCCTTAAATACCAATAAAGAGAAGTTAAACATTTAAGGTATAAAGCTTAGTGAAAATGATGGTATAAATTTGTCTTTGTCTCAGCAGATCATGACTGCATATAGTGAACTTCTGTAATTTGACATTATGTATTTTTTCCTCATCTGTGTTTAGATTTGATTGTTCTCATTGCAAAGTTGTAACAGCTTTGAATTGTAGTCAGTTTGTAACCATAACTTTTGCCTCAGGTTATAACTTATTTACATTATTATATTTTTTTAATAGCCTGGTGTTTGACTAGTTGAAGGGTACAGTTTTTTTTCTGCTACATGATGCATACCTTCTTATATATCGATGTCATCACAAAGTGATCTACTAAGTAAAATTAAAAAATCAGCAAAGGAGTAAAGATAGAAATGAGGTCTGTTTTCATTGAACTACTAATAGTAAGTAAGAACTGAAAATTATTCGAATAGACCTAGGGGGAAGTCTTTCTTGAAAACAAGACATAATTATGCCTTCTTTGTCTGCCATCACTGGGGAACGTAGGAAATCAGAGCAGTCAATGTAGTAAAATAATGGAAGCTTAGCCTGTAAGACCCTAAATTCTTTGAAATTTTTGCTCTTGGGTAAACAATGTAATATAAACAATGTAATTTTTTTTTAATGGCTCAAGGCCATGGTTTTTCTACAAGGCAGTATAGGGACTTGAGAATGTGGGGAACTGTTTGTCCCTGTTAAATAGCTGCAGAACACTTGCATTGTGTCTTTTCTTTCTGGTTTTAAAAAACTATGTTTTTCTCTCGTTATCTCATATTTCTGCTTTGTGTCTACCCGTCTGTTTCTAATTTGCTGCCAAAATTTTGGTGCAGTACAAGACCTGCCTTTGTCCCCTACTCAGTTCTTCTAGGAAGTCAGGTCTTCTGCCAATTTATTCATTTATTCTTAATTTTTTCTTCCAGCTTAGTCACTAATCCTGGTTTCCAGTACAGCAACCCTATTCCCTAATGCTGGAAACTCTTTTCAATGCCTGCTTCTTAAAAGTCCCCTGATTCCTTGCCCTGCCCCTTTAGGCCTTCTATTGCTTTTGCTTTTTCGCTCCTGACTGAGGTAGAATAGCAAGAACAGTTTTTATTTATTTATTTATTTATTTATTTATTTATTTATTTATTTATTTAATCAATCCCTACACCCAACGTGGGGCTTAATCTCATGACACCAAGATCAAGAATTGCATAGCTCTAAGCTAGCCAGGTGATCCCTTTTCTTCTTCTTCTCCTTTTAGTGTTCTAACACAAATGCTTTATAGAAGGATTGAAAAATAAAATAGAATGAGAGTGAGAGGGAAGATCTGTATAATTAAAAGGAAATTCCCAATTGCTTTTTGAAAAACTCTGTTTCCAGAGGCAGTGGACACTATTGTGCTTTGGTGTTGAGGAGGACAATGACCAACACATGGCAGGTGTTGCTCTGGAGGTCCTGGAAGAGAGACCGTGAGGCTGGATGAGAGCTTTGGTTCAGTGGATATTTTATGGTCTGACAAAGTGTTAGAGGAGACAGTTGTATTGTAATGGTGCCTTGAGTAGAAGAAACTTATTTTCATGGATTTAAACATTTATATTCCTTTGAGAACTCAGGCATAGGCAGATGGAACTTCCCCAGAAAGCAATTACTAGACAGTGTTTTTCCTGCTTTTATTCACTTTCCCAGAAGGAAGTGGTATGCTCTTCTGAAGACATGCCCCAGGCCTGGCACCAGAAAGTAGCCTGAGCCACTGGCCATAAATTTAACCACTTGTAAGCATTTTAAAATGCTGTACCATTTTTGGTTATTAACTTGAGGTTTTTGGACCCTCAGAGCAGTGGTTCTTAAACTGTTTGGTTTCCAGGCCCCTTTATCATAAAAGTTATGGAGAACACTGGAGAGCTTTAGTTTCTGTGGGCTGTATCTATCAACATTTACCAAATTAGAAATTAAAACTGAGAAAAATTTGAAACACGCAAATACATAAGCCCACACCTCATTAACTGTCAGAGTGATGGAGCCATCACATGTCCTGTAGCCTCTGGAAAACTCTGCTGTATCCTTGAGAGAGAATAGGAGTGAAAAACCAATTAACATTGTAGTATTACTATGAAAGTAGCTTTGACTTTGTGGACCCCCTGAGGGTGTCTTGGGGAAGCCCAGGGATTCTTAGACCACGCTTTGAGAACTGTTGCCCTTAGTGGTCTATGAATAGCATTCAGGAGATTTGAGATCCTAGAGGAGAAAAATTATTATATCTTTATTTTCACTAATTTCCAACAGAAACATTACTTCCTTTCATTTCTAGTGTAGGGATAAACCACAGCAATTGATCAGGAGTGCCTGTGACTTTGTTACCAATAGAAATCACAGGTATGTTCATAGCATATCAAGTTATTGTAGATATCTTAAAAATAACTTATGCTCATAATTACTTTGAAATTATGGTAGTTATTAGACCTGCTTCTAGATATTGTTAATGTGTTAAAAAAAAGGCACCCATACTAATGTTTTATAATTTAAAAATAATTTGATAAATATATTTCAATATAATCAATTTCCTTTGCAATTCTATGTCTTGTATGCACTTAAGGACATTAGGTTAAGAACTCTTTAGTATTTCAAGGGCCTGAGAAGGACTCCAGTCTGTTGTCCTTATGGAAATTTCTACCATGCATTGGTTGGGATCTTAGTGATAAACTGAAATCCTCAAAGATCACCAAGGAAGTGTGCTCTAGTTGGGTAAATTCACTGTTGACAAGCAGTATGTGGCTGACACTTCATTCTCAGTTATTCCAATGTAGATTTCGGAGTTGGACTTCCCAGCAGGGAATTAGATATTTGTCTGCTGGTTTGAGGAGTAATCCATCTTATTTTTTCTTAGAGAGTCAGAAATAGTCTATTGGCTTAAAAAACTTGTTCCACTTGGATTATGGCATTATGAGATCTTGTCTGAAATGCTCTGCAACCAACTCTGAATTGTCAACACTTATAAATGAGTGTGGGGTGCTCAAAAGGATTCTAAATTAAATAACCCAAACTAAGAAATAAATTAATAAAATTGAGGCTGTTCTTTTTACTTGTTGGAATAAGCTTGTTGGCATTTTTCAGGGCCTGTTTCAGGGTCAAAAGTAAGAAGTGATTCTGAAGGGACATAGCCCTGATCTTTGGATCATTTGGTTCATATTTATTCTTTTTAGATAATCTGTGAATTGTGAACCCTTTAGAGATGTTACAATAATGTTATAAGACAGAGCACTGCATTAGGACTTACTGACTTTAGTTGTTGTTCTGCCTTTAATTAGCTGTGGGATCTTGGGGAGAATGCCTCAGCCTCTATGTCTCAGTGTCTTTGTTAACTGCTGCAGAGCTTCTCCAGCTCAAACATTCTATAGCAACTAGAAATTTGGGAATATGTTCATTAGTTGAAACTTACTGAACATCTACTATGAGCCAAACATTATATTAGGCACTGGGAACTCAACAGAGAACAGTACATGGTCCCTGCCTTCAAGTAGTCTAGAGTTTAACCAGCACATGAGGATTCATGCAGAACCCACTTTCTAGAGATAAAATACTAGAAATTCATGGTGAATTCTGTGAAGATTGTCAATTCACATTCACCTAGCATCAGCAGGGCTACTCTTGGTATTAATTGGAACCTCAGAAAGAGTGGTCCTTGTTTATCTTTCCATAATGGTCTTTCATTCACCTAACCAACCTCTATCAATGGCCTAAAGTATAATGGACACTGTGGTAGACCCTAGGTCATAGGCTCTCTGCCCTGAAGAAGCTCATGGGTCAAAAAGATACAAACAACTAAGGTGATAAGGCTATGAAGGTATACGTACAAGGTATTTTGCATGTACCGAGGAGGTACATTTGACCCAATCAGATATTGGTGGTTGTAGGATGTTAGGGAATGTTCCACAGAGGAGTTGGCATAAATAACTGGACCTTGAGGGTTGAGTAGCAATTTGTAAGGTAGAGAAGTGAGAGAACTGCAGTGTGATCATTGTTTGGGATCTAGCCTCGTACATCTGCCCATTTCAAATTTTGAATATCTGGGTGGGGGAGATACCATCTTTTAAATGCCTTGATATAATATTGAAAACATTGATGAGGAGATTTGGGTTTTTGATTTTGCTTTTGGATGTAACATCTCATTTGTAACTTTTTCTTCAATGTTTGTATATATGTTTTTAGAAAAAACACCCAGGTTAATGCCTGATAAGGGAAGCATGTATTATCCACGGGTGCAACATTATCGAGAACTTCTTGACTCATTGCCAATGGATGCCTATACACATGGCTGCATTTTACATCCTGAGCTAACTGTGGACTCCATGATCCCAGCTTATGCAACCACAAGGATTCGCAGTATGTAATGATCTTAAAGACTTGGAATTCTATCTCAAGTTTCTTTTAATTCGTTTTTGAGAACTGGCACATCTCATGAAGACCTGGGCACAGGGTTGTTGAGTTTGTTGCATGGATGCTCATGTTACAGATTGGTCCATGCACTAGATTAATATGTGCTTCAGCTGTTCAGCTGGACTTTTATTATCTATAGGAGCTGATTTTCCAGCTCCTAGTCTTGAGGGCCACGTTTGGATAAAACTCAGAGGCCTGTGGAAAAGAAAAGAACATAACATGTTCTAACAGACATGTGGACTAAGAATCATGAAATCTGGAAACTGCTGGGGATTAAGGGGAACTGAGTTCACATTTCTTGTCCTTAATTCTTGTTTCATTACGTGAGGGAGCCAGACTGCAGGCTGTGTAACCATTATTCTACCTCTAAATTCAATGATTTGGGATTGATTTGAGTTGTGATAACCAGCTCTCTCCTTTTCTGAGGACAGAGTATGGTCAGTGCATGGGATGTGGAGAAGGAGATGTGCTCTATGGCACATGTGACTGGGATAGGAAAGTAAGGGAAGGTGGCTGTGGTCAGACTCTGGGGATGTTTGACTAGAAACACTCAAATGCAGATCTTCTAATTCCAGAAACTACATTCTTTCCATTACATCATATCTCACCTTTATAATTCTTTTAATGTTACTTTTCTTTCATTTTGTACTTTTCCACCTTTTTCTCCTCTTCTTTCCCCGTCCTCCTTTTCCTCTTCCCACTTTACCTTCTTGTTCCTCCTCCTTCCCTACATAAATACTCATTATATGATTTGAAACAAGTGTTATGACTATAATTCCATCATTTAGAGTTAATATTTTTTCAAATGAGTCTTTTGCCTTCCCTTCATATAGAAATCCATTATAGAAAACTTGAAAGGTATTGAAAGATAGAACAACTACTGAGCACTGAGCACTTCTAATGTGCTGGCCTTGCTCTGAGTGCTTTCCTGGGTGTCTCACATTTAATCCTTAGTCTATGCAGCAGATGCTCTGAGAAGCATTTGAGAAAACTGAAATTAAAACTGAATCATTTTCTTGCATTTGAGAAAACTGAGGCACAGAGAGGGTAAGGCCATGGCAGAGGGAGGGGGTGAATCCCAGAGCTCATGTTCTTACCATGGAGTTTCCCAGTTTCTCCTTGTTTCTTGTGTAGAAGGGAGGAAATAACTTACTATTTCAAAAATGATTTTGTTCTCAGGCCAAATTGGTAACACAGAATCTGAACTGAAAAAACTTGCTGAAGAAAACCCAGATTTACAAGAGGCATACATCGCAAAACAGAAGCGACTTAAAGTGAGTAAGCCAGGCTGTCCTCAATTGACATCCACTGTTTGTATTAAATGTTCCACTTTTGGTAAAGTATCACTATTTCTAGAACATCTTCACTTAAATATTGCAGGTCACCTGTGCATGTTACCTTTGGCTTATGCTCTGCTTTTAGAAAGAAGTTTTCTTTGTTAGATTTGATATTCAAACCTAATGACGGTTGCCTATAAAAAGGCAGGTATTGCCCATGCTGGTTGCCAAGGAAAGTTATAAAACGTAAAAAGCAAGTTCATAATATGTACTGGGAATCTGTCACTTCAGGTATTCCACTTAGCTAGACCTTTGACTTTTGTTTTTTAATACCAATAAGGCAATTGGCAAGCTTATTCTATATATACTCCCCTCCCTCATTTTTTTTTCTTTTTATCTTTCACCCATTTCTTCCTCCTCTAACCTCCACCTCTGGCAACCATCAATCTGTTCTCTGTCTCTGTGAGCTTGGTGTTTTGTCTTGTTGTTGTTGCTTTTAGATATCACATATAAGAGAGATCCCACAGTATTTGTCTTTCTCTGTCTGACCTATTTTACTTAGCATAATGCCCTTGAGGTCCATTTATGTTATTGAAAATAGCAAAATTTCATTTTTTATGCTTGAATAATACTGCATTGTGTGTATATACCACATCTATTCATTCATCCATGGATGGACACTTAGGTTGTTTCCATATCTTGGATATTGTAAATGAAGTTGCAAAGAACCTGGGGTGCATACATCTTTTCAAGTTAGTGTTTTCATTTTTTTTTTTTTTTTTTTGGATAAATACCCAGAAGTAGAATTGCTGGATCACCTGGTGGTTCTGTTTTTAATTTTTTGAGGAACCTCTATTCTGTTTTCCATAATGGCTGTACCAGTTTACATTCCCACCACTTACTACTTGCCTTTTTGATAATAGCCATTCTAATGGGTGTGAGGTGATATCTTGTGGTTTTGATTTGCATTTCCCTGATAATTAGTGATGTTGAGCATCTTTTTATGTACCTGTTGGCCATCTGTATGTCTTCTTTGGAAAAGTGTCTGTTCAGATCCTCTGCACGTTTTAAAATCAGAGTTTTTTTTGTTATTGTGTTTAGGAGTTCTTGATATATTTTGCACGTTAGCCCTTATCATACATGTAATTTGCAAGTATTTTCCCCCATTTAATAGTCTGCCTTTTCATTTTATTGATGGTTTTCTCTGTTGTGCAGAAACTTTTTAGTTAGATGCTGTCCCACTTGTTTACTTTTGCTTTTGTGTCTTTTGTTTTTGGTGTCAGATTCATAAAATTATTGCCAAGACCTGTCAAGGAGTTTACCACCTATGTTTCCTTCTAGGAGCTTTCTAGTTTTAAATCTTATGTTCAAGGCTTTAATCCATTTTCAGTTAATCCATTTTGACTTGCCTGCCTCCTAAGGAGGCCGTGGGCTTTGATTCATCAGTTACAGTCAGCCTTTCTCTCTCTAGTGATTCTTTCCTCATGGTCCAAGAATACATGCACGCTTCTCGCACATTAAAAATGTAGCCAACATCAACACTCTTCGCCCTCCTCAACCTCCCATCTTCCGTCATCTTATCTTAGATAAGGGAGCTTCTCAAAGGAAATGACTTCATACACAGCACCCCTTACTTTCCACTCTTTGAAAGAAGAGAATTTTTTTGATAGAATTATCTTTGCCTTTATTTATTTTTAATGAAATTTATTGTCAAATTGGTTTCCATACAACACCCAGTGCTCATCCCAACAGTTGCCCTCCTCAATGCCCATCATCCACTTCCCCTTCCCTACCACCCCCCCCATCAACTCTCAGTTTATTCTTTTTTAAGAGTCTCTTATGGTTTGCCTAAGTTTTTTTTTTTCCTTCCCCTCCCCCATGGTCTTCTGTTAAGTTTCTCAGGATCTACCTAAGACTGAAACTATATGGTATCTGTCTTTCTCTGTATGACTTATTTCACTTAGCATAACACCCTCCAGTTCCATCCACATTGCTACAAAAGGCCATATTTCATTCTCTCTCGTTGCCATATAGTATTCCATTGTATGTATAAACCACAATTTCTTTATCCATTCATCAGTTGACGGAAATTTAGGCTCTTTCCATAATTTGGCTATTGTTGAAAGTGCTGCTATAAACGTTGGGGTACAAGTGCCCCTATGCATCAGCACTCCTGTATCCCTTGGGTAAATTTTAGCAGTGCTATTGCTGGGTCATAGGGTAGATCTAGTTTTAATTTTTTGAGGAACCTCCACACTGTTTTCCAGAGTGGCTGCACCAGTTGGCATTCCCACCAAAAGTGCAAGAGTTCCCGTTTCTCAGGAACCCACTCTTCTTAATTCTCTGCATTCCTCGTGCCTGACCCTTCAGTCCTTCATTCCTCGAAAGCTGCTGAAGTTCCATTCATTAGTTGGGGTTGAGAGGAGTCCCTTTGTGCCCCTCATATTCCTTGCCATTTCTGGTCCACTGGTCCCACAGGGGTTGCCAGTGAGCATTGGATCTGGCCCGTGGAGTATTCTCCAAGCCAGAGTATTTTCCCTCAAGTTTGCTTTTGCTTTAACATTATTCTGTATCTTCTCATTGTCTCAAATAAACAGACTCCAGCTCTGGAAGAGTTTATATCTGCTTTGCTCTATATTGATTGCTTTTTTGCAGGCATCAATAACCTCTTTTGTTATTTTTGCTAATTAGTCAAAGCTTCTTGACCATGACAATGTCAAATATTTGAAGAAAATTCTTGATGAATTGGAGAAAGTCTTGGATCAGGTTGAAACTGAGTTGCAAAGAAGAAATGAAGAAACTCCAGGTAGGTTCTCATTTGTGGGTTTTTTTTTTCTCTTTTGCTGGACACCAGGCTATTTATGGGAATACTTTTAGATTTTGCCAAAAACATCCTGTAATCTGTTTTTATTATTTTTATTCATGGGCAGTTTAAATTATCATGGCAACAATAGTACTGAACTCAGCAAAACCCAGGCATCTCATGGTATTCCAGTCTGTGTATATGTGAAATGTGACTGGTGGGGGATTTTTCCGCACAATTTGAAGTTATAGCTGGGAGATTCCTACTTAGCCCATTTCACACATTTGTAATTACAGTAGTTCATTTGGTTGAATAACCTGAGTAGTTGCTTGAATGGTCCCTCTAGTTTCTGGGCAGGGACAGTACTTCCAATCTGGAGTATAAAACAGGTCCTGGCCTGTGTATATCTGCAGGTTGGCTGGTGAGCATCCGTGTATTGTACTTTGGGGCTTAAGTGCATCACCAAGCCATTGCCCAGGTACATGCACATGGACCATTTGTGCCATTCTAATTGGCAACAAAGTTGAAGACCATGTTATGTGAAAGTTGCTTCCCAATAGGAACTTCTGCTTTATATAAGTAACTAGGAGCAGCAGTCACTTGAGTGACATTTCAGTCCCAATTTTATGGGTGTTTCTAAAGCTTATCTGCTGTTTTCCTAAACCAGGAAGAAAGATCTGTTGACTCCTCTGGGTTGGAGGCTCTCACTTCCTCAGAATCCTTTTGAAAATGAAAGGCTTTGAGCTCAAATGGCTCTAGTTTGACCCAGGGATGTAGGTAACTGACAGATATCAAGCAAATTTCCCTTAGCTTGGGATACATTGGCATGGGCTTTGTTTTAGGATACAATTACTTGCTGAGTTTGATTGTCAAGAAAACGTACCATGGCCTTCATCGTTTGCTGTACTCACACTCGCCCTCAAGACCGAGATAAAAGATGCCAGCCAGAGTCTCTCTGTACAGCACTTGCCCCTAACTCTCCGTGTCCCTTTCTCTGATTAGAAGAGGGCCGCCAGCCTTGGCTCTGCGGAGAATCCTTCACCCTGGCAGACGTTTCACTCGCTGTCACATTGCATCGGCTGAAGTTCCTGGGGTTTGCGAGGAGAAACTGGGGAAATGGAAAGCGACCAAACTTGGAAACCTATTACGAACGTGTCTTGAAGAGAAAAACATTTAACAAGGTTTTAGGACATGTCAACAATATATTAATCTCTGCAGTGCTGCCAACAGCATTCCGGGTGGCCAAGAAAAGGGCCCCAAAAGTTCTTGGCACCACCCTTGTGGTTGGTTTGCTCGCAGGAATGGGATATTTTGCTTTTATGCTTTTCAGAAAGAGACTTGGCAGCATGATATTAGCACTTAGACCCAGACCAAATTATTTCTAGGCTTGTAGGGATCTCATGGTGGCAACTCATCCAGCTATTCAACTAGACCCTTGTCCACTCTTCCAGGCCCAGTGGAGAATGACCCTGGGCAATTAGTAAAAAGCATAATTTACTTTACTCTTTGGATAGTTTATGTGGGGAGAGGAGATAATGAAAGTGTTTTTGTGGGCTGGTAACTTTGAGGTCACTTATTTGAAAACCTGAACTAATCCATCCTTAAAGTGTGCAAGGTCAAGATAACGTAAATGTGACAGAGAATCAGACCTTCAACTCAAAATGTCAGTTCAAGTTCTGAATTATTCTGGGGGAGAAGGTTCTTACTATAAGCAGACAGTAATAGCCTGTGATTGCCCATAGCTGTTCATTTGAGACTATCTGGATGTGCTGAGTGTTGAGTAGTTAGCAACATTTTCCACTGGAAATTCAGAGATCACCTTTGTTTTAAACCAGTTCAGATAGTGGCAGGGGCACAGCAGCACGTCATATGATCACTGTTAGCTTCAGGCAGAAATAAGTAACACAAAGGGAACAGGGAGAAGGACAAGAGGGAAAATGAAGTCTATAGTGAAGAGCGGTAGAAGGCAACTGCCAGGTGCCTCCAACACAATTCATGGCTGCCTGTCCCCTTAGTAAACATTACATTTGACTACTTGTGGCCATTGCCCACATATCTTCCTGTATGAGAAACTTGGGAAGAGACTAGGGAGTTACTGGGGGAGTGGACTGGAGAAAACCCTGGGCTTTACACTCAGAGCTCCTCATCTGACCTTAGTATTAATTTTAAATGCATATGAATCACACTCATTATTTTAATAAGATTAACCGCTTATGTACTTGGGTGTGAAATGCCTACTGGAACATTTCTGCTTAGCATTTACATGATATAAAATGGTTCCTTTCTTTTCCTCATAGTTCCCTAATTGGATGCTGCCTGAGAAATATCACTCCTATGGACCGTTTTCTCCAGTCACTGGGGGTCTTGCCTTCTACAGCCTCTTTTAGCACACAAGTGGGAGTCAGGTGAAGGTCCCTGCTAATCCCTAGCATGGCACGTGGCTAGGTAGTAGGTGTTTGAATGATCTGGGAGCACTAAATATGCTTATTCTGATTTTGAAGAAGCTGGTGTGTTAAAAAACTGTTGTCTAGGCCTTGCATCTGTTTATTGTTATTAGCAGGGCCTTAAAAGGTGAAAGAGAAAGAAAAAGTTAAAGAGAAAGAGAAAAGTGTAGTCTTAGCGCATTAGGGGAAATGAAATAAGCCAATAGTGATGTCCACTTGTATTCTTCATGTGTGTCTAGGCATTTCAGGGGTACCTCAGTCCATCTGGAAGGGATAATCCCAGTGTGTCCCATGAACAACTATGGAATCATACAGTTTGTGCTTAGGAAAAATTTTTCATGGTGACAGCAAGATACAGTTTCCCTGGCATTGCCCTGAAAGGAATTGGGGGGATAGTTTTAGGTCTCTGGCAGGAAGTATGTATAGAGAATGATGAGCTAAGGTTCAAGAAAATAACAAAAGCTTGGATTGCCTCAGGCTGGCTCTGCAAAATAGCCAAAGAATGTACTGACTTTTTTTATTAATAGGAAACAGTCAAACTTAGGAAACAATGACTTTTGATGGTAAAATGAGTCTATAATTCCATTTCATGAATCTGTTTTTAGAAAATCTTGAGGAAATGGGTGTTCCTTGTTTACAAAAATTGATAACATCTCAGTGTAAACTTAATCCAATAATAACGAACAGACTGGCAGCTTTTAGAATGTCTTAATTTTGCCCCTCCCGTGCACTGTCATATAGAGTAGTTGGATTTGTTTGTTGCTGGGACCTTCCAATCCCTATGTTCATAAAAGAGCCACAAAACTGATTATTCAGTAGTTTATAGTGTTTCAGAGATCTTTATATCACCCTGCGAGAAGCAAGAATTCAGACATGAAGAAGACAAAGTCGGATTTTTATAAAAATCTACAAAGGGTATTTACCTATGTAAAAGTTGTTGATCAAGAATAAAGATTAGAAGCCCAGTGCTGGCTTTTCCTTAAATTTACTGAATCAGAGAAAGTCCACTGGGAAGTATAATTTTCTGATACGGTTTCATTGGAAATATGCTTGTGTCAATATTAAAGATGATGCATCATGGTGATTTCACTTGTTTCATGCATACCCATGGGTTTAGACTTATAAAATGTTAGGGGACATAATGACCACTAGATGGCACTGTTCACATAGTAGTCTGAGATCAGGCATTCTTTAGGTTCAGCAAACCTAAAATTGCTCAAGTGAAGATAAACATTAATGACCTTAGTTTCTGAAATGAGGGCATCTTCATCAGATCATTCATCTGTACAAAAGCTTGAGGCACATGTAGTATTGATTTCTAATGCTTTAGAAGGGATAACAGTACCACACAATGTCAAACTAAAGAGCTAAACATATACTATTAGCAAAATAAGCACTTTTATCTATTTTGTTTCAAGACCTTTGGTGACTGGCCAGTGTGCTCCTCAGTTTCCAAAGTTTGTATAAATACCATAATTATAAAAATGTCTGAGGTACTAAATTTAGGTTGACTGTGTATGTCTTAATACATAAATACTATTTTATTGTTATTGCAATTATATGCCTTTTGAATCTGTTTTCCTTAATTGCAGATAGTTATAAATGCTTGCTTGATTTTTAGTTATTATTGATATTGACACCAGAGTTGTAGATATTTTGGTGTTGTTTAATGTAATAGATCAAGATACTATTCTACTTGTAAGATCAATAAAAGTAATTGGATAATCAATATGAACTATAAAAGTACCAATTTTGTAATCTTTTTTGAGAAAACAGATTTATTGGGGCACGTGGGTGACTCAGTTGATTGAGTGTCCAACTTCGGCTTATGATCTCAGGGTTTGTGGGTTTGAGCCCTGCATTGGGCTCTCTGCTGTCAGTGTGGAGCCACTTTGGATCCTCTGTCCCCCTCTTTCTCTGCACCTGCCCCTCTCATGCTTGCTCGCTTTCTCAAAAAACAACAAAAAAACCCAAGATTTATTTTCATTTAAAATCAAAGTATACTGTGCTAATTGGAAGGAGTAAAATAAGCAGAAATTAGGTATTCAATATATTTAGCTTACAAGATGGCATATTTTCCTTATAACAATTACTGACTCATGATTTATTTAAATACACAATTTTATCATTAAAATGAGTGTCAGCTTAAAGAATAACATATTGCTGTTGACCATTAAAGAGATTATTTGGCAGCTACCTAATGGGATAGGCATGAAAATGATAAATACCAAGAGAATATTGTTTTTTCAAAATAGTTTTGTTACATTTTTACTGGGTTTCAAAGATTACTTTTATGATATTTATGTATATTTTTGATAGAGCTCTTTTATTGAGTTATGGGTTATGGATATTCAAGTTACCATCCATATTTCTAGCCTTGCGAAGCTTAACCATTATTCTAATCATCAAAAGAAACTGAATACTACTTTTATTTTACAATGAACAAAGCAAATGAGAACCTAATTGACTTTATTTTCCCTGAATTTGCTAGCAAATCAAAAAGCAACAATATTGACTACCCATGGAAAGGCAAATGATGTCATATGCTCAGAAAAGGAAAAGACACCATGGACACAAAAGTCAATGCAATGAGTGAATTGATATTTACTCACAACCTTCATATTGTTTATGCCAAATATTTGGCTCATTTATATTGTTATTCTCTATGTATTCATATCAGAATGTTTTGATTTTCTAATTTACCACACTTGTGGTAACCCAACACTAGATAGGATTCCAAACCAAGTAAGGAAGTATAATTTCTAGAGTGAGGATAATAGTTTTAATTGTGTATGACATTGTGAAAATGGATAGGGGAGAGAAAGAGAACTCACTTCATGGATTAGAAGGGTAGTGCATTGATGAAAGAAATATCTTAGATTACTTGCATTTGAGTTGAGCCCTGGATTTTGTCTTAGGAGAGAGGAAGGACTGACATATGGGTCAAAAGCAGCAGGGTAGAGCAGGCTCTGAGGTATATGATGACAAGAACATGTGGAGCTTGAGACAAAACATACTTATGATGAGCCCTGATCTCCTCTGATTCCACTAGGCAGTGTATCTCATCCAGAAAACCTCATCATAAAGCTCGTTTGGGAAGGTTAGAATTTTTTTTTCAGCATTTTACTGTACTCATTATTTACACATTGACTCCTTGATTACAAGGTGCTGTCTTTAAATTCCCTTATTAAGAGAAACCGATAGTATGGATGAAAATATAAAGATGTTAATGAAATGTAATGCAAAGTGTCAGGTTTCCATGCTAACAGAAATATTCACATCCATGTATATAAGTTAATTCCTAATCAATCAGATAGGTAAATTTTCAGGCATGTGGCTAGTACATATACCTTTTTGTATCATCAGATTAAGGTGTCTTTTGAATTTAAGAATCTGATATTCAACAAAGTCACAAACATCAAATATACATAATAAAAATATAATGATGATATACTTTTAGTGATTCCATTTATTAAGGTCAGTGAACAAAAAAAGTAAAGATTTACACTGAAAAATTGATATGAACTAAAAATGATTAGCATTAAAAGCAGAGATGGCTATGTTGTAAAAATGACTGCAGATTGTGCTCATTTCTTTGCAATGTGATGTTACAGATCATCTTGTCAGAAATACCATCCTCAGAGCATGACTATAGTAGGCTCACCAGAAACCAGAGATATTAGACATCAAGTAGTGATGAAAGTCACTAGAGGTCCTTGTTAATACCTTGTTAATCCTCCAGGCAGAAGTAAGGACTATGCCCTCAAGTAAGTTAGAAGAAAGTTTTTCAACCTTGTCACTACTGATATTGTGGGCCAGGTAATTCTGGTTGTATAGATCTGCTTTGTGTGTTTGAGGGTGTTTAGCAGCATCCCCGGCCTCTACCTACTAAAAGTCAGTAGCTCCCCATCGATTCCCTGTTTTGACAACTAAAATCATCTTCAGGTATTACCAAATGTCACCTGGGGAGAAAATCATCTTTAGTTGAACACCTCTGCTCTACATTTATCCTAACAAAGCCTAAAACTAAACCCCAAAAAGATCTTCAGAGGAGATAGACATTGGAGGTTGGATTCTGCCAAGTTAGAGTGCTTGGGAAATGTCTTGGATTTCCACATATCCTCCATATCAAAGCATAAAACCAAACCTACACATTTAAAGGTTATTAGCTAGTAATTGAACTGCCTACCAGAACAAGAATCAATACCCTTCAGAGAGGATAATAGAATCCAGAATCTCTGTAAGAGGTCACTATCAATGTCCAGCACGCAATTAAAAAATTACCAGACATGCAAAGATACAGGAAAATAGGATCCATAGTCAATTAGAAAAGGAGTAGTACACAGAAGCAGAATGTGATATGACTCAAATGTTGGACTTAGCAAACACTTCAAAGCAACTAAAAGATAACATATATTCATAGAATTAAAATGTAGTTTGATTGAGCCAACAGATTAGGCATCTCAGTAGAAAAATGAAAACCATAAAAAAGAACCAAATGGAAATTCTTAAACAGTAAAGTACTGTAACTAAAGTGAAAAAATTCACTGGATAGGCTTCACAGCAGATGGGAGAAAGTAAAGGAAAGAGAGGAACAGAACCTGAGGCTCACATGAATAATATCAACTTGTTTAATATATATGTTATAGGAGTGCTAGAAAGAAAGAATTTGTGGAAACAAATATATAATTAAATACCAAATTTTCCCAAATTTGATGGAAAATGTTGACTTGCAAATACAAGAAAATTGCTGAATTCAATGAAAAATACTCAGAAAGCTGCACTTAAGCATATCATGGTCAGACTGTTGAAAATAACCAGAGGAAAAAAGTCACATAACACTAAAGTGAACAATAAAAATATTTACTGAGTTCTCGTCAGAAACAGTGCACTTCACAAGACAATGGAAATGTCCATAAAATGCTGATGGGGAAAAAATCCTCAAAATTCTATATCTGGAGAAAATACCCCTTAAAAATGGAGTGAAATAAAGACATTTTCCTGATAAATGCAAACACAGTAATAAATTGGATCTGGCAGAAATGCAAAACAAAACATGTTAAAAGCATTCTTTAGACTGATAGAGGAATCGTACCATATGGAAAATCAAATCTAAAGAAAGGAATAGCTAAAAAGAGTGCCAGAAATGGCAAACAAATGGGTGGTATACAAGATTATTTTTGTTACTTCATAATTTCCTTAAAAGGCACCCAATTTTTTTATAACAAAACTAATAGTAGTGTAAGGTGGACTTTATAATATACATGGAAGTAAATATATCACCACAAGAAACACAAAAGTTGGGAGTGATGGATAAATGGAATATTATTGTAAGGCTAGTTAGATTTGTGGAGTATGAAGTGTGAAGAGGGGTGAGTCAAGGGTAAAGTAACAAATGTCTACTGTGAAGTAGTACAATTTTGACTCCAAATAGACTCTGATAAGAATGCATTGTTGTCACTGGAAGAATACTAAAAATTAATTTTATAAAAAGCTGAGAAATAGAAGGAATAGAATAAAAATACCAATAAAAAGAGCCAACAGAATGAAAAAACAGAAGAGACAAGTGAAAAACAAACACACCATTGCAATAATTACATTAAATGTAAGATGTTCCAAATGAAGGTCAGATTGCTAGATTAGATAAGAACGCAAGACAGAAGTATATGCACCTGTTAGAGATGCATTTTAAATTTAAAGTTACATGTAAATTGAACGTGAAAGGATGGAAAGTACACAGCAAAGGAAGCCATCAACAAAATGAAAAGTTAACCTACTGACTGGGAGAAGATATTTGCAAATAATGTACCCAAAAAGGGGTTAATATCTAAAAAATATAAAGAACTTATATAATTCAAAACTGAAAAACCAATCTGATTACAAAATGGGCAGAGAAATTGAATGACTTTTTTTTTTTTTTCCAAAAAAGACATACAGTTGGCTGACACTTGAAATTCAAATCAAAACTGCTATGAGGTAGTACTTCACACAAGTAGAATGGCTAAAATAAAAAAGACAAGAAATAACAAGTATTGGTAAAGATGCTGAGAAAAGGGAACACTTGTGCACAGTTGGTGGAAATGTAAATTGGTGTAGCCACTGCGAAAAAAAGTATGGAGGTTTCCCCAAAAATTTAAAAGTAGAAATACCATATGATCTAATAATTTTATTTCTGAGTAGTTACTTAAAGAAAATGAAAACACTAATTTGAAAAGATATACGCACCCCTATGTTTACTTCAGCATTATTTACAATAGTCAAGATATAGAAGCAACCCAAGTATCCACTGATAGATGAATGGATAAAGAAGATATAGTATATATTCAGAATGGAGTATTACTCAGTTATAAAAAGAGGATAATCTTCCATCTAAGACAATATGGTTGGATCTAGGGGGTATTATGCTAAGTGAAATAAGTCAGAGAAAGTCAAATACCATATAATTTCACTCCAATGTAGAATTTAAGAAAACAAACACACAAAAAATAACCAGACACATAAATACAGAGAGCAAATGGTGGTTGCTAGAGGGCAGGAGGTTTGAGAGATGGGCAAAATAGGTGAAGGTGATTAAAAGGTACAAACCTCCAGTTATAAAATTAGTAAGTCACAGAGATGAAAAGTACAGCATAGGAAATATAGTCAATAATATTGTAGGGGCGCCTGGGTGGCTCAATCGGTTAACCGTCTGACTTCTGCTCAGGTCATGATCTCACGGTTCGTGGGTTTGAGCCCCGTGTGGGGCTCTGTGCTGACAGCTCAGAGCCCGGAGCCTGTTTCAGATTCTGTGTCTCCCTCTCTCTATGCCCCTCCCCCAGGAGCACTCTGTCTCCATCTCAAAAATAAACAAACATTAACAAAAATTAAAAAATAATAATTTTGTAATAACGTGGTGACAGATGGTGACTACGCTTATTGTGCTAAGCATTCAAGTAATGAAAAGAGTTGTCAAACCACTATGTTGTACACCTCAAACTAATATGATACTGTATGCCAACTTCAGTAATAAATATACATTTAAAAAGGACTGAAAGTGATATACCAAGCAAATGGCATCAGATAGATAATGTGTTTATATAAATTCCAGAAAAAGTAGACTTTAAGACAAAGCATTTTTCAAGAGATAAAGAAGTACATTTACAAATCACAAAAGGACCAATTCATTAGGAAGACATAATCATAAATATGTATGCATCTAATAACAAAGCTTCAAAGTTAATGAAGCGAAAACTGACAGAACAAATGGAAAAAATAGTTGGAGAGTTTAATACCACTTTCTGAGTATTCATGGAGGTAGACCAAAATTAGTTTGAGGATAGATCTGAGTAGACCATCAACCAATTTGAGCCAGTTGACATTTATAACACATTCTACCCAATAACTCTGGAAGGAACATTGTGTTCAAATGCATATGGAATGTTCATCAAAGTAGACATAGACTAGGTCATAAAAGAAATCTCAATAAATTTTCAAAGATTAGTATATTATAGAATATATTCTATGTATATTATATTTTATAACAGAGCCAAATCAGAAATCAATAACTAAAATATTTAGAAATTGTCCAAACATTTGGAAATTAAATAACACATGTCTAAGTATGCCATGGCTCAAAGACAAAATTATAAGCAAATAAGAAAATATTTTGACTTGAATAACAAAAGTACAACATATTGAAATTTATGGGATATGGCAAAGGCATTAGAGGGAAATTTATAGCTTTATTTTATTTTTTATTATTTTTATTTTATTTTTTTATTTTTAGAGAGCGGGAGAGAGCAAGCATGCCCAGGGGAGATGGGTGGAGGGAGAAAGAAAGAATCTTAAGCAAACTCCATGTTCAGTGTGGAGTCTGGTATAGGGTTCAATCCCATGACTCTGGGATCATGATCTGAGCTGCAGTCAAGAGTTGGATGCTCAACTGACTGAGCCACCC
Source organism: Panthera pardus (assembly GCF_024362965.1). Classification (NCBI taxonomy): domain Eukaryota; kingdom Metazoa; phylum Chordata; class Mammalia; order Carnivora; family Felidae; genus Panthera; species Panthera pardus. The sequence goes on from NW_026527002.1 coordinate 23,693,537, forward strand.
AGGCACCCCAGAAATTTATAGCTTTAAATGATTGTAATAAAAGAGAAGGAAGGTTTAAAAATCTTAATGTACAAAGAGTAAATTAAACTCGAAATAAGCAGAAGGAAAAAATAATGGAGTCAATACATAAGTCCATGATTTAAACACAAAAAATTAACAAAGCTCAAAATTCATTCTTCAAAGGATTAATAAAACTGATAGCCCCCAACAGGATAGAACAAGAATTAGAGAGCTAAATATAAATTACCAGTACTCCCAATAGTTTATTTTTGCTTTTGTTTCCCTTGCCTCAGGAGACCTATCTAGAAAGAAGTTGCCACAGCTGATTTCAAAGAAGCTCCTGCCTGCGTTCTCTTCTATGATTTTTATAGTTTCAGGTCTCATATGTAGGTCTTTCACCATTTTCAATTTATTTTTGTTTATGGTGTAAGAAAGTGGTCTAGTTTCATTCTTCTGATGTTTCTGTCCAGTGAAACCAACACCATTTGTTGAAGAGACTTTTTTTTTCTTATGGGATATTCTTTCCTGCTTTGTTGAAGATTAATTGACCATGTAGCTGTGGGTTCATTTTTTATTTTTTTCTGTTCTAATGATCTATGTGTCTATTTTTGTGCCAGTACCATACTGCCTTGATCACTACCGCTTTGTAATATAACTTGAAGCCTGGAATTGTGATGCCTCCAGCCTTGATTTTCTTTTTTCAAGGTTGCTTTGGCTATTCAGGGTCTTTTGTGGTTCCATACAAATTTTAGGACTGTTCTAGCTGTGTGAAAAATGCTGTTGGTATTTTGATAGGGATTGCATTAAATGTATAGATTGCTCTGGGTAGTATGGACATTTTAACAATATTTGTTTTTGTAACCAATGAGCATGGACTATCTTTCCATTTCTTTGTGTCATCTTCAACATTCTTCATCAGTGTTTTATAGTTTTCAGAATACAGATCTTTCACCTCTTTGGTTACGTGTATTTCTAGGTATCTTATAGTTTTTGGTTCAATTGTAAATGAGATTGTTTTCTTAATTTCTCTTTCTGCTGCTTCATTATTCGTGTATAGAAATGTAAACAGCTTCTGCACAGGAAAGGGAACAATCAACAAAACTAAAGGCAACCTACAGAATGGGAGAAGATATTTGCAAATGCCATATTTGTTAAAGGGTTATTATCTAAAATATATAAAGAACTTATAAAACTCAACACCCAAACAACAAATAATCCAATTAAAAAATGGGCAGAAGACATGAATACACTTTTCTCCAAAGACAACCTGCAGATGGTCAACAGACACATGAAAAGATGCTCAACATCACACATCATCAGGGAAATGCAAATCGAAACTACAATGAGATATCTCTTTACACCTGTCAGAATGGCTAAAAAAAAATCAACAATACAAGAAACAACAGGTGTTTGGTGAGGATGTAGAGAAAGGGAACTGTCTTGCAGTGTTGGTGGGCATGCAGGCTGGTGTAGCCACTCTGGGAAATAGTATGGAGGTTCTTCAAAAAGTTAAAGATAGAGGTTGGAAGATGGCGGCGTAGGAGGACGCTGGGCTCACTGCGCGTCCTGATCACTTAGATTCCACCTACACCTGCCTAAAGAACCCAGAAAACCGCCAGAGGATTAGCAGAACGGAGTCTCCAGAGCCAAGCGCAGACGAGAGGCCCACGGAAGAGGGTAGGAAGGGCGGGGAGGCGGTGCGCGCTCCACGGACTGGCGGGAGGGAGCCAGGGCGGAGGGGCAGCTCGCCTGCCAAGCAGAGCCCCCGAGTCTGGCTGGCAAAAGCGGCCGGATGGACTGTGTTCCGACAGCAAGTGCGATTTAGCGACTGGGAGGTCATAGTTAACAGCTCTGCTCAGAAAGCGGGAAGGCTGGAGGACAAAGGGAGGGAGAGCTGCTGAGCCCCCGGACGACAGAGCTCAGTTTGGTGGGGAACAAAGGCGCTCGCCAGTGCCATCTTCCCCGCCCATCCCCCAGCCAAAATCCCAAAGGGAACCAGTTCCTGCCAGGGAACTTGCTCGCTCCGCGCAAACACCCAACTCTGTGCTTCTGCAGAGCCAAACCTCCGGCAGCGGATCTGACTCCCTCCCGCTGCCACAGGGCCCCTCCTGAAGTGGATCACCTAAGGAGAAGCGAACTAAGCCTGCCCCTCCTGCCCCCGTGCACCTTGCCTACCCACCCCAGCTAATACGCCAGATCCTCAGCACCACAAGCCTGGCAGTGTGCAAGTAGCCCAGACGGCCACGCCCCCCATAGTGAATCCCGCCCCTAGGAGAGGGGAAGAGAAGGCACACACCAGTCTGACTGTGGCCCCAGCAGTGGGCTGGGGGCAGACATCAGGTCTGACTGCGGCCCCACCCACCATTCCAGTTATACACCACAGCACAGGGGAAGTGCCCTGCAGGTCCTCACCACTCCAGGGACTATCCAAAATGACCAAACGGAAGAATTCCCCTCAGAAGAATCTCCAGGAAATAACAACAGCCAATGAACTGATCAAGAAGGATTTAAATAATATAACAGAAAGTGAATTTAGAATAATAGTCATAAAATTAATCGCTGGGCTTGAAAACAGTATAGAGGACAGCAGAGAATCTCTTGCTACAGAGATCAAGGGACTAAGGAACAGTCACGAGGAGCTGAAAAATGCTTTAAATGAAATGCAAAACAAAATGGAAACCACGACGGCTCAGATTGAAGAGGCAGAGGAGAGAATAGGTGAACTAGAAGATAAAGTTATGGAAAAAGAGGAAGCTGAGAGAAAGAGAGATAAAAAAATCCAGGAGTATGAGGGGAAAATTAGAGAACTAAGTGATACACTAATAAGAAATAATATACGCATAATTGGTATCCCAGAGGAGGAAGAGAGAGGGAAAGGCGCTGAAGGGGTACTTGAAGAAATAATAGCTGAGAACTTCCCTGAACTGGGGAAGGAAAAAGGCATTGAAATCCAAGAGGCACAGAGAACTCCCTTCAGATGTAACTTGAATCGATCTTCTGCACGACATATCATAGTGAAACTGGCAAAATACAAGGATAAAGAGAAAATTCTGAAAGCAGCAAGGGATAAACGTGCCCTCACATATAAAGGGAGACCTATAAGACTCGTGACTAATCTCTCTTTTGAAACTTGGCAGGCCAGAAAGGCTTGGCACGATGTCTTCAGTGTGCTAAACAGAAAAAATATGCAGCCGAGAATCCTTTATCCAGCAAGTCTGTCATTTAGAATAGAAGGAGAGATAAAGGTCTTCCCAAACAAACAAACCTGAAGGAATTTGTCACCACGAAACCAGCCCTACAAGAGATCCTAAGGGGGATCCTGTGAGACAAAGTACCAGAGACATCACTACAAGCATAAAACATACAGACATCACAATGACTCTAAACCCGTATCTTTCTATAATAACACTGAATGTAAATGGACTAAATGCGCCAACCAAAAGACTTAGGGTATCAGAATGGATAAAAAAACAAGATCCATCTATTTGCTGTCTACAAGAGACTCATTTTAGACCTGAGGACACCTTTAGATTGAGAGTGAGGGGATGGAGAACTATTTATCATGCTACTGGAAGCCAAAAGAAAGCTGGAGTAGCCATACTTATATCAGACAAACTAGACTTTAAATTAAAGGCTGTAACAAGAGATGAACAAGGGCATTATATAATAATTACAGGGTCTATCCATCAGGAAGAGCTAACAATTATAAATGTCTATGCGCCGAATACCGGAGCCCCCAAATATATAAAACAATTACTCACAAACATAAGCAACCTTATTGATAAGAATGTGGTCATTGCAGGGGACTTTAACACTCCACTTACAGGAATGGATAGATCATCTAGACACATGGTCAATAAAGAAACAAGGGCCCTGAATGATACATTGGATCAGATGGACTTGACAGATATATTTAGAACTCTGCATCCCAAAGCAACAGAATATACTTTCTTCTCGAGTGCACATGGAACATTCTGCAAGATAGATCATATACTGGGTCACAAAACAGCCCTTCATAAGTTCACAAAAATTGAAATTATACCATGCATACTTTCAGACCACAATGCTATGAAGCTTGAAATCAACCACAGGAAAAAGTCTGGAAAACCTCCAAAAGCATGGAGGTTAAAGAACACCCTACTAACGAATGAGTGGGTCAACCAGGCAATTAGAGAAGAAATTAAAACATATATAGAAACAAACGAAAATGAAAATACAACAATCCAAACGCTTTGGGACGCAGCGAAGGCAGTCCTGAGAGGAAAATACATTGCAATCCAGGCCTATCTCAAGAAACAAGAAAAATCCCAAATACAAAATCTAACAGCACACCTAAAGGAAATAGAAGCAGAACAGCAAAGGCAGCCTAAACCCACCAGAAGAAGAGAAATAATAAAGATCAGAGCAGAAATAAACAATACAGAATCTAAAAAAACGGTAGAGCAGATCAACGAAACCAAGAGTTGGTTTTTTGAAAAAATAAACAAAATTGACAAACCTCTAGCCAGGCTTCTCAAAAAGAAAAGGGAGATGACACAAACAGATAAAATCATGAATGAAAATGGGATTATTACAACCAATCCCTCAGAGATACAAGCAATTATCAGGGAATACTATGAAAAATTATATGCCAACAATTTGGACAACCTGGAAGAAATGGACAAATTCCTAAACACCCACACTCTTCCAAAACTCAATCAGGAGGAAATAGAAAGCTTAAACAGACCCATAACCAGCGAAGAAATTGAATCGGTTATCAAAAATCTCCCAACAAATAAGAGTCCAGGACCAGACGGCTTCCCAGGGGAGTTCTATCAGACGTTTAAAGCAGAGATAATACCTATCCTTCTCAAGCTATTCCAAGAAATAGAAAGGGAAGGAAAACTTCCTGACTCATTCTATGAAGCCAGTATTACTTTGATTCCTAAACCAGACAGAGACCCAGTAAAAAAAGAGAACTACAGGCCAATCCCTGATGAATATGGATGCAAAAATTCTCAAAAAGATACTAGCAAATCGAATTCAACAGCATATAAAAAGACTTATTCACCATGATCAAGTGGAATTCATTCCTGGGACGCAGGGCTGGTTCAACATTCGCAAATCAATCAACGTGATACATCACATTAACAAAAAAAAAGAGAAGAACCATATGATCCTGTCAATCGATGCAGAAAAGGCCTTTGACAAAATCCAGCACCCTTTCTTAATAAAAACCCTTGAGAAAGTCGGGATAGAAGGAACATACTTACACATCATAAAAGCCATTTATGAAAAGCCCACAGCTAACATCATCCTCAATGGGGAAAAACTGAGAGCTTTTTCCCTGAGATCAGGAACACGACAGGGATGCCCACTCTCACCGCTGTTGTTTAATATAGTGTTGGAAGTTCTAGCATCAGCAGACAACAAAAGGAAATCAAAGGCATCAAAATTGGCAAAGATGAAGTCAAGCTTTCGCTTTTTGCAGATGACATGATATTATAAATGGAAAATCCGACAGACTCCACCAAAAGTCTGCTAGAACTGATACATGAATTCAGCAAAGTTGCAGGATACAAAATCAATGTACAGAAATCAGTTGCATTCTTATACACTAACAATGAAGCAACAGAAAGACAAATAAAGAAACTGATCCCATTCACCATTGCACCAAGAAGCATAAAATACCTAGGAATAAATCTAACCAAAGATGTAAAAGATCTGTATGCTGAAAACTATAGAAAGCTTATGAAGGTAATTGAAGAAGATTTAAAGAAATGGAAAGACATTCCCTGCTCATGGATTGGAAGAATAAATATTGTCAAAATGTCAATACTACCCAAAGCTATCTACACATTCAATGCAATCCCAATCAAAATTGCACCAGCATTCTTCTCAAAACTAGAACAAGCCATCCTAAAATTCATATGGAACCACAAAAGGCCCCAAATAGCCAAAGTAATTTTGAAGAAGAAGAAGACCAAAGCAGGAGGCATCACAATCCCAGACTTTAGCCTCTACTACAAAGCTGTCATCATCAAGACAGCATGGTATTGGCACAAAAACAGACACATAGACCAATGGAATAGAATAGAAACCCCAGAACTAGACCCACAAACGTATGGCCAACTCATCTTTGACAAAGCAGGAAAGAACATCCAATGGAAAAAAGACAGTCTCTTTAACAAATGGTGCTGGGAGAACCGGACAGCAACATGCAGAAGGTTGAAACTAGACCACTTTGTCACACCATTCACAAAAATAAACTCAAAATGGATAAAGGACCTGAATGTGAGACAGGAAACCATCAAAACCCTAGAGGAGAAAGCAGGAAAAGACCTCTCTGACCTCAGCCATAGCAATCTCTTACTCGACACATCCCCAAAGGCAAGGGAATTAAAAGCAAAAATGAATTACTGGGACCTTATGAAGATAAAAAGCTTCTGCACAGCAAAGGAAACAACCAACAAAACTAAAAGGCAACCAACGGAATGGGAAAAGATATTTGCAAATGACATATCGGACAAAGGGCTAGTATCCAAAATCTATAAAGAGCTCATCAAACTCCACACCCGAAAAACAAATAACCCAGTGAGGAAATGGGCAGAAAACATGAATAGACACTTCTCTAAAGAAGACATCCGGATGGCCAACAGGCACATGAAAAGATGTTCAACGTCGCTCCTTATCAGGGAAATACAAATCAAAACCACACTCAGATACCACCTCACGCCAGTCAGAGTGGCCAAAATGAAGAAATCAGGAGACTATAGATGCTGGAGAGGATGTGGAGAAACAGGAACCCTCTTGCACTGTTGGTGGGAATGCAAATTGGTGCAGCCGCTCTGGAAAGCAGTGTGGAGGTTCCTCAGAAAATTAAAAATAGACCTACCCTATGACCCAGCAATAGCACTGCTAGGAATTTACCCAAGGGATACAGGAGTACTGATGCATAGGGGCACTTGTACCCCAATGTTTATAGCAGCACTCTCAACAATAGCCAAATTATGGAAAGAGCCTAAATGTCCATCAACTGATGAATGGATAAAGAAATTGTGGTTTATATACACAATGGAATACTACATGGCAATGAGAAAGAATGAAATATGGCCCTTTGTAGCAACGTGGATGGAACTGGAGAGTGTGATGCTAAGTGAAATAAGCCATACAGAGAAAGGCAGATACCATATGGTTTCATTCTTATGTGGATCCTGAGAAACTTAACAGAAGACCATGGGGGAGGGGAAGGAAAAGAAAAAAAAAGGTTAGAGAGGGAGGGAGCCAAACTATAAGAGACTCTTAAAAACTGAGAATAAACTGAGGGTTGATGGGGAGTGGGAGGGAGGGGAGGGTGGGTGATGGGTATTGAGGAGGGCACCTTTTGGGATGAGCACTGGGTGTTGTATGGAAACCAATTTGACAATAAATTTCATATATTGAAAAAAAATTTAAAGATAGAACTAGTGTATGAACCAGCAATTACACTACTAGGTATTTACTCAAAGAACACAAAATTACTAATTCAAAGGGATGCATGCACCCTGCTATTGATAGTTACATTATCTACAATAGCTAAAATATGGAAACAGCCAAAGTGTCCATCGACTGACAAATGGATAAAGAAGAGATGATAAATAGATATAGATAGATAGATAATGGACGATTACTCAGCCATAAAAAAGAAGGAAATCTTGCTATTTGTAATGGCATGGATGGAGCTAGAGAGTATTATGCTAAGCAAAGTAAGTCAGAGAAAGAAAAATGACATATATGATTTCACTCATATGTGGAATTTAAAAAAATTTTTAAAAATATTTATTCATCTTTGAAAGAGAGAAAGAGAGACAGAGTGTGAGTGGGCAAGGGGCAGAGAGAGAGAGGGAGACACAGAATCTGAATGAGGCTCCAGGCTCTGAGCTGTCAGCACAGAATCTGATGCGGGGCTCGAACCCACCAACTGGGAGATCATGACCTGAGCCAAAGTTGGATGCTTAACCAAATGAGTCACCCAGGTGCCCCTCATATGTGGAATTTAAGAAACAAAACAAATGAGCAAAGCGACAAAAAGGCAGAGAGAGACAAACCAAGAAACAGACTTTTACTATAGAGAACAAACTGACGATTACAGGAGGGGAGGTGGACTGAGGGATGGGTTAAACAGGTGATGGGGATTATGGTGTACATTTCAGATGAGCACCGGGTGTTGTATGGAAGTGTTGAATCACTCTATTGTACACCTGAAACTAATATTATACAGCATGTTAACTGGAATTTAAATAAAAACTGTAAAAAATTACTAGTATTGCAAATAAAAGAAGGAATACCATTACATTTTTGTCAATTTTAATAGGAAATAACAGAATATTAGAAAAATTGTGCTAATAATTTGATAACAAGATGAAATAGATAAATTTCTTGAAACATAACTTATCAAAAGTGACTCAGGAAAAAACAGAAAATTGGAATATAAGTATTAAAAAAACTTGAATTTGTAATAATGTTAAGAAAATGTTTGCACAAAGAAAACTCAAGACCAAGATGGTTTTATTGGTAAATTGTATCATGCACAAAGAAATAATACCAATCATACATAAACTCTCTTTTCTTTTTTTTTGTAATATTTTTAACGTTTATTTATTTTTGAGAGAGAGAGAGAGTGCAAGCAGGGAAGAGGCAGAGAGAGAGGGAGACACAGAATCCGAAGCAGGGTCCACGCTCCGAGCTGTCAGCACAGAGCCTGACACGGGGCTCAAACTCAAGAATCGTGAGATCATGACCTGAGCCGAAGTCGGACACTCAACCAACTGAGCCACCCTGTTGCCCCAACTCTCTTTTCAAAAAATAGAGAATAGACTGTTCCCCAAGTTATTTTATGTGATCATTGTAACAGTGATATCAAAATACCAAATTTATAAGGTAAGAGTTTCGAGATGGTTATAGACTGAATGCTTGTGTCCCTCCAAAATTCATATGACACCTTGATCTTGGACCTCCAGCTTCCTGAACTGTGGGAAATAAGTTTCTGTTGTTTACAAGCCACTTATTCTATGGTATTCTGTTACAGCAGCGTGAATTGACTAAGAGAGTAACAGAGAGACCAGTATCCCTCATGAACATAGATTAAAAAATCCTCAACAAAGTGTTGGAAAATTAAATACACTAATGTTTACAAAAGGATACATCTTACAAGTACAATTTAAGAAATTCAAGCTTGTTTTAATGTTTGAAAGTCACACAATATAATTAGCCACATTAACTGAACAAAGATGAAACATGGTCATCTCAGCAAATGCAGAAAAATATTTTGGTAAAATTTAACACACGTTCAAGATAAAAAAAAAAACACTAAGTAGAATAGAAGTAGGAAATTTCCTTAGTCTGATAAAGGCATCTATGAGAAATCTAAAGCTCATATCATTTAATGGTAAAAGACTGATCAGCAATCTCTCTCATAGGTCAGGGATAAGGCAACAATGTCCAATGCCATCGCTTCTATTATCCTACTGGAAAAATAGTACAATAAAGCAACTAAAAGAAATAAAAGGCATAAAATTGAAAAGGAAGAAGAAAAACTGTTTTTGTTTGCAATTCATATGATTCTATATGGAAATTCTAAGGCATTTTCTAAAAAAAACTACTTAGAAATATTAAGTGAAGTTATTGAGGTCATAGACTACAGGATCAATATGTAAAACTAATTGTTTTTATATGTACTCACAATTTATATGTGAAAAATGAAAAATACTTAGGTTTAATAAGTGTGCAAGACACTGAAAACTTCAAATAGTCGATAAGAGAACTTTAAAAAGACCTAAGTTGATATAACATGTTCATGTATTGGAAAACTCAATACTGTTAAGTCCATTCTCAGATTTATCTGTAGATTCAATGACATGCCAATCAACTCTCAGCAGCACCCCTATCCTTTTAAAAAGAAGGTTAAAAATTTATTCAAAATTTAAAATGTAAAGGACCTAGAATAGCCAAAACAATTTTGAGGCAGAACAAGATTGGAGGACTTGGCATTATCTTAGTTCAGAATTTACAAGCAAGCCATGGTATTCAACTTAGAATGGTCTTGTCATAAAGGTAAACATAGGGCAGTGGAACAGTATAGAGAATCCTGAATAGGCTTTCCATCTAAGGTCAACTTTTTTCTTTTTAGCATAGGAGCCAATTCTTTTCCAATGGCTGGGACAGTTAAATATCCTCATAAAAATATACATATACCTCTGACAGTCATCTCCGACAGTACACACAAATGACTTTGAAATCGATCATAGTCTTAAATATACAAGCTAACATCATGAAATTTGTATGAGAAAATATAAGATCAGAGGTTTGCTACTTTGTGATAGGCATAGATTTATTAGAGAGATCACCAAAGAGTACTCACTATAAAAAATGATAAGTTAGACTTCATCAAAGTTATAACTGCCTACTTTCCAAAAGACACCATTAAGGAAATGAGAAAACAAACCACAGAATGGGAGAAAATATTCACAATGTATGTATCTAACAAAGGGCTTATAGCCAGAATATATATTCTTACTATGCAGTAATAACAAAAAGTTGAATAAAAAAATGAACAAAAAGACATGACTAGATACTTCACAAGAGAAGATATATGAATGGTCAGTTCACATATGAAAAGGTGCTTGATCGACATCTTTATCCATCAAATCCAATTAGGCAATTGGATTCAATTGGAAATCAAATGTACCAATTATTATACCAATATACAAGCTATTATATAACATTAATCCACTGTGTATCATATACACTAAGTGCTAAAATTAAAAAGAATGATGACAGTAATTCTTGGCTAGAATATGGAACAACTGGGACTCTTAGAAATTGGTAGGGATGTAAGATTTATATCTACATTGGAAAACAGTCTTGCAGTTTTATATAAATTAAATATGCACTTAACCTATGGTCTAACAATTCCACTCCTAGGGATTTATCCCAATGAAATGACAACCAATATCTACATTTATGTGCAAGGCCTGTACATGCTTACAGCCACTTTAGTAATAATAGTCAATAATTAGAAATCATTGAAATGCACGTCATAGTTGAATGAACAAGCTGTACTGTATTCACACAATGGAATACTACACATCTATAAAAAGAATACACTATTGATTCATACAGAAATATAGCTTAATCTCAAACACAAGTTATGTGAAAGAAGCAATGAGCCCACACTTTGACTCAAACTGAAGGGTGACCATCACTGAACCAGAACCCTGAGCTTTTCCTATGTCTGAGTAAGAGTCACTCCAAATCAATGTATCAACACTATTCTGGTGAGCCAACTTTGTGTGATCCCATGAAAGAAAAACTACTGGTCAGCAGAGTGATTTGCCTGTTAGGTCACCCTTCTGGAACTGGGACCTGACTATGGTATGCCAGGAAAGTCTCATGGGTGTGTGTTGTAGAGTTCCCCAGGGCATCTGGTAACCCTACATGTAGACTAGATGGGTGGAGAATATCCAAAATCAAAGAAGCAGAGATGAGGCCCCTGTAGGTTTTGGTCTGTGCTCAAGGTACTCCACCTGGATGGAATTGGTGGCCATGGCCAGTTCTAGGCATCTGAGGTGGACTTAGAAAATTTTGAAGAAAGCTCTCTGAAGTGCAGGGACCCTTAAGTTGTACCAAGGGGGGGTACCTAGACTGCTTGAGTTTAAGGGCAATACTGATGAGGGGAATGTGTGAGAAGTTCAATGGCGGCTATCCTTAACTGACCAGGGTTGACAGAATATAGTACCATCAAATAAGCACCATCATTATCAAATTAGTACCAATTCCAAAGGATTGTGAGCAGAGGCTAATTAGATGCACTTAAAGGAGGAATGGTGTAATTACCAAAATGAGGAGGACAGCTGGAGTCATAGTCCTTGACCCACAGAGACCTGTTGTGATAGCTAACAGACCACCTGTTTTCAGAGGCGTAATATATGGGCAACCCACTAGGATGTTAACTTGACTTGTAGAACCAGAAAAATTGAGCTGGTGAGAAGTTGATAACAGCTGTTGTAATGGGAAATCATGATCCTTCACTCAGTTTCCAGATCTAAACAAATTCTGAGACCAGAATCTGTTGTCTAAAATGAAGACTATGTCCCTTTGAGAAAGAAACTTTCAGGTTTACCACAAAAGTATGTGACGAATATTTTTTCAATGTTTTACCAAAGGACCAGTGGTCAGGAGCACATCTTTCAGTATAAGCTGAGGGCAAGTGTATAAATGGAAGCTATTGACCCAGAGCCTATCCCTCTTAAGATAGTGTGGAAGTACTAAAATTTGCTTCCTGTTTTTAATAGTCCAAGCATATAAATCTAAAGTCATTGGAAATTATTCAGAAGATAAAATAAGAATTTTTCTTCGAGCATCTTCAAGTTGAATTCTGTGAGATTGAAAATATTGTTTATAAGCCACCCAGCCCATGGTATTTTGTTATAGGAGCCTGAACAGACTAAGAAGTTGATACTGAGAAGTGGGGATGCTGCTGTAACAAATCCTTCAAAATGTTTAAGTGGCTTTGGAACAGGATAAAGGATAGAGGCGAGAAGAGTTTCAGGGTACATGCTAGAAAAAGCCTATACTGCTCTGAACAAACTTTTAAGGGCAATTCTGCTAAGGGTCCAGAAAGAAAAGAGGAAAGCTGTATTAGATAAAGCCACAATCTTCTTAGGGAATACCCAAATAATCCTAAACAGAATTTTGGTAGAAATATGTAAGGCAAAGCCTATTCTGATAAGGTCTCAGATGCAAATGAGGAACATGTTATTGGAAACTGGAGGAAAGGCCATCCTTGTTATAAAGTGGTGAAAAGCTTGGCTGAATTGTTTTCATCTTCCAGTGTTTTGTGGAAGGTAGAACTTCTGATCAATGAAATTGGATATTTGGCTGAGGAAGTTCCTAAGCAAAGTGTTGAAGGTGTGGTTTGGCTTCTCTCAAAGTCTTATAGTAAAATGTGGGAAGAGAAAAATAACTTAAAGATGGAATTATTAGAAAGAAAGTAGAGCTTAAAGATTTGGAAAATTTCAGCCTAGCTATATTGAAAGAAATGAGAAAGCCTATTCAGGAGATATTCCAAAGGGTATGGCTAAATGACCATTTGACTAAGCCGATGGGTTTGTATCAATTACATTTGATGTAACTATTTTAAATTATTGCTAATTAGCAACCCCTTGTTTTCCATTGCTTTCCTCAGCAAATCATAGAATGCAACACTACGTTTCCTCACACTGACATATGTGGTCAATTGACTTTTGACAAAGATGCAAAAATCATTCAGTGACAAAATATAGTCTGGCAACAAATGATGCTGGAATAATTGGATATCTATGTGCAAAAAATAAACTTTGATCCAAACCTTGCATATATACAAAGCCAACTCAAAATAGATCATACATGTAAATGTAAAACTTAAAACTGTAACACTTCCAGAAGAGAACATAGAAGAAAATCTTTGTGACATTGTATTTGGCCAAGATTTCTTTTTCTTCATTAAAATTTTTTAAATATTTATTTTGAGAGAGAGAGAGAGAGAGAGAGAGAGAGAGAGAGAGAACGCAGGGGAAGGGCAGAAAGAAAGGGAGACACAGAATCTGAAGCAGGCTCCAGGCTCTGAGCTGTCAGCACAGAGCCTGATGTGGGGCTCAAACTCACAAACCCCATGATCATGATCTGAACCAAAGTCAGATGCTTAACTGACTGAGCTACCCAGGCTCCCCTGGCAAAGATTTCTTAGTAACACCACCAAAACCACAATCCATAAAAGAAGAAAAATTGATAAATTGGACTTCATGCAAATAAAAACTTCCACTTTTCAATTTTTATTAAAAAATTTTAATGTTTATTTTTGAGAGAGAGAGAGAGAGAGAGAGAGAGAGAGAGAGAGAGAGACAGAGTGAGAGTGGGAGAGGGGCAGGGAGAGGGGGAGACACAGCATCTGAAATGGGCTCCAGGCTCTGAGCTGTCAGCACAGAGCCCGACGTGGGGCTTAAACTCATGAGCCATGAGATCATGACCTGATCCAAAGTCGGCCGCTTAATGGACTGAGCCACCCAGGTGCCCCTAAAACTTCCACTTTTTAAAAGATACCATTATCAGAATGAACAGACAAGTCACAAATTGGAAAAAGTATCTGAAATTCTCATATCTACTAAGGATTTCTATGCTAAACACCAAAATTTAAATCAGAAAACAAATAAGCCCAACAAAAATATAGGTAAAAGATTTGAAATGACAATTTATCAAAGAAGATATATGAATGATAAATAAGCTCATGAAAGGTGTTCATCATTAGTCTGTACAGAAATGTAAATTTAAAACCATAGTGAAATACTACTTGATACCTATTGGAATATCTAAAATTAAAAGAAATGATCATAAGCGGTAAGAAGGATATGAAGTAACTGGAAATCTCTGGTGGGAATGTAGAACAAAAATGGTTTGTCAGTTTCTTAAAACATGGCAAATACATATTAACCATTCAATTCCTAGGTATTTAGCCAGAACAAATGAAAGTATTTTCCATGCAAAGGCTTGAACACAAATGCTCATAGCAGCTTTATTTTTATTTTTTCATATTAGCTTTAGATGTATTTTTTCTTTGATATGTATTTTTTTCATACCGGCAAACTGGAAATCACCCAAATGTTCATCAATAGGTAAATGGAGAAACAAATGTGGTGTGTGAACACAATACCAGCCAGCAATAAGAAGGTATGAACAGTTGGACACAGGCAGCAGCATGGACGCACGTAAACATCTTTATGCTGAGTGAAGGAAGCCTGATGGAAACGCTACTGCCTTTGTGATTCCATTTACATGAAGTTCTAGAAAAAGCAAAGTAATCAAGAGTGTGCCTGAGGCTCCTTAGTGTTCCCCTCAACTCTTCTCAACTTTAGATAGGTCTCTTCCTGACATAGCCCCTGCCCTCCTGTTTCCTAGAGCACTTACTCTGGAAAACTTAGAATTGTAAATTTTTTCTCTGCCTCTTTGAGATGTAGTTCTCCCCCACCCAGCCTATTAAAATAGTCTTTACTTCTATTGTAACAGTCTTTTAAAAAATTAATTTATGTATTTAAATTCAAGTTAGTTGACATACAATGTTGTATTGGTTTCAGGAGTAGAACCCAGTGATTCATCACTTACATACAACACCCAGTGCTCATCCCAACAAGTGCCCTCCTTAATGCCCATCACCCATTTAGCCCATCCCCCTCCTCCCCTCCAGCAACCCTCAGTCAGTTTGTTCTCTGTATTTAAGGGTCTCTTATAGTTTGCTTCCCTGTTTTTATCTATTGTAATAGTCTTGAATAAAGTCTTCCTAGTTTGTACATCTCATACATACATACATAGTACACAATACATTATGGCTATTAAAAGAACAAGTGGAAATATCAACAGCAAACTGACGATCAGTATGTGTGTGTGTGTGTGTGTGTGTGTGTGTGTGTGTGTGTCTGTGTATAAAATGTGATTCCATATATGTGAAGAAATATGTAAGCACACAAAAAAATTAACACTAAAACTCTTAATTGTGGTGGACTCTGGAGAGGTAATTATGTAGCAGGATTCTCACATAGAGAGATGGGACACTAGGGGCGCCTGGGTGGCGCAGTCGGTTAAGCGTCCGACTTCAGCCAGGTCACGATCTCGCGGTCCGTGAGTTCGAGCCCCGCGTCAGGCTCTGGGCTGATGGCTCGGAGCCTGGAGCCTGTTTCTGATTCTGTGTCTCCCTCTCTCTCTGCCCCTCCCCCCTTCATGCTCTGTCTCTCTCTGTCCCAAAAATAAAATAAAAAACGTTGAGAGATGGGACACTGAAGCCTTTCTATCCAGGAAGCAGCTTTATTTGTGCCGGCACAGGTTCAGTGGGTTTGTATTCGAAAAACTGAGTCCCCAATGCAGTGAGGTGTAGCCTTTTATAAACTTTTTACTTCTTTGTTTCCCATACATGGTAACATACAGACATATGGTCTGATTGGGTGGTCTCATGTTACAGGGTCATGAGGGACGTCACGTATATGCACATAGCCAGGTAGCCTTCCCTTATCTTGAGGTTTTTTTTTTCTTCTTCACCACATTCTTTAGGGAGGAGACTCTACCACAGTTGGAATTGTGAAGGATATGTGAGGGAGAAGAGTTGAACTTTTTACTGTATCTTCCATATTTCATATCAATAGCTTGCTGGTCTTTGAGAGCTTGACCCTCTGCTTTCTTCTTCACGTCCTCTAATATTGGCTACTATGCTGGGATGTACATTAAAGGACTAAAATGTTGGTCTTTTTTTTATTATTATTTTCCAGTTCTTAAAATAGCGATTGGTTTCCTAGAGTCCTCCAAAGATGACCAATGAGGGTTTTGTTGGTGATGGGGTAATATAAACTTGATGCGGTTTTGGAGTGGTTGGGGGGGGTGGTGGTCTGGAACACACAGCCAAGAAATTCTTGAGACATCTTTGGTGCAAAAAGGTAGTTTTATTAAAGCACAGGGACAAGACTTGTGGCAGAAAGAGCTGCACTGGGATTGTGAGGAGTGACTGATTATATGCTATGGAGTTGGGGTGGGCAGGTAAGGAAAAAGAAAGGTTTCCAAAAGGACTTCCATATGTTAAAGAGGACTCATAAGATACTGGATACCTAGCTTATTGTCAAGCCAAGGTTTTTTTTCCCTCTAGCAAAGCATTACCTTTAAGACAGCAGGGGGTTCCTGGGGAAATGTTACCTTCTGCCTGCCTCAAGCATTTGCCAATGGGCTGCAGGTTATAAAGAAATTTAATTTTATCTACATCTTCTTCTTGCCTTTGTTCCTCATATCACTACGGAGGGGGGTGGTGCTGTTAGGGCTCCAGGGAATTGAGTCCATAGGTTTCTGGAGGTTGTTTTTTTCTTGTAAATCATTAAAACAGTTGCAAACTGATGGAGATTCATGTCCTGCATAATTATGATCTCTATCAATTAACCATTTGTTTTTTCCCTTTCCTTTGTTCTTGGGCATCCAGGGGTACCTGAGGAATATCACACATATTCCACCCAAGGGGGATTGGAGTTTGTGGGGGTGTCAGCTTGCCTTATGCTCCCTCATCAAACTCAGGGACTTAAACTTATTTCATGTGTTTAGTCCATTACCTTTATTATCTTATTGATACTCAAATTCTCCTCTTTGGTCACTATATGCTTATTCAGCTTCACTCTTGAGTTCTTATGCTTATGATATAATTTGACAGCTTGATTCCTGGTATGATAAAGTACTTCAAATGCATGTTTTACATTTCCTGCCCCAAATTTGGAATCAGCCATTTTCCCAAGGAGCCCTGGTTCCTGTTAATGGGAAATTTGATATGAGAGTTGGTCATTGTTATAGGGTTGATACTTTCTTTCTAGATCTGAAATTTTCAGTGGCTAGAACTTGATACGTTCTCAAATTATCTTTAAAAGCATGAAGTTGTAATAAGACCTACTTCCCAGCTCACACACTGTTAGATACCCTTGGGTATTTAAAAAAAGGATAATAGAAAATACTGTCATTGATATTAAGTTCATAGTCTAACTGGAGTTTACTGATTTTGCCTAAGAATAAAAAATATTGGGTAACATGCTTTGAATTACTGAGTCTAACATCTTTTTTTTCCATAGGTGAATACTGCTTATGAGTTCTTTCTTCTAGATGAAATTGTAACAAATGCTCTCTGTTTAGAATTCCTTTTTTTTCCCCCTGAGGATATATCTGCTTGGGGGTTTGAATTATTTAAGGGGAGCATTTTTGGATTATTAATTCTACCTTTTATTTCAATCATGCTCTATTTGGAATCTCTCTTTTCCAGAATTTTTAAGCTTTTCGCCTCCAGTTTTTGCATTAAAATCTCAGAGTTAATGGAATCTGAATTACATTCAAACTAAAAACACAAAACGAAAAAACAAGAACTTCTTCCTCAATTTGCTTACAAATCAGTCAGCTTGAAAAATGTAAAACTTTCCAATGCTTTTTATAAACCTGGGTTAAGTCTGGGTCTTTCCAGGATTTAGCTTTCCAATTAAGCAAAGTTTCATGAAACATGACATTTTGTTTCCCTGGGTATTGCATATAAACATATTTAAACAAATCCAAATCCGGAACAACCATTCAGTACTTTAGTTGGACTCTCTAAAATTGGGTTGAAGGAAATCTTAAAAATCAGTTCAAATTAGTTTGCTTTGTGAAATTTCACCTGTTTGCAGGTTTCTGGTGGCTTTTATCCCAACTCTTAACCCAGTCCAAATTTATTTGAAAACCAGCCTGCATTGACTATAGAATTGACCTATGCTTGTCCCAAATTCATCTCACTCAAATTGCAGTCCAGATTACTCCAAAACTCATCTCTAGAATTCTCTTTTTTTTTGGTGGGGGGAGAGAAGAAGCTGGCTGTATTTTGGGGAGTAGAACTGATTTCAAAAGTTTTAGATTTAATAATCTGTTTGAATTTTTATAAATATTCCCATCCTTAATTTAAAAATGTGTTTTTCTAGCAAAAGAGAATCCAACACTGTATCTAAGCCATGACAGAAATTTTCTCATTTCCAGATCTCTCCATCTTACCCAGATTTGGGGCTTAATTACCTCTTTACATCCTCTGACATTCATGGTCCATACCTCTTCTCTAAATTCTTTCTATATAATTCTAAGAGGTTATATTTTCTCTTAATTTACTAGTTTACCACTTATTTAGCTGTACCCCTTGCAGATTCATTTCTTCCACGAAACCTTCCAACAAAAATTTATGAAATGCCAAAAAGGAAAAGTATAAGCTCACAAATGTAACAGCTTTCTTCTATCTTGTGAATCAACCCAGATCTTGGTTATAGTTGGTGTCTAAGCAATAAGGTTGTAAGTTTCCCATTATCACACAGCACACACAAATTCAACTCTTAACAGCAAGTTACAGATTTCCTGCCTCTGAAATGATGAGAATAGTGATTTCATTTCTTTACCTCCCAGGAACTTAATATTTGGAATGCAATCAGCTGAATTCAGACAATGCACTGATAACTGCTTTTTAAAACATTTCATTATTTTAAAAACAGCTTTGTTTAATTTTGTCCATTAAATAGGACTTACATTAACATTTTCTTGCCCAAGAAGATTGTGTGTGTCAACACCTCTTATAGCTTTTGGGAATTCACCTCAATAGGGAGAATAGCAATAGGCAGTAACATACTGTATTACAATTTCTTTAAATTCCTCTCAGGCAACCTCTTTTCAACCACTATGTTTTGTTCCAGAACCCACGCATGAATAGTTTTTATATTTTTCCAAAGTAAAAGTTGTTTTCTTCAGGTCTTTTCTTTCCACTAGGAAGTCATGTTTTCCCTGTGAATGGAACTTAAACCTCAATTGTTCAATTCTAAATTCAAAACCCACAGAACTTGGTCTACAGAAAGCAAAACACATTTATTCTTTTATTCCTAATTGCTCGAAATTCTATCCAGGTTTTCTAAAAGTTGATTGAGTCTTACCAACATTTTCTATGACCCACACATGGATTTGGAGTTTATAGACAAACCCCAAACCTCTAGAAATAAACCCCGCATCAAGAAAATTTCATTGGGTTTCAGGTTTCACTACAAAAATTCAATATAAATTTATGAAAAAAGCACTACCGCAACACAGGCTGGAGATGTTATTTGCCACCAGTGAAATGCTGTGCTTATGTATTATTGCACATCAGTACTAATATATGTCCTTAAATCTTGAGTGCAAGTCTATTCCATGTTTTGTCATCAGTACAACTATGTACATTTTCTTTGTAGGTAAATTTACATCTTGAAGTTACACAAAGAGGGTACTAAAGATCAACACTATATGGGGGTGGATCTACTCTACATCATAGCTCAATGATGTTAAGGCTAGCAAAACAAACGATCTGGATGCTAGTTAAATATTAATTTGTTAACTTCTGAAAGACTTAAACACAGAGAAGTAAATGACACTTCAGGGGGTTGTTTGACTATGGTACTTCTGCAGTAGGAATTAGATATTACCAAATCCAGGTGACATATGACATAAAGAAACCTGATTCATACATATTTTCCCTGGTCCTTTCCATATATGTTCTTTTCCCATTGGAACACAGATGTCAGGACTCAGAGAGTTACAAAGCCAAAGACAGAAGTAGCTACATGGCATGAAGGAAATTTACTACTGATTAGGAATATCCATATGGAACTTATATTAGTAAGAAAGATCTATGGGATTTAGATATGGACATTTGGGAGTTTGTTATAGATGCTAGTATTATTCTTACAAATACAGTATTTTATGCTCATTTTCTATGTGTGTTATTTATATCAATACCAAAATATTAAGGTATTAAAAGGAACTTCAAATTTATAAGGAGAAAGTTTAATATATTTAGCAGTGTCTTAGAATTGCATAAGAGTTAGTATTCTTAACAAGCATGAGAATTATAGTGCATAAACTGTCTTTAGATTTACTAGTTAAGGCTATATAATTTAAATAATTTAAATAATTGTTCCTTTCTAGTAAAGAGATTGACAAAAACACAAAAAAGAATCTGAAGATTTCTGGCTTGGACAAAAAAATGAGAAAAAACTATTTTTCAATTCCCTCTCCCCACTTTCCCAATAACTGGCTTTGAAATCTTGGAACATTATTTTTTTTCTCATTTTGGTTGAGTGGCTTAGTTTGGGATAAGGGGTGATAGGCATAAGGTGTGAATAAAAGGATTCAGGGATTTTTGGAGAAAAACTTGGCCACAAAGTTTTGTTTAATGTGCATAAACTGTGTAAGGTTTCTTGGATCAAAATGTCCTGAATAGCCTTAAAAGATGATAGTGACTATTTTATATCTTTTTGTTGATAAAAAAGAAAGAAAAATTATGGGGCAGAAATTTAAAAAGAAATTTCCACAGACTTTGACTACTGTCTCAGTATCTTCTGTTGATCTGAGAAATAGTTATAGTATAATTGATTAAAAAATCCCATCAACCACAAGCAGGATGATTAAATATTGCCACAACTGATAGTTAAAAAAATATTATAAACCTCTCAGTTAACACTTAGGTTCAGTTAAATGGGGGAAATGTCTTTTAACAGACATATGTTTTTGTGAATACTTTCATGTGCTAAATAACTCTTTAGCTTCTGAAAATATACCTACAGAAAATAGAACATCAAGGTGGTAGTAACAATGTTTGGATATTTTGTGAAACCTATATTTCTCCTTATATACTTGCCCACAGCCCCTACCTATTCTTATGTAACTCTGTTCTTTCCATAGCAATATTTAATAAAATCCTCATTGCATTTTTGTCTTGAGCAAGGAGAGGTAACAACCATTTTGGAGAGAACCTTCTAGTAGCTGTCCTTCCAGTATGTTTTCTCACATGTTCTCTTATGCTCAGCCTCAATGTTGAGAGTTCATCATTCTTCCTCTGTTTCTAAAGCATTTGATCCCTACTTCTTTATACATACGCTTGCACATATGCACTAACATTGACGGGAGGGTTGAGTACAAAAGTGTGATGAGGTGATGACTCAGAGAGGACGCTGAGAGGTAGGCAGAGTGAAGCTGAGCTGAGACTGAGGAATGGTACTGCCGGCAAAGAGCCAAGACACAGGGATCTGGAAACTGGAATCCAAAGAATGTTCAAACCTGGACATTGACGATAACAAGGTCAGGTCAGGAGGCAAAATCATGAAATCTGAAGTTGAGGGATACCTGAAGTTGCATCAACAGCAAAGAAAATGTGTACATGGGATCTAGATACTGCACTGGCTGGCTTTTTCATCTTTTATCACTCCTGCGGGGTGGCCCTTGATCATATCTGTCTCCTTTACTAGCCTGTGAGCGTGTCACAGGCATGTTCTATATTCACCTGAGTTCACAGTGCCTTGCCTAGTTTCTGGTGTCCATACAATGAGTATTAAATGACGTGGAAGACTAGAAGATATTGTTTACCTTATTTTACAGATGATAAACCTAGGGGTTCACCAAAGCTTTTATGCATTTGAGTATGGACACAGCTACAATAATACTTCAGTGAGACTGTGGTGCAATTTAGTGTCTACAGTCTTCTTTTCAGTCCAGAGAACAGATCATGCCTTGAAACTACTGTATGTGATTTATATATAAAGGTTCTAGTTTGTGTCCTTGAAGAATCCAAAGTTAGGGTGGATTAAACACAGTAATCAGGAGCCTTAATTTCATGTCTTCTCTTTTTGTGCAGAACAGTGAGAAAACTAGGTGAGAAGAATTATTATTCTCTTTTGTACAAAATCATTTCACTGTATAGCAGCTCCAAGGCCATGGTACTGAGAATAGGGATGGACTACTTTGAGGTGAAACTTAGAGTCACACAATCCCGCTTTCAAACAAATGCCACTGGCACATGGCCCTTTGGTAATTCCCTGATCCCCTGTTGCATGTGGGTTTAAGACTGGGACGCTCTAATACTGTCAAGAAATTTAACTTCATCTTCAGTCCAACCTACATAAAAAAAAAAATCATGCCTCTACTGTTATCTCTCGTCATTTGGTCTCTGGTATAATGAAAGTATGTTTACAAAACCATACAGACAAACCCACATTTATTTAGCACCTAGCGCCACACTGTTTAAGATTTCAGAGTGACAGAGGTGCACCTGGGTGGCTCAGTGGGTTCAGTGTCCTACTTTGGCTCAGGTTATGATCTCATGGTTTGTGGGTTCAAGCCCCACGTTGGACTCTGCTGATACCTCAGAGCCTGAGGCCTGCTTTGAATTCTGTGTCTCCCACTCTCTCTGCCCCTCCCCCACTCTCATTCTGTCTTTCTCTCTCTCAAAAATAAACATTAAAAATAATTTTAAAAAAAGAATTCAGAGTGATAGAGAAATAGGTTAAGAGAACTGAAAGACACAGTTAAGGTGCAAAGCAGCATCACCAAGCTAGTGGTTGGTGAAATTAATTAATGGTGAAATTAATTCAGTGGATCATGATTGGCATTGAAAAAGAAAGGAAGTTGTATAGAATGGAAAAGAATAAATAGAATGCCTTGTGTATAGTAAGGAGCATTGATTTTTTTTTAAATAATTTTTCCATGTGTATGCATGTGCATTCTGAGTAATGATATAAAAGATATTTCTTACTGTGTATCATAATAAAAAGAGTTTGAGAACCACTGCCACAAGGAGTTCTGCTATAGAAACACTGGAATTTACATTATAATTTTTTGGAAACTAGAAGTCTTTCTCTCCATGTAGCCTTTTATTTTTAGAATTTGTAAGAAAGAGATATTTTTAAATATCAGAAAAATTGAGACAACAGCCCAGGTAATTATTGTTTTTCACAATTCCAATGTAATATTATCTCAAAAAAGAAAAAAATATTTTAACTTTTGTGATGAAAGCAAAAATAGCTTTATAAACAAATTACTTTTTGAACACGTGAAAAGTCTTGAAGTTAATCCTTAAAAATTCCAATTTAATAGAAATTAATGTTCCATAAAATTGCTATCAAAGTATATCTGAACAGATATATTATCGATCCTCCTCATTCTTTGTTATTTTTGTTGGGCTTGGTTTAAGTAAAGAAAGTCTGTCTCAATGTATAATATTCTTCAAGCTTTAATGAAAAAAAATGAATGGATATGTAGAAATTTACATAAATAGAAATACCTCTGTAATATAGTAGTGTACATTTTCATTACAAATATATACATGACCATAATGGCCAAAGAATGTGTTAAAGTGAGCCCGGGTGGCTCAGTCAATTAAGCATCTGACTTTGGCTCAGGTCATGATCTCAGGTTAATGGGTTGGAGACCCGTGTTGGGCTCTGTGTTGAGCCCGGCAGCTCAGAGCTTGGAGCCTGCTTCATATTTTGTATCTCCCTCTTTCTCTGCCCCTCTCCTGGTTGCACTCTGTCTCTCTCCCTTTTAAAAATAAATAAATATTTAAAAAATTTTTAAAAAGGAATGTGTTAAAATGTAATTTCACACCTTGAAATTATGGGAGAAAGGGTCATTACTGGATGTGTTTGCCTTATTAAAAATGTTTGAATATTTTAAGTTTGGTTAAATTCAGATATTTTTGTAAAGTTTATTTTTTAAGAGAGAGAGAGAGAAAAAAGAGAGGAGAGAGAGAGAGAGGAGAGAGGAGAGAGAGGAGAGAGAGGAGAGAGAGGAGAGAGGTAATATCCTAAGCCCTAGGTGGGGCTCGAACTCATGAACTGGGAGATCATGACCTGAGCTGAAACAGAGTTGGAGGCTTAACTCACTAGCCATCCAGGCGCCCCGATTCAGGTATTTCTTCATGATACAGGTGCTTCACCTTAATTGCTTAAGGTTTGTTAATACTGGATTTTCCATCCTACCAGTTTTGTTATAGTATTGACTGCATGTTATTGTTTCACATGAATAAAATTTCAAAAGAAAGAAATATAAGAAGGGGGATTACAAACACATTCAAAAAGTTTAATTCTTAGCTTTTCCCATCTAGTCAGAGAAAAGTACAGGGCATGTTTACATGTTTTATTTGGGTGACTATCCTCATCTACCCATTCTACACGGGAGAGGACAAGAATTGCAAATGAAGCCAGATGGTGGAATTTTCCTTTCTAAACAAGCCTGCCAAATATTTGTAAGTTTTACATGTTTACTTTTCAGCTTTTGCTGATGAAGCTTATCCACTGAATTTCACCAGCAGTTCCAGTAAAAGTATATGGATTATGGTCACTAGTATTTGGGTAAGACATTTGGGCAAATTTCTCAAGTGGCAGAATCTTCACTATGTATGCCTCAGTGACTTTTAGAGACCACTTGAGAGAACAGCAAGGCTGACGTTTGTCTGAAAGATACTGCCTATGTTTAAGCATGTACCTTTTTTTAAAAAAAAAAATTTTTTTTTTTAACGTTTATTCATTTTTGAGACAGAGACAGAGCATGAACAGGGGAGGGGCAGAGAGAGAGGGAGACACAGAATCTGAAACAGGCTCCAGGTTCTGAGCTGTCAGCACAGGTTTAAGCATGTACCTTGATGGAGTTACTTTTTTGTTTAGATTCAATTAATATTTAAAAAATACTCTAACTTGGTGCTATGTATAAGTTTTTGAGGCTTATAATATCTGGAAAGCTTTGTGTTTTAGTCTTTTCATTAAAAATTTGCAACGATCCATCTTCAAATATGAATTATTTTAGAAAGGAAAGAAAATAAGATAGTGTTTGGAGTTTATATGGTACATATGAACTCAGAATGTAAGAAATCTCTATAACAAAGAGATTGTGAGACATTAATTTGTAATTAATAAACATGATAATGGTCATTTCTTCAGTGCTTACAGTATACTAGGAAATACATTAAGTGGTTTGTACATATTCTCATTTGATTGCTAAGGGAAAAATATTTACTTTGTGCATTAACTAAAAACAAAAATCCTATCTTAGTCTTATTGATAGCATTCCTCTAATAATAGGAATACTAGCTATCATTTTCTAGATGATTACTATGTGCCACGCAGTTTATATGAATTAATGTATTCAATCATGCCAAAAACTCTCTAAGGTGTGTGTGTGTGTATGGAGAGCTTGAGTCGCTCACCCAAAGTCATAAAGGTAGTCAGTGATGGAGTTAAGACTCCGATGGCAAGACTGTCTAACTTCGGAAATTATATTCTTAACCGGCTACACTGCCATACTTCTTAAAGCTCCTTACTTTTTTGAAATTTGTGCTTATTGGATTGTCAATTGATCTTCTAGGAAAACCTTCTTTCCTCAATGACTTTTGAAATTTTCAGAGTTATCTCCTCCTCATCCTCTTCCCTCACCTTTTGAGAACATTCTTGTGATACTAGGGTGTACAGTATTTGTTGAACCAAGCCAAATTAAAGTTCACCATTGCCCTGGTCTAAGGTCCCCCCCTTATGCTTTACTAGTAACTTCTTCACGTCCTTAAATTTACATTTTTCTTAGATTTATAAATGATATTTTTAAAGGGAATAGCCACATTATTTTCAAAATTGGAACACTAGTCTTGATAGAGCAGAGTTGAAGGATTTTAGCAAATCCTGACACTGATCAAGGGAAGAAGTTGAAGGACTAAAACATGAGTGAGCTTCTTGAGGGAAAAATCTATCCAAAGGAGTAGAATTTTGATATTTCAGCACTGGAGGATAGTCATGAACATGACACTGAGAACATTACGGGGGAGCTGTTGGGGTTCGAAATGGTGTGTTCTGGCAAAGAATAGAGGTCTCCTCAGACATTCTGAATTGTGAAAGTTTCCACATGAGACATTTTCCAAGGAGCCAAAAATATATTGGAATCAATAAATGTCAGTAGCTTGCATAGGCTTTTAAACCATTTTAATGTAAGAATATAAAGCCCTTGGCGTAAACAAAAGCTAACCAGTCAGCCAGATGACGTGCCTTGGATCATCCAAGATACTCACCTGATCTTGTCTTAGTTTAAATCCTGTTTTTAATCACTACAGAGCTGTAATTCTTAGATGCTGAAAGGGAGACAGGGTAAAAATGTGTGGTGCACATGTCTTTTCAGCAACATGGCAATATATTGAGAATATTTGTGGCTCAAATTAAAGTTTAGGACAGTCAGCACCATTTAATGAATTCTAGGTTAGCAATGATAAATAAACAGTGACTCAACAACACTGTTTATTTTTTATGCTTGAGACTTTACTTTGGAGTGGGCCCTATAAACACACATGCACTTCTAACAGGACTGGCATTAACATAATACTCTGTGATACCAAGAAAATCTGGTCTGAAACATCAGCTCTGTCTTAAATGAACAGTTCCCTTCACTTCTTATTACAAGAAACGATGGAAAATTGTCCTTAGAACAACAGACTCATTTAAAGAGCTACTATGCTGGGCACACTTTCAAGGTCACTTAATAAATTCTGCAACTATTACTCTTGCTTTGAAAACAGCAGATGGGAGGTAGAATGTGTTATCTGTCTCCTAACTGATAACACTCCTAACTGGTGTTATCTGTCACCAGTACCTGGTGAAGCTTATAAATGGTGAATGTTATTAATAATTTAACACCATTTCATCCTTTACTTGTGCCATGGATGCCCACAGTGAACTGTGGCTTTTGACTAATAGTTGTTCACACTGATAGCAGTGAAGTCTGAGAGGTTAACTCACCATGAGACAATTCATGTTTCAAAGCTAGAGTAAGGCTTCCATTAAAGGACCTATGGGTAGCTGTGAAATTAACTCAAAAGAGAAAAGTTTACTTAAAATAACAGTTAGAAGCAGGCCCACCGATTCATCTTAACTGCTTATTCTTAGAGTCCTCATAACATAATTTTGTCTGTTGATGTAATACTTAATTGCACTTGACATAATTGAAAAAAAAATTCTGTATCAATTCCTCTTGTGACATGAAATGTTTAGACTTTAATAATAGAATTATCAGAGAAAAGTGTATATGTTGCAATAATCAAAGAGAAATTCTAGTTCTTAGAAAGAAATAGCTTTCTGGAACAAGTGCCTGGTGACACCTTGACAAATATAGACTTTATTCATGGGAAAAATATCCATTCTCATTTCCTGTTTTTTTTTTTTGTTTTTTGGTTTTTTTTTTTCCTGCTGGCAAACTTGCCTAGACAACCAGAAAAGTACTTATCTCTTTGCCTCTCTTCTTAAAATCAGGCCTGATTGCAAGCCTACAATATTATCTTTCTCCTCTGGAGAAATTTTAGTTTTAGAGTTTAGTTTGGAATTCCACAAACTAAAATACCTAGAGGCCAAATTATACCTCCATCCTGATACAGCCTGCTTAAGGATCCTCAAATTTTACAATCCTATTATACTTAGGAGCAACCAAAATCTCTCATACACCAGGACTGTAATACTTCCAAATAAGAGAAGAGGGGAGAAAAGGGGGAATATACCTACTTCTTTTTCTTCTTGGAGGATAGACTTAGAACATTTTTCCTTGTATCTGGGCAATGTTGTTTTGCATTTTTATGTTGGTGCGTAATGCAGTCTCCATCAGAGATTGCTGAATTCTCCCAAGGTGTGTCCCAGTAGAGGTGGGTAAAAGGGTAGAATGTGGCATCATTCTCCCAGTTCTCTGCCCTGTGATGATTTTAGGACTCACTTGTTCATGGTATCTCTGTAACAAGAGGGCCAACCAGGACACTCCAAATATTTGAGTCTAATGTTGCCATGACCCACACTATGATCACGGGGATATAGAGCATAGGCACTAAGCAAATGCACCTTTTATTAGTGGTTGGAAATTTGGTCACTAATCCCATTTGATACCCTCATCTCCAGGGGAACTGAGGTGGATCCTTTATAGAGCAATAAGGGCAATGTTTGGTCCTAGACCACCACATCAAAATCACTTGGGCAGGGGGGCTGCAAACTAGAAGATTTCTGGACTTTATCCTAGACTTCCTTTTTTTAAAAAAATTTTTTTGGTAATGTTTGTTTATGTTTGAGGGAGAGACAGAGTGTGAGTGGGGAGGGGGGGCAGAGAGAGAGGGAGACACAGAATCTGAAGCAGGCTCCAGTCTCTGAGCTGTCAGCACAGAGCCTGATGCAGGGCTCAAACTCATGAACTGTGGGATCATGAATTGAGCTGAAGTCGGATGCTTAACTGACTAAGCCACCCAGGCACCCCTATCCTAGACTTTCTTAATTTGTGATATTGGAACCTGATAAATGTATGTTAAAAATATGCTCCACAGGCAATTCTGATATGCAATAAAAATTTTGAACCTTGTATAGGAGCCCCAATTAGAAGCAGAGATTAGTTTTAATGTTTCACCTCCCCTGGGTCTTTTGCTTTTTGGTATCCTAAAATTAGGTACACTTACTTAATTGAAAATACCCCTAGCTTTGTGGAATAGTGTCTACATTACCATAGAAAAGGAAATGAATAGAGATGGTTGACAATAAAAGAATATGCCATGAGATCCACCTGCCTCTTGAACTGGTTATATGAAGTCACCAGTGGAACACTCTGATGTCAATTCTGATCCCAACTTAACCACTAAGACCTCAGTCTTATAGACAGGAAGCTAGGAGGCTGGATGACAATAAAAGCTCCCACAGAGAGGAGAGAGAGAGAAGTAAGAAGGAATCCTGATTGATTGCATTTATCTAAATTTACAACCAGAAATGATTGGAATACCTTGAAATGGCAATTTAAATTTTCTATCAGCAGAAATGGAGACTTGGGTACTAATTTAGATTCAGTTAGAGACAAATCTGAGTCTATGACCATGAAATATTAGGCTAGATATAATTTTAAATAGATATCTACAGTTCTGTATTAGTGTTTCCTCTTGAAGATTCCTTCCTAGAATTTCTTGGGGTTATTTAAATGGTTTTTTTTGAATCCTAAGAAAACGCGGTAGAGAAATGGGGAAAATGGGGGAAGATGTATATAGTTCACTGCAAGAATTAAAGCTTTAAAGAATTAAAGAGTCAACATAGCAGCATTTTGGGTTCAAAAGAATCTACAGATGCCAAGTGAAAAAGAAGGGTGATAAATATAGATATATAGAGTTGAAAATTAAGGTGGACAATTATGGGAACCTAGCCAAGGGCAAATACCTACAGAAGCAGCAGTTCAGTTGTCATAACTGAGTCAGTCTTGCTTCTAGCTGTTGCCACATTTATAAGCATGTGTTAGTGGCCCTATTTATTGGGGATGGTAAGCCATGCTTGTAAATAAACACCAATGTTTTAACACATAGTATGTTTTATACAAGTTTGGGAAGCAGAGTAACTCCTCAAAGTGTCAATTTTGACTCTATATATTTGTGTTAAATTTGCTAGGAGATCTAAATGTTGTGTTATGTTATGAGAATACTATCCAGTAGTGTTTGCTATAGTAGACATTTCCTTGTAAATAGTACTAAACCAGCATTTCTTTTAAACAAAAATTTTCCTTTAAACAGAATTTTATATATTCATAACAGTACACAAAAAGTGTAAGAATGTTGGAGGTATTTTAAGAACATTTAAAATTTTGGGACTTGATGAGAACTCTAAATTTGTATTCCCCAATCCCAAACATTAATATCTGCCGGAATAGTTTCTTTTTTTTTTTTAAAGCATTTTACGAAATTGAGATAAAATTCAGGGCATTTTCTTTATCATCGAAGATTACCACATATAAGGTCCCATGGAACATGAGTTCACAATCTACAATAATACAATAAAACAATTTACTATGTGTGAGAGTTACACTCTGGATAGATTAAAAAGCAGATTATAATTAGCCAAAGGGAAAAGTATTAATGGGAAATATTTTCAAAGAATTTTGCAAAAGTAACAAAAAGACACACAGAGATAAAAAATATTAAGAGGTATGGATAAATGAAGAAAGCAGACATATAAAAGTCAAATTGGAGTTCCAGAAGGACTAGAGAGGGGAGAGACAATATTTGAAAGATAATGCCTTTGAATTTTCAGAAATAACTAATGACACAAATTCTAAGAATTAGGAAGCATAGAAAATCCTAATCAAAGAGAATAACATTTTAAAAGGACCAAAAGAGAAGAACATATTTCTCATAAGGTAAATAAAATTAAACTGATAGCACATATATCAACAACAAAAATAAAACCCCCCCACAGAAGATAGAAGACAGAATAATAGCTTCAAAGTACTAACAGAACATTACTGTCAATCATAAGTTTAATGTCAAGGTAACAAATTTTTATGCTAACAAAAACTGAGAGCAAAGGAATGACAAGTTGGAATAATATGGAATAAATACTGGTAAACATACATAAAATAGAAAGAGAGTGATTAGATACACAGATTTCAGAAGCCCTTATATGCAGTTTTTCAATGTAGGTAGGTATGTTAAAAATAGTAAAGAGGGTTCCATTTCTGGATAAGATGAAGTAAGGTCACTTCTGTTCCTTCCACTGAATGCAGCTGTAAAACCTGGACAATACACATAACAGCTATTTGAGGACTTTGAAAAATAAAGAGTAGCAGGCAAATTTCAGAAAAATGCAAGAATTTGATGTACCACTGAACTGGTTGTGAATTTATCAATGTCTGTCTTGGTTCCTGTATTCTGCCACCATGGATTCAATGCAGCCAAATCCCAAAGTGGACATTTTTGGAAAATAAGGGAAAGGAGGGAGGGAGGGAGGGAGAAAGAGAAATAGAGAGAGAGAGAGACAAGAGAAGCCCTAGTTATGTGTTAGTTCTGGCTGAAGGGGTGGTAGAGGCATCTCCTAATGTTTAGAGACAGTATGAAAACCACTCATTTTTTTCTGTTCTCTCTCACCTCATCCCCCAAGCATTTCTGTAATGGTGTGGCAGCAACAGAAGTAAGAGGCCAGTAGAAATCTAAAACTCTTAAGGAGGGGAATCTTTCTCACTAGCTGGGGTTTGGATAAGTGGTAGTTCCTGGAGTGTGGAATGAACTCCTGTTGCTTTCTTTCTCCTGTCCTCCCACCATTTGTCTCCAAAGCAGGCATAGTCATGGGAAGTACACAGCAGAGGAGGGTAAATAAAGCCCCAGCTTTTTGGCCAGAGGACCAGAAAAGTGGAGCAGTAGGGAATAGGAAAGTACTGGGGAGACTGCAGAGAGGAAGGCTGTTGAGAAAATGACCCTTTATGTTGTTTATAAATTACTGGCTTCACCCTTGAGTTGTACCAGCCTGAATTTAAAACACAGATTTGAAAACTGGACCACATGATAGATCACTACCAAAATCTCAGACCAGTCAATGGCAAGTTGCACATACAAGAAAAGTAGATTTCTGCACCCACTTGCCAAATCTTAAACGTTTATACAGAGGCCTTAATTGGGTTCACCCATGTATACTATTCAGATGGTCTCAACACCATGGCAGTAACATAAAGCGAAACCCTTGGGGCAGCTTCTGGAGGTGGGAAATGAAAGTGGAATGCACATTCCAAGGACAGAGGATGGAGTGAAGAGCCTCTGATAGCCTGGGTCCAGTTCATGTCCTCTTAATGACCTTCCCAACACAAGACTTATTCAATATTTGAAAATCAGTCAATGTAAACCACTATACTAACAGTGTGAAGAAGAAAAGCCACATGATCAAATAAAACAAAGCATAAGAACATTTGACAAAATTCAATACCCATCCATGACAAAAACTACCAGAATACTTAGAAGGGAATTTCTTCAACCTGATGAAGATCATCTATAAGTAAACCCTAGAGCTAATGTCATACTTCCTGGTGAAAGACTGAATGCTTTACCTTAGGAATAAGACAATAACTCCTATTTAACATCTACTATAAGTCTAAACTAGTGTGATAAGAAAAAAATTAAAAGGCTTACAGATTGTATAGAAACAAACAAAACTGAGATTCAGAGATGCCATGATTGACTATATATGATGACATGATTTAACAAATCCCAAAAGGAGTAAAAAGATCTCCAAAAACTAACAAATGAGTTTATCAAGGTCATATAATGAGATATACAAGTATTGATCCTATTTTTACATACTAGCAATAAATAGTTGCAAACCAACAATTTTAAAGCTACAATTGATGTTAGTTTTGAAGTACTTAGGTATAAATCTACCAAAACAAGTACTGGAACTGTATACTGAAAATGACAAATTGCTAATGAAAGAAATAAAAGAAGACCTAAATAAATGGAGAGAGAACTATTTTCATGGATTGAAAACTCCACATAGGAAAGATGTCAGTTCTCCTAAATTGATCTATGGAGTTAATGCAATTCCAATCAAAATCCTGGAAGAAGTTTTCATAGATATAAATAAGTTTATTATAAAATTTATGTGGGAAGGCAAAGGAATTACAAGAGCCAAAAAATTATAAAAACAAAAAGTAGGAGAGATTATACTTTAAGACCTACTACAAAGCTAAAATGTTCTAAACAGTGTGGCAATGGCAAAGGAATAAGCAAATGGCTCAATGGAACAGAAGAGTCCAGAAATAAAACCACATAAAATATAGCCCATTGATTTTTGACAAAGTTGGAAAGGCAAGTTAGTAAATATGTGATAGTGTTTTCAACAAATAGTGTATGAACAATTAGAAATTCATATTTATAAGAACCCGAAGCTAAATCTCATGCCACTTGAAAATATCTAACTCAAAATGCTTTACATATATAAATAAAATATATAAAATTGGGAAATAGTTTGAAGAAAACAAGAGAAAATATCTATGTCCCGGGATTAGACTAAGAAATCTTAAACACAACACAAAAATCATGATGCATAAAAGAAATTCTTGATAAACTGGACTTTATCTAAAGTAAAAGTTCTGCTCTATGAATGACACCACTAAAAGAAGGAAAAGACAAACTGCACATTGGTAGAGAAGATTTGCAAGCACATACCCAAGTCTGGACTTAAATCCAGAATATATAAAAGAACTCTTAAAACAAATCAATTAAAAAGTGGGAAATGGACTTGGACATTTCATCAAAGAGGATATACAGATAGCAAATAAGCACTTTATAGTTGTTTAACATCATTAACCATTAGAGGAATTGAAATAAAACCCTGATGAAATATTACTACACACTTATATCAATGGCTAAAATTACACACACCAAGAATGGCAATATCAAAGCTGGGAGAACACAGAGCAGTTGGGAGTCTCATAATTGCTTGGGAAATGCAAAATGGTATAAAGTCACTCTGAAAAATTCTTTAACAGTTTCTTATAAACTTAAGCATATACATACCATGTGACTCAAAAATTCCATGTCTAGATATTTACTTCAGAGATAAGAACTGTGTTCACATGAAACCCATACATGAACGTTCATAACAGATTTCTTCATTATGGCTCCCAAATAGAAATTA
Source organism: Panthera pardus (assembly GCF_024362965.1). Lineage (NCBI taxonomy): Eukaryota > Metazoa > Chordata > Mammalia > Carnivora > Felidae > Panthera > Panthera pardus. The sequence goes on from NW_026527002.1 coordinate 23,727,340, forward strand.
TCTGAATGCCCTGCAACAGGTGAATGATAAATTATGGTGTATTCATATCATGGAATAGTTCCTACCAATAAAAAGAAATAAACCATTGATATATGCAACAATTTAGATGGATTTCAAAGGCATTTAGAATGAGAAAAGTGGGTCTCCAAGAGCTATATTCCATTTATATTACATTCTTCCAAAGACAAAATCATAGAGTACAGATCAGGGGTTTGAGATGTGTCTATTTTTAAACTGGGTTGCTTCTCTTTTGGTTGTTGAGTTATAAGAGTTCCTTATACATTCTAGATAATAGACTCTAATCAGATATGTGATTTGCAAATATTTTCTCTCATTCCGTAGGTTTTTTTTTCTTACTTGAGGTGTACTGTGATGCATAGAAATTTTTAAATTTGATGAATTTCAAGTTCTTTTTTCTTTTTTGGCTTGGACTTTTGGTATCAAACGTAAGAATACATTGTTAAATCTAAGGTTATGAAGGCATTTAATTTTAAGTTTTTTTTAATTTTAGTTCTTATAGTTAGGTCATTGATACATTTGAAGTTAATTTTCATTTATAGTGTGAGGTAGGAAGTCCAACTTTATTTTCTGTATGGATACACAATTGTTTTAGCACAATTTGTGAAAGAGAATATGTTTTCTCCACTGAATGTTCTTGACCTCCTTGATGAAAATCAATTGGCCATAGGTGTATGACTCTTTCTGGATTCTCAATTCTATTTCATTGGCCGATATGACTATCCATACACCAGCACCATACACTTTTGATTGCTATAGCTTTGTAGTAGTCTTTGAAATTGGGAAGTATGAGTCCTCCAACTTTGTTCTTCTTTTTCAAGATTGTTTTGGCCATTTGGGACTCCTTGAAATTCCATATGAATATTAGGATTAGCTTTTCCATCTCTGCAAAAAAGTGCAGTTAGATTTTGATAAGGACTTTTTTTTTCCAATGTAGTGAGGGGTATCATAAAAACAGAAATTGCCAGGCCTTCTATGTTCATGTCCCAGCTGAGTAGTAACATAATATAGTAGGAAAAGTTTAGTATTTATAACCTGCAGACCCAGTTTCATGTTTCCGGATTAATTGCTTAACTTTTGGTCTTACTTTCTCCATTTATAAAATGAAAGTGTCAAAGAGAAACTCTAAACTGCCTTTGAACTCTGATTTACTATCACTGTAGGTTTAGTGAATGTGTCAGATGCTGCACTAAGCGTTTTGTGTTATCTAGCTTATTTCATTGTTCATGTAACTCTCAGAGGTATTTTTGTCACCATTTCTCCGAGGCAGGAGTTGAATTCAGTTTGTGCAATATGATCTAGGTTATGGGGATAGTAGCAGTAGAGATGGGACCAAAGTCTGTTCACTGTATTGTAAAATACTTATTCCTGGGTCTTTTCTATCATGCTTATGATGAACTATTTTTCTTCTCTGTCCTGAAACGCTTCCTTCCCCTTATCTTCATTGTTTTCTCTTTGTCAAAACTTTGGAATGATTAGAAGACATATAGCTATCTTCCCTTCCTCCCTCCCTCCACCCACCTTGTAAGAATTGTGAGAGTATGGACTTCTCAGGAGAAGAAACTGATTATTCTTCCTCATGGGAATAGACACACTATGGCTAAGCTTCTGATTTATCTTATTGTCTGGGCAGAGTCAAGGCAACAGCCACAAACCCTGGCCTAAAATGACATTTCATTTTCCAAGTTAAATGGTTAAAAATATTTGAAAGATTTAAAGCACCAGGTAACTCAACAGTTTATATAATAAAAACGTCATCCTTTTCCAAGATCATTTTCTTTTTTTCCAAAAAATTTAAAAATGTTTTATTTATTTTTGACAGAGAGGGAGAGATAAAGCATGAGCAGAGGAGGGGCAGAGAGAGGGGGAGACACAGAATCCAAAGCAGGCTCCAGGCTCTGAGCTGTCAATACAGAGCCTGACACAGGGCTTGGGCTTGAACTCAGAGTCACGAAATGATGTGAGCCGAAGTTGGATGCTTAACCAACTGAGCCACCCAGATGCCCCAAGGTCATTTTGTTTTTTAAGGAGTTTACCACAAGCATTCTTTCCTGAACGGAAATTAAACAAAGTAGAGAGAAAATAAAAAGAAAGTAATCAGAGAATTTAGCTTTGATTCACACACAAGTATTTGAGACAAAGAGTAAACTATTGTCACTGTTTTCACATATATCAAGAATGTCATTTTCCTATTTCAAAAAGTAACAGCCTACAACCTGAAGTACTTCGATTCCTGACTTGGAGGAGCAGGGTGAAAATGATGGTAATTACACTGAACAAATTTCACTTAGAGCCAGCTACGTAGTTCAAACCTAGTCTTCGGGGACTGCAATTTGTGAAAGGTTGCCATGTGAAATCCAGTGAGTGGTATCATTCCTCCAGGGAAAGCGATGCCCTCCCTTAGCTCTCTGCTGGGACATTACAGCTGGGCCATCTGTTCCACCTTTGCTGGTCACCCTGGCTGTGAACAGGCAACTGTTACAGCAAATACAGGGCTGCTTGGCAACTGGTCAAAGCTGTTTGCTTTTTATCAGTCCTAGCACTATTATTTTATTTTCACTAAATGTGGCTGTTTTGTTTTTTATTTATTTTTTATGGATATATTATTTTATTAAAATATAAAATCTAGAAAAAATATAATAACTCAGTTTATCAGAGACTCTTTTTAAAAAGTAAAAAGCTAATGGGGTGCCTGGGTGGCTCAGTCGGTTAAGCGTCCGACTTCGGCTCAGGTCACGATCTCACAGTTCGTGAGTTCGAGCCCCGCATCAGGCTCTGTGCTGACAGCTCAGAGCCTGGAGCCTGCTTCACATTCTGTGTGTCTCTCTCTCTCTGCCCCTTCCCTGCTCATGCTGTGTCTCTCTCTGTCTCAAAAATAAATAAACATTAAAAAAAAAAAAAGTAAAAAGCTAAGCCACAGTCTGGGAGAAAATGCTTGCAAAGCATAAGTCAATAAATCAATTAGAAAAAAATATTATATTTTATACATAGTAGATATGTAATGGTAAAGAAACATGCATATTGTAGTATAAAATATAATTTTAGGGGCTAAGTATTTTTCAAAGAGCTTATAGGTATTATAAAGGTCAATATAAATTGACTTAAATATGAATTAAATGAGATATATATCTTGTTGATCCATTGCACATGAAATAAGAGTATTTTCAAATTGTGATTATGAGAAGCAATTTATAATAGAGTTTTAATTCAAATTTACTACATAGAAAAATCACAAATTAATAGGTGCTAATACCTCCTGCTTATTTTGTCCATGTAAGCTTAAATTATTTCTACTGCTGACATAGGGCTTCCTCATCTTTTCCTTCCTGTTGATTTCTGAATACGAGAATGAACAAAGCTGATTCAGGATTCTCAAAACCCCAATTTTACCATAAAGAACTGTAACAACTATTTTTTTTTTTTTTACAATGAGCAGTGTTTTTTACTTTTTATTTTATCTTTTTAATTTACATCCAAGTTAGTTATGATATAGTGCAACAATGATCTCAGGAGTAGATTCCTTAATGCCCCTTACCCATTTAGCCCATCCCCCCTCCTACAACCCCTCCAGCAACTCTGTTTGGTTTCCATATTTAAGAGTCTCACGTTTTGTGCCCCTCCCTGTTTTTATATTATTTTTTCCCTTCCCTTATGTTCATCTGTTCTGTGTCTTAAAGTCCTCATATGAGTGAAATCATATATTTGTCTTTCTCTAATTTCGCTTAGCATAATACCCTCTAGTTCCATCCATGTAGTTGCAAATGGCAAGATTTCATTCTTTTTGATTGCTGAGTAATACTCCATTGCATGCGTATGTATGTATGTGTGTGTGTGTGTGTATATATATATATATACACACACACACACACACACACCACATCTTCTTTATCCATTCATCCATCGATGGACATTTGGGCTCCTTCCATACTTTGGCTATTGTTGATAGTGCTGTGATAAACATGGGGGTGCATGTGTCCCTTTGAAACAGCACACCTATATCCCTCAGATAAATACCTAGTAGTGCAATTGCTGGGTTGTAGGGTAGTTCTATTTTTAGTTTTTTGAGGAACCTCCATACTGTTTTCCAGAGTGGCTGCACCAGTTTGCATTCCCACCAGCAGTGCAAAAGAGATCCTCTTTCTCCACATCCTTGCCAACATCTGTTGTTGCCTGAGTTGTTCATGTTAGCCATTCTGATAGGTGTGAGGTGGTATCTCATTGTGGTTGTGATTTGTATTTCCCTGATGATGAGTGATGTGGAGAATTTTTTCATGTGTCGGTTGACCATCTGGATGTCTTCTTTGGAGAAGTGTCTATTCATGTCTTTTACCCATTTCTTCACTGGATTATTTGTGTTTTTTTTGGTGTTTTGATAAGTTCTTTATAAATTTTGGATACTAACCCTTTGTCTGATATGTTGTTTGCAAATATCTTCTCCCCTTCCATTGGTTGCCTTTTAGTTTTGCTGATAGTTTCCTTCACTGTGCAGAAGATTTTTATTTTGATGAGATCCCAGAAGTTCATTTTTGCTTTTGTTTCCCTTGCGTCCGGAGATGTGTCGAGTAAGAAGTTGCTGTGGCCAAGATCAAAGAGGTTTTGCCTGCTTTCTCCTTGAGAATTTTGATGGCTTCCTGTCTTACATTGAGGTCTTTCACCAATTTTGAGTTTATTTTCGTGTATGGTGTAAGAAAGTGGTCCGGGTTCATTTTTCTGCATGTCGTTGTCCAGTTTACCCAGCACCCCTTGCTGAAGAGACTCTTTATTCCATTGGATATTCTTTCCTGCTTTGTCAAAGATTAGTTGGCCATATGTTTGTGGGTCCATTTCTGGGTTCTCTATTCTGTTTCATTGATATGAGTGTTTTTGTGCCAGTACCATACTGTCTTGATTACAGCTTTGTAATACAGCTTGAAGTCTGGGATTGTGATGCCTCCAGTTTTGTTTTTCGTTTTCAAGATTGCTTTGGCTATTCGGGGTCTTTTCTGGTTCCATACAAATTTTAGGATTGTTTGTTCTAGCTCTGTGAAGAATGCTGGCATTATTTTGATATGAATTAAAAATTTTTTACTTGAGAGAGCGAGCGAACGTGAACAGGGGAGATGGGGCTGAGGGAGAGAGAGAATCTTAAGCAGGCTCCATGCTCAGCACAGAGCCTGATGCAGGGTTCCATCCCACAACCCTGAGATCATGACCTGAGCTGAAATCAAGAATTGGATGCTCAACCAAATGAGCCACCCAGGCACCCCTAAACATTGCTATTTTGTATACCAAATGACTCACGTGATATTAGACCATAGAATTTTTTATTATTTATAACTTGCTTTAAAACTACTGTTATTAAGCCTAACATGTATATTTGTTAAATTCCACCTCTTGACACATCTTAGTATATGTGTTTGGAGAGAGAAAGAGTTGATAGGTTGAAAAACTTAGATTGCAATGAGGGAGGTGGATCAAATGAACCTATTTAAGCATATAAGCAATGGTAGCACATGATGATGTAAAGTAATTAGCCGTTTTTGTTTTTAACAAACACACCAGGACTAGTTTCAAATATATGTAAAATCTTTTCTGTGTTAGGGTCTTTGCACATTTTGTCCATCCTCTGGAAGTACCTTCTCCCAGGTCTTTGCATGATTGATTCCTTTTCCTCCATTAAATTGAGGAAAGAGGTCTTCCCTGACTACTGATCTGAGAAGGCTTTTGCTCTGACCTCTTTATTCTCTATTTTCTTAAAAAAATCCGTACCATTTAGTTTAGGTACCTACCATGCTTTAAAAACATTTTTTTCTTCTCATTTCTTTCTCACTTCTTTCTGGGCTCACGCAACTAGCAAAACTTGTAAAAATTGGGAGGGGAAAAGTTAGTTTTATTAAGGAATATATTCCTATTGCCTAAGACAGTGTTTTGCACATATTAGATATCCACTAAATATTTGATAAATGAATTGGTATTATCTCTGTTCATGACTCAGAGCTAACTGCATTTTTCTAACCCCTTTGGTTTTCATAAACCCAATACAAGCTTGGTAAGTTTTGATTATGTATATTTAATTTTATTATCCCGGATGCAAACATGACTTTTCTGCCAGACAAGACTTACCAGTTATCATTTGCCGATGATTTACCAATGGTAAATCAAGACAGACTTACCATTATTACTTAGGGCAATAACCAGATTAATTCCCCATGCTCTATTCTTCCCCCTTCTGGGGAAGGAAAGTTATAAGAGCCATATAGACCTTGGGTGTGCACAAAAAAGATTTTTTTGCACCACAAGAGAGGAATCTCAAATTGTGAGTCTGGGAGCTTATATGCATGTTGCACCCAATCCCCCTCTACCACCTAGGAGAGGAGGAGAAACCCAATTTCTCTAATGGAGACAAAGTCTCCTTGGGAAGCGAAGGGGAAGGTCCCTTGCTTCTTACCCTTTAGAATACCAATCTTTATCTCCAGGAGGAAAATAAAATAAACCTCCATGGTTTACAGTCCCTAGAATGTTTACATGGTTCCAGGTTTTATCTTCTTTTGATATGTAAACAGATATCTAGGGAGGTAAATCACTTTTCTGAGTTTACCCACTATTTATTCAGTCATCATTTAGCTTCCAAGGGCTTTCCTTTAATCTAGTTCCAGTAACACTTGCTCAGAAAGCCCTAATCATGCAGAAGCATGAAAATATTTACTGTCTGACAAGTAGTTGCAGGTACCTAATATCCTTTATGCTCTTCATCATGGTGACTATTAATCCTGTAACCATATCTTGTTATTTAAAGTGTTACTAAGAGTGCATGTATTACCATATCACATTTATTTTTAAATATTTTGATAACTATTGCAATAAAAACAAGTTTCATTGTTTTATTTTATACATTTAAGAGTATTCTGAGGGGACACCTGGGTGGCTCAGTCGGTTAAGCATTTGACTTCAGCCTAAGCTGATCTCACAATTTATGGGTTTGAGCCCTGTGTTGGGGTCTGTGCTGACAGCTCAGAGCCTGGAGCCTGCTTCAGATTCTGTGTCTTTTCTCTCCCCCTCCCCACTAGTGTTCTGTCTCTCCATCTCTCAAAATAAATAAAACATAATAAATAGTATGCTGAGGTGTTCACAGACTTCACCAGATTGCCAGAAGTGTCCGTGCACAAAAATGGTTAAGGGTCTCTGGTCTAAGTATTGGAAATTGTATCTGTGGATTATATTAATCAATATTTATTTTACACCTCCTAGACCATACCACACACTAAGACATACTGAGTTTACATGTTAACACAGGTTTAGTTACACAGTCAAAATCTTTGAACTTTTCTCTTAGGTTGTCTTATACTCCTAAGAATACTTTATCCTTTATGATAAGAATGAGCATATATATTGGCTTCTTGGATTCTTCTCCTTATAGAGGCAAAATGCACTCAACTCACACTAGCTGGGAATGTCCTCAGCAAATCAATGGATATATTCACTGCAGGCACACACATTTGGTTTAGGTCCTCAGGAGGAATTCTGGGCTTTGTGGATGAAGCTAATAGTGAGCCATATTAACTCCTAGAGCAAACTGCACAGCACATTGCTTGTTCTTTCCCTGTTTACCTTGGGCTCCGGGCACTGAAGCTTTTGAGTGATGCTGTAGATTAGTACCATTTGCAATGTCTGATGTTATTCCTCTTCTATTTGCTCCAGAAAATACTTGTATTTACCTTTAACCTTCTTCAAATCAGATTATGAAGACAGATGGTAACTTTGGTTTACTTTGCTGGGCTGGGATTCAACCAGGAATAGGCTATAGCAATATGTCATAAGAAATGATTTTTTAAACTAGACATTAAAAGATCAACTGTGGTTAGCTGGAACAACCCGGAAGGAGTCATAAAGTGGAACTGGATGAAATCACAGGAATAAAGCAATTATCCTGGAAATATCTGGGAGAAATTTGGTCACATAAGAGCAGTTGGAATATTAGGTCTGAATTAGACAAGAAGGTTGAGTATTTTGGATTTTATTTAATTATAACTGGAGATCTATTTGAGACTTTGAATGAAAAATTGCTGTTATAGGATCCAATCTAGGATACTATATTACATTTAGACCTACTATATTTTGAATGTTTGCTACAGTCTGTTTTAGCCCCACCTCCCTCCAATTCATATGAGGATACAGCACTCATGAAGGGGATTAATGCCCTTATGACAGAAACCCCAGAGAGATCCCTTATCCTTCTACAGTGTGAGGACACAACAAGTAGGCATCAGCTATGAGCCAAGGAGAAGGCTTTTGTCAAAAGATGACCACATTGGTATCTTTATATTGACCTTTTTAGCCTCCAGAACTGTAAGCAATACATACCTGTTGTTTATAAGCCAACCAATCAGTGGTATTGTGTTAGAGCAGTATGAATAGACCATGCTCGTGCTAGCAAGATTTGCAATTCTGTGCATCACAGTTAAAGCTGGAAATGTAAAACTCTTGTATAACTGTTCTATGTTACTCTTAAATGTAGGTTGCTCTTTTTCTGGAAAAAGTTTTAGATTTAAGGATGGGAGTGTAGTTGTAAAAAATGTCTAGACTGAATCCTGGCCAGAAGTGTCTTCTCTATACTTAGCTATCTTTCTATTACCTCTGTGTACAATTACTTTTTTCTTTGAACAGATATCTCCTTGATTGCTTGCCATAAACACTGCCATGTTCTCAAGGCTTTTAAAACACTTTTTTTCAAAAGTGAACTACGGGAAATAAATGGAAAATATCCACCTCATTATATTTTCGGTGTTTTTTTCCCACCCGGAAATTAGAGGAATCTATCTTGATGGCACTTTGCTTAATTTGAGCTTAGTACCTATGCGGTCAATTGTTACAGTATTGGCTTCATATTTCCCTGTACCTATACTTGTATGTGGTCCCTTCCTACACTGACTCTGGGCTTGGTCATGTGACATGATTTGGCCAATGAGCCCCAGCAAATGTGACACAGAGGCTATAAAAGTGCTTCCATATTAGGGCTTTCCTTCTTGAAATCCTTGTGAAGAAGCCAGGGTTAGCCTGCTGAAGACACGTAACCTAGTTGACTGCCTGATCCATTTGCCAGATACGTAAATGAAACCGTTTTCTTCAGCCAGCTCCAGCTGACCCACAAATCATCACAACCACGTAAATGACTGCAGGTGAAACCAGCATAGAAACTGCTCACATGAGCCCAGCCAAGGTCAAATTACTGACTACAGAAATGTGATAACATGGTTGTTTTTAAGCTGCAAATCCTAAGGTGGTTTGTTACACAGCAATTCATAACCAAGAAAACCTATAGAATCTCAGAACCTGTGTTCAGTGGTGGGTAAATGAGTCTCAAAACATTCATTTTCTTTAGACAATAATTTCTCTCATTATGAAAAAAGTAATTCTTTGAAGTCCTGTTCTAAAGCAGATAATATTTTGATTCTCTTTTCCAACCCAGTTTATCAGTGTTTTATCCTTTTTGCACCTTATAAGGACTTTTTTTGAACTATAGGTTATTACTGAAAAATACAATAAACAAACACATTCACTAAGAGAAAAAATATGGACTACTGCTCCAGGCAGTGTGTACTCAACTTTCCTTTTCAGTGCTCATTAAGAAGAAAATTGTTGAAACTGGGTGGAGAATGGGTAAACAGACAACCACTTTTCTGTGCAAAATCCTTTTGTAAAGTAACTTTTGAATTTTTTTCCTTGTGCATATACAACCTTTTTCATTTAAAGTAATGTTTAAAAATAATATCACATTAAAAAGTTTAAAATAACAATAAAAAATCCCCTCTATCCCTGACAACATCCAATGGGAAGAATGTTTTTAAGAAATCGTGTGATTACTGAAGTCCATTCCAAGATGGTGACATAGAAGACCCTGAACTCACTTCCTCCATGGGTATACCAAGTTATACCTATTTAGAGAGCAATTCCTCCTGAATAAGAACTGTGGGATGACTGAACATCTTCTGCACAACAAAAGATAGAATGGCAAGAGAGAACAGCAAGAGAGATGGAGACATAGATAGTGATGAAGGGAACTCCCATCCCTGATGCTGCGAACTGCAGTTCACAGAGGACAGAGTGGTTTTTCCTTGGGCACAGAAAAAAAAAAAGTTAAGTTTAAAGAGCAGCTAGCATACAAAAGAGCCAGCCCTAGAAGTTTACCAAATGGTAGAGGAGCAGCTGGAACTCTCTCTGGGTCAGAGAGATTGGAAAGCAACATGGTTTATATTCTCCCTCCACCTTGAAGGTGCAGAACAGAGCAGGGTCCAGATGCCATACTTGGCTTGCTGCTTTATCAAGCCCTGAGTCCGCTAGACCATATCAGTCCTGGGCACAGGAAAAAAAAAAGCCATGGTTTAAAAAAGCAATTAGCATATAAAAGAGTCAGTCCTAGAACTCCACTAAAGGTGAAGGAGCTGCGGAAATCTCTGGTGGGAGGGGTGACAGTCTATGCTTCCCCTTCCATGTTGAAATCACAGAGCAGTGTACAACCTGGGTACCCTAACTGGCCTGCTGCCTCAGTGATCCATAGCCCCTAGTTGATACAGGCCTAGCCATCCCACCAGGGGCAGTGCACACCAGGACACCTCTGGTTAATGCTTACTATATCTCCAGTCTTTCTGTCAAGGTGACACTGATGCAAAGTACCCTGGACACTTCAGATTCACATCACTTCAGCTTCAGATGGCTTGCTAGGGATCTGCCAGCACAGAGTGTTCCAGAACCACCCAGCTGAGATCTGCTTTGGATCCAGTTGCCTTGCTAGGGTAAGCCCTGTGTGGAGCACTTCAGAACACTCCTGTCCATTCCAGTCTTGACTCCAATCACCCAGATAGGGCACCCCCTGCAATGAGCACCCACTTTAGTTTTAGCTATTCTGCCAGGGTTCACTCAGTGTGGGAAGCCCCAGGACATCCCAGATTGCACTCCCTTCAGCTTTAGCTGTCTTGCCATGGTGTCTGCTATATGGTGAGTCCCATGATCCCCTGGCTTACACCCCCTTCAGATCCAGCCACCCTGCCAGGGTGCCTTCTATAAGGAGCTTCCCTAACCTAAACTTCACTAACCTAGAAAAGGAAACAGCCATCCAGGTTCAAGAAGCACAGACAGTTCCTAACAAGGTAAACCCAAAAAGGTCCATACCAGGACACATAATAATTAAAATGTCAAACGTTAAAGTTTCAAAATCAATGAGAGAGAAGAAAAACTTAGGTAAAAGGAAACCCTGTAAATCTATCAACTGATTTTTTCAGCAGAAACTATGAAAGCTAGTTCAGGAGTGCCATAATATATTCAAGTCCTGTAAAGACAAAAAAAAAAAAAAAAACCCTATTACCAAGAATACTCTATCTGGCAAGATTATTATTCAGAGTTGAATGAGAAAGAATTTCCCAGGTAAACAAAAAATAAAGGAATTTATCACCAGCCTCATAAGAAATCATAAAGGTACATTTTTAAGCGGAAAGGAAATGACAATAAGTAGAAGAGAATTATAAAACACGACAGAATATACATAAAATGTGAAGTAGGGAGAAAAGATTTTTTAGAATGTGTTTGAACTTAAATGACTGTCAACTTAACATAGACTTACATATACTTAGAATGTTATATATGACCCTTATGGTAACCACAAACCCAAACCCTATATAATAGACACACAAAAAATAAAGAGAAAGTCAAACACGAGAAAAACTCATCACAAAGAGAGCAAGAAAAAAAAAGAACAGAGAATACAAAAGTAACCAGAAATAATTAACAAAATGGCAATAAGTACATACCTGTCAATAATTACATTAAATATAAATGGCCTAACTGCTCCAATCAAAACACACAGAGTGGCAGAATGTATTTAAAAAAAAAAAAAAAAAAAAAAAAAAAGAAAAATCTATTTGCTGCTTACAAGAGACTCACCTAAGACCCAAAGACTGAAAGTAAGGGGATGGAAGAACATTTATCATTCCAGTGGAAGAAAAAAAAAAGCTGGGATAGCAGAAGTTATATCAGACAAAATAGATTTTAAACCAAAGACTGTAACAAGAGAAAAAGAAAGGCATTACATAATGATAAAGGGATCAAGTCAACAAGAAGATACAATTATAAATATCTATGCACCCAACGTGAAGCACCTAGATACATAAAGCAAATATTAACAAACATAAAGAGATAAATTAATGATAATACAGTAATAGCAGGAGACTTTAACACCCCACTTACATCAATAGATAGACCAACACGACAGAAAAACAATAACGAAACAATGCCTTTGAATGACCCTTTTAGATCAGATGGAGATAATAGATATATACAGAACATTACATCTAGGAACAACAGAATACACATTCTTTTTAAATGCACATGGAAAATTCTCTAAAATATATGTCAGGCTGAAAAACAAGTCTCAATAAATTTAAGAAGATTGAAATCTTACATCATTTCCAACCACAATGCTATGAAACCTCGAAATAAATCATAGTAAAAACACTGGAAAAACATAATGTGTGGAGGCTTAACAACATGAAACTAAACCACTAATGCGTTAACAAAGCAATCAAACAAGAAATTTAAAGAATACATACAGACAAATGAAAATCAAAACACAATAGTTCAAGATCTTCAGGATGCAGCAAAAACAGTTCTAAGAGGGGAATATATGGTGATACAGGCTTATCTCAAGAAACAAGAAAAATATCAAATAAACAATCTATTCTTATACATAAAGAAACAAGAAAAAGAAGATTAAACAAGGCCCAAAGTGAATAGAAGGATAGAAATAATAAAGATGAGAGCAGAAATAAGTGATACAGAAACTAAAAAAGAAAAAGAAAACCAAAAATAGATGTTTTTTAAAAGATAATAAAATTGATAAATCCTTAGCCAGATTCATCAAGGAAAAAAATAGAACACAAATAAATCATTAGTAACAACCAATACCACAGAAATACAAAGGATTTAAGGGAATACTATGAAATTATATGCCAATAAATCAGACAACCTGGAAGAAATAGATAAATTCTTAGAAACATACAATATTCCAAAACTGAATCAGGAAAAATAGAAAATCTTAACAGATAAATTACTAATACCAAAATAAAATCAGTAATCAAAAGACTCCCAACACACAAAAGTCTAAGACCAGATGGATTCACAAGTGAATTCTACCAAACATTTAAAAGAGTTAATGCCTATGCAGATCAAACTATTCCAAAAAGTAGAAGAGGAAGGAAGCTTTCAAATACATCCTATGAGACCAGCATTAATTACCCTGATACCAAAACCAGACAAAGAAACAACCAAAAAAGAAAATAACAGGCCAATATCCCTAATTAATATAGATGTGAAAATCCTCAATAAAATATTAGCAAACCATATTCAACGACACATTAAAAGGACTGTTCACCATGATCAAGTAGAATTTATTCTGGGTATGAAAGGATGGTTCAATATTTGCAAATCAATCAACATAATACATAATACACCACAGCAACAAAATGAGGATAAAAGCCATATGATCATCTCAATAGATGATGAGAATTTGACAAAATATTCAACATCTGTAATTGATAAAAACTCTTAACAAAGTGTGTTTAGAAGGAACATACCTTGACATGATAATGGCTGTATATGAAAAATATACATTTTTTTTTCTCTAAGGTGAGGAATAAGAGAAAGATGTCCACACTTGCCACTTTTATTCAACATAGTACCAGAAATCCTAGCCATAGCAGTCAGATAAGAAAAAGAAATAAGAGGTAGCCATACTGGTAAGGAAGAAGTTGTCACTATTTGCAAATGACATAATACTGTACATAGAATACCCTAAAGAGTCCACCAAAAAACTATTAGAATAAATGAGTTCAGTAAAGTTGCAAGGTATAAAATTAATATCCAGAAATTGGTAGCATTTTATACATTAATAGCAAAGTAGCAGAAAGAAATTAAGAAAAATTTCTTTTTATAATTGTACCAAAAAAGAATAAAATATTTAGGAATAAACTTAACCAAGGAAAGAAAATACCTGTACTCTGAAAATTATAAAATATTTATCAAAGAAATTGAAAAGAGAAGTGAATGAAAAGATATTCCACACTCATGGATTAGAAGAATTAATGTTATTAAAATGTCCATACTACCCAAAGCAATCTACAAATTTAGTGCAATCCCTAACAAAATACCAATGGCATTTTTCACATAACTAGAAGACCCCAACTGCCCAAAACAATATTGAGAAAGAAGAAAAAAACTGGAAGTATCACAATTCCAGATTTCGAGATATACTAGAAGCTGTAGAAATCAAGGAAGCATGGTACTGGCACAAAAACAAGACACTTAGATCAATAGAGCAGAATAGAGAGCCCAGAAATAAATCCATGCTTATATAGTCAATCTATGATGAAGGAGGAGATAATATACCAAGGGAAAAAGAAGGTCTCTTCAGTAAATGGTGGAGGGAAAACTAGATAGCAACACACAAAAGAATGAAACTGGACCTCATTCTTAAACTATACACAAAAATAAATTCAAAATGGATTGAAGACCTACATGTAAGACCTGAAACCATAAAAATCCTACAAGAGAACACAGGCAGTAATTTTCCTGACATCAGCAGTAGCAACATTTTTCTAGATATGTCTTCAGAGGCAAGACAAGCAAAAGAAAAAACTAAACTATTGGGACTATACCAAAATAAAAAGCTTTTGCACAGTAAAGGAAACTATTAACAAAACAAAAAAGACAATATACTGAATGCGAGAAGATATTTGTAAGTGGTATATCCAGTGAGGGATTAATATCCAAAATATATAAAGACTTAGGCAATTCAATACCAAAAAGCCAAACAACCTGACTGAAAAATGGGCAGAAGACCAATGGGGAAACACCCCACTGAATAACACAGGAGTATATTTTCAGTGGCAACTCAGAGTCAATGTACAGAGTGATGAAAAGGAGATTATTTCAATACTCTGTTCTTATCTTTGCTTCTTATTCCATCCAATCCAAATGAGAATCTTGAATTATAAAAAAGGATTATTTGCATGGTGGCAAAAATTCCTGGAACACATCTGAATTTTAAATAACGTAATTAAGGTAGATTATATCAAAGCAGAAGGATACCGGGTCTCTAGAGAAATAAGCAGATTCATTAGCTTTCAAATCAAAGAGTGAAAATCTTCAGTAGCATATAAACATTGGATTTGGTTGTGATGGTTTCTATGTTGAGTCTCAAAAAGACTTTCAGGAACAATTCTACTTTGCTTCTCCCAAATATTATAAATCAACTCTTTGGTTTCTCTGCATATTATCTCCAATTTTTTAGGCTAGAATGTAAAAGAGTTTGTTGTAACCTTTTAAATGAATCAACAAACGTTTCTAGACTTTAAAAGGAACAAGTGTGCTATGAGGCCAAGGAAGAAAAGATCCAGTCTGTGGCTCAATATTAGCACATTAATATTAATGAGTTCAAATCATCCCCAGGGTGTCAACAGGAGAAATTTTTGGAAATATTTTCAAAATGAATCCCATCCCATGCTGATTCCAAGGTGAAACTCTTTAAGCTATTAATAAGCAGGCAAACACACTCTCCTCATCTGACCCATGTCATGACAAAGGCTAGCCATAAGAGACTCCTTTTGGGGTTGCCTACTTGCTCCTATTACTGCTTTCTGGAAACTGGCATTCACAGTCAGAGGAAGTCCCCAATGAATTTGTCTGCAATACATAGCTTTGCCCAATTGAACTAAAAGTATATATTTGACCCAAGCTGGACTAATTAGAGTCTGTAACCTAAGAGTTAAAAAATTGGAAAAGAGAACTGAGAGACTAAGGGTATTTGGCACTGAATTTTATAAATGGTAGAGGTCTTGGGAGAAGGCCAACAAATTTGATGCAGGGATTCTTAAAATGTTCCCTTCCTTAATTATCTCTTCCTTTGATTCCAAGAGATAGAGTCTTTCCAGTCTTTGTCTTTCTCCTGGCCCTTATTCCCCTAAATCCAGCCAGAATCAGTTTCTGTTTCTTTTACTAGAAGAACTTAAAGGTTAAACAGTGATTAAATTAAGACTCAAAAATTTCACAAAAAGAGAATAGCCAAAAATCCCTCAAAAAACAGAAGATGGATCTTCCCAGGCCGGGAATAGTCATGTGACAGCAGAAGGAGAGGTGATTTTCTGTTAACAATCAGGCTAGAATACAAGGTGGATATTGTTGGAAAAAGTAATGATAGGACACTGACGCAACAATACTCACAAATTTGGTCGAGGGAACAACTGAACAATTACATAGTAGGAGTCATGGAACACCCAACTATAAATTTATGTCTTCACTTACAAATTCGACTCTAAAATCCAAATTACTGGAAGAAAATAAAAGTCCAAATCATAATTCATGCTTTGGTTGCTGCAAATCCTCTAAAGTGCTTTGAGTTAAATTTTATAGCTGTCAAGGAATCTTAAGAGATGGTCTTAACTCTTTCTTTATACAGATGAGGAAAGTAAGGCCCAAAGAACTTGAGCAATATGCTTCTTAAAGACCTAAAGCTCTAACCCAGGGCGGAGCAAGGAGTCCAGTATTTACAGTTACTTATTCGTGAATTATATGCTTTTCATGATAATTTGACTAGTTTTAATTTTAATTAGGATTCACTTTGTGATTTGTTTTAAATTCATACTGTTATTTTTGTACTTTAAAAAATTTAACGAGAGATAGAACATTCAGATATATTTGAGTTCTCTGTATATGTATTCTCAGTTTTATTTATTTCTCCTTCTCATGATAAAATTTCTATTTGTCATTTCTGCTACTTTTGGCTACAAATGCGTAATATATGTCAATAAAATATATAGTATCATTTTGCATTAAACAATTTATATAATCATACCCTAATTCCACACTTTATTTTTTAGATTTAGCCACATTGATATACATACAACTGTTATTCTTTTTTTTCTTCCAAGTTTTTATTTAAATTCTAGTTGGTTAACATACAGTGAAATATTAGTTGTAGGTGTAGGATTTAGTGACTCATCACTTACATACAACACTCGGTGCTGATCACAAACGCTCTCCTTAATACCCATCACCCATTTAACACATCCTCTCACCCACCTCCCCTCCAGCAACCCCCAGTTTGTTATCTAGTCTGTTTTATAGTTTACCTCTTTTTCCCCCCAATGTTCATCTGTTTTGTTTCTTAAATCCCACATATGAATGAAATCATATGGTATTTATCCTTCTCTTAGTCTTTAGCTCCATCCATGTCCTTGCAAATGGCAGTCTCTTTTATGGCTGAGTAATACTCCATTCTGTAAATATACCACCTCTTTTATCCATTCATCAGTCAATGGACATTTGGTTTCTCCATAATTTGGCTATTGTTGGTAATGCTGCTATAAACATCAGGATGCATGTGTCCCTGACACAGTATTTTTTGTATCCTCTGGGTATATACATACCTACGCAATTGCTACCTCATAAGGTAGATATTTCTAACTTTTTGAAGAACCTCCACACTGTTTTCTGCAGTTGCTACACCAGTTTATATTCCCATGAACAGTGCAGGAGTGTTCCCTTTTCTCTGCATCCTCGCCCACATCTTGTTTCCTGTGTTGTTAATTTTAGCCATTCTGACAAGTGTGAGGGGATATCTCATGGTCTGATTTGCTTTTCTTGATGATAAGTAATGTTGAATATCTTTTCATGTGTCTGTTAGCCATCTGTAGGTCTTCTTTGGAAAAATGTCTATTTATATATTCTTCCTATTTCTTCACTGGATTATTTGGTTTTTGGCTATTGAGTCTGATAAGTTATTTTTTAAATATATTGTTTTGTTTTTAATTTTTAAAATGTTTATTTATTCTTGAGAGAAAAGGAGTGTGAGCAGGGGAGGGGCAGAGAGAGAGGGAGACACAGGATCTGAATGAAGCAGGTTCCAGGCTCTGAGCTGTCAGCACAGAGCCTGACTCAGGGCTTGAACTCATGAACCACAAGATCCAGACTGAGCCACCCAGGCTTTCCAAAGAGCATAATTTTCTATAGGAAATCATGAATTTCCTAAAATATTTAAAGTGCTGACACATTTTTGCCAACCAGCACAGAAAGTAGTTCTGTTTAGAAATATATATAGCAAACTGATGTCAGTAACAATTGTTGGCGGATCAAATCATTCAAAGCACAAATATTTCCTTTTTCATAAAATATTCGGTTTTGATATAATCTTGAAGAGGATGTTTTAAGACATCTGCAAATTCATGTTGTTAATACCTGCCCTTCAGAAACTCTAATTAGTCAATCTTTAAAGTAGTAATCTGAAAGTATCGTGATAGTTCTTCCCTATCGTCAAATTTGCATTTTACCAGAGTTTAAGTTAACAAGTTTGTATTTTCTGAAAAGTCCAGGATTTGAATTCCGTGGGTAGGGTATTTGATATTAAAAAAAGTCTTAGATTTGTAATGAAGTACAAATAATGAAATAATGAAAGACTAAGGCTACTTGCCTTTTGTTTACTTTTACTCTGTTATGCGAGTGGCAGATTTATGCGTATGCGACTTTATGACTTCATAGGGTCACCGTGAGTTTCATTTAAAAAGGAAGTACCACAGGGGCGCCTGGGTGGCGCAGTCGGTTAAGCGTCCGACTTCAGCCAGGTCACGATCTCGCGGTCCGTGAGTTCGAGCCCCCGCGTCGGGCTCTGGGCTGATGGCTCGGAGCCTGGAGCCTGTTTCCGATTCTGTGTCTCCCTCTCTCTCTGCCCCTCCCCCGTTCATGCTCTGTCTCTCTCTGTCCCAAAAATAAATTTAAAAAGTTGAAAAAAAAAATTTAAAAAGGAAGTACCACAGATATCAAACTGTTGCTAAAGAGCAAATGGATTCAGCAGTTTATAAACTGACTCCGTTTTGGTTTCCTTTTGTTCTAACCTTTGAACTATTGGAGCATAAAATAAAAAGACTGAGTGGAGAGTGCTATTTGAACTTTTATGTCCATGTGCTCAAGTGCTGAAGTAATTTGAAAAGATTAATGAGATAGAGCTCATTATGTGCAAGAAAATTGGCATAAACTTTGTAGTGGCTCTCACTCTGTTTCCCATCGAACCGGTAGTCATCACAATTTCCACATTTTGTTATTCTAACTCTGAAAGGGAACAATGTTACAGTTTTTAGGTATTTATAACTTAAAATTTAATATACAAATTGAAGTTAAAGTTATAACCTAAAAGATTATTTCTTTTGAGAGGAAATTATCAATCTTCTTCCTAAACTATTTAAGACTGGCTCTGAGAATTTTACTCACCATAGAAGGTAGCTCTCTATTTACAATGTTTTATTTGTGCTACCTCTACTCACAGACATAACCATTATTTAACCCCCATTGCCCAACACACACTGTATCTTGATCAGACCAAAATATGACATGGTGGAGGCATAGTTTTCTATTTAAAATTTCTGAGTTCTTTTGAAAGAATTTTCTTTAAATCATATCTTGCACTTTCATGTTACCATTCAAAACATTTGTCATAGATCTTAATGATGGAACAAACTAAGTTAAAGAATTTTTTAAATAATAATGTATTACCCCTGGCTAGGATAGTTGCATTTCATAAGAGAAGACCTGATAATGTCTATAGTAATCTCAAGGGCTAAGTCTATGAATGGGGGAGGTCACACACTTTTGAAGGGATGTGGGGTATACTTTGGCTTTTCAGAGTCTCATTTCTTCTCATAGCACCCCATGTTTACTTCCAGGCTTCCATATGAGTATTTTCCTATGATGCCTTCTCCTCTGTTTATATGTTCCCTTATCGAGGAGTTCACTTACATACAGAGCTTACTTTTTAGATTTTCTTTCAGTTCAATGCTAGTGGATAGTCTGATAAGGAACTTTGACATGATGCTGATGCTGATGCTGATGATGATGATGATGATGATGGTGGTGGTGGTGGTGGTGGTGGTGGTGACGACCGGATTACAACTCCATTCTTGAGGCCACAATTTGATCCAGGTCCAAAAAAATTAGATTTTACTAACTGATTTCTGCAATTAGGCATAGTTTGATTTATGAATCTCTAATACATCTTTGTACAATCTCAATAGGTGAAAATATTGATTAAAAAAACCTTTCAGGATGATTTTTCATGTTGTGAAAAAATGAAAAAGTCTTCCTTGAAAGCTTCTCTGGTGATTATAATTGAACTTTCTGAAGTTGAGAGAATTGCAGGCATTACCACAGGAGAGCAAATGTAAAAACTGAATACAGAAAGAAGAGCCCAACGCTACTGGAGAGGCAATAGCAAAGGAAGGTCATATACAAACACATAGGGTCAAAGTTTCAGATATATGCATTTCTCAGAATGTCCAAGTACAAATGAAGCAAGCATTGTATGGGGCTCCAATAAGTGGACAGTTATCAAAATTCTGAGATTTTATTCATTCATCCATCTATTCTTTATCCGTTCATTCACTGAAACATTTGAGCTACACATTTCGCTACATTAAACTGAAGGGCAGTCTTTACTCTCAAAGGACCTAGAGACCAGTTAAAAAACAGGGAAGCAGAAACTGATTCATTGGTAGAGAAACTGGGTCATTCTGTATGTGAACTGGGAGACCAGGGGAAGGCTTACTAGTATGGTAAGAAGGGAATTGTTCACTGGAGTATTAATCTATCAAGTAAAAAAAACAAGCCCAGCACAATAAGCAGACTGTTGAGGTCTGCCTGATCTGTAACTTGGTTCCCAAATGCTGTTTTTTTTTTTTTTTTTTTTTTTGCATGAGAGCAAAGTTCTGTAATGAACTGTTAGTCTAGTACAAAATAAAAAAAAATGTAGCTAGAATTTCATAAAGTGAATTTTGTCAAATTTAAGGAACTGTCATATTTCCCCCAGAGATTAGTTTCTTTCTACTTTTTAAAAAGATGATGGCATTAGGTAGTCAAAAAAAGTCTTTGAAGAAAATGGCATCACCAAAACTGTGGCGTAGGAGACTCTATCCTCTCTCCTCCCAACAAAGATAAAAAATTAGATAGCTATCCAGGCATTAAAAACAGCTCTGGGAGAGCTCTAGATTTCACTTTCCAAGCAAGACAATGGAACGGAAAACCTGAGAATAGCTGCAAAAGAAGGAAAGCAGCTTCGTTTTGTTTGCAGCACCCCATCCTCCAAACCAGCGTTGCTCAGCACTGAGGGGCAACTTCCCAGCTAGAAAGAATTCACCTTGTCAGGAAAGGAAGAATGGGGCAAGCACTTCTGCGGTATTGCACAAAAGTCCCACTTTGGTTTCTTCCCCCCGTCCCCCCCCCCCCCCAGCCTGGAAAAGCTGAGACCTATTGAGATAGAAAAGCAGGGGCTTCCAGGAGCAGGTACACAGCAAGAGCAGTTTAGGTTCACAGTGACCTGTTCTGTAGACAAACCCAGCAGACTTTGCCACCGAAGAAACCAAAGTCCAGCACAGCCACTACAAACTCCCTTGCAGATTTCACCAGCTTTGGCCCCACAGGCATTCACTTCATTGATGCCAGGCAGCTAAGGCCCTCCCCACTTGCTCCCCATGCCCCCTCCACTACCAATGAGCCAGCTTAGGCCTATGTGACTGTATAAGATGCCAGCTTAGACTCCTGTGGCTGGCACTCACCACTGTGTACATGCTTTGAGCTAGCCCCTCCATCTCTGCACTTGCATGCTGCTGGCCCGATGCCAGTCACTGGTCTCCATTACACTGCACGTGCCTGGAGGGAGACTGTGCAGCCATGGGAGAGAATGCCCAATAGCCAGGGTCCCCACAGCTGCTCGTGGGCTGGATTAGGCCCTGTCTTGTGTCACTGGCTTATACTGTGCTCACCTGCAGCTAACCAATTTTATCTGTGTACCGGAATGGTTCCAGCTGAACCGCTGTCACCAGCCTACATTGTCATGCCCACATTCAAGGGGAGATTGTGCAGCTACAGGAAAGCATGCTAACAGTCAGGGCCCGTGCAGCTGCCAGTGAGCCTACGGTTGGCTCCATCCCTTGCTATGTGTCCAGACCTCTGCCACTACATGTGTGTCTGAAACTAGCCCCTGCGAGTAGATAGGCACTTGCACCTGGCCCCTATAGCCAAGTATGTGTATGCCACTGGCTTCAGCTATTACTGCTTCTCACTTTGGTCCCTAGATGCTGGACCTGGAGGCACCACTGAGGACCCCAACTGCCCTAACAGTCTCTGTGGACTTTCCACTGTGCTTTCCAAGGACCATGTAATCGTCAATATTATGGACACTGTGGCCTGAGCCAAAAAGACATCATGACCCCCAGATCCATTGTCACCACACATCTCCAAACTTAGCACCCTGCACTATTAGACCTGGGGTTACAGCAGGCTTGTGTGACCCCACGTGCAGGTGAGTCTTTCCTTACTAAAGTTAGCCTATAAAGTAAGGGGTCATTGCTTCTTTAAATGTGCAGATATCTGTGCAAGGCTGCAGGAATCACAAAGAATTAGGAAAGCATGACCTTGTCAAAGGAAAATAGTAAACTTCTAGTGACAAGCCCCAAAGAAATGCAGAAATTGCCCAACAAAGAATTCAAAAATAACTAAAGATGCTCAGAGAGCTACAAGAAACACAGAAAAATAATGTAGTAATATCAGTAAAGCAATACAAGAATAAATTGAGCAGTGCAACAAAAAGATAGAAAAGAAAAAAAAGCAAGAGAAATTTTGGAGCTGAAGAATACAATCAGTGACTGAAGGCTTCAATGGGGAGCTTCAACAGATTTGAAGCAGAAGAATCAATGAGGTAGAAGACATATCAAGTGAAACTATCCAGTCAGGTGAGCAAAACGGAAAAAGAATGAAAAGGAATAAAGAAAGTCTATAAGACTTATGGGACACTATCAAGGGAAACAATGTATGCATCATTAGAATCTCAGGAGAATAAAGGGAGAAAGCTTATTTAAAGAAGTAATGGCTAAGAACTTTCCCAAATTGGGAAAGATTTCAATTTCATGAAGCTAATATGTCATCCCCAAATTTTAATCAAATGATCTTCTGATCTTCTCCAAGACACATTATACTAAAACTACCTAAAATCAAAGACAGGGAATTTTGAAAGCAGCAAGAGACAAAAAAAACTTATCTCATACAAGAGAACCCCCATAAAATTATCAGGGAATTTCTCTGCAGAGATCTTGCAGGCCAGGAGAGAATGGGATGATATATTCAAAATGCTGAAAGAAAGCAACTGCCAACCAAGAATGCTTCATCAAGTAAAAAAGGTCTTTGACACATTAAAAAAGGTGGCAACTCTATCTGAATATTGTTTTTTAAGCTGTATTACAAGGCTGTAATCATGAAGATGATTCTGTATGATACTGGCACAAAAACAGACACTCAGATCAATGGAATAGAATAGACAACCCAGAAATGGACCCACAAACGTATGGCCAACTACTCTTTGACAAAGCAGGAACGAATATCCAATGGGAAAAAACAGTCTCTTCAGCAAATGGTGTTGGGAAAACTGGATAGCTACATGCAGAAGAGTGAACCTGGACCATTTTCTCACACTATACACAAAAATAAACTCAAAATGGATGAAATACCTAAACATGAGACAGAAAACCATCAAAATCCTAGAGGAGAAAATAGGCAACAATCTCTTTGACTGCAGCCCTAGCAACTTCTTACTAGACATGTCTCAGGAGACAAGGGAAACAAAAGCAAAAATGAACTATTGGAACTTAAGCAAAAGAAAAACCTTCTGCACAGCAAAGGAAATAATCAACAAAATTAAAAGGCGACTGATGGAATGGGAGAAGATATTTGCAAATGACATATCAGGTAAAGGGTTAGTATCCAAAATCTATAAAGCACTTATTGAAAAACACCCAAAAAACAAGTAATCCAGAGAAGAAATAGGTAAAAAAACATGAACGCTTTTCAAAAGAAGACATTCAGATGGCTAACACACATGAAAAGATGCTCAACATCACTCATCACCAAGGAGATTCAAATCAAAACCACAATGAGATATCACCTCACACCTGTCAGAATGGCTAAAATTAACAACTCAGGCAACAACAAATGTTAGCAAGGCTGTGGAGAAAGGGGAACACTTTTGCATTGTTGGTGGGAATGAAAACTGGTACAGCCACTTTGGAAAATATTAAGGTGGTTGCTCAAAAAATTAAAAGTAGAGCTACTATGCTATGACCCAGCAATTGCAATACTAGGTATTTATCCAAAGGATACAAAAAGCCTGATTTGAAGGGGCACATGCAGCCCGATGTTTATAGCAGCATTGTCAACAATAGCCAAATTATGGAAAGAGCCCAAATGTCCATTGACTAATGAACGAAGAAGAAGCGGTGTATGTGTACATACACACACACACACACACACACACACACACACACACACACACACACAATGGAATATTATGCAGCAAAGAGAATGAAATCTTGCCATTTGCAACAATGTGGATGGAATGAGAGTGTATTATGCTAAGTGAAATAAGTGAGAGAAAGATAAATATATGATTTCACTCATACATGGAATTTAAGAAACACAACGGATGAACACGGGTAAGGGAAGGAAAAATAAGATAAAAACAGAGAGAGAGGGGCAAACCATAAGAGACCCCTAAATACAGAGGACTGAAGGCTGCTGGAGGGGTGTTGAGTGGGGAATGGGCTAAATGGGTGATGGGCATTAAGGAGGGTACTTGTTGGGATGAGCACTGGGTGTTATATGTAAGTGCTGAATCACTAAATTCTACTCCTGAAGCCACTATTCCACTATATGTTAACTTGGATTTAAATAAAGTTTTAAAAAAAGATTGATATGAAAAGCTGACCATGTATATTTGTCAGATTATCAATTATTAATAAAATGAAATATTTATTCCCTCTATGAAAGAAGAGCTCATATAAACCTCAAAATTATGTTATTGTTTCATTTCTATTTTATAATTTCTCTGCTTACATTAACCTACTCTTGTGTTAATAATCTTTATTATTCCTATTCCAGGAGTAAAATATAATTTTACATTAAAACATTCATTTGGCTTTTAAAATCCAAAGATCCAGGATTTATCATCCTAATTCAAGACCCAACCACCCAGCATCCCGGCTATAGAACAGGTTGTTGTGATTGCACCTGCAGACTGACATGCATCCTCAGTCATTCTCTTGATATTCTGGACTCCCTTTCCTCACAGTTCTGTTCTCAGTGGCTCTCAGAATCTCCCCCCTCTACCTGTTCCCATCCAAATTTAAATATAGCAAAGTGGAGCCATTCACAGAGTTTTCTCCAGCTGTTGCTCTTTCTCAGCCTTGTTACATTCTTCTCTCATCTTCAGTTACAAATTTCCCAAACCCACTTTCAACCTTGTGTTGAAAAGTGGTTGAGAGGTAATCTCTCACCATCAAAACTATGGTCACCGGAGTCACCAATGGACATTGTCTGTTTTCATCTCATTTGACCTTAGGGACCATTTACTCCAGGTAACTTCTCTTGTATTTGAACTGATTTTTTCCCTTGATTTCTACAATTCTGCACTTTCTTGGATTGTCTCTTGTATCTCTCCTTTTCAGATTTCTGAATACATGTGGAATAAAGTCATACACTGTTGTTTCTTCTTCTTCCCTCTAAACATATCATATCCTCTCTAAACTTAAAAACCAAATGCCTTTTCAAACAGAAAAATCTGGTCAGTTTAACTAAACAAAATAGTAGATACATCGTCCATTTATACTTTCCATTAAGTCTTACAGTTAGAACCTATTTACATCCAAGGTGAGGAACTGTCATTTCAATGAAGGTTAAAATGACTCTAGATAATTTAAATCTCTATGTAGTCATAATAGCAGTGTTCATGGAAGATGTCCTGTCCTCAGCACCAGACAGTGCTCTGAGCGTTATCTATGATCTTGTTAGAATGCCTCGATCTAGAAGAGTCCTTTGGGAGAGACTCAAATCTTATGTTTCAAATGAAGAGACTAAAGTTCACATAATTTAGGAGTCTTTTAAGGAATTGGACCATGAATTGATCAAGATTAGGTTTCCCCTATCTGGAAAAAGTGATCTTAAAATAGAAATAAAATTTAATTACAGAAGTATTTTAAAAATTACACTTCTTGCTTTCTTGAACTATAATCAGTCTTTTACCTACCACACATACACACTTAAACATACCTACCCTTCCGTGCCCTGCTGACGCAAGGCTATTTTCACTTTTAAGTAAAGATACATTAAGCATAAAGAGAATGTGTGGCATGGTTTAATCTTTGCATAAAATTGCCAGAGAATTTCTTGAGATTAGGGATGAGGTCTATGTGAACACGCCGGGTCATCAGTACTCAATGAACTCCTCCTTTGAGTTCTAGGGTACTACAAGTTCAGAAGGAGTTATTAGGGAGCCAATACTGACAGCTGTGGTCAGTTAATGGAGTAAGAAACAGAAAAATTGGAAAACGATGATTATACAACTAAATAACTTCAGACTTGAATTTTGGTCACATTTATTTCCACTAAAGATCTGTAAACTCTTCATTACTACATAACGTGAGAAAAAGTGAGCCAAAACTTGATGGGAAAAAAATAAGAAACAAAACATATGTTGAGCTATGGACTTGTACAAGATATTTAGAAATTAATAGTATGAAACACTTTATTTTAGATGAATGGCATTTCTTCTTTGAGATTAAAGTAAGAAAACACTTAAATCGGACTGCAAATTAGATTACTGCTAAACATTGGAGATCTTTGAAAGCATCATTAAGAGATAAATATATATTCCATTTCCTTTTTTTTTAAAAAGGCTTTTATTGCTCACTCTTATCAGAAAACATAATTTGATATTTCTAGTAAAGGAATAATAAGCTTATTCGTTTGATTCTGGGGTTCCAGGATTTTCCAGAGAACTGAGACACTTTGGCAAATTTCTCTTTTGCGTCAAAACAAATTTTCCTTTGTTTATTTTTGGGGTGTCAAGTTTAATGTCTTAGTCAATAAGCAAGTCTTTTGGGGCTCTACATTAAGCTGCAATGAATCACAGAGTTGGAAGGGCATCCAAAATTAATGTAATTCTATCTCCTGCTCTTAGGCAAGATATCGGACTCATGCTTCACCCTGGTTCTAAAATCTGAAAAAAGGAAACACAATAATCTACAATACATGAACTAAATACCATTAAGTTTATTGTTGAAATGGTTGCATCTCTTATAACCTTCTTTATTAAATTAAGATCAATAAGTAAGAATAGGCAAGGTTGTTTGCTTCATTTCTTTCGCAAATGGTAGAAGTCTATTCAAAACTAAAATTAGCTTGGGCATTTTTTATCAGTCCACTTCACAATGTCACATTGTTATGATAGCCAAAGGCAGTGCTAACATCCTAAAGAACTGTGTTATCATTACTGTGGTAAATAGTCCATACTCTTTTTGTTTACAACCAGATTTCATTTATCTTATTTCCAGTTTCATTCAGGTCCCGATCCTGTCCATAAACACTAATTTATATACCACTTAAAAAAAAAGACTAACAAAATATTCTTATCATTCTGGTCCATAAAGGATTTTAATTTTCTCTTCTCTAAGTTGATTGAAAAAATGTAGTTAGGAACATATACTGTTTATATAACCTCTGAAATTGAACATTAGACAAGTAAATCAAAATATAGTCACTACAGTTTATAGTTTGAGAAGACATCAAATCAGACACGATTCTGAATCAAAGACAGTCTTGTGCAATGACTCTCCTCAATGTGGCATCTGTATGAGTGCCATATTCACTCATGTGAAGTGAAGCAGAGGTATCAGGAAAGATTTTTTTGAAGGGATTTTCATCCATTTACCCTTTTCCTTTTCTTGACATTCAAGAAAACTTCACATTTCAAATAAATCTGTCCAACAAAATGGCAAACACCCCCCTGACTCAGATGATCGAAATAAGCCTCCTGCCCTTCTCACCCCGGACAGCTCAATTACTATTGCAAGACTGTGATTCAAACTGTGGATTAAGAAAGATTGCAACACCAATGTCCTGGAGACTTTCAAGAAAGTAATTTCTTTTTCCTTTATACTTTAACATGTAAATAGCATGGAAAAAGCCCTCATCAGAATTTCCTTGGGTAACATGATCAGCAGAAAAATAATAAAGCAATGGGGGAAAACAATCAATTTTTCACTCTATTGTGATGCACTTTTTGGCTTCTCAAAAATATCCAGGGATCTGGAATTTGTAATGTAGAAATGCTGAACTGTCTGTGATGGGCGCTGGAGTCCAGACCAGAAAGCAAGAAGAATCTATTTAAGACCACAAAGCATCCTTTGAGAGAAACTAGTAAATCTCTTAGAAACAATTTAGCAATTTAGTAATATAAAGCCTACTGAAATTGACATTAAAGCACCTGCTTTAAAGATCAAAGTGAAATCCTGCAGTTTTCAAATCACAATTTTGAAAAAGTTTTAAATTTTCTCTTTTGGTTAAAAGACGAAGTGTTTAATTGAGCAATTCATATGGGCCAGACTCCCATAAAAAATGTGGTGTATTCATATGATTGAACATTATTCAGTCATCAAGTAGAAGTACTGATACATACTGCAACATGAATGAACCTTGAAAGCATTATGCTAAGTGAAAGAGGCCAGACACAAAAGACCACATATTATGGGATTCCATTCATATGAAATGTCAAATAGGTAAATCCAGAGAGACAGAAAGTAAATTAGTGGAGTAAGGGGCTAGGAGGAGAGGGAAATAGGGAATGACTATTAATGAGTACTGGGATCTTGGGGGAATGATAGAAATGTTGTAATGGGAGCACAAACTTGTGACCATACAGAAAACTACTCAATTGTACACTTAAAAAAATGCAACTTTTTTTTTTTACATGCAACTTTCTACATGGACCTTCTTTCACCTTCCTAAAGAAAAGATTAGGTGGGTTGGGAAACAAAGTGGAGCAGAGAGGAATTATGCTTTCAAGAATTTAATTATCCTTTTTGGTGATTGAGGTATAAATTAATAACTTAAATACAAGATAGGATGAAATAATTATTATGGAGGCGAACGTACCAAAATTTTATGAAACTCTTTTTGCATGTGTCTTCCAAATTCAGTCTAATTCAGTTAAGAATTTTGTTCCAGGTATCACTATGTCTTTCTCATTAACAAAGTTAAGAGATTTCTTGAGATTAGCATAAAATTCACAGCTACTGAAGCTGAGAAATGGATATATGGCATTCATTGTTTTATTATTTCTACTTTTATGTTTGGGTGAATATTTCTTCAGTAATAAGTGAAAGAAATTACCTGTTTAGAGGAAGCATTGTTTTCCATAAAAGTTGGAACATATTTTTCTTTCTTGAATTTTTGTAATGAAAATAAATTTTATACCAATGAAATGCTGTATATCCTAAATATATAGTTCGAGTTTTGATAAACGTAAATACTATCCTGAGATACAAAATCATTCCCTCACTCCAGAAAGTTCCTAAGCATTACGTCTCACAAGCAACCACTGTTCTGATTTCTGTCACTATGATTTGGTTTGCCAATAAGTACAAACAATATGTACTTATTGGCAATTTAAGCATCATGTTGAATAGCCTTGACATTTCTGTAAAAAATTAAATATATGTATATGTAGGTCTATTTCTAGACTGTATCATATTTCATTGATGTATTTGTCTATGTTTATAACTCTAATACCCTGCCTTGATTGATATAATTTTTCAGTAACTATTGAACCCAAACTTGAATCAACTGTGTTCTTTTCATAATTATTTTGCTATTCTAGCTATGTGTCTGTATAGAATTCTGTCAATTTATACGAAAAAATCATTTGGTATTATAATAGGAGTGTATTGAATCTATAGAACAATTTGTGAAGAACTCTGCTAACTATACTGGCTCTTTAAATTCATAAACATGGTTTTTAATCTTCATTTATTTAGGTCTTAGATTTTTCTCAACAATGTCTTGTAGTTTTTGGTGTGGAGGATTTACATGTCTTTTATTAAATTAATTCCTAAGTATTTTGGGTTTTTGATGTTAATATAAATGGGATTTAAAAATTCTATTTATTAAAAATTTATTTTCAATGTTTGTATATAGAAATACAAG
This sequence comes from Panthera pardus, assembly GCF_024362965.1. NCBI lineage: Eukaryota > Metazoa > Chordata > Mammalia > Carnivora > Felidae > Panthera > Panthera pardus. The sequence goes on from NW_026527002.1 coordinate 23,757,451, forward strand.
TGATTTTTTTATTGATCTTCTATAATGCTACTTTGCTTAGTTCACTTATTTGACTTAGTCATCATTTTGTAAACTCCTTTGAAATTTCTATGTACAGGATTTTGCCATCTGTGAATAAAGACAGCTATTTCATCATTCCAATTGATAGGAGTTTGTTCGTCTTGCCTTATTGCTCTTACTAAAACTTCAAGTAAAATGTTAAATAGAAGTAGTGAGATAGGGCACCTCCGTGGCGTATTCGGTAGAGTGTCTGACTCTTGATTTCGGCTCAGGTCATGATCCTAGGGTCATGGGATCAAGCCCCATGTCCAGCTCTGCACTGAGTGTGGGGCTTGCTTGGGATTCTCTCTTTCTCTCTCTGCTGCTCTCCCCCACTCATGCTAAGATAAATATATATATGGAGAATGGAAATCTTTGTCTTGTTGTCAATCTCAGGGCAAGTGTTCAATATCTCACCTTTAAGTATGATGTTGGCTATAGGTTTTTTGAAATAACCCTGAGAGGGGCACTTGGGTGGCTCAGTCGGTTAAGCATCCAACTTCGGCTCAGGTCATGATCTCGCAGTTGGTGAGTTCCACCTCAGTGTCCAGCTCTGTGCTGACAGCTCAGGGCCTGGAGCCTGCTTCAGATTCTGTGTCTCCCTCTCTCTCTGCTCCTCCCCTGCTCACGTTCTCTCTCTCAAAAATAAAGATTAAAAATAAACAAAATTTTAAAAAATAACCCTGAGAAAATTCCCTAAATTCCTAGTTTACTGGGAGTTTATTTTTAAATTATGAATGTGTGATATTTTTTTTCTGTACCTATTAAGATGATTGTATGGTTTTCTGCTTTATTCTTTTAATATGATGAATTATAACAATTTTGGAACTTTTCACCTTTTGAATTTACACATGAGAAATTATTCATTTCTTTTTCAATACTTCTTTAGCTACATCCAAAAAAAAAATGACATGTTATATTTCATCATCATTCAGTTTGAAATCTTTTTGATTCAGTGGTTATTTACATGTGTGTTGTTCAATTTCCAAGTACTTGTTTTTCTAATTGAAGTATAACATATGGTGTTGTATTACTTTCAGGGGTACAATATGATTCAATAATTCTAAGCATTTCTCAGTTGCTCAAGATAAATGTGCTCTTAAGCCCCTTTGTTTTTAAAATATATTTTCTTTTCATCAGTGCAGCTTGTGTAAAAACGGCATTCCACGCCAGGCCTGAAATGTTCCAAAGCTCAGTTCGGTTTAGGGGTGAAACAATAAACTTTGTTGGCTTTGAACTCTGACTATCCAGAGATGGAACAAGTATTTCAAATGACTGGTGATCTTCGGCCTGATCTAAACCTACAGTTTTAGGAGGTTCCGGAAGATGGCGGCGTAGGAGGACGCGGGACTCACAGCGCGTCCTGCCGATCACTTAGATTCCACCTACACCTGCCTAAAGAACCCAGAAAACCGCCAGAGGATTAGCAGAAGGGAGTCTCCGGAGTCAAGCGCAGACTAGAGGCCCACGGAAGAGGGTAGGAAGGGCGGCGAGGCGGTGCGCGCTCCACGGACTGGCGGGAGGGAGCCGGGGCGGAGGGGCGGCTCGCCGGCCAAGCAGAGCCCCCGAGTCTGGCTGGCAAAAGCGGAGGGGCCGGACAGACTGTGTTCCGACAGCAAGCGCGACTTAGCATCTGGGAGGTCATAAGTTAACAACTCTGCTCGGAAAGCGGGAAGGCTGGAGGACAAAGGGAGGGAGAGCTGCTGAGCCCCCTGACGGCAGAGCTCAGCTTGGCGGGGAACAAAGGCGCCAGCGCCATCTCCCCCGCCCATCCCCCAGCCAAAATCCCAAAGGGAACCAGTTCCTGCCAGGGAACTTGCTCGCTCCGCGCAAACACCCAACTCTGTGCTTCTGCGGAGCCAAACCTCCGGCAGCGGATCTGACTCCCTCCCGCTGCCACAGGGCTCCTCCTGAAGTGGATCACCTAAGGAGAAGCGAGCTAAGCCTGCCCCTCCAGCCCCCGTGCACCTTGCCTACCCACCCCAGCTAATACGCCAGATCCCCAGCAACACAAGCCTGGCAGTGTGCAAGTAGCCCAGACGGGACACGCCACCCCACAGTGAATCCCGCCCCTAGGAGAGGGGAAGAGAAGGCACACACCAGTCTGACTGTGACCCCAGCGGTGGGCTGGGGGCAGACATCGGGTCGGACTGCGGCCCCGCCCACTAACTCCAGTTATACACCACAGCACAGGGGAAGTGCCCTGCAGGTCCTCACCACGCCAGGGACTCTCCAAAATGACCAAACGGAAGAATTCCCCTCAGAAGAATCTCCAGGAAATAACAACAGCTAATGAACTGATCAAAAAGGATTTAAATAATATAACAGAAAGTGAATTTAGAATAATAGTCATAAAATTAATCGCTGGGCTTGAGAACAGTATACAGGACAGCAGAGAATCTCTTGCCACAAAGATCGAGGGACTAAGGAACAGTCACGAGGAGCTGAAAAACGCTTTAAACGAAATGCAAAACAAAATGGAAACCACGATGGCTCGGCTTGAAGAGGCAGAGGAGAGAATAGGTGAACTAGAAGATAAAGTTATGGAGAAAGAGGAAGCTGAAAGAAAGAGATAAAAAAATCCAGGAGTATGAGGGGAAAATTAGAGAACTAAGTGATACACTAATAAGAAATAATATACGCATAATTGGTATCCCAGAGGAGGAAGAGAGAGGGAAAGGTGCTGAAGGGGTACTTGAACAAATTATAGCTGAGAACTTCCCTGAACTGGGGAAGGAAAAAGGCATTGAAATCCAAGAGGCACAGAGAACTCCCTTCAGACGTAACTTGAATCGATCTTCTGCACGACATATCATAGTGAAACTGGCAAAATACAAGGATAAAGAGAAAATTCTGAAAGCAGCAAGGGATAAACGTGCCCTCACATATAAAGGGAGACCTATAAGACTCGTGACTGATCTCTCCTTTGAAACTTGGCAGGCCAGAAAGGCTTGGCACGATATCTACAGTGTGCTAAACAGAAAAAATATGCAGCCGAGAATCCTTTATCCAGCAAGTCTGTCATTTAGAATAGAAGGAGAGATAAAGGTCTTCCCAAACAAACAAAAACTGAAGGAATTTGTCACCACGAAACCAGCCCTACAAGAGATCCTAAGGGGGATCCTGTGAGACAAAGTACCAGAGACATCACTACAAGCATAAAACATACAGACATCACAATGACTCTAAACCCATATCTTTCTATAATAACACTGAATGTAAATGGATTAAATGCACCAACCAAAAGACATAGGGTATCAGAATGGATAAAAAAACAAGACCCATCTATTTTCTGTCTACAAGAGACTCATTTTAGATCTGAGGACACCTTTAGATTGAGAGTGAGGGGATGGAGAACTATTTATCATGCTCCTGGAAGCCAAAAGAAAGCTGGAGTAGCCATACTTATATCAGACAAACTAGACTTTAAATTAAAGGCTGTAACAAGAGATGAAGAAGGGCATTATATAATAATCACAGGGTCTATCCACCAGGAAGAGCTAACTATTATAAATGTCTATGCGCCAAATACCCGAGCCCCCAGATATATAAAACAATTACTCATAAACATAAGCAACCTTATTGATAAGAATGTGGTCATTGCAGGGGACTTTAACACCCCACTTACGGAAATGGATAGATCACCTAGACACACAGTCAATAAAGAAACAAGGGCCCTGAATGATACATTGGATCAGATGGACTTGACAGATATATTTAGAACTCTGCATCCCAAAGCAACAGAATATACTTTCTTCTCGAGTGCACATGGAACATTCTCCAAGATAGATCATATACTGGGTCACAAAACAGCCCTTCATAAGTTTACAAGAATTGAAATTATACCATGCATACTTTCAGACCACAATGCTATGAAGCTTGAAATCAACCACAGGAAAAAGTCTGGAAAACCTCCAAAAGCATGGAGGTTAAAGAACACCCTACTAACGAATGAGTGGGTCAACCAGGCAATTAGAGAAGAAATTAAAATATATATGGAAACAAACGAAAATGAAAATACAACAATCCAAACGCTTTGGGATGCAGCGAAGGCGGTCCTGAGAGGAAAATACATTGCAATCCAGGCCTATCTCAAGAAACAAGAAAAATCCCAAATACAAAATCTAACAGCACACCTAAAGGAAATAGAAGCAGAACAGCAAAGGCAGCCTAAACCCAGCAGAAGAAGAGAAATAATAAAGATCAGAGCAGAAATAAACAATATAGAATCTAAAAAAACTGTAGAGCAGATCAACAAAACCAAGAGTGGGTTTTTTGAAAAAATAAACAAAATTGACAAACCTCTAGCCAGGCTTCTCAAAAAGAAAAGGGAGATGACCCAAATAGATAAAATCATGAATGAAAATGGAATGATTACAACCAATCCCTCAGAGATACAAACAATTATCAGGGAATACTATGAAAAATTATATGCCAGCAAATTGGACAACCTGGAAGAAATGGACAAATTTCTAAACACCCACACTCTTCCAAAACTCAATCAGGAGGAAATAGAAAGCTTAAACAGACCCATAACCAGCGAAGAAATTGAATCGGTTATCAAAAATCTCCCAACAAATAAGAGTCCAGGACCAGACGGCTTCCCAGGGGAGTTCTACCAGACATTTAAAGCAGAGATAATACCTATCCTTCTCAAGCTATTCCAAGAAATAGAAAGGGAAGGAAAACTTCCAGACTCATTCTATGAAGCCAGTATTACTTTGATTCCTAAACCAGACAGAGACCCAGTAAAAAAAGAGAACTACAGGCCAATATCCCTGATGAATATGGATGCAAAAATTCTTAATAAGATACTAGCAAATCGAATTCAACAGCATATAAAAAGAATTATTCACCATGATCAAGTGGGATTCATTCCTGGGATGCAGGGCTGGTTCAACATTCGCAAATCGATCAACGTGATACATCACATTAACAAAAAAAAAGAGAAGAACCATATGATCCTGTCAATCGATGCAGAAAAGGCCTTTGACAAAATCCAGCACCCTTTCTTAATAAAAACCCTTGAGAAAATCGGGATAGAAGGAACATACTTAAAGATCATAAAGGCCATTTATGAAAAGCCCACAGCTAACATCATCCTCAATGGGGAAAAACTGAGAGCTTTTTCCCTGAGATCAGGAACACGACAGGGATGCCCACTCTCACCGCTGTTGTTTAATATAGTGCTGGAAGTTCTAGCATCAGCAATCAGACAACAAAAGGAAATCAAAGGCATCAAAATTGGCAAAGATGAAGTCAAGCTTTCGCTTTTTGCAGATGACATGATATTATACATGGAAAATCCGATAGACTCCACCAAAAGTCTGCTAGAACTGATACATGAATTCAGCAAAGTTGCAGGATACAAAATCAATGTGCAGAAATCAGTTGCATTCTTATACACTAACAATGAAGCAAGAGAAAGACAAATGAAGAAACTGATCCCATTCACCATTGCACCAAGAAGCATAAAATACCTAGGAATAAATCTAACCAAAGATGTAAAAGATCTGTATGCTGAAAACTATAGAAAGCTTATGCAGGTAATTGAAGAAGATATAAAGAAATGGAAAGACATTCCCTGCTCATGGATTGGAAGAATAAATATTGTCAAAATGTCAATACTACCCAAAGCTATCTACACATTCAATGCAATCCCAATCAAAATTGCACCAGCATTCTTCTCGAAACTAGAACAAGCCATCCTAAAATTCATATGGAACCACAAAAGGCCCCGAATAGCCAAAGTAATTTTGAAGAAGAAGACCAAAGCAGGAGGGATCACAATCCCAGACTTTAGCCTCTACTACAAAGCTGTCATCATCAAGACAGCATGGTATTGGCATAAAAACAGACACATAGACCAATGGAATAGAATAGAAACCCCAGAACTAGACCCACAAACGTATGGCCAACTCATCTTTGACAAAGCAGGAAAGAACATCCAATGGAAAAAAGACAGTCTCTTTAACAAATGGTGCTGGGAGAACTGGACAGCAACATGCAGAAGGTTGAAACTAGACCACTTTCTCACACCATTCACAAAAATAAACTCAAAATGGATAAAGGACCTGAATGTGAGACAGGAAACCATCAAAACCTTAGAGGAGAAAGCAGGAAAAGACCTCTCTGACCTCAGCCGTAGCAATCTCTTACTCGGCACATCCCCAAAGGCAAGGGAATTAAAAGCAAAAGTGAATTACTGGGACCTTATGAAGATAAAAAGCTTCTGCACAGCAAAGGAAACAACCAACAAAACTAAAAGGCAACCAACGGAATGGGAAAAGATATTTGCAAATGACACATCGGACAAAGGGCTAGTATCCAAAATCTATAAAGAGCTCATCAAACTCCACACCAGAAAAACAAATAACCCAGTGAAGAAATGGGCAGAAAACATGAATAGACACTTCTCTAAAGAAGACATCCGGATGGCCAACAGGCACATGAAAAGATGTTCAACGTCGCTCCTTATCAGGGAAATACAAATCAAAACCACACTCAGATACCACCTCACGCCAGTCAGAGTGGCCAAAATGAAGAAATCAGGAGACTATAGATGCTGGAGAGGATGTGGAGAAACAGGAACCCTCTTGCACTGTTGGTGGGAATGCAAATTGGTGCAGCCGCTCTGGAAAGCAGTGTGGAGGTTCCTCAGAAAATTAAAAATAGACCTACCCTATGACCCAGCAATAGCACTGCTAGGAATTTATCCAAGGGATACAGGAGTACTGATGCATAGGGGCACCTGTACCCCAATGTTTATAGCGGCACTCTCAACAATAGCCAAATTATGGAAAGAGCCTAAATGTCCATCAACTGATGAATGGATAAAGAAATTGTGGTTTATATACACAATGGAATACTACGTGGCAATGAGAAAAAATGAAATATGGCCTTTTGTAGCAACATGGATGGAACTGGAGAGTGTGATGCTAAGTGAAATAAGCCATACAGAGAAAGACAGATACCATATGTTTTCACTCTTATGTGGATCCTGAGAAACATAACAGAAACCCATGGGGGAGGGGAAGGAAAAAAAAAAAAAAAAGAGGTTAGAGTGGGAGAGAGCCAAAGCATAAGAGACTGTTAAAAACTGAGAACAAACTGAGGGTTGATGGGGGGTGGGAGGGAGGGCAGGGTGGGTGATGGGTATTGAGGAGGGCACCTTTTGGGATGAGCACTGGGTGTTGTATGGAAACCAATTTGACAGTAAATTTCATATATTAAAAAATAAAAAAAATAAAAAAAAATAAAAAAAAACAAAAAAAAATATATATATTTTCTTTTTATTGATTTCTAATTCAGTTGTTGTCAGAGAATGTACTCCATAAGATTCCACTCTTCTAACATTTACTAATACTTATTTTATGACCCAAGATATAGTTTATCTTTGTGAACACCAAGTAAGTACTTAAACAGAATGTATATATTTTGCAGGAGTAGTTTCAATGTCTATATATGTTAATCAGATCAAGGTCATTTATAGTATTGTTCAATTATTTTATATTTCTTATTTTTGTAGTATTTTGTAATTGCCCGTTATATTTTCCCCATTCTTTTATTTTCAGCCTGTGTTTTTTATCTAGAAAAAATACTGCTTGTAGGCATCGTAGTTATATTTTACCTTTACTTTTATTTTTATTTTTTGTGATCTGGTCTGGCAGTCTTGATCTTTTAACTGGAGGCTCTTTCTCTGTTTATATTTAATGTAATTATGAATATGTTTGGATTTAAGTTTACTCTTTCCTATATGATTGAGCCATCTATATTTTTGTTTCTCTTTTCATCTTTTTCTCCTTTTGCTATAATCAAATATTTTTACCATTCTATTTTAATTATTTTATTTCCTTTATATTTGTATTACTGTTTATCACTTTCTTTAGAGATTACAAACACCTGCTTATCAAGGATTAGTGTTAATATTTTACCATTCTATGTAAAATGTAAGACTCTTAAAAAATATTTAAGAGAGAGAGAGAGAATGAGAGACATAAAGAGAGTGGGGAAAGGGGAGAGAGAGAGGGAGAGAGAGAGGGAGAGAGAGAGGGAGAGAGAGAGGGAGAGAGAGAATCCCAAACAGAGGCCCACATGAGGCTTGATCTCATGAATCATGAGACCATGACCTGAGCCAGAGTCAGATGCTTAACTGACTGAGCCACCCAGGTGTCCCAAATGTGAGATGTTATTAGTATAATCCTATCTACACCCATTTATTTAGTTATGTATTTTATATGTACATGTTACACAACATCAATGTTATATGTTGACATAAAACATCAGTTTTCTTTTAACAAAATTAAAATCATAAAGCATTTTAAAAAAAATTAGGTGTACATGTAGTGTTTTGGTTCTCTTTTCCTCCTGTAGATTTGTTTCCATCTGGTGTTATTTCCCTTTAACTTGTAAAACTTCCTTTTGCCTGAATTTTTAATATAGGTCTGTTGGTGATAAATTATTTCAGTTCTTTTGCTTGTCTTAACATATCCTTAATTAACTTTTTTTTTTTGAAGGACATTTTCACAGGATATAGAATTCTAGGTTGACAGTTTTCTTCTTGCAGGACTTTGAAAATGTGGTTCATTTTTTTCTGGCCTCCGCTGTTTCTAATGAAAAGATAGTCATTCCTACTACTGTAATCTTATATGCATTGTGTTATTTTCCCTCTGGCTCCTTTTAAGACTGTTTTTATTTTGGGGTGCCTGGGTGTCTCAGTCAGTTGTGTGTCTGACTTTGGCTCAGGTCACAATCTCACTGTTTGTGAGTTCAAGCCCTGCATTGGGCTCTGTGCTGACAGTTCAGAGCCTGGAGCCTATTTCAGATTCTTTGTCACCATCTCTCTCTCTCTCTCTCTCTCTCTCTCTCAAAAATAAGTAAACATAAAAAATTTAAAAAAAGGCTTTTTGCTTTTAGTATCTGACTCTAATGGGTGTTGGTATTCTGTTCTCTATATTTATCCTGCTTGAGGTTCACTCTATTTCTTGGTTGAATAAGTTAATATCATGAATAATTAATTAATGTTAGTATTTGCCCTCATTTCCTTTCCAAATTTTTTCTTCAATTTATTGATTTTCAATTACACATATGTTGGACAACTTGATACTTTCCTATAGGTCACTGAATATTCATTTCATTGTGTTTATTTTTTATTTTGCAGATTGGAAACTTATTGATGGTCTTCATGTTCACAGATCCACTTGTTCAACCCTTTAAGTCCATGTAGAGAATATTTTATCTCACGTTTTTTCTTTTTCAGCTCTTGAAGTTCAACTTGGCTCTTTAATATAGTTTTTAATGTACCTATTTCTTATCTTTTAATAATTTTTAAATTATTTTTTGCACATATTCATGTAATTTTGCACATAATACTTGATATTAGTAGTTAATTCTATCATCTGACTCATCTTGTGATTTGTTTCTACTAATTGCTTTTTCTTTTGACTGTCATATATTCTTTATTTTCACATATTTCAATACATATTGGGCATTACTGATGATATGCTATAGAGTGTCTAGGTTTTGTTATCTTCCTTGGAAGAATGTTGCTTTTTGTTTGCAGCAGGAAGTTGAGTTTTTAGCTGATCTTATTGAATTGTGGAGGATTGGGTTTACACTTTATTAAGGGATATCTGCTTTTGCTTTTAGTCTTAGTGTAAAATCACTTAGTTTGAGACACAGACTTTACTTACAAGATGTGATCTTTCTGAAGTTTTAGTGGAAATCTTGAGGCGTTTCTAAGCCTTCTAACATGGTGGGACTTATTCTTCAAACTTTTTCTTCTTTGTTGTAAGGAGAAGCTGAAATATTTATTACATTTTACATCTTCTAGCTGCTGCTTTCTATCTTCCCTGTACATGTGTGGGTTAGGAGTCAGGCAAGGTTTGAGAGAGAGTTTATTTGTAGATCCTGAGACTATTCCCTCTATGTACTCCCCCCCCTTCCTAGTTTTTTTTTTTTAGGTTTTATCCAATCACCAGTTGTTCTAGAAGTCCTAAATCCCAACTTAGATACTTCACACCAGAAAGAATACAACCTTCTGGTTAAGTTCACCTGCCCCATTTTGTAGGTCAGGGGATATCACTAAGGAGAAAACAGAATGAAAATATACCTCACCCAGTGCAACTCCTGCCTCCTGAAGGTCAAATTCTCTCCAGTTCCTGCCTGCTTTTGGTTACTCTACAGTGCATTCAAATGATTGTTTAAAAACATTTTGTACATAGTTTATAATTGCCACGTATAGTAGGATTAGTCTCATACAACCTCCTCTGCCATTACTGGAACCAGTACTCTCAGTGGAGTTTTTGAGGTATATGTTAGGGTTAACAGAGATCAATGTATAGCTTGTCAAATGGTTCATATTTTATTTTTTTTAATTATCCCTGTTATTTTTGTATTTTGATAAGTAGCGCTAAGACAGAAAAACACTTGAAAATTAATTAGACCAAATGGAAAGTTTCTGGGAAATTAGACCATATAGGCAGCTGCTGTTGAAATGCCAACCCAATAAGGATTCTCTTCCATTTTATTCTTTTAAATAGCTCTTTATGTATACTAAGCTAGCAATCCAGGATAAGAAGGTTCAGTGCCCACAGGATAATTTTTTTCTAAAATGTTGAGTGGTTGTGAAATTAAGAGTATAAATAGTTATTTCTGAAGGAAGAATTGAGTGTGGAGCTAGTAAAATAGCGTTAATCTTGGAGAAAAAGATCAAAGATTTGAGGAACTTGAATAAAAAAGTCTCAACTGGATATCTATTGGGAAATCTCAAAAAAACAATAGTTGTTATTTTATAGAAATTTATCATTATCAATAAAATGAGGACATTAATTGTATCCTCTCAGACTGTGTGAAATTGAAAGATAATACATATCACTTATCATAGAATCTAGCATTATGGAAGAACTCAACAAATATTAGCTACTTATTCAAGTGCCAAAGATTTCTTAGTTACTGATTACATGCCAAGTGGTGTTCTAGTCTCTACAGATGCAAAGATTCAACTTATTAAAGGAAATAGCCTTTGTATATTTGTGTTGATTTTTCCATATGCCTTAGGAAGGTTTGGTATTTGTTTTCCCCTAGTAAGCCAGAGTGGAGTCCAGAGATGTTTTGGTTATAGGTTTGTTACTTTCTCCTTCATTTATTTTGGGACAAGCCATTCCCTCTCTTTAGTTATCAGTTTTTCACCTGAGCATTACAACAGGTATAAATCAGAGTATTATAATAGGTGAATGGAGTCTGAGTTTTTTCCTGAAAGTTGAACAAGTCCTATATCTAGTAACAATTTACCCTCACAATTTTACCAAGATGTTAATTGAGAGTTTGATCAAAAGGATAGTGGTCATCCCTTTATAGACAGTCTTTGTTATCTTAATATTTGATCATTTGAAGGAAATGTATGCATAAGAAAGTATTCTAAAGACCTAAGGGAAACTTCCTTCTATAGCCAGACTTGAAAATCAAAATATTAAATACAGTATGTGAGTGACAATTGCTGGTGCCAATCAACTAATTCTGTTTTGTCCTGTTATTTAACAACTATTTAATTGGTATTTAGGTCTGTGGTTGAACTTTTTTTTTTTTTAAGTAAAAAAAAGACTGACAAAAGAAAACAAAAGGTTGACAAAAGATTTAACAAAATATAAACTACATAAATGAATCTAAACACTTTCCAAATGTGTTCACCTGAGAGGAGTTTAGAGCAGTGGAAAAGAAAGTAAGATTGGGGGCAAGTGGCTCATCAATGAAAATATACTTTGTAGATCAGAAGTGTGCATAACTGGGGTTTGGCTTCCATTGGCTGTGGTAGAGAGGGGCCAGGTTGAGAAGAAAGAGCCAAAATGTGGGGATTTAAAGCCAGAAACAAGCTAATTTTAGATTGCAGATACTAGATACAGAAAAAAGATCCACAGGATAATATTACTGAACCCACTTTTCTGCCAGCTCAGGATTCATTTCAACAGAGATCAGATATGAAACTGACCCCAACCAAAGGCCAGTGCTTAGCCATTGCTCTGAGCCCTAAAATAGAGATGTGAATAAAATTTAGTTCAAGTTGATACTATTCAGATCAAATTGAATACTTCTGCATCTTTAAAAGAACCTGAGAGAGAATTAAAAAAAAATTGAAATCAAAAGAAAAATATTCTGGAAATGTCACTACATTTTCTACATAGTATGGGTGCCATGCTTTGCTCTGCATGTTGTCTGCAGGAACAGGAACATGAATTAATGTTAGAGTGTGCCACAATATCCCAGAAGAGCGATTCCAAAATGCCAGTGTATAGATTGATATGGCACACAGGATTGAAGGGAAAAATAAGGATAATATGAGTTTTCATAGAGCTAATAACTAGAGCTAATAACTAGTTGAATCTTTAAATTCGTTAAATTAGAAAAACCTCTCTACCAGAATAGAACTTTTAGTCGATTTTTATATTTTCTCACTGCTTAGTATCCATTGTACACGTACAGAGAAGCAGTAAGTTTCAGGGTAAATGAAATGAAGATCTGGACTGAGAAAACTAGGTCATGACCCCTTAACTAGAAAACTTACATTGGCCTCTTCATTTCTAAATCTTCTTTTGATGGTGCTGACCCTTTATCAGAGATAGTAGAGAAACACTAATGATATTTGTGGAAATGTTAATAGGTATAAAAGGGAAACACAGCTTTAGTTGTTTCTACAGCTAAGATAGCTATAATGAATAGTATATATTTGTTCTCAATTGTGCACATTGACAATGAAAAACAACTGATAGAAACACCATAAGGTGTTATAAAATCAATTATAAAATGATCATGATAGTGAAATCACAGTCTTGTTTGTGCCACAGGTTCAGGGATAGAAAAGAATTCTAATATTCTTAGGATATGGGTTTGACCTAACATTCTGATATGTGAAGTTGAAAATATGTAACTTGGAATAAGAAAACGGTAAGGAGAGGGAAAGGAAATTTGTGGCTTTTTTCCATTTGAAAATAATTATGGTTTCCTTTAGCCAACTCCAGGAGATTTAATAACTTCTTGTATTAGAGAAGGGTGGCCTATGCCATATGGCTACCCCCCACTTCTGTGTTCAACCTACAAATAGCACAATTTGGGAGCCCAGGACAATTTGTTCATTGTAAGTCTATGCTGTAATTCTTCTTTATGTCTTAAAATTATATTCAAGACTCCATTCTGGCTCTTGAACTGCCTTTAAAAAAATCAACTGGCAAGAGTTTGAGAGAACAGTTTCTGAGTGACAGAAAACTGTGCCCTTTCCGCAGACGATTTCAAAATAACCTTTGATGAGTCCACAATCCATTTTAATTACCTGTGCAAATATCCCATTTCTAATATTGTGAGCAATGAATGGCCTTGTAACTCTGTGTAATTGCTTGGGATATTGCTGCTTAGATATTGAATGTTTTATGAGGGACACCTATTCAACCACAAAATTAAAGGCCAGAGTATTTTGAATTTTGAACTAATATTCAGCCATGCAACCTTGGATAATTCCAGTTTTCCTTTTAAATTCTCTCTCCGTTTGTATAGAGAGAAGGAAAAATATTATTTCAGTATGTCATATTGTTTCAAGCAATTTATCACATTATACAATACATTCAGGCAGAATAAACATTGATTTCAACATGTAATAATCAAGGAAGTAGTTATAATATTGTTTTATAGAAACAGGAAAATACATAAGCACACATTAAATAACTTTTTTAAAAACAAAGAGTATTTGAATAATTTTATAAAAATTTTTGTTTTGTACCTTTTCCAAAGTAGAGGCAGGGGAAATTTACAGCTTCTTGGTAACTGACAGAAATGTTTGGAGAATGACCACAATTACTCAGTTTTGCTTTGATTCTGAGTTGTGTTTTACCTATAAGGCCCCATAACTCAGTGATCAGAAAAAAATATCTTATCAGTCATTTAATATTTATTTCTCCAAACACATAATGATCACCACCATAATAATAATGATTACAGATAATAAAAATTATCTGTAAGATCCTTTGTCATCTTTAAAAGTAATATACTGTTTATTGGAATTATGATAATTTCTTCTTCAAATGATAACACCCATTTTAATTTTTGAAAGAATAACCATTCACTGTTTTTAAATGAGCTGCCATCCTTACCGCTAAAAGTAGAGTTGGGGATATCCTTGCAATTTTCCTGGTGTATCATAAACACAATACTGACATTGTGTACTTCTATGTTTCTTAAATAATTCTATTAACTCATTATAAATTGTTTGCTGAGGTGTAAACTCAAATAACTATATTTTAGCAATGTAATCTACAATGCAAACTATTTTATAATATTAAGATACCAATTTTAAACTAAGAGTAAATGAGCATGACCAAATCATTAGAAGACAAGCACTCAGTTTAACTTTGCAAAGTCATCATGAATGACACACACAAAATGAGATCGGTGTTTATGATAATTGGTTCCATGACACAGTTACATGGACATACTTTCTTAGTAGGGTAGAACAAATTCCCTGGTTTGATCTGACCATGCTGGGACGGGTCTAAGTGAGGAAGAAGTACAAGGTGCATCCACTACTCAAGGACCTGTTTTATATGGTGAATGGAAAGAAGAACATAGGTTGATGGATTTAATTTGGTTTGAATGTAATGGGATATTGGAACATTTTAAAGACTAGTCTTCGAATTGTAGGCTACCATTTGCACAGAGGTGTGTACTGGGTTGAGCAGTGTCCCTCCAAAACTCATGTCTACCTAGAACCTATGAATATGACGCTATTTGGAGGTAGCACCTTCGCTAATATAAGCAGGTGTAGATGAAGTTTTACTGGATACAGGTGGCCCTAATTATAATATGACTTATGTCCTTATAAGAGAGGACTTCCGATTAACTTTGTAATCTTGCAAAGATGTATATGCTACAAATGGAAATTGTAACAAATTTCATTCATTATAATCTCCACTAAAAAAAAATAGTGCATTTGTAATTGTATATCTTATATTGATAAAGTACATTTTGATAAGAGAGAGCACTCTTTTGACTAAACATCAATGAGAATTGCATCTTCCTTTTTAACTTTTCACAGACTACCTTCTGGCTTTCAAATCTGGATTTTCCTCCAAATCAAAATATTTCAGATGTCAGGTACTATACTGCGATACAACCTCTGGCCCTTCAACTTCATGTCATTTTGCAAACTTTACCAAAACCTATGTCTACATGAACATATTGCTACAGCCACTCCCATGGCCTTGGACACTAGCCCCATTTAATAGAGGGACTCTGAAGCTTAAGCTTGATTAGCTTACTCAAGATCTAACACGGATTAACAGGAGAAGCCTGCAGAAATAAAGGAGTATCTGGTGGATAGGCAGTGGAATGTTTATAGGAGCCTGAGAGTTTAGGGGAATTAGCCAGGAAAAAAAAGGCAAGATAAAGTAGTGACTAGAAAGAGGGGTAGGGTCACATGAAAAGGTTCTATTTGTGGAGTTATGGAGTGCATTTGTAAGTTTGGAAATATGAATATATAGAGAAGAGGGTAGAGAGGGACAGAGAGGATGAGGGAGAAGGGGGAAGGAAACAGGGGAGGGAGAAGAGGGAGGGAGAAGAGGAAGGGAGAAGAGGGAGGGAGAAGGGAAGGCAGCTGGAGCAATGACAGGCAAAGGAGGAGGAAAGAAGGGAAAAAGAAAGGGGAGCATGGGTGGCTCAGTTGGTTAAGCTGCCAACTTCTGCTCAGGTCATGATCTCCTGGTTCTTGAGTTCGAGCCCCAGTCAGGCTTTGTGCTGACAGCTCAGAGCCTGGAGCCTGCTTTGGCTTCTGTGTCTCCCTCTCTCTCTGCCCCTCCCCACTTGCACTCTGTCTGTCTCTCTCTGAGAAACAAATAAATATTAAAAGAAAAAGGAAGAGAATTAGGGTAGTTTTGAAATTTTGAGTCATAACTCCTAGGCTCTTCCCTCTTCCTTGGAATTCGTCCAAATTCCTAGTGGCTTTCCCTGTTGTCCTTGTACTGGAGAGGGAATCCTCTGTCCTCTCAGACTTCCTTCCAGTTGTTCCCTCTCTGAGGCTGTTGCCAAAGCTTTGTCCCGTTGTGGCCTCTGGGCGTTAGACCCTTACCTTCTTCATTTTTCTGCTCTCAGCCACAAAGTGTTTTCCTGATCCACATCTCTTCTGGAGAAACCCCTCAGACAGCAAGGGAGGATTAGAGGTTAGGCACATAACATGGTGAGTTAAAAATGGGGTCAACAGGAAGCTTAAGACAGATGATCTCAATCTAGATACTTCCCCTGGAGAGAACATTAATTCTCTGTTCTATAAAATCATTTGAATGAAAATGCAAATTCATCTAATGAGCTTGTTTTTTGCCATTATAACTGCTCACTATAAACTCTTTATCAAAATGCATCATGAAAGAGTGCATTCTAAATAGGTTTTCTTTGGCTATTGAAAGGCTGGGACTTTTAAGGTACTTTGGAACCTGCTGCCTGAAACTAACACCACAATCAAAAGTGCCACATTTGGCTGTGTTTATATGCTGCCAAAAAAAAAAAAAAAAAAAAAAAAAAAAAAAAAAATCGGAAGAAAAGTGAAAAATTCACTCATTCATCTGGAAGTTTCCAAATATCCAGATGTTTGGCATCATGCATGCTGTTAGGTGACTAATTGGTTGGGCTGCTCATATTCCACATGTTTGGCATTGTGTATGTAGATTCGGGTTTCATTTTCAGATAGGGAAGTACAATGTGTTTTATGTGCTCACTTGGGACCCCAAGGCTAATGGTGTCAAATGGATTTTTTTCCATTTGACCCCCATGAACACAGTTGTTTTACTCATGTTATTTAGTCCCACAAAAATGCAGGTGCAGATATTTTATTGCTCTTAAATCTCAAAGTACTAAAAGATTTGAATAAGAGAAATAATTGTGTTCCAGCAGAAATCATTTCATCCCAAGGAAAATTTTCCTCTCATTATTCCAGCAAATGAACAATAAAAAATACATGAAATCATAGGATCACCAAGTCTGAAAATAAACAGCAAAACTTGACTGTTTTTCTTTCTTTTAAGGCAGAATTAGGAGAAAAGATTTTTTAAAAAGGACTTTCAATTAAATTGTACCTAAACACACCTTATGACTTTAACACATCAAGATCTAGAAGAGTTAGGAGAAGGGTAATTTTCACTACATATAGTGACTCCTTGAGTTTTGTTTGCTTAGAGTTAATTTTTTGTCAACAATTTCCCATCTGGGCTATGCTATTCATTTTAAATTGCTTATGTGTTCTATATAGAGGTATAACAGAAAAGTGGGAACATAGATCAATTTAGGGACCAGAGAGAGACCACAGAAGAGATATTCATGTTAAGAGACTTAAGCCTGTAAACCTTTCCTTCAATATGTCTAATAACTTCATTCAACAAATATTGACTGACTTGTTCCCATTTGAAGAGTACTTGCTTTACTATCATGGGACAAGCAGAAATAACAGAATAAAAGTCTTTCATTTCAATTGACTGTAAGAAAATGTTGAGCTGGAGAAATTTGATAAAAACACTGTAGGGAAGAAATGTTTACCAAGTAGAAATTTATTATCAATTATCAAGATCAACTCTTAATATTTCACATTCATTATCAGTATCAATATTTTGAGACCCGGACTTCAAACAGTTACTAACATATTCTTAAGGAAAAGGATTAGAAATTAGGGGTCATTTAAGGAAATTTAATTCTTCCTGTTTCTAGTTGACACAGAAACCATTAAGGAGAAAATAGAGCAAAACAAAATTAGGATTAAGGGCTTCTTTTATAATTGAATGATTTCAAAATATATGCCGCCATTAAAACAAGCTTCAAGAATTCTGGTAAATTAGTAAGCATTTCAGTGATATAAATGCTAATAGAGTAAGTGCAAATAACAGAATAAATGATAGAACATGATGGATTTGTTCTGAAGAGATGAAATTATTAAATGATCAAGTGCAAAGGGAAAATCCATAAATATTGATGTGTCCTGATACACCAAGAAAAAGAACTGCACAAAGACACATGATAGCTCTGGGGTGGTTGGCTAGTAATTGCAAGAGGTACCTAAGGCAATAAATTGTAGCAAATAAGCAGATAACATTTCTCAGATTGATCCTCATTTGTGGGCTGAAGCAAATTAATGTGGTACAGTAAAAGCACGACTTTAAGAATATTTTAGAAGAGAACTGCTCCACGGTGCACCGTAACAGATCAAAGTGTTCTTGTGGGAAGTACATTCTGCTATGGAATAGTTTCAAGAAAGCAGGGGAAGTTTCTCCTCCCAAACGGTCCAGTAGTAATAAGCATCAGAAAAATGTGGTTCCAGAAGAGGGACTAAACAAATGTAGAAATAGGAACATCAACATTAAAATGGTCATTATCACAATTACAAGAATCTGCTTCTTCAGTAATTGTAATAAAACCCTTTCTGTGCTTTGTTTATATAAATAGACTCAGGCATAAGTACAAATTGATACAAATGGCTAAATACAATGGAAGTTTGATTCAATCAGTAAAGACTAAATAATTGAAAAATCTAGTATAAAGGGGAAAAAAATCCATACATATGTATGGATTCTGCTGCATTGCAGAAAACACCAAATAACAACTAAAGGCAACATGAAGGAAATGTTCAGTTCTAGTGTGGAGTTCAACAAGAACATTCTCAAGAGAGAATGAGTTAAGGTGATAATGGAGTTGGATTTTAAAGGATAAACATGTTTCCAGAAAGGAACAGGATAAACTTAGTACAAAGAAATGGAGATTTTGATCAACAAAACAGGCTTGGATGAGGCATGCTGGAAGCCCATATGTGGCCCGATCAGTGAACATAGAGAAAACTGACATCATAAGGTGGTAGATAGTCCAAAACACAGCAACAATAGAGGAGCATCAAAACTTCAGTTTAATTTAAGCTACTCAGATCCACGGTGCTTTGATTTGGTAAGCTCTATCAGTATAGCAGGAGGATCCCGGCTGTGGTAAAATTTAAAGTCAGGGAGTGGCACTTTTACACTTTGGTGGTTTGCTTGCTTTGCCATAAGACCCCCAGCATTAGCTACTGTAATTAGGACAATGTGCAACCTTGAGGGAGGAGAAATTGGAAGGGACCAGGAACAAGTGAAGCAATTTTGTTTTCAAGGAACAGTTTGGAGACCAAAAAACATATGGCTGTCCTTGCTTTCATCTAAACACCCTGAATACCGGTTTTAAGACAGCAAGACTAAATTTTGTGCACAATGACAGATGGAAACACTAATGTGCTGCCTGCCTTGGCGGTATGCATTTGAGTTGAGTTTGGATGACATCATATATGCTAAGGGTATTTAGTGGTTACAGATAAAAAAGAATTCAGTAAAAGAAAGCCTGAAGGAGGAATGAAGAATCGGGCTGTATTTAAGAGAAAGGACTACTGATGTCCTATTCAAACCCAAATGCCTGCCAACTAGCATCTCTAGCTTGTTTTTTACATACCTTCGGTTTAAAACGTCTAAACCTTAAGCTTTTATATTTCCTCCAAACTTAGTTCCTATCTTCATTTTGGGTATAGGTACCTGGTTGCTCAACCCAGTTATTTAAGAGCCTTCTTTAATGCTCCCACCTCCCCTACCACTGTCACTCTATTCATCAGCAAGTCCTGTCAATTTCACCTACAACTTGCTCCTGGTCTCCATATACTTCCAGCTCTACTGCCACTCTCTGGTCCAAGCCACCATGTTCTCTGGACTAAATGCCCATCAGGCTCTCCACGTCTCTTTTTCCCACCCATTCCCCATGAATCACATCGATAATTTACAATTATAAATCATATTCACTGACTAATCTGCTTAAAATAACTTCAAAGACCTAAAAATTAAATTTCTTAGCAATTTTCCCAAGAACCTCTGGGCCACTAGGCCCCAACCCAGCTAACTTCCCAAGGGCCAGTGGCTTGCAGGGCCCAAGTCCTGCTGCCTTCCCAAGGTCTACTGGCCCATTAGGCCCTGGTCAGGTTACTTTCCCCAGGTCAGCTCCTGGGCCCCTGGGCTCTTCTCCAGCAGGCCCTGTGGGCATCAACCCAGCTCTTTTTGCAAGGCCAACTGGGACCCTGGGTCTAAACCCAGCTTCCTTTCCAAGGATGAATGGCCCTGTGAGCAAGGCTTTGGTCCCGTTTCCTAGAGTGGGGAACCTCTCTGGCACAAACCCAGCTGCTTTCCCCAGACCAGGGGGTCCTATGGCTGCAATGTACCCAAATGGAACGTTACCCCTTTAAACACTTTTCTCTTTGATGTTCTGCATGGTCTGGTCCCGTCTGCTCCTCCAAGATGTTTTTTTTGATCATTATTCCCCATGCTTCAGGCACATGGGTATTTTTTAGTTCTTTAATCACACCAAATCATTTCTCAACTTAGGGCCATTGTAGCCTTCTGTGTAATTTTTTTCATCATGCTACTAGGCCAAAAGGAAGGCCTAAGAGTTTCATTTATTAAGTAGTTATGGCCGAAGAATTTGATAAGTATTTATGCCCTAACAACTTAGTAGCTGTTTAAAAAATACATAAGTTGAAAGAAAATTTTTTCTTTTAATTTGAGTGAAGGTGAGCAGCAGAGGGAGGGAGAGGGAGAGGGAGAATGAATATATCCCAGACAGGCTCCATGCTCAGTGCAGAGCCCAATGCGGAGCTTGATCCCATGACCCTGGGATCATGCCTGAGCTGAAATCAAGAGTTGGAGGCTCAACCAACTGAGCCATCCACCCAGATGCCCAAAATTTATTTCATTCTTAACCACAATTATTAATGAATGGGACATGTGTACCATTTTTAACAGCATCAATTCTTAAACCTTGGGATCCAATTGAATACTGCTACACTCATTTTCTATTCCACATTTGTGTGTGTGTGTGTGTGTGTGTGTGTGTGTGTGTGGTACTTGCTTTTTGCTGCCACAACTGTTGAAAATTTTGTAAATCTAGTTTACAAAAATACCATATCATGAAAAGAACTGTAATGTGATCTAACATTGACACTTTCAACTACATAGAGTTAGTAATTGACCTGGGGTTTCAAAGATATTGGGTATTCCTGTATTTTGCCCTTGAAATTTAAGTTATCACAGAGAACTGTTGAGTTCTCTGTGGTGCCCTAGGGCACCTTGGCACACCATTTGGGAACCATAACTCTGGACAGTTTGAGTGACCTGATCTGGCTTAGATTTTAACAGAATCACTGTGGCTACTGTGAAGAAAATAGTGAAGCAAAGGTAGCAGCATGACCAGTTAATAGTCTACTGCCATAACAGAGCTAATGGTGTGGTAATAGTGTCAATGACGGGAAGGAGAGCTATATTTGACTGTGCTTGTAAGATTTGCTTATAAATAGGATTCCAGCTGTGGAAGAAAAAGAGGACTTAAACCAAGTTTATTGGTTTAAGTAGCTGCAAGAATAGGCCAGCAATCTAAACAAGGGTAGGCTATAAGGGACTCAATTTTCTACATGTGGAATTTGAGATGCCCATTGGATATACAAGGAGAGGTGGTGAATAGAAATTAGGGTTTGGGACTCAGTGAAGGGCTCTGATCTAGAAATAAACATTTGGGGATGATGTTGTATTATCATCATATATTTACAGGCAGGGGACTAGATGAGATTTCCAAGGGAATAAATTATACAGAGAAGAGTTTCAGGAGACAGAAAAGCAAGCTAACATATAAATTACAAATACATTTTTCTAGGTAGAGGGGAAAATTGATCTTGCTGCTGGAAGGGAAGAGCACTGAAACAATCATCTACAGGAGAGGAGAGGAGAGGAGAGATCACGGAGTCTAATCCAGAGGTCTAGTTAGGAGCTGGCACTAGTTGATATCCATAGTAATAGGGGAGAAGGTAGTAGACAAGGAGATAAATGAAAATGTGGTTTTAAGTCCTGTTTTAAAAAGAAATTGTTATGATTTTCAAAGAAACATAAGCAAAGTCATCAGCTGAGAGTAACAGAGTGGGAAAAGTATCGGAATTTTGAGGAGAGAGGAGAAGTTATGGAATGTTAAAGAAAGTAGGAAAACAAATGGAATAGGTTAAGTCACATTGTTGGGGGACATTAATGGTCGACTGGAGGTTCGTGATCGGGGACCAGAATGAGATATTTTGTGTGGTTATATGGTTTCGTGAGCCAGGCTCATTTCCCTGGAGCAATAAGTAGACAGCTATGTTTAGCCAATGTTGTATTTTTTAAAAGTATGTTGAAGAAAGAGAGGGGAAGGGAATTAAGGGTTTGTGTAAGGTAGTAACTATAATGACTGATCCTAGATTTTAAGGTGATTAAGGAGGTCAGTGAAGATATTAGGAAGGTGAGGGCCAATGAAAAATTAAGAGAATTAAATAGTTTCTAAAACTTGGTGCATTCAAAGGATTATCAGGGTAAGGGTACTAGAGGTACTGCTGGTCAAAGAATAGGTTGTTGAAATTGAGGTTACAGCAAAGTTGTAATAGTAGTAAATTACAAGGCAGAGGCATGTACATGGGGTGACTGAGTCAGTGTGTTAAACAAGATATTTGGAGGAGGGGAGGTCAGGGAACTGTAACACCAGGGCATTAGAATGATTAGTATTTGCTTTTTTAAAATTAATTTATTTTTTATTTTTTTAAATATGAAATTGATTGTCAAATTGGTTTCCATACAACACCCAGGGCTCATCCTAACAGGTGCCCTCCTCAATACCCATCACCCACCATCCCCCCCCCTCCCACCCACCATCAACCCTCAGTTTGTTCTCAGTTTTTAAGAGTCTCTTATGTTTTGGCTCCCTCCCTCTCTAACCTTTTTTTTCTTCCCCTCCCCCATGGTCTTCTGTTAAGTTTCTCAGGATCCACATAAGAGTGAAAACATATGGTATCTGTCTTTCTCTGTATGGCTTATTAGCATAACATTCTCCAGCCATCCACGTTGCTACAAAAGGCCATATTTCATTCTTTCTCATTGGGTAATATTCCAATGGGTATATAAACCACAATTTCTTTATCCATTCATCAGTTGATCGACATTTAGGCTCTTTCCATAATTTGGCTATTGTTGAAAGTGCTGCTATAAACATTGGGTACAAGTGCCCCTATGCATCAGCACTCCTGTATCCCTTGGGTAAATTCCTAACAGTGCTATTGCTGGGTCATAGGGTAGGTCTATTTTTAATTTTTTGAGGAACCTCCACACTGTTTTCCAGAGTGGCTGCACCAGTTTGCATTCGCACCAACAGTGCAACAGAGTTCCCGTTTCTCCACATCCTTGCCAGCATCTATAGTCTCCTGATTTGTTCATTTTGGCCACTCTGACTGGTGTGAGGTGATATCTGAGTGTGGTTTTGATTTGTATTTCCCTGGTGAGGAGTGACATTGAGCATCTTGTTATGTGCCTGTTGGCCATCTGGATATCTTTAGAGAAGTGTCTATTCATGTTTTCTGCCCATTTCTTCACTGGATTATTTGTTTTTTGGGTGTGGAGTTTGGTGAGTTCTTTATAGATTTTGGATACTAGCCCTTTGTCTGATATGTCATTTGCAAATATCTTTTCCCATTCCATTGGTTGCCTTTTAGTTTTGTTGATTGTTTCCTTGGCAGTGCAGAAGCTTTTTATCTTGATGAGGTCCCAATAGTTCATTTTTGCTTTTAATTCCCTTGCCTTTGGGGATGTGTCAAGTAAGAAATTGCTGCGACTGAGGTCAGAGAGGTTTTTTCCTGCTTTCTCTTCTAGGGTTTTGATGGTTTCCTGTCTCACATTCAGGTCCTTTACCCATTTTGAGTTTATTTTTGTGAATGGTGTAAGAAAGTGGTCTAGTTTCAATCTTCTGCATGTTGCTGTCCAGTTCTCCCAGCACCATTTGTTAAAGAGACTGTCTTTTTTCCATTGGATAATCTTTCCTGCTTTGTCAAAGATGAGTTGGCCATACGTTTGTGGGTCTAGTTCTGGGGTTTCTATTCTATTCCATTGGTCTATGTGTCTGTTTTTGTGCCAATACCATGCTGTCTTGATGATTACAGCTTTGTAGTAGAGGCTAAAGTCTGGGATTGTGATCCCTCCTGCTTTGGTCTTCTTCTTCAAAATTATTTAAAATTATCTTTTGTGGTTCCATACAAATTTTCGGATTGCCTGTTCTAGCTTCAAGAAGAAACTGGTGGCTTTTGAATATATGAAAACCAGTGATTCCTGGATACTAATCTTTTATCCTGAGACTTTGCTAAGTTTCATTGTCTGCAATACTTTTTTGGTTGGTCCCATGTATTTCAAGGTATACAATCATCAATTTTAAAAAGTGAAAGTTTATCAACTCCTTTCCAAATTTCATATTTCTAAATTTTGTTTATTGCCTATATTGTTAATTGCTTTGACTACTCATTTGAGTATGATGTTAAAAATAATAGAGATACTGATAATTTTTGTCTTGTTCTTGTCTCTAGAGGCAGTTCCTCAGTGAAGCATATGCTGATTTTAGGCAATGACTGTTTTCTCATCTATACTTATGCTATTATTAAAAATCAAGAATGGCTTTGAATTTTGTCTTTTTAGCATTTAAGGAAATGTTTATATATTTTTTCTCAGATATATTAATTTGATGAATTACATTAGGTGAATCATATTAATAGATTCCCTAAGTCTGAGGTATTCTTGTATCTTTGAATAGATCTCACCTGGTTTTTAAATTTTTTTTATTTTTTATTTTTAGAGAGCAAATGAACATGTGTGTACAAGTGCGGGAGGGACAGAGGGAGAGAGAGAATCCCAAGTAGGCTCTGCCCTCACTGCCCCTTGTGAGGTTCAGTCCCACAACCCTCAGATCATGACCTAAGCAGAGTTCAATCAAGAGTTGGCCGCTCAACCCACTGACCCATCCAGGTGCACCAGATGTCACCTGGTCTTAATGGATCATTCTTTCAATGTACTGCTTGCTAATGTATTAGTTTTACTGTATTCACAAGGAATTTTATTATATTCACAATATTATATTCATTAATATATTAATCTGCAGGGTGTGTTTTTTTGGTATTGTTTTTCAGTGTCTTGCAGATTTTGGTATCAATGCTATATTTGCTTCATTAAAAAAAACTGGAATTTTCTTCCTTTTGAATGCTCTGGAACAGTTTACATGTCATTATATTTAGTCTTTAACAATTTTTTAGGACTCTTCTATGAATCTATTTGAGCTTTGGAACATTTAGGAATTAGCTCTTATTGTTATTTCTTCTATAGATGTTACTCTGTTTAGGTGTTTTGTTTTTTTTTTTTCTTTCTCACTTGTGGTAAGTTATGTTTTCCTAGAAAATTATTCGTTTCATCCAAGTTTTAAATTTCGTTTGCCTAATGTTGAGCAAAGTTTTTTACAGTTCTTTTAATTTCCTGTTTTTAATGGCTTTATGTTTTTCCTCTTTGTAATTTCATTTAAAACTATTTTCAGTTCTTTTTTCCTGATTAACTTTGTGAGTGGTTTATTTCATTGATATTTAAAAGATCAGTTAATCTTTTTTAAGCCATTTTTCCAACAGTAAATCTGTTTATTTTTATTAATTTCTTTTCTCTGCTTTCTGTTGGTTTATTTTCATTTTCTTTTTCTAAATTTTTGAGTCAGATTTTTATCTTTCATTGACATAAATTTTTAATGCCAAATATTGCCTCTAAAAAGTGTTTTAGCTGCAGTTTATAGACTTGATTTGTAGTGTTTTCATTATTATTGCTTTCTAAAAATTGTATTTAAGAGTTTTTGCATTTCCAGATAGAAAAGCCTTCTATTATTTTGTATGTAAGTTCTATTTTCATTCCATTTGAAAAAAGATGTATTCCCTATTTTTAAGATGGAGAAGTCAATAAATATTAATCAAATCTACCTCATAATTATGTTGTTTGGATATCTTATATCTTTACTTTTTCCCCATTCAGCTTTCATGAACCCAGAAGGGGAAATTCAAGTCTCCTATTTTTAAGTGTTTCTATTTATCTTTGTCTCCTTTATAATTTCTCCTTTATGGATGTTGCTTCTGTGTTGATATTCTTATTTGAAAATTTTAAAGTATTAAATGCAATCTTTATCTGTTCTCTTTTGCTGCACAGCAACCGACCTCAAATCTAGTGGCCTAAAATAACCATTATTTATTTAGTTTTCCATTCTGTGGGCCAGTTAGTCGATTCTTCAGGCCTGGGCCAGTTCAGATGATCCTGTGAGGTTCTCCCATATGTCTGCAGCCAGCTCACAGATTGAGTGGCAGCTGAAGCAGCCAGGACGACTAGGTTGTATATCCTTCATTATGGGCAGGCTAACCTCTTGAGGCCCAGGTTTGGTACTCATGCAGTGTCACCTTTGCAGCTTTCTATTGGTCAGAGCAATTAGTTAGACTGTTCTAGATTCACATGGCTATGGTAAAGCGGAGAAATAGACTCCGTCTCTTGATGGGAGGAGTTGCAAAGTACTATGGCAATGTTTGCAACCAAACACGTTAACTGTCCACTCTACTTGGAATGGAGACTGGAGATTATTTCTAAGACGACTAGGCACAAGCACAGGAAATGGATGCTAAAGGTCTAAACTAGAAGAGTGGCAGTATGGGCAGAGAAAAATGATCAGTTGGATGTGGAAAATAAGGGAGACTGAGGAACTAAAGGCTCTTTAATCTATTGATTTCTTGCTTTGATGATGTGTCAATGATAAAATTGTTGTTGGTCATAAGGAGTGTGTTGCTCCACAGAAGCTCATACTTCCCCCATTCTCTCCTATTCTGAAGCCTCAGAGTACATTATGCATTGGTCAAATTAGAAATCACTTAATTGAATCACATTTTTAGAGGCTGAGTCTTAGAAGTGTAAACAATGAACCTGCATTAGGGGATTACACGTGTCTTTTGCTGGTGCCTGTGGTCCTTCTTCACACTGCAATAGAATTGGATACTGTGGTGGAAGTTTGCAGGACAGAACTATTGCCCTATATTTGTTTTAAGCCATTCAAGTAATGGAATTCATCTTGGATTCAGCATAGCTCCCTGGGAATCTAAGGCTGGTTACCTTGATTATGATTAAGCACTTGTTTTGTCTGACTTTGTCTTGGGAAGAGACTAGCAGTTGATATTCACTGAGTGCTTATAATGTGTTTGACAGCATTGTAAGTGCTTTTTCATGTTTAATATTTAATTTTTTTAATAATCCATTTGGGATGCCAATGAATTATCATTATCATTTTCATTTAACAGTTGAAGAAACTAAGACACTGATTGCTTACCAAACTGCTGACTTCTGGGGTTAGAATGCCTGGTTTGAATTCTAGGTCTGCCACTGCCTAGCTGCTCTTCTCTTGGGACATCCAGTATACTGGTGTGCTAGTGGAAACAAAGCAGAAGTAGAGGAAATGGTTCCTGTTCTCAGGACATTCCTCTTACTCCAGGTGGGACTAAGCCAAGTGAGTCCTACTCCTCCTCTAGGATGGCACTAGCAATAGCGGTAGTGTTGGCACTTCTAAAATGTTATCATAAGCATAGATCATTTTTGATATTCTAGTCCTAAAATCTACTCTTCCACTATGTCAGTCTTTTCTGGTGAAGATCAAGCCTTAATATCTTTTTCCTCTTTTAACTAAAATTATGATTATTTTTTAAACAATTTTTTTAACGTTTATTCATTTTTCACACACAGAGAGAGAGAGAGAGAGAGAGAGAGAGAGAGAGAGAGAGATCATGAGTGGGGGAGGGGCAGAAAGAAAGGGAGACACAGAAACCAAAGCAGGCTCCAGGCTCTGAGCTGTCAGCACAGAGCCCCACGCGAGGCTCAAACTCACAGACCGCGAGATCATGACCTGAGCCGAAGTCGGACATTCAACCGACTGAGCCACCCAGTCTCCCCTAAAATTATTATTATTTACCTGCATCAGTTTAATAACTTTATGTCTTATCTTTGTTTTTTTGTGTGTGTTGCTGCTCTCCACACAAGCATTCATTTTGGGCAATAACACTTCCCTTCCTGATAAGTTGTTCACCCCTGTGGCTTTGTTTTTGTGTGGCTGAATTTAGGCCACGGTTCAGATTTGCTCATTATTCTGGAAGCAAAAACTAGGAATTGGCTCCTCAGTGTACTATTAAATAAGCTTTTCTTCTTTTAAATAATTTTCCTATCGATAATACAAAACATGAGTGCACAATAGGAGAAGAGGAAAAAGAAAGCTTGAAAACTGCTGGGAAAATACCCAACGTTTTGTTTGTTATGTTTGGTGATGGAAACTGATTACATAACTTGCCATCATTTGTTTCACACAGACTAGAAAAAGGAATAAAACAATGGGGATTTAAATATGGGAGGCTGTTCTTTATCAGGGAGTCTAGAAAAGGAATTTTGTGTAATGGAGACTTTATTTTCAGTATTATGAGGTGAGAGGGGCAGAAAGGAGGGAAAGGGATGAAAGGGGGAGGATTTTTTATTACATTTCCCAAGAGTTTCTCAAACTACACTGAGGCTTACTGGGAGTAGATCAAGTTATTTAATATTAGTACTATTTGTGTTATTTATATTTTTATGTTGTTCTCAGTATCAGCATCTAACTAATAAAGACCAAGATTCCTTTAGGAAAAAGTGGCTGGGCCCACCTGGTAAGGAATACCTTTTTGATATTTGGCCTTCATGAGTATATTAGCAAATTATCTATAAGCAGCAATCCAATAGGCTTTCCAGAGGCATTTCTTCCCTGTTTCTTCCTCTGTTCCTGAGGAGTCACTAGGGATTTGTTTCTCTTAATTAAACATTGTATTCCAGATTCCATGTGTGTGAGGATGGGCAGGGCATACATCACTTATGCGAGAAAATGAGTTATGTGGCATGGCTGAAAAATGAAAAAATCATTTCGATGAATGAGTATTCCTTTAATTAATATGTATACATGCAAAAAAAACCATGTGGGCTAATTTTTCTTTCCTTCTTTTGAAGTGGCTTATCTGGAAGCACTGTCTCAAGGTTTTTTCTCTGCAACACATGCATATGATGGCCTCCCTTTCCTCGTTGTAAATAAGAGATGCCTTCATGGGACAGAATGAAGTGTTTGGTTCTGTGCCACTGGGGCAGGGCCACCTCCTAACAGAACTTTGGTTTGAAATGATCTGATTTTCATCACAGTCACTGTCCTCCTTGCACTTTCCATGACTGCAAATACTCAATGCTGTTGTGTTCTTTCCTCTGGTTTAACAAACACTCCGAGAGACAGTACACTGCGGTGCTTACAAGTAAGGGTTCTGGAGTCAGAGCATCTGGGCTTCAGTTCTGGTTGTGACATTTGCTGGCTGTGTGGCCTGAACAACTTACTTACCTGCCCTAAGCCTTGACATCTTAGTCTTAAAATAAAAGTAAAAATAGTCCTACTTCATGAGATTGTTACTGATAACAATAAATAAATGAGACTGTGGAACTAGCACTCTGTTGGATAAAGCTCTATAAATATTAGTAATTAGTATTGGGTATTAACTAGATACAAAACTAGGACCATGGGGAATACAAAGAATTATAATATCCCATCAAATACTCAGAGTTTTATTCTTACAGGGGAGATAAGATAAACACACAATAATAGCAGGAAGTATATGATGGGAATACACATTTGAACCATAGCTTTTCAGAAGAAGGCTTTGCATAGAATCTAGACTTACAGCTGAATTTTAAAGCATGGGTACCCTTTAAATAGGATGGTATTGCTTTTCCCTCATTACTAATGCCTACTCTTTAGAAAGAGTATTGTATAAACCATCTATGTGTTAGCGTGCATTTTTGAAGTTATGTTTTATAGTAAGAGTTATATACATTTAAAACAATGACAAGGTATGTTGTAAGAAACTTCATATCCTTAGAAGCATTACTAAGCAGGGGATGGAGATTATTTTTGGGCAGAAGGCTCTTCCTAGAACTTCTGAAATGACATTATATATTACATATTTTATCAGCCTACAAGGGTAATGCTTAACTCTAGTCATATTGGAAGAATGGCTTCCACTTAGGAGGAGTTGGCAAGCTAATTTTTCACTTTTGTTGACTCAGAGTCAGGCTCTTCTTGAAATGCAGTGAGTGCTCCTGCTGCAGAGGGGTGGTTTGTTCTGGGGACACATTACGGGATAGTAGGACTGCTTTCCTTCACAGTGGCTATAGAATTCAATAGGATGAAGTAACTTAAGAATTAATATGAGGAATACATGGCTCTACTTATAAATGCTCAGTCATATCTATGTTATTCACTGGAGGGAAGAGAACATTAAGGTCAATATGCAATTGTTAAAAATAAGGCATTCAATATGGATCAATGTGTATTTTTATTATTTATTAAAAAATTTTTTAATGTTTATTTATTTGTGACAGAGAGAGACAGAGCATGAACAGGGGAGGGGCAGAGAGAGAAGGAGACACAGAATCTGAAGCAGGCTCCAGGCTCTGAGTTGTCAGCACAGAGCCTGATGCGGGGCTCAAACTCACAGACCGTGAGATCACGAGCTGAGCTGAAGTCAGACGCTCAACAGACTGAGCCACCCAGGCACCTCTGTATTTTTAAATTACTGATTAAAATTACTATTTGAGGGGTGCCTGGGTGGCTCAGTTGGTTAAGCATCTGACATTGACTCGGGTCATGATCTCCTGGTCCATGGATTCAAGCCCTGTGTTGGGCTCTGTGCTGACAGCTTGGAATGTGGAGCATGCTTCAGATTCTGTGTCTCCTCTCTCTCTCTCTCTGCCCCTCCCCTGCTCATGCTGTCTCTCTCTCAAAAATAAACATTAAAAAAATTTTTAATTACCACTTGATGTGGAAAATTTATATAGAAATAGCTTACAAAACTGGAATATCCTAACGTGAAGTCAGGTGACCTAAAATTATACCATAAACTGAACATTCCAACTAAATTCAGGTTGAATTGTGGATACTAAGTCTTACTGGGAGACTGACTGGCATCAGTTAGCTTAGACAAAAACATAAATTGCTTTTTGAGGAGGGGAGAGAGCCCTGGGCTTGGTAACTTGTTCAGAGCCACAGTATGCAGTGGGAGAAAGCAATCCCCTCCCTGGAGTGCTGTGGGAAAAAGGTATATAACCATTAAAAGGGCAAAGACTGCCTGCACCCGCCAGCTAGAGGCCATATATCGGTGGTGTGGAGTGGCTCTTCCCTGGAACTGGGGCGCATGGAGCAGGACCCTTTAAGACCTGGGGGGTTAAATCCCAGCTGAGTGCCTGGGACGCATGGCAGTTGGCAGAGTGGGAAAAACCACCTCAGTTGGCCCATGGCATAGTGAGGATGGCCTGAACAGACTGGTTTGGGATACCCGGTCCATGGAGGAGAGACTGGGGTGTCGCCATTTTTCTCTCCACCACCACCAAGGGGGGACTTCAGCAAATGGATATTAGACCCACAGGGGAGGCGGGACCCGCCTGCACCAAACCACAGCCCTCCATGCCTGGTAGCTGAGTATCTACTGGAGCAGGATTGACTCTGAACAACTACACAGCCCCTCCTCCAGCCCAGTGCTGCCAAGGTTTCCAAGACCCCCAGCGTTTTTACATTTTCTGATTTAATTCTTGGACAATTCTTCTTATATATATATTTTCTTCCTTTTCTCCTTCTTATTTCTTCCCTCCTCTAGTCTGGTTATTCTGGTTGTTGGTTTAAGCAGATATATTTAACCTATTCTCTTTATACCTGTTCTGTATCTCCTTCTTTATTTTCCTCTCTCTCCGGATTAAGCCATAGAGTTTCTCTGCCTGCTTAATTTTCTTTTCTTTTTCCCTGCCCCTGTCATTTCTCTCTTTGTATGGGATAAGGCCCCTTCCATCAATGATGTCCTCGCCCCATTGATTTGCTGTAGCTGGTGTTTTTGTTTTTTTGTTTCTTTGTTTTCTTTTCCAGGGCTACTTCAATGAACAAATCAAAGCACACCTTTTGGAGGGTCCAAAACATCACTACAAGCAGGAAAATAAAGCAACCAGAGTCACACCAACAGAGAGCAAGTAACATATTACAAAAACACCTCCTAAAGGGCCAGGCCCTGGACGGTGTATGACCCCTCTTTAATAAAGTAGTGCTTGCAGGTGCAGGACACATAACAAACTTTCAAAACACATAAGGGACAGAAAACTAGCCAAAATGACAAAACAGAAGAATTCCCCTCAAAGGAAATTCCAGGAAGAAATGGCAGCTAAATAATTGATCAAAACAGACATAAACAATATAACTGAACAAGAATTTAGAATAATAGTCATAAGATTAATCACTGGGCTTGAAAAAAGCATAGAAGACAACAGAGAATCTTGCTGCAGAGACCAAGGAACTAAAAAATAGTCATGATGAATTAAAAAAAAAATACTGTAAATGAGGTACAAAATAAACGAGGTGGTGACAATGAGGATTGAAGAGGCAGAGGGGAGAATAAGTGAAATAGAAGATAAAATTATGGGAAAAGGTGAAGCTGAGAAGAAGAGAGATAAAAAAAATTCTGGACCATGAGGGAAGAATTAGAGAACTAAATGATTCAATGAAATGTAATAATATCCTTATGATAAAAGTTCCAGAAGAAGAGGGAGAGAAAGGGGCAGAAGCTATACTTGAACAAATCATAGCTGAGAACTTCCCCAATCTGGGGAAAGAAACAAACTTTGAAATACAGGAGGCACAGAGAACTCCCTTCAGATGTAATCTGAATCGATCTTCTGCACAACATATCGTAGTGACACTGGCAAAATAGAAAGACAAAGAGAGAATTCTGAAAACAGCTAGGGACAAATGGGCCTTAACCTACAAGGGTAGACACATAATGGTAGTAGCAGACCTATCTACTGAAACTTGGCAGGCCAGAAAGGAGTGACAGGAAATTTTCAATGTGCTGAAAAAGAATATGCAGCCAAGAATCCTTTATCCAGCAAGTCTGTCATTCAGAATAGGAGAGATAAATGTTTTCTCAGACAAACAAAACTGAAGGAGTTCATCACCACTAAACCAGCCCTACAAGAGATCGTAAGGGGGACACTGAGTGGAATGTTGCAAAGACCACAAAGGGTCAGAGACATCACTACAAGTATGAAATCTACAGATAACACAATGAATCTAAAGCCGTATCTTTAAATAATAACACTGAATGTAAATGGACTAAATACTCCAATAAAAAGACATAGGGTATCCAAATGGATTAAAAAATAAGACCCACCTATTTGCTATCTACAAGAGATCCATTTTACACCTGAGGACACCTTCAGATTGAAAGTGAGGGTATGGAGAACCATCTATCATGCTACTACATAAATTGCTTTTTAAAGGACAGAATGTTCATCCATCCATCCATCTACCCACCCACCCACCTATTGAAAGCCAGACACTATAATAGAAACTATAAAGGTAAAAACATTCTATTGTATATATATTTTTAAGTACATTAGGGAAGAATGTCAACTAAACATCACAGAACTTATCCTGCAATGGTCTTATAAAAAAGGGAAATTTCTGCTTAACTTAAATCTACAAAGTTAACCATTAAATGACTCTGAATCATGAAATGGGAATATGTTTTCTCCATCACAGAATAGTGTCTATCAGTGGATAGTGTTAAGAAATACCCAATTCTTGCTCCAAGTTTTTTGGGGGGCAGATGTTATTTCTGTACTTGTCTCCAGGGATAGGAATCTCTAGTCCTGCCCACAAATACTGTGTACAGGCAAAAATGAGCTTGCTAAGAGGACAACACATGGAGGAATGATAATAGATATCTAATTCTTATGCATTCTGCTCATTATTTCTGTGAGGCAAACCTTATTATTCTGAATATGTCTATTGATTTTCCTGAAAATCCAGAAACCTAGAAATTTTAATTATTTTTCAACACCCATGAAATAATTCCAAAATCTATGAAATCGGTAATATCTCCCATTGCCACTGACCAAGTTCAAGTTCTCATTTCCTAGACTACTGTAGCAGTTGATCACGTCTCCTTGAATACATTCTTAGGCTTTCCAAGTTTATCTTTTGCCAGTGTAAACACACACATTCATACTAAGCTGACCAAATTATCACACTACTTAAAAGTCATCAATGGTACTGTACTATCTACTAAATAAACTTGAACTCTAATATGCAATGTTCTTTGTAATTTTTTCCTTTTGGCTTCCATAGCTTAAGGTACTAATTTCTCTTTTACTTTTTATGTGTTAGTGACACAAAACTGAAAACAATGTTTGTGATACAACTACGCAACCAAAAAAAAAATTCCAAAGATCTGTAAATAAAATTCTCTTTGTCCTTTGGAGGGCAATGCAGCAATTTCAATCAATAAGTAATTATTGACCACCTGAGTTCCACACTAGGGATTGTGACAGATACAAATAACAGGGTGGTGATTAGTTTTGGTTCACCAGGAACCCCCTTGTTTATGTTTGAAATCCAAGACTAATTATTAATATCCTTTTTTTGCTTTCAGTTTGGGTGATAAACTAGGTGAGTTCCCATTATGGAAGGCACAGTTCTTGCTGTTATAGAGATGTCATTTGGACAGGTATGTAGGAAATTATTGAAGAGAAATACAAGATTTGATGCAATCAAACATTTAATTTTCTGATAGAGTCCAAAATGTTACATTCAGGAAGGACAGTGAGAAAGTTGAAGTTCTTAGGGAAGGTTTTCAATGGGAAGAATCTAAAGGCTGGATAGACAAAGAGGGAGGCATGACATTCCAAGTGACATTTCCAAGAGGAAAGAGTCATAGGAGTGGGAACATGTGTGATAACTTTGTGTCCCACTAAGGAAATCAACTTAAATGTAGTCGGGAGAAAGGTTTGTGGGATGAGGTATGCTACTTGATGGGGAAGGATAGACTCCACTTGGGGAATACAAATTGTGGCATCCAGTGCACAGGAGTGAGAAAGTATGGCAATAGTGATGATTTTGGAAAACTGGTCAAGAGTGGTGAGTGGGAGATGACTACTGGTCCTGTGTGAGGAAGAAAAGTTGAGATACTAAACTCAGGCAGAAGTTTTCCTTTTATATAGCCTCACTTGAAGAATTGCACTGAAGGAAAATCCATGTTAGCAATGTTCAGGTAGGCTTCTGTCATCCCATGGGACACACCTGGTGAAGACTAATCTTAATCTTGTCACAGGACTAATTGGACAGAAATAATTTCCTGGAGGAAATTGTTTTGTGTAATATGACATAACCTATAGAGTTATTCCTTTCTTTTTAGTGAAAGAACAGAAATAAAAACACATTGATGTATTTTATGTGGCTTACTGCCACATTTTACAATGCACCCATAGACAGTCTATTTTCTTGTCCCTGGTGTATTTTGCACACTTATCACACACAAGGCAAATGTTCCTTTTACTCCTCTCTCTCTCCTTCCAAATTTTGCATACTTAGGATTGCATTTTAATTGTATTTTATCTTTAGTGCTTTGCATAATGCACTCCATGAATAAATTAGTGAAGAGTCAGATGATGCTGAATTTCTGCTTCTGATGATTCAATTTTCACCCCAAAAGGTTAAGAGATCCTAAAAAAAAACCTGAGAAAGGAATGCAATGTGCTTTTTAGGGCTAAGCATAGTCAGGGAGTATAAATGGTTTCACTTAGTGTAGGCTATTGTGATTTTTGTCATGGATATGACTATGCATAAAATTATTACCTGAAGGATGATAACCACAAGATGTCTCTCTTCCTAAGCTAAGACACATGCTGTTCCACGTTTGGACATTGATGTATTTTGCTCTTTCTGCTCTTTTATTCTTTCTAGTAATATCAGTGTCTAATAATACCTAAATCAACAGGCAATTAATATTAAAATTTAGGTACAGAATTTTTCCTTTATTGTACTCCCTAATGATTCTAACACCATGAAAAGTCATATTAAAAACTTTGATGGGCTTTGGAATCAGATGCACCTGGCTTAAATTATTCTATTTCACTAACTAGCTTTGTGACCATTCATAACTTATTTTTCTCCAAGTTTCCATTTCTGTTCTATAAAATGGGGATAATAATGGAACATCTCTTATAGAATTCTTGTGATTTTTAAATGAGATATTATTTGAAATGAATATTGTAGGGAGGTGATGTCATCAAGACGGTTACATAGGTCATTTCTGACTTTAGTTCCCCTTACAAGAATACAAACTAACAACTAATCATAGAGAAGACACCATTGTGAAAATCCCAGAACTTGGGGGTAAGGCTGAAACACTCCCCAGGAACACAAAGACTGAGAAGAACTTTGTTGGACGGGTAAGAGGAGTGCTTTCACTTTGGCCATATTGCCCTTCCCTCAGGCTGTCACAGCACAGCACTGAGAGAGCCCTTTTGGGCCTATGCTTTCTCCAGTGAGAAAAGAGAGCCCAAAGTAGACATCCAACTTCCCCAGCACTGTGGGACACTTCCTCATAGGCTCAGTCAGGTTTTGCTTCACAGAGATCATAGAGGGGATCTGCAAAGGTTAATCACTAGGATGGAGGAGGGTTGGGCTTATAAGCACCCAGCACTCTTATCTTGGTGGACCACACTCCTGATTGCAGTGGCACCCAAGCAGAGATCCCACCCAGCAGCTCTGCCCAACTGCAGAGTTGAGCTGGCGGGCCCATGTGGCCAGGGAGCTTGGTTGGCAGTTCTGCCTGATTTAGAACCCCAGGCAACTGGCTATACCAACTGTGGAGCCCATTCTACATGTTGGGAATGGAAACAAATTTGAATCCCTGCCCAACTCTGTAGTCTCCAGTTCTACCTGACCAGGAAGACTGGCCAGAAAACCTGGGTAGCTGTGGAACCCATTCTACAGCCCTGCTTGGGCAGCAAGCCAAGTCAGCAGCCTTGTCTAACTGTTGAGATTCTAGCCGTGCATAATCATGGATCTTAAACAGTGACCCTGGCCAGCCTCATAGCCCAGCCTATGGTACTGCCCAACTGTGGAGACCAGGTTATAGCCCTTCCCAGCAATGGAGATCAACCTAGATAGCCCTGCTTGATTGCTGAAACCAGGCAGGAAGACCAGCTAGTTATCCCTCCCAGTTATAGATCATAGCTTGCAGTTCCACCTGACAAGAAAGTCTGGATTGTGACCCTACCAACTGTGTAGCATAGTCTCCAGCATCACTCAGCTGCTGGAAAATCCATCTGCACAGAGAACCTGGCAAGTAACTTTGCTCTTCAACAGAGCTTGGCCAGTACTACCTCATCACAGGACAGCCTGTGGCACTGCCCAACTTTGGGTCACAATCTGTGGCCCTGTCTGACCATGGAGCTCTGCTTGTGACCCTTCCTGAATGCAAAGTCCAGCCAACAGCACCAGCAGTTGAGTAGCATAGCCTGAGGCCTCGCCCAGCCAGGCACAATTGTGGAGTCCAGCTCACAGCTCTGCCCAATTGCCGAGGCCAATCAGTAGCACTGCCTTGCCAGGGAACACAGCCTGCAACTTTGCCCAACCATGTGTGAATGTAGAGCCTAGCTAGTAAAGCAGAACCAGCAGCCCTGTCTGATCAGACAGCTTGCCTAATGGCTCCACTTAAACATGGAGCCCAGCCAGCAGCCCCACTTCCCACCTTAGAGCAGGCAGTGGCCTCACTTAACCAGAGGCCCCAATATGAAACCGAACTTACCTGTCGATACTGCCAGCTGACTCATCCAGTACCCCAAGCTTAGCTGATTGGTGAAGGTCTTTTCCCTTCCATAGCAAACCTGTAAAGTCCAGAAGAGGAGTTTGCTTACTCAAGGACACAGATATCAATGCAAGAATGTGGGATCGTGAAAAATTATGTATATATTCAACCAAAGGAAACTATTAAAACTCTGATAAGTGACCCTAAAGAAATGGAGATCTATGAACTATCTGAATTCAAAATAATCATCTTAAAGAAATTTAGTAAACTACAAAAATACAGAGACAACTAAATGAAATTAGGAAAATAATGCATAAACAAAATAAAAAATCGAACAAAGAAATAAAAGCAATCAACAAAAAAAAGCTCAACAGAAGGTTCAGTCGGTTGGGTGTCTGACTCTGGATTTCAGCTCAGTTCATGATCTAACAGTAGTGGGATTGGACCCTATGTCAGACGTGAAGACTGCTTGGGATTTGCTCTCTTCCTCTCCCTCAGCCCCTTCCCCCTCTCTAAAACAAACAAACAAAAAAACTCAAAAAACTAAAAACTAAAAGAAAGTTACAGAAATCTTAGAGCTAAATACAATGACTATACTGTTCTCACTCAATAAAGAACTTAAATAGAAGATTTAATGAAGCAAAAGAAAAATCAATGAACTTGTGCATCACTGAAATTATCCAGAGGTGCAAAAAGAAAAAAAAAATGAAAAGGAGTGAAAAAAGATTATAGTACTTAGGGATTCCATAAATGAAAACCATTTATACATTATGGGAAACCAGACAAGAGAAAGGAATACAAAGTCTAATTAAAACAATAATGGAGGGACAGGACATATATTTAAAGCAGTAATGGCTGAAACCTGGGGAGAGAAACAGACATCTAGATTCATCAGCCCAAAAGATGCTAAATAGGTTGAACCCAAAAAGGAGCACAAAGAGATACATTATAATTATTAAAAGTCAAAGATAAAAAGAAAGTTTTTAAGCAATAAAAGTGCCTCATTATATACACAGGAGTCTCCATAAGACTACCAAAACAAACTCCACAGACCAGGAGAAAGTGGAATGACATATTCAAAATATTAAAAGGAAAAAACCTGTCATCCAAGGACTACATCAAGAAAGGCTGTATTTCAGAAATGAAGGAGAGATAAAGACTTTCCCAAACAAACAAAAGCTGAGAGAATTTGTCTCCACTATAACCACCTTCCAAAAAATGTGAAAGGGTATTCTTCAAACTGAAGTAAAATAATGCAAATTAATATTATAAAAACATATGAATGTGTAAAACTTGCTAGTAAAAGTAAATATGTAGTCAAAACCAGATTCCCTAAAATTATAATGGTCATACATAAATCGCAACTTTAATAGTTAAAAAACAAATGTGTTAAAGATAACCATAGTACAGTAATTTGTTATTAGATACACAGTATTAAAAATAGAAATTGTAATATGAATAACCTAAAATATGAGGAAGTAAATTACAAAGTTTCTGTATGTTGTATGCTATTGAAATTATTTCAGCTTAAAATAGGATACTAGAACTATAAAATATTTTATGTAAGCCTCACTGTAACCACATTGAAAAAAAGCTGTAGTAGGTACACATAAAACTATGAATAAAGGAGTCAAAAAATACTGCCACAAAAGTTCGTCCAAAAATAAAAGACAGCAAGAAAGGAAGAAAGCAACAAAGGATCTGCAAAAAGTAAAAAGCAATTAACAAAATGGCAATAGTAAGTCTTTACCTATCAGTAAATTGATTGAATTCTCCACTTAAAAGACAGAGAATAGTGGAAGGTTAAAAAACAAGATCCAAGGATGTGCCACCTACAATAGACTAGCATTAAGGATTCATATACACTGACAGTGAAGGGATGGAGAAGATATTTCAAGCAAATGGTAATAAAAAGACAGCAGGGATAGCTATGCTTGTATCAGACAAAATAGACTTTAAGCTAAAAATGGCCAATGACAAAGAAGGGCATTAGATAATGGTAAAGGGGTCAATCCAAGAAGATGTAATATTTTAAGTACTTATACATCCAACATCAGAGCACCTAAATCATAAAGCAAATACTAATAGATACTAAGAAACTAACACTAATAAACAGCAATATAATAATAGTTGAAGATTTTAAAGCGTTATCACCAACAGTGATAGATCAACCAGAGAGAGAATCAGTGAATTGAACAATATAGACCAAATGGGTATAACAGACATACACCGAACATTCTATCCAGCAACAGAAGCATACACATCTTCTCACAAGCACACAGAATATGTTCTAGGGTAGATCATATTTTAGGCCATAAAAAAATCTTAATAAACTCAAGAAGATAGAAATTACATCAAGTATTTTTTCAACCACAATAGAATGAAACTAGAAATCAATAAAAGGAGGAAAGCTGGAAATTCACAAATACGTAGAAATTACACAACACTTTTGAATAACCAATGGATCAAAAAGGAAGTCAAAAAGTAAATTGAAATATTTGTTGAGATAAACAAAAATGGAAGCACAACATACCAAAACTTAGGGGTTGGGGCAAAAGCAATTCTAAGAGGGGAGTTATAGTTATAAGTGCATGCACCAGGAAAAAAAAGTTAAGATTTCAAGCAATCTTACATCACAACTCGAGGAACTAGAAAAAGAAAGAAATCAAGCCCAAAGCTGGCAGAAGGTAGGAAACAATATAGAGTAGAAATAAATGGAATATAGGAAAACAATAGAGAAGATAAATAAAATTGGCAAAACTTTAGTTAGACTAATCAAGAAAAAAAGGGGACTCAAAATTCTAAATGAAACAGAAACATTACAATAGATTCCACAGAAATACTAAGAGTCATAAAAGTACTATCAACAATTACATACCAACAAATTGGACAGTCTAGAAGAGATGGATTAATTCTTAGAAACATGCAACCTACCAAGCCTGAATAATGAAGAAATAGAAAATCTGGACAAATCAATAAGTTAGGAGATTGAATCAATAATTAAAAATCTCCCAACAAAGAAAAGCCTAGGACCAGATAGTTTCATTAGTGAATTCTACCAAAGATTTAAATAGGAATTTACACCAATCCTTTTCAAACTCTTCCAAACCACTGAAGGGAAGGAAACATTCCCAAATTCATTTTATGAAGTCAATATGATCCTGATATCAAAGCCAGATAAGGGCACTACATGAGAACTACAAGCCAATATGCTTGATAAATATATGTACAAAAATTCTCAGTACTAGCAAATTGAATTCAACACCACACTAAATGATCATACACCATACTCAAGTGGGATTCATCCCTGGGATGAAAGGATATTTTAACATATGTAAATCAATAAACACATCACATTAATAAAAGATTAAAATTATGTGGTCATCTCAATAGATGCAGAAAAACATTAATACATTTCAACATCCTTTTGTGATAAAAACTCACAACAAACTGGAAATAGAAGGAATGTAACTCAATATGATAAAGGCCATATATGACAAACCCACAACTATCATAATACTTAATGGTAAAAGATTGAAAGCTTTTCCATTAAAATGAGGAACAAGAAAAGGGTGCCCATACTCACCATGCTATTCAACATATTACTTGTAGTCCCAGCCAGAGAAATCAGGCGAGAAAAAGAAATAAAAGGTATCCAAATGGAAAAGAAAATTGTCTCTGCCTGCAGATGACATGCCTGCAGATGACATGATCCCTGAAACCTCCACCAAAAACAAAAATAAAAAAATCTGTTAGAATAAATGAAATCAATAAAGTTATATTAAAAACAATAAAATATCTAGGAATAAACCTAACCAAAGAGGTAAAATATCTGTAATCTGAGAACTATAGAACACTTATGAAAGAAATTGAAGACGACACAAAGAAGAGGGAAAAAATTCCATGCTCATGAATTGGAAGAACAAACATTGTTAAACTATCTATACTACCCAAAGAAATCTACACGTTTAATGCAATCCCTATCAAAATGCCACCAGTATTTTTCACAAAGCTAGAACCAAAAATCGTAAAATTTGTATGTAACCACAAAAGACCTCAAATAGGCAAACCAATTCTGAAAAAGAAAAGCAAAGTGAGAGGTATCATGATTCTGGACTTGAAGCTATATTCCAAAGATGTAGTGATCAAGACAGTATGGTACTGGCACAAAAACATATGCATACATCAACCAAGAATAAAAAACCCAGAAAAGGACCCACAACTGTATGGTCAACAAAGCAGGAAGAACATCCAATGGAAAAAAGTCTTGTCAACAAATGGTGTTGGCAAAACTAGACAGCAACATGCAGAAGGAAACTGGACCACTTTCTTACATGATATACATCAAAATGGATGGAGGACCTAAGTGTGAGACAGGAAACCATCAAAATCCTAGAGAAGAATGCAGGCAGCAACTTCTTTGACCTTGGCTGGAGCAACTTCTTACTAAACATCTTGCCAGAGGCAATGGAAACAAAAGCAAAAATGGATTATCAGCACTTAAGATAAAAAGCTTCTGCACAGCAAGGAAACAATCAACAAAACTAAAAGGCAGCTACAGAAGGGGAGGAAATTTGAAAATGTCATATCTGATAAAGGATTAGTATCCAAAATCTACAAAGAACTTGTTGAACTCAACACCTAAAAAACAAATAATTCAATTAAGAAATGGGCAGAAGACATGAATAGACATTTTCCAAAGACATTCAGATGGCTAACAGACAAATGAAAAGATGCTCAATATCACTCATCATCAGGGAAATACAAATAAAAATTACAATTAGATACCACCTCACATCTGAGTGGCTAGATACCACCTCAGAATGGCTAAAATTAGTAACACAGGAAGCAACAGATGTTGGCAAGGATGAAGAGAAAGGGAAACCCTCTTATGCTGTTAGTGGGAATTCCAACTGGTGCAACCACTGGGGAAAACAATATGAAGGTTCTTCAAAAAGTTAAAAATAGAACTACCCTATGACCTAGCAATTGCAGTACTAGGTACTTACCCAAACAATACAAAAATACAGATTTGAAGGGGTATATGCACCCTGAAACTTATAGCAGCATTATCAACAACAAACCACAGAAAGAGTCTAAGTGTCCATCAACTAATGAATGGATAAAAAAAAGAAGTGGTATATATAGATAATAGAATATTATTCAGCCATTAAGAAGCATAAAATCTTGCCATTTTCAATGACATGGATGGAGCTAGAATGAAAGACAAATACCATATGATTTCACTCATATGTGGAATTTAGGAAACAATACAGATGAACAGATGGGAAAGGTAAAGAAAAAAGAGGAAAGCAAACCATAAGAGACTCTTTTATATATATAATAATATACATATATTATATATAAATAATTTTATATAAGCTATTTATATACACATTTTATTTATTTATTTTTGATAGAGAGTGAGAGCAAGTGGGAAGAGGCAGAGACAGAGGAGAGAGAATTCCAAGCAAGGTCCTGCACTGCCAGCTCAGAGCCCAATACAGGGTTTGAACTCATGAACCATGAAATCATGACATAAGCCAAAATCAAGAGTCAGATGCTTAACTGACTGAGCCACCCAGGCAACCCCCAGAAGAGACTCTTGATGACAGAGAACAAACTGAAGGTTGATGAAGGGGGGTGGGTGGGTAGGCAATGGGCTAAATGGGTGATAGCTATTAAGGAGGGCACTTGTTATGATCAGCACTGGGTGTTATATTCAAGTGATGAATCACTAAATTTT
Organism: Panthera pardus; assembly: GCF_024362965.1. Taxonomy (NCBI): domain Eukaryota; kingdom Metazoa; phylum Chordata; class Mammalia; order Carnivora; family Felidae; genus Panthera; species Panthera pardus. The sequence continues at coordinate 23,800,833 of NW_026527002.1, forward strand.
ACTCCTGAAACCAATATCACACTACACATTAACTAGAATTTAAATAAAAATTTGGGAGAAAAAAATAAAATTTCATCAATAGAAAAAAAGTTACAGGATACAAAATTGACATACAAAAATGAGCTAAGTTTTATATACTAAAAGTGAATTATCTGAAAAACAAATTTGATTTAAATAGCATCAAAAACTGGGGCGCCTGGGTGGCGCAGTCGGTTAAGCGTCCGACTTCAGCCAGGTCACGATCTCGCGGTCCGTGAGTTCGAGCCCCGCGTCGGGCTCTGGGCTGATGGCTCGGAGCCTGGAGCCTGTTTCCGATTCTGTGTCTCCCTCTCTCTCTGCCCCTCCCCCGTTCATGCTCTGTCTCTCTCTGTCCCAAAAATAAATAAAAAATGTTAAATAGCATCAAAAACTAACAAAAATACTGAGGAATGTATTTGACAAAGGATGTGAAATATCTCTACACTGAAAACAATATGACATTGATGAAAGAAATTGAAAGACACACGAATAAATGAAAACATATTCTGTTTATGTATAAGAATTAACATTATGAAACTGTTCATAGTACTCAAAGCCAACTATAGATTAAATGCAATCTGCATCAAAATTCCAATGACCTTTTCTACACAAGTAGAGAAAATCCTAGATTTCATATGGAACCATGAAAGTTAGCTAAAGCGAACTGAGAAAAAACAAAAAAAGCTGGAGACATCATGCTTCTTTTCAAACTATATTACAAAGCTAGAGTAATCAGAACAGTTTGGTATGGCCACAAAAATAGACTTATAGACCAATGGAACAGAATCAAGAGCCTGGAAATATACCCATGCATATATGTTCAACTAATATTTCATAAGGGAATACTGAATGGGGAAAAGATAATGTTTTCAATTAATGGTGTTGGGAAAACTAGGTATTTGTATGGAAAAGGATGTAACTGTAGCCCTATCTTTCAACTCTCACAAAAATTAACTGGAAATGTATTAAAGACATAAGTGTAATTCCTGCAAACATCAGCTCCTTGGAAGAAAATGGAAAAAGGTCCTTAACATTGGTCTTGGCAATGATTTTATAGATTTGACTCCAAAAGCACAAGGATAAAAAGCGAAAAACAAATGGGACTACATCAAACTAAAAAGCTTCTGTATTGCATAGGAAACATCATCAAAGCAAAAAAACCCTACAGAATGGGAGAGCATATTTCCACACTATATATCTCAAGGAATTAATACCTAAAATATATAAGTAAATCATACAATGCTACAGTAAAAAAAATCCATTAAAATGGGGCAAAGGATCTAAATACTCATTTTTGCAAAAAAGGCTTACAATGTCCAACAGGTACATAAAAAGATGCTCAACATCAGTAATCATCAGAAAAATACAAATAAAGTCCACAAGGAGACATCACCTCACATGTCTTATAGAATGGCTTTTATCAAACAGGATGTGGAAAAAGGGAATCTTTGTGCAGCGTTGGTGGGGACATACACTGATACCACCACCATGGAAACAGTATGGAGTTTCCTCAAAAAATTAAAAATAATATGGAATGCCTGGGTGGCTCAGTTGGTTAAGCGTCCAATTTCAGCTCAGATCATGATCCCACGGCTCATGACTTTGAACCCCTCATCGGGCTCTGTGCTGATAGCTCAGAGCCTGAGCCTGCTTGGGATTCTGTGTCTCCTTCTCTCTCTCTGCCCCTCCCCTGCTCACATTCTGTCTCTCTCCCTCTCAAAAATAAACACAAAAAAATTAAAAATAGTATTACCATATAATCTAGGAATCCCACTTTTGGGTATGTGTTTGAAGGAAATGAAATCACTTGTTGAAAAAATGTCTCCACCTCCCCCCCCCCATATTAATTGCAGCATTATTTACAATAGCTGAGATGTAGACACAACCTAAATATCCATTGACAGGTGACCACTGGATAAACAATGAATCAGTGTCTACTGGATAAACAAAATGTCACACACACACTCACAAATATTATTCAGCCTTCAAAAAGGAAGTATTATCATTTGCAACAATATGGGTGAGCCTTGAAATTGTTATACTAAGGGAAATAAGACAGAAAAAGACTACATCATCTCATTTATGTGTGGAATCTGAAAAAATTGAACTCCTAGAAACAGAGTAGGTTGGTGGTTGTCAAGAAAGAGGATTAGGGGAGGGGCGCCTGAGTGGCTCAGTTGGTTGAGAGTCCAACTTCGGCTCAGGTCATGATCTCACAGTTTGTGAGTTGGAGCCCCGCATTGGGCTCTGTGCTGACAGCTCGGAGCCTGGAGCCTGCTTCGGATTCTGTCTCCTTCTCTCTCTGCCCCCCTCCCCACTTGTGCTGTCTCTCAAAAGTAAATAAATGTAAAAAATTTTTTTTAAAAAGAAAGAGGATTAGAAGAGATGAGAGAAATGAGTAAAGATGGTTAAATGGTACAAATTACAGGTTACAAGATGAGTGAATTCTGGGGGATGTAATGGTGACTATAGTTAACAATACTATATTATATACTTGAAAGTTGGTAAGAGGATAGATCTTAAAAGTTCTTACCACCCCTTCCCCCACACAAATGATAACTATCAGAGGTGATGGATGTATTGACTAACCTTATGGTACTAATCATTTCATAATATATATACATATATCAAACTATCACGTTGTATAACTTAAACTTACACATTATATGTCAATTATATCTCAATAAGACTTGAAAAAAAAGGAGAATGTCGTACACTGCTCAGCAAGTGGTAAGCCCTCAATATTACCTATTGCTGATATTATGTAAGAATATAAGCTCCTCCAAGAAAATATGTCTATTGTCCTAGAAGTAGCAGTTTTACATGTGGTGTTAGAAATAAACAAAACCATTGAAGCAAAAATATACCTTAAAGAAGATGAATGTAAACTCAGGATTCAGGAGAGACAGAGAAATGAAGATATTTTCTTATTTTTCTAAAACATGAATTCTTAGTTCTTTTTTCTTCCATCTTGGTTTCCAATATTGCATGGAGCCAGGATATACTACCTCTTTAAAAAAAAAAAAATAGAACTTCTCCACCTATGATGGCAAATGTGGGCAAGTCCTCTTTTACCTAAAAATAACTAGACCTAGACAGCTGTCTGGCTTAATATAAATGAGAAAAGGGAAAAATCTGAATATTCAATACTCATTGAAAATGATAGGTTTGGCAGACTAGACCTGAATGGCTGAAGCCAAATGTGAGGCCCATGTTTTCCATTGGTCCCTTTTCTAGTAGGACTAGGAAGTACTGTGGTTACGAAAAATTTTCTAGTGAATTCAAGTGCTAGAGAGGTAAAGCAGGTCATTTAGGCCAAAGGATCTTTTGTTAGATCTTTAACTTAATCTTAGGATCTAAGAATCAAGTCTGGATTAAGCTTTGATGTGAACTGAGAGGAAAGGCATCCCATTTTCAACCAAAGGATGTGGCTATAAACTGGAAGACATTCTTGAAAGACATGCTTACTTAGGATGTTTCTAAGAAGTTACATCTTGATCCAAACATTGGGGTCTTGGATAAAAATGGAGATTTGGGTGTCAAACACTACATCCAAACTCAGTAAATTTGTAAATAGGCCATTCCACACTTAGACCATTCTCTTCTTAATTTTGGTACAGAAAGAATACTACTCTGAAATGTATTGCCTTTGCTGCAATTTTTCAATTTGTACTTCCTTTCTCGTACATTCTAGTGATTCAATTGGTGAAATAGGAAAAAAAGCATTAGAATCTATTTAAAAATTAACTCATTTATTCATTCATTCCTCTGCCTTTATCCAGAAGCATTTTGAACAGTTCATAATCAGAAGAGGTTTTGTTTTCTAAGACGTTATTGGTAAAGAATATATGCTTTTAGCTTTTTAAGGCATTTGTGAAAGATACATATGTCACCATTGGTGTCTGTCAAGCTCTTAAGAAATAATCATTATGAATTTTATTCTCCCCACTGGAGTTTGGGACAGCTCCTATATTCATCATTTTTTAGCATAACTCTCTAATCATATTTGGGTATAAGAAGGACATTTCTTGGACTCTAATAAAGTAACTATGGCTGTGGTTTGTAATTGTGCTTCTCTGGATCAAGTGAGCTAGGTGCTATTGACATTGACAAGTATTTTCTTTCCATATGCATTAAGACTTTGCTTTTTTGTTAATGTGTTCTTACAAACTATCTAATTAGATGTTTGAAGACCATGATTTATTTTGATGCAATTATCCAACTGATTTGTTTGCTTTCTATTTCCAGCTTCTTACATCCACTATACCAATGTAAGAACACCTCACCTGGTGCCAAAGATAACAGAAGACTCGGCAAAGCTGGATGCCTTGACAGTGTATTAACAACAAAGCTGATCTGGCACATGACAGTTGGGTTCATTTCAGCAAATACGTTATTAAAATTTTATTATCCAATGACGAATAAATGGATTTGGAGCTTTCCTCTCTCTCTTGCTATCTTATTTTATATAATCAGCATTGTGTGGAAATCTTGTTTTTCTGGTTCTGCATTAGTGTTTTCAAAGTCAAGTAGTCAATAAATCTTCATAATTGACTCAAACTGTACTAGGATTACAGGCCAAACGTAGAGGGTTATTGATGTATTTTAAAAACTTGAGTAGGAAGCCAATGAGCTCAAGCATAAAAAACTTGGTTACTGGGACTTACAAAATATAGGATGAATTTAAAGTAAAGCAATTTGGCTCTGGAGAAATGGTGGTGTTTATGTAACTTGAGAAATGTTAGCCAGATAGATTGCTTTTGAATAGAGACCTATATAAAATCAGTGACGTATTGTCTGGCATATATAAACACATGTATTCACAGAGGCGTTGGGTCTTTATAAGGCAATGCCATGTCAGACATCTTGTCTGATAACAGAATGATGCTTCAGGTTGAGGTACACTTGAGGTCTCACACATCATGTGTATGATAAACACAAAATTGTTTGTTATGCACAGCTGGCAGGAAAGAAATACCTCTTCCCACATCAGAAGCATTTCAGATGTCAATGGTCTACTAATTTCAGAATATTAGAAAAACAAGATATTAAAGTGGTGAGAAAGACCACTATTTCTGAATCCATTTATTAAAATTGTATAGTTTCAACAGGGATAGAATTGAGATAGGGACAGTATAAAAGGGTAAATCATGATCCAAGATCTTCCCATATTGTCTGATAACAACCATGTTAGGTCCCTAAACAAAACATCTTATTGGTTAATTTGACAGTGGAGGAATATAACAACCATTATTTGTATTACTTTTGTACCCTTTATCTCATTTATTATAGCCAGTCTGTATTATTAATACCTACTAGTCTTAGGTATTATTACTAGCCCATTTTAAGGACTGGGAAATAAGGCTTAGAAAAGTTAAATGACTTCCCTAAAGCTACCTAGCTAGTACTAGTCCTGGGATTTGAACCTAAGTCTTTGAACTGAACTGGTATGCTCTCTTCATTCTAAAGTTCTGCCTCTGTTTTAATCACTGTCATCTGCCTTAGCTAACAACTCCATAAACGGTTGTGAAAAGTTACAACATTGTTGACAAATAGTCACATACTTTGAATCAGTCATGCAGATTTTCTGCATATGGAAACCTCATATTCATTTAGAACTCCTCCCTGATCTCCTAGTATATCAAGATGGTTCTGGGAAGAGAATATAGCTCTTCATCCAAGTCTGTGTTGTTATTTCAATCATCATGTCATCTGGGTTCACGAGACCATTTTCCAACACTCCCCAAAGCATTTTTCTTCTTATATAATAATTCTAACTAAAGCATTTTAGATAAATGACCTAGGATACTTGTTCAAGTGATCAGCTTTATAAAGTTTCTTAAATCCTTTCTACTTAACTGTTTTCATCAGCTTCTCTAGCAAGGCTATCTACTCTTTACTTATTTACGATGAACTCTCTAAGGGAAAACAAACATTTCCCTGAAAGAAGGTCTAATCTGTCCTTACCAACTCAGGAAATCACACATAATATAAGTGGAAAGAAAAGGCAGATTTTGCCAAACCGATTTTGCTTCTCGAAGGGCCACTGTACCAAATAAAAAGACATGCTTTATTCTTCCTATTCTTTTTCCCTTTCTTTTACTCCTCCCCTCTCTCATTTGCTCTCTTGTACAATCTGAGTCAGTATGGGATTTATGGTGGCTTAATGTTGCATATAAAATACTGCAAAGTGATATAATTAGAAATGGGTGAGGAATAAAAAGATAATAGGAAGAAAGAAAAGTACTCTATGAATTAAATACTTCAGAGGAGAAGGCTAGGACCAACTAAATTGCTTGATAAATGAACAATACTAAATATGATTTAAGCATGATCACTTTTAAATAAATATGGAATATTAATACTCAAATGATCTCTCAGAAAATTTAACTTACAAATACATATGCACAGATATCACTATTCATATTGTGCTGTGTTTATATTCTATTCATTTCTATGAAACTGCAAGCTGTGGTAGGACTTTTTGACTTATGAGTAGAACAGTGTTGGTGTTGCATACTTTAGAGGACTTCAAGGCACACCAGCTGACTTGAATCTCTTTGCTTAAGAATTTTTTTTAAGTTGAGGAAAGCTGCTTTGCTCATGCAAAATTAGCACCACTGCCTATTCCTCAGCACCGCTCCACCAAAAACAATTAGTTTATGTATAAATATTTCAGTTCCCTCACCCTTCAGGCAATGTAACCTTATGGTGCAGATTTCCAAGTCTTCGCATGGGACCAAGATCCAGTCACCCACAGTAATAGCTAGCTTGGTTTTGTCGACTGCCTTCTCCTCTAACTTCCCCCACTCTTCAACCAAATGAACTGCTTGAATACAAACTCTATTTAGCCTCTGCTTTGGGGTGGGGGGACCCAAATTAAGACAAGTTCATCCCTAGAGCCTACCTTAGGACCTAAGAAATTGTTGGTTGAAGAGGATTTTTAAAAATTATTTTAAATTATAAAATCATTGTTACCACCTAAAACAGATGTTTTTAATGCAAAGAATTAGGATATGGAATCCTGAAGCTCATTCCCAAACTTAACTTCTTGGGGGAGAAGGGCTGAGTGGTGGTCTGTTGGAGGTCTCCAGTGATGAAGTAGCCACATTCTAGCCTCTGATGTACAAAGTGTGCCCTGTCCACTCCTTCACTTGCTGTCTTTACTAATAAGGGAGACAAGAAAGTCTTGCATCTTAAAGGTCTTCTCCATTACTGACTTGAGGGAACAGAAATGAAACTATCTTTCCAGTGGTTCAGGTCTCTTTTCAGCATTTTAATTACCTTTTTTTCCAAGGTACAGAATATGACAATACTTCAATCAATCACACACTTTGTGGTACTACTAGTAAATAGTTTCTGCTTTCTCCTACCCTTGAGAGCTGTGGTAAATGGCTGGGTTAACAGCTTGGCAAACTGGTTTCCTCTCACTTCTCCATACAGCCTAAATCTTAGAGCAAATCCTCAGCACCCAGATGCCTGCTTTCTTTCTCTGGTGCTACATCTATTTAGGTCCTCAGTGGTACCATGTACACAAAAATTCAGATTTCTGGCTTCTCTTGAAAATAATCAGAAGACTCAGTATTGATGGAGCTCTCATTCTCTAGTTTCCTAACATGCCTATTTCCCTCATTCATGTCACCTATTTGTCATTTGAGCTTATAATTTCTGATGGCTCCTTAAAGCTCTCATGTTCTGTTGTGCATTTTTTGTGCTGAGTCTAGGGAGACTGGGGAAAGGGATGGGCCAGCCCTTTCTTGCTGTCTTTCCTCTCTAATGAAGATCACTCTCCATGGTTGAACATTATCTAAACTCTTTGAAACCTATGCCAAGGCTTAGAGTTTGTATGTTAAACGGTAGGGGCTGTAGGGGTCAACTAAACGTTAGACTGGGTGACATGGATTGGTAGCATTCAAAAGATGGGATATATTCTTTGTACTTTGCCACTCCTATGCCTCCCTGCATGACACAAAGTACCATTTCAGAACTGATAAACCACTACCTTGCTTCATAAAAACTTCAAATTCAGGCCAGTTTTATCTTTTACGTAAAGGAGAAGCCAGCTATCAAGTCCCCTCCAAGCATGGCTTCATAGCCAAGCCACAGGCTCAGTTAGAATTGATTCCTAAATACCTCATCTTCTTTTTGTTTTATTTTAATGAAACAAATTTTCCATCTATATTATAATTTTAAGATACTTTCAAATCTTACTTGAGCTCCTTCTTTGGCTTAGTGAAGAACTGTGTCCTACACTCTAGAAACCCATGTTTTCACCAATGTTATCAGTTCACTGGATCAGGGAATGTGGCAGACTCAGAGTAGCTGGATTTTGTGACTCTGCCAGCATTTCTCATGACCCCTTTTAGAACAAGAAACAACTGGATGATGGCATAGTGAGCACCTTAGTATCTATTTAATAGGTACCCTGTAAAAGTGTTGATAAACTTACATTTAAGTGGGAGAAAGTTAATAGACATTTACTTTAGTACTGTCATATCAACTATGTTTTTTTTTTACAACATGATTGTGGCATATTTTTTCATGTTTTCTTTTATTAGTGAATTTTGTAAGTTTTCAGAAGACATACAATTGGGGATGCATTATTGTCAGTGCCAGATTCAGATTCCTGACAGATATTGCAAGAATGGAATGATGGGGTTAAAAAAATACCATTATATTTAAAGGGGAAATCTGTACCTTTCCACACCCATACAGCAGGAAACACATGTAAGCCCAAAACATCAATGCCCAAGTCTAGGATGGAGATATGGTTTAGTAGCCACATATGTGAAAAAGGTTATAGTTAGCTGAAAACTGAATTAGAGTCACAAATATGATGCTGTTGCTTCAGAGCAATGCTATCCTAAACACATTAATGGAAATGATTTTTGTCCAGAAAAAGACAAATGATGTTACCACTTTACAAAGTATAGTTAAGGCCATACCTAGACCTGGTGTTCACTTGTGATATCATAGCTTAAGTGGGATCCTGACAGACTAGAGTATATTTGGAGGGCAGGGACTAGATGAAGACGACTTGGAAACTATTAACAGCTTGGAGATGGAAAGACTCAAGGCAGACATAATAATGGCTTTTAAACATCTCAAATGCTGATATATAGATGCTAGAACAGATGTATCCTGTATTGCACTTGGAGGACTGATGTGTGGTCAAGAAGACATTAGAAGTGGAGACTGATGTTTATCTTTCTATAAAAAAATACTTTACATTTATACTCAGTGACACGGATATATAATTTTGTTTCCTGAATATTAGACTTGTCCAAAACTGCCCTAGGCTGATTCAAGAGGTATTTTCATTATTGTGAGCTATTCAAGAAAAGCAGAGATACACAGATATATAACAGTAGCAGCAAGTTTTTACTAGCTGATCTCCAAGTGTCCTTTAAAAGTTCTGAAGAGTTGGAGTCCTATAAACATTAGCACTAAATGATCTATTTAGTTTGGTTTCAAAATAAGATCCAACTTCCAAACCATAATTTCCACTGAAGTATATGTAATCAAACCATTCATTTCTGTGCTTGCTGTCTTATTAGGCCATGGTGCTACTCATTCACCTCCAATCCTACTGTCTGGCAGAGAATGAAGTCTGACTTTGTGTTTCTTAGGTGAATATGTATTTTTAAATTACAAAAATCCTTTGGTAACATTAGGTAGCATTTGGTGATATTAGTGTTACTACTGAACACTTTTATACATTCAACATTAGAGATTTTTTTCTATAGACACTTTAATTTAAAAAAAACATTCCATTCTTCTGTTCTCTTAATACTGTGTTGCTCAAAGTGTGGTACTGGATACTGCTGGAGTTCCTGGTTGTGATTTTTTTTTTTTTATCATACTTTGCAGGAAATTTGGTAGTTTTAGAACAAAGGGAGATTATGTAATTTTAGTCATGTATACTGCCCATATTTGAGATATAAGAATTGAGATTTCCCCCTAAATACTGTAATATTTTGAAAATGCTCACCTGTTGTAAAGAATGCATTATTTTGCCTACTCTTTTCATGTAATGGAATCACTTTTATTCATTATATTTGCATATATATTATTAGCATTGTTTTTATAATATCCTTTATCCACAAAAGTGAATTGGTGGTTCAAAAGCTGTTTATTAATGTGTAAAAGTAATGATAAAAACAGGATAAAGTAAATCCTATAATTAATAATTTCTAAATTATGAGTATGGATATTTATGGACTGGAGCAAACAAATCTGCAAGTGTTATTATTTTGCACAAGAAAAAACTAAAAATGTAAATAGGATGCCTAATACATAGCTAGAAATTGGATATTATTGAAGCAGTAGTCCATTTGTTTCTTGTTCTTGAGTGGTGTTATAAACCTTTTCTGAAATAGAGGGATAAAGCCTTGGAAAATTTGTATAATTATGAACCAAAGTAGAATGGGTTCTCTGGTCCAAAACAAGCAAATGACTTGCAGTATGAAATATATAAATTTTTTTGTTGCTAAGGATAGTGATGAGCCCAAAACTTTGGGTAGCTACAGTTACACTTATCATGGCAAAAATCAGATACAAACGATACCATTTCTGAGATAATTTTAAAATTCCACAAAATTGGAGCACCTGGGTGGCTCAGTGGGTTAAGCAGCTGACTCTACGTTTTGGCTCAGGTCATGATCTCTCGGTTTGTGAGTTCCAGCCCTGCATCGGGCTCTACGCAGATAGTGCAGAGCCTGCTTGGAATTTCCTCTCTCTCCCTGTCCCTACCGCACTCAGGCTCTTTCTCTCAAAATAAACTAAAAACATTTTAAAATGCCACAAAATTAATGCCAACTTCTATGCTTGGAGAGAAAGCAGGAAAGCAATATGTAGAATCTCTTTATCAAATGACACAGTTAAAGATTGTAGAGTATCAATGGTATGCAGTCTAGAAAGCTAACTGTGCACCAGCAGATCCAGGTGCATGATACTGCTGGCATGCAAAATAAGGATCCCTTCTTGCATATATGAGGAAGAATGGTCTCATGACTTCTGTCCTCTTCATCACTAAAAACTTCTCTTATGGTTGAGATTTTCAAAGTTAATTATTGTTTTGTGATCCATGTGAGACCCTGGAAAGGATACAATGGGATAAACAGTCATGAGAAACCCATTATATCAGGGAAAGGATTAACAAGACGAGCAAATTCTGGTCCCAGTTCAAGATGATAACACAGGAAGATCCTGAATTCACCTCTTTCCATGGACACACCAAATCACCTGCTATGCTATGGTACAATTTCCTCTGAAAAGAACCTAAAAACTTGCAGAGTAACCCTTCACATCAGGTAAATGGGAGGGAAACCACAGCAAAGCAGATAGGAAAGGCTCAGACACAAAGTCACAGTAAACCCTACCTCTTAGTACAGTGACTTAGGGAGAAAACCAAAACCTGGAGCCTTTGCCCGAAAAGCAAATAGTTCATCAGGCACCCCAACTTTTATGAGTGGCACCTGAGAGATAAGCCCTCCAAACAACTGGTTTTGAAGACTAACAGGGCTCATGCCAATAAGACCTGCGGTGTTGTGGTGTAAAGACACTGGGCTCCTAAAGGACCCTTCAGGGCCCAGTGCAGAAGCATCCCTTTGAAAAGTACCCAGACTTGATGTGAAAAAGACTAATTTGCTAATTCTAAAGCATAGGCTTAAGGGTAAGGGTCCTCCTAGGTTACTCTTTGGGGGCATAGGCTGGTGGGTGCCATAGTCTCTTCTCTCTCTTCTTTGTTAAAGCCAGCAGAAGCACCTTTGTTTAAATTGTTCTTTTCTCTTTTTTTGGTGGGTGCCACCTTTGCCCTCCCCATTACCTTTCTCTAGCCAGGGGGGACCATCTTTATGTGCTCCCTTCTGCAACACTCAGGGTGCCAGTATCTCCTAAAGGGGAGCTTACAAACATGTCTGGTGCCCTGCTTTTTACCTCTGGTGACCCAGTTTTTGCAGCTGAAACCCAGAGGACACCTCTTGCTTACCTGACTCTGAAGGCCAGGGGGCTTATGTTCCTGGGTCCCATGGGAGTGTAACAATTAAAGAGATGGTTTTTGGCAGATTATTCCCTCCAGGAACTTCACAGATAGCAGGATAAAACACAACCCCCATCTTTCTGATAGAGAGGCCTTTTTGCTTGACCAGGAGCTTTGTTTGGCCTGAGGAACAGGCATCTGGTTTGGTACATTTATATGGGCCTACAGAGATGTTTTTAGGAAAGGGAGGCTGGTGAACACAATGATTATGCTTTCTCTCTACCTCAGCTCAGCTCACTGGTATTTTAAGGAAAGGAGTTTATACCCTTTTCTGTTGACCTGATATTTGCAGCTGCTTCCAGGGGGCACCTCTACATCATTTGGCTCTGGAGGTTAATGGGACTTATGCTTATGGGTTGCCACAGGATTGTAATCATCAATGGAGAAATAGTTCTTAACAGCTACCACCTCCAGGGCTCAGCAATAGGCAACAGACCTGGAAGCTCAATCTTTGTATCAAAGAGGTCTATTAGCTTATCAACTTATCTGCAGCTTGAGTGGCAGGCTTCTCATTTAACACACATCTAAGGGCTGGCTTTAAACTTTTCTTGAGCTTTAGTGGGCAGCTGCTATCTTCACACTCTCCCTCTGCTGCTGTCTAGACTGCCAGCATCTCTTGAAGAAGAGCTCTTATACATATCTTGTGCCCTAGTCTTTACATTTGCTGCCCTGGTTTTTATGGTCACTGCCCAGAGTATAACCCTTCATTACTTGGCTCTTGTGGTCAAGGGACTTGCATATCTGGGTCCCACAGGACTATAAAAATTAGAGAGACAGTTGTTGGTGGGCTGCCAGTCTCAGGACACTGTACATAAAATAGACTGAAGCAGCCTTCCAGCCTTTCTGTGAAGGAAGCTTGCTTGCTAATCCTGTAGTTTTGGCCCAAGGTGTAGGTTTCAGGTTTGGCACAACACATGGGAGCTACAGAGGTAGTCTGAGGGAACATAAGGCATAAGATGTCATACTTGTGCCCTCTCTTTTCCTCATTACAGTTCACCAGTATCTCCAAGAAAAGAGCTTATAAACTAGTCTGCAACCCCAATTTTTGCAACTTCCACTTGAGACACCTCCAGATCACCTGGCTCTGGTGGCCAGTGGGGCGTATGCTTGCAGCATATATTTGCATTCTTTGAAAGCTGCTGCATGAGTGTCTGGCTTCCAATCTATAGATGTTGACTGAGATCCTCCTATTTGGGACACTAGTCTTGGCACACCCTCAATTACTGGGGGCTTTAAAATAATATAGGCTGCATGGACAATCACAAAGATTTGAGAGAAAACCAAGAGCTAGGGCAGGGTTGAACAATGTTTCATCTGCTACACCAGGCCAATCCTTCAAGATTGGGAGTGGTGGATCCTTCTTTTAATGCATAGAAAACAACAGAAAGTATAAGAAACAGAAACATTTCTAAAATGAAACAGTAAGATGAAACCTGAGGAAAAATAGGTTAATCAAATAGAGATCAGTAATTTACCTGATAAAGAGTACAGAGTTATGGTCAAAACATGTTCACTGAGCTCAGGAGAAAAATGGATAAACACAATGTTAACTTCAACAAAGAGAATTTAAGACAATACCAAACAGAGCTCGCAGGACTGAAAAATACAATAACTGAACTAAAAAAAAAATTCTACAGGGGTTCAACAGTAGTCTAGATGAAGATGAAGCAGAGCAAAGGATCAGTGAACTCAAACATGCCAGAGGAACTTACACAATCAGAGCAGAAAAAAAAAAAAAAAAAAAGAAAACAGCCTAAGGAGTTAATGGGATAACTTCAAGCATACTAATATTCACAATAGAGGAATCTCAGAAGGAGAAACAAGTGGGCCAGAAAATTTATTTAAGGAAATAATACCGAAATCTTCCCAAACTTGGGAAAGGAAACAAACATCCAGATCCAGAAAGCCAAAGTTTCAAACAGCATGATCTCAAAGAGACAGACATATAATTAGAATGTCAGAAATTAAAGGCAAGTAGATAATCTTAAAAGCATCAAGAGAAAAACAACTTTTTACATACAAGGAAATCCCATAGGGGTATCAGCAGATTTTTCAGCAGAAACTTTGCAGGCAGGAAGGGGATGGTTATGATATACACAAAGTACTGAAAGAAAGAAACTTCCACAAGAATGCTCTTCTTGGCAAAGTTATTCAGAATTGAAATAGGCTTTTTTTTTTTTTAGACAAGAGTTAAAGGAGCTCATCACCACTAAACTGGCTTTACAAGAATTGTTAGAGACTTTTTAAGTTGAGAAGAAAAGATGCTAATTAGTAAAAAGAAAACTTGAAAGAGTAAATCTCACTGGAAAGGTAAATATATAGTAAGGGTAGTGGATTAAAAATTTATAAGTGGATTCAAGACATGAAGCTAGTATGAAGTTAAAATACAAAATTAGTATAAATATCACTACAAAAATTAGTTAAGGGATACACAAGATAAAAAGATATTAAATGTGACATCAAAAAATAAAACAAGGAAGAGAAAAAAAAGAGCTTTAGAGGGCATTCAAACCTAAGTTGTCATCAACTTAAAATGGACAGTTATAAATATAAATTGCTATATGTAAACATTATGGCAACTGCAAAGCAAAAACCTATAGTAAATACACAAAAGAGAAAAACAATCTAAGCATACTGCTAAAAAAAATTCCCAAGCCACAGGGGAAGAGAGAAAGAAAAGCAAGGAACAGAGGAACTACAAAACAACAGAAAACAATGGCAGTAAGAACATACGTAGCAATAATTGCCTTAAACGTAAATGGACTAAATTCTCCAAACAAATGACAGAGAAGTTAAATAAAGAAAACAACAAGACAAACAAAACCCCAAACAAACAAAAAGAGCCGTCCGTAGACTGCCTATGAGGCTCCTGATGTAAGTACACACAGAGACTGAAAGTGAAGTGATGGAAAAAGATATTTCATACTAAAGAAACCAAAAGAAATCTGGGGTAATAATACTTATATCAGAAAAAATAGACTTTAAAACAGACTGCAGTAAAAGCAAAAGAAGGGCTTTCATAATGAAAAAGGGGTCAATATAACAAAAGGATATAACATTTGTAAATATTTATGCACACAATATAGGAGAACCTAAATATATAAAGTAAATATTAATGGATCTAAAGGGAGAAATAACAATATAATAAGAATAGAGAATTTTAGTAGGTCATTTGCATCAATGAATGGATCATCCAGACAGAAAATCAGTAAGAAAACATTGGCCTTAAATAATACATTAGACCAGACGGGCTTACCAGATATACACAGAACATTCTCTCCAAAAGTAACATAAGATACATTCTTTTCAAATGCTTATGGAACATTCTCCAGCATAGACAGATCAAATGTTAGGTCACAAAGCAATTCTTAACAAATTTTACAAGGCTGAAGTCATACCAAGCATCTTTTTTGACAATATTAAAGTAGAAATCAATCACTCAGTTCCTTGCTCAATCCCTCAAGAAGTGAAAAATTCACAAATATGTGAAGATTAAACAATATGCTATTGAACAATATATCAGTGAAGATATCAAAGGAGAAATAAATACCTGAAGACAAATGAAAATACAACATACCAAAACATGTGCAATGCAGAAAAAACAGTTATAAGATAGAAGATCATAGCAATAAATGTCAACCTCAGGAAATGAGACAAATCTCAATTAAACAACCTAATTTTATTCCACAAACAATCAAAAAGAAAAACAAGGTTAAAGCCCAAATTTAGTACCAGGAAGGAAATAACAAAAATCAAAGCAGAAATAAATGAAAGGCAAAAAAGACAATACAAAAAAAAAAAAAAAAATCAAGGAACTCAAGAGCTGATTCTTTGAAAAGATCAAATTGATAAACCTTTAGTTTGACTCACCAGGAAAAAAAAAAAAGAAAGAGGACTCAAAATAATAAAAGATAAGGCATTATAAGTGAGTGATACCAGAGAAATACAAAAGATAATACTAGGAACAATTATATATCAATAAATTGGACAATTTAGGAAAAAATGATATATTTCTAGAATCTATAACCTTCTAAGACTGAATCATGAAGAAATAGAAAATCTGAATAGACAAATTACTGGTAAGAAGGTTGAATAAGTAATCAAAAACCTTTCAACAAAAGTTTATGAGCAAATGGTTTCACTAGTGAAAACATTCAAAGAATACCAATCCTTCTCAAAATCATCCAAAAATAGAAGATCAAACACTTACAAACTCATTGCACAAGGCCAGCATCACAGTGATACCAAAACCAGATAAGGAGTCCAAAAATAAAATTATAGGCTATCCCTGGTGAACATAGATGCAGAAATCAATAACAAAATATTAGCAAACTAAGTTAAAAATACATTAAAATGATCAGATGCTTTGATTTTGCGGAATTTTTCCAGATATGCAATGTTGGTTCAACATCCAGAAACCAATTAAGGTGATAAATCACATTAACAAAATGAAGGACAAAAATTATATGATCATTTCAATAGATTCAGAAAAAGCACTTGCAAAATTTAACATAAATTTATAATATAAAATCTCAACAAAGTGGGCATAGAGGGAATACACTTTAAAATACTAAGGATCATATGTGACAAGGCCACAGCAAACATCATACTCAATGGTGAAAAGCTTAGAGCTTTTATTGGGAATCCTAGCTAGAGCAATTAGGCACGAAAGAGAAATACAAGGCATCCAAGTTGGAAAGGAAGAATTAAAACGGTCACTATTTGCATGTAACATGATATTGTATGTAGAAAACCCTAAAGACTCCACCAAAAACTGTTAGAACTAATCAATAAATTCAGTAAAGTTTCAGGATACAGAAATGTGTTGCATTTTATATTCTAATAATGAACTAGCAGAAAAAGAAATTAAGAAAACAAGCTCATTTGTAATGACATCAAAATAGTAATAAATTTAACCAAGGATGTGTAAGACCTGTGTACTGAAAATAAGACACTGATGACAGAAATAGAAGACACAAGTAAATTGAAAGATATTCTATATTCATTGATTGGAAGAATTAATATTGTTAAAATGTCCATATTACCCAAAGAAATCTACAAATTCAATATAATCCCTATCAAAATACCACTGGCATTTTTTCCACAGAAATAGAAGAAACAATTCTAAAATTTTATGTTACCCTGAAAGACCCCAAATACACAATCAATTTTTACAAGGAATAACAAAGCTGGAGGTACCACATTCCTTGATTTCAAACCATATTACAAAGTTTTAGTAATCAAAACAGCATGGTAATGGCATTAAAACAAATAGATCAATAGAACAGAATAGAGCCCAGAAATATACCCATGTGTATAGGGTTAATTAATCTATGACAAAGGAGACAAGAATATATAGTGAGGAAATGACAGTTTTTTGAACAAAATGGCACTGGGAAAACTGGACAGCCAAATGCAAAAGAATAAACTGGAGCAGTACCTTATTCCATAGATAAAAATTACCTCAAAATAGATTAAATACTTGAACATTAAACCTGAAACCATACAATCCCTCAAAGAAACCATAGGCACTAAGCTCCTTGACACTGGTCTTGGTGTAATTTCTTGAATTTGACACCAAAAGCAAAGGCAAAAAAAGCAAAAATAAACACTCATCATCAGGGAAATGTAAATCAAAACCACAATGAGATACCACATCACACCTGTTAGAAAGGCTATTATCAAAAAGACAAGAAATAGAAATGTTGGTGAGGATATGAAAAATCAAGGAAATCTTATGCACTCCCGGTAGGAATGTAAATTGGGGCAATCACTATGGAAGCCAGTATAGAGGTCCTCAAATAGTTAAAAATAAAACTATCATATGATTTAGAAAGTCTACTTCTGGGTATTTATCCAAAGAAAATAAAAACATTAACTTGAAAAGATATATGCACCCCTATGGTCATTACAGCATTATTTACAATAGCCAAGATATGGAAACAACCTATGTCCATTGATGGATGAATATATATATATATATATATATATATATATATATATATATATATATATATATATATGACTATAGATAATCTACCTAGATAGATATAGATAATGGAATATTATTCAGCCATAAAAAAGAATGAAATCTTGCCATTTGTAGCAACATGGATGGACCTCAAGGGCATTATGCTAAACTAAGTCTGACAGAGAAAGACAAATACTGTATGATGTCACTTGTATATGTACTCTCAAAATAACAAACCAAGACAAAATGAAAAAACAAACTCAAGACTATAGAGAACAGATTGGTGGTTTACAGAGGTGTAGGAGGTAGAAAAATGAAAAGGTTGAAAGAATCAAAAGGTACAAACTTCCAGTTTTAAAATGTCATGTGAATGTAATATACAGCATGGTGACTAAAGCTAAAAATACTATGTTGCATATTTGAAAGTTGCTGACGGAGTTCTCATCACAAGGGAAAAAATACCTCAACTATGCTTGATGATAGATATTAACTAGACTTATTGTGGTGATTTCATGATATATACAAATAATTGAATCATTTTGTATAGCTGAAACAATATAATGTTGCAGGTCAATCATTCTTTAGAAAAAAAAAGACAACTTGTATTTCAATGTCTATTTTGGTTAGTGGCCAATAGTATTTCTCTCTCAATTTACTTTTGAAGGATATAGTGAAAATCAGAAATACGATCAAATCATGAACAACGAATGCATAGCCTATTGGTGTCCAATGAAAAGAAATGAATCGGGGATATAAATCTCTGTTTTTACACACTGAAGTATTCTGTTTGGGGGGACAAGACGCTGACAGTTTTTTTAGTAGAGTTTATTGTTTTAGAGGTGTTTTAGTTTCACATGTGAAACTGAGTAGAAGTTACAGAGAGATCCTATATACTTCCCATTCCAACATAGGCATGGCCTCTTCCATTATCAATATCACCCACCAGTGGTACATGTGTTATCACTGATGAAACTACACGGACACATCATTATCACCCAAAGTCTAGTTTCCATTAGAGTTTGTTCTTAGTGTATATTTTATAATAAAAGAAATTTTTTTTTTTGTAAATTTATAATGACATGTATCTACCATTATAGTATCATACAGAATAGTTTTATTAGATCACATTGGATCTAAAAATATGTGCTTCACCTCTTCATCCTTTCTCTCCTTAATATCTCCAGCAACTACTGATCCTTTCACCGTTTCCATAGTTTTGTCTTTTCCAGAATGTCGTGTAGTTGAAACAACATACAACTTTTCAGATTGTCTTCTTTCTCTTAGTAACACGCACTTAACTTTCCTCCAAGTCTTTCCATGGCTTAATAGTTGTGTGTGCGTGGGTGTGTGTGTGCGCGCGCGCACGTTTTAACCATTGAATAATATTCCATTATCTGAATATACTACAGTTTATCCATTCATTAAGTGAAGGACATCTTGGTTGTTTCCAAGTTTGAGCAATTATGAGTAAGGCTACTATAAACATCTGTGTGTAGGTTGGTTTATTTGTTTATTTTTTTTTTTGTTTTTTGTTTTGGCGGACATATCTTTGTATAGTAAGAGTATGTTTAGTTTGTAAGAAATCACCAGACTGTCGTCCAAAGTATCATTTTGCATTCCCATCACGAGTGAATGAAAGCTCCTGCTGCTCCGTGTCCTCACTAGCATTTGGTGTTTTCAGGGTTCCAGACTTTGCCCATTCTAATAGGTGCACAGTGGTATCTCACTGCTGTTTTACTTTGTATTTTCTTGATGAAATATGATTTGGAGCATCTTTTCATATGCTTATTTGCCATCTGTATATCTTTTTTGGTGAGGTGTCTGTTAGAGTTGTCCATTTTAAAAATCAAGTTGTTTTCTTATTGAGTTTTAAGGGTTCTTTATATACGTCGTGTAGTAGTCTTTTATCAGATGTGTCTTACAAGTATTTTCTCCCACTCTATGGCTTGTCTTATAGTTCTTTTGACCTTGTGTTTTGCAGAGCAGAAAATTTTAATTTCAATGAAGTTCAGCTTATCAATTCTTTTATGACTTGTGCCTTTGGTACTTTATCTAAAAAGTAATTGCCAAACCCAAGGTCATCCAGATTTTTTAATTATCTTTTAGGAGTTTGATAATTTTATGTTTAGTTTTGTGATCCATTTTGAGTTCATTTTTGAGAGATGTAACATTCATGTCTACATTTATTTTTCCCCCCCAACTGGATGTTCAGTTGTTCCCAGCGCCATTTTTGAAAATCAATCTTTACTTCATTGTATTGCTTTTACTCCTTTATCAAAGATCACTGGAATATTATTCATATAGTTCTATTTCTAGGCTTTATACTTTGTTTAATCAATATATCTAGTCTTTCATCTTGATTACTGTAGCTTTGTTTGACGTCTTGAAGTCAGGTTGTATTAGTCCTCCAACTTTGTTCTTTTCCTCCAATATTGTGTTGGCTATTCTGGGTCTTTTGCTTCTCCATATAAACTTTAGAATAATTTTGTCAATATCTACAAAATACCTTACTGGAATTTTGATTTGGATTGCATTGAATCCAAAGACGATTTGGGAAGAACTGAAATCTTGACAACATCGAGTCTTTCTATCCATAAAAATGGAATATATCTCCATTATTTAGTTCCTTCATTTCATCAGTTTTACAGTGTTTCTCATATAGATCTTGTACATAGTTATAGATTTATATCTAAATATCTTTTTTGGTAATGTAAATGAGATGGCATTTTTAAAATATTTAATACATGAAACTGTCAAATTAGTTTCCATACAACACTGAGTGCTCATCCAAAAAGATGCCCTTTTCAATGCCCATCGCCTCCCCTCCCCTCCCTCCCACCTCCCATCAACCCTCAGTTTGTTCTCAGTTTTTAAGAGTCTCTTATGCTTTGGCTCTCTCTCCTGAGAAACTTAACAGAGACCCATGGGGGAGGGGAAGTAGATGGCATTTTTAATGTCAAATTTCACTTGCTCGGTGTTTATATACAGGAAAGTGATTCACTTTTGTGTGTTAACCTCGTATTCTTGCAACCTTGCTATAATTACTATTTGTAAGAAGTTTTTAAAAATTCTTTTGGATTTTCTACATAGATGATCATGTCATTTGTGGACAAAGAAGTATACACTTTTTTATAGATTGAATTTGATTTACTAATATTTTGTTGAGGACTTTTGCATCTATGTTCATCAGAGCTATTGGTCTGCGGTTTTTTTTTTCTTCTTGTGATGTCTTTGTGAGATTTTGGTATTAGAGCCTTATAAAATGAGTATTTCCTCTGCTTCTATTATCTGAAAGGTATTTTAAAGAAATGGTGTGATTTCTTCCTTAAATGTTTGGGAGAATTTACCAGTGAGCCAATCTGGGTCCAGTCCTTTCTATTTTGGAAGATTATTAATTACTGATTCAATTTCTAAAATGGATATAGGCCTATTCACATGGTCTATTTTGTATGAGTCTTGGTAGATCATGTGTTTCAAGGAATTGGTCCATTCTATCTAAATTATCAAATTTGTCATCAGTTGTTCATAGTACTCTGTATCTTTTTAATATCCATGAGATCTGTAATGTCCTCATTTTCTGATATTAGTTTATGTATTTTTTCTTAGTTAGCCTGCATAGAAACTTAATTTTATGTTTTCAAAAAACTAGCCTTTTGATTTCAGTAATTTTCTCTTGATTTTCTGTTTTCAATTTCATTGATAATTTCTCTTATTTCCTTTATTTTTCTTACATTGAATTTGTTTTTTGTTTTTAATATCTTAAGATGAAAGTTTAGATGATTGATCTATATCATTCGCTGAATACTATGAACTTCCCTGTAAGCACTGTTTTCACCACATCCTACAAATTTGGCTAAGTTGTAATTTTCATATAGCTCAAAATACCTTCTGGACCTGTGTTACTTAGAAATGTGTTGCTTAATCTGCAAATAATTTTGAATTTTTAAGCTATCTTTCTGTTATTGACAGAATAACTGAATGTTCTGAGAACATACTTTTCATGATTTTTATTCTTTAAAATTTGTTACGGTGTGTTTTATGGCCCAGAATGTGATCTTGTTGAATGTTCCATGTGAACTTTAGAATAACGTTTATATTAACTAGAGAGGAATTCCTATGATGAGAAGCTTTCTTTAGAAAATATAAATTTTTGGAGCTCCAGTGGTGCAATCAGTTCACAGTCATTAAAAATATAAAATTTGAAATTTACATTACAGTTTTACAGAGATGGGGTGATACAAATGGGTTAGTTAAGCATTCTGGTTAAAAAAAAAAAAAGCTAATTAATTTAATCTCTGTGCCAAAAATATCCATGGTATGTTGTCCCTCACAGCTGTTCCAAATTTAAGATTTGCCAATTCTTGTCTCTATTTATATTACTCTGTACATCTCTGTCCCCCATTTAAGATCATCTGATAAGAGAACTTCCTTTCTTCACTTTTCTCAAGTCAAACTCTATCTTCATGAATTTCATCTTTTTTCCTGTTTTCACTTACAAAGTCATTTTGATCTTTCTTCTACAATGTTTCATGGATTGATGTCTTCCTTTTTTTTTTTTTTATTATTGACATTTTTCTATTTCATGGCTTTTTGCTGTGAGCCCCGATAGATATAGGCTTATAATAAGACTGAGAGACTCGAAGAACTGAAAAGGTTGGAAGCTCTTTCCCAGATGTATTTCAAAATAAAAACTCTATTAAGACCTAAGTGTAAGATGTCCAATGTAATGACAGCTTCAGACCTTTTTAAATATAACATTTTCCAAGAGAGACTTCAGGAATGATGTCTGTACTCTTTTTGTTTCTGAACAATGCCCATAGGGAGAAAATGGCACAAAATACAGTTCTGGATTCTTGGGGTCTGCTACAAATTTGCACAAGTGATGGGACAAGAGACATTTGCTTTTCACTAGAAGTTTTATTATTTTCTAAGACATACATTCCATGTATTCCATTACTCACAGGATTACTTTGAATCCACAAATACCTCTAAATTTCTGACCCTGATCCTTACATTTTCTTTCTTCTACTTCACAAAATTTCTAATTATTTTTTTATTAAGATAAAAGTTAGGTAGGGGTGCCTGGGTGGTTCAGTTGGTTAAGTGTCCAACTTTGGCTCAGGTCATGATATCACGGTTCATGTATTCGGGCCCCATGTCGGGCTCTGTGCTGACAGCTCAGAGTCTGGAGCCTGCCTTGGATTCTGTGGTTCCCTCTCTCTCTCTACTGCTCCCCTGCTCACACTGTCTCTCTCTCAAAAATAAGCAAACATTAAAATAAAAAAAATATGTAGTGTAAAAGAGCTTGTAAAACAAAACAAAACAAAACATCACATCATTTCTTGCCTCTTACCTACATTTTCCCTGGTTTGCTTTTCACAGGCAACCATTTCCACCTGTTTGGTTTTAGACTTTCCAATACACATAATACATGTGCATATATATTATAGATATTGTCTGTTAACTTTCCACAATTATACATGGAAATTTAACTCTTTAATCCCATCACAGTTTTTATATTGTCTGGTTTTTTGTTTCATGTCTTCTTTTTCCATTTTGTAAAACATTGTAAAAATCCTTATTTCACAAATTTTAAAATATTCTATTATTTCCAGATTTGGAGATGATGATGATCCTCTTGTTTGTTATGTTTGATAATTCTTTCTCCTGGGTTTGTTCTTATGGTTTCTGTTTTCATTGCGAGCTTAACATGTGTGGAAATTCTCTTGTCTGGGAATCCTGCATGCCTTAGGCTATGGAAGAATCTCAACAGACTGGCTTTGTATTTGCCTGGGTTCTTAACTGTCTCTGAACCAAGTTTCTTAAAAATTCAAATTTAGGGGTTCTTACCCCCTCTGTTGGTGTAAATCTGAATGTATCATCCAAGCATGGAGCCATCTTGGGTTTCTAGCTTCTTGCAAGTAACTCTTTTTTCCATCTAGAGCACTGGCAGATGACAAGCTGTATGGCTTAGCAAGGCAGAATTTGGAGGGCACAGTGGTTCTATTTTTGTTTCATGAAGAGAACACTTCTCTCAGGCTTTTAACCAAGGGTGTTTTACTCCAAAGTATACAGCCTGTAGGCCCCATCTCCAATCTCCAGAGGGTCATTAAAATCCCATCCAGCAGCACTTTAATATTTACATCTAGGCCGTATACTTGTTTGGGCTCGTTATTTAAGTTTTTTTTTAATAACTCTGACATTGAGCTATATCTTCATTTCTGGCACCTCTAGATTTTACAAAATATGTTGTATACATCCTACCCAGCAATTCCATGTAATTCAAGTAACAAAGTAGTTTTGCTCATTAACATCTAGTTTTCCAAATATTGACTGAAAAACCCAACTGAATTTTTCCTTAATTTTAAATTTTTTAATCAAACTCACAACCATAGCTTAAAAAATCAAATAACATACAAGACTAATAAGTTATAGGGATCAGATAATAAATGGAACTCTAAGGTCCACTGGGTCTAAAGACCCACCCAGTGACCATTTCTCCAGTCCTCAAATGTATAATTGGGACTGATATGCTTGGCAATTGGCTTAACCCCCATATTGGGTCTTACTCTTAGGGGTATGATCTATCATAGTGGGGAAGACAAGGAGAAACCCTCTAAAACTACTTCCCACACCAGAGCCAAGGTGGCAAATCAGTAACTATATTGGGTGAAGAGATGGTAGAGATAGATTAATAATATCACAAGGATCTGAAGAAGGGATTGGAAAACTACAGATCCCAGGCAAAATCTGATGCATGACCAGTTTTTGTATAGCCTTCAAGCCAATAGGGGTTTCCACATTTTTAAAAGATTGTTAAAATATGCCACAGAGACTAAAAATGTGGTCTGCAGCCTAAAATAGGTACAATCTTCATGGAAAATGTCTGTTGTCTCCTCATCTAAAGGATTCAGGGTAGATTCCCATCACATGTATTTACTTCTTTGGCCCCTGAAGAAAATAAATGGATCCTACAGGTTAAATGCAGACTACAGCAAGATTAACTGAATTAGATTCCTGATCATGGTCTTCCTATCAGATATATCTGATGTTCTTGTGAGAATAGATTAATATGACATCAGATAGATAGAAGTATGGAGCCTTGATTTGGGGAAACACATGCTATTTGCTAAAGTACCATCAGAAAAGTTTGTAGTTATATAGAATGAACAACAATATACATTTACACTTTTGCCTTAGGGGTATCTTATGCCCTCTGTCATGATATGTTCCAAACATATTTGGAGCATCTTGGCATCCTCCAGATCATATCTATTCATTACATTGATGACTTTATGTTTATTAGTGAGATGAGCAGGCAGTCACATTGGAAACCTTGATGAGACACTTGGATACCAAAAGTAGGAGATAAACATTGCAAAATTTTAAGGACCATCCATATCTGAAAACCATTTAGAGATCTTTGGTGAGGGGTCATGCCAGGATATCCCCTCTGAAATGAAAGACAGATTAGTGCATTTTTCTCCTTCTACCATGAAGAAGGAAACACAAACTCTGCTGGGTGATAAGCAAACTGTGTGAGCAGTTAGCCCAGATGTCATCCATCATGGTTACACCAGAACCCCTTCAGCTTGTGCCTATGACTGTATGGGAAGTCCTGTATGATGAGCTGGCACAGGAGTGAAATGCCTGAGCTTAACTTTACAGATGGGCCGGCTTGGTATGTGGGTTTAAGCTGAAAATAGATGGCAGCTGCACTAAGACCTTAAGGGGTAGTCTTGAAAGAGAGTGGTAAGGAAAAATCTTCCTGGTGAACTGCTTTGTGAGTAAAAAGAAATGGTTGGAGATTAGAAGATACATAGATCTCTAATCAGGGATCTGAAAGGGGTAAAAAAGGGAAGGAGGGCCAAGGAGATCTGGGGTAAAGATATGTAGATTAACATATGGGAATGAGCATAAAGTATGGAGATCTTTGTATTTGATACACCCATCAGAGAACATCCTTCTTGGATAAAGCAGTAAACAACCAAGTAGAAAAATACTAAGCTGATTGATGTTTGCTGGTATGGTGGGCTCAGGAGAGAAGTAGCTGAGATGTGCAGACATGGAGGCTACACACAGGTGGACCACCATGTATGTATCTCCAGTTATCAAGGCTGATCTAGCTGCTGCCATTGCTGAATGTCCAATTTGCCAGAAACAAAGCGCATCCTCAGCTCCCAATATGGCAGCATTCCTGGGGAGACCAACTAACCATTGATGACAAATTGACCACAATGGAGCCTTTCATCTTGGAAAGGCTAGTAATTTGTTCCCATAGGAAGAGAAACATTCAGATGTGGATTTATCTTTCCTGTACCATTAACTGAAGACTTACAGAGTTCTTGATCCACCAGCATGGGATCCCACATAACATGGCATTGGACCAGAGAGCCTACTTTACAAAAGAGCAGGTGCAAAAGTGGGCTCATGACCATGAGATTCACTCATTATATCACATATGACACAACCTAGAAATTGTCAGCATTTTAAAGGTTTGGAATGGTTTGCTCAAAGCACAGCTAGAACACCAGCTCGGAGGTATACTATGTGGGCATGGGGCAGCACCCTCCAGGATGCCAACATACACATTGCTATATGTATAAGAAGAATTAAGAAAAGATTTTAATTGAATGCATAACCCTAGTCCAAATTCCTTTCCTTTTCTTGGTTTTGGGTAAAGTTGGAGATTAACTTAATAGTATACCTTATAGGAAAACAAGATTTGCCAAAAATAACTACAAGTGGAACAGGCACAGTCTATAAATCCGCCCATTCATTGGGAATCTATTTTCTATTTTGATTTGCTTTATAAAAAGAAAGGTTGGACAAGAACCTAGCCCTGGACCATACAACTATGGACTACATAATTATTTAGTCAATCTACTGTTCTTGCAGGTTCAATGGTACCTCACAGAATTTGAAATTTGTCTACGGATTCCTGGTTTCCTTAAAGTCTCTGTTGCTTCCCTGGCATTTGGAGGGTTTTCAGATGACAT
Source organism: Panthera pardus (assembly GCF_024362965.1). Lineage (NCBI taxonomy): Eukaryota > Metazoa > Chordata > Mammalia > Carnivora > Felidae > Panthera > Panthera pardus. The sequence goes on from NW_026527002.1 coordinate 23,827,861, forward strand.
ATTATTGACTCATGCTAATGGTCTAAATATGCCTACTGTGAAATTTACTAGCTGGATCAAAAACAATAAAGGTGTTTTGTGTTAAGACTTAAAGTTTTGTTTGGAAATAATACATCTTCTCTTTTGGAAATAATAAAACTTTTCTTTTACTACTTGTTAAGACTGAGTTCAAAATACATTTTTTTTTGCCAAATTCTCTCTAAATAAAGGTAAGCCCTTCATTCACTAATTTTATGACTTCTGATTAAACTGAACTTTCTGTCAAAAATTTCCTCTCTGTAAAATGCATTTTGTACCCAGTTTTCACATTGGGAAAATCACTTACCGCATATAACCAGTCTTTAAAATGCTTCTGTGTCACTTTAAGTTGAAATCCCAGTTTTACCATGGGAAGAGACTTGCTTTCCAAAACTATACTATCCCTACAGGATTATACTATATTTTATGCTTTTCTGATACGTACAAAGTGTTCCCATACACTAGCAGCTGCCTGTGTATGGTAGAATTAATGGATTAGTGCAATTATCCAGAACATTTACAGTAAATATTGGGAAAAAGCTTACACATTTTGGCTTTGATGCCTATGGTGATTTCCGAGACTGACAAAACTCAGAGGAAGGTTGCACAATTTTTCATAGTACAGAGGCAAAAATCCTAATATTCAAGATTGAGGTGTTTAAAGACAGGTATAATTGAGGTTTTAATTGGCAGAAAACTAGAATGTACCCAGGTCTGGGTGCAGTCTCCTTCAGATCCTCAGCTAGTCTCCCTGACTTCTTCATTCTTTTTCTGCAGGCCCTGAAGAATCACCCTGTTTTTTTTTTCTCTCTGTGCTTGGCACTACCCTATCTACTTCTCGGAATTCTGTTCCCTCAAATCTTGACTGATGGTTTCTCTAGTTCCCTTTTCTTATTTTTGCCAAATAGATACACATTAATCTTCCAATTCTCAGTGTGACACTGATAATTAGCTATGTGGTCTTACAGGAGATACTTAACCTTTTAGAAGGTTAATAAAGTTAATTAAGTAAAGAGAATGACTACTCCATAATGTTTCTGTGAATATTAAATGGTATGCCTTGCATAGCAGTTTTAATAGGTATGTGGTAAGCAGTTCTTTCCAACTTTTCTGTCTCATTTTGTCCTATACAGAATTTGAAACATTCAAGGCTACAAAAATGGTCAATATTTTATATTGGTATGATAATTGATAGTTTATAAAATATTTCCTTATGTCTCATTTGTTGTTCTCACACTGATTTGAGATAGGTAAGGTAATAGTTATTACTACTTTCAGGTAAGGAACTTGAAGCCCAGGGAGATTAAGTGTCCAGATTCATAATGTTTTTAACCGCAGAGCAGAAATGAAAGGGAGGTATGATACTTATTTCCTGGGTTATGGTGTTTAGTCGGGACAGCTCTACCTGGACTGTAGTAATGCAAACCAAATTATAAATCCTGGAAACAACGTTTCCAAATACTGGTGGATTAAGGCCAGGGAAAATAACCTGAAAAGAGATTGCACTCTATATGGGGAGACAAATTCAAGGCAACCAAAGCAGGTAAAGAAACCACAGATGGAAGAATTCCTCAGGAAAAGCCTAGGTTCCATGCGGACATATAGGGTGTCTTCAGAAATGTACAATGTTGAATTAAAGACCATTAAAATGTTTCTCCTGGAATTAGTCACTTTTTTTTCTATCAAATTACTTAAATTTCATTATATGTGTAGTTACTGCCTAAATCTCTTTTTCTGATTAACATCAAAGTCAACTAAAAATACATTTAATGCATATGCATAAAAGGAAAACCCTATGGGACTTTTATGAATGACACACCTAGGAATGTATTCTCTGCCATTCATTTGACAGATCATTCTCATATACATGGAACGTGCCAGTCCCTCTGCTTGGTACAAGGCTATAATCAGCAAACATTGCCATTATTTAAATTAAATTATTAAATTATTTTTTAAGAATTAAAAACATATGTATATGGAATCAATGGGATCAATTGCTGGTCACTGGGATAGACAAAGACCCAGGTAGATTTAATTGAAGTATCTTGCAGCCTGTAATTTTCTCTGCTTTTGTTCTATTCCAAACAAACCTGGTTGAGTAGGGGCAGCATAGACGCAGTCAAGAAAATAGTATTCCTGTGTGCATACAACATTATTGGAATCTTTGAGCAAAACAGATTTTTAGGTCTGGATGAACACATTATTTGAGGTACACCTCGACAGATGGAAAGGGAGGAATTTTATTATTTTTATTTAAAAATTTTTTTTAACATTTATTTTTGAGACAGAGAGAGACAGAGCATGAACGGGGGAGGGTCAGAGAGAGGGAGACACAGAATCTGAAACAGGCTCCAGGCTCTGAGCTGTCAGCACAGAGCTCAACGCGGGGCTCGAACCCACGGACCATGAGATCATGACCTGAGCCGAAGTCGGCCGCTTAACCAACTGAGCCACCCAGGCGCCCTGGAAAGGGAGGAATTTTAGAGTTTTAGGTAAATAGAGCCAGATTTTATCAAACTTAAGAGTCTTGGTAAGAGTCTGGATGGAAAATAAGAAATATGTACATGGGTTTATTTCCTATAGGCCGCATCATGTTAGAATTAGAAGGGACTTTGGCATACATTTAGTCTGACTCTATTGATAGGAGAACAGAAAAGTCCAGAAGCTATAATGGGTTGTTCAAGGTCACTTTGGTGGTTGCTAGTGGATCAAGGAGCCAACTCTACAAGCCCTGATAACACCTCAAAATTTCTTTCCATTTCTGGGCTTCTTTGGAGGGTAATTCAGATCAGTACAGACCTTCAAATACATGTCTTTCTTTTCCTTTGAATTCAGCAACTGTAAATTAGCCTTTTTGAATCAGTAATACAGAGGTTTATATAATAGTTCTTAATAAGCCAGTCATGATAAGACATTCATCTGGAGGAGACAGGCAGAAACAAAAGACCTGATTGATAATGGATAAATGGCAAAGAAGATTAAATAACATTGTGCATAGCATATATAAACTACAAAATTTGTAATACTGACATTGATTCATATCAAAGAACACAAATTATGTTCAGTACATTGTGTTAAATAAGTTGGTAAAGTATAATAATGATGACTTTCAAACAAATATTGGCTCTTAAAGTTATAGACCTTAGATTTTTGGAGACTACATTTATGTTGAGAATGCTAGATAACTTAACTATTTAGATTGGAAATAAGTGGCAATATACATTTAAAAGGAAAATGCGTAACGCCTGGGTGGCTCAGTTGGTTGGGCGTCGGACTTTGGCTCAGGTCATGGTCTCGCGGTTTGTGAGTTCGAGCCCCACACCGGGCTCTGTGCTGACAGCTCAGAGCCTGAAGCCTGTTTTGGATTGTGTGTCTCTCCCTCTCTCTTCCCCTCCCATGCTCATGCTCTCTCTCTGTCTCTCAATAATAATAAATGTTAAAATAAGTTTTTTTAAAGGAAAATGCAATTACTTTGTATGCACCTAATGATTTAAGTACAAATTTGGGGCTTTCTTGCATGTTAAATGAGATAAAACATTTAAAGGTGTTGGGAAACAGTCAACATGGATAAAACGGCAATGAGTTACATTGTGTGTTTAATGTATGTCCAGTTTTTATTTCAGAAAATAGGTTATCTTTAATCAGTTGCAGTTCAATTTTATTCAATATACTCCTATTTAGAAGAGAGATGGCAAATATTTTGGTTACCTCTGCCATTTTCAAGTGATTGGTAACAACTTATTTTGCATGCTACATTATGGAAGATTTTGAGGCTCTATCTGGATTTGGTGAGGGAACAGTATTGTGAGTGATTAGCCATGTGTGTAAAAAAGCATGGAAAAGGGAGAATATTTGTGCCATTTTATGTTTGATCTCTGGCTTAGTTCAGCCATAAACCATGTCCTTTCCCTCTAATTCCAATTTTCCTATTACTACAGTTAACCAGTTCTGTGCACCTGAAATCTAGCGAACTTGAGTATTACTCTGTACTGTAGTGGGAAGAATACGTAGATTGGATTTGCATCTCAGCTTCCCTAAGGACTAGGATTAGTTTAAGCAAGTTATTTAACTTCCTCAAACCTCAGTTTAATCATCTATAAAACAGGCAAAACAAAGCATTAGAGACTGTTAAAAAACTGAGAACAAACTGAGGGTTGATGGGGGGTGGGAGGGAGGACAGGGTGGGTGATGGGTATTGAGGAGGGCACCTTTTGGGATGAGCACTGGGTGTTGTATGGAAACCAATTTGACAGTAAATTTCATATATTAAAAAATAAAAAAAATAAAAAAAAAATAAAAAAAAAAACAGGCAAAATACCAACTTTCTATGGATTTTTGAGAAGTAAATTGTAAGTTATAAGTAAAAATGTAGTACTTTATTTGTGTGTTAATTGACTTCCCCAGCCAGTGTCTGTGTGTGCTTAAGGAATTTAATGACATTTTGATATTGAGTTTAACTTTTTAAAAGATTTTTAATGTTTACTTATTTTTGAGAGAGAGAGAGAGTTTGAGCAGGGGAAGAGCAGAGAGAGAGGGAGAGAGACAGAGAGGGAGACACAGAATCTGAAGCAGGCTCCAGGCTCTGAGCTGTCAGCACAGAGCCCTACCTGGGGCTGGAACCCACAAACTGTGAGATCATGACCTGACCAAAGTCGGATACTTCACACATTCTAAAGAATATACACATGAGATTTAAATATTGGCTCAACCCTTCACCTGCAATAATGTAGACAACTGAGGTCTATTTAATTAGTATAAGACACTTATGTGACTTTGCAAAATTGATGTGTGAAGAAAATTTATATATTCACTCATATTATGAAAACATCTTGGGAGAAAAAACTATTGAAACAGTTTAAATCAGTTAAAAGAAAACTAAGCAAACACTATATAGGCACATAAAATTATAGATGTATTTTAGCAATTCTATTTACTATGAATTTAAGCCAAGCCTATGCAGAGCTGATTGGTGTCTCACATAGATCTTTCTCTACTGCTGACCACAAACATCTGTTTTATTTTCAGAACTGCAGCCTGTCCTAGCTTGCCCTCTACTGGTTTATTTTTGGTGCACCAACACTTAGGTCCTAAAAAGAGACCTAATAAAAGGAGGGCCACTTACTTTTAGAGTAAAAGTAGGCATAATCAGAAGGAAAGCAAGCAAATACACACAGGTTATATTTCAGATACCTATCTTCTAGTATATTATCTTATACACATAACTTGCCCTGTGAATTTATTGTTCTAGCATTCTACACCACTTCTAAAGGCTTACAGCCAGGATAGCTTCTTTTTGTTCTTATACTTAACACATACACATGCATGGAGTTCACAGCATGTTTAGGTATAGCTCAAGAAAAGGAAGACAGACAAGATCTATACCTTCATTAAGAATCTGGTTTATATTCTTCTTGTAAAGCCAAACAATAAATTAGTTCAATAAACAAATGAATTCAATTTCAAACAGAGACAAGAATTCTGCAGAAAAGAAAACTGAAGTGAGACAGCTCCTATGTGAGCAGGCGACATGAGTATTGGTGACAGGTTCATCAACGAAGATATCTCAGAAGAGACGAATTGAGAAGAGGCTGACATTAAGTGGGGAAGAGGTAGGCAGGGGTCACATTACTATAGGACCTGCAGATCATTTAAAGGTTTTTTGGTTTTTTTTTTTTTTTTAGTGCATTGGGAAGCCATTTGTAGTTTTAAATAGGGGAGTGATGACATTCAATTTATGTTTTTAAAATGTGACTCTGTATTGACCAGGAATGGGGAAAGATGGCAGAGTAGGAGAGAATCCTGAACTTACCTCCTCCTAGGGACACACTGAGGCAACTACTGCATGTAATGCAACTCACACTGAAAACGACCTGGAGACTGGAAGAACAGACATTCCACAGCTAAAGATATAAAGCAAAGGCCACATTAAGAAGTGTAAGAGGGACAGAGATGTGGTCAGGAAATCTCCAATGTGAGGACTTGCAAGCAAAGGAATATCAGAAGTGTGGAAGAGTGAGTGCATCAAGCCTCACACTGGGTACCCTTAGCCCTGGGGACCTGCACAAGGAAGAGGAGCCCCTGTAACACCCAGCTTTGAGATTAGTGAGGCTGATCTCTGAAAGATCCAGAGGGCTAGAGAAAATAGTCTCTGTTATTAAAGGGTCAGCACACTATATCACTTTGCAAGACCTAGCACAGAAGCAGCAATTTGAAAAGCATCTTGGTTATACATATACTTTTGGGACATGTGATGAAGGGTCAGGAATCTGTAGGAGTTCCTCTGGGAATGGAAGTGCCAGTGAGTGCCATTTATTTTGCCCTCCTTCAGCCTAACTGGCCAGATGCTTGTTGGAGCCAGTTCTGACCCTCTTTGTCTACCTTACTAGCACTGTTTGCCTTGCTCTGGCATTCCGCTGTGGACCTACCACACTCATCATGTCCACCACACCAGACACCCCTCCAAGGTGGCTTCTTCCCTGCTACATCTCGCAGGCAGCCCCAATCAGGACCCAATGTCGACCCCCCAGATTGACTCTTACTTCAGGGAGGAAAGAAGTTAGCCCCACCAACAGGCATGCTGGCAGTACATGCAGCTGGGACACTCAGCCAGCCACACCAGGGGCCAGGCTTGCCCGTCACTGCACCCACAGTAGTTTCAGCTAATTATTGCTGATAGTGCATTGAAAGCCAGCCCAACCCACCAGCATGCCCACAGCAATCATGGTCCAGCCACAAAAGGATGGTGCATGCAGTCCACACAGAGGATACCCTTAGAGCATCTGGTATGGTGACTAGGAATATTGCACTACTGGGCCCCAGAGGACACCTTCTACGATGGGCCACTGCCTTCAAGACCAGAAGATATAGCTCACCTAACTAATATGTGTATAACAAACAGAGTCAGCAAAATGAGAAAACAGAAGAATATGATCCAAATGAAAGAATAAGACTAAAGTTCAGAAAAATATAATGGAGATAAGCAATTTACATAAAATTGTTATAAAGACGCTCATTGGATTTGAGAGAAAAATGGATGAACACAGTGAGAATTTTAACAAAGAGACAGAAAATATAAAAGAGAACCAGTCAGAGAAGAAGAATATAATAACTGAAATGAAAAAATTCAGTAGAGGAATCAATAGCAGATTACCGGATACAGAAGAACCAGTCAGCGATCTTCAACACAGGATAGTGGAAAGCGACCAAGCTGAACAGCAAAAACAAGAAGAAAAAAAGGTAGAGAGATCTTTAGGACAACACCAAGTGCACTAATATTTGTCTTATAGGGGTCCCAGAAGGATAAAAGAGACAGATAAAGGAACACAAAACTTACTAAAGAAATAATAGCCGAAAACCCCCTAACCTAGGGAAGAAAACAAAGTGTAGATCCAGAAAGTACAGAGAGCCCCAAACAAAAAGAACATAGTAGGTCTATAACAAGACACAGAATAAAAATTTAAAGATAAAAAGGGAGAATCTTAAAAACAGCAAGAGAAAAGCAAAGTTATGTAGAAGGGACACCCCATAGGTTTATCAGATGATTGATTTTTCAGCAGAAACTTTACAGGCCAGAAAGGAGTGATATTTTCAAAGTGTTCAAAGAAAAACCTACAACCATGAATACTTTACACAGGAAAGCTATCACTTAGAAATGAAGAAAAGAGGGGCTCCTGGGTGGCTCAGTCAGTTGAGCGTCCAACTCTTAATTTTGGTTCAGATCCTGATCTCACTATTCATGAGTTTGAGCCCCATGTCAGGCTCTGCATTGACAGTATGGAGCCTGCACTCTCTCCCATTCTCTCTGCCCCACCCCCGCTCTCTCTCTTGCTCTCTATTTCTTAAGATAAACTAAAAAAAAAAAAAGAAAGAAATTAAGGAGAGATAAAAAGTTTCCCAGACCAACAAAAATTAAAGGAGTTCATTACCACTAAACTGGCCTTATAGAAAATGTTAAAGGGCTTCTTTAAGTATATAAGAAAAGTGTATAAATAGAAAAAAAAAAAAAGGAAAACATTCCACTGTTAAAAGCAAATATACTCTAAAGGTAGATTAGTCACTTATAAAGCTAATATGAAGGTTAAAAGGCAGAAGCAGGGAGGTGAGGGGAAGTGGTGGCAAAGTAGGACCACCCTAGGCTCCCCCTGTCCAATGATTACAACCAGATAAATGTCAAATCATCCTAAATACCCCAGAAATTGATTGGAAGATTGGAAGAAAAACTCTACAACTAAAGGTAGAGAAGAGGCCACGGTGAGGAAGGGAGGAAGTGTGGAGGTGTGGCTTAGGAGAGAAATGGGTTGTGACTGCTGCAGTGGGGAGGAAGCTACAGTCACAAAGAAGGCCAAGAGGCAGACTAGCATACAGGGAAGTGCCTGGAGAAAACAAATTCCCATAGCAATTGGCTTGGAAAGAGAGACAGCCCAAAATTTCATGAGTTCTTGCAACCAGTAGGGCTTAAAGCCTGGAGTTTTAAAGGTCAGCATGATTGGCTTGGGGAAAGCTCAGAGGACATTGGGGCTGCTCTTGGAGAAAAGGCAGGGCAAACAGCCCACAGACATACAGTGTGGAAACAGCAAATTCAACGGTGCCTGGGGCACGCAGTAGGCAGATTAGTTGCTCATCTCAAGCATGTCCCAGGGAGGCAATGTTCATGGAGAGATGCCACTGGGAACAAAGGAACTGGAGGTACAATTTCCCTGTCCTGGCCATCAACATATGAACAGGGCCACCTGGGGGAACCAGCACAGCACCAAAACTCTCTACCCGACTTGCTTACACCAAGCCCTGTCCCTCTGTGCTCTGTTGGAAATGCCCTTCCCAGTCACGCTTGCCTTGGTCCCAGCGTGGTGGACTCCCTCCCCAATAAGACCAGAAGACCAGAAGACCCATGCCAACACTCTCTCAACCCAGGAGTTTTGCAAGGCTCTGGTTCTGGTGGTGGCAGAAAGGAGGTCTTATTCACAAGCAGACCAGGGCACACCTAGTTAAAACATGCCACATTCAGACCAGGGACCAAACACTACCCACAAGGTCAAAGAGAGCCTCTGCAGATTACTGGCCTAAAGGATAAAGCACGTAGAACACAACAGCAGAGCACGTGCAGCACACATTGGAGACACTCCTGGAAGCACCAGGCCCTGGGCCCAGCTACTGCAACTGTCCAGGCTGGAGATGATAACCCCACAGCTACCATCATCCTCAGTAGGGAATACCTAAGAGCTAAGGTGAGGAACAAGACAAGGATGTCCACTGTCACCACTTACATTCAACATAGTACTAAGAGTCCTGCCCACAGCAGTCAGACAACAAAAGAAAAGGCATCCAAATAGGTAAGAAAGAGGTAAAACTTTTGTTATTTGCAGATGACATGATACTATATATAGAAAACCCAGAAGTCTCCACCAGAAAACTGCTAGAACTGATAAACAAAATTGGTAAAGTCACAGGATAAAAAGTCAATTTAAGGTCTATTGTATTTCTATAGACCAATAATGAAAGAGCAGAAAAAAATTAAAAAACAATTTCACCTACCCAAAGAGGTGAAAGATCTCTACTCTGAAAATCATAAAACAGTGATGAAAGAAATTGAAGACGACATTTGAAAATGGAAAGATGTTTCATGCTCATGGATTGGAAGAACAAATACCGTTAAAATGTCTATACTACCTAAAGCGATCTATACATTTAATATAATCTCTATCAAAATAACAAAAGCATTTTTCAGAACTAGAATAAGCAATCCTAAAATTTGTATGGAAAAAAAACCCAATAGATGAATGGATAACAAAGATGTGGTATATATACAGAATGGACTATCACTTGGTCATAAGAATAATAAAACCTTGCTATTTGTGACAATATGCATGGTTCTAGAGGATATTATGCTAAGTGAAATAAGTCAGAAAAACAATATATTTTCTTATTTACATGGGCAATTTAAAAAACAAAACAACAAACAAAAAAAAACACCACAGAAACAGACTCATAAATGCAGAGAACAAACTAGTGGTTGACAGAGGGAATGGGGGTAGAGGGATGGACAAAACAGGTGAAAGGGTTTAAGAGGTACAAACTTCCACTTATAAGGTAAGTCAGTCACAGGGATGAAAAGTACAGTAGAGGGACAATAACTTTGTACGGTGACACATGGTAACTACACTTACTGCGGTTAGCATTTCATGATGTATATAACTGTGCATCACCACGTTTTGCACCTGAAACTAATAGATCAACTACCTTTCTTAAAAATAGAAGTAAAAAAATTTTTAATAAAATAGTAAAAAAAACTTAAATGTGACTCTGGCTGTTTTTTGGAAAACATTTTGGGGGAACAAGAGTAGAAGCAGAGAGCCTAGCTATTGCAACAGTCCAGGCTGAAGATGATAACGTGTCTAACTTGGGCTGGTTGTGGTGGCATTAGTGAGAAAGACCATTATTCAGGATAGTTTTATTTCCCCCATTGGCAGTGTGGGTAAACCCACAAAATGCCTTTAGAATCATGGTTTAAAATGCATAGCATACAATGCAAACAAGCACAAAGAAAACATGGTAGTAAAATGTAATTATAAAAACAGTAAAAAAAAAATTTGTGAAACAATACCTGTGTAGCTTCAGTCATACACTACTTAAGAAGAATTAGTAGCGGGTCTGATAACCACTGTAATTGCAAAGTAGTGATAAATACTATTGCAAATAGCTAAAATAATAGTAATATATGAAAATATCTGTAATTCGTATTGGTGATGAAGTCATGGACATTGTTACTATGTTGAGTCATTCATAAAGCAAATATTAAATTTCAGTTAGAAACTACTGAACATAGATGCAATTTTTTGCTCTTTCAAGCTTATCAACCTCCTGCTTTACTGGTAGAGGTGATGAGACTTGTTTGTAAATTGACTTTGGGTAATCAAGAGGTAAAGAAAAGAGATCTAGCAATAGGTGATGGCATAGTTGAGATGTATGAACTGTGCTGATTTGATTAATGAAAGGGACTGCAGCGGGGCTCAGAGCAGAGGCTTTCATTTGTCTAGTTATGTGAGTCTGTAGGAATTTCAGTTCTTGAACTCAACAAGGTAAATAAGCACATGTAAAAGAAAGCTATTTTAAAATGTGCTTCAGCCACACCATAATAGGTCCTCTTGGATGGAAAAGGCTAATTTTTGCGTAAAGTTTAACTCTTCAGGATTATTATCTCAATTGGAAAAGCATAAAATAACATTGCATAGTTTGCTAAGGAGATTTTTTAACAGTTGTTTTTAAAAGGCTGCCAAGAAACTGAAAAACAAGAAGCCATCAAGAAAAATAAAGAACAGTGACAAAAACAAATTGATAAGGTTTTGGTTATTCCTTTCTTAAAACTTTAATTGAAGTATAGTTGACATATAATACGAAATTAGTTTCAGATATACAGCATAGTGATTCAACAATTATAGACATTATGCAACGGTCACCATAAAGTATATTACAATATTATTGACTATATTCCCTGTGCCATGCTTTTCATCCCTGTGACTTATTTTGTACCTGGAAATTTGTACCTCTTACTAACTTTCACCCATCCTAGCTGCCCATTCCCCTCTGGCAACACCAGTTTGTTCTTTTTGAGTCTATCTTCCTGTTGTTGTTGTTTGTTCATTTTTCAAATTCCATGTATAAATTAATCATTTGATATTTGTCTTTAGCTGGCTTATAATTCCACTTGTGGGTATTCGTCAAAGAAAATATATTCATTTAAAAATATACATGCATATCTATTTATTGCAGTATTATTTATAATAGTTAAGATACAGAAGGAGCTTAAGTGACCAATAGATGAATGGATAAAGAAGATGTGGTATACATATATATAGTAAAATATTACTGAGCCATGAAAAGAATAAAGTCCTGCCATTTATTACAAGATGGATGGAACTATGAACTAGGTACTATGCTAAGTGAAATAAGTCAGAGAAAGACAAATACCATATGATTTGGTTAGAGGAGAGAGAAGATATAGTACAGGTCATGATTATAGTAATTAAAATGAAAGGTGTCATTATGGCAGTTCAGGGAATACTGTCCAGCCAGTGCTTTCAGGTATGGGCTGCCTCATGTCAATACATAGCAAGGATACAATAAATGAAACGTAATTTCCTTTAAAAACTTCTTTAGCTGGTTCAGTTGCTTCAAATTACTTCTTTCCTCAAGATAAACTAAAGAATGCCACTAGAAAATAGATATGCTCCCTTGTTCAATATGACTAGGAAGTTTAAATTATTAGAATACTAAAGGACAGAGTATGTTTTCCTGGAAAGATGAACAACTGTTTCCATAACACTGGAGATGGTTCTTACTTTTGGAAACTACGCTTGCAGTGTTAATGACTCTGGAAAAAGATGTAAGCTAAATCTTTGCTTTCTAAAGTAACTGCGGATTAGAATTTCACATAGGTTGAAGGTTTCAGGGTTAATACAGTTAGAAGATAATATTAAAATTTGCCACACAAAAAAATTCATTGCCGCCTTTTTGGTTGGATGAAAATTTATTGCACTAGGAATGACATATGTTCGGCCAAAAGGACTATACTATTATTGTTTTCAGAGCCCAGCGGATTCACAATGTGTAAAGTTAGGAGTACGATGAAGTATCTATCTGGTAAGTGGTTATGAGAGGCAAGGCTATTGTTTAAATTTCTACTTTGATATTCAGACGTTGCATCCTATTTCACAGAGACATTGTAAAGTATCGTAAAAAGAACAAGAAAGGTCATTTTCTTTCCTTTAGCAATTTAAAGATAAGATTTCATAGGTTTTTTTTTCCTTTTTTTCCTTATACAGTTTTATACTCTAGCCAATTTGTGGATACATATAACTACATGTTTGTTGTGTTTTTTTATATCTAACGAGAACACTGTCAAAAAGTTTGTTATTCAATGAACTTTACCTTTCTAATGAGATGTTTTCCTTCTGTTCTTCAAATATATTGCTTATAAGCACAAAGCAAAAGACCAACTCATGAAACAAAGTACTTACAATGATGGATACTGAAAATGTTTGGAGAATCAAAACATAAATATGAGTATTGTATATATGGGAATACGAACCCTTCCAAGTCTAAGTTTGTTGCTACTTCTCAGAAGCCCAGGGTCCTATAGCTGTTCAATCTTTTTCACTCTTCTAAAATTTAATCAGTATGTATCTTATTTCCTTAAAGTGTCATAGCATAGTAGTTAAGAATGTAGGTCAGTTAGGTACTATATGCACATACACACACACATATATATATACACACACACACATGAATTACAGGGATTAAGTGCTGGATACTTGGCAAATACTCAACAAATGTAGATTATATTAAGCTTTTGGTCTTAACTAGATAGCAGGTAATTGTGGGAAGGATTCTTTATGCTAACACGAGAGAAAATTTACTACTCCTAAAGGAAGTCCTGAGTTTGGTTTCTTCCCAACAGATAATAATTATAAGCGGTTATAGCATATTATGATCAAATGTTATATTACATATATTCTCTCATTTGATCTTATTTAAAGCATATGGATTACCTTGGTATTGCAGATAAAATCTCAGGTTGAGAAGAAGCATTTCAATACCTGGTTATTTATCTAATTTTTTCCCTAGTATCAGAAGTAGTAAAGGAAGTTTCAAAGAAGAATGGACCTCACAGAATAGTTACCATACCATATGAAGGACAACTTGTGAGCCAAATGAAATTCACAGAAGATGGCCTCTTAAGAGATAAGGCACATATCAAGAATAAATTAAATGATGTAAACTTTAAGAATGGGGCAATGAATGCTGAATATGAAACAAATGTGGAAAATAATTGAGAACAGATGGGTTACTTTGCTGGAATACCTTTGTCAGGAAACTGTGCCTCATGCAGAAATCCAATGGCTGCTAGAGATAGCTTAAACAATTCAATGTTACAATTTAGTTGATTAATATATTGGCAAATTCTAAGTGTAAAGGTAAATGTGAGAGTTAGAGGGACTGGTCTAAATATTTTGTTATTGTATAAAATACTTCACTTGGGCAGTAGAAATATTCATTCAATAATTGGTGAGCACCTCAAATATGTTAATATGCTGGCTCTAAAAAACATATAATGAGACATGTACATAGGTAGAATTTAAGTATGTTGAGAAACTTTGTAAGGGAGGCAAAATTTTCTCCAATTGCCCAGATTTACAATTAGAAAGGTATAGGAAAAGAAGGTTCAGGAAGCAAAAATAATCAGAATACTTTATTTTTCTTTTTCCCCCCAAATATGAAATACTTCATGAATTTGCACGTCACCCTTGTGCTGGGCCATGCTAATCTTCTCTGTATCATTTCAATTTTAGTACATGTGCTGTCAATGTGAGCATAAGAATAGTTTATTATTATATAGCTGAGGGACAATGTGTACAAGGGAAGAAAGACTTATCACATTAGTTAAGGATAAAAGTGAATTTTTAAAAGTGGCAGTATGCGATACAAAGAAAAGACAATGGAGTGGAAAGTCACTCAAAGTGGTGACGGGAGAAATGGAGAAGAGGAAAGAATTTTAGTGCAGGAGGAGAAAATACACATAATATTAGGTCAAGCTGTCTTTTACTTTATAAAAGGGCTATTAAGAGCTCCTAAAGGCATAAAGTCCAAGGAAATGGCTCTTTTCATTTTCCCTTCACAATGGGAACTCTGTACTGTATACGAATAGTTGAGTGAGAGTGTGAAACCCTAAATTCAGAAAATCAAATCTTTGCACTAGGGAATTTGCAGATTTAAGACAAAATTGGAAAGGAAAAATCAGAGGAAGTTTGGTGATAGAGATCAAGTAAAAAAAATGAGCCAGAAGAGGACTAGTTTATAAGGAACTTTGCCATCAAATGTAGATTGTTATGTCATGGTTATTGACCTTGATGTTTAGTGATGGTCCCTCCTTATATTGTATTCTTTGATTTTTCCAGGGATTTCCAAAGAGCAAAGGTAAGTTGTTCAAAGAGAAAATGTAGGTAATTGTATAAAATCAGATTAGGTACTATGAAATGTTTTGTGTGCCAGAAGAATTGATTTGGAGAACTTTCTCTTTTTCCTCAAAAAAGGTTCTTGGCATATATTTTCTGTTTTTCAAATAATAAAAAAGTGAAATATTTAAAACTAATAATTCATATAAAAGGAAGTCATTAAGAACAATTAAAATTTTTCATCCCACAGTGAAAATCTACCTTAATGCTAACTGCAGATCTTTTTTTTTTTTATTCACCATAATGCTAGGGCTACTCAGAGGGTAGATATTTTTATTTGTTAAGAAAAAAATTATAGGATAGAGCCTAAAATTTTCAAAATGTGACAAATGTCTTGAAAATATATGTAAGGTTGTAGCAAATAGCGGTAATGTAAAGCCTATCTGAACAGATAAAGTAACATTCACAAGGCATTTGTTTTTTTTTTCCTAGTTATTGATACTGAGAACATAAATCAGATAGAATACATATGCTAGATGAATTGCTTACTTTATAGACTTTTGCAAAGCAGATGGAGAAATTACCTAAAGGTATGCTTTAAAATACAAAAGATTAAGTTCTAAAAGGAATTAATTTGGTTGTGAATAAAATTCTAATCCATATTAAAATAAGGATAATTTATTTAGCTTCAGAAACAACTGAAGCGATTAAATGATTATCTGAGGAGATAAAATTCAAAACCAAGAAAAATAACCGCTAATAAAGTCAGACTCAGGACACATGAATAATAGTTAACGGACCTGGAATTTACATTTAATGTATTCAAGACAATAAACCAAAATTTGGAAATTTTAGCAAAGGATTGAAAAGCATTTTAAAAAGCTAATAAAAACTCCAGAATGAAAAATATTAAGTAACTGAAGATCTCATAAAATGGATATCATAGCATATTAGAGATAGCTGAAAGGGGAATTAGAGTATAGAAAGAGAGACCAGAAGAAAATATTTACACTGAAGCACAATAGAAAAAAGGGTGGAAAAATACCAAAAAGAAAAAAATACTAAGGGGATATTTAGAAAATTCTTACAAACATGAAAGTTGCAGAATTAAATGAGAGAAAAAGTGGGGCTAATGCAATATTTGAAGAAGTAATGAATGAAGATTTTTCAAAACTAATAAAACACAAAAACCCCACAAAACTTAAGAAGAATTTGGACTCTGCATCTACAATAAAAAAAATAAATTACATTAGGCACAGCATACTAAAATATCAGAAAATATAAAACCTTAAAGGCAGATGTAGGAGAAGATAGACTCCAGAGAAACAACAATAAGCCCCAAGAGCAGACTTCCAACAGAAAAAATAAAAGCCATAATACAACAGAATATCTTCAATGTACTGAAATAAAGTTACTGCCAACCTAGAATTCCATTCACAGCTAAAATATTATTCAAACAGGTGAAATAAAAGCATTTCTACATAATCAAAACTAATAGAATTTCTTTAGCAGTACACTCACACTAAAGGAAACACTTAAGAGTATTCTTCTGGCAGAAGGAAGATGGATGAAAAGATAGAGTAATGCAAAAATAGTGAAAACAGAGTAACAGAAAAGGCAGATGCACAGGTAAATATGAATAAAAGCTGGTTATATAATAGTGTCTTGTGGTACTTCAAATATATATTGAATTAAAATGAATAGTAAATGGAGGTGAGTAAGTAGGATAATGTAAAGTTTAATGTAAAATGACAAAACTAATTTACCTTAGCAAAGGATGGATATTGTAACCTCTGCAGTGCTGTCAACACAACTTTCTTTAATGCAAATCTAAATACCTATGCATGGCTAGTGGCTATTATTTGACAAGGCAATTTTAGAGTAAACACACACACAAAAGTAAAATAACTACTAAGCTAATAGAAAGTATATTAAAAATAAAATATGACAAAATTATATATAATATACTTGAATATACATTTTTTAGTGTTTATTTTTGAGAGAAGGAGAACATGCACACACAAGTGGGGGAGGGGCAGAGAGAGGGAGACCCAATCCAAAGCAGGCTCCAGGCTCTGAGCTGTCAGCACAGAGCCCCACGTGGGGCTTGAACTCAGCAACCATGAAGTCATGTCCTGAGCTGAAGTTGGAAGCTCAGCAGAGCCACACAGGCACCCTATGAATATACATTTTTCTAAAAACATACAAATGGCCAACAGACACATGAAAACATGCTCAGCATCATTCATCATCAGGGAAATGCAAATCAAAACCACAATAACATATCACTTTACACCTGTTAGAATGGCTATTATCAAAAAGACAAGAATTATTAAGTGTTAGAAAGACTGTGGAGAAAAAGGACCCTTATGCATTGTTGGTGGGAATATAAATTGGTATACCTACCTTGAAAAACAATATGGAGATTCCTCAAAATATTAAAAATAGAATTACCACATGAGCCAGTCATTCCATTTATGAGTGTTTACCCAAAGAAAACAAAAACACGAATTTGAAAAGATATATGTACCCCTATGTTTATTGCGGCATTATTTACAGTAGTCAAGAAACAAGCAGAGTTCCGGAAGATGGCGGCATAGGAGGACGCTGGGCTCACCTCGCGTCCTGCTGATCACTTAGATTCCACCTACACCTGCCTAAAGAACCCAGAAAACCGCCAGAGGATTAGCAGAACGGAGTCTCCGGAGCCAAGCGCAGACGAGAGGCCCACGGAAGAGGGTAGGAAGGGCGGCGAGGCGGTGCGCGCTCCACGGACTGGCGGGAGGGAGCCGGGGCGGAGGGGCGGCTCGCCGGCCAAGCAGAGCCCCCGAGTCTGGCTGGCAAAAGCGGAGGGGCCGGACGGACTGTGTTCCCACAGCAAGCGCGACTTAGCGTCTTGGAGGTCATAAGTTAACAGCTCTGCTCAGAAAGCGGGAAGGCTGGAGGACAAAGGGAGGGAGAGCTGCTGAGCCCCCAGATGACAGAGCTCAGTTTGGTGGGGAACAAAGGCGCTCGCCAGCGCCATCTCCCCCGCCCATCCCCCAGCCAAAATCCCAAAGGGAACCAGTTCCTGCCAGGGAACTTGCTCACTCCGCGCAAACACCCAACTCTGTGCTTCTGCGGAGCCAAACCTCCGGCAGCGGATCTGACTCCCTCCCGCTGCCACAGGGCCCATCCTGAAGTGGATCACCTAAGGAGAAGCGAGCTAAGCCTGCCCCTCCTGCCCCCGTGCACCTTGCCTACCCACCCCAGCTAATACGCCAGATCCCCAGCACCACAAGCCTGGCAGTGTGCAAGTAGCCCAGACGGGCCACACCACCCCACAGTGAATCCCGCCCCTAGGAGAGGGGAAGAGAAGGCACATACCAGTCTGACTGTGGCCCCAGCAGTGGGCTGGGGGCAGACATCAGGTCGGACTGCGACCCCGCCCACCAACTCCAGTTATACACCACAGCACAGGGGAAGTGCCCTGCAGGTCCTCACCACTCCAGGGACTATCCAAAATGACCAAACGGAAGAATTCCCCTCAGAAGAATCTCCAGGAAATAACAACAGCTAATGAACTGATCAAGAAGGATTTAAATAATATAACAGAAAGTGAATTTAGAATAATAGTCATAAAATTAATTGCTGGGCTTGAAAACAGTATACAGGACAGCAGAGAATCTCTTGCTACAGAGATCAAGGGACTAAGGAACAGTCACGAGGAGCTGAAAAACGCTTTAAACGAAATGCAAAACAAAATGGAAACCACGACGGCTCAGATTGAAGAGGCAGAGGAGAGAATAGGTGAACTAGAAGATAAAGTTATGGAGAAAGAGGAAGCTGAAAGAGAGATAAAAAAAATCCAGGAGTATGAGGGGAAAATTAGAGAACTAAGTGATACACTAAAAAGAAATAATATACGCATAATTGGTATCCCAGAGGAGGAAGAGAGAGGGAAAGGTGCTGAAGGGGTACTTGAAGAAATTATAGCTGAGAACTTCCCTGAACTGGGGAAGGAAAAAGGCATTGAAATCCAAGAGGCACAGAGAACTCCCTTCAGACGTAACTTGAATCTATCTTCTGCATGACATATCATAGTGAAACTGGCAAAATACAAGGATAAAGAGAAAATTCTGAAAGCAGCAAGGGATAAACGTGCCCTCACATATAAAGGGAGACCTGCAAGACTCGTGACTGATCTCTCCTTTGAAACTTGGCAGGCCAGAAAGGCTTGGCACAGTATCTTCAGTGTGCTAAACAGAAAAAATATGCAGCCGAGAATCCTTTATCCAGCAAGTCTGTCATTTAGAATAGAAGGAGAGGTAAAGGTCTTCCCAAACAAAAACTGAAGGAATTTGTCACCACTAAACCAGCCCTACAAGAGATCCTAAGGGGGATCCTGTGAGACAAAGTACCAGAGACATCACTACAAGCATAAAACATACAGACATCACAATGACTCTAAACCCGTATCTTTCTATAATAACACTGAAT
Organism: Panthera pardus; assembly: GCF_024362965.1. Classification (NCBI taxonomy): domain Eukaryota; kingdom Metazoa; phylum Chordata; class Mammalia; order Carnivora; family Felidae; genus Panthera; species Panthera pardus. The sequence continues at coordinate 23,847,306 of NW_026527002.1, forward strand.
GTAAATGGATTAAATGCGCCAACCAAAAGACATAGGGTATCAGAATGGATAAAAAAACAAGACCCATCTATTTGCTGTCTACAAGAGACTCATTTTAGATCTGAGGACACCTTTAGATTGAGAGTGAGGGGATGGAGAACTATTTATCATGCTCCTGGAAGCCAAAAGAAAGCTGGAGTAGCCATACTTATATCAGAAAAACTAGACTTTAAATTAAAGGCTGTAACAAGAGATGAACAAGGGCATTATATAATAATTACAGGGTCTATCCATCAGGAAGAGCTAACTATTATAAATGTCTATGCGCCGAATACCAAAGCCCCCAAATATATAAAACAATTACTCATAAACATAAGCAACCTTATTGATAAGAATGTGGTCATTGCAGGGGACTTTAACACCCCACTTACAGAAATGGATAGATCATCTAGACACACAGTCAATAAAGAAACAAGGGCCCTGAATGATACATTGGATCAGATGGACTTGACAGATATCTTTAGAACTCTGCATCCCAAAGCAACAGAATATACTTTCTTCTCGAGTGCACATGGAACATTCTGCAAGATAGATCATATACTGGGTCACAAAAGAGCCCTTCATAAGTTTACAAGAATTGAGATTATACCATGCATACTTTCAGACCACAATGCTATGAAGCTTGAAATCAACCACAGGAAAAAGTCTGGAAAACCTCCAAAAGCATGGAGGTTAAAGAACACCCTACTAACGAATGAGTGGGTCAACCAGGCAATTAGAGAAGAAATTAAAACATATATGGAAACAAACGAAAATGAAAATACAACAATCCAAACGCTTTGGGATGCAGCGAAGGCAGTCCTGAGAGGAAAATACATTGCAATCCAGGCCTATCTCAAGAAACAAGAAAAATCCCAAATACAAAATCTAACAGCACACCTAAAGGAAATAGAAGCAGAACAGCAAAGGCAGCCTAAACCCAGCAGAAGAAGAGAGATAATAAAGGTAAGAGCAGAAATAAACAATACAGAATCTAAAAAAACGGTAGAGCAGATCAACGAAACCAAGAGTGGGTTTTTTGAAAAAATAAACAAAATTGACAAACCTCTAGCCAGGCTTCTCAAAAAGAAAAGGGAGATGACCCAAACGATAAAATCATGAATGAAAATGGGATTATTACAACCAATCCCTCAGAGACACAAGCAATTATCAGGGAATACTATGAAAAATTATATGCCAACAATTTGGACAACCTGGAAGAAATGGACAAATTCCTAAACACCCACACTCTTCCAAAACTCAATCAGGAGGAAATAGAAAGCTTGAACAGACCCATAACCAGCGAAGAAATTGAATCGGTTATCAAAAATCTCCCAACAAATAAGAGTCCAGGACCAGATGGCTTCCCAGGGGAGTTCTACCAGACGTGTAAAGCAGAGATAATACCTATCCTTCTCAAGCTATTCCAAGAAATAGAAAGGGAAGGAAAACTTCCTGACTCATTCTATGAATCCAGTATTACTTTGATTCCTAAACCAGACAGAGACCCAGTAAAAAAAGAGAACTACAGGCCAATATCTCTGATGAATATGGATGCAAAAATTCTCAATAAGATACTAGCAAATCGAATTCAACAGCATATAAAAAGAATTATTCACCATGATCAAGTGGGATTCATTCCTGGGATGCAGGGCTGGTTCAACATTCGCAAATCGATCAACGTGATACATCACATTAACAAAAAAAAAAAGAGAAGAACCATATGATCCTGTCAATCGATGCAGAAAAGGCCTTTGACAAAATCCAGCACCCTTTCTTAATAAAAACCCTTGAGAAAGTCGGGATAGAAGGAACATAGTTACACATCATAAAGGCCATTTATGAAAAGCCCACAGCTAACATCATCCTCAATGGGGAAAAACTGAGAGCTTTTTCCCTGAGATCAGGAACACGACAGGGATGCTCACTCTCACCGCTGTTGTTTAATATAGTGTTGGAAGTTCTAGCATCAGCAATCAGACAACAAAAGGAAATCAAAGGCATCAAAATTGGCAAAGATGAAGTCAAGCTTTCGCTTTTTGCAGATGACATATTATACATGGAAAATCCGATAGACTCCACCAAAAGTCTGCTAGAACTGATACATGAATTCAGCAAAGTTGCAGGATACAAAATCAATGTGCAGAAATCAGTTGCATTCTTATACACTAACAATGAAGCAACAGAAAGACAAATAAAGAAACTGATCCCATTTACAATTGCACCAAGAAGCATAAAATACCTAGGAATAAATCTAACCAAAGATGTAAAAGATCTGTATGCTGAAAACTATAGAAAGCTTATGCAGGTAATTGAAGAAGATATAAAGAAATGAAAAGACATTCCCTGCTCACGGATTGGAAGAATAAATATTGTCAAAATGTCAATACTACCCAAAGCTATCTACACATTCAATGCAATCCCAATCAAAATTGCACCAGCATTCTTCTCAAAACTAGAACAAGCCATCCTAAAATTCATATGGAACCACAAAAGGCCCCGAATAGCCAAAGTAATTTTGAAGAAGAAGACCAAAGCAGGAGGCATCACAATCCCAGACTTTAGCCTCTACTACAAAGCTGTCATCATCAAGACAGCATGGTATTGGCATAAAAACAGACACATAGACCAATGGAATAGAATAGAAACCCCAGAACTAGACCCACAAACGTATGGCCAACTCATCTTTGACAAAGCAGGAAAGAACATCCAATGGAAAAAAGACAGTCTCTTTAACAAATGGTGCTGGGAGAACTGGACAGCAACATGCAGAAGGTTGAAACTAGACCACTTTCTCACACCATTCACAAAAATAAACTCAAAATGGATAAAGGACCTGAATGTGAGCTAGGAAACCATCAAAGCCTTAGAGGAGAAAGCAGGAAAAGACCTCTCTGACCTCAGCTGTAGCAATCTCTTACTCGACACATCCCCAAAGGCAAGGGAATTAAAAGCAAAAGTGAATTACTGGAACCTTATGAAGATAAAAAGCTTCTGCACAGCAAAGGAAACAACCAACAAAACTAAAAGGCAACCAACAGAATGGGAAAAGATATTTGCAAATGACACATCGGACAAAGGGCTAGTATCCAAAATCTATAAAGAGCTCATCAAACTCCACACCCGAAAAACAAATAACCCAGTGAGGAAATGGGCAGAAAACATGAATAGACACTTCTCTAAAGAAGACATCCGGATGGCCAACAGGCACATGAAAAGATGTTCAACGTCGCTCCTTATCAGGGAAATACAAATCAAAACCACACTCAGATACCACCTCACACCAGTCAGAGTGGCCAAAATGAACAAATCAGGAGACTATAGATGCTGGAGAGGATGTGGAGAAACGGGAACCCTCTTGCACTGTTGGTGGGAATGCAAATTGGTGCAGCCGCTCTGGAAAGCAGTGTGGAGGTTCCTCAGAAAATTAAAAATAGACCTACCCTATGACCCAGCAATAGCACTGCTAGGAATTTATCCAAGGGATACAGGAGTACTGATGCATAGGGGCACTTGTACCCCAATGTTTATAGCAGTACTCTCAACAATAGCCAAATTATGGAAAGAGCCTAAATGTCCATCAACTGATGAATGGATAAAGAAATTGTGGTTTATATACACAATGGAATACTACGTGGCAATGAGAAAAAATGAAATATGGCCTTTTGTAGCAACGTGGATGGAACTGGAGAGTGTGATGCTAAGTGAAATAAGCCATACAGAGAAAGACAGATACCATATGGTTTCACTCTTATGTGGATCCTGAGAAACGTAATAGAAACCCATGGGGGAGGGGAAGGAAAAAAAAAAAAAAAGAGGTTAGAGTGGGAGAGAGCCAAAGCATAAGAGACTGTTAAAAACTGAGAACAAACTGAGGGTTGATGGGGGGTGGGAGGGAGGGCAGGGTGGGTGATGGGTATTGAGGAGGGCACCTTTTGGGATGAGCACTGGGTGTTGTATGGAAACCAATTTGACAGTAAATTTCATATATTAAAAAAAAAAAAAAAATAAATAAATAAATAAAAAGAAACAAGCAACCCAGGTGTTCAGGGTTATATAAATGGATAAAAAGGAAGTGGTATATATATATATATATATATATATATATATATATATATATATATATATGTATACACACACACACACAATTGAATATCACTCAGCCTTAAAAAGGAATGAGATCTTGCCATTTACTACAGCATGGATGGATGTAGAGGGTATATGAATGCTAAGGAAATTAGAGAAAGACAAATACCATATGATTTCACTCATGTGTAGAATTCAAGAAACAAAAGAGAGAGACAGAAAATCAGAGTCTAAAATAGAATAAACTGGTGGTTACCAGAGGGGAGATGGGTGGGGGATTGGTGAAATAGATAATGGAGATTAAGAGTACACTTATTGTACACATAAAACTAAGTTAACACTATGTTAATTATACTTCAATAAATATTTTTCCATTAAAATTTTTTTATAATTATATATAAAATAAAATCTAAGGCAAGAGATAAAGAAAGCTCGAAGAGGAGGAACGTATAGAAAATATAGAATGGCATATATGAAACAAAATATACCAGTGAATAAAGATAAATATTGTCAGTCTGGATTTAAAAACTATATGTAAGCATAGATGAATACCATTAAACTTAAGAAGACAGAAAAATTTAAAAGCAAAAGCATAGAAATACATTGACTATGATAAAATTAACTGAAAAAAAGGTGATAGAGCTAAATTAACACCAGATGAGTAGACTTTAAGCCAAAAATATTTCCAGAGATAAAAAGCTTTTCATAATAAAATGTTTACTTCACTAGAAGATATAGTGACTCTAAATTTGTATGCACCTAACAACATAGCTTCAAAATATACATAGCAAAATGTGACAGAACTAAAAAGAGTAGACAAATTCACACAGTAGCTGATTTTAATAGATACCTCTTATTAACTGATAGGACAGAAAAATGGCGAGATTTGGAATATTTAAACAAAAAAGACACATCATTTAATCACTTCTAGTGATGGACCAGCTTAGTCGTCTTTCCCTCTCCTCCATGTCCCTGGCATGGTGAATTTTAAGAGGATTTTATCATTTGTAATTGTGAGATAAAAATGGCCATTAGGCCATATTTATCAGCTCTGAGAATTGATAGTGGTGCTGCAGCTAAATTTTTATAATTGTTTGCTGTTTTTCAAAGTACTTTTTACAAAATTCCCTTATCAGTGATAGTTATCTTCCTTATGTAGATTAGAACATGTTGATTTAGACTAAATTACTACTCGTTCCACAAATAGTGTTTGTGGTAATATTAAGACCCATGTCTCTTGACTCCAAGTCTCCTGTTCTTTTTTAATATCAGAATTTCTATTTTATTTTATCTTTTGAGAAAGAGGGTGCAAGTGAGCAAGGGGCAGAGAATCCCATGAGGGGCAGAGACAGAAAGCTAGAGAGGGAGGAAAGGAGAGAGAGAGAGAAGCCCAAAGGGGAGCTCAAGCACCATGAGATCCTGACCTGAGATGCTTAACTAACTCTGCCACCTAGGTGCCCTCTTTTGTTCCTTCTATGAAGACATTGCACAAGAAAGATGGCTTGAGAATTTCTAATTTTAGGAGCCCTCCATGTTCGATTAGCATCTGTTGCTTTTCACTGAGCTCCAGCCCCTTGCCTTCTTTTGGAGGGCTGCAGTATAACAGAATGAGATGTATGTGGAATGTGAAGACCAGAGTCTGGGAATTACCTGGTTGTTGTGGGGAAGACATACAAATCTCCCTGATTCTCGGTTTCCTCACCTTTATAGTGGGATGATATTGCCTACTTGCATAGCATTATTAAGAATCTTAAGGAGATGACATATGCTTTTCTCAGTTTACACAGGTGATGACAAGTATAGCATGGAAATCAACATTTCTCTGGCTCCACTCTGACTTGCTCTGTGAGAATCCTGGCATCTTCAATTCTGCATGCCACCAGGGATGTCTGAGACTATTTAGCCCTTTTGAAAAATAGTAAGTACCAGAAAAAGGAAGTAATCTGGGAGTGATATAACATAAATAAGTAAATATTTAAGAAATGACTATATGAAAATTTGTGAATTCTAAAGCAACGTACTAAAAACTATTGAACTCTCTTTAGTGTCTAGATACCAGAAAGATACAAAGGTAAAGAACATCTGGGACCCACAGCATATTATAATGTTCCATTTTCTTAAGGCTTTAAGTATGATATTAAGCTGAAAAAATTTTGAGGTGGTAATATCTGAAGGAGTGATAATCTATAGTTCAGTGCGTATGCTAAACTTAGTTTTATGCTTCAAACAGAGGGCTACACTAGGTTAATGCTTCTAAAACATTAATGTACCTATGAGCCATCTGGGAATCTCATTAAAATGCAGATTTTGATTCAGTAGGTTCGGGGAAGGAGCCGAAATTCTGCATTTCTAACCAATTCCTAGGTGATGTCAACGCTGCTGGTCTAAGGATCACACTCTAAAAAGAAAGATTCTACATACCTCCTAAGGAAAATAATTTGTGCTGGTACAGGTTCTATTTATTCTGGTTAGGGTGCTTCATTACAAACAATTACCATCCTAACTCTGATAAAATTAAACACAAAAGGAATTAAAAGGATATCAGATACTGCACTGATGGAGATGCTGGCAAACCATGTTTAAGAAGGTGAGCAAAATAAAAGGAGGCATGATCAAGATCATCTCAGGAATAGTCTACCTAGGACTATACTACTAGGACCAGCTCTGCTACACCCTCCCCACAACATTGCTGGATTCTTGGTTGCCATAAATTCATCTTTGGTCTTGAAACTTTGCCTTCACTCCCTAAACAGGTTCAAAGTCATAGGCTTAAGACACTGATTCACTATGCTAAGATAGAATCCTTCCCCTACTAGAACCAACCCCCCCCCCCCACAAGGTATGGTCCTGCTTTCCCCGCCTGTCTTGGATTTCCCCCAAATGTCTTTACACTCTTAAAGTTTAGAGAGGTATAGGGATCAAGAGACCGTGCAACCCAAATGTACCCTTTTGATAAAAATGTTATTTCCAGAGGTATTCTGAAACTTACTAAGGTTTTCATATAAAGTTAGGAGAAGGGGTGAGATAAGACTAGAATTTTCCAATTATTTCCAATTTCCACCTTGTCCCATCTCCTGAATCCCTTGAGGACATTTTCTTTATTGACTTAATTCATGCCTCTTATAAATGTTTAAGAGAAAAGATGAACAGATGGTAGTTTTCAAAAGCCAAAGCATTTTATGGTCTGTGTTGTGGAAACTATTGTATAAACAGTTTGTGTTACTCAAAAGATTGATAAGCTGTGACCAAAGAATAGTGACACTGGACTTATTTACACAGAAACTAGCAATCTTTTTTATAGGGATGCTGGAAGAGAGACAAATAGGTAAAGGGAAAGATATCTCCATATTATATTGATTAGTAAAGTGCTTTAAATGAATTCACTTTTAACAGGGTAGAGATGAAATTTTGAGTTAAAAACTTAACACTTAAATCAGGGGGAAAATATTTTATGGTGTCTCTTTAAGAACTGTCTAAGGAATTTCTTTTTAAAGGTACATAAACACACACTCACACACAACTATTTCCTTCATGGCTGAGCCTTAGAGATTCCAAGTTATTTTTGGTGCCAGATTTTAACCCAGAGGAAGTTTTATGGCTGAGTTAAAACCCCCTGAAAGCAAAGGTTACAATGGAAATGCTGACAGAATCCGTGCCATGGCAACATTTGTGAGTGTAGTTTTATTAAAACAATAAACAACTTTTGTTCAAGTGCAAGAGAATGTAAAAACAACAGAAAAAGGGCCCCTTCCTGCGTCTAATGCTTAATCTCTGTTATTTCCTTGCTGGGGCTCTGATCCTAAACTAGCTGGGTCTCACAAGCTATTACAGGTCTGAAATCCACTCTTGCACCTCAGATCCTTATAAAAAAGGCCAATAAAACACCAGGAGAGGGAGCTCACCTCTGCCCTTCTTAAAGTGGATCCTGAGTGTGTACTCAAACAGGGCATTGGGTATATTTATAACTGGCACTAGAATTAGCTTTTTAATTTCCTAATTGACTTTGTATGTACGTCTGTGATAGATTATCTAACAAATTATATGTGTTTCCTCCTTTATTGCCAAGTAACATATCAAGGTCTAAATAATACCTCATGTGGTACACACTGTTTGCTCAGGGACAGATAGAAGAAAACCGGGAGACCAGAAGGCTCACCTCCTTTCACAATGCAGTCAGCAGATCAGGCAGAGCTATTAATGGCTTTTCACATTTGAAGTTTACCAAGAGACTTTCAGTGACCCTAGGAGGTATCTTGTCTTATTCATGACAAGCATAAGAGTGCTCTATCCCCTTGCCCTCCTGCTCCCCAAACTATTATTTTGCAGAGCGTTTGCAAATGACATAAATCTAGCAGGAGAATAAGGACCATCCAAGAAATCCTTTTCAAAGAATGAACACAGGAATATCGATGAAGTCAAACTAAAATGTGAAAGAAATCAGATCAAATATGATGAATTCCCCCCAAAAAGATATTAAAAAGAACTTGTGCATTTACAGAAAGTTACGGAATATAATAAAAAGGAATGAGATGTTTGAAAAGTGATGGGAGGCTAGAGGCAAGAGGGCAGGGGATTGGTGAGAAATTTTCCATTGCTCAGAGAACAGCCTAAACTTACCAGAACAAACGAGCCCAAATTTGCTCTAATTAAATTATATTGCGAGGCTCTGTGTTTACATCTTTCACCTACCAAGTCCTATCCTTTTAGAACATTCTCAAGCCTTACTGAAGATTAGAATCACGTGGGGGTGGTTAAAAATCACAATGGTCATGCACAATTAAATGAGATTCTGGGGCTGGGGATGAGAAGTACATAACTATTTTTTAAAGCTCCCACGTGATTCCAGGGTACAGCCTAAAACTTTAGACCACTGTAGAGGGACCCAGCAACCCTAGAAATACTGACCTTTCAACTGAGAAAAATAAACCCAAAAAACTACAGATGTTTGTGGCAGGACATTTCCTCTAGGCAATTCACTGGGCCCCTCTGACTTTTAGCAGCATTCACAGTTTGGTTCTCTGGCTCCAAGCCCAATTGGTAGAATGTCTATAGCAGATGTTTGAACAACATTAACAAATGGAAGCTTCCAAACCTTTTCTTGTTTAACAAGTAACAGCAGGAACTTATTTAAATACAGATCAGGAGTGATCATTTAATCCCCTTACAATTGCCTTTTCTTCTTCTCTTCTATAAGCTAGCTGACCTTTGGATGCACAAAGCAACCTTGTAGATGGCTGCAAGTTGCCTTCTGGAGTAACTGAGCAGTCATTTGAGTTGCTAAGCGCTCCATCGCATTTAGTTATTAAGACTAAAATTATGGAGGTTGTTGATTATTCCAGCCATCTGAAAGACTGTTCTGAATTCAATCAATTCTTTTTTCATCAGCTGTTCTCAAGCCAAAATGCTGAAGAGAGTGGATAACACTTGGAAAGTGGAAAGGCCAGAAGAAGCCCAACTGGGATTCAGTAAAGCCTGTGGAAGCAGTCTTTTCCTCATGTTCTTTTCATGTTTTATGTTTTATCCACAATGTCATGATTATAAACTGTTACTTTGGGCAAAAAGTTGCTTCTCAGCATCCAATGAATTGCATATATGGATATAGGCTCTTTATGGATTTACTTACAGGAGACACCTTTGAGCCCCCTTGCTTCCTACTGCTCCTGTCTGCTATTAGAGTAAATGCAGAAGCATGTGCAATGGCCACTCTGAGCAGTGGTTTCCAGCTCTGACTGCACTCTCAGTGTGGAGGGTGCTTTAGTAGCTCTTGGAAGCATCTGAATCAGAACCAAGAGCTCTTGAGGAGTGACGAATACTGTCCACCCACAACTAGTACACGATGCAACAATCAGCAAATGTTAGCATCTAGCAAGGAAGCTTCTCTACCCTCCAATTCACACACAGGGCTAATGAAGCAGGATGCATACTGCTTTTAGTTGTCATTCTTCTTGGAGACATCAAAATAAACAATTCCTCTCCTTCTCGCCCTCCAATTCCCTTGGGATCAATTTAATAGTCAATGGTTTTTGGGGAACGGAATTTTTTAAAAAGTGAAAATCATGGCTTCCCTTTTGAACTACCTTAATTTCTGAAGCATAATTTAAGCAAGGTAATGGATGTGACAAGCCTATATTTTTATGATTTATTGCTCACAAAGAATTTTTATATTAGTTGACCCTTGAACAATGAGAGGGGTAGGCATGCTGTCCCCAAGTGGTCAAAAGTTTAACTTTTAACTCCCTCAAAACTTAGCTATTAATAGCCTACTGTCGACTGGAAGCCTTACCAATAGCAAACAAGTTAACATTTTTTCCCCTACTATATTATAACTGTATTTCTCACAACTTCCTTTGTGAAGTTTTTGGAGGGGATATTGCTAGCCCTTCTAGACAGATAGGGAAACAGACTTATTAAGAGACTTGCATCAGCAAATGCACTTTTAAGTGCATTTTACCAATTTTATGGAATTTTAATTTTAGTTGACATACGTTATATTAGTTTCAGGTGTGCAACAGACTCGACAATTCTATACGTTACTAGATTTTCACCATAAGTGTGGTTACCAGTTATTACAGTATTATTGACTATATTCCCTATGCTATACACTTTTCATTTCCATGACTTATTTTGCAACTGGAAGTTCGTATCTCTTCATCTCCTATTTCACGCATCCCTCCACCTCCCTCCTAAAAACCAGTAGTTTGTTCTCTATACGTGTTTATCAAGTTTATTTTTGAGAGAGAGAGTGTACACTCACAAGTCGGGGAGGGGCAGAGAGAGAGAGGGACACACAGAATCTGAAACAGGCTTCAGGCTCTGAGCTGTCAGCACAGAGTTCGACGAGGGGCTTGAGCCCACAAACCAGGAGATCAGGACTTAAGCTGAAGTCAGACACTTAACTTACTGAGCCACCCAGGTGCATCTGTTCTCTGTATTTATGAATTGGGTTTTTTGTTTTGTTTTTTGATTCCACATATAAGTGAAATCATATGGTATTTATCTCTGACTTAGCATAATAACCCTCTAAATCCATCCATGTTGTCACAAGTGGTAAGATCACATTCTTTTTCATGGCTAAATAGGATTTTGTTTTGTTTTTCATAGTGGGAAGGGTTCAGCCAATAGATCACAACACACTATTTTGAGCAAAAGAAATTCAGGTAAAATGTGAATTTATGGCCTTTGAATTTTTTATAAAGTACTTTTGAAGTTGAGGTGATATACCACGTTCAGAAGCCTGATTGTAGCCCCCTTAGCTAGTGGAATGGTCTGCCCATTTGTGTTCTATTCCAGTGTCCCCAAGTCAGCCTTAGTCTCCAAAGGTGTTCTAGTTGTAGACTTACTGCTTCTTTACAACAAACCACTTATTACTTTAGATAAACTTTCAACCAGAAAAATCCAATTCACAGAGGGGTCCTAAGTGGCTTCACTCCCTTAGGCAAAGAGAAAGCCAAAGTGGCAACAAGAAAGAGTGTTACATGGACCTGTGAGTAGGCAGTGGGTTTCCCCCAAAGCATGTAGTCTAGTAGATCATGGTGGAAAGCTGCAAGGAATCAGTGCTAACAGTAGTGGAGAAGACAGGTTTGGGGGGGGGGGGCGGTTCTTGCTTGTCTCCAGCCTCTCAGTATGTATATATGCAAGAGCTTATCCAGGAACCAAGTATCATGTGTTCACCATAAGAGATGCAAGCACTGTGTGTCTTAGAAGGAAGAGAGTCCATTGAAAAGGAATTAAAAAAAAAAAAAAGAAAGTGGGGTAAGTGGGGTATGGATAGCAGTGGGGATATGAACAGCAGTGGGTGCCTGGTGTACCATGTCATATGGAAAATGCAATTTCCATAACTAGAAGTAACTGGGTAATCTCTAAGGTCAAGACTGCCCAGGCCTCCTCAAGCTCTACTTGTAACTGTCTACTTTAACTTATTTTGAACATATCTATTTTAAAACATCAAATTAATTTTTCCTCAGAGTTCCAGAAAAGGGGTAAATCACATTTTCATATTATCTGGGAAATTGTGTACAATGTGTTGCTATAAGTGACATGCTAGGAATTCATAAATATAATATTTTTGGTAAGTATAATAAAAATTGAGGATAAACATACCTTATGAGAAATAGTATTTTTGGTTATATTTCTTTTAATTCTTTCATACAAACTTCCTATTTAAATGAGAGGTGACTGAATTTTAGAACCAGGAGGGGCATAATAATTTATTTAGCCGAAACTCCTATTTGTCAGAGAGCAAATTAAGGATCAGAGAAGTTACATGATTTGCCCAAAGTCACACATCTAGTTAGAGGCAAACCTAGGACTAAAACCAAGGAAATAGAGTGAATTCTTGTTCTCATTCTTTCCTGAGTCTTTCCAAATAAGCATGTTGAGTGGAAATCATTCATAAAGCAGGCAAAAAAGATGGAAAAGGATGTGTGATGTAAAGCGTTATGTCAGAATGCCACAGACACTCAAAATCAACAATGACTACCTCTGACTGACCTTAATCTTTTCCAAATTTTCCTTTGAACATCTTTTATAATCCACCTGCCATCTCTCATTTTTTTGCGCATCTTAATTATCAATTTATGGAGTACCAATAATTTAATCACTCATTCATTCCCATTATAATTAAAACAGAAAACAGATTTAAGGATTCAATTTACTTGTGCTTCCACTATTCTGTAAATCTTCAAGAAAACAGGGAGTAAATTTTGTTCACTGCTGTACTCCTGGGGGTTGGCACACACCAAGTATTCAATAAATATTGGTATACTTTGCAAGCCTGTAACTATCTGCTTGAAAGCCAGTAAATAGTTGGTCACACATTTCAAATATCTGACCACATAAAATGTCATTCAGGTATAGGATCAACATACTTTTAAGAACCTCCCTAAAGAGGCTAGCAAAAACAATTTCCTTCTATATTTGTGTTAGCATTTTGAGAGCAATTTTTGTAGTGGTGAGAAAAATGTTCACTCGTAGGCATTGTTTCACCTAGAATGGAGTTGTGTTTTTGCAATTATTTTTTTTTTTTAATTTTTTTTTTCAACTTTTTTTTAATTTATTTTTGGGACAGAGAGAGACAGAGCATGAACGGGGGAGGAGCAGAGAGAGAGGGAGACACAGAATCGGAAACAGGCTCCAGGCTCCGAGCCATCAGCCCAGAGCCTGACGCGGGGCTCGAACTCACGGACCGCGAGATCGTGACCTGGCTGAAGTCGGACGCTTAACCGACTGCGCCACCCAGGCGCCCCGTTTTTGCAATTATTGAGTAAACACTCATTGTTTATGTTTTCCAAAGTGACTTTGCATGCAACTTATGATTTTTATAAAATTCCAATGAAAAACATGATACTAGTATTTTATCATCACATTTAGTTGATGTAGGTGGGAGGCATAGTGATTTGGGCCATGTCTTATCAAAGAGAATTCTAAAAAAAATTCCAAAGTCATTGAGAATATGGACACATTCCTTCTTATTCTGAATACCACATACTTCTCCAAACTCCATCCTTCCTTCCCGATAGAAACTATGGCTTTGGTAAATTACTCATAATAATTTCCCCTCTCTTAAATGTATTGGAGAATATGGTCTTCCTTCTGTGCCTCCAGGGTACTGTAGAGGTACTTAATGGAAAATGGCTTCATGGCAGTTTTCTCCTTACCTTGGAAGTATCTTCCTTTAATATGAAATTTAGTGGCCTTTGTTATATGACTAGATGTCATGTCTATTCATCAAAAATTTCATAATCATAAAAATCTCAGATAACAAGCCAAACATTGGTCTCGGAGAAAAATTATTACAACCAAATGCTGAGATGACAATAAAATTTGAATATATCCTTTGAATTTACAGTAGTAATAAGATTTTTCAATTCAAGTCAAATAATTATTGAGTACTGCCCATGATAAAAGTAGACCTTGTATTTATAAACATAAGGCATATTCCTTGCCTTTAGGAAATATGCAGTTTCACGGAAAAGACTGATCTAAGTAATCAACCGTGCAATGCAACTCTTGTTAAACAACTGGTATAACCAAAATGCTATGGGGTACAGAGGAGGAATTTTATAGGCGATATATAATTTGCTTTTAAAAGAGATTTAGATTTTGTCAAGCAATAGCCATCATTCCAGGTGAAGGACATGATGGGACAATAATGTAAATATGAAAACAAGGTAAGACACTGTGTTGGTGCTGCTATTGTGCAACCTAGAAACCTAGTAGTTTCAATTTGAAAAAGTTCCTAAGCTTAATTTGAGAATTGTTGCAGGTTGGGCTCTAGAAGAAGCAGAATCTAAGATGGAGATTAACATGTAGGAGGTTTCTTAGAGTATGCTCTTGGGATCCATACCTTAAAAGAGAAGGAAGCAGGACTGGGCTAAGGAGGTGAGCTGTGAGATGGTCTCAATGGAGGCCTTTGCTAACACTAAGGGGAGCTCTGAAACTGGCATGATCCTTCAGAGTTGTCTAAGGTGGGGTAAAGTGCTCAGCCATTGGATGTGGGCTTCCCTGGGAAGGGGGCATAACCTTGAACAAGGTGGATTGACAGTGTTAGGCCATCTACCAGAAGCATTCCCAGTGAGGATAGTGCATCATTCTGGGCAGGCCTTCTAGGGGTAAAGTGTTCTTTAGCTAAAATACTAGGATAGTCAAATGTTCTTTTATTTAGTTTGCATCATGTTAGTGTCTCACAGTCCCTGGATTTTGCTGGATTTCTGCTTAAATAAGACTTGCATTAAAATTTTTTCCTCACAAATACAGGTCAAATGGTATTTTCCGAGAATTGATATTTACAATTCCCGGAAACCATGTTTTGCTCTAAATTTTATAAAAAAATTCTGAGCAATATTTTTAATTTCTACAATTAGTTTAGTATATTAAATACAAATATTTGAACTGATAATTTAAGAATATTTTAGGACCCACAGCTGTCTTTCTGAAGAAAGGGTGAGCATGCACGTTACTATATGTGTCATGACAATATTGTCACCTTCCACATAGAGAGCATCTCACTTGATAGGATGAGTCATGAAATACTCAGGGTGCTATTGGTCTTCCCATTTGATAGGTGATGAAATTAAGTTTCAGAGAACTGATATGATTCATACAAAGTCATAGAGAAATGACAAAAACAGTGCAAAGGCTCAGTTTTCTGCCTTGAAGTAACAGTAATGTTGTTTCCTCTTCACTGCAACACATTCTCTAAAAGCAGAAGATTGTCCCCCACAGGCATGAACTTCACATATGAGTTTTGAGCATTGCTTAATTCCACTACGAGAACAATGGTAGGCTATTTTCCTTTCCCCAAATCTTCTGTCTCCTGAAATTAAGGTGCAGTACTATTTATCCATCCATTAATTCCATTAAATAATTATTTTCTGAGTATTTATGGAGTGACAAGTACCATGCTAGGCAGGCCCTGGTTTATAAACAGACAAGATATAGCCCCTTCTCTCAAGATGACTAGTCCTGGCCTAACACCTGCTTAGAGGAGTTTTTGGACACAGGGAGGGTCTTCTTTCCATTGAACTAGAAGGGCTCTGTTATATACTTTCACTTAAGAATTATGGTGGCTTATAGGACACAAACTGTCAAAGAATGCACAGAGAACACAGATGTGGACTCTCATCTTGTCAACTCTCATGAGAAGTGTAGGTAAAAAACAAAAGAAAATAACGATTCCTACAATGTTCTGATTTTTTTTCTGAAAAATTCCCAAATAGCTAGCTACATATATGTTGTAATTCAAAGGGTGATTGTCTTCCACATTATTACCTTGAGAACACCTCTGCTCTAATATCTCAATTTATAATTTGGGGGACATTCTCATTTTTAGTACCTCAATAATAACATGGAGTAATAATTTTATAATGATCACATAACCTAAATATAGGAAGGCTTTGAAGAGTGCTAAAAAATTATAGATTAACTGAAGTACTATCACTAAGTTGTTTACAAGTGAATTCTAAAAATAAAGTGAATACATTCTTAATGTCTGTTTTGTAATTTAAAAGTTGCCAAAAATGTGCCAATTAGAGCCACCTGTGCCAACTGTCATAGCTAAAGCTGGAAAAGGCCATTGACTGACTAATGTAATGATTGACGAGGGAGAAAGACCAGTTTAAAGTTGACTGAAATGGTTTACTTCATAGTGATGGACCTATACACTGAAATATGTTCATTTTCCTATTTGTTGGTGGCTTATATGTCAATAATCAGATGGACTCTTTTGCTCAAAGGCTATTAAAATGGTTTTATAAGAACCAGCCTGATTAAATGATCCCATTCCAATCCAATGCTTTTATATTTGGCAGAACTGGCTTTGGACTCCTAATAAAATATCAACATATGGGATCATACAGTTCTTTTTTAAAATATCAAATATATTATTCATTATAGAGAAGTGGGAATGTAAGTCATCTTGTTTTCTTTACTGCTTTAACTTTTATTTCCATTTAAAATACTTAGCTGATTTCTAGAAGTCTCAACTTTTTGAGATAAATAGTAAAAAGCATAAAGACGATGGATATAAATGTTTTTCAGATACAACTTGATCATCAAAATGAACCTTTAGGAGGACAGAAGGGATATATCATTGCATATCCTAAGGATAATCTTTTAATAAAATAGTATGGTGAATTCTTGTTTCAGAAATAATCAGATCCAAGCTAATAAGTACTTTTTTTATTGTTAAATCTCTAAAAGTAGGTAGCACTGACTAAGTCATGGTTTATCACTCATGCGCACAATTTCCTTTATGGTGACAACAGTTCTATTCGGAATTAAATTGATTTTTGTTGTTATTGGCGTAACTCAAGCCTCAGACTAGTAAATTACATTGATGTGATTCTTTTAGTACATGAATTTTCACTGTTGGAGGAAAAAATTAGATATACTGAAAAAAAGTATTGTCAGTTATTTAAAACTCCCAGCTCTTGAGATTAGATTTTAGATTTATAGTCAAAAAATGTGGAATTTGTCTATAGGCCATTTATATTTTAAAAATTCAGGAAAAAGTGAGAAAGAGTACTTTTCTTATTTTGAAAAAAAAATTGGAAGTTACTACTATTGGACTCTCTTATGGAGAAATTAGGTCATTTTTGGCCCATTTGGGCATATTAAGAGAATAACCTGTTCTAGTTTTTTTTCTATAACAGGCTAGATTTTCTCCAGAGTCTATACACTGTAAACATGAAGCATAATTCTATCTGTAACACTAACCTCCAATATACACTAAGACACCAGAATGTTGACAAAATCTTTAAAGTTGTTTAATTACCAACTTTTAAAAATGTTAGCATACTTTTGAACGCTACCATTTCCCCCCCCCCCACCCCCCACCAAATAGCACAGACTAATTATGTGATTAATAATGAAGTATAAACAAACAACATATTTTCAGAGGTAAGGAGATACTTTGGGCTTTAAGTAACAGATTAAATAAATATCTGCACTTCCCCTGTTTTATTGGTCCCATGTTCCTGACATCTATTTGTGAATTTAATAGAACAAGGTCACTGTAGATAAGAGTGCTGGTTAGAAGATAGCTGTGCAATTATCTATCTAGTAACCAGTTCATAATTCTAGATAGAATACAGATATGGAATCAGGATGTTAGGAGGTATCCAGACTATTGGTTGTAAGATCTTTTGTATCTTATACTCTCCATCTTCTGGGCTGGAATAGGTCAAAGAAACCAAATAGGTTTTCACAGAAATATGCTAATAATTACTTTTATGTAAAAAAATATATATTATTGAGTTTATGTATGATGAGGTAGGTAGGAAAGAGGGATGAAAAGTTATCACCCCTGAATCAAGAATGGAATAGGGAGGGGTTTTTTGATGCTAACTATTTAACAATAATTTAATGAAGTCATATTCGTATAATTTGTTTAACCTACCCATCACTATTCCAATGCTGGACTCCTAGGTGCTCAATATACATTTGTTGAATTATATTTTTAAAAAATGAGGCAATCACAAAGAATAAAGAAGGGAAAGAAAAATAAACAAGAGAAATTTAAAAATATACATTCTGAAGAGGCTGAAACCCTGGATTCTCTGAATGTTTGTTCTTTGTGATCTAATTTCCCTGAATCTCCATTTCCTCAGCTGACAAATAAGGATGATAAGGTAATCTACATCATAAGGCAGTTGTCTGGAATAATGAGATAATATGCAGAAAAGCTCTCTTTTGAGAACTTTTGGTGTTATCAGAGTAATGACAGTTGGAAAAATCTCGGTAGACCATTTCTTTCATAATGTGTGTGAAAGAGCTGTTTTAGCAGATAGGGGATGGGTGAAATGCATAAAGGGGATTAAGATTATACTTATCTCAATGAACACTGAGAAATGTATATAATTATTGAATCATGTATTGTATTATACACCTCAAACGCTATATGTTAATTATACTTCAATAAAAAAAAATAAACCAGTAGTTTAGTAAAAGCAAAAGCACCACTTTAATGTAGGTATTATGTCAGACCATATCAATTAGGAGTCTAATTCTTTTAGGAAAAGATGTACTCTGTATATAATTTTATCCACTTAGGCAAAACTAGGTAGACAAATAAGCTTCTGCTACATATTGGAGACTATTTACTCAGTTTCCTGACCACATGGTTTAAACTAACTGTATTCAACTTCATTTTGATCTGTGCCAACCCCAAACATTCTGGGTTGTTTTTTTTTTTTTTTTTTTTTTTTTTTAACATTTACTTTTGAGAGAAAGAGAGAGACAGAGCATGAGCAGGGGAAGGGCAGAGAGAAAGGGAGACACAGAATCTGAAGCAGGCCCCAGGCTCCAAGCTGTCAACACAGAGCCCAATGTGGGGCTTCAAACTCATGAGCTGTGAGATCATGACCTAAGCCTAAGTTGGACGCTTAACCAACTGAGTCACCTGGGTGCCCCTATTCTTTTTTCCTATTCCAAAATGCAGCTAATTTACATAACAGGTTATTAACTTGAGATAACTACACACCATTTTTACCTTTAGCAAGGTGTCAAGAAATCCCAAAGAGAATAAATATCAAACCATTTGAACAGGTGGGGAATTGGTAGCTAAACTCGCTCACTCCCTCGTTATATGGATGAGACAGCTAGTTGTAAAGAGGTTAAGTTATTTACACACATTCACACAGTTACTTGACAGATCTTGAAATAAAATCTAGATGTATGGACTCTTAATTCATCTTTTCATGAAACCAATTAAATTCCCCAAAGGATAGAAACTTTGAAATCCTGTATTGGAAAATATTAGATACTGAATAGATATTTGGAATAATATAATAGTATCACATTTATCCTTTCTTTGTTCCAAGATGAGTGATAAAGTCTATAAAACAAAACAAAACAAAAAACCAAAAAAAAAAAAAACCAAAAAAAAAACCACCCACCAAACTGTTAACTGTGCTCTCCTGGAAAGAGATTACACACTGGCATGTTGATTTTAGTTTGTGTTATGAATTTTACTTCTCTCGCTATTTCCAAATTTATAACTAAATCTAAACATAAAAGGTCATCTCTGACACTTGAGAGGATAAGCATTAACGTAATTGGGTATTTGGTTGATGCTGACACACAGTATACTCTCAGACTGCACTTTATTCTGTAGCTTTCAATGAGAAGACCAAGTGCTTAACTTTGGGATTTGAGGTCATGCCTTGTTCCTAATGTTAAAATATAGCTCTGTCTCCAACTCACAGATAAACCAGACGGCAGTATGTTAGAAATATACTGGCAAGCAGGTTGGATATTGGAAATAGCACGAAAAGAGTTGGCATTTGCTCGAAAAAGTGTATGCAAAGATCTTGCATCACTGTGTTGGCACCCACTGTTGGCTCAACAACTTGTCTTAGCATGGGTTCCGATAGGAGCAAACCAGTATCAGGGCCTTCTTTTTCTGAAAAGCTACTCCAGTCTGGAAAACATTAAAGAAGCAAGATAATTCTAAGGAAAAGAGGAAAGAGCAGAATAACAAGTCTGCACTGTGCCTGAGACCTGATCTTTATAAGATTATAAAACATCAAAGCCAAAACTGAATAAATGGAAAAATGTGGTACTTATTGGTCATAGAAATATTCTACAATATAAACTCTTCACACATATAATGATATTCAAATATTGTTCTTTTCTTGTACCGATGGATAAGTTATAGTGTAATAAAGATTTTTAGCAATAGGTAAAGTTAAGAAATAGATGCTGAATGATTTACAGGGACAACATCATTTGCACAAGGTTTTAATTAATTCCTGGAGTCCTGCTACTTGATGTTTTAAGATGCTTGGTGTGAACTTTCTGAAGAAACCAATTTTTCCCTGCAGTATAAGTTTAATGAAGGCAGAATGGTTTCAATTTCCCAATTAGAAGATTTGAGACTAATTTTTGATATTTAGTAATAAAAACTAGCTATTTATCATGTCTTTCAAAAAGTAGTACATGGTACTTCACATACATTATCTCACCTAATCTTCCCATAAGGATAAAGTCAGGCAGGTATTATCATTATCTTTATAGGAGGAAACTGAATTTTGTAAAATGACACAACTGACAATTGGCAGAATCAAGATTCAAATCCAAGGTTCCACACTCTAAGTTCTAACTCTTCCTCTCCATTGTACTAATACCTCTTTTTTCATGTGATTTGGAAAATGTAGGGTCATCTAGTCCACAAAGTTATCAAAACCAACCTCCTACCTAGTAGGTGACTTCCTCCCATACTAGAGATAGATGCCTTACAATCTCAGGTTATTCATGTCATAGTCCATTCTATTAAACAGCTTTAATTTTTAGAAAGTTTGTTCTCAAATGGAGTGAAATATACCTCTTGGTAATGCCCGTTTCTAGTTCTGCCCTCTGGACCTAATTTGGGTTAAGCTTACTTACTCTTCCCGTATTACCACACTTGAACTCCTTTAAGACAGTATTCTGTCCCTTACTCCTTTTGAGTCTCTTTTGGACTTAAAAAAAAAAATAGGATATAAATCTTCATACCCTTCATCAATATTCTCCTTATACTGCACAAATTTACCAAATTCCCTATAAAATTGAGTATCTAAAATTCAGTCAACTATTCAGATGTGTACTGACCAGTAAAGAATATGATGGATTTTTTTTTTTTTTTTTTTTTTTGCCGCCAAGAATTTGAAATTTAACCTTTCTTAATGTGGTCCAGGTTTACATGCTGGCTTTTATTGAACTTGAAACCATGGGTTATGTTTTTTCATATAAAAAATTACAAAACAACTTTTCTAAATATTTATCATTTAAAAATACTTCTTGAGATTCTATTATTTTAGTTGCCAGAGATAATTTTGAATTCTGATTTTACCAGTCCTCCCCTAACCTGCCAAACTAAGGAAGTTCACATTTGCTCTATATTTGATGAGCTGTCTTCAATGTCTTTATCCTGGACATGGATTAAAAAAAAAAATGAACAGAAGTGAGACAAAGTGAGGGCATTCTGATACTGTAAGGAGAGAGTTGAGTAACACTGAGCCCTTCTTCATTTTCTAGTACTCTTGTTCTCTAGATTTCCTTGTGGAGAGAGTAAGAACTATGGATATCATTGAAAGTTTATTCCTCTCAGTTTTCCGCAGTTATCATCACCAGCTTAAGTGTCAGTTTTCCTCCTAGACTACAAGACCTAGCCAAGGACTGACATTGAGTCGACATTAAATATTTGTAGTTTTGTTCACTCTTATTTTCCCTTTGTATTCCACCGAAATAAGAGATGGTATATTAAAGAATAACTTAGACTTTCCCCTCTGTAATACACTCCGATGTTCTTTATTTTTTAAATAAAAATTTCCAAAATTAAACTCATCATTTTCCTTTTGATTCCTTTCTTCTTGATCAGGCCTGTTCATAGGCCCACATTCTCTGACACTTTCTAACACCATCATTTTAGACTCCTTTCTGTTTTTCATATCCAACCAGCAGATGCATTCCTCATTTTTATTTCTGTACATCCCCCACACTGAATCCTTATTCTTTATTATTAACACCTTTACTTTGCTCAGTTCTTCCTTTCTTTTCTTCTGGATTATGGAAAAACTATTATTTGTACCTGATACTTCTACTTTATCCCTCACTGCCTCCTCCTGAAGCACTACTCTGATCGATTCATGTTAAAATCACAGTCCATAGTAATTACCCATTGATGTATTCCTTAGTCTAACACTCACCCCCAAGGTCCCCATGATTTGAGGAGATTCTGCCTTTCCAGTCTCCTTTCCCATCATCCTCTCCATCTTCCCTTTTCTCTGATCACTATCTACCCTCTTCAGTGTTCTTTCAGCTCTGTATTTGGCTTTAGTCTTTTTTTTTTCTTCCCTTAACTTTTCACTTCCATAGAGAGTTCACACAGGGCATGATACTTGGTTTAAACACAGATTTTTACAAGTGAGATTTTATTCAATTTGTATTTATGATAGCTCAACACAGTATGGTATGGGGCCTGAAAGCATGGCCTTTAGAGTCAGACCTAAAACTTGTCCTAATAGTGGCTCACCACCATTTAGCTCTGCAATCTTGGACAAGTTGTTTAAACTTTTTGAAGTCGCAGTTTGCTCATTTGAAAGTAGATATGGTTATACCTGCATAGTCGTTTCAAGCTTTAGATGACACACATGTTCTAGCACCTGAACCATGTTTACAGGTCAACAAATGTTAGAAATATTTTCTCTCATTGAGCTCTTACTATGTGGTAGGCAATCTGTAAGGAACTGGGGAGATAAATAGGAAAGAATATTTCTCGCTAAAGAATTTGAGACAAGTTAACTTTGTTAAATGTAATATAATCATCAGACCCTTTAAAAATGACATAATCAGGAACTAACCAGAGCTCCTGGGAATCAGTGTTGCCCACTCTGCAGGCCTGATTACACTGACACTTGATTGGATAGCCCAGCCAGTGGTCCTGTATCTTAAAAAAAAAAAACAAAACAAAAAACAACCAAGATGGTGGCTCTGTTTGTCCAGGGAGCACAGTGTGCAGTTCTACCTGATACAGTCCCCAAAGAACCTTGCCAGCCTTGGGACTGTTCTTCAGCCTCAACTGGGCAGGGAAGCTAATTTATAGGCCCTCCCAAAGCAAAATGCAGCCCCTAGCTGGCCTGACCAAGAAACCAAACCAGAGTTCCTGGGAATTTGCATAGCCCATCTGAGTGGAGACCTTGGCTGATGGCCGTCCCCACCTGCAGAACCATGACAGTGATTCTTTAAGGCCAAAAACTTGGTGCAGAGTTCTTCCCAATTTGATCCCCAAACAAAAGCTTTGCTGGCTTTGGAGCCTGTACAGTGGGCCCTCCCAGGCCAGGAAACTAATACATAGGCCTTCCCACTATTGAATACAGCCCTCAATTCATCCCACCTAGAAGCAACCAGAACCACAGAAAATTGCATAGCCCATCTTATAGCCTCACTTATAGTGGTGCTTAATCAGAGAGCAAAGCCAGCAGCTCTCCATGTCTGCAGAGCAAAACCAGTGGCTTCATTGGGCCAAGAAAGTCAATGCACATTCTGCTTAATTCAGGTCCATAATCATGGGGTCCATGGGGCCCCCTATCCTTGGGGTCCATCCTGCTGCCTCATCTGGGCAAGGAAGCTAATATACAGCCCTGCTTACTGCTGAGTATAATCCTTAGTCCTGACCATCAAGGAAGCCTGATCAAAAGAACTGAACTGTGGAGCCTGTCCTACTGCCTCCATTAGACAGGGAACAAAGCCAGCATTACTACTCAACTGCTTCCAAGCAGTGCTGCACCACTCACCCCCTGGAGCTAGGGCAGAGGTGTTGCCCAAAAAGACCCTGATAATAAGCTCCACCTGCCCAAGTATGCTATCAGCTGACATGTCCAAAACTTTAAGCTGAGCTGCCTGGTGAAGGACTGTCTGCAAAAACAAACCTGTAAAGTCTGAAAGAGAATTCTGTTCACTACAATTTGCAGATACAATGTAAGGAATCAAGACTCACAAAAAAGACAGGTAAACATGATACAACCAAAAGAAACTAATAAAGCTCCAATGTGACACTAAAGAAACAGATCTATGAACTTGCAAAGAACTCAGAATAATCACATTAAAGAAGTTTAGTGAACCCCAAGAACACCTAGACAGGTAAATGAAATCAGGAAAGCAATGCATGGACAAAACAAGCAGTTCAATAAATAGAAACCATAAAACAAACAGACCAAACAGAGATCCTAATGCTGAAGAATATAATGACTGAAAAATTCAATGGTTTCAACAGCAGACTTGACCATGCAGAAGAACCAGTGACCTAGAACACCTGATTGAAATTCTCCAGGCAGAGGAGCAAAAAAAAAAAAAAAAAAAAAAAAAAAAAAAAAAAAAAAAAAAAAAAAAAAAAATGAGAATGAAAACCAATGAAGAAATCTTTGAGGACTTATAGGATACCATAAAAATATATATACACATTATGGAATTACCAGAGGTGAAGTGAAAGAGCAAAGGACAGGAAGTCTGTTTAAAGCAATAATGGCCCAAACACTCCCAAACCTGGGAAGAGAAATGGACATCCAGATCCTTGAGGCCCAAATAATACCAAATAGGTTGAATGTGAAAAGGGCTACACTGAGACATATTGTAATTAAATTGTTAAATGTCAAGGACAAGTTAAAAATAGAACTACCCAGGGCACCTAGTGGCCCAGTGGGTTAGGCATCTGACTCTTGATTTTGGCTCAGGTCATAATCTCACAGTTCGTTAGTTCATGCCCTGCATCAGGGCTCTGTGCTGACAGTGTGGAGTCTGCTTGGGATTCTCTTTCTCTCTCCCTCTCAAAATAAATAACTTAAAAAAAATAGAACTACCCTATGATCCATGAATTGCCCTACTAGGTATTTATTCCAAAGGATACAAAAATACGGATTTGAAGGGGCACACATGAATGTGTATAGCAGAATTATCAACAAAAGCCAAATTAGGGAAAGAAACCAAATGTCTATTGACTGATGAATGGGTAAAGATATGTCATACAGATAGATACATACATACTTACAACAAGGTGGATGGAACTGGAGTGCATTATGCTAAGTGAAATAAGTCAGAGAAAGAAAAATATCGCTTGATTTCATTCATATGTAGAATTTAAGAAACAAAACAGATGAACATAGTGGAAGGGAAGGAAAAATAAGATAAAAACAGAGGGAGGAAAACCATAAGAGACTCTTAATTATAGAGAACAAACAGTGTTGTGAAAGGGGAGGTAGGTTGGGGAATGGGATAAATGGGCGATGGGCATTAAGGAGGACATTTGTGATGAGTACTGGGTATTGTATGTAACTGATGAATCACTAAATTCTACTCCTGAAACCAATACTACACTATATGTTAACTAACTTGAATTTAAATAAAATACTGGAAGAAAAAAAAGTCAAAGTATTTTGGAAGCAAAGGAAAAGTAACAGGACATATACAAGGGAACCCTCAAAAGACTTTAAGTGAATTTCTAAACAGAAAATTTTCAAGACAGGAGAAAATGGTATGATATATTAAAAATATTGGGGAAAAAACTCCTGTAGACCTAGATTATATTATATTATATCCAGAAAAGCTGTCCTGTAGAAGTGAAGGAGAGAGACTTTCTCAAATTAAAAAAAAAAAAAAAAAAAAGGCTAAGGGAGTTCAAAATTCCTAGATCTCTCTTACTGGAAATGCAAACAAGAGTCCCACAACCAGAAGTAAAAGGATTTTAATTAACATCATAAAATATATAAAGGTAGTGTAAAATTCCCTGGTAAATGTAAGAATAGCCAAAGTCAGATTCTCTAATATGATAATAGCGATGTGTAATTCACTTACAAGTCTAGTTTAAAAGTTTAAAAAAATTATCAAAATAATAACTATAATATGTTAATGAATACACATATAAAAATATGTAAATTCTAATATTAATAAACTAACGTGTGTGTTGGGGGAGAGTAAAAATTAAAGTTTAGAAATGTTATTGAAGTTAATTTTTTATCCTCTAAAAACAGAGTGGTATAAATATAAGGTATTTTAAGTAAGCCTCATGGTAACCACAAAGAAAAAGCCTGTAGAAGTTACACAAAAGTTTATGATAAAGGAATCAAAGTATACCACCACAAAATGTCATCATATCACAAAGACAGTATGAGAGGAAGCATCTAAAAAATAGTCAGAAAACAATTAATTAAATGGCAATAGTAACCTCTCATCTACTAATAATTATTTTAAACAAAATTCTCCAAACAAAAATACAGAATAGCAAATGGATAAAAAAAAGACCCAATGATATGTTCCCTATAAGACACTATGGTGTTAAGGAAACATATAGACTGTCGGTGAAGGATGGAAAAAGATATTTCAAACAAATGGTAACCAAAAAAGAGCAGAGGTAGTTATACCAAATGCAATGGTCTTTAAGTTAAAAATGGTCACAAGAGACAAAAAAGGTCATTATATAGTGATAAAGAGGTTATTCCATGAAGACAATATAAATAAATATGTATGTCCCAAACATCAAAGCACCTAAATATATAATGCAAAAACTAACAGAACTAAAAGGAGAAATAGGTATGAATACAGTAATAGTTGGGAACTTTATTAATCTAATCTCAATGGATAGATCACTCAGATAAGAGAATCAATAAGGACACAGTGGATTTCTTTCTGACCACAGACCAAATAGACCTAACAGATACATACAGAACATTGTATTTAACTACAGCAGAATATACATTTTTCTCAAGTATACACAGAACATTTTCTAGGATAGACCATATCTTAGGCCACAAATCTTAGCTAATTAAGAAGATTCAAATCATAACAAGTATATATTGAACACAATGGTATGAAACTAGAAATCAACAACAGGAAGAAATTTGGAATTTTACAAATATATGAAAATTAAACAACACTCAGTTGAATGACAAACAGATTAAAGAAGTTAAAGGGAAAATTAAAAAGTATCTTGAGACAAAAATAGAAACAAACATACCAAAACATATGGGGTACAGCAAAAGCTGTTTTAAAAGAGGTTATAGCTCTAAACACATGTATCAAGAAAATACAAAGAATAAGAATAAACAACCTAACTTTACACCTTTAGTAACTAGAAAAAGAACAAACTAAGCTCAAAGTTAGCAGGAGGAAAAAAATAGTAAGGATAAAGCAGAAATAAATGAAACAGAACAGAAAAACAATAGTTAAGTAAGTTATTTCTTTGGAAATATAAATAAATTGACAAAACTTTAGTTAGACTGAGAAAAAAGAGGACCTAAATCAGTGAAATGATACATGAAAGAGGAAGCATTAACAACTGATACCACAGATCTACAAAGAATCATAAGAAGCTACTATGAACCACTATAAAACAACAACCTAGAAACAGTGGATAAATTCAACCTCACAACACTGAATTGGGAAGAAATAGAAAATCTAAACAAAACAATTACTAGTAAGGAGATGAATCATTAATTAAAAATTTCCCAACATGAGACGGTTGGAAGATGGCGGCATAGGAGGACGCTGGGCTCACCGCGTGTCCTGCTGATCACTTAGATTCCACCTACACCTGCCTAAATAACCCAGAAAACCGCCAGAGGATTAGCAGAACGGAGTCTTCAGAGCCAAGCGCAGACGAGAGGCCCACGGAAGAGGGTAGGAAGGGCGGCGAGGCGGTGTGCACTCCACGGACTGGCGGGAGGGAGCCGGGGCAGAGGGGCAGCCTGCCGGCCAAGCAGAGCCCCCGAGTCTGGCTGGCAAAAGCGGAGGGGCCTGACAGAGTGTCTTCCGACGGCAAGCGCGACTTAGCATCTGGGAGGTCATAAGTTAACAGCTCTGCTCAGAAAGCGGGAAGGCTGGAGGACAAAGGGAGGGAGAGCTGCTGAGCCCCCGGACGACAGAGCTCAGTTTGGTGGGGAACAAAGGCGCTCGCCAGCGCCATTTCCCCCGCCCATCCCCCAGCCAAAATCCCAAAGGGAACCAGTTCCTGCCAAGGAACTTGCTCCCTCCGTGCAAACACCCAACTCTGTGCTTCTGTGGAGCCAAACCTCCGGCAGCTGATCTGACTCCCTCCTGCTGCCACAGGGCCCCTCCTGAAGTGGATCACCTAAGGAAAAGCGAGCTAAGCCTGCCCCTCCTGCCCCCGTGCACCTTGCCTACCCACCCCAGCTAATAAGCCAGATCCCCAGCAACACAAGCCTGGCAGTGTGCAAGTAGCCCAGACAGGCCACACCACCCCACAGTGAATCCTGCCCCTAGGAGAGGGGAAGAGAAGGCACACACCAGTCTGACTGTGGCCCCAGCAGTGGGCTGGGGCAGACATCAGGTCTGACTGCGGCCCCGCCCACCAACTCCAGTTATACACCACAGCACGGGGGAAGTGCCCTGCAGGTCCTCACCACTCCAGGGACTATCCAAAATGACCAAACAGAAGAATTCCCCTCAGAAGAATCTCCAGGAAATAACAACAGCTAATGAACTGATCAAAAAGGATTTAAATAATATAATAGAAAGTGAATTTAGAATAATAGTCATAAAATTAATTGCTGGGCTTGAAAACAGTATACAGGACAGCAGAGAATCTCTTGCTACAGAGATCAAGGGACTAAGGAACAGTCACGAGGAGCTGAAAAACGCTTCAAACGAAATGCAAAACAAAATGGAAACGACAATGGCTCGGATTGAAGAGGCAGAGGAGAGAATAGGTGAACTAGAAGATAAAGTTATGGAAAAAGAGGAAGCTGAGAAAAAGAGAGAGAAAAAAAATCCAGGAGTATGAGGGGAAAATTAGAGAACTAAGTGATGCACTAAAGAGAAATAATATACGCATAATTGGTATCCCAGAGGAGGAAGAGAGAGGGAAAGGTGCTGAAGGGGTACTTGAAGAAATAATAGCTGAGAACTTCCCTGAACTGGGGAAGGAAAAAGGCATTGAAATCCAAGAGGCACAGAGAACTCCCTTCAGATGTAACTTGAATCGATCTTCTGCACAACATATCATAGTGAAACTGGCAAAATACAAGGATAAAGCGATAATTCTGAAAGAAGCAAGGGATAAACGTGCCCTCACATATAAAGGGAGACGTATAAGACTCCTGACTGATCTCTCTTTTGAAACTTGACAGGCCAGAAAGGATTGGCACGAGATCTTCAGTGTGCTAAACAGGAAAAATATGCAGCCGAGAATCCTTTATCCAGCAAGTCTGTCATTTAGAATAGAAGGAGAGATAAAGGTCTTCCCAAACAAACAAAAACTGAAGGAATTTGTCACCACGAAACCAGCCCTACAAGAGATCCTAAGGGGGATCCTGTGAGACAAAGTACCAGAGACATCACTACAAGCATAAAACATACAGACATCACAATGACTCTAAACCCATATCTTTCTATAATAACACTGAATGTAAATGGACTAAATGCGCCAACCAAGAGACATAGGGTATCAGAATGGATAAAAAAAACAAGACCCATCTATTTGCTGTCTACAAGAGACTCATTTTAGATCTGAGGACACCTTTAGATTGAGAGTGAGGGGATGGAGAACTATTTATCATGCTCCTGGAAGCCAAAAGAAAGCTGGAGTAGCCATACTTATATCAGAAAAACTAGACTTTAAATTAAAGGCTGTAACAAGAGATGAACAAGGGCATTATATAATAATTACAGGGTCTATCCATCAGGAAGAGCTAATAATTATAAATGTCTATGCGCCGAATACCAAAGCCCCCAAATATATAAAACAATTACTCATAAACATAAGCAACCTTATTGATAAGAATGTGGTCATTGCAGGGGACTTTAACACCCCACTTACAGAAATGGATAGATCATCTAGACACACAGTCAATAAAGAAACAAGGGCCCTGAATGATACATTGGATCAGATGGACTTGACAGATATATTTAGAACTCTGCATCCCAAAGCAACAGAATATACTTTCTTCTCGAGTGCACATGGAACATTCTCCAAGATAGATCATATACTGGGTCACAAAACAGCCCTTCATAAGTTTGCAAGAATTGAAATTATACCATGCATACTTTCAGACCACAATGCTATGAAGCTTGAAATCAACCATAGGAAAAAGTCTGGAAAACCTCCAAAAGCATGGAGGTTAAAGAACACCCTACTAACGAATGAGTGGGTCAACCAGGCAATTAGAGAAGAAATTAAAAAATATATGGAAACAAACGAAAATGAAAATACAACAATACAAACGCTTTGGGACGCAGCGAAGGCAGTCCTGAGAGGAAAATACATTGCAATCCAGGCCTATCTCAAGAAACAAGAAAAATCCCAAATACAAAATCTAACAGCACACCTAAAGGAAATAGAAGCAGAACAGCAAAGGCAGCCTAAACCCAGCAGAAGAAGAGAAATAATAAAGGTAAGAGCAGAAATAAACAATACAGAATCTAAAAAAACGGTAGAGCAGATCAACGAAACCAAGAGTTGGTTTTTTGAAAAAATAAACAAAATTGACAAACCTCTAGCCAGGCTTCTCAAAAAGAAAAGGGAGATGACCCAAACAGATAAAATCATGAATGAAAATGGAATTATTACAACCAATCCCTCAGAGATACAAACAATTATCAGGGAATACTATGAAAAATTATATGCCAACAAATTGGACAACCTGGAAGAAATGGACAAATTCCTAAACACCATACTCTTCCAAAACTCAATCAGGAGGAAATAGAAAGCTTGAACAGACCCATAACCAGCGAAGAAATTGAATCGGTTATCAAAAATCTCCCAACAAATAAGAGTCCAGGACCAGATGGCTTCCCAGGGGAGTTCTACCAGACGTTTAAAGCTAGATAATACCTATCCTTCTCAAGCTATTCCAAGAAATAGAAAGGGAAAGAAAACTTCCTGACTCATTCTATGAAGCCAGTATTACTTTGATTCCTAAACCAGACAGAGACCCAGTAAAAAAAAGAGAACTACAGGCCAATATCCCTGATGAATATGGATGCAAAAATTCTCAATAAGATGCTAGCAAATCGAATTCAACATCATATAAAAAGAATTATTCACCATGATCAAGTGGGATTCATTCCTGGGATGCAGGGCTGGTTCAACATTCACAAATCAATCAACGTGATATATCACATTAATAAAAAAAAAAAAAAGAGAAGAACCATATGATCCTGTCAATCGATGCAGAAAAGGCCTTTGACAAAATCCAGCACCCTTTCTTAATAAAAACCCTCGAGACAGTCAGGATAGAAGGAACATACTTACACATCATAAAAGCCATTTATGAAAAGCCCACAGCTAACATCATCCTCAATGGGGAAAAACTGAGAGCTTTTTCCCTGAGATCAGGAACACGACAGGGATGCCCACTCTCACCGCTGTTGTTTAATATAGTGCTGGAAGTTCTAGCATCAGCAATCAGACAACAAAA
This sequence comes from Panthera pardus, assembly GCF_024362965.1. Classification (NCBI taxonomy): domain Eukaryota; kingdom Metazoa; phylum Chordata; class Mammalia; order Carnivora; family Felidae; genus Panthera; species Panthera pardus. The sequence goes on from NW_026527002.1 coordinate 23,878,814, forward strand.
GGAAATCAAAGGCATCAAAATTGGCAAAGATGAAGTCAAGCTTTCGCTTTTTGCAGATGACATGATATTATACATGGAAAATCCAATAGACTCCACCAAAAGTCTGCTAGAACTGATACATGAATTCAGCAAAGTTGTAGGATACAAAATCAATGTACAGAAATCAGTTGCATTCTTATACACTAACAATGAAGCAACAGAAAGACAAATAAAGAAACTGATCCCATTCACAATTGCACCAAGAAGCATAAAATACCTAGGAATAAATCTAACCAAAGAAGTAAAAGACCTATATGCTGAAAACTATAGAAAGCTTATGCAGGTAATTGAAGAAGATATAAAGAAATGAAAAGACATTCCCTGCTCACGGATTGGAAGAATAAATATTGTCAAAATGTCAATACTACCCAAAGCTATCTACACATTCAATGCAATCCCAATCAAAATTGCACCAGCATTCTCCTCGAAACTAGAACCGGCCATCCTAAAATTCATATGGAACCACAAAAGGCCCCGAATAGCCAAAGTAATTTTGAAGAAGAAGACCAAAGCAGGAGGCATCACAATCCCAGACTTTAGCCTCTACTACAAAGCTGTCATCATCAAGACAGCATGGTATTGGCACAAAAACAGACACATAGACCAATGGAATAGAATAGAAACCCCAGAACTAGACCCACAAACGTATGGCCAACTCATCTTTGACAAGGAGGAAAGAACATCCAATGGAAAAAAGACAGTCTCTTTAACAAATGGTGCTGGGAGAACTGGACAGCAACATGCAGAAGATTGAAACTAGACCACTTTCTCACACCATTCACAAAAATAAACTCAAAATGGATAAAGGACCTGAATGTGAGCCAGGAAACCATCAAAACCTTAGAGGAGAAAGCAGGAAAAGACCTCTCTGACCTCAGCCGTAGCAATCTCTTACTCGACACATCCCCAAAGGCAAGGGAATTAAAAGCAAAAATGAATTACTGGGACCTTATGAAGATAAAAAGCTTCTGCACAGCAAAGGAAACAACCAACAAAACTAAAAGGCAACCAACAGAATGGGAAAAGTTATTTGCAAATGACATATTGGACAAAGGGCTAGTATCCAAAATCTATAAAGAGCTCACCCAACTCCACACCCGAAAAACAAATAACCCAGTGAAGAAATGGGCAGAAAACATGCATAGACACTTCTCTAAAGAAGACATCCGGATGGCCAACAGGCACATGAACAGATGTTCAATGTCGCTCCTTATCAGGGAAATACAAATCAAAACCACACTCAGATATCACCTCACGCCAGTCAGAGTGGCCAAAATGAACAAATCAGGAGACTATAGATGCTGGAGAGGATGTGGAGAAACGGGAACCCTCTTGCACTGTTGGGAATGCAAATTGGTGCAGCCGCTCTGGAAAGCAGTGTGGAGGTTCCTCAGAAAATTAAAAATAGACCTACCCTATGACCCAGCAATAGCACTGCTAGGAATTTACCCAAGGGATACAGAAGTACTGATGCATAGGGGCACTTGTACCCCAATGTTTATAGCAGCACTCTCAACAATAGCCAAATTATGGAAAGAGCCTAAATGTCCATCAACTGATGAATGGATAAAGAAATTGTGGTTTATATACACAATGGAATACTACGTGGCAATGAGAAAGAATGAAATATGGCCCTTTGTAGCAACATGGATGGAACTGGAGAGTGTGATGTTAAGTGAAATAAGCCATACAGAGAAAGACAGATACCATATGGTTTCACTCTTATGTGGATCCTGAGAAACGTAACAGAAACCCATGGGGGAGGGGAGGAAAAAAAAAAAAAAGAGGTTAGAGTGGGAGAGAGCCAAAGCATAAGGGACTGTTAAAAACTGAGAACAAACTGAGGGTTGATGGGGGGTGGGAGGGAGGAGAGGGTGGGTGATGGGTATTGAGGAGGGCACCTTTTGGGATGAGCACTGGGTGTTGTATGGAAACCAATTTGACAATAAATTTCATATATTGAAAAAACAAATTTCCCAACAAAGAAAAACCTAGGATCAAATGGCCTTACTGGTGAGTTATTTAAAGAATAACTAATGCCAATCTTCCTCATACTCTTTCAAAATTCAAAGAGGAAGGAACAAGCCCAAACTCATTTTACAAGGATAGCATTACCCTGATACCAAAGCCAGATAAGGATACTGTAAGAAACAAAAAGTATAGGTTAATATCTCTGATGAGTATAAATACAAAAAAACCTCAAAAAAATGTTAGCAAATAAAATTCAGCAGCACATTAAAAGAATCATATACCATGGACAAGTGAGATTCTTCCCTGGGTTGTAAGGATGGCTTAACATACACAAAACAGTAAATATAATACATTTGTTACATTAATAGAATGAAAGATAAAAATTACGTGATAACAATAGATGCAGAAAAAAAGCATTTTCTATTCAATATCTATTCATAATAAATCTTTCAACACATTACGTATAGAAAGAACACACCTCAGCATGACAAAGACCATATATTACAAGCTCACAGCTAACATTATATCCAATGGTAAAAGGTTAAAAGCATTTCCTCTAAGACCAGAAACACAAGGGTACTCACTCTCACCATACGTATTCAACATTGTACCTGAAGTCCTAGTCAGACCAATCAGGCAAGAAAAAGAAATAAAAGGCAACCAATTGGAAAGGAAGTAAAATTGTCTCTATTTGCATATGATGTGATTTTATATATAGAAACCCTAAATACTTCAGTATAAATCTGTTAGATCAGCAAATTCAGAAAAGTTCTAAGATACAAAATAAACATACAAAAAATCTGTAGCATTTCTATACATTAACAATGAATTATCTAAAAAAGAAATCAAACCCATTTTATAATAGCAGCAAAAACAATGAAATACTTAATATAGCCAAGGAGGTGAAAGATCATGACAGTAAAAATGACAAGATATTGGTAAAAGAAATTAAAGACAGAAATAAGTGGAAAGAAATCTGTTTTTGGATTGGACAATCAATATTATTAAAATGTTCATACTATCCAAATTCATCTATAGATTCAATCCAATTCCTATTAATATTCTGAGGGCATTTTCCACAGAATTAGGGAAAAAAAACAATTCTAAAATTTGTATTGAACTATAAAAGACCCTCATTAGTCAAAGAAATCCTGAGAATGAATACAACACCACACTTCATGATTTCAAACTATATTACAAAGCTATAGTTATCACAACGTGCTGGAAAAGAAAATTCAAACCAATATAATAAAATTGAGAGCTCAGAAATAAACCCATACATATGTGGACAGCTAATATTTGATAAGGGAGTCAAGAATATTCAATGGAGAAAAGACAGTCTCCTTAATAGTGCTAGGAAAACTGGATATTCACATGCAAAAGATTAAAATTAGATTCCCTATCATAACATCACCCATAAAAATTAACTCAAAATGGATTCAAGACTTATATGTAAGGCCTGAAACCACAAATCCTTCAAGAAAATATAAGGGACAAACTTCTTGACATGGGTCTTTGTGGTGATTTTTTTGGATATGACATCAAAGCACAAGCAACATCATAAAAAAATAAAGTGGGACTACAGCAAACTAAAAAGTTTCTGCAGAGCAAAACAGCTAACAAAAAGGTAACCTACTGAATGACAGAGGATATTTGCAAATCATACATCTAACAAGGGGTTAATATCCCAAACCTATAAAGAACACCTACAACTCAATGGCACCCCCCACCCCAAATAATCCAATTAAAATGGGCAAAAGACCTGAATAGACATTTCCCAAAGAAGGTACTGAAATGGTCAAAAAGTATATGAAAATCTGCTCAACATCACTAAACATTGGGGAAATGTGAGTGAAAACCATAATAGGCTATCACTTTACACTTGTTAGAATGGTTACGTTCAAAAAGACAACAAATAACAAGTGTTGGCAAAATGTGAAAGGGAACCCTTGTGCAGTGATGGTGGAAATGTAAATTAGTGTGCTCACTATGGAAAACATCATAGAGGTGCCTCAAAAATTAAAGATAGAATGACCACGTGATTCAGCAATTACACTTCTGGGTATATATCTGACGGAAATGAAGTCAGTATATTATATTTATTGTAGCATAATTTATAGTAGCCAAGTCATGGAAACAGATGGATGGATAAAGATTAACACACACATTCACATACAATACTTAAGCCATATAAAAGAATGATATCCTGCCATTTGTGACAACATGGATGGACCTTGACGGAATTATGCAAAATGAAGTCAGACGGAAAAAAAAAAAATTACTGTACAATTTGACATGCGGGATCTGAAAAACAACAAAAAGCAAGCTTAAAGAAAAAGATTTTTGGCTGTCAGAGGGTGGAGGGAAGTTTGGGGAAGGTGGTCAAAAGTTACAAACTTTTAGTTAAAAATAAATAACTGTTGGTGATCATATTATGATGTCACAACTATAGTTAACACAGCTATATGGTGTATTTCAAAATTAAGAGTAAATCCTAAAAGTTCTAATCACAAGGGGAAAAAGCTTTTTTGTAACTATGAAGTGATGTATGTTAGCTAAACTTATTTTGGCAATCATTTCACAAATACTTAGGTCAAGTCATGCTATACACGTACACCTCAGCCTTATACGTTGTTGTACAACAATTCTATCTCAAAACTGAAAAAAAATTTAACTATAGGCATAGTAAAATATCTAAAGTTTTAATGAAAAAAAGTTGAAAATAGTATTTATTGTATGAATCAACTTCAAACATTTTTATATTACTACATGAACATAAAAAATATTTGGAGAGATTTCTGTTCAAGGTTTATCTTAGAGGGGGCTCCTGGTGGTGATGGTAGTAGGACCACTGGGACTTTTAACATGGTGGGTATATGTTTACATACAGGTATATATATTTCAAGATAGAGTGTACAAAATTATAAACAGAATTATAAATGTTTATGATGAAATAAAGTATTCTAATATAAGCACATTTGTTATTCAATGGGGGCAAGATGAGGAGAAATATTAACTGTGAATATAAGAAAGGTATTGTTCTTTGATCCAATCCTTCTTTTCCTCATATTTTTTTTGTCTCTGGGCCTTTATCCTGTTCCTTTATTCCCAAATTCTTCCTTTGAAAGCTTGCTTCACATGCTATGGAGAATAGGACTAGTGAGCAATTGTAGACATTGAAGGGGCAGAGAGTGGTTTTTTAACAACACATCTAACACTCATAGCAGTCTAAGGAAGATGTGACATAGGAGTTCCCTTTTATGGTAGTTATTTAAACATTAAGTTATTCAACATGCATGGTCCTTGCATATTCAATTACATTTCTTTACCCATAACAGTTGAATTCGATCAAGGTGAATTGCTCCATTGACCAAGTCGAGTATCTTGGCTGTGAACCGTGATTGCCAGTCACTGCTCTAAGGGCTTAGAATCCACCAGTGGACAAAGAAGTCTAAAACTCTGCTGTAGTGTAGAAAGATACAGAAACAGAACAAGTAAATTATGTATTAGAGGTGATCAGCATTGTGGAATAAAATAAAGAGTACAGGGTGAAGAGATGTAATTTTAAGTAGAGTTGTGAAGATTGGAATTATTGAGGTGGCTTTAAGCAGAAATTTGAGGGTGGCCATGAATTGTCTCCCAGCGAACTAGGGGAAGAGAGGTTTAGGAAGAGGAATGAGCTAGTGCAAAGTGCAAAGTACTCAAGATGGGAGAAAGTCTAGAATGTTCACAACAAAAAAACACAGAGATCGGGTTGATGGCCAATTTGTAGCACAAAGATCAGGGCCTATGCAGTCAGATCACCTGGCTTCAAAGCCTTGCTGCATCTGTTATTAACTCCAAGTCTTGTCTTAGTCCCTTCAGGATGCTATAGCCAAATACCACATATTGATCCTTATAAACAGCAAATACTTATTTTCACAGTTCTGGAGACTGGAAGTCTGAGATTATGCTGCCAGCATGGTGAGGATCCTTTTCTGGAGTGCAGACTTCTTGTTAAATCACATGGCAAAAGGAACTAGGGAGCTCACTAGGGTCTCTTTCCCACTACATAAATGAACAGTAATCCCATTAGTGGGGGGTCCACCCCCATGACCTAATTACTTTCCGCAGACCCCACCTCCTAACACCATCACTTTGGGAATTAGCATTTCCACATATTAATTTTGGGGACACATAAACATTTAGACCACAGCAAGTCTTCCTTAGGTAAGTTACTTCAGCTCTCTGAGCTTTAACTTCATCATGAAAACTGAGAATAGAGGAGGCTTTCAAGTTCTGAGGATGTCAGTGGGGATCTTTCCACATAATGAAGTTATCAGGTAGGAGTAAATAGACTGATTCTGTTACAGCACCTACGAATAGACCTTGAAACCTGTATGGGAGTTAAGGTGATCTAAATCCTCCAGTTAAAGGTAGTATGGGCCAACAGTTACTGAAGTCTAAGAGTATAGGAGTGGTTTAATAAGTAATAATCAAGAAGCTGATAATATTGCATTTACAGTCTATATTACTATTTGAGTGAATTTTATATAGTTACATTATTTCTTATTTAACCCAGACTCAAAGTCAATTTAATCTTTTTCCTTTTCCTCCCCACCTTGCACAAGTTTTGTGCAGAAGTTCAGTTATTTTTTTTTTTTTTTGCAGATGGATCACTCCATTGCGGTTTTCTTCACCTAAACAGGTGTTCTTGTGGTTGTTAAGCTGATTCAGACAAAAAGATCACTTATATCTGTCCTTTTAATTCCATTATTTTGTGAACTACTTTAGGGAAAACTGAACCTTCATTTTCCATTTTAACTCTCCATACTGTTTGGTACAGTGAATTCTTAAGTAGTTGTTGACTTACTGAAACTAAATGGAGATAAAAAGAGAAAGGAAGAGAGAATTGTTTCTTCCACTTACATTCACTTTTTAAGCTATTGTGCTTGTTTGAGGACTTAGATATTAGGTAATAGGCAACATGAATGTAAATCTCCCCTTCTCTGGATTTGAAAAGTGTCAGAGACATCATTCTACCACATGCATATAAGTGCACATGAATATAAACATGTTTTCATATGTTCATATTCTACCTTGTTGGGGTATATAGAAGTGTGTTTGTTTGCTTCACTTTTTATGAGGTTAGATAATGGTCCAGTGTCTCTGCATTGTTTATAGCTCCCCTTCATTACCTTGATGCCTGAAGATATTTCAAAATCACATCACATGGACTTATTGAAAAGCTGCATATGTGTTTAAGCCTGTTCACAGACATACTCTTTCTTGATTGTCTATGGTTTTTCATGGTTATATAATAGAGATAATGAACTCATCGCCCAATATTTGTTAGTTTTAATGCCTAACCCAGTGGATAGAGTAAAAAGTCCTTATTGGGTGATAATTCTTTCTCAGGGTTCAGAGAATAAACAATTCGTAGCCAAAAGTGAAAAAGGCATAAATTATGATGGAAGGGAGACTATATACAACATGGTTTCTCCCTTTTGCACCACTAACTCAACTGACTGTTCCAGGCCCCTTCATTCTGCATAGTTCCTTAAGGCTGTTGTCTTGGATTGATTTAAGAAAGAGATAGAGCTCCTTCGTTACCAGTGGCCCCCAGAAGTTTCTGGTTTCAGGTTAGTTATCCATCCATCCCATCCACCCATCCATCCATCATTTTTCCTACTTCAGGAGAGGAAAGTACAAAACCCTGAAAGAGGAATTCTTGCTCTTTGCACTTCGGAAGTCTCATTGTTTGCATCCTTTCAACTCCAAAGGGAAATTATTCTTTTGATCATAATAAACATAAATCCGAAAAATCTCCATCGAATTGCCTAGGGCATTCATTTCTAATTGATCCAAACTGCAGAACAATGAATACAAACTTCCTATGACTTTTCTGCCAGTAGGTGCAAGGCTATCCTGGGGCTGATGAACCAGAAAGTTACTCTGGAATTCTTTCCAAGCTGTTTCAGTTAATTTAAGCAGAGGAAAAAAAGCAGTTAAAGGAATAATTTAAGGGCAGAGCATAAGATCCTAAGTCGCTGAGATAGTTTTTCATCACTTCAGGTACATTGGAAATGACAACTCCATGGAAAGTTGCAATATACTAATTAAACAAAGTAAACAAAGTCAACAAAGCAGATGCTTTTCATCTGCAATAAGCAGCAAAGCCATTTGCTTACTTCCCTCTGTCCATCTGATGTGTCATTCTTATTAATAGATTTTTAAATGCAACAATTAGACTGGTTTTTGACACAATTTAAGTGTACTAGAAGATCAAGTAATTTTTCAAGTGTTATTTAAAATGTATAGTCAACAAAATGGATCCATTTCAAGAATAAAAAAAGTGTTTTTGGCTTCGACTCAATATTGGTATCAGTAAATGTCACCATTTTATTGCATCTTGTCCTGTACACCCACCTTCATTTCCTTGTTCATATGTATGATTGCTTTGACAATCAAATATTTTGTTTCCTTCATGTCCTACATTTTAGTATTTTAAAGGATGCAGAGAATTTTATTTTCAGGGTAAGATAAGGAAGAAGCAACGAACTGAAGGATTTGCCATCGTTAGGAAATATAGTTATTTTCACTTGCATTTTATATCTAGCTCTTCAGAAGCTATTGTTCATTCATGGTCAGTGAGTGAATACATATTTATTAGTCATCTTAGGCTGCTGTAATAAAATATCATAGCCTGGGAGGCTTAAACAGCAGACACCTACTTCTTGCAATTCTGGAGCCTGGGAAATCCAAGGTGCCAGTCCATGTGATAATTGGGGAGAACCCTCCTCCTAGCTTACAAATAGCTGTCTTCTGCTGTATCTTCACATGATGGAGAGACAGAGAGGTGGCAGGGCTTGGGGTGGAGGGGGTGAATGTGCTCTGGGGTTTCTTTCTCTTATAATGGCACCAATTCTAAGAGGAACTCACCTTTATGAGCTCCTCTAAACCTGTATTACCTCTCAAAGACCTCACACTGGATGTTAGGGGTTTAACATATGAATGTAGCTGGGGCGGGGTGCGGGGGGGGACTCCAACATTCAGTCCACAATAACATGTTTACTGAGCACTCACTAGATGCTGGGTACTGGGCTAGGTAGGGCTGAGTGCTCAGTGATGAACAAGACTCCCTTGCTTAAGAGTTTCATGGGAAATTTAAGAAATAACCAATAAAGTGTAGGATACATGAAGTGTAGGGAGTTATGGAAACATAGAAATAAGATAGTAGTAACCTACTTTGTGAAGTATCTATTATTAGGATCCTATCTGAGTCATAAAAAGATAGTCCCCAAATATATTTCTCCATTTGTGTCTTTGGACTTTTATTTCCCAATCTCATCAGAACAGGTGACTTTCGACACAAGGTATCACCTTATACCCATATTTTACATCCTGAATTTTCTCCAACTTTGGGTTTTAAGACTCCCAACATATAGACATGCATGACATCCTTTCTGTGTGGAAATACAGCATAGCATTTCCTCAACAGAACTGTGTTTACTCTGTTCCTTTAATATTTTCAATTTTTGGATAATATTTTTCTAGGACTTCTGGGATTTCACAAGGATCAAATTTTGCACTTCCATCCAAAAGAAGCACCCAGTCCATCTGTCTCTCAAAAAATCATGTGATGGATCTCAGAGAAAGAGGTGAGAAAGTGAAGAATGCTTGGGGTCTTCTTCACTACTCCCAGGATAGATCTTTTGTTTAGGAAGGCCAATTCTAAGAGGATCTCTAAGAAGCCCTAATGGAAAGCAATATCCCTTCACTATCTTGGGGAAGGATTGGGGGAATGATGATATGAGTATGTATGTGAGTCATATACTGCCCTAACTGCACCCCCAGTGTCAAAATTGCTATAGCATTATTATTTATATTGCCTGGGGTAAACTAGAAGTTATATATGTTTACCATGTTAAGAAATCAGCAATTATGAGTGGGTGCTGTGATAAACACGGACAGAACCTGCAATTTTTTGCTAAAAATAAAACCATAGCTATTGGTTCTTCCTCTCCATTTCAGAACCTATGGTATTCACTTATTGGGCTCTAGATACAACCTGGATTCCCTACTATTAAGATCTCTTTCTGAATACAGTGGGTTATCTTTGACCTTGGGGAAGAATATCCTATGCCATCTTGAATCATGACTGCTAACAGAAGGAGTAATATGAGAGTTGATGTAATGAACAGACGTGTGAGGTATGGGTCGGTTAAGTGAGCTGACTCTGGACTCAGCCTCTCTTAATTTAAATCCTGATTCCACATTTGCTAGGTATGTGACCTAATCCTGTACTTCAGTTTTCTCATCTGTAAAATGGGGCTATGATAGTACCTACCCAATAGACTTGTTATCCTACCTTCAGAGGTTTGTGTGAGGATTAAACATGTAGAACAGTGGCTATCACATGATAAACATTTAATAAATATTAGTTATTATGCAAAGAGTTTAGAATCTCTACACTTACCGGGGAACTCAGCTAAGCCTGGCTTATTAAGGAACCATTGTCATCCTTTTTTAGTAATTGGATTGCAGGCTTTCTCATACTACATTAACTAACCTAAATATTTATCTAGGGCTCTGTCTAAGCTAACAGGCTCTGCCCTAAGCCAGTATATTAAGCAGGGAATATATCCAGGACTTCTTTAAGTTACTTTCCAAAAATAACAGAAGTCTGGACATGCAGTACCCTTTAAAGCAGCATTTAATCTGTGGGAGAATGTGGCCTGTCAGTTTGGAACTACAAAAGCCATCAAGGTTTACATTTTGCATACAAGTGTCTGTAAGTAGCCCTATGTTATGAATTTGGTACATCAGAACACAGGTGAATTTGGGAGAGATCTTGACTCACTCATTCAAAGCATAGGGAGGTTCCCTAACCTGACAACAGCAACACTTAACAATGTGGTAAGGTTGGGCTGTTAGGAAGGAAGAAAGTTTATAATAGAGTGTATTGTTAAAAAAATAATTTATAATACAAATCACAATCAAGATGTTATTCGTCAGTAAAACAGATGTCATTTTCTTGAGGATGAGGCCTTTACATCTTCAGACATTTGCCATCACCTGTAAGCATTGTCTCAGGTGACTAGTAAGTAGGGGCAGGGAATCTGTACTACCTTCTGCTTTCTCTAGAATGATCCACACAGAGTGCATATCATTGAGAGACAGAGTTGTCTTATCTCTGAGGCTGAAATCCTGGACATTCTCAGGAGGACAATAATTGTGAAAAACAAGCTAGCAGCAAGTACATATCTGGCTCCCTGGGGTAATTCCTCAAAGCCTACTGATGAGGCAAGTTTACAGGATCTACTCTCTCAGAGCCAGCATCTGACACCAGCACCTCTGGCAAAGAGATGCGTGGCTGTAACTTACAAGTGTGGGCCAAAAGGGCGGGTTAGGAAAGGCTTGATGTGGTTTATCTCATAAGGGAAACACAAGAGAGCTATGACCTCACCCTTAGCTTGGAGGCTTTACAGCGCCTTGGCAGATACACACTGGCCTTGGGATTAAGCTTGTAGAAAGCCCACGTCAACAGAGGGAAACACTGTGACCACCTGTGTACTTTGGCTGTGATAGAGTGTACCCAACAAGTGCATACAAAGGCCTGGGGAAAGCATAGAAAAGCAGAAGTCAAGGTATATGAGGCTGGATAAGATGGCTGTTCTCGTGACACCCATGAGCATCACTTAACAACACAGCTCATATGGTGTGGCAGACTTGCTCAGCCTCACTGTAAAGTCTGCTGTGAAACTGGAAGGAGGGAAGCTGCCAAATGGCATGCACTATGGAGGGATCCTGAGGTCAGAGTTGAGCTGGACCGGTTGTCTGAAGTAAAAAACAGGGAGAGAATCTGAAGCACAATTGAAGATGGGTTCCCAGGAGAGTTGAAGGTCAAGTTAAAAGTGAAATTGAAGAGGAGTACTGAGTTTGAATCAGAGTAGTTCCAACAGGGCAGGTGGTTTCAGACTGGTGGATGCTGTGAATCAAGAAGGAACTCCTGACTCTGGTGCTTTCCATCAAGGGGAGTGCTTATGTGGCTGTCAGGCAGGCAGGCAGGCAGGCAGATGAGGGGCAAGAACTGGGGCTTAAAGGGGGTTTGCAGCCAACATCAACTCAGAACCCAGAATTTCTTATCTGCACACTCAAGAGTATTGTTACAACTGGTTTCAGTTAGGCAGCAACTTGAAAATAAAGCATGGATGAGAAAAGTATTGCCATTAAATTCAGCTATACTTTAGAGAAGTGGAAAGGAAATCTGATTTTAGGAACCTTTTCTGTTGATGTGCAGAAACAAACTTGACCATTTCAGTGTCGTTATTGGTTTCTGGTCTGTGGCTTTTGACAGGTACGCAGGTTATATTGCCTTTGGATTACCCAGTAACAACGTCTTTCATTTGTAGGGTGCTTCACAGAAGACTCAAGTGTTCTCAATTCCATACCCTCATTTTCTTCTCCTAAGTCTGTGAGCTATTATTGTCTAATTTAATAGAGGAGGCTTATTTTATAAATAGGATAACAGGGCTAACAAATAATAGATACAGGACCAGAATCTAGTACTTCGTTTTAATTACAATGAAGAAAACATATTATTTTGTTAATCTTAAATTAAAACAGCCTCCACCGCTGTATTTTGGCTTTTTATACTTTTAGGTTAATTATCACCTACCGCCCCCCCACCCCACACGCACCTTTTCACTATACTTAAAAAGAGATATTTGTGTGGAAATATGGAGAAAGAACTTAAATTTTATAATTTTATGCTGAGGGAAGATTATTGATCAAGACCCTCAGCCTGAAGTTACTCAGGCCTATTTCCTATAGAATTGTAAACTTCTTAGAGCCAAGTGATCATTTAGAGTCTATTACTTTTGAAGGCAATTGGTCAACATTTAGTTAACCGGGCAAAGTATTGTCACACACCAAGTGGTCACCTGAGGCTTTGAAAGAATTGATGTGCTCACACCAGTTTACTTCCATGAGTAAACCAGTCCTTGTACTTTAAATACTATTTTTCACCAATGTTAAGTTTCTTGAGGTGCAGAACTCACTTCAGATGCGTAGCCAGAGCTCAAGGGAACGAAGCCATCAAGAGGCCCCTATTACTTGGAGAATGTCCATTCTATTCTGTTGGCAAAACAGGTAAGCATGGGGGTGGGGACACACTGGTGGAAAGCCAGGAAAAGAGGCAATTACCTCACCGCATTATAAAGTGGCATATTTGAGTGCTGAGAGAATCATGAACTATATCTCAAGTAACTTAAAAAAAAAAAAGTAGATATATATGTTTTTAGGCTTAATACCAGACTAAGAGAACAGAAGACAGGGGGTATTTCTGGAAATATAAGCAGAAAAAAGTTATTTCAAACTATCAGATGGGAACAGAGATGAACTTTGGGTTTACCTCAACATTATTCATGGCAGTGGCAGGAATTAAGTTCAGTGTCATTACTATTAGTTTTCTTGTGGTTATTTCTATCTTTTTCAAGTTTTTATTGAAATTCCAACTAGTTAACATACAGTGTAATATTAGTTTCAGGTGTACAAGAGAGCGATTCAACACTTCCATACATCACTGGTGCTCATCACAACAAATGCACTCCTTAACCCCCATCACCCATTTAGCCCATCCCCCACCCACCTCTTCTCCAGTAACTATTAGTTTGTTCTCTACAGTTAAGAATCTGTTTCCTGGTTTGCCTCTTTCTTTTTCTCCCCTATGTTCATCGGTTTTGTTTCTTAAATTCCCCATGAGTGAAATCATGTGGTATTTGTCTTTGACTGACTTGTTCATTTAGTATAATACTCTAGCTCCATTAGCGTCATTGCAAATGGCCAGATTTCATTTTGTTTTTTTATGGCTATTTTCAGTTTAGATCCCTGTTCTTATGAGGACATTTTACAGATGGAGAGCAGACTATTGGAAACTGGACATATCTGAAGCAGAATTCCAAGCTCTGGAGTGCTCAGTCTTGCTGGACTGTTGGATAGGGCAAGGTGTAGATAAATCACTTAAGTTGGATTTGAGGAACATACACTAAAATTCCTTGTCTACCCTCCATGAATCTATATCTGCTTAGCATCATTTTTCTTCAGAATTTTTATAGGAATTCAAGATTTATTTGCTTAAAGTGCAGCTAATCTGGAGAACAATAGTTATTTTTAAAGAAGTCCATTTATCTGATTATTTTATAGACACTTAGTAAAAACTAAGGATCTAAGAGATGGAAATACATCCTGGGAAAATTACTTTGTGTAAGTTTCAAAGTGGGCCATCATTTGGGGGTAAGAGCAGAACAGGTTCTGAGAAAAAAGAAGGGAACGTGAAATAAGAAATTCATGGATTCAAGACAAGGGAGGCTAGGAACAGTGACAGAGGAGAATGGCATTTGAGGCAGATGACAGGCACTTTTATCTTGGGTGTCTGGGATGGGTTGTGTTTAAGATAGGACATCGAATTATGTTTGTCTTCTTGCTGGCTGGAAATATGTAACCTGAATTCTGGAGAGAGGGATGGCAGGCTAGTTGGATGGCACAGGCACATAGGTGGCAGCTAAAGTCAGGAGAAACGTGAAGGCCAGTCAGGAAATTTCCATAGTGAAAAAGCTGAGTAACATCAAGAGAAACAGCAGCACTTACAGAGTGAGCTAGGGAAGAGGTGTCAAAGAAAGTATTTCCATGGGCAGGAAGACAATCAGAAAGAGGGTTTTAGGTAGGAAAAAAGTGGTAAACAATGACAAATGCTGTAGGGAGGTTAAACAAGATAATGACTGAGGAGTGTTGTTTAGACTTGAGAATTAGCAAGACCCTATGTTTCTGCCAGAGAAGTTTCAGTAGAGTTTTGAGGGCCGACCACACATGGAGAGGTAGAGGTGTAAATGGTTAACTGGAGTAGAGGAGTGGCATACAATGGTTGAGAGTATAAATTCAAAAACAGATTGCCTAGGTTTGAATACCTGCTCTGCCATTTAATAGCTGTGCCCTTGGACAAGTTATGAACCTCTTTGTACTTCCAGTTTCCTAGCTGGAAAATGACCACAGTAAAAGTCGTGAGGATTAACTGTTTTGTATGTAAAACACTTAGACTTGTACCTGGCTGTGCTGTGTATAAATGTATTAATTTTTTTCTTATTATGACTTAAAAGAAGCTTGTGTAAGAAGTAAAGCTGAGAGGTGTATTAGTTTTCTATGGCTGCATAATCAATTTCTGCAAATTTTGAGGCTTGAAACAATAGTTGCTGATTATCTCACAGTAGGTCAGGAGGCCAGGCAAAACTTATCTGAGTTCTTTGCTCTGTTTCTCACAGTTGTGCAACTAGGGTGTTCACTGGTCTGCATTTCTTTCTGCATGCTCTGAGGAAGAATCTGCTTCCAAGCTCATTCAAGTTGTTGTCAGGATTCAATTACTTGTGGTTGTAGGACTGACGTCCTTCTTTCCTTGCTGACAGGGCCACTCTCCACTCCTAGAGGTCACCCATTCTTCTTGTCATGGTCATCTCCGTTTTCAAAGCCCAGCATAGAGAATTCATGTATTAGATCTCTGTCTCACTTGTATGGTATGGCTGAATAGCTTGTTTGTGCAAGCACACCCTGACTGTCCCTGTTAATTACTATCTTGAGAATGTAGAGATCTCGTCTTCCCTCTATATTCCCATGATGAAGCAGAATGTGAAGAACATGTTGTTCAGCATTTAAGTTCAGGGGCTCTGGGGTGACCAACCCAGAACACCTCTCTTGTAAGGAAGAGTGTCCAGATGGCAGACCTTAGATCTTCTTGGAACACTGGCCATGCAAGGAGAGAGAGGCTACAGATAGTTGCTAGATTAAGTGGCTACACTATAAAAGCAAGTTGTAGGTCGCCTGGTGGCTCGGTTGGTTAAATGTCTGACTTTGGCTCGTGTCATGGTCTCATGGTTTGTGAGTTTCATCACATCAGGCTCTCTGCTGTCAGCATAGAGCCTGCTTTGGATCCTCTGTGCCCCTCTCTCTGACCCTTTTCCCACTTGTGCTCTCTCTCAAAAAAAAAAAGACTTTAAAAAAATAATAAAAGCAAGCTACATGTTTGGCACACATCAATCACAGTAGCAGATGCTTTGTCCAGTGTGTTGCTCCTGGACTCCCTGTACATGAGTTCATCAATAAACCTATATCTCAATCACTGTCTCTAGCTCTTTTCTTCAGCCACACTAGACTATCACCCACCCTTGGCTTAGAGTCTGCTGGGGTGTGGTGACATACT
The DNA here is from genome assembly GCF_024362965.1 of Panthera pardus. NCBI lineage: Eukaryota > Metazoa > Chordata > Mammalia > Carnivora > Felidae > Panthera > Panthera pardus. The sequence goes on from NW_026527002.1 coordinate 23,895,054, forward strand.
CACTTTACATTTCTTTCCCCAAAGAAAGAGCTTCCTTCTAGGAGCTCATTGAATGAGGTAAGGTTCATCAAAAATAATCTCCCATTCTTAAAGTCAGTTGTACCAGATAACATAAATGAATCACAGGACCGATATTGTTATATTCACAGGTCTCTCCCATACGCCTATGTGAAGTGTGGGCCATGAGGGTTCATTTTAGAATTCTGCCTGTCACAGTGAGAAGGTCAAGTTTTGTGTGGGCTAGATTGGTATGCTTATAGGTAGAGGAAAAATAGCCTGTGGAGAAGGAGACATTAGAGAGGGGAAAAAAGTGTTTTGTTTTTTTTTCTAGAGTAATATTGTGGAAAGAGTAGTTATATATAGTATTGAGGACACGACTGGATGGGTAACACTGGGAAGGAGAAGTGATCTCTCTGAGACAGTAGGAAAGATGTTTATAACATATCATTGTTATATGGTTAGCAAACAATCTCAAAAACCTGCGGCGTATAAAAATGACCAATTATTTTCCATGCATCCGCAGGGTCCAGCTGATTTTGGCTGAACTCCCTCATGCACCTGTGGTTCATCTGGTCCAATCACATATCTAAATGTGGGCTTTGTTCTATGGTTCACTCATTTTCCTTCTGGAACAAGCAGGAAACCCAGGTAAGTCCTTCTCATGGTTTCAGCAGATGCACGAGATTTCTGGAGGCCTAGGCACTGGTATACCACCACTTCCGCCTTATTCTATTGCCTCAAACTACTCACGTGCCTAGCTCAGTATGAGAGCATGAGTCTACCACAGAGAAATGGGGACAGTGAAGAATTGACATCATCAGTACAGTCTATCAGAATGATAAGCAAGTTTGGAGTCAACTATTAAGTGGTGATGAAATTCACACTTAATGGCATCTAAGTTAAGTGTTTGGGGATGGGAGAAGACTGAAATTTATTTATTTATTTTTAGTTTGGACATGAGAAAAGTCACAAAGAAAGAAAAATCTGTTTGGAGAAGACAACAGTTTGGCTTGATTAAAGGAAGTATTATAAAGGGGATTTGTGGTAAATTGAAGTCATCATATAAAGCTAGGTCAGAAAGCCATTTAATATTAAGGTAATAGGCTGGTTATCCTCCCTCTAGATCCACTTTCCACCTTCTCCTACTCTATACCTGCAGGTAGCTGCCTTGTTTGGATTGTTCTCCATTCGTCACTGTATTCTATTTGAAGTCAGCCAACAGGAAACACTGGAAGTGATCATGGTGGATGGGAGTGAGGTCTGGGGCTTATTCTCCCACTTTCTTTCCTGGAGATTGAGTCTTTCTGCAATAGGCTACAGCACCTGTAAGGTAGCCCTCTGCATATGTTACTACTCTAGGTTCTGGTAATTTCTTCTTCCTCTTGCCTTTTCAGGATTAGGGGTAATAAGGCTTTCCATTTCCACCAGCCTTAAAGTCCTATGTTACACTTGATTGTTTTCCTTCCTCACTGCCTAGACTTAGTAAAAACTTTCTAAACTTTCTTCAGTGATCCAGTTTGAGTATCACCTGTTTTTTGTTGGGACTCTGACTAATCCAGTTAAGGACTTAGGGTTTCATTTAGTAAGTGCCAGAAACAGGAAAGTATGAGGACAGATCTATGAATTGAACTGTGTTGTGGGAAGGTTAATATAAAAGCCACACATAGAAAGCATTACAGGAGGCATCAGACCACACAGAAGACTCACAGCTGTCCAGGGGAAAGGGTGTTAAGACCTACACCAGAAGCAGAGCTATGGAAATGGAAAGGAAGAATGGGTGCACCAAAACAACTATAGGTGCAGAATGGATCAATTTAACAGCATTTGGTAGCATTTAGATGGTCGAGAAGAAAGAATACAGTATTTCCAATATTTTCAGCCTTGAGAACTAGGAATAATATAATTAACAAGATCCAGGGATCAAACCAGGGATCACAAAAGGATACAATGTTCTGTTTTTGACATTTGGAATTTTCCATGTGATGTTCAGTGTCCTATATATAATTGGAAATGTTGAGCTTGGGAAACAGATCAGGGCTGGGAGGAATTTGGAAACTGGCCACAGAGACTCAACAGTAATCAATTTGAGGTGCAGGGAAAGAAGCAGATAGAAAGAGGGGGGGAAGAAAATACTTGGTCTGAGCCTGGTTTGGAAATACAGTTTCTGAGACTGGAAGGAGGCAGGGAGGAGAGTAGCAGATAATCATTGAACTGAAACAGAAGAGTCTGTATTTCAGTCCATTAGTAAACTTTGTTTTTGTTTTATTTTAAGGGCCAAGACTCCTAGCATGGGTTTTGGTTTCCCTCATGAAGACCTTGGGCTTGGGAGGTGCCACTTATTTAATAAAAGTGCCCATGTTTTCTAATTTTGTTTTCAGACTTTTATTATTTGATTCCTTTCAACTAAAAGATACTTTGGTTAGTTTGTGTGTGAAGCACTTTCACACTTGATGACAAATAAGCCACAGGAACTAGGTGGGTGTACTAGCAATCCATGTCCAAGCAGTTCAGAATACCTTTTGAATATTGTTGCTATTAATATTGCTTCTTTGTACATATACTTCATGGACTTCATGTTATTCAATCAATGACTATATTTCTGTATAAAAGAAATCTAGGTCAATGGAACTTTGTATTTAAATCTATTGGAAGAATTGTTGTTTGAAGATAAGTTCTTGAGAAAAATCATTTCTGAAGTGAATGAAGCTCTATAATTCATTTATTTTGAATGATTTCCTATCTACAGACATTTTTAACATTGGCTTTTCTTAAACAGAGGCACATCAGTCAACACTTTTGGCTATTTGACTTTTTCTCTCTCCCTTACTATCAGTTGCACATCCCAGGTTTAGGCAGAGAGGAAACTTAGAAGGACAAAGAATTAACTCATTTATACTAAACCTTTTACTTCATGCTTAAAAATAATTTTTAACTTTGAGAAATAGGAGCTTTGGAAATATAGCAGAGTAGGAAGATCCTGAGCTCCCCTTGTTCCATGGACACACCAAGGTGACAGCCAAATCTATGCAACTAACTCTGAAAATGATCCAAAGACTGGCAGGATAGATCTACCACAGTTAATAGAGAGAAGGGCACACAGAAAAGGGTACAAGGGGTAGAGATGTAATCGAGAACCAAACCTCTGGAATGACTAGCCCCAAATAGGAGGCACATCACAAGCCTGGAGAAACAAGAGAATCAGACCCCACACCAGGCACCCCTGGCACTGGGGACCCACAATGAGAAGAGGAGTTCCCATAATGTCTGGTTTTTAAAAACAGTTGGGCTTAAGATTGGGGGCTTTTAAAAATCAGTGGTTTTAACTCTGGAGAGCTGGAGGGTAATAGGAAACAGAGTCTCCCACCTAAGGGGCCAGCATACTAATAACTCATCCAACACATAGCACAGAAGCAGCAGTTTGAAAAGCACCTGCAGTATATGTGAAGGAGATTACTGACTAATCTTCAGACAGGTGCTGCAGGCAGAGACTTCCCTGGGAACAAAAGTGATGGCAGAAGCCATTTCTTTTCCTTCTGCCAGCCTAGAGAGCCAGATGTTTGCTGGAGCCAGCGTTAACACTCTCCATATACCTTGCTAGCACATTCACAGCACTGCCCATGTTCCCCTGGGATACTCTCCAACAAACCTGCCCTCAGTAGGCATCCCTCCAAAGCAGCTTTTGCTGTGCCATACCCAGCAAGAAGCCTGAGCCAGACTAGTGCCATTCCAAGTGACTTCTGCCCCACAGTTCCTATAGCCAAACCTCGTAGCTGGCTGTGCAGGGAGCTGGCCTTGCCCTTCAATGTGCCTGCAGAGATGCTAATCACAGACAGCCAGGCTGACTGCTGCCCCTGTACCTAATCCTCTTGTGGCTGCTGCAGACAAGCCTCTCAACCAACAGTGCAGGGAGCAAACTCTGCCCCAGGTGCTCACAGTAGATGAAGTAGGTCACTGCAACTAACTACGCTGAAGGCAACTGCAGCTCAGTAACAACAGGAGAGAACACCTGAAGTTCTGGTTCTTGTGACCAGGGGTACTGTACTATAGGGCACTCAAAGGCTTTTTGTGTACGAGGCCATGATTTTCAAGACTGAGATAGAGCTGACCTACCTAATACATCAGTAAAGGTACTGATTGGATTTGAAAAAGAATGCATGAACTCCATGAAACTTCAACAAAAAGATGGAAAATATAAAAAAGAACCAGTCAGAACTGAAAATTTCAGTAACAAAAAATACACTAGAGGAAATTGACAGAAGATTAGATAATGCACAGCAGACCAGTGTTCTGGAAAGCAGGGTAATGGAAAGGTGACTAAGCTAAACAACAAAAGAAAAAAAAAAGTATAAAAATGAGAATAGTTTATGGGAATTCTGCAACATTATCAAGTATGATAACATTTTCATTATAGGGATGTAAGCAGGAGAAGAGAGAGAGAGAGAGAGAGAGAGAGAGAGAGAGAGAGAGAGAGAGAGAGAGAGAAGGGGGCAAAAAACTTATTTGAAGAATAGCTGAAGACTTAATAAATCTGAGGAGGAAACATATCCAGAAAGCACAGAGAGCCCCTAATAAGATAAAACAAAGGGCTTCACATCCAAACACATGATAATTAAAATGGCAAAAAGTAATGGTAAAGAGAGAGTCTTAAAAGCAGCAAAACAAAAGAAAATAGTTATATACAAGGGAACACCCCCTTAAGGTTATCTGCTAACATTTCAACAGAAACTTTGCAGGCCAGAAAAGAGTAACATGAAATTTTCAAAGTACCAAAAAGAAAAAACCTGTAACCAAAAATACTCTACCCATCAAGGTTATCATTCAGAATAGCAGGAGAGATAGTTTTCCAAACAAAATTTAAATGAGTACATTACTGCTAAACCAGCCTTATAAGGAATGTTAAAGAGAATTCTTTAAGTGGAAAGAAAAAGCCATAACTAGAATTAAAATTTTGAAAGGGAAAAGTTTCCCAGGTAAAAGCAAACGTGGTAAAATTAGTAGATCACTTATAAAGCCAGTATAGAGATTAAAATACAAAAGTAGTCAAATCACTTATGTCTAGTTAGCCAAGGGATACACAAAAAGATGTAAAACATGTTATTATATACATAAAATGTGGAGGGGAGAGTGAAAATGTAGTGCTTTTAGATGTATTTGAACCTAAGCCATCAACTTAATATAGAGTGCTATACACATAAGTTATATATGAATCCAATGGTAACCACAAATGAAAAACATTAGATACACACACACACTCATGCACACACACAAATGAAGAAAAAAGAATCTAGCACAAGACTAAAGAAAGCCATCAAACTACAAGGGAAGAAACAAGAAAGGAATAGAAAAACTGTAAAAACAACCAGAAAACAAAATAGCAATTCATACCTATCTAAAATTATCTTAAATGTAAATGGACTACATACTATAATCAAAAGAAATAAGGAGAGTAGATTTAAAAAGAAGACACATCTTTTATGCTGCCTACAGGAAACTCACTTCAGACCTGAAGACACATACATACAAAAAAGAAAGGGATGAAAAAACATATCATGCAAATGGAAGCCAGAAAAAAGAAAAAGCCAGTGTAGCAACACTTATATCAGACAAAATAGACTTTAAAACAAAGACTGTAGCAAGTGACAAAGAAGGGAAATACACAATGATAAAGAAGATCCAACGAGAGGGTCTAACAGCTGTAAATATCTTTGCACCCAACATAGAAGCACTTAAACATAAAGCAAATACTACCAGATATAAAGGAGAAATTGACAGTAATAAAATCATAGTAGTTGACTTTAACAACCCACTGACATCAATAGAGAGATCATTCAGACAGAAAATCAGCAAAGTGGCTTTGAAAGAGACATTAGACCAGATGGACTTAACAGATATATATTGAATATTCCATCCCCAAATAGAATACACATTCTTATCAAGTACACGTGAGACATTCTCCAGTGTGCCAAAGAAATCAACGAGGAAATAAAATACACAAAGAAAAATTAAGACCTAATGATTCAAAATCTTTGGGATGTAGCTAAAGCAGTTCTAAGTTTATAGTAATACAAGCCTACTTCAAGAAGAAACATCTCAATCTAATCTTATATCTAGAGGAACTAGAAAAAGAACAAGTGAGCCAAAACCCAGCAGAAAGAATAAAATATTATTAGAGTGGAAATATGAAAGGGAGACTTAAAAAATAGGAAAGATCAATGAAATCAAGAGCTGGTGCTTTGAAAAATTACGATTGATAAACCTTTAGCCAGACTGATCAAGAGGACTCAAAATCAGAAATGGAGAAGTAACCAACACCACAGAAATGCAACAAATTATAAGATATTATGAAAAGTTATATATTAAATTGAACAATCTAAAAGAAATGGATTAATTCCTAGAGACTTAGAATCTTCTAAACTTGAGTCAGGAATGAATAGAAAATTTGAACAGACTAAATACTGGTAATGATTGAATGAGTTAAAAAAAAAAAAAAACCAACAGAAGTTCAGGACCAGATGTCTTCACAGGTGAATTATACCGAATATTTAAAGAAGAGTTAATACCCATTCTTCTCAAAATATTCTAGAGAATACAAGAGGAAGGAAAACTTCCAAATTCATTCTATGAGGACAGCATTACTGTGATACTGAAACCACATTAGCACATTGCAAAAAAAGAAAATAACAGGCCAATACCCCTGATGCACATAGATGCAAAATTTTTCACAAATATTAACAAACCAAATCCAACAATACATTAAAAAATCATTCCCAATAAATCAAGTGGGATTTATTCCAGGGATGCAAAGGTGGTTTAATATTTGCGAATCAATTAAGGTTATATATCACATTAACCAGAGGAAGGGTAAAAATTATAGGATCATCTCAATAGATACAGAAAAATCATTTGACAAAGTACAACATTCATGACAGAAACTTTCAACAAAATGGAGTTATAGCTAACATCATCCTCAAAGGTGAAACACTGAGTTTTTTTCTCTAAATCATGAATAAGACAAGGATGTCCACTCCTACCACTTTTATTCAACATAGTATTGGAAGTTCTAGCTGCAGCAGTAAGACAAGAAAAATGAAATAAAAGGCATCCACATTGGTAAGGAAGTTGAATGCCACTATTTCCAGATGACAGATCTAGAAAACCCTAAAGACTCCACCAAAAAAACCCAACTATTAGAACTGATAAATTCAGTAAAGTTGCAGGATACAAATATACAAAAATCTGTCACACTTCTGTACACTAATAATAAAGTAGTATAAAGGGAAATTAAGTATTCCCACTAACAGTCACACTAGAAAAGATAGACTACCTTGGAATAATTTGACCAAGGAGGCGAAAGATCTATACTCTCAAAATTAAGACACCGATGAAAGAAATTGAAATGATACCAACAAATGGAAAGATGATACACCATACTCATTGACTGGAATAATTATTATTGGTAAAATGTCCATATTACTCAAAGCAATCTACAAATTCAATGCAATTTCTATCAAAATGCCAATGGGTGGCTCTGTTAGTTAATCATCTGATTCTTGATTTCGGCTCTGGTCATGATCTCATGGTTTGTGATCAGGAATCGAGCCCTGCACTGGGTTCTGCACTGGCAGTGTGGAGCCTGCTTGGGATTCTAATTCTCCCTCTCTCTATGCCCCTCTCTGCTCACTTGCTCTCTCTCAAAATAAACAATTTTTTAAAATATCAATGGCATTTTTCAAAGAGTCTAGGATTTTCAAATTTTAGATTTGTGTGGAACCACAAAAGACTTCACATAGCCAAAGCAAAATTGTGAAAGAACAAAGTTGGAGGTATCATAATCCCAGGTTTCAAGATACACTACAAAGTCGTAGTATTAAAAACAATATAGTACTGACAAGAAAATAGACATATAGATCAACAGAACATAAGAGTGAACCCAGAAATAAGCCCACACCTATATGGTCAATTAATCTATGACAAAGGAGGCAAGAACAAACAATGAGGAAATGAAAGTATACTCAATAAATGGTGTTGGGAAAACTAAACAGCTACATGCAAAAAAACAAAAAAACCAAAACTGGACTACTTTCTTACACTATGCACAAAACTAAAAACGGACTAAAGAACTAAATATGAGACTAGATATAGACAATAATCTCTTAGACACTTGTTTTAGCAACATATTTATGGTGAGGTCTCCTGAGACAAAGAAAGCAAAAGCAAAAATGAACTACTAGGACTACACCAAGATAAAAAGCTTTTGCACAGCAAAGGAATCCATCAACAAAAAAATAATTGGCAACCTAGTGAATCAGAGAAGATATTTTCAAATGATAAATACAATAAAGTATTAATATTTAAATATATAATGAACTCACAAAACTCAACACCAAAACACAATCCATTTAAATAAAGAGGACCCAATAGACATTTGTCCAAAGACAACAAAGATGGCCAACAGACACATGAAAAAATGCTCAACATCACTCATCATCAGGGAAATGCAAGTCAAAACCACAATGAGAGATCACTTCACATTAGTCAGAAGGACTATTAATAAAAAGACAAGAAATATCAAATGTTGGAGAGGACATGGAGAAAAAGGAATGCTCTGCATTGATGGTGAAAATGTAAATGGGTGTAGCCATTCTGGAAAAACAGTATGGAGGTTCCTCAAAGTAGTAAAAATAGAAATTTCATATTATTCAATAATTTCACTACTGGGTATCTACCCAAAGAAAACAAAAACAGTAGTTTGAAAAGATACATGAACATTATGTTTATTGAAGCGTTATTTATTAATAGCCAAGATGGAAGCAACCCAAGTGTCCACTGATAGATGGATGGATAAAGATGTGGGGTGTGTGTGTGTGTGTGTGTGTGTGTGTGTGTGTGTGTGTGTGTAATGGAGTATTAGTAAGTCATAGAAAAGAATGAGATCTTGCTGTTTGTGACGATGTAATTAGACCTAGAGAATATTTAAGTGAAATTAAGTCAGGGAAATACAAATACCATATGATTTCATTTACATGTGGAAAATAATGAAACAAATGAACAACAGAAACCAGATTCTTAAATATAGAAAACTGGTGGTTGCTAAGGTTGGTAAAGGATGGGCAAAACAGATAAAGGAGATTAAGAGGTGTAAACTTCCAGTTATAAAATAAGTCACAGTTACAAAAATTTTTTAATGAAAATACGGTAGAGGGAATATTGTCAATATTGTAATAACATTTTATGATGACAGATAGTAGGTACACTTTTTTTTAATGTTTATTTTTGAGAGAGAGAAAGTGACCACAAATGGGGGATTGGCAGAGAGAGAGGGAGTCACAGAATCTGAAGCAGGTTCCAGGTGCTGAGCTGTAGAGATTAACGTGGGCCTCAAACCCAGGAACTGTGAGATCATGACCTGAGCCAAAGTCAGATGCCTAACTGACGGAGTCACCCAAGCACCTCAGTAACTACACTTATTGTGGTGAGGCTTGAGTAATGTATAGAATTAGCGAGTCAACACGTTGTATGCCTGAAACGAATATAAAATTTTATGTCAGTTATATTTCAATTAAAATAATGAAATATTTTAAAATTAAAAAATAATTTTTCATCTTGAATTGCAGATGACTAAATGTTTTTGATGATTTGGGGATACTAGGTGGGAACTTTCATTCATTACAGAGCTACATTACACAACTTGCATCAGCAAACCCAAGATTTGCTTTTTAATTCTAGTTCAGAATCCTGGGGCAAACTCACTTCAGGTTCCAAGGAGAGAAGAGTTACAAAGAGCTGTTGCTAATGGTCCTCTCATTTGTGCACCTAGAACAATCAGTAAAGGTTTGTTTGACTAAAGTACAGTTTTATTTCCACATCTATAATGAAATGGCATTTGTTTGTGGCGTTATTTCTTTTCTGTAACATCACTTCTTAACCTAACACCAATTCCTATTACTTAAAACAAGGTCTTTGGTCAAGGTTTAAGCTCTGATTCAGGAACATGAGACCCTTTTCTGTTTTCTGTGTCTGTGATATCTGGCCTCCGTATTAGGAACACCTTCTTCTTATATGGCATGTAGCATTCAACTTAGGGTGGAAACAAGAAAACATCAAATCATCTGTTGAAAATCAAACAATTCGAAAGTCAAAACAAACTACATGAGGTATTTTGGTTTGGAGTACACATCAGATATTATAATGTGCGATGTTATGTTAAGATTAATTCAGGCTCATGTGACTGGCTGGATCTGGCAAGGCTTACTTCAAATGTGGAGTTAAAAAGGTATTTCCAGATCCAAATATATGTAGCAGATAATATATAGCTAGCTATGCCAAAACCATTTGCATTTTTAAAATACATTTAAAAAATATATCTAGCTCTCCACAGAGAGGTGGTTTAGAACACTGAGAAGCAACATGTTGTGTAGAGCAGTGCACTAAGACTTGTGAAATCTGTTCCATATTAGTTCTGGGAACCTGGACAAAACACAATACTTTGAGCCTTCATTTTTTTTAGCTGTCAACAGGATGCAGGATATTTTCCCTAGGTATCTGTGATATAGAAAGATCAAAATGTGATGATGTGTTTGATAAACTATAAAGTTTTATACCTTATTTACCAATAACTTTTACATAACATTTATGAAGCACTGTGCTAGGATTAATAGACTTAGGATAAGCAAAGATAAAGCATACATCTGCCTTCTAAGACTTTGTGATCTTATATGGTCAGTATGTGGGGAAACAGACACGTAAACAACAACTACAACACTACAGTAGAAGTGTTAAGTAGTCAATTTAAGTTGGAGGAGTCAGGAAAGGATTTCCATAAAAGGCGATCTGAATAGGTGATACCAGACCAAGGGAAATAGAGGAGGGTGGTGTTCGTAGATACTCTTTCAGGCAGAAGCCAACGTAAACATAGGTTTAAAAGAATGAAATAACATGGCTCATTAGAAGAACTAGAAAACTATACATATAGGTTTTCTGCTTGACTAATTTGTAGCAGATACACAATAGATATACTGATGACATTAAGTCTAATACCAATAAAACCAAGGGATTCACAGAATGTATTGACTTTTATTGCTACCTTCTCTGGATATATTCTAAACAGCAATCCATAGTGCAAACAGCAAGATTTGGAATGGAATCCATGATGTGATAAGGAGTCCTGGGAAGGCCCTCAAGAATGCTGGGTATATAAAAGGCATCATTTGTTACACTTGATATAAGAGGTGTATTGAGAAAAAAATTAAGGTAATTTGTCAAGGCATTCATTTACCACAATTATATATGAGGAAAAAATGAATTATGATTTTTACAAGAACTCAGGTTACCAAAAATAAATTTAAACCATTGTGATAAATATTTTCTCCTTGTACAGCTGCTCATAGTGGCTTCCACACAACAGTCCAAATACAATGTCTTTACTTGGTGTGTGAAAAATGACCTATGGAATCTTGTTCAATTGCATTATATATCTAACACGGGGCAGACATTTTTACTCAAAATCCCTTCCTGTGTAGGTTATTGAATTTCCCATTCTGATCATTTTTTACAAGTCTCAGGGGATTCTATATGTTATACCAGAGTCCATTTCTCAAAGAAATAGGGCCATATTGTCTACCATCTGTGTTTCTTATCTCCTTTTCCAGAAAAATGTTCATTTTAATTTGTCCCTTGAGTTTTGAAAATTCTTCTAGATTCTCCATCCCCTCCTCATGACCACGTATCTACCTAAACTTTCATTCTATTACTGCTAGTTTTCTAAGCTCATCTTTTTTTGGTTCCTTCACATGGTTTTTTACTTTCTGGGTCATTTTGTCATGTGCTCAGTTTTCATCTGAGACTTTGGTCACTTACAACTGCTTATAGTGACCTGTGAGCAGAGAGCCTAGCCAGTGGCTCTGTCTTCAGAGCAAAGCAGGTGACCTCATCTGGTCATGGAACTCATGTTCTGTTATGCCCAGCTTGGGTTCCCAAACAAGCCAATTTTGCCATCCTTCCTGGTCAGTGAAGCTAATTCATAGCCTCACTTACTACTGAGTATACCTAGTTCCACCTGAATGAGAAGCCTGGCCAGAGACTCCAGGCAACCACAAAGTTTTTTCTGTAGCCATGCTCAGGCAGAGAACCAAGCCAACAGTCCTATCTATTTCTAGCCAGCAACAACTCACCCTCCTCACCTCAGGGCTTGGGCAGTGGCCTTGCCTCAAAATAGACCCTGATACCAAGTCTCATCTGCCCAAGGGTACTACCAGCTGACTCATCCAGAACCCCAAGGTGAGTTGACTGATGAAGGAATGCCTCTGCCAAAGTGAACCTGAAAGAGGGTATCACTTGCTCAAATATACAGATACCAGCATAAGAAATCGTGGACCACAAAAGATTGGTTAAACATGACATCACCAAAGGAAACTTATAAAGCTCCAATAACTGACCCTAAAGTAATGGCAACCTATGAACTATCAAAAGATTCAGAAAAATCCTCTTAAAAGTGTTCAGTAAACTATAAGAACACAGATAGTTAAACAAAATTAAGAAAATAATCCATGAGCAAATTAAACAAAGAAGGTCATTATATAATGATAAAAGGGCCAATCCATCTAGAAGCTAGGATTATAAATATTCATACACCCAGGATTGGAGCACCTTAATATATAAAGCAAGTGCCAACAAAAATAAAAGGAGACATAAACAGCAATACACTAATAGTTGGGAACTTTACTATTCCACTCATAGCAATGGATTATCCAGACAGAATCAAATAGAAAAGAGATTTAAACAGCACCGTAGACTAAATGGACCTAACAGACATATACAGAACATTTCATACAGCAAGAACAGGATACATATACTTCTCATAAGTAAATGCATGGAATATTTTCTAGGATAGACCATATGTTAGGCTACAAAACAACTCCTAGCAAGTTTAAGAAGACTGAAATCATACCATGCCTATTTCCTGACCACAATGGTACGAAATTAGAAATCAATAGAATGAAAGATGGAGAATTCACAAAATGTGGAAATTAAACAACACTCTCCTGAAAAACCAATGGGTCAAAAAATAAACTAAAAGGAAAAAGTATTTTGAGACAAAGAAAAACAAACTAAATATTGAACATACAGGAGAAACAGTTCTAAGAGGGAAGTTTAAATAGCTCTAAATACATACATTAATAGAAAGATCTCAAACAATCTCATTTTACACCTGAAGAAACTAGGAAAAAGAAAAAACTAAGCCCAAAGTTATCATAAGGAAGGAAATAAAGATCAGAACAGAATTGAAATAAAGAATTGGAAAACAATTTATAAAAAAGATTAATAAACTAAGAGTTGGTTCTTTGAAGAGAAAATTGACAAATCTTTAGCTGGACTAACCAAAACAAAAGGGACAGGACCCAAACCAATAAAATTATAAGTGAAAGAGGAGACTGATACCACAGAAATACAAAGAATCATGAGACTATTATAAATAGCTATATGCCAACAAACTGGACAACCTAGAAGAAATGGATAAATTCTTAGAAACTAACTACCTATTAAGACTGGATTAGGAAGAAATAGAAAATCTGAGAAGACTAATGAGTAAGGATACTGAATCAATAATCAAAAAATTCCCAACAAAAAAAGCTAAGGACTAGTTTCATTGGTGAATTTTAGAAAACACTTAAGAATTAATGGCTTTACTTCTCAAATTTCCAAAAAACTGAAGAGGCAGGAGGGTATGCTTCCAAACTCATTTTGCAAGGATAGCATTACTCTAATACCCAAGCCCAACAAGGACACTACAAGAAAAGAAAACTACAGGCCAATATCCCAGATAAATATAGGTGCATAAATTCATAAAGTACTAGAAAACCAAGTTCAGTAGCACATTAGAAGGATTATATACGAAGATCAAGTGGTTTCATTCTGGAATGCAAGGATGGTTCAACATACAGTAAATGTGATAAACCATATTAATAGAATGAAAGATGAAAATCATGATAATCTTAATGGATGCAGAAAATGTATTTGACAAAATTCAACATCCATTCATGACAAAGACTCAACAAATTAGGTATAGAAGAAATGTATCTCAGTATAATAAAGGCCATGTAGGACAACTCCATACCTAACATCAGACTCAATAGTGAAAGGTTGAAAGACTTACCTCTAAGATCACAAAGACAAGTTTGCCCACTCTCACCATTCCTATTCAACATATTGGAAATCCTAGCCAGAGTAATCAGTCAAGAGGTATAAAACACATCCAAATTGGGAAAAAAAAAAAAAAAGAAGTAAAATGTTTTCTAATCACAGATGACATGATTTGAAAAGAAAACCAAGAATACTCAATGGAAAAAAGTCTCTTCAATAAATGGTGTGCTGGGATAACTGGATATTCACATGTAAAAGAATGAAACCGTACCTCTATGTTACATCACTCATAAAAATTAACTCAAAATGGATTAAAGACTTAAATGTAAGACTTCAAAACACCAAACTCTTATAAGAAAATATAGGGGAAGCACTTCTTGGCATAGGTCTTGGCCCTGATCCTTGAAGCACAAGCAAAAAAATCAAAACTATGTAAGTGGTACTATATCAAGCTCCTACACAGCAAAAGAAATGATCAACAAAATGAAAAGGCATTTTTTTGTGATGGGAGAAAATATTTTCAAGCCACACTTCTGATAGGTGTTAAAATATATAAGGAACCTATGCAATTCATTAGCAAAAAATAATCTAATTCAAAAATGGGCAAAAGACCTGAACGGACATTTTCCCCAAAGACATACAAATGGTCAACAGGTACATTAAAAGGTGCTCAACATCTCTACGGAAATTCAAATCAAAACCACAATGATATATCACCTCACACCTGTTACAATAAAAATCATCAAAAATTATCAAAAAGCCTGGGTGGCTATTGGTTCAGGATCCAACTCTTGATTTCAGCTCAGGTCATGATTCCAGGGTAGTGGGATCGAGCCCCCTTCTCACGGAATCTGCTTAGGTTCTCTCTCTCCCACTCTCTCTGCCCCATTCCCCCAAACAAGCAAATAGACAAGCAGTTACAAATGCTGGTAAGGATGTGGAGAACAGGAAACCCTTATGTAGTGTTGGTGGGAATATAAACTTATGCAGGCACCATGGGAAATAGTATGGAAGTTCCTCAAAAATGTAGAGATAGAACTACAATGTGATCCAGCAATTTCACTTCTGCACGTATATCTGAAGGAAATGAAATCACTGTCCCAGAGAGATATATGTATTCCATGTTCATTGCAGCATTATTCATAATAGTTAAACCAAAGAAACAATTTAAGTTGATGGATGAAAGGATAAAGAAAATACATATAATACTATCCAGCCATTTAAAAAGAGCATTCTTCCATTTGGATGGAGTTTGATGGCATTATATTAAGTGAAATAAGCTAAACAGAGAAAGAAATACTGCATGATCTCACTTATACGTGGGGAAAAATTTCATAGAAATAGACATCAAGTTTGTTGTTTGCCAGAGGCAAAGTATGGGGAATGGGGGAATTGGGTGATAAAAAAAATTACTAAGATAAATAAGTTCTGGGGATGTACTACACAACATGGAAGACTAGATTTTGAAAAGTTCTCTTCACAGGAAAAAGTAAATTTGTGACAAAGTGAGTGATGATATTATCTAAACTTTTTGTGGTAATCATTTTGTAATACATAAATTAAATAGTTATGTTGTATACCTTAAATGTATATGTCAATTATATCTAAATAAAACTGGACAAAATTAAAAGGCCACCTAATTTCAAGGACAGTGAAACTCAAAAAAGGAAGAGCAAATATAATAAATACATCAAAACTGTAGATACAATTGTTTTACCAGATGAATCCAAACCAAAAAATTAGGGTGCCCAAATACATACTAAATTGAAATGTCCCTTTAACAAGCTACGCAAAGGGGTTCTTGGAAATGCCACACGTGTACCTGATATTTGTTAGTAAGATATTTAAGGGGCACCTGGGTGGCTCAGTCAGTTAAGCATCGGAGTTTGGTTCAGGTCATGATCTCACTGTTCTGGAGTTTGAGTCCTGTATGGGCCTCTCTGCTATCTGCACAGAGCCTGCTTCAGATCCTCTGTCTCCTCTCTCTCTGACCCTTCTCTCTAGCTTTCAAAACTAGATATTAAAAAAAGATATTTAAAACATTATAAATCTCTTTTGAGATGCTCTAACTTTAAGTCTTTTTAACTGCACTGGGATCATTACCTTGGAATTGAACTCTTTATTGACAAGGCAGCATCACAGGGCTCAAGAGTGACCTATATAGGTTAAAAATGTTTTAATTATTGGCTGAACTAACATTCCTTTTGGATGAAAGTATTTGTTTCTTTAAGTTTTATTTCCTATTCTCAACAAAATACCATTACTTGCTATGGAACACTTTCTTATGGCATACACAAAGAATAAATTTAAAATGGATGAAAGACCTAAATGTGAGGTAGGAAAAGCCATAAAAATTGTAGAGAACACAGGCAGTAATCTTTTTGACATTGGCCATAGCAACTTCTTACTACATAGGTCTCATGAGGCAAGGGAAACAAAAGCAAAAAGAAAGTATACGGACTTCATCAAAATTAAAACTTCTGCACAGCAAAGGAATACACACACACACACACACACACACACACACACACACACACACACACACACACACACAGCAGAAACAGATCCAGAGTGGTTTCCAGAGAGGAGGAAGTAAGAAAATGGCAAAATGGGTTAAGGAAAGTGGGAATTATGGTCTTCCAGTTATAGAATGAGTAAGTCACAGGGATGAAAGGTACAGCAAAGGGAATAGAGTCAATGGTATTGTAATCGTAATGGCATTGGATGGTGACAGAAGGTAGCTGCAAGTTGTCGTGAGCATAACATAGAATTAAAGTCTGTGTAGTACATTTGAAAGTACTGTAACAGTGTGTATCAATTATACTCAATTAGGGGCACCTGGGTTGTTTAGTTGGTTAAGGGCCCAACTCTTGATTTTGGATAAGATCATGATCTCATGATTCATGAGATCAAGCCCTGAATCAGCCATTCAGATTCTGTGCTCACAGCACTGAGACTGCTTGCAATTCTCTCTCTTGCCTTCCTTCCCCTGCTCATGCTCTTTGTCCAAATAAACAACAACAACAAAAAAAAAATCACTGGTTCACCTATTCCTAGGCATTCTTCAATGTTTTTAGAAAATAAGACGAAAGTTCCTTTATCAAAAACAGAACTGACTTTTTCCCAGAATTTATTTTTTAAGAACTGAATATGAGAAATGCTTTTATAGGTTTTGAGGCATGATATATTTTTTTCTATCTTAATGCTTAAGAGATAAATGAAAAATATATTATTCTTGGTATTGCAAATTGAGGACTAGAGAAGTTAGGGCTCAAGGCTTAACCTGGACCACATATCACTTTGGGACTTAAAAAATTAATGGTCAGGCCCCACTCCCAAAGATTCTGATTTGATTGATCTGGTGTAGAACCTGATTATTTGCATGTTGTAAAAATTTCTCCAGGTGATTCTAGTGTGCAGCCCAGTTTGGAAACTACTGTCTTGGGTTAATTGCTCTAAGAATGGAATTTTAGTTTGACATCTGGGATATAAGCCCTGCCCCCTGAACATGAGACTACTACAACTTCCACGATACCATTTTGTCAGACAGTTAAGTAATGACAAGTTGTCTACCATATGGAGTAGGTATTGATAGAGAAAATTTTTCTAAACTTCATCCTACTTGGGAAGACTTGGGATATCCTAAAAAGACATTTTGAACAAAAGTACTAGGACAAGGAAGACATTACAAACAAAAGGAAGACTGAGAACTGCTATTAAGAACTTCCACTAATTCCAGGAAAAGTTAAGATTAAATACATTTTTAAAAGTCAGAATGAAGTAAAATTCTATATGAATAGTAACTTCATTTAAAACGCCTTAAATACATGATTTTTCTATGATTTGAAATCTGGTTTTGCTTACATTGGCTGTGGCAAATACCTTCCTATTAAATCTGTATGAAATGACAAACTGGCTTTTTGGAAAATAAAGTAAAACTGAAAACAATTATTTTATTGTCCTTGTCTAATAATTCTGATACCTAGGTCCATTCTGGTTTGGTTTTGATTTTTCTACTCCTTGGGGGTCATATTTTCTTTCTTTGCATGATTATAATTCTTAATTTTATTCATTCTTTAATTTCATCCTGTTGGTGCTGGATATTTTTGTAGTCATATATATTTTGAGCTTTGTTTTAGGATGTAGTTAAGCTACATAGAAAGAGCTTGGTCCTTTTGGGTCTTCCTTTTAAGATTTGTTAGCAAGAGCCAGCACAGTATTTAGTCTAGGCCCAATTGTTTTCTACCAGGGAGGCAGGAATCTTGTGAGTACTTAAGCCAATATTCCATGAATTAGGTTTTTTTTTTCCTGTTTGAAGGAAACAAGTGATATTCCAGGCCCTGCCTGAACATCTCTATTATTCCTCTAACTTTGCCAATTTGTTCTCTTTTCTCCATGTATTCTTAATTTATGTGTATTTATATAAGATTCTTCATAATACAGTCTAAATATTTTCATCTTAAATTCCTAGTCCACTACTGTTTGGTTGTAATCATTTAAGTTTTATCCACTTTGTTATGTCTCAAACATTCCAGCTGGGATTTCCCATTCCTGGGAACTCTTCTTCCTGTTCTCATTTCTGTGTCTTTGTTCTTGCTATTGTATATAAGAGAGTGTGACCACAACACAACATGTAGGCTGTGAATGGTAGACATTTCCCTTTCTCCTAAAGAGACTGTCCTACTGTTTCATCTGTACATGTTGAAATCATCCTACATCTCAAGATCCAGTTCTTCAGGAAGTTTCTTTAATGCTTTCAATTGGAATACTTTGTATTTCTTTTCCCCCATGAATCTCCTGATATATTGATCAAATTTTGTATTGCACTAAAATTGATTCATGTTTTGACAAATATTTAATGCCTACTATGTGTTTGTTTGTTTGTTTTTTACTAAGTTATAGTATATTTTAGGATAGGAATTGAGTATTACCATTTTTTTGGATCCCTTGAGATAAAGCAAAATACCCAGGAAAGCAAAACAATAAATATTTGATGTGAACTGGCATTAACTGGCTCTATTTACTCTTATAAGATTCTGACTGGCTTCTCTTGTACTATTCAGGAGCATTATTAATCACATTTAAATGAATAAATCCCTGCATCTTCTCACCAGGAAGCACACTTCACAGACATGTGAAAAGCAGATTAATCACAAATCAATAACTATATATTTTGGAACTTCTGCTCTACTAACTTTTAATCAGTGTTCACATTTGAAATGATTGTTTAATTATTTTTTTGTCACTATGTCTTAATACATTCTGCTGCTCCTAATCATGAGTCACACAGACTCATTGCATCCTGATTTTATTGCTCTAATGGACAGCTCTTCTTTGGGATTCTTTGGGGTTCTTACCTCCTTTCTCTCCAAAGCTGCAAAGTCTGTATTTTAGGATACCATGACTTATATACCATTTTTACATAATGGGGTAAAAAACAGTCAGATAGAATTTTAGTATTAATTAGCTATGATATAACACAGATGGCAAAATCTGTCCATGGAGAAACCTTGCAAAATGACAAAAGAACTTCACAAATATGGACAAAGTACAGACTCCAGAGGACGATGGGAGTCAACCTGGAGCTAAGCAGGGGAACATATAACATCACTGCTCTCTGATTTGTTTCCTTAGGGCATTTCACAATGAATCATTGAGAAGTTCTCATTCATTATGGTCTTGCGATATTTAGGAGATAACTAGAAATAGGACTGAGAGTTTTCTTTTTAAGAATCACCCTCTAATTTTATGATTTATGAGTTCCCTCATGAATTTTATAAGGAAATCTAAAGTAGGTCTAGTTGACAAAAGACTTGGAAATAAGTCACTTTGAAAATAATGTCTGTTTGGGGGAGCAATGAGGAAAATAGCTGCAATATGACTGTAAGGACATTTTAGTGCCTTACAAATAATTAATTTGTAATAAAAGAGTTCCAACAAAGAAAAAAAATATTTTGATAGTCAAAAACTCAGATTTGAATGAATCACAAGCTGGATGCACACAAAGAAATACAGATCACTAGAAATGGTAACAACAGGGGTAAATATAAAATGTCATTTTCTTATTTATATCCCTTTAGTGAAAGATAATCAACTAAATTGTACCAATGAAATATGAAGTTTTTAAGATATGCAGAAGTAAAATGTGTGACAACAAAAGTACAGAGGCCGGGAGGGGAAAGGAAAAGAATGTAATTATGAGGCTCTTTGTGATATGTGAACAAGTATAGTATCACTTGAAGTAGAAGGTTTAAGTTAAAAAAAATTTATACTATAAATCTTAAAGTGACCATTAAAATTACAAAAACAAAGATTGTAGCTGGAAAGAAAAAGAGGTAAAAATAAAAAACCCTCAATCCTAAAGAAGGCAGAAAAATAGGACAAACTGAACAAAAAACAGATAGGACAATTAGAAAATGAATAGTGACATGGTAGATTTTAACCCAACCATATCGGTAATCCTATTAAATGTAAAGATTTAAAACTCCCTAGTTAAAAGACAAAAAATTGAAAGATTGAAAGATTGGATAAAAAGCAAGATCCAATTATATGTACTCTGTAAGAAACCCACTTTAAATATCATGACCCAAATAAGTTAAAAGTGAGAACAATGGGGCAAGGTTTACCTGGCAAACACTAATGAAAAAGAAAGCTGGAGTGGCTCTATTAATATTACACAAACTCTTTCAGAGCATAAAAATACAGGGATAATATGACTATTTCACTGTGACAAAGAATGAATTATCCAGGAGAACATAACAATCCTAAACATTTATTCACCTACTAACAGAGCTTCCACATATACAAGACCAAAACTGATAGAATAGCAAAGTGATACAGGCAAATCTATAACCTTACTCAGGGATTCAACTCCTATTTCTCAATACTTCATAGGATCAACAGACCAAAAAAAAAATGTTATAATATTAAAGTGTTAGTAACACTAACAACCAGGTTAATCTTTTTGACTTTTATAGAGCACCTCATGAAAAAAAAAAAAAAAAAAAAAAGAATATCCACTCTTTTCAAGGATACACTATGCATTTACCCAGATAGACCATGTTCTGAGTCAAAAGTCCAGACTCAAGTCAGACCACAACTAATAACTGAAAAATCCCTGAAAAATCCTTGAATATTTTGAAACTATAAACGTAGTTCCCAATAATTTGTGGGTCAAAGAAAACGGCAATGGAAATCACAAAGTATTAAGTGAATGAAAATGAAAATACAGCATATTGAATTTTTCAAGTCCAGTTAAAACAACACTTAATGGGAAACTTATGGCGTCATACCTATATTAGAAAAGGACTGAAATTACTTCAGCTTTCATTTTGAGAAACTAGAATAAGAGCAAATAACACTAGAAGTATTTTTTGTTATGAAACAAATTAAGACTACAAAATAATGAACAAAAAATAGAGAAAATTAATAAAACCAAAGGCTGATTATTTGAGATCAATAAAATTAAACTTTTAGCCAGCCTGACCAGGAACATCAGACTGCAGATACAAATTACCAGTATTAAGATTGAGAGAGGTGATACCATTACATAATACACGAACATTAAAAGGAAAATAGAGGAATATCATTTTAAAAGGTCAATAAATTTTGCAACTTATAGGAAATGGATAAGTATCTTGAAAGACCAAAACTTACTTAAGAAATAGATAACTCAAATAATCCCACAGTAAGTAATTGACTTTGTAGTTCAAATTCTTCCCACACAGGAAATTGCAGATCCATATAGCTTTGCTAGGAAATTATGTCATTTAATCAAGAAATACTAATACTGTATATACTCTTCCAGAAAATTAAAACATAGAATGTTTCCCAATAAATTCTACAATGCCAAAATTACTCTGACATTGAAACTAGACTAATCAAATATCACAAAAGAAAATTGCACTCCAATATTCCTCAAGAGCATGTAAAATTTCCTAACAAAATTTTAATCAAATCTAACATATAACAATGATCATATATCAAGATCACATATGATTTGTCCCAAGAATGCAGGGTTATTTCAACATTTGACTATCAATCTCACTCACCAAATTATCAGACTAACTAAAGAAACAATATGATCTCATTAGATGTAAAGCATTCAACATATCCGATACTCATTACCAATAATAATAAAAAAAATTCTCAGTAAACTAGGACTACCAAGAATCATCATCAACCTGCTCTGGGCGTCTATAAAAAAATTCTACTGGCACATGCCACTTAATGGTTAAAGACTGAATTCTTTCCCCATAAGATAAGGAGAAAGCTAAGAATGTTCACTCTTACCATTTGTGTATTCAACATCATATTGGAAGTTTTAGTGCACTACAATAAGAAAAAAAGTATTAAGTGTTGATATCACAAGCGAAGTAGCAGACCTTTATTCAGAAGGAAAAATAATAATCTACAAAGAAAAGTCTATGGTCTCTACAAAAGATACTAATAAGTGGGTTTAGCAAGGTTGCAGGATATAAGATTAATATACAAAATTCAAGTGCATTCCTATATGCTCACAGTTGTAAATTGACATTAAAATTCAATACTATCTATAGTAACATCCCCAAATATGAAATAAATTAAGATTAATTTTAAGAAGAGATGTAAGGACCATACAGTGAAAACTATAAACTATTGCCTAAAAATATTTTAAGAAAGCTAAAAAAAAAAAAAAATGAAGAGAATCATGTTCATAGTTTGGAAGACAATATTGTTCTGATATCAAGTCTCTGCCAATTGATCTATATATTCAATGTGATCATTATCAAAATCCAAGCAGGCCCTTAACAAAAATGAACATGCTCTAAAATTCATATGGAAATACAAAAAACCCGGAACAGTCAAAATAAGTTTGAAAAAGAGGAGCAAAGGTGGAGAACTTTTACTACATGACCAATAATTTTTTATAAAGCTACAGTAATCAAAATAGTGTGATATTGGCTTCAGAATAAAAAAAAACAATCTAGAAATAGATTCACATATCTATAGTTAATTGATTTTTTGACAAAGTCTCAAAGGCAATTTAATGAACAGATGGTCTTTTCAATAAATTTTGCCTATAGTTGGGCTATCCCTATGCAAAAAAGAAAAATACTTCAGTGTCTGCCTCCCACCATATACAAAAGTTAACTCAAAATGGAGAATAGATCTAAGTATGTAACATCTAAAAGAAAACATAGGAAGGAGAATTTATAAAAGTGTAGTGGGGAACTTTTGGGGGTGAGTGATATGTTTGTTATCTTGGTTGTATGTTTATTACCTTGATTATGGTAATAATTTCATTGGTATATATATGTGTGCATATACGCGCACGCATATATAATTGTACACTTTAAGCATATAGTTTATTGTCAATTACACCTTAAGCCTCAAAAAAAAAATCCTTCTAGTTTATGCTCATGCCTGTCAAAATTTGGATCAAAGTTTAGTTCACCAGACTTAGGTTTTTCAAATTCGTAAAATTCAAAATTATATATTTGTATTTTCACAATGGGTTAACATTCTCTCAACACTGACTTAGGTGAAGTTAGGTGAAGACATGACCCTAAAAACATGACCCATTAAGAAAATATTGAGAAACTCAACTTAAATATAATGAAGAATAGAAGTTTTAGAAAGACAGTATTAGGACACTGAAAAGACAAAGCCAGACTAGGAGAAAGTTTTTGCAAATCACATCTGACTAAAGAATTTGTATCTAGACAATATAAAACAACTTTCAAAACTCAAAAAGAGAAGAAAAAGAAAAAAAGAAAAAACAATTAAAATTGGGACAATTATCTTAACATACTTCAAAGAAGATATCTGATGGCAAATAAATACATTAAAATACTAAATATCAATATTCACTAGGTACATGCAAAATAGAGATACTATTACATGCTTATTACAAGCAACTAATATTAAGACCATGCCAAGTATTGAGAGGATGTGGAATAACTAGAACTTTCATACACAGCTGGTGGAAATGTAAAATAGCACAACCACTTCGAAAAAGAACTTGCCAGTTTTTTTTTTAATTAAGCATGAATCTACCATACGATATAGACCTTCTGCTCTTTTTTAATTTACTCATGAAAAGACTGTGGCCAGAAAAAGGATACATGGATGTTCATAGCAACTTTACTTTTAAGAGCCAAAAGCTGTAAACAAACAAATGTCTATTAACTGGTTATTTGCTAAACACATTTAAACTGTCACTAAATTGCTAAACAAGGGAATGCTCTTCAGAAATAAAGAGATCAACTATTCATGCATGCAAGGACATGGATCAATCTGAAAAATAATCATGTTGAGTGAAAGAAGCCAGACCAAATAAAGAAACTATGCTATATGATTCCATTATATAAAACTTTAGAAAATGCAAACCAATACATAGTGATGAAAATCAGATTCATGGTTCCCTGGGAAGGCAGTGGCAATGGAAAAAGGGCTGGGCAGAAAGGGAAAGAGACATTATATTATACTATGGCAGTAGGAAACTTTTGGGGATGAGTAATGTGTTCATTATCTTGATTATTATTTAACGTATTACATATATACCTATATATGTGTGTGTATATGTGTGTGTGTGTGTATATAATTGTATAAGCTTTCGGTTTGTTTGACAATTATACCTTAATAAAAACCTTTGAAAAAAAACCCTTCCAGGTAACTTGGATGCCTGCTAAAATTGGAACGAACGTGTTTGCCAAATTTGAGTTTCTCAAATCAGTAAAATTCAAAATTACATATTTATATTCTCATAATGCTGTTTTGATTCAGTTATCAAAAATTAAGACCAAACTTAGGAAATAGGTGACAGGACTTTATTTTGAAATGGTAGTAGGGGAAATATTTTGAACTATTACAGCACTTGTCATATGATTACATTTTAGTACCTATGGCTCAATTATTTCTATCCAAGCTTGCTCCAAGGTGAGAGAGCAAGGATTTTAATGGAGAGTCAGTATACCTCAGCTTGGGCTTGAGAGAATGGCTGTAGTTGGTGAATGAGTGCTCTACCCTGATTGCCTTCTGCTTGGACACAGCCCATGCCCACTACTAGGTAGTTTTGTGTGTGTGTGTGTGTGTGTGTGTGTGTGTGTAAAATCTGAAACCAACCATGGTTTACATTTAATGTAAGCATAAATTATGCTCTGACTAGCCATAGAAGAAAATTATTTTTTCTAACCGTCCTATTCTTTATAGTGGTTGGAAAATGAACCATTTGTCTTAATAGCCTACTTGCTAGTTCTACCTAAGTCTTAAACGTGATTTTATGATATAAAATTCATTTAATATGTTACAATTATTTTTTTTCCTGTGATGGGGTAAAAGCAGGAAAATAATCTAAGATGTATCTATTAAAAATAAAATGTTCCTTTCCAGTTCCTGTGAGATCCCAAGGTCCAAAGCACAGGTGCAGACTTTGGAGCAAGTGGAGCCAAGAGAAAGATTCAGAGCTAGGGCAGAAGGTTGGAAAGATCTGGGAATGCAGCTGTGCTGTGTGGGAAGAGAAGTCTTATAAAGGACAAACAGCTGTTTGAATCATACAGTGAAACCTTGAAAAAGGAAGCAAAAGGAGATCATTGTTGATAAAAGAGGCTATCGGCAGTTTCACGGGTTAAAGGCTTAAGTCAGAGGGCTGTAAAAGTTTAGATTGAAATCTCTGGTTTGAGATTTGAAGGACTGGAGAGCGGAAACTACAAATGCATCAATTGTGTTTGTCCTGGTTTTCAAAATATACTTAAGCATCTCCATAATGACTGGCACTGTATGAATAGTACACAGTACTGTAGAGAGCCATTAACCTCAGTTTAGCATTCAAGAATGATAGGAATAAAATCATCAATTATTTTTGATATTCATTGTTTTAAACTCAGAATAGCTATCTACCATTTGTAAAGAGAAAATACATGTGTTTAGGCTAGTAAACATGACTAGTTTCCCTCTCTGTATGAGACACTAAACTGGGTGGGAAGGAGGTAAGAGAATTTAAGAGACAAAACAGACAAAGGAAGAAAACAAGTCAAAGAACGAGATTCTTAACTCTACAGAACAAACTGATGTTTGTAAAGGGGATTAAGAGTATACTTATCATGACGACCACTGAGTAATGCATAGAATTGTCGAATAATTATATCGCACACCAGCAACTAATATAATATTGAATGTGAACTATACTGGAATTAAAATGTAAAATCATATATATATAAAAAGAGATGGTTTGGGTGCCTGGGTGGTTCAGTTGGTTAAGTGTCCGACTTCAGCTCAGTCACAAACTCGCAGTTCGTGAGTTCGAGCCCTGCATTGAGCTCTGTGCCAAAAGCTTAGAGCTGTGTTTCCCTCTCTCTCTCCGGCCCTCCTGTGTTCGCACTCTCCCAAAGATAAACATTAATTTTTTTTTTTAAATAAAAAGAAATGGTTTATGAGACTTGACAGCAGAGATTTTATTTTTAAGCCATTAATAGTATTTGTTGGTCTGGTCTTGAAGTTTTTTTGTATGTCCATCAGATCCAGTCAGAAAGTTACAGGCAGTGAATTAGGTATGCACTGGTTATGCATTGAATTTTAGATACTTATGTGAATTTAGTTGATGGAGACAATAGTTTTTGATAGCTATTCCTCTGAATCTTCAGGGACTTTTTTCTCTAATTTGAGAAATATCAGTATTTTCATATCTTAGAGCAAAACAGATGATTGAAATAGTTGTTCAGATGATTTAAATGCAGTTCCACTGAGTTACCCAGTGTTTAGAATTATTTGTACTGCTTTCTGTCCTTTGGCTTTGAAACTAGCATATAATTTATAAGAACTATATGTTTTATTATTAAATCCTTTCTCTGATCCAGCTACCAGGTTCTATGCTGTAGTAATTACACTCTCAGATGATCTTTGTTGGCCTTTTAGATCTATCATTTTCCAATTACTTTGGTATTTTTGTCTTTTTTCTCTGCATCCACAATTATTATATCTTCTACTTGTTCCCCAAGGTAGGAATTTGAGTTTTGACTGGCTATCTTGTTCCTTTACTAATTGATTTTTTGGGTCTACAATGATGCTTTTAAATGTTTGTCATTTCATCCTTTTAAAAATATTTTTGAGTTCTAGTTTTATTGACTTCATATTCTCATTAAGTTTATTTATAGCTTGAACTTCTCAAGTTATCTTCTATTCCCTGGCTAATTTTTCAGATTGTTTTCTATTTTATTTTCCTTTATTCCTATTCTGATTCCTCCTTTTCTTCACTTTCTTCTCCATTTAAAAAAATATACCACTTTTTAAAACCTGGCATATTTTAACAGTTGAAGTTCTCCAAACTATTAGTTCTGATATAGTAGGGGTGACTATTTGACACTGTTACCAGAAGGAATAATGTTCAGATTTAACTGAACACAAATACAGCAAGGGGTACAGACAAAAGATCTGTCCCCAAGGAAATCAAGGTGTACTAAGGGGCATAACAAGGAATAGATTTGAGGCCTGTTGTTACTATACTGTGAATGCCACCATCTCTCGGGGGGTGGGGTGAAGCCACAGTCGAAACCCCTTATCTGCTTCTTCATGAGATACTTTTAAATATCATATAGTCTAGACCACTCCATCTAGGAGGATCTAACCCACTCCTATTGGCCTTGATAAATTCTCTTGGCTTAGTATAGCACCCTGAAAAAATGAAACCCAGGCATTAGTACTCTTTCTCCCTCTGCTGAGATTCCAGAAGGATGTATAGACCTTTCTATTCTCATGATGTTTTTCAGTATTTCTTCCCCACACTCCTGCTGCTTACTCAAACCATTTGTCCTCTTCCTTTCAAATTGAAGGTATTAGTAAAAATTCTCATGATTGTATCTACTCTTTTTCCTCAATATTTCTTCAAAGTGATAAGGGTTGCATAAGGGACTGACATTCTTTCATTTCTCTTTAAAGACCTTTTTCTCATTTAGAAACTGCTTGTAGGGGCGCCTGGGTGGCTTGGTTGGTTAAGCGTCTGACTTCGGCTCAGGTCATGATCTCACTGTCCGTGAGTTCGAGCCCCGTGTCGGGCTCTGTGCTGACAGCTCAGAGCCTGGAGCCCGTTTCAGATTCTGTGTCTCCCTCTCTCTCTGCCCCTCCCCTGTTCATGTTCTGTCTCTGTCTCAAAAAATAAACGTTAAAAATTTTTTTAAAGAAACTTCTTGTAAATTTTAGCAGCTTTGTTTCTGTATGTTTTCATTAGCTATTGGGCAAAGAGGGTCTCTGGGACCTAGATTCACTCTGCCAGTTTACTCAGAAGTCTATCGTGTGTTTTTAGATGAATCTGTAGGTATCTAGGACTTTCCTTCCCGGTTCAAAAAGATTGAGAACGGCTATACAGTGGTTCCCGGTCTTCCTCTATGGTTTCTCCCTTTTATTTCAGCAAAATTTATTGAGGGTCTGCTCAATGTAACTACCAAATCTTAATTTCCTTAGTGTAGAACATGCATATTGCATATTTGCATATTGTATAATTGTATCTGGGAATACAATTGATATTTATATAAATATGTTAGATAAAATATATTTAAATGTTTGCTGAATAGAAAGTTAAGGTGAATTATAATCTCCCACTGTTCTCCTTTATCCCATTACCTTTGCTTTTCATGAATACCTTTATCTCTCTGGGCTCTCTCTAACCCTGTATCTCTATTTTCCTCTTTAGTCTTCATTATCATCTAAACTTTAATCATCATATGATTACAATATTTTTGTAGTCAGAAAATATTATGGTAGCATAATAGAAGTTGTAATAGGATAAGTTCCTGTCTTATACAGTAATATCATTGCAAATGACTAGTTCCAATCATGTGCATATGGAGGTGAGCTGTTAGAACTCAGTCTGTTATAAGTGCTTCCATAACATCTCTCCCAGGCCTTTCATACAGCAGATACTTAATGGGTTTTTTTCTCTACAGAAATCAAGGGTTTAACATGGTTCCCAGAGAAACTTCCTATTCCTATTTCTAGTGGTTATGCTTCTCTGAATGTGGAACATAAAAGATCTACTTACCTATCATATTAGATACATATTCCATATATATATATATATATATATACATATATATATATGGAATAGAATATGTATACATATCATTAAAAAATTTTAATGAGTCAAGTAGAAGACAATTACATATAATGGATAGTGACAATTATCTATCATCTGACTATCCTGTTACTTGAGATACATACTGATGGGACATAGTGAACTGGAGGAAAGGAAAATTTTAGGCAAAGCCTAAATTTGCTACACCCTCAAAATTTTTCTAATCTGTATATGTGCTCAACAAATAACACTCAGTCACAGAAATGTAAATAAAATCCAAATCCACATGTCCTTAGTAGAGAATTATGTGGATTTCTCAATGACACATGTACAGAAGACATTTTATCTTTTTTTAATGGATTGAATACGATTTTTGCCATGAGGCTAAATCTTATGAAGTTATTCTTCAGTAAAATTTCCTCATAGCCTAAGGCATTCAAGGGAGAACCATTTTGATTCTTGCTTCTCCTGAGGTGTAGTGTTCACTTCCCTATTGTCTTATTTTCTTCTGTCAGTTGTGGTTTCCCCACCCCTCCTAAGAACAGCTGTTCTCTAACTGTGGGCTTCTTCATTGCCAGTACTGGCCAAGTGAATAGGTCAGAGAACAGTGGGAAGGAGGCCAAGGGTGTGGTTAAATCTCCATGTGGAGACAGTTAATGACACATGGAGTTCTAGCCACCATCCAAAACTCAAATAATCGCTGAACTTCAACTGTTACCTTCCTGTAAATTATACCCACATTTGCGGCTCTAGCACTAACTTTGCCCTTAGAGAAGGTCATCTTTGTGTACAAGTTCTTCTCATAGAATCAAAGATTATTGCAGCCAGAAGAACTGGAGTCCACTGTGCCTCACCCATATTTCAGATGAGAAGAATTGAGATCTGGCAGAATCTGTCCTAAAGTCACACAGCTAGTTACTAACAGAGTCAGGCATAGTCTACAGGCTTCTTTCCTCCTAGTCCCATGCTTTTCAATTACATCATACTGTACCCACTCCTTAAACTCAGCAGTTCAAAATATAATCTATATTTTTCTAATAACTAGCTCATTTCAGCTTTTCCATGTTGACATCTTCATTCTCATCTTCTCTAATATTTTGATTCCTCCATATTTCGTATCTATAAATATCTACTATGTTTGTTAGATTATATGCTTATATCACACCTCACCATCTTCTCAAGAATCTGCCTCTGTACTTTATACCCATGTAGCCACAAAATTGTCCTATTTTCTGTCCCTGTTTGCAGTTTTTGTATTTCATTTATATAAAAATATAATTCAACATGTACCATGTTCTCGGCACTGTGGATATATGGCAAGCCTTCTGGTAATTAAGAAGGAAACGCATAAGAACACAGATAAAGACTTGGTTTTTCTGCTTTCTCCTCTCCAACTGTGTCTTCAACTTGACCATACTATACCACCCAAACTGCTCTTGACCTAATCACCAGTGATGTGATTATGGTTATGGTCTAACAAATGTTACTGAACATATGCTATGTGCCAACTCGGATATTTGTAAATAAAAGCGGAAAAAAACCCTGCCTTTATGGATTTTACTTTCCATAATCCTCATTTTACAAAGTTGATTATCCTGTCTTATTAAGCACCGCTGGGATACAATTTTCTTGATTTTTCTACTTCTGTTTCTTACCTCATTTGCTGCTTAAAACTCATCTCTAGCTGTAAGCAGT
Source organism: Panthera pardus (assembly GCF_024362965.1). Taxonomy (NCBI): domain Eukaryota; kingdom Metazoa; phylum Chordata; class Mammalia; order Carnivora; family Felidae; genus Panthera; species Panthera pardus. Next base: position 23,925,934 of record NW_026527002.1, read on the forward strand.
GGAGTGCCATACTTTTAAGAACTTGGGGCTCTTCTCTGTTCCTCTCTTTCCCAGGTGACATTATACAGTCTAATAGCTTTAAGCACATCTAGAAGCTTCTTTCAGGGCTTTCTTCTCTCAATTGTTTATAAGTATTTCCTGACCACTCTATCCAAAATTATACCTGTCCACCAGTCTCTGTTCTGTGGCCTTATTTTTTTCGTAGCATTCATTACTATGTGTTCTGATACGTTGGTCTGCTTACTGTTTTTCTCCATCTCAGAATAAAAGCTTCATGGAGACAGGGACTTTGTTTTATTCACTACTATATTCCAAGTGTCTAGATTTATACCTGGCACATAGAGGGCACTGTGTAAATATTTGGCAAATGAATATTCATAAGGGTCAGAAGGAATCTTCCCAATCTTATTTCTTTCTTCACCCAAAATTCCAAAACTTTCCACATACTTGACATATCCTTAACAAGCTTTGCTCTATCCCTATTTTTCCCCCTTCCCAAAATTTTGGAAGGCCAAGTCTGTTTTGAGATTTTCACTCTCTGATACACACCTAAGCTTAGTTCCATGCAGTCTGGCTTTCTCACTGTCCAATCCATTGCCTCCTATCTTGAGTTTAGAGGTGCTACTATAGTTAACTTGGCTTCTGACTTCAGGTTCTCTATCCTGTTCTATGTCTATTTTTTCCTGATCCAAATAGATGTGTTTCAAGGTTGTGTCCTTGAACCTCTCCTTTGCTGGGTCCTTTAATGATCCCTTCCAGTTCACAGCTGCTATCACCACCTTAACACAGCAAAATCATGTCCTGAGCCACAGAAGAGAATTTCTATGTATTAAGGATTTCTGTTTGGAATCAATATCTTTAACTTAGAGTCTCAGAAAGAGTTCTCATCTCCCAAACCAGAAGCCCCAAGCCAGATTTTCTTTTATTGTATTAATACTTACACCAACTTCCAGTCATTTAGGCTGAACACCTATCACACTTTCTTCTTTATGTCTTCATCTTATCTAATTTGTTGCTACATTCTGTTGATTCTCTCACTTCAAATCTTACATTCACTGTTGTTTCTCTAGTGTTGTGACTGCTCTAATTCAGCCTTTCATGATGTCACATTAAGATTTTTTAAATACCACATCTTAAACTTATATTCTTACTTTTAGTTTAACCTATTATCTCCTACAAATTTCTGTCTAATCACTTGAAAAAAGAAATGTGGTTTGATTGCTGATATTTTCCTATGTCAAAACATTTGATTGACTCTCTTGGCCTACAGAATGAGGTTCTGGTGATTTCAGAGCCTATTGAAGTATAGTGCTAATCCTACTTTTCCAGCCTCACTTCTTAACTTTGCACTTGTAAAGCCTTATCTTCTGATACAAGAGAACTAAGACTACTGGTTTTAACAGTCCATTCACGGGTTTTAGAATTTATTCCTTTAAGAATAGCTTTCTTCTACACCTCCACCTGTCAGAATCTTCCTCATCTTTAAGGTTTTTAAAGCACTACATCCTCCATGAAGTTAGGTATCAACATAAAGCTGGTCTTATCTCTCTAGGGCTGTGGTCAACCTACTCTCAACACATCGAGTACTCAAAGAGTTGGGGAGTTTAAGGATTTATTCAAGATTACAAATATGTGAAAAGAAATGAACTCGGTCTGTGACTCATTTCTCCCAGGTCTCAGAATAGAATCTTTATATTAGGACTTTATCTCAACTGCTAAGTGAATTGCTTGATCTGTATGAACATTTAATTAGGCCAGTGAAAGAAATCTGGTCTAAGATTGCTTGAGTTATCAGAATTAGTTAGCAAAATTTTTAATCATGAAATTAGAAAGGTAATTCCTTTTACCCATCTCAAAAGCACTGAGCCAAACATTGCTTGCTATGGTTATACTCCCCATTGTTTGGCATCCCAACTGTAGTATCTTTCCAAAAATTATTTACAGCCCTACCAAAAAGAGCCAACTTGTGACTAATTGGCAAAGCTTTGAAGAGAATTAATATATATTTGAACTTTGGCAAAGATGGAAATCATGGACATTTTGGTCCAACTGATTTCCCTTTTGTTCTGGGAACAATTAGTGACAAACATGTTGTATAGTTCCTAGGGTACCACCCAATGGCCAACTGATTATCTTCAAATTGAAAGCATATCATTCTCTTCAACATCACTGTTGCCACAGCCAAATTCCTGGGCTTATGTCACTTTGCCCAAAGTTCCAAGGGGGATTGATCTCACTTCATACATGTTCTTGATCTTTTTCTGGGTAGCCTGTGTGGTGTGACTAGATTGGCTCACTGTAAATACACTGGAGGATTTTTGTGGAACCTAAGTCAGTCATTGAAATGAAGCATTTGCTACTAATCAGGTTCTCACGTTATTAAGGACACCACCGACTTTTCAGATTTTTTTCCTGTTTATTCACTTTTGAGAGAGAGTGACCGAGTGTGAGCAGGGGAGGTGCAGAGAGAGAGGGAGACACAGACTCCGAAGCAGGCTCCAGTCTCTGAGCTGTCAGCACAGAGCCTGACACAGGGCTTGAACTTATGAACCACAGGATCATGACCTGAGACAAAGTCCGACGCTTAACCGACTGAGCCACCCAGGTGCCCCTTCATTTATTTTTTAAAGCCCAGATCTGCAACTATTTTCTACCTGAACTTTTACAAGAGTGAGGAATTTTCTGGATTTTGCATATTGACATGCATTGAATAAACACTATACAAGAATTATCCAAAAATTCTTGTAAATGTATCTGATTGACCTTTTGATATTGATATTTTTAGATTCATATTTATAAGGCATTTTCTCTTAGTGCTTCCTTTGAGGCATCATGGCACTTTGCATTTAGGTTGCATTTGCATTATACATTCCTGACACTGAAACATTTTGAGCCTTGTTCTTTCTAATCACAGTTGCCTGTGGTATTTCATATACTTTCTCATTTAGTCTCTAAAATAACTCAACCAGAAATGTGAAGAAGGAAATAGGATTCTCTTTTTGGAACTTTAGCTTTCAAGGAGGTATGGAGGGAGATCAAGGAAAATTGCGCAGGCACAGATGAACATAGAAAAGGATGAATACATGTATTCTCAAACTATATGGGTCCAGGAGTAAAAGTAAGGTGTTTTTTTTTTTTTTTTTCTTTTTGGGTCTTGCCATCTGCCATTATGGGAACTGAACTCCCTTTTCGAAGTTCAAAATCAGAAAAATGATAGAGCGCTTCATAAAAACTAGGAGAGATTTGAAAGTGTCTGTACAGTATTTAGTGACATGTAACTATGAAAACTAAAATATGAAATTCAAAGGAATACATGATATAAGCTTGTGATAAAAGATCAACATTGGAGAAAACTTAGCTTCCTTTTGTTTATATTTTAAATGGCTTACAAATAATTCCTATCTTGATGGTTATCCCCCCAATCCCCAAATCCTGATAGACATCATTAAGGAATTATATAAGCAGTTAATAAATTTTAATAACTTGGGAGAAACAATTTAAAGATTTTATAAATAATTTTTTAAAGTTTATTTATTTTGAGAGAGAGTGCAATCAGGGGAGGGGCAGAGAGAGAGGGAGATGAGAATCCCAAACAGGTTCCAAGCTATCAGTGCAGAGCCCAATATGGGGCTTGAACTCACAAACCATGAGATCATGACTTGAGCTGAAGTCAGATGCTTAGCTTACTGAGCCATTCAGGTGTCCCAACCGCTTAAAGATTTCGAACTGCAATCATGTTTTATATTTTACTGAAACTTTTTTTCATCGATGAGTGTAATGTTAAAGGTTCTTATAATACAAATTGATCTTCCATCCTTTTTCACATCAAGTATTTCAAATTAATGATGAAACTATAACACTCATGCATGCAGTATAGGAACAATCACACCAGCCTTGGATGCTTTTAATTGGTAAATTAGCCCAAATGCCAAGATAAATATTTGGTCTGAATACCTGTAACCATGATTATAGGAGGCCAAATGAGGCTCCCTTTCTTCCCCTAATATCCACACTAGCACTCCTTGGACCATAGGCATACACCTTGGATATTGGCAAGAGGAACTTCTCTAAGCAGCTTCATGACCCCAGGCCCACAGTGGCAACCACGGGCAGCTGGCTACTGAAGTGGGTGCCTGGATGTAACACCTCCTCCTTGGTTCACTCAGAACCTCAGTCCAGAGCAACAAGTGCTGGATTTTGTTTCCATTCTCTGCCAGTAGGAATCACTAGGCCCCACCCTCCACCCCCACCCCTGGAGCCGATTCCTCTTGGGGTGCTTTTCTAGGCTATTCAGATAAGGCTGCTGGCAGCAATAAGGTTTTGCCCCTGTTTTCCACACCCTAGGACCTGACTTGGCCACTAAGAACTGAGTAGGTCACTTCTTAGCAGCAACTTATAACTCATCCATCACACACTAGTGGGCTGAGGTACAGAGACTGGGCCATTCTCTATCAGGAGTATCATTACTGTGAATGGAAATAAGAAGCTTCCCAGACAAAAATCTTACCAGTTCCTTTGAGAGTGTAAAGAATTTTCTCAGGACATAGAATGGAAAATTGGACTCTGATCTATTACAAAGGTCTAGGATGTAAATTTGAACCCCAAGGCTTTAAGTAATGAGGTGCGTTACCTTTTATATATTACTAATGCTATAATTGTCTAACAGTGATAGAAAAGGACTTATCACCATTTGGATGCATCTCCTTGCATATTTTTTTTGTCATTCAGTATTTTCAGTGCTTGCTCATAAGGTCAAGGCCACCTTTTTACACCTTAACATCCTACTGTGTATACTGCCCTGCACCCTAACACATTCTCTGCACTGCAGGCAGACTGATCTTTTACAAATGCCTACTGGGTTTAAACACAGCCTGCTTAAAAACTTTAACAGCTTACCATTTTTTTTAGGAAAAAATAAAAATCTTTAATATGGCTTTAAGGTCTTTGTTTTAGCTTCTACTTAATTCTCTAGCCTTTGAAGATTTTGATGTCCTTCTTGATCTTTGCTCTGGAGCCATCATGATCCCATTTTGCCAGTCACTCCATTCAGCCTCCTTGATTTGCATTCATCTTTCAGAGTTCAGAACAAATGCCATCTTAGAAAAATCCCCAGCCTAGTCAGAATCCTGTTCTATATTTTCAATAAGTCATATGCCTTTCCTTTATGAAATCTTATACTTTATAAGTATTCATTCATTGGTGTGATCATTTGTTAAAATCTCCTACTCTATAATGCAAGCTGTGTGAGAACAAGGAAATTCCTTCTATTGTTCATTATTTTATCTCTAGGACTGGCATTTAATAAGCACCTGACCAATGGCTGATCAATGTTGTTGAAAACTGAAAATAGGGTTCATAAAAATTCCACCAATTTGAATTATTATATCAACAATTTGGATATTATGGAAGTATTCCGGAAAAAAAAGTCAGTGGAATAGATATTGAATGCCTATTTGAAAACTTCAGGTAACACTTCTATTTTTGATCTAGATCTTTATAAAAGGGAAATTGAAGCTATTACCTAGATAATTCATATAATAAATTAAAAAAACATATTCCAATTTACATGAGATAGGTAATGATAAGGAGAAGCAAAAGTGAATTTTTTCTCAGATTTCTGGAAAGATGGTTTAGTAGGAGGATCTTAAGCACACCCTGTCCCATGGACACATTGAGGTAACAGCCACAGCAGTGCAACCAACTCAGAATAGGACCCGAAGATTAGAAGAACAGACTTTCCAGCTAATCATAGAGAGGAGGCCATACTGAAAAGGGTAGAAGGGGCACGGATGCATTTGGTTGAGAACCAAACCCCTGGCAAGACTAACCACAAATGGAAGGGGCACCACAAGCAAGAGAAGTGAGAGAATCAGACCCCACACTAGGCAACCCAGCCACTGGAGACTTGCACTGGAGAGACAAGTCCCCATTACATTTGTCTCTGAAAACCAGCTGGGCTTAACCTCATGAGTTTTTACTATCAGCGAGGCTTAACTCCAAGTACTTTAAAAATCACCAGGCTTAGCTCCAGGGCAATTGGAACCTGAGTTCTTGCCCATTTAGAGCCAGCACAGCAACCCCACTGAGAAACAGCACAGAATCAACAGTTTGAAAAGTGCCTAGGGCATATGGGAAGGAAATTTATTTACTAATCTCAGAACATGTTCTGGAGGGGCAGGAATCTTTAGAAGATTTCTCTAAGAGCAAAAAGAGCTGGCAAGTGTCATTTTCTCCTCCACTCCCTCACAGCCTAGATAGCCAGACACTTGCAGGAACCAGGGCATTCTATACCTAATTTGCTAATGCTGCATGCCTTTCACTACATTCTTCCTGGATCTGCTCCATCCATCCCACTCCACTTGGCAGGCATCTGTCCAAAGAGGCTTCCTCCACAACACACCCTGAAAGCAGCCCCACCAGGGATAGGCACAATTCCAAAGTGACTCCTGCCCTGGGGAAAGGGGAAGATAACCACACACACCAATGCACCTACAGTCCCAGCAGCGAAACCTTACAGCTGGTAATGCAAACAGAGTGCCCAGTCATTCAGTATGACTACAACCCCAGGATATGGACAAGAGACAAGCATCTGTTCTGACTGCCACTTGCTCACCAACAAAAACCTCCTAGGGGGTGGCACAAGGAAAGAGCTCTGAAGTTTAGTGTGACTACAGCCCTGGCAGATGGATGGGGGGCAGACATTGGGTCTGAGGTCCTACCCACTGATGAAAATCTCTCAGGGGACAACATAGGAAGAGTGCTCCGCAGATCTGACTGCTGACACTGCCCAAATACAAGCTCATGACAGCCCTAGGCTGGCCTCTTAACAACACAGGGACAAAGCTCGGCCCATAAAAGACAAAGTGAGCCACTGCAGCTGACTGGACTAAAGTCAGCTACCAAAGTAGGGTACACACAACACACATGGGAGACACCCCTGAAGCATCTGGTTCTGGTAAACGTGGGGCATTGCACTACAGGACCTCTTCTTCATAAGGCCACCACTCTCAAGATGAGGTAATATAACTGACTTTCCTAATACATATAAACAAATACAGAGAGGCAAAATAAGAGAGGAATAGGCCTCAAATGAAAGAATATGACAAAACCACAGCAAAAGAGCTAAATGAAATGGAAATAAGCAATATGCCTGATTAAAAACTCAAAGTAACGGTCATAAAGGTATTCACTGGACTTAACAGTGGAGAGCTTCAGAGACCTTCAACAGAGATAGACTATAAAAAAAAAAAAAGCACAAATCAGAGATGAAGAACACAAGCAACTGAAATTAAAAATATATTAGAGGGAATCAGAAGATTGTTACATTAATAAATTAGAAGCAGAAAAAACATATGAGCAACCAGAGTAATAGAAAACAACCAAGCTGTATGTTTTATCTAAATGTCCATCAACTGATGAATAGATAAAGAAATTGTGGTTTATATACACAATGGAATACTACATGGCAATGAGAAAGAATGAAATATGGCCTTTTGTAGCAACGTGGATGGAACTGCAGAGTGTGATGCTAAGTGAAATAAGTCATACAGAGAAAGACAGATACCATATGGTTTCACTCTTATGTGGATCCTGAGTAACTTAACAGAAACCCATGGGGGAGGGGAAGGAAACAAAAAAAAGAGGTTAGAGTGGGAGAGAGCCAAAGCATAAGAGACTGTTAAAAACTGAGAACAAACTGAGGGTTGATGGGGGGTGGGAGGGAGGGGAAGGTGGGGGATGGGTATTGAGGAGGGCACCTTTTGGGATGAGCACTGGGTGTTGTATGGAAACCAATTTGACAATAAATTTCATATATTGGAAAAAAATAAAAATAATAAAGAAGAGTGAATACCTTAAAAAAAACAAAAAAACAACCAAGCTGAATTGCAGGAAGAAAAAAAAATGAGATAGGTTGAGAGAACTCAGCAGCATCAAGCATAGTAACATTCACATTCTAGGGATCTCACAAGGAGAAGAGAGAAAAGGAGGCAGAGAATTTATTCAAAGCTAAAGATTTTCGTAATGTTGGGAAATAGACATCCAGATCCAGGAAGCACAGAAAGCCCCCAACAAAATTAATCCAAGAAGGTCCATACCAAGACCTAAAATAATTAAAATGGCAAAAACTAAAGAGAATTCTAAAAGCATCGGGGGAAAAGAAAATCAATACATATAAGGGATACCCAAAAGGCTATCAGCTGATTTTTTACAAAAAGTTTGCATTCCAGAAGAGAGTGGCATGATATATTCCAAGTGCTGAAAGGAAAAAAACCTACAGCCAAGAATACCCTACCCAGTTAGGCTATCATTCAGGAGAGACAGAGAGAAAAATAGTTTAAGACAAACAAAAGTTAAAGGAATTTATCACCACTAAACCAGCTTTACAAGAAATGTTGAAGGGAATTCTTTGAGTGGAAAGAAAAGGCCATAATCAGCAGTAGGAAAATTATGAAAGGCTAATTTTCACAAGTAAATGCAAACATAATAAAAATAGATCAATCACTTGTAAAACTAATATGGAGTTTAGGGGCGCCTGGGTGGCTCAGTCGGTTGGGCGTCCGACTTCAGCTCAGGTCACGATCTCGCGGTCCGTGAGTTCGAGCCCCGCGTTGGGCTCTGGGCTGATGACTCAGAGCCTGGAGCCTGCTTCCGATTCTGTGTCTCCCTCTCTCTCTGCCCCTCCCCCATTCATGCTCTGTCTCTGTCTCAAAAATAAATAAAACGTTAAAAAAAAATTAAAAAAAAAACTAATATGGAGTTTAAAGCACAAAAGCAGTAAAATCAAAGGATTCACAAAATAAAATTATAGGACATCATATACACAAAATGTGTGTGGGGAGAGTAAAAATTTAGTGCTTTTATAATGGACTCAAACTTAAATGGCCATCATCTTAATACAGACTTGTGTGCACATAAGATGTTATATAGGAATCTAATGTTAACCACAAATTAAAAACCTTTAATAGATATTTAAAAACATAAAGAGAAACAAATCCCAGCATATCACTAAAGAAAGCCATCACACCACAAATGAAGAACTATAAAAACAATCATAAAACTACCAAAAAATTTCAATCAGTACATACCTATTAATAATTAAATATAAATAGACTTTTAAAAAGACAGTGACTGAATGTATAAAAAAGCAAGATTCATCCACATGCCACCTATAAGATACAGATTGAAAGTGCAGACATGGAAAAAGAAATGTATCATGCAAGCAGAAAGAAAGCTGGAGGAGCAATACTTATAGTGGACAAAACAGAACTTTAAAACAAAGACTAACAAGAGACAAAGAAGGACACTATATAATGATAAAGGGTCAATCCAGTTAGAGGATGTAACAATTGTCAATATGCATCCAACATGAAAGCACCTAAATACATTTAAAAAATGATTAACGGATGTTAAGAAAGAAATTTACAGTAATACGATAATACTAAAGGACTTTAACACCCTTGTATGCAATGGATAAGATCATCCAGACAGAAAATCAACAGGGAAACAATGACTTTGAAGGACACATTGGACCAGATCAACCATACAAATATTCACATTCCATTCCAAAACAACAGAATATACTTTCTTTTAAAGTGCACGTGGAACATTCTCCAGAACAGATCGCATGTTAGTCCACGAAACAAGTCTCAATAAATTTTTTAAAAATGAAATTATATCATGCATCTTTTCTGACTAGAACTGTATGAAACTAGAAATCAATCACAAGAAAAAAATCTGAAAAGAACACAGATACATAGAGGTTAAATAACATGCTACTAAGCAATGAATGAGTCAGCCAAGAAGTTAAAGAGGAAATTAAAAAATACATGAGACAAATGAAAACACAGTTATCCAAAATGTTTGGAATGCAGCAAAAGCTGTTCTGAGAGGGAATATTATAGCAATACAGGCCTACCTCAAGCAAGAAAAATCTCAAATAAACAACCTAATCTTACAGTTGCAGGCACTAGAAAAAGATTAAAGCCCCAAACCAGTAGAGGCAAGGAAATATAAATGAGAGCAGAAGTGAATGAATTAGGGACTAAAAAAAACTAATAGCATCAATCAATGAAACCAGGAACTGGCTCCAAAAAATTCAACAAAACTGATAAACTTTTAGCCAGACTCATCAAGAAAAAGGAGAACTCAAAAATCATAAATGAAAGAAAAATACCACCACAGAAATACAAATGATTATAAGAGAATATGAAAAATTATATGCCAACAAATTGGACAACCTGGAAGAAATGGATAAATTCCTAGAAACATATAATCTTCCAAAACTGGAATTAGGGAGAAATAGAAAAAAATTTGAGAAATAGAAGATTTGAGCACACTCATTACTAGCAATGAAATTAAGTCTGTAATAATAATAATAATAATAATAATAATAACAACAACAACAACAACAAAACTCCCAACAAAAGAAATCCAGGACCAGATCACTTCACAGGTGAATTTTACCAAACATTTAATGAAGAGTTATTCCAAAAAAATTAAAACACAAAGTAAAACTTCCAACTTAATTCTATGAGGCCAGCATTATCCTGATACCAAAACCAGATAAAGACACCACATTAAAAAAAAAAGTACAGACCAGTATCTCTGATGAACATAGATCTAGAAATCCTCAACAAAATATTAGCTAGCCAACCAAATCCAACCATACATCAAAAAAAAAAAAAAAAATCATTCACCACAACTAAGTGGGATTTATTCCAGGGATGTAAGAGTGATTCAATATTTACAAGTCAATCAGAATGATGTATCACCCTAAGAAGAGAAAGAATAAAAACCATGTGATAATCTTGATAGATGCAGAAAAAGCATTTGACAAAGTATAATACTCATTCATGGTAAAAACTCTCAACAAAGTAGGAGGGAATGTAGCTCAACATACTAAAGGCCATATACAAAGTACCCACAACTAACATCATACTTAATGGGCAAGGAAGTTTTTCCTTTAAGATCAGGAATAAGAATGTCCATTCTCACTTCTGTTCAACATAGTACTGGAAGTCCTAGCCACAGCAAGCAAACAAGATGATGAAATGGAAGACATCCAGATCGGCAATTAAGAAGTAAAACTTTCATTATTTGTGGATAACATGATACTATATACAGAAAACCCTAAAGACTACCAAAAACTTCTAGAACAGATAAGTGGACTCAGTAAAGTGGCAGATACAAAATATGCAGAAATCTGTTACATTTTTACACAATAATGAAGTAGCAGAAAACAATCTCATTCACAATTGCATCAAAAAATAAAGTACTTAGGAATAAACTTAATCAAGGAGGTGAAAGACCTGTATTCCAAAAACTATAAAACAATGATGAAAGAAACTGAAGATGACACAAATGAAATATATTCATGCTCATTAATTGGAAGAATATTGTTAAAATGTCCATCCAATCCAAAGTAATTTACAGATTTAATGCAATCCCTTATCAAAATACCAACATTTTTCACAGAACTATAATAATTCTAAAATTTATATGGAACTCCAAAAGACCCTACATAAATCAATCTTGAAAAAGAACAGAACTGGAGGCATCACAATCTCAGATTTTAAGATATTGTACAAAGCTGTAGTAATCAAAACAAACTGATACTGGCACAAAAATGGACCCATTGATCAATGGAATAAGAGCCTGGAAATAAAACCTCACTTTTGTGGTTGATTAACCTACAACAAAGGAGGTAAGAATATATCGTGGGGAAAAAGTCTCTTCAACAAATGATGGTGGGAAAATTGGACAGCTGCATGCAAAAGAATGAAACTGGAGCACTTTCTTACACCATACACAAAAATTAACTTCAAATTGACTAAAGACCTAAATTTGAGACCAGAAATCATAAAACTCTAAGAAAACATAGGAAGTAATTTCTTTGACATTGGCATAGAAACTTTTTTCTAAATGTGTCTCCTCAGGCAAGAGAAACAAGAGCAAAATTAAACTATTGGGACTACACCAAAATAAAAAAAAAGGTTTTGCACAGTGAAGGAAACCAACAAAAGACAATCTACCAAATGGGAGAAGATATTTGCAAATGATATATCCAATAAAGGGTTAACAGCCAAAATCCATATAAAGACTTATGCACTTCAACACATACAAAAAACAAATAATCCAATTTAAAAGGGGGAGAGACCCAGATGTTTTTCCAAAGAAGGCATACAGATGGCCAACACATGAAAAGATGTTCAACATCACTAATCATCAGGAAAATTCAAACTAAATCATAAGGAGATATTAACTCACACCTGTCAGAATGACTAAAATCAAGAAGGTAAGAAATCTCAAGTGTTCACAAGGATGCTGAGAAAAAGGAGCACTTGTCTACCCTTGGTGGGAATGTAAATGGTGCAGCCACCGTGGAAAACCGTACAGATGTTCTTCAAAAAGCTCAAGGTAGAATTACCACATCATCCAGTGTTTCTTCTACTGGGTGTTTACCCAAAGAAAACCAAAACATTATTTGAAAAGATACATGCGTCACTTTGTTTTTTGCAGCATTTATAGTAGTCAAGGTATCCATTCATAGATGAATGGATAAAGAAGTGGTATATATACAAATACACAATGGAATATTATTCAGCCATAAAAAAGAATGAGATCTTGGTGTTTGCAACATGGATGTACCTAGAGAATATAATGTTAAGTGAAGTAAGTCACAGAAGGACAAATACCATAGGATTTCACTCATGTAGAATTTAAGAAAAAAAGCAAACGAACAAGGAAAAGAAAAAAACAGACTCTTAAAGAGAACTGGTAGTTGCCAGAGGGGACATGGGTGGGGGATGGGTGATAAAGATAAAGGGGATTAAGAGTACACTATCCTGATGAGCACTGAATGATATATAGAATTGTTAAATCATTGTACACCTAAAACTAATAACATGTTAATTATAATTCAATTTTTTAAAAAATTGTATCACCTGAATAATTTGGTTAATTATTTAACATTGGAGGTGTCTGTTTTACACATGCGGGAGTACTTTGGAAATCCACCATGGCATCTGATTATAATTAAAATATGACCTAAGCATTTTAAAAATTAGAATACTTAGTAAAACTATTAAATCTCCAGTTTTTAAATGATCTGTTTACATGATAACACAATCATAATCAGGGATGTGAAGGATCTAAAAAGATGTTAAATTCAAATCAAGCTAAAATAGACATGTAACTTTGCTAAAAGGTTGGGTTGATTGCTGACTCATGTTTCAGTATTGTGATAAGGATTGCTCCCTCCCCCTTTCCATTAGTGCTGAGATTTATATGGCTCTTGGTTAAAGTGGGATTGATGCCTTCTGATTGCCTTGCTCGTTTATTATCATTGTTGACAGTCAAGAGGAAGAGAGAGTAATATCTGAATTAAGGACAAGTCAAAAAATAGAGCAAATAGCCATTACAAAAAATTTGGCCATGGGACATTGGAAAGAGAGGAGGGAAGCATAAACCAAAGGAAATAAGGCATCCAGAGAACTCAGGAACTCTCTTGACAAAGGCCCTTGTATGAAAGCTGAAAATAATCATTTGTTTAAGGGTTTGGATGGTCCAAAGCAAAAAACAAAACCAAAACCAAAAAACAAAAAAACAAAAAACAAAAAACAAAAGAAAACATTTGGAGAAATAAAGAGAAAATATGATAATCTTTAAAATTAAGATATGAAGGTGTTCAAGATGAAAGTTGAAAATATTTTATCAGAAGTTAGTAGATGTGAAAGGTTGAAATGGTGGTGGGTGTCTCTTGTCAACCCAGCTGTGTTCTGCTTGAGTCAGTGAAGCACTGTTTAGGGAAAAAACCTGTCTTCAACGGTTTCTACTTTTGTGGATATCTTAATGTGAAAGGTATTTGGTATGAGCAAACAAGAAAATGGGGCATTTGGTGGGAGACTTTTCATTGTTTTGGATCTCCACAATTAAGGCCACAAACTGCTTACAAAAGTGGTTTTGGAATCTTGGGTAATGATGAAGGATTATCAACTCTATGAGAATTGAACATACTTTCTAGAAGTTCAGTAGTGGTATGAAAAAGGTAATTAACAGTTGTATTTAGAGAGATAGAATTCAGTGGAATTGAAGGGCCTTTCCACAATTCAATGTAAAGTGATATTGCAGAAAGAAGCCTTATGGGATCTTTGGTGATGGGTTTTCTCTGAAAATAATTTCAATTAAGTACTGAGTATGCTGTGGTGGCCCAGGAAGCACAGAATTTGTGGGGGGGGGGGGGGGAAGCGCGGTACCTTGCTTGACGTTATAGTAATGGGCTACATAATTTTCTGATAGTCCGAGGGTATTTGATTTGAAAAAAATATGAAGGGTTTTCGGGGAATCTCCTCCAGTTCATTAGTTTACTGAATTAACGCTTAAGGAGTTCCTCTTAAAGCAGCCAGTGTCTTGATTTTATGTTCGTTTTCTCATTAAACTAATTTATTGTCCTAGCATGTTCTTGCATTTACACATCACAACAATTTTTTTTATTAAAGATGTTGGCAAGTAACCTATCTGATAGCAGAGATGCTGTCTTTTAGGCCAAGGTAAACTATTAAGCTGCTGCTCTTTAGCAGCAACTCACATATTTCTTCATTTCTTGACTCAGCAAACTTATTAAATGAAGGTTATGAGCCAGGAAGTATTCTTGATTTTAGGAATTCTAAGGTGAACCAGACATTCCTGATATCAAAGAACATCCAAATTTAGTGGAGAAACAGACCCACGATTGGACAATTGCAACATAGTGTCATGACAGAAGAGAGGTGGTCAAGAAGTACATCACAGAGACCTCAGCCTGACTGGGGAAGATCATTTTCAGTAAGGTTTTCTATAGTTGGTAATTCCTACTATAGTTGAGGGCAAGGAAAGTGGTCCGGGGTGGTGGTGGTGGGGGAATAAGTAGTCCAGGAGGAGCAAGGGGGCCAGGATTTTGTCCTCCACTGTGGTGTCAGTCACTGGCTGTGGGCCTCTCTTGAGAACAGATCGACTCCTGTCAGCAGAGGGCAATTCTTTGGAGAAGTGGAGCAGCTGTGAGCTTTCAGCAAGCCAACAGTCACAGAAGCCTGGGATGGTGCACTGGTCTGATGGAGGGGTCTGGCTGGTGCATGAAAACAGCATCGGTCAATCGGTTGGGTGATGAGTAATAGACATATCAAATGTTGATCCTTCTTTCAAGAAGCTTGAAAGTGGATGTTTCTCAGGAAATATCCTTGGCCTCATTCTCACAATGACCATTTCTCCCCAGGCAATATCCACTACTCTCATCTGCAACTCATCATCACCTTCTGATGTTCTGGTGACACCCACACATCCAGCCAGGCATTTCCCTGGATAAATGTTTGTTGAATGAATAAATGCACTAAGATTCCTCCAGCTGAAGGAAGGAGGGAAAGCACATTATAGACAGAGAAAAGAGTTACTCAGCAGCATAGAGAAGTGAGGGATAAATTAGGACAATGAATCTGAAGTGGAAGTTCAGATCTGATCAGAATGATAAACAGGTGAAATGTTCTGGTCATACCTGATAATGCTAACTATATTAATTTTTTGGTTTAGTTTTTTTTTCCAGCTCAAAATGAACACTTTAGATAAGCTCCCAAGAACTCTCTTCTCCATATCCATTTTAAGGGATAAAAGTCAGATACATTCAATCAACTAATTGAAAATCAAATTCCTCTTTTCTCTCCAGGTGGTTGGTTGCTGCTGCTGGTGGTGTGGGCGGGGAAAGTCAGGCTATAGTTGGTGTCTTGACAAGCTCAAAGGTCCATCTTTCTATCCAGGAACAGGGAAGGGGAAAGATCCAAGAGGAAATGGTTAAGAAGGAAACTTGGGCAAGCCTTTCCCTCAAGAGGAAGAAATCTTTAGACAAAGGACAAAAGTTCAAAACAGATTTCTTAGAAAAAAAAAAGGCACTTCAGCTTACAAATCTTTTTATGATAATGAATTCTCTAGGGAGAGATAACTAGAGAAAACATGCGACTTAGCTTTCAGAAACAAGCCATCTGGAAATGGAAGGAGTAAACGTTGGATGTAAGTTCCTGGCATGAGCTCCAAAGGGCATATCACAGCATCTGCATGTTCTTAGCAATCTGCTGTATTTTGTGCTACACTAACAACTGACAAAAAGAATGGGAAATGTCAAGGAATTACCATTTGATGGCTCCTACATGTCAGCCACTGAATGAGCTGTTTCATATTCACTACCCTCATTTGATCCTTAGACTGACCATCCGGCTATCTATAAAACTTTCATCTATATTTAAAAGGGTCAAATGTACCTAAGGCAAAATCTACTTCTCCATTTTCCCACAGACCCAGGATTTCAGAAATAAAGTTTTCTGGATTATAATTAGTTGTGAAGAAACAGCTTTCATATTAAGGTAATCTGAGGACAGTGCAATGAACATATAAGGTACACTGCTCACATAGTTCATTCCAGTCAGGGCACTCCCAAAATAAACATGGGCCTTTGGTGCCTGGTGAGCCAGCTCTCTCTCTCTTTGGTCATCTGTGGAGGAGGAGGAAAATCAAATATGCATCTGCTTCTTTGTTTTCCAACAAATTCTGGGAGAACATTAATAGTTATAGCAACAGTGGCTTTTGGTAGACGAATGGATGGGAAAATGTTTGGTATATTTAAGCAATCAGTTCTAGTTTTTTTTCCCCCTTCCTCAAAGTTTTGAGAATTACTAGATTTGTTTTTATTCTTTTGGCACAAATTAGGGAGATATTCAACCTTTGATCTTTAAATACCTAAAATTCTTATACCTTCTCTTACATAGAAGATTCAATTTATCATAATCTAGTTAGTTAATCATGTATTTGTCAAAGACATCTCAATAGCTGTTGGTAGGAATGGCCCCTTTGAATTGATGGAAAGAATTTGGACAGATAGAAATGACTTCTCAAAAGCCCTCCGTAATCTATATAGGAGTGTACTGAGCACATTTGACAAGAGAAACTTAAGAGGAGAACCCTACGTGTTAGGTGTTACAGCAGCACAATGAAGCCATTTTCCCACATGTGTTTACATAGCAGTCTATACTTCTGGTTTAGACAAGTCTTCTCTCATTAAGACTCTGGCTTCTCCTGGACCATGGCATGGCTGCCCAAGTTCTTAAGACTTCCTGGGAAGTAAGAGGAGCATGTTTGATCTCAGGATGTCACCAGCAGAATGGTAGTTATAGTGCCCACTACAGCCCAAGTTTGGGATTGGAGTTTACACTCCCATTCTGTCATCCGTAGCTCCTTTTAGGGGAGGGCCTACTATGCCTCTCTCAAAGGCTGTTACAGCGCAAGCAGTGGTGTAAGTCTTCCCTAGCTCGTATATTCCTAAAGTGCTGAGGAGCTGGGACTGCTGTTACCTTACTTAGGGATGGATTTAAAAAAAACCTTATTTAGGGAGGAAAAAGTCATATTGATTCTGGAAATTAAAACATTTTAATCATCAGGTCTCAAAATTCCAACTTGCTACAAGTTTTAAAATAAAATTTACACATCTGAATGTATATGTATTTGGTAGGACTTTGGTGTTATTCTTTTAGTAATATTCTGTATGAAATTCTTAATGTTTAGGTTGTCATGTACTTCCACATCCTCATTCACTTGGGTAAGATAATTACAATGGGAGCTGGAAGAAATCTTCATGGCTCTTTTCTCTGAAGTCAAGCTTATTATGGCATACCAATCTCTTAATAATCAGACCCCTGCTCACTCTATTTTCATAATACTCTGTTCTACAATAAAGCCAATCAATCTTAAGTCCTCTGGGTCTAATGCCTGCTTCTCACCTTTTACCACCCTTCCCCTAATTTGACCTTTGCACTTAACTTTGGTATTTTTTTTTTCTTCGTAAGGTTTACACTCTTACAACTGCCCACACCATACTCCTAATTTCACATCAGGTTCTTCTTATCTATGTTATTATTCATTGTGACATCCGTGGTGGTATTACTCAGGAATTTGTTTTTGTCAAGCACAAATAAGGAACTGAATGCTTTGATCCCAGGAATATGTAAGTTACTTTCATTGTTTATGTTGTTGTTGCAGTTATTGTTTTGATTTAGATCCATATTTTACTCTGAGGCTCCTCCTCAGAATGCCACTTTGACTTCCTGATAGGAGGATTAGTTTCTACATTGCCTTGTCACTTGTATGAATTATACTTTATTGCCATGGTGTTCCCTAGGGTCCAGAGTATACTAATTCCATTGCATCTTCTTAGGTATCTGTTTGCACAATTAATGCCAGGTGGAGTTCAATCCACTAAGGATACTACCCTAATTCTAGGCTTCTATTAATGGTCCTGATACATCCATTGGTATGCAGTTGAAAATACACAAGATAATTAAAAAAAATCACATTGAGGGGTGTGAGCCTTCGGCTGTTTAAAGGATAAAGGACATAATGGAGACATGATGTTCTGTAAACTTATGAATGCTGTATACATTTAAAAGCTGATTGGGGAAACTGGTGGCTCAGTTGGTTGAGCATCTGACTCATTTTGGCTCAGGTCATGATGCCAGGGTCATGGGATTGAGCCCTGAATTGGGCTCCACATTGAGGATGGAGCCTGCTTGGGATTCTCCCTCTCCCCCAAATATACTTTCTAAAATAAAAATTTAAAAAAAAAACCTGATTAATGCAGCCATTCACTAATTTGCAATCAAAGCACATTAAATGTTCCAAGCCTCTTTAAAGATGGAGAACTAAATAATTGGCAGCAAGTTCCTTTCTTTAATCATCTAAAAATCCATTGGGAAGGCAGACATGTAAACAATTTTGATAAGGTGTGATAAACTTGACACTTTACTATGTATTTTAATACTTCTGGAAGACATGCTTTCTCTGCAAATTTAGGTTTACTAGAAGATAGGAAGGAAGTGGTATTGAAAAGTTCAGGAATTAGGAATTTGGAACTTGTGTTCGGGTATGGAACATTGGCTTCAAGTGGAGAGGAGGATGGACAAAAATGGACAATTCCCAGAATTTGAAGACTTAGATCTCTAGGTTATCAGTAAGATATTCATTTAGGCATAGAAAACAAAGCAGAAGTTTAGATACCATTACCTGTACACAAAATCATAGTTGGGGCATAGGCAAGAGAAACTTGTTGCTAATATGTAGTATTTGACAGTTTATAACATGTTTTCTTGCTTATATTCTGTCAAAATAATCTGACACTCTTGGAAAATAATCTCAATATATTTTCATCTTCAAAACCTTTTTCAAGTCCTATAATTTTCAATTAGTGGTAGCAATTATTATAATAATTAGTGCTTAATCTCGGTGTTAAATTCTACTGAAGACTCATGTGGTTTATTATAGTTAAACCTATACTTCTGTGGGCGTATGGCATGATCTTTAAGGAAGCAACATTCTGTTATCTACCACATTTATCTACTTTGTAAGACCACTTAGAGGAGTGGCATTGGAAAGATGGTTAAATAAAAAATCCCCCTTACATATTGTTTCTGAGCAACAATTTGGCACCCACGCACAGATAAAAGTTCTTTTGTAGGAGTTTTGGGGCTATAGGTAGGAGATTCTGAAACTCTGGTACAGTTCAAAACCAAGGTACCTGGTAAGAGACATGTCCACCTGTGCCTCCAGAGCTGGGTTTGCAGACTTTAATGTTGGCTGTGGAACCAGAACAGCCTGGGGGCTTGGATCCACCCCCTTTCAGCCATGGTCCAGTGCCAGTCCTTTCCCACCAAGGGATTCACCCAGTGTCCAGTCCAGGCAGGAGCTCTTCCAGGGACCTGGTAGAGCTACATGCATTTGGTAACAGACCTGCTGACTGAGCACTTAAGTATGGACCCTGAAGCAGACCTCTGTCCCACCACCACCATACTAAATTAGGCACTGAGAGAAGTCCCATCCTCCCAGAAGCCAGACAGGATACATACCTGACCAAACCCCTTGGTAACAAGTCTGTCAACTGCGCACCCCATTGCAGACCCAGTGAGCTTCAAAATTGACTCAAACTCTGCATGACTGCAATTCCAGAGCTAATTCCACTAGCCTGGGCAACTGATGGGAGATCCTTACCTGTCAAAAACAGTCTGGAAATACCAGAAGAGGTATTTTCTCCTTCCAATGCATAGACCAAAGCATGGTTACTTGATTCATGAAGAATCAGGCAAACATGACATTATCAAAGAGAATATTTAGTGACCAACCCCAAATAAATGGAAATCTATGAAAATCATAAAAACAATACATGAATCAACTAACAAGTTTAATAAAGTAAAAGCCATAAAAAAGAACCAAAAATAATCCAAAAGCTGAAGAGGACTATGACAGAACTCTAAGATTCAATAGAGAGCATCAAAAAGAACTTGACCATGCAGACAATCAGTGAACTTATAACACTTGAAAATAGCTACAGGAACAAAAAGAATGAAAAAAAAAGAATAAATTCTGAGTAAATGAGAAAGCATAGAGTGAATAAACATCCAAGTCATAGGAGTTTGTAAAGAGAGAAAGAGGCAGAAAAACTTATTCAAATAGATAGCTGAAAACTTCCCAAGTTTTAGGGAGAGATATGGACATTCAGGTACAGAAAGTTCAAAGGACCACAATCAAGATAACCCCCTGAAACACCCCAAGATGCATTATAACCAAGATGTTAAGTTAAAGGTAGAAAAAATTTTGAAAGCAGCAAGAGATAAACAATTCATCACACAGAGACTTCTTTAAGTCTATCAGCAAATTTGTTCACATAAAACAAGTCTCAACAAATTGAGATGAAAAAACTAGTCAGCTACATGAAAATGAAATTGGACCACTCTCTTACACCATACACAAAAATAAAGTTAAAATCAATTAAAAATTTAAATGTAAATTCAGAAGCCATAAAACATGTAGAATAAACCATAGGCCGAAGCTTTTTGGTCAATTTTAGCAGTTATTTTTATGGACCAGTCTTAGGGCAAGGGCAACAGCTAAAATAAACAGAATTCCATCAAACTAAGATGTTTTTGCATAATGAAGGAAAACAAAGAAAACAAAAAGACAACCTATAGAATGAGAGAAGATATTTGCAAATGATTTATCTTATAAGGGGTTAATATCCAAAATTATAAAGCACTTACGGAATGTCTAAAAAATAAGCAACCCAATTACAAAATGGGCAGAGGACCTGAATAGATTTTTTCTAAAGACCTACAGATGGCAAACGGGCACATAAAAAGATGATCAACCTTTTAATATAAACAAAAATCATATTGAGATATCACCTCACACCTGTTAGATTGGCTATTAAAAGAAAAAAAAGAAGGAACAAGTGTTGGTGAGGATTTGTAGAAAAGAGAACCCCTCATACTGTTGGTGGGAATGTAAATTAGTGAAGCCACTATGGCAAACAGGATGAAGGTCTCTAAAAACAGAATTGCAATGCAATCTAGCAATTCCACTTCTGGGTATTTATTTGAGGAAAATGAAAACACCAATCCAGAGAAATACATGTACTCCTATGCTCATTATATTATTATTTACAACAGCCAAGATATGGAAACAACTTAAATATCTGTGGACAGATAAACGGATAAAGAAGATGTGGGGTGTATATACACACACATATGCACAGCAATATTACTTGGTCATTAAAAAAAGCAATCTTGCTGTTTACAACAAAATGCATGGAACTAGAGAGCATTATGCTAAGTAAAATAGGTCAAAGAAAAATGAACACATGATTTCACTTGCATGTGGAATCTGAAAAAAACAAAACAGATGCAGATTCATAGAATCAGGAAACTGTTGGTTTACAGAGGTGAGAGGTGATGGAGTGGGAAACATAAGTAAAGGGAATTAAGAAGTACAGCCTTCCAGTTCTAAAATAAATAAACCATGAGAATACAATGTACAGCACAGGAAATACAGTCAACTTTGGGGACAGTTGGTAACTAGAATTACCATGGGGTTCATTTGTAATATATAAAAACATTGAATCCCTATGATGCACACCCGAAACTAATAGGATATTGTAGGCCAATTACATTTTAATTTTTAAAAAGATGTAAAGTAGAACATTAATAACATAAAATATGTGGGAAGAAGTATAGTTTTTATATGTAATTGAAGATAAGGATCTGTCATGTTAAAATAAACATGTTTTATGTAGTCTCATGGTTTTGCTTGTGGTTACAAGGGAAAAAACCTGTAGTATAGACACAAAAGATAAAGAAATTAAAGCATACCACTACAAAAAATACACAACAAAAGACTGAAGGAAAGGAAGCAACAAGAAAATTTTAAAGCCAGTCAGAAAACAATTAACAAAATGGCAGTGGTAACTAGTTACCTTCAATTATGACTTTAAATTTAAATGGACTAAATTCTCCAATCAAAAGACAGAGTGGCTAAAAGAATTTTTTAAAAAATCCAAAAATATGCCGTCTACCAGTGATTCACTTTAGCTCATGTAGAATGAAAATGAAGTAATGGAAAAAGACATTCCGTGCAAATGCTAATCAAGAGACTTGGAGTCACTATACTTAAATCAGAAAAAATACACTTTTAAACTTGGTGACAAGAGACTTAGAAGTTCACTATATAGTGATTTAAAAAGACCAATTATTTATGAGTATACAACAGTTGTAAATACATTTGCACCCAGCATTGAAGCACCTATATATTTAAAGCAAATATTAACAGAACTGAGCAATACAATAGTGGGAGATTTCAGTACCCCACTTTCACCTTGAATAGAGCATCTAGACAAAAAAAAAAAAAATCAACAAGGAAATAGTGGATTTGAATAATGCTATAAACCAAATGAACCTAAAAGACATATATAGAATATTTTCTTCCAACAGCATAAGATGATACATTAATCTCAAGTACTCATGGACTGTTCTTCAGGATACATACTTTGGGTCACAAAGAAAATCTTAAATTTAAGAGGATTGAAATCATATCAAGTATCTTTCCCAACAATGGTATGAAGCTAGAAATCAACAAGAAAAAGGAAAACTTCACAAATGTGTGGAAAGTATATAATATACTCTTGAACAACTAGTGGGTCTAAGAAGAAATCACAAATATTCAAACAAATATGAATGTAACAGGCCAAAACTTATAAGATTAAGCAAGAGCAGTTTTCAGAGGGAAATTTACAGTGATGAATGTCCACGTTAAGAGAAAATAAATGATCAAATAAAGAACTTTATAACTCAAAAAATTAGAAAACTAAAGTGCATAGTTAGTCGAAGAAAGAAAATGATTAGAGCAAATATAAAACAGATTAGAAAAACAGGGAAAAAAAATCAATGGAACAGAGTTTATTTTGAGAGAGAGAGCGCTAGCAAGGGGCAGAGAGAGAGCTAGCAAGGGGCAGAGAGAGAGAGAGACGGACAGAGACAGAGAATCCTAAGCAGGCTCCACACTGTTAGTGCTGAGCCTGACACAGGGCTCTATCTCATGAACGATGAGATCATGAACTGAGCTAAAATCAAGAGTCAGTCACTTAACCAACTGAGCCACTTAAGTGTCCCCACGGTTGGTTTTTGAATAAACAATACTGACAAACTTTCAGCTAGAAACCAAGAAAAAGGAGGGGGGGGACGCAAACAAAATTATGCATGAGAGAAGATATTAAAACTGACACTACAGAAATACAAAGGATAATAGGATAATATGAAGAACTGTATGCCAACAAAATGGATAATACAGAATAGACAGAATTCTAGAAACATACAACCTATCAAGAATGAATAAAAAATAAAAATCAGAATAGATCACTAACAACTAAAGAGATTGAAGCAGTAATCAAAAACTTTCCAACATAGAAAATCCCAGGACCAAATGATTTCATTGGTTAATTCTACCAAATATTTTAAGATGATTAATGCCAGTACTTCTAAAATTCTTCCAAAGCTTAAAAGCATAGCAAATACATCCAAACTCATTTTACAAGGCCAGCATTACCCTGATACCAAAGCCAGAGGACACTACAAGAAAACTATAGGTCAATATCCCTGGTGAATATAGATATAAAAATTCTCAACAAAATACTAATAACATTTAAAAATGATCACACACCATGAGAAATGGGATTTATCCCTGAGATAGAAGGATGGTTTGACACAAGATAATCAATGTAATTCACCACATTAATAGAAAGATGAACAAAAATCATATGATCACCTTAATAGGTACAGATAAAGCTTTGACAAAATTCACTCCTTTTGATAAAAGCCCTTAAATATAGAAGGAACATATCTCAGCATAATAAAGACCATGCATGACAAACCCACAGTTCACATCATACGCAATGGTGAAAAGCTAAAATCTTTTTCTCCAAAATCAGGGTGCCCACTCTCATCGCTACTATTCAACATAATATGAGAAGTCGTAGTCAGGACTTTAAAACAAGAAAAAAAAATAACCATCAAAATTGGAAAGAAGTAAAATCGTCTCTATCTGCAGAAGACATGATCTTATATACAGAAAACCCCAAAGACTATCAAAAATACTATCAGAATAAATTAATTCAGTAAAATTGTAGAATACAAAATAACATGAAAAAAATCAGTAGCATTTATATACACTAACAATGACCTAAAAAAGAAATAAAAACAATCCTGTATACAGAAGCATCAAAAACATTAGAATACTTAGGCACAAATTTAACCCATGAGGGGAAAGATTTGTACACTGAAAACTAGAAGATATTCATGAAAGAAATTGAAGACACAAATAAGAAGATATCCATGTCCATGAATCAGGAGAGTATTGTTAAAATGTCCATTCTCCCCAGAGCCAATTATATATTCAATGCAATCCCTATCAAAATTCCAACGGGGGATGCTTGGGTGGCTCAGTTGGCTAAGAGTCCGACTCGATTTCTGCTCTAGTCATGGTCTCACTGTTCCTAAGATTGAGCTCTCCTCAGGCTCTGTGCTGGCAGCATGGAACCTGCTTGGGATTCTCTCTCTGCCCCTCCCCCATTCATGCACTCGCGCTCTCTCTCAAATTACATAAACATTAAAAAAATTCCAATGACATTTTCCACAGGAATACAAGAAGAATGCTAAAATTTTTGTGAAACTGCAAAAGATGCCAAACAGCCATGACACTCTTGACAATGAAAAAGAAAGCTGGAGGTATCACTTCCTTATTTTTAAGCTATGTTGTAAAGCTATAGTAGTGAAAATTTTATGCTACTAGCATAAAAACACACACTTTGACTACTGAAAAGAGTTGAGAGCACAGAAATAAACCCATGCATATACAATCAACTTATATTTGACAAGGGAGCCAATAGTCTTCAACAGTGATAAATATTTGATACCAGTACTTCAATAAATGGTGTTGGGAAAACTAGACAGCTACATTAAGAATGAAACTGGACCCTTCTTTTACAAAAACTCAAAATGGATTTAAGATGTAAACATAAGGCTAAAACCATGTTTCCTAGAAGGGAATATGAGGGAAGAAAGCCTTTTAATATGTGTCTTGGCAATCATTGTATGGATAGTACACCAAAATCAAAAGCAACAAATGGAAAAATAAGTTGGACTATATTAAAAAGTTTTTGTACCATAAGGGAAACAATAAAAAAGATAACCTACAAATATGAGAAAATATTTGTAAATCCATGTATATGATAAAGGGTTAATATGCAAAATATATAAAGAGCTCATATAACTCAATAGTAAAAAAAAAAAAAAAAAAAGGCAAAGAAAAAACAAACAGCATCCCCCCCAAAAAGGAAGTGAATAGATATCTTTTTCCAAAGAGGATATGCAAATGGCCAACAGGTATCTGGAAAGGTGTTCAACATTATTAATCATTAGGGAAATTGAAATCAAAACTACAATATCACCTCACACCTGTTAGAATGGCAATTATCAAAAAGCAAGAACTAGCAAGTATTGGCGAGGATATGGGGAAAAGGAGGCTCTCGTGCATCAATTAATGGGCATGTAAATGGGTATAGTCACTCTGAAGAACAGTATAGAATTCCCTCACAAAATTAAAAATAGAACTGCCATATGATCAAGCAATTCCACTTCTGAGTATTTATCTTAAGGAAGAAAATTTACTATTTTAAAAAGATACCTGCTCTCTCAAGTTCATTAGACCATTATTTAGAACAGCCAAGGAAGGTATGGAAATTTAAGTGTCCTTTGACAGAATAAATGAAAAAAGTGTGATATATATCATAGTTTTATACACACACACATATATATATATATATATATATATATATACATACATACATACATACACACACACACACATATACACACACATATATACATACACACACAATGAAATATTATCCGGTCATCCAAAGGAAATCTTGCCATTTGCAACAACACAGATGCATCTTGAGGGTAGTATGCTGAGTAAGACAGAAAAAGACAAATACTGTATTACCTCACATATGTGGAAACTAAAAAACCTGAACTCACAGAAACAATAGAATGGTGGTTACTGGGGGCTGGGGAAAATGGGAAGGTGTTGGTTAAAGGCTACAAATTTTCAGTTACAAAATGAAAATGTTCTAAGGATCTAACACATAGCATGGTCACCATAGTTAAAATACTATATACGTAGTTTAAAGTGTCCAAAAGTAATTTTACTTCAGAGAAAATAGTTACATGAAGTGATGGACATGTTAGCTAATCTTATTTTGGTAATCATTTTATCAATATATACGTGCATCCAGTCATCACACTGTACACAAACTCACACAGTATTATCTGTTAATTGTATCTCAAAGCTGGAAAGGAAAAGAACACTTGGTAGTATCTAGAGACAATGGGTATGCCAGAAGGTAGAAATAGCCAACAAAGTCCCAAAGTGGTTCCATAACTTTATGCTAATAATGCTAGACTTTTTTTTTTTTTTTTTTTTTTTTTGCAGGGGGCAGGATAATTGATTTTTTCAAATTTTATTAAATGCAAACTAAATTTCAGGTATTGGCATTGGGCCAGGAATATAATCTAGTGTTACTCAAAGGAAATTAGGCTATGCATTAGCCCAGTTTCCCCTAAGAAGTCTATGAGGAACAAGTTGCAGTGATGACTTATGGAATTTTAGAGGAAAAAGGGGATAAAAATTGAAATGATATAAGGGAGAACACCACCAAAAGGTTGTAACATTCTTATCATTTGATTAAATACTTATAATCGTTCCATACGGTACAAATCACTGTGTCAGTTACAAACAAGAACACAAAGATGGTTACTTTACCATTATTAAGAAACTTTCAGTCAAGTTGCCTTCAACACAGACCTAAGTAGGAGGTAAAGCTTACAGAGTATGAAACTGGAGAGTGCATTTCCAGCTTTTAGGGATATTTGGAGGCTCAGTGGAAGTTTCATTTGCTCTGGGTCTTCAACACCTGTTTGAGATCCAGAAATACGGGAAGAAAGAAAATCCCAAGTGAAAAGAGCCTTAAGCAAAATCACTAAGTATATGTACAGAACACAGTTTGTTCTACTTTGTTTAGAGTGTAGCAATGTGGTGGAAATGAGGATTGAAAATTTAAACTGGGGTCATATTATAAAGACCTTCAATGCCAGGTTGAGGATTTGACCTTTATTCAACAGGCAATGACAAGTGTTACCCATCATTGTTTATACCATAATTTGTGTCTGGATTATGTAGCCAGATTTATCAGCCTGTGTCATCGTAACCTCTGGAGTTTTAACTTTGGTCAGGAGTGTATGCTGGCATCTAAAACTTTAGGATCAACTTCCCAAGGGAAATTTGTGGTAAAGCTTTAGATTTCTTTTGAGAATTTTCCTTTGAGGCAATATAAAAATCTGATGTATTGTGTGTTGACTACCAATTTTAAAATAAATGTCGGAATGCTCTGAGTTTGCCAACTGCTGAAAACTAAAATAATGACACATTAAGTAATGGAAATGTGGGAATTAAAACTTTCACAGAAAGAAAACAAACTCATCATTTCTTTCCTTATCTCTGTGTCAGCCCCCTTGCTTGTTCATGTCTTGTCCTTTGAGATGTCCTCAGTTGCCTCTATTTCAGTGCCGTTTGATTTTCATGAGGGGTGAAACACCATTCTGGAATTTAGAAAGACTTGGCCTCAGTGACTGAAAATAATTGAAGTAATTTCATTTCTACTAGGGGAAGAATCTGGAAGTTTCACAGGTTGACCTCTATTCTTCTACCTTTCTGTTGTCCTTACCTTGTTCCAAGCCCCACTAGAATTACAGTTCTTGATGTTTTTTGGACTGTGTGGTGCCTCATAATCCACCAATCCTTCAAGTTCCTGTCCTTGAATTTAATATACTTTCACATATTTCTCTGAAGACAGTTTTACCAGCTGACAGTCTGAGTTAACTAAGTTCCATATATAAATTTATGCAGGAAGGAGAGGAAGAAAATATGCAGGAAAGAAAGTAAATATTTGAGCAGAGTGAAATAGTCCTAATCCAAAATATGTCGAGTCGTAGTGATTTTTAGAAAGGTCTTCAATTTGCAGAATATTTTAACATTCTCTGTCAAGAATTCCAGGTATGCATCAGTCTCATCATTTTATGGCCTTTAGTGATGATTTGTGCTCCATAAATTTAAAACATTGTCCAGGTTATCTACTGTGTACCTGGAGATAAATTCCCAAACCATATCTGTACACTGATGAGTGCATTGAATGCTCCTCCCAGATTTTCTAGGACTAATCCATCCATAAAGTAGGCCTGTATTGATCTTTTAAGAGTTAACCATACTAGATACTTTTCAAACTTTTCTGTGATTAAAAATAAACTGGTAATATTTCATAGTGTAGATTGGGGCCTAAATGTCTGCATCTTTAACAAGCCCACAAGTGTGCTGGTTGGGGACTACACTTTGAATAATGTCTTTTGGGATTCTCTTTACTAAAGTAACTCAATACAATGGGGACATTGGGTGCATGAAAAACAAATATGAAACAATTTTTAACAGTGATACATATATTTTATTGAGAACAGGAAGAAGAAACGAATTCATTTTCTGCAGAGTAGAAGTTAAGGAAGTTTTCATAGAAGAGGAGACTTAACCTGGGCCTAGGAAGACGTGAAGGATAGTAGCAAACATGGAAGATATTCTGGACAGAAGGAATAGGTGTCCAAATTCATGCAACTCCATAGAATCACGTGGCTGGGAGTTAGGACACATTGAAAAGGTTGGATAAGGCTAGAAAGGGAGCCAGCTTAGTTTAGTTCGTAGAATACACATATACAAATATTTTGTAGGCTAGGAGAAGGGGAATAAAAATTAAGACACACAATGCTCACACACAAGCATACATAACACAAATGGTCTTGGTAAAAATGGTCACTTTACTTGCTCAAAAATCAATTTTATCTTCAGAGCAAGAAGTCAGTTTTAACAGGGAATTTTTTTCCTTAAGCCATATTTTAACTTTATAACTTGGAGCCTGAGGGGAAATATAAATAGCACTCTGAAGAAGCGCTTCAGGAGTCTCACTTTTTAAAATATGCATAAACTTTTCTAGATTATTCTAGGCAGGCTGTTTAAAATCTGCTACATTTTCCTGCCTTATAATTTGGGTATTGTGTGAATGGGTCTCCTTATTTCCAGATAAGATCTACGTTTTTAATATGGCATTAATGGCCCTTCACAATTTGGTTCCAACCTTTCTAGTGCAGCTCTGTATTTCCCCCACAATGCTCTTATGAAAAACGAGTATTTATTCTTTATTCATTGAGTAATAAATGCATGGAATTCTTATTCTGTGCCAGAATATGCACTTGACCCTGGGGATATAGTTTTGAACAAAGTAGACCTCTAACATGACTTAACAGAGCTTATATTTGGGGATAACTGACATTTACAAGTAGATGCAATAAATTGTGAAGAGCATTACCAAAAAAATGTTAAATTGCAGGGATTGTATTTACAGTGACTGAGTGTAGATGTTCCTAAGAAAGTAATGTTTCATCTGACACCTGAAGAAGTAAAGAAAATTAACCAGAAACGTCATGGGAATGGGAAAAGGATAGAGAGAACAGTATATATATGAAGAGGAGCATCATAGACCAGTGAGAAAGTGTAGTGTTCAAATAACCGTTGGATATTAAGCATGCTTGATCTTAGACTATGAGAGGGGGATATGGTGAGAAATAGAGCTAGGCAGGAGCCAATTACAGAAGGCTTTAGAAGATGTGTTAATGAACATAAGCATGCTAAGTGCAATGGAAAAACCACTGAAGGGATTTAAGCAGGAAATGACATGAACAACTTTACATTTTAATATTATCTTACTGGCTGCAGGACAGAGGGGGACTTAAAAAGTATGAAACTAGAGTTGGGGGGCCAGCTCTTAAAACTGCTCCTGTGAAATATGGAGTTTTAGATGAAAATGGAGTCAGTGGAAATGAAGTAAATAATTTCACATTTGAATATTTCTTGAGGGTAATGGGGATACAAGAAGCAAAGAAGTGAACAATGACACCAAGATCTCAGGCTTGGCCAGATGCTATTTATTAAGATAGGGGAATACCAGAGAAGCACAGTCCTTGACAGAGAAAGATAGATTCCCATTTGGACGTGTACTTGAAGGAATCTGAAATATCCAAATACAGATGTAGAATAAAGGATATATGTTTGGAGCTCAGTAAGAAGACCTGGTTTTAAGTTATAAATGTAGGAGTCATCAGCATACGGGTGGAAATGGAAGCCATGGAAATGGATGAGATTGCTTTGGGAGGGTATGTGGAGTAAGAACTGAAGAGACAGAGTCTGAGAGCTAAGAATGGAGTTGTGAAGAACATCAACATTAGGTCATGAACCAAGGAAAAAGAAAAAAACAATAACCCTAAAAAGTAATAGAGAATGAGCCACTAGTGGTTAAAAGAAAGTTTGAATGATGCATTGAAAGACAAAAGGGAGTATTTTCAAGAAGGGAAAAGCATTTCTATGCATCAAAAATTTTGAGAGGCCCTGAGACACATCTGAAAAGGGTCGATTCTTTTGAGGATTCCACCTGTTAAGGGGGACCTTGTTCAGGTTAAAATATTTCTCCTGCCTTCCAGCCCATGCTTCTATTCTGTTCTTCCAAAGAATTCCATCTATTTTCTAAGACCCTGCAAAAGTAGAATCTTCATAAAAGTCATCTTCCAGTTGAAGATTTATTCTCACTTTGATGTACATCTAATTTTATATACCTTATGTGGTCTTTGTAATAGGCTACCTTTCCTATCACTAGGGCATAGATCTCTAATAATCTGGAAAGTTCCCTGAGGACAGTACCTTTACCTTGAATGAAGATGTTAGCTGAAATTAATCAGTTGCACAACTGGACACATTTTTATTACTATTTGTGCAGAATTTTATGACCGCCATCTTGATATACTCCTCGGATTCTGAGAAGGCAGGAATTCTATTTCTGTGAATGGTTTTATCTTCACTGTTTAGCTCATTGATATGTAAGAAATAGCCATTAAAATGTGTGTTTTCTTTCCTATTTTTGTTTTTCACTGAGGAAAAAAATTTAATTATATTTCTATTGGAAGTCTCAATATTTTTGATGAATTCTAGGTTGTGTTGGGACATAGTTATTCCTTTAGCTTTATCACTTTAAACAAATTTTCACCAGGATTTACCTCTGAAATTTAAGAGGTGATCCTGACATTTCTATCTATTGTGCTAGACTGTAGGGGGGATGGCACTGGGCAGTATTATATACTGGTATTCCTTCCTTCCAGTAACACTTTCACTGGGTACCATTGGAGCCAGGGTAGCACTTACATGGGTTTTCCTTGCCTCATGACCCATCATGGTTTCTGATGCTGCAGATGACTTCATTAATGTCATTATCTCATTTATATTTGATCATTTATGTACCATCTTACTCTTGCTTAAGCTAAGAGTAAGGTTTGAAAACCAATGATGTTTACATTGATTATTCTCTTTTGAACATATATATGTTCTTTTGAACATATATAAATCTTCTCACAATGGGACCTGGGGGTAGGTGGTGATTCTCTCCCTGTCCCCACTTCTAATTTCTGAAGGACTCCAAGGGAAAAGATCAATCAGTTTTCTGGAAGTTATACTCTACCCTCAACAGTCACACACTTGCTCTTCATGTTCTTAGAAGGACTTAGGTACAAATTAGAAAAAAACGCCAGCTGAGGACTCCTTCCTTTGTACTATATCCAGGGAAAGAGATCTGACAATACCCCAGGCAAAGCTCTCTATAAACACCTTTTTTTTTTTTTTTTTTTTTTTTTTAACCCAGCCATAAGGAGTTACATGCAAAAAAATAACCACTTGAAACCCTTTGGCCCGCGTTCATATTGCTGCCAAAGCTTTTGCCTTAGCTTGCTTCAACAAGAATAAACTGTGCAAAAGCTCTGGAGTTCTCAGGCAATGTGACTGCTTGCCCTGCTTGTTTAAGGTCATTAAAATCCTAGCTTTTGCCAAAAGACTTAGAGCAGAGCCATCCTGTTCTTGGAGTGAGTTGTAATTTTGCTTAGGTCACAGACTTTTTAGTGGCCAACAGCATTAAAATGGGTCCTTTTTATTGGCGTTAGGTATAAACGAGATGCAAAGAGTATGTGTGATAATTTTAAAGTTGTGTTTCTAATGAAGATAGTCTAAGAAACTGCTAATACATTTACAATCATGAATTATTAAAAATAAAAACATTCTTCCTATCATCCTGTCAGATGAAAGAAGGATGTTATACTCTAAAATGCCATTTCTTTAGAGATTGCATTTTCTTTATTCAGTCCTGCAAAGCCTTTGCATTTATCCTGGAAGCATTTGTAGCTATATTCATATAGCCAAAAAGACATGAGGAATTGTATAATTATCTTGTGGGTTCAAAGCTGTCAGAACAACCTGTTAGGGCAATAAAAGCAAAACCATTTTCAAGTCATCATTGCTTGAATTACTTATATTTGTTTTGGTTAAAAGATCATTTTTATCTTGTTTTATTAACTATTTTCTGATGAAGTATAGAAATTAATATTTTTGCTTCTCGAATATTAGTTCTATGACTGCTTAGAAAGATGGAACAAATTATGGCTCAGTTTTCTATTGCAATTACAAAAGTTGGGAAAACATTTTGCATTCTGCTTTATAAGCCAAGCCAATATAATACATTTGTTTGTGAATAGCTCTGCATTAAGGTATAGGAGCCTTTTCATCTTTGTCGTTTTCAAAACAGACTGTCATAGAAAAATAAGATATCTGTAGGTCTTATCTACCTTAAATATATTTGGTTGAGCGTCTGACTCTTCATTTCAGCTCAGATCATGATCCCAGGGTTGTGGGATCAAGCCCTGCATCAAGCTCCACATGGAGCCTGCTTAAAATTTTCTCTCTCCCTCTGTCCTTCTTCCCTGCATACTCTAACTCTAAAATAAAATACATTACTATGTTTAGAGGGTGAAAACACTTCTTGTGGTATTGTCCCTATATATTGCCTCAGTTGATGTTCCTAAGGAAGAAAAAGGGCAAGGACCTGTTGGAGATGTTGGCGTGGGGGAGGGGGTTGTGGTTAAGTAGTGCTGGTGAAACAGTGGAGAGGCAGGAAAGATATTGAGGTATGGGGGTGGTGTGGGTGATTGGTGGTGTAACATGTACCAATAACTTTTCAAGTGTTCTATTAATCTCTTTTATAATGTGAGACTGATATTCTATCCATTTTAAATATTAAGACACTAAAATTCACAAAATTTTCTCAAGGTATCAAATCAGCAAGTTGCACATGGGGTTTGAATGCTCTTTCCTGACCACAAAGTTCACATTTATTCTGCTAGGTTTAGATCACAGTATTTATTGTATGGTATGTGGCTGCTTCCAAGGATTGGGATACTTCAAGAAGATGGAATTACACCAAATTTTTTTTTTAAGTCTGGAAAAAAAAATCAAGATTCTGAGAAGTTTGACTTATATGCAGCTAATCTATTGGGACATATGTAGACAATTAGGCATTTCATTAATTTATTGAGCACCAACTAAGTGCCTAGAATTTTTCTAGGTGCTGAAGAAAAAAAACACTGCATCAGATGCACATTTCTCAACAATACTGATGAGGAATTTCTCATCCAGTTCTAATTAAGGAAATTAGTGTACATGGGAAGATTCTAGTTAATAATTTTAAAGTTGTAGCAAAATTTTAGAATGGTGGTATTTTATATATTTTCTAGTTGTCAGGAAATTACAACACAAAACAGTAATATTTCAGAAAGAGTTCCATGAAAAAGTACCTATCGTGTCCTTTGAGCCTATCTGTGAATTCTTTCCATTTAACCAGATGACAACAGACTTATTACAAATTTATATCCTGTCTGTATTCCACAGTGTTTCTCTGGAATTAGATTAAGTGTCCTGAGGCTTCTATCCACACCAAGTAACTGGCTCTTATCACCAACAACTTCTGCCTCAGTGCTTATCCAGTGTGGGTAGCATTTGTACCCCAAATTCTAAATATACTTTGTTTTTACCTGCCAGCATTGAAAAGTTTTATAACACAGGCTCAGCTTCGAAGATATCTGGCTGGATTGCCATGGACAGCAACCACCCTTATTCTTCATCTCCTCCCCCTCTGACAATTTGCAAAGCTATACTTGCATGGGTTAGCTTACCTTCCAGACCTATGTACATTTCCTCTGAGAGCATTCTAACCCTTTGAGGGTTAGAGGCAGGAGGATCCACAGAAACAGCCAATAATCTGCTCACTTCCAATCAGGCTACTTCTAAGGGAAGATTGTTCTTATACCTTCAGTAATGATCCTTACCACCAACCCTGCCCTGGACAGTTGATTAAAAATTCTAAAACTTCTCCCCTAAGTATGGTAGCAAGTATAATTTATTGGTACTGTTCACATGCATATAGTACTTTGAAACTAAGATTTTAAATTCCTTTCAAGACTAGAAATCATTTGAAAGAATGATTGGGGGTGCCTGCGTGGCTCAGTCAGTTAAGCATCTGACTTTGGTTCAGGTCATGATCTCACAGTCCATGAGTTCAAGCTCCGTATTGGCTCTGTACTGGCAGCTCAGAGCCTGAAGCCTGCTTCGGATTCTGTGTCTCCCTCTCTCTCTGCCCCTCCTCCGCTCATGCTCTCTCAAAAATAACAAAAACGTTAAAAAATTTTAAAAAAAGAAAGAATGACCAACTCTAGGGAAGACTTAAAAGCTAAGAGGACAAATGAATGTTATTTGCCAGTGTTTACAGAAGTCCCAAGAAGTCCTACGGTTTTTTTAGTCTTTCCTCTAAGCCTGTTTGTTGAGAAAATGACTTCAGTCCCCAAACAGTCCCAAAACTGTTCCTAAGAACAGTTTTTTGTTTTTTTATCTCAGAACTAAATAATTCTGGAAATTGCTTTATGGTAGGCTTCTTCCTTAATTTTACATCTACAGTGCTTAACATCCTCCTGAGACTCAATTTAATCTCCTCTCATTTTCTGCATAAAAATTTCTGATTATATACTGTCTAGTCAATGAAGTCCAAACTCGCTAGTATGAAATGTAGAAAGCCCTCATAATCTGACAAATGTCTCTTTTCAGTATATTTCTCTCTTCATGCATCGTATTGTACTTTTTTGGAAGAAAAGAATGACTTTTTTTTTCATCTTTTCTGAAACACAGTTACCCTGTAGAAAAAACTGTCAGAGTCCAATGCTTTTATTTTGGATGCTCTGCTTATAGAAGTAATATACTAAGAACTGCCTAGTCTGAATACTTATTGGAAAATACAGTGAGATCAACACTAAACCATCCTGCACACCTAGAAAACTGATTTGAGTATTAACAACAATCTACACAGAACTCAGCAGGTACGCAGCAGGGAGAGAAGTCATGGAGGGCAGGGAGCTGCTTTTGCTTGGATGGTTATTTACGAGAAGTTTTGTCCACTAGACTTACATTTTCAGCATATCTTTACATTGCTTTGCTAAATAAGGAGAAACAGAGTGGGGGGGGTGAAAAATGTAGATGGATTCCCACTCAAGATATAAAAACCTCAGTTCCAAAGTTGGGGAGAAATATGATCCCAGTAAATAAAAAAGTAAATTCCAGGCAAGGAAGTAGCACCAAGTTCACAGAGGATTAAACCCTTCCTAATGCAACACAACTTCATCTGGAACATAGTGAGAGCCCACTGGTTGACACCCCAGGGCTGATACTTGTGAACCAGATTAAAGATAATGGCTTGGCACTTGAAGACCAAATGGGCTCACTGGTGGCCAAGTTATCCAGAATGACTGGGGCTATGTTCCATTAATCAGACCCCTGCTGCTGCTCAATGTCTGGGCATGTCTCTCCCAAATTAGTTTATGGTACCAAACTAGGCCCTTTAATGCTCAGATTTCTCCAACTGATTTGCCTAAGAAAGCCTTCATTTTAATCCTAAACAGGTTATATATTCTAAAGGATGGTTCTTGTGGGGTAGGTTCTTGGTTTTACTGTTTACTCATCTGTTTATTCACTTACTTTTATTAGAAATTATTCATCTATTCATTCATTGATTCAATATTTAACATACAGGTACTACTGGTACAAAGCTTTGCAAATCACAAGGGATACAAAAGTTAAGCGTGGCAGAGTTTTTGTCCCTATGTAACTCAGTCTATCAGGAGATACAAATAAGTAGTCCATAACAAAGTGTGATTAGTGCCATGATCAAGGAACTACAGAAGATCATAGACTCACAGAAAGCAACTTACCCAAACATGGGGAATTCAGGGGAGACTTTCTGAAGGAAGCAAGGTGCTTGCGTTTTAAGTATTTACATAATTACTCTGGCTACACTGTGAAGAATGGAGTGGTAAAAGGGGAGTACAGGCAGAAAGATCTTTTAGAATGCCAAACTAGTTATCCAGGCAAGAAATGATGGTAATCTGAATAGTGAAGTAGAGATAAGAGGACAGTTTCAAAACAGGAGGTACAGGGGCACCTGGGTCAGTTAAGTGTCTGATTTTAGCTCAGGTCATGATCTCATGGTTTATGAGTTTAAGTCCTGTGTTGGGCTCTGTGCTGACAGCTTGTAGCCTGCCTCAGATTTTGTGTGTGTGTGTGTGTGTGTGTGTGTGTGTGTGTGTGTGTGTCTGCCCCTCCCCTCTCTAAAAAATAAACATTAAAATTTTTTTAATAGTGCTAAGATTTTAGTAGTGAGATTTAAGGATTAAATGGATTAGTGATTTTTTTAAGGTAATCATATAAACTCAAAGTATTGATCTTAGTTTTTCCAGTGTTAACACAGTTTATTAGTAGACAGTCTGGTTATGTAAGAAAAGCCTTAGCTTTATGTATTTGATTTTCAAAATATTTCCATTCTATATTTTAAAATATTTTGTGTTTATAAAACACAAGTGTGTTATAAATCCACACTTTTACTTAGTGCTACTAAATGACTCACCATTATGTATTTCAAAATTTTTTAAAGGACTCTATATACAGAGATCAATATTTGGCCCTAATATTCATTATTCTTTTATCATTTACTCATGTGCTTTCCTTATTGTACATACCTGAAAATACCATTGAAGTTTTTTGGAATGTTTAACATATTTTAAGTTAACAATTTTATGATTTTAAATATTTTTATTTTTGAGAGAGAGAGAGAGAGAGAGAGAGACAGAGACAGAGAGTGAGTGGGGAGGGGCAGTGAGAGAGGGAGACAGAATCTGAAGCAGGCTCTAGGCTCTGAGCTGTCAGCACAGAGCCCATCACAGGGCTCAAATGCACCAACCTTGAGATCATGACCTAAGCTAAAGTCGGAGGCTTACCTGACTGAGCCACCCAGGTGCCCAATTTTAAATATTTCTACAGTAGAATCTATTGTTTTATATTTGATTAGTGAAGTTACCCTCCCCCAAATTTACTGATATCATTTACACAAAAGATGATTCACCTATTAGGTGTATGGGCTAATGAATTTTTACAACTATGTACACTTGTGTAACTACTACTATAATTAAGGTATAGAAAATTTTCAGCACTGCTTTCAAGCCATCTTTTCCCCACTACAGTTTGCCTTTTCTGTAGTCTTTTGGGTTTGACATTTTTTACTTAGCATAATGTTGATGTTCATTTGTGTTGTGTTTATCAGTAGTTTGTTCATTTTTATTGGGGGATAGTACTCTAATAGTGTAACTATATCATATTCTGTTTATACATTTAACAGTCTATGGATACTAGATATTTTTATTCCCCATTGTTGGCTATTTTGAATAATGTTGCAATGGACATTATAATAGTATTTTTGCAGACATTTTTTAAAATTTTTCTGCTGTGAAAACTTAAGAGTGGAATTCTGGGTTGTATGATGTATGTAAGGTGCACATGGTAAGGTGCGGTAGGCAAGACACTGCCAGATAGTTTTCCAAAGGGCTGTACCATTTTGCATTCCATCAGCGATGAGGGAGTTCTAGGAGTTCCATGTCAAAAAACACTTCATATTGTTAGTTGTTTGAAGTTTGGTTATTCTGTGGCATTAGTATTACTGCTATCAGTAATTTAATAATTACTAACACTAGAATTATGTTTTAAGTTATGGATTAGCACGTGGCAAAAAAATGTCTCTATGAAAAGACATAATGAAGGTAAATTTTATTTAAGCTCTCGGTCTGGTCAGCTACCAGCACAGACTTGGAATAAGCAGCCCTAGTTTTGTTGTATTGAAATATTTTCCTTTTCATAAAGTTAAATATTAAAGTATTCAAGTTTCAGTTTGATAATTCAAATGTTGCCATTTTAATGTGTCTTCCAGGGGCTCCTGGGTGGCTCAGTCAGTTGAGTGTCCGACTTCAGCTCGGGTCATGATCTCATGCTCTCTCGGTCAAAAATAATAAACATTAAAAAAATTAATGTGTATTCCATAAATCTATTTTATAGAATTCTGGGTCATCCCTCATATCTTGGGTAAAAATGCTTTGTCTCCTTTTTAACTTGGAAATCACACATGCGTGTGTTTCTTCATCTACTTGGAGTGGGTTGGTATTTTTTTTTTTTTTTTTTTTACTTTTTTCCCATAGCATACCTTCCATTCTACATTATATAAGGCCATCTAGCTATGAGAAACGTTAATGATGTATATTATCAAAAAGCTTTCATTCTCTTCAATATTTATTTTACTTTTAAAGATGGAGTTCCACTAAATTACAAGGTGAATGATTGCATTTAATAAAGTTTAAAAGTCTGTATAGAATTCTTCCATTAATAAACGTAGCTATTATCACTCTGATTCTGATTTTTGAGGTGATGGTTATAAAATAGTATGACATTTAACAAGTATTTATGACTTCTTTTTAGATTTTTTTTAATGTTTATTTTTGAGAGAGAGCGCACGCATGCACGTGAGCATGAGCAGGAGAGGGGAAGTGAGAGAGGGAGACACAGAATCCAAAGCAGGCTCCAGGCTCTGAGCTGTCCACACAGATTCCGACGCAGGGCTCAAACTCATGAACTATGAGATCATGACCTGAGCCGAAGTCAGTTGCTCAAATGACTGAGCTACCCAGGCACCCCTAGAATTTT
Organism: Panthera pardus; assembly: GCF_024362965.1. Lineage (NCBI taxonomy): Eukaryota > Metazoa > Chordata > Mammalia > Carnivora > Felidae > Panthera > Panthera pardus. Next base: position 23,965,417 of record NW_026527002.1, read on the forward strand.
AAAACTACTCAGGATGCTAGTTGTGTAAGGAGTCTGCAATTTAGTGAAGGAGTAAACAAAAATCAAAATCCTAGTGATTAAAGTTAGTATATAGTGTAGGCAGGAATCCTTTGTCTCATTTTCTTCCATATGAAAGGAGCCTAATATTCCTGCCCAGGAGGCCTCTTGTTTCTCTTGTGCAGAGACAGTGAGCATTCTGCTACTGAACGTTTGTCATTGATCCACATTTCTCAATCAGATGGAGTGAAAATACCATAGAACTTGAGCATGTGGGATATGGTTATTCTGTTTTTGGACCAGTTGGAAGCAAAGGCCTAAGTACAATCTAAGTGTGTATTCAAACTTTCTCTGTTGTGGGCTGTCCTGCAGTATAATTAAAGGAAAGCAGTAGCAAGTCCATTTGGGCTTTCTTCCTGAGCTGTGTCTTCTAGCCGGCCTTCATTAGTAATGGTGATATTTTTAATTGCTGACTCTCGCCTTTTTCTAAGTCAACTCAACACCCATATGGGGAACCACATGCCATTTATTGGACTCCCTCAAAGACTCCAATTAATGAAAGTGTAATTTTATTAGTTATTGAAATAATTCATCTTGCAGATTAACTCCTATGCTAGATTATCAGCATGGATACGGTCTTCTTGTTCAAAGTATGTGGTGCCCCTACCTGTGGGAAGGCTCTACATTCTGCACTGTTGAAATTAGTTGTGGCTATGTGTCTTACTTTGAAAATGGTCTGTGTATATTTAAAAGCAGCCTTGGTCAGGGGCGCTTGGGTGGCTCATTTGGTTAAGCATCTGACTTTGGCTGAGGTCATGATCTTGTGGTTTGTGAGTTCAAGCCCTGCATCAGGCTCTGTGCTAACAGCTCAGAGCCTGGAGCCTCCTTCAAATTCTGTGTCTCCTCCTCTCTCTGCCCCTCCTGTGCTCATGCTCGGTTTCTTTCTCTTAATATTAAAAATTTTTAAAATAAAAGCAGCCTCTGTCAGCCTAACCCCTGGAGTGAGGAACATGTGCAACAAAGCCCCTTGAAAATCTGCATTGAGAAAGCAATGTGAGAATAAATTTATTGCTTTAAGCTGCTGAGGTTTGCATAACATATAGCATACATATATACTATGCTAACTCACACCATTTTTTACTCCTGGAAAAAGGATCTCATGGTCAAATATATAGTGACTCTGGATATTAATTTGAAATCTCATCATTCTAAGAATAGCTTCATCTAGAGTAGGTAAGGATGAGAAGGAGCTCTACATTAAAAAGCAAGTATTTATCATATAACATACACCTACTTCTGAAAAGTCCAATCAGCTATTCAAGCTTATTCATTTCAGATTACCCAACAGAGATTAGAACTTTTGTGAAGTACCACAGGCAACTATGTGTTGATGGTGGAGTAAATAGAAGGAACAAAAGCTGGGGAGGGAATAGGTAATTAAGACAACATGACCATTGCCAAATTTAAATGACTTCTGAGCAGTGGTTTCAAAGCAATGAGAAATCTGCAAATAACCTATTTAACAACCCCTAACACATTCCATTTGGATAGAATTCATAATTCACTGTTTATATGTATCCTTACTTTATTCTGCTTCTTTAGCTATACATTTTAAATTCCCCTTTTGTATTGTGTTTCTTTTAAAAAACACAAACACTAGCCACATTAGAATTTGTAAGGTAATTAAGAAACACTCAATGTTTTGTAAGTGGCAAAGTTATGATATCTTCTCTAGTTTTAACTCTAGTCCCATATTATTACCACCTCAAATCACAATGCAAAAGGGCAAATGCTGAGCTTTCTGATGTTTGAGTGCTTTATCTCCTTATTTGATATTGCAAGATTATTCCACCAAATAGCTGGACAGTCTGAAACTGGATCTTCAGATGCATTATTTGAGAGTCTGCTAGGTATTTATTAAATAAACTTACATATAATTTTTAAAGTTTTAGATTAATCTGATTTCTAGGTGGGTTTTTGAGTTTATTAGTCTAGTTACAAATAGAAATGAAGTGACATGCTATGTAAATAAAGGTTCTACCTAAGCTTCAATATAGCAAACTGGTATAAGAATAGAGTTCCAGAGAGCACATGGTAGTACACAAAGGCTGAACTCAGTAACCATACTCCAAGTATCAGTACCATACTCACATGGACAACATGAAATACACATTACATCTGTCTTAGTGTGAAATAAATTGCGACACTGCATTAGAAATATAGTAGCTTAATAAAATATTAGCAAACCAAATTCAACAATAAATTAAAAAGATCATATACCATTATCAAGTGGGATTCATTCCAGGGATGCAAGGATAGTTCAATATCTGCCAGTCAACTGACATGGTACACCGCATTAACAAAATGAAGGCTAAAAATCATGATCATCTCGGGGTGCCTGGGTGGCTCAGTCAGTTAAGTGTCCAACTTTCGCTCAGGTCATGATCTCATTATTTGCATGTTTGAGCCACGCAGTGGCCTGTGTACTGACAGCTCAGAGCCTGGAGCCTGCTTCAGATTCTATTTCTCCCTCTCTCTCTCTCTCTGCTCCTCCCCTGCTTACACTGTCTCTTGAAATGGATAAATGTAAAAAAAAAAAAAAAAAAAAAAAAAAAAAAAGATAAAACCATGATCACCTGAATAGATGCAGAAAAAACATTTAATAAAATTCAACATTCATTTATGATAAAAATTCTTGACAAAGCAGGTTTAAAGGAAACTGACCACAATGTAATAAAGGTCATATATGGCAAATCTACAGCTAACAAAATGGTGAAAAGCTAAAAGCTTTTCCTCTAAGATCCATAAAAAGACAAGGATGCCCCCTCTTGCTACTTATACAATATAGTATTGGGAAGTCCTAGGCAGAGCAATTAATTAGGTGAGTATGACAAACAAATGGCTTTCAGATTAGAAAGTAAAACTTTCACTATTTGCAGATGACATTATATATAGAACACCCTAAAGATTCCACCACTTAAAAATCCTGTCAGACCTAATAAATGAATTCATTAAACTTGCTGGATAGAAGATCAAGAAATAAAAATAGAAAACTATCAGAAAAAAGACAATCAAATTTACAATTGCATCAAAAAGAATAAAATGCCCAGGAATAAATTTAACCAAGGAAGGTACAAGAGATACACTCTGAAAACTCTAAGACAACAATGAATGAAAGTAAGTCACAAATAAATGCAAAGATATTCCATACTCCTGGATTGGAAGAATATTGTTTAAATGTTCATGATATCCAAAGCAATCTATAGATTCAATGAAATATCTTCAAAACTTTAATGGTATATCCGACAAAAACAGAGCAAAGAATCCCATGATTTGCATGGAACCATGAAAAACACTCAATAGCTAAAACAATCTTAAGAAAACAAAGCTGGAGGCATCATACATCCTGATTTCAAGTTGTGTTACAGAGCTATAGTAATCAAAATGTATTGGCATAAAGACAGTATAACAGACAGCCCAGAAAGAAACCCACACAATATGAATAATTCATGATAAAGGAACCAAGAATATATAAAAAGGGAAAGGACAGCCTCTTCAATAAATGGTGATGGGAAAATTGGACAGCCACATGCAAAATAATCAAATTAGACCACTCTCTTATACTATATTCAAAAACTGGAAAGGTAAAAGGCCTGAAGATAATCTATCTGAAACCATAAAACTCCTATACAAAAACATAGGGCAGTAAGCTCCTTGGGACCAGCCTTCACAATGATTTTGGGGTTTTTTTTGTTTTTGTTTTTGTTTTTGGATTTGATACCAATAGCAAAAGCAACAAATGCTTAAATAAGTGGGTCCATATTAAAAAACTTTTGCACAGAAAAGCAAACAAACAAAATAGTTGAAAAGGCAACCTACTGAATGGGAGGAAGTGTTTGCAAATCATATTTCTGCTAAGAGGTTGTATCCAAAATACATAAAGAACCAACGATTCAATAGGAAACATTCAACAACCTAATTAAAAATAGGTGGAGGGTCTAAGGAGACATTTTTCCAAAGAAGGTATACAGATGACCAACAGATATATGTAAAGGTTCTCATTGTCAATAATTAGGGAAATTTGTATTTATTTATTCTGAGGGGGGGTGGGAGGGGCAGAGAGTGAGAAAGCTAGAATCCCAAGCAAGCTTCATGTTGTTAGTGCCAGTCCCAACATGGCGCTCAATCTCAAGAACCAGGAGATCATGACTTGAGTGGAAACCAACAGGTGAACACTTAACATACTGAGCCACCCAGGCACCCCTAACTGGAAATTTAAATCAAAAGTGCAAGGAGATATCGCTTGTCACAATGTGTATTGTCAAAAAGAATTAACAAGTGTAATTAACAATTACAACACCTGGGTTGCTCAGTTGGTTAATGTCCAACTTCAGCTCAGGTTATGATCTCACATGTTGTGAATTCTAGCTCCGCGTTGGCCTCTGTGATGACGGCTCAGAACCTGGAGCCTGCTTCAGATTCTGTGTCTCCCCCTTCTCCAACCGTCTTCCAACTTGTGCTAATAAACGTTAAAAAAAAAATTAAAAAAAAAAAAAAAGAATTAACAAGTGTTGGTGAGAATGTGGAGAAAAGAGAGAACTTGCACATTGTTGGTAGGAATGTAAACTGGTACAGCCAGTAGGGAAAACAGCATGGAGGACCCTAAAAATTAAAAATAGAACATATGATCTAGCAATTACCTTTTTGGTTATCCAAAGAAAATGAAAACACTAACTCAAAGATATACGCATCCCATGTTCATCGCACCATTATTTACAATAGCCAAGACATGGATACAACTGAAGTGTTCACCAAGGGATGAATTGATAAAGAAAATCTGGTATATATGTACAATGGAATATTTAACCATAAAAAAGGAAATATTTCAATTTGCAGCAACGTGGAGAAACATTGAGGCATCATGCTAAGTGAAATCAACAGAATGTATGATCTCACTGGTATGTACAATCTAAAACAAAGATAATAGAGTCATAGATAGAACAGATTGGTGGTTGACAGAAATGGGGAGGGGATAGGTAAGATTGGTCAAGGGAATCAAAAGGGCCAAACTTCCAGTTATAAAATAAGTAACCATTGGTAGCATAGGAGAATCCAAGATAGCAATGTAGGAAGACCCTGAACTCATCTCCTGTACAAGCACATTGAATCTATACCTACATATAAGCAATTCCTAAGGAACTGAGGGGTGACTGACCAGCTTCTGCACACCAAAGGATACAGACACTAAATAGAGAATGGCAGGAGATGGGGTACCTGGGTGACTCAGTTGGGTAAGTGTCTGAGTCTTGGTTTCAGCTCAGGTCATGATCTCACAGTTTGTGAGCTCCAGCCCTGCATTGGGCTCTGCACTGACAGCAAGGAGCCTGCTTGGGATTCTCTCTATCCCTCTCTTTCTGCCCTTCCCTCATGATTTCTCTCTCAAAAATGAATAAACAAAAAAAAAATAGAGAATGGCAGGAGAGATGGAGATGCAGCAAAGATGAAAACCCTACCCCTGAGGCTGCTGTGAACTACTGTGGGGATGGACACTAGGAGGGACTCAGAGCAGAGTTATCTGGTCTGGGGCACAGGGAGGTAAAAAGGCTGTTTAAAAGGGAAACTCGAATGAAAGGAACCAGCCACTAGAGCATCTGACAAATGGAGGAACTGCAAAAATGATCTGTGGGGTCCGAGATGCTAGCTAGTGCTATTATTTATGTTCCCTCTCCACCTTTATAGTTAGACAGAAGCAGGGTCAAAACACCATAGCTAGACTTCCACCTCATTGAACCTCCGGCCCCTAGCTCACCCCAGCCCCAGCCATATGCAGGCCCCCAATCTATGCCCATGCAAACTCTAGCCATTTCATCAAGGTTGCCCCAGATTGTCATACATTGGAACATTCCTGGACAGTGCCCATTACAGCTTCAGCTATGTTTCCAAGGTAACACAAGTGAAAAGCATCCAGGAACTCTAGTCCCATACCCTCATCAACTCCAAATCACTTACCAGTGCACACCCCAACCACCCCTCCCCCCAACAAAGAGAACACCAGGACCCTCCAGATTACTCTCACTTCAGCTCCACACATCTGGCCAGGATGCCCACTGCATGGAGTGCCCTAGGAGCCCTCAGCCCATGTTTACTTCAGCTCCAGCCATGTTTCCAAATTCCCCTCATGAGCAGACCACCCCAGGATCCCTTAGCCTGCAAGTGCTTCAGCTCCAGCTGTCCCACCAAGGTGGCCTTAGTGCAGAATACCACCAAATTACCCCCTAGCTATTACCTGCTACAGCTCCAGTCAGCCAGCCAAAGCTGTCAGGCACACAGATTCTACACAGAGGATGTCCCTTCACAAAGCCATTCAATCTATACTAGAAGACCTAACTGTTCCATTTAATTCATATATACAAACACAAAAATGAGGATAAAACAACATGAGGATGCAGAGGTATATGCTCCAAATAAAAGATCAGGACAAATTCAGAAATGGAGACAAGTGATCTACCTACCTTCAAAGTTAAGGTCATAAAGATGCTCACCATACTTGAGAGAAGAAAATAACTGAAATCAAAATTTACTACAAAGAATCAATAGTGGATTAGGAGATTCAGAAAAATGGATCAGCAATTTGAAACAGATTAATGCAAAGCACCCAAGCTGTGTGACAAAAAGAAAAATGAGGATAGGTTAAGGGACATCTGGCACAACATCAAACATACTAATATTCATATTGTAGGGATCCCAGAAGGAGAAGAGACAAAGCAGCAGAAAATGTGAAGAACTATCTGAAAACTTCCCTAACCCCGAGGAAGGAAAAAGACATCCAGATCCAGGAAGCAGAGAGAGTCCCTAACAAGGTGAACCCAAGGACGTCAGCACCAAGACACATAGTACTTTAAATGTCAAAGAGGAAAAATAAAGAATCTTAAAAGCACCAAGAGTAAACAATTATATACAAAAAAACAAAAAAACAACCCATAAAGCTATCAGTTGATTTTGTTGTTTTTGTTTTTGGATAAACACCAAAAGCCAAAAGGGAGCAGCATGATATATTCAAAGTGCTTAAAGGAAAAAACCTACAAGCAAGAATACTTCACCAAGCAAGGTTAGCATTCAGAATTGAAAGATAAAACTTCAAAAAAACAAAAATTAAAGATCACAACTAAACTAGCCCTACAAGAAATGTTAAAGGGAATTCTTTAATGGGAAAAGAAAAGGCCATACTGGCAGGGAGACGGGGGGGGGAACTAGAGAAATAAAAAAAATTCGCTGGTAAAAGGAAACAGTAAAGGTAGTAGATCCAACACTATAAAGCTAGTATGAACGTTAAAAGACAAAAGTAGGAAAATAAATTATATCTAAATAGTTAAGGGATTCATAATAGAAAAGGCGTAAAATATGACATGATATACATGATCATCATGAGGGGAGTAAAAACGTAGTGCTTTTAGAATGCATTTGAACTTAAGCAACTATCAACTTAATAGAGAATGTTATGTATTTAGAATATTGTATATTTACTATGTTTATTGAAGCATTATTTACAAGATAATGGAAGATAGGGAAACAACCTAAATGTCCATCAGTAGATGAATGAATAAAGATGTGGTATATATACTCAATGGAGTATTACTCAGCCATAGAAAGAGTTCTTGCCATTTGCCACAAGGGCCTATAGAGTAATCTGCTAAGTGAAATAAGTTAAAGACAAATACATAATTTCACTTACATGTGGAATCTAAAAAAAAAAAAAAAAAAAAAAAAAAAGAAACAGACTCAAATACAGAACAAACTGTGGTTGCCAAATGGGAGAGGGGTTAGGGGAGGAGCAAAATAGGTGAAGTGGATTAAAAAGCACAAACTTTGTTATAAAATAAGTCACAGGGATGAAAAGTACTTCATAGGGAATATAGTTAATGTAATAATATTGCATGGTGACAGATAACTACAATTATCACGGTGAGAACTGTAAAGTGTAGATTTATTTAACCACTAGGTAATATTCCTGAAACTAATACATCATTGCATGACAGTTATACTTCAAGAATACAATAAAAAAATTCCAGGACCATACGGCTTTACAGGTGAATTCTACCAAACATTTAAAGAAGATTGGTACCTATTTTTCTCAAATGAGTCCAAAAAAAGTAGAAGAGCAAGGAAAGCTTCCAAACTCCTATGAGGCCAGGATTGTTCTGATACTAAAATCAGATAAAGACACTAGAAAAAAGAGAAAACCACAAGCCAATATCTCTAATGAACTTATTTGCTAATATTTTGTTGAGGATTCTTGCAAACAAAATCCAACAGTATATTTAAAAAATCATTTACCACTATCAAGTAGGATTTATTCCAAGGATGCAAAGGTAGTTCAAAGATTCAGAAAAAACACTTGACAAAGTACAACATACCTTCATGATAAAAACTCTCAAATTCAGAAAGACCATACCTCAACCTAATAAAGGCCATATATGGAAAAACCCATAGCTAACGATACACTCAAAGGTGGAAGAACAGATTCTAAGATCAGGAACAAGACAAGGATGTCTGCTCTTTTATTCAGCATAGTATCGGAGTTTCTAGCTACAGCAATCAGACAAGAAATGAAACACATTCAAATTGGTCAAGTGTTACTATTTGCAGATGACATAACACTATATATATAGAAAACCCTAAAGACTCCACCAAACAAACTTCTAGAATTGATATACAAATTCAGTAAAGTGGCAAAATACAAATATACAAAAATCTGTTGCATTTTTGTACAATAATGAAGTAGCAGAAAATTAAGGAAACGATCCCATTTACAATTGCACAAAAAAAGAATACCTAGACATAAACTTAACCAAGGAGGTGGAAGACCTATACTCCAAAATCTATAAAACAGTGATGAAAGAAATTGAAGGTGACATAAATGTAAAGATATTCCATGCTTGTGAATTGGAAGAACATTGCTAACATGTTCGTACTACCTAAAGAAAGGTTCAGATTCAATGTAATACCTGCCAAAATGCCAACACTTTTACAGAACTCGAACAAGTAACACTAAAATTTGTGTGAAACCACACACACACACATACACCTGGATAGCCAAAGCAATCTTGGTAAAGAAAAAGTTGGAGGTATTGCAATCTCATATTTCAAGATACACTACCAATCTGTAATAAAACAGTATGTACTGGCACAAATAGACACCTAGATCAATAGAACAGAATAGAAAGCCCATAAATAAACCCATACTTATAATTGTCAAATAATCTACAACAAAACATAAGAGTATACAGTGGGGAAAAGACAGTCTCTTCAATAAACGATTCTGGGAAAACTGAATAGCTACATGCAAAAGAATGAAATTGGACCACTTTCTTATACTGTATTTAAAAATAAACACAGAATTAATATTAGAGACCTACATATGAGACCTAAAGTCATGAAACGCTTAGAAGGAAACTTAAGGAGTAATTTCTTTGACATTGGCATAAAAACACTTTTTCTAGATGTGTTTCTCAGGCAAGTGAAACAAAAGCAAAATTAAACAGCATCAATATAAAAAAAAGTTTTGTACAGTGATGGAAAAACACAAAAACAAAGCCTACTGAGTGAAGTGATATATAGGATATATCCAATAAGGAGTTAATATACGAAATATTTAAGTTATGCAACTCAACATCAAAATTTTTTTTTTATTTTAAAAAAGAATATGAGACTCTTACTGATAGAAACCAAACTGAGGGTTGATGGAGAGTAGGGGATGGGCTAAATGGTTGATGGCTATCAAGGAAAGCACCTGTTGTGATAAGTACTGGGTGTTATATTTAAGTGATGAATCACTAAATTCTACTCCTGAAGCCAATATTACATGACTTAACTAGCATTTAAATAAAAGTTTGGGGGAAAAATGGGCAGAGAACCCAAATACATTATTCCAAAGACGACCTACAGATGGCTAACAGACATGTGAAAAGATGCTCAACATCTTTAATTATCAGGGAAATATCAAAACACAATGAGACATCCCCTCACTGCTGACAGAATGAGTGGCATTAATAAAAAGAAATAACCAATATTGGCAAGTCTGTGGAAAAAAAAAAGGAACCTTCATGAATTGTTGGCAGGAATGTAAATGGGTAACACAACTATGGAAAACAGTATGGGGGTTTCTCAATTAAAATTAGAAATACCATATGATCCACTCATTTCCATACCAGGTATTCATCCAAAGAAAATGTGAACACTAATTTGAAAAGATATGTACATCCCTATGTTTATTACAGCATTATTTACAATTGCTCAGATATGGAAGTAGGCCAAGTGTCCATCTATAGACAAATGGATAAAGAATATATGTACAATGGAATATTACTCAGCCATTAAAAATGAGATCTTGCCATTTGCAACAGCATGGATGGACCTAGAAGATATAACAGTAAGTGAATTAGAGAAATACTATATGATCTCTCTTATATGTGGAATTTGAGAATCAGAACAAAGAAAAAAAACCACTCTTAAGCAGAACTGATTGTTACCAAAGGGGAGATAGGTGGGGGATGAGTAAAATAAAGGGGATTAAGAATAAACTTATGATGGGCACATGAGTAATGGATAATATTGGTGAATCATATTGCACACTTGAAACTAATATACCACTGTGTGTTAATTACACTTTAATAAAAAAAAAAAAGAACCACCATCATCACAATTAGAAAATTTAAATTACATAAATAAGTCATAGCATGTAATGTATAGCCTGGTAACTAAAGTTAGTATTGTATTACATATTTAGAAGTTACTTATATTTTAAAAGTTTATCACAAATATAAAATTGAACTATGTTGGTAATGGATGTTAACTACAGTTATAGTGATTATTTTTCAATATACACAAATATCAAATTATTATGCTGTCTACTTGAAATTGTTATATTTGAATTATGCCTCAAAAATAAGAAATGTTCAATTAAAACGGATTGTTGAGGATAGTTTTCTTGGAAGATTAGGAGCTATATTTGAGTTCTGATTATCTTGAGTTACTAAACAAAGCCATAAATAATGTAATCTTACACACGCAAATAGAGGTAGCTCAGAACCAGTTTTTGTTAACTGTAGTTGGGTCCTACCTCCACCAGGAGGCTCAAGGGTAGAGAGCATTTCTACTGAGACAGTTAACTGTTGGGTCTATGGAGGAATTATAAAGACAGGCTTTTTCCTCATCTTAAGTGCATTGGCAAAGTTTCGATGAGCTTGGTTCAGAGAGCTTGGTGCATACTTATCAGTTTTGTGCTTTCAGTGGACAGACTCTGTTCCCATGAAAAATCTCTAGGGGAGACCATGGCTGGCTGGCTGCTTAGACTGTAAAGGAAACAAGATGGGTTGTACTGTTTGCACCAGGACAAAGGATTCATAACTGTTTCCACTGACCAGATGAGGGCCTTGTGATATACATTGAAGGGTTAGCCTTGATCCTACTTAAGAGAATATTCTAGAGAGGCAAAATGACACTACTGGAAAGGACTGCCTCTTCTGGGCTGGGAGGAAATATATCAGCAAATGGTGGAGAGGTTCATTCACCCAAATCAAGGAAACTGTATTTGGAAGATCTCCAGTGCCTGGGGAGGTACATTTAAAGACTATTCAATCTACTCTATTCAATCCGTCCAGCAGAGAGAGAATCAGTTCTGAACATCTGATAATCCTAGAGGATACCAAGGTCAGCTGCAGACGATACCAATTAAGTAAAACTTTTCCTTCCTCTCTACCTAGAGGCATAGAGTAGAATAAGTAGGGGAGAAGGATACATATGCTTTGGTGCTTACTTATGGAACACTAGGAGAATGTTTCTCTGCAAATTCTGATACAACCATTACAGCATCTAGAGAGAATGCCAATTACTCAGATGACATTTACCCTTTCAGTACTGCTACCTTTAACCTCATCCTCCTTTGGGGAATGGTGGGCAGGAAGAGGCTACCAGAATAAAGAGAAAAGGAACAAACCAGGCCCCTTTCACCAACGGCAAGCTTCCCATTGCAGAAGCACCAGGCTTATGTGGGAAGAAAGTAATCTGTAAACAAAGTTTAGAGTTTTACTTGTTGCACCACATTGCTTCTCTTCCCTCTACTGACAACTCTTCCGTGACCTTTCCTTCCTCCCAGTTACAGCCAACATCCTTGTCAATGGCCTACTACCTTGCCTCTCTGTGACCTGGCAGAATCAGTATCACCTGGGAGCCTTTATCAAGCCTCACCTCAGACCTACTAAATCAGAATCTTCATTTTAACAAGATCCCCAGGTTATTCACAGGTCCATTAAAATTTGAGAGGCACTGACCTGTAAACTCTTACCCCAGTTATCTTTTAACTCATCTACAAATACTCTCAATTTTTTTCACTGTAGTCACTGTGGTTCCCGAACACACCAGGCCCATTCTTGCCTTAGCTTTAGCATGGACTATTCCTTCTTCCTTGAATGCCCTTTGCCAAGTGTCTATACTCTTTTATCCTATGCTTTTATTCCTTTTAATGAGGCCAATTTCTAATATGGTCTGTATTTAAAATTCCATCTCTGTATACCATACTCCTAACTTCCCTTATTCTGATTCTGCCCCTCCCACCCCCCGTCTTAATATTCAGCATCTTTTACCATATGTGGAATTTACCTATGTTTGTTGTCTGTCTTCTGAGACTATAATCCTCAAAGGCAGAGAGTTTTGTTTTGTCCACTGTGGCTTCCTTATCGAATAATGCCTGCCACACAATAGGTGCTTATTAACTGTGTTGAAGTAATGTGTTGAATGAACCGTTCAAGTTTTATTTTTTAATTGCCAATTTCTCCAAGTGCTGCTTATGATTAAAGGCAGGAAAAAAATCTCTAAAGTACATGATTTTATTGGCATTTATGCTTTTGCCATTAATGCCACTGAACAAAATATGGAAGTATATTCTAACTGGAGAATGAGTTTTGACTCATGGTACGATTTTAATGAAGGAAGATTTAAAACAAATTATTTCATACTTATCCAAATGAATTTCTCTACTGACAGACTAAGGAGATAAATTCTTTTAACAACTATATCAAGCCTAATGCCTGAAAATTATGTGTACTGCCTCCCCAACGAAGAAATTAACCTGATCGTTTGTTTTCATCCAAATTTGAATGTTTTGTTGAACAAACTCACTTGCTCTTGGTGAACAGATTTTTTTCTAAGAAAGGCTAAATATACTCATAAAAGAGAGTCAAAGTGCTTCTCGGACAACAATTTTTATAAAACAGCATTTCGATAAGTGTAAGTAAATCAGAAACAGATGAATTACATAGCTATTGAGACCCACACGTTTGAAAAACAAGTGAAAAATTTGTGTTATTAAATATAAAGATAACTTGTGTAAGTTTGAAACAAAACTTTTCTAGTTTCTACTGTGTTTTGAGTCAAATTTCATGTTTTCCATGTGCTTTTTTGATGTGGAATGGTTCCTATTTATCAACTTTCTTTATAACCTTTGTAGGGTAATCAAGTTGCCCTATTCTCTCAATTTTGAACCAAAGTAGACACCCTATTAATGTTAAGATACTCTAACATTCATTTTCTTCTATTTTAATATAAGGGATGGAAAAAATCGGTTTTGTTTTAGTATTTTGTTTAATGTTCTTTTGGTTACAAGGAACAGAGACACAGGCTAGTTTAAGAAATAGGCATTCTACAAAGATAGATGCGTAATTGATGTGCTTGGTCATGGGTACATATATGAGCATCTCAGGTAGAGCATCATGGCAGAATTGAGAAACCATTATAAATGGCTAACAGCTGATCTTTCTCAAAGTTTTGCTAATGACTTCTCTCTGCTTATCTGAACCATTTTCCCCCCACTTTGCTTAATACTGACCTCATAAATTCAGCTTCAGCTTCAAATGACCCATAATAACTCCTGAGTTTTCTTTATAATTTTTAAGCTCAGCTGCCACAGCTGTCTTAGACTCTACCGTTTCAAATTATTGAAAGGCAACTCTGATTAGTCCAGCTCAATTTTTAACTCAGGTTGCTGATTACTCAACCCTATGGCTGGGCTATCTGGTACAATCAGCTGTGACTAAGAAAGCCAGGGTCTTGGTACATGAGGGAAGTGTATGGATAGGCATCAAGATTGGTGATTCAAGTTTAAGTGCATTAAATACAGACTCCAGGATTCATCAGCCAGAATTGCCAGCAAAATACTGGTCAAATATGTTGAGAAATAGATTATGTGTTTCTTTTTTCAAGAAATGAGATGTTTTAGATTTGAAATTTAGAACACAAAAACTGTAAAGGGTGTGGATGGCTTTCCAAGTACAGAATTTTATTTAATCTGCCTGGACTTGAAGAAACATCAATTAGATGACCATATAGGAGACCTATCTTTGGAGATTGTTAATTGTACTAGGTTAAAAATAGTCTATTTTCCTAAGATACTTGAATTATTCTTTAAAGAAGTAATCTTATTTGATACATGCTAATTTTATAATAGGCTTTACATTAAAAAAAAAAACTTGGAAACCCATAGAAGATCCAACAAAAACCTGGTAACAATTGACGTAGTTTTAATTTTGCAGGGAAGCAGAGGCGATAAACAATTTTAAATACACAATGCTGATGCAGAAATTAGACAATAATCTGCTCTGTTAGAAAGTTTGGGCAACCCGGGGTGCCTGGGTGGCTCAGTCAGTTAAGCCGCCAACTTCGGCTCAGGTCATGATCTCAGAGTTCACAAGTTCAAGCCCTGCGTTGTGCTCTGTGCTGACAGCTCAGAGCCTCGGTACTGGTTCGGATTCTGTGTCTCCTTCTCTCTCTGCTCCTTCCCTGCTCACACTGTATCCCTCTCTTTCTCGCTCTCGAAAAAAAAAAAAGAAAAAAGAAAAAAAGACAAGAAAGTTCAGGAAACCAGCTTTCCAGCAAGGGAACACACACCAAATGAAACCAGCAGGCAGACCGGAGTTCTGGCCTTGGCTTTGCCAGTTACAAGTTGGGCTACCATGTTTCCCTGGTAACAAGAAAAAGCTTGGACTGCATGCCAGCTCGAGTCCTTCTCAACACTAAAGAGAAGTCTAAGGGATATCTAGGGCCACTGGGCATGGCTGTACAAGTGGTTTATTGCACATTTCTTAGTAGTACATTCTAACGATTCTTATTGTAGTGTTCTACTAAATAAATACCTTTATGAGGAATTTTATAAAGAACAAGTTTTCTTGGCAGGAGCTCAAGGAAGATGGCAGAGCAGAAAGATCATGAGATCGCCTCTCCCATGGACACACTGAACAGCTACATTTATACAGCTAACTCTGAAAAGAACCTGAAAGCTGTGGTATCCCTTTCACAGTTAATGGTGGACTGGAGGCCACGTTGATTAAGGTAGGGGGCATAGAGACACAGTTGTCAACAAAACTCCCAGTGGGACTAACCACAAAGGAAAGGGATACTACAAGCACATAGACCCCATAGCAGGCATCCCAGGTACTGGGGACCTATAATAGAAAAACAAGTCCCCATAAAATCTGGTTTTACGTACTAGTGGGGGCTTAATTTCAGTTTTAAAAAAACAAGCAGGGCTCAACCTCAGAAACTAAAAATCAGTGAGCTTAATTAACACTAGGAGATCCAGAGTGTGATAGAAAGCTGAGTCTTCACTGGTTAAAGAGCCAGCATAATAACTTGGCCCAAGACCAGCACAGAAGCAGCAATTTGAAAAGAACCTAGAGGTGTAGGTTAAAAAGATTAACTTTAAAATATGTGAAGGGGCAGGGATCTTCTGGAGATTTTGCCATGAACAAAAATGCCAAGTGATGCCATTTTTGTTCCCCTCCCCCAGCCTAGATAGGTGGAGACTCGCATGAACCAGTTTTAACACTCTTCATCTACCCTGAAAGCACTGAATGCCCTGCCCTTATGTTCTCTTGTGTACCTGTCCCATGCAACCTTTCCACCTCAGCAGGTTGTCCTTCTAAAGCAGCTCCTGCTCAACCATACCCAACAGCAGCCCCTGCAGGGACCCATACCTCTCCAAAGTACACTGTCCCTTGGAAGTGGAGGTAGGGAGATAACCCCACTCACCAGTGGGCCTGCAGTTCCACCAGCCTGGTCACTCCCTGGCTTGCAGGGAGCAAGCCCAGCCCTTTGGTACAGCCACAGCCTGTGCAGAGATACTAATTGCAGACAGCTAGGTTGACTGCTGCTCCCAACCACCACCAAGTCTCAGACATGCCTCTAAATAGTGCTGGGACCCAACCCTGCCCAGTGTTCCCATAGCAGGCAAAGAAGGTCACTATAGCTGGCTGAGCTGAAGGCAATAGTGGCTCAGCCATAACAAGAGGTCATATGCAGCCCACAAAGAGGATACTCCTGGAGTGACTGATTCTGAAGTTCAGGGAGGATTGTGCCACATTGCACCACAGGACCTCTTCTGTACAAGGCCACTACTTTCAAGACCTGGAGACATAGCTGACCTACCTAATACATAGAAATAAAGAAATAGGGGCATATGTGTGGCTCAGTCAGTAGAGCATCCAACTCTTGGATGTTAGCTCAGGTCACGATCCCAGGCTTGCATTTTAGCTCAGGTCATGGTCTCAGGTCATCTCAATCCATGATCCCAGGATTGAGCCCCGTGTTGGGCTCAGCACTGAGTGTAGAGCCTGCTTTTGATTCTCTCTCCCCGCACCTCTGCCACGCACACACCCCTACCCCCCGTTTGCTTGTGCTCTCTAAATAAAAATAGGCAAAATGAGGAGACAGAGGATAGGTCCCAAATGTAACATAAAAATCACAGTAAAAGAGCTAAGTGAAATAGATCAGCAGTATACCTGGTAAAGAATTCAAAACAATGGTCATAAAGATACTCATTGAACTTAAGAGTGAATGAGCTTAGTGAGAATTTCAATAAGGATATAGAAAACCTAAAAGAAACAGAGCTGAAGACTTTAAAAACTGAATAAAAAAAACACTACAGGTAATCTAGCTGATTAGAGAGTGAAGAACCGATCAGTGGTCTGAAAGAGTAATGGAAAGCACCCAAGCTGAACATCAGGAAAAAAAAAAAATAGGTTAAGAGAATTCGGCAGCATCATCAAGCATAGTAACTTGTATATTATAGGGAACTAGAAGAACAGAAATGAGAGAAGAGGGCAGAAAACTTATTCGAAGAAATAACTGAAAACTTCCCTAAACTGGGGAGGGAAATGGATATCCAGATCTAGGAAGTACAGAGAGCGCCTAACAGAACAAATCCAAGATGTTCACACCAAGACATCCAATATTTAAAGTGGTAAAAATTAGTGATAATTTTAACAGAGAAAAGAAAAACCGTTACTTACAAGGGAAACCCCATAAGGTTATCCCCTGATTTTTCAGCAGAAACGTTTTGGGTCAGAAAGAAGTGGAGGATATATTCAAAATGCTGAAAGTAAAAAACCTGCAACTCAGCAAGCTTTTTGTTCCGAACAGAAAGAGATAGAGTTTTCCCCAGGTAGAAATTAAGGAGTTCACCACCACTAAACCAGTCTTACAAGAAATGTTAAAGGACTTTTTGAAATGGAAATTTGTAAAGGTTATAAATAGAAAATTATGAGGATACTTCACTTCTTTGTTCATAAAAGCAAACATACAGTGAAGGTAAATTAACCACTTATGAAGCCAGTATGGAGTTTAAAACAAATTCAATGATATCTACAAAAGTTAGTCAAGGGATACACAAAATGACATAAAATATGATGTACATAAAATGTGGAGTGGGATATAAAAATTTAGTGCTTTAGAATGTATTTGAATATAAGTGACCATCAACTTAATATAGATTGCTATGTGCATAAGATGGTATATATATACACCCAATGATAACCACAAATTAGACAACTATGATACACAAAAATTAAAGAGGAATCCAACAACACTGAAGAAAGCCTTCAAACCTCAAGGGAAGAGAGCAAGAGAAGAAAGCAACTGAACTACATAAACAACCAGAAAAAAGTTAACAAAATGACAATAAGTACATACATAACAGTTACTTTGTATATAAATGAAGTAAATGTTACAATAAAAAGAAGTAAGATTGAATGGATAAAAAAAAAATCTAAAATGGAAGTGGGAGAAGAAAAAGCTGGGGTAGCAGTACTTACATCAGACAAAATAGATTTTAAAACAAGACTGTGTAGCAAGTAACTACACAGTTACTGTTCCATAAAAGGAACAGTTCAACAGGAAGATATAACAAGTATAAATATCTATGCACCCAACATAGAAGCACCTAAATACATAAAGCAAATATTAACAGAAATAAAGAGGAAAAATTGATAGTAATCCAATAATAGTTGAGAATTTTAACCCTTTAACCTCCTCCCTTACATCAATGGATAGATCACCCAAACAAAAAAAAAAAAAAAAAAAAAAAAAAAAGCAAACACTGGCTTTGAATGACACATTGGATCAGATGGACTTAACAGATAGAACATTCCATCCAAAAACAATACACATTCTTGTCAAGTTCATATGGAACATTCTCCAGGATATGTCACATGTTAGGCCACAAAACAAGTCTCAACAAATTTAACAAAATTCAACTACTATCAAGCATCTTTTCCAACCATAATGCTATGAAAGTAGATCTCAATGACAAGGAAAAGTCTGGAAAAAAATCCATGGAGGCTAAAACCATGTTACTAAATAATGAATGGGTCAACCAAGAAATCAAAGAGGCAATTAAAAATACATTAAAACAAATGAAAATAGTCAAAATCTTTTGGGACACAGCAAAAACATTTTTAAGTGAAAGTGTATAGTGACACAGGCCTACTGCAATAAACCAGAAAAATCTCAAATTACCAAACCTTACACCCAAAGGAACTAGAAGAAATAAAGCCCAAAGCTGTAGAAGGAAAAAGATATAGAAAGAAATGAAAGCC
The DNA here is from genome assembly GCF_024362965.1 of Panthera pardus. Classification (NCBI taxonomy): domain Eukaryota; kingdom Metazoa; phylum Chordata; class Mammalia; order Carnivora; family Felidae; genus Panthera; species Panthera pardus. The sequence continues at coordinate 23,984,337 of NW_026527002.1, forward strand.
TAAAAACACAATAGAAAAGATCAATAAAACCAAAAGCTAGTTCTTTAAAAATGTAAGATTGATAAACCTTTAGTCAGACTCAAAAAAAAAAAAAAAAAAAAAGTTTTCAAAATCATAAATGGAAGAGAAATAGCAACCATACCACAGAAATACAAAGAATTATAAAAGGCTGCTATGAATAATTATATACCAACAAATTAGACAATCTAGAAGAAATGGACAAATTCCTAGAAACATACAATTTTCCAAAACCAAGTCAGGAATAGAAAGTTTGAATATACCAATTACTGTTACTGAAATTCTTTATTGAAAGTTTTGATTATGGAGTCAAAGTTCAGGACCAGATGACTTCACAGGTGAATTCAACCAAACATTTAAAGAAAAGTTAATACCTATTTTTCCACAAACCATTCCAAAAAAAATTAGAGGAAATAAAATTTCCAAGTGTATGTTCTGGGCTAGCATTACCCTGAAACCAAAGCCAGATTAACATACTACAACAACAAAACAAAAACAGACATAAAAAAAAAAAAAAAACAGTAACAAACAAAACTACAGGCCAGTATCTCAGATGAACAGAGATGGAAAAAATATTCAAAGTGTTAGCAAACTAACCCCCCCCCCCAAATTTTTTTAGTCATTCACCACAATCAATTGGGTTTATTCCAGGGATGCAAGAATGGTTCAGTATTTATCAATCTACATGATACATCACATTAACAAGAGATTAAAAACCATATGATCATTTCAATAGATGCAGAAAAAGCATTTAAGATGCAACATACATTCATAAGAACTCAGCAAAGTGACTTTAGAAGGAACATACATCACAATAAAGCCTTCCTATAAAAAACCCATAGCTAACATCATAACCAATGGTGAGAAACTGAAAGCTTTTCCTCTAAGATCATAAACAAGACAAGGATGTACACTCTCATCACTTTTATTCAAAAATAGTACTGGAAGTCCCAGCCACAGCAATCAGACAAAAAATAAAAGTCATCCAAATTTGTAGGAAAGTAGTAACAATGTAACTTTTTGCAGGTGACAGGATATGTAACAAATCCTAAAGATGCCACCACAAAACTATTAGAACAAAAAACGTCAAATGGCAAGACAAAAAAATAAACAAATTGTTGCATTTCTTTATACTAATAAAAATCTAGCAGAAAAGGAAAGGAAACAATTCCATTTCTAATTATACCAAAAAGAATCAGGGTACCTGGGGGGCTCATTCAGTTAAGTGTCTGACTTCAGCTCAGGTCATGATCTCGCGGTTCGTGGGTTCAAGTCCCGTATCAAGGTCTGTGCTAACAGCTCAGAGACTGGAGTCTGCTTCAGATACCGTGTTTCCCTCTCTCTCTCTCTACCCCTCCCCTGCTCAGGGGTTCTGTATCTGTCTCAAAAACAAAATAACAACAACAAAACATTAAAAAAAAAATAGAATACTTAGGAATAAGTTTAACCAAGGAGGTGAAAGACCTATACTCTGGAATCTGTAAGACCTCTATGGATGAAGTTGAAAAGGACTCAAATAGAAAGATATTCCATGCTCATGGATTAGAAAAATATTGTTAAGATGTCCATACTACCCAAAGAAATCTCTAAGAGTCAATGCAATCCCTGTCAAAATACCAATAGTATTTTTCATAGAAGTAAAAGAAGTCTAAAATTTTTACAGAATCACAGAAGGCCTTTAATAACATAAGTAATCTTAAGAACAAAGCTGGAGGAATCACTATCCCAGATCTCAAGATATACTATGCAAAGCTATAGTAATCACAACATTATGGTACTGGAACAAAACAGACACCTAGATCAATGCGACAGAATAGAAAGTCCAGAAATACATCCCACACCTATATGGTTAATCTATGACAAAGGAGCCAAGAGTACATAGTGGGGGAAAACAGTCTTTTTAATGAATATGGTTGGGAAAACTAGACTAGCTACATGCAAAAGAATGAAACTGAACCACTTTCTCACACCATACACAAATATAGACCCCAAGGGGATTAAAGACCTAAATGTGAGACCTGAAATTATACAACTTCTGAAAGAAAACATAGGCAGTAATCTTTGGACACTGCCCTTAGGAACATATTTACAGATATATTAGCCTAAGGCAAGAGGTAACAAAAGCAAAAGTATTAGGATTACACCCAAATAAGAAACTTTGTTCAGCAAAGGAAACCATCAACAGAACTAAAACGCAACCTAATGAATGAGAAAAAGTATTTGTAAATGATATATCTAATAAGGGTTAATACCCAAAATGTATTAAAAACTTATATAACTGAATACAAAAAAATCTGAATAAAAATGGGAAGAATAACTTAATAGACATTCTACCAAGATGACATAGATGGCCAGACACAGGAAAACATGCTCAATATTACAAGTGTTGGCAAGGCTGTGGTGAAAATGGAACCCTCATGAATGGCTGGTGGGGCTATAAGTGGGTGCAGCCATTATAGAAAACCATACGGAGGTTCCTCAGAAAGTTAAAGATAGAAACACCATATGATTCATTAGTTCTACTACTGGGTAGCTACCCAAAGAAACCAAAAACACTAATTCCAAAAGATATACACACGCCAATGTTTATTGCAGCATTATTTACAGTAGCAAAGATACGAAAGCAACTCCGGTATCTAGAAGAACGGATAAACACTGTAAGATAAATACATACTCACTAGAGTATTACCCAGCCTTGAAAAAGATTGAGAGCTTGCCATTTACAACAATGTGGATAGATCTAGAGGGTCTTATGCTAAGTGAAATAAGTTAAAGAAATACCATAGGACTTCACTCATACATGTAATCCAAAAAACAAAAACAGACTTGTTAAATACGGAGAACTGGTGGTTACCAGAGGAGAGCTAGATGGGTAAAGTACATAAAGGGGATTAAGAGGCACAAACTTCTGGTTATAAAATAACGGAGATGAGAAGTACAACATAGGGAATATAGTCAATAATATTGTCATATGATATGGTAACATCATTACACTTATGGTGAACATTGAATAATGCATAGAATTGTTGAATCATCATACTGTACATCTGAAAGTATAAAAATGTTAATTAATGAAGAAAAAGGTTTCTTCTACATCTTGTGTCATGTCCAACAAGAATTTAAAGTTCTATTATTCACATAGTGGCTTTAATCTATACTTTAAAAAAAAAAACAAAAAGGAAAATTGGATTCTGATGGCAAAGTGAGCTTATCATGGACAAAGAGCTAGATATGTCTCGCTTGCCTTGAAAAACAGAACTAAAAGCATCCTTACGTTGAATAACAACTATTATCATTCAAGAGATGCCAACTCATATCTAGTTCGTTATTAATAAAAACATTGCCAGTGACAAAAATAAAGGTTTATCATAGCAATAAAAAGATATAAACCTTAAAAGATAGAGTGAAAAACTTTCATCTACTTTTGGGCATAATTACTCTAATCTATTCCAAGAAACACAGAATGATTCCTCATCGCAAATCAAGCATTATGAGACAGTATCGCATTTTTCAAACAGGAAATCCCTGAAAGCAGTCACTAACATTGGCATTTCTCCTTGGCTCTCAGAATTGAGATTATATTAGAGCCTTTTTCAACTTCTCAATAGTTGACCTGAGTAGTTATTTTCTCTCCCACAATAATGTCAACCACAGGCATCAGTTCACTTTTGTAAATATATCCATTGAATATTTGCCTATTTAGATATTCTAAGGACATTGTAAAATCTCAATCTCTGGAAGACATAGAACCAACAGAACAAGCCTTCTCTGTAAGAGGCTGTGCTCTGTAAAGTATAATTTGGGGGCCTGAGAAAGGCCAAACTATTCTCTATGTCCCAGGATCATTGTTATTTAGGCTAATTTTCCTCTTTGGCTTTTTTCCCCCCCTAAATGGAGAGTAACAGGATGGAAAACACCTTAACATCTTAGTAAGAAAGAGAATACAATGGTTTCCTGCCTGATAAGAGGGGTTTAGCATAATCCTAGCACTTTTGGCTTCTAATCAGGAGGTGTAAAATGGGGAAAAGGTGCTGAAAATAAATCTTTTTCTCTAGAAATAATTTGTTCATAGCAGATATCATAAAATTTTATGATTTTATATATTTGGTATTTTGGAAAATAGATACTTATTTAGGATGCATCATAGTCTCATATGTTTTTATTATGCTGGGTCTCTAATATGACAACCAAGGTTATAAAGTAACACAAAATTTCATCCTAGTTTAATTTGGATGCACTGTAAAATAAGACCATATAAGTTTGACCATAATATATAGATGTTCTTATTTGTCCATAATGACTTTTGGCAAAATGGAAGTGTTGATATGATAAATGCATGCGTAGAGGAGGTAAAGTGAACAGAAGATGTAAATGACACCAATTTACTTTGCCCAGGAGAAAAGCAGCTAGAGTAATGACAAAGTTTACTGGGTTTATACTGGCATAATAATTCTGATTCTTTGATGTACATGCCAAGAAGATTAAACATGAGTCTGTAATTTGAGAACACCATGTTTTGAAATATTTGCTGTGGTTTTACCTATCCAAATTTGTAAAAACCTGGTATTAAAACTAACGTAGAATTCATAGTTTCTTAGGAAAATATCTGCCGGGCCAGAATAGTTTGGATGTGCTTGAGACAGCTTCTATACTAAGTGAAAGAGGAACCATTTGCAGGTCTAAGATTTTTCTGTCTATACCAAGTATTTGTTGGAAAGTAAATCCCACACTGCCTATTTACAAACATTGCTAATGGGACTTTCCTAGCATTTATGAAGTAAATTATTTCGGTTTTACAGAAGTTGTAGAATCTCAGGGGGCAAATAATAATTCAGTAGGTTTCATCTCATTTAATCAAATAAATCATCGTTTTTCAGTGTTCTTTGGGAATTTGGGAAGTACATGCAGAACTTCAGTATTTACCTCTGAGTATTAGTTGGAGATTTTGCAATTTTGAAAGTTTGGATGCCTTCACTGCACTGTATCTGTATGAGCCAGAACTCAAAGCTACCGTGCACTGGTGAGCTATGTTAATGGTGATTATACCAAACTCTGAACATTCCAAGGAGTTCTGTAAACTATCGACAAAAATTGTTTTCCTTAGTCCACCATGAACAGCTGGTTAGCTATATAGGTGATGGGAAAAAACCATCCTCCAAGACAAGGGATTGTAGCGGCAGCTTAAGGCAAAACTGATTTAATGATTCAGATGTTTTACTCAGCATAGCAAGGTTTCCATTCTAATTACTGACTCAAACACATTTTAAAAGATATCCAGGAAGTTTAATTTTTCTGTTCCTTAAGTTTGTCCTTCCCCTTCTACACCTTATTAATTTTTGTTCCCTCTACCTCCCCACAGCTTTCTGGATTTAGATACAGATCTACCATAAGGCTTAGTTGAAAATTTCTGGTAGAGCTCTAGTAACCAGAATCATGGTAACCACTTCAAACATTTTTTCCTCAAATTTCTCATCCCTTTTCTCAGATTTCCTGGTCCTTTGTTTTTCTTGTTTCTCTTTTCCCTATTTCTTTGAGTTCATTTACTTCTATTATGACATATTTGAACATTCAGGGAGTCTGCTTTCCCTGTTTATTCTTTCTACTGTGCTTTCAATCTTGATACCAACTTCTGTAGGATACTACTAGGTTTCGATCTACTTCCCTGGTCTTGTTATTTGCTTAAATGTTACCCTCCCCTCATCCTTAAACATGAAAGTAACAACATCAAACACCACAAAGTTTGCATTGATAGACTTGGCCTGCAAGTAGGTGACTCATTCTTTTCTTCCTTTTAGCAGTTGAAACTGAGTATTCTAAGCCTGCTGGCTCTTGTTCATTTCCAGGTTGGTCTTTAGCCCTTTATGTACAAATATTTCTTACAATTATATGAAAAAAAATTTTTTTGAAGGTCACCAACGGCACCTAATTATCAAAATCAGTGTTCTGTCTGCTAGGCTGTGTAACACCGCTAGCCATCTCTTCCCTTCTTGCTATTCACTTGTCTGATCTTACTTACCACTCTCTTATTTTCTCCGCATCTTTTCAACGTCATTTTTTCTTTCCATTTTGGCCACATTTCCCCCTTCCTTCCCCCTTTTTAAGTAGGCTCCATGCTCAGTGTGGAGCCCAACACAGAGCTTGAACTCATGACCCTCATGATCTCCTTGAGATCAAGACCTGACCTGAGATCAAGAGTTGGATGTTTAACTGAATTTGTTAATTCAGAATTTTCCCCAATTCTGACCGTATTTCCAAGTCTTCTCCACTTCTAGTGTGTTTCAGGGCATATGGCCACAGTGTCCAACTTACTATCACAGTAAGTTCTAAATTCATGCAGTTGTCCCTCTACCATAATCCTTTGCAAGCCATTGTTATTTTGCACCTGGTCTCTTGATGTAGCCTCCTGACCACTATCCATAATTACTCTGCTCTCTCCCATAGTCCATTCCCTATATATCATCTAAAGACCTTTTTTAGGAATGCTATCACTCTTAAGCACTCTCCAATGGCTTCACACAGCACCTAAAACGAGAATAAAAGCTTTTTATGATGACTTCCAAGCCCTATGTCATATGACCTCCGTTTATCTGTCTAATTCTTCCTGTTCCCTATCTTGCCTTACCTATAATCGTCATCAACTTTGGAATCTAACATTTTAAGATTTATCCTGGACTTTAAACTATTTTTTTTCCTCAGAAAGCATGGATGGCTCCTCGTCACACAGATGGTAGCTTAGGTTTCACTTCTTCAAAGAACCCTCTCCAGACCGACCATCTAAAGTAATCACCCTGTTGGAAGAAATAGTTTGAAACAGAGAGGGAGGCAAACCCATAATACTCTTGAATACAGAACAAACTGATGGGTGGTGGGCAAGAGGAGCTAATGGGTGATGGGCATTGAGGAGGGCACTCATTGAGATGAGCACTGGGTGTAATATGTACGTGATGAATCACAGTAATCTACCCCTAAAACCAATAGCACACTGTATACACTGTTAACTTGACAATCAAATATATTTAAAACAGTCACTCTCTTTTGCATCTGTGATTTTAGGAAAGTATTTGTCCTGATTTTTTTTCTTCTAGTTATTGGTTTCAATACCATCTTTGTTTACTGGCAGTATGCTTTTCCTCCCTAGGATGTATTCTTCTTGAGATCAGGCTTTTTTTCTTCATAACTGTTGTGTTCACAGGACCTAGAACAGTGCAGATGATAACCTCATAATTTATTGAATGAATATTGCAGAACTTTTGAGAGTGTAGCCACTATGGACAACAGTATGACAATTGTCCTGAACACTAGAGAGGTTCCTCCAAAAATAAAAAATAGGACTACTATATGTTCCAGTAATCTCACTTCTGAATTTATCCCAAGTAATTGGAATCAGGATCTCAAAGAGATGTTGGTTCTTCCATGTTAACTGCAACACCATATGTAATATTAAATATATAGAAATAACCAAAGTTTCCATCCGTGGATGAATGGATAAAGAAAACCTAGTGGATACATATAATGGAAGGTTATTCAACCTTAAGGGAATTCTGCAACAGAGGACAACATAGATTAACTTTGATGACATTCTAAGTAAAACAAACCAGTCACTGAAGGACAACCATTCTATTATTCCACTTATAAGGTATTTAAAGTAGACAAATTCAGATAATGAAAATGTGGTTTCCAGGAGCTGGGAAGAAGAGGAAATGGGGAGTTGCTAATGAATTGGCAGAAAGTTTCAGTTAAGCAAGTTTTAGATATCTGCTGTGTGGCATTTTACCTATAAAAGTACTGTGTTGTACACTTAAAATTTGTTGAGAGATTTCACACCAAGCATTCATATGACCAAAAAAAAAAAATCCTTTCAAGTAAATTCTTAGCATTGTTATTGATTCATGTTAATTTAAAAACATCAAAAAGATACTGTCAAATTATCACCCATAAAAATGGCACAGAAATGACTACTCATCCACCGTTTTGCTCACACTGGATACAATCAAATATAAAACCTTCATATGGTCTCTCCCAGCCCTGTGTACTGACTGGACTGAATTGGGCCATTCTTCTGCTAGTCTTGGAGTTTCTCATGAGGTTGTAATCAGACAGATGCTGGAGTCCTCTGGAGACTCAACTGGAATCTGGGAAAGCTGGACTATTCTTCTTGGGCTCTAAGTGATCTCAAGGCCTTTCCTTTCCATGTGATCTCTCTAGCAGGGTAGCTGGACTTCTTCCAGAACTTCTGAGGATCCAAAAAAACTCCTACATAAATAGGCAAAATTGCTGGGCATTCTTAATACCTGTACTCAGAACTCCTATGAGGTCACTGCCTCTTCTTGGTCAAAGCAGTCAGGAGTTCAGCCCAGATTCAAAGGAGGAGTGGCAAGAATGTAGATGGTAGGGTATATTTGAAGCCATCTTTGGAGCTTAGCTACCACAGGTAGGTACAAGTGAAATAGCAAGACTAAGCACAGGAAGGGACAGGAAAGGTGGCAAGAGACAATAAGAAACATTAACATGAAAATGTATTTAAGATTTAGCTGGTTCCTAAAATCTCGGAGTTCTGATTAAAGGGAATATAAATGAATGAGACATCATTTTAAGGAGTTTAATAAACCTAAATCATCTCATTTTAGAATTTTATTTTAACTAGGTATATTACATTCCATTTTTAAAGTATCTTCCATCTCATGTATGCTACTGTAGGAATCCACAAACACGGATGGAATCTTCCTTGTGGTCTGTTTTTGACATTGGTTTTTCTGAAGTACTCCTTTTAAACTTGTAGAATAACACTGAGATCCCCAACGGATAATTTTCCCTCCTGTGCTTATTACTGAGCACACAAGCCATAGCTTAACCACCGCAGCACTCCATTAATTGTGGACATGGAATGCTCAGGAGAACCATCCCCCCATGATTGTGGTTTGAAACCCTCCAGGAGAGGCCTGTAATTGACAGTATGACCTCCAAAGGGGGAGTGATGGTAGCACTAAGGGTTCTACATAATGCTGGGTTTAGTGTATTTTGTGATTGGTATGACACATTATTGGGGCAACAGACCCAGATGTTGTCAGGCATGAAGACCAACAAATCTGGAAAAGGATAAAAAGAAGATGTAGGTGTGAAAAGAGAGAAGACTAAAATGGAAAAAAAGCCTCAGTTGCACCCTTTGCAGGAGTAGATGCATGGTCTGAGATGGGGGTTCCTGTGATTGTAAATGAAGTCTTTCCTACCAGGTATAAAGGAAGAAGAAACAATTGTTGATGTAGAGTATTATAGGATATAATACATTGCTTTTGTCAATTTTTTCCCTTATGGTTTCATTAAATATGATACCTATTTCTAGTATACAAGTAACCTACAAATCAGCCAACTTTTGAAATTTCAATTTCTTCAAACTATACATGCCAGGAATACATACACACACATTTTATTTATATTTATATATATATATATATATATATATATATATATATATATATATATATATATGTAAATATATATATATACACACACACACACACATTTATTTTAAGTTGTTTCTACTGGAAGCCAAAAAAGGACACAAGGGTTGTCTGTCATGAATTTAGAAAGTCTGAGAACCTACCAGCAGCCAGCCATGGCTGTTATTTGTTGATTATAAAATGCAGGTCTGAACTAGGGCATTTGTTCCTGCATGTCATATGGCTGTATGATATTGTCTGTGCCTTTTGTCCTCAGATCTGCCCCTCTATTCATACTTTCTTAAGATTATTTTCATTTAGGTTCCTGTTTCTGAACAGCAGTTAATGTTGAAAACTGTGGGTGGGCAGAATGTTGATGTGCTGCTCAGATCCCCCTTCAAGAGAACGTTATTATGCCAGCTGCTGTCAGGGATGCCTCCAAAGTAGCCTTAAGTTGTCACCTACTTTGAAGGATTGCCTCATGTACAAGAACCCCCTCACCTGATGCCACACCTCTTCTGTAGGAGCAGCTGGAAGTCAATGACCACCTCAGGTGATGGGCTTTGTAGGCCTGCTCTTTTCCTCAATTCAGAAGCATTCTGGAGGCTCACTCCATCTTCAGAATGCCTCTGCTGATCTCAAGTTCTAGTTCAATCTCTCCTTCTGCCTAAGACGTTTCTTCTCTCCCCTTTCACAGTTGATTGGAAAGCACTCATCATAACTTGTACACATTAAATCGGTCTCAAAATCTGCTTTCTGGAGAACCCTACCAGCAATACTCTTAAATTCAAACCTCTGATCTTCTCTTGAGCTTCAGATCCATAAGTCAAACTGTTTATCACCATTTATGCTTGCATTTGTGAAAGTCATTTCAGAGTTAACATGTTTGGAACTGAATTTTTGAAAAATTTTCCTATCAGAATTGCCTTGCCCAGTGAAGGTTACTGCTAACCACCTAGATATTTCTGCTCCAAACCTAACCATCTCTGATTATAGTCTCTTCCTCAAAACTCACATTCTCTTGATGAACATCTTGTCAGTCCTACCTCTTCAATTCATTCCAAATCCAAGCACCTCTCAGTATTTATACTGCTGTAGCCTTATCTGTGCTATCAGTTCTCACTTGGCATATGCCCATAGTCTCCTATGTCAGTCTCCCCTCTGGATAGGTCTTCCCACTAAAGCCAGCCAATGAGTTCTATCCTGTCACTATTCTAACTTCAACAGTACTCTACTGTAAGATCAAATCCAAACTTCTCACCACAGCCCCACAAGTCTCTACTGACATTATCTAATAATCTACTGATGGTTCACTACTTACTAGCCATGTTGACTTTGACTCCGTTGTACACATTCTTTTGTCCCAAAGCATTTTCAATTTCTGATTATTCTCCAAGAACTTTGCTGACTACCCTTTTCTAGCTTCTCTTCCCATGGATCTCAAATGTTACATCTTCAGAGAGGTCATGCTAACCACCTACCTAAAGCAACTCCCAAGCTCTTTCATCATTTGATTTGATTTCATCCTCTTCACAGCACTCAGTCCTGAAATTTGCTGCTACAGACTGAATTACCTTCCTGTAACATTCATATGTTGAACCTCTAAATCCACAATGTGATGGTGTCTGGAGATAGGATCTTTAGAAGGTAATTAAGGTTAAATGAGGTCCTATAAGTGGGGTTATAATCCAAAAGGACTGTGGCCTTAAAGAATATAGCCTTCTCCCCCCGCTCCTTTCCTCTCCTTTTTGACTTGGGGTCAAGTCAGGTGTATACTGGTCTGAGAGTGACACACCTATCTAGGGGCTGCAGGTAGTGGAGCAAAGTATGCAAGGAAGGGAAATGGTAAGGAGGAAGATCTTTATGGCTCTGACAATTTTAAAGTGGATCATTTCCTTTTGTTGTCAGTTATTTATAGGATATCTATAAGAAACTCCTGTGAATTTTGTTTATGATTTAAGTAGACTAGATTTTTTACTATCACTTAAAAAACCCTGTCATTTTTGGTTGACCCAAACTGATTCTGTTATTTGAGGTGTTTTTATACACGTTCTAAGTATAGCTTCTTTTGCTGTGTAGTTCTTACAAGTCTAATTCTGGTTTTAATAGATAGGTTTCTGTTCAGTGAAGTGGTAGATTTGAGTTCAGCAAAACAACTACTTTAGGTACTTTAACTCTCATTTGAAAAGCTCAAGAACTAAAAGTAGAATTTATGTTCTTTCTCATCTCAGGATACAAAAATGCTGTTAAGATCCAACTGGTCTTGAAACCCAAAGTTAGAACATGGGGCTGTTTGAAGAGGAATTTCCTGGTAACAGCGAGTAGACTGAAAATGAGAGAACTATTCAAGTAGTGCACTTCGTGGTGGTTGAGGTTTACTTAATCATGGTCTTTCATGGTCAAAGATAACAAAGCTTTGGTACTGCTCTGCACAATATCAACTCTTTGTATTTTCTGATCTTCTAAGGTTGAATTTTATCATTTTTCCCCCCTCAAAGATTCAATCCCCATTAACAGAAACCCACTAAGAGTAGTGTATTTATGGCTTTAGTGGCCTACCAAACTAAACATTTTCAGGTCAACTCAGGAGAAGAAAGACGATCTATTTCAAGAAGTCTATTACTGCACAAACAAAAGAATAGGACTAAGCAGTATATCTTTTTATAGATGAATTTTAAGTCAATAGCATTATCAGTCTTTCTCCATACTCCCTGCTAATCTTAAACACAAAATTGCACTGGCAGTGTGTGACTACATAGCTAAGATTACCACTTTTCCACACATTAAAATATTATCTTCATAATTTCCTTATATTGCTTGCCCTTCTGTGCATCACATTTTCCCAAAGATGTTAGAAAATAGGAAGGATCACAGATACTGAGAGTGTTCTTCTCTGGGTTTTGCAAATCTAGTAGTCACTGAACTCTGTATAGTATATTCACATTTAAAACTCTGAAGCACAGGAATGCAGTATGTTGTATAAGCCATTTGTTGGCTTGGTGAATCTCAATATTAGGAAGATGTAGAAGTGAATGGGAGCCAAAGGCTATCACAAGCAGAACTCTTAGGCTATATTAAAAGGTGAAGGGTATTTAGAGGTGAATTGGACTACTAGTTATTAGTTAAGAAGGTTTCTAAGGACCTTTGCTGTTCACAATTCCTGAGATCTGTAACTGGCCTGCAATAAGGGAAAATGAAAACTCAGGTGCTATGTCCAGTGGAGATCCAGGAAAGATAAGAAATCCATGTCAGCAGCTTATAAATATGGTTCTAGAAATCTCAAATTCAAAATGTCATTTTAATATCACACAAGGTCCTATTAGACAAAATGTTGTATCATTTTAGTATAGGTTGAAATATGCTCATGTCCTGATAAATATTACTTTAAAATATTGTTGAATGAAACCAGATCCCTATCTTACAGTACTCACAAAACATCAACTAATATGGATTTAAGATTTAAGAGATCAAGTACCACAAAAATCATACAACACAGGATAAAATCCCTCTAACAGAGGTCTTGGCAATACTCTTTTGGGTAGAACACCAGAAGTATAAGCAACAGAATCAAGAGTAAACAAGTGGAACTACATCAAACTAAAAGGGTTGTGCACAGCAAAAGAAATGATCAACAAAATACGACTAACGGGAAAAATATTTGCTAACCATGTATCAGAGAAGGAGTTAATATCTACAATATGTAAAGAACTCCTATGGCTCAATAGCATAGATAAATTAAAATTAAAGAAATGGGCAAATAACCTGAGAAGACATGTTTTCAAAGAAGGTATACATATAACCAATAGATACATGAAAAGCTGCTCAACGTTATTAATCACAAGGGAGATGCAGATCAAAACCACATTGAGATACCACCACAGCCTGTTAGAATGGCTGTCATCGAAAAGACAAGGGATAAATACTGGTGAGAATGTGGAGAAAAGGCAACTCATGTGTACTGTTGGAGGGAATATAAACTGGTGCAGCCACTATTGAAAACAGTATGATGGTTCCTCAAACCATTAAAAATACAACTATCATGATTCAGCAATTCTACTTCTGAGAATATGTCAAAATGAAGGGAATAAGAACTATGTCCAAGATATCTCTACCCACATGTTAATAAGCTATTTTATAATATCTGAGACATGGAAATAACCTAACTGTCCACTGACAGATAAATGAATCTAGAAGTTGTGGCATATATATATATATATGATAGATTATTCAGCTATAAAAAGAAAAACCTGCCATTTGTGACAACATGGACAGAACTTGAGGGCATTATGTTAGGTAAAATAAGTTCAAGACAAATAGCATATGGACCCACTTATATGTAGAACCTCAAATCCAAATTCATAGGGAAAGAGGAGAGGGGAAAATGGATGAAGGTGTTCAAAAGGTATAAAATTCCAGTTGTAAGTACTAGGGATGTAACATACAACATGGTAACTATAGTTAACACTGCTATAGGCTATTTTTAGGAGTTGTTAAAAGATTAAGAACTCTCATTTCTCACAAGGAAAAAATTATTGTATCTGAAATGGATCTTAACTTATTTGGGTATTTCATAACATGTATAAATCAAATTATGCTGTACACCTTAAATTTATGTAGTGCTATAGGTCAGTTATATCTCCATAAAATTGGAAACAGTAGAATTGCAGGATTATTGCATTAACAAAATACTCCTTTTTCCAAAAATATAAGTTGAATTATTCAACTTAGTTTAGTGGGATAAATTCCATTCACTGTTGACCAACCTTCTTGGGTGATATGTTCCCTGTCAACTACCATTAATAACAGATCATGCACACAGCTGCAAGATGGATGATGCCTTTCTCCAATCTACTAGTGACATTTCTCATCAATATGAGGCAATTAGTAAAGGGAGAGGAGACAAAAAACACAATTGTGGCTTTTATTAAGGAAGGAACCCCAGCTGTTTGGATCATTGTGTAATATTAAAAAGGGTAGACTTTCTTAAAACATGAATGTAACAGATGTTTGTCAAGGCCTCCCAGCCTGAAGGGAAAATAGGGTCATGATAACCATAAGGAAACAATCTGTGGAATCCTATCTCTTTCAAATCCCTCTCTGGTTAATGAATTCCTAGTAAGTCGCAAGAATCTAGAAGACTACAATTGTCTTTTTCTTCCTACATTTAGTAATCCTCTGCTCAGCTGATTCTGACACTGATCAGATAGATATGATTTGCTGCACTGATATTCTTTCCCACTCCCAATGCTGATGGCCATGGTGAGTTATTGAAACTGGCTTATGTTTCTGGTCAATTCAGTAACATCCTTTTGTTATATTACAGGAGTAGATGCAATGAAGTGGAGATAAATCTCAGTGTTGTAATTTCTAGGCACAAAACAGGCAAATTATCTGAAAGAAAATAAAGCGCTTGCGCGCTCGCTCTCGCTCTCTCTCTCTCTCTCTCTCTCTCTCTCTCTCTCTCTCTCACACACACACACACACACACACACACACACACACACACACACACACACACACAATATTTAAAAAATTAAAAAATTTGGGGCACCTGGGTGGCTCAGTCGGTTGAGCGTCCGACTTCGGCTCAGGTCATGATCTCACAGCTCCTGAGTTCAAGCCCCACGTCGGGCTGTGTGCTGACAGCTCAGAGCCTGGAGCCTGCTTCTGCGTCTCCCTCTCTCTCTGCCCCTAACCCACTTGCATTCTATCTCTCTCAAAAATAAACATTAAATTTTTTTTAAATTAGAAGAAATTGGAGAAACATTTAAGACCTACTTTAGCAAGGTATAAAGGGAAAGGATCTAAAGAACTACTTCAACCATATTAAGACAAAGCATAAGTAATGATAGAAAAGGTGGTCACAGAATATTAAAAAGTTCAATTCACCATGAAGATAGAATTCTAACCTTATATGCACCTAATGTAAAAAAAAAAAAAAATCAGTATATTTGCAGGAAATTTATAGATAAGTACATCATTATGAAGAATTTTAATACTCTGCCAAAGTCAAACAGATAACATTGTAAGAGTTGAACCTGATAAACTTAAATGTGTATGAATTAATTTCTCATTAGAGAGCATATATTCAAACACATACGGAATTGTTTTTTTTTTTTAAGTCAGGAGAAAGAGCAGGAAAGATGGTAGAGTAAAGGGATCCTGAGCTTACCTCCTCCCCTAGATACACTCAGACAACTACATTTAACACCCCTCACTGTTAAAATGACCTGATATTATCAGAACACTTCTTCCACAGCTACAGACATAAACTGGCCACAATGAGAAGGATAGAAAGGGTAGACATGCAGTCAGAAGACAAACCCCCAATGTGGCAACCCACCAATGGGAGGATTATCACAGGCAAGGAGGAACAAGGGGATAAAGCACCATAATGAGCACTGCTGGTCCTGGGGTCCTGAACCAGCAAGATTAACCCCTACTCCCCACCTCAACTGTATTTGAAAAATCTGCAGGGCTTAGCTCCATGAGATTTGAAAATCAGGATTTAGCTTCAGGAGAGCCAGAGGGCTGTAGGAAACCAAGTCTGTGCTCTTGAAAAGCTAGCATACTATATTACTTGGCCTAAGATCCAGCACAGAAGCAGTCGTTCAAGAAGCACCTGGGACATATGTGAAGGATATTTTTTGACTAATTTTAAGACCTGTACCAGAGAATCAGGAATTAGAAACTTTCTTCAGGAATGGAAATGCTGGTGGACACCATTTTTCTTGCTTTTCTTTACCTTAAGTGGCTAGAAACTTCTAGGAGAAGTTCTGATATTCTCTACCTTGCTAGTGCCATTTGCCTGCCTCACCATTCCCCTGAGGACTTGCCCCGCACAACCCACCTACCCTGACAGGTATCCCTCCCAGAATAGTTCTTTCCCCGCCACACCTGGCAGATAGCCTCAGTCAGGACCACCATTTCTCCCAGGAGTAGTGGGAGGGGACTGTGGACAGGAGATAGCCCCACTCACCAGCAAGCTAGCAGAAGCTATAGCTGGGCCTATCACCAATCTACCAATACACACATAACCATTGCAGCCAATCATTGCAAATAGCTGGGTTGAGGGTCAGCCATGCCCACCAGCATGCTGGTCCAGCCAAAACAAGAAAGCACACAAGAGACAACCCTAGAGCACCTGGCTCTGGTGACCAGGTGGATTGCACTACTGGGCACTACAGGACACCTACATGAAACCACTACTTTCAATACCAGAAGACATAGTGGACCTACCTAATACATAGTAACAAAATGTGGAGAGTGGAACATGATCCAAATAAAAGATCAAGACAAAACCACAGAAAAAGAGCTAAATAAAATTGAAGGAAGAAACCTACCTGATAAAGTGTTCAAAGTAATGGTCATGAAGATTCTTGCTGGATTTTAAGGTGTGGATGAACTCAGAAAGAACATCAACAAAGGTAATATGGCAGATCTGAACAATTGATATAAATATACAGAGGGAAATCAACAGTGGATAGAAGATGCAGAAAGATGGATCAATGATCTAGAAGACAGGGCAAGAAAAAGCAGCCTAGCTGAATAGAAAGGAAAAAAGGGATTATAGGTTAAGGAACATATGCAACATTAAACATATTAACATTTGCATTATAAGGGTCCCAGAAGAACAAAGGGGCAGAAGATTTCAAAAAATAGCCAAAAAAGTCTCCCTAATCTGTAGAAGGAAACAGAGTCCCAAAGAAGATGAATCTAAGGGAGGTCTATACCAAGATGCAAAATTAAAGTGGCAAAAATTAGAGTTTTAAAAGCAGCAAGAGAAAAGCAAACAGTTACATACAAAGAAACCCCTATAAAGCTGTCAGCTTATTTTTCAGCAGAAATTTTGCAGGCCAGAGGGAGTGGCATGATATATTCAGTGGTGAAAGGAAAACAACAACAACAACAACAACAACAACAACAACAACCAAGAATACTTTACCAAGGAACGTTAGCATTCAGAAATGAAAGATAAAGTTGCCCAGATAGAAGTATAAGGAGTTCACCACTAAACCAGGCTTACAAGGAGTATTAAAGGGAATTCTTTAAGTGGAGAATAAAAGGCCATAACTGGAAGTACAAAAAATATGAAAATTTCACTGGCAAAAAGCAAACATACACAGTAGGTAGAAGATCATTTATAAAGCTAGTTCATAGGTTAAAAGACTAATGTAGGAAAATTATATCTAAAGTGTTTAGGTATTCACAAAACAGATATAAAATATGGCATGATATACATAACTTATGGAGAGGGGAGTAAAAATTTAGTGCTTTTAGATTTGTTTGAACTTAAGCAACTATCAACTTAATATAGACTACTATATATACAGATGTTATATAAGCCTCATGGTAACCACAAAATGTAAGGCCTATAAATGATTCACAAAATAAAGAGAAAAGAATTCATGTATAACATTAAAAAGACATAATCATAAGTATAACAAGAGGAATAGAAGAACTACAAGAAAATTAGGAAACAAATCGCAAAAAGTATAAACCTATCAATTACTTTCAATGTAAGTAGACTAAATGCTCCAAATCAAAAGATGTAGAGTAACTGAATGGATAAAAAAGAGCCTCATCTTATATGCTGCCTACAAGAGACACACTTTCAGGACTAAAAACATACAGACTGAAAGTGAAGGGATGGAAAGATATTCCGTGGAAATGGAAGTTAAAAAAAAAAAAAAAAACCTGGGGTAGCAATAGTTTTAGCAAACCAAATACACTAATACAACGACTGTAAAGGAACAAAGAAGGGCATTACATAATGATAAAGGGATAAATCCAACAAGAGGATATGACAATTGTAGATATCTATGCACCTAAATTGGAGCACCTAAATACATAAAGCAAATATTAACAGACATGAGAGAAACTGACAGTAGTACAGTAATAGGTGACTTTAACCCCTCACAACAATGGCTAGAACATACATACAGACAATCAGAGTGTCTTTGAAATGCACCTTAGACCAAATGGATTACCATCTACACAGAACATTCCATCTAACAGAGGAAGATACATTTTTCAAATGCATTTAGAACATTCTCCAGGGTAGACCACATGTTAAGCTACAAAAAGTCTCAATAAGTTTAATATTAAAATCCTATCAAGCATCATTTCTGACCATTATGGTAATGAAACTAGAAAATACAAGAAAAAAAATCTGGAACAAATACTTGGAGGCTAAAAAGCCTGCACTAAACAACCAATTGATCAACAAGGAAATATAGGAGGAAATACCTGGTAACAGATGCAAATGGAAATGTAACTATTTAAAATCTTTGGAGGTATGCTCCTTCTATCCCTACTTTCTTGAGGGTTTTTTTTTTTAATCAAGAAAGGATGCTGTATTTTGTCAAATGATTCCTCTGCATCTATTGAGATGATCATATGGTTCTTGTCCTTTCTTTTATTGATGTGATGAATCACATTGTTTTGTGGATTTTAAGACAGTATGGTACTGGCACAAGAACAGACACTCAGATCAATGGAACAGAGAACCCAGAAATGGACCCACAAACATATGGCCAACTAATCTTGGACAAAGCAGGAAAGAATATCCAATGGAATAAAGACAGTCTGTTCAGCAAGTGGTGCTGGGAAAAATGGACAGTGACATGCAGAAGAATGAACTTGGACCACTTTCTTACACCATACACAAAAATAAACTCAAAAATGGATGAAAGACCTCAATGTAAGACAGGAAGCCATCAAAATCCTCGATGAGAAAGCAGGCAAAAACCTCTCATCTTGGCTGCAGCAACTTCTTAACACATCTCCGGAGGCAAGGGAAACAAAAGCAAAAATGAACTACTGGGACCTCATCAAAGTAAAAAGCTTCTGTACAGCCAAGGAAACAATCAGCAAAACTAAAAGGCAACTGACAGAATGGGAGAAGATATTTGCCAATGACATATCAGATAAAGGGTTAGTATTCAAAACGTACAAAGAATTTATCAAACTCAACACCCAAAAAACAAATAATCCAGTGAAGAAATGGGCAAAAGACATGAATAGACACCTCTCCAAAGAAGACATCCAGATGGCCAACCGACACATGAAGAAATGTTCAACATCAGGCATCATAAGGGAAATGCAAATCAAAACCACAATGAGATACCACCTGACACCTGTCAGAATGGCTCACATTAACAACTCAGGCAGCAACAGATGTTGGTGAGGATGCAAAGAGGATCGCTTTTGCATTGTTGGTGGCAATGCAAGCTGGTGCAACCACTCTGGAAAAACAGTATGGAGGTTCCTCAAAAAACTAAAAATAGAACTACCCTGCAACCCAGCAATTGCACTACTAGGCATTTATCCATGGGATACAAGGGTGCTGTTTTGAAGGGACACATGCACCCCCATGTTTATAGCAGCACTACCAACAATAGCCAAAGTATGGAAAGAGCCCAAATGTCCATCGATGGATGAAGATATGGTGTGTGTGTGTGTGTGTATGTATATATATATATATATATATTATACACACATATATATACATACATACGATGGAGTATTACTCAGCAATCAAAAAGAATGAAATCTTGCCATTTGCAACTATGTGGATGGAACTGGAAGGTATTATGCTAAGTGAAATTAGAGAAAAACAAAAATCATGACTTCACTCATATGAAGACTTCAAGAGACAAAACAGATGAACATAAGGGAAGGGAAACCAAAGTATAAGAACAGGGAGGGTGACAAAACAGAAGAGACTCATAAATATGGAGAACAAACTGAGGGTTATGGGAGGGGTTTTGGGAGGGGGAATAGGCTAAATGAGTATGGGGTACTAAGGAATCTACTCCTGAAATCTTTGTTGCACTATATGATAACTAATTTGGATGTAAATTTTAAAAAATAAAGAGTTAAAATAACAGAAAATATAGCTGAAAAATAAAAATAAAATAAAGTTATTTCCTGTCATAAAAAAATAAATAAAATCTTTGTAATGCAGCTAAAACAGTTCTAAGAGGGAGGTTTATAAACAATTTAAACTTACACCCAAAGGAACAAAAAATCCATGAAGAACAAAAGGTAGAAAAGATCAGAGTGGAATTAAGTTATAGAGACTAAAAAATAGGAGATATCAGCAAAACTAAGAACTGTTTCTTTAAAAGGCTAACATTAAACATTTAGCCAGACGCAACAAAAACAAAATGGACTAAAAAATCATAAATGAAGTTACAATTGACATCAGATACACAATCATAAGGGACTGCTATGAAAAATCATACACCAACAAGTTGGCCTAGAAAAAATTGATAGATTTCTAGAAACCTACCATTCAAGCCTGAATTAGGAAGAAATAGAAAATGTGGATCCTGAGAAACTTAACAGAAACCCATGGGGGAGGGGAAGGAAAAAAAAGAGGTTAGAGTGGAAGACAGCCAAAGCACAAGAGACTCTTAAATGAGAACTGAGGGTTGATGGGGGGTGGGAGGGAGGAGAGGGTGGGTGATGGGTATTGAGGAGGGCACCTTTTGGGATGAGCACTGGGTGTTGTATGGAAACCAATTTGACAATAAATTTCATATATTGAAAAAAAAAAAAGAAAATGTGAATGGAATGAACCAGTTATTAGTAATGATATTTGATTTGTAACCAGGTATCCGGATACCTGGTAACACGTATCTAGGACCAAATAGCTTCAGAGGTGAATTCTACCAAACATCTAAAGAGTTAATACCTAGGATTCTCAAAGTATTCAAAAAAAAAAAAAAAAAAAAAAAGATATTCACTTGTCACTTTTATTCAACCTACTACTGGAAGTTCTACTCACAGAAATCCAACAAGAATTAAAAAGCATCCAAATTGGTAAGAAAGTAAAACTCATTTAAGATGATGTGATGCTATATAAAGAGAACTCTGAAAATGCTACAAAAAACTATTACAACTAATGAGTAATTCAGTAAAGTTGCAAGATACAAGAAATCGCAGAAATTTGTATATACCAATAATGAGTAAGCAGAAGGGGAAATTCATTTCATTTACAGTTGCACTGAAAATATCTAGGTAAACTACAGGAGGTTAAAAATCTGTACTCTATAGATTCATTAAAGAAATTGAAGAGGCACAAATGGAAAGCTATATCATGCTTACAATTTGGAAAAATATTGTTAAAATGCCCATACTACTCAAAGCAATCTACAGATTCAATGTAGTTCCTATCAAAATACCAATAGTTGCTGTGACCAAGGTCAAGGAGGTTGCTGCCTGTTTTCACCTGTAGGATTTTGATGGTTTCCTATGAGAGGTCTCACATTTAGGTCTTACACTGTACACAAAAATAAAATGGGTGAAAGAAAGTGACCCAGGTTCATTCTTCTGCAGGTTGCTACCCAGTTTTCCTAGAACCATTTGTTGAAGACATGGTTCTTCCATCGGATATGCTTTCTTGCTTTGTCAAAGATTAGTTGGCCATACATTTGTGGGCCCATTTACAGGCTGTCTATTCTGCTCCATTCATCTATGTGTCTGTTATTGTGCCAGTACCATACGGTCTTGATTACAGTTTCAGAGTAACTGCTTGAAGTCCGTAATTTTGATGCCTCCAACTTAGGTTTTCTTTTTCAACATTACTTGTAGTCTTTTGTGGTTCCATACAAATTTTAGGATTGTTTGTTCTAGCTCTATAAAAATACTGGTGTTCTATTGTTAGGGATTGAATTGAATGTGTAGATTGCTTTGGGTGGTATTGACATTTTAACAGTATTTGTTCTTTCAATCCATAAGCATAGAATGTTTTTCCATTTCATTGTGTCTTTGATTTCTTTCATAAGCTTTCTGTAGCTTTCAGCATACAGATATTTTACTTCTTTGGTTGGGTTTGGGGTACAATTGTAAATGGGATCAGTTCCTTGATTTGTCTGCTGCTTCATTATTAGTGTATAGAAATGCAACCAATTTTTGTATGTTAACTATATCCTGTGACTTTACTGAATTTATGTATCTGTTCTAGCAGATTTTTGATGGTGCCTTTTGGGCTTTCCATGTATAGTATCACGCCATGTGCAAAGAGGTGAAAGTTTTATTTCGTGCTTGTCTATTTACATGCCTTTTATTTCTTTCTGTTGTCTGATTGCTGAGGCTAGGGCTTTCAGTACTATGTTGAGCAATAGTGGTGAGAGGGGACATCCCTGTCATGTTCCTGACCTTAGGGAAAAGCTTTCAGTTTTTCTCCATTGAGGATGATATTAGCTGTGGGTCTTTCATATATGGCCTTTGTGATGTTGAGGCTACTGCATCTTCTTACATGTCTCCACAGGCAAGGGAAATAAAAACAAAAATAAACCACTGGGACCTCATCAAGATAGAAAGCTTCTGTACAGGAAGGAAACAACGAAACTAAAAGGCAGCCTACAGAATGAGAGAAGGTATTTGTAAAGGATTATTGGATAAAGGGTTAGTTTCCAAAATCTATTAAGAATTTATGAAACTCAACACCCAAAAAACATAATCCAGTGAAGAAATGGGCAGAAGACATGAATAGACACTTTTCCAAAGACATCCAGATGGCTAACAGACACATGAAAATATGCTCAGAGAAATACAAATAGAAACCACAAAGACATATCACCTCATATATGTCAGGTGACTAAAATGAACAGCTCAATGGCTAAAAACAACAGATGTTGGTGAGAATGTAGAGAGAGGGAAACCCTTTTGCACTGTTGGTGGGAATGCAAACTGATGCAGCCACTCTGGAAAACAGTATGAAGGTTTCTCAATAAATTAAAAATAGAACTACCCTATGACTCAGTAATTATACTACTAGGCATTTATCCAAAGGATACACAAATGCTGATGTTAAGGGGCACATGCCCCCAATGTTTATAGCAGCATTATCAAAAATAGCCAAATTATGGAAAGAGCCAAACCATCCATTGGCTGATAAATGGATAAAGATGTGGTGTATACAATGGAATATTACTCGGCAAACAAAAAGCACGAAATCTTGCCATTTGCAACAACATGGATGGAACTCAAGTATATTATGCTATGTGAAATAAGTCATTCAGAGAAAGGTATCATATGATTTCACTCATATGTGGAATTTAAGAATACAATAGATGAACATAGGGGAAGGGAAGGCAAAATAAGAATAGGGAGGCAAACCATAAGAGACTCAAATACAGAGAACAAACTGAGGGTTGCTGGAGGGGAGGTGGGTGGGGGGATGGGCTAAATGGGTGATGGGCATTAAGGAGCGCACTCATTGGGATGAGCACTCGTGTTATACGTAAGTGATAAGTCCTAAATTCTATTAGTGAAATCACTATGCTGTATGTTAACTATAATTTAAATAAGTTAAAAATACCAATAATATTTTTCGTAGAACTAGAAAATAATCCTGAAGTCTGTATGGAACTACAAAAGACCCCTAATAGCCAAAGCAATCTTAACAAGGACAAAGTTAGAAGTTATCACAATTCCTGATTTCAAACTCTACTGCAAAGCTATGGTAATCAAAACAGTGTTGTTCTAGCACGCGCGCACACACACACACACACACACACACACACAAAATAAACCAATAGATCGGTGGAACAGAATACAGAGTCCATAAATGAACCCATAAAATTATGGTCAATTAATCTATGACAAAGGAAACAAGAATATACAATGGGGAAGAGACCATCTTTAACAAAAAGGGCTGGAAAAACTGGACAGCTACATGTAAAAGAATAAAGCTGAACCACTTTCTCACTATACACAAAAATAAACTCAAAATAGATTAAAGACCTATATGTAAGACCTGAAACCATATAACTTCTAGAAGAAAACCTAAGCAGTAAACTCTTGGACATTAGCCTTAGCAATATTTTTCTGGATCTGTCTCTTCAAGCAAGGGAAACAAAAGCAAAAATAAGCCATTAGAATTGAATCAAGCCAAAAAGCCTTTACACACTGAAAACATCAGCAAACAAAAAAAACTGACTCAAGATTTTGCAAATGACTAATATACGTAGTACAACTGGTACAACTCTACTGGTACAACTCTAAACAAAGAGAAATAATCTAAGTTTTTATTTAAATTCCAGTTATCATACAGTGTAATATTAGTTTCATGTGTACACTGTGATTCAACACTTTTACACAACAGCTGGTGCTCACCACAACTAGTGTCTGCCTTAATCCTGATCATGCAAATGACGTATCAGATGATAGGTTAGTATCCAAAATATGTAATAGAACTTACAAAACTCAACACCCAAAAAATGAATAACCCAATTAAAAAATGGGAAGACACGAACAGACATTTTTCCAAAGACAGAGACAGCCAACAGACACATGAAAAGATGCTCAACATTACTGATCAGGGAGATACAAGTCAAAAAGAAGTGTCACCTTACACTTACCAGAATGGCTAAAATCAACACAAGGAACAGGTATTAGTGAAGATATACCCCTCAAGAAAGGTGGAACCCTCCTGCACTGTTGGTGGGAATGCAAACTGGTGCAGCCACTATGGGAAACAGTATGGAGGTTTCTCAAAAAGTTAGAAATACCCTACAATCCAGCATTTTACGTATTTACCCAAATAAATGAACTAATTAAAACATGTGCAGATTACTTGAATAGGCATTAAAAAAATAAAAGACCTGCAGATGGCCAAATAAAAGATTCTCTGCATTACTAATCAGGGAAATGCAAATTAGAAGTATAATGAGATAGGATTCTCACCAGTACAAATGGTTAGTATCAAAAAGCCAAGAAGAAACAAGTAGTGGCAAAAATGTAGAGAAAAAGGAGCCCTCATGCTCTGTTGGTAGGAATGTAAATTGGTATGGCTGCTATGGAAAACTGTATGTAGATTTCTCAAAAAAGTAAAAATAGAAAAAACCTACAACCCAATTTTACTTCTGGGTATTCACACCCTCCCATCCCCAAAAAATGAAAACAGTGATTCAGAAAGTTATATTTGCCCCTATGTTTACTGAAGCAGTGTTTACAATAATGAAGATATGGGAACAATTTTAGTGTCCAATAGATGAAGAAAATGTGATATACGTATGTATGTACACATATATACACAAATACATACACAACGGACTATTACTCAGCCATCAAAAAGAATGACATATTGCCATTTGTGACAATAAAGATGCACCTAGGGAGTTTTATGCCAAGTGAAATAAGTTAGAGAAAGACAAATATCATACAATTTCACTTATATGTGGAATCTAAGAAACAAAACAAACTGACTCAAATACAGAGAACTGGTGGTTGCCAGAGAGGAGTGATAGGTGAAATAAGTGAAAAGGATTATGAAGTACAAACTTCCAAGTTATGAAAGATAGGTTGATGAGAAATACAGCGTAGGGAATAAAGTCAATAATGTTATAATAAGGGTGCCTGAGTGGCTCAGTTGGTTGAGCATCTGACTCTCAATTCCAGCTCAGGTCAGGATCTCACTATATGTGGGTTCGAACCCTACATCAGGCTCTACACTGACAGCATAGAGCCTGCTTGGGATTCTTTCTCCTTCTTGCCCTCTGCTCCACCCCTACTCATGCACTCTCTAAAAATCAACTTAAGATTAGGGGTGCCTGGGGGGCTCAGTCATTTAAGTGTTTGACTACAGCTCAGGTCATGATCTCACAGCTCACGAGTTCAAGCCCTGTGATGGGCTCTGTGCTGACAGCTCAGAACCTGGAGCCTGCTTTGCAGTCTGTGTTTGTCCATCTCTCTCTCTCTCTGCCACTCCCCTGCTCATGCTCTTGGAAATTTAAGAAGTTAATAAGAAAAATAAACTAAAATAAGTATAATGAAGTTATATGGGGAGATGGGAACTATACTTATAGTGAGCTTTTTGTAATGTATATAATTAAGTCACTATGTTGTACACCTGAAACTATCATGTAATCTATACTCAATTACAAATAAAAGATTTATTCTAATACTTAGCAACATAACTCCTATCTTTCAGCACTAAACACTGTCCATATACAAAAAAAAGTATGTATTAAGCTTATAGTCTCAAACTTCAGAAACCTGATATTCTGAAAACATAGCTGTCATGGTCCACACCTATCCAATTAGGTTAGAAAATAAATGAACATCAAGAATTTGAAATGAAATCCTACTTCTAACTCAAAGAAATAATCAAGTATAACATGGAAAACACTACAGCGACTAAGTTACCACATATCAAGTTTGGTAATATACAAGCAACACAGCATATTGGAGCAACATGTAGTATAAATATCTTACTATTTGGAAAAAGGCTGTCATTGAATGAATTAGATATATAAATTTTAAAATAGAATAAACTTTAGAGTAATGGCTATAGGAAATAAAACTGGAGAAGTTAGCAAAGGCCAAAGTAATTTAATTTTTTTTCTTAAATTTATTTTAATGTTTGAGACAGAGAGAGAGCATGAATAGGGGAGGGTCAGAGACAGAGGGAGACACAGAATCCAAAGCAGGCTCCAGGCTCCGAGCTGTCAGCACAGAGCCAGACGTGGGGCTCGAACTCACAGACCGTGAGATCATGACCTGAGCGAAGTCAGACGCTCAACCAACTGAGCCACCCATGCGCCCCCAAAGTAATTTATTTATAAGACTAATTGAGCAAACCTCTGAGGAGATGGAGGCAAAAAAAAAAAAATATTTTGGATTTAAAAAGTTCAGTAACTGAAGAAAAATTGAAAATATAACAGATTCTACAGGCAAGTTAATAGAAAATGTTTGATAGCCCTAACAAAAGTGGATGAATTCATAGAAAAACAATCCCAAAACAGAACCGAAAATATAAAGCTTGAGTTGTCCTATAATCAGTACTCATTGAGCCTCCAGTTAAAAGTCTTCCTACAAAGAAAAAATGGTCTGAAATGGTTTTATAGACCAGTTTACTAAGGTTTCAATGAAGACAAAATAATTCCCACAATTTTTCCAGAGACTAGAAAGAATGGCAATAGTTCCCAAGTCATTTAATGAGGTCAGTATAACCTTGATACCAAAACTAAGCAGTTTAAGGAAAATACATTCCAATCTCATAACAAATGAATCTGACCAGGTGTGTATAAAAAAAAAAAAAAAGATAGCACATAATGAAATTAGGTTTATCCCAGGAAAAAATGCTTTAAGCCTATAAATTTCATTTATTTATCAAAGATGAAAAACATATGATCCTAATAAATGTAGGAAAGTATTCCATAATGATAAAATTTTTATCAGAGTTGAAATAGAAGACAACATCTTTGCCAAAGTTTACATCAAGTAGGTTTCTTAACGGTTAAATGTTGGAAGTATTCCCTCTGAAATCAGGAGCCAGACAAGAGTATCCATTATAATCTCTCTTGTTTAGTGCTTTAATGAAGGTCCTAGCTACCACAGTATGACAATGGATTACAAATATGGATTTTAGAAGGAAGCAAAACTACTATTATTCCCAGGTCATGTTATTGTCAACTTAGAAACCCAAGTTCGAATTTGAAGACAAGCTATTAGAATTTGTAATGGAATTTAAAAATGCTTGCTGCATTCAGTAAGAGGTACAAAGGTAAATGGCATTTCTAATGACAATTTATGAAAGTAGATCATCAGAACTAAATGTGTATCCACAAGTAAACCTCAAAATTTCAGGTTTTTGTGGAAATAGTTATACCATTGAAAATATCTAAACCAAAACAGAAAACCATTTTTATGGATGGAAAGATCCAATGACACCAAGATGTCAGTTTTCTGAAAATTTATCTTTAGGTGCAATGCAATTTCAGAATTTTTAAAATACTTTTAAAAGCTTGAAATTTGTGTTATAAAACTAATAAAATGCAATTAAGTAGATTTCGTGCCAGAAAGCAAGGCATTTTTGCTTATGATAAAAGTCTGGTATTAATACAGGGATAGGAATATTGAGCAATGCAATAGTACAGATAGGTCACATATTCATATACTTATGATAATTTGATATCTGATAGAGAGGTCCTTACAGATTACTATAGAGATGTAGGACTATCCAATACATGGTGTGGAGATAATTTTATGATCTATTTAGCGGGACTCATCACATGGTACACACGAAACCATCTTCAAGTGGATTAAAAATTGAAATGCGAAAGGCAAACTTTAAAATGTTTAGAGGATAGCCTAATGGCAATTATCTTTAGGAGTTCAGAATATGAAAAGTTTTTAAAGAAAAAAAAAATCACTCAACATATCAAAGATTGAAAAGGAAATTAAGAGTGAAATCAAAGGATATCATGAAGAGTGAAAACAAGTCAAAACTTGAATATATTTTCAAGAAATAATTGAAAATTTGCATCAAGTATGTGAAGAAGTGTTCTAGGTTACTAAAAAATTAACAAAATTCCAGTAGTGATAAAAGATATGAATAGGCATTTCAAAGGAAAATTTCAAAGGAAAACATTAAAACAGAAAAACTTATGAAAAAATGTTCATCATTAGAAATAAGATGAATAAAATATACAGGAGATACAACTTAACCTCCACATTGCCAAAAATTTAAGATAGAAGACACCAGATGTTTTGAATTCTCACATATTGCCGTGAAAGAATATATTGGCACAACCATTTGGAACATGCTTTTTTGCATATACAATCCACCAAATCCACTTCTAGATACAAAAAGCTGAGAAAGTCATTTATGGTCACCAAGTGTATGAGAATTTTTATAAAACTTTTTCTAATAACAAAGGGAAACAATCCTTCCAACTATCCATAGAACAGGTATATTTATGTAGTATAAAGAGTGAAAAACTACATCCATAGAACATGGTTGAATTATAAAAATGAGTTTTAAAAGATGGAGTACAGTATGATAGCACTTTTGTTCAAAGCCAAGCAATATTAAGTATATGTTCACATGTACATTTGCACATAAAAGCATGAAAACTAAAGCATGATAAACAAAATTAAGAATGGTAGTTACATGGACAGGTTGAGAAGGAATTCCTAGGTATTTTACTCTTATGCCTCACAAACCAGTGTCATATATATTCTTCTATATGTATCAAATGTCACAAAATAGTTATCTAAACTCCTCTAAATTGTGTTATTCAGAACAAGTTTTAAAAAAAGAATGAAGAGGGGTGCCTGAGTGGCTCAGTCTGTTAAGCTTCCAACCTCAGCTCAGGTCATGTTCTCCCAGTTCACAAATTTGAGCCCAACATTGGGCTCTGTGCTGACAGATCAGAGCTTAGAGCGTGCTTCTGATTCTGTGTCTCCCTCTCTCTCAAAGATAAATATACATTTTTAAAAAGTTGTAAAGAAATTTGTAAAAATATAGAATTTGGTAAAATAATGATTTTGAAAATAATGAATATTAAGTAACTTGGTCTTCCGGAGTTTCATTAATATCGTTAGAAATTGAATTTACTAACATCCCTAACTAAACAGAAACTGTTCCTAAATACAAGTAATTTTGAGGTTATTGAAGTATAGGATCACCTGCTTACCTATAATTAGAAACAGAACTATATTGAATGATTAGCTGAATGGGCCCTCACTCTACCTGTGCTGTTAGGATTCTGGGCACATTTGGACAGCAGGTCTACCTTCTTTAGATTGGTTTACCCACCTATGAAGTTAGAGTATGGATCTCTAGTGTTTCTTCAGATTTAAAAACAAAACTTGTACCATTCTCTGTATTTTAATAGGTCTTTTCATAATTTATTTGTATTTCTTTTTCTGGGCCACAGCAAGCAGAGAAAATACTTAAGAGCTGTGCTGTTATAAGTGATAATTTCACCTTTAGGTTATGGGACTCCAACTGTAGCTTGTACTTCTTTCCTATTATAACATGCGTGGCTCCAGACTTTCTTACATGGATCCTAAGTGGCTCATCTTATTTCAAGGATTCTACTGTGACCACTCTGTCCTCACAACATATTCCTACCTCAAGAGGTGCTGGCTTTGTAGGTGCCTTCTGAACTAGCACTTGCCATCACTTTATAAACTTTCATTTCTCGAGTGGTCTAGCATCACGAAGTCAGTTATTCCGAAGTCCTTTAAAAATTGTATTTTTAACTGGATTACTAGTGGGTTCTCCAGAGGTACCAGTGTTCATGAGCTATGCAACCAGTTAGACCACATCATTATTGTATTAGCCATTGCCACAGTAATGCTTTATAAAAGTCTACAAACTCAGTGGCTTACAGCAGACTTAGGATTTTACTCATTTATCTGCTTTAGGCTATGGATCTGGTCTTAGCTCTACATGCCTCCATATTCTTGTATTAGAGGTTGCCACAGGTACATTCTTCTCATAGGAGAGGACCAGAGTGCAAGAAACCAAACACATTTGCGGCCTTTGGTCATAGCCACTTATACTGCATTGGCTGAGACAAGTCATATAACAAAGCCTAAGATTAACAAGATGTTGAGATGGAGGACATTCTCTTCCTGTAATATGCTACATGATCACATGAGCAAGTGAAGAAATGAGAATCATGCAGTTCACCAACCACTCACTGTAAGAGTCAAAATAGGTTAATAAGAGAGACAAACCAAGAGACTCCTAACTGTAGATAACTGATGGTTACCAAAAGGGAGGTTTGTTGGGAGAGGGAGTTAAATAGGTGATGGGGATTAAGGAGTGCACTTGTGATGAGCACAGAGTGACATACAGAAATGTTAAATCCTTTTATTTTACACAAACTAGTAGTATACTGTATGCTTAACTGGAATTCAAGTAAAAATTTAATAGGTTAAGAACACTTAAATACAAAAGATTTACATCTTTTTCCTGAGATACAACTCAACCTTACTTCACATTTTGAGTCACAAATCCTTACTAAGATCCTAGAAATCTGGGCTCCTGGGTGGCTCAGTCGGTTAAGCGTCCAACTTTGGTTCAGGTCATGATCTCACAGCTCAGGAGTCATGAGTTCAGGTCATGATCTCACAGCTCTCTGCTGACATCTCAGAGCCTGAAGCCTGCTTCAGATTCTGTGTCTCTCCTTTCTCTCTCTCTCTCTGCCCCTCCCCTGCTTGCACACTCTCACTCAAAAACACACATTAAAAAAAAAAAAAAGCCATAGAAAACAATAGACACCTTAAATTTACTTATACTTTGGAGGGAATGGGTGGTCAAATAGGATTAGATCTGCAAGGAATCTAGACTAACAAAATATTTTCCCCTACCATTCTGATGATCTATTGACTGACAATCTAAAATGCAGCTTGAAGAATCTGGCATCTAATGAAGGTCACTGGGAATGTGGTGGAAGAACTCCAACTTGGTGGAGCTGGAGATTCTGAATTTTGGCCCCTGACGACTGCCCGGTTTGAGTTGCAAATTGGTTAGATTCTGAAACTCATGTCCTATTCTGTAAAATGGGGGTAATACTATCATGGAGATATTGTTGGGAGGATCTTTGAATAGTTATGTAAAATGCTTAATATCGGATATTGGCACCATGTTGGCAAAAAAGTTGTAGTTATAATTCTGGAGGCATTTATAATAATATACTCAGTATTTTAGATTTTACTGCAGGTTTTTAAAAAAACAATTTCTTTAGGATGGCTAAGGTGTAATTTCACTTGAAAATAGGAGAATATCCTCCTAGGAACTCTTCAAAATCTATGATTCAATGATTCCAAAAAGCACATTATTTATTCATTTTAGAAAACCATTTGCCACACTGCTGCATACTTTCAGATGTGCAAATAAAGGGATCCCAGCTGGTTGCTTTATTTTCAAACAACTACAAAGGAAACAGTAGAATTTTGGCTTCATGGAATTTTCCTTTGAGAATTTTCACAACCATGTGTGGTTGGAATCTGGCATTTATCTTTTGCTTCCACTCTGGAAATTTATACAGCTCTCTAGAATTTGGTTTGAGTCACATAACTTTTCAATTCTTTGTCACAGTCTTCCCCTTGTATAATTTCCTTCCAGTGTGAAAAGCCTATATACCATGATGGGTCTACACAGCAAGACTTTAAGCATAGTAACTGCTCATGGATTAGAAGAGTTGATACAACCAGATTGCTTATGAATAAGAAAAGCAAAAGCTTAAAGATTTATGTGAATAGCCAATCCTGAGTGTATAGGATATAAAAAAGTTAAATTTTGTAACTCTTTACTTTTAAGCATAACATGGATCTTACAGCGCATATAAAGAAAAATGTACCAGTCTCCCAATGGCCACATAAGCCCTACCAATTTTTAAATCCTTAGGAGTTTTTTTGTTTTAAGGACCCTCGCAACTAGCTTTTTAAGCCTTCTAGGTGATGTTAAATGGACACTTATTTCCTTGCCTTATCACTCCTTTATTGCATCCAGGAAAGTTTCCCTGGCTATACTTTAGAAAAGGTGATTATAAGAACAAAGTTATAAAAAACTGAAAACTCAGAAGATCTTATTTTGTTGGCTTAGAAAAATAAAGAAATTAACCTCCATTGTCTTTATTGGAATTTCTCCTTGGTTCTTTGCTCCTATTTTGATGACAACATTTTCAAAGCCGAATTTTAATTTTTATCTCTTGTAGGGCCCTATGTGGGCTTTTAATTCCACAGTCTACTAGGCCTAACTCTGATCCCTCTGGTCTTACTCCCCTTGACATGGACCCCTTCCTTGCTTAGAAAAACTATTTTCCCCCTATAGTTTTTCGACTCCTAAAATATTTCGACTCCCAAGTCCTTTTTGTTTGACTTGACCAATAGCATGATTTATAGGACTTTCTAGCTATAACACTATCTACCCTTTCTTTTCTTTAACCATGGAGTTTCCGCTCTGTGCTATACATTCTGCTATGCCCCAGAATACAGGGAAAAACAAAAACAAACAAAAATACAAAACTAGCAATTGCAGCCTGTCACCACTTGGATCCAGGCTTTACTACTTACTAGTTGTGTCATCTCGGCCATTCCCTTGAACTCTGTCCTTAGGTCTTCTCACCTGTGAAATATTAGGGCCTAGGTCAGAGTTGTTTCAATTAAACACATACATGTATATTGCTTAGAGAATCCATAGATTATTCTGTAAATAATGCTAATCCTGTGTCCTCAACCTTATCTGGTCACCATTCCTGTCTGCCTTGGTCCTTGGCCTCCATCAGATTGACCACTCACCCCGATAAACAAAAAGGAATGTTTATATGAAGTGATCACAAGCATTGCAAAACCTATTAAAAGATGGATTCATATTATAATACATACTATATCAGAGCTAAAAATATTACAGGCTTACATGGTCTTAAAATTTTCCTTCACTTGGTAGCAAGGATGCTTTTAAAAGGCTGTTTATGGGGCTTAGAGGATACTTTGGGCTAAGAGCTACACAGTGGGTCTTCACATGAGTAGTCCTCACCGTATTTACAGTTCTTTGCCTTATGTTCATGCAGTCTTAGAATAGAAGGAGATAGTATTTTAATAGTGAGGACTTGGGAGTATTCAGCTGTGTGCGCTTTAGCAGAATTCAAATGGTTAATCAAGACCAGTTCTCGCGTTACAAATGTATCACCATGTTTGTACTATATACCAAATCATTTTATTCACTGATTAGATTGACCGTTATTGCCACAGACCAGGCATTCAAGATAACATAGAAAATACAGACATATGTAGAAAATTATTCAGGTCTTAAGAAACTGATCTAATGAAAAAGAACAGAAATAAACCTTTACTAAGTATTATAACAATAGTGATAAAGACAGGTTATTAAAGAACTGAGGACAGGTCAAGAGCATGTGCACTCTTCAGTGTTTTATGGTCACTGTTTTTTGATTAGATGCCATATAAATATTGACAACATTCCACAGCACAGCTAAGCATACAGGTTTGGATCTCTTTCACAATGAGGACGTTAAGGAGAATTGGTTTCTCCCAATATCAAAAAACCGATTTGAATAAAATTTGGCAATGGGTTACTATCTACTTTGTAGCAGATCAAAAAGATTTTTCATAAGTTAACGGATTTTTGGGCTTGTTTTGTTCTTTTGATGCCATGTAGACACAACCACAGATATTTTCAGTTCATGGTCTGAAAACGGTTGAAATGATATGCTCTTGGGATGTCTCATAGGAAGAGGGTTTGTCACAAGGTGGGGGGGGGGGGAGAAGACCACTAGAATGGGAAGTCGCCTTTATTTGCAATTTTATGAGAAATCAGAGTTCTTAAGTCATAAACCACCAATTAGAGGAAGAAAAATATGATTTTCATTATGCCATGAGTTGTGTGATTCTCCTCTATTTTCCCCTCCTTGCCAGTTCAGTTTGGTAGGATTGTGAAACTGTATTAATAATCATTGTAATCCCTTTCATTTCAGAAAGTCATTTTGGTTACCCAACAAATGCTTCACATAGGACTAAGTGATATTATTTAAGAGCTTCTTTTCTTGGTCCAAAACTATTAGATTTTCAGAGTTAGCAAATGGTTACCAAAATTTACCTCTATTTAAGACTTTATAATTTAGGACATTTATTTCGTATAGAAAACCAACGCTAATTGAACACCTCTGCATTAAAAGCCCATAATATGGGAGGCACCTGGGTGGCTCTGTTGGTTAAGCATCTGACTTTGGCTCAAGGTCATGCTCTCATAATTCCTGAGTTTGAGCCCCACATTGGGATCTCTGCGGTCAGCACAGAGCCCACTTCAGATCTTGTCCCCCTCTCATTGCCCCTCCCCTGCTTGCACACACGCACTCTCTCAAAACTAAATTAAAAAAAATTAGGCCCATAATACGGTATTCAGGGTGGAAAATTTAAGAATTGAATGCAAATTCTATCTACAACAGATACATTTGACAAAAGGTGTGATTCATTCGTCTATTAGACAAAAACCTATTACTTGTCTGCCACGTTCTGAGCTTGAGGAGATTCTGAAGATACAGCTGTGAAGAAGGCAGGCAACTTACATGGCCTCACTTTTGAGGGGCTGGCAGATTTTTACTAAGAAATTATAAGCCTTCACTATAGGCCAGACACTGTAAAACTAGAAATAGAAGATCCCGTCTCAAGGTGACGACAGTTTAATGAGAAAGAGACCATAAATTAAGCAATGACTAAGCATCACAAGAACAATAGAGGTGTAGAGGGACAAAGGAGAGGCCAAGGGAAAGCACAGCCATCAACCTACTTACCAATCAGACTTTTCTGTGTTTTATTATACGCTGCATAAATATGGGGGACATATTGTAGCACAGCTAATATACATGCTTGGTGAGCAACTTATGAGATGCTGACTATCACAGATAAAATGAGAAAGTAGAAGTTAATTCTGTTTGGTGGTATCAGGGATAGCTTCATGAAAGTCATTTGAGCTAAAATCTTCATTAAGGATTCCAGGCACCAGGAGAGGAGGACGCCAGTTTGAGGAATTAGTGTGAGGCAGGAAAATACAGACATTTAGCACATGGTAAATAGTCGTCCATGGCTAAATTCGGAGTTAAAGAGAGTTAATACAAATAAGGCATTTACTAAATTTTTTTTTTCAGGTCTGAAAAGGCCTCACGTGCTTGGATAAAACTTAAGGCTTTCGCTTGAAAGCAAACTTTGATTTGGGAGATGATAAAATGAAGAGACCCGATACCTCTGAGGAGAGAGATGCACAAAGAAGCAATAAAGGCATCGTGCTGAGAACCTGGTGTAAAGCTTACTTCTAGCTGTTTCACAGCTTTCCTTAAGTTTACAGGAAGTGTTTATTCACTGAATCCCCAAAGTTTCGTTGAGAAGTTAAATACCACATACTCTGTTCAGTATTACTGGGTAAAAGGAGAATTATAAAATGGTGCAGGACTACAAGGAGGGCAAATACATTAACGACACACAGGACTCCAAGCAATAGAAATGCTTAGAGGACACACAAGGTTCACAGTGAAGAGTAAGTAATTCTGAAGAGAGTGACCTAGAAAGGATTTACAGATTGGCGTTCCGACTCTAGAGCCTGCAGTCCATGACACGTTTTTTGGTGATATCATTGTTCTTTGGGGCTTGTCTTAAAAGGAGCTCTTTTATCCCAGAGAGACACAGGTTCTGAAACAGAAAATTGTACGCAAGAGATTTATAGGGTAGCTCTATCCGAAAAAAAGAAGAAAAATAAAGAGATGCTTACCTGTGACCCAGTAACATGGAGGAGAGGGCCAGTGCGCTGGGAAACGCCGAAGCTAGGAAAACTCCTCAGAGTAGTGGGGACTTAGTTGAAGTATTGGGCCAGTCTTTTATAGCTAAGCATCAGTCAATTGTTGGCAGCTGGGAACCCCGTGGAAGTGGTATACCTATGGGCGAGGCAATTGCCTACAGCTGGGGATGAGGCCCAGTGATGGATGCAGCTGGGTACTATCACCAAAAGTTTAGCTCCGGATGAGGCAAGATGCTAGGTGGAAACTGATTCCATGCTGAGGAGTTTCCTTTTAGTTTTTTCATTGCAGGCTGTAGACAGCCCTAGAAAGCTTTTGAGGAGACAAGGTGGCACACTGATTTTAGTTTTAGAAAGTTATTTCTGGTAACAGCGTAATGGGCAACTTGGCCTGGTGATAGATGCTGGCAGGTGAAACTAGTTTGATGGCTATTGTAATAGTTAAGGCCCAGTTCAAAATACTTAAGTCCTGATTTAAACCTGTGAAAGATTTCCCAAAATCTTCCTAGGCAGAAGAATCTCCCTCTACCATTCTTCCATAACATTTTAGTTTATCTTTATTTTAGCCCTAAACACAATCTGGCTTATATCTTGATTCTGTGTATGTCTCTTTATTGACTGTGAATTTGGGGGGATCAGTAACCATCTACTCTTATCTGTATCTCCCATGGGACCTCCCTGAGCTGTGAATAGAATGAGCATTTGATGAAAGTGTTGCGAATTGAACAGTTCAAGGAAGAGATGATAAGCTTCTAAGATTGAGTCAGTCACAGTGGGGATGAAGAGAAAGGCAATGATGAATAAGGCCCTGAGAAGGTAGAAATGGGAGGAATAGCTTTTGCGACTATGGCATAACTATGTTTATCAAACACACTGAAACACAGCTACATAAGCCCATTAATATTTATGCATTTATTTCCTACATTTTCCGGCGTCATTTCTTAAAACATTTTCCCTCTTTATATAAGTTTCTTAGAGTTTGTTTTTCCAGTTACACATCAAAGAAAAAAGATAAGTTGCAAGTAGTTTTGATCCTTTAAATTAATGCTGTTTTGTTACATGCCTGCCTGAGGATTTAAAGTTCAGGTAATATTTCTACCTTAGTGAACCTTTGCTTTTTTAAGATCTTTCTGCCTACATTCCAAATGAACGCCCCTAACTTCTTTGCCAATTCATCCATGCTCTTATGACTTCAGGAAAATGTTAAGATATCCAGGAAATCAAGAGTGAAAGTATTTTCCTGTCTTAGGGTCTGATTTGGTCAAAAGAAGATATGGCATGTTAAAATTAAAATGTATCTTGGAAACATGAGAAAGACTTTGATTCTAAAGGGAAAGTATTCCAAAGCTGAGAGGGAGCACATTTTATTTGTGAAAAAGACATGAACATGTAGTGACAGAAGAATAGAATGTATCATCAGGAAATACAGATTGACAAGCTGACCATGAGCAACTCCGTGTCCCTGTATTTTCTTTTTCTTGCCAGAAAACTGAAATAGTACTATTTCCTGTTGTAACCAGTTCATATATAAGGAAAACATAAGGATATAATTAAGTGGAAATAATTTCTAAATTGTAAAATAGTGTGTCTCATTTTGTAGAATGCTTATCCTCCATATATTTCTGTTTTGAAACAACCCATAATTAAAACAATAGAGTCCAATACCACATGTTTGGTATTTGATTACTTATAATAATGATATCTAAAATTCATTAAGTGCCTACTCCCTGGCAGGCCACTGTGCTTCATTTAATTCTTCTAGCAGCCCTAAGGTGAGGTAAAATCATTTTGTCCATCTTATTAATGATGTATATTTAAAGAAATAAAAGTATATTTAAAGAAATTAAAGTATTTAATTTGTATTAAAGTATTTAAAGTATATTTAAGGTATATTTAAAGAAATAAAATAAATTTCAAAGATCAGTTAAGTGGCATATAATATCTATATATCCTTACAGCCTAAACAACGAATGTTTAGCAATAGACTGCATTCTTACAGATAGATGATAGATGATGGATAGATAGATGAGAGAGATGGTTAACTTGTGGGAGTATGTTGTATCATGTTGTGTATGTGTGTCTGTGCACGTGTCTGTACATATAGGTATGCAAAAATAAATATCTACAGTAGGAAAATTTGATTATCAGAAAATTACGCAGCTACAGACAATGAGGGTATATGTAAATAAAGATGATAAGCATCCAGCCTGACCTTCTTTCGTTTGCAGTTTTATATTTGGAAATACACCCTACTTCTTTCTTGAGGGCAGTACTATCTGATAGAAATAAAATGAGGGGCACCTGGGTGGCTAAGCCAGTTAAGCATCCAACTCTTGATTTCAGTTCAGGTCATGAATGTTCTCACAGTTTTTGAGTTTGATTCCCGTGTTGGGCTCTGTGCTCTCAGCAATTGGGATTCTTTCTCTCTCTCTCTCAAAATAAATAAACACTAAAAATAATTTAGAAATATGATGAGAGCCATTTACGTAATTTTAAATTTCCCAACAGCCACATTGAAAGAGTAACAAGAAACAGGTGAAATTAATTTTTGTAACACTATTAGATATAACAAATGATTTCAATCCCTACTTCCCTTGCAGACATGAGGAAAGAGAACTCAGAAAAATTAAATCACGGCCCTATTTTAGAAAATGAAGGCTGAATTTTCACTTTTAAAAGTTTCTGCTTTTCATATTGCTGAGTGGCTTTGGGCAATCTACACTTTTAGTTCACCAGCTTAGTGATGGGAGTTTCTCTTTTCTGAGATAATTATATTTTATGTCAAATCCTTGATGAAAACATAATGAATTTCTCTTCAGTTTTTTTCCTGGACTATATTTGTAACCAACTCATTCTCTCTAGGGACATGTTCTAGCCAACTCAATTGCAAAGCAAAGTGGTTATCACTTGTTCAAATTCAGCAAATACGTATTAATTGTCTGCTATGTGCCAACCACAGATATAATTATGAAACAGTTCTTTCACAGGTGGAACTCATAGATTAGATTAGAAGAAAGACAAAATACAATGACCAATTTGTTTCTCTGATGTTAGAAACAGATGAAGTATACAGGCACTTTTCCCCTAAATCTGTACTTACTATATACCTACTACACAAGAGAACAAGACACAGATGCATCAAGGAGAGTGAAAATAGTAGCCAGTTCCTGAAAGGAATGAAATTTGGTGTTTTGTCAAATGAGAAATTGATAAATGTTTAGAATCTTATCATAGGTTTTCAATTTTTAGAATATTTAAAACTTAAAATGATAAAAAGCAGCCTGTAAGTACCAGATATGACTTATTATCAACTTTTAAACTTATTTGGTCAATTACTAAATAGAAATAGTAAAGAGGGTTGTAGGAAAAGGACTGGATTATGAAAAACATTTACACATAATCATGATTAGTGTTAGATTTTAACTAAAATGTAGTTAAAGTTGGTTATGTTTGGCTATCCACCATTCAAACACCATTTGTGTCTGGAGGGAATTCCTCATTGTGTGGAACTCGAAAGTCAAAAAGGAATATTTATTCTCCAGAATCTTTCTCTGTAGGCAGCCTGGACTCAGCCATGGTGGAGCCCAGTGGGTCCATAAGAGGTGTCCAGTGGCTATGGCACCAGCAGTAGCCTCCTAACCAGACTGTTACTGAATTCTGACTTTGGCTCTTGTATGCCAACTTTCTTTTCCTTCCTGGCATTTCCTGATAATGTTACTCTAGCATTCCTGTTGATTCTCTGAAGTACTAATAAGCCACCAATTAGTTTTATTTCAGAATCAATTAGCCAAAATCAGTTTCAGGCATTTATAACCAAGATCTGACTTGGATAGAAATTGGTACCAGGAAGTGTGTCATTGGCCTCAAAGCCTCAGGGCAATGAGGATCTTATCTCTGGTTAAACTGGGATTGAAGGCAGTGAAAACTCTAGTTAATGCCCAATCAGTATCTGGTAGTCTATGGCATACAGTGGCAAAACAACTAATTACCACCTGTGGTTACCATTAATGAGGTGTCCATTTAAGGCACATTTCTGAGGTTATCACTTTGATGCAATAATAGAACAGAATTAAGATTATGCAATTTCAAGGATGTAGGGAAGGGTGTTTATTTCTAATAGAAATGAGTAAAGATAGAGAAGGAGTAGGTGACAGTTCAAAATTCTTGATGCAAGTTATGAAATAAACCTTAGTTCTTAAGTTCTTAAAACTGAGAACTTTCTATTACCATAAAGAACTTTATCTTCTTTTTCAGCTACAGTGTTGAAAATCAAAGCAAAATTTGAAAATGCAGATTGTCAAGTGTATTCATTTGAGTTTACAACAATGCCAGGTCTCCCAATGAAAGTGAATTTTGATTGAGAAGGAATGAAAAATATTAATAGAGTATATTGGATGATATGGAAAAATACAAAGGCCTTGATGTACCCTGAACCCTAACTCTCACTTGCCTCTCTTTCCAGCTATATCTATCTTAACTTCCATGTCTGGTAAGACTGTTTTACTCCTGTATGGAAGATGATGAAGTCACTTTTTTTTTTTTCTTGAGAAAATTTCCCTTCCCAAGGGAAGTCATTTATTCTGAAGACTTCTTTACACCTTAATGTCTGCAAACTTATTGCCACAACTTAGAAATGGATGCCATATTAAAACTAAGAGGAGAATATTTTGACCCCAAAGGAATTGGAAGACCTGGAAAATACTTTTTTAAAAAATTTGGAAAAGATGTATGGAAAGATATTCTGAGATATCAAGAAGACACTAGATCAGATTGCATTTTAAAAATCAATTCAATTAAGGTGTTTTCGTGGCTGAGTGGCTAAAACCTGAATTAAAAGTTGGCTTATGCCCAATAAATTTGAGATGGACAAAATTCCCTGGCATAACATATAAGAAAGGATGCAAATGTTCTGAGTGGTAGAATTGCCAACCATAAGTTATTTGTGATCTACTCATCCATCCTAACCATGTTTCCTAAAAGGGTTCAGAAGATATTCTCTTCATCACAGTCTTGATAAATATACTGGTGAAAAGGTGCCAAATTTTCTGAAAAGTCTTGTAATATTTCAGATTTGGGAAGGGAATCTGCAATTGAAATGAGCTTCCTGATATCAGTAGAGTAGGAAGATCCTTAGGTACCAGAAGTCATGTAAGAGGAATTATCACCACAGGTACATACTGTGAATCTTTATCCTATTCTTCCTCAAAGAAATCTGTGATCATTTACCAAATAATTATGTATTAGGGAGCAGGAAATACCCAGTTTTCAGAGCCTGTTGGACACTGTCTCTAAGTTAACAATTCCTTGGAATTCAGAGGACCACTGCTGTTGCACTGGTTAAGAACAGGGTATAGGGCAATTGGCAATAAATGGAATTGTAACCCAAATCCTTTCTGAGATGGGATCAATGATACCTTAGCAACATTCTATAGTTGTTTTCAAAGTCACTGATTGCGTATCACTGGGAAAACAGGAAAACTGGAAGGGGTGTGGTCTGAAGTGATTCACTTTGTCCATCAAGGGTAAATAGAATTTCTGCTATTCTGCAGGGTCTGGGAAAAGTGTGGATGGAAACCATGTCATCTCTGGAGCTCCTTCTCATACTATTATACCTCTAGTAAAAGTTGATGGAAGACTGATACAACTTTATACATTCAAGATGACCAAGGTTTCAGCTCACTTAGGAAGATGCATATAATTTTCCAACGGGATAATGAACTCCAATAAGTGTTGCCTGCTTATGACAATAGGAAATCCTGCACTCGGAATGATTTAATAATTTATCAGACTATGGGTTGCCTCCTTTTAAATAGGAATAGGTATATATGGGGTTGTAAATGGGTATTTGAATTAACAGGGTGGTAATTGTTCTTAAAGGGAAGGTAAGAATAGAAAGAAGGGAACATATGGATAATGGGCAACCAAAGAAATAGTTGTTTGGTTGGCTTTTTTTTTTCTATTTATTATATAAAACCTGTTTTTAATTTTAATTTTTTCTTGCAGGAATACCCAATGTGTGAGACTTAGTGGAAAGCAGTGCTCTTTTATCCACTGAGAAAGCCTTATAGAGACAAATATTTTCTCTCTAGTTCTTGGTAATGAGAACATTGGCATATGACCAATGCTTAGTGTTCCCCTGGGGACAATG
The DNA here is from genome assembly GCF_024362965.1 of Panthera pardus. NCBI lineage: Eukaryota > Metazoa > Chordata > Mammalia > Carnivora > Felidae > Panthera > Panthera pardus. Next base: position 24,027,001 of record NW_026527002.1, read on the forward strand.
CATCTTGAGGAAGTGACTCAGGGATGTGAAATCGTTTTATGCCTCTTACCTCACTGAAGTCCTCTGATGTACTAAGGATAGATGGAGATTTTCCAAGCACAATCTACAGGGAAAAAACTCTGGTCTTCTGGGAATTGTGAGTAGGATGGAGGTTATCTGGCCATATAGATAATATTTGTTTTATTTTGTTTTGTTTTATAAATTTCCATTCCTTTTGTTCTCAACTTTGATTAAAACCCCTTCTCCTTCTACCAAATCTGGTGCCTACAAGCCTGTTAGGATTTCTGCAGACTGAATCAACTTAACTTTCTCGGATATTCCAAAGTGCAGGTAACTGTGCTTTCAGTTATAATATCCTCACTCAGCCATTTAACCAATCCTTCTACTGTATTTTTTATCTAAAACTTGGTTGAAATGTTTCATCCACTGAAGTCTCTTATATGCTTTGTCCTTTTGACTTGATACACTTTTTATTTCTTTAATGCATTTTGGAATGGCTACAGGAGGAATAGAAGATAACTACATCTTGCCAGTATACCATATTTAACACTGTGATACCCACAAATCATCCTCTTTCAATAGGCTAGGATAAGCAAAGCAAGATTTAATGTTAGTTAAGAGTTGACTGTAATAAATGATATCACTGTTCTTTAAAGCACATGACCCCGTCATTACTAAAACAACTGCACTGTCAGTGATGGTATAGCAACTCCATTCTGGTTACGTTTTTTTTTTTTTTTTTTTTAAGTGGAAGATCTCAAGATCAATGGGGCCACTTTAGCATCAGAGCATGATTGACTACTGTTAATGTCTGACCCAATTTTGATTTCTAATTTTGAGAACATTACAGGAAAATCTAGAATATGGACTTTCCAAAAACTTCATAGGAAAAACTTAATTGACTTTTTACGTTTGCTGTAACTTACTCAGTTAAAATACTTTTGCAGACGTTTTTTCCTAGTAAAATAAAAAAACACTTAATGTTCTTCCATATGGCTCAAGTTGAAAGTATATGTGTGTCTCTCTCTACCCTATCTAAAACACAGAGAACCTCAAAAATTGTACTGGATCTGAAATTTAGATATTTTCATTCCAAGATTAGGACTTAAGATTCTTTCCAAATAACATTATCCTAGTTGAATTTATGGCCTTTTGATGCCCTGGACTATTCCCTTTTGAGGACACTGCCTGAGACGCTGATCTTTCTATAGTTGGCCTGTGAGATTTAAAAGACAGGCTCCAGTAAAGCATAGAGTGTGCTTGTAGTCAAGGGATACGACCTCAGTCAGAAAAACTGGGAAAAAAAGACCATGTCAGTCTTTACTTCCAAGAAAAGCTAGTTGCTGTTTTGATAACAGTAATGTCCCTTTAGTTCAAAGTTACCAGCTATCAAAACAAGTTGCAGTTCACAGCAGACTAACCCCTTTCCATTATGGAGAAGTAGATTGTAGCATGATTGAGTCCAAATAAAAATATATTTACAGAGAAAACTAGGCCCATGAGAAGCAAGCAGAAATTCGCAACAAGCTAAGTTTCATAGATGTTCAGGCAAAAAATTTCACCATATACATACAATTTACATCCATAAGACTAAGGTATCATTAGAAAAGTTGTATTAGAAGGAAACGATATTTTAAAAGATGAGTCGCTAAGGAGATAGGGTAATAGAAAGCAATCATCTATCAAAACAGAATACACAAAATCACTCTTGCTCCATCACATGTGTTAACTGTTCAGCAAAATGGCTCTGCTGTGTGCTCAGTATGAGGTTTGAGTAGGCAGTATTATCGTCTGGCATCAGAGCCAAGGCAGGATCCAGCTTGAACCTCCAAGTCATTGCATAAGGAAATATGAAATTGCAGAACAATGTGGGTGGGCAACAGACTTGACCCAACTCTCATTTATTAAATAAACACAGATTTGACTAGTCGTACTTCTGAGAACTTTAGCAGTGGCATTGCCAGGGTGTAACACTTGGGGGAGAGGGGATTGGAAACCATCATAAATCTCCATGAGCAACCTCCTCCAAGTTGCCCCTAATAAACTTACAATCTAAGCTATCTAAGTGAAATCAAGTGTGCTCGCTCTTCAATGCAGTTTCACGACAAATCAATTAGCCTCCACTTCCAAAAACCTTTTTGCCACCAAGTCCTTTCTAATAAGAAAGTTTGGGAGCTTCCACCCCACTAAATTTTAGTCCAGCTCTTGAGATTATGTGAAATGTTGGTTCTTGTTGAAACCAGAACACTAAGGGGCCTCCTTGTTCTTCAGTCCTCCTGCATCACTATTACATCTGCTGGCAGCTAGAGCAGGTAAAGAAAACCGTATTGTTTGTGTAGTATAAAAGATGACTTCTTAAAGATGTGCAGACAGCGAAACCCATGCTTAAGCAATTGTAAAAACGAGAAAAACATGAAAACAATTAGTAATCTATTTATACATATAAAAACTGGAAAATGATTTCTTACCGTATGGACTGGAGAGCTCTCTGAAATTTTCTTCTTTACAAGCTACTTGGCAGAGAGGAGCATATTCTGGTTCTCCACAGAAAGAAAATCATGGGGGGGGGGGGTAGGTTTTGCAAGTGCATGAAGTGGACACATTTGGGTAAGGCATGCCCATTTTAAGTCAGGTGTACTTTTCCATAATATTTGTATAGAAAATAACAAAATGAGTACCATGCAGCTTTTCATCACATTGCACTGTTGGATTTTCTAATTATGATATTTGTCAGTATAACCAGTGAGATTTTAATATTCATAAAATAAATATACTCTAAGCCTATGAGTTTTCAGTTTTTGAAGCTCTTGTAAGAGAAGTGCTTCTCTTGTCTGAGAACTTGTAAGTCAACATTTCTTTTGATTGATTGATTGATTGATTCATTTATTTATTTATATTTTAATTCCAGTATAGTTAACATACAGTGTCATATTAGTTTCACATATACAATATAGTGATTCAACTATTCCATACATCACCCCTTGGTCATCAAAATAAGTGCCCTCCTTAATCCCCATCACCATTTAACCCACCCACCCCACCCCCCCATCTCCCCTCTGGTAACCATCAGTTTGTTCTCTACAGTTGGGAGTCTGTTTCTTGCCCCCTCCCCCCATCTTTTCCCTTTGCTCATTTGTTTTGTTTTTTTAAATTCCATCTATGACTGAAATCATATGGTATTTGTCTTTCTCTAATTATGCTTAACATAGCCACAGCAATCAGACAACAAAAAGAAATAACCAGCATCCAAATCTGTAAGAAAGAAGTAAAACTTTCACTATTTGCAGATGACATGATACTATGGACTCCACCAAAAACTACTAGAACTGACAAATGAATTCAGTAAAAGTGCACAATATAAAGTCAATATGCAGAAATTTGTTGCATTTCTATACACTAAAAATTAAACAGCAGAAAGAGAAATTATGGAAACAATCTTATTTACAATTGCACCAAAAATAATAAGATACCTAGGAATAAACATAATCAAAGAGATGAAAGACCTATGCTCTGAAAATTATAAAACATTGATGAAATTGAAGACGGCATAAAGAAATGGAAAGACATTCCATGTTCATGAATTGGAAGAAGAGACGTTGTTAAAATGTCTATACTACACAAAATAATCTATGGATATAAGGCAATCCCTTGGATTTATATACCTGTTAGCACCTGAAAACTCTTATCATCTGACCTAAATATATGAAAGATAGTCTGCTGGGTGCCATGTAAAACATGTTCAATAGAACCTTAAAATCCATTGAGTCTAACTGCCACAGCTGTCCTGATAAGACTTTAAGTCTTATTCAGAATATACCCTGCTGGGTTGCCTGGGTGGCTCAGTCGGTTGAGCTTCCGACTTCGGCTCGGGTCATGATCTCATGGTTTGTGAGTTTGAGCCCCGCATCAGGGTCTGTGCTGACAGCTCAGAGCCTGGAGCCTGCTTTGGATTCTGTGTCTCCCTCTCTCTCTGACCCTCCCCCATCCATGCTCTGTCTCTCTCTGTCTCAAAAATAAATAAACATTAAAAAAAAAATAATATACCCTGCTGACATACAGATAGCCAAGGTTATAAATAAAACACCATAAATAAAAATAAAATATGTATGAGCTGTTAGGATAGTATTTTTGATGTGGTAGAGTCTGAATAGTATCAAGAAAGGTATATACTCAGAGTAAATAATTGTTTTTCTTATTTAGCCACTCAAAATATTCTTTCTCTACCCAGAATGTTACAACTAATTTCAAAGCTTTGTGTCCTCACAGCACGTAACTCTTTGGATTCTTTGGACTTTTTTTAAACCACAACTGCATCTACATTTCATAAGCTGTCATTTAACTGGACAAAACTTCTGGCCAGATGCAGCTGGAGTGCTTTTGTGTATGAGGCATTGTCTGCTTATTAAGCATTGTCTGTAATTTCAATATAAATTGTTGAGCAGACATTTCTGCTTACAGAAAATAGAAGTTGGCCTAAAAGACACCAGAGATACAATGGACAACAATTCCTGTGAAAATCAAGCAATTCTCTGTGACAATATTAAAGAAATCAGGTGAAGGCAAGAAAAGGGTTAGGAGAGGCCTATGTAGCCTTGAAAAGACTTAGATATATGTGGGTGCTCATAATATTCTGAGGCTGGACATCTTCATGATGCCAACAGTGAACAGAACTTCCCCTGGAAGAAGGCAAAATGAAAGACCTTTGTTTAGATTCCAAATGGAAATGGAACCCCCACACCCCCTCCTCGCCAAACAAAATAAAAAAATAAAATAAAATAAAAAGAAAGAGAGTTAGGGAAGTTCTTCAACAGATATATCTTGGCTTTCTCAATCCATGAGCCATTTTGCTCCAGGGGATACATCCAAACATAAATTTTATGAAGAGACCCCGTGATTTGGCACTGTGAGTTGGCGTATAATTGGACCCACTCACAGGATCTTAACCTTCTCTGCCAGGGGAGTCATCATCTGAATGGGAAAAACCATTGCAAAATTTTCCCTTCATCTAAGAAGAATGACTAATTTTAGATGTATCACAAGGAAGTGTTTTGTTCCAAACATAGTTCCTAGAAATAGTGGGGCATTCCAGTCCAACAGATGAAAACCTTCCTCACAAGAACCAAATCAGTGTATTGTGCACCACTTGCCAGTGAATCCAAATTGCCTGCCTTTAAGAAGATGAGAAGACAATGGGGCTTCTAAAAGAATGGATAATTCCAAAATCTCTATGTAGATTATCTCTCGATTGTAGAATATTTACAGCAAAATTTCATTCCCAGGAGATCTTTTCCTCATCACTCTTGGACCCATCCTTTCTTGCTGCTCTCACTTGTTAAGTGAAAGCACATTTTATCATCAGGCTAAACAAAGCTTGGTTGAACATTTAAATCTGTTATATAATTTTGACAAATTAAAAAATTTTAATGTGACTTTTGAATTAATTTTACAGTTATTACAAACAACATGTTAGTAAATTTTTAAATTTTTAAATAAAATAAATTCTTACAGTTTTTCATTTAAGTTTTAAACATGCATGGGGTATTGGTAAGTTTATTGAACTAAAGATGGAATACTGAGTCTAATTCTGATTTTCTCAATAATTAATTTAGATCAGTAACTTCATTTCTCTATTCATCTGTACAATGAAAGAATTGACCTCTTGATCTGTAAATAATTTCCAGATCTAAAATTCTTTGATTCTAAATGAAACAGATTTCTTCTCCTTATATCAGAAATAAGCAGAAATATAAGGTGGTTTTTACTAAGTGCTGAATGACTATATTAGGTACAGAGGGAGATATCAGTTCTAGCTTACATGGCATGATAGATTCATGGAGGAGGTGTGATTTAAGCTAGGACTTGGACGTGGTCAGAATTTTTATAAGTTCATTTCAGAGGAATTTATGGAGGAAAAACAACTCAAGATGTATTAAAGTCAGGAAGCAGACCAAATGGAGAGTTCCTTTAGGAGAGGATAGTATTAAGTTTAGAGACCAAATTTAGGAACATCTTTAGTGCCTGGTATACAATATACAGAATTTACCCTAAAAATGGGTAGCACACAATTTTTTTGTTGTTGTTTGGAGTAGAGTAGTTGAGGGGCGGATTACATGTGCTAAAAGGTTTTTGGAAAAGAAGAAAGTATTACTTGGTTCCTACTACCTATCAGTTTCTGTCTTCATCCAGGAACATGGACAGCTAAGAGTCTATTTTATTTTTTAAAGTGTTAATTTGATTATTTAATTTTTATTCCGTGTCAAAATGTGGCATGGGGCAAGTGGCAGGATTTCTTGTATTTGTACATTAGCTCAGGTTTCCTCCATTTTATTATTTAATCCAATTAATCTGATTATTTATGGGTAATAAGGGAATTTATTCCTTCATGCTACATTATTGCTATGGAGTATATGTCTGTGCCCCTTCAAACTTCATATGTTGAAATCCTAACCCACAATATGATAGTATTAGGAGGTAGTACTTTTGGAAGGTGATTAAGTCATGAGGCTGGAACCCTCATGAATGGGATTCATGTTCTTATAAGAGACCCCAGAGAGCTCTCTCTCCTCTTCTGTCATGTGAGGACAAAGTGAGAAGACGGCCATTTATGAACCAGGAAGCAGGCTCTCAAACACTGAATCTGTTGACACGTTGGTCACAGACTTCTCAGCTTCCAGAACTGTGAGAAATAAATTTCTAATGTTTATAAACTATTCATTCTATGGTGTTCTGTTATAGCAACCTGAATTGACTAAGAAAATTATTGAGAAGTCATTTATTTCTTCCTTAACTATTTCATGTGTGCTGTGCTTAAGGGCCTGGGCTGAGCTCTGAGAACAAGACAGATATATCCTTCACTTTCTGGAATTTATCATCTCTGTCCATTCACTCCTTGGGCTAAGCAGTTTTTCAGAACTTGTATTTTTGTATAGTATTGCATATTTTCCTGGTAATGATAAAAAACAAAACAACTATGCAGTACACATCCACATAGTTTGACAGTTATCAGAAATCCTTATTTCTCTTAGGGAATAATTTGTAGCCAACACTATTCCATCTTAACTTGTGTTGCCAAATCCTCAAAGCTCATAAGGAGAAATTCCAAGTATGTCAATTTAAGTAGGGGTTTATTAATTTAAACTATTTTACTTGCATGATTCTCCCTAGAGTATGCAAATCTGAACAGTAGAAAATTCTGTGACTTCTGTAGGGGAAAAGAGAGGGAAATGAGCTGGTGTGATAGAAGAAATAGAGGAAACAACCAGTAGACATCAATGAACAAAGTGAAGATGAACCCACCATCTTCTGTTAAAACTTCAAGGCTCATAATTTATTCTTGGAAAAAGTGAAAACATTTATTAGCCCTTTTGTGATCTCATTTCTGTTTTAAGCTTCTCTCTGGTTTTTATTGTAATCTGATTTCACTTGTATAAAATGTAAGGCAATGTTGAGATCATACAATGTAACATGGTTTTGCTACCACAGTTTTTCAGTAGACTGTAAAAGACAGATTATGCTTTTCTTAAGTTAGACATTCTCACCTTTTGAGGCATTTAACACCATCATGAAATTTAGCATGGTGTTTATATTAGAGTCGTGTGGTACACATCTTTTGCTCTGGGAGCCCCTCGATCACGAAAGTCTCAGTTCCTGGCCCAGAAATCATTATGAAGTATTGACTAATGGAGACTTGTCTCTGTTCTAAAGGATTTTTTTTAAGTCTATCTTCTTTTGGAATATATACAAAATCTTGGGAGATGATCCAGCCAGTATATCTTTATCAGTGCTTTCAATCAGGTTTCCCTCATTTAAAAGATTTGCCAACTTTATCTATGAGCCATACTTCAATGGGGCGCCTGGATGGCTCAGTCTGTTAAGTGTCCAACTTCGGCTCAGGTCATGATCTCGCGGTTCATGGGTTCGAGCCCCACATCAGGCTCTGTGTTGACAGCTCAGAGCCTGGAGCCTGCCTCAGATTCTGTATCTCCCTCTTTCTCTGTCCTTCCCCTGCTCATGCTCTATCTCTCTCTGTCTCTCAAAAATAAATAAACGTTTTTTAACAAATTGAGAATATGAGCCTCACTTCAAACTGCCAATGATATCAGATAAGTAGTTTGAGATTGGTCATACAGTTGCCAGTGCTGGGCTTCTCCTTCATATGTGGGCAAACTATGCCTAACTCTCTGACCCAAACTGCCCCATATTGTGATGCTGCTCATAGCATGCTTTGCTATTCCAAAGGGCTCAGTAGCAATTCCTATTTTTGACATTTCTTCCCTTTTTAATCTTGACACAAAATTATCCTTGTGTTTTGGTATTGTAAACTATGGAAGTCCATTAGAAAACAGACATATGAAAATATCTACTCTACCTCCTCTAGAAACTGTCCTTGACCCATCAGCTAGTTTAGATTCCTCCTATTACACATTTCCATTGCTCTCTGTGTATTTGTGTAATAATTTTCCCAGGTATTAAGTATCTGCACAATTACTTGCTTAGGGTACATTTCCCCCTGCTATAACATAAGCTCTAAGAAGGAAGAAAAAAGGAGCTCTCTCTATATTTTGCCATTATATACCCATCACCTAACACAAAGAGTGGTGCCTGTAGGATGACCTCAATAATTGTGTGAACTGAATAAATAGAATGGCAGCTAGATATCTAATAGTAGGCAATTGATACATGTTAATTGAATAATGCCCCAGTATAGTGTATGACTTTTCTCAAGGAGGATTTTAAGGAATAATGGTGGGAATTTTTGTCTCAGTGATAGCTCAGTGGGGGGGAAATAATAATGCCTTCTCCGCATTTGTCTAAAGGTGTTACTCATTTCCAGTAACAACACATGGCCTTCCTCCCAAAATGGCATTAGGTCAATGAGTGCTTGAAGGATTTATTTTATTCCAGACCATGTTAATATCTCCTTACATTTGTACATTGCTAACCAAATGGAAGAATGGCTGGATGTTATAGGAAATTAAAAGGATAAAACTAATCTCCTTTTACTCCTCAAAATTCAGAACACCTTTGGTTAAATTAAAGTGTAAATTATAACCACAGATACAAGCCCATTTAGGTGTGGAGCAACCATGTGATGGAAATTGGCTGAAATTCTGTAGATGCCTTACGAAACAGCCCTGAATACTACACTGCATAATGGTTGCTGCTGGGAGGAACAGCCAGGGTGCTTTCAGAGAGATCACCTCATGTGTCACCCTGCCCCATGTTGACCCCTACCATGAAAAGCAGGAGAATGTGGCATTTAGGGTGCAGACTCTGCATCATGATTTTACACGAATCATGAATCTACATGAGTTCAAAGCCTACACTTATTTCTTACTATTTGGGTTTTTTTTCTGGGCAAGTTACTTATACTCTCAGTGCCTTATTCTCCTTATCTCTTAAAAATAGGTGGTGGTGGTCCCCACTGCATAAGGTCATCATTAGGATTAAATTAGTTAATGTAGGTAAAATATGTACAGGAGTTTGCTAGAGTAAATGTTCAGTGAACACTGGTTTTATTATGACTACTATACAACACAGAACTTGCACAGTGGTGGAGGCCAACACTAAGCAAATAAAACAAACATGGTTCCAAATGTTCATCAACCTGACTAAAGAAACTAAAAAATGGGAAGGAACACAGGTTAACCTGTATTTCTCAAGTATGTGTAAGAAATAATAGTTGTTTTTTTTTAATGTTTATTTATTATTGAGAGAGAGAGAGAGAGAGAGAGAGAAAGACAGAGAGCATGAACAGGGGAAAGGCAGAGAGAGAAGGAGACACAGAATCTGAAGCAGGCTCCAGGCTCTGAGCTGTCAGCCAGAGCCTGATGCAGGGCTCAAACTCACAGACCATGAGATCATGACCTGAGCCAAAGTCAAACCCTTAACCGACAGAGCCACGTAGGTGCCCCCAGAAATAATGTTTGGAATCTGTGGTACAGTTTATGTTTGTTAAAACAATATTATGACCATACCATATTTAGTTATAACATATGTCTCATAAGTAAGCAGGGGAAGTATTGATATGCCTCATTAGCAGATGAAGAAATTAAAGAGAAGAGGGCGAGTGATGAGATCAAATGGCCTGTACACAGTGGATCAGGAATTATAATGCAGTTCTCCTGAAATCTAGTCACAGACTTTCATATTCACCACTTGGCTACTGTTCTGAGGTTTGCCTCAGATTAAAAACTTTTTTTTTTGCCTTTACTCTTTTATAAATCTATTCATTCTGGTCATTCAAAAGCACTTAAGAATGTCTACTGGGTGGATGGTAGCACTATCAACTAATTGGTTGATAGAATGTTCTGCATCTCTTTGACTTTTTGATGCATCAGTAGTTACTAAGTGTTAAACACTAGGGATTTATAAGTGAAAAGATCTAGTTCTTGACCTCAAAGAATTCATATTGTAGTGGGGAATGAAGACAGAAAATGAATTAAAATATAGTATGATACGTTAACTATATAAGGAAGCATGCATTTAAAGATGATAACATACGGGGGAAACGACTTTGCTTTGAGAAGGGAGAGGGCAGTGGTCAAGGAAAGACATCTGAGCTGAGTTACACTGAGTTTAGGAGTTAGCCCATATTAATGCTAAAGAGCTCACATGAAAAGTCATTTATTATATGCCAGGCATTGTTCTGAGTACTTTGCATGTATTAATAAAGGAGAAATACAGCACTATTAAAATGGCATTATAGTTTTCACTGCAAACATTTAAGAATATATCTTGAATTTGTTCCCTCTATCTTCAGTACCATGATCATCTCTTCTGAACAACTTATATAATGTCTTAACTTGTCCCCTCCCTCTTTACTCTTATCACAGTCCAACCCATTTTCTTTTTTTCTTTTTCTTTTTTTTAAATTTAAATTCAAGTTAGTTAACATACAGTGTAGTATTGGTTTCCGGAGTAGAACCCAGTGATTCATCACTTACATATAATACCCAGTGCTCACCCCAACAAGTGCCCTCCTTAATGCCCATCACCCATTTAACCCATTCTGCCAACCACCTTCCCTCCAGCAACTCTCAGTTTGTTCTCTGTATTTAAGTCTATTATGGTTTGCCTTCCTCTCCGTTTTTATCTTATTTTTCCTTATCTTCCTCTTGTTCGTCTGTTGAGTTTCTGAAATTTCACATATGAGTGAAATCATATGATATATGTCTTTCTCTACCATTTTCTACACAATAGCCAGAATTCACTTTCTAAGTGATAAAATGGGTAGAACTCTCCTACCTAAAACTCTCAATGATTTTTCATTTTATTTAGAAGCCCCAAATTTTCTTCATGGCCTACAGAACCTTACATGATATAGCTTCTTCTTTCTTCTACTTCATTTTTTTTCTTTCTTACTTTTCTTTCTTATTCTTTTCTTCTCTCTATTTCTTTCTTTTTTAATTTTTTTTAAATGTTTATTTTTTTAAGAGAGAAACAGAGAGTGAGCCAGGGAGGGTCAGAGAAAGAGGGAGACGCAGATTCCAAAGTAGGCTCCAGGCTCCCAACTGTTAGCACAGAGCCCAAAGCTGGGCTTGAACTTATGAAAAGTGAAATGACCTGAGCTGAAGTCAAATGCTTAACCAGCACCCCTCTTCCTTCCTTCCTTCCCTCCTTCGTTTCTTTCTTTCTTTCTTTCTTTCTTTCTTTCTTTCTTTCTTTCTTTTCTATTCTCTTCTATCATCTACTTTACATTTTACAAGTCACGTTACACAATGCATAGAATGCTGATATTATGGGATGTTAATTAGTGATTCTTTAAAAGGGGAAATGATTTAATGGTCATGTAGTTTGAGAAAATATAGCATCAAACAGCAACAGCTTATTTTGTTTGTATATGCACATATGTTAGTATATATTTATGAATGCTAAATTGTAAATCTTGCACTATTCTTACTTCATTAACCCAATTTTTTTCAAGGTGACTCTTATGTGAACATACCCTTAGAACATATTTTGGGAAATGCTTCATCCTGAATAAAAGCCATATTAAAGAGATCAACCTTAAATTGGGTTCAGGAGTTTAGCAAGTTTAAGACCTTCTAAATGTCATATTTTGGGAGAAAAGATAGAAAGGAAACAATTAATCAGAGATTATATTTGCCAGATGTCAATAAAAATTCATGAAGTCTTAGAGTAAAATCTCCTTTACCCTCTTCATTCAATACTAAGCTTCCATCATGTTCTTAAGTTAGGTTCTGAAGATTGAAATTGAGTCACTCTTGAGTTAATTAATTCCAAAAAGGATTTATTGAGGATCTATTAGGATGAGTCTATGATTGGAAAGTTTCCTTGGCAGGGAGAACTACCAGGGTGAGGGAACTGTAAACTTTCCTTTCCTGTTTTCCAATCAGAAAGGGCAGTATTGTATTGATTGAACGTGGGTGGTCCTTAACACATTTTCATGAATCAGAAATTATATTTGCCAAATGCTATTCCACTGTAAAATTAGCAATAGCATATGTGGGTGATGAGTATCTTTTTATGTGTTTTATCTGTTTACAAAAGAGAAGAAAAGAAATTATAAAATTGTTTGGCATAAGTTCATAAGGTGAATAAAAGTTATATGGATCTATTCAATGCATCCAGCTCTATACTAAATGATTTAAAAGACTGAGAGAGAACTGCTAGAAGGCTACTTTAATTTAATGCTAGTGTGGTTTTCTGCTGTTTTTTGATTTTCTCTCTTAAACTTTATGCAATTGCATATGCTGGGATTTTAGGATGAGAGGAGATGGTTGTACATGTAGATGGAGGGGATGTAAGAGACTGGAGAATGATTTCTTAGCAATAAAAGCCTCCTTTTGGAGGCCCAGTTTTTCCTTTTCTATCACTTTTATTGCTAGCAAGCACATCTTCTCCAGAGATGAAACAGTAGATATGAATGGAAAAAAGATATTTTTAAAGAAAATATATCCAAATAAAAATGTATTCTTGATAATATCTCTATTATTTGAAATAAAATTAATACGATTCTCACTGAGAAGCATGGATGATTCTTGTGTGCATGAAAAATCAGATAACTGGCAGATAAAGGTCTACAGGCACTTAAAAGAATATCCTAGCACAAATCACAATTACTCTTGACTTTGAGGAGCTGTGGAGTAGCTAAAAGAAGGTACAGATTTATTTGGCAACAGAATCTTAGGACATTTTGCTGAGTTCATACATGGAAGACGGGCAAAAACATCTCTTGTCTAATTGCAATGGGATATTCAAAATTTGACTCACATAAGAAAGAGATCAACTTTTTTATCTTGCCATTGTGACCTTACCATGAATTCAAAGGCATTTGTTATAAGAGATCCCACTCTATTTGTGACTTATGAGCAGGCTACGTTTTGGACATTCAAATGGACATCTTGTCATTTGATTTCTCTCCCACTCAAAGAAAAATGCATTTTCAAAAAATCAGAGAAAGGAAGACTCGTCCTTGCCTTTGCTCAATCTATTACTTTACAATTGGAGGGTGTGGCTGACCCAAGCAGTGATATCTCTTGCCAGGAATAAACAGAACCTCATAAAAGCAATTTGCAAAAAGCAATGTGTTGGTCTTAGTAGACAGTCTTTGCACTTGCCAGTGAAACTAGCAAGAAGGGTTGTAAGTCATTTAAATTTTCTGGGACCCATCTGTGAAATGATGCCCTCTGCTTCTTCGTCTAAGGCTTTGTGGGGTTCAAATTAGAAATGTATGCAAAAACTGGTTTGTCAACTATAAAGAATTTTTTTAATTTTTAATTTTTTTTTTATTTTTGAGAGAGGGAGAGGGAGGGAGAGAGAGAGAGAGAGAGAGAGAACAAGTGGGGGAGGGGCAGAGAGAGCGAGGAAGACACAGAATCCAAAGCAGGCTCTAGGTTCTGAGCTGTCAGCACAGAGCCTGATGCGGAGCTCCAACTCATAGGCTGCAGATCATGACCTGCAGATGCTCAACCAACTGATGCTCAACCAACTGAGCCACCCAGGCACCCCAACTATAAAGAGTTTTTAAATGCTGGTGTCTTAGGTAGGGTGTCTCCAAATACAGACCCTGAGAAAAGGAATTTAATGCAAATAGCTTTTCTAGAAGATCCCAGAAAGCTGTGGCAGGAAAATGAGAAGTGAGACCAATATAAGATAGGTTAATAAGCAGATTGCTGCTATGTATAACTGGAACTCATTTACACAGGGGATCTCTGGGAGACAGTGTATAGCACACTTCATACATGCTCCCCCTAACAAGTGAGGAAAGTGTATAGTCTCTTTTCCCACCTGATATGGACTGAGGCTCCATTTGGGGGTGTCAATTCTTCAACGCTTGTGGCCTGCCCTGCAGTGTTGGCCACATACACCAGAGAAATCCCTTAGAGAGAAATGGGCGCTCTGAGAGTACTCCAGAATGGTGGGAACTGGCAGGATATGGGAAACCCTTCCCATATCCCCACTATCTGCTATAATTGTTTCTCATCATGAAATAGGATTGACTTGAAAGCAAGCTTTGAATCCAGCCCTGGGCTGTGTCTACAGCTGGGTTCTTTAAAGAATATTACAGCAGTGTGACGAATTAACCCATTTTATATGTCAATTTAAATATTTTGTGATGGGTGAATAATTTTGTCTGTGTGTGTGTGTGTGTGTGTGTGTGTGTGTGTGATCTCCACTTCGTCTTGTAATGCTTACTTTGGGTTATCTCAATTGAAAGAAAGATTAAAAGTAATGCTAAAACATTTTGCTTTTAGTTGAGGTTGGCTAGTCTTAAATTATGATATAAAAATGTACTGTGTGTCAGTGACATCCATGATTATTCATACAGTTTGATATTGTATAAAATGTCTTATGAATACATTTTTCTGAAGTGTTTAAAATTTATTCTTATAATTTTATATTATAAACACATTTAAAGTAAGAATTTTTATTAAAAGTAGTGATATATGTTGTTGACACAGTGTTATGTTGATCACTCTATTTTAAATTATTTTGCACATTACTACAAGAGGCTTTTGTATTTATTCTTGTTGGGGCAATGGAAACATTTAGCTCTTTAAGTAATTGATCAAAATTAGTGACTCTTAATCCACTATAATGAAATATACATAAAGCCTTTATATTCTTTAACACAATGTTTTAATATGATCATTTTATATGTGTCAATATGAACCTAAAAAATGTATGATGCCATGAATCTGAGGAACTATATTAGTAACAATGCAGATTTAATTTTTATCAGAATGGCTCAAAATAACAGCTTACTTTAAATGGCATTACCTTTTATTCTGTATTACAATCCCAATGGTGAGCAGGGGACACACAGGGCTCTGTGTGTCAGGGGTCAGGTTCTTACACTTGCTCTTTTGTTTCTTGGCAGTTACCTTATTTGTAAGTGGCTCACCACCTTCTCTGTAATCCAGCTAAAGGGTAGAAGGAAAGGGAGAAAGGTAAAGGGGAGGCATACTTCTTCCTTGTAAAAGAATATACCAGAAGTTACACATATCACTTCTACTCACAAACCAATGTTAAGAAATTAGTCACATAGTCACATCTGTGTGCAAAGAAAACTAGGAAAATAGTAGTTTTTTTGCTGAATGACAAGTGCTTGGCTACAACGAGAGATTCTATTACTGTGAGAAAATTGATAGCTAGCATTTTGTGCCAGTATCTTCCTTTTGGGTAAGACAAATATCCGTGTACACTGTTTTCTTGTACACATAGAGCATACCTATTCTTCAAGAAAGGGGAAACCTTTCCATTTTTAATATTCATTTCAGAATCCTGGATTTCTGAGTGCTGTTCAATCCTTTCCACTGTTCAGGGTCACCCCAGGGTACAATAGCCTATAAATTAAAAGACAAGTCATCTGCACCTTTAATACACACCAAGTACCCAATATTATATGGTAAGGAAGTAGATACTATAAGAAAATGTAAAAATGGAAAATGCGTATCAAGTATTGGTCTGCAACAAATATCGAATCCTGCTGGTTAGGAATTGAGAAGACTCCCTGCTCCAGCTATAGCCTTCACTCCTTGGCTTGCCTAACTGGTAGCCCCTAGTTCTGCTGTCTGTGACATACTCTTTCAGTTGTCCTCCTGGTTCCTTGCTTTATCCCCTGGGAAGTTCTTTGGTGTTTATTCCTGTTTCCTGGACACATCAGTAGTGGGCGTGGGGAATATGCTTCTTTTAGGCATGCCGTCTCTCACAGCTCACATCCTGCAAAGGCAAGCTGAAGGTCTGAGTGTTGCTTTAGCCATTGCAATTCCCATCAAAACCAAACCAACTTTCAGACTCTTGTTTCTGGTCCATATCATATGAAGGCAAACACAATCAATTAGAGTTTCTAGATAATAGTGTTAAGCCTGATATCACTGATCTTTAATTTATTTGCCTCCTTTGCTCAGCCTACCCCTTTTCTTTTTCCACTGAAGTGGCTACATTGAGGTCATCAGAAAAAAAAAAAAAAAGGCTTGAGTTTGAAGGCAACCTCCTTAATCTCATTTTAGTCCTTGGGCTGATTCCCATCATGTGATGGAGAACCCTTAGCAGGAGGTGCCTGAAGAAAACTTCACATCCCAGGCATAACTCCTCCTTTTTTTAAATGTTTATTTAGTTTGGAGAGAGAGAGAGAGAGAGAGAGAGACAGACAGACAGACAGACAGAGCGTGAGCTGGGGAGGGGAAGAGAGAGGGAGTCACAGAATTTGAAACAGGTTCCAGGCTCCGAGCTATCAGCACAGAGCCCAACGTGGGACTCAAACTCACAGAGCTGTGAGATCAGGACGTGAGCTAAGTCAGAAGCTTAACCAACTGAGCCACCCAGGCGCCCCCAGGGATAACTCCTTCTAAAGCTGGTTTTTCAATGTCCCTTCTTATATCCCCTTACATTTATGTGTATAAAAGTTAGAATTTTTTTTTTAATCTGGTGAAGTTTCAAACCACTGAGCTCTCAGTCAGCTTAGATTGCTGATTTAGGCCACAGCAGAATGATCTCTCTTAGCAGATCTGTGTTCTCTGCCATATCTGCCTACAGACTGGTTAGATGTAGCTCAAGCCTGTCTCCCCTGTAAGACTTTGCTGAAAGTGATATAGCCAATATAAATCAAAAGTTGAAGTTTTCCCAATTATTTTCCTTAAAACATTAGTTAAGATATGGTAAATACATCATGGAGTCACAAGTGAGAAATTTGCCAAATGTTTTCAATGGACAATTACATTCCAGCTTGCATTCTTTATGTCATTTCTGCCTTCCACCTGGCCTGCCAAGCCAATGCCTGAGTACTCACCCTTATAAAAGTATCTCACCTTGGGAACAAAATTCACATTAATTACTATACAGGTTTGGGTGTTATAGCAGAAGCCAAAAATAGTGGTAGCTTAATTAAGAGAAAACTGCTGAACAATCTAGGGACCAAATGGCTGCTGCACCATTTTGCTGTTACCCTAAGGAGGTGCTCTTGTCAGTGTGGTTCAAGATAGTTTACCCTAATATCTGCATTCAAGTCACTGGAAACGGGAAGGTAGCCCCAGAAGATGGAGCACTGCATTTCACCTTGTGTGCCTTTTGGCTAGACTTTATCATATGCCTACACTCAGCTGCAAAAAAAAAAAAAAAAAAAAAAAGCCATGAAGAAAGACTGTGTTTCACTTATCCCTTGCTGCATAATAAATAACTCCAAAATTTTGTATGCTAAAATAAGAATGATTTGCTTATGTTTTTAAGAGTCAGCTGGGCATTTTTTTTCCAGCTCTATAGGATGCTGACTTGGTCAATGGTGTAGCTGCTATCAGATTGCAGCTGGGCTGGTTAGAAGGTCTAAAAGGCCTTTCACATGGGCCTTTGTGCTGGTAAGCAGTGCCTTAGTTTTCACCCATGAGGCCTCCTTCTCCTGGAGAATAGGCTTCTTATAGATTGGCAGCTGATTTCTAAGAGAATGAAAGGGCTGGGATTCTTTTTTTTTTTAATGTTTATTTATTTATTTTTGAAAGAGAGAGAGAGAGAGAGCACAAGTCAGAGGAGAGGAAAAGGGAGAGAGGGTGACACAATCTGGCAAGCTCCAGGCTCTGAATTGTCAGCACATAGCCTGACAGGGGGCTTGAACCCACAAACTATGAGATCATGACCTGAGCTGAAGACAGACACTTAACCGAGCCACCCAGGTGCCCCAAGGGCTGAGATTCTTAAGGACTGCCATGACTCTTAAGGAATAAGCCTAGAACTATATAGCCTCGCTTCTGGTGTACGTTTGATCAGAGCAATTCACAAGTCCAACCTAGATTCAAAGGGTTGGGAAATAGACTCTACCTTCTAATGAGAGGAGCAACATGCATATACATGTGGGGGCGGGGAATAATTGGGGACTATCTTTGAAGACTACTCATATCTTGGATGATGATGCACCAGATAAAAATCAGGTCTTTATTTATCATGAAAGAAAGAGGAAGAATAGACAATAGAAGACACCAAACACCCTCTACCAGAAGGTCTTTCATCAGGTTTAAGTCATTGTCCCAAAAATATTTCTGCATATTCATAAATCATAAATTATTACAAATTCTTTCTATAATTTAAGTGCATTTTTATAAAGAGTTGAAAATTGATGAAACTTAACATCATTTTGTTTTATACCTTATCTGAAAGATATTTAAGTTTATGCATTTTTGTAGCAATCAATTATTTTAGAAGCTATCACTATTATTTTCTAACTTAACATTTTTCATATTAAAATGTTTTTTTCCACTGTAACTCTGCTGTCTCTTTGCTATAGAAATATTTTTAAATTGTGTTATTTTTTATATAGATAGGATGGCTTGGGTATACACATCTCTACCTGGATTTACTTTCCATGTCCATAGATTATGAACACTTGAGATTAGGATGGAGTTAACATTTATCTAACTACATAACCTATAGGAACAGCAGTTATAATTAACATTTACCTCAGGTGGTAGTCATGAGCTGTTAATCATTCTTCATTTGTCAGTGGTGGTTTGGTGTATTACAGTGTTCCAAATTGATGAAATCCATCAGGGATGGGCTGGCTGGTGAAGATTACAGCACATGACCATTTTCCTCATTTCCTACTCTGCCTAATAGGTAATAAGACATCATGAAAAGAACCAAAGCTTTGGAATCAGATCTGGATCCGAATCAGTGTTTTAGTATTTCCACTACTTCCTAACTCTGTGCCTTTGGGGAAAAAACATTAATCGTCTTTCCCCCCCGCCTCACCAGAAAACTAGGGACAAGTAATATCAATCTTGGAAGGTATTCTGAAATTAAATGAGGTAGTGTGTGTAAGGTCTGTGTCTGGAACAGTGTTCATACTCCAGGGAAAGAAACTGTTTTATTATTACAATTTAAGTTAGCCATCTTGCACATTTCTCCAGGTAAAAGCTGTACACAGAAAAGTCAAGAATGTGCCCAACTGCTTCAGGATGATATTGTTAGGAGGATTTGTTATGGAAGTAGAAAATATTCAGTTCTTCATATAAGTCAAGGCTTTGGGGACAGGTCAGTCTAATTTCTGCATGTTTGGGAAGATAATCATCATGAATTTAGCTCAGTAGAAATCTTATTTTTAAATAATAATTAAAAGAATGGGGTCACTTTCTTATTTTTGTTGGAAGACTGATATACTAGTATTTTTGCATATTCAACATCCAATTAATTTTAAGACTCTGTACCACTTAAACTTTTAGGAATACTTTATTGTCCAACAATTAAATTTTGATTGTGTTCTTTATAGTCTGTTCTCATTCATTGTTTTAAGTATGCCTTATGTGTTCATTTTTAATAAAAATGACAGGCTTCTGTTTTAATTTTAAAGTTATCTATCAACGTCAAATATTGTCTAATAAACTGTTAAGTAAGACATTTGCCATTTTCCATATCTGTGGAAAATATGTGATTTAGCAATAGTATTAAGGTAAAGTCAGAAATATTTTTAATCGATGCAGAATGTGATGGTTTATTAATATCTTCTTTTCACTTGCAATATTTTTCTCGAGATAACAGGAAACACCAGCCAGAAGGAACTTAGACTAATTTAGAGTAGTATCTGATTCTCTCAGTGGTTCACGTTAAGTTGCATACTTATCCTGTTTTGTCAGGGAGATTCCATGTATAGAAATTTGAATTAAATGGGAGAAGCTAAGCTACCAGTACATTTGTTTTTCAGAGAGAATAATAGTACCATAAAAAGTTTAGAACACAACACATTCTGTATGGATATGGCAGTGGTGCAGATGAACTCTGCTGAACACGTGTTTGTTATTTTGGCATATTCTTCAAATATATCATTATTTTGGTATATTCTTCAAATATATCATGGAGTGTAAATTGTAAGAAAATATGAATTTCAAATCCCCCCAATTTTGATATCTCTGGTCCCATTTTCTGGTTTTGTTCGTTCTTTAAAATTGCTTCCTCTTTCATTAATGTTTTGTTTTGATTCAGCAAGCTGTCAAGACATGGACTTAGAAATAGATTCAGAATTCTAGTATCATGTCTGTTCCTCATTTTGCAGTACTTGTGTGGATTTTTATTTTCTCCTCCAACTTTAGTCGGCATTTGTATTGTCCTGGCACTCCCCTTGGCTTTCCTACCTCTGTTGGAAAGCGCTAAACACCATTATCCCCAGATTAGGAAATGTATCCCTCATTGAGGTAGGTATACCTTCTTGTGATAAAAATACCGAGATCATTTTCAAACTTCCTTCCTGTAGATGATTTTAAAACAAGTCGTATTAAATTCTTGATGCTGGAATGTAAGAACAGAAGGCTATGGAAAGGAAAAATTTTCACAAGCTCCACACATTAGGAAAAAAAACGGATACATGAAAAAGGTAAACCAACTAAAAAACAAGCACAGCTGTGGTGATGGAGATGTAAAACTTCAGCATCCTGTCATATTCATTACTTGTCCACGTGGCTTTGACCTAGTGTTCACCTCTGGTTCACGGGGCAAATGTGAGGAAGGCTGAAGTGCAAAATCATGAACTTAGTAGCTACAAGTCCTGAGGACTATTTACTGCTCTTCTTTTCTATAACCTGCCATCTTGGATGATTACCACATTTCATTTAGTCTTGGGCTCACTGTTTACGTAATGAGCAATGGACCCACACACTTTCCTCATCATGTTGATTTGGAATAAATAATGGTGACAAGGAGTATACTTGACAGAGCTGTCCACCTTTCCATGCCCCCACACTGATTCAGGTGCTTCGCTTAGACAGTAAACAACTGACATTGTGATGTCCTCTTGTTTCCCTGGCTTGGTGGATGCTGGACTCTCCTGTTCCCCTCAACTCCCTTACATTTGCTAGGGTCACCCAGGGCTCCCTGTTTTGAATTTACTAATCTGGTAAGTACTTTTCAAATTATGCTAGAGTTTGGCAGGTCATAAAAGGTCTTTTGCTGCAGTCCCCTGTAGCCCACACTGGACAAAGTGCATTTTAATTGCTTTTCAGTAGGTTATGTGCCTGCATTTGTATTCCAGTTTATCCCAAATTCTCCTTCGGGCCAGGGTGGGGTACATAGCACTTCCTCTTAGCCTGGAAGACTTTTGGACTGTTACAAACGGAGGGAAAAAAAACAGGCAGCGATTTACTAACTCTAGGTGTAGGTTTAATCTTGATAATTATAATCAATATCTAAAACCTTGACTACAATTTGCTTTGAAAATTGAGTCCAAAGCCATGTTTGCAATGCTAGTTAAGGACTCCTTTAGGTAGACTACACTTTCTCCTTCTGAGCATTTTATAGCTTGCTCAATATTGTGAAAACTGAAATAGATTCAATGGTGTAACTGCCAATTATTTTACTTTTATGGCTTTGAGATCTAAAACATTATTTCTAAATCTCTGATTGTACAAATAACAAGGAATTGGTTAAAGTCTCCCCCAAAATCCATTTTCCTCGGATTCTTAAAATCTCAATTACAAGATACGTCTCCCCCAAAAGGTGACATTTTGAGATTTCCATCTAACAGTCCTTATTTAAACATAGTTGGGGGAGGGGGAGTCACAGAAAGTAAATGAAATGGAAATGCCATAGGCATAACCAATAACTTACCAGAAGAAACAACACAGAACTGGATTGATTTACTAAAGCATCCCTGTACCATGACGTTTAGAGTGTCCCTATCTTCATTTATGGACCAGGGAAAGTTGACATTTGCATGGCTTGGGTGGGCTATACTGCATGTGGTGGGAACTTGTGAGTTTCATAGAATACATTTTATGTAAATACAGTCTTATCAAGGAGCAGGGGCAAAATCTGTCATATGTTTACAGAACTAAGTGACAGTGTTCATGGGCTGCCCAGTATATTTTAGGGGCATTTGGCACAACTCTTGTTTTTATTAGTCTTTGGAAGAAACTGGCTTTCACTTTGTTATCTTTCCAATGCCAAGTTTGAATTGAAAACGAACATTACATCAGCTTGTTTCTTGGTCCTTGGGAAAAAATCCAGCCTGTATGGACAAATTCAACCAGGATGCCAAGGGAAGAGACAGATGATGTCTGTTGAAATGCGTGGTATCAAGTTTTACACATTTTGTTTGGAGTACAGTGTTGCTCCCACCCAATTCTGACCACACACACACACACACACACACTCGCAAGTTTAAAAAAATTTTAAGTTAAAATCTACCAAATATACACAAAAATAGATTTGTGCAAGCATATTCTTGTACTGAATGTTTGGCAAGAATTTAATTATTCTGTGACAATTTATTGATTGAGAAAGTATCATGAGGAAAGGACTGAAGCAGTGTCTAGAAAGTGGATTTGCATGCATAGATCTTTTGTTATATGTATTTCCAGGATTGCACACTAATTGTATTACATACTTGTTTCAGTAAAATAAGAAGAAATTATGGCTTAACAGGCCTAGAGATTAAACACTGTAAAAGGTAACATCCTTGGTGGCCTAAAGTAACCAAAGATATTAGATTCAGATATTCTGTGACATAATGACCATTATTTTGTTTCACATGATATGGGCAAGTTTGCAGTTTTAGTTTGGGAATGACTCTCTCTCTCTCTCTCTCTCTCTCTCTCTCTCTCACACACACACACACACACACACACACACACACAAGTTAATGTGTTGGATTTTTGAATATAAAAAACATTTACTTGTATTTTTTTTTCTAGTTTAGCAGTTAGTATGTATCTACCAGCTTGGTTAACTACTGAAATCAAGAATTTTTAAAACTTTATAATAGTTAATATGTGGAATCCACTTATGTCCATCAACAAATGAGTGGATAAAAAATATGTGATATATATATATCATTTTTAAGCCACAAGAAAGAAGGAAATTCTGCCATTTGAAACAACATGGATGAACCTTGAAGGCTAAGTAAAATAAGCCAGAGAGAGAAAGATAAATACTGCATTGTATCACTTATACACAAAACCTAGAAAAAAGTCAAACTCATACACACAGAGTAGAAAAGTGGTTGCCAGGAGCTGGTGGCCAAGGTAGGTGACGCTGGTAAAAAGGTACAACTTCCAGCTATAAGATGAATAAAGTTTGAAGATCTAATGTAAAACGTGGCGACATATATAGATAAAACTGTATTATGTAATGGAAATTTTCTAAGAGAGTAGAACTTAAATGTTCTCAACCCTGACAAAAAAATAAACCTGTGAGATGATGGGTGTGTTAATTAACTAGATGGTGAGAAGCCTTTCATAATGTATACATATATCAAACCACCACGATGTACACTTTAACTATCTTACAATTTTGTTGGGGCTCTTGGGTAGCTCAGCGGGTTGAGTGTCTGATTCTGGATATCAGCTCATATCCTGATTCTAGGGTCATGGGATCAAGTCCCACATTGGGCTCCACACTGAGCATGAAAACTGCTTAAGATTCTCTCTCTCTTCCCCTATCACTTCTCCCTGGCTCTGCATCTCGGCCCCCCTCTTCCACTCTCTCTAAAATTAGAAAAAAATCAGTACCTTACAATTTTGTCAATTATATCTCAATCAAGCGGAAAACATAAAACATCAAAAGAAAAGAAGAATAAAAAACTTCTTTAAACTGAGAGAAAATACTAAAAACAAAACAATAAATCAAAAAACTCTGGGGTGTGTTTGAGTTATTTTAATGTCATGATTCTTGGGTGTGGTGATGTTTGCTGGCTTCTCTCTACGGTTTTATCAAGGACTTGTTCTATATTTCTGTGATGTTCGGCTTATGGTATTTTGCCTCTGCTGCACCAGGAGTTCAGTGTGATTGTAGGAAGAACTTTCTAATAAGTCATGTATCTGTAAAGTGCCAACCAAATGGCTTGGATCCTTCTCCTATATTTGGTATGCCCACATACTCTCAATTATTGCATTGGGTAGAAACTTAGGCAATAGAAACTTGTTTTGGTGGGGTTTTCCTTGGAATGAGCTTTGTGGCAGAATTAGTAGGAGGAAAATAGTACATATGATACTTGCCCAAGGTAGTTATTTATTTGTGAGTGTTGTATTTGTGAGACAAATATTTGCTCAAATTTTGAAAGAGGCTGACAATGAATTGCTACTTTCTGTCTGTAGGTGGTGCCTACCTGTACAAGACTCTAGGTTATTGAGTCTGGGTTGAAACAGGCTGATTTGGTCTGCTTTCCTTGGCTTGACCTACTTGGAGATAGCTTCAGGAATCTAAGTTTGTCAAAAAGAGTTAGTTGTGAATTTGTTTGTTTCTTTCTTTGTTTTTTTGAAAGGAATTCCATACCAGATGGCCAGTCATACATTTATTCACTTATTTAGTAACTATTTATTTAGCATACATGTGGGCCACGTCTATGCTAGACAATTGATGCACAATGATGCATGATCTTCTCTGTCTTCTAAAGGCTCATGATCTAATAAGGAATATAGACCAACAGACACACAATTACAATACAGTTTACTAAAGAGTAAGTGTAGGATGGCAGAGAGTGTTTAACTGGGGCACTTGACCTATTTGGAGAGATTGGAGAGGCTACCCAGAAGAAATGAGAGATAATCATGAGACAAATAGTAGAAACTAACATGTGAAAGATATGAAATTAGAAAAATAAAAAATGGAATATTCAAGGCAGAGAGTTTAGTTTTACAAAAACCTAGAGATGATAGTTAAGATTTAAAATCTGCTGTGCTGTCCCAGTTAAATTCCAATAACAAATGTATCCTTTCTTTCCAGTTTTTCTTATTGTTTTGGTCAGAATTAGCTCTTAGGGCAGACCTATTCTTACTATATAGTGTTGCTTTTGGTTGTCATAAATAGTCACCAGGCTTTTCCCTAAAGGTAAATAGATTTCATTAGGAGCAGATGTAGTTCTAATCTGTAGAGTCTGTAAAACATTCAACGGATTACTTGGATTAAAGACCTCTAACTATTAAAGAGAAAAATATTATCATTACTTGAATAATACTTTCCCAAGTTGCAAACGAATAGCTGGCTCCAAAAATCACATCTCTGTAATTGTTCACACATTTCAGGCAGACATTTAACAACCCCACAAAGAACTTTAACAGCTAAGCTCTCTTGATTTGATTGCTAGAGAGACTCAAAGTTTTAAACACCAAAAACTGAATCATTAGAACAAAAGTTAGACAGAAAGTCTGAGTATGAACAAAAGTTCAATGGTTTTATAAAATATGCTATCATTGATTTCATCACTTTAAGACTACTAGCTGTAAAGTGCATCATTATTTTATGTAACATTAAAAATGAAATGAATAAAAACACTACCATTTAAACTACGATGTGCTATTAGTTGTAAGACACCCTCCAGTTACAGAGATGTTAAAATGTGAAATAATGTGTATCTTAGGACTGGTGAATTATGGTTAACAGCAACGATAAATATTTCTATGGTGAGTTTGATGGTGATTTTGTCTATGTAATTTTGAAAAACTATCAAGCAGAAAGATAAAAAATCAGGTCAGACATTTAGATGCCTTGTGTTTTAGATCCTAGGTGTTGGAAGGAACATGATAGAAGATTAGATCTTGAAATGTACAAACTTCTTGAACACATAAAAGGACCATTACCTAAGGAATATTTGCTACACGCTAAATCTGTGAAGAACAACATGGATAAGGAAACATGGTACAGATGTTGCCAGCTTCCTCTTCACTCCACCAACTAGGATGGTAGTGTCCCATTAAATTAAAGGAAATTCTCCTTGGACTTCTGTACTCTTGCCTTTTGTGTTCTACAGTCATGAATGTATGAACATGCAGCTAATAATAGTCAAGGAAGAGGAACAATAGAAGAAGAAATAATTACTATAAATTTTGAAGAAACGGTGTAAGAATAACCAAAAATATTTAAATGTGAATAAGTTCTTATTTTTCAATTACTGTCCTGTAAAGCAATAGATGAAGAAGATGAGTTAGGAGTAATCATATACACAGTCCTACTACACATCCCTGACTTTTAAAGCTTCTTCTCGATTTCATTTTAATACCATTGAAAGCCTCAAGGTGGTAAAGGACTCCCTGGAAGAAGATAAAATTGTAGTTCTATATAATATAAAGTGAGGATGTGATTTACTCCTAAACCACTGTTATCTTTCACTTTTCCTTAATAGTGTGATATGACTTTTAGAGGATCCAGGCACAAGCCCTCCTGTCATTGGAGCAGAAAACATTTCCTCTTTGTTATGATATAAAAGTTTTATGGGCACCTGGGTGGCTCAGTCAGTTGACCATCCGACTTCATCTCAGGTCATGGTCTTACAGCTTGGCTTGTGGGTTCAAGCCCCACATCAGGCTCTGTGCTGTCAGCTCAGAGCCTGGATCCTGCTTTGGATTCCATGTCTCCCTCTCTCTCTGCCCCTCCCCTGCTCACAGTCGGTCTCTCTCTCTCTCTCAAAAATAAATAAACATTAATTTTTTTTTAGTTTTAGTATTATGAATCAAGGTGCCTTATAAAGCAAATTAGACAAAAGGTAAATATTCTTAATACAAAAAGAGTTTCTACTGTTCACAAGAAAAGACAACCTTACACAAAATTCCACGCAATAAGCAATCTATTTCTAGTTGAAGAAATATGAATTTTAAATAAGCATAAAAATATGTTTATTATCACTAGTGATCATCAAAGTGTACTGTATACCCATAAACAACAACACTCTATTTTTACCTGCAAGATTAGCAAAAAGATAAAATGATTGCTAATAGTCAATATTAGTCACGATGTGGGTAAGAGCAGATATTTTTCTAGCCTTTTTGGAGGACAACTTAATATTTAGTGTTGGAATTTAAAGCTTCATAGTGGTCCGAAAATCTGCTTTTAGAAATCTACATTCAGAAACATTCACACAAGTCCACATGGATATAGGTATGAGGATAATCATTGAAGCCATTTTATAAAAGCTAAAAATTAGGGGTTTGTGATATATATATATATATATATATATATATATATATATATATACATATATATATATAAAGATATATATATATAAAGATATATATATAAAGATAGATATATATATAAAGATATATATATATAAAGATATATATATATATAAAGATATATATATATAAAGATATATATATATTTCTCAATTTAAATAAAATTTTTATTGACGTATAACACAAAAAGGAGTACAAATCATAAGTGTACAGCTTGACAAATATTGCAAAATGGACATACCTGTTTATTTCCTAGGTCATAAAATAGAGAAGTATTAGGAACTCAAAAGACTCACATGTACCCAAACCCTGTCACTATTCTACCCTTCTCTTTAGAAGTAGCCACTGTCTAGCTTCTAACATTATAGGTCTATTTTGCCTGATTTTGAACATATAGTGGAAATATATAGTTTGTGTTCTTTTGTGCTTAGATTATTTTACTCAACATTCTGTTTGTGAGATTAATCCATTATGTTATATATAGCAGAAACTTGTTGATTTTCACTCCTGTGTAGTATTCCACTGAATCAATATATTGCAGTTTATTCATGCATGTTATTGCTGGTTAACCATTTAGGTTATATGGTGGCCTATGAAAATGCACCTCATAGACCTCTGACTACAGAAAGCAAAATTGACCCAGGGTCCAAATTGCTTTGCTCTGAAGTTCATCATTGTACTCACCTCTTTGAGCTACTCCCAGCCAATGACTAAGTGTGGCAGAGCTGGGGAAGCAGACCTATTCCTGGGAGACAAGGAACTCCACTGACCTATAACTTTGGCTCAACAATTACCCAATGGCTTTTATGAACATTTCTTAGATGGCACAGCAGCCTAGGGCATTTCCACCCAAATTTTCCTGCCTCTCTCCTTCACTCAAAGTCACAATTTGAGTGGCAGTCATCTGACTGCCAGAGAGATGCATCAGCATCTTTAAGAATATTGGTAGTGGCCTCCTCTGCAAGCCATGGACGATAGTAAGGGAGGCAGCCACATAGCCAGTCTTGTTAATATCCATGGGGAATGATGTGGTCTCCAAGTAATAAAGGCCATGTAGAAGTTCTTGATCACCAGAGTCCAGGAGGCTACAATTACTCTAATGACCAGCAAAATTGAAAGGACAGCCACAGGGCCTTGACCCACAGGCAGTTGTGGAGATGATAAATAGAACATGGAGTCTTTAAGGACAAAGTGTACTGCTTAACATTTACTCCTTTCCTTCTTTTAAAATGGGGAAGAAAAAGAAAAAGCAAGAATTCAGAAGCAGGAGGCTTAGAGTTGTCATCTCCAAAAAAGAAAAAAAAGTCAGAATCCCTTGCTAAGTTTTGAGACCTGAGCCAATGTTCAGATCTGGAACCTGCTGACTGAAGGAGAAAGGACCTTGCAACACTATGGTAGATACTGTTACAGTTCCCTCGTCTTTTCCCATTAGGCCAACAACCCATTTACTCAAGTGACTATACACTGGGAAAAGGGAGAATAGCCAGGTATTTCCAGGCTACAGGAAACAGCATCTCGTTGGCATTGATACTCAGTGACCCAAAGCAATATCGTGGCCCCTCGCTACAGTGCAAACTGGAAATGGACAGCAGCTAAAGTACTGCCACAGTCAGAAATGGATCTGAAAGACAGTGAAGTTGTCTTATGAGTGGTGTGGTGAGCAGTGCTCCTGGTTATCTGCCTTGTATGGAAGGAGAAGTGGCCCATTGTGAGAATATATACAGATTCCTGGAGAGCGGCCAATGACCTGTCTTCTCAGGCGCCTACAAAGAAAAAGGCGCAGAAGATTAGAGATAAGGAGGTCAGGAGTATAGGCATGTGAATTGGCAAATGGGAGTAGGCACAAAGTGAAAACATTTTATATTATTCATTAACTCTCACTGGAAAGTATCCACCATCAAGCATCAAGACACTGAAGAATCAAGTAGACAAAATGACTTGGCCAATTGACATTACCCAGCCTTTGCCATTGGCTACCCTAGAATTAGAATGATAAATACACGAATGGAGTGATCATAGTGGTAAAGACAGAGGCCACATATGAACCAAACAATATGGGTTCTCACTTATCAAATCCAATTGCACTGTCTCTCAGTGTCAGCAATAGTGACCAACACTGAGCCTCAGATATGGTACTATTTATTGAGAAGACCAACCAGATACTCAGTACAGGTTGAATACACTGGGGCCCTTCCATCATGGAAGAACCAGCAGCTCTTCCTCCCAGGCATGGATAATTAATCTAGGTATGTATTTGCCTTTCCTGCCCTGACCAGTCTTACAATCTAGGAATTATGAAATATTTGATACACAGGTATGTCATAGAATCTAAAGAAGAGCCCTCTCTATAGTGAAAGACATGTGGATTGGGCCTATGACCATGGGATTCTCGCATCATATCAGATACTGCATTATCTAGAGGTACCCAGCCATAGACTGGCTGAATGCTTGAATAGACTTCTAAAGGTGCAACCAAAATGCCAACTTGGAGGAAACATTCTGAAAGGATGGGGTATCATCATTCAAGACAGTGTATTTGTTAAGTCAGAGACCTCTATATGATATTCTAACAGTTTCCACCCCAGCTCTAGAAACCCAGGGGTTGAGCAAGAGTGACTTCATTTACAATCACAACCAATAACCTATTGAGGGTCCTTTTCTTTTTACTCACCTCTACTCTGGGCATGCTTACACAGGGTCACATATTGTCCTCATTTTTCAAAGAGTGACATCAAGTAGAATAGTGAACTGCTACCTTCCAGAAGCATGTGGACCATTACAGAATAACAATTGTAGAAACAGAATCCTATCAGTCAGTTTTTTGTTTGTTTATTTGTTTGCATTAATTCATGTACTCTTTGGGATGTTATGTTTTTAGTGTTTCTAATTCTGGGTTCATTTTAGCTGAAAATAAGTAGTTATAATTTTCTTTAATTTTTTTTAACATTTTATTTATTTTTTAGAGACAGAGAGAGACAGAGCATGAGCAGAGGAGACGCAGAGAGAGAGGGAGACACAGAATCTGAAGCAGGCTCCAGGCTCTGAGCTGTCCACACAGAGTCTGATGCGGGGCTCAAACTCACAAACTGTGAGTTCCTGACCTGAGCTGAAGTCAGACGCTCAACCGACTGAGCTACCCAAGCACCCTAGTAGTTATAATTTTTTAAAAATAGCTGAATTACATGACTCAGAGAGAGAAAACAATGTCAAGGAAGTTAATATTTGCTTAGTGTTGGTAATGGTGAATATTATGCCAAACATATGTAAAAAAATGTGTTTTACATCCATTCATTTACTTAATGACTGAGGTAGAAAACTATTCAAGGGTTGGGGGTATACTGATCTACATTCATGTCCTCACAGAACTTACTTTTTATTGTAGGGATATGGATTATAAACTTATATACAAATAAGTAATATAATGCCAGGTAGAAGGAAGTTTTATGAATAAAACTAAAGGTGGAAAACGATAATGCATAGTAAAAGGTGGATAGGAAGGGTAATGCCATTTTGGACAGACTATGAAGAAGCCTTCTCTGAGAAGCTGAAGTTTATAGACACCTGAATAGAGTGAAGGAATGTTCCATGCTACTATTGAGGGAAGAGAGAACAGGCAGAGGGAATATCAATTACAAAGATCTACTGGAGGGAATGAACTTGTCCCAGCCAAGACAGGCTAGAGATGCCTGGGTAAAGTTGGCAGGAGTTGGGGTTGAAGAGGTGGGTAGTGACTGATCTGTAGGCTCTGGTAGGAAGCATAAATATGTTTGGAGGCCGAAAGAAGATTTTGCACATTAGAAGAATGCAATCTGATTTACATTTTTGCACAAACTATTCTAATTGCTATTGTGGAGAATAGACCACAGCAGGGGACCAATGAGGATACTCTTGCTTGAATCCCAGCTAACAGAGAATGGTCAGTGACTTGCACCTTATTATTAGAGGTTTACATTAGGGAAAAAGTTCCTCTACGTTTAAATGTGACTTTTGTAAACACTAATAAATAAGTAACCTCTAAGACCATCTTGATGATGACTTAAGTTTGCTAACGTATCAACCTGCTAAAAACTGGATCTATGAAATTCAATTTTTTTTTAAATTTTTTTAATGTTTATTTATTTTTGAGACAGAGAGAGACAGAGCATGAATGGGGGGAGGGCCAGAGAGAGAGGGAGACACAGAAACAGAAGCAGGCTCCAGGCTCTGAGCTGTCAGCACAGAGCCCGACTCAGGGCTCCAACTCGTGAACCACGAGATCATGACCTGAGCCGAAGTAGGACACTTAACTGACTGAGCCACCCAGGCGCCCCTCAATTTTTTAAAAGTATATACATATGAGTATTTTCTGGTCTTTCCACAATTCTCAGATGGGTCTGTAACTTCACCAAGAAAATATAAGAAACATTGTGAGGAGGTTGTGATGTCCACTGGAGAACAGTGATTTCTAAGATACCCCAAATCAGATTTGACTTTTCTGATATCCAAGATCACATTTGCCTCAGAACACACTGCAGGGAGGATATTAAAGTCCTGTAGGTCATTATTTCAATCTCTTTCTCTTTCCTCTCAACTGTGGGTTAAGAAAGCTTACGAAAGAGAGTATGATTTTGAAATTTCTCAAGTTGCAAATGAGATAGAGAAAACCTGTGCTGGCACGGTGACATCCTCAGCTACAGCAGCATGTCTGAGGCCACGCAAGAGCAGCTCCCATTATAATGTGCCAGAAACACACAGCTGTACAGGAGCCCCTGCTGACCCATGCAAGACCTCCAAGGATGCCAGATGACAGATTTGCTGTGGTTTTAGAGGAGATCCAAGAGACAGCGAAAGTTTAGAGCACAGTTGAACACCACATCTATTCTCTAAATTTATTTTAATTTCTTCTTCTCAATGTATGTATGTATGTGTTTGTCTCTCAAGTAAATTATCTTGGAAAAAATATATTGCCTCAGATGTATTCACCAATGATCTGCACAGCAAAGATGATGTGGAGAACAAAGGTAAAGGAAATGTAGAAAAGATTAAATTTCCTTTGCAGCCCATTGACAAATCTTGACAAGAGACAGGCAGGGTGACCTTCCTCCAGGAACTCAACTGCATGGATGTTAAATAGCAAAGCTAGAAGCAAAAGGCAACTTTAGCTTGACATTAGCCTGACCTCCAGGATCCCTTAAGTCTTTTTAACATATGAAAATCCCTTTGGAAACTTCCTTTATTTCTGTACCCGCAAGATATATGTTGGCAATCATCCTTCAAGCATATAGCCCACTGATACACATCTTAAGGGTCTCATGACTCCCAACTTGAAAGTATATAATCAGTCACCCCTCACAACCCCAGCACAGCTTTTTCTGCCCACAGGTCCTGATGCCATGCTTCAATAAAACCGCGTGTTTTGCACCAAACATATCTCAAGAGTTGTTTCTTGACCATTCATTCCCAGAACCCAACGTTTCACATCAATGAACATGGAATCATCTATACCTTTGTTCAAATCACACTTTTGATCTCTACTGTGTGAACTCGGATCATTTAATTGGCATCTCTCTGCCTCCGTGTACCCAAGTATGAAGGAGATACTGCAATCGAAATTCTACAGAGGTGGTGTTGGTGAGGATGAAACACAATATTTAAAATAAATGTATAGCCCAGTTCTTGGTCACAGACAGAATACACATAATGTTTGTGTTCTTCCTTTGTTCCTGGGGTGTTTTCAGCTGGTTGGCAGGGACCATTCTTATTGTTGGGTCCGACATAGATAAGAGAGTCCTGCCCCTCAAGAAATTGTTGGTCTCTTACCTGCAGGACTTACTGTCATTTAAAAATGAAAGTGATCTTGGAAAGTACCCACTTGCAACTCTTATTACCAAATGAGGAAAGAGCAGTCTAATGAGTGCAGGTGACTTGTCCTAAATCCTGCAGATACTAGAATAAAATATGCTTTCTCAGTTCTCATGTATCATGTTCCCTCCATTGGACACATTCTGCTTCATAGCCTACTGCTCACCTGTGGTTGTTTAAAAACAGTGTGAGATTGCCTGAAAACTAATGGTGAAGTTTCATGAACAGAATATATTTTCTTAGCTTCATGAAATTAGATCTTTCTGATATCCAAAATAAAAAAAAAGTGTGGCCTATTTATTGTGCTGACCTTAAACATAATTTCATTGACTTATTAAACCTAAAAGTACTGGGTGATCTTTTCAAATTCTGGGAACTTAAAAATATTTGGCCAAGAGTCAAATCACTGATATTGTTTCCAAATTTCGCTTGTGAAATAAAAGAGGACACTGGTAGGTTAGCACACCCTCTGTGTTTAGAAAGAAGTTTATAGCATCTTTCTTAGCACAACATGGAAATTTGCTGCCATGGGCAAGAGACTTATCCCTTAGACACCAGGGTTCACTTGCTGTTTGAAATAAGTAATTAGTAAAAAGCACATTTTAGCATAAAATGTTAATGGTATCTTTGCTATAATTTTAAATAATTGAGAGTATCATCCAATTTTATATCCTTAGATGGTATAAATAACTAACAAATAGTGAGGTGGAAGTGGGAAACTCCAAGTTTATATCTAGATTCATAAACCCACTAGTTGATTAAAGTTTCTTGATCTGTGACACATTTCCAGTTTTAGAAACACAGTCCCTGAGTCCCTTGATTCCCAAAATACTCTTTGGGTTTCTTTCTTTTTCCATTGCACTCTTACATTTATTTAAAACAGACCTAGTAGTACAGACTCCTCTACCCACTGAAGAAATATGCTTTCTTTCTGAATACATCTATGGATCTTTAAATGGTGGATACATATTTCTAAAAAGCACTATTGTAATAGGATAGTGTACCAATTCATTTCTAAAATGTCATAGAAAATCCATTTACAACATTATCAATTTTTTTTTTTTTTGCAGGAGCGGGGGAAATGTAGAGTAGGGAAAAGAAGGAAAATCTTTCAAAGACTTGCAGCAATTTGCTAAGAAACAAAGAATGTATGCAGGTGTGTTACGTAGGGAAACTTCAGCTCCCAGAAAAGTTCATGTGTCATGAAATTTGCACTTGAGTATTCAAGAACAGAATTGGGAAACATTATTGCTAAGAAGACAATTGCCCAAGAGTCCCATGGCTAACACTTGTTCTAAGTCTGAATGTGTCCATATGACATCAGAATATGTGGATAGACGGCAAAGAATTACATGAGATTTCTGGATATTTGGGGTTGGAAACTATCTTGCTCTCCACTCAAGGACTCCCTACTCCCACTGGGGTCCCTTATTTTCTAAACTTGAAGGTTCAGGCCTGACCATTGTAGAGGCTATGTGGGGTGCTCCAGGACTATTTCTGAAGCAGAGTAGGAGCTTATTGCCTATAAAGGCATTCAAGCCTCCTACCTGCTATTTAAACCTCTTTATACCTCCTAGAAACCACACTTTTTTGCTTAACACCATTAACACTCATACTCCAAACTCTAATCTTTTGTTCTGGCCTGGGTTCATGAGCCTACATCCCAACTGCTCAGACTTAAACTTACCTTCTTAAACTTGGTCGATATTCTTTTGTTAACTACCCTGAAAACTCCAGGTTTTTGTTGTTTTTAAATCCAGGTTTTCTACTTGTTCTCCTGGTTTTTCCTGTTTAGTTCTGCCCTATTTTTCCCAATTCTAGTGAAGCAGTTTACCTATATAATGCCAACCTGATGAATATATAAAAACATTCTGTTGGGTATAGTGAATAAATGAGTAAATTTTATTTATTTATTTATTTATTTATTTATTTATTTATTTATTTATTTATAAGTTTACGAGAACTTGTCATTCAAGATCCTCAATCATTCTTCTCCTTCTTGTGTATACTATATTTCCTTTTCTCTTCTTTCCACCAACTCTCCTCTCCATCTGCTCATCATCCCCAGTGGGCATAGTATCTTTATTGCCCTGGCTCTTCATGGTCTCCAGAGCTTTTCTCCTATCTTCTCTCTATCAATTTGGTGCTTAACATCCTCTCAAGGAGTTATGTAATCCATCCTTTTCAATGCAAACATCCATGAAAATCTAAATTCTGGATGATCTGTCTCCCCAAAACCTAGTGGTACTTATTTCTGGGTTACTTACTTCTTTTAATAAGTGCAGTCCAGCACAGTTAGAGGATAATTGTAAAAATGATTTTAGTAGAAGGAAATGTCTTTACCATGTTTTGTGTGTTCACATTTATTTATCTATTGTGTACTCATTACAGAGTTGGTGCTCAGTAAGCTTTGTTGAAGCTATAGTCACATTAATAATCTTGTTTTCTATATGCAGAAGTTATTTTCACAAAACCGGTGAATGTCTCCCAAACCCACCAACCAAGGAGAAGTCCACTTTAGGCTCATTAGAAAGCAGGTATTGACTAAAAGTAGAGTAGCTTTCTACAGTGGCAGGTACTGTTATTTTTCTGGAAGAAGGCTGAAACTGCACAGAAAATTGTGCTGAGGCTTGCATGTATTCAGTCTAACTGATCTAAGAGGATGTTGGCCATTAGGAGATGAAAATGTTTGAACTTGGAGGAAACAATATGAAAGAAAGCCAAGTGACCTAGTTTAAGTTTTTTTTTTCTTTTCTTTATAGTAAGGAATATGATAGAAGAGTACTGAGATTATAGAATTTTTAAAAATTCATTTGAAAGAGGAGATCAATCAGCAAAAATGGTGAACATTCTGAAGCAGTCTATAAAAAGTGAGAGCAGTGCGTGTTTCTTCTGCTATTAGTAATAAACAATTGACGATGGGCTGGACTTTTTAGAGGAGATATAACGGCACTGTGGGATGTTTCCTTATTTCTGTCTGGTTCTTGTGTCTAATATGATAGTGACATCCTTCTATTGGCAAGAGTTCTATAATTCAGATGATCTTGTTACTAGTTTGCATCCAAGTTGAGAAATCAACTATAAGCTGCTCCTTTCAGCTTGCCAGTGATGTGGAGTTCTTGACATATGAATAATCCCCAGGGTTTGTCTAAGCTTCTTTAAACTCTGGATGCACTCCATTGACAGCTTCCGAGTTGTGATAAGTATCTACCTTTTATTTCTAATCTGAAGATTTCTTGAGTTATAAAATTACATTTTCTTTGGAGCTAACATTTTAGAGTGTACTGAGATGGCAGTCTCATGAATTCCCCAGAACTTTCACAGGAAATGGAGAATGCAAAGGTCATGTAAATATAGTCATAATAATGTCTTTGCTGATTGGAAAAACTTAATATCAAACACATTTTAGTTTGAATAGATTGTAGACAGAATGTACTGCAGAGAAGGAGTATATATGTGGGATGTGGTTCAAAATAAAACTGTATCTTTGGACACCTGATATTTTCTAAATCAATATTTGGGATACATCATAAATACTAAAAGGAAAAGTAAACTCTGTGTGTGTGTGTTTTGTTTACACATGCTTCCTCTAACTATAGTTATAGTTATCTTTACCAAATAAAATATTTGGGGAGAAGAGAAAGATGATGGGTGGCAAATGGCTATATACTTTTCATTATTACATTACTTTTATGTTTACATTTTTCATATGGTTATGCATCTATTATTTACATAATTAAAAAAGTTTTAAAAACACAATCTGTAGTATCCATAATTACAGTTCTGGGAAATCACAAGGAAATTCAAATTGAACTGTGATCGTGATTTTTAAAAATCTATTGTTACAATTTCTGAGATTATTAATTATATTTTTGTTTTTATTCATTAATTTCATTTGACAAATATTTAACACTTGCTATACACTTGTGCATAACCTGCATTAGACACAAGGATACTGAAAAAGGTAAGACATGGATCCTATCTTTGAGGAGCATATAGTTTAGTATGAAAAGAGGACATAAAGGATGTAAGTAAAACAAAGTTCTATAGCTGCTATGCTAGAAGGCTAAGTAAAATGCATTTATTAAACTATCTCACTAGTTCATGAAACCCATGGTAATATAAGAATGAGATCTAATGGATATCCAGATACTAGATGCAAAGTTGAATATATGGCCAATTCCTCTTAGCAAATAGCCTCATTGCTTCTAGCAAATGAATGACATGGTCTCCTAAGATCTGGTAGTTCTGTGTGTTTGCATCCTTCTCAAATCTGAGGTTTGGTCGTAACACTCAAGTATTTATTTCCACTTGAATGTAATTAATAAAAGATTTACTCACTCTCTCTGAACTGTTATAACCATTAACTATGTGCGGTATAGTCAATTATCATTATTCACAGTAATGTTTTATAAAGTTGCTGCAAACAATGAATTAGTGCATCCTTAACCACTACTCTTGGCAGAAATAGGGACTTTCATTCCTTGTGAACCTCTGGTCATATTTCTGTCAACTGATCAATATATAATCTTTTTTTCAGTGTCTTTCTGTTTATGGACACCATATTTAATATGTATCTCTTATAAATAATAATTTTATGGCATTTGAATGATTCAAATCCAGGGCATTGGAGGTCATTTGTATTATATAGGTTCCTTTGCCAACAGCCTTGTAAAATAAGTTGGTCTCATCAGCATGGGAAATCTGCTCTTCCAGATAACCTTTCCCTGTATAACGCTTAACAGATATTTTTAAAATTCTATTGCAGCCCACTCATTGCAAGAACTTGCCTGCAAATTTAATGTTTTTCATGCCTATTACCTTTTGAAATGCCCAAACCAGTCCTCATTGGTGAGAAGGATTTAACATTTTTCTAACCCCAAGAGGCACGACTGTAAATTTCTTTGGCTTTCAGCTTCATAACAATGCTCTCCACAATGTGTTTTATATTGTTTTTGTTTTTTTTTTTGTTTTGTTTTTATCTTTGGTTATCTCATAAATCCACAAATCTGGTTTATTTTCCATTTTAAAGCTTCCCCCCTCCACCTTCATCTTAAACTATAGATGTGACATAGCACTTTCCAGAACAGCTTCACATACAGATGAGCCAATTTTCTCTCCTGGTTCTGGATCTACAGTATTGTCAGTTCACTAACTTTGAATTCATGACCAACAGCACTAGAACTTATGCCGGAGCAATGCTTACCTAACACAGATTTTCTCCATGAGGCGGCATGCTTCTTGGGCTTAGGAATGCGAGATAATACTCCTGCACTACATGTGCTTTAAGCATGCTACTTTAAACAGCAAAATTACCAACAAAAAGCACAAAAATTTGAAAAGGGTGGCACTGAATAGACTACAAAAAAAGATGTTTGTAGCTTCACGGCTGAAACAAGAAGACAGTGTCGCCTCGTCAGCAACTTCAGCTGGGAGCATGTGTGAGAGGCACTCAAATTCCTCTCTACTCTGTGCATGTCTGTGAATGATCATGAAAGTGCTGCAAGGTTGATTTCGGCTCACCGATAGACAGTAGGAGAATTTGCTGACCTAGAGTTCACAAGTGATGAGGATCACTGCATGACTTAGAAAAACTGCCTTTTCTAGTCACTCATTTCCCAACTGCAGTACTGATTTCCGAGGCTCTAAACTGGTAACTAACTAGAGGATCATAAAAGATGAGTTTAAGGGGAATTTCCTCATCATCTTGTGTGTTAATCTTTCCTTTGTCAGGAAGGCACTCATACTTTTTCTACCAGAGGCCTTAATGTCCAAATAGATCAATGATAAGAATAGATATATATGGTTAGTGGTGTTCTCTGTAATGTCTTATGTATAAGTAGCAATTATGTTCTCATGTATAATGATTGATTTTAAAGAGGAAGTAAAATGGAGAGAGAGAGAGAGAGAGAGAGAGAGAGAGAAATCACCAGGCATTATTTAAAAAATAAAAGGAAGAAAGGAATCAAAGAGAAAGAGGTCACAGAGGGCTGATTCCAAGGTATTTCACATGGATTTCAGAGAAGATACAGGCCCTAGTGACTTGAGGTGACTGGAGGTCACTCCAGGTGACTGGAGGTGACTTGAGGTGACTTGAGGTCACTGGAGGTGACTGAGGTAACCAAGAGACTGGAGAGATGGTTGCAAACACCAATAAGGAGGGAATCTTAATCTGAGAGTCTTACATAAAAAAAAAATCTCTAAAGACTTTCAATACTCATAGCCTAGAAAAAAATTCCAAACTTTTACCAGGGAAAGTACAAAAAACTTGCCATTGGTCTTGGACTTGTGTTGGAAAAAACAAGCACTCTAAAAAATTAAAAATGCTAGATCTGAGTCATTGCTGATGTAGCATCTAAATTTGTACTACCTGGGTGGTATGGGTAACAAGCTATGAGAATTTAACCTTCAAACCTAGTCCCTAATCACTGACATTCCTTGAGTCCCCAGCAACAGAAAGCCATTAGCTATCATTTCTAACCCAAGGCATTCTGGACTCCACCTGGATTTTTAAAACCAAACTAAAAATAAGTCCACTCTAATAGATTGCAAACTTCACAAGAAAATCACCATGAGGAAGAGTCAGCAGATGTAGAAAACAGATGAATTAATGCCACAAAACTCAAAATACTAAATCTAAAAGAAGCTATAAGGTAAATGTGTTTTAAATTAAGACATTTTTAAAAGAAAAGCCACATTAATAGCTCACATACATTGCTGTTTTAATCTACAATCTGAATTCATATTAGAGTGCTTGCAAATAAGAAGTCCAAAGCTGCCTTTTACATAGAAGTTAAAAGTGAAAGTTGAGAAAGTCAGATTTGTTTGGATATGTGATGAATCTTTTGGGTTTGGTTTTATATCACAAGGGTCCATCCAAAAACTATAATGAAAATCTTATTGCACAAGGAAAGAAAAGCAATCCTGTCAGGAAATGAAAGAAAATTCAAAAAAGTTCAAACAAGCAAAAGTGAAGTGAGAAAGAGAACTATAGGTTAGTATCTGTGTCTAGTAGAAATGTTTTGGAAATACAAGACATGGAAAGTGCTCTTCATGAAAAGTTCAATAGTTTAAGACCTCATTACGAAGAAACAATAACAATGATAGAAATGAAATATTGTCACTTATAGAAGAAAAATATTTTTATGATAAAAGGTAATTTGGCATTAATCATTCAGTATGACCTCATTAAACTTCTACCATTTTTTATTATTTTATCTATTTATTTAGTTCAGTATCATATAGTTTTTGATTTGGAGAAACATATCTTTGGGTATGAGGTCCAATTATGGTGTTTTTTGCAGTGAAAAATAATAACAAATAATAAAAAATATTGCAAAACTAGACAGAACAAAGAAAATAAAATATATTCTAGGGACATTGTAGGGATTAAGAAATATATTCCTGAGTATTTTTCAATTTTATGAAAGAAAAGCACTGTATGTAGATAACTATGGCTACTATAGCATTTTCTTATATGGGAAAACTACTATCGTTTTCTTGAAAGTGTCTTGCAATAGACATAAAGGAATGCAGAGTTAGTACAGAAAAAATAGAAGACACAACAAATAACCTTAGCCAACACTTTTGCTAAGATGATTAATATGGCAGGCATTATCTTAAGCACTTTATACATATCAACTCATTTAATTCTACCAACAATTCCATTAAGTTTATACTAATATCATTTTCATACTACAGATGAGAATGTAAGACACTTGCTTACTTTGTTCGAGGTCACACAGGTAGTAAATGAAGAAGCAAGTATTCAAACCCCAGCAGACTGGGCCAAAAATCCATGTAAACTCCAGGTTGATGCCTCTCAAGGATGCCATAATTAAGAAAGTAGTTTTATTCTCAACTCTGTCAGAGATATTGGATAAATCAATTGGATTTATATAATCATTCAAAATGTATCAGACACTACTTCTGTGTCAAATACTGATAGGCATTGTGCAAGATGCAAAGGAATGAAACAACTACAGTCATTTTCTGTTAGAAATAGTTTAAGCATCAGAGCTGTGTATAGTGTCTAATTCTTTCATGTACTTGGAATAAACATTCTTCAGTCCAATTAGACTCAGTTCAGTTCAATTTCATGCAACTGCATTGATTAAGCATCTCCTATATACAAAACCCTGGGCGGTAGGTATAGAAAGATAAATAATCCAGCTCTAGATTCCAGGGAGGTCATTCTCAGTTGAGGGAATCAGATACATAAATAAATAATTCCAAGAGAAGATAATGTGTTGTAATAAAAGGATACTCACTGTGTCATGAGAATGCAGATGGAAAATTGTAAAATTAATTCTTAGAGAAGAAATGTGTATGTGTATATAAGAGAGACAGAGGCAGAGACACAGAGAAAGAGACACAGAGAGAAAGAGACACAGAGAGAGACAGAGGTAGAGACTTTATGCAAAGCAGAAACAGGGTGGAGGGTAGAGTGGGGAGAAGAAAGAGAAGATGCCTAATGGAACTTTTGGCACAGAGAGCAACATGAACAAAGAAAAAGAGAGCCATAGAGAAGCTTGATTTAGGACCAACGCTTCTGAAGGCATTACTGCCCAAGATAAATAGTTAAATTCCATCATGCTCAAAGTGAAGAGAAATGGGAAGTTTTTCAAAGGGAATGGCATGATCAAGATATGGCCTAAGTAACCAACTCTGTATTCGATGAAAGCTAAATTGAAGAAAAAAAAGAGACTGGAAAAAGGGAGAACATTAAGAAAATACTGTAGACTTCAAAATTTCTACTTTACCACCCAAGCCCACTTATCTGAGTTTCTTTTTTTTTAGTCATATGAAAAAAAATAGCAAGGAGTGCATTGATCTCAGGAGTATGATCTTTGGTAATGTCATTAAAAGTCATTTAATCTGGTTTTGGATTTTGTCTACATATAATCCAGAAGTTGACATCTGGATATTTATGATGATGGACCTCTGTTGGTGGAAACAAAATTTCTTGATGTGCTTAGCTTCAAATTTTGGCTCAACCACTAAATGAGCTTTATGACATTTGGGAAGTTACTTAAATTCTCTATGTTTTAGGTTCTTCATTTGTAAAACTGGGAACACAATAGTAACTGTCACATAGATTGATTGAAGGTTAAACTCAGGATAGTACTGGCATCTGGTAACCATCTTATAAGTGTTTACTATAATTATGGCTATGGCTAAGCAAATTTTAGAAGATGCTTTATATTTCTTTTTCATTAGTAAGTTAAAAAAACCTACCGATATAGGTTTTAATCAAGAAAGAATAAAACATGAGATTCACAATAGTCATTTTTACCAATTAGAGCACATTAGCTTGAAAATTGCAACAAGTCATTATATACCAAGAAAACCTAAAAATAATGCAAGTATATTAATGGGTCCAGTTATTTTCTGAATAACATATTCAGGCATATCTTGACTAATGTGTACATGGCAGGATTAGATAAAAAGAACACATTGACACTTTGAGGTAAAAGCTAGGGAGCATCTAAATTAAGTACATCTCACCTAGAAGCTAGATTTTAGCTATATATTTTTAAGAGATTTTTATTTCCAATTTGGAAGAAAATATATCAGAAGAGGAAAAAAAGACCTAAACAAAGCCAAATGGATTCCACTCAGTTCTATGTTCTTTTTAGTCTATAATTTATCTTCATAATACCTTGGGAAGTAGTCAAGTTCTACAGATTCATCCCCTCCTGAAAACTTTTCTCACAATATGTGTTTTTTATAGTTACCATTTGATATAATAAAAAGTCTATGCATAAATTATAAATTTTCATACACTGACCAATTTTACTGTTTGATGGCTTCACTCTGTTCTCATTGTTGGTCTATGATTCTTAATCTTAAGAAGTAGATGGAAGGCAATGGTTTCTATTAAAACTTTTATGGATTTCTGAAGTCTTTAGAGGTATTCTCTCCCACTAGTCCCATGCTGAAACATTGGAACAGAAGCCAAAATCCAAAGGCAGAGCTCAGTGTGAAGTTGGAGTTATGCCTGTGACTTGGTGGACCTGTTAAACAACCTTTGAGGAAAAACAGATTCTAACTAGATCAAACATAGTGAAGGAGTGAGTTCAGAAAACTGTATTCTTGGTTTGGTAAAGGTCCATCAGCATGGGCTCTGTCCATAAATGGGTTGAAAGCAATGAAGGGCTGGAACATTCACCAGTGTTGTAGGCATTTTCAATCTTGCTTGTTGAAAACCACTAGTGGAGACAAAGAATGAGGAAAACACCACGTATCCTTACATCTCTCTGGTTGCCTCACAGACAAATTTTATAATACATAGGTTTGCATCGAATATTTTTCTATTCTCACGTTTATGTTAAGTATGGCTTTGTAGGTTATGAAAACAATATAGTGAAGTGATATAGTCCAAGGTCAGCTTCAGTCTTCTCTCTTGGATCTTAAGAACATATTACAACGTGGCACAAAAACAGACACATAGACCAATGGAATAGAATAGAAACCCCAGAACTAGACCCACAAACGTATGGCCAACTCATCTTTGACAAAGCAGGAAAGAACATCCAATGGAAAAAAGACAGTCTCTTTAACAAATGGTGCTGGGAGAACTGGACAGCAACATGCAGAAGGTTGAAACTAGACCACTTTCTCACACCATTCACAAAAATAAACTCAAAATGGATAAA
Organism: Panthera pardus; assembly: GCF_024362965.1. Taxonomy (NCBI): domain Eukaryota; kingdom Metazoa; phylum Chordata; class Mammalia; order Carnivora; family Felidae; genus Panthera; species Panthera pardus. Next base: position 24,070,886 of record NW_026527002.1, read on the forward strand.
GGACCTGAATGTGAGACAGGAAACCATCAAAACCTTAGAGGAGAAAGCAGGAAAAGACCTCTCTGACCTCAGCCGTAGCAATCTCTTACTCAACACATCCCCAAAGGCAAGGGAATTAAAAGCAAAAATGAACTACTGGGACCTTATGAAGATAAAAGCTTCTGCACAGCAAAGGAAACAACCAACAAAACTAAAAGGCAACCAACGGAATGGGAGAAGATATTTGCAAATGACATATTGGACAAAGGGCTAGTATCCAAAATCTATAAAGAGCTCACCAAACTCCACACCCAAAAAACAAATAATCCAGTGAAGAAATGGGCAGAAAACATGAATAGACACTTCTCTAAAGAAGACATCCAGATGGCCAACAGGCACATCAATGTCGCTCCTCATCAGGGAAATGCAAATCAAAACCACACTCAGATATCACCTCACGCCAGTCAGAGTGGCCAAAATGAACAAATCAGGAGACTATAGATGCTGGTGAGGATGTGAAGAAACGGGAACCCTCTTGCACTGTTGGTGGGAATGCAAATTGGTGCAGCCGCTCTGGAAAACAGTGTGGAGGTTCCTCAAAAAATTAAAAATAGACCTACCCTATGACCCAGCAATAGCACTGCTAGGAATTTACCCAAGGGATACAGGAGTACTGATGCATAGGGGCACTTGTACCCCAATGTTTATAGCAGCACTCTCAACAATAGCCAAATTATGGAAAGAACCTAAATGTCCATCAACTGATGCATGGATAAAGAAATTGTGGTTTATATACACAATGGAGTACTACGTGGCAATGAGAAAGAATGAAATATGGCCCTTTGTAGCAACATGGATGGAACTGGAGAGTGTTATGCTAAGTGAAATAAGCCATACAGAGAAAGGCAGATACCATATGGTTTCACTCTTATGTGGATCCTGAGAAACGTAACAGAAACCCATGGGGGAGGGGAAGGAAAAAAAAAGAGGTTAGATTGGAAGAGAGCCAAAGCATAAAAGACTGTTAAAAACTGAGAACAAACTGAGGGTTGATGGGGGGTGGGAGGGAGGGGAGGGTGGGTGATGGGTATTGAGGAGGGCACCTTTTGGGATGAGCACTGGGTGTTGTATGGAAACCAATTTGACAATAAACTTCATATATTGAAAAAAAAAGAATATATTACAACTTAGCTTTTTTGATAGAAAACCAGCAATGTAGACATTACCCAGAAAAGGTTTTCTTTTGTTGTTGTTGGTGGTGTTGTTTTTCCTTTTCTACTCTTTGCTCCCATTTCTAAGGCCAAAGGTTAAGATTTTGCTGGGAAGGACGGTCATGTAGATTCTGCAATAAAATATTTGTGAACAGATATTTCCTTTCTACCACTTCCATGACTTTCCAAAGTCCACATATAAGATATTTGTCTGTAGGTAGCATAATTACATTTTTATTATGTCAGGTTGGAAAGAGAGAAGTAGGTTTGCTGAGTTTTACATTAAAAGCTGATGGGTCAACTTATCCTTTCTGTATTAATTCTAAAACACGAGAGTGATTTTTCTAAACTTTATATACCAATGGATATCATTTTCAATGAGCTTTTTGACAGCTATGATTATAAAGTTTCTGTCATAATTAATATACCTGGAAAAGAGAAAACAAAGGTAAGATTTATCAAATTTACATATGTTGAAAGGTGTTAGAATAAATGTATAATAAGATGATTCAAAGTTGCAGCATCCTGCCATCTTTCTATATGTCCCCAATGGCAAAACCATGTTGATTCTATAATTCCTTGAGATTCACTTTTATAACTGAAAGCTCTGTAAACTGCATGATGGAAATAAGAAATCTTTCCTTACTCTGGAAGATCTCACAGGGGAATGAATGATGCCACTTTCAATCACCAAGTTAAAAAATAATGTAGTGCCTTTTTAATTGAAATAGAATTCTGATGAAAGCCAGCTGTTCAGTAATTTTCAAAACAAATGACTGCACAATTGGTGAAAATATCTCAAGATAATATCAATTTAGACATCATAAAGCGAACACAGGATTAAATGAGAATTTGTAGGCTGTATCTGGAGTAGCTTTGACATGCATTTTGAGACATTTTTAAATAGTGCATTCACAACTTACTCCAGTGCCTTGACTCCCTATCCTGCCTGGACTTTATAAATTGAAATGGAAGTAAATTGCATTTTTCTTTTCTCTTAAAGTCACAGATCTCAGTGGAGGGTCAGCCTGACATTTTGTTGAAACAGGCTTGTCAAATGATTCCTATATTGCAGTGAAAGATGACTGTTTCCTTTGGGTGTGATAATATCAGTTCTAAAGCATTCTCAGAAATAAGCATTCTGATCACTTTGAGGTGGTATTTAGCAGTAATTTTTTTAATATTTCAAGTTTTTACTTAAATTATAGTTAGTTAACAAATAGTATAATATTACTTTCATGAGTAGAACTTAGTGATTCATCACTTACATATAATACCCAGTGCAGTAATATTTTATACCAAGTAGTGGTTTAGTCATATGGCTTCTTTGTAATAAAGTAAATACCTAAGTGAAAATCAAGACTAGGATTACATCTTTTTTACTAGCAAATTCTATTCCCTAACAAAGATAGTACTTCAGTTGTATAGAAGCAATGGAAAGAGGAAAGACTCTCAAGTAAAAATCTAACTTTTTTCTCCCTCTGAAAAATTCAGCATCTGAGACATGGTTTATGGTAGATTTTACAACCATAGACTATCTTAAATGTGCATATTATGCCTGCTTAGTTAAAATATCATGAGAACAAGACTCACAAATATAATTTAAAGATAGATATGTCAAATTATAATGTCAAGTATTAAATTTAATAAAAACAAATGAGAGGTCATCAACAGGAGGAGTTCTGTTGTGTTTTGAGAGACTTGAACTAATTTGGTCTGAGTTTTTCTCCAAGAAAGGACAGCTAATGTTAATTTATTGTGAGAAAAGTTTCTTCTCACGGTTTCAAAGGAAAGAGGACCACCACAACTTGTTTCTTACAACTTTAGATGTCTTTACAAATATGTTTAAAGTATAGTTTTAGTAGCTTTTTAGATAAGGAGACCTGAAAAGGTCTACAAGGACCTTTGCTGTTAATTATGCTTCAACATGCCATCATGTGAATATAGAAATAACAGTTTTACAGTATTAAAGAAAGGGCAAAAATTTATCTAGCCCTACACTTCCTGTTTCCAGAGATGAGAAAAAAGACAGGTAATTTTTCCTTCCCCAGTTTTATACTCTTCACTAAATTATTTAATTTCTATTAAGAATTCTAAATATCCTAGATATAATTTTTAAAACACAGTCAATTTTTGTTATTCATGAATTCCATATTTGCCTATTTGCCTACTCACTAAAGCTTATTTAAAACCCCAAATCACTATTTGTGGCAACTTTGTGGTCATTGTGGACATGCGCATTTACAGAGTGGTGAACAATTTGACTTACCTGATGTATATGTTACCAGTTGATGTTGAATGAAGCAATGCCCTGTTTCAGCATTTATACTGTAAACAAGTTCCCTTTTGCTGTCTAGTTGATGCTATTTTATGACGAGATTGTCCTCATTTTTGTGCTTTGTTAGTGATTCCAAACATAGTCTAGTGTTACTAAGTGCAAGAAGACTGTGATGATGTACCTTTCAGAGAAAATGCATGTGTTAGGTAAGTTTTGTTCATCCTAAGTTTTATGTTAGTGAATCAACAATAATAGATTAAATAAGGTGTCTTTAAGCAGAAACACACATAAAACAAGGTGATGTATTGATAGGGTGATGAAAATGTTGTGCCCAGAGGCTGGTGGGAACATAATCCTGTATTGTTCTAGTCGCAATAGTTAAGTATTCACCAGTTCAGGGTTTGCAGCAAGTTTATAGAACACAACTGCTATGAAAAACAAGAATCAACTGTATTACATTCTTTTGCCATAAATTATTCACAAGCAAAATTCATCTTATATTATGATAAAATGAACTGAAAGAACTTGTGTGTATGTAAACATTTATAATTACATAGTGACAAATTTAATTAGTGAAATACTTTGGCCTATAATTGAAAAACTTGCAACCATTGTTAGTTTGTTTACACAGAGATGCTGTATAAACAGAGCACTATACAGAAATGAAGGCTGATTCATGGAGAGATTTAATTTAACTAAATGTGCCATAATTCATATCTTTGTTGATATATCTGTCTTATGTTTTAAAGGCTCACCCAATCTAAATACATTGTCAGCAGACTTTTCAAAAACTACTATTAAAAATAGCTCAGCATTGTAAAAGATTTATTTCCAATTATGAAGTTCAAAGCCATAGTTCTCAGTCAAGGGAATTTGCTAATCCTCACTATTGGCTCACGTTTGGGAGAATTTTTCATCTTATGTCAGGTGAATTTCACGCACTAGGCCCCTGTTCAACTCAGCTACCAGATCAACACTTTCTCTAAACTCATTAAATTTTGACAGGCTACACAGAGTTCCCAAAGAGTTCATCTGACAGTTAGTGGGAAGATGTTTTCTCTCTGACTTTTTAGCTCTTTTCAATATTTATGTACTGTGGTTAAAGTGCCTGAGCCATTTCAACAAGCATTTGATTGTATCTTTGTTGAATTTTTAAAGACATGAGTCTTAATTGCAGACAGCCAAGAAAACTCCAGATTGTTAGTAAATAAGAGATGAGATTGTTAGTAAATATGCACTGTTAGTAAATAATACATAGCAACAGCCTCTTGTTATTTATTATGAGCAATGTACAAATAATACAAATACGCAATATACAAATAAGTCAATGATTATTTTGTCTCTTGGCTGTGGGCCAGGACTGAAATTTAACAGATGTAATTTCATAATATGTGACAGCTGAAAAAACTTTCAGTGAAAACTGCCTCAATTTTATTTGGCTTTAAAGACTGTCCCTGAGAGCATCTCAGATTCACCTGCATGATTCCCTAAAATGGCAACTTTACACAAGTGAATATTTAGCTCCAAGGACTGAAAGAGTTGCCATGTTGCATTTTACAAAGCACATTAAATGGGGGAAATGAATTTCCAGCTATGAATCTCATCAGAAGAAATGCGTTTTTTTAACACATAAAGTTATTAAAAGACATTTAGAAATATTAATACTGGGTTAATTTAACTCACTAATCTAAATTTTAAATAAACTAAAGTAAAAATAATTCCAATTAATATTTGGTACATAGGGCCCAGATAAATGGATTGTGTGTGTGTGTGTGTGTGTGTGTGTGTGTGTGTGTGCTATGAGAGACTGAGAGAGAGAGTGAGCACAAGTGGAGCAGGGGCAGAGGGAGAGGGAGAGAAAGGCTCTTAAGCAAGCTCCACACTCAGTGCGGAGCCCATGCAAGGCTCAATGTCAGAACGGAGATCAAGACGAGCTGAAATGAGGAATCAGACACTTAACCTACTGAGCCACCCAGGCGCACCCCCCAGATAAAGATTTTTAATTAAAAGCCAAAGTGGTTGCATTAACCAATCATAATAAGTCTGCCTTTTAATATAGAAATGTGTTGCTATGCACTTGAATCCTTAGGGTTTTCTTTAGTATATGCTGCTAAGATTCCTAAGTTAGATTTTTATTTTTACTATTGCAAAGTGTATACAACAGTTATCTTCATTTGGTTTACCCCCAAAAACCTTTTATTATAAAATAAAATTTATCAGTATTTTAGAAAGGTTAAATGCCACAGGGATTCTCCTGTTCCATACTTAGGCTGAGGAATGTTTCTAGACGGAGTCCTGAGATTGCACTAAACTGACTGTTCCAATTATATTTCTTCTCATTTTACAGAGACTCTTTTGGCTTTGTGATACTATTGCTCATCTATCATTGAGTGTACTCCTCTTCACTTTTCCCACTACAAATAGTCTTTTTTGCATATCTTACTCTCAGAACTAGAAGAAAGCCCTTTTCCTCAGGTGCTGAATAAGAAGTGTCCCACATCCTCCTCTACTTAGATTCAATCATCTCACATATGCCTTCACTTTTTCTGAAATCTCACTCCAATAATTATTCCCTGTCTCCTTGCAACGTCCATCTCTATCTATGGATGTAGAATTCTGCCAGACACACACACACACACACACACACACACACACACACACACGCACACCAAAACCAAAACCAAAAACAAACAAAAAAAAACTCTTCTCTTAATGTGTCTCCTTCCATTCAACAAGAAATTTATTAACGTAGGAGTCATTAATGTTGCACATTATTAGACTGCCTACTCCCACTCTGTTGAAATTTCTTTCTGAAAATTAAAAAAAGGAAAAGGTTGCCAACAACTGCCTGATATCAAAGCAAAAGCATTGTAGATTAGTATTTAATAACATAGGCTCTAAATCAGCCTGTATTTTAACTGTCACTTTTCTGCTGTATCTTGGGCAAGTTTCTTAGCCTCTGTGCTGCGGTTTCCTCATCTGTGAAATGGAGAACATAATTGTACCTACTTCAGAGAATTGTTTTCGGATTAAATCAAACAACATTTGTAAAATGCTTAGCACATAGTAAGCACTACAAGGCGTCTATCAAATAAAATAAATCCAATGCATGTTTTCTGTTTCTTTATTTTCTTGTCTCCTCACCTCTCAGCAGCATTTATTATTATTGATTACCCCTGTAGAAAATCTTTACTCTTGGTGAAATTGTGCAGCCTGGCAAGGAGACTGGTGAAAACAAGAGAAGACACAGGGTATTGGGAATATTTGGTAGGCAATTACTGTTTCATTGAAACTTCTGACTTGGAGGCTTAGCTTTGGTAGCGAGATGTGCAAAGGGAGAATTGGAGCCTTGAATTTAGGATACAGAATTTTGAGAGTTTAGAGATCATTAGGTAAATGGGTTGTGTTGAAACGAGGGAAAATGGTGGTTAAGGTGAAGAGGGTGGAACTGGAGTTTAAGAGGTGTAGAAGAGGTGGAAATCTATTGCTTTGAATGGTTTTCAGCCTCAGATGATGATAGGTGGTGATAAAGGCATGAAAATGAGCTGTGGACTCCTTGTCCTTGGAGGATCCCTGGAAGTTAGAAAGCAAAGGGAAATGAAGAAGAGGTACTGGCCTAAGTACACTTTTAACTATTTAAGAGCTGGATTGTTTGAATGTATTTTACCCATTGTATCTGTCTTTTGGTAATTGAACTTCTTATTACTAGCAACTCTAGCACAAATGAAGCAAAAGATGCAAATATTAAATCACCTATATTTATATTTATAAATGGGTATACTTATTAAAGGATCAGGCGGGAGAATGAAGGGAAATTTATATATATATATATATATATATATAAATTTCCCTTCATTCTCCCGCCTGATCCTCCTCATATCTCCCCTCATATCTCCCACCTGATATATATATATATATATATATATATATATATATATATATATATATAAAGCATCTTTAAAGTAACACATTTGGGTTATCTGTCAATTGGATCAGCCATTGCTATCTTAGAGCTGGCTGTTCTTCATTCTCATAATGTCCCAGCATGACATGCTGTGATCATTTATTCCACTTTCTGAGACAACCAGAAAAATGAAGGAGCTTGATGAGGTCATCCAGGGGATCCACAGCTGAATCAGCATGAGAACTAACAGTTCCTAACTCCCACTCTAACCCCTACCTCTTCAAAATTATAATAGCCCCTAAGGGAAAATAATTGTGAACAGGTTTCTAGAGATTGAGCTTGTCTTCCAAAACTGAAGTGACCTTATTTTTAAAAAATCAAATGTAATTTTATTTTGGTCTTTACAATGATGTTTATACATTTACAGTTCATCTGCTGCTGAAACAGCAGTAGAACAGTCTTTGAAGTGATGGGTCGTGTGTATATTGGCAGAGTCGAAGATAAACAATGCCAAAAGACTCCTAAAAAGATTAAACTGTTAACCGCAAATACGTGGTTTCAGTCGGGAAGATTTATTTGTCGCTGACCATATTAGCCATTGTAGTTAACACTGGCTCTGGGAAAGTCATACTTTGATTATGGGCCAGTATGCAGTATTTGAAGAACTACAGTTCAATTTATAAGATGGATACAGTTGACATTGCAGATTTTCTCAACATCAAACAGTTAATGAAAAAAAATCACAAAATGTTCCACTGTTCCTAGCCTTTAAGCTTCTTTTGGCACTTTTAAGAGTTTAAAGTCAGATGCATTGTCTTCCAGCATTCTTTCCATCTGTTTCCTTGTTTTTGTTCATGCACTAAAATATTGTGCTCAAAAGCATGCTCCTTATGGGCATGATAATGTTTGAAATGCTCCAAGCAGCCACTTGGGATACAAGATAACGGAAATAAAGTTAGAGGTGGGCATGACAGAACTGGAGTGATGTCATAAGGTAATTGGCATTTACTAAGGACCAATCATGTGGCTGGGTACTGATCTAAGCCCCTATTTCATTTCAACCCTAATTGGAGGTGCAAATCAATTGCAATTCATTCCGGCACTAACCACCTGGAGTTAGCACAGACCCCACAAGTTAAAGGGCTGCCCTACCTCAGACATAGGCCATGTGTGGGAGTCCCCAGGCCGCCTGCACTTTCAAATGAGTAGCTGTAAATTTGGACACTCCCACAACTCCCTTAGGTTCAATAATTTGCTGGAATGGGTCACAGAACTCAGAAAAAATACTATACTTACAACTACAGCTTCATTACAAAGAACACAAATCAGTGGTACTAATCAAATAAAGAGACACATAGGATGAAGTCTGGAAAGGAATGTAGTTTCCATGCCCTCTCTTCATAGAGCCTGTTTCCCTCCAGGCACAGTGTGTTCATCAGCCAGGAAACCCCAGTGAGCTCCTGTGTTCACAGTTTTTATCAAGGATTCATTATGTAGCCATGACTGAATACATCATTGTCCAGGTGATTGAATTCAATCTCCAGTCCTCTTACCTTCCCTGAAAAGTCCCAAATGTCTAACCATGAGTTTGGTTGGTTGGTTTTTCCAGTGGCCATCCCTGTCCTGAAGTTTTCTGGGTGCCCACCATGAGTGACCTTATAGGACAAAAAAGACATTCCTATGACTCTGGAAATCCTAAGGGTTTTGTCCCTTGGCAAAAAAGGAACCAGAAAATTCTTTATTTTACCACAGCTTCTCACCTGCACTACCTTGTTTAAGGTTTACAGAAATCTCATGAGATAGATATTTTTGTTCCCACTCCAAAAATGAGAAAACTAAAGGTAAGAAATGTAATATATATGCCAAGTTCACACTGCAAGAGCATGGCAGAACCAAGATTTGGTTTCAGCTTTGTGTATTTCAAAGCCATGCCTTTCCTGCTACCTTAAAGAAAACCAGATGAATAATGAATCTACACTGACAAATAAACATGCTTATGATCACTTGTTTAATGTCTGTTTTTCTCTGGAAGTCCATAAGTTTTGAAAGAAAGAATATGCATTGCTTTTACTGATGACCACTTTTACCACCACCATCTAGTACCTACTAACTCCTACTAGGTTTTAGGTAAATATTTACCAAATGAGCAAGAGAACATGAATAAGGCAATACTGATCAGTCCTAGAAAAGACTGAATAGACTGGAGACTGGCCAAGTGGGAAAAGGAAAGACTCTAAAGTGCAAAGCATTTTAAGTTGGTAGTGAATGGGTAGATGAGATGAATAATGATGGGGCCCAGGCTGGGTGAAGCCAGAATTGCAGCCATGGATATGAGGACAGTGTGGCAGAAGAAGAGCATATTGTTCAAGGCACTGGAGCTCATTCAAAGATTTTGATGCTACTACATGCATGGTGTACCTGTGTGAGCATCATTGAGTTAATAGCATTCTTCTCTCCACCCTGCCTCCCTCAGAATCATGAGAAAAGTAAAGGATGGAGAGGATTACCTAGAGGCTTATTCACTGCTGCCATAAATAGTTAGCTTTAGGAGTGCCTGGGTGGCTCAGTTGGGTATGTGACCGACTCTTGATCTCAGCTGGGATCATGATCTCACAGTTCATGAGTTTGAGCACCACATCAAACTCCTCGCTGACAGCACAGAGCCTGCTTAGGATTCTGTCTCTCTTTCTCTTTGCCCCTCCCCTCCTTCTCTCTCTGCCTGTCTGTCTGCCTCTCTGTCTCTCTCTCTCTCTCTCAAAACAAATAAATAAACTTTAAATACAAACGATTTGGTTTTATTATGGCCTCTTGTCCTGCTTCATACACTCCCTTATCTCATTTAACCTAGCGATGGGGGAACAGTTTTATCCCTTTATTACAGATGGGGAACATGAGATGCTGGGAAGTTAAAGCATTTGCCCGAAGTCATGTAGCTAATGATGAACAATCTCAAAACTTTAAGCTAGATCCAATAAACAGTCAAAGTCTCCAATGAGAACACTATTAGAACATTTGGAGATGTAACTGATATATTTAACAACACTTAGTCTTTGTTACAGCTAATGAATCCTTGCTTAGGTATGGTTATTTTTATTTTTTAGTTCTGTCCCTTTGAAAAGAAGCTTGTAATTTCCAGTGCTCTAGTTCCTTTGAGAAAAAAAAGGAAAAAGAAATGGCTATTTTTCTTTCTCCAAAATACCAAAAAATGTCAGTCCAACCTTCTGAGAAATTTGTCAAATGTTTAGACAATTTGATATAGCATCCTCATGATGACACCACAAAGAGTAAATAACGAGTTAAAGACTGTGTCAGAAATACTGATTTTTCTAAGGCTTACTGACTTTTATATAAAACTTGTCATTTCATTAAATCTATTGCAAACAATGCGACAAAGCTTTATTCTAGTTTCATCTTTCCAAATGTTGAAATAGTCATGGTTCACAAAGTCAATATATATATATTTTTGGTAAGAGTGATTAAGATGTGATCCTGTCTCTACCCCTTTTGATTATGTAATACTTTCAAATAAAAGAATTTCTTTAACCTTTCACTATATGAAAAATGTTCTAATATCTTAAAATTCCATTAGTTTTCCAGCTTGAAAATGACATTTATCATAGATTTCCCTCCTTATTTCTTTGAATGAATCGTGAATTACAGCATAGAGAAAAAATTAATAAAAATTATCCAGCAAGAACTACAATTAACATTTCATTGTACATCTTACCCTTTTTTATATGCCTATGTGTGTATGTGTATATATGTGTGTGTATATACATAAAATATATATGTGTATGTATATATATATATTTATATATATATATTTATATATATATATAAATATATATATATATATAAATTATAAAAACACCATTTTGTAGTCTGTCTTTTTTGTTTTCTACATTTTAAACATCCTTTAAAACATGTTACTTCTGGGCAATTCAGCAATAGCACCCTTTTCGTCCAGTTTCCTGGTGGACAATCTACCTACGGGAGTCAGTCTGGGATGGCTGGGATGTGAGGAAAGTTCTGGGTAGTAAGTTCTGGGTACAGGGTAGCCTAACACCCTGTACACTGATCTCAGTGGTGGATCCTGTTGCTGATGTCTTGTGCCAAACCTGACCCTTCTCCTTTGCTCATCATCTAGCTCACTGTTTTCATTCAAGCGGGAGATTCTTTCCCCCAGGGGACATTTGGCAATATCTGGATACATTTTGATTCTCATAACTGGGGGTCAACTACTGGTATCTAGTGGGTAGAGGTTAGGATTCTTGACATCCTATAATACAGAGGTTGAGAAACTTGGGCACGAAGTGAATGGTACTGTTATTCCCTCAGGTGAAAAATGTAAACTAATTAGTAGGTAGATCTTGATAATGCCTATAAGATTTTTTTTTTTTTTAGGCGCATCCTTTTACTAGTCCTTTCATTTAAAGAGTCTTTAAATTTACTGAGCCCTTTAATTTACTGGGTCCTATCTATGTGCTACAAAATTGTCCTATACATCTTGTATTTATTAATCTTTTTTGTTAATCCTAATGACTCTGTGAGGGATATACTCCTATTCTGTCTATGTTGGGGATGAGGAAAACTACATCTCAGGAAGGTTAAGTAACTCACCGAAGATGACATAGATAGGAAGTGCACACCTGGGATTTGAAATCAGAACCTGGGCCCTGAACTACTACATTTTATCAGACTTGCTTTTTCCTCCGTATGGTTTCCACTCTCGTTCAGCTCCTGTACCCCTCCCCTGCCTTACATTATTATGCTAGTTACTAACTGGCTTTTCTGACTTCTGTCTTGAATGGTTCACACTTCTGCTAGTGTAATCTTTCTAAAATGCAGTCTGTTCCTCTCAGTGCCCTGCCTATAATGTCCTAACTTAGCTTCCCATGGGACTACTGTGCCCTGGCACACTGTACCTGCTATTCAAGACCCTCTGAGTTACTTGTTTTCTATTGCTCCTGGTCTCTGATTTATTCCTTTACTTTGCGTTGAATCCTCTTCTCTTTGTCTACATGGTAAAAATCTACCAAGACCATTGGTGCAAATTAGCCCTGTTACAACTTTTTACTTTAATAGAATTTCAGATTTAAAGGAAAATTTTAAGAAGAATGTGAAAAATTCTCATATTCCCATCACTTAGAGCCCCCATGTTATCATTTTATTACATTTGCTTTATCCCTCACTCTCTATGAGTATTGATTTTTTTCTGATCCCTTCTGGAGTTGGTTGCAGATATGACATCCTTTACCCCTAAATAATTTAGGATATATTTCCTAACCAAAGTAAAATTATCAAAATCAGGGAAATAACATCGATGCTATATTATTATCTAGCCTGCACGCCGTATTATGATCTTGCAAATTAGAAAGTTTTATTTTTAATTTGAGAGAGAGAGCAAGAGAGCACAAGCAAGGGAGAGGGGCAGAGGGAGAGAATGAGATAATTTTTGAAGCATGCTCCATGCTCAGTGCATAGCCAGGTGTGGGGCTCCATCCCATGAGCCTGGGATCATGACCTGAGCCAAAATCAAGAGTCAGACACTCAAGTACCTGAGCCACCCAGGTGTCCCAGAAATACTTTTAAACATATGGAGACATAGAATATATTTCAGTCCATGTCATAAACACCTCAGCATATTCTCATGATTTCTATTTTCTTGTCTAGATAATAACATTCATAAGACATTAACAGTACTCCCTACTACCCATACATCACTGAATTTTTCAAACTGGTTATTGGCTGCATTTATATTTACATGGCAAAATACATATACATGAATACCATTAACAACTTTAAAAATCCCATAAGTCTGCAATGGTGAAATCACGTTTCAGATGTGCAGTAAAACCTTGGTTTGTGAGCATAATTAGTTCTGGAAACATGCTTGTAATCCAAAGCACTTGTGTATCAAAGCAAATTTCCCCATAAGAAAACATGGAAACTCAGGTGATTCATTCTACAACCCAAAGATATTCATATAAGCATGATTACAGTACTGTAATATAATAAAAAATAATAAAGAATATGCAAAATATAAAGAAAAATAAATTAACCTGCACTTACCTTTGAAAACCTTCATGGCTGGCGTGAGGGAGACAAGAGAAAGGAGGCGTATTGTGTAGGATGACTTTCACTATCACTAACGGAATCACTGCTATCTAGTGGCCCAGTAGAATCTTTTCCTGCATGGGGGCCATTGTGTATGCTCACACCGATATTGGCTACAGTACAGTATTAATAAAATCTTGTCATATACTGTATTTAATGTAACTGGGGATAAGGCAGCAGAGGAAAGGGTCTATATCTGCAGGCAGCCTGATCTAGAAAGAAGCAAGGTATTCCTAAGCTTTCTCTTGTATGGAAAAGCAAAGGACTTTCCATAGGTGCTTTGAACTGACAAAAAATACACTAGTGCCAGTTGTGGGTACCTTCCAACGTTCTGATAAATCACTGATTTCTGCCAAACACCACTGCCTGAGACTGAGCATCTGAGCATGGGAGATGATCATCCACAATCCTGAAGGAAGAGAGAGAGAGAAAAAGAGAGAAGAATCATTGGCTCAGTTGTGATCATGTGATGTTTGGCATCATGTACTATTCATATTGCAAGACATTGCTCAGTTATCAAGTTAATATTCATTAGAAATGTTTGCTTGTCTTGCAGAACACACAGAACAAGTTACTCACCAGTCAAGGTTTTACTGTTATTTTAAACACAAGGGTGAAATAAACTGCTTAGGAGAAATGTAAGCAATGAATTATTTAACTTTCATGATTATAATGCCTTTAGCTCATCTTTACATTATACAGGGTCATTTGTTAATTTAGATTGAGTTATCTTAAACCACTCACATGGAATTAAATCTCTGGATGATTCACTCTGGTTACAAGGAAAGCACTAGGTTATTTGCCTTCAAAAGGGGCTAAAATCTGAAATGAAACATGAAATAAGTTTTACAAAATGTTTCTCTGAATGTGAATTATGTATTTTTAATGATCTAAAATGTATTTTTAAAAGTTTATTTATTTTGAAAGAGAGAGAGAGAGAGAGAGAGCAGAGGGAGAGGGGTGGAGAGAGAGAATCCCAAAGAGTTTCCAGGCTCTCAGCAACAAAGGGTTGATCCCATGAACCCCTCGCTCAGGTCAGCGAGGTCATGACCTGAACTGAAATCAAGAGTTAGACGCTTAATGGACTGAGTCACCCAGGTGCCCCCTAAATGGCATTTTTGAAGGTGTCTTAAATTTCTCATCTACCTCTGTTGTGTCCCAGGATGCTCCAGAACTAGGATCCTTCAACTGCTACCACTTCTGCTATTATCGGTGGTAGTCATACTGATAATAATATTTTCCATTTATTGAGAGCTTCCTATCAACCAGACATCAGGCTACAGTATTTTACATAGACACTATCATCCTATCCTTATAGTTATTCTTATTGTCCCTAATTTATAGGAAAAGAAATAGTGGTACCACGAGGTAAAATACCTTGGTCAATGGACAGGTTCTCCCCCTCCCCCCAACCTTACCCTCCCAAGCCCTGGCTTTAGCCATTGTATTATACTCTATTTCCAATAAATTTGGATGTGACCAATTCAAATTACGCCAGAAATAAAGCTGTACTTATTGCCACAACATTTCTGTTCCTATTATGGAATTGACATTATTTGTTAAAATGAGTCATGGCTTATTCATAAAAGGGTTAGTGTTCATTATCTTTTAACTACAGACAATGGCAAGTGCATCAGGCTTTGGAATCTATAGTAACCTTCTGACTATGAGCTCTTTAAAGCATACTTTTGAATGACCCACAGTGTACTGATTACTTCCTTCTTTTGCTCAAGGCCATTTTGTGTTACCTTGCTTGGATGACTGGTAGAGACTGGACTAACCAATGAGAACAGGACTGGCAAAAAGGAGATGTGGATTCTAGTTTTTAATCTGTCCCTAACTAGTTACATTGCCCTAACTAAATATTTTTAGCTCTCTGGACAGTGTTTATAAAATCAGGACATGCACAAAATTCCCTCCAGCTTCCTACCCAGTTTTAAAAATGCTACCACATTTATGACTTTCTTTTCACCTTCTTCCACTAACTCTGTATTTCTCCAGAACACTGTATTTATAGACTTGCTATAATTTTACTATTAGGTTTTTAAAGTATATTTGGTGAGTTAAATGTTTTAAGTTGCATTCACCTCTTTAATACTTCTGCAATTCCAAGGCCCTATTAACAAGTTTGATTTTGGACTCTGCATTTCCATAGCCTTGAGTAGCAGTAGGATTTATGGAATTATTGTTTGCAAAATTCTTTTGATACAAAGTTTGCAGTTCAGAAAACAAATCAAATTTTGCAAACAATAGAAAACTAGAGTCCTTCCCATTATACCCCTGTACCTATCATGTGACTTCTCCAAGAAAATATGCTTTCACTGCCAGGAAGATTTCTATTGTATAAAATGTTCCTCATATGACATGTCTCCCGGTGCATAGAAAACCAGTGGGAAAAAGAACCTACAACATACAGTTATTTTTTTCTTGCTTAAAACCTTTTTTTAGAGTGCTCCTTTGGCATTTATCTAGAACTAATTGCATTTATTTCAGCTAAATTACAACATTTTAAGAATTTTAATTTACTGTCCAGTATATCTGTAAAGATGGCACCATTGTACTGGTCATCCTCACCAAAGCCTACATTTTGAGACCTCTTTTTCAGTGGGTGTGATTAATTTATGTCATTTCTTTCACTATTTCTTATTTAATCTTTTTATGAATGCCAAAGTGAGAGACAGCAATAGCCAAAGTAACAATGGCATTCAAATTCAATACATGTTTATTGTTAATACTTTCAAAAAGCACAAAATAAAAATAAAAATCACACTTAATATTGGTACTCAGAAAATATCATTATTCGCATTATTGAAAATGGCCTTCCAGTCTTTTTTTTAATATACTATATTCTATGTTATGTGTTTATGTCATAGAAATAGGATGTTTTATAAACATGGTAAATTTTCTCTAGAAAAGATCTACCTGATCAGATTCCTGGTGGGAATATATGAATATTCTGTTTTCTTAAATTCTCAATATATTTGTTAGTTTTTCATACATCTTTTTCAGCAGTTTCTTAAGTATTTTATCCAGATCTTAAATATGTGTGTGAATATATATAAATATACACACATATATGTAAATATTTAGTCCATTAATTTAGTCTGTATTTCTCAAAAATTCAATTGGGTTTATTAGAATAACAATATTGTTATTAATAGTTTACATGAGCATGCTTAACAATAGCATGGGATTCCAGAAGATTCACTAAAAAGTTTATATAGTTTTAATAGCATCTAAGTTCCCCATGCTTTTTCTAAGTCAGCAGTCATGGTTTCTTCATGGTCCCGGAAAAATGCTCAGAATGTGTGACTTCACAGTGACTCAGGCTTTTCAGTTCAGCTCACATGGTATTCATTCTTTGATGGATAAAAGAGAAAGAAAAAGCTATTCTTTGGCTAAACAACACACTCCTCTCTATTATTCCAATCTCTACAGATTGCTTGAAAAGTGCAGCATATTTTGAATTGCTTTCCTAAGAATTAAGCCTGGACAAACAAGCCCACACCATTCTAAAAAAGAATCTGGATCTTATGCAGCAGGCCAGGAAAGCCAAGGTGGAGGAGGCCAAGGGAAAGGTTAGCTAGTGAGAGAGGGGAGGAATCCAGAGGTCTCCTGCGGGCATGTCCTGACTTCGGAAGCCCTTTCAGGACACAGACATAACTCTTTTTGCCAACAAATGATCTTACATAAGCCCTCTCTTGCTCTTTCCCAGTGCATTCTTTCCTTTGTTTCCCTAGATCTGAGTTTTCTATGCCATTATCATCAGCATCACTGCTATTAGAACCATATGTATGTTACAAATACAACCAACATGTATTTACCTATTTACAGCCTCTAGATATGATTTCTTTATATTATTTAATAAATAACATTAGGATGGTTTAAGACACATTTACTGAGCACTTGTGTGCCAGACACAGTAGTATTTCATATTTATTATGTTTATTATCTCATATCATCATATTCTGCTCTTTTTCCATGTGAAAGGACTGAGACTCAGAGAGACTAATTATTTCTTCCAAGGTTATTTACCAAGTGACTGACAGAGTTGAGAACCAAACCATATTATCTATCTTGTTCTATTTATTAAATATGTGTTAAATTGAAAACAGTATAAATTATGTGATGATGGATTGCACAAATAAAGCGGGAACAGATACAATACAGGCAACAGTTTATTCAACTATAAAAACATTTACAGAATGCTATCATCTGCTACCAGGCACGAAGTTTCTAGAAGGGAACACAAAGATCAATAGATTGTGTACCAGGGAGCTGTCTGTGTCAACAGTCCTCCTCAACAATGTATTAAACTTCTTTCATATCAGCAAACTTGTACTAAACACTATAATATACCAGACATGGTACTAGACACCAGAAGAATGCAAAAATAATTAGGAAGGAGTCTTTCAAGAAGCTTGCAGAAAAATGAAAGCAGGATATTCAGGCTGCTTAGTATAAAGAAAAGGACCTATGAGTTAAACACACAGAATAAGAAATCTTATTTCCTCAAGAGTTTAGCCAATGGTAATTCTAAAATGAATCACCAAAAATGTATGAGAAGTAAAGCTGACAATAAGCTTTCCCTTTTGTCAAAGCCATAAATCGTGGGTTATTTGAAGATAGTGTATACTCCTAGTTACTCTCTTTCTATTACTTGGTAACTAATTAAGGACAGACTGGAACCACCAGAGTAGTTCAGGGTCTGGTAAATTCAATTGACCTAAGGGATTTTACAGTTTTTATACAATGGTGGTCAAAACCCGTGGGAACTCAAATCCTATAAAGACAAGACTAACAGAATCATCAGCTCATTTTTTTGAAACAGCCCAAAGATGTGAATAAGGTGAAGTTTATTGTTCAGGTGTATTGACCCACTTTGGGACTTAAAATAGGAGATAATGTTTCAAACTTGAAGAAGATAAATTCAGTGTAGAGACCGAATGGAGGACTTACATAGTATGTGGTATATATATGAATCTCATTGTTCCAAGGGGGTATAATGTCAAGACGCTCTGTGATATGATGGTTAAGAATCTGAGTCAGACAAAGCCTATACAGAGTCTGGATTGCAGTCACTTACTATGTGATTTTTGGCAAATAGTCTCCCTAACCCTCAGTTTGTTGTTTTTTAATCTGAAATATTTATGAAATAAAACAGTCTATGGTTTAATGGTGAAGCAATGAAGGCAACTGACTAAGGGCAAAAGTGTCCCTTTACCTTCTCTTCTTCATGTCTTTAAATCCAAGCTCTGTGACTTTATATAATTTTGGGTGAATCAATGCACATTTATGTACTTTGGTATCATTCACTATTGCATAGCATTATAATATTGGCAATATCATAGAATTTTGAGAATGAGGGACACCTGGGTGGCTCAGTTGGTTAAGCGTCTGACTGTTGGTTTCAGCCCAGGTCATGATCTCATGGTTAGTGAGTTTGAGCCCTGCATCAGTCCCTGTGCTGACAGCTTGGAGCCTGCTTGGGATTCTCTCTCTCTCCCTCTCACTCTGCTCCTCCCTCTCTCCCTCTCTCTTTCTCTCTCTCTCAAAATAAATTTTAAAAAATTAAAAAAAAAGAATTCTGAGAATGAATGAGCTGGTGTGTATAACGTGCATAGAACAGAGTAAGTACTGCATACCTCTTAGCCATTTTCATTACAGGGTTGCTGTGTAGATTAAACAAAATTAATTTTCAAGGTGCTTAACACGGGATCCGTCCTTTGTTGCAGATATCCTCTTCACGCTTTAAATTTTTTCCCAAAGACCATTCCTAAAACATCATTTTTCTTTGTCCTCTTCTTTCCCCATTAGCCTTGCATTGGATTTTTTAAAATAGATTTTACTTCTTAGATTTAGATTTAGATTGTTAGATTTATAGAAAAATTGAAAAGGTAGTACAGGATTCTCATATACCCTATACACAGTTTCCCTTATCAATGTCTTACCATGCATTTATTACAATTAATGAATCAATATAACTACATGATCCTTAACTAAAATTCATACTTTATTCAGATTTTCTTAGTTCTTACATTATGTCTTTTTCTGTTCCAAGATGCCATCCAAAGTCCCATGTTAGATTTTATTGTTCTGTCTCCTTAGGCTCCTCTTGGCTGTTACAATGTCTGAGACTTTCCTTGCTTTTGGTGACCTTGATGGGTTTGAGGAGTACTGGTCAAGCGTTTTGTTTTGTTTTTTTTTTAAATGCCCTTCTATTGAAATTTGTCAAGAGTTTTAATCATGGTTAGACTGGGATTGTGTGTTTTGGAAGAACACGACTGAGGTAAAGTGTCATTTCATCACATCATATCAAAAGTGCAGGCTGACAGCATCAATATAACATCACTGTTGATATTGATCTTGATTCTGGCTGAAGTAGTTTTCCAGTTCTCTCCGCTGTAAAGTTACTCCTTTCCCCCTCTTTCCACACTACTCTTTGGTAGGAAGTCACTATATGCAATCCACACTTAAGTAGCAGAGAGTTACTTCCCCTTCTTGAGAGCAGAGTGTCTACATAAATTATTTGGGATTTCTTTGCATGAGAGGTTTGTCTCTTTTCCCCATTAATTTATTAATTTATTATTTATTTATATCAATATACACTCATGGACATTTATTTTACACTTGGCATAATCTAATACTACTTTTTTAAATGCTTTTTTTTTTTTAATGTTTATCTGTTTTTTAGAGAGAGACAGAGCACAAGCAGGGGAGGGGCAGAGAGACAGGGAGACAGAATCAGAAGCAGGCTTCAGGCTCTGAGCTGTCAGCACAGAGCCCAAAGCGGGGCTCGAACTCACAAACCATGAGATCATGACCTTAGCCAAAGTTGGACGTTTAACCAACTGAGCCTCCCAGGCACCTCCAATACTACTTCTTTTATTTCGTTGTTCAAATTATTCCATCTTTCGGCGGTTGTGAACTCTTTTGGTTGGTTTCTGTGTCCCTTTGACATATCTCCATTAATGCAGGTTTTCTTTTTCTTAACTTCTGGCACTACAAATGCTCCAGGCCCATTTTATGTATTTTCTGCTCTAGTCCTAAAATCAGCCCTTCCTCCAAGAAATCCTGGTTTCTTTTACTGGAACAGGTATTAGAAACTAAGATCTGGGAGCTCAGTGTTCTCCATTAAATTGCAATCAGCTGCAGCTAGTATATTCATGAAAATAACTGCTTGTCCAAATGCACAAAGGATAAGAGAAAACAAAGCTATCCTAATAGAAATCAGGCAAAGAGCTTAACATAATTGTAATAAACTCATCGACGCTTTTGCGTTATTTGGTTGGTCAGTGTTAGTGGTGCAGCATTCAGAACAGAAGCTTGTATTCTTGTTACTCCATATCTGGAGATTTTAGTTATATGCCAAACAAAGATCAGCGATAGTGGAATTTTCATGGATAATCACTAGACTGTTAAGGTCAGATGAGAAACAGCCTAGGTAAGATAAAGCAGTTTGATGCAAAATCCAGGGATCAATCCAGGGAAGCTGGGTCACAGAAAGAACTATGAAATTGAAGTGGACAATAGAAATTTTAAAGTATAAAAAAGAAACACCTAAACTGAGAGGAGATACAACTTGTTGAGCTGAGATTAAAAGAGATGAGAAGAGGAAGAATGAATGAATGGGAAAACAAAGGGGTGGGATGTTAGGATAATATATTGTGTCAATTAAGGAGATTTTGAAAAACATCAAGAGGGGGAAGAATCTGAAATTAGAACAAACTTTAGGCATGCAGGATCACTTGTATGGTTAGATTAACCTATTGATGTGGGGAACAAGTAAAGAAAATCCAGATGGTACATGGAGGATGGACAGGGTGAGGAGCATATAATACTCATTATAGCTGTAGGCAAGACTACTACATGATTTGTGGCCAAATGTTTTTTCAGACCTAATGATATTTGGAAACAATCTTCAAAGCTATAGTTAACGTTTTAATACAGGTCTGTTTCCATTAGCTTTAAATAATAGCACCACAATTTTCTTTCCTAACATATCTCTTATTTATTGCTTTATTATACATATTTAGTTTAGACATGGGGAATATTTTCTGAGGTCGCCAATGCTTTTCAGTAATGAATGAGCCCAACTAGAGGATTATGTTTCAGACATAACTATGTGGAAGTCTAGTCTTCAAGCACTTGCTTTCATCTCTATGTTCTTAAGTGCCGACGTTTGTTTGAAAAGATATTTTCAATTGACAGGTACGACATCACATGCTTTTCCTGAATTCTGATTTCTGATAATTCTCAGGGACCGTGTCTTCTTTACAGCAGCATCTTATAAATAACCATTCTTGTATTTGATGCATTGACAAATCCAGTTTTCAACCTCCAGAGATATTTAGCAGATTTGTAATATCTCTCGATTGGGTGAGGAATAGCTTACACGTCAGGATAACACTGCGTTTGTCAAGTAAATGATGGGCTCAGGTTTTCACTTTTCCTTTACATTGGACATTAGAAGCAAAGACGTTGACTCACCAAAGCTGGGCAACTGACCTAAAGGCATCAGTGGTGTATTTCTACCCCCAGAGTGTTTAAGGTTCTGGACTGTGCCATTGCTGGAGTCGTGCCCAGGATTGGTTTGGTTTGCAGTTTGGACTGCTTTCCTGTAGATTCTATGGCATAATGCATTGCTTTCAGGATAACAGGGCTTATGAAGATAGCCTTAGCTCCCATTCTATTTACTGTATAGGATATGACTCCAGTGTGTAACTTTGACTTGAAGGATATTGACTGGCAGCTTTCCTTACACAGCATCATACCAAGTTTACACTTGGCAAATGTTTAGGAAAAAATTGTTAACGCAGCAAACTTAGTATCCTTAGAAAAAAGAGTGGGGATTTAGATGTGATGTTTAACGTGCAGAGGGAGAAGAGAAAGATTTTGAAAGTGTGACATTCCTTGATGATATTAGAAATTAGAAATTTGCATTTAATAGTTGTGGCATAACAAGTATTACTATTGGGCATGTGTTGTTATAATGTAATAATAAATATGAATATTATGGAATTGCTGTAAGTCATCAAAAGATAATTTAATCAATTTTCTGATAATGAGTAAGACAACATGACTCTTTAAAAAATATTTTTTCTCTTGTTAAGAGAAACTTCAATAATGATGGCCATAAAAATAGCTAACATTTACTGAAAATTTTGTGGGTGTGATGTATTGTGCTGAGCACTAAATGTGGATCACCTTACTTAACCTGTGGACAATATTTTGGATATGTAATATTATGATACAAGTGCAGAGTTTTGGCATTTTACCAAGGTCTCTTAGCTACAAATGCCTAACAGAACTTGTGATTATGAATACTTATTAAATTCAAATTAATCCCTTCTATATTACCATGAATGTAAAATGTTTTTTTCAATTAGCAGTAGATAGTAAAAATAGTGGCCAAGACACTTCCAGTTATGGGATGGAGAGGTCATGGGAATAAAAGGTATGACATAGGAATATAGCCAATGATATTGTAATAGCACCATATTGTTACAGATGGTGAGCATAGCATAATATATAAACTTCTCAAATTATTGTGTTGTACACCTGAAACTAAGGTAACATTTCATGTCAACTATACTTTAATAGAAAATATTTTTTAATACATAAACCTGCTGAAAATGTCAGGGAATCGAACATTTTAGGGAAAAAAAAGGTTATAAATTATACAAACAAGCAAGCAAAAGAATTGAATTAAACCCCAAATCCTGTTAAAAAAGAGTGAAAGAGAAGCGGTAAACCAATGGAGATCTCCCTGTTAAAAACAAGACATCTGGCACAAAATGGAGTCACTTATGCTAAATGCCACACCACCAAACTGAGGCAATACTTCATTAGTTTTGGCTCTCACAGAAATGGAACCTTAAACCAGTCAATGAGGAATCACCTGGTCAGCACTAGTGAGGTCATCTGCTGGATAGACCCCTGCCATCCCCTAAAGTGACCTTGTTGTAACTAGCCCACTTTTTGCTACCATAACTTTCTTCTTCCCTCTTCTGCCTATAAAACTCTTTCGTTTTGTACAGCTCCTCATAGCTCCTTTCCATCTACCAGATGGGATGCTGTTCAGTTCATGAATCACTGAATGAAGCCAATAAGACCTTTACTATTTAGCAAAAGAAATAGAGACCAATACACTCTGTATGTTATACTAACTCTTTATAATTAATGCCTTTGGAGTAAAAAGGAATAGAACTTGTCTGCCTGTCTACAGCTTTTACACCGGGTATTTCCTAATTTTCATGAAGCAGATATGAATAGGGAAAATAAGAATGGGTCAGTAAGTTCTATATCTAGAATCCAGGCTAGAGCACTAACTTGCTTATTTGTAGGACATAAAGTGTATCTGGATTAACCACTACCTTGCACATCCTCCACCCCAAATTTTGTTAAAACAGTTGACTTGTGAGGTGTCTGGGTAGCTCAGTCAGTTACGCATCAGACTTCAGTTCAGGTCATGATTTCACAGGTTCTTGAGGCTCAGGTCATGATCTTGTAGTTCATCTGGCTCCCTGCTAACAGTGCAGAGTCTGCTTTGGATTTTCTCTCTCTTCCTCTCTCTCCGCCCCTCCCCACCTGCATTCTCTCTTTCAAAGTAATAAATAAATCAATTAAAAAACAAAAAAAAAAAACAACAGTTAACTTGTTTACCTTCAAAGCACCATGAGTTTACTTTAAGATTTGACTCTTTGCTTTTGTTATTGTTTATTTCCTTCAAAAGCAGAAGATTAAGTCATTGTTATGAGAACAAATTCAATTAGTCATTTTTTTCCTCTCTGGCCAAAGCATTCTTAATCACCAAACCATGGGCTAATAATGTGGAAATAAATGACAGATGTAGCAGTGCAGTTTGAATGCAAATATCAGTGCCTTTTTTAAAAAAAATAAAACTGTAGACACAGTAAATCTTGTACTACTCTGCCAACTATTTTGCAAGTATTTAGACTAATCTCTGATGACACTCCAATTTACCAAAGTCCACTGAAGTGGGATCACTAAATAAACTTATTTTCAGAAAATAAATGGGCCCATCCACCCACCTGTCATCAAAAATAATTTTTAAGGACACAGAGAATGTAAACTTCATGGTGACAGAGACTTGGTTTCATTCACTGCTGTACCTTCGACACCCAAAGCAGAGCGTGAATATTTATCACGTGAGTCAGTGAGTGAAAGGAAGAAAATAGGCTGTCAGCAACACATTTTATTCTGGTTTCTGGTTGGTGCACACTTAATCTGTTCACTCATTCATTTATTTATTAATTTCACAAATATTTAGAGGATTTCTGTTTTTGGTTAGGGTCTGTGCCAAGCACTGAGAGTATAGCTGTGAGAAAGGCAGGTATTGTTCCTTACCTTCTGCAGTTTATGGTCTGGTCTTACTTCCCATTAAAGAAAGTAAATTTATTGTCTGGTCCACACACTATACTGAATGTTAAAAAGCTTTTAAAGGTCTTATTGAATATCTCCAGAGGAAGGTCACTAACATAATTCTTCTCATTGAATGAGGAGGAAAAATGCAAAAAAAAAATGGCTTTTTGCATTCCATTGCAACATACGGACAGAAATTTTTTGCTTTGTCCATTGTTGTAGGCTCAGAGCCTAGAACATTACCTTTCCTTTCCTAGAATATAGCAGATGGTTATATGAATAAAGAAAAAATATAGGGAAAAAACAGAATGTATTGAGGGTCAACTGTACTAAATCCTTTAGACATAACCTCAACATAAACATAACCCCAGGTCAATTTTTAGATTATTATTCTTAATTTACAAATGGGGTAATAAATTGGAGTGATACATAAAGTAACCTTGCTCAAAACCATGCAACAGACTAGTAACAAAGGCTGAATTCAAACATGGGCTGATTTGTAACACCCGATTCACAAGCTTACTGTACCCAATAAGCCATGAATCCTTACTCTCAATTCCTACCATAGATTACCTTCCGGTTTTCTAATTCAGCAAGTTTACAAAGGGTTCATATCATCCTTAAGGGTTTTGTATTTTGGGCTACCCCATATACCAATGATGTTAATCAGAAAAGTCTAGGCAATGTAGTTACAGGCACCTCCATGATTTTTGTGTCTTACTTAAACAAAAGTTTATTTCTTGCTCATGTATGGCCTGCTGCAGGAACAGGCTCTCTCCAAGTCAATGGTTTCCTACACAGCAACCTGTGAGCTAAGCTGACTGACATGCTGGCAACCTGTCCTACACCACAAGAGATCCACAGTCTCATCATTCAGAGGGCCAGGAGAAGAATACATGCAGAGTGGCACATGAGCTCATAAATGCTTCTACTCGGAAGCAACACTGACTATCTCTGTTCATATCTCACTTACCTAACAAATCATACAGGCATGTTCAATTTCAGAAGAGAAGGGAAGTGTGATTCTTCCACATGTCTGGAAAAAAATTCATATTGACAAATAATTGTTATTTCTACCATACCAGCAAACTTGTCTGTGTATATATGTCTAACTTTGTCAATGTTCCACATTTATGTTTTTAATGTTTATTTGTTTATTTTTAGAGAGAAAGAGATAGAGTGTGAGTGGGGTAGGGGCAGAGAGAGAGAGGGGGACAGAGAATCCAAGCAGGCTCTGCACCACCAGCACAGCGCCTGATGTGGGGCTCGAACTCACAAACCATGAGGGCATGACCTGAGCAGAGATCAAGAGTTAGACACTTAACCAACTGAGCCACCCAGGCACCCCATCAATGTTCCATATTTAAAAGATTGTATATAGCGCTGTCTTTTTCTTATGTAACAATAGAGTTCCTTCTATTTTATAGATCGAGAGACTCTGAACAATATGCCTACTTAAATGCCTTTGTGTTTGCTTTTTATAAAAGTACTGCAGTTAGTATTAAGAAATTAGAAATTACAGAAAATCATAAAAAGTAATAAGCAATGACCCACCAAACTACAATCCCACTCTTCTTTAGTTGCAAGTTTTCCTAGCAAACATTCGGGAAGATGCTGTCATTCTCCCATACTTCTAGCAGCTGATCTGGAAATCTTGGCTGGTCCTCAGAAAAGGCTCCTTTAAGATTTTAAAACTGAAAGTATTCCAAAACTTCAGCCCAGAATGAGGAAACACCTTCATGGCACATGGTCTATTTTTAATTTAGACAAATGACCATATCTTCTTCCTTACTGGGTAACTAACTCTACTTGAAGAGGCATACTATTCTTCTAGATGTGTCATATTTTAATTTAGGATTTTACTCATTCTTTTTGAGCCATTTAAATGTTATTGCATTTCCCTTTTAATCTTCTCATGTAATCAAGAACAGAAACAGATACACAATTTGCTGAAAAGTTGAAATTAGAACCTAGGCCTCTGCCTTCAAGTTCTTCTATTTTTTTCTATACCAAAATATAAAATCTCTTTATATTTTGAGCCACTGAGGGTGTCTCAGTCGGTTAAGTGACTGACTCTTGATTTCAGCTCAGGTCATGATCTCACAGTTTTTGACTTTGAGCCCTGCATTGGGCTTCACGCTGTCAGCGTGGAGCCTGCTTGGGATTCTCTCTCCTTCTCTCTGTGCTCCTTCCTCACTCATGCTCTCTCTCTCTCAAAAATAAACTTAAAAAAACTAAATTAAATTAAATTTAAAAAGATATAAAATAACATTTTTATTAAGTCCTTTAGAACTAAGGTATCAATATGAAATAGTGTTGTTAATTAATTTAATATTCCCGCATCAAACATTTTCCTTGAGGCAGATAATGTGTTAGAAACCAGAAATATAAAGATCAATTAAACAAAGCCTGTGTTTTTGAGAATTTCATTATCTGATGGAGGATTTATATACAGAATATAATATGGTGAAATAAAGAAATAGTGCTTTATAATATAGCACTGAAAAAATATCATTCTTTAATACACATAATAGTGTTTTTTAAATTCACTGCTATACTGTACTCTAGTACAAGTTGACATTAAACTTTGTAATGTTCTTTCTTCCATGGCCATATATCAAATATTCATTTTCACAATGGAAGAAGCATTTTAGATACTTCTTACTGTTTTGATCTGGTTATAAATTTGTTCCAACATTCCTTTCTTTTTTCTTTTATGGCATCTTCTAGAATCTTATCCTAGTTTCTGATTGTGTTTGATGTAGTCATTGTCAAGTGCATTTGATCTGCCAATGCAAATAGAACTGAGGTGAGCCTGTTGAATATATAAAATATTTTTTTTCCAATGCCTTTGACCAATTAAGTAGTAAAACACAGTGGTGGTGTTTTGTTTCCTTAGTGACCTGGAAATACATTGTAAGTTAAAAAAATAATTCTAAAGTGTCTTGAAATTTATTTCTACAATTACTATGAGTATTCTGACTTTTTCTTTTTAGGCCACTTCAAATTTTGACTTAAAAAAAAAAATAACCCTGAACATGTTTCTTTTCCAGGAGTTGATCAGATTTTGCCAACTACATGAGGATCCCTGAGTTCAGATGAAGTTTCAAGTCCTATGATCAGATCTCATTTGAACTAAGATTCATATTCTTAAAAACTATCATTTCCTTTGATCCTTCCTTTTTTAAGAGATAAAAGGTCATTTGGCAAAAATTAAAATATTTGAAACTCAAATGCATTTATAAAATTAAGTTGCCCTCAAATGAGTAAAAAGGTAAAAGTTAGTTCTCCTTTAATAAAGCTTATTTTTTCTATTGCACCTAACTACTGTGTAAATGAAGTATTTTGATGTTTGAATTCCTTTAAACCTCCTCTCTCTCCAGGAAAATTGCCACACGTCAGAGAAATCAAGATGAATACTTTCCCATTTGACTTCTCTCCCTTCTTGGATCTACGTTCTTACAAGAGGGATTTGGATACTTCATAATTTATAATTTTGATATCTTTTCAAGCATTTAACTTGTTTTAAATTTCTTATTTGCTTATATTATCATTTATTATTATTATTTTTTTACTTTGAACCCTAGTTGTAGACTCCCTTCAAGTGGAAAGTAAACACACAAGTTAAATATTCAACTCAGTGAAACCCTTTATATTGCTAAGTTCAGAATTGGCTCCATAGCTGTTTATAATAAAGGAAAACTAATGGAACCCATGTGATTGTATAACCAACCAATGATTGCTAAAAGGATGCTTTCTTTTAAAAATATTATAATATAATATTCTGTCTTATAATATTTTAACTATTAAATGGGAGAGGTATTTTTAAAAATAAGTACAGCACGGTATTGCATGAAGTGTTACATGACTTAAATGCTGAGAAATAATGCTTTCATTACACTTAGCAAGGGTTAGAACATTTAAAGTTTTATATTCAAGTTTGGTAGCATGTTATAAAATTAAACGTGAAAAGGGTGGAATTGAAATGGATAAACTGATGGATAAAATCAGGTAAAGTAATAGATAAAAGAATTGAATTTCTGAGTCTGAAAAAGAAGAGTTGTGGCAATGTAGTGGCCACTCAGTGGCCACTACTGTTGTCATCTCGACTTCATGTGTGACTCAGTGCAAGTTTAATGAGCCTAAACACTTTGACCACAGTCATGAGGTAAACCAGGATTTACACCCAGCACTGGAGCCAGCATTCTGGTATCTAATAGTGCAGCAACAAAACCTTGTGTGAGCACAGATCACTGGCTGCACACGCATGAACTCACGACATAATCAAAGTACATCTCCATCATTATTTCCCACCACTCCCAGTCCGGGTGTTCCTGTATGAAAGCTGTGACACGTCTATGATAGCTCTACAGACACACTAAAGTCACAAACACAATCTTAATTCAGAAATTAAAATACCCAGTTCCATGCACGTAATAAACCAAACCACAGACTCAATATTAAACCTGACCTCCTCCCTTGGTTCTGCTCTGGACTGGAGATTTTAGTGGGAAAGGAAGTTATATTGGTTTCTCTGTTTTGCTATTTTTTTTTTAAGTTTACTTATTTATTTTGAGAGAGACAGAGTGTGAGCGGGGGAGGGGCAGACAAAGAGGGAGAATCTCAGAATCTCATGAGAATCTGTACTGATAGCACAGAGCCAGGTGGGCTCAAACTCAAGAAACAGTGAGACCACGACCTGAGCAGAAATCAAGAGTGGAACATTTAACCCACTGAGCCGCCCAGGCGCCCCTACACATTTGAGCTTCTTGGTCTCCTCTCACCAACTGTTTCTCCAAACTCCCACCATGTTTGAAGCGAGATGGAAGAGAGAGAGAATAGACAAAAGGATAGAAACAATTCTTCCCAGTACAACAGAAGTGGGGCTTTGTCTCTCTGTCCCAAAAAAATAAATAAAAAACGTTGAGAAGTGGGGCTTTGTACTATCTGGATTTGGCAAATAGACTGTTCCTGTCCAAGGACGTTTTATGGATCCTCCAGATAGATGTTCCTTACTGGACCTCTGTCTACAGTTTCTTTATTCTGTGTGGCCACTTGCAGCTCTTTCCACAGCTTCTGGCCGTACATATTTAGCCTTTTCCTGTGGAGTCCCTTTTTCCCCTGTAGGGAGTCCTATTGGACAGTACCTAAGACAGCTATATTCTGGCAATGTCTCTTCCGTGTGGTCCACTACTTGTCCATAAGGAAATGCTCCCTTAGTTTATGCTCTGCCACACTGGAAGTGAAGGCTGTTCCCCAAACAGCAGCACTTGGGACGTCACCACTGCAGTCGACAGCCTTCCTTTTTGTTGGCTTAATGTCCTGGGGTCAGACACCAGTTCATCATACCCCCTAGATTGGAAAACAGAAAATTTTCAAATGGTCCTGTGAGGGCCCTCGGTGTGACTTGGAGAAGCACACTTTTCCCCTCTCACCCTTGCGGTGTGATAAGGACTCTCAGTGCAGAAACTGTTGTCTCCAAAACAGTCTATTCTTGTTATTTGTGGTAGTTTTGTTCCATAAAGTCACCACAGACCCTACAGGAAATATGGGATTAGGTTTCTGCATTTCCGGTCACAACATTTTCATTAGGTCATCAATACATAACCTTGCCTTACTTGTGTTTCTGTTTAAAGACCTCTTATTTAAAACATGCGGTTGATTCGTTAACATTGAACTCAGGGCCAACAGAGCTATAATTCATGTCTAGACAAAACTTATCTAACATACATATTCTCTCCATAAGACACATAACAGCCTTCTTGCACTTAGAACACTAGGCAGTACTTCGACACTATGCTTATGACTATTTTAGCAGCAGAATCGTCAACAAAGAGCACAAAAATGAGAACAAAGCATTAAAAATGGAAAGGACACTTGTTTACAGTATGAAAACTTCAGTTTTAAGAAAGCAGAGCATTGCCTTGTTTGATTTCAGCTGGGAATGTGCGCATAGGGTGACTCAAATTTTTTGCTGCTCTGCACATGTCCAGGAATGGCCACAAAAGTGCAGCAAATATTGAGTTTGGGGTTGCAAATACATTTTGGTGTGCAAGCAAGTTTGCAAGTATTTTCAACAATATCCTCACCACCAAACCCTCTCCCCTCTGTTTTATTTCCATATTCTTGATCTGGGTTAAGGTTTGCACAGTCAAGAAAGAGGCTTTGGGGCCACTCCCTTTGTAAACTTGAATGTAGCGATTGGGAGCCTCACTTTGGAATTTGATATCTGTTGTCCTTAAGCACTTCATAGAAATGTGGATTTTAATAGTAGGTGAAATATACATTTGGGTATGTAATGGTTGGGTTTGCCAATGCAAGGAACAGAAACCAAATCCACATGACTTAGGCTAAAAATATAGTAATTAAAATGATACTGGGAAGAAGAGAATAGGATCTTAAGGAAAGCTAAAGGACGTAGCTTGGAAAACAGGCAGGAGTAAGGGAGGCTGGGCTGCAGCCAGGACCATAAAGGAGGCTACAGATGAGACCGGTGCAGCTGCAGCTGCTCAGGGCTGAATGGCTGCCACTGCCCACTGTTTATTCTTCTGGATCTTATGGAACCAGTGGCTCCCAAAAAGATTTGTTTTTTGCCTTGTCAGCTCACTAGACAATGTGCGGAGCAGGTACTTCTGATTGACTGAGGTATAATTATGAATTCCATGTCCTCCATGCAAGGGAGACTGTAAAAATAAAGATTCAGCGTTTTCAGTTTCTCAAGTGGGAGAAAGGATCTGTCTCCCACACAGACTCACGAAGTGAGAAATTTACCACGTGTAGAGAGGGTTCAGATATTTGGCAACCAGAACATGAGGATTCATGCTCATAGGATTCAGTGACAGAATCAGAAGAAATCACTAAACTCCTGTTTAGTTCAATTAAGAGATCCCCTTCCTGTCAAGAGATCTTCTTCAGAATGCTCTGAAAAAGAAATAATCTTAAGCCTCTGTTTTAAATTTCAAATAATGAGGAACTTTTCACACCGCCATATGTTCTAATCCTCTGTGATTCTTCTCCAAGAGATTTATTTTGACTTCTGACTCATGAAATAATTTCTTTTTCAGCTTCCTGGACTATACAGTTTGCCTTTATATGGATGTGTTATAGTTTCTAAATGTCCTGATTTTTCTATGGCACTCAGAAATGACTACAATATTCTCCACATGGGCTGGATATGCAGAGGCTATTTATTTCATTAACTTAACCTGAGCTTGTATTGGCTCTTTCAGGCAACCATAGCATAATGATGACTCATAGTAAACGAAAACATCAGATGTTTTCACATGAACAGCTACAAGAGCCAATCCTATAACTGGTCCTCTAAACTCAATTATTTAAAGACCAAACTGAGGTTTTTACATTTATCTCTCCTGCTTTTACTCATTTAGTTTTAACTCAGTGATCTGGTTTGTTGAGGCAATTTTGGGTTTTAAGTCTTTTATTACCTATAATAGTAGGGTTTCCTTCCAGGATTATTAATTTGTTTGGCACATTTTCTATATTTTCATACAAGTTATTGATAAAGTATTGGATAGGAAAAGACTATAATAGAGGACTGTGAAATTCCAGTCTTTCCTCAAGGTTGACACTGGGAAATTGAGCAAACTTTTTTTGAATCCCACTGGTCACCCATCTTGAAGTAAACCTGGTCTTTCCAGTATCCTGCATAAAAACTGTCTGATAGCTTCTCCTTGCTTTTTATATATAGATGACATCCTTAATATGGCTCACAGGCATGGTATTGTCTGGTCTGTGTTTTCTTTAGTTTCTTCTGGGGCCATTCCCCCTTATTTCTGTGTTTTAGCTAGAAGGCATTATGTATGAAATATTCCTACCCTACTCTTCACCATCTCAACTCTTGAATCTCAGCTGAAGCTCATTTTCAAAGAAAGTCTTCTCTAGAACCATAGATTTTGTTAGTTTCTTGTCTTAATTCCTTTTATAGAATCAAATTCCATTCCCTTAAAAGTTCCTGTTTGCAATTATATACTCATTAATACGATAATTTGATCTGGGCTCCACAAGGGCATGCACACAGTCTGCATTTGCTCATGATTACATGTCTCATGCCTGAAACATTGCAGGTTCAATAAAACATCTTGTTGGATGAATGACAGAAACCTAAAGAATGTGACCATTGATCCTACTGAAGCTACGGAGTAGCAAATTAGTAGAATAACTTTAGGAGGTAAATTCTCTCCTACTTCCTACCCTGTTTTATGATACCTCTAACTTAGAGTATCTCGATCTCTATACTATTGCCATTTAGACTAGATAACTCTATGTTGGGGGAAAAGGGGCATATCCTCATGTATTGTAAAATGTTTCGCAACATCCCAGGCTTCTACCCACTAAATGACTGAAACATCACCCTATCCAATTATAGCAATGAAAAGTGTCTTCAGACATTGCCAAACATCTTGGAATAGGGCCAGGGGTAGAAGAGAACACTACTACCCTGGTTGAGAACCACTGCTCTAACTGTAAGAACTTTAATTAATTGTCACATCAAGGTCATATCATTTGTTTAATCATAATTACAAAATAAGTGTATGTGAAGGACTCTCACAAGTCATAGAAATTAAGCGATGCACTTCACTATTCAATAAACAAGGAGGTAGCCAGAAGTGTTTGTTCATGTCTTATTACAGCCATGAAAATTTCCATGACTACTCAAGTCCAAAAGGATCTCCCATTTCAACTTCCCAGAAAATCTCTTAAATTGATAGTTAATAGGGAAATTTTTTATTTAAATCTCCTGCCTGTACTTCATTAAATAAGCAGACTTTCTTAGGATGTTATATGAATTCTAAGGCTCTTTTAGAGGGTTAGATGACTAACAGCGTGTTGGACACTGAGTTGCAGACTGTAGACCGTGGCAGGCAGTTCTCAAGATGGTGTCCAAGATCCCACATTGACTTGTGTGCTCAAAAAACCAATCATACCTCTGTGAAAATGAGGTGACTCAATGTTCTTTGGATATTCTGTTGTTTTTACTGATTGCGGGGATGAGATGGTAAATGATATAGGTATGGAAATATAATCAACTAAGGAGGATTCTAAAATATCCCCTCCCCTCCCTTTTCCTTACCACTAGCTCAGCTAATGCAATCATGATATGACATTCATCACTCTGGATGTTAGGTATGACTGGGAAGCATCAGGTTTTATTCAGTAAATTCCTGGCCCTTGTTATTGTGAGGGATGGTGTTTCTTACACATGAAGTATTACGAAAGTATGTTGGCCATCCATGATGACATGTAGAAAGGAGATGATTTGTATATTACAGAGGAACAAAAACGAGTTACTGGTAATACCCAGTTAAGCCAACTAAAAACCAGGAGCATTTTAATTATTTTTTTTCTGGTCATTCTTGGAAGTATTCCTCCTCAAGGGCAACATTTTCTCACTGAAATAACAAGAGCAACAATGCTGGCACCATTGCTTAATTATGTCTAATGCATTTAGTAAGTTTATTCTTCCAAGAAAAAGTTGGGAAGGTAGAAAATTTAGTGCCACCATTTGAGCATATCCAATTATACTAACAAGGGGAAAAAAAATCTTACATCTCCGTATTTAATCTTTGTGTTGATTGGCTATAGGCCATTAGAATAGACTCAGAGAAGCATGTGATTTCTAGGTACAAATTTTGAGCTTGTACACTGAATTTAAATTACGGATATTACAGAGAGAACAAAAGCAATCACCTCGAAAATAATGAGAGATTCAGGTCTCCAAAGCATAGATGGAATATAGAACGTTAGAAAAATTCATAAAGAGGCTTATAATACAAAGCAAACATGGAGATATCAATTTTCTTGGCAAATATTTTACTTTGTTTAGGGGCCAACCCTTATCAAACCATTCCACAAGTCTTGGGGAAAAAAAAAAAAAACAAACCTGTGCCAACATAGGCCTTTCAAATGTGGAAAGCTGAACAAAACCTTTAACCCTTTGTTACTAAAATAAAATGACAAGGAGCTTTCACACTTCCTGGATGATGCAGTGTGTTCTAAAACTGAAACAGACCAGATCAAATTCCTGTTGAAAAAGATAATTCCTAAATGACATTTGCACTGCTACTAGAGGTTAGTGGCCAGCTCATAACCTTTATCCAAATCCCATCTTGGTGATGTTACCATCACACTAATTACTTAAAATCAAATCACTATTGTGGACACTTAAATCATGATTCCATGAAAAACTAGTGAAGAAAATAGTTCTTCATACTTGTTAAATAAAAGAATACAGTTTTTGTTTTGACAGAAAATAGCAGAGAGATTCACTATAATTGAGCAACACAAATTGTATTATTACAATCTAATCGATTAGTCCAGTGGGAGAGAAAAAAGACAATTTCACAAAGCAATAGAATTGATGGTTTTAAAATGCAACTGACTTGCTTATTAATAGATTAACTAAATAAACTTTTTTTTCCTCTTTCATGGTAAGAATGGTGTGTAAAACTAAAGACTGTGATATAGGGAGAAACAAGGAACAACGTTAAGAAAAAAACAGCACTTAACCAATGAAATAATGCTGTTCTTCTGGTATCCAGCTGATCAACCACCTTTTTCTTTGGAATCATACTAGTGGTGAGCATATTGAAGTCATGACAGGGGGAGGGAAAGAAATAAAAATGCTCATGTGGAAACTACCAGGAAAGTTTTTGTATCTTTCTGGGTTATTTTAAACAGGATAACCCTTACAGTTATCTCTTTAGATAAATCTGGGACCGTTAACGAAAACAACATCAATAATAATATTGAGCTCCTGCTTTGAACTTAGTTTCCTGCCAGGTGGTTTACACATTAAATTTTATCCTAATAATAATTTAGGTGAGCACCATTACCCAAATTTTACAGATAAGGAAGGTAAGGCTAAGAAGCTTAAATAGTTTGCCCAAGGTCAACAATTAGTAAGTAATGGAGATAAGTCTCTCAATACCGGATCATCTCATGATGCAAACTACACTACCTTCTATATACTTACATATAGTTTTATGAACATGATGCAAACTACACTACCTTCTATATATTTACATATAGTTTTATGAACATAATGTTCTAAAGACAGGTGAACACTGTAGCTCTGATGCTAACTTACCACACAATCTTTTATATCTTTGGCTTTTGATTCCTTCAAGTTCTCAAAATTGGAACAACTTGTCACCAAATAATATTCAAACTATTTGAGATTGTTGGCTTAGAATAGCTGTCAAATCAGAGGACAAATCAAGGCCAATGGAAAAACATTCCTCAAGAGGAAGACCAATTTCTAAAAGCTGAGAAAAGTAGTCAAGGAGCATGTGCATGCGTCTCTATCCATGGCAGAAATTTTTGAATAGTGACAAAAAAGATATCTATGTTTCATTTGCTTTGCTCTTCATTGTTTAGTATAAACAAAGTGGAGCTTGATGACAAAGGTCTTTCTGGCTGTACCCTTTTTCCCATTCTCTGCCAAATTTTTAGAGAAACCCATATCTTGGAAACCATTCAGTGAAACTCAGGGGTCCTACATGAAAATAAATGGACAGTCACTAAATGTATTTAAGGAGGGTCCTTGAATGTATTTACTTACGATAATGCTTTCTAAAGCATTAGAAACGAACTCTTTACACCGAGACCACCAAGGCACTCTGTTTTCTAAAGGCAAGCAGTCTTGACATTTGTCTTTATTTCCCTATTCTCAGTTGAGATGAGATCCAGACACTTGGGGGCTTGGGAAAATACCATGTGTGGTTTGTTTAAATACATTCTCCTCCAGGATTCTGTTGCCAGCCTGTAGAGCTGCCCCCTTTCTTCCCCCCACCTCTACCCCTTCCCATGCATGCACCCTGTGGCCAGAGAGCCAAACACTATGAGCCAAAAGTATTTCAATAGAAATACCAGGAAAATGTTGTTGCTAGTGGCATGGAAAAAGCAAACAGAATGAAGGCCAACTTTATGGTAATCTCAAATCTAGACCTCTGAAGAAGGAAGGTGTAAGCACAGCTGAGTACAGTAGGAAGAACATTCCTGCTTTCCAACAGGAAAAGTGTAAGGTAATGTCTCTTTTCACATTTTTAAAATGAAATATGTCACA
The DNA here is from genome assembly GCF_024362965.1 of Panthera pardus. Lineage (NCBI taxonomy): Eukaryota > Metazoa > Chordata > Mammalia > Carnivora > Felidae > Panthera > Panthera pardus. The sequence continues at coordinate 24,107,845 of NW_026527002.1, forward strand.
TTTCATATTTTTAAAATGAATACTTCTGAAGCAACATATCAGAAATTATATTGTCATGAATAAGTACATGAACATTTTAAATTTTGTCCAAAAAATAGTTACTATTTGCCTGTTTATATGTGAGGTATTATTATACATATAAAGAGGCCACTTCTTTGTTTCTACTCTATAGAGATATTATAGCGTCTCTGAGTACACATGTGACTTTTCTATTAGATACAGCCTCATTTGAAACAAGGGAGGGCCCATTCCACTTATTGTTTCCATAACCCAAAACATTTCCATCAGTTTATAAAGCCTCAGATTCCAGGGACTTACGATCAAGTAGGAGAATTAAATATTTGTGCTACTAAGCATGAAACTGGTTATGAAATATTGGACCATGTTAGTGGTGTGGCTCGTCTGTGATATAACAGTTCATGTGTGGCTGCTCTGTTGCGGGTGATGGGGGATCAGGAAATGTTCAGAAGGAAGTCATGCTTACACTGGGCACTCAGAGAAACAGCTGAGATGTCCACAGTTACAGGAAACAAGAATAAGAGCCTGAAATAAGGAGGGAGTACAGGAAATGGAAAATGAACACTGTTCTGTGAGATGAATCGTCATGAAGTTCGATTCTGAGCATGATTTGAAGTAGCATGATAGAGTGGAAAACAACAAACAATAAATCAGTGTAAGAGTCAGATGGATATAGTTTCTGAGCCTGGCATTGATTCTTACCAGGAGGGTAATACCTTAGGTATGTTGCTTACCCTTTGTGAGATTGACATCTCTGGCTGTATATGAGCTGATTTACTCCATTAATTTATTATATCCCCACTGCCTTCACTATTGCTTCTCATTGAGAAAGAAAGCCAAACAAATATTTGGTGAATGGACTGTCTTCAAAGGAACAAAAATTAAATAAAAGAACACAGAAATTCCAAGTATATAATATGCCCTCAATAAATATTGGTTCTGTAGCTTTCTCCTTTCTTTTTCCTATTCAGAAAACTTTATTGTCTTAGCAGGGCATAATCTAGCTTTCTTTACCTTTCCAAATGCATTTCCCATATTTTTATATAAAGAGCTTACATTTCCACTAAGTATATCAGGTATGTTTACACTTACCTGTATATTATCCGTGCTTGAATTAATTTAAACTATTTCCTTTTCCCATATTTTCTTTGCCCTCATCTCCATATGTCTAAAAACTTGCTCATCTTTCAAGGTCCAGCCAGCTGAGACATTAGCATCACAAGGAATTTCCTGATCCTTGAGAACCAGATCAGTCCTTTCTTTCTCTGAAATTCCTTAACAATGTAAGTTTTCCTTTGTGGTGTGTAATATTTACAAACCTAAAATATAAAGAAAAAACTGGCTAATTCTGGTGGAAGATTTTAGAATGTATGGGAAAACTTTGGTTTGCGAGCATAATTCATTCCAGAAACAAGCCTGTAACCCAAAGCACTTGTATATCAAAGCAAATTTCACCATAACAGAAACTCAGATGATTTGTTCCACAACCCAAAACTATTCATATAAAAATGATTACCATACTGTAATATAATACAAAATAGTAAAGAAAATACAAAATACAAGGAAAAATAAACAAATTAACCTGCACTTATCTTTGAAAACCTTCGTGGCTGGTGTGAGGGAGATAAGAGAGAGGAGGGGTATTGTGTAGGATGACTTGCACTATCATTAATGGATGGAATCACTGCTATCTAGTGGCCCAATGGAATCCTTTTTTCGTGCAACTTTAACAAGGAACCTATGAAGGGACCTAGAATGAAGCAAAGCATTCCTAAATCTTACTCTTGTATGGAAAAGCAAAGGACTGTCCATAGGTGCTTTGAAGTGACAAAAAATACACTAGTGCCAGTTATGGGCACCTTCCAACATTCTGAGAAATCACTGATTTCTGCCAAACACCGCTGCCTGAGACCGAGCATCTGAGCATGGGAGATGATCACCCACAATCTCACAGCAAGAGAGAGAGAGAGAGAGAAGAACCATCGTCTTAGTTGTGATCATGTGACATTCGATGTCACATACTATTCATATTGCAAGATATCACTCATTTATCAAGTTGAAATTTATTATAAATGCTTGCTCATCTTGCAGAACTCAGAAAAATTACTCACAATCCAAGATTTTACTGTATTCTTAATCTACTATGGATCAAGGAGCCGAAATTGACATAAAATCAATCCGGTCTACTGGGGTAGGAGGCTAGCAAACCCAATAACCACCAGGGCCCAAGGTGTCTTCACTTCCTAAGGAGAATGAGCTTGTTAAGAGCACAAGACAGGAACTGTGCCCTGTGTCACAAGTGGAGTGGAAAGAAGTCATCCAGAATCCCAAGATTCAGAGACAGAGTTGGCAACTAGAATTCACCATTGTGGGCAGCAAGATCTAATTTCAAGACCCATTAGATTTGGAATGTAAGTTCTTATGTATGTAATGCCCCACTCTGGAATGTGTCTGGGTCCATAGACAGAACTGAAAAATAGAGCCTACTGAGGGAAACTGGCTAGGCAAAAGTAAGGGAAACATGTCAGGGGCTAGCAATGAAGAGAAGGGAGGGAAGAGGGCACAGAGTCTTAGGAAGATCAAAGATAAGGAAACATGTGTAACAGACTCCCATCACCCAAAACTAAAAGTCCACAACTTCTAGAAACTAAAAAGTTGGAGAACTGATTTTGATCCTATATTCCTCTGCTTTATTATTTAAATAAAATATTCTTTGCTATGAATGCAAACAGAAAAGCCAGGTCTTTCCCCCAGTATTGTTATAATCATTTTTAAGCACAATATTAGGAGATAGAATAAAATAAACAATGTTTTTTGAACAGATGTTTTTTGCTACTCTGCCTGGGAACAGCTGATATATATGAGGGTCTAGTCTAAGACCCAGTTCAAAAATAATATTTTATTTGGAACAAGAACTCTTATGATTTACACCTAACATTGCCCTTAACTCTGACTAAAAGCCAAATTTCAGCAACCAAAAGAAAACTAGTGTAATTTCCTGGTTCTGAGGAGCATTGAAAAGCTAACAAGGACACTAATTTAGGATCCAAGAGAACTTTCCCATCTTGTCATCAGATGTCTGTGGGTTGATAAACTCTGGTTGTGACTCTTTAAAATCTACAAAGTTTCCCATGTACATTGCTAATCCACTCAGGATAAGTAACTGAGCTAAAAGAATGCATCATTTATCTCCCTTCATGAATCCTTTGTGCATTTTCAGTAATTCTCAGAAGAAGTTGAGCAAGCTAGATTTTGAAAATATTAAACAATTCCTCGCTTTTCTTGATTCCTTATTTTTTTCTGATTCCTTGAGTTTTCATGTACTCTCCTGGAATTCTAGAATCTGTTTTCTATGCTTTATGCTGTTTTCTATAACTTTTCTTTGTTTTTTCCTCTCTGAATTCCTTTCCTAATTTCAGGACTTGCTCTTTGAAAGCTTCTGCAACCACCATTTCATTAAATTTTCACATTCAACTCAGATGCATGAAGCTACTTACTGAATACATTTTTCTATGAGATAATCTGAGCTCTTTATTTGGGCTTACCCTGTTCAGGAAGAAATATTAATTGTAATTAATTGCATAAGAAATAAAAATGAGAAAATAAACCTTTTCTCACTGTATTATTATTAACTTACTGTAAATTACTTTTGTACTATTCACTGTTCAGATTAGCTATGCTACATCTCACTTCTATTATGTAAATATTTCAGAATTAAATAGATTGCATATATTTCTTTACCCTCAAAATAAGAAAATAGATGATACTCCCTTCAGGAAAAAATGATGTTCATTATAAACTGTTTCCTGAGTCATATGTATTTAAGGAAAATATTTCTCAGAGAATTCCTAATGTTGCTGAGTTGACTTTGGAATAGGAAGAAGTATGCCCTTCCCCCAAGTGTTTTCAGAATGCTGTGTCAGAAGTGGAAAGAAGTCAACTAAAGGGAAAAAGTGGGGAAGAGACTCAGGGGAAAGAGCTGGAAGAGACAGACACAGGACACATCTTAATGCTCATGTAACGTAATGATGATATCACATATGGGTCTAGATTAGTACAACATCAGTTTAAGCAAGTGTAGAATTAGTCTTCTCTCCTGTATTTCATTATGGTTTTTGTTTTGTTCTATGAGTTGTATTATCTGGTTATTCTGTGAAAATGGTTTTAAAAGTAAGGAAATATTTATTGATCAATCACTTGTTTTCCTATAGTCACTTATTCCTATAGTCTCTGAATTACATTTTTTAAATTCAATTTGATTTTCTTAACAAAATCCACAGAAAAGAACTCATGAATTGATTAACTTGACATATCTAAACAACTGTGATAAGCTTGATTATTTTGCTGTTTTGTTAGTGAATTTCTGAACTAAGTTTTGTGGTCTGGTCATTATGTTTGCTTTTTAGACACTCATCTCACTACTCTTACAGATTATGTTGAATATAATGACCATTAATCCTTTAAAAGCCTTATGTTTCATTTAGACCATGTTGTAAAGTTGGTGCAATTATTCCTTGCAAATTGTAAATGTTTGGCCTTAATATTTTATTTCTAAACCCCTGAAGAATTATTCTTACACAGAAATTTTTGGATCTAAATTAATTGCAAATGTTCCTAGTGCCTCATCATTTATTTATATTTTTTGAAAGTTGGCAATAATTATTTATCAAATAAGTAATTGTCCTTTGACCAATAGGACCAGTTTTCTGAGGCAACCAACATACTGTGATCCTGCCATTGTCTCTGTGATCACAAACAAACAAACAAACAAACAAACAAACAAACAAAACCCAGTTGGGAGATGCAGCTTCCCAATAGCAGAGAATTAGAATAAGTAGTGGCCAGAGTTCTAAAGATGGTTTGGAATACATTTGCAGGCAAGTTTCTCATACTTATCTAAAGCATATCAAAACAGTCTCTCTGTTTGGCCTCAAAAAAGACCTAGCCATCTAAAAAAGTTTTGAATTTATACACAATCCAGCAGAGGGGAATCAGAAAAAGCACTGGACTTGGAGTCAAAGGAATTTGGATGGAATCCCAGCTTCAAATTTATTAGCTTATTTAATTGTTGACAAGCTAATTCACCTTTTGAAACCTTAGTATATTGGCATTTATATTTAGGATAATATTTCTTGCTTTAAATTTGATTTTCAGAATGTTTCTTGTATAAGCTTAGCATTATTGGATGCTCAATATATGGTAGATCAAACTTAGTCTGATGCTGAATTGACACAGTGGAAATATCCAGTAAGACTGATAATAGTAATAGGTAATCTCATTTTTTATGTACTATGATTCTTTGAGTCATCTGGAATATTAAATTTCATAAAAATAAACATACCCCAAATTATTTTTATTCCAAAATTAATATTATTCATGTTTGATTTGTACAATTAAAGATAGTCAACATTGGTTTGATCTTTATCTAAATCCGTGGGCTTTGGATAGAGGACTAATTACCTCTATTGTTTTAAACCTTTCCATTACCTTTTCCAGAATTCTAGAAGCTTTAAGTAATTTTTGTTTCTTATATCTATGTTGTTGACAGAGAAAATGGACCAGTACTACTAATAAGATAATTATATGAGATCATAAAGTGATAATCATGATTTTTCACATTGCTAACACCAGATAGCATTGGGGCAGTCTTATTTACTGAAACAGAAAAGAAGAAAGAGCCATTTTAAAAGACCAGGCCTACATAAGAAGCAAATGGGAAAATTGTACTAACATGATATCTATTCAACTATTTGCATTTTCCTCTTCACAAGTTTCCTCCTGCTGTTCCTTCTTAGTCTCAAAAATTCAATATCACTGCTTTGTACTAAAAGAATAATAATTGTAAGGAAGCCAATTAATCAACCTCCAAATACAGTTCAACGTTATTATTCTCTGCCCTCCTTCCTTTCACTAATTTCCTATTTCCTCTAATTTTTCAATAATAAATACACAGAACTTTCTATGCTGCACTGACTTTTACAGTATATGTTTCTTTCATATTCTATTTATTTTCATATATGTCCATTCCTTAGGGCCACTCAACTTTGGGTCTTCATTGGTTTACTCTTTTTCCAAAACTGACTGAATCATTTGCTATAATTACTATGCTAGGCAGTATTAAAGACAACAAGATTAAGAATATGTGGTTTCATCAATTTTGTTTAGTATGGTGGGGAAATTAAGACAAATTACCCAGATAACCACGTGTATTTGTCAGGATTCTTCAGAGAAATAAAACCAATAGTGTGTGCGTGTGTGCGTGTGTGTGTGCGTGTGTGTGTGTGTGTGTGTGTGTATACACTTAGCACTTGGTTACATATTTCTATGTATTACTGCATTATTATTTCATGTTTGTTATCTTTGCTCCTCTTAAATACAATGTCTATGTATCATACTTAATACACATAAATATTTAATAAAAGTCTTGATTAACTGGTAAAAATTCTCACTCTACTTTTTCAATATAAAATATCATGGACTTTTCCAAAGATAATTTCAGACTTTTGGACTGTGGTACTTGTGTTATTTTAAACTTTTTAGTATTCTGCTCCCAAAATATAATACTTTAGTGGGAAATGACCTACAGTATCTGTGTATATAGCTCATGAGTCAGGGAAGGCATGAGGTAATTTCCCAGTGGAGGGAAAGCAAGACTAAATATCCACATCTGGGATTTAGTTAGTAAATGAAAGAAGAAAGGTGGGAAAAAACTGCCACACCTTATACATTCTGCTTTCTCTCCAAGTTGTCCAGAAGAAATGGAGTGGTATAGATACACATATTCCTCACTGTTGGGAAACATCAAAAGTGTTTTTCTTCTATTTTATATCCTAAAAAAATTCTAAATGAACAATTTTATAAGATGAATCAAGGGCCACCTGGGTGGCTCAGTTGGTTAAAGTCTGACTTTGGCTCAGGTCATGATCTCATAGCTGGTGAGTTCAAGCCCCACTTCAGACTCTGTGCTGACAGCTTAGAGCCTGGAGCCTGCTTCTGGTTCTGTCTATCTGTCTGTCTGTCTGTCTGTCTCTCTCTCTGCCCCTCCCCTGCTCACTCTCTGTCTCTCAAAAATAAATAAAAAATATTTTAAAAATTTAAGATGAATCAAAAGTATAAGCTATGCAAAAAAAATGATCATGAAATCCTACTACTGATTAGGCTTATGGAATTAGGTTGAGGATTTTCCATTTAAATTGAAGGAGGTAATTAGCATGTGAGCTTGAGTTGCTTGGGCACTTACTGCATCATGAAAACCATTTCTGCTGATAAGCTTGCTAAAATCTCAGATGAGCCTTCGTGCTCCAACGAAGACCTGTCTACTAAATTATCTACCAGATTTCAAATATAGTCTTCCTTTCTCTGTTAAAAGTATATGCTAGGGTTTTTAAAGTTTGTTCTAGGATATTCATATTTTGTTTTATGAATAAGCAATATTTTGGTTATCTCTATTGTTAACTCTCTAGTTTGATAATTAAAGAACTATTGCCATTAGACACCCTTTAAAATTTATAAATATGAAGTAATATGACCTACTAAATATTCAGTGAGCAGATTTTCCTGTTCCTACCCTGTAATGAAGCAGCAATGTAAATTAGTTTAATTACATTAGCACATGGTACATTTCTGCATTAGTACATAGTACATTCCAACATACATGGAACATATAATCCTCCTTTGTAATTATGTGGTGGGTATGTGTGAGTTGCTTAGAATATATTTTAGCCTGTAATAGTAAAAAATAAAATGAAGTCGGTTTGGGATTGGGTAGAGATTAACAGTCTGTTGGTAAGTAAGGGGTATGACCTATTTATTCTAAGTATCAAGAACTCTTCAGATTGCTTCCTTAAAGGTCCATGTCACATTTCTGACATCTTTTGCATTCATTTCAAAGTAAATATAATTACTCTTGTCCCTGCACCAGACCTGGGCTTTTCCTATAGATTCTTGACAGTCACTTAGGTTAATCTTGTTACCCCAAATCACAAAATAAAATATCTTACAGTCTTTAACATGTACTTGATTTAGGAATTATTTTCTTTGGTTGCCTGAATCCTGGAAACTTTGAATATCATCTACACTAAAGTTAAGAAGGCAGCAGTCAGATCCTCTTTAACAGTGTTCTTGGGCTTCTGAATCCTTTTGGTCAGCTTTGTCCCAATCCACATAGAAAGAAATGCCCTTAAGGAATCTACTCCTGAAATCATTGTTGCACTATATGCTAACTAACTTGGATGTAAATTAAAAAAGTAAAATAAAATAAAATAAATTTTTAAAAAATAACAGCATAGAAAGAAAGAAAGAAAGAAAGAAAGAAAGAAAGGCCCATCCACTTTTCAATCTCTATTTTAAAAATTCATATTTACTTTGTGGAACATCCACATATCAAATTTATTCATTACATATATACTCATAACACAAATCATACTACCTCCATGCACTCCATGGAAAATGACTTGAAAATGCTGTAACTTCTCAACCATTGTTTATCACAAGATCTTTTTTTTTTTCAATATTTTATTTTTTATTTTTTTTTTCGTTGTCCATCGGTTATTTTCTTTTTTTTTTTCATGAAATTTATTGTCAAATTGGTTTCCATACAACACCCAGTGCTCATCCCAAAAGGTGCCCTCCTCAATACCCATCACCCACCCTCCCCTCCCTCCCACCCCCCATCAACCCTCAGTTTGTTCTCAGTTTTTAACAGTCTCTTATGCTTTGGCTCTCTCCCACTCTAACCTCTTTTTTTTTTTTTTTTTCCCTCCCCTCCCCCATGGGTTTCTGTTGAGTTTCTCAGGATCCACATAAGAGTCTTAACTCCAGAACCATACTGAACACATCCATTGCTTTTTAATCCCTTCTTGTGGATCTGAGATTCCATCAGGTACTATTTCCTTTTATCCTGAAGAACTTCCTTTAGTACCGCTCATAATGCAGGTTTATTGGTGTTGGATTTTCTTAAGACTCTTTGATCTGAAAATGTCTTTACTTCCTCCTTCATATTTGAAGAATGATTTTACTAGATATATAATTCTCGGTTGATAAATTTTATTCCCAGCACTTTAAAGATGTCATTTCTTATCTTTTGGTCTGTTAATATTGTCATTTTCCACTTTAAGTCTTTTTTTCCCCTTTCTGACTGCTTTTAAGATTTTTCTTCTTGTGTTTGCTTTTCATCACTGGATAATATGACTAAGTGTGGTTCTCTTTATATTGATCCTTCTTGGGGTCCTTTGAGGTTGGAGTTTTTTAAGTTCACATTCTCACCATTTAGGTGCCCTCCTGTGGATAATCAGTCAAAAAATGCTTTCCAGAATTAGCCAAAAAATTTTAGCTTTCTACCAATAAATAATAGTAACAATGAAAATAATAATAATTTTAAGTCACCGAATAGGTAGGACTTCATATTTCTCAGGCTGGAGACAGTGCTATCCACAGCTCAATTCAAGGCTGTTAGCTTTATTTTCATAGCAACACTTTTGTTTCCCAGATTTTGAGGTCTTTACAACATGAACCATTGTCACAAAATGGGATGTCAGAGATTAAGATTTTTGACATGCAAAAATCTTGTTCCTGTTAATGACAAGACTCAAAACGTGACTCTGGGAAAGTGGGGTTGTAGAATAGGAAATGAAGGTGAAAGCTGCTAAGGTCACAGAGTAGAGATACTAGATTTAATGAAGATACTTTACAAAATAAAAATACCAGGATGACTGTTCTGTGAAATGATAGACTTCCTTAGGATAATATCAGAAACTTGAATGGAAAGAAAGGCAATACATCAAGTAGCAATTTCTCCATGACTGAGATGAGTTACCAAGAGGTCAGAACATAACAGTGATGAAGGGAGAAGCCAAGTATTTTTTAGTTTTTGAATCAAATACACTTTTATCACTAGTTTTCAACAATTTAATTCTTAATTTATTTATTCAAAGTATTTTTTGGAAATCCTTTAAGAGTGACCTCCTTTTCTATTTTTGCTTCCTTCTATATGCCTTTTCTTTTGTCCTGTGATGATTCCTGTTGTGGTCCTCTACACTCCGCAGAATTGCAATTTTAACCTGATTTTATATTAAATAGGATGGATCTGCTGAGAATTTATGTGTGAACTTCATATCCATTTCCTTTTTTTAATGTTTATGTATTTATTTTTGAGAGAGAGAGAGAGAGAGAGAGAGAGAGAGAGAGAGAGAGAGAGAACATGAGCAAGGGAGGGGCAGAGAGAGAGAGAAAGAGAGAGAATCCCAAGCAGGCTCCGTGCTGTCAGCATAGAGATCAATGTGGGGCTTGATCTCACAAATAGAGAGATCATGACCTGAGCCAAAATCAAGAGTCAGACACTTAACCAACTGAGCCAGTCAGGTGCCCCTCCAATTCTAACCCAATAATCTGCCTAATACTTTCTGTATACTGACACTATAGCAATCATTTCTTTTCATCTGATTGCATCCTGTTCCAGATTCTAAATTAGAACAACAATTAGCAATTTATTGCTCACTAGTCATCATTTTTATTCCATCCATCTGGGTCACAAACATGTTATCTTCCCTGTAAGGAATGTCCCCTTTAACCTATCCCTAAATCTTCTCTAATTCCTTAACCTTAACCGCATGTGAATTAACCTCCTTCCTAAAATATTCCTGGACTAAACTTCAGCATCTATGACATTAGACAAATCCTGGTTACTGAAATTAATCGAGTTTCCTCTTAGCACCTTGATCTGTCATTTTCTCAGGTCCCACTGTTTTGTCTAAAGCTGCTATTTCTTTGGCATGCATGACTTGAGGTTGTGTGTCAAGTTTTCTTCTGTCCCTTTATCATTCAGCACGTACTTGATGCCATCTTATCATTCATACCCCATCTATAGATAAAAATGGAACAAACCTTCAAGGATCTGTGTTATTAATTGTTTCCCATTTTTTAACATTATTGAGCATGCATTGCATGCAGCTTTTTTCATATTATGGAGGGAGACTTAACTGAATTGGGTGTAGATGTTTGTTTGCCTCTGTTTTCCCAAGTGAAAAGAGATGGCATAATTCCTATGATACTTTCCACTCTTATATATAATTGCTTAAGGTGACTGCAAAGCAAATTTCCTCACTTTTTCTCTGAAAGTATAATAAGTTGTCATTTACTCTTAGTTTCAAGTAAACAGACACAACAGCACCAGCTAAGCAATTATTGTTTTGACATCACTGTCTTCCTAATTTTATTATTGCCTGGAGTAATTTTATCTCTTACTTTCTTTTTGTCTAACCTCATACATGTTTCTAATACAAAAATGTAAAATGTAGAATAAAAATTTTTACACACTAAAAATTGACACTTAACAATTGTTAGTAAAAGTTGAATTAGTGGTATTTAAGAATGGTTAGGGATCTCTGTTTCCCTATGTTCAAAAAAGATCATGACTTTCATACATCATCTTCATATACCCAAAGAAAAAAAATGCCCCTTCAAGTCCCCTTTCCCCCTTTTTAGTTTTGCTTTTTCATTACTTCAAAACTAGACTCTGGAAGCACTATAGGTAGAAGAGCATATACAAGCAAAAAGAAGACAACTTTATAGTTATCATTGCTGACAAAGTCCCTCTGGTTGCATTTCCAGATGTGCATAACCATCGACACAACCCCATCTGGCTAAAATCTTATTAGAGATCATTTTTGACATGAGACCCAATCTCAGCCAGAAGAACTGATTTGGGACACTTCCAGGGATTATCTTGTCATTTGAATATTGAGGAAGGAGAGGCTGGATGACCCAAGACTCTGGAGTTCCTTACAATCCTAGAGCTCACAATCTCAGAGTTTTTGGCTCAGATCCTCTGCCAGAGTGCAGTTGTGGTTCTCTGAGAGATGGGGTCATTGTTATTATTCTTCCAGTCTCCAAGGCAAAATACATCGTATGACCAGCTATGTAGGTAATGCCAAAAACCACCTGGAAAAGACCCACTGTTGTCACAGGGCCACGTTGAAATGTGAATCATAGAAACTGCTGACCACTACAAAACCATGGCAATTTTGCTTTTTACCCTTCACCAGATGATGGTTAACTACAAGAACCAAAGAGAAGGCATTTAGAGGAAGAATTCAACTTGCTAAAAGTGACATTTATTTTCTTCTGACTTACTATGGCCCACACGATGTTATTCTAACTGACCTATTTAGAAACACTTAAGAGTAATATAACAAGCAGTTGGTGGAGGATTGGCAATTTTCTTAAGCTGGTTCATGCGTCACTCTGCTTTTGTTTGTCCAGCTGCCAGTATAAATTATGATCTGTTGAAGTGGATCTTGCTTGGCACCCTCTGGAGTTGGCCCGAACATTTGGATAGTCATATGTATCTCTTCTGAACAAGTGCATCATTCAATGGACTCATGTAGCTCAGATGATGCACAGATACTCTGTGAGCACAAAGGTCATCAGCATTGGTGGGAAAATGGAACAAGGAGAAAGACCAAAGGACAGTTGAGTCTGTCCCGTTCTAAATGTTACTCAATGTGCTAGGACAGTGTGACACCAAGACTTTATCGGTGTGTCCAGCCATCTGGGTTTTCCCAGACATCCCAACTGAATCATTTTACGACCGAGACAGCCCACATGCTCTACAAATTCCTGTTTACTCTCTTCTTCAGTTCTTTCTTCCAGCTTTCTCAATCCGAACCTTCTCTAGGATTTGACATTTGTTCCTATGGCACCTAGTCTGAACACCTCACACTGAGGCCGAGAAAGGCACTAATGAGCAGTGTGGGAAACTGTGTCCCTCAGTTATAGTTGTTTCCTTCGAGTCTCCTTATTCTCTCTTTCCTTACATTAAATTCCACACATTAAATTTAAATTTAAATTCTATTACTCTCTTTATGATTATCTTCTCAACTGGATACCACCTAAAGCAAATTAGAATATCATAAGAACATGTTTCCTTTTTCTTTTTGTTAACAATCTGGACATTCTCCTTCCTTTTCTCTTTTGCCCTCCACCTCCTCCATCCCACAGATTACTTCCTCCCTCTTCCTAGAGTTTTTGGACATAGGCAGAGATACCCTAAATGTGCTGTGGAATGTGTGTATGTGTGTGTGTGCACACACGTGCGTGCGTGTGTGTGTGTGTATGTATGGATTTTTGTGTTAAATGCTTTCCATATGTCATTTGTTTTTATTCTCACAACAACTGTGTGGGGTAGATTATTATCCCTTCTTTAAAGAGAAAAAAGTTTGGGCTTAAGAAAAGTTGGGTAATTTGCTGACAATCAGAGGACTGTGAAGTATTGGTGCAGGATGTGTGCTGGAGGGCAGGTGCATGTTTTCAGAGTACGTGCTCTCATCTGCCCTGCTATTTTGTTTCTTATTTTTCACCCTGAAGTTTATGAAAAACTTATGGTAAATGTGAAGCTTATGCTTGTACAAGTTTCGGGTATTTTAGGGCCAGGAAGTGATAAGAAGGAAGAAGACTCGGGGCGTATCTTATGGATTAATTCCCACCATTTCCAGGAAAGAAAAATATGACTTTTTGTGTTACAGCGTTTTTCAACTTTTGAGTACCACTCATTACTGTTCAGATCCTTGGGAGGTTGGCTGGAAGATGTGGCCCTCTGCCAACAACACAAACTTGGAGGAGTTGAAGGACCACACGGCTGACGTTACAGGGAGTATGTACACATCAAAACGTTGTTTAATAAACATCTGAAAATTGCAACAAAAGTGGGTATTACAGGATGATTTTCCCACCACAGTGTTGTGAAATTGTTCTCTTTGCTTTAGTTCCTGTTAGTCAGAGATAAAGATTGTATGTAGTGGTTTGTGTAAGACAATTTCACTTCCAATGTTCAAGGGTAGTCATTTTTTTAAAAGATAACTTTTAAGTGTTTAAAGGTTTATATGAATCACAATTCAAACTTTTTTATATAGTTTTCTTTCACTTATAGTCTGATCTGTACTTTTCATTAAGGTAAGATGTGCTTTTTTTGAGTTTTAGGTGTGCAAATAACTTACCAGCCAAAAAGTAGTTATTGAGTTAATATTATGTGCTAACTACTTTTCTAGGCACTGTGAAGCTACAGAAATTATAATCCTTGTCCAAAAGAAATTTATGATCATGCGGCAGTTAGAAGATTAATTCTACACATGATAGAGAAGGAATAATAAAGCATATAATCAAATACAGAATAAAATGGTATTAGTTCCAGGTGCGATAAATGTTGGTTTATACTTCCTCATTTTTGTCTCCAAAAGGATTTGAGACAAAGGATTTGAGACAATTTGTAGAAGTAATCTGGAAAACCTATAGAGAAGACTTGTAGAGGTAAAGAGGAAGTGAGTTTATGCCACTAAAGACACACCCTGAGCCAAGTCACCAAGGTTGTGATAGGCATCCTCTCATATGGAGGCAACTGACCTGACTAGCCTAGTATTCATGGGAAATAGGAAGCAATAGCATGACAGAGAAAGAAGGATTTATATTTGTGGACTAAGAGTCTTTTGGAACTTCAAACAGAGGAATAATAAGATGTAAGGGTGTTTATGAAATTATGGTAAATGGGTTATATAGGCTTTAGAAAAAACTGAAGTCAAGTAGTTAGTTGAGCATTTATTTGAGCATCCCATACCATGACTGCCTAAGATGGAGTAATCAAAGTCTAAATGGATAGAGATAAATAAATAGGTATTTCAAGGGGGAATTAGTAGGTTTGGGCTAAATTATATACTACTAATAGGTGACCAGTGGTGACATGAATAGAGACAGAGAAGTTGAAAGAAAATATTTTGTAAAGTATATAATAATTATTCTGGTATTGTTGAGTATGAAATTAGTAGAAAGCAGTGTAGAGTATGAAGTCACAGTGTGAGTGAGAGGTGCAGTCTGAACACAAAGACGTCTGAACAGCTTTCTTGATGAGATATTGTGACATGATTGAGGACCCAAGGCCAGAGACTGAAGGCATACCAAACTTACAAGGTAAAGGTAGAGGGAGGAAGAGTGGACTAACGTGTTAGAAAACAATATCCAAAAGTTGTTCTAAAATAAGCAGGTCATGTATAAATTTTCAGTCAGGAAACGGTAAACAAGTAGAGACAAAATACTGAAATCCTGGAAAAGGAAGAGGGAATAATTGTGGACATGTCTCACTTCTACCATTATCCATCCCTTCCAGAAAAGTAAGACTTTAAAGTCACAAGTTTGAAGATTTAACTTTTGAGAGAAGAGGTAGTTCTTATTCTACATGCAGGGTGGGTGGGGGGATACTAAGTTAGAGGATAGGCATACACATAAAAAAATAATCTTGAGAGATAGAAATGAGGGTAAATTTGTCCATTCTGTCCGTTTTTATTGTACTGTCCATTATTATTGTACTGGGTAGTGTGCCAGCCCAGTGAGAGTTCAGAGATGAACAAGAGAGTCTTCTCTTTGCCTTATTACTTTCTGAAGGAGATAAGTACAACATTAACTAACAAGTCTAGCTATATAAATAAGTACAATGTGCTTCTAAACCATAGTGCTCATAGTTCTCAGACCAGCAGTATTACCATGACCTGAGAATATATTAGAAAAGCAAATTCTTGACCCTACTCCCATCCTGGACCAGCAATATGTGTTTTTTTGTTTTTGTTTTTACTTTATTTATTTACTTTGAAAGAGAGAGACCTGGGGGGGGGGTGCAGAGAGAGAGAGAGAGAGGGAGAGAGAGAATCCCAAGCAGGCTCTGTGCTGACACAGAACCTTACATGCTAGGGCTAGAACCCACCAATTGCATGATCACGACCTGAGCCAAAATGAAGAGTTGGATGCTTAAACAACTGAGCCACTAGGCACCCCCAGAAACCTGTGTTTTCACCTGCCCTCAAGATGATTCTGATAATGCTAATATTTGAGAGCCTCTTGTCTAAGAGAATTAGGAAGGTAAGGTGAATTAGAGGCTGGGAGTGGATTGGTTGGGATTTGGGAAGTCCATGAGGCAGACCATCAGCCTTACAAGGGGTATATCTGATAGGGATATAAGTGAATTGGTAGGGATAAAAGATTAAAAAGTTGCTTTTAGGTATCATAAATTAGTGTTACCATTGGCCTTTTGTACACATTCACCTTGCATTTGTTGCCCATTTCATTAAAGACTCTAAATGTGGGCATTGACATGAGAGAAGGGGCATGGAGTTCCACCACAGTAGATAGTGGTAAGATTAAGTGGTAAGTAGAGTCTTGAAATTTCTTCAAAACATGTGTTATGATCAGTAACTACAGGTGTGTGGAACACCAGCTCTGCACAATGACACCTTCAAATTAGTCAAGGCCTCTATTTTCTGTAATATTAGACTGTATAGCTTATATAATAAGTATATATTTATATATAATATATTATATTTACTTATTTTGATATAATCTTTAAATGCAGATAAATTAGGGTGAAACATGATGTGTATGATTATAGTTGAAAGACGGCCAACATAATTCCTTCTTGTTCTCTTTGTCTTAATCATTCCTTCATCTCCTTCCTTTGATTTTCTTCTTTTTGCTTCTTAACACCTGTCATTTTCCAAAGACTGTTCTCTGACCTACTTCTCTCTTTACCAAAACTACTTTAACTAGTACAATTTCAAGGATTTCATTTGCATCCCCATTTTGAAGAGTATATTTATTTCTAGTCTTCTCAGAATATTTTTGGAAGTCCAGGGCCATTTCTTGTAATCACAGTCTACTAAATTTTATGGAATTTAGTCTTTGTTTACTTCCAAATGCACACACTCTTATCTAACCACGCATCCATACCTAGAAACATATACCTTAGGCCTCAAATGAGAGATTGTACATTCTGGTGTTGCTTTGTTTT
Organism: Panthera pardus; assembly: GCF_024362965.1. Taxonomy (NCBI): domain Eukaryota; kingdom Metazoa; phylum Chordata; class Mammalia; order Carnivora; family Felidae; genus Panthera; species Panthera pardus. Next base: position 24,124,685 of record NW_026527002.1, read on the forward strand.
CCCCTAGATTTCTCCACTACTTTTTCTCATTTATATAACTTTCTCAAACTTTACACCTGCTCCCTTGACTGGACTAAGATAAGTTACTTATTCACATATTAAGTAATTCTCTAGTGTTGATTGGTTTCTGGACAGAACTTGACCTGCAAGCATGTTCTGTGTCCTGTGCTCATCTGGCCCAACATAATAAATCCTGACCATTACCCAATTCCCAGTACCGTGTCTCTAACTCCACAGCTTGATATTTCCAAGTGGATATCATTTCAAACTCAACACATGCAAATTAAGCTTCCCCTTTTATTACTCAAATGGGATTTTCTTCCCAAATTGTTAGTAAGAGTGTTCCCCCCCACACCCCCGCCCAAGCTTCTAGGCTTAAAACTTTTGAGGATTGAAACTTTTATTAATGATCCACTTATGAAACCCTATTCTTTGGCTACATATAATCACTTTGTCCCATAAAATTACTCTGTTATTTTTGTCTCTGTGCCTAATTTCTACCTAATCCCCTTATGTAGAAGGCTCTGTCTTCACCTCTATCAATTTTATTCTTAGCCATATTTTATATTCAGCTTAATTTTTATACCTTGATAAGAAATCCCCAATTAACCTGATATTGGCTATTTATCTTCCATTTAAATATTTCCGGATGACTTTCTTCTATTACTTAGTACATGAACTTATTTATTTATTTATTTTTAGTTTCAAATTTTTATTTGAATTCCAGTTAGTAAACATACAGTGTAATATTAGTTTTAGGTGTAGAATTTAGTGATTCATCACTTACATACAACACCCAGTGCTCATCACAACAAGTGCCCTTCTTAATACGCAGTACTCATTTAGCACATCCCTCTGCCCACCTCCCTTCCAACAACCCTCAGTTTGTTCTCTATAGATAAGGTTCAGTTTTATGGTTTGCCTCTCTCTCCTTTTTTCCCGCTATGTGCATTTGTTTTATTTCTTAAATTCCATATATAAGTGAAATCATATGGTATTTGTCTTTCTCTGACTTATTTCATTTAGCATAATACTCTCTAGCTCCATTCATGTCATTGCAAATGGCAAGATTTCATTCCTTGTTATGGGTGAGTAATAACCACATCTATATCTATCTATATCTATATCTATATCTATCTATCTACCTATAAAATCACATCTTCTTTATCCATTTATCAGTCAATGGACACTTGGGCTGTTTCCATAATTTGGCTATTGTTCATAATGCTGCTATAAACATTGGTGCATGTGCCCCTGAGTATCAGTATTTTTTGTATCCTTTGGGTAAATATCTAGTACTGTAATTGCTGGGTCATTTCTATCAGTGGTAGTTCAATTTCTAACTTTTTGAGGAACCTCCATATTGTTTTCCAGAGTGGCTGCACTAGTTTGCATTCCCATGGACAGGGTTCTCCTTTCTCTGCATCCTTGCCAACATCTGTTGTTTCCTATGTTGGTAACTTTAGCCACTCTGACAGGTATGAGGTGATATCTCATTGTAGTTTTAATTTGTAGTTCTCTGATGATGAGTGATGTTGTGCATGAACGTATTTAATTACAAGTTATCTTCTGCAATTTTCCCATAACATATATAAGACCCTAAGAATGCAGGGTGATTGATTTCTTATTATTATTTCTGTTGTGAACTTTAGTGCTCAACAGAGGATTAAAAATTGAGTAAACAATTCATAATTGTTTAATAATTGATAATTTATTTATATAAACCTCACTTTCCTCCAAAATGATGGCATACTATAGCAACCAAGAGATCAGACTTTGCCCTCAGAAAGATGTAGCTTTGTGGGGTGCCAGGGTGGCTCAATCGGTTAAGTGTCTGACTTCAGCTCAGCTCATGATCTGGCAGTTCATGGGTTCGAGGCCCATGTTGGGCTCTGTGCTGACAACTCAGAGCCTGGAGCCTGCTTCGAATTCTGTGTCTCCTTCTCTCTCTGTTCCTCCCTTGCTCACGCTCTGTCTCTCTCTCTCTCAAAAATAAATAAAGATTTAAAAACTTTGAAAAGTAAATAAAATAAAGATAATAATTTAAAATGATGGCTGGCAAAAATACAAACAGACCAGGAATATAAAACCATATGAATATGTAGATATACAATCCTAGGGTCAACAATGGGCGCTGAAATGGACTGTCAGGTTCTGTTAACCATAGCAGAAACGGAAACACAATCAATTACAAGGTTTGAAATGGACATAAAGGAGAAACTTACAAAGTCTGGTGGAGAAATAAAGTTTTTCCTATTATGTATAAGAAATAAATTTTTCATGCTGAGACTTCTGGTGGAAACACTAAATGATGTGACTGACAACACACTTCACAATATCCCTGGAATTACTGAGATTACACCATTCCTCTTGAAGTTAGCATTCTTACACCTGAGACATAGTCCCAATGCTCAGGTCAGGTGAAGCATCATTGCAGCAGGCTGAAAGAAATGTAGTCCAAAGTGTAGCTCTCTGTTAACATTTAGCTTAATCCAGAGATAACATCTAGACAATCCAGATAGGTTCTCCAAACAACCCTATGTAAACATCTATAAAGTATTTGAAAGTTTACACATCACAGTGCAAGATTGTTCCAAAAACAATTTAGCTCTATTCTTTTCCCTAATCTTCTCCCAAAGCCCTCACTGCTAGGTTGTCGGATTTAGGGGCAAATATATCCTTAATTTTGCCAAAAGGAGGAATTTCAGACACACAGATTAATTCAATCTTTTTGGGGTAAGTACTACTTAGTTCAGGGTTTCTCCTCCATTCAGGGTTTCTCCTCCATTCTTCTAGCCACAAGGACACTGGGGGTAGATGAAATCTATAGAGCTTTTTAATTCTGTGTCTGTTTTTATGTCCTCTGGATGCTAATTAGTCAAAGTCAAATTAGTGTCAAAGTTCCCTGCACTGCCTGGTAGCTAGGCCTTATGTTAACATCTGCTCTTAAAATTGTAGTGAAACTTGAGCCTATCACTTAGAGTGGAGTCCAGTGTCCCTCCCTTGATGTTTTGCTCTCATTTCAGCTCTCATTGGTCCTCAGAATTTCAATCTGGTTGTTCTTTCACACTCTTGGTTTGGGTTTTACATCTCCACCTGCGGCCTCTGTTACAAGGTTACCTCATTCTTTGTTGTCCCTCTTCTGTTCCCCAAACTCTCCACCCCTGGACATGCAGGAAATTGCTTTCTGTGATACTTGTGATCAGAGGGAGATTTGCCATATACCATATTTGCTCTTCTCTCTGGCAAATATGCCGTTCTATCCATGCCACTACTCCATTCAGTGGGAATGGCATACTGGTATGGGGCACTCTGCAATGTACTTTCCTTGTAAAAGCCCATATTAGAAGTGAGTCAAAGCCTTTCTACGTTTGGCCTCCTGCTCTGTATGAAGTATCTACCTTTTGCCATCCATGCTTTATCTCCAAGGATTGCAACCTGGATTTATAGCTGTAGTGCTTATCTGCCTGTTTCCCTTCTTCTGTTCTCTGGAACAAGAAATGCTTTCTTTTTATTCCTTTTCTGTCTATAAAATACTTCTCTTATGTGCTAGCCTCCTCATGCTTGATATATCATTAACCTGTTCCTTTCCTTGGAGCCATAGTGGCAGGCAGGCTTTGTGGGAACACAATTTGAGGGAAGAATAATAGCTATTTCAGCTTATCATTTTTGGAATATTAACCCATTATGTATAATTTTACTCAGCATAATTTGTCATAACTGTTGATTACCAGATAGTCGGAGGTTACTATCAAATGTCTCAAATGGTACATATTTAATTCTTTTCCTGTCACCCTTCACTAGAGCTGCCCAACTGCACGTTTCTAATCATGTTCTGTGTGAATGACAAATGAAGTACTTTGCCATACATAATCTGACTAATGACTCCACACAGCCTAATATAACCACCCCATATGTTCATTTCTAAATTTTTACTGGGCAGCTAATGAGACTTTCCCACAAAGTTTATCCAGACCTTCTTCATAGTGAGTGAAAGGACCAAAGAGAATTGATGACTCTGGCTGGAGTGCAGATGGCTTTTGGAAAGCCCAAGTTTTTCCTGGCTGTGTGCTGAGGTCTTGGATTAGGAAAAGGCCATGCTGATATTGCATTTGTTTATTTATCAAATTTAACAAACATCTTTTGAATGCCCACTATAGGAAAAGTCTGAAATTATGCCATGAATAAGTGCATTAAAATCTCTCAGTCTACTTGACCACAACATGAACCTCTTGGATTTTATTTTGATATATTCTTGGCACAGGGAAAATAAATATCTTATCTTTGGGTCATTGTACAGTTCTTTGTTTCTAGCATCAACTTCCTAAACATTAGGGGGTGGAGATGTACGGTTTTTTTTATTGACTAGAATAGAACTTGAGGGCTTTTTGTCTCTGTGGGATAACCATACAATTTCTGGATGATCCTAACATCTGAGTCCGTTTTCCCTTCACTAAATAACCAACACACATACCCCAACTCAAACCATCTGCCTATAAAGTACTTTGGATTCTTCACGTGTTTCACCAGATATAACTTATATTTCATGCCAGAATTTACCACCGTAACTATATCTTTTATCTATTCACCATGACTGTGATTTTTGTATATCTCCTGGAGCCAGATGTTTACAAATTTAACTATACAATCTTTCATACCCATTAAAGTTTGATGTATCTACAAGCCTCTTAGTGGAAAATAACACAGGTCTCCAGCTGGCTATTTCGCAGACACCAACACAAACACGCTAGCTGCTTGAAGAGTTCCTTCATGCTTGTCCTCCTTCAGGGCTGTCAAAGTCCATAAATTTATAAAGTCTAGTTAAGCTATGAGATTCTCCTTTATCCACCAGACACATTGGTCTTGAGATTATTACCCAAGATTTCTGAAGGACGTCTAAGGGAGGTAGAGAAAAATATGTGCCTGTTTTAAGGATTGATCAGAAAACTGAAAAAGCGCCTTTGTCTTTTACTGACCTTAAAGAAACCATAGAGCATGGTGTTCCATACACTTTGTTTTAAAGCATTAAGAGAGTCCCTGAGATGAGTGAAAGCCCACCCCTTATCCAGAACCATGAAATATCCACGGTAGCAACTGCTACATATATGTTCATTCAGGGCCTCATTTACTCCATGAATTATATAGAAAGATGAAAGCATAGCCTCAAATTCAGTAGGACAAAAAAGGTGGACAAGGACCCTCTAAAACAGCAGGGTTGTTCTAGGAGTGCAGTCATTGAGTTATTAAGATAAGAGGCTCTTGTCAGTTAGAAGCTCCTGTAACAGAATCAATCCCAGTGTGGTTTCTCTTTTATCTAAATCTCTTCTTTTGTCATGTGTTTATTAGCTCAGTGAACATATTTAATCTGCACTGTTGACCAAATTAATTTTTATTAATAAATTAATTTATTTTTAAATAAACAGCATTCCATAGTACATAGGATTATGTATAGCATGTAGTATTCTATAATTATACTTCTTTTTCCTCCTACAGTGTTTTACAAACATACTCTCAGCATGTTTAAAAAGTATTATAAAGCCCATCAATTTCAGTTATTTTTCCTTGGAAACACTCTCTATTGGGGCTTTTTGTGGTTCTTTTCCAATCTAGACTGGTTGCTCTCCAGATTATATAAAGCTTGTGTTCTGATACTTCCCTTCACCAATATGATGAGAATTTCCTTTTTTTAATTCTCATGCAGAACCTATTTCTTGGAGTACATATCTAATACCTTTAATTATTCTTTTGTTTATTTGTAGCAAATTCTTTAATGGCTTCTCCTTTTTTGGATGAATGGTAAATTTTGAAGATCTTAGATGAATAAGAAACAATTTTGCTCTGCTCTTATATTAAATATTCATTTAACAATTCTTCTTTATTATTTTGTATTATTTATTTTATTTTTTAATGTTTATTTATTTTGAGAAAGAGAGAGAGCATGAAAGCAGGGGAGGGGCAGAGGAAGAGAGAGAGAGAGAGAGAGAGAGAGAGAGAGAGAGAGAGAATCCCAAGCGGTTCCATGCTCAGTGTGGAGCCGAACACATAGTTCAATCTCACGAACTGTGAGATCATGACCTGAGCCAAAACCAAGAGTTAGATGCTTAATCGACTGGGCCACCCAGGCATCCCTATTTGTTTATTTTAAAATCAAGTTTTGTCAGGAACTTAAAAGGCTGCTTTGGTTTTCAGAACTATTTCCAATGAGAAAGTTCAAATTTGGTCACACTTAATATTGTTAATTTTTATGCTTTTAAAGTGCAGAAAATCTAAAAGGTTTTTTTTTGTTTGTTTTGGGTGTGGTTTTGTTTGTTTTACTTGAAGAAAAACAAACACACAGAAGTTGGAATAATCACACAAATATCATTATGATACATTTAGTTCCTAATCACTTTTTGTAAGAAAGATTAAAAAAAGAGATAATGGTGAATTAAAATACGGATACTTGAATCTGGCTTCACAATACCATGTAATATAACAAATAAATTATAACTATATATATTTCATAGAATTTATCAACTATTTTAGAAATGTAGTATTTTGGTATTATTATATCTATATATAGTATTATTTAGAGAGCTCAAATTTTGAGAATATTTTGCAGGTTTATTCTGCACATTTTCTGAATCCAATAAATTCATGATCCTCTATGACATTATAAATGGATATACATATTAAACACCAAAATTCTATCATTCTTACAAAGCCTCCACCCTTAATCAGTTGCCCCCAAATACACTTTAGATTGATTAGTAATTATTAATGGTTAAATTGGTGAAAAAAAGTTTGCAAAGATCACCTAGACATCTTTAAATATTGATGACTCCAGAATGTTATTGAGATTTGTCATTAAGCAAGAAAAAAATTTATTAAAGAGAAGTTAATACACAATTTATGCAATGTTTTCTTACTGTTTACTAAACTCTTTTTATAATAACATAAAATTACCTGTAATAATTTCATTATCCAAGACAAGAAGGCTGTTACCCTACCTAAATAATGAATACGCATGGGCTTGTGAACTTATTGATTCTAACAGGAAAATGAAAGTGGTAAATTGTAGTTGGGGTATAAAGCTGGGGTACAGAAATAGAAAGGAATGGTTTCAGCAAGTAAGGTTTACAAAGTAAATTGATTTATATTCTCAAGGCCCTTGCAAGGCAGGTGAAAGCAATTGAACTTGACTCTATGGCCTGTGGGCAGCCAACAGAGAGTTACATGTACATGAGTGACATTATTCTATTTGCTTTTTAAGAAGGTAACCAAAAACAACGTGCCTACTGAATGAGAGGAGAGACACTGGAAAATCCTAGGAAAAGATAATGGGATTAACTTTAAGAAATCATAATAATGATTTGGAGAGAGAGAGACAGAGAGAGAGACAGAGAGAGAGGGAGAGACAAACCAAGAAACAGACTCTTAACTATAGAGAACAAACTGGTGATTACCAGATGTGAGGAGGGCAGGGGGGTGGATTAAACAGGTGTGGAGACTAAGGAGTCCTGCGGTCATGATGATCACCAGGTGATGTATGGAAGTGTTGAAACACTATATTGTACATCTGAAACTAATATAACACTGAATGTTAATTAAACTGTATTAAAATAAAAACCACTAACTAAAGAAATAAAATTGAACAGTAGAGAAATGAAAAAAAGTAGTCATAAAAATGATATTTAAAAGGGAGTGGATTGGTGAGATATTCCAGAGATAAAATCTACAACTGATGGTGGCCAAGGGTGATGGAGAGTGGGAGATACAGGCTTCTAGTTATGGAATGAATAAATCACGGGAATAAAAGTCACAGCTAAGGAATATAGTGATATTGTAAGAGTGATAATGTAATGGGACAGATGGTAACTACACTTGTGGTGAATGTAGCAAAATGTATAAATCTGTCAAATCACTAAGTTGTACACCTGAAACAAATGTAACACTGTGTGTCAATGATGCTCAATTAAAAATATATGCACATGTTTTACAAAGTTAGTGTATGTATGAAGCAAGGTGAGAAAGAGTGAGGCACAAAGGATGGCTTGGACTTCTGTCCTGGGGGTGACAGAATACAATTATACTTTCTATTTATATAGCATGTCACAATTTACAAAGCACTTTCATGTATGCTGCATTCCATTGTTTCAATCATCTGTGATAAATTAATATGAATTAAATTACAAATAAGGTTTATATAACAATCTTAAAAGGCTCTGACCACTACTAAGTAATTTCTTTGGGAGACACTATATGCAGGTACCTTTCCCAGTGACCTTTCTTCCTTAGAAAGTAGAAGTTGACTTGTGTTCCCCATTTCGAAGATACTTGTGTACACCTATATTGTCTTTGATTCTCCCCATGTTACTAGATGAATGGATTTTTACAATGTCTTATTTAATAGGCATATAGTTGGGTCTCTGAAAAAAAAAGTGATTTAGATAGTACTTCTCAAGCCTTTAAAACGCATATGAATCATCAGAGAATCCTAATAAAATGCAATCTGATTCAGGAGATGAGGGTCTGAAATTCTGTATTTCTTAAGGCTCCCTGCGATATCTATGTTACTAGTCCATAGAACAAATTTTGATTAGAAAGGATTTAGACCAAAGCCACGCATACATTTGTACAGACACACAGACACAAAGACACACATAGACACACACGGAGTGCCTTTGATTAAGCAGGTGTGCCATTCTGGGATATTTGTATCTTACTTCATTTCAAAAGTCACAATCATTTTCTCACAGGTTTCAAGACAGACAAAAATTGCTACTAATTGTATACATTATATGTGTGTTTTTGTGTTTTTCAGGAATGTAGCTACATTCCATTTCTGTCGCTGTTGGCAAGGATTCTCCTAAAGGTCTCTCAACACGTTAGTGGTCTTTTTCAAGAAGAGATCTCATAAAGAACCACCTCATTGTTAGTTGTTCATTAATAGTTCTCTTATTGGCAACTTGGATGTATGCCTCTTAATTTTGCAAGTATTTTAAAATTAAAATTACTTCCAAAGCATTTCAAATACTCCTGGCAATAACGTCTGCTTGGAAGCAGAATTTCTAATTCTCCTCCCACAGGTCTTTTCTTTTATGGTTCCATAGCCTTGTGGGTTTCCTTAATAGTCTGAAATTCCACAATATAATCCATGTGTGTTGAAAGACATCTGAAATCATCGACATGCCTCAGGGTCTCAGGATTGAGCAACTATCAGCTCTGTCCTCATGTAATTGGACTCTAAGAGGTCATCTCCCACTTAGGTCCAACTCAGAAATTCCTTCTCTCTCTTTCTCCTCCTCTATCCCCGTACTTCCTCTTAGAGAAAACCCATTTATGGTTCAGACACATTTCTTAAGGAATGCATTTTGATGTCCATGGAAGCCTGTCAAGTCAAACTTCAAGAGATAGTACCTTTTTGTGTACATGACAGAGAGGTAACCTTGAAGGCAATGGTTGATTTTTATGAGATTCTAAGCAACAGCTTAGCCATCCTGAAGAAAGGCTCATCTGCTCCTTGGGCAATAGAGTCCTTTAGTCCTATATATGCTGGACAGCTATATGAGATATATTGAAAGGTATAGGTTAATCAGTGCTAGCACTAAAGTCTCAAAAGTCCTAGGATCTTTGAATGGATGGCCCCAGAGAGTATGTTGCCCAACTTCCTATTTAGTTCAGGAATCCTTAACACTGTGTCTTTGAGATTCATTCAAGGTGCCAGGCATGAGTACCTTCTGAAGGGGTAAGACACTAGCTGGACAGCTCCATTTGTTGGAAATCTGTAACTGTGAGCAGCCACATGCATTGTCTCAAGCTACTCTAATTTTTGTTATTATTCCTGCTTACCTCCTGTGCTTATATATTCTTGCCTTTTCAATTCTACAGTGTTAATTAATTTCTGTTTACAGCTTTCAGTATTGTACCTTAAGCTCTCCTAAAATGACTTCACTTTAGGTAGGAGCTTAATACTTGCTAAAATATAGTGAAACTTGAACTTTGATACATGTTAACATTTAAGACTGCATCTCATCACTGTACTTTGAAATTCAGAGAAACTTCTGGCTTCAAATGCCTTACTGTTCTCTTCAGGAATTTGATGACGTCAATCTCGCCATAGGATATGTACCTTTTTCCTCCCATTTTTGGCTGCACCAATGAAGAGTTAAACAATATGCATCAGGCCACACATACTGCTGAAGACCCAACTGGGAATATAGCCCAGGAAACTTGGCTCCCAGTCCGGTGTGTTTCTAACCACATGACCATCATTTCTGATGACTGTAAATTCACATAGTACTCTTCCTGCCGAAATATGCAGAAGACAATCACATTGGCAAACTGGACAAGTCAGTGCAGGTTAAGTAAGTTCCTAAACTGAATAGTGTGCATTTTCCAGGATTCCTGTTGCCACTGACTATGAATCGTCCACATTTTACTAGTGATACCATGACACATGGCATTTTTGAGGGTCCTTCCATTGCAGATTGCCCTAATATTCACATTCTTGGCACTTGTCTTGCTGGACACGGCTTTTGCTCCAATGCCATCTTTCTGAGAAGGAACTTCTAACTGTTGTCAGCCAGTTGCTGCTGTTAAATTCTTCATTGCTTCTGTGCTATGCCCTCCAGTATGCTTCCTGAGAGGCTGAACCCCACTCTGCTTAGATTTCAACTATATGTTTTTAAACCTGAAACAGATGTGATCTTGGCTGCTGTCATTTTGTTAGGAGCTTCTCTATTTGCATTATATACAAGGCAGGTAAAAGGCAGGCAATTTGCTGCCTCACTCTTTGGGGAAAGAAAAAGGGGAGAGAGGGTGAAACAAAACAAAGGGAGAGAATAAATACATACACTGGAAGAATAAAGCCACATGGAGACAGAAAGTACAACCACTTGAGCATCTATTATCCTAATATCATATGCTATAGTTTGGCTACTACTGATCTGCCTGGCATTCCTCTTGAATCATATTTGTGGCCACCCAGATTAATGATGTGAGCTGATCTCTTGATTTAATATCAGCTTGCTCTTTTCAGCTCCCATGTCATTTACTGTCTTTAAAAAAAAAATGTACTGCTTGTTACTCAGCCGTCTCTGTTTTCAAGAACTCAGTCTTCTTTTATTTTTTTTTCTCTCCTTTTTTATGGGAACCAGGAACTAGAAAGCATTAAATGAGGAAAATTAACCACTCACAGAAAAGGTAGAAGCCCAGAGAAAAAGGGGTTTGTCTTTTATGGTTTCTACTTTGTAAGCTGTGGGTGTGACTCAATTTCCTCACCACCCACATAAAAAGGTTGCCACCCAATCACTGTTTTTTCTATCCCAAACCCCTCCCCTTTGATTTTGGCTAGGAGAGACCCTAAGAAAGACTGCCCTTTCTGGAAGTTGCAGACTGTGACATATAAAAGCTGTTAGCTGCTCCTGCAGCCAGCAGCATTCAAACCTTGCAGAGTTTTGCTCTCTGAGTTTGTAATAAGACACACTCTTACAAGAGTTCATGCTACAACCTAGCAAAGAACTTTAAATTTTTGGAAGAACAATATATTCATTTTGGCATTGTGCAGAGGTAAGCTCTTTAGCTCGACAAGTTTATTTTGCATGCATTGATTTTATACTAGCTCACATTTTTATTTTTATTTTTTAGAAATGAGATTGGCTTATTATAACTTTTTGGTATGTATTCTATCACTTGGTGTCCATATATGTCTGGGACACATTATCAGCACATTCTCTGTTGTTAACTGTGATGCATTTTTCCTTCTCACTCTCAAGAGTAATCTCAATTCCTAAAGAGTTCCCTCTGAATATGTGCAGTAATGCATTATGTGGTACAGGCATTTGGGGCAAGCGGTTCACATTCATTGTAGGGTTTGTAGTCACACTGTTTATTTTTCTCTAGCTATAGGCAGTTTCTCTTAGGTATCTGACTCATAACACCAAGTAAAATGTATAACGACTACTATATAGGTTGTTTCCTAGGCTTGAGTTCAACATTTGTTTGAATTTTTCAGAGAAAATCAAATAAATGCTCCCAAGTGATGGCTTTGTAAATTCATACCCACTGGACCCCCCCCCTTTTTTTTTTCTTTTCATAGACCCTAACTCTACCTTTCTGCTTTAAAGCAAACTCGGTGGCCTCTTCTCCACCCCTCAAAATGATAGCAATCTCTGCAGTCAGCAGCGCACTCCTGTTCTCCCTTCTCTGTGAAGCAAGTGCAGTCGTCTTACTCAATTCCACTGACTCATCCCCGCCAACCAATAATTTCACTGATATTGAAGCAGCACTAAAAGCACAACTAGATTCTGCGGATATCCCTAAAGCCAGGCGGAAGCGCTACATTTCGCAGAATGACATGATCGCCATTCTTGATTACCATAATCAAGTTCGGGGGAAAGTGTTCCCACCAGCTGCGAACATGGAATATATGGTAAGAGGAGTTTGTTTCCTTTAAGTTCTGGGTGAGGACGCTGTATTTCGATTGTTCGTTGAAGAATCTAAACAGTGGTTATGTGTAAAGGGATATGGAGCCCTGTACACATTTTAACTTAGGTTCTTATGTGCATAGTAAGCTTAAGTTTTGTTCCATCATGGAATTAAAGGAGGTAGGTGTGGGGGGGGGGCAGTTCTCATTTTCTTTTGTGAGTCCCATAACCACTAATGAATCAGGTCTTATATAAGAAACAAAGATAAAGAGCGGGGTATGTTGACTGACCACATTTGAAAGGTACACTTTTTAAAGAAGACTCACATGGGATTTTTCTGTGCTTTGTTTATCTAACAATCATATTTATAAGCTCAAACATTTCTTGAAACTAACTTTTTTAAATTACAGGTTTTGTGTCCATGATTTGTCCTCTGGGTAGGTGTCTTTTCCCTTTCTTGGACAAAGCTCTTCCTGACACAGATCTATTTGTATTTTCAGAGAACATGCTGACTTTTTCCTCTTTGTGATTTAGTGCCTTGTTGTTCAGATAACAGTGAAGCCAGCACACTTGCACACTGTTCCAACTTGCCATGGACACATTTTTTGCTCTTTTAAAAATAGGCACACTGTGTTTAAATCATCCTGCTTAGGAAGTAAAAAACAAGACAAAACCCTTGAGTTGGTATTGAAAGGATAGATGTCTCTTTAAAGTTACTTTATTTTTTGTTTCGAATTATGCAAGGTTATGGTTTAAAGTTCAGCACCTTCTGAGAGCACAGCTTGGAGACTGTTTAAGGCAATGAAGATCACCAGTCTGGTATTTCTCAGTTGGGGTCGAGGGTGGGGGTGGTACCACAAAAAACCTTTTATAAGTGCTCACCCAAAAATTTAGTATTTCTATCAGACTCTAAATTCACCTTTTATTTAAACAAGCTTTTTAAGTTTGACTAATTGTAGATGTCAGTTACAGGAAAAATAAAGACTTGCCAAATATAAGAGAGTCATAGTTCATAGAAGTACAATTTAGACTCCCTGAAAATGCAGTTTCTTAGGATTTTTTAAAGGAAGAGGAAAAGAGGATATAATCAGTTCTGGTGTATGAATGGCAATATAGTCTCATGACTAAGAATATGGGCTTTGGAATCTAAATGCTTAGGTTCACACCTCAGTCCTGAAATATAACATGCATGAATTTGTTATTGCATTTTCATCACCTTTAATATGAGGATACATGTAGTATCTACCACTTTGGGTTGTTATCAGGAAGGTATGAGTTGAGGGGTTGAGCAATTAGACCAGAGCCTAGAGCGAAATAGACTTCAATAAACATTAGCACTTTCTAGAAGGTGATACACCGATGCAGCAAAAAGAACAAATAAGTTTTTTTTATTTAGCATAAATTGTGAGAGCAATGTGCATGAGATTCTACGTGAGATCAGAAAAGCTTAGTATGTAGACTGTGAGTTTAGGAAAGATTTCCTCTGCTAATCACATGGCTATGCAGACCAAAGTAGGGCCAAGGCCACTGAAGTGCTTTAGAGGCAAGATCCTCTGAGTTCAAACCCTAACTCTGCTGCCTACTTTGTGACCTCCTGCAAGTTACACAATGTGTGTGAGACTCAATTTCCTTATTTTTAAAATGGGAATAATCATGTAGATAATAACCAGGGCACCTGGGTAGCTCAGTCAGTTAAGCTTCTAACTTCGGCTCAGGTCATGGTCTCATGATTCTTGAGTTCGAGCCCCATGTCGGGCTGTGTGCTGACAGCTCAGAGCCTGGAGCCTGCCTCTGATTCTGTGTCTCCCTCTCTGTCCCCCTCCTCTACTCATGCTCTGTCTCTCTCTTTCTCTCTCAAAAACAAATAAACATTAAAAACTTTTGAATAAAAAAATAATAATATAGATAATAACCAACCAATATATAATACAATTCACTATTTTAATGATAGTGAAGGCAGAGGGCTCATCATGAGTAACATTGGGGTACAACACAGTATAAATGGTTGAAAAAAGCCATATTTTTCTGGTTATATTTTCCCCCACTGGTCAAGAATTAATTCATTCCGAATGCGTTTATTTTTTTTTCTACATGCCAACGAGTTGGCTAATTGTTTTTGTAGATGATCTCATTTGATAGCTCACATTCTCCCTATGAGGTTAAGATTGTGATCTTTATTTTTACAAATAAAATCACTTCGACCTAGAAAAGTTAATGAGTAGGCCAAGGTGGTATTGATAGTGAATGGTATTAATAGAGTTAGAATTTAAATCTGTGTAATTTCAAAGCTGATGCCTGTGTTAGGAAGCCTCTTTTCATTTGCTAGGTTTTTATGTTCCATTGGGGGAAACTCCTAGAGGTGTAAGAATATCTTTCCTCCTTTAAAAATACCACCTGAAATCCTATAATATGCATATTCTTTTCTATTAAAATTTCTCTAATATGGGAGCTATGATATGATTTATTTTGTAAGACCCAGATACAGTGCTGGTTGTATCAGTAGATGGATGCTTTATAAATCCTCTTTCACTTAGTCAAGTTAATGAGAAGCAGTAATTAGCACAGTAAATCCTATAAAATAAAATGACTGTCTCAAATTGTCATGTAAATACTGCATGCACTTCATTTGCCCATGTATTTATTCAGGTAATATTTATTGAGCATTTATTCTATGTCAGGCACTATTGTAAACACTGGGGTACATTCATGAATAAAATGCATCTGGTTCCCCTGGGTGGAAAACCAGAGAAAAAAGAAGATAAATAAATAAACTATATGGTACATTAAAAGGTGATAAGTTTGAGGAGAGAAATAAAGCAGGTTGTAGGCAGGTTGTGAAATTGAATAGGGTGGCCAGGGATGGGCTGGAAGAAGTCAGGCACACTGATAGGTGAGGGAAGAGCCTCCCAGGTGGAAGGAAGAGCCAAGGAGAAGGCCCTGAGGTAGGACAAAATTGATTAGTTCAGTTAGAAAAAAAAATGTGCTCAATTTAATGAAATTGTGGGTTAGAAGGATGGTTTGATTAAATTGAACCATTGAAATAATTCATGTGGATCCCTTGTGAAGACTCAGAGAAACATTGAGGGAAGTACAATGTAATTGGCAGCTTGGAGTTGGGAGCAGAAACTGTTAAGTGACTAATCTCTGGGCCAGGTGAAAAATACAGATCTCAATTTAACACCACTACCTTCATTTTAACATGTTCAACATTGATTTAGATTGTGAGCAGTCTGAAAGTGAGCTTAGTTCCTAACCTCTACTAGGTACCTCAAAAATTTAGGATTCTTAGCTCACTAGGACCACCAACTGTGTCTTCAGATTATCCTCATCAGTGAGTGATAGCAGCCATGGGAGCCTCATAGAAGAGGGTATTCAGCTCAGGTCTTTTTCTTTTCTTTTTTATTTACTTTTGGAGAGAGAGTGCGCATATGTGCAAGATGGGGAGGGACTGTGAGGAGAGAGAGAGAGAAAGAGAGAGAGAGAGAGAGAGAGAGAGAGAGAGAGAGAGAGAGAGAGAGAGAGAATCCCAAGCAGGTTCCACACTGCCAGTGGGGAGCCCAACCCAGGGCTCAAACTCACCAACCGTGAGATCATGACCTGAGTCAAAATCCAGAGTCAGACACTTACCCAACTAAGCCACACAGGTGCCCCAGCCCAGGGCTTTCTTTAACTGTGTGGCCTGATTTGGGTCCCTTTTACCCACAACTTTTCTCTCTGAACCTTTTTCCCATGCTGCCTCTCTCCCTATGTCTCCTCCTTAGGTTATTCCATGATTTACAGCTCTGCCCTTCAAGTCTCAGAATGCTGTGTCATATATATATATATATATATATATATATATATATATATATATATATATATATATATATATATATTACCCTCACAACTATATTTGATTTCTCCTTCTTTTAACTTCTTTAAATAACCATTCATGTCTGTTATTCTGCTGTCATCAAAATTGAACTCAGTCTACGCTTATTTGTATAGATCTTGCAAACTTTCTAGTTTTAAGCTTTCAGGCCATGTTTATTCACCTTCATATCTCCATGTTTTAAGCAAATTCTTGAGTATAGCAGTGATCAACATTTATTTGATGACTTTAGTTGAAATGTCTATGAATTGTTACATGTTTATAAGTAGCATCAATTTTGGTATTACATATTTTAATGAAAGTATTCTCATCACATATGATATTTTATCACATGCACCTGAAGTTTAAATAAAAGGTTTTTCTAAATTTTAAAAAAGCCCCTTAAAATTAAATGATTTTATCATCTTTTAAGTACTTGGTTATATCAGTGTACCCTTGACAAAGTAGAAGCAATTTGAACTCTGAGTGTTGACATTCATGTTATAGTTGTATAATATTTTCTTTGGATATTTGGCCAGATTTTAGTAAAAAAAACACATATTGAAAAATTTTATTTTCTAAACATAGTATCTTTTTTTAAAAAAAATATTGATAGGGCTTAAGATATGCAAGTCAAACTTCTTTACTCTTGGCCTCTGTTCCACAATTAGTTTATTGACAAATTTCCAGAGCTCCTTGGACACCAGCTGTTTTTCATTCTTCTAAGGGCAGCTTAAACCATGACTCTAAACCACAAACCACACTAGTTTCTTAGAATAAGAATTATCCCTAAAAGAATGAAATTGCAAGACTCATACATGGAGTAAAATTTGTAAGATATTCCTTGAATTCAAGTCAATTGAACAAATTGATTTTAAAAATGATAAGGTCCCTCCATGAGAGGA
This sequence comes from Panthera pardus, assembly GCF_024362965.1. Taxonomy (NCBI): domain Eukaryota; kingdom Metazoa; phylum Chordata; class Mammalia; order Carnivora; family Felidae; genus Panthera; species Panthera pardus. The sequence goes on from NW_026527002.1 coordinate 24,141,847, forward strand.
TAAGATCCACTGATAACAGAATCTTTGTCTTTAAAATATAAACAAAACCATAAAAAAAAAAACAACACAGGAAAGAAAACACTAAGTATATAATTCAGTGTAATACGCTACTGCATAAGATTGATGTAATAAATGAGGTACAGAAAAATACCATGGAGAAATCAAAGAAAGAAGTGATAATCCCTGTTGGCAAAATCATGAAAAGGCTCCTTGAGGGAGGAACATTTGAGATAGATGCTCAGGAAGGGGCAGGCTTGGCTGTTATAGTAGGTAAAGTAACACATGAACAAAATCATCAGGAACAAAAGAGTATAATGTGTTAGCCATACTTTTGAGGAGTTTGAGAAGAGACTGATCATTTCTTCATACAAAAGTAATTAGAGAGACTATAGAGGTCTTGGAGCAGGGTCAGAGGTGCATTTTAGAAAGATGGCCCTAGCAGTTGATGGAGTTTAGACTGCCAGTGAAGTTGACTGGGGAATAGGCAACCACTGGGTTAGGAGTGCCATCCCTTTAGGCCAGGTGAGGAGAAGTCAGACACCTGCACCTGCAGAGCGACAGGTATGAACAGCTAACTGAAGCACGGTGCCTGAAATAGCAGTCTTCATAGACAGTATACAGTGATGGCAAGGCAGGTGAGGGACAGTGAAAAGACAATGATGGATATGTACTGAACAACTTAAAGCTGAAAAAGTGTAATATAATTTCACTATGTTGATAATATGGGCCATTTCATTTGTTTGGTGTCTGTAAATATCTGCAGAGCTAAGAGAATAAGGCTTCCTAGACTTTTCTGGAAAAGAGAAAAATACTAGTTACCAAGTCACAGCAGGTAGTAAAGTATCAGAAAGCATAACTGCAATGAATGAATGGAGAATAGATTAATCCATCCTTGAAACAGCCAATAAACTATTTGCCCACAATAATTTATGACTCAGGAATGATGAAAAATGCTGATTTTGTTCATTTGGGCTTCATGGGAAGAGAATGGAGATAATGTTAAACTCCTTATTTTTTCTTTATTCAATAGTTGACCAAACACTTATGTCTATCCATGTCTTTTTTTTTTTTTTTAAATGAAACCATATATTGTCCCAGATGGTGCATTTCCTCTCACTTGGGAAGGATAACTCAATTTTCTTGTTATAAACATGAGAAATTTGATGTGTCTAACCTAAATCTTTTCAATGACTGCTTTTATGACTACTAGAAAGCCTCCTGAGACCTGTTGCCAGCCAGTGGTGAACTGAGAAAGACTGCTGACAGGAAGGCATTTCTCCAGCACATTTGGAATGCCACATTCCTGTTCTCGTAGATGTAGAGCCTTTTAAGTGTCTTGGCTTCCAATCGACACTGGGCACATTTTGTAGGAATTTTCTTCCAAGGTGCATGTTGCTTAATACTACTTACTTCGTGTTACTTATATATGAATGTTCAGCTATTCATGTATGGAGTCAGCTGAAGGTTAAGAACATTTTCTTTGCAACCATTTTAAAGACAGCCTCTAAAGTGCAAATGTAAATGTTAACACACTTCATGAACAACTTTTAACATTTTCTGGGCACCCAATGTAAAGAATGCATGGCTATGGTGATCTGATGGGCAAGAGTCATTCATTATTCAATCACTCATTCCACAGTATTTATTTACTCGTGTGCTGGCACTGTGCTAGGAGATTCAATGGGGAGCAAAGAGACACTCTTTTATAGGAAGAGCTGTGAGCAGACAAGTGAGTGGAAAAGTAGCGACTTGAGTACTGAAGTAGAAAAAATACAGGGTGCTTTGGGATTACATGAGACATATTTTGCCCTGACTTGGACTCGAGGTATAGAGGCAAAGAAGGTGTGGTAGGTGTGGTAAGGTGCTCTAAGAAGGTAAATGGTACACCGAAGGCAAGGATAAATATTCAATGTTGCTTGGATATAGTGTATAAAAGAAAAAGTGGTGTTTGATAAGGCTGGAAAAGGCATGCAAAAACTTGTTTAGTTTTATTTTAAAATCAAGGGAAGTTATTGAAGGTTTTAGTCAGGGAAGTTATATACTTAATTTGCATTTCATAAAGGTCTTTCTGGCTACAAGGTGAGGAAGGGATTAGAAAAGGCAGAAGTGGGGCGCCTGGGTGGCTCAGTCGGTTAAGCGTCCGACTTCAGCTCAGGTCACGATCTCGCGGTCCGTGAGTTCGAGCCCCGCGTGGGGCTCTGGGCTGATGGCTCAGAGCCTGGAGCCTGCTTCTGATTGTGTCTCCTTCTCTCTCTGCCCCTCCCCCGTTCATGCTCTGTCTCTCTCTCTCTGTCTCAAAAATAAATAAACGTTAAAAAAAAAATTAAAAAAAAAAAAAAAGAAAGAAAAGGCAGAAGTAAAGGCAGGGTGCATAGTTCAGAGGCTGTTCTAATAGTCTGGATAAGAGATAACTGAACACTGACATTTAAGCCCATAGGGATATGACAAAGTGAATTTAGAGATCAAATCAATAGAAGTAAGTTATTTACATTATGGGAGAGATTGAAGATGTATATGATGAAGCAGTGAAGAGGGTTACCTCTGTTTTTTACCAGGACAACAGGGTTTCTCTGGATTTTGGAGAACTCAAAATCAAAATCAGATTTCAGGTAGTTATGAAGTGGCTGCAGATTTATTTTCCAAGGTATGCATCTATAATGATTGAAAAAGGTAGCTAGTATATGGGAGGGAACATTCTTCCTATAAAAATGTTTGGATAGGAATATGCTTTGGTAATCAACATGGACTACTTTGCATAATAGGGGTAGGATACTGTCATGGAGACAGCGTGGATGGATGATTTTATGTCTGGGAATCTACTCAAGAATTTTTGCAAGAAGGTTTCATGTACCTTTTTTTTTTTTTTTTTTTTAAACAAGTACTGAGGCTTAAATCAACACAAATCTAAATCCATTTCAGGGGCCTGGGTAGCACCAAGTCCATCTAGTCATTTTGACACATTCAGGATAAGATATTTTTGGAAACTAATCAGAGGACTTCAGGAAAATAGAAGTTAACTAGTCTGACTGGTCTGATGTCCTGAACTTAGCATATCTAAAAGGCATGTAATAGTCAGTGGCCATTAAATAGTTATGAACTTGGGATATTTAATTGCCAACGAGAATTTCTAAAGAATGTTGTAGGAAGACGGTAGGGAAAAATCAAGATTAACAGCTTAAAGTGGTCAAGGAAAGAAAATGTTTGGCATAAAGTACATCAATGGGAATTGAATGTTTCCAGTCTGTGTTATCCATAGTGTCTAAAATCAGGTACCAAGCATTTTTTTTTTTTTGACATCAATATGGAACAATGCCCAACAAGTTGGGGTTTTAGACTAAACTTTTCATGACTCTTAAAATTTCACACCACATACTCCAAACTGAAACAGTTGAGAAATGTTGCTTAAGGACACAATATTTTTTCTCCTAAAAAGTGCATCAAATTCACGTTTCATAATTTCATTAAATATGAACATTCTACCAAGTTGATCTCTGCATTCCAGAGAGATCATGTTTTCAGCAGGCAGTGGGTAGGCGGAAAGGCATTTGAATTCTTCTAACGATGTGGGCAATGGCAAGATTTGGGATTTGCATGTGTATCACAGGATAGTTTAACAATCAAGAAATCAGTTTTTAGATTATTGTAACACTGAGCTGGTGAAAAAACTTAACCATACATGAAAATGTCTTCCTGGCTCACAATTCCAGTATTAAATGGTAGGTGATGGGTATTACATTTCCCTGGGAAGGAGAATTCTTGCCAGAATCCACCAAAAATGATGTTAAAACTTAAAGATTGAACATATGTAAGAGAGGGATTTACACAGGGGCATTAATAAGTTTTAAGACATCTAAAATGTTCTCTAAGTTTTATCTTTCACTGCCTGATGTTATTTCCCCTGGAAGCAAACTCATTATCTACATACAATTTTGTTTCTGATTATTTAGTTGCTTAAGGGTCTATCTGTTTTCACTTTATCTGATTGCCTGCTTTGTTGAGATTAAAGCTTGGTCTCTTAAACTTTAGGCTGCCAGATAACATGATCAAAAGTGCACTTCATGCTGCTTCTGGTTTTAGGTGGCTTTCTAGTTAACTTGAGATCACAACCATTCCAGGGCCTGAGCCTCCAATGATAATAATGTTTACCATTAAGCACACCCTTGTCCTCCTAGGGCTGTGCTCAATACTCTTCAGTCACAATCCTGTCTAGTCCTTAGAAAAGTCTTGAGAGATGAGGACAATTTTTCTCATTTAGAAACAGGACTTGGAACTTGGAGAGCAGTGAGTAAATTCCCCCAGGTCCCAAAGCAGGTAAAACAAAATGGTGTGAACACCGTTTTAGATGACAACAAAGCCCCTGCTTTGAAAGACCATATGATACACACTCCTTTTCATGTGTTCCTCTCCCACTGTTGAGACCATTGGCTGGGGAATTTCCCTACATGCGTTTTATTTGAGGACCTCACTGAATATTAGAAAGTATTTCTTCATGTGGAATCAAATCTTACTCCCGGTATTCTTTCTCTCCCCTTGGCAACCATATAGGAAAACTCTGTATTATGATAGTGCCTCAAGTCTTTGAGAGCCGTGAACATTTATGTCTGGGACTCTTGATCTTAAATCACTCAGCTCTTTCTTAGCCTTCAGCCCTTGTATTAAGTACCTCTTGTATGCACAGTATTCCAACATAGCTTATCAAGAAGGTTGTACAAAGACACTTGCTTTCTGAAAATACTGGAAAAGGTACAATACTGTATTATTAAATAAATGGAAAATCAGTGTACTCCCCACACACTTTTTACCACACATACACAGATGAATGGTGCCCATTAAAGTCTCAGGAAATGGAAGCAATGTGGCTCTGAGCAAGGAGTTCCTGTATGTGCATGCTCTTCTGATAATTAGATGCCTAGAATTCATGGGACCTGTCAAGTGCAGAGTACCAATGACAAATCACTCTCCATTTATTCTACTTCTGTGGATGCATCCTAAAGTTAGGTTGGCAGAATCAGTGGGCACCTTCTCCTCTGATTCGTGTAATATTCTCATACTCTCATAAATTGCATGTAGGTTGGATGTATATTTTAAATACAGATTCAGTGTCATTATAATGCAAAGTGTTTGCCTTATTTTTAAAATTTTTATCTTTTTTTTCAAGATTTTGGATTTTCAGAAAGTTCTGTATATGTTTTTCCCATATGTTATTTGTGATATCTTAGTTAATAAAGACATTTAAAGTTTCCATGATTTCTAAATAAGCACTGTAAATACCTCTGTTATCTCTGTTATTCATACCCGTGTAGCCATAGAATACATGTTCCTTTCTACTGAAATTGTCAGTCTCAGAGTGAATGATGTTGGCTTATTTGTATAGCAACATACACGACCATATCTCCACCTCTCTCACCAATAGTTCTGTTTTCTGTGAACACAGAGAACAAACATCCTCATAGAGTTTACCACCCAGTGTCTGTAACAGTGAGACATTTTTCTGATAAAATGCTATTTTTAATTTTATTTAACTTCAATCAGTAATAGAGCAGAGTTGAGAGGAAGGATACTGATGTAAATGCTTATATGTGACAATTAACAGATGTTAACCATTAGAAGTATACCTTTCTTACTGAAAAGTCCCATGTGGTATGGCAGGACAAGGAGGTGAGTAGGGATGGGAGAGGTGAGGGGAGGCCCAGAGTTCTCTGCAGTCAAAATGACTCTCCACCAGATAAAGCTTTACACAATTATTTCTAACCAGAAGAGAACAGAACTATTTTTGCAAGCACACATTCAAGCTCCCCGGTCTTAACATTTTGATGTGATAGGTCCGGGATTGGGCTAGGCATCTATCTTCTCAAAAGTTCCCCAGGAGATCCTGGAGTAATTTCCCAGGTGATAAATTTCTTAAATCATGGTTTAGGACACAAAAGTGAGCTGAAGAAAATATTACGTGGCTCAAATATCCACTTATTTGTCAAGAAACTATATATTGAAAGGATTAATAGGCTAAGCAAAAGGAAGAATTATCCTAAGTATAATTCTATATTATTGCAAAATTTCACTTGAAAGTATTCACCACCTGCTTTCAAAACCAAACATCACGTGGACACTGTGGGTCTAGAACATGAAACAAGGTTCACTTGAGAATATGGTTTATTGGCTAAGGAAACTTTAAAAGAAGCAAACTTTTAAGTAGCACATGATTCTTTTGGAGCATTTTAATATGATGCATTATATACATTACATATATGTATAGTGTATTACCTAATAATGTATTTATGTGATGCATTACAATTTGCAATTATTCATTTACTTATTTGGTAGTGTTTTTGTTACCTGTCTCTTCCCTAAACTTTAAGATAGAGTCCATGTCAGGCCTGCTGACTGCTGAACCCACAATACCTAGTGCCTCCCAGTGAATATTAATTTACTGGCTGCCTAGATGAATGCATTACCTAGGATCTTATTGGTTAATCTAGAAATTTGTATTTCTTGCATTTTTCATTGTTGAGGATAAAATAGAAGTCCTTGTGTGGTAAGTCTGTTGTAGGAGTTTTGGGGCAAAGGTGGCTCCTGGGTCACTCTTCCCTGCCAGTGTCCACAGATATTAGGAGGGAAGATGCCACATCTATGTAAACATAATTATACCTTACTCAGAGTTCATAAGTTGTAGTCTCAACAACCATTCTAATTAGTGAGCATATTTCTCTGCATGATATTGAACTGTATATAACTTTACATTTAAAAAATTATTTGCCAAATTTTAAAGTTGATACATTTCACATATACATCAGGATTTCTAGATTATCCTGCGGAGTGAAAAATTCTAGAGATATTGAGCCCACCTCGTACTTGTCAGCAATTGGTTAGAGAGGAGTAGCCTCTTTGGATGGGATAAATTTGCTCATTTCTAAGTCTTTCTCTCTCTCTTTTTCCCCCATGTAACTATCCAGAGGTCCAGCAGCAACAGTACTTTCCCGTCTTATACCCAACACTACTTTATTCATTTTCCTTATTAGCCCATCCCCCCAACACAGTCATTTGAGAGTGACTATATTTATACAGAGCTCTAATGTCTTCAAAGCACTTGAGTCAAGTACAGTTTCACAGTGCAGATTTAGCCATGCATAGATTTAAAGCACTGAAACTTTCTTTCCTAACCACCAATCATATTTAAGTACTCTTACTCAAATCTGAATACGTATCTTTTATCCATACCCTCATTAATGCATATATTAAGGCTTCGTACCTGTGAAGCCCTGCCTCAGTTAGGAGTCTCTTGCAATAACCTAGATAACATATGGTAGTGGCTTTGACTGAGGTGGTAGCAATAGTGGTGGTGATCAGTGGTTATATTCTGAATATGCAGTATTTTGAAGGTAGGGTCAACAAGATTTGGGGAGGAGCAGATAAGATAATGAAGCAAAGGAAGAGTAGAGATGACTACTTAGATTTTTTGGCCTGAGCAACTACAAGAGCAGTCGGTAAATTTCTTCTGTGAAGGAACGAATAGTAAATATGGCATATGTTGCAACTGCTCAGTTCTACTTTTGTAGCACAGCAACAGCCATAGACAATATATCAACAGGCTCTGGGACAGATCTGGTGACCCCTGAACTAGAAGATGGGCAATGCCTTTCACTAGTAGAAGGAATACTACAGGAGTAGCTGGTTAGGGGTAGGGAGTGGGGTAGGGTTGTGAATATCTGGAGCTCAGTTTGGGATATGCTAAATAGAAGGCTTAAAGTGGGTAGATGGATTGTTAGTTTGGAATTCAACTGATAATCTAAAGATAAAATTTGGAACAATACCGCCAGCATAAAAATGGTATTTCAATTTGTGAGACTAGATGAGATTACCTAAATGATGAATATAGATGAAACAAAGGAGGGGGAGAAAAAAGAAAAGAAATGGACGAGGCCTGAGTCCTAAGAACCCTCCCGTAAGTAGAGGTTGGAGAGATGAGGAAGAATCAGCAAACATATGAAGCAGCAGCAACAGAGGCAAGTGTGGGGTCATGAAACCAAGAGATGGAGGTGTGTCCAGGAACAGCAGGTGTCAGTCATGTCAAAAGCTACGAATAAAGAAAGTAAGATGGTGACCAGGAAATGACCACTAATGACATTGATAAGAGCAGGGTGGTGTGGAGGTGGGGTGGGGAGTCTGCCTGTGTGAACTCAAGAGAGAAGGGTGGGAGAAAAATTGGTAATTCTCAGTTAAGACAGGGAATTTCACTGTAAAAGGAAGGAGAGAATGATGCAGTAATTAGAAGATGAAAAGGGGTCAAAAGAGGCCTTTTTGTTTGTTGTTAAGAAATGTATGTCATTGGCAATGATTCCCATTAAAAACCAGTGCACTTTACATCATCATCTTATATAAATTTTCCTTTCCCACCTACGTGAAAGGTAGCACTCACCTCACCTGAGGGAAATCTTCATTATCTTCTCTTAAGCATTGAAAAAATGCTTAGGACCTCACTTTGATATTTTGTGATATAATGTGTTCCCACATTTTGTAGTTATTTTTGAGGCTTGAGGGGATTTTTTTAATCATGTTCCTTTAACTATCTATTTCTCCTATAAAGTAGAATCAGTTTTGTATTATTTCATTAGTCTAATGCCAAAAATTTCCCATAGGAAAGCCTTTTCTCTTCCTGTGCCCTACCCCTCCCCAAACATCCCATCCTTCTCCAGCCTTACCAAAACAAATTCCTACCCTCCTGTCTGGTTTAACCCTGGCCCTTATGTGTTCAGCTCTCGGTTTCCTTAACTGGCTATTTCACTAGGCATTTCTACCTAATAGAGATAAACCCACCAATTTCAAAAGCCCATGAAGTGTTTTAAAAGCTTTTGGCTGCCCTTGGAGGAAATAATTTTGTCATCACTTAATGTCTTTTTAATGGTTCTTTCTCACTTTTGTAAGTCAGTACTCCTTTTCCAATTTGACTAACTCAGGAGAAGACCAAACAGTCCTAGCTAACTTATCTTTTTGAAACCTCAACACTTGTCTATCTAAATGGACTTTACTTTGTATCAGAATATACAAGAAATGGCCACACAATGCTCTAAAAAATACATGTCCAAGGGACATGTCAAACTGTCTCCAATGGCATTGTTATCACAGCATCCATGACAATAGCCAACTTAGAAATGTATCTCTAAAAACTCAAAGTGTGATATTTTTTATTTTTAGCATTTTATGTCTTTGAAGATGGTTTCCATAAGCAGGATAGATTTTTCAACAGGTCACTTTTGTTTTCAAAATTAATATTCCTGGTTCCTCCTTAATTTAACTGCAATTTATAAATCTTTTGTTCTATTCATAAATCTAGCATTTTTACAACATTTGTTTAATGTTTATTACCAACAGATTTAATTAACTAAATTTCCTAAACTGCACTTACACATTTAATATATTTGACTTTTAAAAGTATTTCAGTTATTTTATTGAAAATAATTTTCATATACTGAAGTGTCTTCAAAGTCTAAAATAAAGTGACTCTTCAGCTCTATATTTTGCAATACTCCTTTAAAAATTTAACAAGTTTTTTTATAATTTCCAACTCAAAATCACAAAAGTAAGTAATTACTCATTTGTATATTTAATGTTGCAATTACAAAGCTAACCTCTTGTTTTAATGAGCACATTTTCTTCACCACCACTAATAATATTAAGTTCACATAGGTTCCTTAGTCAGAAATTCTTTTCTAACACTTTAATTTGATTCTTTCAAACACTTCTATATTTAAATCTTATGTGTGGAATTAAAAGATATTACCCATCAAAAAAAGCACTATGTCATCCCAAACAATGTTGGGGATGTATTCCCAAGTAATTTCTAGGGTTGCCTTCCATTCGGACATCTCTTGTTGTCCAAGCTATTGACTGGGATTTAAGATGGGTGTTTCAGATGTCAGTGTGCTTCCTGATTCTGGCTGTCACTGTGCTGTGGATACCAAAACTTACAGAACTAGCTGGCAAAACAACCTCATCCTTGGACTGGACCACATCACTCTTCAATTCTGTCTGCTTATGAAAGTCAGCAAACTTCTCCCACACTGCAACATTCTTTGATTTGATTTTGTATTTCTTCAGCTCAGGCTCTAAAGACCACCGAACTTGATGAGAATCTGCATTCTTTTCATACCCCTTCTATTTCTTGGAGCTACAACTCTTCTAGATATTTAAATGACATCAGGTTGAATTTTGGATATCTCTCATAGCTTAGTCCAACTACGATTTCCACAGACAGGATGCTAATATTTACAAGTAGAGTACCTCATGGTGAACATTTTAGTACAAAGTAAATCAATCCATTTATAAGCTGGCCAACTAAATGGCTCTAACAACAAGAAATGGAAGAATACTATTTGGGGCACTGGGGCATACCTACAAGCATATGTGTGTTTTAAGCAATCTTTATTTTGTCAACTATCTAATTGAGTCAATATCTAAGCTCTACTGGGTCTTGTAAATGTTTTTGGGTGTCCATGCATAATAGGCCTAATTTTTGCCTCACCTTTAGGAGGCAAGATCAAATTGTACGTGTTTACAGCTAAATTTTCTGTGACTGCATCTTACCTATTTAAGAAGGACAAAAACTAGAAATACAGAATGTTCAAGCTTATTGAATAAGAGCTAAGTATCAGATATTTAGCTTTTCCATAAAGCTAACAAGTAGTATGCTGCATATTTACTAGGCATTCCATAGGGTGTTAAGTAAGTGCACATGTGTGCCCTTTTCTGTTGCTGTATTTGTAGGATATAATATTAAAATTATTTCAAATAAATGCTACACATACTCAGAAAAAGTCAGAAGATAGATTGTCCATCAAGCATCCAGAAAGCTATGTTAAGTTAAATGCTTAAGTAATTTACATGTTCATTTCCTGAACTTTTGTTTCTTTCACATGGTTACACTGGCCACATTGCACATTGCACATTCATTGCAATTTAGAGCTTCTGGATAGGAAAAAATAGATCATATTGGACCACTCCCTATAGCCCCCAACTTTTTGTTGAAATTTCCTATTGTTATTAAGTAAAGTTATCATTGCTTGCTATTTTCAAACCTCCTAGACCTCTCATCATATTAACAAATTTAAATACTACTGGATATTAAGGGGATAAATAATATACCCATTTTCTCCTGGAAGTTGTAACCAATGGAGAAAGACTGATGGCAAATGCAGATCTTAACTTTCCCATAGATGTGACTGATGTAATTCCTAAATTTCAGAGCTCCCTACTCAAGCTGGATCTTCCCCTTCTCTATGGGATGGCTGTGAGTCTTGCCTGAGGACAAAGAGGCAAGAAAGAGTATATAGCACCTTTGACTTCCCTTGCAGTAGGTATCAAAGGGACGGTGGACCATGTCTCCCACAGGAAGTCAAAATGACCAGCTTTCTGTGGGGGACCTAGCCCATGCCCAACATGCCCTCTAGCATCTTCCTTCAGGAATATAGAGACAGGCAGAGATCCCTCCCATCAGTTCCTTAAAAGTAAACACACAGAGAGAAAGAAAGTGACTATCCCTCCTCCATTAACTATCTTCTCCAAAATTTTCATTGTAATATTTGTACATAGAAAGTCATGCATAAAAATGTAGACATCAGTAATGCTAAATACATTGTCTTCTTATCAAAGTCCTTTATCATGGTTAACAAAGTATGTTCATGTAAGATATTTTTCAGGCATGACTTTTTGGTTTATCTTTTTGACATACACAATTTTAAGTTTTAAAGTATATTAATGAGCATAAAGATAGAGTTATATATGCTAAATTACTTTTAAATTTGTAACAGCCTTAAATATTTTTGATTATTTTGAAAGGAATCTAGTTTTATTCTCTCTGTGGAACAGAACAGGCTAGAATTGAGCAAGCGGTAGGCCACTTTGATGCTGAGGCTACTTAGGTATATTAAATCATGAGAAGAGAAGATGAAAGGTACCCTAGAAATGACCCCATCCAATGTTATTTCACAAATGAGTTAAGCGGGAGAAAGAATAATTGACATGTCTTCAGTCACAGACGATCTTAGCAGTAGAATTGGGGTTAGAATAAAAGATTTTTGATTTTCAGGTCAGTGTTATTTGTGCCATGCTGGGCTGATATTTTAGGACAAGACTATAATTCAGTGTTTTTAGCAGTTATTGATCTGAGTGCACATTGTAGTTCAAAATGTAAATAATATTTAGATGCATTGTTTTCCCAAGTGATTACAATTAATTAGGAACCCATCAGGGGACATAATTTTTTGGTGCTATTCCATCTGGAATTCCTTTGTAAATTAATTATGCTATTATGTACTTCAGTGAACTGTAACCCATATTTAATAAATCCATATTTCATTGAAAAAAACATGAAAAGAATAAATACTAGATAAATCCATCATCAGTCAAACAAATGGCTTTTAAAAGTTCATTTCAGTCCTAGAATATTAAGACTTTCATTATAAATGTATTTCGTATTGTTGATACACTTTGCCCAGATTTTTACAGATAAAACAAAGGAGAAGTTTGAAGTAATAATTTATAATATTTATGTCTGTGCTAAGTAACTGAAAACAGTAGTACAAAATCTCATGATAGAAAGAGTGGCTTCCATTTTTGATACTGTATGTAACATTGAATACTGACTGATTAAATGGCATTGTGTAATGTTTTGCCACATTTAATTTAATCCTCAAAATTGGCAGATGTAGTCTGGATAACTGAGGAAAGTGTATCTTGCTATAACTCCTTCAGTAATCTTTCCTTTATATGGACAAAGGAGATGTGGCTGTTGCCACCATAGAACTACTCCAGATTCTTTCTAAATAATTCTGATTTTATACAAACTTTGTAAGTTTATTTTAACGTAATTCTAGATGAGTTTATGTAAGATGGCTTTGTTTTCCTAATTTAAAACATCTTCTGAGAACCAACAAATTTCTGTTGAAGGTGACTGCCATGGCCTCATGGGACAAAAGTATTTCTAGAAGAGTTCATCCATTATTTTAATTTTTGCATGTTTTATTTCAAAGTCACTAAAATAATTTCTCTTCACTTAAATACATTGTTATATTAAATAAATATATATATCCCATTACCCTTGTGGAAAATTAAGGCTTTCAGTGTTATAAGTTTAGCAGATTTGTGAGTTTGCTTAAAAGCTTTATAACTCACAGTGCACTCATAGCCATCAACCCTAATGTAGGTGAGTCTTGCTTAGCTCCGTACAACCTGATAGAGGAGAAAGTCACCAAAAGAATGATAAAATAAAGGAGACTATGAAAAATAGGAGCACAACGATCAGCGGGACATTGATACACTTTCATATGGGGAGTTCCATGTGAATTTGAGTAATTATAAAATTGTCACTTTTTGTGTAATTTCTAACCTTCTAAAATATACTACTAACCACTCACTAGACACAATTTGAATAACTTTTTTTTTCAGATAGAATAATATGTAAATATTTAAATGATTTAGGAAATAATGTCATGATACAAACTATAAAATTCAATTAAAATCATTCATTACAAAGGAAAAACACTTCACTAAATGACATTTCACTAGGGAAAAATTTTGAAAGCATTTTTTTTCTATATTGATTTATAAGAATTACAAATATTCTCTTTTTCTGTTTTTGTACCTTGTAACTTGTTATAAAACAGATTACCATTTCAGGGATGCCTGAGTGGCTAAGTTGGTTGAGTGTCCAACTCTTTATTTATTTTTTTTAAGTTTATTTATTTTTTAGAGTGTGCAAGAGAGCAAGCAAGAGTGGGGGAGGGGCAGAGACAGAGAAAGAGAGAGAGAGAGAGAGAGAGAGAGAGAGAGAGAGAGAATACCAAGAAGGCTCCCCGCTGCTATTGCAGAGCCTGACACAGGGCTCCATCTCATATACAGAGAGTCTATGGCTCCATCTCATAGAGTCTATGACTCCACCTCATAGAGTCTATGGCTCACTCTTGATTGTCGGCTCAGGTCATGATCTCACGGAGGTGAGATGAGCCCCGTGTTGGGCTCCCTGCTGGATGTGGAGCCAGCTAAGACTCTCTCTCCCTCTCTGTCCCTTCCCCACTTGTGTGCACACACTCTCTCACAAAGATATGTATTACCATTTTAGAGCTGATTTATCATTGGCAGGTCCACAGATGCTTGGCTTAACTTCCCCATACAGCTTTAAAGATGAAAATGTCAATCTATATGGTAACTAATATAAATGTATATTAAATCTAAGGCTTATTTAAATTTGATCTCACAATTCTTTTCAAAGAATAAGCTATACATCAATAACACCCTCATCATCAATTTAAACACCTTCATTTTTTGAGAAAAATTACTTTTTTTCTTAATTTATTTCATTGGACCATCATATGCTATATTTTCATAGCAGTCCTATGTAGCATAGTCAAATTATTTTTTATCATAGTTTGTTTTCAGTTCATACCAACTAAAATTTACTTCTCATATTATTATATTATTTCTACTACCAAAGACTCAAATGATATAAAATATGAAGGCTCCTTGGGAATTATTATACTATCATATGGTTTGACCCTTAAAAATTACAGTATAATATTAGACATTATTAATTTTGGTAAATTGATTTGAATAAATAATTGGATGATATTAGCTTTTAAGGTATATTAATCACATGGCTCCTTGGTGCTGTGAAGATGACCTCTAGGAACATCAATGGACTATGGTGGACTACAATTTCGGTAGTCAGTATGAAGTGTCCCCAATTACAACCAGATAGGGTATTTTTGTTCACCTATCCTTTACTAAAACTGATGTTTGTACTTAGGATTTGGAGGATGCCATTATATGATTATATTGCATTACAGAGTTTTGAATATCAATGGCCTCAGTTTGCTTCCTTTTATTTAAAATAGTCTAAAGAACCAGAATTGAACGGACTTTAGGAGGTAGTAGTACCACTTCTTCCTTTTACTTTTTGTCAGTTACTAGCAAAACTGGCAAAATGAAAGGTTTTTTTTTTTCCCCTTCACAGGTTTGGGATGAAAATCTTGCAAAATCTGCAGAGGCTTGGGCAGCTACTTGCATTTGGGACCATGGACCTTCTTACTTACTGAGATTTTTGGGCCAAAATCTGTCGGTACGAACTGGAAGGTAGGAAGCAGTTTCACTGATACAGTTCATCCACATGGTTTATTACTTATGAATCCCAAGGGGTAGTGACACCAATTTCAAGTAATATCAGCAAATATTTATTGAGTGCTCATTATGTGTCAAGCAATGATGCTTGGCCTATGACTGTCTCAGATGTCTTCAAGGATTATTTATTTGGTTTAAAGGGCCTAAGGAGACCAGTTTCCTATTTCACCTTTGGAACACCATTCCTTGGCTGTATTCTTCACTAACCTCACACAGTCTTTGAAAGGATTAGATGTGTGCTATATCCTATATCCTCAAGAAAAGTTTTGACTGTGGCAGAAGCCATTTTTGTGTTTATGCAACTTTCCCATGATTGCATATATCTGTATGTGTATGCCTGTGTGTGTTATACAAAATATTTATATTTACATGTACATATATATATATATATATATATATATATATATATATACATGCAAGTATGTGCAGCTATGAGAAAGGCTGTCCCCAATGAGAGGATAACTTTTCCACCACTGTGGAATGCCATCATCCAACATTTCAAAGACCCATTCTCTTCCATATAGAGGAGAAAAATCAGGTGTGCTATTATTACAATGAAAGTAATTCAAGTTTAAGGGAAAAAAAACACACTAAGTTCTAGTATCACAACTACATTTGCATATCTAATTTTTAATTATATATATGATTCTGGTGGGAGAAACTTTTGATATAGATAAAACAAGATAAAGATGAAGATTCTTGAAATATTTGTACTTCGTTTTTTGAAACAACCAGACATACTCTTAAGTGAGTATAGGCTCACCTGCTTTGGTCCCGGGTATTTTCATGCTTGGCCCTACTTGGAGGAATAGAGGATTCTGCTAGGTGGTGATGGTAATTATGAGGCATGGATTTCCTCTTCATTCAGCATGAATAACCAGTAAAAAAAACTAATTAACTTATAATTTAACATGAGTCCACTATATATTACCACTACTGTATTCTAAGTTGTCATTGTTTTTCTTGATATCTAGATATCGCTCTATTCTCCAGCTGGTCAAGCCATGGTATGATGAAGTGAAAGATTATGCTTTTCCATATCCTCAGGATTGCAACCCCAGATGTCCTATGAGATGTTTTGGCCCCATGTGCACACATTATACGCAGGTTATTTAAATTGTCTTGTTAAGTTTTGATTCATAGTTTTAAAAACGTTCTTGCTGTTTTGGGGAATATGCCTTTTCTTAGCTTTAACTTCAGTAATGACGTATTGGTTTATTTTTGCAGATGGTCTGGGCCACCTCCAATCGGATAGGATGTGCAATTCATACCTGCCAAAACATGAATGTTTGGGGAGCTGTATGGCGACGCGCAGTTTACCTGGTGTGCAACTATGCCCCAAAGTGAGTACTAGGCTGGATTCTACTTCCTGGAACCTTTAATGATGTTAAATAGCTCCAGTCAGATAATTGTTTTAATATGAATAAGGCTTAAGTACAATAGCCTCTAATTCTCAAATCTCCCTTCACCCCAGTATATCTGAAAAATACTGAGATGAACAGTTATTTTTCACAAAGACTGGTATTTGGGGCTAAAATTTTACGCAAAGTAATTTGAGGTATGGAGATTCACTAAATTCCCTTCACCATCTTTTTTTAGTGATGATAACTGTAAAATAAACACTGTACTTCCAGGCTTTCGATAGCTCTATAAAAGTTATCAGAAAAGAATCTCATAGGGACTTTATCAACACTGCAACATTCCCATCTATCAGTACTAGAATGTTGGCTTATTTTTTTAACTGGGAAAGCAAAAGAAAGCCCTTCTTCCTTCTTTCTTTTAAGAATAAAACTAAAAGTTACGGTTTACTAATTTTATAGATGGCTAAGGAGTCATTTATTACTGGAAGGGAAAATTTAAATGCTATGACTTCTTTTTAAATGAAAGGTTTGTCATGATTTAAGTTTCAATATTGAAAGTTAAAAATTTTTTCATTAGTTCTATCTTATGGAATACATAAAAATGTATTGTGAAAATTGATCAAGGATTATAAAATATAGTCATATTTATAAATATTCTTTACAAGATGAGAATAAATAAGCCTTTGTTAACATTTGATAAAATGCCTTCTTGATAACAATACTTCTTCAGATGATAAAATGTTCCAGTATTTATACATGAGTCTGTTCCCATTTGGAGTAAATACCAAAATGTGCAAAGGATTTATGACACTCTTGGTGTCTTCCAAAGTAAGTTCCAAACAAAGATTTTCTCTGACTTTGCCAATATGGGGAGGGAATGAGAAAACGTTTCACAAATAACTGCATTACTCATTTATATGGTAGTATGCCAGTTGCAGTGTTTTTGCAAAGTTAGAAAAATAGTGATTTTCCCCATGGTCCCCCTTCACAATTATTAGAATAATAAGGTTTGGAAAGTAAAATGTGTCTGCATTACCAAAAGCATTAAAATTGTGCATTTGCTGGATATTTTCAGTTTCACACTTTATATTTTCCTATTAATCCTTTACCCTTCTTCCTGACATAAATAGGCCAAGTAGTACTCATATGGTAAAAGAGACTTGTGTTTCAATTGTTTGTTCTGTTTTTAGAATTTTCTAGTATTACTGATGAGATATCTGATTGTTTTATGGGTACAAGAGATTAATATATTGTGTTAATATGCTTTATTTGTTATAAATAAGAACCACTATTTTTAAACCTAGGCAATGAAGAAAGTTGTAAATTCCTAATATTTGAGTGTGAATTTTCCGATGCAAATATAAAGTTATCTCATGCCTGTTTTTGGGGAGTGGGGGAAAGAGAGAGAGAGAGAGAGAGAGAGTTGGAGTGAGAGAAGGAGACAGGGAGGGAGAATTTAATTAGATGGAATAGGAAACAAAAAATAAAAGGATTAATAATATACGTTTATTAGTTGACTGATTTACTATTGAATATAATTATCCTCTATTTGGTAAAAATCTGTGATTTATATAAAAGTTTGTAATGTAATATGTAATACTTTTTACATGCAATATAATTATATTTCTAAGTTTATGTTACCAAAAATATGTGCTATATAATTTCCAAAGGTATGTATAATAAAGAGAAAGATATGAAATCAAAATAGCATATGCTTGGTCCATATACATTTATAGCTTTGGGTAAAGATACAGAGGGAAATAAGATTATGAATATAAAATAGGAGAGATTAGGATAGAAGGGTGAGCTACACTCATAAGAGCACGAGCTTCTTGAGTGTTTCTGGGTAAGCATGTGACATTGTCAAATTATACTCGAGGAAGCTTATCCAGAGGGCAGAGTATAGAAAGAACTAAACAGAGGTGGACGCTCTTGGAATCTGATGACATTTTGTAATATGAATAGCTAATCAGCATGTTTTTTATGTTTATAGATAAATTTTCCTCTATAAATATTTTATAGATCAAAGCCTGAATTTTTAAATGACTGATTTCAGTAGATAGTTTATGTAGGTACACTTTAAGTGTCACTGCTTGGTCTTCTTTAGGTCTTAAAGAAGATGAGAACCACCTGTTTCATATTTTAGCCTCTTACCTACTGTTGTCTTATCTTCAACCCTGATTTTTACTATTGACAGGCAACCAAATTTTCTCCTGACCATTCAATTTCCTTCAAATTGCTGGCTATCTTGCTATTTCTTAGTACTCTAGGTACCATGCTACTGAAAATAAATCTATTACTTTCTTCATAAATGAACAGTAAGGCATTATGGCTATTTTTAACTGTCATGAGTGATGGCTTTAATGTATTACTATTATCATGGCTATCAATACAGATAAAAATATGGTTAACACAAAACAATTTAGTCTGTTTAGCCTTATCAAAAAACAAACTGTATTACGAAGAACGAAAGCTATGAGTTTACACATGACAAAAGGTTTTGAAATCACCTTTAATTGCTTCTCTGAGCCCTTAGTCTCTTACCATGAGAATGGAGTTTTCTGTATCTCATTTTATAAATGTTGAGAACTTAAAATGTTTTACAACTTTAGAAACGAATCTATTCGTTTTGTGCTTATGACAACTTCTTGCTCACCTCATCATTTCTAAGCCTCCCAGAAAATACTAAGTACATGTATATATTATCATCTTTAACATTAGTGGGAGTTTTAAAAATGGGAGTATGTCCTGCCAATGTGCTCTAGAAGGCAGTTAGTTATAGGACAGAGACAGATGTGGTGACTGAATAAGCATCAGGCCTTGCTTGACATTAATTATGTCACTATTCATTGTAGTGCTTTACTTCTAGTCTGTAAATTAAGATAATATTAATTTTTGCAGAGAGAAAGATTTAAAAAGTGAGATTTAGAGAATAATACATTGCTGAATAAATAAGAAATGGATACAATTTTCAGTGC
This sequence comes from Panthera pardus, assembly GCF_024362965.1. Lineage (NCBI taxonomy): Eukaryota > Metazoa > Chordata > Mammalia > Carnivora > Felidae > Panthera > Panthera pardus. The sequence goes on from NW_026527002.1 coordinate 24,161,351, forward strand.
CTTCCTAAACTGATTAAACTTCTCAAAAAAGATCATTACATGTCAATACATGTGGTCATGTGCTTAAGGACAATCAAATTGTTCTAAATGGGCATTAATATAGCACTTACATGTTTTTTTTTCTTCTTTCTAGGGGCAATTGGATTGGAGAAGCACCATATAAAGTAGGGGTACCATGTTCAGCTTGCCCTCCAAGTTATGGAGGATCTTGTACTGACAATCTTTGTTTTCCAGGAGTAACATCAAACTACCTATACTGGTTTAAATAAGCTTATCTTTTCCTTCAGGAAATAGAATGGTTTCTGGGAATAGGCATATATATATATTGAGTTTTGCACATAGTATACATATTTTATAATAATCTTGTTTTCCTTTTATTATTCATTGTATAAATTTGTGTTTGTCTAGTATGTTTGCTTCATCTTGAAGTAATCAAAACATCCATTTCTATCTTCTGATCTCTAAGCCCAAATTAAAATACTGTAGATATAGTATTGACATAGTTGATGCATCCAATCCCAAAACTTGCTTTCCAAAGGAATTATGTTATGTTTGTAAGGAATAAAATATATACTTGACTTATATGTAGTGTGCGTGTATATAGATACATATATACATATATGTATATTTATATACACGCACACTACATATAATAGATGATGTAACGCAGACAATAACGTGATTTAGTAGTTAACTTGAGGGAAATTTTTAAAAACACTATTCTGAAATATATATGAGGTGGTGGGACATCTTCAGCACCCATTTCTATAATTCCTACAAAGTGATAAATTGCAAATAATACTCAGTGATATCTGGACATAATAATTTAATTGATCACCCAAGATTTCATTCTGGAGGTATATTTTGTCTTATTTGGGTTCACCAAAGGATATGCTCAACTTATGTAAGTGTCAAATCATGCTTTTTGTTTAATCACTTTTATTGAATCAGTTAATCATGTGTCGAGTGCTTACTGTGTGCAAGGCACTCTGCTCGTTATGTTCTGAAAATGCAAAGATAACGAGATACAGTTCCTGCCTTCAAGAAGCTCACAAAAATATTCAGAAAATAATGCAGTTTAATGATTTTGCTATAAATTTACAGTTTTTTTTTAAATTGATTTTAATGTAAGCTTGAGGAAGTAGATGCCACCATGCTCACCTGTTGGGGGAATAGGTGGTAAGACACCCAGTATAATATGTGAGGCTTCTGATTAGCATGAAAATGTAGCTACAATGCTTGGAACTAAAAGAGGCAGGACAAGAATTAACTGCCCAGGGATTACTGTATTAGAGTAAATAGTTGTGACTTTGGAAGACAGAAAACAAAACGCGGAAAAAATTCTGAGAAAGCCCAAGAGAATTAAGGTATGAAGTCACAGAAATACAGTTACTGCACAAAAAAATATAGGCGGAGAGCTTCAGAAGGGCCTATCCTGAGAGTGTAGCATATCTTGAGGCCCGTCAGCAGAGGGTAAAGGATGCCAGAAAAAAAACAAAAACAAAAACAAAAACAAAAACAAAAACAAAAACTGGAGAGATGCCAGGACACTTCTGTCTCTTTATGTCATTATTTGGTGAGAATCAATCCAATCACCATGAGCCTTTGAGCATCACATTAAAGATCCTGCACGCACACCATAGTTATGGCTTTGCAGAGTAGCCCTCTTCAGATGGTTAGCTAAGGACTACTTACCAAATCTTATTTCTATGTCTGTGAAGAAGAATAATTTTCAGTCCTCCATTAAATTTGATTGTGGAAGTCCAATCAAAGTCACTATGAAAATTTCACTCATATGATTTTGGAAATGTGGTGTTTCCTCATTCAGGAAACCGCTTTAGAGAGAAAAAGTCAACATCTGGGTCAAGACACTTATATTAATTTTATGTGTGTGGTGGGGGTGAGTGAGTGAGAGAGACAGGGAGAGAAAGAGATTCAAGTTATGTAAAGCTTCCATAGAGTTACAGAGTAAGCAAACAGCGTTAGTTCCAGAGTGCAAATAACAGAAGGAAGCTACTTGTTTAAAATTCTCTACACATTTGCAGTTTCTTAGGGTGGATGCACTGAAAGATGAGTTAATTAAATCCATTCAATGAGGGAAAAATCCACCATCTGGAGTTTAGGTTTACATGATGACAAACAATTGGCCTGATTCCTTTTACAAATTGAATGTGGTGACCAAATGTTTTCATATCATAATATTCTGCTTTTGTGGGCACATATATAGACTTTACTAAACATAAATATGTTTGGAGACTAAAACGGAGAACAGAAGTAGTTGTAAGACTCGGCCCCCAGTCTAACTTTTATCTAACTAAGGGCAATTGGAGCAAAAAGTAATTAGTGGGATGTTTACTTGGTTTATCTAGAAAGTATTTCCATCCTTCATTTTCCTATATTAGTTCTACGGAAGTAGCAAAAGTACTATTAAACAAAGATGACTGTTCTTAGTTCCAGTTCTGTTGCTGGACTACTTGTGTGGCTCGGTTTCTCAGTTCTGAAAAAGAATAATGATATTTGCTACACATTTCACAGAGATTCCTAGGAGGCTAAAATTACCATATTAATAGAAATTAATGAATATGAAAAGCATCATTAACATTATGAAACTTATTTGGGATAAAATTAAGTCTTATGAGCTTCTCTTTGGCAGAAATTTTGTCTGATTCTTTGTGCTCATCCCAGTTTCTTGTATAGTGGCTATAATACAGTAAGTGTTTAATGAATGTGTCTAAGAATATATTTTTAGAATTAACTAAAAAGTCTAGAACAGTGTAGAGGAGTCCCACCTTTCCATGTTTTATTAAAACAAAAAAAAATGTCTTAAATACAAAGCTCTGAATGCATCAAAAATCCAGATAAATCATCAAACATACCAGATGAAGACTAGGGTCTCTGCATGTATAACTCATACCACAGTCCTTTCCAAATCACAACTAGAGCTAGACATTTATTTATAATTTAACTACTCAGCTGAAAATATAACGGGTATTTTTGTTATGCTATCTGTACTTTTTAAAGTTAGTAATATAAAGTAGCCATGTGAAATGTTTCATTTTCCAGGCTAAAGCAAATGAAAATTTGCTGGTGTCAACACCATATGTCATATTTTTCACAGCATTCAACCGTGGTGCTAAGAGAGCTATTTCTCGCTGTAATTCCCAGGGGCAGAAAGAGTCTGGGTAGAAGATATTTCTTAAGAGCAGCTTTAAATAGTCAATATTGAGGTTTTCATTTCAAATGATTTCATTCAAAAGAAGTCGCATCCTACATATTCTACATCCTACATATTCTACGTATTCTTCTGATCCTCTATGGTATAGATTTTTTATCACCCTTTATTCAGTAAAAAAGTAAAAAATTTCTGTCACAATATAGATTTTTTTTTTGGCTTTCATGTCATCAGAAGACTGAAAAATGACAATTTTAGCTGTTACTCTGATGGATTTCTTTATAGAATTGTATTTGAGGACTTGTGTAGGCACAGTCTTAATGTCCCTGGTGAGGACAGATCACCTTTTCAATCTGCTTTTCAAATGTGGTGGGAACAGTTTTTATTATTATCATTTTTGTTTCTGTTCAGTAGCCTAAGGATTGGGACTTCTGTGGTCCTTCAGGGGATCCCTACTGGCTTCGTTTGGCTGTGGCGCCATAATGTTCCCTTGAAACCTTTGTGGAAATGTTCCTTTGGAAGCTCCGTGCAACTTCAGCACAGAGCTGACCAAACACTAAGGCAAGTTCAACTACTACAATTTATTCCGACTATTTGAATTGAAACAACATGCATTTTTCTCATTAACACATGTGTTAAATCAACTTATAACATTCACCTAAGCAAATCTAATACACAGTTAGGCCAGTTGAAGTGTTTTGTGAAATGCTTATGAAATGAATATAGACGCTAAACAGATCATTTGAATGTGTCCAGGAAGGAAAGTAATGCTCAGCCTGTGGTATATGTTCTCCCCCTTGTATAACATCATTCCTTATGTTCCTCAGTATCATAGGATGCAAATCTAGACATAAATGGAAGCTTTTACCTACCAAAGTGTTTAGGGAGAGTAAAGTTAGATTTTTATCAATGTCTAACAGTATATTTGACTATATATATATATATTTTTTTTGTATCATTATATGTGTGGGGAAAGGCATATTTAAACCCATGCAAAATGACTTTTTAAAAATTATGTCATGATATAATTTTGACTTATGAGAAGTCAATCAAAACCTTAGGAAGTTTAACAATTCACTCATTAATGGTGCTGAAAATCTGTTAAACCACCATATCCTTACTACAATTTTGAGATTTCTTTTTAGTTAAAGTTTTTATTAAGTGTGAACTAGCAATATCGATTCTGGTGCTAAATATATGGTGCTAAATGAATTGTTAGTGTTAATAGCTTCAGTAATGCTCTTTTTATTCATTGTTAAAAGTATTATCCATTTAATTCCTGATTCAGATATATTAATAAAATCCTGTTACCCATAAATAGGCCAGTGAACTCTTTTTTGTCTGACAGTCCAACATTATTTAGATTTTACAGAATTTAAATACATATCTTTAGAGGTTATCAATTTTCTTTTTAAGGCCTTTTTTAGCTTGGCCATATCCAAGTCCAAATACCACCTGAAGGTTAGATCACACCTACATCAACCATGCTGTAGGCACTGGCGCCCTCTGGTGATTATGAAAATAAATTTTTGATGGCTGCTTGGCCTGCAAGAAAAAGCCAGTGTTTTCTTCAAAAAAATTTGAAGTTGCACAGTATTAGAATTCTTGCATACTTCTTAAATCTGACAGCATTTGAAAATTCTTGCCTTTATTGACATAATTTTCTAAGAGGATAAAAGAGAGAATATATCTTGGCATTCACTTTCCTAAATAATGTTTTTTAATGATATTTTAGTTCTGAGGTGCTTATCGAAGTGTTTTTTTTTTCTTAACTAAGTATTGCTAAAGTATATTTTTCATTTAGTTTACATCATAAATACAATTAGAATTAAAATTAACAAAATTATAAGTGTGTCTCATTTCAGAAGTGTTTATTTTTATTTGGCATAGTACATAAGATTGAAAGGAGATGTGTTAAAATAATTAGATTATCTCTCCATTTTTACTTGTTGGTCTAAAATTTGATAGTGTTCTTTGGTCATAGTATTTAGCTAATGATAAAATTGTATTATTCCCTTCAAAGTCCTTGTAGTCTAACAAATGTACATAAAAGCTTAGAAGTTTATCACCTGATATAATTAATGAAGACAAAATTCTTAGGTAAACTTCTGGTTGAGGTATGTCATTGACATTATATGTGTGTATCACATAATTGTGATGATCTGTTTTGATGGAAATATTTCTTAAACTATGTTAGTACAACCAAATGAGATATATTTTGAAGCAGTTTTCCATGTTAGTATTTTCAAACTTATTTTAAAGCAAGAGAATACTTTTTATGATCTCAATTGTATATAAAACTCTAACATATGCTACACATAAAATGAACCTGCTTATACCCAAGCCTTCCCCAGTGCCTGGGAAGTTTCTTCTGAGAGGCCTAGGAGTCCATCAGTTAGAAAAACATGAATCTAAAATATCCAATTCCCCCCCATCCATTTTTCTCTAATATAATCAGTTAATTAAAGCAAGAAAAAATTTGAGGCACTTAATTATTTCAATGATTCTTTTAAATACCCACTTCACTTTGCACATGTTAGAAGTTTCTGGTTTGATGAAGAATTAAATGCTGACTTTAACTGGTGCTTGGATATAGATCGTGGGATCTTGTGTTTTGTTATTTGACAAACAGAATTTTGGTATCATAGTAGTTTGAGAATTGGAGACAATTGTGGTGCACATATGAAAATAATGCATTTTTAAAGCATCTAAATGTTTCAAACATGTACATAATCCTAAAATATACTATATCGTTTTAAATTTTTTAAAAGATTAATTTGGATGTTTTATTCACTTCCTAACACTGTGGCAGTGAAAGGTGCTCTGATGTTGTGATATAATGTCATGAATGTGTGCATACATAAAACCTGTGTAAACCTCTGTTCTTATAAAGCATAACAACTGTAGCTTTGTGAGCTCTGCTGTACTTATATTCTTTCAATAAAATATTATAATTAATAATTTTGCTTTAAAAGTATATCTAATTCTTTTATTTTCAATAGAGTTTTTAAAATAAATCTAGAACTAGATGGCATGATAATTTTGGTAAGGTATTAGGAACTACTTTTCTAAAGCAACAATGATTATACCTTTAATACATCACTGAAATACACCAAAAATCTTCTATTTTCCTTTTTTCCCCTTTCTTCTTTTCCCTGCTTAGTTCTTTCCTTTTTCCTTTTTTTCCTTTTTTTCCAAAAAATAGTTGGAAGTAAAATACAAAAGACATTTCCATGGAGGGAGAAGAAAAGAACAATATATCAAGAAGTTCTGGCTGAGGGAAATTGCAGCAGTTGAACATAAATATTTTTATGCTCCCCACACAGAAGGCCTGAAGAGAAACCATAGATGTTCCAGAAAAGCACACCTCAGGCCACTAGCTGGCCCAAGGATAGTGATTCCCAGGGTGGCTCTGCCTTGTAGAACGGTGATTCCTTTCACTCTGGTGAGATGTAGATCCAATAGGCCAGTTCACTGAGAAGGGTTTGAATCTAAGACTTCAAATTTCTCCTTACCATGTGTGATATTGTGATTTATTATAAGAAACACATATTTGGTCTTCCTCTGGTTTTTGGCTCACATCTGTCAAATCCTTGGAATTTCCTAACTGTTGAAGGAGAGTGGTGACAAAGGTGTGTTTTGTTATGTTAATGAAGTTACATTTGGAAAACACTTAAGAATGGGCACTGGTTGTGAATGGAGCCAACCATGTGATTAGAGGGTGGGAAACTTTGGTCCCACTCTTTGACCTTTGTGGAGAGGGGGACTGTAAGTTGAATCAACAGCCAATGGTCAATGATGTAATTAACCATGCCTATCTGTTGTAGCCTCCAGAAAAACAAACAAAAAGACAAAAAACAAAAAAACAAAAACACTAGGATTCTGAGAAACCTTCAGGTTGGTGAACACGTGGAGGTGCTAGGAGAGCGGCACACCAAGAGAGGGAATGGAAGAATGGAAGTTCTTGCCCTTTCCACATTCCTTGCCCTATGCATCTCATCCATCTGTCTGTTCCTGAGTTATATCCTTTTGTTGCAGGATTTTTTACCACAATACCTGAGGTTCATTGTCTCGCAGCTTCAGAAGAATGAAGAGGTGGATACAAAATGAGCAGCAGGAAAAAAATTATGAGAGTATAAAATTAGAAAGGAAAGCTCTCTCCACAGAGAGGGGACATTGGAAAATGAATGCCTGAGGACTATAAGCAAGGGTCACTGTTTTATAAGGCTCTGGTCAGCCCTCCCCCATCCCTTCCTCCATGTTCCTTCTCAGGTTCTACCCCTATTGGCTTGACAGCTCTAGGCCTTGGGTTGTCTGTTCCTGATTGGCTTATTTCCATTGTATGAGGGGTGGTCTATGGCCAGACTTAGGTCTTTTGTAAAATTCCTGAGGGGAAACCTGAGGGGGAATAGGTAGGATCTGTTACATTCTTAAGAGAAACCTAATGCTTGGGGGGGTTTGCTGTGGTCAGACACTCCCAGCACTGTTCCAAAATTGGCATTTTTCCCCACCCAGGGACCTCAGTCCCTAATCTTTCCTTCTCTGCCTACTGAGTCCTATCTTCTCTTATCATACTTTTATAATAAACTGGTAATCTAGTAAGTAAATTTCTCTGAGTTCTATGAACTGCTCTAGCAAATTAACTGAGCACAAGGAGGAAGTGGTGGGAACCTTTTATTTATACCCAGTTGCTTAGAAGTGCAGGTAATAACCTGGACTTGCACTGGCATCTGAACTACAAGGAGGGAGTCATGGGAATCCCAGTCTATAGCTGGGTGGGTTGGAAGCATAGGGCTCCCAACTGGCATCTGAAGTGGGGGGGGGGGGGGGGGGCAATCTTGTAGGACTGAACCTTCACCTGTGGGATCTGATGCTACCTCCTGCTAGACAGTGTCAGAATTGAGTTGAATTCCTGGATACCCTGCCGGTGCCTGAGAATTGACTGGTGATGTATGGGAAGCCTCCTACCCCCTAACACACATACATTGGCATTGGTACTACAACCAATTTACCATAATTCACCCAAGACAAGAAAGCCTCACTAACCTAAGCCTTTTCAGAGGGTCTCCCCAGGAGTCTTGTGGCTTTCTGTCAATTGCTTCTCTTTCTCCTGCTGGTCCTGACTGTTTACTTCACTCTGTCATCTTTTAAGCCTCCAGTTTCCCATCCACATATTTGGAAAGTTACATGGCCGAATAGTACGTCACATAAGGGAATACTATGCAAATAAAAAACAGAACGAGAAAAATCTCTGTATACTGGTAGAGAGTTGTCTTCCAGGATATGATACTAAATGAAAAGGCATGGTACACAATTATAAAACTAGAATGTTACCCTTGTAAGAAATATTAGCAGAAACAATACACTTAAATACACATGCAGTTATAATATACATTTGTTCTTATTTGCAAAAATGGAGGTAGAATTATAAATTAAGAAGAATAAAAATGATTACCCATGGGAATAAGAAGGGAACAGGACAGAGAGGACAAAAACATATCAAATAACTCTGAAACACAATAAGCATGTATCTTTTTTATTTTTTTAATATTTATTCATTTTTGAGAGAGAGAGAGACAGACAGACAGACAGACAGACAGACAGCAGGGGGGGAGGAAGGGGGGAGGGGCAAAGAGAGAGGGAGACACAGAATCTGAACTAGGCTCCAGGCTCTGAGCTGTCAGCACAGAGCCCCGACGTGGGGCTCAAACTCACGAATCATGAGATCATGACCTGAGCCAAAGTTGGACACTTAATGGACTAAGCAACCCAGGAACCCCACAATGAGTGTATATCTTTAGCAGAATATATTGTAAAGACAGAGCTGCAAAGAAGCACTTAACTTTATTCAGTAGTCCATCCATAGTAGTATTAGTGGGGAACTGAGGGAGAAAAATGCAAATAAGGAATTAGGGTACTTTTTTTTCAGTTTTTCAATGTAAGAGAAAAGAAGTATACTTTCCAAAAAGTTAAGAAACACTAGAATGTTAAATAAGAATTTGAAATATTAAATATGAATTATTAACTCAAGGCATCTTCTTTTTGAAAATTAATATATTTTTAGTTTTGAATGGTAAAAAGCCCTAGATGCTATATGGCAATCCAATAACAATAAGTGCCATTTGCTGCACAGATTGTTGTCTCTGACACCATTCACCACTAGACGTAATGCTTGGCATCAGCTCAACTTTCATTGGCCTAATCCAAGTCGCCATAGTTTCTCACATAGATTAATGGTGTCCAATGTGGGGTTTGTGTTCCCAGAGTGTGCACAAGAAGAACCATTAAGAAAAGTACTTAAAAAACACAAGAACTTCTATCAAGAACTTCTATTTGTATTTAATTTTACCTAGGAAAAAAAATATTGTTAAGATTTTCCGCAGGCTAATGGGGTAGACAGCATCCCCTTACCCAGGTCCACACATATAAGAGTTGCATGTCTTCTGAGGAAAGTGGGGTGACCTGAAGGAATAAGGAGCTGTCCAAGGCAGCATTGCCATGCTCCTTATCTGGCTATTTGCTCTCAGGGCCTTTCAGTGCATTTTAGTGAGTCAGGTAGAGAATTATCTAATTTTGAGATCTAGCTTTTACTGAACATTAAAAAATGTTCTTGGAAAATTCCTGCAGAACCAATATTCAGAATAATTTTTTAATGAAAGCCCAAGTTAACCCTAAGGAAGTTCAACTGTTGTAACTACCACGCTTATGATAATAGGCTTTCTGTCAACCGCACAATGATGTAAAAATATTGATGATCCAATCACACATGGCAGACTGGGCAAAGAATTAAAATTTTCCAAACCTACTTGGAATGGTGATGATGCTATTAAATATTCATTAATAATGAACATTTGCCTTGATATATTAGCTGGTGACAGCGAAGCTTTATGATTAGCAAACATTTTTAAACCAACATAAATGTAAATTTGTGCTTTATGGGATCTATATCCTTAAAGAATCTCTGCTAACAGAATTAATTTACCACAGAACCAGTTACCCAAGCCTGTTTTTCCAGAAAACCAATATCTTTCATCTAAATTACCTTTTTGTTTAATCTGTAGCTGAAATCAGAATTAAATTAATATCCTTTTGGGAACATGTCCATGTAGTATGAATAGTCAACTTATGATAGAGATTGCCTAGAGAAACATTTTTATGTTTACCCCTGATTTCACCCTTATATGGGAAAGAATGAGGCAAAGAATGCTAGTTCTGAGAGAACAGCACCAAATTCTTCAGCTTTTTCCTGCACTATTTGTACTTAAAAATGAGAGTAGGCTACAGAAAAGAGAAAGAAGCAATAAGTAAAAAGAAGTATGTCAACATCTGCATTTGCTCAGTAATGCCATGTGAATCAAATAGGACAATCTGGAAATAACAGAATTAATTGTGTGTGAAACCTGGGTCTTTTCCCCAAAGCACTTAGGGAGTTCTTGTACACAAAACACCGAGATAGTGAGAATTCTATTTTGACTGGATTCATGAACTGAAGCCATAAAACCAATTTGAAGAAGAAACACGTTCAAATAGAAAAAAAAAAAAAAAAAAGTATCAAAAGTATCGGCTCCTGGGTGGTTCGGTTGGTTCAGCCACCAACTCTTGATTTTGGCTTAAGTCATGATCCCTGTGTCCTGGGATTGAGCCCCCTGCTTGGATCCACACTGAGCAATGAGCTTGCTTAAAGATTCTCTTTCTCTCTCCCTCTGCTCCTCTGCCCCTCTCCCCAACTGTTACAGGGTACTTTAGATGGTGGCAGTCAAAAAAGGTCTCCCTGAAGAGGTGAAATTGGAACTGACTGGGAAGATCTGTGATCTATTTATTGAAAAGAGCGAGTACTTATTTTCTTCACTCTGTTGGGTTCAAGGCACTCTTCATTCTGTTTTGTTTTTATTTCTTTGTTTTTAATTCTTCTCCTTGGGTTCTGTACTCTCTTTGACCTCTATTGTCTTTGGTACTTTTTTGTGGTTCAAGTGAGGAATAAGTAGGTTCTTAAATATGATGTGGAACTGAATTTCTGGCACATCTTATTGCTAAATCAGTCTTTCTGAGGCCAACCCTGACACGTAACATCCCTGTTCACATACTTTCCTTTGCTTCTTGCCCCCATAGAATAAATGCAAACATTTCCTTACAGTTGACCTCCCTTATGCGGAGATGACAGTTTTTGTTGATAGCTTTTTCCTGCTGTGCTTCATACACATTTCCTATAGATGAACTAACCTAAACTTCTCAACATCTCTGTCTAGTCTTGTATCGTTAACATTTTCTGGATGCTTGTGTGTGTGTATGTATGTGTGTGCCCTCCATGACATACGTCCTTCTCACATAGCTTTAATACCTCCTCTGGCAATCTTAGGATTCAAGCTTGTCCTTACAAGCTTGTTCTCTTTAAGCACCAATAGCACTGAACTGCATCTCAATACTGCAATTACCTCTTAGCCTCCCTTATTGCATATTCAAAAATATTCCAAAACTCTTATTTTATTATGCTACAAGGCCTATGGTAGGGTCATCTTTGTATCACAAAGTATTAGCACAGAATAGCCTTTCACTACTTAGATAATTAATGCTTTTTATGTAAGACTGTGGTTAAGGTGCTACATTATTTTTGCTATAGTCCCATATCTGCAGATATACATGAGTAACCTACAGATGCCACTCTTGTAACTATCTGTAGGAGCATACTTCTGTTAAAAAACTGACAGCAACTTAGAAGAATTTAATCATAGGACATTTAGTATTGCTCTTCTGTTACTTATATTAAATATAGAAGCAATGATCAATACATGTTAATAAAATCTATGCCAAGAATATGCAAATGATTTTAAGATTCCCAGCCATTGACAAAATAATGTAATTCATTCCACAGGTGGACAAGCAAATGGATGGTTATTTTCTTGAAGATATTTGACGTTGTAGTTGAAGAGAAACACTGACTAAGAGTTTGAATAATTGATATAGAGTTGTAAATATTAAATAATGGTTTAGTGTTATACTTTATGCTTAATTAAAAGTAATTTTAAAGGTGAATCTACTGTAGGCATTTTATACTTACTAAAAATTTAGAAATCAATTACAATGTAAGCATTGATCTCCTTATCCAGTAAATTCAATGATATAGGGGAAAACATAACTTTACAATTTTAATAAGTAGCTCTTAATTGTAAATACTATTCAGGGCATTTAACTTTTTTTATTTTATTTATTTATTTTTAAATAGTTTTTTAAAATATTTATTTATTTTTGAGAAAGAGAGAGAGTGGGGGAGGGTCAGAGAGAAAGGGAGACAGAATCTGAAGCAGGCTCCAGGCTCTGAGTTGTCAGCACAAACCCACAAACCACAAGATCATGACTTGAGCCGAAGTCAAACGCTTAGATGACTGAGCCAATCAGGCTCCCCTATTCAGGGCATTTTAAAGCACGTATTCAATTGTCTAGTTTTAAAATTTTTTAAACAAGCAAAACACACAAACAAAAATACAAATAAATAATGGCATAATAAAGTCATTTTTATGAATATGATTATATGCTTAATAAAAATTATTTTTCATATGTTTGCATACACACACATTTGTGCATATTGGGAAAAAAAGGTCCATATTATTTGCATTCTGCTCATTTCTAGTGAAAGAGACAGACAGGCACAGTACGTTATTAAATGTGCTATAATGCAACATTCTAGGAAATAACACCTAGGGGAGACATAGGGTTTATGAGTAGGTATGGGACTGTCCAAAGACTTTCTAAAAGATCTGATATCTGAATTAAGTCCTCTCTCTATACCCCTGTTCTCTGATCCATAATCATAATGCAGGTTTTACACTCCTCTGATTTACTGAGATTTTTCCCAAAGTGATATGAGACATTTACCAAGAGATTAAAGAACCTCAATACATATCATATATGTATCATATATACATTACCTATATCATTCATATAATATGTGATATATATATGTATGTGTGTATATGTATATATATGTGTGTCTATATACTATATATATGTATATGTATATATATGTATATATATATACATATATATATTACCTTAAGGACATCATAGTCAAATTGCTAAAAGTTAAAGACAATAAAAGATCTTAAAAGCAACAGGAAGCAAAGGCCCATTGTCATTAATAGAGCAACAATAAGACAGATGGGTGACTTTCCAACAGAAACTCTAGAAGATGGAATGCAAAGGAATATTGTCTTTAAATTATTGTATTAGAAGTAGAAACCTCTAACTTAGAATTCTATACCTATGGAAAATATCCTTCAAAAATGAAGATGAAATGAACCAAATTGCAGATTAAAAGACAAGAAAGTTGAGAGAATTATTGTTGGATGCCTGTATTTTCAGAAATAATAATGGGAGTTCTTTAAATACAATACAAGAAGGTGATCCTGGCTGGAAAATAAAACTACATGAAGAAACAAAAAGCGTCAGAAAAGTAAATATTGGAATAAATGTAAATGAATGTTAACTGTTTAAAATACAATAATAATAATGTCTCGTGTAGTTTATAATATATACAATAATATATATGCGACAATAATGTAATAATGCAAATAGTCTAGGGAAGGAAAACTTTCCTTTCTTCCATTCTTAGTTCTTTGGTTGGTCTAATAATTAAATTGACACCAGACAGATTGACAGGAAAAAAACAAATTTAATTTCATACATAGGGGAGCTCATTAAAATATGGAAATAAAAAACGTGGCCGAAGTAGGCAGCTTTCATATCATTTAAACAAAGAAACAATAAATTTGTGAAGAATTGACAAGACAGAAGGGTTTGGGCTTGGAGTAATAAATTAGTAAAGAAGTAACAAGGCTTACAGCCTTCTTAGCCCTAAATTCGCTATCCTTGATCACAAGGGTGTCTCTTCCTCCTGAGACAGGGAAGGGACCTTTCACAAAGAGATTTATTTACTACTTTCAGGAAGACAAAGGAGGGTCACAGTGTCTTTCTTGCCCTGGATTTTGCTTAAGTAGCTTTTATTCAAAATAGTCAATATACCAAATGGTATATTTGGATGTGGTGTATTCTGTTCCCCTTCAGGGATAGATGGAATTAAACTGTCCTAAGTTTCTTGCATTGAGGAAATGTAAGCAGTATCATGAGGAAATGATAGCAGTATTAATTTAAGTAATGAATTGTGAAATCATATTTTAAACTCTAGAGCAATCATTTAAGGAATGATAAAAGATTATAAAAATAAGAGCCCAACAGAAAAGGAAAATGGAAAGACAGTGATTGGTTGAAGGAGGTCAAGAAAAGAGGAATTCAACAAAGAAGAGTTGGACAAATAGGAAATAAATAGCTACATGTTTATTTTAAAATCCAATTATCTCAGTCTTTAATTACATTAAAGACTCATTATTCTTGATCCTATAGAAAGATATAAGAATTATAATTTTTTTTGTACCAAATAACATAGCTTCAATATCAAGAGATGATAGAATTAAAAGAAAAAGTAGATAATTCAGGAATCATGGGAGGAGGGAGGGCTTAACACATGTCTCAAGTGACAGAATCAACACACAAAAATTAGGAAGGACATAGAAGGTCTGATCAACCAAGATTACTTATTTGCTACATACAGAAGATTTCATCCAACAACTGCAGAATAATGTTTTGTACGTGTGACCATTTACCAAATTGGACCATCTGCTGAGCTAGAAAGCAAGAATTAGCAAATCTCAAAAGACTGAAATAACACAGAGTATGTCCTTTGTCTCAAGAGAATTAAACTGGGGGGGGGGGAAGATAAATATAAAGAGAACAATCCCGAATGTTTGGAAATTAAGGAGTTCATCATGGGTCAAAGACTAAATCACATGGAAATTATAGGATTTTTTTAAACTGAATGATAATGAAACAATGACATAAAAACTTGGGTGCTGCAACAAAAACCAAAAAAGTGTTTAACTATAAAATTACAGCTCTAAATGTATGTAGCAGAAGAGAAGTCAAACTTTAATGACTTAAGCTTCTATCACAAGAAGCTAATAAAAACAGCAAAGTAAACTCAAAGATTGTAGAGGGAAAAAAAAGTAAATGTAAGAGCAGAAATCAATGAAAAGAAAAACAGGTGTATGATAGGAAACACAGATAAATCAAAAAGAATTTTCTTTGCAAATATTAATAAATGTGATATATCCTTAACAAGATATATCAAGAATGAAAAACTAGAACCCACTATAAATCTTATAAGTATTAAAAAATAATAAAATATGTTATAAATGGCTTTATGACAATGTATTTGAAAATTCTAGTAAAATACACAAATTACTTGAAAAAAATCAACAAAACTACCATAAGAAGAAATGAAAAAGTTGCACAGCAGCATATTTATTAAATGGATTGAATCTGTAATTAAACATTTAATTCAACTAATGTTCCTTTGAAACATTCTTTCAAAGGACTCTTCAGGACTAGATGATTTCCCAAGTGAATTATGCTAAACATTTGAAAAAGAAATAATAGTAAAATTCCAAAGACTCTTCCAAAAAGTTGTAAAATGAGGGACATTTTCCAGTTTGTTTTATGTGGCCAGTATAACCTTTGATACATGAAGGTAATCAAGGACATTACATGAAAGAGTAACTACAGGCCAATACCTCTCAAGAAACAAAACACTAAAAACACTAGAATCCAGTAACATATGTAAAAGACAGTATATGTGGACATTATGACTAATAGGTATTAAGTTTTACAATTTAAAGTTTATTTACCACTCAGAAATCAATCAGTATAATTCTTATTATCATTAAAATAAAAGAAAATTCATATATCACCTGAATAGAGGCGCAAAGATCATTGATAACAATTAGTACACTATTATAAAAAACAAAAATCAAAACACTTCTCATTGGTTTGGAAAAGAAGGGAACTTCCCTTAATTTGATAAAAGCTATTGATAAATGTTTTACTGCTATCATCATATTTAAGCTGCTTAAATATTGAACAATTTTCTACTAAGAATAAAACAATGATGTACATTACCATCACTTCTATTCAATGTTGTACTTGAGTCTTACCCAGTGTAAAATGACAAGGAAATAAAAGATAAAAAGAATAGAAAAGAATCTTTTCACAGTCACTGTTTTTTTTAAATGTTTACTTATTTATTTTGCAAGTAAGAGAGAGCGTGAGCAGAGGGAGGGGCAGAGAGAGAGGGGAGAGAATCCAAGCAGGCTCTGTGCTGTCAGCAGGGAGCCAGAAGAGGGGCTTCATCTCAGCAACCCTGAGATTATTATATGAGCTCACCTAGCCCAACTAAGAGTTTGGCACTCAACCACCCAGTGGTTGTGTCACCCAGGCACCCCAAAACTGTCATTATTAATTCAAGACATGCTTGCATGCCTAGAAAAGTCAAAGGAACTTACAAATAATTAGAATTAATAAAAAGTCACTATTCGCATAGATGTCCATTTGAATTTCTTCTTATTAGCAACAAAAGTAAATAAAAATTTAAAAATTCATTTACAGGGGCACCTGGGTGGTTCAGTCAGTTAAGTGTCCAACTTCGACTCTCATGACAGGCTGTCATGATCTCACAGCCTGTGGGTTCAAGCCCCGCATCAGGCTCTGTGCTAACAGCTCAGATCCTGGAGCCTGCTTCAGATTCTGTGTCTCCCTCTTTCTCTGCCCCTCCCCAACTTGTGCTCTCTCTCACTTTCTCTCAATAATAAATAAACATAAAAAAATTAAAACAAAAATTCATTTACAATCGTACCAAAATACCAAATGGCTAGTCTTTAAAGAAATATATGCGAGATAAAAAATTTACTATTTTTACTATTAAAAAATCCAAAAAATGAGGGAGGAGTGAAACAGATAAAAGGGATTAGGAGTACACTTATCTTGATAAGCACTAAGATATAGATCAAATTGTTGAATCACACTGTACACCTGAAGCTAATATAACACGGTATGTTCGTTAGACTTCAATTTAAAATGCACAAAAAATGCTGAGAGAAATTGTAAGAGTTTGTCAATTAAAATGTACATATTTTCTCATGCATTGGAAAACCCAACATATAATTTTTTAAGCTTATTTATTTTTAGAGAGACAGAGACAGCACCAGGGGCAGAGAAAGAGAGAGAGAGAATCCCAAGCAGACTCCACACTGCCAGTGGAGAACTTGATGTGGGGCTAGAACCCATGAAGCTATGAGAATATGACCTGAGCTGAAATCAAAAGTCCAACACCTAACCAACTGAGCCATCCAGGCACCCCAAAATACCCAATATTTTTAAGACATCATCTGGGTGGCTCAGTCGGTTAAGCGTCCGACTTCGGCTCGAGTCACGATCTTGTGGTCCATGAGTTTAAGCCCCGCGTCAGGCTCTGTGCTGACTGCTGAGAGCCTGGAGCCTGTTTCAGATTCTGTGTCTCCCTCTCTCTCTGACCCTCTCCCGTTCATGCTCTGTCTCTCTCTGTCTCAAAAATAAATAAACGTTAAAAAAAAAATTAAAAAAAAAGACATCAATACCCTCCAAATTGATCTACAAATTCAATGATATCCCTCTTAAAATTCCAGTACTAACATTTTACAACTAGTCGAGTTAGGTCAGAGTGGTACAAGGATAGACAAATCAAAAATTAGTATATGCAAAAATTAACTTGGGATAGATTGATAGACATATAAGCAAAAAGTAAAACAATCATATTTCCAGAAGAAAAGAGACTATCTTCATAACCTTGGGATAGACATTTTCGGCAGAACAAAATAAGCAATAAAACTAAAAGAATAGATTGATAAATGGAACTTCATTACAATTAAGACCTACTGCTTATCAAAAGATGGTATCAAGAGAATAAAAAGGCAAAGCATGAATTGGTAGAAACAGTTTAGACTGCACCTCTAGAAGTTTTTGTATACGGAACTATTAAGTAAATCAGTATAAAAAAAGACATAATTCTAAGTAACAAAACATCTGAGTTTTTATTTTCAAAGATACAATTGGCATTTACTCAAAATTTCTTGGTTATTATTTGAAGCATCTTATTCCTTTTATGGGTATTTTAGGCTTCATTTATTTCTTGCAGGAATTAAGTGTAGTTATTTTATCCTCTGTATCTGCTGATTCTCTCCTCCACGTCATGCATACAACCAGGAATGTTATCTGTAGATTATTTGGGGCCTGGGTTCAAGCCAAGTTCCTCCAATAGGAGCTTCCTTTGCTCAGTTAGTCTCCTAGGACACTACGAATCTTGAACTACCTTAAATTAAGTTCCTTGATTCAGATTTTTCAGACCACAAAGACAGAGTGGAGTTGGACCCGAAACGTTTGTCGAATAAGGGCTTGTTTGTGGTTGCAATTCTCAAGGACGATTGTATTTTCTTACCACCTAGTGCCAAGATGAAGTCAGGCAAGTTTTTAAGCTGTCCCCTCCTGTGTGGTGGGTTTATTTCTCATCTTCTCTTACACTGATGGGGGCCAGCTTTATGTAAAGTCCCCTAGGAAACTGCCAACTGCCCACCTGTTTCCTCTTTGGTTATCACATTCTTCAGATTCCTCCCCTCTCAAATAGGATTTGAAAGAATCCTTGAGAATCTTTAGCTAGTAAGTGGCAGAGTCAGGATTTGAACCCAGGCAAATTAATTCCAGACTGTGTTGTTAAACCATTATTCAATTTCATAGGTAGATTTCTTGACAGAAAGACTAGTAAATTAGTAAAAAGTAGATAAATATTGAATAATGACATTGCCCCTAGTTAAACATCGAATAATTGGTTGTAAATAATGACTATTGTTACCATAGATAGTAACACCCAAGTGATTATAGAAGCGAAAATAGTTGTCGTAAAGAAAAACAAAAAACCATGTCTTACAAATATTCTCCATGTGTTGCTGTGTTCACCCATAATCACATCAAGAAAATTGAGCTGGCCTTTGGATCCACTATTTGACTCTAAATCATCAAACAGTTTTTCATTAATATTTTTGATCCTCTTCTGAAGTCAAGAGTTTTGCTCTGTGTAATTCAATTTCTGGTATAATCATATCATTTGTAAAATAAAACATTTTTTACATTTTGACTTTCCTCCTCCCAAATCAAAATAAATCTTTCATTTTTGCAGATTTAATTTTGTAAAACATTTATGAAACTACTAGTTTGCCCACATTCTCCGTTGAAATATTAGTAGGTAATTTTCCCCTTTAAATTTTTCCCTTTTAGAGATTTCATCAAATTTCTAATATTCTTGTCAAACAGACCTTTCCCCTACAAGTTTAAAAGAGAATATGTTCCAGTAATCTGAATTTTCATGAACAGATGGTTGAGAAACAATCCCAATACATAATGTTTTAACATGATAATGAAAGTGCATTCACATTTAAGTACAGTTAAAAAGACTAGCACTTAACTGGAACTTGATTTTAGTTGTTTTGAATACCTTTTTCCATTCTAAAATTTCAAGAGAGTAGGAATAGTTTCCCATCCGTTGCTGGAACTAACCAGAATCCAATAGGAATATAAAAATAGGAATAATACGTAATTTAAGCACAATGCAATAAAACTTACATAGCTTTAGATTTTTGACTAAATGCTATATTGTTACTCCAGAAGACTAACTGGACATCTGGATTGGACAAAGGGTAGACTGAGAGTTGGGGAACATTAACTAGAAGTCAAAGAATATGCAAGGTTAACATTTTTATAATGACAAAAAAAAAAAAAGAAAAGAAAAGAAAAGAAAACTAATGTTAGCTTCTTCTCTGCCAGATGGATTCACATTTTCTCTAGACTACTTTTTCGTTCATCATGAAATAGAATTTTTCTACTGGCTATCTCAGGTTCACAGTTACTTAAAGAAAGATCTGAATCTGAGGCTTGCCTTAAAGGCACTACATTTCGTATAAATGAATAATTCAAACAAACGCTTTGATAGAGTGAATGATATGAGAAACAATGTAAGGAGTGAACACAAGATATCTTTACTGCTATCAGTTCATTTTATTAAAAAATTAATTCATTAAAAAAAGTGGATACAATTTTCACTACACTTCCACTTAAGGTCTTCACATGATAGATAGATAGATAGATAGATGATAGATAGATAGATAGATAGATAGACAGATGATAGATAGAGACAGAAGATATATTTCCATGGAGAATTGGATTGAGAGGATTTTAGAGAAAAATGTAAATTCCTGCTAAAAATATTTAAACAAGAAATTATATCCAATGGGGGGAAGAAAAGCTCATTAAACTAAAAACAGAGTATGCACCTTGCTCAATATGAGCAATAAATGGAAAGGTGCTTTTTTCAGTTCTAATTTGTGGCACCTATCTTTTCCCCACCTGCATTTGCCAAAAGGGGCATGGCACATTTGGACATGGACTCTGAATGGACAAATATCTACACTGATATTTCCCCAAAATGTAAGCCAGTCTGTTCATGAGTAAGATCATGTGAGTACCTGGAAGAGATCCTGGTGAACAGAGCTAGCTGCTCCATGTAGAAACTAGCCATGCCTATGTATAGTTCTTTTCCTCATTTACAATGTGATCACTCTTCCAGTGGAAGCTAAAGGACACTAAAATTAGTTTTCAAGCTTTCACTTGAAACAGTTATCTTTAAAGTAATTTCCCCAACTAACTCTTTTGCTGCCGTCAGTTAACCTGAGGTTAAGAGAAGAAATAATTCCAATAAGCAACTGCGGATCAAGCACAATTATCCACTGTGATGGCAGCAACTCTAGACCGTAAAATAATTTCCAATGTTTGAAATCAAAATATGAGGGTATGAAGATTATTTTCCATTCAGTCATTATTATCTTCCTTGGATTAAAAGTTTCAATTTCACCAGATTCCTCAGATCTGTTTCTTTTTAGGGTTTTGTTCAAAAGTTGCCTTTTTTCTCCCACTAGTTTTGCTTCCCAGAACAAATAAGCATTTCCACTAACCACGGCCGGCAGTTTGGCTGGTTCTTGAGCAGAGATCTCAGTGCCTGCTTGTACACAATACTGTTTCAAAAGGTAGAGAGCTGGCTTCTGGCTTAGGGGAAGCTTTGGAAAAAAGTTTACCCTCTCTTTGACCTACATATAACATATCTGTGCATACAGGATATTAGCCCATTATTTCTTTGAGGATTTAAACAGCTGGGGATTCGCCCTCAATCTTCCAATTACAGTCTATGGGCTCACCTGATTTTAATATACTAGTTCCCCCTCTCTGCACTCTCTCCACCACATTGAATGGAAAACTGGACGGCTTCCGCTCTCTGAAGTTGTATTAGCTCTTCATGTTCTTTAAGGAGCTATTTACTTTATTGAAACGGTGATTGGAAAAGTGTTTCAGTGACTAGATGATTTGTACTGTTTCTAAGTTTAAACACAATGCTTAGGCTTTGCTTCGGCACTGTGTATTGTTTTAATTATCCCATCTGCCTTTTCTCATTTGGTATTGTTGTCCATACTGGTACAGTTTCCAAGAAGTATATGAGATTTTCCACACACTACAGAATACCCCTGCCGTTATATTCTGTCTTTGTGCACACACGATTGTCTTAGGGACACTTTTGTGGAGATTTCTGCAGTCTCAGCTCACAGCAACGCAAAAAATAGCTCCTTTGGATGTCATGGATAAAGAGAGCTGGAGAGGTTTTTCCAGTGAAGTCTGTCACACTTACTTTGTCCAGGAGAATAGGTGGGAAAAGGTATGTTCTTGAATACTTTGCACTTCCTTTACATAGATTCAACACCTGTGGCAGGCCAAGGTGGTGGAAGAACAGACTGCAGATTTCTGGAAAGTGAGTTGGGATGAGTTAAGAGTAAGATATTGTGACACTGTGATATCCCCCTGTCCTGGCAGTCTCTAATGCTCTCGGGCTGCTGGCTTCTCTTATTGCTCTGTATTCCCCAAATTTTGGCTCCGATCCATTCAGGAACATCTAGTTGGCAGAGGTACACATTGTGTGCAATGATCATTTTAGTTTAGTATTTATTTACTGTGCCTACTTCTCCTATTTGTAAGGATCCAGCTTGGGGAAGACAGCCAAAGAAAGTCCAAGGGGTGCCTTTGTCTCTCCACTGGCTTGTCTGGAGAGACAGCTACAAAGGGAGCACCCATTAGTGGGCACATGGTGGGTCTCAGAACAGATGTGTGGATTGGATAGCCTGTGATGTCAACTGTCCTTTCAGTCTTCAAGTGTCATGACTCTCAGATTGGGTCAGGAGACATACAGAGTAACAGTGAGGGTCTGGTACCTTCTATCTAAGTAAGAAGACCATAAAGGAACTTAGATCAGTATAGGTTAACTTCCATTCACACTACTAGATATTCCAGGGCCTTGGTATCCCAGTTCTTTAGAGCTCAGCTTTTCTCCTGGGTCTCCCTTTTCACCCTCAGGTCTCTTTTGACTCAGTTCCTAATTTGTCCTTCTAATTCTCCCATTGAGGGGTTCTTGGGTGACTCAGCCGGTTAAGTGTCTGACTTTGGCTCAGGTCATGATCTCATGGTTCATGGGTTCGAGCCCCTCATCAGGCTCTGTGCTGAATGCTTACTCAGAGCCTGAAGACTGCTTTGGATTCTGTCCCCTTCTCTCTCTGCCCCTCCTCCACTCGTGCTCTGTCTCACTCTGTCTCTCAAAAATAAATAAATGTAAAAAAAAAATTTAGTTCTCCCATTGAATAAAGTTCCACCTCTCAACTCCAGTCATCTTGTCATTAGTCAGCCATTATCAATTGGAAAAATTCTGTGAAACCATGCATATACAATTAAACTTGAAACCCTGAGTTTGGCTCTGCCTTTTTGTTTCAATCCACCGCTGCTAGATAAATGAACGTTTGGGTACCAGAATGTGAAATGACTTACTAACAGTTTGTGTACACATGTCTTTTCCTCTTTTAATTACTATCCCCACTTTAGATCTCCTTTCAGATTTATATCCTGTGGACTAATGGACTAAGCCTCATGCCCCCCCCCCTTTTTTTTTTCTTTCAGTCCTGGAGGAAAATCAGGAGAGAAGAGGAGTGTGTGTGTGAGAGATTCCTTTGTAGATTTTATTTCATCTCACCATATCCTCTCTGGTCTATTCCACTACTATCCAAGCAAGCTTGATTTTATTTCCATACTAGCTTCCTAAAAGCTATAGACAAAAAAGGCAGAATAGCATAATGGCATAGACTCTGGAGACAAAAGACTTGTTTGAATCTGGCTTTGAGTCTTGAGGAATTTCCTCATCCTTATTGTGTCTCAGTTTTCTCATCTATAAAATGGGGGTAAAAACAACCTCATAGGATTATTGGGATAATTAAGAAAGTTATATGTAAAGGACTCGAAACACTGCCTGATCTGGAGACATCTCTCAAGAAATGTTGGCTATTTTATATGGTCTTTGATCTTGAAGAAAACGTAGCAATTTCTTGGGTAGATCTACCCATCTCACAGCACAGCCTAAGCTAACAATAGTCCAGAAAGTTATTTCAGGGCTTTCCATCCTCAGTTCTAGACCTATTCTCCTCTGCCTGCAACTCTCTTCCCCAGACTTTTACATAAATTACATTTCATCATTCATAGCACCATTTAAACGGTACCTCTTTAAAAGACGCTGTCCCTGGCTATGCTGTCTAAAGTTGTACCTCATTGTTTTCTATCTCTGGTCTTTATTTTTTCTTCACAATTTACTTTATTCCTATTTCATCAATTTGATAATTAACTTTTTGGTCTCCTTCCTCCACTGGATAGCAAATTTAATGAGAGTGGGGACCAAGTTTTACATAGATAGATCAATAGATTCAAGAGATATTGATAAGTACTGAATAAATATTGAAATATTATAAGACCATCAGAAATTTCAAAACAGAACATCCATGTTACACTTGCTTCTTTGAGGAAAATTGGAGAAATGAAGATGTTCAGAAAATCCTCAGAATGTTTCACCTGTTTTTCCCCCCAAATAACCCTACACTGATTCAGTATTTTATAGTCTTATTGATCTTTCTGAAATCTAAACTCTAACTTTGTTATACGTGAGCTTGAACTGAAACTTGATATCACATTGCAGTGTACTTAAGGCATTGTCTAAAATATGATCAGTTGGCAAATTCTACACCTGACCCAAGAAAACTTGGGACTGATGAAGCCAGACTATAAGTGATGCATGTTCTTCTCCAAGTGGGCAAATGCATCTCAGCTTCTTCATACTCTTGTTCTTGGGTTAATTACCTGCTTGTAACAAAAGAGACAAGCTAGAGTAGATGATTTTGTATTTTATATTCCACCAAGATTATATGCTCTAGGAGTCACTTTATATCTTCAAACCCTTTTTTAAATGTCAAGTCAACTTGATTCAGTTAATATTTATTAAGAGCCTCAGAGCAGGCATAATGCAGTGAGCTGTCAAGGATACAGGTGAGTAAGATGCAGTCTGTCCCTACACTTCACAAGGATAGAGGCTAATAGAGTTGTTAAATACATCAAAAAGAGGGGCACCTGTGTGGCTCAGTTGGTTAAGTGGCCGACTTTGACTCAGGTCATGATCTCACGCCTTGTGAGCTTCAGCCCTGCATCAGACTCTGTGCTGACAGCTCAGAGCCTGGAGCCTGCTTCAGATTCTGTGTCTCCCTCTCTCTCTGCTCCTCCCCTGCCCATGCTCTGTCTCTCAAAAATAAATAAATATTAAAATTTTTTTAAATACACCAAAAAGATAATAAAACACATTGCTAAGTATATTATGATAATTCCATTGCTATTCAAAAGCCAAGAAAGTACAGTTAAAAATATTACTTAACTACCATTTATCACACAGTTGCATAGAGCCTCTGGACACTATTTGTTTCTTATTTAACTTATTTCATTCGACATTTAAATCTGGTGCTTGAAACCTGTTTTCTCCAGATGTACTCTGGGGCTTCAGATAAAGGACAGCATAGGAAAAGAAAGACAACTAGAAAGGTGCACAGTACATTGGAGAGACTGCAAGGAGAACAATGAGATTGAAGCAAGGGTTCCGTGAGGCTGAGGCAGGAGCTGAGGCTGCGAGGGTTGGCTGCATGAGAGCCACTTCATGACAAAGAATCCAGAAATTCTGTTGGCCAGAAGCATCTATCTACCAAAAATGCATGTGTTAAGACTGCACAACAATTTTTTCAATAAAACATACTAGTATTACCATAAGATACTATTGGGAATGCCAATAGTGTATTGGGGTTACTAGTAGTAGTGTACTTAAATATATTTTTAATTTTATATTGATATATAAATAATGTTATTATTTATTTACTTAATATTTATTTATTTTTGGGAGAGGGAGACAGAGCACGAGTGGGGAAGGGACAGAGAGAGAGGGAGACACAGAATCCGAAGCAGGCTCCGGGCTCCGAGTCATCAGCACAGAGCCCGACGCGGGGCTCAAACTCACAAACTGTGAGATCATGACCTGAGCCAAAGTCAGAGGCTTAACCGACTGAGCCACCCAGATGTCCCAATAAATATATTTTTAATAGCAATACCAATGCATGTCAAAATACTCCAAGATTTTGTTTATTTGGGGTTAAGGCATCATAAGCTAACTATTGATTAACTAAGCTGTGTATTGATTAATTTAGATGGTGTTGGAAAACTGATATTTAAGAAAAGCTGACATTCTTGGAGAATATTCTAATATCTAGTTAGTTAACCATTGGTCTCTCTCATTTTTTTATTTCAACGGTGCTTTCATAGAAGGGACTTGAACAGAGCCAGGTGGCCCCAAATATTACAAGGACTAGAACTTGACCACATAATGATGAATTGCCGATTTAGAGGGTTATTATGCCCTTCTGAAGGGCATGAGTCATTATTTTCAGCTTTATTTGTTCTTAAAAATAAGCCATAGATTGGACTGAAGTTTTGTCATGTAGATGTGTGTGTGCTCAGGTATGGTTTAGCGAAAGTTTTGAATCTTTGTTTTCTCTTGTATTCATAGACTCTGAGGCAAAATTTTTGAAAATATGATATAAATAATGAATTAATGGACTTGAATTTTAAGAAGTATCAGAGTGATTTCTCTTACGAAAAAAGAATGTGAAAATCTTAACATACGTGAGTTTTAAACAACATTTTGACAGCTTTTTTGAGCTATAGTCAGCATACAATAAACTCCCCATATTTAAATTATATACTTGGATAAGCGTTGGCATATGTGTATTCCTATGAAACTACCAGCACAGTAAGATAAGGTACACAATGTCCCTATTACTCCTCAAGTTTCCCATGTTGTTTTGTGTTGTCTTCCTCAGCCCCTCTCCTTGATCTCAGGCACCTCTATTGGCTTTCTGTGTGTAATTTACTAGAGTTTTATGTAAGTGAAATTATATGCTGTACATGATAAACACACACTGATGACTCTCTAAATAATTATACTGAGTGGAAAAAGCCAGACCAAAAAAAAAAAAAAAAAAAGGTGTATTTTCAGGAGCTTTTAAATCCAGAGAGTTTTTGGTAATATTTATGCTCATGTTTTATCAAAAGAAGACCTCCTAATTTGTTTCATGAATCTTTTCAGTTAATTTTGAAAAATTCAAAATTTTAATTAGTAATTATACAACATTAGGAAGGAAAAGGAATTATAATCTTAAATACAAGTGGTAAAATCAACAAGTTGGATTCTCCAATGTCTTAGATATGATTAAAATTAAATCTCAATACTTTACAGTTTAGCCACCTTCATTAAACAATAATAATAATAACAACTAAATACTTTTTAATAATATGGTTCAACTTTAGCCAAATATCTCAGAGGGGAATAATGAAAATTAAAAGTCACAGTTTCAATTTCTTTCTCTTTATGGGCAAATATTGAAACTGACTTGTAAGATTCTTAGTAAAATCCTGCCAGTGAGCAAAACTATTAGAAGCCTGGAAGAGCAGTTTCTCTTTCATCTTGAGAAAACCATTAAAATATGATTTTATGTTTTTATTGTAGATGTCTCATCTCATTTCAATGATCTCAGATTTTCCATGAGAATTCTGACCAAAATGCTCAACTTCTTTAATGGCAGGCCATTCTGCCTTCCTATATCATGTGTTTAGATAATTTTTAAGAAATTATAACTCTTTATTCTGCTTAATATCATGTCTGAATGCATGAGTGCACGCATGCATGCATGAATTAATCTCCATTTGATTCATTGCTTCTATAGTGAATGTGCCATCTTAACCTAAGGTTCATATTATTTTTCAGCCTATACCTCAGTCTAACAATGGTGATCATAATTTCTGATCCTATAACTTCCAAATCTGCTTGGAAACATTGGATGATGTGACTTCTGAATGAGCCTCCCTTTTCATATAACTGAGAAACAAATGAATTTCAGGACAACTTCCACCAACCATGAAAAATGGAAATGAGAGTCAGGTTAGAGTTCTTATGCTTCTGATTTAAAATTCAGCAACAGGGATGCCTGGGTGGTTCAGTTGGTTAAGCATGCACTTCTTGATTTTGGCTCAGGTCATGATCATATGGTTTATGAGACCGAGTCCCTGTGCTGATAGTGCAGAGCCTACTTGGGATTCCTCTCTCCCTCTCTCTTTGCCCCATCCCCGGCTCACACACTCTCTCTCTCTCTTTCTCTCTCTCAAAACAAAACAAAACTAAACAAATAAAACTAAAAAAAAAAAGTCAGCAAGACGAAATCTTAGTGTTTGATGAGAACACAGAATTGCACTGAAATCTACATAGGGGTGATATCAATTAAGCAGAAGTAAATCATAAAATGAATTGTAAATGGTAAGAATTTCACTAATTAAATGGAAGGGCATCCCAAGCCAAAGAAATAGCATGTACAAGGAGTGTATTTGAAAAGTTTATGGAACAAATTCTCCTGGTTAGTAACACAATTCTTCCTGGGCCTGTTTTGTAAACCTTTGTAAATTTTTTGTTAACATTTCTTACAGTTAGATTTATGTCACCAGAATTTAAAAAGCACTTTTATTAATCAATTGGTATATATCACTTCTTCATTAATAAAATACCTTTTTCTCCTAGAAAAGTTGACGAGACCCAACTGACATTAGATACTTTTGTCACATGCTCCCTCCCTGTATTTAATCACACACATTTGTGAAATTCCTGCCTTGAAACTGAGGAACCCTGGTGTGTCAAGGGGGTCATTTGGATTTTCATTTACATACAAACACCCTTGTACTGTGGATGAAAATCTCAGGAGAGTTGAGGCCAATATTCAGACTCTCAAAGAACCAAAATTAAGACTCTTGAGCATTTTAATTCCACTAGGAAGTATATATATATGTGTGTGTGTGTGTGTGTGTGTATACATACATGTATATATACACATATATACATACATATATATATATATCCCTGAGTTCAAATATATATATATATATATATATATATATATACATACATATATATATATGTATAATACTGATGAGTATTATACTGATAATATCTGTATACTGATATATCATATATATATATATATATATATATATATATATATAATACTGATAAGTATTAATGGAATGAAATGAATATGTACTAATTGTGTGTGTGTGTGTGTGTGTGTGTGTGTGTGTGTGTTGAAGGGTTGATGGGAGCTCATTACAAAATCACTGAGGTTTTAAGTCTGTCTCTTCACTCTTCCTTCTCACAGCACTAAGCATGATCTGTATATGGGGGGAAGGGGTACAAATTGCTTGCAATGATCTAAAAAACAGAACATGCAACACAACATAATGGTAGATAAACTCAGATACACAGTTTTCAGTATAAGTTACAGTTCCATTTTTTTTCTTGTTAAACAAAGTATATGGACTAAGAAAGAAAAAAAGGAATTTCAGAGCCTAAAAGGAGAAGAGACGGCAGTGGTTAAGTGCTTTCACTCAGATCCCGGACTAGCAAGGCAGCTGGACAGGCAGAGAAGTAGCTTGCAGGTCATTGCAGACTACCCAAATACATTACTTGCGGTCATTGATCAGACAGCATGCTTTAAAGTTAGCCTCCACCAGGAGTGCCTGGGTGGCTCCATCTGTTGAGTGTCTGACTTCCACTAGGGTCATGATATCACAGTTCACAAGTTTGAGCCCCGCACTGGGTTGCTGACGGCTCAGAGCCTAGAGCCTGCTTCTGATTCTGTGTCTCCCTCTTTCTCTCTGCCCCTCCCTGCTCATGCTCTGTCTCTCTCTCTCTCTCAAAAATTAATAAAAGCATTTAAAAAAATAAAAAAAAATAATGTTAGACTCTACCAGCTGTTGGACATTACCCAGAGGACGAAAGATACAAGTCTAGGAATTTCAGCGCACACAGAACCTTGGGTGTTCTTAGTCATTTGACACCAGCTAATTGCTTCAGTTAGGACTATGTATACTTCAAGTGTGATTTATTTTGTGTGTATTCCCCAAAGAAGACTATCCTCAAAGACCTCAGTCTGTACTCTTAGACTGTACGCCATATCCTCTTCCAGCAGTTGTGCCTTATTATTGTCCCACATGAATTCCCTCCCTTTAATCTCAAGTTTGTGTCTTCTCAGTTCTCAGAATCTCCTTGCCTTCTCCCTCAATCTATTTAATAATTGTCTGACTTCACAAGATTTAGCTTTCAAGTCTACCTTTTCCACAAGCCTTTCTGGACCCCTTCAGCTTGCAGACAGCTCCCAGCCTTTGTCGTCTTCTGTTACATGGCTGTTCTTCTCAGTCTGTCTATAACACCATGATTTACAGGTGTATCATCTCTTCAGTTACACAGCATATTTCTGAATGGCAAGGATAAATTGACTTGCCTGTCTTTCATAAAATCTAGTTCCTCTAATAGATCAAATACTAATTTATGCTCAGTATTTATATTTAATAAATAAATGCATGAATGACAAAAGATTAGCTCTGAGCACTATCTCAGGGAACTGCTATCACCTCAAGGTGAGATTATGACTTTCTGGTATCAATGCTTCTACTAACAATGTCAAGGGTTGCGGTGGGAGAGTAGGGAGGAGTTGGGGGTTGTGTTATGATGGCACCTCTCTTCCCCAGAAAGAGCACCAGAAGGAACCAGAGATAGAGTTACTGCCACGTTATAAATCTCGGAACAGCAGGAATAGAGAAATGGAACATGGTCCCAACTGCCCGTACACATCTAATGGCCACAACTCCTTCTTGCAGGTGGAATGTTCAAGAGCAACCTCACAGAAGAAGTATAGAGAGGAGAAAAGGAACTAGAGAGTTCATAAACAAAACTGGGTAGGGGCTAGAAGCCAAATACCATAACCAGAATCTGATTATTTAATTCCTCCAATTTCAGTAGGGATCAGGGAAGCAAAGTTATTTATAAGTGGCTTATCTTTGGTAACCAAAGTGGTTGTACAATCTAAAAATATTTATTGAGCATATACTATGTTCCAGGTACTGCTTAGGAGCCTTAAATATATATACAAGTAATACTGTATAATTATGTTCATTTTCTTTTTTTTTGTTTGTTTGTTTCAAGTTTTTACCTGAATTCCAGTTAGTTAACATATAGAGTGATATTAGTTTCAGGAGAAGAACTTAGTGATTTATCACTTACATAGAATACCGAAAGTTCATCACAAATATGTTCATTTTAAAGATAAGGAATCTGAAGCACAGAGAGGTTAGGTTACTTGCTCAAGGTCAAACAGCTAGTAACTGGAGGAGGCAGTATGCGAACCCAGATGGAATAGAAAATTTTTGCTTTGAATGTAGATTTAAAATGTATTAGAAACTAGTTATAAGAAAACACAATGCTGAATAAATGGCAAAAAGTAAAACCTACTTTTCTCCAGAAATTTTCAATCTTATTCCACTAGATTCCATGATTAAATATCAAACTATAAACATCAGTTATAGGCAAAACTGGTCGCAGTTAGAATTCTGAAAATATCCAGACTATTTTTTTTTAATGTTTTGGGCTTGGCAAAGCCTCCTAACACATTTTTACCAAGCCGTTTGCTCCTTAATTTTTAAATCCTTGAACATTTCAAGGGAAATATGATACATTTCCGATTCATTTACACTTAACTCATCAAAACTTTGGTAAGGGTTATCTCATGGCCAAAAGTTCTTTTCCCTTCCGAGGAAGTCATGTTTCACTGACATCCAACGGCACCCAATGCACAAAGCACAAGATCTCTCCTAACATTGCCAGTTCTAAAACTGGAAAGCCAATCAACTACTGGGTAATTTACAGTGGGCATAGTTGGGGGAAACTATAAATGGACTATGGCCTTGTTTGAATTCACAGTCTATGATGTATTTTGGTTATGTAAGAATAAAAACTGTGACAAAAAGGAAGTATCTAAAAAGAAACATTTTTGTACAAATCATTTGTGTCCATATCCACCTGAAATATAGTCAGTTGTAAGGTACCTTAAGTGTCCAAAATCAAACTATTCAAAACACAAACTAATAAATAAAAGAACAAATATTTCTTAAAATTGCCTAAATATGTAAAAAGAAAAAAAATGTATTCTTTTCATACTTAGAGGCTCAAGAATAAGGTCAGGTTCTAAGTATTCAATGTATTTTGATTGATCACTATCTTTCTTAATGATTCCATTTTAAAGGAACAGCTTTCAAGTCCTTGTTAAAGTTGTCTCAGTGACCTAGTGAAGGATTTCCTGGTTGCTTCCAAGTTTTGGCAATTATGAATAAAGCTTCGGTAAACATTTGTACACAGGTTTTTAAGTAAATGTACGTTTTCAATTCAAATACCTTGCAGAGTGATTACTGGGTCATGTGGTGAGAATATGTTTACTCCTGTAAGATCTGCCAAAATGTCTTCAAAGTGCCTCCTTTCTTTGATGATAGCTACTTATTAAATGCCATCTTAAATCACTTTAAATATGGAAATTTGAAAATCTTCGATTAAATGTATTAATCTTTCTTTGTGAATTGCACAACTATCTATGTGTGACACAATGGTTGTGATGTACAAACAGCTCTTCCTCTAATCCCAATCTCCCTTTCCCCCTCCCAGGCTGTCCTGCAACACAGCTGGAAAATTGACATGTGTCTTAAATTCATTGCTTACATTTAGGTAGAGGAAGGGATATAAGTGGAACTCTGTCTCATAGCTAATTACTTGTCAATTTAATAGCTACTTGATTTAATTTATGGTTACAGGATATATTATAATTATTGAACTATGAAAATTTTGTATGTTGAGACTGACAAAGTGATTGTGCTATTCAACATTCACTCAGCAGCTACCTCTTGATATCCTTCCTATATGTCATACATCGTGAATTTATTCACCCTTTGATTCATGAGACCCAATGCCAGGTTTTGTAAGATTCTTTGTTAGTCTCCTAACAAAGCAAAAATAATAACTATCATAAATAGGGATACAATTCAAAATGTAGTATTTTCTATCTGCACATAAGCATGGATCCACTGTAGTCTTATTTAACATATATACAAAAGAATTTCTGGTCTGGGTTCCATTCACTGTTCATACAGTACAGCATGTGGTTTTCTCAGTGGCATTAAAACATGTGGAAGTGTGTGTGTTTTCTGTTGAAACTCCATCCCTCTTGCTGTAGTGTCCCTTCCTCTGGCCATTCATCTGTGACATTTATTGGCCTCTCTTCCTCTGCCTGCATTTTAATTGCTGTGTTTCTCATGTTTCCTGTATTACTTCTATTCTCTCTCAAGATGATCTTACCTATTCCTCCCAATTCCCCTACACTGAAAAATCATTACTTTTTTAACTCTCTTCTTTCTCATTCGCTAGACAGGAATTGCATCTGCTTACTGAAAATTTATCCCTGGAGGTGGCACATAGCACATATTTAGCTGGTCTAAAACTTAACTCATTGCCTTCCTCCAGTGGCTACTTTTTCCCTTCCTTCCTTCCTTCGTTTCTTCCTTCCTTCCTTCCTTCCTTCCTTCCTTCCTTCCTTCTTCCCTTCTCTTTCCTTCTTTCTTTCTTTCTTTCCTTTTTTCTTTATTTAAACAGATAATTCATGCACACATTAAGAACAAAATTAATCAATACAAAGCAATTCCTCGGAGACAACTGTCCTTGCCAGTTACTTGTGTTTCCTCCCATAGACATTAGATGCAAATGAAAGGATGTATGTATGTGTGTTACCCGTTTGTGGCACCAGCAAGTACATATACAGACTGTTCTGCATCTTGCTTTCTCTTTTAATATATTTTGGAAATCAGTCCCCACCAATAGCGCAGTCCTGACTGATTGCTTTTAAGGAATATAAAATGTACACATTTATATGAATTTACATACTTTAACTTCTTGATAAACATTTTAGTTGTTTCTGATTTCATTACTATAAAAACGCTAAAATGTATTTTGAAATGCATGCTGGGCATTTATCTACAGGTTGAATGCATAAAAGTAAAATTATTAAGTCAAAGAGAAAAGGCTTTAAAAAATTTAATGGATATTGCCTAATTTATCTCTAATTCACATCCACACCCTGGCCAAAGTACAATTTTTTACCAGTAATTTTCAATTTTTGCATATTTGATTAGAAAATAATGATACCTTATTATAGATTAAATTGTGCTTTTCATATTATGGGTGCTTTTTAACATTAATTTGAAGTAATCTCAAATGTTTACCTGTTTTTCTATTTGCTTATTGGTTTTTTGCTTCTGAATTTGAATATCCTCTTGATTACCAAATATATTAGCACTTTGTATGGAATACCTATTAAAATCGCTCTTTTCACAGAGTTTATTTTTTTGAAGTTCTTTTTAGCATTGTTTTCAAGCAGAACTTGCTAAATTTTTATGAAATAAAATTGACTTTTTCTATATTTTAATAGCTTTTCGTGCCAACATTGTACGGGATTTATGGGAAAATATGAACATTTTCCCTTCTTGCAATATTCTGAAATGATGTAAATAAAGCTTTGGTAGGAATTGTCTACTTTGCCATTTGGGCCTGTTATGTTGTGTGTGAGGAGCAGATTTTTAAATACTTTTTCTGTAGCTGTTATATCTTTCCATTTTCTGGCTCTTCTCAGGTAGATTTGGTAGAAATTTTTCACTTTAATTAGACTTTCAAATGTTACCGCATGACTTTGAACAGCAATA
Source organism: Panthera pardus (assembly GCF_024362965.1). NCBI lineage: Eukaryota > Metazoa > Chordata > Mammalia > Carnivora > Felidae > Panthera > Panthera pardus. The sequence continues at coordinate 24,195,555 of NW_026527002.1, forward strand.
TTTTGTACTTTGTTTCATCCCCAAGGAGCTGTGATTACACACTCAGCATGTGCATTTTGTGTATTTGTGTAGCTACATTTGTTTAGATTATCTACATTTTTAACATTTTTTGCATTTTCAACAACTACTCTGGTATTATTATATTTTTGTTGCTTTTTAAATAATTCTATTTTTATCATCACTTTTGTCTTTTGTCCTTTGGGTTGATTTTGTTATTTTTTTCAATCCTTTAGTTGAATTTTTATTCATTTTTATGTTTCATTTGTTTATGTGAATGATTAAAGCTATTAATTTAATCTTAGTATGCTGTATCTGCTAGGTTTTGATATGTAGAATTTTCATTATTGTCTAACTTCATACATATTTTGATATACTTTTCACTTAGTAAATTTTCACATTGATGTATTATTTAAGAAAACATTTTCTTCTAAGTTTCCAGGTGGAAGGCTGTGCATTGTATGTCTTGTCTCATTTTGCTATTAGTTCCATATATATATATATATATATATATATATGTATATACACACACACATATATTTTTTTTTGTTAGAAGAGTATGCATACTATTTCTACTGTTTGAAAAAATGAAAATTGTCTTTATGACCAAGTTTTATGGTCTCTTTTATGACTCTCTGTTTTGTGTAACTACTTAGTTAACTCTGAATTCTCCCCTAAACATCCTTCTATTTTCCTTCACCATGGAGTATAAGGGGAATCATGATGTGTCCTGAAATCATCATGAGTGGAGTGATATATATGCCATTATTTGTTCTTGCTGACCTTCGGTAAAGTGAACTCTGTCCTCCAAATTTTAACCATTAGTCTTAGTCCTTAGTGCATTTTTTAAAGGTGTGGTTTTTTTATTTTTTAATTTTTTAAAATGTTCATTTATTTTTGAGAGAGAAAAAGACAGAGCACAAGCAGGGGAGGGGAAGGGAGATTGGAGAACATAGAATCCAAAGCAGGCTCCAGGCTCCAAGCTGTCAGCACAGAGCCTGACACAGAGCCCCACCAGGAGCCCAACATGGAGCCCAACATGGGGCCCAACATGGGGCCCGACAAAGGGCCCACAAGGGGCTTGAACTCCTGAACCGTGAGATCATGACCTGAATCGAGGTTGGTCGCTTAACCGACTGAGCCATTCAGGTGCCCCTAGTCCTTAGTGCATTTTTGTTGATATCCATTGTCTTGCCATTGCATCCACTTGTCAGATTCATGTGTACTGTGACCTTCTCATCCCCACTAAAGGATATAATTGAAAGTTATTTGTTTACTTGAAATAGTTATGTATCTGTATCTATATTTATCTATTGATAGATATATGTATAGAGAGACTATATACCACAAATTGAAATAAAAACATTGGTGCAGTGGATTAGCAAAGAAAAGTAAGTATAGCTCCATAAGACCTAAATACAATAATTAACAATTAATCATTTTGTCCTGAAAACATAACTTAGTGTTTTTAGTAGCCATGCAATATTTCTATAAAAAACTCCATAGCTAGAACAAATGAGAGCTCATAAATCCTTAGGAAATAAGTCTGCTTCAATCAGAGAAAAATAAAGAACAATTCCAACAGTTTAAGAGAGAAAAGTGGGTTATTTTGTAGATCGCTATTGATTTTTATGGAGAAGCCTAGGGTTCAACATGGTTGCCAGAGTTCGTAAGTCTGTGGGAGGTGTCTGCAGTGTGGGCTTACAAGTTTCAGCCTATGGTGTAGGGAAAACACTGGAGAATTCTAAAACCCTTTGAGCAAGGTGTGGAAATAGCTTTGAGGGCCAGTAGAGAAGAAGTGACCATTCACTGGGGGAGAGGAAGATGAATAACATGTGGCTCTAAGAAGTGGGGGCTGTGGCAAGACCATGGACATTGGCAGCAAACGCACCAGGAATTGAGGTCACTGTGTAAGACAGTGGAGACAAGCTGAGGCCAGCAAGGACATGTAAGGGCCATAGAATGGACACAGTTCCCTCAGTGCCAAGACATTCACAAGCCACCACATCTACCTCTCTGCCTCCTCACTAGATATCCTGAACCAAGAACCTAGATCACTCCCTTCTCCTGGCAATAAGGAAAACAGAAGAGGAAGCTAAAGAAATTCTTGAAAAGTCCAAATAGTTACCCAAAGGTGACTGAGTTCTAACTGGGTCCAACTGAGTTACATTAAAATAGAAATGTTACATTTTCTATTACGACTAGAATTGAAATGTTATGAACAAAGGTGACTTCAGTTATGGACAAATGAAGAAAATTACTTTTAGGACATTTAAGTTTTTTACTGCGTAAAGTTGGCCCATGCCCTACCCTCTGGGTGTGCCACCTTCTTCAGAGAACCACGTGTTCTGTTGATTCCTTCAGATATCTCCAGCAGCAGAATTATCTCTTCTTTTTCTAGTCCCGTTATACGGGTCACCAGCCTCTCAACTTCCCTTGTTAGAAAGCTAAGAATTACCAAGGACTATGTCCCTCATTCTCTGCATCCAATTTTTCATGAAGTGTTACTGATTTTATCTCAGAAATATTTCCTGAGTTGGATCCTTCTCTATTTCCACTGTCTCTGTGACTCTCATCATGTCTCAAAATGATTGCAGCAGCGATTTATTCCTCTGCATTCCAAAATTCTCTTCTGTAGTTTGGTGCCAGGTATCTTTCTAAAAAAATTAATTTACTTTTCTTTCTCCTCTGTTTACAACCCCAGCTAGCTTCTTACTGACCACAGTGCATGGTTCCAACAACTCATTGTGATCTTCAAGGCTCATCACCACCTGCCCTGTAGCTAGGCTCCCCCATCAACACCTTTTGATCTTGCCACAGGAACTTCCCATTGTTTTTTTTTTTTTTTTTTTTGGTCTAAAAAATCTTATTTTCATGACACCAGGGCTTATTTTTATGACCCTCTGAGTTCTCCATGGCTAATTGTCTGCACTGTCTGTTCCATTTATTTAACAGTTAGCTACAGTGACTGTATTTTGAAGTTTTATAGAATTTTTAAAGACTTTCTCATTTTTAGGAGTGCCTGGGTGACTCAGTTGGTTAAGTGTCTGACTCGGTTTTGGCTCACGGTTTGTGGGTTTGAACCCCAAGTCAGGCTCCCTGCTGTCATCATGGGATTCTCTCTCTCTGCCCCTCCCCTGCTCTTGATCTCTCCTTAAAATAAATAAACTTTTAAAAGAAGACTTTGATTTCTATCAAAAATTTTATTTTAACAGATATAGGCATTTGATTGAAAAGGCAAACATTATTAAAAGGTTTATATTAAAACAAACAGAAAGCAAAGAGCATCCCCACAATCCTGCTCCCAGAGAGAGTCACTTTAACTTTTCTGTTATTACTACCATTACCTCCATTTTTTAAAAATATAACACTATGTAGCAACTTCCAATTATGGAACCACTTCCCTTTCCTGAATCATTGCAAAATAATTATATTACTTTTTTTCTGTTAAATAAAGATTGAATACATCGTTGTTATAATGTGAATGTTAAAATGAACACTGTATATATGTATATCAATGGCTATTGTGAATAATGCTGCAATTAACATGAGGACACAGGTATCTCTTTGACACAATGATTTCATTTCCTTCCTGTATATACCCAGAAGTGGAATTACTAGAGCAAATGATAGTTTTATTTTTAATTTCTTCAGGAACTTCCATACCCTTTTCCATAGTAGCTGTACCACTTTACATCCCCACCAAAAGTGTGTAAGAGTTCCCCTTTCTCCACATCCTTGCTAGCATTTATCTTTTGTCTTTCTGACAAAAGACAAACCAACATGTGTGAGGTGACATCTCACTCTGGTTTTGATTTGCATTTCCCTGATGGTTAGTAATGTTGAACAACTTTCCATGTACCTGTTGGCCATCTGTATGTCTCCTTTGATAAAATGTCTGTATAGTTTCTTCAAAGTTATTTCATCATGAAATCCTTTTTTTCATGTAAACATTTTTTTTACATTCTACTAATCTAAAAATACATCTCAAATAAACCAAACAGGAAAGCAGAAAATAGCAGAAAGGGAGGACCCAGGGAATAAGAGAAACTGGGTGAAAGCTGAGTTGCCTGTGGGTTCAGTAAAAAGAGATTCAAAACTTGGTGGTGGAAATGAGGGACCAGAAATGGGAATACCTTCCATCTCCAAGGGAGCTAAGGAAGCTGAATGGAGAAATACACTTAACCCTGGAACCAGAGTGTCAAAGCGAAGTAATCCCAGAGAAGCTTATGCTAGGGTCTGTGATTCACACCAGCTCCAGAAACTATTGCAGTCCGGTAATCTTGATGTCCTTGAGCTTCAACCAAGTCAAGTCAACTACTGAACGAATTGGACCTCAAGTGCTTGTCTAATGTCAGCCAAGAAGCCTGAGGAGACTTTGAAATTATCTTAGCATAGCAATTTTGTGCTCCGTAAGCCAGTGCTTTGTTTTTGTTTGTTTTATTTTAATATTTTTTTTATTTCTATTTGTTTTTCTCATTGACTTCGCTAGTAAAATCTTTTGAAAACTACCAGTCTACCAGGTAATAAAAGGGATATATTTTTTTTAATAAACTGACTTCAGAAATACTAACGTGTGGTGGTGTTAGCAGTGGACTTATACCAGTTTGATTTCCCCCCAAACTGGTAGAACCCTGGGATATACTTGTGGCAAATGTTACAGATTCCAATTATTAAGAAGTGTTATCTGTCTTTCGCCCATAGCAGATGATCCCCTTTATGTTTCTCCCTAGTTGGTTGGCCAACTGCACACTTATACCTTGAGTGAAAAAGTATATAGCTGTGGAATATTATTTCATACACACTGTGTAACTGTAAGTTTCTTACTACATTTTTGCATGTTATATCCTAAAGATACAATTTCTTAACATGGAATATGTATTTTTAGTGTGAATCACACCTTTATGTACCCCATGTATTTAAATAAGACTAAAATAGAGGAACATATTTATTTCTCTGTCAATAGACGTCACAGAGTTTTAAAAAAAAAACTCTCATACTTTTGGGGAAAGAACCAAAAAATGGAACTCCTTTTTAAGTATAATAAGACTCTTGGAAAAATTATCCAATATAAGAAGAAAATTAAAAAATATAACCCACACAACCTTCAATTTAAAACATACTAGTTTGATTTCCAATATAGAATTTGTGTTCATATCTTTATTTAGCAACATTACGGTTGTTTTTTTCCATTTGCTGTCCTCATAATTGGGTAGTTAACCTCCTTGTTTTTTAAAAAGAAGTTCTGCCAAAATATGCTGAGCAAGTTGTTTGTTTCCAAACCCTGAGAAATCAAAAGGAGCAAGTAAGCTTTATTATTATGACATTTTAATTATGAGTGCATTTATGTATTTTTTCTTTTGATCTTTGAATCACTTTATGATTCTGGAGGTTAAATTTGTGAACTTGGGGGATCATAATCATTTAACTAAATAGTAACGCTAACCCATGTGTATATATAAATAAAGTTACATAAATAAAGTTATCCCTGTACTTTTCAAAATAATATGAACACTTTACATTTCTGTTGTGTCAGGGCTTTCATATATATAATTTCATCTGATTACCAAATAGCTTGGGATCCTACCAGGTCAAATATTGCTCTCCCCCAGGCTTCTCACCCCCTTTGGTTTGTTTGTGTGCTTGTTTGTTTGTCTTTTATAAATAAGGAAACTGAAGCTTACAGATGGAAAGTGATGCCTCCAGAGTTGTGCAAATAGTAGGTGGGTGCTGGAGATCTGAACCTAAAAAATTCATCCTGCTTTCCATGACACTGGGCTCCCTGTCAGTGTATAAACAATTTAATAACTCTGACTTAAAGAGTTAAATGAGAAATGCGACTTCTCATTACCAAGCTAGTTATTAACCAAAAGAAACCATCCAAATGGGTGGCAGAGGGAAATGTGCAGGCCTATACCATTGGATGAGAAGGTAGTAAGATGGAATCATGGAACTTTGAGGCTGTTTCTTTTTCAGCAAATCATTTTCCCAGGACTGTACAGAGTGACCACGACTCACCCAGCTGTAGGCTACATGCTCAGGACAGAAAGATAATATGACATGAACCCCGGACTCAAGAAGTTCACACTCTGCATAGACACCATCCACATACAGAGAAGTATTTATCATAATGGATGGTCAGTTCTTTAGACTCTACGAAGCTCTGTGGAGCCATAGCAAGACAGATCTGGTTTTGTGAGGTGTTATAGTCTGACTTTTGTGCCCCCCCCCACAAAGTTTATATGTTGAAATCCTAATTTGCAATGTGATCGTACTAGGAGGCCTTTCGAAGGTGATTAGGTCATAGCATGAAGAGTTCATGAATGGGATCAGTGCCCCCACAGAACTCTCCTCTCTCTCTCTCTCTGCCTTGTGAGGACATAACCAGGAAAAGGGCCCTTGGCAGCAACTGAATCAGCCAGCACCTTGATCTTAGACATCCCAGCCTCCCGAAGTGTGAGGAATAAATGTCTTGCTTAGGCCACGTAGTCTGTGGTATTTTTGTTATAGTAGCCTTAGTTGACTGAAACATGGGGTCTGAAGCTTACACAATTTGATGTGTGCTTGGGAGGTGGGGATGGGGTATAAGCAAAAGACTACAAAAACTATAAATATAAAATTAGGTACAAGGTCTTGGAAGGGATGTGTGCTAAGGAGGCTCCCTGAAGTTTAAGCTCCTGTAATGTCACCTTGATAATGTAATCTTGGTAGTAGAAGGGGGAGGATCCTGGGGAGAATTTTGAGCAGAATAGTCCTAGAGAGAGGAGACTACTGAGCAGAAAGATGTGGAGGCAACAACAGCTTAGAGAAGGTCCAGGGCAGCAGCTGAGAATTTCTCAGGGGCAGGGAGAAAACATTCCCTCCAGAAAAAGCCTCCTGACATTATAAACACCTGAGTTGTTTCCCTGCCACGGAAATTCTCCTGTAATATGTTTAAAATAAAATGGATGAACTTGAGCAACTGTAACCATTTCCCAGTTTAAAAAAAAAATAACTTTTGTCACCACATATAAACCATCTTTAAAAGTGGTAATCCTCAAAAAGGCTTTGTCTTTAAAATGTGAATTTAGGAGCACCTGGGTGGCTCAGACGGTGGTGCCTTTGGCTCAGGGTATGATCTCACTGTTCATGAGTCCAAGCCCTGCCTCTGGCTCTCTGCTCTCAGTGTAGGGCCTGCTTCGGATCCTCTCTCTCCCTCTCTCTCTGCCCCTCTCCCACTCATTCTTTCTCTCTCTCTCTCTCTCTCTCTCTCTCTTTCTCTCTCACTCTCCCTGTCTCTGTCAAAAATAAAAATAAAATAAAATGTGAATTTAAAATAAGTAGATGGAAATGATGAGAATGCCAGCCTTGTTTCAAAAATGTGAGGAATGCAGGAGAAAAAGATAGAAGGTATCTTAGCAGGTGAGCAAGCAAAAAAAACCCTATGACAGTAACTCAAAAATAGGGCTGAGTGAACAAAGGGCACACAATCTCCCAACATTACTCCTGGATATGGATTCAGTCATTCATTCGTTTATTCAACAAACAGTCACTGAATGATTACTAGGTGACAAACACTGTACTAACTGCTAAGGAAACAACACTGAAGAAAAGAGAAAAGAATAAAATTCTCAATGTCATGAAGCTTATGTTGTGGGAAGAAAACTGTCAAAAAATAACAAATAAATTAGTAACATATATAGTATATTGGGTAGTGATAAATGCTTTGGAAGAGCATTAACAAAATAATTAATTAAGTGGGTGGTGGGGTGAGCCATATGCTGGGAAGACGAGAGTTGCAATTTTAAAGAGCACAATTGGGGAAGGCCTCACATTCATGACAAGATTTGAGGAAAGGGAGTAAGAGAAGAAGCCTTTCCAGGAGAGGGAACAGGTAGTGCCCACAGGCTGGAGACTGTTATAAATTCCATGATAAGAATATACTAATAACAGAATCTCAATGCATTTAATTTGTGCTTAATACTTATATGTGTGTGTAGATATAGACATAAAACTGAACATAACTGAATAATACACTGCTATAATTAAAATTGATTTTTATGTTACTATTATTTTATTGAGGTATAACTGACAAATAAAATTATAAGATATTTAAAGTGTATAGTGTGATGATCTGATATACATTATGATAGGACTCCCCGATGTTGAATTAATTAACACATGCATTTAATTAGAAACGATTCAAGTCCAAACAGGTGAACTTCTTTTTTTTTAATTTTTTTAATGTTTATTTATTTTTGAGAGAGAGAGGGGGAGAGAGAGAGAGAGAGAGAGAGAGGAGAGAGAGAGAGAGAGACAGAGCATGAGCGGGGGAGGGGCAGAGGGAGAGGGAGACAGAATTTGAAGCAGGCTCCAGGCTCTGAGCTGTCAGCACAAAGCCTGACTCAAGGCTTGAACTCACAGACCACAACATCATGACCTGAGCCAAAGTCAGACGCTTAACTGACTGAGCCACCCAGGCACCCCATGAATTTCTTTAATAAGTCAACTTCTCTAATTTTGTTTGATTTATTTTCAACAACCTGGGAAAGAAATTTCTTAAACTTCCTTAGACTATCTCAACTTTTGTTTTAGTCAAAAACAAAGCGCTGAAATAGGCTGCATGTGAAGTTTTTTAAATCTTTAAGTAATATGGGTGTCAGCTGGGGTCACTGTATCCTTTGAGAATTATAAACAATTAGTTTGAACTCTTTCTCCTATATTCCCTGGGGGTGTCTGATCTCCCCAAATTCTAGGGAATTTGTGATCTCCCTCAGTTCTTTCTCCAGCTTCTTGTCTCCTCCAAGGTTCCATTCCCAGTTGTGGCTCATTGAATCCCATTAGCTTTTCTCTCCCCTCCCCAGCCCTCCTTCCCAGCTCCCATGGCCAGATATGATCCCCAGACAATATCCACAGTAGGAATTTTTGTGTGCAAGATAACCTATTAACTTTGGGGGCAATAAGATTAACTTGCATCACTTCACGGTTTTTCAGAAGTGCTCGCCACTGGAATTGTTTGATCTCTGTGTTTTCCCAGCACATCTCCATGGCCATCCACCTCTTCACCTGAACACTGTGTTCCTGGTCCCTCCTGTCTTGTCAGCTCCTTTCTTACGTGCTCTCATTCACACTAAAATTTCCATTTATTTTCTTGTGCAGAAAATTTCAGATTTCTCTTTATTTTTCTCTCTGTGATTATCCCTTGAGTTTTTCATATGTTCATATATAAAGGTATAGATAAAGTCATCTGGAAAGAAATTATACACTCCCTTTTTTTACTGTCAGTTTTGAGTTTTAAAAATCATTTTCCTTCTCATACACGTACTAAAACTCTTCAAAACAAAAATTACTGTTATTCATTGTTGTTTTACAGAGCAGACATTTAAAGTGTAAAGTAGGTTTTTTTGCCCAAGGCCACATGGTGGATTCTAAGACTATTTGTTCCTAAGGTCAATGCCTGACCTGAACTCAATGGCACCATGTAGCAAAGCCATGACCAAGTCAAATAGGCTGTCTCCTTAGACAGGACTCTGGAAGGGAATATACTCTCTAATGTGCATCTGGAATATATTGAGGTCATCGGTGGTATAAAGAAACTAGATTCGAGGCACTTGAGTGGCTCAGTTGGTTAAGCGTCCGACTTTAGCTCAGGTCATGATCTCATAGTTCTTGTGTTCAAGCCCTGCGTCCAGCTCTGTGCTGACAGCTCAGAGCCTGGAGACTGCTTCAGATTCTGTGTCTCCCTCTCCCTCTGGCCCTCCCCCACTCATGCTCTGTCTCTCTCTCTCTCTCTCTCTTTCTCTCTCTCTCTCAAAAATAAATAAACATTAAAAGCAAACTATATTCATTTTAGGGAAATGTGCTTAGTATAAAAAAGTTTAAAGAGGCCTCATGTATGATGCAATAACAGGTTTTTTTAAAAAAAAAGGAGCTCTTAGGGGCACCCGTGTGGCTCAGTCAGTTAAGCATCCAACTTTTGATCTTGGCTCAAGTCACAATCTCACAGTTTGTGAGTTCAAGTCCCAAATAGGGCCCTGTGCTGAGTGTGGGGCCTGCTTGGGATTCTGTCCCTCCTTCTTTCTATTCCTTCCCAGCTCAGGCTCATTCACTCTCTCTCTGTCAAAATAAGTAAATAAACTTAAGAAAAAATAGCTTTCAAGGTACAAAACTTACAGTGGTTCATTGATATAATCCAAGACTATAAAGTCAGAAATCTTGTGAATAATGTAAACATTATTTTTTCCAAATTCACTACTGTATATTGGAATTAAAATGTGGCAGTTAAGACAAAGCTTGAGAATTTATATTTGGATCCAAATCTAAGGAATATTATATTACATAGAAATTAATAGTATTGGTGTCCTCATTATTCCAAACAGTACCATGCGCTTTCACTGAAGGTTTTAAATCTGTAGAATAGTTTTGATTAAGGTTTGACATCATGACATGCAAACTGACTCTTACAAATAACATTCTCAGAATGAACTCACTGATCTGCTCTGTAATTTTTATACTTTTATATGCTATAATCAGATGGGAAACATCATTTTTTCACAAGTTAAATATTCTAATTTAATAGGCATTTCAGTACAGATAAAAGCTTCTGTGAAGGGCTAACAAATGAAGAAGATTTTAATGCATTTTATGTAACATCTAGTGGTGTTGATAATAAGTGATTATTGTGAAGTTAATTCAGATGTGAATATAAGCCCTGATTTCTAGTATCTGGTTATTTGCTAGCATATCCTTAGGGTGTGAAATTCTTGTGGATTATCCTGTACCAACAATTAAGTCAAAGCATCTTTGAAGTAAATGATAAATCTCAAACTGAAACACATTTTCTCTAAATCAGAGGCAGTATTGGGTATCTAATGATGCATAACAAATTACCACAAACTTAGTGGCTTGAAACAACACAGTTGTTATCCTACAGTCCAGTCATAGTTTATCTGGATTCTCTCCTTCAGGGTTTCCCACAGGCTGCAATTAAGTCATCAGTTAGGCTGTGGTCTCATATGAAGGCTCTCCTAGGGAAAGATCCACTTCCAAGCCTATGTGGTTGTTGGCAAGATTCAGTTCCTTGAGGGTTGCTGACCTAAGGGCCTCAGTTTCTCACTGGACATTGGCTGGAGGCCACCCTCAGTTTCATATGGCTTCTCCATATGGCAACTCGCTTCTTCAAAGCCAGCAAGGCTTTGATGTTACTATCCCATGTCATCTAATCACAAAAGTGACATTCTGCTACTTTTGCTATAGCCTATTTATGAGAAGAAACTCATTAGGCTAGTGCACTCTCCAGAGTAAGGGATTATACATTGGGATCCTCTGGGACCATCTTAGTGTCTGGTCACCATAGAGACAGTGAAAGATAAAACTTACTTCATACTGTTATAAAAGGAAAGCTATTTTACACTCTTTCTACTTTTTGGCAATACTCAAGTCAGATTAAATTTTCAGTATAAGTAAAATAATAATGTACTATAAAAGTAGCAAATACAGCCAGGCATATCATAAATGCCTAATAATAGTTTGTTGGTTAGTTGTTTTTCTGTGTTGTAATTCTGAGATTTTAGAGGTTATCTGGTAGGCATAGTCTAAAAGCCAGTTACCTCCTTAGATATTCTGTTTCATTATCTTTTTGTTTTTCTTATTGCTATTGCTATCGTATCTTGCTAAAACTCATCTTTGAACTTTGGCAAGTTCTATCTTTCTGTGTCTTTTTTTCTTAGTCTATATCGTTGTAAATTTTTTGAAAATATCTCTTTCCTATCTCATAGGAATGTTAAAAATGTGGATGAGATAGAGAGATATATGTGAACTTACGTTAAGCTCAAAAGAGTGAGACCCTATTTAAATACAAAGGTGTAGAATTTCATAGAAAGTACAATGAAAGTCATACATCCTTGAAATCATTTTCAAAGTGTGATAATAGTAAACCTCAAATGCACACTTAGGTCTCTATTCTGATGTTGCTTACCTATGTATAGTTTAGTAAACAGAAGAATGACCTTTAAAAATGATATTTGAGAAGAAAAGTATAAATTTACCACTGTGTGGTCGTGAGAAGACAGTGTGCAGCCAGGAGCTTACACCACACACTCACCGCCACCACAGGGTCCAAAAAGGGCTGAAGCTCTTTGTGCTTTGCCTTTGGTCACTCTGGGGACAAATTCTATTAACAGCTTTGCCTTCAGTGTGATGTTGGGTTGCAACTACTGAACGCCAACTTGTCCCTAGTAAGGAGTTTTACAATGTCAACATTCTAATTAGCATCCACATGGAAGGTGCCTGTTATTGTTGGCTTAGTTGCCTCTGTAATCCTGACAAACCATTTGATTGAAGAGTACTGTTGATGTAGTGTATAGCAGCCTGTGGCTTTCTTTGAAAGGGTTTATTAAAGCTGGATCCAGATTACAAATGTTTAACCTGGCAAATAGCACTATGACCTCTAAAACAAATATTGTGTCATTAATATAGCAGTGTCCGCAGATGGGACTGGCAACCTAAAATGTGCTGTCTGTAAACATTTTCAAATTATATTTGAGGTCCTTAATTAACCCCATTAGGCTTACATATTGAAACAACGAGCCAATCAGTATAGAAGAACAATTGAATAAAGATAGAGATATGGTCATATAATATATACATACATATTATATTATATATATTATAAATTATCTGGAGTCTGGATTTTAAATCAGATTTAATGTTATTAGAAAATTATCTTTCTTCCCTCAAGAGGTCAAATTCTTAACATGCCATAACAAAATGGAATTAAGAATGATTAAATCCATCACTGAATTAGAAACTAAGTTGAGACTTGGAAGTTACCTTACAGGTCATCTATACCAACCCCTCAACTTACAGATTAAAAAAAATGAAATTCAAAGTGGCTAAGTCACCCAAATACAAGTTGAATTGAAAAACCACAATTATGCTATCACACTCAATACATATATATTATACATATCTATTAAAATTTTTCATCATGGACTTTTAAAACAGTGGTTTGGGATTTTCTTTCCAGCCAAGAATGTAACTGATGAAACCTTGTCTTATCTAAAATTTTACTGAAGAAATAGGTTACCATTATAGTGAAAACTAAAGATGGTGCTAAAAATTTGAATCCCTTATCAACAAATACATGTATTTGTTTCACATTACTCTTTGCATCTGAGATTGACACACTGGGTTTGATCACTGTTCAGAAGTGTTTTCCTCATTATGGTGATGAAGATCCTCTGGTTTCTGGCATTATTTCCTACTTTGAATTTTATGTTTTGGGGTATCCAAATTTGGACTGCTCTGTGCTGGGTTGGTCTCCAGCCGTAGATTCTCAGCAGATTTCAACTATGGCCCAGAACGTGAAGTTGTGCTTCAGTGTTTCTTTAAACAGTGTTTTTCTCTCTGCATGTCTTCCTTCCATTTGATGATCTACTTTATTCATAATATAGCAGCTACCTCAATGTCCCCAGCCATCTATTATTCATAAATGTCTATGTCAGTAGAATACTATTGCAACGGGCTTTACTTCCATCATGTGTTACAGTATACATTTCCCTTACCACTCATTCCTTCACTTGTTATCCAGCCATTAAAAGAAAAGAAACCCTCGTGAGGACTTCTACATTCTTGATCAAAGCATTGCCAGATTTAAAGATCAGCAGAATTGAGCCTTTGGGGGTAGAGGAGAAGATCACTAGAATGTCTTATCAGAAACACATAAAAAAGCCTTAACTCTTGAATCTTTCTCTATTTATCTCAACTTCTGGATCTCATACTGCTTCATCTATTTCCTGAATAGGTTTGAACAACAATAGTGTCAACATGTTATTTCAACTATTGTTGAAGAGGCAGCCGTTGGGAGAATGTATTCCAGAGAAACACTGTTCCTCCCGGAGCTTCCCCCATGCTCTCTCTGTATCTGCTTCTCAGTACTAGGTGTAGCAAAGCAAACAGCCAAAAACCAAAACCAACCAAACAAATAGGAAACAAATAACAAACATAAAATCCCTGACTACAAGGAGTTCTCCATTTAGGAGAGACAGAAAGTTTAACGCAAATGCACACATGAATGCAAAGGTTGCTACAGGAGAAATGCTATGTGGAGACATTTCTTAAAGAAAAAGAATGATAAGCCAAGTGCTGGGTGGTAGTGTTTAACCCCACAGAAAGAGAGGTAAGGGGATTCCACGTATCTGGAGAAGTGGTGCAAAAGTACAGAGTCATGAAGAAGCATTGCCTGAGTTTTGAGCAGTCCAGTGTTGCTAAGGATGAATGCATCGCAGATACAGAGAGGTTTGGGCTGGGAAGATGGGCAACCACCATAGGGGCCTGGTGAGCAGTGCTAAACAGCTTGGACCATACCCCCAAAGCAACCGTAAACTATCAAAAGATCCTTAAACATGATTTGCCCATTTTATAAATTTTCTAATATATATTTGCTGTAGAAATGTAAGTAAATACAGAAAACTGTAAAGACAGAAAAATCTTTCATTAACCTACATCCAGAGAAAATCAATTTTGACATATATTTCCTTCTAGCATATTTTTGGTTTGTACTTGATATGGTATATATTACATTTATCATATGAATTAAATCATTTAGGTCTTGTTTTAGCCTCTTAATGTATTAGCCTTTTGCTTTCCATTAAATATTTGTTGAGGCCATAATTTTTAGCATTTTGATTTGGCTTAACCATAAAATTATTTCATCATCCAATGATTGTTGGTTAATGTGTTATTTCCAATACATTATCATCATACATAAACCGAACCCCTATGCCATTTGAGGGCTTTCTAGCCTTGTAAGATTGTGGTAAGTGTACTCAGATGACTGCTAAGTCCATGGCCTGTGGAAGACTGAAACCCTCCCCAGACTTCCTGCAAATTCCTGGGATTCTTTTGCACTCAGAACAGCAGTTCTGCAAATGTGGTCATTCAGGGGTACTGCGAGGTCAACACTATTTTCATTGTATTATGAAGAAATTATGTGCCTTTTCATTCGCATTGTCTGATGAGGGCGAAGTGGAGTTTTCTAGGTGCTACAGACATGAGATGACAGACAGCATCCTTCTCACGGGAATGGAATGTTTGGTTGTACTGCTTGGTTTTTTAAAAATTTTCAGGACTAATTGTTGAAGACAGTGAAGATGAATAGGTATAACACAATGGAACAATAGCCCACTGGGGTCCTCAATACTTTTTAAGTGGACAAGGCTCATAACACAAGAAAGTATGAGAACTGCTATCTTCGTGCAATGTGGCTTTTTTTCCCAAAGCTAGAAAATTCTCTCAGAGTTAATATGGTGCCAACTCTTGATTAAGAGTTTTCTCCATATCAATATGTAACTGCTGTTTAGATGATTAAAATTCCTAATATCTTAACTTTGGATAGGAGTAAAGAATGGAGGGTGTGGCATGTTCGTATTTCTGCTTTAGAAAGTTAGTGCAGAATATGCTAAGAGAACATGCAGAGTCCCGCTAGGAGGCTATTATGTAAACCAGGTGAGAAAGGATGAAGCAGTAATAGTGCGACTGCAGTAGAGCCAGATAAGTGAGATGTGGGAGAGATGGAATCCCGGGCTGCTCTATCAGCATCATTTTACAAACAAGGAAATAAGGGGCACAGTGGTAAAGTAAGGGTCAGGGTAGGTTTTGAAATGGATCTCCTGAAATACCAAGTCTGCTGTCCTTTCTACTACACCAGAGCTCAAGACTTCGTTGTCCATGAGAAAAGACACTTGTTAACCTGATCATAAAGGTGATAACAAATCTAACAACTCACTGTTTTCAGAGTGGCTTTGTTCACAATCTTACAACTCCCTGGAATGTATTCACTTACGTGTGGATGTTATCTTCATGGGTCAATGAGTTTGATGTGGTTCTCATTCTCTATCTCTGCCTTTTCCTTCCACTCTCCCCTTGTCTTTTTTCTTTTCTTTTAACTTGTTATTAGAACTGCCCACGTAACAGTACTAGATGATGGTCATAAGTGAAACGCATTTGCTTTACATATATAATCTTCTCAACACTTCTTTGTAATTTGTTTAACTATCTTATTCCACAGAAGCTGTGTCTGCCCTTTGAGATCACAGTCCTTTGCAGGATCAGGCAAACGAGTAAGTGTGGTTTTGTTCAGAACTTTTCTGTAGGAGTGCTAATTATGAGTTCTGACATCTCTCAGAACTAGAAAGTCCCATCCAAATATTAGTTTGTGATTTCTTTGTTAATATAGTTCCCTGTAGCAATATGGTAGCTATTGATTTGACTCCAACTTTATGAAGACAACAAAAGACGTTAGGTCATGTCCATAGAAAACTAAATAGTTGCCATCCTCACTGCTCTTTCGGAGGAATATCTTCCTTTGAAATCTTAACTCCTCAGTCATTGTTTCCACTTAATGATTTCAATTTTGACTGCATATTTTCCCATTGAATTATTAATACAAAGGGGAAACTGTGAACTGATGTATACGTGTTCTGTATAGTTCCATAAACAATAATGCTTTATGTCCAGCTTCATTAAATTTTATAGTTAGCAAAATCCTTAAATATAGTTAAAATAATCTATTGGGGGGACAAAAGAAAGAAAATACTTTTAAAGAATCACAAAAGTCAAAGGATTTTGGAGAAAGAGAAATATGTTTTATCCTTGATTAACATATTCGATTCTTTCTAGGCTCTCTCCTTATGAGCAAGTGCACACACTGAGAGCTTACGCAGTGTCATATTTCTCAGCATGAGTAATCGCAGAAAGTAAATATGCACTAACACTGGAAGCAAGTGAAGCCTAAAATGAGGCAAAAACAGCAGGGAAATGAGAAAATTGGGAAGTTTTCTATTTTTATGATGCTGTTAGACATATTGCCCAAAGACAACTCTGTATATTATCAGCAAAATCTAGACTAAGAAGACAGAAGTAATTTTTTCATAGGGATAAATGCATTTATCCTTTTCCACAGCCCATCCTCCATGTTAAGAGTTCTTGATAATTTTCTAGGCTGTTCTTAGACAGACTTTCTGTTTTAATACAATCACATATTTTACTTCAGATCTAATTGTTCATGGTCTAACTTCTTGTGTTCTAAATGAGGGCTTCATTAGCTTCAGGGTAAAATCTCATTTTCCATGAATGCTACCTCCGGAGTCAAAATTGAAGATATAAATGTCAGAAATGTTATTGGCTAGAACAAAAGTCTATCTGATCCAAGTGTACAGTATAATCGAGGAAATACTGTAAAACAGTGGGTACTTTTCGTGTCCTTCACCTGAAACTTGGACTAAGGTTACATAAACATTATTGTTTTTAAAATTTTTTAACATTTATTCACTTTTTGAGAGATAGAGAGAGACAGAGCATGAGCAGGGGACAGCCAGAGAGAAAGGAAGACATAGAATTCAAAGCAGGCTCCAGGCGCTGAGTTGTCAGCACAGAGACCAAATGTGGGACTCAAACTCATGAACTGTGAGATCATGACCTGAGCTGAAGTCAGACAATGCTTAACCGACTGAACCACCCAGGCACCCCATATAAACATTTTTAGATTCCCTTAGAACATGTCCAATATCCACACTGGTAAGTAGTAAAGGGGGCACAGTGAAGAGAAATTAGAAATATGCTTGGATATCTCATCCTGAGCTATAAATATATATAACAGTAAGACTATCTCAAGCATTACAATGATTCTTATCAGATTTTGAGGTAAATTTTTAAAAGTTGCAAAAACTTATTAAGTCTCCTAACTTTGGGAAAGATGTTCCTAGAAATTCTGATTATTCCAGTTTGAGCAACACATGAGTTCTGTGGGGAACAAACCTGGTCATGGAGCAGAGGGGTTGAAATCACACTTACCGATGTAGGACATAAGGACATACTGTATATTTATTGTTTATGTGTTTATTTCTTGTCTTTACACTCCAAAAAGTACATGCTGTGGCAAGGACTTTAACTGCCTT
The DNA here is from genome assembly GCF_024362965.1 of Panthera pardus. Classification (NCBI taxonomy): domain Eukaryota; kingdom Metazoa; phylum Chordata; class Mammalia; order Carnivora; family Felidae; genus Panthera; species Panthera pardus. Next base: position 24,213,488 of record NW_026527002.1, read on the forward strand.
GTTCACTACTGGAGATCACATTGTGGCATACCGCAGGTGCTTTACAACTATTACTTTAAACAATAGATACTCTGATTCTCCATTTAGTAGCTCAAGCAATTTGCTTCACTACCTCCTTTTACTGCCAAGGTTTATTTTTAGTTTCATTAGCATGGTCCTCCCATTGTACACTGTAAACAAAAACTGGAAGTTGTCAATAGTTATTTCACTTAGTGGAGGAAGTAGTTAGATCCCTCTCTAACACATTTTGTTTCCTAGATCATGAGAAATACTCACTACTCCCCTAGAGAAGCCTCTAGTGGGTGCCAGGATTATGCCATTTTCTTGGGTGTCTATGAAGGAGAGTGCATCTTCTGACTCATGAAAGATGTTCTCAGTTCAAATCATGGACTTTGCATAACTTTGACTGTCTACCATGACCTCCTGAGAGCCTTGTCTTGGTAACAGGGAACAGTTTTGTGGGCTTTTCCAAGACTTGGAATTTTTCCACTGATCTCTCAACCCAGAATAAACTTACTCCCTCCTGTGCCCTATATCCACAGTCTACTACTCCTTTAAATATTATCATAAAACTGCTTATTTATTTCAGGAAGTATTTTCTGACTGTCCCAGAGTAAATGACTTTTCCATCATTTTATATGCTTCATTGAACTCTATTTGTACCTATTAAATGGTTTTTTTTTTTCAATGATGTTATTTAGATATATTTCTCATAGCCTACTGGAATCTGTGATGGGATAATGATATCTGCTTATCTTTTGATCACACCTATGATCTCCTGAAGTTTAGATTCCAGTGGGGGTTAGTAATCAAGTAGATAAAGTTGTAATTAAGAAATATAGCATATTGAGAAGTGCTCCACAGAGAATGAAAATAAGGCAGCCCAATAAAGAGTGGCTTGCAAGTGGTCAGAGAGGTGGCATTTGAGCTCAGATCAGTATGACATCAGTAAGACATGGAGTCTTTTGGGTGCAGGCAACACCTCTTACCAGGCCTTCTTCGGGAACACACTTGGTGGTAGAGGAACTGAAATAAAGACTGTGTTGCTGGTGCACCTCAGGTGAGAAGGAGGGTGAACTTGTGTGAAGTGTGAATGGAACAGGGACCAAACAACGTAGCCTCGTGTAAACCAAGACAAAGAGTTTGAATTGTATTCTGAGTAAAGGGGAGCATCTCTAGGGGCCCCATACAAGGTAATATGCAATCAGATTTGGTTTCTTAATTCTCTCCCTCCTACCTTCCATTGGTCACTCCTTTTTCCTTTTATCTTTCTTCTTCCCTTCCTGTCCCCCTTCCCTGTCCCTCCCGTTCTCCTGTCCCTCCCTTCCTCCTTTCTTCCATTCTTTCCTTCCTTCCTTCCTTCCTTCCTTCCTTCCTTCCTTCCTTCCTTCCTTTTTTCTTTCCGTCCTCCCTCTCTCCCTTTTCCCCTTTCTCCTACCCTTTCTACCTACATTTCCTTTCTTCTTTTATTTCTTTTTGTCTGTCTATTACTTTGTAAGCATTCTGACCGCTCTGTGGAGAATGCAATGGGCAGAAGGTTGTTGCTGGCTGCCTTCATGTGCCTCCACTGGTTTCTGGCATATAGTAGCACTCACTGCAGTAAAAATATGGAAAGACTAGAGCAATAAGATGATCTTATAAATACTGTTTAAACAATAGCACACCAATGTTTGTCTCCTTGCTCACCGTTGGCCCTTTCAGCTGCACAAAATATTGAAAACGTTGTACAGTGTGTGCTATTGTGTGTGTTTCCCTACCACAAAGTGCTGCAAGAGGATGTAGATTTTTGTCTGTTTTGTGCAATGGTATATCCCAAGTGCCTGGGAAAGTTTGTGGCCAAAGTCAGGGCTCAATAAATACTAATTGAATTTTCAAGTAATTTTTTTTGTTCTTTTCCTTTCTGAATCTTCCTTCCACTTGTTTCTGACAACTTCTCTAATTTACCAAATGGAGCTGAAGTGGTACAAAGGATGGGAAAAGTAGTGGAACTGTGTCCCTGCCTCCCACCCCATGACAGTTCCTTACAATGCTGCATCAAGTCTTATGGTGTCCTTTGCATTTGTGCATTAAGATTTCCATCAGTTGAGGTAGCAAACCAATGTGTTTGTTTTTCATAGTGTTTGGTGATTTTTTTGTTCTGATTTCAATAACCCTTATTTTTCTTTATTTTTTTAAATGCATATTTATTTATCTATAGGGAGTGTCAGGGAGGGGCAGAGTGGGGGTAGAGAGAGAATCCCAAGCAGGCTCCAGTTTTCAGCACAGAGCTCAGTGCAGGGCTCAAACTCATGAAGAGATCATGACCCGACCAAAATCAAAGAGTCGGATGCTTAACCGACTGAGCCATCCAGGTGCCCCTCTTTATTTTTATTTTGACATCCTTTCCACAGATAACTCTCTTCTAACCATTTTCTGAGATTCTTCTCTTTAACTTTTTTTTTCTCCACTCTAGCTGAAGCCAGTGGCTTCAAAGAGCCTTAATTAGTTCCATGTTTTCACTAGGAAGCCCTTTCCAGAGGTAGTGATTACAGAGAAAAAACAAAGCTTCATTGTTAATATGTTTCATTCTATCTGGAGCCTTGGTAGAAAAGTTTCTGTTTTAATACTGTAATTCTGACTTTAATCTTAGGCAACCAGCAAACCAACTACCTTTAAGATGTTTGCAGTTCAAGGGATGTAGCTATAGTGATGAATAGGGAATTAATTATTCAAGGAAGCTCTGTATTATGTTCAAAATGTGTGTGTGTGTGTGTGTGTGTGTGTGTGTGTGTGTGTGTATAGGATAGCAGAAAAGAACAAAAATTGAAACGCAAAAAAATCTATCTGTAGAGAAATATTATTGAATTAAATTTTTACAATTGGTGGAAATCGAAGATAAAATTATTCAGTCTTTCAGGGTAGAATTAAGAGTTTATTTGATGACACTAAGTTAAGAGAAAATGGATCATGGAGGGACTCTCCAGGAGGGCTGGAAGATACTAGTTTTATAAGCCACAAGGCTATACCATGAGACTTGCTGGGAAGTCCTACTAGGCAGCAGGTGAGCAAAATCTGATGGGGCTGAATACACATAGCATAGGCAATGACCTGGGAAGAAGGCTTGGCACATGCCAGGAAGGGGGTATATGTCTAAATCAGTGAGATCAACAGACACATTTGGACTTGAGTACAACTCAAGCTAACGTCACTACTTAGAGTGACTGAGCTGATAGAAGAGGGTGTGACAGCAGGAAGATTAATTCATCAGTAGTGTTGACATGCCCCCCCCCAACACACACACACCCTACAAGAATAATAGAAACAGTTTTAGGGATAGCGAGGCAGGAAGAACTGTTGGACAGGTCTGGGCACTAGTCCAAGAAAACATCTGAAACAAACATTAGGAATGAAGGTCTGAGTCCAGTTAGACAGAATGATCCTAATTAGTGTGGATCAGGCAAAGAAACCACGGTTGATGTTCTCACAGGTAGTCTAGGGTTAAATACTTGTCACTATAACTATCTTTTAGGCATATTTGTTTTAGAAACAGCAGACTTTCCAGATCTCTTTCAGCAGTAAGAAGGAGCTCCACGTATCTGATCAGTTCTAACTTACATCAGAATAGTGCACTGCCTTTAATCATCATCATTTGCAGATGAGCAGGACTGCAGCACACAGAGGCTGCCATCTGGGCAGAAGGTTGATATTTGACATGCTAAGGACTGTCATAGAAACCACAATAATTGAAGCTGTGCTCTCTTCTATGTTGGTGTTGAATTATATTCCATGCTGTGAATAAATACACTGCTATCTATTTTATTCACTCCACTGATGGACATTTGGCTTGTTTCTCTATTTTTATTATTGAAAATAATGCTGCTCTGAACACTCTTTTACATGCTTCTTTGTGCACATGTGAAATATTTTCTCCTAAGCTAAAAATGAAATTGTTGGCTTACAGGTTATGCATCTTTGCCTTTCAAGATAATGCCAAATTGTTTCCAAAGTGGCCATCCAATTTGTACTCCCAGTAGAAGTTGTGCATGAGTTCCTCTTGATCCACATTCCTACCTACACATAATAGTGACAGATTCTTAATTTTTGTTAATCCAGTAAGTGTGTAACCAGGAAAACTGCCCATCTGAGACCATCTTGAATTGACTGACACAATTGAAAGTTAAATAAATTGTTGTTTTAAGCCTCACTAATATCAGGACAAATTCCTTTCTATGTGGCAATCCTTATACCTGTGCTATAAAAAATAAATTTAGGGTGACTTTATTCAGAAAAATACCATTTGATTCAATAGCATTATTTTCAAATTTGATGATACTAACATGTGTTCATGTCACTATGTCATGTAACTGTCAACCATGCAATTCATGAATCAATGTCAAAATAAAAAAACACTGTAATAATAAAAGTAAAACAAAGTTCCATAAATGAGAAGCAAAGAACACATTCAAAAGCAGTCACACTTACATTGAATTTACAGAACTATTTAAAGCAAAAGATAGAAAAGTAGTGATTCATATGTAATTGCATAACTAATCCTATGAGTTAGGTAAAAACTATTACCACCATTTATATAGGTGTCAACCCAGGCTTAAAGAGATGAAATAATGTATAAAAGTTCACTGAGCTAAGAAGTGGGGAGAGCACAGATCAAATCCCAAGTCTCTGATTCCAAAGCCCATGGTCTTCACTACTATGCCAGACCTTCTTAGCCCTGGCTGCACATGAGAATCATCTGAGGAAACTTAAAAATGCCAATTCCCAGACCCCTTCCTGGAAAAATCAAATCAGTATCTCTGGAGTTCTGCAGGGAAATGAGCTCTCTCTCTCTCTCTCTCTCTCTCTCTCTCTGTGTGTGTGTTTTAACTTTTCAAATGGTAATAAAAATGAAAAGTTAGAGTTAAGCTCTCTTGCATTATGCTTTGCACTTACAGTGAAACCACTAATCCTTAGTAGAGCCTAGATGGTCCTGCATAGCTTAATCCCTGTTCATCTCCAGACTTATCTTGCATCATTTGTCCACCCATGGATTATTAGTATTAATTAAATACAGCTTTCATCTTTCAAGAATCATCAGCTGTGAGATGGATTTAGAATTCACACAGGGACCATTGAATCATGTTGATTCCACACTTGAATTCACCACAAATTTGTTTATGTAACCTCAAACAAGTGCTTTAATCCCACAAAGCCATAGCATCCTCATGGACTCAGTAAGTTTGGAACTGTTTCTTGTCCAAGACCTCACAGTATTTTAAAAGTGTAATATGATTCTAAAAAGATTCTAAAATTTATGGGAGTTTTTAATTGGCAATAGACTATCAACTTACTGAAAACCAATCAAGTAAGAATTCCAGAATCAGTGAATTTTCTGTATTTCACTGCCATCTATTGGATTTCATCTGTATCCGAAATATTTTGCTTTTTGTTTTTTTTTCTTTTCTTTTAGGCTTCCCATATGCAGATCAATTTATGTTAATCAGGCCTGTGTACTTTGGAGATGAAGTTATGTGCCCTTTTGAATAAAATGAGATTTCCTTGTATTATTGAGAATAAGCCTGTTGGAATGACTAAATATTCTGTTAAGGAAATATATCTAGGGACTCCCATTCTTACTATCTATAATAGTTACAAGTTTCATTCAACATACAGAACTAAGATAAAAATGATTGGATTATTATTTTTTAAAGCTTATTTATTTTGTGAGAGACAGAGACAGCAGGAGTTGGGGAGGGGCAGAAAGAGAGGGACAGAGAATCCCAAGCAGGTTCTGTGTGGTCAGCACAGAGCCCAATGCCAGCTTGAACTTATGAAACCATGAGGTCATGACCTGAGCTAACACCAAGAGTCGGACACTTAATGGACCTAAATCACCTAAAAATGATAGTATTATTTATTTAAAGAAAATCATACCAGCCAAGGATCTTCTTCTCCAAGATTGAGCTGAGATGTATCAGTAAAGTCTTCATATTATTTAAGCTATCGATAATTTAGGTAGACTTGCCAATATTGGTGGATAGAGTTTTATTTTGGGGAAAGATGTAAGTAAGGGGAAAGAAATATGAACACTGGAGGGGACCCAAATCTTGAGAAACCATTTTTGAAAAACATTACATATAGTTTTTCATATGTGCTAGTGTACTTCAATAACTGTCTTCAAACACTTTGGGAGGTGTCATCCAGCAGTAACCAGCATCTCTGTAAGATGCGGTTTCACAACCTTCTCAGAAGCTTCCTGGGTATAATCTGAAACCGTCCCCCATACACAGATGGCAGGGGAGACCAAAGAAAGAGGCAGGCTGCTCCAGGTTGATAGATGGCAGTTTTAATAATAGCAAAGGGAACTGACATGAGGGTTGTCTTTGGTGGTGGCCCGATCAATGGATCCCTGTACATCCCCTCCAAATCTTAAGTTTATAAAGAGGCCCTAACTGGGCTCAGTCACATGTACCATGCAAGTGTTTCAACATCACAACACCATTGTAAGGCTATGTCCTTGGAGCAGCCTCTAAAAGTGGAAAAATCAAGCAGAATCCACATTGCAAGGACAGGGGAGCAAGTGTGAGTCAGAGTGACCGGGTCCAGTGCACTAGCCAATTGGCAGTCACAGTTTTTTGTTTTTTGGTTTTTTTTTTTTTTTTTTATCATGTTCCCCAACGGAAGACAAAGCACAAAAAAATTATTTTTTATTTTCCTGATGCACATTTTCCCCCAAATTATGATACATTCTGAGAGTGGATAATTTATACTTAAAATTTTTTTAATGTTTATTTTTGAGAAGGAGAAAGAGAGAGAAAGAGCACAAGTGGGGGAGGGGCAGGGTGAGAGGGAGACACAGAATCTGAAGCAGGTTCCAGGCCCTGAGCTGTCAGCCTAAAGCTTGAACCCAGGAACTGCAAGATCATGTCCTGAGCAGAAGGCAGACACTTAACAGACTGAGCCGCCCAGGCGCCCTGATAATTTATACTTAATTGAGGATATATCACAGCTAATATTCAGCATCAACTTTCTCCAGCATTTTATTTAAAAATTCAAATAGTAATCAAAGGACTTTTAGAGTTAACATTTATCCATAACCTAGATTTAACCATTAATATCTTACTACATTTGCCTTATCACATCTCCATTCCTCTATCCAACATTAATCTCTCTCATTTTCTCATTTTATTGATGCAGATACCTGTACACTTCTCCCTAAATGTCTCCCATGACAGATTTTCATGTCATTAGCTGGAGTCAATTATTTGTTTAAAATTATGTAAAATTTGCATACAAAACATACAAATATTAAGGCAAATTGCTAGGTTTTGACAACTGAATACACCTGGGTAATCCTATTCCTATCAAGTTACAGAACATGATGATAATGCCAGAAAATTTCCTCACCTCTTTCCCAGTCAGTTCCCAGTCTTTACCCCAGAGGAAACTGTTCTTCTCATTTTTCCATCAAACATTGGTTATACATTATTTCTTAGACTTTCATATAGAGACATACGGCATATGCTCCTTTATGTAATGCTTATTTCATTCAGCATGGTTTGGGTATTCATTCATGTTTGTTCTGTGTATCAGTAGTTGGTTCCCTTCTTATTGCTGAGTGCCATTCATTTATGTGACTATATCAGTTAGTTTATATATTTTCCTGTTGATGAACACTGGTTATTTCCAGTTCGGGGCTGTTTTGACTAGAGCTGCTAACATTCTTATACAAAACTTTTTGTGAAAATATGGTTTCATTTTTCTGCAGTAAGTATCTGGGTGTGAAATTACTGGGTTTTAGGGGAGGTATAATGTTAGTTTTATGAGCAACTGTCAGATTTTCCCAAAGTAGTTGTATCATTTTATATCTCTACCAACAATGTATGAGAGTTCCAGTTTCTCTAAAATACTGTCAACATTTGGTATTGTTTAGCCATTATGGTTGCTGTGGAATGATATCTCATTGTAATTTTTAACTTTAGTCCTTGGTGGCTAATGATATTGAGCACTTATATGTTTGTTGGTTATTTATAGATCTTCTTCTATGAAGTGTGGTCTAATCCTTTACCCATTTTTAGTTAAGTCATTTATCTATGATTAAGTGGTAGATTTTTAAAAAAGATTTTTAATGTTTATTTTATTTTTGAGAGACAGAATGAGACTGAGCATGAGTGGGGGAAGGACAGAGAGATAAGGAAACACAAAATGGAAGGCAGGCTCCAGGCTCTGAGTTGTCAGCACAGAGCCTGATGGGAGGCTCAAACCCACGAACCTCAGATCATGACCTGAGCCGAAGCTGGATGCTTAACTGACTGAGCCACCCAGGCACCCCTAAAAGGTAGATGTTTTAAAAATATATATATTTGGTATCAGTCTTTGTCATGTATATATATTATGGATATTTTGTCCTGAAGTATGGATTGTGTATTTATTTTCTTAAGAATTGTTCTGATGAACAGAAATTTAAAATTTTGATGAAATCTAATTTATCATCTTAAAATACTATTCTAAGAAAGTTAAAATTTTCTGACTATTGCCTTAGTTTTTTCATTTTTGTTTTTTTCACTTTTGTTTTTTCATTTAGGCTTGAAGAACTCCTTTCAACATTTCTTGTAAGGCAACTCCAGTGGTGGTGAACTCCCTCAGCTTTTGTATGCTTGGGAAAACTTTTATTTCTCCTTCATATCTCAGGGATAACAGTGCTAGATTCTTGGCTGAATGTTTTTATCTTTCACTACTTTGAATATGTCATTCTTTCCTGTCCTCTAGAGTTTCTGCTGAGAAATCTGAATATAGCCTGGCATAAGTGACTTTGTGGGTTAATGGGTTCCCGCCACCCACACAGCTGCCTTTAAAATTCTTTATCATTGACTTTGACAGTTCAAACATAATGTGTCTTGGAGAAGGTCTTTGTGCATTGAGATAATAAGGTGTTCTATTGGCTTTGTGTACTTGTATATCCAGTTCTCTCCCCAGGTTTGGAAAGTTGTTGTCTATTATTTCTTTACATATCCAATCTGCTCCCTTCTTCCTCTCTTCTCCTTCTGGTATACCCATTTATCTTATGCTGGCTCATCTGAGTGAATCTGAGAGTTCTTTTAGGGTTTCTTCACTTTTTTAAAAAACTTGGTTCTCTCTCCTCTTCAACCTCAATCATTTCTATAGTCCTAGCATTGAGCTCCCCAATTCTCTCTCCAGCTGATCTGCTCTATTTCCAATGCATTCATCATCTCATTTATTGAGATCTTTACCTCCAGAATTTTTGTGTGGTTCCTTTCAGGAATTTCTATCTCTTTGCTAAAATACTTCTTCTGTTCATTAACTTTATTCATGAGGTCATTGAATTACTTTTCTGTGTTTTCTTATAGCTTTTTGAATTTCCATATAGCAGCAACTTTGAATTATTTATTACTTAGTTAGCAATACTCCATGTCTTTGGGTCTGAGTGCTGGAAAATTGTATTTTTTCTTTTCACGATACCACATTAGTGTAATTGTTCATGGTGTTAGATGAAAAGAGACTCTGCTGCAGCATTTGAAGTAGCAAATACGTTCCTTATTAAGGGTAATAAGGCTTTGTTTATTTTGGTTCTGACAGTTGATAAATAAGAGCCTTTCTCTTATTTTCTAGAAGGCAGCATTATTGTACAAGTTTTTGGTTTATCTTAATGGAGCTAACTTGCTAAGGTTTGGGAGCCACACATTAAAAAAAAAAGGCAACAGAGGGAAAAAAAGGAGGATTTGGTGGCAGAGTAAGGGTAGTACCTAGCAGTTGGGGTTTTTTGGGTACCCACAGCCTGATAGGGTGACTGTTGAGTGAGGGTCCTCTCAGAGGTCCATAGGTTCATTAACCACACCCCCACAATAGGAGAGGCTTTCTTTCAGTTCTCTCTGTGAGCATTTCTTTTTCCTTTCCCTCCCCCCCAGTCACTGCTGTCCCTCTTTAGAGAGTAATGGGTCCCTACAGCTGCAGCACTCTTGGAGGGGAGCCCCATGCACTCACCACCTTCACCTTCCACCTCCTCTACCAGAAGGATAGCCCTGCCAGACCTGCCACACTGCCCTCTCTGCCACTGCCACCTGCACCACCACTGGCCTACTGCCACTCCCCTCACTCAGCAGCCTTTTCTGTGGTCCAACCCACCCACTTTTGGGTTCACAGATGGATGCGTCTCTGCAGTATCCTGGTAACCTGTGCACAAGTGCTTTTTTCTTTTTTCCCAGTTATGGATGTCTAATTAGTTGTACATCTAAGGGGAGAGAAAAAAGATATTTCTTTTTCTCATGCTGCCATGATGCTGATGTCACTACCACCCCCTCGTCTTTCTTTTTTTTTTCTTAATTTATTTTATTTTTGAAAGAGAGAGAGAGCAAGAGTGCATGTGTACACACGTGAGCAGGGAAGGGGCAGAGAGAGAGAATCCCAAGCAGGCTTTGCTCTGTCAGGGCACAGCCCAATGCAGGGCTTGATCCCATGAACCATGAGATTATGACCTGAGCTGAAATCAAGAGTCAGACGCTTAACCAACTGAGTCTCCCAAGCACTCCACCCTCCATATCTTTCAATTAGCTTCTGTGTCCCTTTGATATACCTTCATCTATATATATATGGTATATATATACTATAATATACTATCTCATATATATCCTGTATATAGTAATATATGGAGAGTATGATACATATACAACATATATAATACATATATATGTATATGTATATATATACACACACATATATATATACACACACACATATACACACACACATATCTATATATACACACACATACAGTAATAAATGTAACAAAATTCGTGCAAGATATTTTTGGAGAAATGTATAAAATTTTACTTAAAGTCATTGAAATAAAACTTATAAGGGAAGACCCAGTATTTCGAAGTTACCAATTCTTTCAAGTTACCAATTCTTTCATCCAATCCATATAAAAATACCAACATAACTTTTCAGGTAAATGTAAAACCTGATTCTAAATTCATATGAAAACAGATGACCAAAAATTTCCAGGAATATGTTGAACTAGGGGTGCTTCTTCTATCAGATAGTAAGACACTGAAAGCAGTAGTACTTACAACAGTGTGATATTTGGGGCACCCAGGTGGCTGAGTCGGTTAAATGCTAGCTTTTGATTTTGGCTCAGGTCATGACCTCACGTTTCATGAGAGCGATCCCTGTGATGGGCTCTGCACTTGGGGTTCTTGGGAGTCTCCCTCCTCCTCTGTGCCCCTCCACTGCTCGCATGCATGACTCCCCCATCAAAATAAATAAATAGATAAACTTAAAAACCAAAACAAAGAAGTGTGATATTGGAATGAAATGAAATGGAATTGGAATGGAATAAAAATGAAGTTAATAATATGTCAAAGGTGATACTGTAAAATAGTGGGGAAAGGGGAAAGGCATCAACAATTTCTAGTGATATTATATAACTGAGTATGAAAAAAATCATTTTAAATGTTTAGAAAAAATGTTGACAAATTTGTTTATGATCTTGAGATAGACGCAGAGCATAATCCATAAAGGAGAAGATTGATAAATTGATTTTTTCAAAGTGTGAAAACATCTATACAATAAAGACACCACTAATTATGTTTCAAATGTGACATGTAGGGATAAAATATTTGCTGTTATTTTTTAAGCAAAGTATTACTTTTTTCATATACATAAGAACTCCTAAACATCATTTGGGAAAATGCAAACCTCAACAGAAAAATGCCCAAATTCATGTATGAATATATTGCCCAAACTTACCAGTAACTAACTTTTTTAAAAATAAGGAAAACAAAGGATTGGCAAGTCCAAATATTAGTATTTTTGTGAGGAAATAAGATCTCTGCTGCTGATGAGAGTGTAAATTGCAAAAACTCTTTGGAAATTGATTGACTCAACTACAGAAATGCTGAATGCGCTAAAACAAAGCTCTTTCATGTCTAGGAATATATCCTGGAAAATTCATGCCTGTGCCCAGAAGACATGTAAAAGAATGGTCATTGTCATATTCATCGTAAGAATAAATATCTGAAAATAATCTAAATATCCACCATGGGAAGAAAAAAAATGTATGGTTATTTCTGAAATGGGAAACAATGTAACCGTCAAAATGAATGAACTAGAGTTACAGGTATCAACAGGGAGATGTGTTAAGAATATATTATGTGAGAGGTGCCTGAGTGGCTCAGTAGGTTAAGCTTCCAACTTTGGCTCAGGTCATGATCTCAAGGTTTGTGAGCTCGAGCCCTGCATGGGGCTCTGTGCTGATAGCTCAGAGCCTGGAGCATGCTTCGAATTCTGTGTCTCTCTCTCCCTCTCACTCTCTGTCTCACTCTCCCTCTCACTCTCTGTCTCTCCCTCTCTCTCAAAGATAAATAAACATTAAAAATTTTTTTAAAAGGAATATATTATGTGAAAAGAAAAGCCCACTGCTCAAAGATATGTACAATGCAGCACTACTTTTGAAAAATTACACCTGATAAAACAATATCCTGTATTATATTTAGATGCATACATAAGTGTATAAATGACAAAAGTCATGGATTTGAGAGCTATGTGTTAGAATTGTGATTGTCCCTTGAGGAATGGGGGAGGGGAGTAGAGTTGGTAAGCCTAGGAAGAGAACTTCATAGAAATTTTGTGTAATTCTTTTTCCAAAAACAGGAAGACATAAAGGATATTTTTTTACTATTTTAATGAAGTCACTTTTAATTGCATAGTGAAGCAGAGCTCTTTTATTTTTCACTTAAGCAGAGTAAACGAAATCAGAGGCAAAAGCACATTAGCTGCTAATAAGAAATCTCACAAGGCAAACTAAGGTCACGTCTTTCAATAACTTGAGCAAATAAGCAGATGAATGGCCCAGCTGTGCCTGAGGTGAAGCGAAGCATCTGGCAGATGTGGGAAACTGGAGGGACTCTGAGTTGACTCTGCATGAGTGACAGATCATTGAATGGACAAGATAACTCCTAAGTCAGGCTTTGTCAAAATAGGGAGAGGTAGTTATAAAATGCCCTCCTTATTTTGAAAAGAAGGAAGTCAATTTACTTAGAGAATAACTCTATATAATCAGTCTCATAACTCCATATCTGTTTGTCAAAATGAGGCCTTTAACCATCTGGTTCCAATTTTTCCTGTCTGCCGAACTTTCTCAGTTCTCCCACTGAAGGTATTGCAGGAGATGACCCATAAGCCAAACAGCATATTGCTCTTTTTAATTAGCTTCCTGTGTCCCTGAAACCTTCTTACAGAACCCACTGATCACGTGATTACTGAAAGCACATTTCTAGGAAGGCAGATGGGGAACCGCCAAAAATTTGCTGGGAGAGTTGCTGGTAGTAGGTTGGTTCAAAAAGAAACACAACACAATACAAAACAAAGCGTAACAATAACAGAACGTATCCCAGTCCTTCTCTCTGTGTTTGTCTGTCTGTCAGTCTCTGACATTATCATCATTAGCACAGTTCCTTTCTGTGAAGTTCCGAAAAATATAAGGCTGATTTCCAGGACTTCAATCATCACTATGAAAAGCCGAGAGCTCCCATTTAAGACAATAATTACTAAATGAAGGTAAAAAAATAAATGCTATGAGTCATGTATACCCTCCTGCTGTTTAAAGTTGAAACAGGAACTCCTAAAATTTCGGCCAAAGAAAATAACATTGGCATAAATGATGTTTTTACACTTATGCCCTTGCATGAATGTCCTTCTGTAATATTCAGATTATAAAATCTTTGCAAGGGACTAAAGAACTCAGTGAATTCACAAATGTTCACAGTAATTCAAAACAGGTTGGTTTGTTGCATCTGTAGCAAAATCCTGTGGATTATTTGGGAATTATCCTCAGTTGATTGGAATCAGTCGATCAATCTAGCTATCCTTTCATTTTTATTCTCATCTCTCCTTTCAAAGGCCCTTGGCCAGGACCTAATAAACTCACACCACCCTAGCCTGCTAAGGATTCGTCTTTGGTTATGATGATTCAAAATTAGATTTTTTATTCTGTTACAAGTACGCATACTCTGGAGTCATTGATGGTCCCTAACGTGGTAATGAAGCACGCTATGCAGATCACACTTACTACTGTGAAATTATCTTTGTGTGATATGTCCATGCAGCTTAATTTGTGGAACTCTTCTCTGCTTCATCTGTCTTCTCTGCCTCGGTGATTTCATCACATATGAATGGTATTAAGGATCATTTATATTCTAAAAAGTTCAAAATTTACATCTCCATCCTAGAGCTTTCTCCTGAGCTCTGGATTTATTAATCCACCTGCCACCACTTTGTTTTTTTTTTTTTTTAATTTTTTTTTTTTAACATTTATTTATTTTTGAGACAGAGAAAGACAGAGCATGAACGGGGGAGGGGCAGAGAGAGAGGGAGACACAGAATCGGAAGCAGGCTCCAGGCTCTGGGCCATCAGCCCAGGGCCTGACGCGGGGCTCGAACTCACGGACCGTGAGATCGTGACCTGAGCCGAAGTCGGACGCTCAACCGACTGAGCCACCCAGGCGCCCCACCTGCCACCACTTTGATGTGAATCTAAAATATAGTATTTTTATAACTGAGCTTCTAATATTTCCCCCCAAAGTGCTCTACCTGTCACTTTCTCACTGTCAGTTGACCCCATCGTTGAAGTTGTTCAGAGCAGAAACCTTGGGATTCTTTCGAACTCCTCTTCCCCACACATCTTACCTCCAAACTGCCAGGAAAATCTCTTGACTCTCCCATTGAAATGTACCCCAAATCGGACCATTGTTGCTAAACTTGTCCAAGTCACCCATTCCAAGGCTTGGTCTTCTACAGTTCCTTCCTACTGTATCCCTTAGCTCCTACCTCTTTCTACCAACAGTCCTTTTTCGACATAGCAGTCAGAGTGGACCTTTTAGTATCTAAATCCTACCATGTTACTTCTTTCAGAAAGCTGCATTACCTCTTCTTCATTTCACTCAAGGTAAAGCCAAGTCTTACAAAGGCTCACAGGACCCTCAGGATATGCCCTCTCTTTACTTCTGTCATATGTTTCCTTTTCCTCCTGATTTGCTCCAGGTAGGTCTTCTCTTAGGACCTTTCCTCTGGTTGTTGCCAATACCTGTTTGGAATCTCTTTTCCACAAATGTCCCTTTAGGATTAATCCTTTACCTCTTTAAATTCTTTGCTCAAATCTCATCTTCTCAATGAGACCCACTTTATTTGCCTATTAAATATTGCAACTTCCTCCATGATCAGCACGGCTAGTCTTCCTTTCCCTCATTTTCATGGCATTTTTTCATGGCATTTGTCTCTCTCTGAAATGCCATATAATCCACTTATTTATTGTATTATTTGTTATCTGTATCATTTCTTCTAGGGCGTAATATTTTTGAAAGTAGTTAACTTTATCTGTTTCATTCACTTATGTGTCTAGGTAATTAAAACAGCACTTGGTATATGGTAGAGATTCAGTACTTATTTGATAAATAAATGAGTGAATAATTCTCTACAGCCTGGGACTCACAATAAAGTAAATATTTCTATCACAAATTCCACAGGTCATCTGACTTTATCACTGTCCAAATATTAAGCACCCTCCCCCTTCACCCCTCTACCTCAAGTAGATACTCATTGATGGAGAATAATTACAAATGAATATATATTTAGGATTAGACACTGGAAAGAGATTGACTATCTGGAGAAGTACTAGTTAGTACAGGAAGTCATCATGCCTACACACATATGGATATAATTTGAGTATCCTTGGGTTGGGTCCCTGACCAAAGTTACCTCCTGTTCCATTTAATAATTTCAAATATCGTGTTTACTAATCTCTTTATTTCTATATAAACACACATTTATCACATGTTTCTCATATGCCATGTTCCAGGTTCTCTACTGACATACAGTCCCGCTTTTTGAGAAAGCTATCATTTAGCTATGTGACCCAATGGAGGAAAAAAATCAACAGGAGTACCTACAATATGGCAGGTGCTTTGACATCTTGTTTACTCTTCACCACAAACCATGGAGATTTTATTTATTTTGCTTATTTTATGAGAGGAAAGTAAGGTACAGACAAGCAGCTAGTAAGCAGACCAGGGCACTACCGTCTTAAATCAAACATCCTGACTCCTCAAGTCTCAGATATGCTCCACTACTATCCTGCCCATTCTACCACCAAATTCCTCTCTCCTTTTGGAATAATGTTGCAATAAAAAGTAACAAATGGTTACTCTGGTCTCCTGTCAACAACACTAACAATAAAAACTTTCCTGAAATGTGTTTGTTAACTCTTTGGTACTCTTGGGTTTACCACTATAATTAATCCCACATCCTCTAAGATAATTCACACTGAAATGAATATTATATCCTGAATAATTCAAAAACACATTGGAGAATGTGAAAGAAAACAATTATTACAGTACTAAAGATGGAAATAGATCTTCAAATTTTTGGACATAATTCTAAATACCAACCTGGCCTGAAGTGAGAAAAAGGAATCAAAGCCAAGCAAATTCGTGATCAAAACAGAAATCTACAATGGTTGTGTCAAAAGCAAGAGCAGTCGCTTATTCCTAACAAATAGCACACAATTTTCACAGAAATAATCATTAGATGACACTCTTCAAATTTCAGTTATAGAAAGATAAATTATAAAGCTGGTTATCTTACCAGTTTCCAGAAACTTCTTTATTCATATGTGAATGACAGTGGATTCCTCCTCACTCTCCTGGGCGAAGTGAAAAACGATTGATTGATGAATTTGAAAACATTTTAAAATGCTTACTAAGTACAGTGCACTTTGTCTAAATAACAAATCCTCCATGCATTTTCTCTGAGTCTTATACACTGTCTTCTAAGGTTTAAGCAATTATTTTGTCCAGTCACTCAAATAATTATAGAGTATCTTTTAAACATTTCTTTTTTTTACTTTTTAACATTAACATAAACCTAAACTTTAAATCAAATGATACTAAATGTTAGAAAAATGTCTTATAATTTTTCCTATATTTTGCCAGTATTTTTTTTTTACCAATTTTGACTATATGAGATGGTTGTATTAAGTAAGATTTTCTGGAATGATGGTTCAAAATAGTGATATGAGGCAGTCTTGGCTTCTTCCGACTGCTATGCGTTTACCAAACCCCATTTCCTTATCCTTTTCAATACCCAAATAGACTACATTTTCCATCCTCTCTGTTTTTTTAATGTTTGCTTATTTTTATTTTGGGAGAGAGGGACAGAGAGAGTGCAAGCAGGGGAGGGGCAGAGAGAGAGGGAGAGAGAGAGAGTCCCAAGTAGGCTCCATGCTGTCAGCGCAGAGACCAATGCAGGGCTCGATCCCATGAACCATGAGATCATGACCTGAGCCAAAATCAAGAGTCAGATGCTCAACCAACTGAGCCACCCGAGAGCTCCTCAATTCTCCTTTACAGTCAGGTGAAACCATATAAATGGATGGGATGTGAACAGAAAAGTACTGTACATCATTCCCACACCTGTTCCATAAGAACTTCCCAGTAATCTTCCTTATTCTTTCTCTTTTCTCATCGGAGATCAGAGGACAAAAGTTCTGCTTCCTTAGCAGATGTTGAGTTACAAAAAAAAAAAAAAAAAAAAAACAAGAGGATTCCGATTCCGATTTTAGGGTCAACACTTAGAAGAGCTGCCTAGTAGAATTACCACTCTGAGAACTCTTCTTAGGTAAGCCACTAAAATTTGGTGCTGTTTGTTACAGTAATTACCTTATCCTGATTATAACACTGTTATTTTAATGGGAATAAAACTATCCAAACTCCTAAACTTAATCTCACCTGTTAGTTTGAAATAGAATTTTCTAAACCATCTTCTGGTTCCTATTATATTAATAACTTTATAAGTGTAAAATCGATCTGAAGATTTATTGACCTCTTGTTTTTAATTTTCCCAATTTTACTTTTTTCCTTCTTTTTCTACTAATTTTTTATATATTTTGAGGTATTTCTATAATGGTTTTCTGGGGTTGTATTACCTTATACATGTCTTCAGGAAAAAAAAAATTCTACTCTCTGTGGATCATTTTAATAGAATATACTTATTTATCACCTGAAAGTTTGGAAGAATTTACATTAAAGTCATCTTGCTCCAGTGTTTTTTTGTGGGGGTGAAGTGGTGGTTTTTGGCAACTATCTTAGTTTCTATCACGATTACTTGCTATTCAAATATTCTACCTCTGGTGAGTTTCAGACCTTTGTGATTCCCCTGAAAAGTATCCATTTTTGTAATTAAGACATTTATTTGTCAATTCCACTGTTTTTTTTTCCCTTCAATTTTTGAATTCATGACTTGAAATTAAAAAAAAATTCCATGGCCAGATCTCAATGACATGTACAAGATCATTAAAAACAACATAGTCTAAAACTAAACTTGTTTAGACTTCTTTTTCCTAAATGAGACAATTATAAATAGCATTCCTTTGGACATTCCTCATAACAAGCTGACTCTTACACTCCTTGTCTCATCCCTCACTGTGAGGCAATAATAAACAGAACTTGAAATTTTTCCTGATCACTGGTGGAGGAGAAAACAACTAGAGTTACCTTTCACAAGGATAGGAGAGAATTGATGTTAATAGAGCAGTACTAAATCCGAAAATCAAATCCTCATCAACTGAGTACATGCTCAGCAAATATTTACCAAACAAGTAAATTAATGGTGCCTCAATCACTATTGCTCATATTCTCTTGGATGTTTCTTGGAGAAGAAAGTGGTTTCAGTTTGGTAAATTTTAAATTATATATTTTTTCTTGTTTTTAAATTTTTTAAATGTTTATTTATTTATTTATTTATTTTGAGAGAGAGAAAGAGACAGAGCATGAGCAGGGGAGGGGCAGAGAGAGGGAGAGGGAGACACAGAATCTGAAGCAGGCTTCAGGCTCTGACCTGTCAGCACAGAGCCCAATGCTGGGCTAGAAATCATGAACCATGAGATCATGACCTGAGCCAAAGTCAGACACTTAACCAACTGAGCCATCCAGGTGCCCTTTAAATTATATTTTAAGACGACAAAACATGGTTCGCATGGAATATGCAAGTTTATACAGTAGAAGATCAACTTACATGATTTTTGTCCATTTAATTTTGTCTCAAATGCTAGGATTTGTTAAATGAGAGTCTATTAGTTTAACCTTTTCCAATTATCAGTTGTGGTCTTCATATATTTATTGAACATTTTGTTATTCATTAAATATGGCTCTCAAAATATCTCCTTTGTAATAAAAACACCCTATTACAAGAAGTTGGGGATAGTCCAGTGGCCTAGGGAGAAAAAGTCCCCTAAACTTTGAAGCTAGTAATCCCTTCATGCACTTTAGAAAAGTAAAACCTCATTCAAACATAGTGTGGAAAATTAAATGATTAGAGATATCAACTTGAAGAATGAAGCACAAATCTTCAAAAACTTTTTAGGGATACAAATTTTTTATTCACACTATTGGATCATTTAGCTCCTGTGACGTAAGCAGATGGTGACCATTTTATGTAGGGAAACCTAATATTTGTAGCAAATATTGGTAGAAATCTGTTGTTTCAAGATTTCTTACCAAGGACATGCTTTTGTAATACTTGAAACAAGTGTATAGATTCTGATTGAGATGCCAGTGGTGAAAACACAGTGGTTCCATGGATGCCTGTTAATTTACCATGTAGCCCCATTCCAACTCCTTTCATTACTACCCCTGAGCCTAAAGGTAGCAAATGCACCTTTTGACAAAATAGAGTGTGCTGAGACTGACTTTCCATGCACTGAGTAAAGACATGCTACCTTACTATTCATTATAAAGGGGAGGCAATTCTTGGGGGAGGAGCCAAGATGGCTGAACAGCATGGAAGTTTTTTGTGTGTCTCGTGTGCATGAAATACAGCCAGACCAACAATAAACCATCCTGCACACCTAGAAAACTGATCTGAGGGTTAACACAACAATCTGCACAACCTGAACCACAGAACTCAGCAGGTACGCAGTGTGGAGAGGTGACCTGGGGGATAGAGAAGCCACAGAGGGCAGGGAGCCACTTTTGCATGTGGAGAGAGGATGGAGATGGGGAGGGGGGAGAATATGGGAAAAGCACCCCCCCGCCCCGCAAAAGCAGCTGGAGATAAAGTGGAAAAGTGGAAACAGCCGCAGGGACTGAACTAAAAAGGGAGAAAGGAGAATGGAGAGGGTTTAAATTCCATTAAGACAACAAACAGGGGGAGCACAGAGTCTGAAACTCTGCAGCTCAATACATGGCAGTGCTCTGGTGGGAAAAGTGAATCCCCAGGAGCAGAGTGGAGTCTGGGGTTCTTCAGGCCACATGGGGAGAGGCAGTTCCCCTGCTGGGAGGACACCTGGTAGAGGCTGTGTGGGTGCCCCAAAGGCAAGTCCACAGTGGACCTGGGAGAACAACCACATTCGCTGGTAATGGAACAAGGTCCTTAAGGGTGAGCCTGGTGACAGATGTGTGCTGTGATTTTCCATAATCCCTGAAACGTTGCTGCTACATGGTCTCGTGAACTTTTTCTGGGGCGGGCTGGCAGCCAGCCGCAGTCTCTGGCAGCAGCACAGTCCTGCAAACGTTCCTGGTGTGGCTGGCACCCGGCCATTGCTCAGTGAGACCCTCCACAGAGGGGCGGAAAGGGTCAAAGCTGCAGTCCCTCAGAGGTAAGGGGTCAGCAAAAACAGCCACATCTGAGACAAAACTCAGGAGGGAGGTTCTGCCTGGGGCTTGGTCACGGACAGTATAAAAGCAGGGAGTGGATGGAAGCCCAAGACAAAGGACGGGTGCATGATCTGGGAGAACAGAGTTCCGATACGAGAGACTGGGTAGCCCTGTGACGCCATTTTCACCGCTCCCGTGCATGCGCATACACACCGACAAGGACCACCACAATCCACCTCAGTAAGCTAAGCAGTGCCATCTAGCAGAGAATGGAGCCGTTACACTGAGCCCCGCCCAAATGGGCCAACCTCGCTCTCCAGGAACACAAGTCTCACCATCTGCTTAGTTTATGGACTATAAAGTGGTTCATAGTTTGACTTCTAGGAGAAAAGAAAATAATTTCAGTAGTATTTCAGTCTGTTTGCTGGTCCATCTATTCAATTTTCTTTCTTTCTTTTTTTTCTTTTTTCTTTTTTTCTCTTTTTCGTTTCTTTTCTTTTTCTTGAATACAGTAAGACAAAAAATCCATTTTTATTTTCAGTTTTTATTAAAATATTTTTCTTTAATTTTTTTCTAATATATTTTTTACTTTTGTGTAAATTTTTTCAAATTCTATTTTACTTTGATTATTTCATTTAAGTTTACTTCAGTGTATTCATTTTTTCATTTGTTCAAATGATTTCCTTTTTTTTCCTTTATTTCTTTACTCTTTTTTCTCTAATCAAGCCCCTGTCAACACCCAGACCAAAACATACCTAGGATCCAGCATCATTTATTCAATTTTGTGTGTGTGTGTGTATTTATTTTTAATTTTTTAAATTTTAATATTTTTTTAAATTTAATTTTTTTAATTTTAATTTTTTTACCCCATTAACTTCTTTTCTTACTTCAAAATGACGAAATGAAGGAATTCACCCCAAAAGAAAGAGCAGGAAGAAAGGACAGCCAGAGACTTAACCAACACAGATACAAGCAAAATGTCTGAACCAGAATTTAGAATCACAATAATAAGAATACTAGCTAAAGTTGAAAATAGATTAGAATCCCTTTCTGTGGAGATAAAAGAAGTAAAAGCTAGTCAGGATGAAATAAAAAATGTTGTATCTGAGCTGCCATCTCGAATGGATGCCATGGCGGCAAGGATGATTGAGGCAGAACAGAATCAGTAATATAGATGACAAATGTATGGAGAATAATGAAGCAGAAAAAAAGAAGAAGATTAAGGCAAAAGAGCACAATTTAAGAATTAGAGAAATCAGTGGCTCATTAAAAAGGAACAACATCAGAATCACAGGGGTCCCAGGAGAGGAAGAGAGAGAAATACGGGTAGAAGGGTTATCTGAGCAAATCATAGTGAAAAACTGTCTTAACCTGGAGAAATACACAGACACCAAAACCCAGGAAGCACACAGGACCCCCATTAGATTCAACAAAAACCAACCATCAACAAGGCATATCATAGTCAAATTCACAAAATACTCAGGCAAGGAGAGAATCATGAAAGCAACAAGGGAAAAAAAGTCCTTAACCAATAAGGGAAGACAGATCAGGTTTGCAGCAGACCTATCCACAGAAATTTGGCAGGCAAGAAATGAGTGGCAGGATATGTTCAGTGTGTTGAATCAGAAAAACATGCAGCCAAGAATTCTTTATCCAGTAAGGCTGTCATTCAAAATAGAAGGAGAGATAAAAAGTTTCCCAGACAAACAAAGGAGTTTGTCACCACTAAACCAGCCCTGCAAGAAATTTTAAGGGGGACTTTCCGAGGGGAGAAAAGATGACAAAAAACCAAAGAAACAAATTAAATAAAGACCAAAAGCAACAAAGACTAGAAAGGACCAGAGAACACCACTTTAGACCTAAAGACGCCTTCAGATTGAAAGTAAGGGGATGGAGAACCATCTATCATGCTAATGGTCAACAAAAGAAAGCCAGAGTAGCCATACTTATATCAGACAATCTAGACTTTAAAATAAAGACTGTATCAAAGATGAAGAAGGGCATTATATCATAATTAAGGGGTCTATCCACCAAGAAGACCTAACAATTGTAAACATTTATGTGCCAAGTGATAAAGCACACAAATATATAAATCAATCAATCACAAACATAAAGAAATTCATTGATAGTAATACCATAAAAGTAGGAGACTTCAACACCCCACTCACAGCAATGGACAGATCATCTAAGCAAAAAATTAACAAGGAAACAACGGCTTGAATGACACACTGGACCAGATGGACTTAACAGATATGTATATTCAGAAAATTTCATCATAAAGCAGCAGAATATACATTCTTCTCCAGAGCACATGGAACGTTCTCCAGAATAGACCACATACTGGGACACAAATCACCCCTCAACAAGTACAAAAAGATTGAGATCATACCATGCATATTTTCAGACCACAATGCTATGAAACTCGAATCAACCACAAGAATAAAATTGTAAAGGTAACAAATAGTTGGAGACTAAAGAACATCCTACTAAAGAATGAATGGGCTAAACAAGACGTTAAAGAGGAAAGTTCATGGAAGCCAATGATAATGATAACACCACAACCCAAAACCTCAGGGACACAGCAAAGATGGTCATAAGAGGAAAGTATATAGCAATCCAGGCCTTCATAAAGAAGGAAGAAAGATCTCAGATACACAACCTAACCTTATGCCTTAAGGAGCTGGAAAAAGATCAGCAAATAAACCCCAAAACCAGCAGAAGACAAGAAATAATAAAGATTAGAGCTATTGGAAAGGTAATACTATCGAAACCAACCAACCAACAACCAACCAAACAAACAAAAAAACCCAGTAGAACAGATCAATGAAACCAGAAGCTGGTTCTTTGAAAGAATTAACAAAATTGATAAACCACTAGCCAGTCTGATCAAAAAGAAAAAGGAAAGGACACAAATAAATAAAATCAACAATGAATGAGGAGAGATCACAACCAACACAGAAGAAATAAAAACATTAATAAGAGAATATTATGGGCAAGTATATTCCAATAAAATGGGAAATCTGGAAGAAATGGACAAATTCCTAGAAACATATACACCACCAAAGCTGAAACAGGAAGAAATAGAAAATCTTAACAGACCCATAACCAGTAAAGAAATAGAATTAGTAATCAAAAATCTGCCAAAAAACGAGTCCAGTGCCAGATGGTTTTCCAGGGGAATTCTACCAAATATTTAAGGAAGAGTTAACACCTATTCTCTTGAAGCTGTTCCAAAAAAATAGAAATGGAAGGAAAACTTCCAAACTCTTTTCATGAAGCCAGCATTACCTTGATTCCAAAACCAGATGGAGACCCCACTAAAAAGGAGACCTATAGACCAATTTCCCTGATGAACATGGACGCAAAAATCCTCAACAAGATACTTTCCAACCGGTTCCAACAATACATTAAAAAAATTATTCACCACGACCAATTGGGATTTATACCTGTGATGCAGGGCTGGTTCAATATCCACAAAACAATCAATGTGATTCATCACATCAATAAAAGAAAGGACAAGAACCACATGATCCTCTCAATAGATGCAGAGAAAGCATTTGACAAAATACAGCATCCTTTCTTGATAAAAACCCTCAAGAAGTAGGGATAGAAGGATCATATCTCAAGATCATAAAAGCCATATACAAAAGACCCAACACTAATATCATCCTCAATGGGGAAAAACTGAGAGCTTTCCCCCTAAGGTCAGGAACAAGACAGGGATGTCCACTCTCGCCACTGTTATTCAACATAGTATTGGAAGACAGCCTCTGCAATCCGACAACACAAAGAAATAAAAGACATGCAAATCATCCAGAAGGAGATCAAACTTTCACTCTTCGCAGATGACATGATACTCTACATGCTAAACTCAAAAGATTCCACCAAAAAACTGCTAGAACGATTCATGAATTCAGCAAAGTTGCAGGATATAAAATCAATGCACAGAAATCGGTTGCATTCCTATACACCAACAATGAAGTAACAGAAAGAGAAATCAAGGAATTGATCCCATTTACAATTGCACCAAAAACCATAAAATACCTCGGAATAAATCTACCCAAAGAGGTGAAAAATCTGTACACTGAACACTATAGAAAGCTTATGAAAGAAATTGAAAAAAGACACAAAAAAATGGAAAAAGATTCCATGCTCCTGGATAGGAAGAACAAATATTGTTAAAATGTCAATACTACCCAAAGCAATCTACATATTCAATGTAATCCCTATCAAAATGACACCAACATTCTTCACAGAGCTAGAACAAATTATCCTAAAATTTGTGTGGAAGCAGAAAAGACCCCGAATAGCCAAAGCAATCTTGAAAGAGAAAACCAAAACAGGAGGCATCACAATCCCGGACTTCAAGCTATACTACAAAGCTGTAATCATCATGACAGTATGGTACTGGCATAAAAACAGACACTCAGATCAATGGAACAGAATAGAGAACCCAGAAATGGACACACAAACGTATGGCCAACTAATCTTTGACAAAGCAGGAAAGAATATCCAATGGAATAAAGACAGTCTCTTCAGCAAGTGGTGCTGGGAAAAATGGACAGCGACAGGCAGAAGAATGAACCTGGACCACTTTCTTACACCATACACAAAAATAAACTCAAAATGGATGAAAGACCTCAATGTAATACAGGAAGGCATCAAAATCATCAAGGAGAAAGCAGGCAAAAATCTCTTTGATCTGGGCTGCAGCAACTTCTTACTCAACACATCTCTGGAGGCAAGGGAAGCAAAGGCAAAAACGAGCTACTGGGACCTCATCAAAATAAAAAGCTTCTGTACAGAGAAGGAAACAATCAGCAAAACCAAAAGGCAGCCAACAGAATGGGAGAAGATATTTGCAAATGACATACCAGATAAAGGGTTAGTATCCAAAATCTATAAAGAATTTATCAAACTCAACACCTGAAAAACCAAATGAAGAAAGGGGCAAAGTGAAGAATGGGCAAAAGACATGAATAGACACTTCCCCAAAGAAGACATCCAGATGGCCAACCGACACATGAAAAAATGCTCAACATCACTCATCATCAGGGAAATACAAATCAAAACCACAATGAGATACCACCTTACACCTGTCAGAATGCCTCACAGAATGCCTGACAACTCAGTCAACAACAGATGTTGGCGAAGATATAGAGAAAGAGGATCTCTTTTGCATTGTTGGTGGGAATGCAAGCTGGTGCAGCCACTCTGGAAAACAGTATGGAGGTTCCTCAAAAAACTAAAAATAGAACTACCCTACAACCCAGCAATTGCACTACTAGGTATTTATCCAAAGGATACAGGTATGCTGTTTCGAAAGGACACATGTACCCCAATGTTTATAGCAGCACTAACAACAATAGCCAAAGTATGGAAAAAGCCCAAATGTCCCTCGACGGATGAATGGATAAAGAAAATGTGGTATATATACAATGGAAATGGAGTCTTATTCAGCAATCAAAAAGAATGAAATATTGCCATTTGCAACTACATAGATAGAACTGGAGGTTATTATGCTAAGCGAAATTAGAGAAAGACAAATATCATATGACTTCACTCATATGAAGATTTTAAGACACAGAACAGATGAACATAAGGAAGGGAAGTAAAAATAATATAAAAACAGGGAGGGGGACAAAACATAAGAGACTCTTAAATATGGAGAACAAACAGGGGGTTACTGGAGGGGTTGTGGGAGGGGGGATGGGCTAAATGGGTAAAGGGCATTAAGAAATCTACTCCTGAAATCATTGTTGCACTATATGCTACCTAATTTGGATGTAAATTAGAAAAATAAAATTAAAATAAAAAATACAGGGGAGGCAATTCTTTCACAGGGTCAAAGGGTTCTTTCTCCTTTCTTTATTCATGAAGAGAAAGAGACAGAAGGAATAAGCCTCCTTACCCATACATAAGTTAGTGTCCATTTTTAATATATGGTTCAGTAATGGCAAGATAGCACTCAGGCCCTGTCTTGTTGGAATTATATTCAACATATTTCCTACTATAAATTTCTTGCTGCTTCTTTCAGAAAGTTAAAGCCTCACTGTAGTGGTTGCCTGTATATTCATGGATCTAATTCTGTATTTCAAAACTCTTAAGCTTTCCCTAAATGCACATGTTCCCAAAACAATTCCTGAAAGTGATGATTAATTTAGGAAAGGACAACAAAGAGGTTTGGGAAATACGTGTTCTTTGAAGTAATGTAATGCTAAGACAACTGTGTAAGACAGTATATGATCTTTACTTGTAGCTGTGGGTGTTTGCACAATGAGTAAAAGACATTGCGATCTGTATATATACTGATTGTGAGTGAAAAAGAAATATCCAGATTCCTTGCTAGTATTCAATAATAGATAAGTACATCTAAGTGCAGGATTCATTAGTGTACTTAGAAATTAAAACTATGTTATAATTTCCTTGAGGTTCATAATGTATAGAGACTTCTGAAATTCATTTACTCTTTATTTCTTTTTCTTTCTTTCGGAAGCATTGGAATAAATTCTTGCAGAAGCTTTTCTTTTGTTACATCTTTTCAGATAAAGTTAGGGTTTAAAAGTCTCTTGAAAAAAGACACTCATAGAAGTAGAAAGTAGAATGGTGCTTATCAGGGCTGGTGGGAATGAAGGAAATGGAGAGATATTGGTCAAAGTGTACAAAGTTGCAATTATGTAGAATGGATAAGTCTAGAGATCTAATGTGAAGGCATGGTAACTATGCTTAATTATTCTGTTTTGAACACCAGATAATGTGAAGAGAGTGGGTTTCAGATATACTCATCACATACAATAAGTGGTAACTATGTGAAGAGATAATATTAGGTTAACTAGCCTGATGTAATTGTTTTCACTATGTGTCTGTATAACAAGTCATCATGTTGTACACTTTCGATACATACATTTTTTATTATAATAGATAAGGATATAAAAACACATATAAAACTTTTTAAATAAAAATCTGTTGAGAATTGACTGGCTAAAATTGACTTGGAGTCTACACCAGCAACTAAAATTTTCCTTTGTTCTAAGTTAAATGTAGAACTCCTAATTTCACATATTAATTACAAAGGGGTATGTATTTGGAAAATAATTGTTTCTAAAACCTCTTTCTTTGCTTTTCTAAGATTTTGGTGACAGCTGAAAACACAGGTCCTGTTGGGGCACTCTCTCTTCTGTGAACAGTTAGCTTTCAGACGTAGCTAGCCATGGCACCTCTCTTTTTGTTGATTTCCTCAGGTCTGGATTCAAAAGATCAATGGCTTCGCTAATTCTTGGCTAAAAGGCAGTCATTACGAAGTAGTTTTAGATTTACAGAAAAATTTCAAAGATCGTAGATACAATACCCATTTACCCTCCACTCAGCTTCCCTTAGTGGGGACGATTATACACAACCAGGGCACATTTGTCAAAACTAAAAAATCATCATTGGTACAATACTATTAACTAAACTACAGATTTTATTTGAGTGATGCCAGTTTTCCTCTAATGTCCTTTTTTCTGTCCTAGGATCTTATCCAAGGCATCATGTTCCCTTTATTCACTTTATCTCCCTAGTCTCCTATGATCTGTGACAGTTTCTGTTTTTTCTTGTTTTCTTGTGATTTTGAGAGTTTCAAAGAGTGCTGGTTAAGTAGTTTGCAGGGTGTGTCTGTATTTGGGTTTGTCTCATGTTTTCTCAAGTATTAATTTTGTTGCTCAAATTGTCCTAGTTTTGGCAATTTGCACCTCTTTTAGGTTGGCTCCTGTGTTCTTCTGACATTCTTCTTCTATATTTTGTTGTTTGTTGTTGTTGTTGTTGTTGTTGTTGTTGTTGTTGTTGTTGTTGTTTTGAGGAAAATCCTTCCTTACTTTCTGGCAAAATGAATGCTCCAAGTTCATCTTTCATTTACCATGCCCCAGCCTTTGATATGGTATTTTTCCAAGAAGCTCTGGTTCTTTTCGTTGGATAATATTATTTATAAAACAAGATATATGATTAAAGATCTTTTTAAAATAAACATTTTACAACATGTTTCACCACAGTTACACTACGTCAGACATTCACTTTGATCTCCCTAGGGATCACTGTTTTTGCAGTGAACCAAATAATACAGATGAGCGTCAAGTTTGAATTGACTCTACCCTTAGACATAGTGGAATTGGACTTCGGACTCAATTGTGGTTTCTTACTGGAGTAAAGATCATGAAAATCCAGCAGTAGTATTCAGAACTAACATCTGCAGTGTGATTGTTGGTCATCTCCAAAGCCTTATGCAGGTTTCACCCAAAGAGGAGAAATTTTTTAATCATACAAAATGTTATGTTCTTTTTTTTTTAAGTTTGTTTATTTATTTTGGAAGAAAGCGAGAGAGTGCAGGGGAGGGGCAGAAAGACAGGCAGAAAGAGAATCTCGAGTAGGCTCCACACTGTCAACACAAAGCCCGATATGGGGTTCAAATCCACAAATCATGAAATCATGAGATCATGACCTGAGCCAAAATCAAGAGTCAGATGTTTAACCAACTGAGCCATCCAGGTATCCCCCCACAAGCTACCTTTATAAATACTTTGCCTGATGGTAAAAATGTCATTCTTGTTGGAGATAGAATTGCTACATTTTATGACTTGGTATCATTTTTTTTTCACTGTTTCTGTTAACTTGGGTGGTCCCCTTCTATTCTTTCAAAGACTTACCTTTTGAATGTGAAATAAGACTTTACCCATCATGTTGACTCTACCCTCCATCTAAGAATTACGTCAAATATTTGGTTTTATTGCTTCATGTGATTGCTTATTTGAACAAATCATTTACTAAGGCTTTAGAGGCACAAATAACTAAAACTCAGATATGTCTTATCCATTCAGTTTTATAAGAAATGATTAATGGTGATCAAAATAGCTCAGGAATAAATTACTGTTTCAGTGGTTCTTCATCTTTTTTGGATCACAGGATCCTTTGAGAATTAAAACCACAGATGATCTTTGAAGAAAAATGTATAATTCTGCATATGTAACTTTTGGATCATTGGACCCCCAACTTCAGCATAATGGGATCCTACATACTATTTACTTATAAATCCTTATTATTCCCCCTGCCCCACCTCCATTATTAAGCATTCTCTTGAGGTCTTTTCTTCTCTTTGCTTAGTTTAAGTAGTTGAACAATGTCAGGAACAGATGTTTCTGTTGTATCCTGGTTGCTGGGATGTAAAAATCACATAGTCTGGTGTAGGGTTGGGAGGGAACACTCTTTCTCAATAATGTAACTATTTTCTTTTGGAATTCATTGTGAAAGCTTTTCTGCTTGAGTGTCCAGTTCTTTTTCAATTTTCTATGGTTTGGATTATTGTGTGAAGCAAGAATAAAATTCATTAACAGGAACTCTGGGAAGGAAAAAGTTTAAGACTCAGTTGTTTAAAGATCTGACAAACTAGGAGTTTCATTTGTTTGTTTTAATTAGACCTAGCTTTAAATTTTTTTTTAATTCTAAACCCAAAACAAATATTGTAGAATTTAGATCCTCATAGTTCTTCACACAGTTAGTTGAACTTTAAGAAGAAAATGCATCTTTACTAGGGGTGTAGAATCTTCTTGGTTGCAAAGATTATACATAGGCACCACTAAATACAGAACTGGATACAATCTTTCTACTAGATACAACACTTCTACAATCTTTGCTGAAGTGAACAAATGCTTCACTTGCAGAGACAGAAAAATATTTATTCCTTTCCACTTAATTAAAAAGCAATATTATTAAACTAGAAAAAATAATAAAATAAAATAAATAAAATAAACATTTTATTTAAAAACAGTTTTAGATATAAAAAATTGTGAAGATAGTAAGAGCTCTCAGACACCTCATGTTACTAACATCTTATATTGAGGAGGTATGTTTGTTACAATCAATGAATACATACTGATACATCATTAATAACTAAAACTTACACTTAACTCAGATTTTCTGAGTTTTTACCTAATGTCTTTTTCTGTTACAAAATTCTGTCTGGGATATCATGTTACAGTTAGCATCATGTCTTCTTAGGCTTCTACTTAGGCTGTGACAATTCCTCAGACTTTCCTTATCTGCAACTACCTTGACAGACATGAGGAGTAGTGGTCAGATCTTTTGTAGAATGTCTTTAATTAAGATTTTTCTGGTGTTTCTCATGATTACACAGGGTAATTGTGATTTAGAGAGGAAGGTCACTGAGGTAGAGTACCACTCTCATCACATTATATCAAAGGTGCACACTCTCAATATGATTTATCATTATAAATATTGACCTTGATCACCTGATTGAAGTAGTATTTGTCAGGTTTCTCCACTGTATAAAGTTACTCTTTCTATGTTTCTTTCCATTCTGCACACTTCAAAGATAGTCACTGTGCACAAGTCCATACTTAAGAGTAAGGAGTTATGCTCCCCTCTTTGAGGGCAGATTATCTACTCAGAATTTTTCTGCTAGAGAGGTTGTTCTTCACCATTTATTTCTTTATTTAAGCAGTAATATCAGTACGGACTCATGAATACTTACTTCATGTTATATTTATATCTATACCCTAGTGATATCTAGATCTACTTTACTTTCTTGCTCAAATGTTTTGATTTTGCAATAAGATACCTAGGAGTGAACCTAACCAAAGAGGTGAAGACCTGTACTCTGAAAACTACTGATGAAAGAAAATGAAGATGACACAAAGAAATGGAAAGACAGCCCATGCTCATGGACTGGAAGAACAAATATTATTAAAATGTCTATACTACCAAAAGCAATCTACACATTTAATGCAAGCCCTATCAAATACCAATAGCATTTTTTCATGGAGCTAGAACAAACAATCCTAAAATTTGTATGGAGCCACAAAAGACCCCAAAAGGCCAAAGTAATATTGAAAAAGAAAACCAAAACTGGAGGCATCACAATTCTGGACGTCAAGTCATGTTAAAAACTACAGGGATCAAAACAGTATGGTACTGTTACAAAAATAGACACAGAGATCAATGGAACAGAATAGAAAACCCAGAAATGAACTATAACTAAATGTTCACTTAATCTTTGACAAAGCAGGAAAGACTATCCAATGGGAAAAAGAATGTCTCTTCTCCAGTACATGGTGCTGGGAAAGTGGGCAGCAACATGCAAAAAAATGAAACTGGAATACTTTATTACACCATATGCTAAAAGAAACTCAAAATGGTTTAAATACCTAAATGTGAGACAGGAAACCATAAAAATACTAGAGGAGAACACAGGCAGTAACCTCTTTGACATCTGCCATATAACTTCTTTCTAGATATGTCTCCTGAGGCAAGGGAAACAAAAACAAAAATAAACTATTGGGACTTCATCAAAATAAAAAGCTTCTGCACAGTGAAGGGAACAATCAACAAAACTAAAAGGCAACCTTAGGAATGGGATAAGATACTTGCAAATGACATATTTGATAAAGGGTTAGTATCCAAAAAATATAAAGAAAAATGGGCAGAAGTCATGAATAGACATTTTCCAAAGAAGACATAGATGGCTAATGGACATGCGAAAATATGCTCAACATCACTCATCATCAAGGAAATACAAATCAAAACTATAATGAGATATCACTTCACACCTCTCAGAATGGCTAAAACCAACAACACAAGAAACAACAGGTGTTAGTGAGGATATGGAGAAAGAGGAACCCTCTTGCACTATTGGTGGGAATGCACACAGGTGCAGCCACTCTGGAAAACAGTATGGAGCATCCTCAAAAAGTTAAATATAGAACTACCCAATGATTCAGAAATTGCAATGCTAGGTATTTACCAAAGGATACAAAAGTACTAATTCAAAGTGATTCATGGACCCCAATGTTTATAGCAGCATTATCTACAATAGCCAAATTATGGAAACAGCCCAAGTGTCCATCAACTGATGAATGGATAAAAAAGAAAAGAAAATGTGGTACACACACAACTGAATATTATTCCACCATAAAAAAGAATGAAATCTTACTGTTTGCAACAACATGAATAGAGCTAGAGAGTATTATACTAAGTGAAATAAGTCAGAGAAAGAGAAATACCATATAATTTCACTCATATATGGAATTTAAGAAAAGAAAACAAATATACAAAGAGAAAAAAAAAGAGACTGGGAGGCAAACCAAGAAACAGACTCTTAACTACAGAGAATAAACTGATGGTTACCAGTGGGGAGGTGGGTGGTGAGATGGGTAAAATAGATGAAGGGGATTAAGGAGTATGCTTGTGATGAGCACCAGGTGTTGTACAGAATTGTTAAATCACTATGTTGTACACCTGAAACTAATATTACACTGCAATATTAAGTAAAAACTTTAAATAAAGTAAAATAAAAAATTGTCTTTATTTTGGACAAGAAAAAAAAATTGGCAATTTCAGTGAATGACGTCATATAGATGAATGATGACATTCAGAGTTTTAAAATAAGTCCCTTGGAATGAATTATTCTCAGTGATAATTAGCCACTATTGATTCTGTCTTGCCATAAGTCAGGCACTGTAGAAGATACTTTAAACATATTTTTAATCCTAAAAACACTAGATGGGCCCAGTTTACTCATCTCTAATATTTCATGTTCATGTACAGACAGGTTCACCCTGCTACGTGAGACATGTTTCAAAACATGTCTCAAAACACTAGGTTTTATAGATTTCTTTATATGAAACCAAACTGATATCTGGGAATTTCACATAATCCTTTTCAGTAATATTGTCAGGTTTTTAGTTTTGAAGTTAATAAACTAAAAGTTTATGTAAGTTATCATGCCATGATTATCTATATCAAATATAAGCATTTTCAAATTAAATAGAAATAAAAATTAATTTTAACTGTAGAAAAATGTGAAATAGTGTAACAATTCACTAGCCCAACCTGTAGGACCATCCTCCACAACAAAGAATTTTTCCTGATCATGCATATCTTTCAAATATCTTGTTAGACTTTAACGTAAATGAAAAATGTATTTTTGATTACATGAGCTAGAATCTTTCTTTTTGATAAAAACAGAATACTTGGGATGCCTGGGTGGCTTAGTCAGTTAAGTGTCTGACTCTTAGTTTCAGCTCAGGTCATGATCTCACAGATTCATGGGTTCAAGCCCTGCATCAGTCTCTGTGTAATGGGTGCAGAGCCTTCTTGAGATTCTCTCTCTCCCTCTCTCTGCCTCTCCCCCGCTCGCACCGTCTGTGTCTCTCTCGAAATAAATAAACTTAAAAAAAAAGAATATTTTTGTTTGGTTTTACTATACTCTGAGTTTTCTGGAGATGCAACTACTATGTCATATGGGGGAGGGCTTTGTTCAGAATTTAAGGAAGACTTGTTTACCTTTTTACCATGTTTTTATATGAATTGATAGCTTGTTCCTTTTTATTGCTGGTAAGTATTCCACAGAATCTGATTTTAACTTATGTAATGATTAAAAAATAAATATGGCATTTTCATTATAACAACTATCAGAAATAGGAGGAAAATAATTTATAATAAAACTATGCATTTGTATTGTTAAAATCCTAGTTGAGTGCACTGGGAGACAAAATGATGATTGTTGAACATATTTATAATAAAACACTTGGAATGAAGAGAATAAAGACAACCAGAAGAAAGAGGAAAGTGTTAGCAGAAATAATAACAAACCAGAGTAAATTTGTGTGTAATAAGAAAAAGGTGAAAATAACCATAATTGAAGTAAGTATATTATGCCAAAAAAATTACTGACTGTTGAAGGGAAGAAATAAGGGAAGTATTTACAAATAAACTGGACTTTATTTTTAAATGTAGCATCTAACTGATGTTACGTTATGGGACAGGCTTTTGATAAATAGAATAGAAAATGTTTCTCCCATTTAAAACCACATCATATATCTAGGCAACCAACCATGCAGTCTCTATTTCTTAAAAGTAACCTAAACACTATCCTTCAATATTTTGTAGGAAGTAGCCCCTAGATTGGAACAACGATAAAATAATGAATATTCTATACCAAAGTGATATTTCAAGCCCCTGTGGACCATGTAAGATAACATTTAAAAAGGATAAACAACACGTGAAAGGTACAGCACAGGGAATATGGTCAATGGTATGGGAACAGACAATGGTGACAGATGGTAGCCACACTGTGGGGGAGCACAGCACAACATGTAGACTTGTTCCATCACTATGTCATTTTTATTTCTTCTTGTCCCTCTCTCTCTGTCCCTTTCTCTCCCTCTCTTTCTTTTTCTTAAGAAACAAAGCCACAAACAGTGGTACATTCTTAACCCAAGCTTAAAAGACAAATTAACATGTAGATGTAGTAAATGTAGCTGATTGAAGAAATTGTTATTGTGGCACCTGGAAGGAGAGACATGTTTTATTTACAAAAATACTTTGAGAATCCACTTTGAATAAGAACATTCATGGTTGTCTAGTATCCTAGCCAATGACCACACCGGACCCAGGAACATCTTCCCCACCCCAAACAAACCATGAAACTAAATAATTCCCCAAACCCAAAACCCTAACACATTTCAAGAATGGTCCTCTAGAGGGCACCAGCCTTCTCACTGCTTTAGAACAAGGTTGGGGAAGACAGGAGTTTTCCAAAATGAGACATCACTGCTATTAGAAGTTCTTCATTCTCCCGACAATCACTTTGATCATCTTTATTTTTCCCATGGTCTTCTGCTATGTTGCATGGCTTTCACTTATTGCTCTCCCGCTCCCCAACTATTACACAGCACGCAGCACACTTCTAATCTGGTGCTACTTTGCAAACTATGTCCACAGGGCTACAGCTTTCCCTAGTCCAAAGGTCCCTCTCAAGATATTTCCCTGAGTGACTCTTCCTTCTTGATAACAAATGGTAAAGTAAAAGAATTTCTCTTTTCTACTACATTACACGTCTATTAGACTTTTTACTCACTAGTAAAAATAAGTAAAAGTCTCCATCATTTACAGCTGCGATTCTCT
Organism: Panthera pardus; assembly: GCF_024362965.1. NCBI lineage: Eukaryota > Metazoa > Chordata > Mammalia > Carnivora > Felidae > Panthera > Panthera pardus. The sequence goes on from NW_026527002.1 coordinate 24,249,076, forward strand.
AAAAAAAACTTTTACAAATTCCAAATCAGTGATTTACAAATTGACTTTAGACACAATCCATTCACAAATGAATGACTCTCAGATATAACCAAGAATCAAACAAGACAAAGGAAGAAAAGAATAACAAAGCTCACTTTCATCATTTATTCCAAAGTGGTTTATTCCTTTGGTTGTAACATGTTCTGTCACATTACCCCATTCCCTAAATCTGCCCTACTAAGCAAGAGGCAAAATCAAATAAATAAATCCTTAGGGGAAAGTGAATGTTGATAACATGCTCTTTTGGACCTCTTTATAAAGGAGCAGAAAAACATATTTTTGTTTCAGTGGGTTCCTCTCTCATCTACCCCACTTCAATATAGTGTTTACCACGCCTCTCCAATTTCAATCTGAATCATAATAATATGCATGATATACTCCATTTCTACTTCAGCAGCATACTTCACTCAATCACTTTATTGATTGATTCGTTGAGACAGCATGAGCAGGGGAGGGGCAGAGAGAGGGAGAGAGAGAATCCCAAGCAGGCTCTGTGCAACGCAGAGCCTGATGGATGGCTCTAGCCCATGAACCATGAGATCATGACCTGAGCCGAAATCAGGAGTCGGATGCTTAACTGACTGAGCCACCCAGGCACCCTCAAGTGTTTTTAGGATAAAAAATGTTCACTGCTTACAAAGGTCAAGAAAATTAACGTTAGCCCTCAGAAATCCTATTTTAAAGCTACCTTCTGCAGGCTCAGTGTGGGGTCTCTATCACTCAGTTGCAATTTATGTTAAATAATGTACAGTAACATTTATTTATTTGAACTATTGAAACCACTGCAAACCAAGTGCCACACATTTAATATTTTGTTTGAAATATCTTGCTTTACCAGAAGAGGGAGCAACTTCTCTAGTCTCTGCTTGATCTGTCTACTTCTCTATAATTGTATCAGCATAAAACATTTGAAAGCTAGCTACAGTTTTATGTGATCCTGTTTTGGCACTCAAATGTTAATCTGTATTTAAATAAAAGGTAAGAAAAGTTAGAGTTTCTAAATTGTATTAAGAAACTGCAATAAATTTTGAGGAACAAATCATTTTGTAATTACCTTCCTTTTCTGAAGAAATTAAATGAGCTATTGGCACAGTTAGGATGTAATCACAGAGAAAGAGAATGCCAAAAGATAGTTTAATGACCTCGAGGTAGTTATTGCTATTCATCTTTCTTCCATTACACTGATGTCATTTTTACTATTTAGCCATTAGCAGATTAAGTGGTGTAAGATAATGCTTTTGATCTTTTACTTCTTGTTTTTATAATATCTTAATAAACATAATATGTGGAAATGGATTAATGGCCAATATAAAATTATTTTAGACTAACCACTTGAAGGTTGGAGGAAAGGGATAATATCAGATATACATTTTCATTTGTTTTCACTTTTTAAAAAATGTTTATTTTTGAGACAGAGAGAGAGCATGAGCAGGGTAGGGGCAGAGAGAGAGGGAGCCAGAAGATCTGAGCTGGGCTCTGCGCTGAAAGCAGTGAGCAGACGCTGGGCTCAACCTATGAACCACGAGATCATGACCTGAGCCGAAGTCAGACGCCTAACCGACTGAGCCGCCCAAGAGCCTCTCCACTTTTTATTACCAATTATAATATAGAACACATTATCTTAGATGATCTTGTCCAAAAATGTGTCAAAATTATTTTTCAATTTATATGATGAGGAAAATATTTATTTCAGCCTGGTTTGCCTTGTGCCTAAACTGTTGTTCATGATAGATAAAATGCTTTTGAGATGGTTACATATCTCTGTATATGTCCTTTAAATAACAAATCACCTGAATGTATTAAGTATTAGAATTATGGTAATATATGAAATATAGAATCATGAACATACAGGTATAATATAAAATGCACCTGTTATATTTAAATACAGAACTGATTTTTTCAGAGGCTACATTCAGGGAAGGTAAATTTTGGTGACTCTTTATGGTAGACATGCTATGAACCTGAGGGCTGTGAGTCAGAAGAATTAACATGCCCTTCATAGCTGGTTACCCTACTTTTCTGCCAACAAGAACCAAGAGACTTGCCATATTCTTGAATCTGTTCTTCACTGTCTCTCTTGAGCAAAAAGGCACTCTTCAACTCATTCGGCTTTGGGAGAGAGCCTTGGGAAGAGTGGATGCAATCCAAGGGTGTTACTGGAATTAGGGCTTCACAGGGCCAAGGTTAGTGTGAGCATGGTTGCAGTTTGGTTTTAAGGGTTTTCTTTCTTTCTTTCTTTCTTTCTTTCTTTCTTTCTTTCTTTCTTTCTTTCTTTCTCTCTTCTCCTTCTTTTTTTTTTTTTTTTTTAAGTTGCCTTGTGAAGCTGTCCCCAGTTGAACCTCCGGTTCCCTCTTCCTCATGGCCTAGATGGAAAGGCAAAAGAGAGTTGCCTTTCATATCGAGCTCTATTTTCCTTTATGCCAAATGTGCCTGCTGGTTATAATAACATGTATGTTATGTGACTCAACTGTGGTAACCTAGGTGGACAGTGACTCTGTAAACTACCAAGGTCCCATGTAGCACATGGAAGGAAACATTAATGGTGATCCAATAGGCAATCGAACTCACATGTGTTACATTCATATCTCTCCTTCAGTGTATACAGTGTGGAAACACAGAGCCTTATTAGTGCCAGTCAGACCTTCCTAGCTAGTGTGTTGAAGCATCCTTCCATCCATTATCATGGAGTAATCAAATTCTCTCCAAAGATAACAAAAGCCATTTCTGTCAGGCTAAGTTATTTTAAACATCAATGAAATGGGATTTTGATGTTAATTTCTTTACCAGCGGAAGAGCATGAGCTTTGGCAGGAAGATGGTGTTCTTTTCTACAATTTCCACTGGAGAGAAGACTTGGAAGTTCTGGCCAATTTTCAGGGAGGATTTACAACTAAGATTACTGCACTGCCAATAGGAACTAACAGGACAGGGAGGGTTGTGCCTCCTTCTCCTAACCCTTTGTTACCAACTTAGTGACTGCTCTCCCTTGGTGTATCTTGGTATGCAGAGGACAAACTGAATACAGACGGATTAACTGAAGCTGATGAAGATCAAGCTTCAGAGTCCGTCCCCGTTCCCTGCAGGGGCCGTCGCAGACTCTCAAGAAAGGCAATGGTAATATGTTCGCATGTATTATGTTTTTGTACGATTTGCAAAATATTGTATTTTGATCACAGCTTGTTTAGAACTCTCCTTCATCACACATTTTCTCATGTGGGGTGATGTTAAAGTGTTCCCAGGGATTGTTGGGAAAACAGGAGTTGAGTCGGGCAGTTATCCATCTAGTTTAGAATAGGCAGAATATATTCATGTGGTCCACAGTCTCTTCGAGATACAGCTAAGTTATTACCAGCTGTCTGCAGTAGAAATGGCTTCTTTGTGGGGCGTCTGGGTAGCTCAGTCGGTTAAGCGTCAGACTTCGGCTCAGGTCATGATCTTATGGTACATGAGTCCGAGCCCTGCGACAGGCTCTGTGCTGACAGCTCCGAGCCTGGAGCATGCTTTGGATTCTATGTCTCCCTCTCTCTCTGCCCCATCCCCACTCATGCTCTGTCTCTCTCTCTCTCTCAAAAATAAATAAACATTTAAAAAAAAGGCTTCTTTGATCAACCATGCTGGAAGAAAGACTAAATTTCTATTATCTCTTTAGAAAATATTACAGGACATGAAACTAATGTAATATTGTATATCAGCTATATCTTAATGAAAAAAGAAAATATTACAGGACTGTTGTCATATGAAGAGGCAATCAAAGGCTATGCATCCAAAGACTAAGAGATTATATGTTATAGAAGAATTTCATGTGGTAACTGATAAATATATTATATTCCTTTTCTAATTTTGTGATATTAGTGTGGTTTGTTGGCTTTTTTACATTTGCATTTTGCTGTGAATTCTAATTTATTTTCTTATTTTCTTTATTTTTTAAATGTTTATTTATTTTGAGACAGAGAGAGAGTGAGTGCAAGAGTGGGGGAGAGGGAGGGAGAGAAAGAATCCCGAGCAGGCTCTGCACTGTTAGCACAGAGCCAAACATGGGCCTCAATCTCATGACCTGAGCTGAAATCAAGAGTTGGACATTCATCCAAATGAGCCACCCAGGTACCCCTATTTTCTCATTTTAAATAAACAGTCACCATTATATTATTTTTGTTTCATAATTTTGTTTTCTTTTCTTAAAAAAGGTCCCAAGATTTTTTTAAGTTGATATTTTGTCACAAAATCTGAACTCGGGCTCTGACTCAAAGTACAAGTGGACTCCTGACTATACATGATGCACTAGCTGCTTCCTGTCAGAACTCGGGCACCTTCTACCATGCACCTGTTACACATAGGCACTTTTATCCTGATTTCATAGGCTTCCCAATGTTTCTGCATCCTCTCCAACCATGAGTATGTATGGAAGAAAGCAAATAAGTGTATGGTATGCATATCTTCCTAGTCCTGCTTTTTCCTCTGTCTCTGGGAGTCAAATGGGATCCCAACAAGACATCCTCAGTGTGCTTCTACTTCCTTTCCACTTGAATGACTTTTAGCAACAAGCCCATATATATATCTGCCTGGGACCCTTTACTCCTTTGTATGAGAGCTACCAGTTCTAGGTGACCTCTAGGTTCCTATGGGGACGAGTCAACATCACAATCAGCAACTATTTATTGAATGCTTACTATGTGCAAGCACTGTGCCAGGCAATGGAAATTGGGGGTTGCTAAGTCCTAATCAGAAGACATTGTTTCATTTCCTAAAAGAAATTGTCCCTTGCTTTGCATTGATAAAGTACATTATATTTAGCATCACATTTGGCCCTTACAACTCCTTGCAGTGGGTGTTATTGGATATTCTTTACAAATGAGTAAAACTAAGTCTCAGAGCGCCTCCAAGAGCTTATGTGACTTTTCCGAATTCATCCTGCTCCTAGATGTCAGAGCTTGGACTGGACCTCCTATCTAGACTCCACACTACAGTCTTCCTTCTGTGCTACAGATGCTGCCTACCAGTGTGTCCCCTGGCTCAGTGGTAGTCATAGCTGGTAGAATTCCTTGCCAGACATTTTTTTTTGAGCATATCAAATTTGGGTTCTAATTATGCCTTAATCAGTTCTAACTTTGAGCAGGTCAATTAACATCTCCCAGTTTCAGGGTGCCTGGGTGGCTCAGTAAGTTGAGGATTTTATTCTTGATTTCTGTTCATGTCACGATCCCAGAGTTGTGGGAACAAGCCCCACATCAGGCTCCGTGCTGAGCATGGAGTCAGCTTATGATTCTCTCTCTCTCTCTCTCTCTCTCTCCCTCCCTCCCTCCCTCCTCATCTGCTCCTCTCCCCTGTTCACTCTCTCTCTCAAATTAAAAAAAAAAAAAAAAACTAATGAAATGAAATAAAACATCTCAGTTTCTGTTTCATTGTAAATCATGGGGAATAATAATAATTATCTCAACATACTGTGAACATTTATAGAGATACTAAGTGCATGAGTTCTGGGATGAGACTGCCAAAGACAGAGGTGAGGAGGCTGCAGAAGGCACACCACCTAACAACTACCCTCTCGGCTCAGATCTCCATCTCTGTTCCTCTCAGTCTCTGTCTGTCTCTTTCCACTTAAAAGCTAAAGACACATGAAGACTTACCTTCTTTGGAATTGTATTCCCTGATTTCATTCCTCCGTCATTATTCTAAAGACAATCTCTACCCTAAACTGTTGTATATCATTCCCGTGCATGTTTTATAATTTTTTAAGTTTTTATTTTAATTCCAGTTAGTTAACATACAAAGTAATATTAGTTTCAGGTGTACAACATAGTGAATCAACACTTCCATACACCACCCAGTGCTCATCACTACAAGTGCACTCCTTAATCCCCATCACCTATTAAACCTATCCCCCACCCACCTCTCCTCTGGTAACTATCAATTTGTTCTCTATAATTAAGAGTCTATTTCTTGATTTGTCGCTCTCTCTCTTATTTTTTTTTTAATTTTTTCTCTTTGCTTCTTTGTTTCTTAAATTCCACATATGAGTAAAATCATATGGTATTTGTCTTTCTCTGACTGACTTATTTCGCTTAGCATAATACACTCTAGCTCCTTCCACATTGTTGCAAATGGCAAGATTTCATTTTTTATGGCTGAATAATATTACATGTTTTATAATTTGCCCATATTTAAATTTTTATCAGTAGTGGTATATGCTTAGCAGAGATTCTGGCATACAGTAAGTTTCAATAATGTTAGTATAAGATACCCTCTTTCTCTGTATCCTTGTCAAATATTGATATTGCTAACATGATTATTTAAAATAGTATTTATTATTTTAATTTGCATTTTCCTCATTACTAACAGACAATACATTTCATAAATTTATTAGCCGTTCAATTTTCTTCTATTCTTAGGTCATCTTCTCTGGTTGAGTCATTTATGTTTTTCTTAATAATTTTTGAGGTGTGGGACACCTAAATGGCTCAGCTGGTCATGGGATAGAGCCCTGCGATGGGCTCCACACTGAGCTTGGAGCCTGAATGGGATTGTCTCTCCTCTTCTTTCCCTGCCCCTCCCCCACTTGTGTTTTCTCTCTCTCTCTCTCTCTCTCTCTCTCTCTCTCTCTCTCTCTCATTCGCTCAAAATAAATAAACACTAAAAAATAAAATTTGCGGTTGTTTAGTCTGTATGCAAATCTATCAGTTATATAAGCTACAATTGTCTTCTTTTAATCCCTTTTAAATCTTTTAATGGTTCTTTTATTATACGAAAGCCATTAATTTTTATTATAATTAACTATGTCAAATTTTCCTTTGGATATTGTGATTTTTCTAACTTGTTTACGAAATTCCTTACTCACCTAGTATTAAAAAGCTATTCTACCTATTTATCCTACACGTTTCAAGCCCCACCCCACAAATGTCTTTAATAAAACTGACAATGTTTTTATTTGTGATATGAGACAAGTACAGAATTTCATGTTTCCACAATTAAAGCAATTTTTCATAGGACCATTTATTGAGTGATCCAGTCCCACTTTTTATTTAATGCCATACCTGTTATATACCAAGTTTCCAAATATGCCTTGGCTTATTTTGTTCTGACTTACTGGTTCAAATAGTTAACACCTCAACCAGTGGACATTTTTAATGACAGATAGAAATTACTTTGTTAATAGAATGTAGCTAACAAGAATCTCTGCAGCCAAACACATGGATAGCATTGGCTATTTTTCCTTCAGGTCACACTTAGAGATCTTTAGCAACCTCACTCCCATTGTGCAGAAATCATCATGGGATGCTATCTACAGAGTCCTTGCCAACTCAGTGTTCAATTCTTGACTTGCTGACCACTCTAGTGGGTGTTAAAATCCTTTGAAAAGACCATTACAGTAATCCAGCTGAGCTTTCAAATAAATAATCATGGTATTCACTTATAGATTTAATCCCAGAAAAAAAAATATGAACGTGGAGAGATAGAATAGAAAATCTACTGGAAGTAGTTCCTTATTAAAACAAATTCCACCAAACTTCGCCAACCATGCTGCTCCATGTGGTAGTAAGCACTGTTTTTCCCAATATTTAATTTTTTAGTATGTGTCTTGAGCAGAAGAGAAGGTCTCATTTAAGTGATCTCCTTTGGACCATGACTGGAACTGTTTTTTACCTTTCCCAAAAATTCAAATTTTCAAACTTGTCTGAATTTGTAGTTATAATCGTTCCATTTCTTCAGGGTCTGTCCTTGGGAGAACTAGTGTGTATGTCGATGTACTTTATCCTGCTTTGAGATCAGAATTTAAAAAGAATATGACTTTGCTGTGGAAGGAATTGAAACACTCACACATTTATGGAATTTTCATCCCCATAAACCGGGCTCAGTAAAAAACAATTAGAATATCTCTGAAAACCTTCCACCTAGATAGAGTGGAACTCAATGGTTCCAGTTTTATAGTCAGATAATTACCCATTAAAGTAATCAAAAACTGCATTCCCCCAGTGACGTTTCCTTCACTTTCCTTTATACTATGAGCACCTGTGGCAAGTGAGGTGTGTCTGATCCTGATAGTAGCCAAAAGGACATCACTCTGTCAAGGTATGCCTGAGAACCTCATCTAATGCAGCCTGGAGGACCAATTCTCAAATTTTCTCCAAAGTATTGTAATAATTCCATTAGAAGCTCAATAAAGTGGAAGCTGCATTGACTAGAGTTCTAAACCAATCAACTTTTAGACAAAATAAAGTTGATTTGTATTTATAAATGTATTTTTCTATTTAGAAAAGTTATACCTTGACTGTAAAAAGTAAGGTTACATAAAATGTTTATGTGTACTGAGTCCTCCATTCTTTTCATTTTATTTGATTTTACTGGTTAAACTATGATTCTATCAGACTTCAGTCCAGAAACAAAGGTTATTTCTTATGCTAGAAATCTAGAAATAGCTATGAACGAAAAAGAAAATAGTCTCGGTTAAGTTGGCAAAATAGGTGGAAATATTATCTCAGAATATGGAACCAATGTTGTTAGTTGCTGTTAGCAGGCATGAGAGCTTTTGAGTTGGTAATATTGAATTAAATGCACATAAAAATGAAATTAATATCTTGAACACTTTTATATTTTGAGATGTTGTCTCCAGTGGTTAAACCTGAAGATTAGATGACCTTTGGCTTTCACTACTTTCTCATAGTCATGAAAGATATCATTCTTATATTTGATAACAGACCAACTCAAACCAAATTGTGGCATGTTCCTAGAATAAAACTCTCTAAGACAGTGAAGTTTTAATTTTTAAAAATTAACAATGACTTGTAAATAATTTGGCACATGCACCCCAATGTTTATAGAGGCACTATCAACAATAGCCAAATTATGGAAGGAGCCCACATGTCCATCAACTGATGAATGGATTAAGATGTGATATATATAGGGGTGCCTAGGTGGCTCAGTTGGTTAAGTGTGCAACTTTGGCTCAGGTCATGATCTCATGGTTCATGGGTTCCAGCCCCGTGCCGGGCTCAGCAGACAGCTTAGAGCCTAGAGTCTGCTTTAGATTCTATGTCTCCCTCTCTCTCTCTGGCCCTGGCCCTCCCCATTGATGCGCTCTCTCTCTCTCTCTCTCTCTCTCTCTCTGTCTCTGTCTCTCTCTCAAAAATAAAATTAAAACATTTTTAAAAAGATGTGGTACAATGGAATATTACTTGGCGATGAAAAAGATTGAAATCTTGCCAGTTGCAACAGCGTGGATGGAACTGGAGGGTCTTATGCTAAGTGAAATAGGTCAGGCAGAGAAATACAGATATCATATGATTTCACTCATATGTGGAATTTTATAAACTTAACAGATGAACATAGGGGAAGGGAAGGAAGAGTAAGATAAAAACAGAGGGAGGCAAACCATAAGAGACTATTAAATACAGAGAACAAACTGAGGGTTGATGGGGGGGCTGGGGAGTGGGTTAAATGGGTGATGGGCATTAAGGAGGGCACTTTTCCAGATGAGCACGGGGTATCATATATAACAGATAAATCACTGGATTCTACTGAAGCCAACACTACACTGTATGTTACTGTACTTGAGAATAAATAAATAAATAAATAAATAAATAAAATCTTTTAAGAAAAAAATAAAATAGCCAATTATTTTACCAGCAATAATAATAATAATAATAATAATAATAATTTAGCTTAGTAAATGCATATGCCTAAACAATAGTGAATGGTTATCTTTCTTACTTGAGGTTACTTGTCAATAAACATGAATAAAGAAAATTCTTTTTAACATGCTTTTTTAGATATCATTATGTCTATAATAATTTGAAGTTGTTCATTTTTATTACCACCCAAAGGTATTTACCATGTTATTATAAAACAGATGAGTAAGTAAAACTTAAACTAATGAATAAAATACATTTCCAGAGGTTTGTGGAAGGTCTCTGTAGGCATTTTCATGGTGTTGATTGCCAATGGAAAGCAACCAAAGTCATGTAGACTTAAGAATCAGTAAGTCATAATTACTGAGCATTCATGAAATGCCAAGACAGAGCTACTTCTGTTTAAGGATATTATATTCTCCCTTAGATGGCCACAGTAGTAAGGGATGCCAGGATCATGCCACAAACTGAAGATCAATAGCAAGGTATTATTTACCAAATTAAATAGCTTTAAAAATAACAGAAATCATTCTTAGTTAAATCCCTGTTTAAATTATAAAAATGTCAATATTAAAATGAAAATAGAATGACACAAACATGAGTTGTCTTTCAAAAAAGATAGGAAAAGGGAAAAGCAGATAGAAAAGTAAAACGGGGCAGAAACAGTGAAAGAAAGAGTAGACTGTATAACTTGGAATTAATTTGCTTTGTGTTTGCATTCTTTTAATTCTATTCCTATCCCTTGGTCTAACAAAGCAAGCCAAGGGCAGACTTTAAACAAATTCTGAGAAGCCAGAAGTGGAACAGAAAACCTGGTTTGATAAAGTGAAGGCAATTTGTTCAACATGTGGGAGAAGTGTTTCATCTTGTTAATAGACGGTCTGTGAGCTGAATCGTTACTAACAGATAAGCTATTAATTTAAAATAGAAATTGAATTTGTCTTATGGGATTTGCAGAAGTAATGGCTTTTCTTACATATTCCTTTCCAGATGTTCTTTTTATGACTACAGGCAATCTTAATTTTCAGATATTCCAAATGTATAATTAAAGCTACAGTTTCACCTCCAATTTAAAGTATTAAATCTTGAGTAAACTTGGCTAGACTGCTGCTTTGGCAAAGCGAGAAACGTGTCTTGAATTCTTCTGATTCCTCCTTCAGTCGTCCTGTCTGCCATGTGGATAACAGCCATTCTTCACATCTCAACACACACACACCTACCTCTTCCTGCTTGGCACCAGCGTAAACATAACTTTCAGAACATAACTTCCTTTATATAACATTGTTGAGGGCAGAGAGCCTTTGTACTTCATTTTCCCTTTTCCATCATCAAGAAATATGTCTTGCCTTGGATTTGAGCCTAAACGTTTCCTGTTGTTCATTTCTTCAGTCAATTGAATACACTTCTTTGCACCATCACACTCTTCTAAACCCAAGAATCCTGCTCAGGATTGAACCAGTCTCTCAAGGTTTCTTTTTTATAGTGTAGAAAAATACGGTATTTAAAAAATCTGACACTATTCTCTCTTAAAATATAACATTATCTGAGGTGCCTGGGTGGTTCAGTGGGTTGAGCATCCAACTTGGGCTCAGGTCGTGATCTCACAATCGAGCCCACATCGAGCTTTCTGCTGTCAGAGCAGAGTCTGCTTCGGATCCTCTGTTTTATATGTATATATAATATTTTACATATATATTACATTATCCTGGGATTGACCAAAACAAAACATTGCCTAACAAATTTTTAAATCAAGACATTCTTTGGAGAACTGATACACTTCTGTCAAAGAGGAACAATCTCAAATTCTTGAAAACTGTGGAGTTTCATGATAGGAATACCCCTTACCCGCCGCCCCTGCCATTTGCCTGTTACTCCTATCTTTTAGAGATCACGTAGATAGCACTGCTTATGAATAGTGTTATTTTGTTAAGATACATCAATCAGCTTTTTGTCAAGGCTCAAAAAGATGTTCTCATATGTTAAAAGTCATAAATGAGGGTATTGAGCCATGAGCAAGACTTAAAAACTTCAAAACAAAATGTTTGGCGCAGGTATTCTCTATTAGTTAGCTATTCCTTATCTCCTGTTCCCTACGATTGATTAAGTTTGCATTTTCAAAAGATTCTTTACTGGCACCTTAAAAAGAAAAGGAGCAGTGGGGTCAGGGCAGGTGTGGTGGCAGGAAGAGGGAGGGTGTGGTGAGCACACTGGTCTTGAGGAAAAGATTTATTATCATTCATCTCTGCAGGTCATTTATACTTTCTGGAACTCACTAATATATATTTCATAGGGCTGTTATAATGTGGATACATTAAATATAAAAGTATTTGTCTTTTGCTGTGATAGTTTTGTGCAGCACACAACAAAACCCTAGGAGCTTTTAGAAATGTTTACTTCTAAATAAACCTGACAGGTTGACTCTGGTCTTGGCTGGCCTCATTTGGACTAGGCTGACCTCCAAGGTTTAGGAACTAAAAAAGTAACAGCTACCTGGGCAGCTCTTCTCATGGTAGAAGGCAGAAGATCCAAGAGGGTGGGTAGAAATTACCAAGCTCCAAAGGTCTTAGCTTCCACCCACATTCTATTGAGCAAAGCAATATGGACAAGACTAAAGTCAATAGCAGGAGAAAGATATCCAGGCAAATAATTCAATCTCACAGCACCTAAAATATGCTAAAAACATTAGCATATTTTAGCTGCTGTGAGATTGAATTATTAATGCTTTAGGTGAATGTTAGATGAATTATAAATGCTTAAAAATGAAAGATGCTTCCTTAAAAATGTCATATTTTACACCTAAATTCTAGCAAGTACTTATCAAATTCAATTTTGCTTATTTTTAGTTTATTATATGTTTAGATTTATTTTTTTTAATATTTAAAAAAAAACTTAATGTTTACTTTCAAGAGAGAGACAGAGTGTGAGCAGGGGAGGGGCAGAGAGAGATAGAGACAGAATCCGAAGCAGCCACCAGGAATTGAGCTGTCAGCACAAAGCCTGATACAGGGCTCAAACTCACAAGCCATGAGATCATGACCTGAGCTGAAGTCGGCACTTAACTGACTGAGCCACCCAGGTGCCCCTATGTGTTTAGATTTCTAAATATTTCTTTTAAATAAAAGAGTTTATATTTTAAAGATACTAATGTCTAGATCACCAGGGTAATGAACCTGTCCACTCAAAAAATAGGAACTTTTCAGTTCCAAAAAAAGCCATGTTCCTACTATTGAAATTGGTTTTCCTTCAATGTTTTCAGATATATATAGAGATTTTAGATTATAAATAGAGTAATTCTATATGAGGACAATCAGAACAATTTCCTGAAAGCATTAGGATTTGAGATGAAACATTAAAAGAAAGGGGCAGAAATATCCATTGCAGCAATTAAGAACAATGTTATAACTTGGGGAAGAATTTGGGCAAGGGTCACAAAGACAGGAATATTTAGGAGGCAGTGAGATACCATGAATGGGTCCCCAAATTAAGAGCACAGCATGAAGCAAGACAAGAACAGAAGCAAAAGTCCCTGTGTGTAAATGCAGTTACATGATATTGAGGTTATGAATGTCAGATTTATTTGGGAAAGCTGTTTATTTCAGCATGTTTTTTACTTGCCCAAGTGCTCTGTTTATTATTTATCAGGTTATTTTTCACCAAACACTTTTGTTTGTTGTAATTTCAATTGTTTTAGACCAAAGCATTTATAAAATCTGTGTTAACTCTTAGGTTTATGCTCAGGAGAATAGCCAAAGATAACATATAATGAATGAAAAGTTGCACATTTTCTTTATTTCCAATATTTCCCACTATAACTTATCTATTTAAAATGAAATTGTCTTAATTTATCCCCATTATCTAGCAAAATAATGTGTTTAACCTTCAGATACTATATACATATATACGTACATATACTTTATATATAATTTTTAATTGTTGAGATATGTATTTGCAGAAGACACCAGAGATTTTCATTGTTTCACTTTTGTTAAATGTGAGTCTTTAAAATTACCATTGAAAGTGGACTGCAGGGTTTTTGTTAAGGATAGTGCAGAAAGTTTTCATTTTCCATATATTAGGAGAAAAACCCTGTCTTTGACATTAGTTCTGCAGATGAAAAGGTGAGTACTTTTCCTTTTATAATGCTCACCTTTCAACAGCCCCTTCTGGTAAACCTGAAAGACAACCTCGAACCCAGGTGCATTGTGAAGCACTTCTGCAGACCTGGAAGGAAAAGCGATTATTAAAACATGAAGCAGCAACCATTTGAATCAGTATTTTTTCATTCTTTGGGTAAAAAACTAGTAGTGCAATGGCTGGATTGTAGGGTAGTTCTACAATAGCCGAATTATGGAAACAACTCAAGTGTCCATCAACTGATGAATGGATAAAGTTAGCATATGTATATATATGAATCATACATATTTTTCATATATATGATTCATATATATATGAATATTACTCAGCCCTTAAAAAACAGTAAGTAAAACAAGTCAGTGAGAGAAAGACAAATGCCATACGATTTCATTCATATGCCGAATTTAAGAAACAAAACAAATGAGCAAAGGGGAAAAAAAAGAGAGATAGATAAGCCAAGAAACAAACTCTCATAGCTACAGAGAACAAACTGATGGTTACCAGAGGGGAGATGGATGGGGAGATGGGTAAAATAGGTGATCGGGATTAAGGAGGGCACTTGTTCTGACGGGTACTGGGTGTTGTATGGAAGGGGTGAATCGCTCTCTTGTACACCTGAAACTAATATTACACTGTATGTTAACTAACTGGAATTTAAATAAAAACTTAAAAAGATGAAGCTGCAGCCTGATTTCCTAGGCCACCCTGAGTGTACTTCAGAGACAGTTCTTTAATTTTAAAAGTTTCTAGCCTTACTTACTATTCTGGATAGTCTAATGTAAAGAAATTAAAATATAGTGTTTCAGCCAGACTGGACAGTTTTATATCAGTGAATAGCTCTTTTAGCTTCTCATCTCTGGCTCCTGCTGCAATTTACAATGCTGCAGATGCTAACATTACAAAGATGCCAGGTCTTCATATAAGCTGTAAAGGGACCCACGGAAACGTAAGCAAGACATCAACAGGTAAAACATACGTAGTAGGACATCAGCCAAGTAGTGCATCATTCTGATATAAAATTTTTGATAAATATTTTACCTTGTTCTCTTTCCTTTAGTAAACATCATTTTCCTATGAATGTTTAGAAATGATATACTGAAAAGAATGCATGGTTTCAAAGTGGATTGGATTCTGATTCTTCGTTTTATAAAAAAAAAAGTTTGCCATGCTTGGTTTTCATTTTAAAATTAATCTGAATGGCCCATCTGCTTTGTAATTTATTTATGACATACACATGTGTTTCAATATGTTTTCCCTCAAAAAAAAAAAGAGCTTTAAATGAAAATTGTCTCTAGCGTAATGTGCTTTGTTTTGTGGATTCTCACTCTCCTGCCCACAGGCTTGTACATCCAGGGACACATGTGTCCTTTTCTGTGAAATACTGAATATTCCAAAAATCCAAATTCACTGACATAAATTGTAAGTAATATAAAGGTCACATACACGTGGTCTCTTTTCTCTAGGAGCTCTTAGTATTGTTGGAGAGATAAGAAAAGTACACCAATAGCTTTAATTTATACAACAGATATTGATAAAAGTTAGAGGAAAACGAAATAACAGAGATAATGGTTGGCTGGACCAGTTAAAATCTTTGTGAAGAAGAATGGTTAGATAGTGGGTACTTAGAAAAGAATAAGTGGAGGAGACTTCAAGCAGTGAAAACAGGATCAAGAAAGGCACAGAAGTGTGTATAGAAATTATTGAACTTTTGCGTTTTTTTTTTCAGATAATGTAGGACAGCACTGATGGTAGAAGATATCTTAAAAACGAATCACTGCACTTGGTGATCGTAGATCAGTCAAATTGCAAATGGATGACAATATAGGTTGTCCAAAAATCTAATAATAAGCTTAAAATAATTCCTTTCCTAGACATCAAGAAACAGGTTAAAGAGTTTTCAGGCTATGACATCAATATGGGTCTCACTCAGCATTTATATTTTAAATAATATGATTGAAACATTATAATGACTCTAGATTTCAAGAACAATGATATCTTTCTATCTTTTCATTCTGAAATTTATACTTTTTCCAGAATAAATCTGTAATTTTATAGTGATAACTACAAGCAATGTAGACTTACAATATAAACTTTGCAATCTTAAAAATAATTATTCCCTTGAGACAGCATAACACAAAAATCCACTATAGACAGATCAAAGACCTGATTGTAAAGTGTGAAATAATAAAGGCAGAAGATAACACAGAACTTTCTTCAAGGCTTTGGGATAGACAAATATTTCTCCAACAGGTCACACACATCACTTACCAAAAGAAAAGACTGATAAAATGAATTTCATTAAAATTAACACCTTATGTTCATCAAGAGACAAGATTACAAGAGTGAAAAGGCAATGGAAAGAGATAAATAAGAAATGTTTAATATATTTTATATCTAAAAAAGACATGTGCCCAACACTTAAAAAAGATTCCTGCAAATCAATAAGAAAAAGGTATATAATCCAGTTGATCTAATCGAATTGTACACAAGTATACATTAGGACACAGCACTTCTACCCCTAACCATATGGCCAATAAAAAAAATATAAATATGTGCACAAAAAGACATGTACAGGAATGTTCTTAGCAGCATTAATTTTAACCCTACTAAACTGGAAACAACTCTTATATTCAACAACAGAGTGGGAAATAAATTGCAGTATGTTCACCAGAGAAAAAGAACAAATTGCTGCTATATACACAATGGATGACTCTTGCACACATACTGAATCTGAAAGAAACAAGACACAAAAGAAGCCAAATGATGGAATAATCTACTATATGGTTCCATTTATGTAAAGATTAAAAACAGGCAAAGCTAATTTTAGATAAAATGTCAGAATATTAGTTATCTTTGGGGAGGATGTGACAGGAAAAAGGCACAAAGTAGGCTTCTAGGGATGGTTATGTTGTCTATCTGGATCTGAGTGGTTTTCACACAGGCGTATTAACTTTGTAAAGCTTATCAAGCTGCACAGTTAAGATATTTGCATTTTAATGCATGTATATTACACTTCAATAATCAGGATTTAATAATAGATTACATACTTGCACTTAGAGTGGAAAGACTGTGTATGCCATTCATTAAAATTTTGTCATATATATGAAATACACATGCACATACACACACACATACACACACACACACACATATTTTTAAAGCTTATTCAGGGACAAAGGGCTGCTTTGAATAAGAATGGGAACTGTTTCCTATGGTAAGCTGAATTAAATACTATTCAGCAGTGAGAAGAAAATTGACTACACATTGCCAAAAATATTATAAATTGTTTGCATCATGTCTATAACCAGTTACTTGTCTTCTATTTAAAAGTTAAGCTTTTAAACTGCACAGTACTTTGATAAAATCCCATTGAGTTTATTAAAAAGCATGTATAAAGCCTCTAGTTCAGTTCTTATAATGATATTTAACTCTTGTTGAGTACTTTCTATTTATTCGTTGCTGTTTTAAGTGCTTGGATGCATTAACTCATCTTAATACACAAAGTGACAACACTTAAGATAGCTACTATAATTATTTCCTTTTAAAGAGAAGGGATCAAGGGCTCATATAGGTCAAGTAGCATAATCAAGGTCCCATGACAAGTTACACATCCTGCAACTAAGCATCCAGCAACTCCAGCATCTTAATTTAAAATCTCATTCTTTAAAACATTAAAACATTGCACTACCCTGGGGCACCTGGGTGGCTCAGTCCGTTAAGCGTCCAACTTCAGTTCAGGTCATGATCTCGCGGTTCAAGGGTTCGAGACCCGCGTCGGGCTCTGTGCTGACAGCTTAGAGCCTGAAGCCTGCTTCAGATTCTGTGCCTTCCTCTCTCTCTGCCCCCTCTTGTTCTCTCTCTCTCTCAAAAAACAAAACAAAACAACAACAAAAAACAAAACATTGCACTACCCTGATTCTACCTCTTAAAACAAGGTAGGAATTCTATTCTTATTTTTGCCTACTGGAGGATGGGTTTATCAATGTTGTCCTAACAGAATAGCCAGTGCTTTAGCTTGAGATTCACATTTGAGGGTCATGAAACCATATGGTGAATGAAATGCCCACAGATGAATATGTACACAGATGAATGTATACAGACATACCTCATTTTACTGTGCTTCATTTTACTGCACTTTACAGACAGTACATTTTTTACGAATTTAAATTTTGTGGCAATCCTGTCAAGCAGTGCTATTGTGCCATTTTTCCAAAGCCTTTGCTCACTTCTTGTCTCTGTGTCACATTTTGGTAACTCTCAAAACATTTCAAGCTATTTCATTGTTACTGTATTTGTTATGATGATCTGATACCAGTGATCTTTGATGTTACTACTGTAATTTTTAGGGTGCTATGAACCATGCCCATATAAGACTGTGAAATTAATATATGTTGTGTGTTCTGACTGCTCCATTAACCAGCCATTGTTTGGTCTCTTACCCTCTTATTGGGCCTCCTTAGTTTGTGAGACACAACAATGTGAAAATTAGGCTAATTAATAACCTCATAATGGCCTCTAAGTGTTCAAGTGAAAGGAAGAATCACCATCTCTCACTTTAAATAAAAGACTAGAAATCATTAAGCTTATTATGCTGTTTTTATGCCCAAAACAGAGATAGGCTGAAATCTAGGCCTCTTGTGTCAGTTAGCCAAGTTGTGAATACAAAAGAAATGTTCCTGAAGAAAATTAAACGTGCTGCTCCAGTGAACACATGAATGATTTGAAAGCAAACGGCTCTCTTGCTGATATGGAGAATGTATTAATGGTCTGTATAAGGGGTCAAATAAGCCACAATTCTCTGATAAGCATAAGCCTCATTTTGAGCAAGGCCTCTACTCTCTTAAATTCTGAATGCTGAGAGAGGTAAGAAAGCTTCAGAAGAAAATTTTGAAGCTAGAAGAGATTGGTTTACGCGGTGTATAGAAGAAGCTGTCTCCATAACATCAAAGTGCAAGGTGAAGCAGCAAGTGTTGATGTAGAAGCTGCAGCAAGTTATCCAGGAGATCCAGCTAAGTTAATTAATGAGGGTGGTGACACTAAACATCAGATTTTCAACATAGACAAATCAGCCTTCTAGTAGAAAGATGCCTTCTAGGACTGTCATAGTAAGAGAGGAGACGTCAATGCCTGACTTCAATATGTCAAAGGACAGGGTAACCCTCTTGTCAGGGGTTAATGCAACTGATGTCTTTAAGTAAGAGCCTCTACTCATTTATCATTCTGAAAATCCTAGGGCTCTTAAGAATTACGCTAAATCTACTCTCTTGGATTGGAAGCCAATCCAGCAATGCCTGAATGGTAGCACATCTGTTTACAACATGGTTTACTGAACATCTTTAGCCCACTGTTATGACCTATTGCTCAGAAAAAAAAGATTCCTTACAAAATATCAGTGTTAATTGGCAGGCATCTAGTCACCCAAGAACTCTGGTGGAGATGTACAATGAGATTAATGTTTTCATGTCTGCTAACACAACATCCATTCCTCTGTCTATGGCTCAAGGAGTAATTTTGACTTTCAAATCTTATTATTTAAAAAATACATTTCATAAGGGTATAGCTGCCATAGATAATGATTCCTCTGATGGAATTGGGCAAAGTAAATTGAAAACCTTTGGAAAGTTTTCACCATTCTAGATGCCATTAGGAACATGTGTAATTCATGGAGAAAGGTCAAAATATCAACATCAATAGGAGTTTGGAAGAAGTGAATTCCAATCCTCATGGATGACTTTGAGGGGTTCAAGACTTCAGTGGAGGAAGTAACTGCAGATGTGGTGGAAATAGCAAGAGAACTAGAATTAGAAGTGGGGCCTGAAGATGTGGTTGAATTGCTGCCCTCTCATGTTAACACTTGAATGGATGAGGAGTTGCATGTTATGGATGAGCAAAGGAAGTGGTTTCTTGAGATGGAATCCACTCCTGGTGATGATGCTATGCAAATTTTTTTTAAGGACAGTAAAGGATTTAGAATATTACACAAACTTAGTTGATAAAGCAGCAGCAGAATTTGAAAGGATTGGCTTCAATTTTGCAAGAAGTTCTGTGGGTCAGATGCTATCAAATAGCGCCACATGCTACAGAGAAATCATTCGTGAAAGAGTCAATGTGGCAAATTAAGAAACTGCCACAGCCACCCAAACTTTAGCAACCAGCACCCTGATGTGTCAGCAGCCATCAACACTGAGGCAAGACCCTCTACCAGCAAAAAAATAAAATAAAATAAAATAAATTATGCCTCACTAAAAGCTCAGATGGTGGTTATCATTTTTTAGAAATACTTTTTAATTAAGGCATATACATTGTTTCTTTAGACATAATGCTATTGCACACTTAATAGACTACATTATAAGACCTAACTTTCATATCCACTGGGAAATTTAAAAAAATCATTT
This sequence comes from Panthera pardus, assembly GCF_024362965.1. Lineage (NCBI taxonomy): Eukaryota > Metazoa > Chordata > Mammalia > Carnivora > Felidae > Panthera > Panthera pardus. The sequence goes on from NW_026527002.1 coordinate 24,269,263, forward strand.
GACTTGCTTTATTATGATATTTGCTTTATTGCAATGGTTTGGAAATTAAACCACAAAATCTCTGAGGTATGCCTGTTCCTACTTTTGGAAGTGCAGGGATAGAAAAACACATACAAATATATTTAAAGACAGCACCTAAGTATGCATATTAGTATAAAATGATAGCAGCATGGAGAAAGTGACATTGCCAGAGGAAAGTATCTTCTTTGTAGAATATGTCTGTTTGAATACTTTGAGCTGCAAGTAATTGAATACCCAAGTCAACATGGCCTAAACAATACATTTATTATCTCTTGCAGGCAGAAAAATGGAGGCTAGGTGTTCAACGACAGGTCAATGGCAGAGAGACTCAGACACATCTGTCTTTCCATTCTGCCATGTTGGTAATTCTCTGCTCTCAGGCTTGCCTGTCTTCTTTGTACAAGAACTGCTGCATCTTTAAATTTCACAAACTTATCAGCACCTGCAGGGGCATTTTCTCTTTCCGCATCTCTTTTTATCACAAAAGAAAACCTTGCCAGCCCTCTTCCTCATACTTAAGCAGATTTCCTCCATCCTGTCAGTAGCCACTGTTGCCTGTAAATCCATGCTAAATCAATCACTCCTAGCAGGGATACATTGTGTTGACTGGCTTTGACTAATCAACATTCACCTCCTAAGGATGCCAGTTTGACAGCATGTGAAAGGGTGACCACCCCCAGTATACCGGAGGCTTGGAAAAAAGGGATGGAAGGCTGGTTGTCGGTTAGGCAATCAACAGTGTCTGCCACAAGACAGTAGAAATCGTAAAGACAAACATGGCTTTCCAAGGAACATCCTTAGCCACAAACCAATGTGTCATTTTTACATGCACTCAGTGCTCAGATGTTCACTCTCCCTGCATGTAGATTTCTTAGCAACAAATAAAAATGTGAAGTGATCATCTTTAAGTATTCAAGAATACTGTGTTTCATTTTGCTCTTCAAAATATTTGCAGCACATACATTAAATCATATATGAGCAGATGTATTATCAAAGTGTTAATATTTAATACAATGAATGTTTGAATCATTCTTTTCCATAAAAATATGACCGGCAGCACCAAATTGGAAGCCAATTTAAATGCTGAGCCAAAGGATACACACTTTTTTATCCTTGTCTGGTGAGTTTGGAATTAAAACTTTAAAACCAAATCTAATTTTCTTTAATGTAAGCCTTTAGGTATATGATTTGTATATTGTGTGGAAAGGTTTATAATGGAAACATTCAAATATAAATGCATTTAACTTCAAGTCCTTATCATCTTAACTCCCTTCTTCCCAATTTAAATTCACTTTAAAAATATTTTAAGTAATGGGGCTCCTGGGTAGCTCTTTTGGTTAAGAGTCTGACACTTGATATCTGACTCAGGTCATGATCTCATGATTCATGAGATCAAGCCCAGCATCCGGCTCTGTGCTGACAGTGTGGAGCCTGCTTCGGATTCTCTGTCTCCCTCTTTCTCTACCCCTCTCCCACTGTCTCTTATGTTTTCTCTCTCTCTCTCCCTCAAAATAAGCATTTAAAAAAATTTCAACTAATGCTATTACTGTTAAGATTTTTAAATTTTTATTTTTTATTTTTTTAAAGTTTATTTATTTATTTTTTGAGACAGAGAAAGCAAGAACAGGGGAGGAAGAGGGGAGAGGGTGAGAGAATATCCCAAACAGGCTCCATGCTGTCAGCACAAGAGTCCCATGTGGCTTGATCCCACAAACTGTGAGAGTACCACCTGAGACAGAATCAAGAGTTGGGCGTTTAACCTACTGACCCACCCAGGTGCCTCACTTCTAAGATTTTTTATTTGCTACTCTATATACTTTTCAATACCACATTAAAACTGTAGTTTCCAGGAGAGAAAGCCAGTTTTCTGAACCCTGAGCAGAAGAGTTATAAATAATTTTGAAAAGTATAAATCAAGCCTTTTGGGCTTAAACTGCTATGAAGTTGCAAAATTACACCTTCTATGAAAGTCATATGTGCACCAAAATCTTTCACCTTCTGTGCCCTCGATAGGTGATGCTTCCCTGTTCTTTACTGTGAGAAGAAGCAAGGTCTCATACTCAACTAGAGGCTTAAATCTCAGTTTTTAGGTTTGATAAAGTGTAATTATATGGTGGAAGGAGACAGGTAGCAGCTTGGGATGATTTGGTAGTTACTGTCAAATGTTTTACTTCTTTTGATCATATGCTATATACTGTAGCATTTAGAAGTAAAGCATTAAAATCATGGTTCACTATAGAAGGAAAGCAAAGGTAAATGAATTAAACAAATGCTTCTTAATAAAAAACCCTTCCTGTAGAAGGAGCACCACATTCAGTAGGATGAGTTTCCGTGAATTTAAAGTTAGTAATTTTAGTACTCCAGATAATAACACGGACAACAGGGAAACTGACACTCATTTCCCTATCAGTTCTAGAGCTGGGTTTTTAATTCGTTAGTATAGCACTGATAAATTAATTGAGGGTGCCCTTTATATGTCAACGCCAAAAATATCTACATTCCTAGAAAAGAAAAAAACCAAAAAACACTGGTCACCTTTTCTTCTGGTCACTTTGGGAAATGAACGTCCCATATCTTATGGATGACGAAGTGGGACTCTCAACTGTCAGGCAAGTGACAGCTCACAACATCATTCTATGAAACCCCTTCCCCATCTGGTCATCATAAGAGTTTAATGGAGCCAAAAAGAACAACATCTCAATTCTAGAACTGGGTCCTGGAAAACTGGGTCCTGGAAAACTGGGTCCTGGGTCCCCTTCTCCCCAGTACCTCTTCTGCATCTCTAGTGTCTAAGGTGTTAACCCATCCCTGCTCCCTCTGCATGCTCTCTGGAGCGCCCCCTTCTCTGTAAGGGTAGTTAAAGCCATTTTAGCATCTCTGGAAGGAACTAGGAAGAAGGCCTCCGAAAGCAGAGGAGCTGTGAGGGGCGGGAGGAGTGGGGGCCCTCCTTGCATACGTCCCCCCGCCAGGGTCCAGACCTGTACTCCGGGCCTCTGAATCCCAAAGCACGCCCACAAAGGCCAAGCGTCCAGGCTTCGCCGGGCCGGGGGGGAAACAGCGCGGCTGCTCCATGCTCCACAGCGGGCAGCGGGCCAGGCTGAGTAGAGGTGGGGGTGGGCGAGGAGGGGCGCTCACGTCACGTGCGCGCGCAGGGACCGCAATAAATGCCCGGGAGCTCGCGGGAGCGGCGGAAGCGCCTGGCGCCTGGCTCTGCGCACCGCGGCGGCAACGGGTGGGAGCGCTAGGTTGCCGCCAGCCTTCGCCTCCCAGCCTCGCTCCTGTCTCCGCCCCTTGCTCTAGCGGAGAACGCTCGGAGAAGCCCGGGCGCCCACCCCGGCTAGCTAACCGGGCGGCTCCCTTTCAGCCCCAATTTCGAGCTCTAACTTCGGAGCGCTTCGCCTGCTCCAGGTCCTGACGGAACCGCGGAGGCCCAGGCTCGAGTCCACCGCAGTCAGCGCCCTCGTCGTCCTCGGACGCGCCGCGCGGGTCCTTCCCGACCCGGCTGTGTGTGTGCAGTCGTGTGCGCAGGCTGGGGCGGCTGCGGGAGGCCGGCCGTCGTGTTGGGCTCCGCTCTCGTAGGCAACTTCACGCTGGAGAGGTAAAGGCATTTCTAAAACGCTTTGCCGAGTCGTCAGGCTCCACCCTTTCCTATCTACCTTTTTCTTCTAAACCTCCAGTTAAAAAAAAAAAAAAAAAAAAAAAAAAAAAAAAAAAAAAGCCCGCTTGTAGAGAATGGGCGGACACGGAATGTGGGTGGGCTACTTGGAAAGCTGCAGCGATGAGATTTGCGGGAGCTTGTTCTTGCAAGTGACTTTGTGGGCTTCACCTCCTCCTTCTGTCGCGCGCTTTCCGTTTGGGTTAAGTGAAGAATGTGCGCCTGCGGCGTGTGGGAGGAAAAGCTGAAGTTGCTGATGAACTGTTGGCTTTTTCGGGTGCAGGCCACAGGTTGGGCGCACACTTTCCAGGAAATAATGATTGAATTCTTCTTGCCCTGCGCCTGGTAAGAGGAGACTTCCTCCCAGACCATTATTTCCTATTAGTTCCGTGGGCCCTCTAGATGCGCCCGTGGATACATGTGTGGATGACATTTTGTACTTTAAAACAGTCACCACAATTTCAGAATGTGATGGGCATTCCGAGTATCTGCGAACTAGAGATAGGACACTGGTCGAAAATAATACCTTACAACGGAGGTGTTTACAGAAAACACAGTAAATAGATAATACGCTTTGCAGGCTGTATTTAACACATACGTAGCCCTTTTAAGCTTTTCAATTCAGAAATTAATTTGAAGGGTTGACTCTTTTTTTGCCATTTGTTTTGTCCTCGTGCATGTTATTTTGGTAATTATAGTTGTCTATTTTGTGGAAACAATGCATTATGAAAAATCCTCTGGAGGAAAAATGGATTGGAGATAAATTATTTCAAAAAGTGCGGGGCATTTGGGATTATATAAACAAATCAAACTGGCCTTTGTTACTGTTACTTTACTTTTGTTATTAGAAAATTAATATCTGCCTAGATTTTCACCTTAATCACACTGCATGTCGTTATAGCCAAAAGGAGTGGAAGAGCCTGTCTTGGAGATTTTCCCGGGGAAATCCTGAGATCATTCATTATGAAGTGTACCGCGCAGGAGTGGCTCAGAGTAACCACGGTGCTATTCATGGCTAGAGCAATTCCAGCCATGGTAGTTCCTAATGCTACTTTATTGGAGAAACTTTTGGAAAAGTACATGGATGAGGATGGTGAGTGGTGGATGGCCAAGCAAAGAGGGAAAAGGGCCATCACAGACAATGACATGCAGAGTATCTTGGACCTTCATAATAAATTACGAAGTCAGGTGTATCCAACAGCATCTAATATGCAGTATATGGTAAGGAAATTTTTCAAATGGTATGTACAAAAAATGTTTATTAATGCTTTCAGTCTTCCTGGTTAAATTACCTCATGCTATTATTTAATCTTTACCATTTGTCTTGTATGAAATTAAAATTTTTCTTCAGGAGTATATTCCTCTGCATATTCTTTTACTAGATTCCTTTTATTCTAAGAGTGCTTTGAATTTCGGAGTAGACTTAAATACCTTTAGATGCAATGTTTCTACTAAAAGCTTCACATTCTACTCTTACTAGGAAGATTCCTATACTGACAATCCTGAACAGCTGATGCATTTGCTTTTAAGTGAGTTAGTAGAACAATTACTTCCTAATTCCTAACTGACGGAACTTTCTTATGAATGGTGGATCTGAAAAATCAAGGAAGAATAATCTGAAGCAGTTTTCTAGATTGTCGATAACTTTCCAAAGGGTCCATGTTTCTTACCAATATGTAAATAACAGTGTGAAGGGTATATTTCTGTGGTTGCTTTATGTTATGTGTGCTTTGGCAATGACTTTTTTTCTTCTTCTGGATTTATTTATGCACTTTGCACTTTGACAAGTGAAAACAAGCCTGGACAAAGAATTAAAAAAAAAATAAGTGACTTATCCTAAAAACCTCATATTAATTTTTAGAATTAAGTACCAAGTTTGGGAATCAAACTTACTTTTAAAAAACTATTAGTATATAACTCATTAGTGTAATACTCTATGCCTGAAATATTTAGAAAACTTTTTAAACATTTATTATACTAAAATTAGGAAGGTACTAGCAAAAATTGATAATAATCATTGGTGATAGCAATGCTTATGTAGGGTGCAGTTAATTTTAAAGCATTCTAGTTTTTCTTCTTTCTGCATTCAAAATAGTGTTGAGGGGTATTTCCTATTTAGGCAGCTTTCATGATAGAAATTCTAAGTTCACATTACCCATTACAAAATATAGCATTATATTATTTTAACTTTTGCCAGAAAAAAAAAAATTTACCCTGAAGAAAGTAGGTAGCACTCAAGAGCACTCATTAGAGGTTAAGAATCAGGACCTGACAATCAGGTGGTCTGGGTTTAAAGTCTGGCACTTATAGTCACTAGCTGTGTGACTTAGGGCAACTTAATTTCTCTCTACTTCAGTTTTCTTATGTCCAGCATGCTCAGAGGGTTGTAAGGATTGACAACATAACCTATGTAAAGTTTAGCTCATTATCAGGCATATTGCAAGATCTCAGTAAGTGTTAGTATGACATATAGCTAATGTTAATGTCTCCCCATACTGTTGCAGTAAAGTTCCTAAGAAAAGTCGTTAGCTCTTTGCAAAAAATCTGTGTAGGATATGACATGGTAATGTCTCACATGTCTGCTTTTTGTGTATTTTAAACTGTTTGTCCAAAGTAAAAAATTCTAGGACTTCTTCATTTGTGAGCTTTCAAACAGAAAGAGCCAATTATGGAGCCTTTCCAAGGAGGCCGCCATATGCTTATTCCATGTGCATAGGTATTCCATTGCTTTGTATTTAAAATAAGGAAGAACTTGGGAGTTCAAACCCCCAAAAAGAAACCTGAAAATATTTGTGTGTGTTTTAAGTTATATGGAAATAATGAAAGAACAGTTCTGTAATTGTTTTCATGTCGGACTTCCAAAAAAAATAACTACCTATTGTATGATGTCTAGTCTGGGCTGTTTCTGTGAGTTTCTTTTTAGTTTCGCTGGTTTCATTCTATCCTTGAAATGCAGATGTAGAAACCAGCCAGGGTTTATGTTGTGTTGCCCTTAGATACTGTTAGCACTGGAACTGTGTCTTGGCCATTAACGGGCTGCAGAGGACTTCATTGTCCAACTGTAATACTGGAAAACATTTTCTAGAATACACATTTAAGGGAAGTTTAAAAGAACAATACTACTTTATTTGAAATGTTGTTGACTTACGTAGTACATAGCAGTATAAGTACACATTTGATCAACTTTGTGAGAATATAATTTATTCAAATACTTATTTAAAGTGTATTTATTCTGAGAAAGCAAAATTAAAGTTTGGCTTAAAGATCTGCTTCCTGTAAAATCTGCAGTACCCTCTAGGTGCCACTGCTTTGTCTATTTGTATGCCATATGTCATATCACATTAAAAATGTGAATAGCCGGTTACCTTACTTATGCTTGGTGCCTATTTTAGCCTACTCTTTGTCCTTGAACCTATGGCAATCAAGCCACATCCACCTTTATTAACATCCCATCCCTACCCCTGTTCTTATCCTCATTTAACTAATAGGTTTAAAAATGGACTCTGGAAAGCCACATCTGCCCTTGAAGAGCTTATAGACTGAGGAGAAGAGTAGACACATTTGAAAATGTTAAATAAACAAGGACACAAAATTCAATGCTCTAGTGTGTGAATAATGTCAAGAGAGTACAGAATAATGGAATATTCCTAATGGTGGGAGTTAATCAGTGGGGAAGATGGTTTTTATGGTGTTCCTGGAAGGTGGTCAGGACCCTGGATTGTGGCAAAGAGGGGAGGGCATATCTCAACTAGAGGAAGAGAAACAGACAAATGCTAGATCCAGGGAAATTTCTGGAAGAAGAGCAGGTGGAAGAAAGCACAGAACTGTGGCAGAATCAGTAAGGGCAGAGATGAATTATTGATTATAGAAACCAGTGATGCTTGGAAAGCCTCCATAATTGGCTATTTGAAAGCTCACATATAAGAAGTCATACAATTTTTTACTTTAGACACTTTACAGAGAGATATTACCCACATTTAATTTAGGGTAAATTGAAAAACTAGAGCTTTTAGGTAATCAAATTAAACTGTTGCTGAAGAGACAATGGATTTTAAAGGGAAAAATAGTAGCCACGCACCTAGATAGCAGCAAGTTCACATTTGCCTCTGCTACTCGCTGGTATGTGAGCTCTGACAGTCAGCAACCACTCTGGGCATTGCTTTTCTCAGTAGTGGAATTGATGTAAAGAGGAGCCTGGGTGGCTCAGTCAGTTGAGCATCTGACTTTGGCTCAGGTCATGATCTCATGGTTTGTGGGTTCAGGCCCCACCTTGGGTTCTGTGATGATAGCTCAGAGCCTGGAGCCTGTTTCGGATTCTGTGTCTCTCTCTGCCCTTCCCCCCCTCTTTCTCTTAAAAATAAATAAACATAAAAAATTTTTTTAAAAATTGATGTAAAGAATAAAAACACAAGCTGTAATGAGATAAGACATTTGATACTGTTGTGCATACTCTTTTCAAGCCTTTCCTTTCCATGGCTTTTAACCTCATCATTTGGTTCTTTTACGTTTCTGGTTATATTATCAACATGTTCTTGTTTCCTGCTGATCTCATAAAACTTTGTCTCTCAGGTTTTTCCTTTTGGCCGTCTCTCTTCCTGCTGGACATTATACTACTTTGGCTTAAAAACTTTTTTTTAAGTTTATTATTATTTTTTTTTTTTTTAGAGAGAGTGCACAGGTGAGCAGGGGAGGAGTAGAGAGAGGGAGAGAGAGAATCCCAAAAAGGCTCAGCACTGTCATTCTAGAGCCTGATGCAGGACTCACGAACTGTGAGACCATGACCTGAGCTGAAATCAAGACTCACAGACTTAACCACTTACCTGACTGAGCCACCCAGGCACTCCCTTACTCCTTTGACTTTAAATACTGTGCGTATATTGATGGTGTCTAGTCCATAGCATAGTGTATATCTCTATCTAACCATCATCTCTTTGAGCTTCATTTACATATTTCCTTCTGCTTTCTGAGTCATCTCCGTGTGGTGTTACTCCACAGCTACTTCAAGCTTCAGATGTCTGAAAAGAAAATGAACTGCCTTACCTTTTTCCCTCCACCTTTGCCTGTGATCCTGCTTCCTTTCCTGGATTCTTTCTTAGTGGAACTCATTAACACCTGCTTAGTCCTCTGTCAACAAAACAAAATACTCCACAAAATGGAAGATTAAGCCCATTCCCAACTCTTGCCATGCTCCCATTTTTTCTCCCCATTTTAACATAACATATACATGCAAACATGAATACACAATTACTTGTCAAATTCTGTAGATTCTGTCTCAGAAATGTCTTTTGAATTCATCTCTTCCGTTTCATGCTAACCTTTGCTCATTATCTCACCTTTAGATTGGTACCACACCTTCTCACCCAACAGACTCTACCAGTCTGTTCCTACTTTATTTTGACTTTAGTCCACCTTCCTCACTGTCACTAAATCTTTTTATTCCAACAAATCTGTGGTGGTTACTTAGCTGCACAAAACTTCTGTTAACTTCTGTTAACTTCTGGACGCTCAAAAGTTCAAGTTCACCTTGATAAATGTATAAAATGAGGCACATCCTGTCAATTCTGCCCCATGGCCCTCAACTCCCTTGTATATATCTGACTCTGTGTTCACATTGAACTATTCACTGTTCTTAAAGGTGGTTGTGCTTCCTCATGTTTCTGTGCCTCTTTACTCATTGATTTCTTCTGAGCCCAGAATGTCTGTGCATCCTATCTCCTCATGACAATCTCTCACTCAAGACTAAGTTCAAATGTTGTCCTTCTGCAAAGCTTTCTCTTGTACACCTATTCCTCTGCCCTACTCCTTCTGTGCTCCTAAAATATTTTATTCAAACCTGTTTTTAATATTAAAATTTTGTTGCAGTTAATATTCACATGTGTGATTTCTAAGACTAAAATCCTTGAAGGTAAGGATCAGTCTTTATTTATGTTTATGGCCCTGTGCCTGATGCACAGAAGTACTCAGTAAATATTTGCTGATTGAATATTGTTGGTTGTTCAATAAATGTGTGTTGAATAACAGGATGGATAGAAGAATAGGTAAGATTATATATAAGTATGAAATATGAGGACAGGCAAGAAAGAGGAATTAAAATAATGAAAGTTCTGAAAGGAAGGATATCAACAACACTAGAGATAGTGACATAGAAAATGGAAATACTAGAGATGAAGGATTAAGTGTTTCAGATAATTCAATATTTAAAATACTTATGGTATACTAAAGACTATCCTGTAATATAGAGCTACTGAGATAGTAATAAATATATTCAAATGTTCTGAAATTCAAATGGGTATTTACCTCTTGCTATAAATTTTTAACATGAGCCTCTGAAACATTAAGAGTGACTGAAATCCCAAATAGTTCACTGTGATGCCAAGTGTACCTAACTCTAGAATGTACTTTAGCAACCAAGAAATTTTACCTAAAAAAGGACACATGGGCCAATTACATAAGCTGTTCTCTCACTAAGATAAGTATTTCCACATCTTTTAGGGAACTGTTGAAAGACATTCTGCTGGGAGGGTTGATGGCTGTGCCTGTTTGCTGTCACCTCACATATGGGCAAAACTGTGGGTACACCTTGGCATTGCACTTTTCCAAATGTAGAACAAAATGAATCTGGATACCTTTCCTTCTGGTAGGCAACCAGAGGTTCGCTGAGCCAAACAACCAGCAGTCCTTTTGGCCCGTGGTGCATGTTGCAATGACTTGGTTCCAGCTTGTCACTTAGAGTCTTTCTAAGGCCATGTTTAACATGGGAAGTCAAGTTTTGTTGTTATTGTTCTTGTTTTTCCTATATTTCAGTATAGCACATGATCCCAGAAACTAGACATGAGTCAACCTAGTTTGCCATATTTTTAATATAGGACAGAATGTACACAGATCAGCTTTTTTTTTTTTTTTTTTAAATAGTCTGGGTTCTGCCCTATTTCTGTCTGTAGCCTGAATCCATGCCTGAAATAGTGATCTTTGTCTTGTGAGTTGCTGTTTACTCTCATAAATCCGTATTTTCTTACATTATTTTCCACCTGCTACATATACTCAGAATAAATGCAGATAATGAAATGATGGCTTCATAAGTCATTTGGCCAAAAGCCCATGTTTACACATTTTTTATCTTGCTGAAAGTGGGAGGAATTCACATCAATTAAGATTTTGTTACAACCCTTGATTCCCCAAATGGTAATTTATCTCTCTGTATATTGATACTTTTCAATTTGAAAATTGGTAATTTTCAAAAAGTAAATGTTTTCACCTTTTATTGACATACAGTATAATCTAATCTACATTCACTTAAAAGTGCATGAAATATCTTTCTTAGTTCAAAGAATGTTATAATTATTTAAAGTTAAGATGTTTTATTCTGTATTTAAAATAGATGATTTAATTTTCCTAAAGTGTTTTTACTTTATCTTAATAATATTGTTTAAATAGAATAAAGTTATGTTTTATTTTCAGTATCTTACTCTATGGAAGTTAAAAATTTACAAAACCTTAATTTGAATGGATAGTTGTTGTTTTTTAAAGATATTAGCACTTGAAATTAATGTATTTTTCTTTTCAGAAGTTGCATTGTAAGTGGCAATACCCATAGGAAGAAAGTGACATTACAGCCCAGTTTTATAGAATTTAGTAATTACCTTGGAGTTCTAGGAGATTAAAGATACCTCCTAAATGTAAGCAGCAAGTCAAGGGTCTTAGAAAGGAAAGAGAAGATAAGTAGTTTCAGTAGGAGAATGGAACACTCAAAACCAGAAAAATGCCATATTTTGAAATTGTTGTTGTTATTTATTCCTTCAATCAGCAGGTATTGGAGGTTACAATTATGGCAGGCACCATCTAGGGCCCAGTGGTAACCACAACAAATATTCTTCCTTGCCTAGAATAGGTATGAAGACCCTGAATCTCCAAATTCAACAAAGGGCCCACGTGGTTGACACAGAGTGAAGGGCAGGAGGTGGGGATGTGGGGGTGGGGGGGATGTAATGTAGGAAATGAGATCAGGACAGATAAAAATCATTTTAAAAACTCACTTTCAGTCTGAGTGGTAAGAAGCCATTTGAACTGTTTGGACAGAGGAATGGTATGATCTTCTACTTATCCAGAATCCCCTGGCTTTGTTGAGAACAGAAGTTAGATGGTGGGAGGTGGGGCAAAAGTGTGAGCAGGGAGATGAAGCTATTGGAATAATCCATCTAACACTAGGAATAGATTGGTAGCCATGAAGGTGGTGAGAGGTGACAAGAGCGTGAACACACACTAAAACCCCTTTGTAATCATAACATCAGTCTTGAAATTTTCAAGGAAGCCTTGTTGCAAGACTAATGAAATTGCCTTGGTGAGCCAGGCAGCAGCAGGCTGGGAGTTTCAGCATCAGGTGCAATTTTGAAATCCACTCAATCCCTGGCTATGGTTTTTTGAAAACTGGTGGCAGTTTCCATTCTGGTTTGAAGATCAATGGGGAAGATACTATATCGTTCAACTGATAGTGGTTTCCACAATGGTTTTAGAGATCTCAGAAATGACTCAGTTAGTGGATACACATTTTGCCAACCATATTCCAATAGATCAGAGGAGGTGGAACCAATCTCTGCCTCCCTGCTTTATAGGGTAAGAATGCCTGCTGTTTTCCCATGTGTTTTGCTCTCCTGTCCCACTTGCCTAAGAGCCAGTCTACCTCTCACTCCCTCCATAAACGACAGAGGATGAGAATTTTAGCATGAGAAGCAGAACAGGACAGTGGTCCAGTTCCTGTCCAGTAGTCACCAGTTTCCCTATCATGGGGTATGTCATTAGGATTTTATTTCATTTTGGAGTTAACAGATTTTGGATGTGGTGTATAGCTGTACAGAGTTTGCCTGATGAACTGGAAATATTGGAGTTACCGTATTTTTAAGATAAGAATGTACACAGATCAGGTCTTTTTGTAAAAAAAATTTTTTTGTAATGTTTATATTAGAGAGAGAGAGACAGAGTGCTAGCAGGGGAGGGGCAGAGAGAGAAGGAACACAGAATCCGAAGCAGGCTCCAGGCTCTGAGCTGTCAGCACAGAGCTCGATGTGGGGCTCAAATTCACGAATCGTGACATCGTGACCTGAGCCTAAGTAAGATGCTTAACCAACCCAGCCACCCTGGTGCCCCGACAGATCAGCTTTTGGTAGAGAAAGCTGGAGCTCAATTTTGGACATACTAAACTTAAGATTTAGCTTAAATATCCAAGTGAATTTGTCAAGAATGCAATTAGACACATGTGGTGTAGGCTAATCTGGAACATGAAGTTAACACTTGTCAGCATTTAGATGGTATTTAAAACCGTGAAAAGAAATGAGATCATCAAGGAAGTTAGTATAGGTAGAGATGTTTGAGATTTGAGCCCTTGAGACACTTTACAGTGTAGAGGTAGAAAGGTGAGGAGAAACAACAAAGGGAATTGAAAATTAGGAAAAAACAATAACAACAACAACAACAACAAAACAGGGAGCATGATGTCCTGGAAGCCAGAAATGCTGATCAGCTCTATTAGATACCGCTTATAAAGATAAGTAAAATGAGGACTCTTGAGTTTAACAACCACACTGAAGGTGTGATAAAATAGTCTAGGTGAAGTCCCAGTGGTCCAAGGGTAGTTGGGCAGAATAGAATGAAAAAATGAACATGCTTGTTCATTCACTTATTTGTCAAACATGTTTGTTCCATGTTCTATAGGCCAGGTAGTATCTGCAGTCTTAACCATTTTCTAACCCAAATTTTTCAACTTAGTTTTAGAAGATGTAATTCAATTAGGGAACATATCCCAAATTTATAATGATGGTCAATAGGAAAATGCAGTTTCTTTGCATAATTATTTTTTTGCAATTACTGTTACTGAATGCCTTCATTAAAAACAAAATAATTATCTAATAATTTATAAACACAAGCGAGTGACATTTAGTTCAAGAACATTCTTTGCTATTGTTCAGCTGTGTTCTCTCACACACAGTACTTTTAAGAACTTATACAAACAAATAATTATACATGATTTAAAATTTAAATTCTCATATTTTAATGATTTTTACTAATTCAATTAAAGCCAAATATTTACTAAACTGACATAAATATGTCTTATATATTATTGTGTGTAATATATACATATATATAATGTCTAGTTCATTGGAAGAAAATGTACAAATTCAAGTGGTAATGAATTGTCTGGTGAAGGTATTATAATAAGTATGTTTAAGTAACCCTTTCCTTACCCTCTGTCTCTGTCCCTCCCCCATTCATGCATGCGTTCTCTCTCTCTCTCTCTCAAAAACAAAAAATTTAAGGAACCCTTTCCTTATTTTCCTATATATGTGTTGCCTTTAAAATTTTAAGAAGTTACAGAAAAGCTGTTATAATTGATTAAACCAATTTGTTATTGATAAATTTGTGTTTGAGAAAGCATTTAATTCAACAAATACTGATTGAACATTTTTATGCCTGGCACTGTTCTTGATGCTGGAGAATATATCAGTGTATAAAATGTTCAACAAATTAATGAAAATAAGGAGAATGAGATCGTAGGGAATGATAGAAGTGGAGCTGATCCCACCTATCGGGTGGTTGGGGCAGACTTCTGTGAGTTGGTGGCTTTAGAGCTGAGAGCTAAGTTACAAGAAGAAGTCAGCTAAACAAAAATACAGAGATCTGGGCAAAAGGAATGCCAGACACAAAGTCTCTAAGTCAGAAATGAAGTGGGGGGTCACAAAGAAGGCTAGTGTGACTGAATTTTATTTAGTGATGAGGAAAGTGTTAGAAAATGAAGTAGACTTATAAGCGTGGGCCAGAAGTCCTTTTGGGTTATAGGTGAGGAGAAACTTGGATTTTATTCTGAGTGAAATCCACTGGAAAATTTCTTGCAAGGGATTGACCTGGTCAGTTTCCAGTTTCAAAAATTATTCTGACTTCATTATGGAGAATGGTCCACAGGAGAGCTAAGGTTGAAAGCAGAGAGACAGAAAGCCATTGCTATATTCTGAATGTGAGATGATGGTGACTGGGACCAGGGGGATAAGTGGTAAAGATGGAGAGCGGTGGGTTGTTTCAGGATATGATTTGACGCCATTGCTGAAGGTTTGGTTGATAGCTTTAATGTGAAGGTGAGGGATACAGAGGAATCTGAGTTGTTATTAGGTTTTTCCTAAGCAGGTTGGTAGATAGACAATTTTGAAATCAGTCATCAGGAAATTAAGGATAGCAAGTATTTTTCATGGAAAAGCAATTAGGTATGATTTGGGGAATAGGAATAAAGGTGCTTTAGTCCAGCACTGCTCAGACTTTAATATGCATATGAATGCCCTGGACATCTTGTTAAAATACAGATTTTGAGTCAGTAAGTCTGTGTGGGCCTCAGTATTCTGCAAGCTCCCAGGTGATGTGGCAGCACTGTCTGGGAATAGACTTTAGGCTCCCTGGAGGACTTGAAACTTCGAATAGACTTTGGGCTCTCTGGAGGACATGAAATATTGACTCTGGAATTCACATTCTTTATTTTTCCCCTCCTCAACTATCATTCACCTTCTCCATTTTTAGAAGGTAGCAGCTGTAACTACTAATGCCAGACAACAGAAATTCCTTTTCACTCTTTTAAGAAGTGTTAAGAAACCAAAAAGGTGAAGACATTTGAATGATAAAATCCCCAATGCCTAATGTTTAAGTCAGTCTAATTGGAGGAGAAATGGAAAATGAAATCTTAAAATCAGTCAATGGCACGGTTCTGCAGGATAGTGAAAAGTGAGATGCAGTCAATGACAGAATAAACAATAAAGGCCATAGGAGTGAAGATGGAGGAAGCAGAATTTCAAACTGGGCAAGTATGGACGGGCAACTAGATAAGGCCCAGGAATGAACATGAGAGTTCTGTTCAGAGACTTCCCCACGTGTGTGTGTTACCTCAGACAATAGACAATAATCCTGCAAATGGGGCAAGCCAATCAAGGTGTTGGGAGAAAAACATAAAACTGTTATCTTATATTTCCTCCAGACATGGCAAATCCATACCTGAAATACCGAGTGGCTGTATATAGTGAGACCGGATGTTGTCCAGAAAAGGGATACCAAAGTTCTAGAGGTGTTGGGAGAGCCGTAGCTCTGGATTGAGATGGAATAAGAGCATCAGGACTCCTGCCTACAAAGAAAGGGCAAGGGTTCACCAAGTGTTCTGTGAACACAGAAAACTAAACAAATAAAAAGCATCAGTATTTCACAGGAGCACCTGTGCCATGATTCCATATACCTTGGGTTTTTTGATGTTTTTTTCCAGATCTTGCCAAGCCTGCTTACCTTTGCACATGTTAGAATGCTTTCCTTGTTTTCTCTGTAATGAATTTCTTCTCTTAAGAATCTGTTTTTGTCTAAACCCTCCATACAGAGTTAGGCGCACTCCCACTCACTTCCCTGGCTTCCATAGCATTTCATATTTGCCTGTGCCCCTGGTGTTTGCATCCTGTCTCTTTCTCTGACCTTCCATTCCTTTATGGGAAGGGGCTGTGCTTTAGTAATTTTTGCATTCCCCAGCTAAGTGGCTGACAGATGCTTTAATTTGAATTTGAAATTTGCAATTCTACTTCCTCTATCTTCACTCCTATGGCCTTTATTGTTTATTCTGTCATTGCACCTCACTTTTCACTATCCTGCAGAACTGTGCCATTGACTGATTTTAAGATTTCATTTTCCATTTCTCCTCCAATTAGACTGAATTAAACATTAGGTATTGGGGATGACAGATGGTAGTTGGAAGGGGAAAAAATGGAATGAATAAATGAAAAATGAAAAGATGACTAGATTTTCACCAATAATTTTAAAATGGGTGCATGCAAAATAATTTGAGTATTTCTGTTCTGATGACAAAATGCTCTTAAAAATTGCAAAAGCATTCTTTTCAGTGAAGTATAGTGTTACATTTTACTTAATTTTATATATTGGTTAGGTAATTTTTTTGCATTTTGCTTAGGTAAAATCATTCTTTAATAATTATGACAGGTGGCTAATTTAGCATTGGATTTCAGTGTTAAAATGGCTTATGTCTCCTGAAGTGAGGATGTCTAGATCCCTCAGTAAGTAGGGAGACTCAGGAGATATAGGGATCAGAATACTATGGCTTTTGCTGGAGAACTGCTTCTAAAATGTCAATCACAATGTGGTAAAAAGTACAAATTAATATATTTTAAAGTGCATATAAGTCTTAAAGAATTTCAGAAAAAGCAATAATCAGGAAAGGCTTCTTAGAAGAGGTATGTTTTGAAATAGTATGTGGAAGAAGTTTTAGTTATTGTATGGTGGGGAGTCTGGAAGAGCATTTGGGTGATGAGAACCTTCTGAGTAAAGGGGTTGATATGAAAATATGTGTACAGTTGATTTGAAGGCAAGGACATGGAAGCCACAATCTGAGAACTGATCTAAGCCTCTATTGAGATATTTGGGACATATTTTTTCTATATATGATGAAAAGAACCTTTTCAAATGCATATCATGACAGACTGGAGCAGCCTAACCTTATTCATCTTTGTATCCAAATCTAAAAGGAAAAAAAATAAGAAGAAATACATCCTTTGACATAATTTGACAATATTTGTTTGATTTTTATAAGTGAAACTTATTACAATGGATTTCTAAGCTTAGTGTTTATGAACACTTTTTAAATTATTCCTGTGTGTAT
This sequence comes from Panthera pardus, assembly GCF_024362965.1. Taxonomy (NCBI): domain Eukaryota; kingdom Metazoa; phylum Chordata; class Mammalia; order Carnivora; family Felidae; genus Panthera; species Panthera pardus. The sequence goes on from NW_026527002.1 coordinate 24,286,617, forward strand.
TTATCTGTGTGTATCCTATATATATATAATCTTACCTAAACTTTGGAGGTACTTGGGAGCTTCAGTGGAAATATCATCTTAGAAATGTATTCAGGGTGCCTGGGTGGTTCTGTCAGTTGAGCGTCTGGCTTCGGCTCAGGTCATGATCTCACAGCTTGCGAGTTCAAGCCCTGAGCGAGCCCCATGTCCAGATCTGTGCTGACAGCTCAGAGCCTGGATCCTGCTTCAGATTCTGTGTCTCCCTCTCTCTCTGCCCCCTCCCCTCTCCCACTCTGTCTCTGTCTCTCTCTCAAAAAGAAATAAACATTAACAAAATTTAAAAAAAGAAATTTAATAGAAACAAAGGTCTTAAGTTCAAAAGTTTATTGCTAATAGACTCAAAACAAAACTAGGAATAACTTACTTATATGTATAATTCATAGTCTGTTAAATTTGAATTATAAGATTATTTACTTTTTCATTGGGACTTTAGGTGGCAATAATTATCTTGTTTTTCAGTTACTCAGAATCTTGGATTTGAATTTCTTCCTTAGTCACATAAATATCAGCAATGTTCGCTTGAAAGGCAATGTGAATCACACCAAATTAAGCAGATCCTTAAAGGAACAGGGAGAAAGAGAACATTTATTAAGATCTAATATGGTAGGCAGTTAGCTGATATAAATTCTGTGAGATATTTTTATTCTCAAATATTATTATTTAGCAGGAAGCAATGCCACAAAAACAAGAGTTCACCAGAAAAAGTCATGGGGCTATATTCAAGAGTTGTGGACAGGGCTAAGGTGAGCCATAAGGGACCAGGATTGAATGGCGATGTCACACCCAGGTGAGGACTGGCGTCTGGAAGTAGAGCTGTGTGACAGGACACTGTTGCCATCAGAATGAGGCAGAGGGTTCAAAGGAGATTAGTAGGGTTGGTGAGGGGGTAATGCATACTTAAATACACCTCCCACCTTCTGACTTCCTGTTCATGTCTTCCATTAGCCAAATCCAATTGGAATCCAGGGGCAAGAGAACCTAACCTAAAGTAAGTTAATGTGTAGAACTGAGTCTTTTGAGACATAGAGAATGGTACTTAGGGACTGAGAATGGCTTTGTGGAAACAAATGAAGAATATTTAACATAATATTCTTTCTCAGATTTTCAAATAAGGACCTTTGTAAACCATATTTCTTAGAATCATCATCTTAGTCATTGTTAATTATTGAAGAAGACAGACCTAAAGGCATATTCCTAAAGGGCACCTGAAAACCTGATTGCTGTGGTTATTAACTTCCCTTGAGTTTCCTAGCAGCCAAGGAAAATGGGAAACCATATTTACATAGCTCCTATTGACTTCTTGGAAGCATAACAGTTTATCATTCTTGAGATGGGAATTAGTGAAAAGTTAACACAGAATTCTCACTATAGGAACAATGAGCAACTTACTATAGCAGTTTCATTAAAACTATGTAAACATATTCTTTTAAATGTTTCCTATATTAGCATTTGGTTTAAATTGAAGGTACACTGTTAAATTATAGGCTTAGGTTTCTATGTGTCCATCAGCTTTTTATTTTCCTGGTTTGCCTAAGTGTTTTATTTGTTAATCCATCTCTTTCTTTCTGAAAACTAGAAAAGCATCCCTAAATATAATACATAAAAGCAATTAATATCTTATTTACTTTCAAAACCCAAGTTATATTCAAATAGTGAAATACAAAATATAAACTATGGGAATGCCAGCTGGTGCAGCCACTCTGGAAAACAGTATGGAGGTTCCTCAAAAAACTAAAAATAGAACTACCCTATGACCCAGCATGCACTACTAGGCATTTATCCATGGGATACAGGTGTGCTGTTTCGAAGGGACACATGCACCCCTATGTTTATAGCAGCACTACCAACAATAGCCAAAGTATGGAAAGAGCCCAAATGTCCATCGATGGATGAATAAAGAAAATGTGGTATGTGTATATACATGCACACACACACACACACACACACACACACACACACAATGGAGTATTACTCGGCAATTGAAAAGAATGAAATCTTGCCATTTGCCACTACTTGGATGGAACTGGAGGGTATTATGCTAAGTGAAATTAGAGAAAAACAAAAATCATATTGCTTCACTCATATGAGGACTTTAAGAGATAAAACAGATGAACATAAGGGAAGGGAAACAAAAATAATATAAACACAGGGAGGGGGACAAAACAGAAGAGGCTCAAAAATATGGAGAACAAACTGAGGGTTTTGGGAGGGGGGATGGGCTAAATGGGTAAGGGGCACTGAGGAATCTACTCTGAAATCATTGTTGCACTATATGCTAACTAATTTGGATGTACATTTTAAAAAATAAAAAATAAAACAGGTTACAATAATAAAAAAAATGTTAGATTTAATTTCCTAAATCAGGTACCAAATTTAGAGGCCACTAGGGTAGGAGTCAGACCCAGCAATTGTCTTGTTTATTCTTGTTCATCCTCATAAACATAGACTGTTGTGAAGGAAGTTTGAAAAGAGTTAAGTAATAAAAAGTTACTGCCTGATTTAAAAAAAAAGAAAATATAAACTAATGCGTAAGTAGATACTATAGGGTGATTTATTATGAGAGTTTATATTTCCTATCATACATTTTTCTAGGCTTGACTCATTGATCAATCTTGCATTTCTCTAAACTTAATGAGCTATAAATAAACTAAAACACAGGTGTTAATTCTTATAAATTTATCCATTGCCATAAATCAAGGCTTATATAAGTGACGGATGGTACTTTTTCAGATACTAAAAGATTTCTTTAATAATGAAGTCTCCTCAAACATCTAGAACATGGTCTTGAAGATTATTAACTACTCCTCTCTTAAATGACTAAAAATAAGGAAGGCATCACAGCCTTGGATTAATCACAAAGTCAGTACACAGGTATGATATTTACAAAGCATAGGTACATTATGAATACCCTTCCGTCTGAGTTTATATCACACATGTATGTTTGAGGCAGAGAACTTAGGTCCTGGATCTTCGATCTCAGTGTCCCGTTCCCATGCCAGCTATGAGACAAGAGATAATTGATGGGTCCATACCGGCAATGCATAATATGCCATATTTTATATTAGGTGTCATGGAAAACACACACAAAAGTGTGAAGCAAAGTTTTTATTTCAAATTCTAGTTTGGGAATTAAGACTCAAAACAATGGAGACAGATCAAGGGGAATATATAGTAATTGGTAAATTGCATGCTTAAGAAGGTTCAGAGAAGTGTGTGATAAATGGAGTATCATAGTTGGAATGACTTCCAAATGGGGAGAGACTATGAACAGGACTTTGGTGAAAGGATTAAGTTTGAGTAACTAAGTAGGAGAGCAGAGAAAGAGCAGTTCCTTTTGGGGAAAATATCTAATGGATTCAGTTGGCCAAGAAACTAGACAAGTGCTAGAAGCTTGCAACTCTGAGTGTGGTTATTCATTGTGTGGTCCTAGCACCAGGTCTTAGAAAATAGCTTAGAGTTGTCTCCTAACCTACAAAATTGGAATCTGCATTTTTTTTATTTATTTATTTATTTATTTATTTATTTATTTATTTATTTATTTATTTTAACGTTTATTTTTGAGAGAGACAGACGGAGCGCAAGCGGGAGAGGGACAGAGAGGGGGAGACACAGAATCTGAAGCAGGCTCCAGGCTCTGAGCTGTCAGCAAAGAGCCCAACACAGGGCTCAAACCCACAAGCTGAGAGATCATGACCTGAGCCCAAGTAGGCCTCTTAACCTACTGAGCCACCCAGGTGCCCCTGGAATCTGCATTTTAAAAAGTTCTTCTGGTGATTTACAAGCTCTTTAAAGTTTCAGAGAGTCACTGTTGAGGGTCCCTCTTGAATAGGGGGTAGGATATAAGTGATATAGTTAAGTTATGGCTGGACTGGGAGGGCCTTGGCAGTGAGATGAGATGAGATAAATCAGTAGATGTTTTGTAGAAATACAAGGATTGTGTCAAGTTAATGGCTCTGCTGTCTCACCAGGGCAATCTCCCCTGCATCATGCATTCAGTCTCTCTGTATAATAGTGAAATTATGTGTTTAATTGAAATCTTCATGTGTGTTTTTCCATATGTTAAATTTCCATTTAAAAAATATTTCAGTTTTAATGAAGTGAAGAGGCAGATCCCTAAATTACGGGTTGCTACTTTTTAAAGGTTTTAAGGCTTTGTTTTAAAGTGGATTTTAAGTGAAATACTGCCACATCTGCCTCTTATCCCTGTAACTTCCCGGAGCCCCTCAGAAGTGCATCGCCCGGAGGTAATGCTACTTTCTCGGTACCTGGCCTCTGTGCGTGGTAACACAGGTGTTCCTTTTGAAATCTGAGCCTCGTACATTTTCCCTGTCACTAAAGTCTTTTCATAACAGATGAAGTACAGTAGTTAAACACCTGAGGTAATTTCCGAGTTGTAAGGAATGTGTTACTGTGGTTTTCTATAGTGCTTTTTATACCAGACGACTTTATCACAAAAAACATCGTATACTCTTTCAGCATAGATTGATTTGCTTATTTATTTATTTCCTTGATGTCAGTTTCTTTACTGTAAGTCTGATAATACCACCAAGAGGGATCAAAATAAGGTGACTTGAGAAATTTTATAATAAGGCATTTTATTTGGAATTTAAATCTGAAATCTCATGAACTGTCAAATGTGTGACTTGCATAGAATGACAGATTCTTTCTTGGAGGTCACGTTATTGCTGTTGAGAGAATCGTGTTGACAACTTAGCCTGTCAGATTTTTGGATTGCACTTTCTGATTCATATAGGAGAACACAAAAGTGATTTGGGGAGGGATTTAGTTTTGATGTGTGATGGATAATTTATAAACCTGTTTTTCCAGAAGTGATGCCACGATAAGAATTATCTTTTAAATAAGGTGGTATTTGGGAAGACATAACTCTATGTCTTTGATTTTCTTCAACCACTTCTACATTCATGAGCTGACTGAAAAATTCTTGTTCTATTTAGCTGTGCAGAAAAATTACATGTATATCACATGTATTTATGTCTTGGAAATCCATAAAACTATATCAATTTTACAAAATGATATGAGCTGGCCAAAAATTCTTGTTCTTTTGGCTGTGCAGAAAAATTACGTGTAGACGTCTGTGTCTTATTTCAGAGATTTTACCTTTATGTTTTCAGGATTAGGCTGAAAGGGTCCTGGTTTTAACTTCTCAGCTGAGAATATATTCTTGTCATATTCATTTAAGTTTCGGTCATTTACCTGTTTTGGACAATATTAAAACTTTCTCTAACAGAGATGATTCAGAAACAATTGAGTTCTTCCCTAGACTTACAACTGGAAGATCTGAAACTTTTCTGGTTTTGTAATCTTGTAAGTCACAATACAGCTTTAATTTTATTTTTTTAATTTAAGTGCAGCTGGTATACAGTGTTATATTAGTTTCAGGTGCACAACATAATGATTTGACAATTCTATATATTATAGTTTGACAATTCTGTATATTTTGCAGTGCTTGCCATGATAAGTACAGTTACCATCTGTCACTACACAAAGTTATTATGCTATTATTAGCTATATTCTCTATGCTTTACTTTTCATCTCAAAACTTTTTTTTTTATTTATAACTAGAAGTCTATATCTCCTAATCCCTTTCAAGCATTTCACTCATCCCCCTACCCCCACCCCTCTGTCAACCACCAGTTGGTTTTCTGTATTTATGAGCGTTTTAATTTTTTTTTAACGTTTATTTATTTTTGAGAGAGAGAGAAAGTGTGTGTGAGCTAGCGGGGTAGGGGCAGAGACAGAGGGAGACAGAATCTGAAGTAGGCTCCAGGCTTGCCTGACACAGGGCTCAAACTCACAAACCATGATATCGTGACCTGAGCTGAAGTCAGATGCTGAACCGACTGAGCCCCCAGGCGCTGCCTTATGAGTCTGTTTCTGTCTTTGTTTGTTTAGATTCCACATATAAGTGAAATCAAATGGTATTTCCTTTCTTTGAGTTATTTCACTTAGCATAATATCCTCTAGGTCCATTCATGCATGTTGTTGCAAATGGCAAGATCTCTTTGTTATGGCTAAGTAATATTCCATTGTATTCTAATAACATATCTTCTTTATCCATTCATTTTTTGGTAGATATTTGGATTGTTTCCATCCTGGCTATTATAGATAATGCCACAAGGAATGAAGGGGTAGATATATCTTTTCAAATTAGTATTTTTGTTTTCTTTGTTTAAATAGTACTGGAATTACTGGATTATATAGTATTTCTATTTTTATTTTTTGAGGAAACTCGTTGTTGTTTTCCACAGTGGCTGAACCAATTTGTATTCCCATTAACAGTGCAAGAGGGTTCCTTTTTTCCACATCCTAACACTTGTTATTTCTTGTTTGTTTTTTTTTATATTTTTTATTCTAACCATTCTGATTGGTGAGGTAATATCTCATTGTTTTGTCTTGTATTCCCTGATAGTTAGTGATGTTGAGCCTCTTTTCATGTTCCTGTTGCTCATCTGTATGTCTTCTTTGGGGAAAAAATGTCCATTCTAGTCCTCTGCTCATCACAAAACAGCTTTTAATCACAAAACAGCTTTTGCTTCTTAGTTAGAAATGCCCTTAATTGTCATCAGAAGTTTTACAGACTTTTACAGTTTGTACGTTTTTACGAGGTTTTATAAACAATACAGAGCATTCTATAAGGGACAATAAGTGCAAAATAATAGAATTTTAAAGCTGAAAACAATTGAAGAGACGTATATCAGCTTCCTATTTTTATAGATAAGGAAACAGAAGGCAAACTTGACATAATCAAGAGATAAGTTTGAAAATACATAATTTAAATAGGAAAGAAAACTCTTCCAGGGTGTATCATGTGTTTTAATTACCCATTGAAATACTTTGAACAAGTGCAAGCTTATTTTTACTCTATACAAAGAAACGAAAGAAAAATTTATCACTAATGACCTTACTTGCATGTACAGAAGACTAGCACTAGGGAAAGAGTATTTTTAATACAATTGAAAGCTAGTGTGCTGTCATTACTTCTAACAAACATTGACTGCTCACAAATGAGGTAGGCCTGGAGATATAAGGGTGGTATTCTGAGTTAAATATGCAGATGTATATGTCTCAAAACAAGAATGTTTGTGAAATTCTCTTTTGTCAAAATTTATTTCAAATGCTAAGATAGTTTTTAAAAATAATTTTATCCTGCTATTTATAGTTTTCAGTGGTGGGAAGTAGACCAGAACTTCTAGCCTAGACTGGACTTCCAACATAATTGCCTTTTCAACACCACTGTGTGTTCATAACATTATTACTTTGTCAGAAAGCAATGCATATTTTAAAAGTCCATATTAAATTGCCAATTGTATCATGGACTGATGTTTGCATTTGATTAGGCTATCGAATAGTGTGATAGTCAAAAGACCAATTTTGTCTTTTGCATTTATCTTGGAAATCCATTAAAAAATCAATTTGTCAAAAAGGTATAATGAGTTGGAACATTATTTCTGTATTAGATACTCTTGATTTGTTGTATAATTAATTACAACAATTATATTTTCCAGTTGTTTTATAAAAAGTTTACTTTCACTATTTAAAGACATTTTTCTCAACAGGTCTTGGAAAAGACCTATCGTGGCTTCATCCACTTAGGTGGAGTTTTGTGAAATGGTAGAAAATCTTGCAATCCTATTTCTCCCTGCTTAGCATGACATATAACAATTCTGAAATTATATGAGAGTTTCTATCCAACAGATAATTTCTTTGTGCATTTAAATGTGTCAGACTGTTTAAAATTGGTCAATTTCCTATTGAAATGTCTTTATTTACTCATTTACATATTTTCTTTAGTGGTGAATCCAACTCTGTAAAATAAAGTACTTAACTTCAGTGTCACCTAGTGTATTCTCTTTGGTAGACTAATTATCATGATATCTTTATTAATAAGTGTATACCAGTAATTATGTGGACTGATTAATGCCCATTGTATCCACCCCTCTCACTGATCTTTGGGTAATTTATGTAGAGTCCTACTTAAACAAATTTTCATCAGACAGATAATCTCACAAAATTTTACTCCATGTTCTTTAATACAGTCTAAAGTGAAAATGATTAATAAATCCTTTAACATTACTCTGTGGGAAATTGTTTGATTTTTATTTGAAAAATAGCCTACCTTTTACTTGAGCTTTTTTAATAGCCGTTTTGAAGGTTCAATTATAAGAAAATGCTTATCTTCAGGAAAAGTCTTAATGACTAACTTTGGCCTTTAATTCGTTTGATGTATTGTAATCATAATTTTGAAGCTATAAAGATTAAACAATTTCCAGGACATGAATTTTCAAATTATGTTTATCTGGAAAGAGCTGAAAACTTACTGTGGTCAAGAAGATATATTTGAAAATAATCGTTTTCAAGAGACAAAACTATTCTGAGTTTCAAACAGAAAGGAAAAGTAATATCACTAATATTATCACTGGTAACCTAGTATTAACTCTGTTAAAACTACATTCCTGTGTGATTTCTAGCTATCATCATCTATTATTGTAGGATAGCAGGTATTTTGCTAAGAATATGAATTGTATATGTTCACTCATGTTTCACTGAAGATAATATAATAGTGGAATTTTATGTACATGTCTAGATAACTATATACTACATTTCCAATTTCTACCAGTATGATATTTTAGTACTAAAATTGCTTTGTATTTCTAGGTTTACTTTTGGAAGTCCTTTGTTAACATTTAGGATTTCTCATATAAGCACACATACACAAGAGGAAATGATAAAATCTCCATGTTAAACCAGCTTTAAAAATATCACTGGAGACAAAGAATTCACTAGTATTCTAAATGTTTCTTTTAGTACTAAAACTTCATTGAACACTTCACTGTGCTCTGAGAAGAAGCAGCTTACAGATGTAATTGGAAAATAGACTGGTTTTCATTTCTACACACCTCAAGTACCCATTTTTAAAAGAAATGGTAATTTTAAGTGTGGTTTGGGTTTAAATTAGTGCTGGGTTAATAGTTCAGAGGGGGGGAAAAAACATCTGTCAGGACATCTTGATTTTATTTACAAACCTGAATTTAAATAGAAGTGTGTAAAGACTAACTTACATTTAAACGTGATGGGTATGAATTATTGGTGGTCATAAAACATGTAATATAATGTTGTGGCATAAAAATAAACATTGTATGCTGTTTTCACAATAATATTTCTTCCAGGACAGCTATATTTTCATTAGATTTTTTTAAAGAGTCTTCTTGATATTCATTATTGAACTTTACCTAGTAAACACCTATGCTTGACTAGATTCTTTAAAATAATTATTTTAAAAATTGTCACTAATTAATTTGTTAAATATTAATAGGAAATTTTAGTTGTATGTTCCTCTGCCTCTGTTTTTATATTAAAATAATGTGTCCCTGTTCTAGAATTATTACGGTTCATTTGATATGCTTCCCCCCTTATTTTTAGTGGATTATATAGAAAACCTACCATACCTTAAAAAAATAGCTTATCCATAGTGTATACTCAATAATTGAATTTTAGTCCTTGAAGGAACCTGAGTTATCTTCTATTCACATTTTGCTAATAAGAAAGCCTAGCCTAAAGCATTTGAATGATATGTTTTAGATTTTATTTCAATTTCTATACAACAGAGTAAACAAACTTTTGCAATATAACATATTTGTAAATCTGGAGCTAGTTGTTTATCCTCTATAAAAAAGCATCCATCTTCAATTTCATCAGAAAAACTGACGTCTGAGATTGTAGAATCAGATATAAAACAAGAGTAGATTGACCTTGAAGAAGGGTCCTATGGTCTCTCTTAAGGGCTCAGCTGAGTAGTTCCTATTTGTCATCTCTTACGTGTTTGTTTGCAGTGACCTAAACTTGCAAACTGACTCATGCCTGGGCGAGGAAAACTCAATGGAAACTCGTCCTGTATCCCTCAGTCTGTGTGTGATCTCTCCACATTATCTTGCCAGCTAGGTCTTCAGGGTAGCCAGACTCTAATTGTTGCCTCAGGTCTGTCAAGATGTGTGTCTTAAAAGAGAACTGGATAGAGGCTGCATTTCTTAACCCAGTCTGAGAAGTCTCAGTCTCGTTCTGTGTGTTAGAAGAGAGCCACTCACTATCCAGCTCAAACTGAAGGGAAGAGGAGGAAATTCAATACCACCTTTGTGGGACTTGTGGGGAAGAGTATTTTGAAATCATCACAGTGGCCTCAAGGCTTGTGCACGTGTGTGTGTGTGTGTGTGTGTGTGTGTGTGTGTGTGTGTCTTTTTCCCTTGGTGTGCGTTCCTTTGGCCTACAGTCATGACTATGTTTCTTCTATCCTTTAAAAATCAAGACAATCAAACAAATCCTCCCTGAGAACCTGGCATGTTACTTTTCTTTAACTTCTGCCTATCTCTCTTCTTCTTTCTAAAGTATTAACAGAGTAACCCACACTTGGTTTCCCCACTTTCTCCTTCCAGTCACATATGTGCCTGTGTGTTCTGATTTTCTCCCCAGCATTGTTCTGCGATTGCTTTTGATCGTGAATTAGTACTTAGCATCTCTTGTCTTTCTGGAATTTTCCGTGGCATTTGATTTTGTTGCCCACTCTCTAATCCTCCAATCCTTGTCCCATTGTTTGTATAACTTAACCTTCTTTCAGTGTTCCCTTAACCTTTCGATCCCATTTTCCCTGGTTTATGTTACTAATTCGTTTTTTTTTCCTCCCTTTCAATTTTGATAGCCCCAGAATTTTCTTTTCATTCCCCTTCTCATTCTGTATCATCTTCCTGAAGAAAGTCATCTTTGGGTGATAATTCAAAATTCATGTCTTCATCACAAATTTCTTTTCCCAGAACCTCATTCATGTATTTCTACTCTACTTGGCATACATACTGCATGAATCACAGATATCACCCTAGAAATTTGCATTGAAATACGTTAGACATATTTCCATGACAATAATCTATTCCTTCTCTATTTTCTTTCTCCATATTTGTTAACCGTCATTGTCTTCATCTTTTTTTCCTCCCTTACCACCTACCTTTAGTCATCTGTCAACCTCTAGGAATTTAAATTCTGCAACATGATTTCAGTCTGTCTGCTCTTCTCCAGTCTCATTGCTATCACCTTAGGTTGTGTCCTCATGTTCCAGTTCCAGAACTATTTTTCAGTCTTCTTAACATGCCCAGAGTTCTGTTATTTTACCAAGGTTGAACCCAGCTCTGTTTCTACCCTCACATTTACCAAACACTGCCGGTTTTTCAAATTAGCTAATTGAATATTAAACCTAGGACATAGAAAATAATTTCAGTAGTAGTTTTGTAATTTTAAATACTTCTTTGTAAATTATTTTACTTTATTTATTTATTTTTTAATGTTTATTTTTGAGAGAGAGAGAGAGAGAAACATAGTGTGAGTGGGGGAGGGATAGAGAGAGAGGGAGACACAGAATCTGAAGCAGGCTCCAGGCTGTCAGCACAGAGCCTGACACGGGGCTCGAACTCACAAACTGTGAGGTCATGACCTGAGCCGAAGTCAGCCGTTTAACCGACTGAGCCACCCAAGCGCCCCATGTAAATTATTTTAAAAGTACAGTTTAATCACTCTCATTGAATGTTGTATATAAAAATGCATATATATTTTTATAGGAATCAGATTCATTAATCATTCATGTACTCAATAAGCGTTTATTAATCACCTTGTCTATATGACAGACACAAAACACAAAAAAAATAGGCCAAAGATAACTGGCATGAGTTAAATGATTGCCTATGAGCAACTCATAGTCTTGTTAAAGAGACAGACACATAGATACTAACACTGCATTGTAATAGCTGCTAAACAAAGAAGTATTACAAAGTTCTAAGAGCCCTAAGGAGAGAATAGCTTACATCTGAGAAAATTGAAAAGGTATCTAGACTGTATTATCTAAAGCTGGATTATGAAGAAAGAATAAGAGTCTATCTGACAAATAATTGGGAGAAGAATGTTTTACACAGAAAACAATGCCAGCAAGAGCGAAGAACAGCATGTTTTATAAGGAACTGTGTGACCAAGGATCTTGAACTTTATGTATATGGGAGTTTGTTCTATGTGTTTAGACAGAAGAGTCAGTTAAGCATATTTGTGCTCACTTAGGTAATTCTAAAAATTTGTGGGGCAGATTGTAGGGATAAGAGATGGAGGCAGGGAGACTAGTTAGGAAGCTTGTGTAAAAATCTAGGTGGAAGATGGTGAGAACTCAGATTGAGATGTTGACCTTGCAAAGTAGTAAAAAGGGGAAAAACAGAAGAACTGAATAGAATCACATTATAGCCTGAAGAAAAACCTGAATTCTACCTATACATCATATGTGTGTTTCTGTATTTTGTTTCTGTTTTGAACTATAGGCATGGGATGTTGAGCTGGAAAGATCTGCAGAATCCTGGGCGGAAAGTTGTTTGTGGGAACACGGACCTGCAAGCCTACTTCCATCAATTGGGCAGAATTTGGGAGCCCACTGGGGAAGGTAGTGTAAAGTGTAACTTTTTTGTTTTTGAAAACATAAGTGATTGAAATACTTATTAATTCATTAATGAGAAATTTTCTGAGGCTTAAAGCCAAAAAACAAAGCAAATAATCACACCAACAAAATAAAAGTAATAGCAGAAAAACCAGCAATATGTTAGACTTAGTTTTTGTTTTAAACCATTGATGTAGTGGTAACGTAATGGGCATAGTACTTACGATTAATAACTTACACAAGAATCTCTCTCTACCAGACTTTATCAGTACATTTTGCAATATTTGATTTTATTTTTTCTCCAATTTTACTCACTTTGTGGTTATTTTCTCTCAAATAGATACAGACCCCCAACATTTCATGTACAAGCATGGTATGATGAAGTGAGAGACTTTAGCTACCCGTATGAACACGAATGCAACCCGTATTGTCCATTCAGATGTTCTGGACCTGTGTGTACTCATTATACACAGGTATGTTTTGGGTATATTACGCCTCATTTTTCTAAGTTGAGTTTGTGTAACTGCAGCAGAATTTACACAACTGAATTTACATACTGAACGTGGATGTCTTTCTTAGTGAATTTGGTATGGTTATTGAAAAAAGATATTGATGTCTGTAGAATAGGTTTATCAATTTCTATAAAAGATAAAAGTAATTATTAGAAAAAGTCCAAAAGTCAGTTTAAAAAAAAGACATTATCTTGGGACACCTGGGTGGTTCAGTCTGTTGAGCGACCAATTTCGACTCAGCTCATGATCTTGTGGTTTGTGAGTTCGAGCCCCACATAGGTCTTGCTGCTGGCAACGCAGAGCTTGCTTCTGATGCTGTGTTCCCCGTCTCTCTCTGCCCCTCACCCCCCCACAAAAATAAACAAACATTCTAAATAAAGATGTTATTTCAATGATTTTACATGTAAAACATGTTTAGTCTGGCCTCAGGAAATGCAAACGGGAGGAATTTACCATCTTCAGTATTTTTTATTTTCCAAAGAATAAAACTATAGGTTATTTACCACGACATTCAATATTGACCTGTGTGCAGCATTTACCTGTTTTTTTTATTCATTGTTCACATTTCGTATTGGATAAGTTCTAAACCTCTAAATTGAACAACAAAAGGTGGATTCAACTAGGTAAACCACAGACCTGAGTTACTAGCATTTTTATGGCTGACTGTTAGTGAATATAAAGCAAATTGTTCTGTCTACCTTTGCATGTGACAAGATTAAGATCAGTGGTGAATTCCATAATAACCAGTGGTGCCGTGAAAAATACACATTATATTAGAAATTGAACCCATAAATTTTTGTTCCAATACAGTTTAAGATGTGAATTCTGTTCCTTTGTTAGGTAAGCTTTTTCATGGAAACATTAACATAGCATTTAGGTTTGTGAGGATGTCACTTTTGAGCTATTTAGTTTTGAACTATTTAAATGTGTATTTTGAAGATGCTTACTTTTTATAGTTAGAGTTATTTACTCATAGCACTCTTCTTCCGATTGAATTAAACCCTGCCCAAAGCCTCAGGAAAAATATCCTTTTGACATTGCCTTATTTCATCTTAAATGATAAAGATTCATTTCTCAAGTTCAGTTTTATACATTTCTCTCTGATATATATTGTTGTCTTCATCTCGGCCTACTTTTTCCAAGCTTTTTGGGGTTTTTTTGTTGTTGTTTTGTTTTTTTAAATTTAAATTCAAGTTAACATACAGTGTAGTCTTGGCTTCAGGAGTAGAACCCAGTGATTCATCTCTTACATATAACACCTGGTGCTCATCCCAAAAAGTGCTCTGTTTAATGCCCATCACCCATTTAACCCATCCCTGTACCCAATGCCCCTCCAAGAAACCCTCAGTTTGTTCTCTGTATTTGAGTCTCTTATGGTGTGCCTCCCTTTCTGTTTTTATCTTAATTTTCCTTCCCCTTCCCCTTCCCCTATGGTCATGTGTTGAGTTTCTCAAATTCCACAGATGAGTGAACTCATATATCTTTCTCTGACTCACTTACTTTGCTTACCATAGTATCCTCTAGTTCCATCCACATTGTTGCAAATGGCAAGATTTCATTCTTTTTCATCGCTGAGTAGTATTCCATTGTGTATATATTTTCTTTTCTCTAATGTAGGTGGTGTGGGCAACAAGTAACAGAATAGGCTGTGCCATTAATTTGTGTCATAACATGAACATTTGGGGGCAAATATGGCCTAAAGCTGTCTACTTGGTGTGCAACTATTCCCCAAAGTAAGTAGACAAAACATTATTTTTATATGTAAATTTGTATATATGTATTATCATATATATATAGTTGAGTATATTGCTTTAACTCAGTTTACTTAATATGGCAACAGTTATGGTTGCCTGATGCATAACCTCAGCCCTTAAAAGAAATATGAAAATTGAAAATATGATCTTTCTCAACACAGGGATTATATTTTTATGACTTCAGTTTTACATATTATTATATTCCACAGGTATTTTTAATAATTTGGATTTATTAGAGAAAAGCATCTATAGATTAACTGAGAAATATATTTTCACCTGTGTAAAGACCATTGAATGATTATGTTGAAAATATTACAACTGTACTTAGGGTCAAATCTAAGTCTAAAGTCTGTTTATTAAAACGAATGGAATATAGATGAATATCCCATAATAGAGTTCGGTGTTCTGTAAAAGTTTAATTTTGTAATTTTTAACAATGTACATAACAATTACTTAGAATATTTTCAAAATAATAAGGCAGCAGTTTACATAGAAACCTAGTAACCAAAGGGACTCCGATGAAAAATATAAATGATTTAAATATGCATACCAAAGTCGTTATTTAGAAGATAGTAATATTTTATAGTGTCTCATAAATTATGTTATTAGACTACCTCTTACTAGAGTGGATCTTCTCTTTAAGGGGAAACTGGTGGGGTCACGCCCCCTATAAACATGGACGGCCCTGTTCTGCCTGCCCACCTAGTTTTGGAGGAGGCTGCAGAGAAAATCTATGCTACAAAGGTATGTGCTATTGTGTCACAGTATTCAGTTTGATTTATATTTTAATCCAACATCTGCATTAATTTGTACTTGAAAGGCAAAAAGCATATTTAATTATTACTTACAAAGTTTCCAGAACTCTATTTAAAAGATCTGAAGCCATTAAAAATATTTTAAAAATATATGAATGTCTATTATAGCAAATTTGTATTTAAAAGAAAGTTTCATCATTATTCCACATAACCACTTCTAATTCTACTTTGAGATTATCCTAGAGTGACAAGTATATTTGCATTTTTAAAAGCGATCTTGATATATTATTGACTACAGTTGTTTTCACAAGTGTCTTCATTTTTGAAGGATTTAGCAATCTAATGCAATTTATTTTTAACACTTTAAAAGTTTTTGCCCATATACCTATCCATGAATGTTACTGAATGATGGTCAATGAATTGCACTAACTCTCTGCTTCTTGCTACAGAGTATATAATCTCTTGTGGCCAACATGACAAATAAAAAAGATAAAATAGTATTGTAAAACTATTGTAAAAGTAGTGCTCTGAAATGCATTTAATGTCCTAAAATGTGCATATAAATACAGTGTCCTGTTTACAGCACATGAAGAGCAAACTTAGATGATAAAGCTTTGTAAAACTTCCACTCTTGTTGGGCATTTCTACTCCCTTGTACTTTTTTCTTCATGATGACCAAATGAAGATTAATGTAGACTAAGTGTTTTAGAAAACATGAATAAATGCAGCTCTTTTTCAGTATTCATAAAGAGATGTGCCTTTTTTTCCCCTTGATGACTGAGTGCTCATTAGTATAATGAGCAGACAAGAAGTAACAGTATAGTATTTCACTGTTATATGAGCCATTTTGCATTCCTGGAAGCATTTTTCATTGTGTGTGAGTCTGTTTTCCATTTTTGGCCATCCCTAAACCTCCGACTTACTTGCCCCTTCACCAGTGGCCACTATTTTACTTAAAACTGACTTTCCTCTGAAGTCATACTTCCCTTTTCTAGGTTCGGAGTCCTTGGACATACATGAAAATAACACACCTTTCCAAATTGTGCCACTGTTAAGCCCTTGATATAAATAACCTGGAAAAAAATTAAACTCATAAATTTCTGCATTTTGAATTTCCTTCTAAAAGAGGAAAACCTTTCCGTGGAAACTGATATTGTAGTAAATTAAAAGGGCATGTCAGTCCTTCTTTAAGCTAAATTTCCTATTGGGAGAATTTTAAATGTGATGCTTTTGGAAATTTTAAATGTGATTCTCCTAAAAATATGATTTCATGTCATAGGAAAGCCCTGACTTCATCAGATCACTAGGTAGACTTCATGGTGGCATTATGAAAGGCAATCACTGATACCACTCTTAAATATAAATCAAAGTTTAGAAATGACTCCATTTAGTATTAGCCGATTTTTTTCATTTATTAAGCATAAATGAATCAAGAGCTCAAAGGCTTATCCATGTATTTTATTTACTCCAGCGCACTACATAAGATCACCACCTCAAGCCAAAATCTGTGCCAAGAAACTACAGATTTTTCTAGTTTTAAATGTTACACAGGCATATAAAGGTATACCTTTATTTGATGATTTGTGCACATTTAAGGTGGATTCATATTTCTTACATCCATTCTCTCTAACAGAAGGATCAGACAGGTATTACCCTCCTCAAGAAGAAGAAACAAATGAAATTGAACGGCAGCAGTCACAAGTCCGGGACACCCACGTTCAGACAAGAGCAGATGATAGCAACAGAAATGAAGTCATAAGCACACAGCAAATGTGTAAGAGCTCTGCATTATTTACAAAAATGTTAAAGTTTATGTAGATGACAGTTGGACATTTTTAGAGTGGCAAAGCTTGATGAATTGTAGTGACTTATACATTACCTAAATTATTTTGGGGTATATATATATATATATATATATATATATATATATATATATTTTTTTTTTTTTTTTTTACTTTTCAGCCCAAATTGTTTCTTGTGAAGTAAGATTAAGAGATCAGTGCAAGGGAACAACCTGCAATAGGTAATGTTTATCCTTATTTTCAAAATTACCTGACAAAATACAAGTAATATTTTTATTTCACACTAACATTCAGAGAAACTAAGTTTTGTTCCTGATTTCTTTCATCTAGATATGAATGCCCTGCTGGCTGTTTGGATAGTAAAGCCAAAGTTATTGGCAGTGTACATTATGAAATGGTAAGTATAATAAATATAATGATTTTGGAACAGGATCTTTCTATATAAAGTTTGATTTTTTTAATGCAAACATAATGATTTATATGAAGTATAGATATTTTGCTCAGATATGTTTGTTTAAAGTCATTTAAGTAATAGCTAGTCATGTCCTATGTAGCAATCTTAGTGTTTTAATATTCTTTTCTCCCTTCTTTTTTCTCTAAGCAATCCAGCATTTGTAGAGCCGCAATTCATTATGGCATAATAGACAATGATGGTGGTTGGGTGGATATCACTAGACAAGGAAGAAAACATTATTTCATCAAATCCAATAGAAATGGTGTTCAGACAATTGGGTAAGTACCCAAATGACCTTTTGGATGAGATGATTTTAAATCTTAATAATGAGTTGACAAATTCTTTTAGAACAAAGCATAGAAGAATTTATAGAGAAGTTTGGTAATTGTCATTTCAGCTCACTTCAGCTGTGTAATTTCAAAGACAAAAAGGAGCCAAAGTATCTAAATTCAACGTTGAACATTTTCTGCTTATAAAGAACATGCTAAATAAAGCTCCACATTTTCTGGAGTTTCATTGAGGATGTATAGATTTACAGTTATCCCTAATGTAAAGCAACAGATTTTTCAGCTATAAAATAAAATAGCTCAGAGAAGGCTAATTGTTTTGTGTACTTTCCTGCCCTGTTTATGGAAAATGGATTATTTCATGCAACAGTAACTTTGCTAATAAGATAAACTATATTAGTAGGTAAAAGAGCATTTTGAAAAGTTCTCTAAAATGTAAATGTATACTATGTACCTTTTGTCCATCTAAATGTAATTTAACTCAACATAAAAGCATTAACTTTTGAAATGTTTCTCATATTAAATATATGAAACATATTATTTTAGAGCACTGCATATTTTGATATAAACTCTATACAAGTTAGAAAAATGTGGCCTTTTGAAATAACTGTAGTGTGTTTCTTCTGTGTAAAAAATAAACTTTGAACCTCATATGGAATTCCTTTTCTTAGGATGTATGACATAGTTTCTTTCCTTTGTTAACTATACAATTGCGTGACTCCACAGTGGAGGATTCATAATGATAAGAAAGAATTTATTAAAAACTCTTGAAAATTTGATGGAATGTTATTCTATGTAAATAATTTTGTTCAAAGGCTTTATGGATGGTTTTCAGTGCTTAGCAATCTCTCTTAAGCAAGAGCTGTATAGAAGCATTTATTGATTGGCTTATTAATTCAGTAAAATGTATTAATTACCTTCAATGAATAACAAAAGTTATGACCTTCAGTAAGCCAAACATTGGATTCAAGAAAATTGATCCTATTTACTTTTTTTTGTTTGAACTTAATTTTTGTTTATTACAGAAACTTGAAACATGAAGGGTGTGTCCTATTAAAATACTATCACAAATAAGCTTTATCTTTTGTAGTAGATATTTTTCTGAAACTCTGGGTATAATTAAGCCAATTAAAAATTTTGATATATAATGGAATACCTATTCTTCTATCCTGCTTTTTAATGATGCATACAATAAGGAGGAATTCATTCATTGTTGACATTTTACTAGGTACCGGGGGAACAAAAAAATGAATAACACACATTCCTTTAGGTACTTATGATCTAAAAGTCTTTTAACGCTACTTTGTATTTACCATTGTGAGAGTTTAAATAGTTCTGTTCTATGGTGACAGGGAATTAGTATAGTTAGAGTTTTAATTTTAATAGGAAACAAATATGTAGATATAAATCTATGTGGCTTTATGCTATTATCTATATGTTTTTGAGATTAGTCATGAGAAGAGATCCTCTTCTAATATTAAGAATGATTAATTTGGTTCGTATTGATTTGGTTCATACTTGAAGTTAATATGGACTTAACATAAAATAGATGATGTATTCTTACACTACAGCTTATTTAGATATTTAAGTAAGAATGTTTAAGAAGAAACAAAGTATTCATAGACTGAAAAAATACCAGAAATTATGTTGATGATGATGCATCTAAAAAATGATTGACATTTTTATGTTCTTATTTTCAGCAAATATCAGTCTGCTAATTCCTTCACAGTCTCTAAAGTAACAGGTTAGCACTTTTTTAAACCTTATTTTCTTACCACCCTGTTGCATGTTATTATTGCCAAAGAGTTGCTTATTGTCTTGTGTTTTAATTCTTCAGTTCAGGCTGTCACTTGTGAAACAACTGTGGAACAGCTCTGTCCCTTTCATAAGCCTGCTTCACATTGCCCAAGGTAATGTTTTCTAAATTGTCTCCTTATTCTTGACCAGTGAACATACGTGGATTGGGCTTTTACTCTGTGATAACTGTTTTTGCCTGGACTTCTGCTGTCTCCAGGATTTGAAGGGTATATGGTCTTGTGAATGGATAGAATTATCCATTTATAATTGTGGTCTTGAACTGCGAAGCAAAAGGGAGCATGGTTCATCACGAACTCCCTGCTATCCAGACACTCCTAGTGTGCTTTCTCCAAACACCAGAGTGCTTTTGTCTGTTCCATAATACCAGGGCTGTGCGTGTATTCTGTATGTTCACATATCTTAGTCTGCCCAGGCTGCTGTAACAAGATACCATAGACTGGGGGGGAGGTGTAAAAAATAGAAATTTATTTTCACGTAATTCTGGGTAATTCTGGAAGCTGGAGACGAGATCAAGGTGTTGGCAGTTTTGGTTTCTTCTGAAGCCTGTCTCCTTGTTGCCAGATGGTACCTTCTCTTTGTGTCCTCACAAGGCAGGGGAGGTAGGTTGAGAGAGACAGAAAGAGAGAGAGAGAGGAGAGACTCTCCTTTCTTGGGATCAAGGCCCAACCCTGATGATCTCATTTAACCTTAATTAACTCCATAAAGGCCCATCTCCAAATACCATCACAATGGGAGTTGGGCTTCAACATATGAATCTGGGGGGACACAAACATTCAGTCTGCAACAAGTCATTACCACTGAATGACACACATATTTTTAAGTATTTCCATCCACTTCCTAAATTAGATAAATCTAATTGAGATTGGTATGTCAAAAAGCCCATCTTCTGCCTTTCTTTTATTTTTGTTTTGTATACTGTCTTTTTAAAAATTATAATGGAGTTTATCTACTATACACTAATGAAAGAGTGCTTCTGGGGCACCTGGGTACCTCAGTCGGTTAAGCGTCTGACTTTGGCTCAGGTCATGATCTCACGGTTTGTGAGTTCGAGCCCCACATCGGGCTCTGTGCTCAAGCCTGGAGCCTGCTTTGAATTCTGTGTTTCTGTCTCTCTCTGCCCCTCCCCCGCTTGCACTCTGCCTCTCTCGTTCTCTCTCAAAAATAAACATTAAAAAAAAAAAGTGCTTCATTTACCTTGACCACACTAAGGTGAAAATTGTTAGAAGTATTATGGCTATAAGTCATAATCGTACATAGGAAAAATGAAGAAGTTCTTTTCATACCTACTCTTTCCACATTTTTTCCATTAATACAAGGAAATCACATATTAATTCCAAGAACCAATACTGAGATTTGAGATAGAATTATAATTGATAAACTGTAGTTACTAAAAAAACTGAAGGAGCTCACTTTTTATGGAAAAGTTTATTTTGGAAAAGTTTCATCGCTTAGCCTTTTATTTTTAAAAAATTTTTTAATGTTTATTTATTTTTGAGAGCATGAGTGGGGGAGGGGCAGAAAGAGAAGGAGACACAGAATCTGAAGCAGACTCCAGTCTCTGAGCAGTCCGCACAGTGTCTGATGTGGGGCTCGAACTGACGAGCTGCGAGATCATGACCTGAGCTGAAGTCAGACGCATAACCGACTGAACCACCTAGGCACTCCTTCACTTAGCCTTTTAAAACTAAGGTAATATTTTACTTAATAATATTGGTTGTTTACAAGGCAATAGAAGACTGTGATGATGTAAGAAGTGGGTACTTCTTGGGGCACCTATGTGGCTCAGTCGGTTAAGCGTCCAACTTAGGCTGAGGTCATGATCTCATGGTTCTCATGATCTCATGATCTCATGTGAGTTCAAGTGCCGTGTCAAGCTCTGTGCTGACAGCTCAGAGCCTGGAGCCTCCTTCAGATTCTGTGTCTCCCTCACTCTCTGCCCCTTCTCCACTCATTCTGTCTCCATCTCTCATAAATAATTTAGAATTATCCATTAATAAATATTTATGAAATACCGACTATGTACAGTATAATGCTAGGCCCTCTCAGCCATGTGACTAGGCTATGAAGACCGAATAGTAAGGATAATCCCGATAGAGTATTCCAGCATAAAGCCTTCCTCTAGTAGATGCTAAGTAAATGGCAATTTTAATATCTGTGGCATAAATTTATAGTAATATTGTTCCAAAATAAACAGAAAATCACTCAAGTAGACTGTTAATACATTTTTCCTGTTTCTTTGGTTATTCCAGAAAGGGAAATATTGCCCCAAAAGAAAAACTCTTCTAGTTAAATTTTATCTTTTACTGCTACCAACGTAACAAATTGGTAGAAGTAATGATTTATACATAATTTTGACCTTACGTAGTCTGGAAATTCACCCTTCTGTTTCCTTTTAGAGACTACTGAAACAAAGGGTTGTCTTTTCTCATATAAAAATTGTAACAGTGTCATAAATTATGTTATAACACATTATTTATATGACAGTTTATAACTTTTAGGGAACCATGTGGTTGGTACATCTGTTTAAGAATTTCATATAACTTAAGTAAGTTGAGACATAAATCTTTTGGGGAGAAAATGCCCAGGGCAAATAAACGAAAGGAAATTAACTCAAGATGAGCATGAAGAAACAATATTTACCTGTATAGTTGTGTCCTTGAGAGGTTCCATAGCTGATAGAATAGACCCAAATAAGCAATCTCTATGATTCAGTACCATAACCTTATAAGTATCATGTGTTTGTGTGTGTTATTAGAAATCTTTTTTTCTGGCCTGGGGATGACACATGGAGGGGGAGGGCAGAAATCATATCATGCTTAACATGTATCTATAAATAATCAGAGCTTTGAAGCCTATTGAATGTCCAAGATGTAAAAGCAGGTGTCACTAAAATGTTGATACATTTTTATTCAATGCTTATAAGTAAATTGTATACAAAAGAATGTTTACCAGGTCACTGTCTACATTCTTAGTAACACATAACAAGGTGTTATAACCAGAGATTAGAACACAATCAAGTAAAAACCTCCTTCAGTCTATCTTTGATCTGAACTTGCCTAAGTAGAAACTATCTCAGTTTGGAGCTACTCACCTTGGCCTTCCACAAACCAAGTGCCAAATATGGTCAAGGTAGAGCCAGCACAGTATGATCCTAAGGGCTGAGCACCTATTACTACCATAGGATGGGCAGTGAATGCCCAACTGTTCTCAAACACACATAGAAAATTTCACATTCAATGGGGACAACTTTCCTCCTATAGAAACCCCCAACAGCATCTTTTATAAAAATCAACTCTTTAATTTAAAGTTATAAAACTCATTTATTTATATTTAAATGATTCTGGTTTAGATGCTATAAGAAGCATATATCCTCTAAAGTAAACAGTATTATACAGATTTTAGAAATAAGAAATGCAGCTATTTCTTAAAAGCTATCTTAGGAAGGAGTTGCTTCAGTTGGTAAAGGTAGTTGCAATTGAAGTATTTTTAGAATACTTTGGGGAAGGGGCCCCTGACTGACTTAGTGGGTTGAGCCTCTGACTTCAGGTCAGGTCATGAATTCACGGTTTGTGGGTTTGAGCCCCCTGTCAGACTCTTTGCTGACAACTCAGAGCCTGGAGCCTGCTTTGGATTCTGTGTCTCTCTCTTTCTCTGCCCCTCCCCTGCTCACAATCTGTCTCACTCTCTCAAAAATAAATAAACATTAAAAAAAGAGTTTATAATACTTTTGGTAAAATCATTGATTCCTTCATCAGACAGTGATTTTCATGTAATCATTTTGTTGAGACTCTGACTTATTTACTAAAATGAATTCCCTTTTTTCCAGATGTAGTTTTTAATGTCCTTTTATGTGTGTGTGTGTGTGTGTGTGTGTGTGTGTGTGTGTGTGAATCAAAGAGCCCATTGATTTAAAAAAAAAAAGTGCCACTTGATAGTTTTTTAAACTCTCAGAGTGGAGTTTTTAATCATGTGATTGATTGAACAGTGATAATTGGATCCTATATGGAAATAAAAAGCTTTTGGAAATGTTATTTATTTTTTATTTAAAAATTTTTAATGTTTATTTTTAAGTGAGAGAGAGATAGAGCATGAGTGGGGGAGGGGTAGAGAGAGAGGGAGACACAGAATCTGAAGCAGGCTCCAGGCTCCAAGCTGACAGCAGTAAGCATGACACGGAGCTCGAACTCATGAGCCTTGAGATCATGACCTGAGCAGCCAAAGTCAGACGTTTCATCGACTGAGCCACCCACGTGTCCCTTGGAAATGTTATTTAAATGAGCTAAGCCAATCAGATATCAGTAAGGCAATAGGATATCTGGAGAAAGAATATTCCATGCTCAGAGAAAGATAAGTGCAAAGGCCCTGAGGAAGAGCCTATTTTTGTATGTTTGAGAAGTGACAGGCCAATATGACTGGATCTGGGGGAAGAAGTGGAAGAGGAGGAGGATATGGAGTCAGAAAGATAATGGGGGGACAGGATATGCAGGACTTATTGGCCATTGTAAGGATTTTTTTCATTTATTCTGAACGAGATGGAAAGCCACTAGAATATTTGGAGCAGAAGAATGATATGATTGGTCTTGTGTGCTTTAATTCAAGTGGGAAAAAAACCAACACTGGAAGGAGCAAGGTTGGAAGCAGGGAGATCATAGGAAAGCCTATAGCAGTAAGCTAGACACCAGATGATAAAGTCTGGAGCTATAGTAACTGAGGTGTTTAGGGATGCTCTGATTTTATTTCATGGATGACCAATAGAAATTGCTGGCGGACTGAATGTAAGGTGTGAGATAAAGAGAGGGATTGAAGCTAGAATAAAGTTTTTGGCCTGAGGATCTGAAATAATGGAGTCGCCATTTATTGTATGAAGCCTACATAAGGAACAGATATGGGGACTGGAGGAAAAGATTAGGAATTTGGTTGTAAACACCCTTAGTTTGAAATTGTTATTAGATTTTAGTGGAGATATTGAATAAGCAATAGGACACAAATTTGGAACTAGGAGGTCTCAACTGGGGATACATATTTGGAAATCAGTAACTTATAATCATAATTAAAACCATGGAATTGAAGGATATACCAAAGATGTGGACATAGAAGAAAGAAGCTAGATGTGTGAGTCAGACAATGAGTCAGTTTTTCAAGTTACCTGTTTATTAAATCCTACAGAAACATTGGGTACAGTTCCCAGATACTGAGAGATACAACCTGATGTGTCTTTCTGCTTAACCCCTAAATTAGAAAGCTTCCTGGTTAAGTTAGAAAATAAAAGAAACACATTTGTGCCAAAAGCTGGAAGTGGGTAAATTAAGCAGAAGCAATTGCATCTACTGCCTGGCTTCTACAATTGACCTATTTTAGAAAAAAAAAAAAAAATGAATAGGGTGAGAATGCTGTTAACATTTGTGTATGCATGTCTGTGGTCTTATGAGTAAGAATGGCTAAAGAAACCTGCTACTTAATATTTGTATATATATATTTTTTTCAGAGTCTACTGTCCTCGTAACTGTATGCAGGCAAATCCACATTATGCTCGTGTAATTGGAACTCGAGTTTATTCTGATGTAAGTACCTTAATTTATGCAGCTCTCAGTATTCATGTATATATGTGTTTACACAATATTTAAATGTATGTATATACATTTATATATAGAAAAAGGAAACAGATTCTGTGTTGGTATACATATTCTCAGAGAAGCTAATCAATAATAACACTGAAAAACAACTATTCTTATGCAAATATGAGTGCATAATAATTTATTTTTACCAAAATTTTTTTATGTCCTGCCCATATATGTTATATCAGACACTTTTGAAATAGACCAGAGGCATCCTTCTGAAGGAAAATTCATTTTGTATTTTTATTATTTTTTATTTTTTGAAGTTTATTCTGAAAGAGAGAGAGAGCAGAGGGGAGGGAGAGAGAGAGGGAGAGAGAGACCCAAGTAGACTCCACAGTGTTAGCACATGGGGCTCTATCTCGGGAACCACATCATGACCTGAGCCGAGATCAAGAGTCAGACACTTAGCCGACTGAGCCACCCAAGTGCCCCTCATTTTGTTTTTTTAAATCTTCCTTTTGGTTCTTCAGTATTTGTAATGTAAACTTGATAATTAAGAGATTGTCAAATGTATGAACAATATCTTACACTGCCAAGGGAACATGTTTTTCTTTTGTTTTAAAAAATTTTATTTTTTTACCAGTTTTTTAAATTTAAATTTTAGTTAACATACAGTGCAATATTAGTTTCAGTAGAATTCAGTGATTCATCACTTACATACAACACCCAGTGCTCATCACAAAAAGTGCCCTCCTTAGTATCCATCACCCATCTTGCCCATCCCCCACCCACCTCCCTCCATCAACCCACAGTTTGTTTTCTGTCATTGAGTCTCTGGTGGTTTGTTTCCCTCTCTCCTCTTTTTTACCCCTTCCCATATATTCATGTGTTTCGTTTCTTAAATTCCATATATGAGTGAAATCATATGGTATTTGTCTTTCTCTGATTGACTTATTTTGCTTAGCATAATACACTCTAGTTCCGTCTATATTGTTGCAAATGGCAAGATTTAAAGAGCACCATAAAATCAAGAACAGATAATATGTTAAAATACATATGAAAAGAAAGCACTTGAGGGGATGTTATAATGGACAACATTACTGGGTTGGACAAGGACTCTTAGCTGGGAGGCCTTCGGTATGGACAAGTGCTTTTTGAGCCACGTTTCAAGTGTGGGTTGGGGAATTGGATTAGGGACACATTCTAGGTGGGATGAACAACATTTACAAAAACGGGGAGATGACAGCAAGTGAGATGTATGCATAACACATAGGTTTGCTTATCTTTGAGCAGGTGAGCATTGAATCTAAAAGGGGTTGCAGCCAATTTTGTGTGAGGGGTGGGGTATCCAGCTCTTGAAACATGTAAATGGAGAGTCTGAATGCATGTTGATGAGTTTAGATTTTATGTGGCAGACATTTAGAAACCGTTACAAATTTCTAAGCCAGAGAGTTGCAAAAACAAATTCAGGAAATATACTCTTGAAGCACATATTCAATAGAATACCATGGAAGTAGGTTTGTAAAAAGAGACCTGAAACAGTATTTACCACCTTATTTCTGTTGGTGAGTTCATTGAAGTCCAGGGTTTGTTTTCATTCAGCTTTACCTTTGCAATTGTTCTCCACATCTGAGTCCCTCCCAGGCTTCAGCTTTGCCCTGTGCTTATATGCAGCTTAAATGTCCTGCTGGTATAATAATTTATTAGTCCTCATGCTTTACTTATCTTCCTGACTGTTAAAATCATGGTCATTCTTCACGTCCTAATTTATTGCCACTTTCTCTGTGGAGTGTTTTGCTGGATCTCCTACTACATGTATTACATAGCCCTTCTTTCAACCCCTAGAACTTTATTTTTTTTTTACTTTTAGCACTTACCTGATTCTGTTAGTGTTATGACTATTTCTCTATCTCTTTCATTATTTTGAAGTTCCATGAGGGCAACAGCCAGGCAATTGGAGCGTCATTTTTTATTAACAGTTTGATGTATGCCAACCTGTGAACAAGACAGAATTATATCCTGCCTTAACAAAACTTAGAGCACACAGTGACATCAGAAATTTAGCAAATACCTTGCACATAAATATTTGTTGAAGAAATAAATCCATAAATGTACATGAATAAGCCTATCTAGAATCTTCAAAGATTTCAGAAGAAGTTATTCTTTTTAGATTGTCCCTTTAAGCACCAAACTTTAAATTTTAATCATGCCCGGTGAAAATCTTTCATAATATCCTATACCCTCTTATACCTATAGGCCGTCTATTTTTCTAGAGTTTAGGTTTTGTTAGACTTTGTGTCTTGAGATCATTTTATCTTCCTACCTTATTGGACTGCATAGGCAATTATGTATAGGAAATGATTGTATAAAATCATTTTAAGAGTTAGTTGGAAATGCAAGGACTACTATTATGTGGTCAGTGCAGATTCAGAGATTCAAGCATTAACTACCAAACTCCCCCTCCCCCCACACACACAAAATATATTATTTCTTTAAATACAAGATATGGAAAAATTTCTCTCTCCCTCAACCCCTCCACCTTTCTCTTTCTCTGTTTCTTTCCGTTACTACTTGTACATTTTATTGCTTTGAATTTTTCTCATTTGTTACAAGTAAAGTTAATTTCTGCATTCATTAAAAGTGTTCCACTGTTTTCACAGATAAATTCTTTTTTTCATGATATGTTAATTCTTACAAAGTACGGGTATAAAAAGAAAATCTCTTCTGACCTTTGAACTCAAATAGGAATGCCTGCTGACTGCATAGTTATGGGCAAAACAATAGTTTCAAAACATATTAAGTGCTTGGATTTAGTGAATGTTATATGTAAGCACTTTTATGCCTTGGGGAAAATGCTGATAATACTCTTTTAACAGAGCAAGATAAATACTGAAATGCGTACAGAATTATTTTTAATTTCATCTGTTATGAACCATATTGGATACAAATATTAAATCAGTGAGGAACTTTAAACTGTGAATAAAATGCCTCTTTGGAGTAACGATACGAGGTTTTAGATATATGGTATTTTTTGATATAGCAAAAGCATGAAAAGGATTAAACAGCTTGGCATTCAGGCTCTCTGATCTAATAAGTTCTGACTGATGCCACAAAGTTCAGAGCACAGTAATAAAGCAAGGTCATGTAAGATGCACATGCTTATGTGAACTTAAAACAGCACATTAAGTCACTCACATGTGCATAGAGAGAAAAATAGAACACACTAGTACGATCAGAAAAGACCCCTGGGATATGAGGGGGGATTGTTTCATACAGAAACAGTTCAAGTGTTTCATTTTGTGGGATTTCCTCCGGCTGTATTCAGCTATTGACAAATTTTGGTAGAACATTAGGATTAAAGCAAATGTTAAAATCTGGAGAAGTCTTGAATGGGGCAAAATAAAAAAAAAAAAGTCAACTTTTAGAAGTCCATAGGTAATGGTTTTAAAAACATGGACCTGAAACAATAATTTTCTCTTCTGTAGAACTCCCAGTTCAATTAAGAAGGTATAACTGGTACAATGTAAACATAGTGCCTCATGTCAGACCATTCAAACCAAGGTGATAGACATTGCAGATATAGGTTGGAAGCTGTGATTGTTCTTTATATTTTGCTTCATGGTTAAATTTTCTCTGTGTAGGCTATATTATTTAATAGAAGAAAACTCCCCATTTAATACACACCTGTATTTTGGAAAAGGAACCGTAAAGATATACAGAACTATCATCTGTTAATAAGACAAAAATGAACATAAACCAAGTACAGATAATGTAACCTGTTAACATTTGGTCAGAGTGACTAGCAAAAGCTAAAATTTAAGCAATAAAAGGAGCAGGGATGCCTGGGTAGGTCCGTTGGTCAAGCTTCCAACTTTGGCTCAGGTCATGGTCTCACAGTTCATGAGTTTGAGCCCATGTTGGGCTCTGTGCTGACAGCTCAGAGCCTGGAGCCTGCTTAGGATTCTGTGTCTCCCTCTTTCTCTACCCCTCCCTGCTCATGCGCTCGCTTTCTCCCTCTCTCTCTCTCTCTCTCTCTCTCTCTCTCTCTCAAAAATAAACATTTAAAAAAGAGATAAAAAGAGCAAATTTGTATCTGATTACTTACTTCCACTATAGAAAAAGCCTGATGTTTGGAAAGGCAAGTGTTCTTAGATTAAACGGTGATGGGAGTTTACCATTGTGGCCACCCTTGAGATCTGCTTTCAGACTTGCTCAGAATTGGCTTTAACTCTGTGACTTTTGCAACATTCCTTTATGCACAGAACATCAACCCGTAACTGCTGACTATCTGTATAGAGACAGGTGCCAGTGACTTTGGTCCAACAGAAGAGTAGACCGGACAAGTTCAGCAGGAATTTCCTAATAACGGTGGGTTTTTCCTTGTTGCCTCAGCTGTCCAGTATCTGCAGAGCAGCAGTACATGCTGGGGTGGTTCGAAATCATGGTGGTTATGTTGACGTCATGCCTGTGGACAAAAGAAAGACTTACACTGCATCTTTTCAGAATGGAATCTTCTCAGAAAGGTAAATTTAAAAATCTGTTTACATATATATTTTGTATTTTATATACTCAGAGTCTCTCTCCCTCTCTCCTCCCGTGTCTGTCTCTCTTTCTCGTTCTCTATATATACATACATACACCTTTATGCTTGCTTTATAACTAACTCACTTTAGTATGGGTTTGGAGTTATGTGGCTGTGCCAGTGTGTTTCCTTTGCACACTGAAATAGTTGGTCTTCCAGGGATGGGAGAATCTGAAGTACCAGAGGTGCCTGTCTCCTCCAGGCTTATAAAAATCAACATGAAAATCGGATTATGAGTCAGAACCACTCTTTTGTTAATTGTTAATAAGGAAATTTCTTTCATCCTCCTTTGGATTTTCTAGATTAGTTTTTATATGTAATTCTTTCTAGGTGAGCAGGGCACTGAATATTTTTCTAATCCAGTTATATGACAAAGTATTTGATAAAAGAGTGAGTCTGGTTTTCTCCAGAACCAAATTCTCTTTTTGATTGGAAGTTTGATATCTATTATGACATAAATCCATGCTTTCTGGTCATCTCATACTATTTGGTCCATTAGTATTATATATTTTTGTGGTTTGGGAAAATTCGTATGACTTACTTTATCAAGTAAGTTAAGTATCAAGTAACTTATTTATCAAGTAAGTTAAGAGCACAGAACCTATAGTGATTTTTCAAATCATTTGTACCTGTACAAATAATATTAGCTCTTATGTATATTGTATGGATACAGAAAAATTTCTAACTTTTAGACATTTACTGGATTCTTCAGAATTGCCAGTGGAGGAGGTTCCACATCTACGGTAAAGTTTCTCTAAAGGACACCAAAGGATGTGCCATGCAGGGTATCTAGATTGACTTCCACATAACCATCTGAATGCCATCTTTATAAAAAGACAGCTTTGCATTTACCATCTATTTTCAGCAGATCATATCAAGAAGCCATTGTTAAGAAGGTGACTTCTCTTCTCTATAACCTGACTCATGTGGTTCATAGGAATAGTTTAGAGCACTAACTTATTATTTCCTAAGTCTGACAAAATTTAAATCATGTTGCTATCATACTGATAAATATTTTTAACATCTATGGTTTCAAGAAAAAAATTTAAGTTTATTTAGAGAGAGAGCACAAGCGAGTGGGGGAAGGGAGAGAGAGAATCCCAAGCAGGCTCTGCACTGACAGTGGAGAGCCTGATATGGGGCTTGAATTCACAAACTGAGATCATGACCTGAGCTGAAGTCAAGAGTCGGATGCTCAACCGATTGAGCCACCCAGGTGCCCTGGTTTCAAGAAAAATTTTAGTGAGGAAATTTAATGGTCAAATCTGAAAGATCCTAGGAATGTCTTCAGTAAAATGGAAACACACACATACACTTAATATATACACATTATATATATAATATATATTGTATGATATATATAAAATAGATACGTATAAACTACATTTTTGAGTTGTAGAGTGTGATAGGCAATTTAATAAGCTAAAACTAAGTGGTGTTTCATTTACCTGTCATATTTCTTATATTTATTCTAAAACCATAAGATGATATCCTGAGAAAACTGAGAATAATCATTATTTTTGAGCACCTGCTATGAATTTCCCAGACACTGCTGAGCACGTTTAGTAGCTCAGCTCCACCAATGGCCCAGTAAAGTCAATTCTGTAAACCCTGATTTAATAAATGGGTTAACTTAGGCTCAGAAAGGTTAAATGATGTGCCCAAGCTCTTCTAACTAGTCAGTCTCAGAGCTTGAGTTCAGCAGTAGGTCTGTAGACTAAGAAATATGCATTTTTCCAGTGTATCACTGTGTACAAAGAATAAGTACACCAAACACATCTACTTTCTAGAGTACTCTGTCAGTGTCCTATAGATAAATATGGCTTTTGATTGGCTATCTACTTGTATGAAAAACCTAGTGTGTCTGTGTGAGTACATGTTTATGTGCACTCTTGTGATACCCTCATACTTCTTCACTCTAAAAACTCTCCTCTTTCTTTTCTTGTATGTAAATATATATGTAAAAGGAATTGCACTTGGTCTCCCTCTTAGCATTTATTGTGTTTATCTCTAAAAGCCCCTTTTTATTATTAAGAAAAACTTCATTCAAAAATGTAAAGACTTCAAAAGTTTACATTTAATTAGACTAAACAACAATTAATGGTATTATCGATGTTTTACCTTTTAAGCATTTAAATGAAACATATCTTAACTGATATTGCCAAATAAAATATAAATAATTTAAGAAAGAATTAAATGTATGACTCTGTATCACTTTTAATTTGTGTTTTAAAATACGTTGTGTTTAAAATGAGATTGAGTGCTTGTATGCGTGATTCCATTTCAGTGAAGAAATTCTTAGGACCTTTCAGATTTGACCACTAAATTCCTCACTAAGACTTTACTTGAAACTATAGATGTTAAAAATATTAATAAGTATGGTGGCAACATTATTTAAATTTCATCAGGCTTTAAAAATACTAAGTTAGTATTCTAGAGTATTGCTTAATTATCACTGTCTTCTCAACTTGCAGTTAACTTTTAACCATATTGGTCAGTTGTAAACCTGGATCTCAGTACTCCTCCAGTAAAATGGAAAAACAGCTGCCTAACTCTGTTTTATAAGAATCAAAGGTGGTAATATGGGAAAACATGATCTGGAATCTACTAAGTTCTATATAAAATACTATTATTACTGTGCACCTTAAATTTTAGTAAACTTTCAGCTCAGCATACAACCGAGATTTAAAGAATTATGTCATTCTCAGTCAGGCTTTCCAATAGCTATAAATTATAGTAGCCTAAGAAAGTTGGCCATCTGGATTCATAGAGCTGCTTTCTTGACTGTCATAAGTAAGCATGATTTATTTGGAGGATTATATGTAGAGATGACATCAATATACTTTTTGTATTTTTTGCAGTTTACAGAATCCTCCAGGAGGAAAGGCATTCAGAGTATTTGCTGTCGTGTGAAATGGAACACTTGGAAGAGGATCGTAAAGACTATTCCAAATGCCGTATTTCTGAAGTTTGTATAAAATTGTAACATTACTGTACAGAAGATATCAACTATTTTCAGCCCCCAAAAAAGTGCCAAATGCATATAAATCTTGATAGACAAAATCTGTAAAAATAAAACATGGGACATTATTAGCTTCAGGAAAGGTAATGAATATGTAATGGTTTTAGAAATCCTGTGTTAAATATTGCTATATTTTCTTAGCAGTTATTTCTATAGTTAATTACATAGTCATGATTGTTCTACATTTCACATGTTCTTTTATATGGTGCTTTGAATATGCCACTAATAAAATGAATCTAAACATTGAATGTGAATGGCCCTCAGAAAATCATCTGGTGCATTTAAATATAATCAACTCTCAAAAAATGAAGGGAACCATATTATCACATTTTTCCCAGTTCAGTACTATGCCATTACCTACTCCAAATAATCTGAAATTGTTTTCCACTTAATACCTGTATAGTTTTTCTCTTCTGTTAAGTTTAGGCATATAGAATATTATGTCCTGATATTGCACTTCTTATTTTGTATAAAGTAATTCCTTAATATCCAAATGAATCTATTAAAATGTTTGATTCCTTGGGAATGGCTTTACTAGTAAGTGGAATGAACTATTTATTCCATAGTAGAGTAGTGGTATGAAAACATTCCTAGTGATAATATAGTGAATATAGGGTTAAGCACAGGCAGCCAGAACTTTCTATGTGTTGTTCAAACTGAGGTCACACATTTTTCTTTTGTATCCTGGCAAATACTCCTGCAGGCCAGGAAGTATAATAGCACAAATTTTAACAAAGGTAAACTAATGTATTGCATCACCATTGCCACTGATTTTATTAATGGTAAATGGCCTTGTGTATAAATGTTTCCATATTATGGTACCTATGATGGTGATATATTTGTTTCTATGAAAAATGTATTGTGCTTTGAGACTAAAAATCTGTAAAATGTTAATTTTGGTAATTTTTTTTTCTGCTGGTGAATTTACTCTTTCCTTGTAAACATATTAAAATTAATCATGTTTCAAAATATTTTTAGTTTCATTTCTTCCTTATTTTGATTTAGAAATCATTTTAAATTAACAAAATTATTGCAAGTCTTTTAAACTTGGGTTACTGACATTAATATAAATAACATCCTTAATACCAGAAGTCTGTGAAGTCAACTTGATTATTTAAGTATTTGTATATGAAAAAGAAGACCAGATAATCATATATTTATAAGCATTGTATCAAGGGAAAATTTGAATAAAACGAGGAAAGAATCTGAAGGATAGAAAATAATTACTAAAAATTGACCAGACAGTAAATACTTCATACATTTTCAGAAAATAAGTGAGTATGTGTTCAGGAGCAGAGAAAAGGGAGATAAATCTCATGCAGAATCTGGGAAAGCAAGACAGCTGGATAATAGAAAAACAAGAATAGAGAGGCTCACATTGACCGCTGCTGGAGAACAAATGGTAAAGAAAATCATGTCATGATCACCTACCAAGCACTGGCCAGAAATTCAGTAGTTCAAAATATAAGTAGTCAAAACTTAAGCATTTGTAGATTAAAAATATCAAAATTTAAAGCAGATTTGTGGGCACATTTTTTTTTCCAAAGACACATTACATCTTCTTAAATAGCATGATTGAAATGTAAACTTTGCCCAGATTCATCTTTTGCTCTCCATTGCACACTCCCCCTCAAATAGGGAAGTCCCATCTATTCTTGTCAGTACAAGGTTTCTCGTATTTGTCCCTAGTCTAGATATTCATCATCAATTTCCTATACTATTTCAGTGTCTCCAACTGGAGCCTCATGTTGTTTCTCTCCATTCCTTTTCAATCCGTCCTCAAATTTTTCACTGGAATTTCTCTTCCATAAGTTTCCATTATCTAAGAAAACCAAATCATTTTATAAAAACATTTAAGAACCTCCATAGCTTGGGACACCTGGGTGGCTCAGTCAGTTAAGTGTCTGACTTCCGCTCAGGTCATGATCTCAGTTCATGGGTGTGAGCCCCACATCAGGCTCTGTGGTGACAGCTCCGAGCCTGGAGCCTGCTTCAGATTCTGTGTCACCCTCTCTCTCTGCCCCTCCCTCACTCATGCTCTGTCTCTGTCTCTCTCAAAAACAAACATTGAAAAAAAATTAAAAAAAAAAAGAGAACGTCCGTAGTCTTGCTCCATATTGCTTACCTATGCTTTTCTATACAAAGTGTGGCCTTGAGTAAGTTATTTAACTTTCTACACTTTACCTCACCTAAAAACTGGGACAAATAATACCCAATAGGGATTACTCTAAGAATTAAATGAGGTATTTTGTATAATGTAGTCAACGTCAAACATGTGCTATGTGGTCAGTATATGTTAGTCTTGTTATTATAATCATTCTGTTATTTACCTTGGGAAACTATGCATCTATCATGCTACACTACCTATCCATCAGCACTTGAAGTGAAATCCTGTAGGAATTCTCCTGCAATTCTCCTGGTAAGAAGTAAATTATGCCCTTTTAATTTGACCATACTAATTTTTCTATTTTGCCTTGTATTATATTTAAGGATAATCTCCTTGAGAATTTTAACATTCTTATCTTTTTACCCCAGGGACAGTGATTTTTTACATTCTATAAATGGTTGGTCAATATTGATAAATGGATATTCCAAAAATTCCTAGTTTTATTCTTGACATAAATGAATATTGCTGCATATTATCACATCATATTAGAGCTAATGAAAATAGTTTATTGATAAACATTCTAAATGTGGATTTAAGACAGGTCAATGCTTATAAAATACTATTGATATTATTTCAACTTTTAAAGTTTACCAGACCATGTGTTTCCTTAATGTTCTGAATCTAATAAAACTGATCTGTGTATTTCAAGCAAAGCAGAATTCTCCAAAAAGATTTTCTCTTCTAATCTGTTGACTCATTATAATGTATGCTTTTCTATTCAATATTATATTTTGAAATCTTGACTTCTCTAGCATTTCTAAAATGTTTCGAAAAGAACTGTAAACTCTCGAAGAACACAGTACGCTAAACAGAGCTATCATTTCTGCAAATATACCAAACGTCAGATTTAGGGTTTAAACTAATTTATTGCACAAAGAATGACATCGTTTAAGTTGAGTTAAAACACTTATCTGAAGTGATATTTCAACCGTGGCACCATAATTTTCAGGAGTTGAAGAAATAGTTTAGCCAAATAATGTGATCCTCTTTCACTAATCTTTTAAAATTAAAGGCTAAGTTATATCAATTTGAAGTTTTTAAAGGCACTAGGGGATGCCCACTCTCCCGTGGATTCAGAATCTGGAAAAGCGATTACATCATACTCTGTTTAATCCTGCTGATTTGGGACATATCCAGCCATTGTAATTCACTGGTGCCTCCCATCATCTCTGACCCTGGTCAAGCCCACATGCCTTCTGAGATCCCGGGAGGTTTGGTTCTGAGGTATCGCGAGATCGGACTTTCGCAGCATTATCAATTGTGCTGTGGAGCAGGAGGGATTCTGGTAGCTGGGGGTGTTCTGGAGAGGTCAACGCCTTCGGCTTGTCCTAGCGCTACGCACCCCAGATCCTGGGAAATCCCAGCAATCCTGGATGCTAAGCAGGAATCTCGCATAAACAGCTCGCTCGCTATCCCTTCGCCTTTCCCCGCGTGTCCTGGGACCGCATGCCCGCGTTAACAGGGGCCGCCCCAGCCCACCATCTGCCTGGGGCTGGGGGCTCCTCCTACTGCGTTCCCCCTGCCTAGTGTGGAAGGTCGCATGAGCCAGAGGTGTGTGGCGGACGCACAGGGCGTCTTGGGGAGTCAGGTCTCCCACGTGCCTCTTATCCACACTTAGCTGCACTGCTCTGGATGGCAAGACTGAGGAGCTCCTGCGATATCTGGCCGCAGGGGAATAGGCCTCTCGGCTTGGGGGCCTTCTGGACCTCGGCAGCTCAGTGTGTACCCCAGAAGTCCAAGTCTGTGGCCTGCTCTAGCCTCCACTGCCCAGACCCAGTTGGGGGCAGCCTGGACCTTGCAGTAATAGAAGCAAGCCAGACCCTGTAGTTGCACTTAGCTGAGAGGTGAGTGTTCATTTATAGCTGGTAAGTACAAGTGATCTTTATTTTAACTCAAAGAATTCCACCAGAAGTGTTTATCATACATTAGGGGAAGAAAAGAATTGGAGACAGTTGTTGCTGCCTAATAATAAGATTTTTGCTCCTACTTGGCTTATTGCTTTGGTACTGCTGAGATGTTCAATGGAAGGAAATAATTATGGTAATATTATCCAGAACAGATGTGCTGGAAAATGTCCCATAACTTTGATATGGTTTTAATCGACAAAACAAAACAAACAATCTTGGGCTCCTTTGAGAACTGTAGTTGGACAACTTCTGCCTGTCTTGTGTGTGAGTTTATGTGTGTGTATAAATTTACATTTGTCACAGATTGATACTGTGTTAGAGAAATGTCTTAGAGTTCATCTAACTACCATTTATTCTCTCAGTTTGCTGATGGAAAAAGAAAATGAATATGTACTGTTTTGGCCAAAGTCACATAGAGCTGTGACTAATTTCAAATAAATTCTTTATATTTCCAATCATATTTTCTATATTTCCCTGAGATACAGTCAGGAATAAGAGAACAAGCCAAATGTTAGAGTCCTGATACCTAAATACTTTGATTAGGTCCTCACAAACTTCAGAAAATATCAAAAGTTATTATAATGTAATCAAATACTGTACATGTAAGGGTGATTGCCATACTAGTAAGAAATAAACCTAATTAGGTAGTTAAATGTGTCAGTTTAGGAGCATATTGGTTTGTTGCATTTGAACTTATTTTTAAAAAGTAAGATGGGGCACCTTGGTGGCTCAGTCTGAAGCGTCTGAGTTCGGCTCAGGTCATGATCTCTCGGTTGGTGAGTTCACGCCCCACGTCAGGCTCTGTGCTGACAGCTGGATCCTGGAGCCTGTTTCAGATTCTGTGTCTCCCTCTCTCTCTGCCCCTCTCATGCTCTGCCTCTAAATGATAAATAAACATTAAACATTTAAAAAAATTTTTTTTTAAAGTAAGATACGTCTTTTACCACATAAGCTCTCTCAAAGATGTTACAAAGCAATCAGACAACTAGTATTTCCGTGTGAAATAGAAGCCTATCAAATGCTTTTTATAAATAGTACTAATAGCCATTTTCACATAGTGCTTGTTTGTGCCAGGCACTGTCCTTAGCAGCTTACACCTAAACTCACACAATCGACACTACAATGCAGTGAGGAGAGTACTGTTATTATCATGTTCATTTTATAGATGATAAGAGGGGTTCAGTAACTTCCTCAAAAATCATCCAAGAAATAATTATTGGAGCCAGGATTCTAACTGTTAAAATAATGGCTCTGGATTCTGTGCTCTAATTAGTTATTTCCCCTTCGGTAGCCAGCATCTTTTTCAGTAGGTGTAAAAGTAGGTTTACAGTCTAATCTCTGTATGTAAACATCTTTTTCAGAATAGGTACAAAGTGTGAAGATATTTTGTCATAAAAAGATGCCCTGAAGAAGTCATTTATTACAGAGGAGGCATCCAGCAACCAGACATGCTCCCCTTGGGTTCCTAAGGGACATCACTTACACACTTAAGTCCCTTGTGCGATTCCCTGGCCCCTTGATTGTATTCCTGTGTCTTTCCACCCCCCACCCCTTTGCTTCCCATCAGTCTCATGTTGTGAGGGCTATCCCTCCACAAGCAAACCTATCAAAGCATTGCCCAATAAAGTTTGTGTGTGCTCCTTGTACCTCTGGTTATATATTTTTCCTTGGTCAGCTCTGAAATATATTTACCCCCTATGGTTAGTATATATTTTCCATTTGCACATCTGTTTTTTATTCCTTGTTCCTTTTTTTGTCTACTTTTGAGTGTATGAGGTTTTATTTAATTATTTCATTAATGTTAAAAATACAACCGTCAGTTATTTTACCAGAAAAAAAAATACATATATTATGGGAATAGCAAAGAATTGCAAGCTGGGATGAGTAAACTACAGAAAAACTATAGGCAAGTTGTGAGAACAGAAGGGAGGAGCACTTTCATAGAGGAAAGGGGGAGAATTGGGAGGACTGTTATAAATAAAAAGTCCATTGGAGGAAACTGGGAGTTCAGACTATGTGGCTTTTCATTGGCTGAGTTGTTATTGTTCTTCATTGGCTGGATTATGGTAGGGAGAAGAGAAGAAATCTTTCCCTACTGCTGGTGTGGTGCCGTAGTAGCTAACATCTTAGTAAGGACTTGCAAGGTATATCTTTTCCTGTTGGGTTTGCAATTGATGAATAGCAGTGCAGGAGAGCTCCCTGCTGGCCTCTTGACTGCCTTCTAAAGGTTTTTTTTTTTAAATTGTTTTTCACAGTTCCATTTTCTCCTTCTCCATTCAGAGTTTAGCTCTGTTATTTTTCTTACAGTGGTAATTTCTAGAGAATGTACTATGCATTCTTTATGTATTACTGTCTACATTAAATTAGCACATTTGTCACTTCTCAATGCAAGCACTTTCAAACACTTAACTCTGTTTGCCCCACTCCTGCCTTTTGTGCTGTTATTGTCCTAAATTTCACTTCTACATTTGTGATCTGCCTTACAAGATACTATTGTTGTTCACTGGAGTAGTCATTTGCATTTACCTTTTCATTTGCATTCATTTGCATTTACCTTTTCCAGTGTTTGTCTTTATTTCTGACGTCTGTGTTTCCATAGGGTCATATTTATTCAGTATGAGGAACTATCTTATAATATCCTGTAGTGAAGCCTACTGATTGTGCATTTGCTCAGTTTTTATTTATATCACGCATCTTTACTTCACTTTCATTTTTGAAGGATATTTTTGCTAGAGGGAATTCTAGGTGAATTGTCTTTTTCTTTTAGATCACTTTAAAGATATTCCATTGTCTTCTGCCTTCCATACTAATGATGATCCTTAAGGTGTAAATTTTAGCCTCTTTTTTTGTCTTTCTGGTGCTCCTTTGAAAGCAAAGTGTGATTTTCTTTGGCTGCTCTTAAAATTTTCTTTCTCTTTATTTTTTGGCAACCTAACTAATAACCAACAAGTAACTAAAATATCTAAGTCACCTCTTTATTTCTTATTTCTCTTTGATTCTTGGTGATTTGTTTATTTTCTTTTTGCATGCCTCATATGTTTGGACTGGATCAAAATTGTAGAAATTCAAAATGATGTTATCTTCCTCCAGGTGGGCTAAATTTTCTTTTGGAAAACAGCCAGAGCACTAGTGGATCACCTTGGTCCCATTAAGACTTGGTTTCAGTCCTTGTTAGGGCTATTTTATTTTTGTCTTTAATCCCAAGGCGTAGCCCTTAATAGTAGAGCATAGCCCTTCTAGGGTCTCAGATTTAAGCCTTGGGAATTTACCAAAGCCATCCCACCTTGGCAGTGTTTGAACTCTAGCTATTCTCCCAACACCCTGTGGCTGCTGCAATCTTGGCTTAAGCATTTTAACCTCCCACATTCTGTCTCTACTAAGATTTAAAAAAATTTTTTTGGAGTCTTAATCTCTGAGTGCAGTTTAGAAGTCAGCCCGTGATTTAGGGGAGATTTGTATACTAATTTTTGAACTCTGTCTCTGGGGTTTCCTTTTCCCCTGCTGTTTGTCCTTTAAATGGCAGTCAGCATGGCAGTCCCCAAATCTGCCCTCAGTCTCCTCCGTGCAGCAAGACTTGCATTTCCTGCCTAGTTCTGTTTCCTTTGTCTGATATTTGGAAAATGACTTCAGTGAAAAAGGCCAGACGGAATATGAATCTCACATTATACATTCCCTTCTCTCAAGGAGGTTAGGCCTTCAAGCCTTTTCTATATTGATGCCTTCCAAAACCTTCAAATCCATGTTTTATAAAATTTTTCAGCTTTTATAGTTGTTTTTTGCTGGATGATCAGGCCAAAACAAGCCATTCTACTGTGGCTGGAACCAGAAGGTCTCATGTGTTTATTTTTATGAATTGTATTTTATTCAGAAAAGGCAATGTAATCCATGACGACAATGAAAAAGAATATGGAAATTTAAAAGATATATGATGAAAAGTATATTTTTGTGACCCCCAGTTTCCCTTTATAAATTCAACTAAGCTTCATATGTATTTACAATCACAGATATGCATGCATTTGAATGTATGTATGAATTTGTGCATATATGCATGTGAACTCTTAACCATTTTGCTA
The DNA here is from genome assembly GCF_024362965.1 of Panthera pardus. NCBI lineage: Eukaryota > Metazoa > Chordata > Mammalia > Carnivora > Felidae > Panthera > Panthera pardus. Next base: position 24,327,819 of record NW_026527002.1, read on the forward strand.
CTCTAAGAAACTAACACTTCCTAGGGCTCCTGGGTGGCTCAGTTGGTTGAGTGTCTGAATTTGGCTCAGATCATAATCTCACAGTTCATGAGTTCGAGCCCCATGTCAGGCTCTGTGCTGACAGCTCAGCGCCTGGAGCTGCTGCCCCCCTCTCTCTCTCTGCCCTTCCCTGCTTGTGCTGTGTCTCTCTCTCAAGAATAAATAAACATTAGGAAAAAAAAAAGGAAATTAACACTTCCTTAGTATTTTAAGCTGCTTTTGCCAGTCAATTTTCTTTACATTTTAAAAACTTTGTATGTTGTTAAATTTATCAAATCTTTTTCTTAATGATTTCTGAATTTTGTGTTGTCTGCTTTAAAAGGGTCATTCTTACTCCAAGTGTATGTTAAAAAAAATCTTCATTGTTTTCTCCAAGCACTTTAAGGTTTTCATTTATTATATTTAAATGCTGCATCAATCTCAAATTTATTTTGGTATATGGACTGAGGGAAGGAGAAATCCAACTATATTTTTCCAAATGGCTATCCATTTGTCCTAGCACTGTTTTTTAGATAATTGATCTTTCCTACATAAATTTGAAAATGTTGCTATATTTGAACCAAATTTCTATAAATATTTGATATAATTATTGGCTTTATCTTCTGATCTATTACTATCTTCTGATTATCAGCCACTGCTAACATGCTTTATTAATTTGCTTTGTAATATGTTTTAATGTTTGGTATGGCTTACTACTCATGTTTTAACATTTTCCCAACTGGTCTCACATCTTTTTCACTCACATTTTCAGTGTAAAAAGTCATTTTTTGTCATTAAATAATACAGTTTGAGAAACACAGGTAAAATATTGAACACCCTGTGCTTTTGCTTTTGGTCATAATTGTGGTTCCTGCTATTGTATTCTCTATCCTTTCTTTTATTTATTTATTTATTTTATTTAAATTCAAGTTAGTTAATGTACAGTGCAGTCTTGGCTTCAGGAGTGGAATCCAGTGATTTCTCTCTTACATATGACACCCAGTGCTCATTGTAGCTCTAGAGCCGGTGACTTGAGGTCATATGTGATATGCACTCTGTGATGTTCTAACATGTCCCTGTTCCCCCTGTGCACATCCTCAGGCAGAACCTCTTGAGAGTTCCTTTTCTTTTTGTATCTCCTGGTACAAAACTAACTCTAGTCCATCTATATAGGACTTTGATGACATAAATGTTTAAAACATACCACAGGGGTGCCTGGATGACTCAGTTGGTTAAGTGTCGAGTCTTGATTTAGGCTCAGGTCATGATCTCATGGTTGCTGAGTTTGAGCCTCACGTTGGGCTATGCGCTGACAGTGTGGAGCCTGCTTGGGATTCTCTCTCTCTGCCCCTCTGCCGCTCAAGCCCTTTCTCCCTCTCTTTCTTAAAATAAATAAATAAACTTAAAAAAGAAGTACTGGATATAAACATGCAACAAGTTGTACTCGGTACCAAAAAGAATAACATAGCAAAATCTGTGTTTCAGCTTTGAACTTTGCATTGAACTCACATAATTCTCACTTACTTCCTATGCTACAAATATTGATTACATTGTTGTGAGTAATAATTCTTCATACAATGCTAAATGTACACAGATTCTAAAATTTTAAATTATGATTTAAAACTTTAAAGTATGATTCCAGTCTATATTTTATGGAAGCAAAATATATTACAAAACTCATTTAATATTAACACAAGCTTCTGTTACATCTTTTAATAGATGAAAATTATATTATATTAATTTTTGTTATGCTGATGGAAATGTCACAAAACAGTTCCTGATATTCCATTAATGTCTTTCAATTTACAAAATTTTGTCACATATAGTATTTAATTTGAGTTTGACAAAAACTCCTGGAAGTAGATGCTTGTATTCCCATTTTACAGCTGAGTAAAGCAAAATGCAGGAATGGTAAATGATTTCAGACTCAAACTCTTATTCACTGCACTCCAAAAGGAATTGAAAATAAATAAGACAGTTTTGTTTTAAATGTGATAGCTATTAATTTTGTGTTAAAAAGCTTATTAAGAACCTGTGGTCGGGGCACCTGGGTGGCTTGGTCGGTTAAGCGTCCGACTTTGGCTCAGGTCATGATCTCACGGTCCGTGAGTTCGAGCCCCGCTTCGGGCTCTGTGCTGACGGCTCAGAGCCTGGAGCCTGTTTCAGATTCTGTGTCTCCCTCTCTCTCTGCCCCTCCCCTGTTCATGCTCTCTCTCTGTCTCAAAAATAAATAAAAGTTAAAAAAAAAAATTAAGAACCTGTGGAGGGGATTCCAAAATTCTTCTTGCATTTATTTAAACACTGAAATCATTGAAATAGTGAAATGATACACGTTTTATTTTACCTGTTATGACTTACACATTTTATTTTACCTATTATTAATATCAGAATATTTTCTTATCACAAGAAGTTCAAATATCACTTTTTTTCTAATAGAAAGCCCATGAAATATTTTACCGCAAAGGAATAAGCCATCAACAATCATAGAGACATAGAAAAGTATTACTATTGTACATTTCAAAGGGGAAAACTAAAATTTTGGGGGAAACTAAATATTTCTGTCATTTACTACTTTATTTGAAATGTCAAACAATTTAATAAGGAGGAATTTTTAACACAATTTAAAAAACTGAAAAATAAAAAATAAACTGAAAAATAAAAAATAATAAACTTTAAAAAACATTGTTTTATTTATGGGATAGTATCGATAAATATTTACACATCTAAGAATTTATGTACAAGAATACACATAGATATAGTATATACATATTAACCATTTAAGTATAAACACAAGACAAATTTACTTATTACATATGGGTTACTTCTTTTTATCTGTAAACACTCTATTGCCTAATAACACCACAGATGATAAAGTGTTGAAATTATAGCATTTGGCATGAAGTACAATAAATATGAGGATTTTACAAACATTTGAAAATGAAAATATGAATAAGAAATCCTTTATGTGCTCTTTATTAATAGGTATTAATATAAACTTCATTGCATATGTTGTATTGTCTTTCCTTCTTTATATGAGTCATCTTGTTTAAACCATTGAAACAATTTCCTTGTATCAATTGAGGATCTATCACAATCCTGAAAGGAAAAAAAGAATGTTCCTCCGCAGTTAAAAAAAATTATACCAAGCCACAGGTAATTTCTGCTGGTTCCAATGGCTCTTCCCCAGCTCTCTTGGTCAATATGATGTTCTATTTGACAGTAGCTGTTAGTGTAGCACTGCCAGAAAAAGCTAGCCTGTGCATGCACCAGCCAATATTCCTCCACATCCTCACATGTTGAGTAAATCTTTGCTTACTGGCAGCCTTGTCTACTGGTTGGAGCACTTGACTGGAAAGGAGAAACAGATATAGATGTGAAAACTTGGTCTGAAAGAAAGAGGAGACATGGAAAAGTTCGGGGGGAAAAAGGGAGAAAGGATCTGAGAAATCTTTTCCTTAAAAATAAAAAGAATAAAAATTTTAGAATGATGAATAAAAGTAGAAAATATTCATGTATAATTCTTAGCCACCTAACCATTGCTTCCACAGAGTTTTAAAACAACACAATACAATGAAAAAAAGTGTTTAGATAAAAGTATCAATAGTATTGACTTGTTACAAATTCTTTATACTCCGAAGAAACACAGTTCTTTCAAGAGTGAGATGAACGTTTACTTCAAGGGAAACATGCCACCATAATCGACAAGGAAATGTTGTCATTGTTCTCAATTAAAAAAGCATTTAATGTTTATTTATTTTTGAGACACAGAGACAGAACATGAGTGAGGGAAGGGCAGAGAGAATGGGAAACACAGAATCCAAAGCAGGCTCCAGGCGCTGAGCTGTCAGCACAGAGCCCAATGGGAGGCTTCAACTCACAAACCATGAGATTATGACCTGAGCTTAAGTCAGATGCTTAACTGACTAAGCCACCCGGCCACCCCTCTTCTCAATTTTTCTGAGCCCATATTTAGCCAATATGTTCTCGTCCTTTCGAGTCTTCTTAAAATGTCTACAGATAAATGTATACTAGCTATCATTTCCATTTATCCCTATACAAGAAAGAAGTAAGTTATTTCACTTTGATAGAAAGTGTCAGATTGAAAAGACTTGATAGTTGAACAGATATTGAAAAATATTTCTTTCTATTTCCAAAACCCTAATAGTCACAGAATAAATGAAAGAAAATGTAAGTATATGTTCTGATTGAAAAAAAAATAAAGATTTATGTTTGTTTGCATTAAGAATTTTTAATCATAGGATGATAACCTAAGTAAAGTATAAGTGAATTCCTAAGCATAATATAACCATAACTAACAGCACAAATGTCATAATAAGTAAAACTCAAGTATTTGTTATGTTCTAGGTGTTTATAATTTATTCTATACCTTATATAACAAAATAAAAGCTGAAAGTTGTCATTTTTGGAAAGATGACAAGGAGGATCAAGAATAAATAAGCTCCTGGAATAAAAATATATTTTCATAAACATCATTAAATATAACTACAAACAAAGGTTAAAATGTTTCAAGTTATTAAGGCCATCATGCTTCCTATTCTACAATCATTTTTAAGCACATTCCTTTCATAAACATAATGTGTACAGGTTAACTTGTATGAAGAGAGAACAACAAACTACTTTGTCTTGCATTATCAACAGATGAGCAGTCATCTATGAATGAAGCAGATACAAAAACTTGCCAATATCAAACTTTCAATGAGATTTTTTGGTAAACATATTCAACATACGAGGATAGATATATAAATTTCCATAAGCATCAGTTGTTTAAGGAACATTTTAGATACCTTGGACAAGGTGGATATGTAATGTAAAAGGTTAAGCAAGATAAGATATTACCAGAACTTAGAATTCAAAGACTAGGCATAAGGTAAAAGAATACCCATGATGTAAGTGTATTACATTGAAGGCAGGGCAGACATAGAAAGCAAATTAGAATAATAGAACAAGTATCAAAGGGTTAAAGATTTTGGCTGAGATAAGGAAGTTGAGAAATAATGTATCCCTGCATATTCATAATAGAATCGATATAGCTGGAGAATGAATGAGTTGAGAGATTGAATTAGGGAAATCTCCCAGGAAGCAGCAAGATAATATAAACTTATAGAAAACAAACAAGAAATGCTAAGAGATAGTGAATCCAGAAATAGAAACGTGTAAATCCACACAGAAGCTTCCAGAATAGAGAATGAATGTAGAAAATAGTTGAAGAAACAATTAACCTAACATTTTCCAGGATTGAAAAAAAAAGGTGAAAAGCCTGAGGTTGCAAGTATTCAGAGTAGAAAAGAGGAGAGAAGAAAATTCACACCTAGTGCAGTGAATTTTAAGAGTATTAAAGTCAAAGGGAAAATTTTAAATATTTTTAGAAGAAAAGAAAAGACCAAAAAGAACAAGCTTCAGATGAACATCAGGGATTTAAGTAGCACACCAGGTGTAAAATATCAAAAGGGTAGTATTTTTTTTTAAGTTTGGAAAATAAGAACTTAAAATTTTAGACTTTTCTATTCAAGCATATTAAATTCAAAAGTGAAGATACAAGAACCATAGTCTCAGGCATGTATAATTTCAGAAGGTTTTACATGAAGATACACATATTAAAATTAAACACTCTTAGATGTAGCAATCAGATAAGAGGAGAAACCATTATAAGAGAATCCTACAAGAAGTCTACCAGAATAGAGTAGCCCATTTCTCCCAGATATTCTCCCTTACAACTAAAAATGCCTACACATAACCCACAACAGGGAAGCATTGGGTATCTCTCAGAGGCAGAAAGAAGACAGGTTGCTTAGGAAACTCAGACTTGAAGAACTAATTGTTGGTGAGTTCCTTGGGTTTCTTATTGCTCCTGGACAGTCTGGATGTACTGATGTATAAACCTCCAGTCTGGAGAGTACTGATTAAAAAAAAAAGTGGGGGATAACCTGATAATAGAACATGTTTTTGGCAATATCTCCCCTACTTCAGTCAAACACCAACAGAACATCCACCCCTATACCTGTGGTTTCAGAGAAACGGAGGGTGAAGTTGATCTTCCACACTATGCCTGCCTCACAGAATCCAGTGATTCTGACGGCCCCATTGGCTGTTAGTGGGCCCAAGCAGGCAGCTGACCTTCCATTCTCAAACAGCTTAATTAGGAGATTCTTTAGTTCCCTAGGTAGGGTAGTGGCAGTGGGGCTAAATGGGAAACTGGCGTCCGTTCCCCACCCAACAGAAGTGGGCAGTGCTCCTTTTACCCCCCACCCAGGTAATTTCAGTGTAGTCCTGTGATTGGTGAGCCCCCACGTTACCTGGCATCAAGGAGACAGAACAAGGTGGTGCAAAGCACGCTACTCACCCCTCTACGGCCTCCCACCCCACTACTCACTCCTCTGCCACCTCCCGCCCCAGCATCAGCAGGGTTCAGTGAAATAGTAAGAGATAGGACTAGTTTGTATTCTGCTTTTCCCTCTCTCTTCCACTAGTAGCATAGGGCCCAGAAAGGGCTTGCTCTTATACTTCTACTTGGAAGAAATTGTGCTGCACTAGTGGGTACCCCACTTGTGTGGGGCGGTGTAGTTGGGCCAAGCAAGAGCTAATCTTAAATACCTGCTTGGCCTTCGTGCTACACCTCAACAGGGGAAAACCTTTTATAAATAAATATATTATAATTTATATAAATACATAATATATATATAGAATTCCTGGACATAACACAAATTATATTTATATGTATGTATTTCATTTTATTATATTACAAAATCAAAAAAGTCTAGGATGCAATTAAAAAATCCTATCAGGAACCAGGAAAATACCACCATGTGAATGAGAAAAGACAGTAGCAACAAAGACAAATCAAATGTTGGAATTATCTGATGAAGATTTTAAAGTAGCCATCATGAAAGCACTTAAGCAATTTAAAATTCTCTTGAAACAAATGAAAAAAATAAAGCCCCACATCTCAGTTAAAAAATAGAATACCAAAGGAGAACCAAGTGGAAATTACTGAACTGGAAAATACAGTAGCGGAACACATAACTCTCTAGATGGGTTCAGTACTTAAGTGGAGATGTCAGAGGATAAAATAAATTAACTTTGACATATCAAAAGGGTTTACCTGGTCTAAATAACAGAAAATGGAATGAAAATAAAGTACTGCCTATATAAAAAAACAAGAAAGATCCCAAGAAAACAACCTAACTGTATGCCTTAAGGAACCAGAAGAAGAAGAAAGAAGAAAGCAGCAGAAGAAATGAGCCCAAAGTTAGCAGAAGAAAGGAAATAATAGAGATTAGAGCAGAAATAAATGAAGTAGGGGACTGAAAAATTATGGAAAAGATTATCCAAACTAAGAGTTGTTTCTCTGAAAAGATAAAACCAAAGCCAAAAATCCTTAGCTAAACTAACCAAAGAGAACCCATATCAACAAAATTATAAAAAAGGAGACATACAGCTGATACCACATGAATTCAAAGGATCATCAGAGACTACCATGGACAACCTAGAAGAAATGGAAAAAATTCGTAGATACATACAATTTACCAAGACCGAATTAGGAAGAAATAGAAAATCTGAATAGACCAATTACTAGTAAGGAGATTTCTTCAGTGACACCAACCTCCCAACCAATAAAGGTCAGGACTAGATGGTCTTATTGGTGAGTTCTACCAAACAAACCTTTAAAAAATTAACACCAGTCCTTCTCAAACTCTTCCATAAAACTAGAGAAGTTCAGGCTCCCAAACTCATTTTCCAAGGCTGGTAGTATCTTGATACCAAAACCAGAAGAGGATATTACCAGAAAAGAGAACTATAGGCCAATATTCAATGAATGCAGATGCAGAACTTCTCAATAAAATATCACCAAACCAAATTCAGTGATACATTCAAAGGATCATTCACCATGATCAAGTGGGATTTATCCCTGGGGTGCAAGAATGGTTCAGTGAACAAATCAGTAACTTTGATAAACCACATTAACATAATGAGATATAAAACTTACATGATCACCTCAATAGATGTAGAAAAAGCATTTGACAAAATTCAACAACTATTCATGATAAAAACTCCTTAACAAATTAAGAACATATCTCAACATACTAAATAGTGACAAGCCACAGCTAACATCATACTTAACAGTGAGGGGTTGAAAGCTTTTTCTCTAAGATCAGGAATAAGACAAGAGTGCCCAATCTCATACTCCTGTTCAACGTAGTACTAAAGTCCTGGCTAGATCAATAAGACAAGAAACTGAAATAAAAGGTATTAGAATTGGGAAGGAGGAAATAAAAAAGTTTCTGTTTAAAGGTGACATGATCTTATGTATAGAATACCCTAAATACTTGATAGTAATAATAATAATAAAAAAAAAACTTTGAGAACTAATAAATGAACTCAGTAAAGTTGCAAGGTCCAAGATCAACATAGAAAAATCACTCACATTTCTATACACTAACAATGAACTATTTGAAAAATAAATTAAGAACACAATCCCATTTTAATAGTATTTAAAAAATTAAATACTTAGGAATAAGATTTAACTGTGGAGGTGAAGAAACAAACCAAAAAAAAAAAAAAAAGTAAAGATTTTATGTGTCCATGGATTGGAAGAATTAATTTTCTCATAGTTTCTCAAATACTCTGACAGACAAATAGAAAGTAAATAGCATTTGAACAGATATGCCTTCTTTTTGATACTCTTTAACCATTGGGCATTTCTTCTTTTTGTTTGTGTTATCTCTTAAAACATGAAAAAAAAAACTATTTTGTGTAGGAAATTTAAGAAATTAATCATGGGTGATTCTGTGTTCAATTTTATTCACAATATTCTTATATATTCATGATTGTTTTTCCAGTTTAACATATTTTAAAGATCCTCCTTTCTATCTTTCAAATACATTGAACTGCATTTAAAAAAAATATTAATCTTCTGGCTTTCTCAATTGTCAGCCTGTAGCATACATTTTTTACAAGGGAAACTTACTTTCCATACAGAATTTATAAAACTGAAATAATGATTCAAATACTGAGTTTATAAAGTATGAGGTGCCCCAAAGACTCTCTTTTAAAATGTAGGGGAGAAGAAAACTTTGGCAGGAAAGTCCTATGTAAAGCAATTCTTTCTTCCTGGAAAACTGTGGGTATTAGCAATTTTTGATGTTTTCATTAGTTAAAAGAAAATACCAAAGTCATCCTCCTGTGGTTTTGTCTTTTTAAACTTGAATCTGAGTTTCCATTTTTTTAGGCAGCATATTCCTGCTGCTCAGTACTTTATACTGGCAAGGATGCTAGAACTCTGAAGAAAATTTTGAATGAAACTGCTCAGGTATTAGATAACAGGACAGTTGCTAATTCTGTTGCTAAACTGATTCATGAGTAGTCTTTTTCACTATATACCTATCCTTATATCCTTATAGACATGTTATTCGCAATGCCAAATATTTTTACTAAGTCATAAATCGGGTGTATCATTTCTCTGCTTATAAGGCTCTCTTTTGCCTATGGGATATTCCAAGCTCCTTCTTGATCCTTATAAAGCTTTCCATTACTATGAAATGGGTGATTTTATAATCAGCCTCATTACTTGCTTCTCTGGCCCCAGAATTTATGGTCCCACTATACCAAGGTATCTGTAGATCTCCACAATCTAAATGCATAATACTCTTTACTTCTCTACTTCTGCTTGTTGGTTTTAGAAGTCTTTTCCATTGGAATAAAACAGCATGTTGCAATGTTGGGGGGGAAAAAAAACGTTACTTGAAGGCATCTATTTAAATCTGCATGATATTTGTATAAACTTGGCTCAGACCCACAGATCTGTATTCAGTTTCCATATGTGTAAGATGGTAGGCAGTATCTCATGTTTTCACTTAGATTGCTGTGCACTCCTAGGATCTTACTTTTTATGGTGACTGTGGGATCCTAGTTCTTGGTCCTATTGAATGTTCAGTCTCATGTCTCACTTCCTGAGACTCTTCTCTTCTCTTTGCTCCATACCAATACATGTGTAGAAAAAAAATTGCTTTTCCTTGAGTTTCTTAAAACCCAAGTATCTGTGTGTATAGTGGACCTTATCTTAGTCTAGGGTAATGGAAAACATTCGTATTGAAACAAAAATGATTCAAAACTGATTATAAGTTCCTGTTATTTAATAATCCTTTAGGCATCCCAGTGTTTGAATTCCATACACATTTTGTCCCAGTGGACTTCCATACCAACCAGATCGTTTTATAAGTTTTACACCTTGTTATCTTTTTAGTCTCTTTTCTAGGCCCTCTTTTTTACCAGTACACCAAGATCCTCTCACCTTGTAATGTTAAGCAATTCCACATAATTCTGGACTCATCACGGCTTCATATGAGTTAATTTAGTTAACCAAAAGGGACTTAGTGGCATTAAAGTTTAGACTCATTTTTACCCCTTCCTTCAGTACATCTCTGTATAAAGAAATATAGACTTATATACTCCTTTGCTATGAATTAGGTTAGCTTTCATAGAAGCCAGAAGAAGAAACAGTACATCTAGTATTTAAAATAATTCTCTTTCCTCTCTGCCCACCCTTAAACATGTGTCCTCACTTTATAAACACACACCCTCTAACACATCTGTCAGCAAGATGATAAGCTCCCTGAAGGCAGGGTGTTCTGTTTGTCTTATCCACCACATTTCAAATGTTTGAATATTGTCTGATATATAATGGTACTTGATAAATAAATATTTTTAATTAAATTAAATTTTGGCTAGTTGCTGCATATTTCTGAATATTATCTTTTTAAGGTTATCTGGAAGTTTTAGTTTGTGTTATTGAATACAATAATATCTTTTATTTATATAATACTTAAGAATTCTAAAAGCACTGTCATGCAAACAGAAGGACTTTGTGAGGGTAGATAGAATAAGTAATATTATTTCTGTTTTGGGGGTAAGAACACTGAGATACAAAGATAGTATTATTTTTATTAACTAGTAAATTTGAACTCCGAATTCAAAATTCATGTCTTTGTATGATGATTTTGACTGCTAATAAAGGGCATATGCAAATTCATACATGGTACATGAAGTATTCTTTGTTTGTGAAATTCAGAACTGAGTGTTGGAAGAAGTTTTTTTTTTCCTTTTTTTTAATATGAGAGAGAGAGAGACAGAGAGACAGAGAGACAGAGAGACAGAGAGAAACAGACAGCTGGGGAGAGGTGCAGAAGAGGAGAGAGAGATCTTAAGCAGGCTCCATGCTCAGCACAGAGCCTGACGTGGGGCTTGATCCCACAACCCTGGGATCGTGACCTGAGCTGAAATCAAGAGTCGGACGTTCAACCAACTGAGCCAACCAGATGTCCATATAAGTTATTTGATTTAAATAAATAGCTGCCCCCACAACATAAAAGCATACTAAAAGCATACTTATGCTAAACTACTGGAAGCATAATTTCTTTACAATACCTCCATGAAATCTTATACACATTAGCTGCTTTGAGAAGAAAAAAAAATTATACTTCATTACCTGTAGCTGCTTTACAGATATAAGGTTATATCTTTGTATTAATAATTCATTAATTTCATGGAAGGCATAAGACCATACAGAGCAAAACTGTTGATAAAAATGCATCATTCTAAAGTCAAGCACACTACCTTTCACAGGGGTGTGTGTGTGTGTGTGTGTGTGTGTGTGTGTGTGTTGTTTTCTGTTTTATGACAGAGTTTATTGTGTAGTTACTATGTGACAGGCACTATCCTGAATCCTACAAATACAGGAAACTTCCTTACTCTCTTTGAGCTCTCATTCTCAATATATTCACAATCTATTTATATATTTACAAAAATATATAAACTAGATAAGAAGAAAATAATATATATGGAAAATGTTTGATAAGTGTTTACAAAACAAGTTCAAAGTGAAATTTAGTTGGGAATTTTGAGGGGGGAAGCTATAAGTCCCCCCAATTCAAGCCATAGGTTAGCACACTTGATGGCTTATGACTTTTAGTGCATAGCTTGTTTTTTGCATAAAGTTCTTAAAACTGAATTGAAACTACATAACTGGCAGAGCTAAAGTGTAACATTATCACAAACACAATGGCAACAGCATTATTTTGTGTTTCATTCCAGTGACTGGTACTTCTGGCCAATGGAGTGATATGCGCCTACTTAGAACTGAATCATCTTTTGTCAAGCTAGGAAAGAAAGCACTGGTGCAGCCAGGAGTTCCTCCGGGCAGACGTCATTTGGGTTCTCTAATTTAGTAGGGTGCAAATAGATCCTAAAATTAAAAACCCAGTCCTCTGTTTATTTCTTCTGTTTGGGAAGCAGTCAATAAACTCCACAAAACATGAGCTCTGTGCTGTGTTTCCAATGTCAGCTGCCCCTGTAGCCAATTTTGCTTGCTATGAAAGGATTCCATTGACTTTCACCAACCAAAAACACAGGAGACTGACTATCCAGGAACCCCACTTTATTTTCAGTTATGGCTTCTTCTGTTTCCATATTTAAAAACAAAAAGTCTTTCTTACCTCTGGTTTTCCAGTTTAACCAGGTCTTCAATTTTACTAACAATATTATGTTTATATGATGTTTCAACCCAGTGGAAGCCCCAGTTCCTTATATGAATATATACATAGTCTGTCTTTCTTCTCCTTACCTTCCCATCCTCCACCCCATACACACAAATCACGTCATTCCTGAAATACGACCTCTCAAGGGTGGAGTATACTTCATGCTGAAACAGCATATAGCACTGAGTATGACTGACTTCATATGGGGCTTGCTGAAAGACTAGAGGGGGAAAAAAAGAAAAAAAATTGCACTTCTCTGAGCAAAAGCCATCTGGTACTCTGCACAGAAATGAGGACAGTTATTGTTCTCCGGTTCTCCTTCTCAGAGGGATAGGTTCCAACCCAGGTCACCCTGCTGTACATTTGTGTAATAGCATGTTTTGTGCTTTTCTAAATTTGAGCTGAAGTCTTAACTCCACCCTAAAGCAGCAATGTATAATGAAAAGAGCATCACGTTTGAAATCAGAATATCTAGGTAAATTTGACACATTTCCTGTGAGATTATAAGGAAGATATTTTAACTCTTTTGAGCCTCGACTTACTGATTTTTAACATTTGAGTAATAATAATGTTAATCATAGGAGATAATTTGGAATTTAAAACAAATATGGCAGAATTTGGTTTACTATACATTTTAGTGTAAATTTATTACATTAGGCTGGGATCTTTTGGGTTCTAAGTGACTGTTATCTTTTACTCCAGCTGAAAAAAAAACAAAAACAAAAAACCCCAAAAACATAATATGGATTGTAGGCCCAAATCTGGATCTGATGCTTGTCTTGATTCTTTTTCTTTGTACATCTTGCCTCTTTTCTTGGCCATCTTCTGCTGATTCACATGTGCTCTCCCCATGTGGATGACAAGGTAGTAGATGACAGGCTTCTTGGTTGATATACAAAAGGAGAAAGACCCTCTTTCACAGTGTGGTTAGGTGGTAAATTTCAAGAAAAGGTTCTAATCAACTATAATTGAGTTATATGTCCAATTCTTTGCTGTAAATAGTTTGGGTCACATGGCTATGGTTAAGGGAAGGCATCCTAGAATAACATGGAATGAGAAAAGAGTAGTTGTTTTTGTTTTTGTTTGTTTTTTTTTCTGAAAAGAGGCGTGCTGTGCAGAGAAAAGAGAGTTGCCCACTCTAACTCTGGAACTGGTGAATATTAAAATCCATTTTCACTACATACCTTACTTCTTTAGCTCTCCTTATTCTCTGACCCCACTTGATAGTTTAAGACTAATATACCAAACACTTACTGAGCTCCTACTCACTGCCAGTCATGCCAAGTACTGGAAAACAAAAATGAAAAGACGTGGTTCTCAAGAACTCATTGCCCAGTTGGGGAGATTGTAATGACATAATGTGGCCTTCACTACACTGTAGAGATAGACATAGAGTGCAGTGAAATACCACCCAGTGCGATGTGGGGCCAGGACAAGGGAAGTGTGGCATATTGGGGCGTGCCTCCTAAAGGACCTGTATGTAAAATGAATCTTGAAAGATGAATAGGAATTAGCCAGGAAAGATGGCGGGAAAGAATATTGTATGTTTAAAATTACACACCACCTGGTGTTCTTTGCTCTGTGTTTTAGCATTCTCCTATTTTAATGTGTCTTGATAGTGATCGTGCCTTCTAATTCTTCTGTACTGTTGACAGTGCTTGCACAATGCTAACCACCTTATTGACTTTTACCATTGAATCTGTTTACTGTTGGCTATTGTTTCTTTTCCTCACTGGCCATCTGGAACATTTTTTTTCTCCTTAGGAAAATGAGCTAATTATTAATAATGGAATGGTGTGTGAAACTGAGTGTCAGTTTTCCCAGAGAGCTTTTCAGATTTCACTAGGTTTTAATTTGTACCCCCTAAGAATTCTTAATCCTACTCCAGTAGTGCCATTTTAGCCAGTTTTAGACCCTACAGCCATTCTTACGACAATGCCAAAATGATGCCTCCTCTGAACCACCCCTTCAAATGAAAAAATAAAAATCTGACTTTTGCTAACTGCTCTGGTCGAACTTTTGTTCAAAAAATAAATTAACTGAGGAAAATAGCATCATGTAACTATGTCATGCCAGTAAAAATACCACCATGTCCAGAAAATACGCTCGTGGGTGGCTTGATTTGCCTAGAACACCTAATTAAATTTTCTTCCCTTTCCTCAATGACAGATACACATTCACTGATTGGTTGCTGATACTATATGTATCCCCAAAACCACCAATCTCTGATTTAACTCATGTGCAAGACTTAGATGCAAGAAAAGTAATACTGACTTTGAGTAAACCCATAGGCAACTCTTTTTCTCTGTCATGTTTATCTATCTACATATGGTGTAAGTGGGTTTAGCTATGTGCATACATAGGCTGACCAGAATATTTTTTCTTAATACAGTGTATATTAGGAGTATTATTGTATTTAAGTGTATCAGTCAACACAATCCCCACATGTGGTTGGGGCGATATAGATATTTTCTCTGTGACTATGAGGTAATTCTCACTTTTTTGGATTTTGGATATGAGAAGAGAACGAGCAATAGTGACATGCCATCTCTGGAAACTGTCTGGCAGCATTTGCACTTTCCAGGCCTGCTTTACCAATCCCACCTCTAATTCTGTTGAATTTGTTTTATGCACTTATTTTTCACACAAAGAAATATGGGCACAATCATACTCATTGGCTCCAAGAAGTCATTGGTAGAAAAGTTTTCTTTGAAATACTCATTTGGTTCGATTATATTCCAGATATTTTTGGATAAAGGGGATATTTAACACATATATATTTCTTATCTTGGGCAAATAGATGGCCCAATGGTCTTTCTTTGGCTGGAGTATGGAAATTGAGTGACGTTGACCTGTGTGGTATGAGTTCAAGGGAACCCACAAAAACGAAAGGCAGTGTCCTTGATAAGAAAAGGCACAGTGTACGTGACCCTGGGGTCCAAAATAGAACACATAAAAGGACAAGTTCTGAGGCAAGGGGAGGGCCTCAGGTTCAGGTTCTTTGGTTGCCTGGGGCGTGTCCCTGAATCAAGGGAAGGTGTTAAGAGCACTGTTCACATAAATGAATGCTTTTTAATATGCTTGGCATCATTCTCAAGATAGGAGGCCTGTTCCCACAATTGGCTTCTCTGAGCCAGGCCTTTACCAGTAGGATAGGCATAGGCCAGCCATAGAATCATAGGAAGGGCTACTGACTTTCAGAGTGAAGAGTAGGGTCTCTGTGGACTAAGAGCAAAAGGCAGACTTGAAATATCTGGTGGACCCCCCGGGATGGAAGCTGAGGAAGTTAGGAAACTATGGCAAGATTACCTCTATCTCAATGAAAAAGCCCTGGGAGCCATTCTCTTGCTTCTCACTGGTCAGATAGCATTTACATGTAATATATAAAGGGTCAGATAGTATTTTCCACCTAAATATCTTCTTTTTTTGCCAGTCTGTGCTTACTATCTGTGGTGTTTTCCCCCACTCCTATCAATTTTCCAAAATTTATCTGAGTAACCTATATTCGGTTTAGGTTTTGATTAGCTGTCAATATTTTATGGCTGGTGGGGAAGTTGCATGGGTTGGAAACATAGAGTGCAGTGAAATGGGGGTATTTTTGATGGAGCAGGGCAATAAGACAAGACTAGAAAGGTGAAACAGCCATGCTGTGGACAGGAAAGATGCTACACAGTGATGGAGTTCTCCATTTAGGCCTCTGTCTGTGGATTGTGGGCAGTGGAATGTGGGCATGTACTGGGGAATATGAACTTCTAAATCCAGGAGCTGTTGAGACCCATCATTGGGGAACTGATAATTGGAAGAATGGTTAGTGTCCTAGATAGGGACTGTGTGAGTTTAGAGTAGACTTCTCAGAAAGAGTGGCTCATGAACCTATACTTAAGTTTGTGCTTGGCTAGAAGCTTGGAAAAGAAGTGTGCCTGCTTTGGGAGCATACAGGCACCAGGCTTTTGGAACCAATTTAATTTCAGTCTTCCTCACACAAAATACTACATTTCTTGTCATGTAAATATTTTGATGAATTCTATTTAAATTGAAACCTAGACATTTTACTCTTCATATTATTTATTCCAGAGCTCATTTTGGAGGCACAAATGATGCTTTAATCACTCTTTCCATTAACATTTCATATTTATTTCTCTGTGAAAGTCTTTGTACACTGACCTAATTCCCTCTTATTATCTTAAAGATGAATGAGATGTCATCAAACATATCCAGACTTATTCCTTTCAACATACTGGCTCCATGGGAAAGAGAGCCTTCTCTGCTATCTCTAACAGAAATTTTCTGAGCGGATCAGTGTTGGGTCAATGGTTATTGGATAGAGATGGGTCAGTTGTCATTTCTGAACTGGGAATAGCCTGATTGGCCAAACTTAGGTGTCCTGCCTGTTGCCATAGATGCTGGGGAATGGAGGCTATGCTGACAGTTCTACTTAAACCTCATGGAAATGGGGAGGAGTTATCCAAAAAAAGAGGCTGTTGTTTTTAGAAGAAGGATAGGGCATCCTGGGTAGATAAAACAAAAGCTTCCATAGTCTGCTACTACTTATGTGTTATCTCTTAAAGTTGGAAAATTTATATTTGGAATAAATGAAAGAAGTTCAGAAGTTCTCTTTATATGCAATTCTGGTATAAATATGCAAATATACTTATTAATTTCATCGCAGCCATTATAGGCAGTTGGCAATCAATACTTTTCAAGACAATTTAAATTAGACTAGAAAAAAAAGATAAAAATGAAGATATAGGGATATGGAAAAGGTTAATAAAATGATAGAAAGTAAACCCAGGCTTTGCAAATGTACCATATTAAGATCATCTGTTAACTTAAAAGGTACAACAAAAGAAGTGGAAATAGGAAGATGAAGCTTATGGGCACCAGGATTATGATGGTAGAAGAGCCAGCACTTGAGTCCAGATTGCCTTAGTTCAAGCCCTATTACCTTTCCACTTGATAATGGAAGTAGAGTTATGAATAGACTTCTTGGCTCTAGTTTGTCCCCCATCCAATCAATCTGTTATTATTTTTAATACTATCAATCAGATATAAATTTGTGGTTGTTATAATGTCTTGAAAGGCTACGAGAATGGAAACATTAACCACAGTGAGAAATTTCAAACTGGCTTGTCCTAGAAATGGACTTTGAAGGGCAGAAGAGTGATGTAAGGGAGATCTCAAGTAAGGTAGAACTTGATATATATTGAGATAGCTGGAGAGAGGCAAGTCTTTTTAAGGCAAGGAAGTGACATTAGGCAGGACCACAAGAGACAACACAATGCCCCTATATTGAAATAGGTAAAGATGTCAACATTCAAATGAGAATATTGAAAAAGTGTGCTAGCAGGTACCATACTCTTATGGCAAGAAGAACGTTAATCGTTAATGCCTGAAGCAGGCTTCATAATCCATAGGGGTTTATGGAGAGTTGTAAGAGGGCACAGGAAAAAATAGTATGCAGAATTTAATGCATATGTGGACCTAACTGTTACCATTTTTCTGATGCTTCATATAAATCCCCAAATGTTCACACTGAAAATAAATTTCTTTCATATTTGCTTTCTAATGT
Organism: Panthera pardus; assembly: GCF_024362965.1. Classification (NCBI taxonomy): domain Eukaryota; kingdom Metazoa; phylum Chordata; class Mammalia; order Carnivora; family Felidae; genus Panthera; species Panthera pardus. The sequence goes on from NW_026527002.1 coordinate 24,345,957, forward strand.
ATAGAACTTATATGATTTATTTAAAGAAGAGTTGGAAAAAGTGCCATTCAAATTATAATCATAATATTCTATTTTTTATGTGATTTTTAACCTAGATTAAATTTTTGAAACTTTATGTTCCAGTTTGATGATAATAATAAGTTAACATGATGCATGTTTTTCCCCCTCTGTATTTTATTTTTATTCTCTAATTTTGATTTATTGGGAAAAGTAGAAATTTTTATAAAATGTATGCTTAAACATTCCATTTGGAAATTTTATTTTTATATTTTTTCTCTCATCTTTAAAAAATTCTGAAAAACATAGTTTTTCTTATGATAATAAGATATCATGGAAAAATCTGAAGCTGTTTTTAATCTTAAATTTGTTCCAACAGCTAGTTATTTTTTAATGGTTGGGTAATGGATTCCTCTTTGTGCTTTCACACTCCAGTAGCTAGCACAATGGTTGGCATGTAGTGGCTGTTCAATAAATATTTATTGAACTGAATTGAAGTGAATCAAGTTGTACATATTTTCTGGTCACATGAGTGAAATAAAGAAATATACAGCTTTTCGGGGCACCTGGGTGGCTTATTCGACTGAGCATCTGGCTTCCACTCAGGTCATGATCTCACGGTTTGTGAGTTCGAGCCCTGCTCTGGGCTCTGTGCTGACAGCTCAGAGCCTGGAGCCTGTTTCATATTCTGTGTCTCCCTCTCTCTCTGCTCTTCCCCCGCTTGTGCTCTGTCTCTCTCTCTCTCAAAAATAAATAAACATTAAAAAAAAATTTAAGAAAAAAGAAATATACAGCTTTTCTTGGTTGAGCTTAAGAGCTTTTCTCATGCTAATAATTAAACATTTGCCTTTGGACCAAATTTTGAAATTTGAGTTGAGATCACTAACTACGTATATAACCTGTTTCTTTCTGGAATTGCTGATGAAAAAATTTCAAAGCCTTGACAATTTATTTTTGGAAAGGAAATATGTGGAGAGAGGAAGAATGGGGGAGGGGCAGAGAGAGAAGGAGATACAGAATCCGAAGCAGGCTCCAGGCTTTGAGCTATCAGCACAGAGCCTGACATGGGGCTTGAACTCGCAAACCACCGGATCATGACCTGAGCCAAAGTCAGACGCTTAACCGACTGAGCCACCCAGGCACCCCTGTTTTGCTAAGGACTATCTTTCAATGTGGAAATACATATCCTGATCATTGGTATGACATTATAAATGAGGAAATTAAAATTCTGTCATTTCATCAGTTTACTGTTAAAGTGGTGTATAATATATAAGTCTGATCACCTGAACTATGCTGATTTCCATATGATGAGATGAAACCTATAAGGCTGGGGATCAGATCCTAGAGTGATAAGCCTCCTGAGACAAAATTACCAGGAGAAACATAATTTAAAGAAGATAATATTCTCTTTTGATACTTCTGGTTTACAATGTTTTCATTATAGAATGATTTGCTATCAAAATTTGAAAGTTAAGAAAGACCAGTTATTAGTGATGAATTCTTCATCTTTACATGGGTCTGTACTTAGGCTGGTGAATTTGGAATCAGGCTTTCTCTTGTGAACTTTTGAAAAAGTAATGCCAAAATCTTAGATTATATTGTTGTCAATGAAACCTTTTTGATGAAAAAAATTAGTCACAACCTTTCAAAAGAGCACTCAGTACTTTAACTTATCTATACTCAGAACATAAACAGTTGTATAATTTAAGCCAAGTGATTATCCAGTTCAATCTGTGAACTTAATGTACCTCATTTGTGAAAAAATTCACTTGTTTACATGGGGAAAAGAGTAGAGCAACTTAATACGAAATTATAGAATGGAAACCTTGTAATAGCTTCAGCTTTATACTCCAACATCTTGGCATGAGGTCAGCATTGCTTATTATGGTTGGCACAAGCTGTAGACTGGCAAGTTAGCCTAGTGAAGCTAGAGTAAGTCTAGCTGTTTACATCATTAAATTTTGAATGATGGCATATTTTTACTTTTTTCTGCCAACTCTACCTTTGATAAATAATTCTTAGGATCAATAATTTGTTAGCTGTGACAATCGGGAATGAATCCAGAGAAACTAATTCCATATTATTTATTTTACACCAAATTCTCAAGCTCTCCTAGGGGGACTCTGAGTTATTAGTGTGTATTAAAAGCAGAAACTGAATACAGTAGATTTCCAGTGAGCACTGAGTTTACTCCAAAAGCTTATATAAATGTTCTCATTAAGTTGCAGCTCTACAGCTCTATTAGAGAACTGTTTTATTTAATTCCAAGGCAACCTTTCCAGTGCTTGGCATATCTGTCTCCAGGCTAGGGCCTTAAGGTCAGTTTTTCACCTTTAAAAATATAATTAGAAAGATAAAATGAACACCCCCTACCATCTTTTAAAAGTCATTAATTAAAACAATCTAATAGTAACCTTGGATTGCATTCATATCCCAAGGGGAGTTTTACAAAAGAGAAAACTAAAAAATGCCCCAAATTTCACAAATCTGACAAGAAAAAAATTGTTGGCTTCAAAATCAGATAAATGGAGGTTTGAATCTTAGCCCTGCTACTACCCCTCGGTGTTGTTCTGAGTATAAGCAAAATAGAGTATGAAATTGTCTAGTAAAGAGCGTGGCATAGTGTGGATATTTTATTTTGTTTTCTTTCAGCCCTTCCCCATGATAATGTGATTTACTTGAGGACAAAAATCTTCATCTTTTGATTAAATGCTGTAACAATGTCACGAATATTCTGCCACATAACAATACTCAGTAGTTGTTGAATAGAATAAATCTCAGTCACTTCATTGCTAAAATGGAAGAAGGAAATAAGTTGCTACTTATATTCCAATTAAAGTTATTTCATAATTATCTTTATCTTAACGTGGACAATTTATTTCTAAGTTTTAGGATGTACATGTGCACGTACATATTTTGTGACATAATCTTTATGAATTATTTTATGTAGAACTATTGCATCAAAATGAATCAATATATTAAGGCTCTTAATACATACACAAAATATATTTCCAAAAGTATTACATCAATTTATGCCCTAAAAATAGTGCATAAGAATATCTGTTTAAACACCTTCTCATCAGAAATGAGTATTCTCATTTTAAAAATTTTGATCATGTTAAAGACAGTTTGACAGTTTCATTGTCTCTTGCTATCTTTGATCATATAAAATAACTGTGCAGTCTGACAAAGAAGTTTGCTGAGCTAAGCCATGAGTTTTTACCACTGGTGATTAAAAAAGTCCTGACTGTCCAATCAGTGCTCAGTTGAGTGAACGATGTACTATACCCCCAGCATAGAGTCTGATGGCAGCAACTTTAAAATACTTGATTTTTCAAACAATCTTCTCTAAGTAAATAGGGTTGTTGCTTTCTAAGTATTATGAGTATTATGTATTATATTATACTCTTAATATTTTATGAGTATTTCTCATAAAGATGGAGTATGGTAAGTAGTACGATGGTGGGAATTAAACAACATGCTATGGCACAAAGGAAAGGCTAGGAGGGTGGAATTATGGGCTTTGATCTGAATCTTGACATAAGATCACAGTGGTAAAACTAGTAGAGAAAAGGACTTACTTAAAGATAAAACAGGAATGTCAGATTAGGAGCATTTTATGAAAGACTTAACTATTAGGCTAGAGGTACAGTTTTTTTTTAATTTTTTAAAATATTTATTTATTGTTGAGAGATAGAGACAGACAGAGCATGAGCAGGGGAGGGGCAGAGAGAGAGGGAGACACAGAATCCAAAGCAGGCTCCAGGCTCTGAGCTGTCAGCACACAGCCCGATGTGGGGCTTGAACCCACAAACCACGAGATCATGACCTGAGCCGAAGTCGGACGCTCAACCCACTGAGCCACCCAGGTGCCCCAAGGTACAGTTTGTTTTTAAAGCAATGAATAACCATCAAAGTTATTTTCATCACCATGTGGACTTTATAATTTATGGTTTTCCAAAGCTAACTCTGGCAACAGTGTATAGAAAGATGCAGTGCTAATAATTATTGAGAGCACCTGAATGTGCAGATGAACTAGAGGAAATGGGTTTAACCTTCTATGTAAAGTTAAGGAAGTCTTTTCTATCTTGAAACAAAATCGTCCTTTATTCATGTGACAATATTAAAAAGAGGCCACTGGAGATGACTAGCTGCCATTAATCTGGAAGGTTATTTATAAGCAATATGCAAATGTTTAATTCTTACATCACTTTGCTGTAAAGTTAAAGGATATTCTAGATTTGTATCTTCATCAGAATGTAGAAAATGCATTCTTTAGGCTTTCTGTCACAACCTTTATATTTTCTAACAAATTGTAGCTTGTCCTGAGAACTTTCTCCTTGATAACAACAATAAAAAAAGCCTTCAAAACCTTATAAATTCTACTTACATAAGAGATCATGTGGAATACTTTATTAAATTTTACCACTCATGACTTAAAAATGACTTTTAATAAAATACCCTAGATTACCATATTCCAAATCCTTATCACTTTATCCTGCCCTTTATATCTTGTCAAAGTAGATTTTATGTATTCAACTGTCTGTGTAGTTAAAAGTACATAATTAAGAAGGAGTAAATTTCAACAACTTGTCATTTTGGGGGAAAAATAGTTTTTAAGCAAGTGTACTGTACACGACTGTATAAACATAAAAGTAGGATACATGCTGCTGTACAAAAACACATTTTGTTAGCTTGTAAGGTGGCCACACAGGTTGGCTTGCCTTAAATGACTGGAAAATAAAGCCTTCTTGTTTTGAAATGATCTATGCTAGTTTGAGGCAATACACTCATTCGTATTAAAAAACAGAATAGGCTTTGCAATTCATCACCTAACTTGATTTCAGGTCTTCTCTACTTCTTGATTTTAACCTCTTGGGAGGGTCTTTCTTTTTGCTCATATTCAAGTACCTTACTCTCAAAGAGATGTAAATAAAAACATTTCTGTACTGCCTTTCAAATAAGGATTCCCCAGAGTCTCATTGTGAAGCACTCATAGGCATCTTTTATAGTACAGGAAATGCAAGCAAATAGAGGTTAAGGAAATTGCTCAAGGACATTCAGCAAGTTGGAGTCAAAGCCAGAAATAGTAAACAGGCCTTCCCATTCCAAGTTCTTGGCACAACTGCCAGATTTTGGACACTATTTGATGGTGAAAGAATGAGCCATCTTGGCATCATTTATTTCAGTTCGTTTTGGTGCTTAAGAAAGCAAGTGTATCACAACAGGCTTTAAAAGGAAAGTACAGCCCAGAGCAGAAGTTCTTATTAAACTTGACTTTAATTCTTACCCTTCTTTAATCTCTTCTGTTCTCAGTCATCAGTTAGAGGGGCAAAAGGTGAAGAGTTAAATCAAGGATATTTTGGAATGGTACAGGTAGGATGACAGTGGCCGTACTGCATCTGTAGTATTATTATCAGTTCAACACATATTCCTGAAGGATTTAGCCTGTGCCAGGGCTGTATAAATCTGAAGACATGATTTAGACATTGCGCCTATCTTTGAGGAGCTGACAGTCTATCAGGAAAGACAGACATATAAACACACACATAGCAATCAAGTCTGTGAAGTGTGACCATCCGGGAGTATATGGAGCTTTAGAGAAGCTGAGAAAATGGGTGCAGAATTTTAAAATAAGCTCTGGGATCAGGGAATGCTCTCTTATGGAAAGGATACCTGGATTATAGTTTTAGCTAAAGAAAAAGTCAGAAGGGAAAAAGCAAAAGTAATAATATTCATGAATGTAAATAGATGCGAATTACAAATGTCATGCAAGCAATTATAGTTCAATAATGTGTGACTGTAGAAGAACGTGGTGGAGAGCTGAAACTGGAGAGGTAGGAAGAAAATACAAAAGACTTTGTGTGAGACATTAAAGATCATACCAAATCCTTTTAGGAATGGAAGCCAGAGGAGGCTTTCAGCAGTCATAGGGCGTGATTTTCTTGTTAGATACATTATCCTGGGTTAAAGAAGACAAACTTAAGTGGATAATGCAACAGTATAGGAAGGGCTGCTGAGGAAATGACGAGGAAAATAGTCATTGGGACAGTGAGGAGAGGGTAGGTTGAGAAGAGATACAGATGAATCTAGACACAGACCATATGTTCTTCACAAGAGTTAGCTCAAAGTGCATTATAGACTTAAATGTAAAATGAAGAATTAACAAATATCTTAGGTAACATAGGAGAAAATATAGGTGACCTTGTATATGGTGATGATTTTTTAGATACTACACCAAAAATACAACCCATGAGAGAAAGATTTGCTAAGCTGGATTTCATTCAATTAAAAATTGCTCTGTAGAAGACAATGTCAAGAGAATGAGAAGACAAGCCCCAGATTGAGAGAAAAGATTTGCAAAAGATACATCTGATAAAGGACTGTTCTTTAAAATATACAGTGACTCTTAAAATCTAACAATATGTTAACAACAACCTGATATAAAAAAATGCCCCAAAAGCTAAACACCTCTCCAAAGAAGATATACGGATGGAAGTAAGCATATCAAAAGATGGTCAACATCATACGTCATCAAGGAATTGTAAACTAAAACAACAATGAGACACTACTATATACCAAAATCCAGAACACGTACAGCATCAAATACTAGTGAGGATGTGGAACAACAGGAAGTCTTATTCATTGTGGTGGGAATGCAAAATGGTACAGCCACTTTGGAAGACAGTTTGGTAGTTTCTTAAAAACTACCATATTCTTACAGAACAGTCTAACAGTTGTGCCTCCTGGGGTTGAGAACTTTTGTACACACAAAAATCTGCACATAGATGTTTATAACACCTTTATTCATGATCGCCAAAACTTGGAAGTGATCAGTGTGTCCTTCAGTAGGTGAATGGGTACATAAACAGTGGTACCTCCAAGCACTGGAATATTATTCAGCTCTAAAAATAAATGAACTATCAGGGCCATGAAAAGACATGAGAACCTTCACTGCATATTACAAAGTGAAAAGGCTATGTACTGTTTGATTTCAACTATATGACATTCTGGAAAAGTCAAAACTATGAAGACAGTAAAAAGATAAGTGATTTCCAATGTTCAGTGAGAGGGAGGTATGAATAGGCATAACTCAGAAGATTTTTCAGGCTGTAAAATTACTGTATGATACTATAATTATGGGTACATACCATAATGTATTTGTCAAAACCCATAGAATTTATAACACCAAAAGTGTACCTTAAAGTAAACTATAGACTGAGTTACAAAGATTTGTCAAGAGAGTTTCATGGATTGTAATAAATGTTCCACTGTGATGGAGGTGTGGATAGCGGGGAAGATTGTGTGTGTGGCAGGGATGAGGTAAAGGGAATTACTTGTACTTCCCACTTAATTTTTCTGTGAACCTAAAACTCTTCTGAAAATAAAGTTTATTAATTAAAAAAAGATATAATCATAAGAATGTAGTGATTGACTATAAGATGTGAGGAAAGGGAGGAGTCTATATTTTCTCAGATTTCTGGCTTGGGTAACTGCATAGACTGTGGTACTCCTAACTTTATCAAGAATATAGAAATAAAAGTTGCAGGGAAGATGACAATTTAAATTGGGATTTTAGTGGGCACATCATTGACTGTATGTAATTCTGAGTGAGCCTCAGAAAATATGTCAGATCTGGAAATAGTTCAAACTTCTCAGTGTATATGTGGCACTTACAATCTTGAGAGTAGAAGAAATAAACCAAGAAATGAGACTGAGGAAGAAGAATAGTGAACCAGGAATGAATCTTAAGATAACCCTGAGATTAAGGTCCTGGCAGAAAAAATAAAGAAATAAGAAAGACAAGAGCTGCTGAGATAAGTAGGTATATAAATAGAATAGTCACTTAAATAAAATAATGATGTTTATCTAGTAATTTATTTTATCCAAGGATTTTTCTTATCAGACAATTTACTTGCATCTCAAATTGAACATAGGTGAGGTAAAATGCCAGTTCTTACAGTTTTTACAGGATCAGTTTTAGAAATTAAAGAACTGAACATTCTTTCATAATCTCCTTTACAAATTATTTTTAGTTAGTGCAACCTTAAATAATAGTATCATCTTCATTTTTTTGTTTTTTGCAACATTCCTAAATTGTTTGAATCTATTCTAATTGTTTCTATTTTTTCTGTAAATTGCTGACCCAAATTATTCTTCTTAGCACAGAGATTTGCATTTCCAACTGTTTATTGAACATCTTTATCTGGATATTGCATTAACTTTTCCTTTTAGGTTTTCATCCTATCAGTGGCAATATTGTTAATTCAGTCATTAGAATCATAAACTAAGAAATCACATTGGCCTTCTTTCTTCTTCAGTCCCCACATCCAGACAATCACCAAAGCCTATCACTGTTCCTTCCTAACCTTCTAGTCTTTCCACTGTTTCCATTCTATAAGTGCCTCTACGTTAAGACATCATTTTTTTCTTCCATAAACTATTATAACTATTTCATGATTTTGCCTTTATTCTTACCTCTTATTTAATCCCTTGGCAGCGCTGCAGACAGATCAGAGTATGTCATTTACCCCTGCTTAAAACTTCCCATTTTCCCACCTCTGCCTTCAGGACAAATTCTAATGCTCTTTCCATGGCATACATGGCTCCTCAAGGTCTTGTCACTCTTACTCCTAAATTCATAACTTATCTCTTATTATATCCTATGTTCCCACCACACAAGGGGCACTTGCTGAGAATATGTTTATTCTGTCTTTCTCTCTCCTGGCTTCCTGTTCTATTTGCTTGTTATGCTCTTATGTTTTTCTTTTAGGACACACACACACACACACACACACACACACACACACACACAGAATGAACGGATACAGGGTACTCCTTCCAGATTTTCTTTTCGGCAGAACTCACTATTTCATTCTCTTATGCACATGATTCTCCATCTCAAAGTCTGTTTCCAGGCAGCTCAATCTAAGACACACAATTTGTCTTTGCACATCAAGTTAGGAAGCCTCCTATGATTAACCATGCTTTGAGATACTTAGAAAACCTGTAATTAACCTTAGCTAGTATTTACCAACTATAATATAACTGTTTCGCTTACCAGGTAGTAAACAGCTTAAGGAAAGACTTTGTCTTTAATTGTAGTGTTATTAATGGCTAGCACTGAGGCACTCAATGATTTTTTTCTTAATGAATGATTAGTGTGTCCAAGTAAGTATTTGGTGACTTAAAGGTGCCTAAAATGTAGGTCTCCTGAGAATAAGTCCCAATGTATTTATGTACAGCAGACCACATAGCACTGATTACTCAGTAATATATGGGAGGAAAAGCTCTGGGAAGTGTTTTGTTTTGTTTTGTTTTTGCTATTTTTCTATACCCTTATCAGATGTGGCTGAACTCTTGGACAGAGATCTAAATTCTTGAAAAGAGAATACAAATATATTTACAAAATTAAACATGGGGAAGATTACACTAGAGATCCTCTCTCAAAAAACTCATAATATTATTATACTAGTTAATTACAGAAGCAAATCATAGGTGGTATGAAAACTATGTGATAATCCCGGAATGTTATAGCTGTAATGCTGTATACAAAGAAATTGGAATAGATTTACTTTCAAGAAGTAAGTATTTTCAAGCATACAGGTCATTGTTCAAAATTGGAACTAAGCATGAGTTTAGGATTTCCTTTTACTTGATATCTATATATATATTAAACAGATACTTTTATGTAAACAGATACTTTTACAGCAAGTTGTTTATGTAAGATTAAATGAGGGCATTATGTAAGGTTAAATGACAATGAAAAGTTTAAATTCAAAGGCCTAGTCTGTAGACCTCAAAATTATCACTACATATTCAAAAAAAAGCATTAGGTTTGCTGCATGAAAAATTAAAATGATAAGATTCAAGGAAAGTGCATGTCAGAATAAAAATATTGGGGTAGAAATGAAGAATGTTGGAAGGAATGTGCTGAAAATAATGTAGTAATTCAATCCAGGGAAAGGCCAGCTAAAGTGACTGCTGGTAAAAATAGCATCATCATTTTTAGTTATTGTTCTATATAAAATTCTTTCTATTCAAAATTTATGTCTTTGACAATTTCTATACATATGTGATATTACCTCACCATTTCGACCCTGAAATGATTTTTATAATATGTATACATGTACGAAAAATGTTTTCTTTCACTTTTGACTGTAGTTGCTGGTTTTATAGCCAGTCACTATTTATAGTTCTATTTATTTTCACAATCTCTTACTTTAACATGCTGTGTTTCTCAGAATCTGAGACTTATTACCATGGCTCTGTGTCTGAAAAGATACTCTAGTATGAGAATCATATGCATATTCAGCGCCCTGACGTACCAGACTTGCATATACCAATCTCATTCATTGTTCTTTGCCCCTCAACAAACCCATTTTAAATGATTTTCAAGGAGTTCCAGAGGTAGACTGAGAAACATATGATGATAAAACCGATTTTTTACTTAATGAGTCATGTAACTAAGCTTTTAATTTTTTTTTTAACGTTTATTTATTTTTGACACAGAGAGAGACAGAGCATGAACCGGGGAGGGTCAGAGAGAGGGAGACACAGAATCTGAAACAGGCTCCAGGCTCTGAGCTGTCAACACAGAGCCCGATGCGGGGCTCGAACTCACGGACCGCGAGATCATGACCTGAACCGAAGTCGGCCGCTTAACCGACTGAGCCACCCAGGCACCCCACTAAGCTTTAAACGAAAAAGCTAGGCATACCATCTTTGCTAGTTCAGTTACAGCCATTTTGGGGAGCAATTACAGAATGATAGAATTGCGTTTAATGTGAAGCTTGATTTTATTTTGGCAACTGTCTTATTGTCCATGAAGGACATGTTGATATTTTCATTTCCACTTTGGACATTATTTTCCAGATTTCCTTTTAACTATCAGTTTTGTTGTAGTATTACTGTTCCAAATATATAGTGCTATACTGTAATAGATTTTTAAAAGAGTGATTCTTTTTGTAGTTGCCTCTTTAGTTTGGCTTCATTTATATGGTACCAATTGCTTAAAATGTAATAATATGTGAAGTAGTTCATTTTAGGCAGCGTCATGTTAAAAAAAATAGTTGACGTAGTTGAGATATAGTAACATTTCCAATGTCTGGTGATGAATTAGAATGAACATTAAACTGTCCTCTGATCTTCTGGTGGTGGCGTGGCAAGGCAGTAATTCTCAAAGTGTAGTTCCCAGACCAACAGCATCAGCATTATTTGGGAAGTTGTTTGAGTTGCAAATTCTCAAGATCCAATACCAACTTACCAAATCAGAAACTATGGGATTTTGACTCAGCTACCTGTGATTTAACAAGACTTTGAGGTGATTCAGAGTCATGCTAAAATTTGAAATCTGCAATCATAAATTACCCATCAGTATAAATCTGTGGAGGCTTTGAAAAATATACATCAGAATGGGAGGTAATTTATTTACACTTACCATAATGTCATATTTTCATGTTCACACTGAAAGTTACTCAAGTATCTTTATGCATTGATATTTTTCACATTTAATTAATAGCTGAGCCATTCTGATGAGTTTTAGCTATTTTTCATGAATACCAGTTTTTTCTTTTCTTGTTTTTTTGTTTGTTTTTTAATGAAAGACTTTTTTTAATGTTTATTTTTGAGAGAGAGAGAGAGAGAGAGAGCAAGTGAGCACGTGCAAGGGGGGGAGGGGCAGTGAGAGGGGAAAAAAGGATCTAAAAAGGGCTCCATGCAGGCAGCAGTGGACCTGATATGGGGCTAGGACTCAAGAACCTGGAGACCATGACCAGAGTCGGACGCTCAACTGACTGAGCCACTCAGGCGCCCTTTCTTTGTCTTGTTTTAAATTGATCCTTTTTTTCATTATGTAATATACCTCTTTGGCTGTGATAATTTTCTTTGTATTTTATCTGGTATCAAGACAGACAACTCCTCTCTTATCTTCTCTCCCCTTACTTTTCTTTCTTTCTTTCTTTCTTTCTTTCTTTCTTTCTTTCTTTCTTTCTTCCTTTTTTCTTTCTTTCTTTCTCCTTCCTTCTTTTCTTCTTTCTTTCCTTTCTTTCAGTAGGCTTCACACCCAGTGTGGGGCCCAACATAGGGCTGGAACTTACGGCCCTGAGATCAAGACCTGAGCTGAGATCTAGAGTCAGACGCTTAATTGACTGAGCCACTCAGATGCTCCATCTCTTACTTTCTTTTTGATTAATGTTTGCTTGGTGCAATTTTTTCCAACCTTTTATTTTCAGCCTACTTATTTCATTGTATGTGAAGTGAGTTTCTTGTAGACAGCATATTCTTGGATTATATTTGTTGTTTTTTAATCCATTCTGCCAATGTCTGTTTTGAAATGGGTATAGACGATTTAGATTTAAGAAAATGTTGATATATAAAGGCTTAAGTTTGCCATTTTGTTTTCTGTTTCCTTTATTATTCCTCTACTTTTTGTTCTCTTTTTTAAAAAATTTTATTATGGATTATTTGAACACTTTTTAGGATCTCATTCAGATTTATTTATATTTTTGTGTATATCTCCATATATAGTTGTCTTGGTGGTCACTCAAAGCATTACAGTAAATAGTCTACTGTTATTGATAGTTTTCCCACTTTAAGTGTAGAAAACTTACTTCCATTAGATCCTTTACCTATCCCATTTTTAAAATATAATTGAGGGGTACCTGGGTGGCTCAGTCGGTTGAGTGTCCAACTTTAGCTCAGATCATGATCTCACAGTTTGTGGGTTTGAGCTCCCTGTCGGGTTCTCTGCTGACACTCGGAACCTGGAGCCTTCTGATTTTGTGTCTCCCTCTCTCTCTCAAAAATAAACATTGAAATAAATTAAAATATAATTGAAATATTTCTTCTGCATGCATGGAGTACCACATCACATTTTATTTTAATTTTGCTTCAACAATCAAGTATTATTAGAAACTCATGAGAAACCTATTACATTTAGTGCAGTGTTTAACATTGCTTTCTGAAATTCCAAGCCTTCTGTTACTGTTTCTTTCTGTTCAGAGGATTTCTTTAAAGGCAGGTTTGCTAGCAACAAATTCCTTCAGGTTATTTTGGTTTTATTTTTTGGGTTTTCTTTTAATAGCTTTTCTTTGGAAATAAATTCATGAGGAAATTAGAATTATGGCTTAATATTGATTCAACAGCATTCAAAAATATTGTATTGATCTGAGACAAAGGATTTCAAAACTCAATTTGAAAGACATCTGGAGGCAGATTGCCTGGGTTCTAAATCCTAGACCCACCATTTACTAGCTCTGTGACCATGGGTGAGTGACTTAATCTCTCTGTGTCTCAGTTTCCTATCTTTAAAGGATGCTTATGATACCTGCCTTTACATGAGTTAAGACATATAAATTGCATAGAACAGTGGCTGGTATGTATGAGAAGTAAAAGTCAGCCATTGTTACTAATGATTATGGAACTAGATGCATGCCATCACATCTGAAGTATTCAATTTCCTCTGTTCTGATTATAGGTTGACATATAATTTTGCTTTATATGTAGAACAAGCAGATTATAGATAATGTGTTAATCTGTTAATCATGTGGAAACATATTTCAAGGTAGTACAGTAAGTATTATTGAGAGTTTGCCTCAATTCTTAGTGCATTCCTCAATAGAACTTTGGTAAATTTCTTAACTTTTAAAGCCTAGTCATCTTCATCTGTAAGTAAATGTGATATGTTCATTTCCCCAAGTCTATATGAGGATTAAATTAAATAATGCATATAATCTGCTTAGCCCAGAGCCTGATACATGGTGGCCATCCAACAAGTAGGAAGCCTTGCTCCTACTACTATGGCTCAGGTAACAGTTATATTTGACATCTTAGTTTAAGACTCTTAACAGTTCTAAATATTTGAGTTCAACTCCTCAAGTCCAGTGATTTCTGGCAAACCAGAAAGATCAAAGTTATTGATATACAAAATAAACCTGATCACAGACTATGGAAGTTCACTGGCTAGAATGCCACCATGCCAGGTACTGTGTAATTCTAAGTACATCTCCATACTTCCAGACACCAGACATTTCCCTATCCTGTTAAAGATGAAAGATTGGAAGCTAGGCATTTTGCCAGCAGGATCCCTGTTAGATTCCATCAACAGGAGACACTCCTCTGAATTGAGCCATTATTCCCTGGAAACACCTGTAGGCAGGTGGGTCGGAGGTGGCAGACAGCACATTAAGGGTGATTGTGCCAGCAGCTTCCAAGGTCCTCCTGAGAATCAATCACTTTAGTATTACAGCAAGCCACAGTGTCAGATGGTGACTTCTGTGTGATTTCTTCACTTCTGAATTTTCTTAAAAAAATTTTTTAATGTCTATTTATTTTTGAGAGACAGAGACAGAGCATGAGTTGGGGAGGGGCAGAGAGAGAGGGAGACACAGAATCAGAAGCAGGCTGTAGGCTCTGAGCTGTCAGCACAGAGCCCGACGCAGGGCATGAACTCACAAACCGCGAAATCATGACCTCAGCTGAAGTTGGTCCATCAAACTGACTGAGACACCCAGGCACGTCCTCACTTCCAAATTTTCAAAGAGCAACTTTCCTGATCTTATTTCCCTAAAATCCTACAGATTTTCTGTTTTATTTCACTTCTGAAACATCTAGAGTGGCTTCTGTCTTGACTAAACCTATTTAATACAATGACCCATGAGCCTTCTTGGTAGAGATTCCCATGATTTTCTGATTATACAAGTTTCACTTACTGCTCTTCTTCCTTAGGCCAATACCGCCTTTGCATTTTGTTTCATATCTCATCTTGTATTGTCAATAAAGTTTCATTTTTAATTATCCGTTCATGGTCTTGTATGCCTCAAGTGTAACTTCTCAATGGAGTCTTCCCACAACCTTTTATAAAAAAGTATAATTTACATGCAATAAAATTTACCCACTTTAAGTCCAATGTGTTTTGACATGGATACAGTCATGGAAACTACTACCACAATCAAGAAGTAGAGTATTTCCACCTCTCAAAGAATTGCCCTGTGTTTCTTTGCAGGTGATTCCCTCCCCCATATCTATTTCCAGAAACCACTGATCTTTATTTCTGTCATTATAGTTTACACTATGTAGCATCTCTTATCATTGGAATCAAAGAGTATGTAAATGTTTGTGTCTCACTGCTTTTACTTAGCATAATACTCTCAAGATTATTCATGTTGCTTCATGTATTAATATTTCCTCTCTTTTAATTATTGAGTAGTATTTCATTGTATGAATTTGTTTATCCATTCACTAGTCCATAGGCATTTGGTTGATTTCATGTTTTGAGTATTATGGAAAAAGTTGCTATGAATATTTGCATATATGTCTTTGTGTGAATAAAATTTTTAATATTTTATGGTTGAAATGAAACAGCCTAAAAATTTAATGGCTGGTTTGCATATTAGGTATATATTTAACATTTAAGAAAATGCCAAAATTGTGGTTTTGGCAACTATCTACATTTTTCTTTAGGGTGGAAGTGACATTTTCATATGGCTGTTTACATCCTAACTCCCATTTACTTTTAAACAAATGTTTCCTTAAAAAGAAAAGAAGAAGAAGAAGAAGAAGAAGAAGAAGAAGAAGAAGAAGAAGAAGAAAAAGAAGAAAAAGAGCACTCTTCAAGTCTTGTATCTTCTAGCCAATGGTCTATCTCACCCACACACAGCCATATTTTAAAAAATTATTTTGTAGAGATTAAATGAAAAAAATGTTTGTAAAAAAGCAAACAATTAAGGGTAGCTTTCATAGCAGTGTTAAGTATTGGATTAGGCTTAAATAAACTAGCCTACTTATATAGTCCTGCCATTTCAGAGCACGGAATCATTCTTGTTACATACAATTTGCTTTACCTCTTGTATGGATCATTAGATTGAAATGTAGGAGTGCAGAAAAATTAAAATCAAACAAAAGTATATGATTACACTTATTTTTACAATAAGGCATCATCAGGTTTTGTTGGGTAAATACTAATATTAAGAAAATACATGTGCTCCAGTATTCACACTGGTGAAAGATTATAGTTTTTAAGGAAAGGATTGTTCATGTATCTTAGGACATAAGGAACATATCTCAGAAGCCGGAAAAGTTTGCACAACTAAATATTTGCCGGAATAAAATGGTTTTTTTGGAATTAAAAGTTAGCCAGATTATTTATCACTAGGCACAATGCTCAGTATGAAATAATGCACATTTCATATCTAAAATCCATTCAGGATTTGGAGGTTGGTTTGGGGCATATTCACATGTTTAATTAGGAAAGGAAGTTTTCAAACATCAGCTTTTTGTTTTTTAATAACCATTTCTATTTCATTTGGCAGCATAGAGCATTTTTTCCTTTTTACCTAGCAGCTAAATCTAGTTTCCAAACTCTATTCCAGAGAATTATTTTCGGCATAAATTCCTGTAACTTTTAAATTTTTTTAATGAAAAAATCCCAATTCAAAATTTTAGAAAGCTAGCAAAAATTTTTATATTTAATTTTTGTGTATAAATCTCAATGGATATCTCTAAGCTCTTAAATTATCAACCAAATCCCATAGCTCTCAGTTAAGAGATGACGGTCTTTATTTATGAAAATGATTATGTCTCTCAAACTTAAAAGAAATTACAGTTTTTTAATTTACTTAAGGATAAAAATGATTCAGTATACATTTTTTATCTGTAGAACGTAAGAAGCAGTTGAGTTCATTACATTTCCATAGTGTCAAATTAAAAGCTATAGTTCAAACTAAATACATTTCTTAAATGAATTTTTTAAAAAGAGGTCCATGTATCACTTTTCATAAACTCTTCTTTCCACTTAGTCATTTTAAATTAGAGGTTAAACATTATGCCCCAAATAAAGCCTTACGCATGGAATGAAAGTTCCCTCAATAACTTAGAGCTTTGATAATATTTATGAAATATATATTTAAAAGAGTTGTTTTGTATTTTTTGTTTTTCTTGTTGCTTTCTTTAGAACACCAAATTAAGATGCTTTTAACTACTTTTGACCAAATTTTAAATTCTTAAACAATTATAAATGTTAATGAGAATTGGTATTAGAACAAAATGTTATCTCTAATATTTATTAGGTTTGTCTTTATTATTCATTCATGTTAGGAAAATTCTTCCTCAGTGTTTCTTAGGTAAGATTGCTATTTTTATTTTCTTTTTCCAATTAGAATTCCTAATATGTTAGCTTCATTATTTTGTTTTGTTTTATTTTTCAGTACAGATTTTGACAATAATTTAATGGTATCCATAGGATGCCAATGTCAGACAGTTCTATAGAAAAGAAAGAAGGAGGAAAGGAATGAAGAAAGGAATGAGAGAGGGGGAGGGAGAGAGGGAGGAAAGAAGTAAGGAAGGTCCAGTTATATAAAAATACTTTCAGTAATCATGTAAAACTAGTAATATTTCTGATAGTTTAGAGCTTAAAAATGTTTTTTCTTGAATTTATTTTGACTGTCATTTAAGTCTTCACTTGATATTCACAGTGTCAATGGGTTTATGTTTTTGAGGTATTGTAAAAACACTTAAATTATGTATTCGTACAGTTACATCCATGTTGTGGCAGATGATAGGATTTTCTTCTATTTAATGGCTGAGTAACATTCCATTGTACGTATATACCACATTTTCTTTATCTATTCATCTGTTGATGGACGTGGGAGATATTAAGCAAATTAAGTCAGTCACAGAAGAACAAATACTGCATAATTCCTCCTGTATAGGGCATCTAAAATAGCCAACAGTATAGAAGTAGATAATAGGATGGCAATTATCAAGGGGTCGGAGTAGGAAGACATGGGGTGTTTGTTCGGTGGCTGTAAAGTTACTGTTATACAAGATAAGTAAATTCCAGAGATCTGCTGTATAACACAATGCCCATAGTTAACAATAAGGTATTATGTACTTTAAAAATTATTAAGAGAGTAGATCTTATGTTAAGTGTTCTTACCACAAGACAAACAAATAACAAAGAGACATAAAGAAACTTTTGGAGGTGATGGATATGTCTGGATTGTGGTGATGGTAACATATATATAGTAATTGTGTACATTAACTATAGGCACTTTTTGTATACAAATTATATCTCAGCAACCCTGAGAAAAAATAAATTACTTATTCTTAGACTCTGAAAAATCCATTGCATGCTTATCATGATGTAAGTATTGGACAGAGGCTTTCAGATTTGTTACTTCACTCAATTTCTCAGAAGTATATTAATGTAGCTGTATGATTAAGATAAGCAAAGCAAGTCAATGGCAATTGCCTATTTAACGAGCATTTATTAATTATTTTCTATAAGCTAGAGTTACAGGCATGGATCTGATGCCCTGAAATATTAGGCATTGAGAAAAAAAAGCAGGTATCAGAATAGGTGATTGCATCTGTGGTGCTTCTTAATTTGACCTTTGATGAAATAAAGTCTCTACCTGGTTTTGGACCACCTGAATTCATTAAGGGAAATTAGTCTCCCAGAGTGGACTGATGCTTCTATTATGCATGGTTCTTCTTGTACATGACCCATTTTAGTACTGTGATTCTTATACCTTGACTTATGAAGGTACTATAGCAAAGCTTAGGACTCCTTTGATGAGGTCTGGCCTGAATAATAATTCCCATTATAACCTCTTCCCCATCACGTCCTCACATCACCAAGATAGTGGAATTATCCTGGACTAAGCCTCTATTTCTATACATAATGACCATTTTATATACCTTTTCATAATGAGAAATAGCAAGATTATAAGGTCAGCAATAAGGCAAACACAATAACATTGACTGGTTAAGTGCCAGCAGCTAGTTCGGAGGGAGACTTAGGGACAAGTGGAAATGGAAGTACATTTATCTGATCTGAGTAAGCATTCTTGGGGAGCATGTCTATTTCAGAGTCTAAGAATTTGGTAGAAGTGTTTTTACTGAAGGTAGGAAAATAATAAATGATATTGATAGAACTGTTTGTTGAATGAGTAAAAAAAATACTCATTTTTTACTATCCCTTTTGCTTATTTAATAAGCTTTTCAATTATTCGAGTTTCAGTAGACCATGATAATTTTCTGTCATTTTCATAACATTGCATTGCCTTTATTTTTTTAAAGCAAAAGTTAGCAATTGGATAATAGTCTGAGAAGGAAAATCTGGACACTAACCTTACGTCTGCCACCCACATAAATGGAAAACATTAGGATATTTTCTCTATTTTCTTTTTCCTTCAGAGCTTCTAATGTGGTTACTTCATCTGTGACCTAAATCTTAAGTCATTTTTTAAAACAAAGTTGCATGATGAATACTGATTTTGGAAAAAGGAAAAGCCCTGTTGTTTCAGTAGTTATTGACTTCCAGATAATTCTTTTTATATACAAAATTCTGAAATAGAGTGTCCTGGATACATAATACAGGAACATTAACAATTAATTTACTTATTTAAAAATATTCAGCCAATATTTATGGAGTATTTTTTATATACTAAGGGGGGCAAACTTGGGCTTTCTGGAGCCCTGAAGCTTATGCTATTTGGATAGCCTCTATATATAAGATAAAGGAAACAAAACTATGACTGCAAAGTTAAATACAAAAGTGAATGTTTTATATAGAATATAATTATATTAAAATAAATCCAAAAGCTTGCAAATGCCTCAAGCACTACAAAATCCATAAAAATAGCATTTGTCTTAATTGCATAACACACTTTTATAATATTTTCCTTATGCTTTTGACTGTTTACACTTTGATAACCTCTTTATATAACAATTATTTTGTAATATCATTCCAAGTAGAGAAAAAAGAATATAATTCTGTTTTTCCTCTAGCTTGGTGGATCAATTTCTAAAATATTTTTATTGATAATTTAGAAAAGTTTATTTGGACCTCATACATCATTTTTAATAATTTCATAGAAAATTTTATAATTGTCAACTATGGGAAACTTCAGTTAAGTTTCCTTCATATATGTCACACAAACCCAAACTAAAAGCTTTTCCAACTCAAAGTCCCCTTAGGAGAATTTAAAAAATACTCAGGTTACTTCCTTGCCATGTGGGCCTTGCTGTATGGTGGCTTACTTCATCAAAGCCAGCAAGGGGGAGAGTTGGTTGAGAGAGTTTTCTAGTGAGATGGAATTTATAATTTTACATACTGTAATCAGAGAAGTGACATCCTATCACCTTTCTTATATTCTGTTGGTTAGAAGAGCAAATCATGGTTCTTTTCCAACCTTAAGGGGAATAATGATACAGGGACATTAATACTAGGAATGGGGATAATTGATTGGTACCATTTGGACTATTATAACCATCCTTGAGGATAAGCAGGATTAGAGTCTAAAACTGCTCAAGCTAGAGTTGATTATCCTTACCTCTGAGTTGAGAGGGGCCTCATACGTTACCAAAGAAGAAGTAAAATTTTTTCTGTCGAGAAAAATGGTAACTCCATCCTGCTAGATAGAACTCCTTAAGTCCAAATTAGGTTTTATCTATTTTTTTTCAAAATTAATTTATTTATATCAATTTTTTAAAAATATTTTTTAAATTATAAGATAACATTATTTGAAGAACTTTTGTCCTGACCCCCAGTTTATGAGTTTCTGCAGTTGGAAAGGCATGCCATTCATCTGTCCTGAAATGATTGAGTTGATCAAAATGTTAGTTCTGACTATATATTTGTATTAATCATAGAGAATGGCTGTCGCTAGACCAAGAATTGGTTTGCAAAATGGACAGTCTTGACAATTACATCAACATTTAATATAATAATAAAACTTTATTTTTACTTAAACGTGTTTTAATAACATTTGAGGATCTATTATATTCTATGATTTTGTGATAGGGGCTTTCCTATATAATATCTTTTTATTTCTTACAACAATCCTGATAAATACATGAAGTGGTTGCCATTTTATAAAGTGCCATGAAAATATTTTGGCCAGCAAGGATGACTTAAGTACTGTCAGAAATATAGGGACGAAACCAAAATAGCATGATATCCCAGAAGGAACAACCAGCTATAAAATATGTACTTCAAGAGCTCTCATAATATACAGACAAAAATGTTCTAATAACAGCTAGTGATGCGTATGTCACTGGTGACTTTAGCGAGAAGACAAAGTCAGGGAGGGATGGAGGTAGAATTCAGTAGGGAGTATATTGAGAAATAGGTGGTGAAGACTGGATAGTGTGCATAGTTATTTCAGGATGTTTGGCTGTAAAGGGAAAGAAGCAGAAAAAGGATAATAATTGGGGAAAGAGAATTTTGATACTTTGTTCTCATTAATTTTTTTTGATAAGTATGTAATTTTTAGGTTCTAGAAGGTTGATCCATTTAAGTGGTGATTGGAAGAAATAGGTAAGCAGTGAGAGATAAAGATACAGAAAAGGGATTATCTCTAGTTTCCCAGAAGAGAATGGGGTATAATTAAGAGCACAAGTGAAACAATTAGTCAGAAACACAAAATTCTTAAGTTTCCAGGCCAAGATTTGGCCCATGTTTTAATCAGAAAAGGAAAAAATTCACTTTGATAGAGTGATGTGCATTTTTATACTTACCCCTCATTTTCCATAGACATGGTCAGAATTTTGTTTCTGAGCTAGTTCACCTATTATTCCCCAAGGCTCTTATAAATGAACCAAAAAGTTAAATGGAATATGGATAAATATGGGAAAAATTGCATTTTTGGTGAGTTAACAGTTCTGCTTGAAAAGAGTCAGTCCTACTTATAAAGCCCTTATTTTAGGAACAAAATAATATAAGCAGCAGGAAGTGGGAGACCAGTTAAAAGATCGTAACAAGATTAACCTTAGAGCTTGGATTATTTAAACCAATTCTGAGTATCACTAAACTTTTCTATCAAAAAATTGAATAGGTGGTGTTAGAAAGTGTTAGCAAAAGAAGCACTTACACTTTTGGTTATGATTCAATCAGTTATTCACTCCCAAGTATATGTAAGACAGAAAAGTTCTTTGCTTCCTCTTAGTACGTAATGGTTGTTCATATTATTACTAAAGGATGTAAATGATATTTTTAAGTACAATGAAACCACTTTTAATATTGATTTGTGATACCCATAAATAATTTTGTGACCTCAACAAGCCACACAGTTGCTCTGAACTTTGTATTCCTCTCCACTAAAATAAGAAGTGTATAAAGTGATGTTTAAGGTTCTGTTGGCATTATAAAATTGCGTGTTTCTAAGCTAATAATGAAATCTTTCCATAGAAGAAGTGACACACGTGTAACACTCACTGAAGAGATCCTCCCCTCTAGGAAGTGTTTCTTGTTGATGGTCAGGGGACAATGAGGAGGTTGGACATTAGCTACATCAAAACCAGCAGAAGGAGTTTACTCCCCAGATACTCCATGAATACATTCATGTTCAGAATTGGACGAAGCTAGAGAGGGAGGGCTAATGAGCTGTCAGATCAGCCACCAAAAGCAGATTCAGAAAGCAAAGGTATGAAGAGCTGAGTCTGGAAAGAGTTCAAAGCAATAGGCAAGGACAGTGAGAGGTGAATAGACTCAGGGCAATTATCTGGAACAAAACTTTTGCTTTTGCCTGTGTTTTATGCGTTTATTGAGGCATTGTTTGGAGGGATTCCAGTGTTTAAAAAGTAGACCTTTGCGAAGTTCAGGTTCTAAAATACACACCCTTATGGACTGTTGAAGAGTGTGATATTTAATAACTAAAATGAAATGTTATATGTGTCAGTGCAAAATCTCTTTTGCAGGTAAATAGAAAAACCAATTCAGACTGACTTTAAAAGTGAAATTACTGGCTTAATTAACTGAAATCTCAGGATTAAGACTAATTTTAGAGGTAAATAGAAAAACCAATTCAGACTGACTTTAAAAGTGAAATTATTGGCTTAATTAACTGAAATCTCAGGATTAAGACTAGTTTTAGACAAGTTATAAATTAGAGACTTAAATATGTGTAATTGTGGGTCTTTTTTTTAACATGAAGCTCTTTTTTAAAGTAAGAATTTAAACAGTTTATTAAAGAGAATCTCTGAAGATTAAAATGTATAATATAGAAATAACAATATAAAATAAGATCCTGTACAATGTGGAACTGAAGTATTGGTAGTGGAAATCTCTGTCTCACTCTTGATCATGAGGACAGTTTTAAATAGTCACCATTTAGTATTATGGCTTTTGAAGGTTTTTTTTTTCTTGTGGATACTTTTTATAAAATATGCTTTATAATATTAATGATAAATTTTTGAAAATAGTTTCCTGTTTTAAATCTTGAACAGATGTTGACTTTTATCCAATGTTTTGTCTATGTAGGGTGATTTTTGTTGTTGTTTTCATTTTGTTAATCATCATGGGTCTTTATAGCCCTTGTCACCTTCTTTAATCTGACAGTTGGGCAGGGAATGAGTAAACCTCCAAAAAAAAATCACTTTCCTGTCAATGACAGAGGGGAAATGGAGGCCCAAGGGCAAAACAACCAATAGTTTTTCCATGATGACAAATGTCTGTGTCCACTTCCCTCCCATACCAGCTCAGAGTGCCTTAGCAGGTCTCAGGTCAGCCTCGGTGCACAAACAAAGAATCACCTTCCTCCTTACCTCTGATGTCCCATTTTGGACCCTCTGGGCCAAGGAATAGAAAAGGAAATATATCTACAGAATGGCCAAATAGTTAAGAGGGCAGAGACTCCAAGCACTGGTAAAATGAGGCGTCAACACCCAGGATTTCAGGGCAGTTGCTGACTTAGGCTATAAAGCATATGTAAGAGAGCATTTATTCTTGCCCAGAGGGCAGCCTGGCCAGGTAAATTATCTTACAGTCCATAGACATGTAGTCAGTTTTCTGTTCACTGCTTTCAAGATGTTCATCTCTGTGGTTCTTCTTCTGACCTTCTGGTTCCTGGACCTGGTACTTTTAGACTGAGGGTGTCATTTGTGGCAATATTCCAAAGGGTGGGCTCCACATTTCTGAACTTCAAAATTTATCATTAATCTCCATACCTTCCTCCTAGTTGTCTCCATGGAAGCCTTCCTTTTCAAACAGGAACTTCAAACCACAACTACTCTTCTGCCACCAGAAAACCAAGAAAAAACTGATCTTGAAATGTTTTCCACCCAATTTTTTTTTCAAAGGGGACTTATATTATTCTACCACATTAAAGAATTCCAAACTAAATACAAGTTTAATCTCAAGTAGGAATGCTGGTGCCCAAAAGGGAAAAATAAAACAGTTAAATTCTAGACTAATAATTTTTGAGGTGCGATGATGTTATGTAACGTATGTCTTTTCATTTTCTAGCTAACAATGTCAACTCACTAGGGAAATGTCAGAGGGTGAACTTTGGCAATTTCAAGATAATTGATTGGCTTAGATGATAGGCATCAATTTGGAGATAATGGTACTTTATACAGTTGCTTTGTGTTTTGAAATGAAATATTTACAAAATGCTAGTTTTGTTTGGGGACATAGTATAATATTAAGTTATAATAACTATGTTACATGTGAAGTTGCTGAGAAAGTATTGCCAAGATAGACTGAGATCCTTGACTAACCCATAAAAGCTTATTTGCTTCATTAGGGAACTGATGATGCTATTGCAAAAGTACACAGCAAAATTTAGGCCATCTCTGCTTCTCCATCCTTTGGAACTTTTAAAAATAAATTTCTGTACTGGAAATCTTTTTGCCTTATGGTATAAATAGCTGATTTGATAATTCACATGTTCTCATGAAAGCACAAACACCTAAAACACAGGGAAAGTCCTTCTAAGTTGGCACTATCCTAATTCCTTCGGGCTACAGGAGAGATCAGCTGGAAATAAAGAATTCGAGGTATAGAGAAGGGAGAAATACTGTAACCAGAGAGGCTTCATGTGACTTTCAGATTTGGGCAAGAAGAATGTGAAATTCTGCATGCCACTCCAAGGTCTAAGGTATGTGTCACCGTGAAAACAATCACTTTCCAAGAATCAAGTATAAGGGTGAGGGAAATAATATTTTTTCAGTACTTACTATGTGTCAGGCTCCAACTAGGATAATTTACATATGTTGTTTCATTTAATCCCTGAGTGAAATACTATAATTTTATATCACCAGTTAATTTTAAACAGCTTACAGAATCTTCCTGAAACTTACCAATTCTCACAGCTGCACATAGTACCCACTCAAGAAAAGTTTACTGTGATTTTTCATTGAGGGAAAATGGTTTGCTCAATACCACAAAGCCAGGATGTGGTGGGATGTAAACTCAGAGCAATTCTTCCAATTCCAAGCACTTTTTACTACACTCTACCTCTTGAATAAAAAAGAATTCCATTGTCCTGCTGTTCCTGAATATGCACGCAGATGTACACATGCACACTACCTGCCACTCCTCTCATGGACCTTCATACTTTTCATTCCTATTATTTTTATGCAATCATTTAGACACCTGTTTCAGTAGACAGGAAAATAGCCTCTTAAAGATGTCTACATCCTAATCCTTGAAACCTGTGAATATGTTACCTTACGTGGTAAAAGGGTAAGGATCTTTAAGATGGGAAGTTTATCTTGGGTTATCCAGGGGTTGCCCAGCATCGTCATAAATATCCTTATAAAAGAGGGGCAGGGGAATCAGACTCAGAGAAGCAGAGGTTCGAGTGATAGGGCCAGGAGCTGTGGAGTGCAGGTAGCCTCTAGAAGCTGTTAAAAAGCAAGAGTCTCCCCTAGAGTTTCCAGGAGGAACACAGCTTTGCTGACACCTTGAGTTTAGCCCAGTAAAACTGATCTTGGACATCTCACCCCCAAAACTGTAAAATAATGAAGTTTGTGGTAATTTGTTATAGCTGCAATAGGAAACTAATATAGCTTCTTTCTTTCTATTCTTCTTTTTTACCATATTCCTCTCTACTAATCTACTAAAATATCTTGGCATTAAGGACCAGGTAATTATTAATGTTTTTAATGACAGCAAACATTTATTTTTCAGTTTTTGCTTGTCTTATCCCATTGAATGTTCACATGACAGTGGCACAAATGTCAGCAGCCTGGGTGTCCCTAAAGTCTCTGACTTTCTGGGATTACCCTTTCTTTTAATGCTTGAAATAAATTGGGTATGGAATGCAATCCTGGTAATTTGAAAAATACAGAATTCTTTTCAGATTCCTTGTGGGTTATTAGGGAATTTCATTTGTTTAATTGTCTTTTGCATTAAATGCTTGTTTGGATGACTATTTATTTATTCTCTAAAATCTTGCTCCCTGAGTAGAACAGTGGTTTCTGGTGGCTAAGGGGTGGGGGAAATGAGATGTTAATCAAAGTTTACAAATATGTAGTTATAAGCTGAATAAGTTCTAAGGATCTAATGGATAGCATGGTGACTATAGTTAACAAGACTGTATTTGATACTTGAATTGCTAGAAGAGTAGATGTTGAATGTTCTCACCTCATACAAAATGGTAAGTATGTGAGGGGATGGATGTATTAACTAACCTTATTGTGGTAATCCTTTTACAGTATATACATGTATCAGATCATCAAGTTGTACACCTTAAACTTACACAATGTTATATGTCAATTACATCTCAGTAACACTGGAAAAAAATTTCACTCCCAGTGACCACAACTCTTTTCTTTCTGAGCTATGCCAAAATAAATGTGAGACAAAGAACTTCGTTTGTCCCTAGTCACTATCTATTTAGTTTATCTAAAAAGTATATTAGCAATAACATGAAGTACTGTGCATAACAGAATTTTTCCCAAAGATTAGAATAAATGGAGTGGGTTGATATTAAAAGCCAGCAGTGTATTAAATATTTAATATTAGCGGGCACCTGGGTGGCTCAGTTGGTTGGACATCTGACTCCTGATTTCAGCTCAGGTCATGATCTCACAGTTGGTGAGTTCGAGCCCCATGTTGGACTCTGCGAGGACAGCATGGAGCCTGCTTGGAATCTTCCCCCCCCCCCCCCACCTCTCTCTCTCTGCCCCTCCCCTGCTCGCTCTCTCTTCCTCTCCCTCTCCCTCTCAAATAAAATAAACATTAAAAATTTTTAAATATTTAACATAAACTGCTGATTGGAAACTATCTTTGCTTGTTTTTAACTTTGGCAGTTTCTTACTGGGTCTCCATTCCCTTCCCTCATGTTAACGGACTCTGTGTTTCTTTCTAGATTTCTTCCTTTTTCGCCTAGTCTGCCACTGTCCATTAAAACAATTATTTTTTCTCATCTAGAATTTTTCAAAACTCTCTTACAACCACCGCCAGAGAAAGTAGTTTGTTACCAAACTCCCAGAGCAAAGAGAGGATCAGTTTGAAGGAGTATCCCAAAAGGACAGACTTAGGGAAGGGTTTTTATAGGGCTTTGAGGGTTGGGGTATTAGTTACTAGATAGCATTAGAGCAGAAGTTAGGAAGAAAGATCTTATAAATGAAGGGATTTGCTGGAACAGCCAGTGGTCTTAGTTTTGGAACATGTGTATCCTTATAGGGTTACTCTGAAATCAGTTTGATTTTTGGTCTTATACTGGAGCACAAGGGTTTGAAGTAGCTGGTATTAAATTTAAGCTTTTAACTCTTTAAACTATTTCAAGGTCTGTTTTGTACATCCAAAAACTCTTTTAGCAACTTTCTAAAACAAAGAGCACTTCTCTTTGTTTTTCCACACTTTGTTGGCATAAAGCACTCCCAGAACCATTAAAATTAGAGCTTTTTCTAAGATGAGTAAATTCTTAGAAAATGGTGTCATTCTGTCCAGAATCTGTTAGGCACACACACAAAAAAAATGCCTCCCAATTGGAACTCAGAATCAAGAGTAAGTTTCTTTTGTTTAAAATCACATATTTTCCTTCCTGTGATATTATACAGTGCGTTTTAGTGTATTTTTTCATTCTCAATTTTAAGGTGAGGAAACTGATGCTTATAGATGGTAAGTAACTTGCCAAAGGTGTGATAAAGAGGTGTGATATCTCTATGCAGTCCAAGCTGATTTGTCTGGGAACTTCCTATGAGAAAGCACTCAACATGTGAGACTCTTGCACACTGTTATTCCCTCATGCTCCAGGCTTTAGAGCTTTTTTTTTTTTTTTTTTTTTTTTTTAGTAGATAAAACATACAACAATTTATGGATTTAGTTCACATCTTTGTAAGAGCAAAAACACAATTAATAATAATGCTGCAGTATAAAAGTTTTCAGTGTAAAATGCTTCCTAGAATGAACTCTTCTCTAACTTTTACTTTGGAGGAAAGCAGAAGTTACCTACTTGCCCTATTTATAAGGAGCTCATGAGAAATTTTGAGAACTTCTATCTATACATCCACTCTTCTCATCCTCCCTCTTGCCCAGGATCTGTCTATGCTGCACCCCAATGCTTGAGAAAGAAGCATGTTTGGGAGCAATACTATCTCTGTCAGACTAGCCCCATGTCTATAAAGCCAGCTGCAACACAACCAACTACTTTTTTGAATGTTTATATTGTGATTGGCATTGTGCTGGAATGTGGTTTCTTAACATGTGCCCCTTCCCCATCTGAGTGGGTGTGCAAGTGTGTATTGTACGTTATCAAGCAGAATACAACCATCAAGCTTATCAGGAACACACCTGGAATAAACAGAATGCCTTAGAATTTGGTTATTGCTTCAATAGGATTTCCTTCAGACCTATTTGGTGCTAAGATAGATATCTAGATGTCCATTGTGATGGAGGGGGGAGACTGACTTTTGTGTCTGATATAGGGAAATAATCTTCTTTTTGTTACAGGAGGAAAATAAGAGTTTTCTGTGTGTGGGGCCTCTTTCTTGCTAATATTGGTCACCTCTCATAGCATCACAGCCAACTAGAGTTCAGGATAGAAGGGAGGGGCACATAACACAGAGATCCTGTTCTGCAATAGTCATACAATCACATTGACTATTAAACCTCTATGAGATAGATATTTTAAATAATCATCTTACAAATGAAGACCCTGTTCCAAGAGAACAATTAATTTGTCAGAGGAAGGAGAACTAGAGCTTACATTTGAAGTTGTATCCAGTTAGGTTAAGTAAACTGTCCAAAGTTGGTATGCTCGGGTTGACTTTGGAATCAGCTCAGTTCAGTGTAAATCCAAACACTAGGCTTATGTCTGTTATGCTCTGCCATCCCTTCTATGTATTTTAAGATGAGCTACCACATAATTGGGTTTTTAAAAAAATATTTACCACTGTGCTTATTAGAATCCAAGTGTCTTAGGGTTTCTCTTTTCTATAATGTTTAGTAATGATTCATTTTAACCTAGTAATTATGTGAAAGGATGAGCATCAGAAGACCAAAATTAATGAAAGTAAAATTTTTTTGGAAAAATTCATATTTGTTTACTAATTTTCTTTTAGGCCAAACTACTTTCTTACATGCTAATTTTCCTGGGTTGCAATGCCTTGTATTATCTCTTATCATACCTTGAATTTCTCTTGAAATTCACACATCCTTTTTGTTTTTGTTTTTGTTTTTGTTTTTGTTTTTTGGAATGTAATGAGAGTTGTACAGTGGTCAGATTTATACACCACAGAGACAGGGAAAAAATGCTCTGGTTTCACTGATGACATGAATCAATTCTTGGTGCATAGCAGATAATCAAAGGCTTATTGAAACTTAAAATGAATCATTATTTAAATCAACATCTAAAATGAATCATAAGTTTTAAAAAAATCTGTTAATTTTCAAGGTTGAATGAAAGACATTGCTGTCTTTAGTCATATTTAAAGGTAACTTTTGTTTGAAAACTCAGGAAGATAATATTGTTTCTGAAGTTAAAATTTAGTCACTCATGAAGTGGAATTTACCGTGTAAATTATGTAGGTCATGTAAACATTGTTTCTGGCTTTCAGAAAATATTGAGGATTTCACCATTTCCAATTGGAAAATAAAGCCAAGTAAATGGAAGTCAGGAGAGAGGATTATAAAAAACACAGTGTTCCCTTCAGCTGGCTTCTCTCTCTGTTTAGTCATTATAGCCATTATATTTACAGAACAATCAAAGCAAGGAAAATTGTCATCAGGAAACCTCCTAGACACTCGTAACTGCTCATTGAATCCGGGAGATGTGATTATTATGCTTATACCTAAGATGCAAGACAGTCTGAAGTTTACATATGTTTACAAAAAGATGGTTTACTTGGTAAACAGAGAATTAATTATTATTTCCTAGTAGTAAATACATCAGTGTATCAGTAGCCAGTTAACTAGCATTTTCTGCCTGCCTGCCTACCTTAGAACAATCAGTACAGTAGCATATCCGTTTCCTTCATCCCATATTTCTTCATTTTAGCGAATATATTAGCAAAGATGGTAGGACCCTGTCCTTGGAGAATATGATTCAGTAAATCTGAGTTTGCACACTTTTCTACATCACATTCCATTTAATAAAAAGAAAGAAAAAACCAGAAACTCACATAGAGGATGATCAGAGAAAAGAAAATTTAGTACACTATTCATTAAACCAGTGGTTGGCCCACCTTTTAAAAGAGATGTGTTATGCTTTTCTTTTTTTTTTAAGTTTATTTATTTGTTTTGAGAAAGAGAGAGAGAGAGAAAAGCAGAGAGAATGAGAGAGAGAAAGAGAGAGAGTCCCAAGCGGGCCCTGCTCTGTCACCATGGAGTCCAATGCAGGGCTTGATCTCACAGACTGTGAGATCATGACTTGAGGCCAAAATCCAGAGTTAGATGCTTAACTGACTGAGCCACCCCAGTGCCCCAAGAGAGGTATGTTACGATTTTAGCCTGAGGATGGTTTATTTGTTGACTCACCAACTTGAGGAAGAAGAGGCAACCAAACTGGGTCTTGACATAAAGAATATGTGACCATCAATACTCCTAACAACAGGAGCTGTCACAAGTATAAAGGAAACTGTGTAGGTGGTACCATATATTATTCCCTCCACCATCACCATGCTGTCTTTGGCATATACATCATAGGACCTTGATTGCTGTATTGCATCCTAAAATATAAGTGGAGCTGTGGGAGATTGTATGTTGGAAAGTTTACAGGGCACCATGGTCTCAATTTAATGTCTTTTTTAAAAGAGAAAATGACATGCTACATAATAGTGGTGAAAAGTTTAGTGGGGTATGGGGTTAGTTTTGGGAACCTAGCTCTTGATAACTCTACTTGGAATGCCCTTCCAGGGCTATCAATGTATAATAATACTGGCACAACAGGGTTGGATAGGTTATTTTCATTTAAAGTCAAAGAAGGTCATTGCTTACCCATGTTCAAACTCTGCATGGCATGCACGTGCTTAATGATATCTGAGTTTTTCCACAAAGTATATTCATAATAACCTGTCATTTGATAAATTCATAAATGTAAGAATGAGTGAATAAATTAAATGTACTTAACTATATTTCTGTCTTTCTCTTTGATTTGCTTTCTCTGTAATTTTCTCTATATTATTCCAATAGTGTGTGTACAGTTACAGTGAGCACTGATTTAAAAACATACCATGTCATTTTGAGGAAAACTTCCTGCAAAATAATAACTGAGATTTTAAATTTAATAGGAATAAATGAGCCATCATCAGGCTAAACCTTGACACACCACTCTTAAAAGGTGGCCAACCACAGGTTTAGTGAATAGTGCACTAAATTCTCCTGTTCTGATTACCCTCTAGGTGAGCTTTTTAAGTTTCTTGTTATGAAGTAAAATACACATGTAGAAAAGAATACGTGTTAGGAAGGTACAGTTCCATGAATTCAGCAAGCAATTTTAAGACCTGTACGAATTCTCTTACAGCTACCAAGTTTACGCTTAGCTTCTTGAAAGATCTACAGACTGCCATGTTCTTTTGTGTATAGTACAATAAACCTTTAACATGGATTATTATTATATATAATAATATGTTATCAGTATTCTATTTCTGTAGATGAGGAAACAAATTCAGAGAGTTAAATCACATGTCCAAATTCCCAAAGCTACTAAGTGGAAGAAATGCTACGTAAATCCAGGCTTTCTGGCTCACAGTCCCATGGCTGTTTTTCATTAATGCTGTCTTTGTGAGGTGGATGCCATAGTGCACTGTCCAGATCTACCACTTCCCCCTCTCAGAACTAAACCACTCATTTCCCCAGCTGCTGGGAGTGTGGGTGGCTGACAGCTCTCAGCTGAGTCAGCAGGTTATCTTTGGGAATTGCCCTAACCCAAGAAGAGCACCGCCTAGTCCATGATCACACCCTTCGGGAAGATGTCCATTCATATCCAGTTACTGATTGATGCAAGAGTATAAAAGCCTGTCACTCTTCATGGTTCTGGACAACTTATAAAAAACATTCTAGTTCTCGAGCTTTCCAGGTATGATTGCTAATGCCTTTGTTAGATATGCATCACAATTCACCTTCCTTTACTCCCCAGTTCAGGTGTTGATCCCGAAAACACCAGCCCATGAACTATGTGTAGATCGCTGTCTTGGAGTCTGCCTTCTGGGGAACATAAGTGAACTTTTCTTTTTAATGCGTTTTCTTTTTTAATGTATTTTGTGCTTTATTAGAATTATAGTCATTCATTCAGTCCACAAAATTGAGTGCCCATGTATTAGTCAGAAATGAATTGTGAAAAACAGAAACTATTTTCAACAAAAATGGATTTAATATAAGGAATTGGGTTTTTCCAAACGACTGGAATGGCTGGGCCTCTCTAACTGACTGCCATATCTGCCACAATCAAAAAGATAGTAATCAAATACTTACCTGGAATCTGTTCTGGAAAAGGTTACTTTTTAGTTTGTGGCACAGGAAGTCGCCCCAGAACGAACTTTAGAAAGACGAAGCATGAGCCAGACTATTTACCACACATAGCCTTTGGCTTCACCAGGCTTACATTTTAGACAAAATGTAAGACAAAAAATACATGGATATGGCAGACAATAACAATCTCAGATGGTTTTATTAGAAGATCAGCAAACCTTAATAATTAAAACATTTTAGGTTTGGAAACAGTCAACACAAGGAATTTTTTTTGCAAAAAAAAAAGGGGTTTTATTACCTTGACTATAAATTATAATTATTATTTATAAAAGCTATATAAGTGAACATCTTTAAAGTCTCAAAAAGGCAAATACAAATAAAGCACAGAAAATTAATTGAATTGAAAAAAAGTTCTGGCATAGTTCTTCCACATCAAATGTTTAGTGTATCTACAATAATAGATCAGCGCAAAGGTATATCTGCAGGTTCTAAAAGTAAAAGTAAGTTAAGTTGGCAAATACCATATTCCTCAATGAATAAGAAGGCTGATCAAAGATAAAATGTTGGATAGTTTTATCAAGCAGGCCACCTTACAGGATAATTTTCCAGGGTAGCAACTCTACACATAGAACTGAACTGTTTGTGATTATTCTAGAGCCAGTACATTTATTTGCACAGTTTTAAAATAAAAATGTAACAAGTAATTATACATTAGGATTGGTGGGAATACCAGGTATTATTTCAGAACTGTCACTATGTATTCCTTCTTGTCTGACACAATCAATACAGATCCAGGCTTGCTGTGTTTAAAACGATTCCCTTCCTTTTGTTGACCAACTTCTTTAATGGTGTGCTGTTCTTGAATCTGGGTGTAGATAGATTTTGGTAGATATCAGTGATGAGCAACGCGTTTTATATGAGGATGGTGTTGAAGTTTCTCCTTGAACTTCTGGCTATACCCTTTGACTGCTTCTTCTCGTGAAGTAAGCACATCCAGTTTTTCAGAAGCATTAGCCTTCCACAGACAAAAGTCCATTTCATCAGATCCACACGTAATACATTTGCTGTTAGAAGTCTATTTTATGCAGAGAACATGTTGCATTCTCTTTGCATGATAGACTAACCCATTTCTTTTTTTGCCAATAGGAAAGATTCAAATAGATTTATCAAAACTAGCAGACACCAACTCTTTCCCAGTGGGAGAATAATGTACATTAAGCATTGCAGGTACAGATCCACACGTACCATTACAAGAGTGTATAGTGGATGCTTCTGAAATGCATAGAAGTTGTAATCTTCATTTGCTGCAGTAAAAATGAAAGCTTCCATAGGGTTCCAACAAATTGTATTTGTTCCCATACCTAAGATGACATTTTTCAGAGGAGTATCTTGCCTCATATCATATAGTACTATATTCCTGTCAGAAGCACAACTGCCCAAGAGAAATGTGTCAGTTGGATTAAGTTTAACACTACTGTCAAATCCCTAGATCATCAAACATATAGGATTGGTTCTTTATTCATCCCAAATGTCTACTTGGTGTCCACATGTGGCAAAAACAGCTTCTTTCCAGTGATGAGCAATTCCTGTATACACTCTCTTTCCTAATATTGTATGCAGTGGTTCCTCCTCTTCTCCATAGCCCAGTCCATCCATTTTCTACTGCTTCACAGTTTTGTCATCACCAACAGTTAAAAAAAAAAGTCCCACAAAAACAAGTATGTATTCCTTATACAAAACTCTCATGTGCTTGTATTGTATGGATACTTTTTCATTTAGTTGAGTTCCAAATTCTAATCTCTCGATCACATGCCCCAGGAAGGACAGTAGCCAGGCTTTTTGGATGCTTTGCCAAACAATTGACTTTATCTCTGTAAGGAAGCGAGAAATAGTTTTGCCAATACCCCTCCCAGTTTGGTAACATTTAAAGCTCTTACCTTTCTCATGGGACCTCAAAAGGATATAAGGTAGGATTATAGTTTCTTGTAACTGGCTATGTAGATCCAAATATTCCTTCCTGAAAAATCTGAATCCTTAATTACTCTGCCTTTTCTGGTTCCTGTAGTTTTCCATTAATCTTTACTGTTGGCATGGGAATTGTAAAAAGAACCTCAGAAGATCTCCTGGGTTCCAAACACAGTCCTCCTTGCTTCCACCATAGAAGCTACCAATTTCCCCTGGCATTTGGCATCCATCAGTCTGTTCCTTATAGGAATTTATATAATAGTGCCAATGTGATGCAGTTATTGAAATATACCATTTGGCAGTGGTTGCATGACTTATTTTGAGATCCAGAAGGACAGTGTGCAACTTTAGATATGCTACCACTTTGAAAAGAATTCTACTGGACTCAGCAAAAATGATCAGTTAAGTTTGAAGAATTCATGTTGTGAAAATCAAACTAGATTAGGGCTTGACCTAACTCACACTCTCCAGATTTTAGATGTGAAAACGTTAACATTGAAGAGTACAAAATATAGATTATTCTATTCAAGAGCTTCATATTTTGGCTAAAAAAAAAAAAAAGGAAAGAATCTCTTTTGGCTGAGTGAACCTGAGAAAATAATACAAATTGGTTATAAAACACTGATGCTCAAAATCTAGTAAAAGTGGGGCACCTAGGTGGCTCAGTTGGTTAAGCATCTAACTCTTGATTTCGGATCAGGCAGGTCATGATCTCACAATCATGAAATTGAGCTGTGCGTTGGGCTCTGTGCTGGGTGTAGAGCCTGCTTAAGAGTCTCTCTCCCCCTCTGCCCCTCCCCTGCTTGCTCGTGTGCATGCTCTCTGTCTCTCTCAAAAAGAAAGAAAGAAAGAAAGAAAGAAAGAAAGAAAGAAAGAAAGAAAGAAAGAAAGAAAGAAAGAAAGAAAAAAACACTATGAACTCATTATATTCCAGACATACAGAAATGTACACATGTATGCCTATACAAAATACATCACAAATATCAGCTCTTTCACAAACCTTTTGAACTCCTGAGATCTCCAAAAGTCCTTGAGTCTTGGCTTGAAAAGTTGTAGTCTACAGTGGCATGCTCTCTTAAGTTTTTGAGGATTTTGAGTTTTCAGTTCTCAAAAAGTGGTAATATGTGCACATGCATGACACACATATAACATGTATGTATACTTGTATCATGTACATGTATATGTACATATATATAATAATATAGACATATATAATACATATAAAACATATACATACATACATATAATACATATGTATTATACACATAATGCATATAATACATATAATACACACATAATAACACATACATATAATACATATATAATGTATATAATACATACATACATAATACATATACACATATGCACACAAATGAAATATTTACTAGTAAATATCGTGCTGGCAAAGCAGTGTAGCCTAAGTCAGTTGTCTCAAAAATTGTTACTATGCATCCCCCATCAGTAAAACCTTTTTGAGAATGTTCTACTACACAGTTTTCTAGAGGCTAGAAAATTGCTCCATTTGTTTTTCTGTTTACCTCTATTACATACTAATAAAATAGAAGCATATTACCTAATACCAAGTGAGTAGTGGTGTGATGCTGAACGAGTCATGGATCTTTCTTAGACTTCGTGTCTTCATCTATAAATTTTTTTTGTAATTTGATTTATCTTGTTCAGTGCTAAGATTATGCAGTTGTTTCAGATGCTGCTACAATATGGGATTGTATTTATTGAATCATTTTTGATAGACACAGACAGTGTATGGATAAGAGCAGGTCCTGCTATACATTATGCCTCAACAATATGAAATACTAAACCGGAATAAAAGGGAAATTTCTTATGTCCTAATTTCAACTCACAATATGAATTAATGTGCTTCACTTTAGGAATACATATAACCTCTTTAACGCATGATAATGAAGCCATCATGGGGTCTACAACCTGAGTCCCAGGGCTCTCAGAGCAGCATGAAGAGTGATAATGCCCCATAGGACCTGGTCTGCTTGTCTTTTATTTACCCTAAATTTGCTAATGGGGTGGATAAGGGACTGAAATAGAATGGCTGTAGCTAAATGTGCAGAGGCCTCAAAGACACTGATTAGCCAGGAAAGTATTAATAATCAGAGTAACCATAATAAAGTTAGCTCAGGACATGAGTAATAGTGTGCAAAGCTAAAGGATATCTGTTTCTGCATCTAGGGAGTAGATTTAGAAAACTTGGTTTATTTTATTATATTATGGGATAGAGTGCTTAAAACCTAAATGCTAGTCACCAATTCAAAGGGAGGATGCTGGAATAAGGAACAATATGACATTTGATAACAGGGCAGGGTGTTTAAGAGGGAGGCAGCACTGGTGGCTTTATAATTTGCCGTTTCATTTCTGTTTGGCTTCTGCTGTAACCAGCTGGCATGAAGGAACTCTCTGGTGTTTTGAATCAAGAAGGAAATAAAGCACACACAGGCTTCACTACAGATAACCTGAACATTTTGAATTTGGTTTATGGCAAGAGAAATGTGTACTTTGGCTTTATTTTTTAATAGTGGTGGTATGTTGGCTGAATTGATCTCCTTTATGACTCGAGAATTTGTGCAATGGTGCTTGGATTTAAGAAAGGTAAAATATACCTATGGAAGAAAATTTTTGTCTCATCTGAAAACAATTGACATCTACGAACAATGGCTGCTTAATGAGAAAATATCTATTGGCAAGTAATAGAAATTGTTGAACTTTGATTGTAAGATTAAGCAATGTTTTTTCCTCTTAGCCTCACCTTGATCCGTTTAGATTGGGTTGGCTTTGTTACTTGAATTTAGTCATTGTTATATAATTATGAAAAAAAGAAAATTTTATGCCGTTTGTCTTTGAAGTGATCTCTGCTTTTTATATAAATTTTCTATGAATGTATAATGTATAACAAATATATATATGTACGATCTTAAGTGTACTTCTCAATTGTTTTTATATATTACTCACTCCTTTGTAACAATCACCCAGATCAAGATAATATTTCTTTTTTTTTCTTTTTTTTTTCTTTTTTTCTTTTTTAATATATTAAATTTACTGTCAAATTGGTTTCCATACAACACCCAGTGCTCATCCCAAAAGGTGCCCTCCTCAATACCCATCACCCACCCTGCCCTTCCTCCCACCCCCCATCAACCCTCAGTTTGTTCTCAGTTTTTAACAGTCTCTTATGCTTTGGCTCTCTCCCACTCTAACCTCTTTTTTTTTTTTTTTTTTCCTTCCCCTCCCCCATGGGTTTCTGTTACGTTTCTCAGGATCCACATAAGAGTGAAACCATATGGTATCTGTCTTTCTCTGTATGGCTTATTTCACTTAGCATCACACTCTCCAGTTCCATCCATGTTGCTACAAAAGGCCATATTTCATTTTTTCTCATTGCCACGTAGTATTCCATTGTGTATATAAACCACAATTTCTTTTCTAAAAGCTTCCCTTGTACTCTCCTAGCCACCATGCTCCTCCCACCTCCCCAAAGAGAACAGCTATTTTGACTTCCATCACACAGATTGGTTTTGCCTGTTGGAGACATTTATATAAATGTAATTATATAGTGTTTTTGTGTATGTGTCTGGTTTCTTTCACTCAGTGTTATGTCTGTGAGACTATCCATATGGTTGTTTGTAGAATTAGATTACTCATGGTCGTTGTGTAATATTCCATTTAGAATATCAATATTCTAAAATTATGTATGTTCTTCTATTCATGGATACTTGGGTTGTTTCCAGTATTTCACTATACAAGATAATTATATTATTAATTTTTTGACATGTCTTTCAGTGCATATATATTCAAATTTTCTATATTTAATAGTGTATTTGTTTTGTCATAAGCTATTATTATGTTTTGCTTTAGGAGATATACTGCTAGACAGCTTTACGAAGAGATTATACTTATTCATACTCTCATTGGCAGTACTTGCCTCCAAAGTTTCTGGTAGATGTATAGTAATGTGTGTGTGTGTGTGTGTGTGTGTGTGTGTGTGTTATGTAATTTTTTAAAAAGACATTAATTTATTTAGAGCAGTTTTAGTTCACAGCAAACCAAGAGGAAAGTACAGAGATTTGCCACGTACCTCCTATCCCCACACATGCATAGCCTCCCCTGTTATCAACATTTTTCACCAACGGTACATTTATTATTATTGAAAACTTGCAGCAACACATCATAATCACCCAAAGGTCATAGTTTACATTAAGGTTTCCTCTTCCTGCTGTACATTCTATGGGTTTGGACAAATGTGTAAAGACATGTATCCATCATTATAATATGATGCAGGGTATTTTCATTGCCCTAAAAGTCCTCTGTGTTCTATTTATACTAATCCTGCCCACAATGACCCAAGTATCTTTTTACTCTTTCCACATTTCTTTTCTTTTCCAGAGTATCATATAGTTGGAATAATAGAGAATGTAATCTTTTCACATTGGCTTTTTTCACTTATTATTCATTTAAGTTTCCTCCATATCTGTTCATGGCTTGATAGATCATTTCTTATTAGAACTGAATAATATTCTATTATTTGTAATGTAGAATTCTATAATTTTCTGTTGTGTTCCAGTTTATGAATTCATTCACCTACAGAGGACATATTGGTTGCTTTCAAATTTTGGCCACTATGGATAAAGCTGACAAAACGTGTGTGGACAGATTTTTTTGTGTGGACGTAAGTTCTCAACTCCTTTGGGTAATAACCAAGGAGAGTGATTGCTGGATCATCTGGTGAGAATATGTTAGTTTGTGTGAAGTCACCAAAATGTCTTCTAAAGTGTCCATACCATTCTGCATTTTCACCAGCAATGAATAAAAATTCCCATTGCTCCACAATCTTGCCAACAGCTGGTGTTGTCAGTGTTCCAAATTTTGTCCATTGTCCATTCTAATAGGTGTCTCTAATGGTATCTCACTGTAATTTTAATTTGCACTTTTTGGTGATCTATTATGTAGAACATCTTTTTATATGTTTACTTACTATCTGCATATCTTCTTTGGAGAAGTGTCTGTTTAGATCTTTGGCCCAATTTTTAAATGAATGGTTCATTTCCTTACTTTTGGGTTTTAAGAGTACTTTGTATATTATGGATAACAGCCCAGATGTATCAGATGTGTCTTTGCAAATATTTTCTCCCAGTCTGTGGCTTGTATTCTTATTCTCTTGACGTGGCTTTTCACAAAAGTTGTAATTTTGATGAAGTCTGACTTATCAATTATTTCTTTTGTGGATTGTGGATTCTGTTGTATCTAAAAAGTAATCATCACATCCAAGGTCACCATGCAGGTTTTGTCCTATATTATCCTCTAGGAATTTTATAGTTTTGAATTTTATGATCCAGTTTGAATTAATTTTTGTGAAGAGCATAATGCCTGTCTAGATTATCTAGGTTCATTTTTTTGGTGAATCTAGATTTATTATTCATCAATATGTGGATGTTCAATTGTTCCAGTAACCTCTGGTGAAAAGACTATCTTTGATCTATTTTATTGCTTTTGCTCTTTTGTAAAAATCAATTGACTATATTTGCAGCAGCTATTTCTGATTTTGCTATCTGGTTCCATTGATCTATTTCTCTGTTCTTTTACCAATATCGCATTGTCCTGATTATTGTAGTTTTACAGTTCTTCCTCAATATTATATTGGCTATTCTGGCTCATTTGCTTCTCCATCTAAACTTTAGAATCAGTTTGTCAGTATCCACAAAATAACTTCCTGAGATTTTGTTTGAGATTGTATTGAACCTATAGATCAAGTTGGGAAGAACTGGTATGTTGACCATACTGAGTCTTCCTATTCATGAACATGGAATACCTCTCCATTTACTTAGTTCTTACTTGATTTCATTCATCAGAAATTTATAGTTTCCTCGTGTAGATCTTATACATATTTGTTACACTGTGTTTTTAACTTGTATGTACCTGATGGCTATTGATGTTGATCACATTTACATATGTTTATTAGCCATTTGGATAGTCTCTTTGTGAAGTGCCTGTCCAAGTGTTTTGTCTGCTTTTTTCTATGGGGTCATCTATCTATATTTCTTGAGTTGTAGAAGATTTTTTATATAGCCTGTTTATTTTTCCCATACATTATATAGTACATATGTAACATGTATTATGTTTATTTTTCATATACACCATACATATTATCTATATACATAATATACACATTTTCTATAAATTATATATATAATATATATTATATATATTACATATACTATAACTTTTTTTTTCATTCTGCCTTGTAAACTCTTCATGGAATATTTTGATAAATATGAAATCTTAATTTCTATGAGGCACAAATTATTAGTGTTATCTTTGGCTAGTACATTTTGTTTCCTCTTTAAGGACTTTAAATTACTACTTTGGCTATGAAAG
Source organism: Panthera pardus (assembly GCF_024362965.1). Taxonomy (NCBI): domain Eukaryota; kingdom Metazoa; phylum Chordata; class Mammalia; order Carnivora; family Felidae; genus Panthera; species Panthera pardus. Next base: position 24,386,959 of record NW_026527002.1, read on the forward strand.
TATTCACGTATATTACCTCCTACAACCTTTATTGTTTTGTAATTCACATTATTTAGATCTACACTTAATATGGAATAAATTTTGGTTGTATTCAGGACAACCAGATTAAAATTTATTAACCTAACTTTTCCCCCCACTGCAATGCAATGTCACTTTTATAATATCTGTGGTTGCTTATATGACTCTGTTTCTGGAGTCTTTATTATATGCCATTGGTCAGTTTTTCTATTCTTGTGTCAATATCATAAAATCTTACTGTGATTTCTTGGTAAGTATTGATACATGGTAATTTAAATACTTTGACTTTATTTTCATTCAAGATTGCCTTGCCTCATCTTGACCTTTCTGCATTTTCATTAGAATTTTAAAATAAACTAATCAATGTCAATAAAAATAAAGTTTTGATTTTAATTGGTATTCAATTGAATTGAATTGAAGTTGGGAAATAATTGATGCATTTACAATCTTTAGTAAATTCTTTCATTTATTTACCTCTTCTTCAATTTTCATAAGTAATATTTTTAAATTTTATGTGCAAAGACTTTGCAAAATTTTTATTAGGTAAATATATCGAAATTTTATGTGGGGGCGCCTGGGTGGCTCAGTCGGTTGAGCGTCCGACTTCAGCTCAGGTCACGATCTCGTGGTATGTGGGTTCGAGCCCCGCGTCGGGCTCTGTGCTGACAGCTCAGAGCCTGGAGCCCGATTCAGATTCTGTGTCTCCCTCTCTCTCTGACCGTCCCCCATTCATGCTCTGTCTCTCTCTGTCTCAAAAGTAAATAATAAAACGTTAAAAAAAATTAAAAAAAAAAAAAGAAAAAAAAAGAAATTTTATGTGCTTGATGTTAAATTAATGCTCTTTAAAATTTTTTATTTTCTAATTGCTTATATCCAGCAGTCATGCTAAATTTACTTACTGATTCTAACACTTTATGAATGCTTTGGATATTTTGTGTGCACAGTGATGCCATTTATAAACAAAATCCATTTATTCTTTTCTAAACTTTATAATATTTATTTATTTTGATAATATTATTGCACAGGCTGGGGCATCCAGTGCAAAGTTGAATAAAAGTGATGATATCAGACTTTCTTATCTTGTTCCCAGTCTTGATGGGAAATTTTTGATATGTCTTTATTAAATATAATGTATGGTGTAGACATTTGTAGATACCCTTTACCAGATTAAGATTTTCCTCCATTTTTAGTTTGTTAAAAGTTTTTATCATGAAAGGATATTGACTTTTATCAAAAGTTTTTCCTGTATCTATTGATATAATTATGCCATTTCCCCCTTTTATTCTGTCAATGTGATGAATTAGATTGATTGCATTCTGAATGTTAAACTTCTCTTACAGACCTAAAATAAACCCTACCGAATGTTGTTACATTATCTGTTTTATGGTTTGATTTGCTCACATTTCTTTTAGAAATTTTCAACTATATTTTCCAAAGAAATTTGTCTGTAATTTTCCTTTCTCTTAATGCCAACTTAAAATTTAAAATTTCAGAGTGAAGTCTGTGCTGACCCCATAAGGTGAGCTGTGGGTCCTTGTTTTTCTCTTTTGTGAAAGTGTTTAGAATTATTTATTCCTAAATATGTGGAAGAATTCAATAATGAAGCCATCTGGGCCAGATTTTGAAATGTGATTTTTTTAATATGAAAACTTTAAAAAATATATTCAATTGCTTGGGTAGATAACGGGATAATCTGAATTTTTCCTGTCAGCTTTGATATACTTTTATTATTTTCCCCACCCTAGGGAATATTTTTTCATTTCATTTAAAAGAAAGAAAAAAATAACTTAGGACCCAATTTCATTATACAAAGCAAAACACTTTTATAAATTTCATCAGTTACATCAAATATATTAACTATTATACAATATTATTAGGATATTTTACCAATAAGTAAACCTTTATACACCTCTTTAATCAAATGTCTTTGTTTCCCAATGAGATATTAGATTAATTAAAATAAGAATATGTTTTTTATAAACATTATTGGTAACCCATGTCCTCCACATTTCAAAAATTGTAAAAGCTACATAGCTCCAACAAAACCCAGTATTTTTAATTGCTATTAGATAGTTTTAAAAGTTCTTTTCTATTTTCTTGATCATACTTCTTTTTAAGGTTAAAGTGCTTGCTATCGTGAAAGATTTCTTAACAATTGGAAGTTGAATAATTTAGAAAATTCAGGTCTTCATTGTCTATCAATATTTCATAAAATGTACGATATCTATTACTTATACTGTAGCCACTGTCTAGAATTTCAGTTTTTTTACATGTGCATTTATTTTTTCTCAAACATTTAGATAAAAAAAAGCCCACAAAGTTTATAAATTTGGTCTCATTTTTTTAAGATAATTAATACAGATTCCAGTCCCTCCAGAAATATCACCCTAGGTTGTAAAATGCCCTCAGCACTATTTACCTTTCTCTCCTTAGAAATAGGTTCAGAGTAGAGCAAACCACAGGTAAACTCCTAGGGTTTCAGTAGTGATGGTGACATGAGGTGAGGAATAGTAAGGGCAACGTTCAGGATCTAGGTCAAGAATATGAGTGAGGGCCCCACCAATTCAAATTTAGGGTAACTTGTATGAAGTCCAAAGGCAAGGACTACACAGGCTGTCTTTATTAGGAATTTGGTTACACAAGCTCTGGGTCAGCTCCCATTATTTGTGGCTATCCAGGCAAGCCATCTCACCTATTTAGCGTGGCCGGGTAGACCAAGGAAAGCACCAACAACTGGGTGCTTTTCATTGCTAATCCTGGCCTTGACTCACTCTGTGACCTCTCTTGGTGTGTTTCTTCAGCTGGAAAGTGAAGATAATAATAATGAGGTATTTAACAAGGGGTGTTGTGTGGATTAACAGTTAATAACATGTTTCATAAGACAAGGCAGCATTGAGCTTGTAAATACTAATAGAAAGTTTCTTCACACTACAAAGTAAATTAGTGCTTCTCTTGAAGAAAACCCAATATGCCAGAACATGAACATACAAAGCAGTTGAAATAAGGTGAATTTTTACTTGACAGAAGTAACTTCATTTTTTAAAAGAACACTCCACTGCTTTCCTTTTGATATTTGGTTCATACTTGTGCATTTAAAAGCTTTTATAAAGTTTATCTATACCGATTCTATTACTTTAATATTTAGTACGCAGAATACATGTTTTGACATGATTGGATATGATTTTTTTTCTCAAAAATTCAACTAAGAATAAATGTCATATAGTTTGTTACCTATATATAAGTTAACTTCATTTATGCAAGCCTTTTTGTCGCTTTGGTTGTTTCATCATGAAGTTTCTTGTATTACTTGAGGAAATTGTGTTAAATGTAATGAGTTTCAATTTATACAAGCTTTCTAGGACTCTGTAACATATCACATCAGGTAATCTATCTTCAATAGCTTAGCACCGAGTCAGCTGTTTGCAGGAAAAATTACATATGCCCACTAAACTAATTCTCCGTACAATGCTTTTCATTTCCTTTCTGTTTACTTACTTTGTTAGTCACAAAGATGAGGAAAAGTTACAGATATAAATCTTGAAGATGTAAATGTAAAAGAACTATGAGCTTACTAAAAGAAAATCAAAAGATGATAACTTACAGCTACTAAAAGAGTATAGTTGGTAGAGTGTCTGACTCTTGATTTCTGCTCAAGTCATGATCTCAGATCATGAGATAGAGCTGACCCTTGTAGCTGGGGTGGACCCTGCTTAAGATGATCTCTGTTCCTCTCCCTCTGCCACCCCCCATGCCACACACTCTCTCTCTCAAAAAAAAAAAAAAAAGAAAAAGAAAAAAATACTTCTTGAATTCTGGAATTATTATTGACATTACCAAGACAAGGTCAAATACAAAGACCAAAAAAATTATGCTGGTAAAGAAATCTTCATATAGAAATATTGAACACTATGTTTAGTAGGTATTGTTAAAATAATTTAGAAAACATGAAGTCACTAGGTATTTAGTTGAACTTTTGCTCAGGCTATGATTTAATGTTTTCTCACAGTGCTATTAAGAATTGTTGTTTTATAAATTTATGGGTATTTTAATGGGAATTTGAGAGGATTTCTGTAATACACATCTTATTTGATCTTTACAAATAATGTACTTCTAACCTCATTAATTCACTTAATACAAGTTTCTTGAGTGATATGAAGAATAAAATGAGTCTCTGACAGTTTATTCATCTTTTTATATTTTACAAAAAATATTTATGAAGCCTTACCCATAGCCTTGCAATTTATTAAAAAATTATACTACAATAATCATTGAAATGTCTGTCAAGTCCCTCTCACTATGCCATATTGCTTCCTTTTTCTTTTTTTACCATCTAGATGATCTTTCCTCATTCTTCAATCTTTCTGTTCTAACTTCTTGCAAACACCTAGCTCTCCAGGTGTTTATATATATATACGTATATATATACACGTATATATATACGTATATATATATATACATATATATACACGTGTATATATATATATACATATATATACATATATGTATTATATGTAAATATAATGTATAAATGTATAATGTATAAAATATAAATATGTATATATATACATATAAATATATGTAATATATGTAAAAAAATATATATATACATATATATACACACACACACACACACACACACAGAGACAGAGAGAGAGACAGAGAGAGAGAGAGAAGAGATAATTGGTTTATATTGAGGTGATATGGAACTACTTGTTTATTTTTTGTTGGTTCAGTAAAAATTTCCACCTAAATTAGATATCAGTTTTCTAAAAAAACAACATAAATTCAGATAAACCACAAAATTATAGGCAATCTGTACTGCTTTCATCATATACATGAAAGATTTTTGCAAATAGAAAAGTCTTGGGATCAGATGTTTGCAGAAGAAGGTCCTACCAGAGCCTATATCTACCAGATATAATTTTGAAACTAACTTTCTCTATGAGGTAATTCTTAAACTTTGGCTCAAAGTAATATTTCACTTTCATTAGATATTAAGCAAAACAGAATAAAGACCTGATCTTATGCACAGCTGTTCTGCTCCACTAGACTCAGAGTCTAATATTTTCAACTTTATTTTGGAATGAGTATATATAAAATTAAGGAGGTAGGAACTATTAGCAGAGAGCCTTCCTTAAGGATCACCACAAAAATTTCATCATTCTGATACTTGGCAAAGGTGGTTGGGGACATTATTCTCTTTACAAAAATATGAAGTACAGCCCCTGACATAAAAGAATATCTGGCCCAATATGTCAGTAGTGCCAGAGTTAATAGTTGATAAACTCTTATCAAGAGTGAGATACTAATACTTCTTTTATGACTTAATGAAATAAAAATATATATAAAAGCTCTTTTGTGAGCAAAACATATTTCTAAATAATCTTATTTTTCTATTAGTTTCTGTTCTAACTACAATTGTGGCATAGATATTTGAGGTAGTTTCAGTTATAAGATCACAAGTGGACAAATGGCATATGTTGTTAACTTTAATCAGTGGGCATTTTTAGGCTTTGGTTTGATAATTGGCATCATTGAAGTACTACGGAATTAGATAGCATATAATCTAGCATGGTGTCCTCTCATGAAGATCACACTTATCATATGGTCTCCCACACTTACCAGCAATGCAGTGTTTCAAACATAACTCTTTGAGATTTAATTACATCTGTAAAGTTGATATAATACCTCACTCATAGAATTCATGAGTATCAGAGATAATAAAAGTAAAGAACAAAGCACATTAACATATAGCAATCTCCTAAAATATAATTGCCATTATTATTGTTAGTCACTATATAAGTTCATTTTTCCTGTTATTAGAATTTTACCTGCAATTTACTAAGACTTCACCAAATGTTCATGCTGTTTTATTATGATATATAAAATCTCAGGAAAAACCTATAGGAATACACCAGGGATATAAAAATCTAATATTTAAAAAACCTAAGTTGTGGCACCCAAATAAATAGCAGATTATGCTCTATAGAAAATCATATAAAATGAGAAATTACCACATTTTCTGTTACTTTATCTGCTTTGTATGAGTAGTATATGCCTGCTCCATCATATACTGGTTTCTAAGGGCCATGTGTCTGCAGTTCATGAAACTTGAGCACTAGGTGGCACTCTTGCATCCTTGATTAAATGAACACAATTAAACTTTTCATTGTTTCCAAACAAATTAGGGCTGGTTTTCAAACTTTTAATCAACTAGATTTCATAGGAACCTCTGACACACTATAGCATTGTTTCTGGAAAATATTTGGACATGTAATGTGCATTTAGGATGCCCACTGGGTCTTTCTTGGAAAATTATAGCCTTTAGAATTAGCAGGGATCATTTAGTTTTCTTTTAGACAATATTTGCCTGGGTCTGCTTCTAAGAGGGTCATTCAGGATCTCCCATAAATTATGGGAACAATTTGTGTTGCTTTTATAGTTTTTAAATTATTTTAAATTGGTAAAGAAAACCATAGTAAAATGTCCATACTAAATTATATTTCATAAAAATATCCACAGACTAAGTAAAATACCAAAAAATAATATTTACTTGAACAATCATGTTGACTCATTTTATGTAGTCCTTAAACAAATTTTTTCTTAATTTTAAAAATATATTTAGACCTCTTGATTAAAAACAAAAAAAGTGGCATCAATTAAATTTGTAGCAATACACAGATTTTTGGCTTTCATTTTGTTTTTACATTCAGGCCTACCTATGTTTAGGAATCCATTACTATATCACAAACATGTGCACAGCCCTTATGAAATGCCGGGTAGGGTTTGGATGTATCCACTCTGAGCAGATATTTACCTTGAAGTGATGAGGAGTTTGATGACAAGTAAAATGCAAATACATGTTCTCTTGATAATGTTCTGCCAAAGTGAGATACTGGTACAAATACTGCAACTGAGACAATAAATAATATGTATTTTGAAAAACAGACTCCATTTTCTAAATATTTGTCAAATGAATACAATACTTGGAAGTTTCTTTCTGATTTAACAACTAAACAACTTTGATTTGCCTCTCCAAAATCTGTAACAATGTTACCATGTCATAGGAGGAGATACATGCCTTCATTTTCAATAAAATGGAAAAACTGTCTTAGAAGTAAATATTTGACAAAGATGCCCCTCTTTCCTGAAAAATAACTGAGATAGTTGTAAATCATAATTCTATCACGGTGAAAATTCCATCAGAAATGCAAATTTCAACTGGATGTCAAATATGTTCAATGATTCTCTCCATATCAGACAAATTAAAGAATGACAACAGTTGTTACATATTATTAGTGATTCAAATTTGATAGCATTTCCTCTTTGCTTAGCTTCTAATCCCACACAGTCTTCTCTTGAGTGGCTCCATGAGAAGAAAAGGTCATGTGGAGTGTGGTTTAAGAGCTTGGAGCTTGCCTTTACTAGCTATGTCACCTTGGATAAATTACTTAACCTTAGTCTAATTTCCTCATTTGTGAAATGGAGATAATACATTGTAGGTGTCTTATGGTGAATAATGAATTAATGTTACTAAAATGTATGCAAAAGTGCTCAGTAGGAAAAAAAATCACTTCTCCTGTATGTTTTTTCTTTATTACTCACATATAGCACTTCTGACACTTTTGGCCACCAAATCTGTGTTGGGAGAAACACAAGCAGTACCCTGTGACATGACCAGGGAATCTTAGAATTCAATTCTGACACCATCAGAAGTTAGCTGAAGTTAGTATCAGATCCCACAAATTATGGCCTCAGTTCCGCAAGACTGCCTTCCCCATTTGAAATGTCAATTGCAAGTTCCAGGTTGTTATCTGTACTTCTGACCTACTGGCTATGAATTGGGGGTCCCATGACTCCCTTGTCAGGTTCAACAGTTTGCTAGAATGGCTCGCAGAACTCAGAGAAACATTTTATTTACTATATTACTATTTTATTATGAAAGGATATAATTCAGGAAGAGCCAGATAGAAGAGATGCATAGGACAAGGGAAAAGGAAAGGATGTGGCCCTCTGGATAGTCCACTGTCCCCCCTTCTCCATGTGTTCAGCAACATGGAAGCTCTCCAAACATGTGCTTTGGGGATGGACACTTCATTATGTATCCATAATGTATGCATTATGTATGCATTATGTATGCATATTAACCCCACTTCTAGCCCCTCTTACCTCTCTGGAGAATGAGGTGTGGGGCTGAAAATCCAAGCTTCTAAATATGGCTTGGTCTGTCTTATGACTGTCTCCCATCTTGGAGCCCATCTAGAGTAGCCTCATTAGAATAAAAGGGATATTCCCCAGGATATTCCTAGGGATTCAGAAGTGTGGTGTCAGGAACCAGGATCAAAGACCAAATATTAGAACAAAAGATGCTTGTAGCTCTTCTCAATTAGGTTACTTCAAGGGTTTTGGAACTCTGCCAGGAACTGGGGGCATGGACCAATTATGTATTTTCTATTATCTTACAAGGTGTATAGATAGTAAGTGCTATATAAACGTCTGTTATTTAAGAAAAAAAATCAGTATTCAATCTTGAATGGGTATTGAAATTACAGAGTAAATTTAAACATTTTCTATTTGTAACTTATTTTTACAGATCAGTGTTTTTTCTCACATATTTCTTTTTAAAAAAAATATTTTTGAATGTTTATTCATTTTTGAGAGACAGGGACAGAGTGTGAGTGGGGGAGGGTCAGAGAGAGAGGGAGACACAGAATCCAAAGCAGGCTCTAGGCTCTGAGCTCTCAGCACAGAGCCCAACGCAGGGCTCGAACCCATGAACTGTGAGATCATGACCTGAGCCGAAGCCAGACACTTAACCGACTGAGGCACCCAGGTGCCCCTCTTACATATTTCTAACAAATCACTTTGAGTATTTGGATTTTTCAGAAAATTAGTAATGTAAAAATAGGGTCCAAGCATGGACAAAAGTGCAGTCATTTTACATTTGAACCAAGTAAATATGTCACTTATTCATATATGTATAACATTAAAATTAAGTTGTCCAATAAGATGAGCTTCCTAAAATATCACTTTTTATATTGGTAAACATTAAATAACACATTCTCTTTAACTTTCATTCATCAGGTTATAGAAATTTGCAAATGTTAAGTGTTCTATACTCAAATATGCATAAATTGAGGAACAATACACTTAATCCTGGTACTCAGAACTTGCTCTTGTCAAAGATTTCAGACCTTGGACTATACAACACACAGCTTTGAAATTTTTCACATATGAAATATAACTTTTGATAGTGGAACTGTAATTTTAGTGTTAAAAATCCTATCTGGTTACCTTGGCTTGAGTTGTATTTTTAAGGTTAGTTTTGTGATTCTTTTACTCAGTTTATATTTAAACTTTAAAATAACAGGATGTGCTTGAATATTCAGAAGTACATTATTATCTGCGCTGGAGTTGGAGTGACTTTTTTTTCCCTCAGAATCTCACCTGTCAATCACACAACAGACCTTTTTCCCCTGTTCTTCTGTGCCAAAACCCACTACTTCTGGGTTGTTTGGCTCTCTGTTAGCCCTCACAAGCTGAAATCCTACACTGAATAAACCATCAATATTTATTTTATATATAAAGTCTCCTACTTTTATATCAGAAAAGTGGATCATGTGGTGGAGGAGTGAAATCTCAAGAGCACTAATTAAACATCAATAACCCAAACCTACATAGATGCAGTTTTCTAAGTGGCACACTTGTATTGCCTTGAACCCCTTAACATTTCCAGATTCAATACTTCTGAACCGCTTTGTCTGCTCAAATAACCAAGAAGTGCTGATCTATGACAGACTCATCAACAACACTTAGGTATCATGTGAGTTCTGAATGGTCTGTACAAGAAAACATTAGGCATAGCCCAGTATCTCCTTCAGCCCAAAAGTTCATACAGCTCTCTGGAGCATGTTATCCATATAAAGCCAAAGTATGCAAATAAGCCCACTTTAATGGGCTTCAATAGTTGATTTGGGGTTAGTTTCCCTTACTTCATCATTTCTAAAAGGTACACGTTGAAACACCATGAAATTGAATGAATGTTATGCTCAATTTTGGCTGAAAAGAGATGGTTTACTTAAGGCATGTGGGCCCCAGCTAGATCTCAGTTAGAAGGATATAAAGTACATTAACACCAGACTTGCCCTGGAGGCTAAAACTTAGCTTTTCAGTGAGAGAGAGAGAGAGAGAGAGAGAGAGAGAGAAAGGAAGTGTCTAAATCTTTGTTTTTGATTTTGCCAGGTTAAGGAAAACTGTTTACTTGCTACTGCCTGAAATCATAATTTGGTTAAGGTATTTACATTTAACCCTTAGACAAATTGCTACTTATGTACCTTAAGTACCTTATAAATATGTTTTTATAGTGATAATGAGTATCTTGAACATAGTCGACAGTTTCATGAAGAATTTATATCCCTAAATTGAACTAATAACCATGAGTTTGCCCATGTCAGTTGGATAGATAACAGAGTTTGGAGATATATCCTCTGGATATTTATTTAATTTTTAAAATAGCAACGTAAAAATCACATTTTTCCATTATATTTTATTTACACTATTATCTAGTCCTTAGAAAACCATCTTGCTCCCATTTTATATTTTCTATATATTGTCTCTATATACAATATATAGTATATTTTGTAAATATAAATATATATTCTTATTTATAAGGGATAGATAACTTGCCTAAAATGTGTGAATGACAACTTCTCTCATTCTGCTGACAGAGTAGAATGAGCACTCAGAAGTGGGGAAATTTGGTTTCTAATTTCAATATTACTAGAAAGCTGTTCTTTGATCTAGAGCAATTACATGCATCAGGATGACCATCACCATTTATACCTTTGTTCAGGTTTGCTCTGACTGCTCTGCCCCTTACGTATGTTATCACGCATAAAAATTCTACCCACGTTTTGTGTTTCAGAGTCTGTTCCTCCTTTGATGCTCTTTCCACCTGCTGAGCCAAACTTGATCTCTCTTTTTCAGATTGGTAGAATCATAACACATTAATATTAGAAATGTCTTACAAAACGACATAGGTCAACTGCCCAGTTAAAATAGTCATCCATCCAACCACTGTCACAACAGATAATCAGACTCTGCTTGAATACTAGTACTCACAAGGAGTAGTAAATCAGGAGAAATCCTATTTTAATCTCCAGAAAGCTCAACTTTCAGGAACTTCACATTCAGGTTGCCCAAATTCTGTGCAGAGCTGAAAGGAAAGTCAGTACACTGCATAAGTGGAAACATGCAAATATTCAAGCAAAATGTATTTTTCTTTACATTAACAAAACTACTTCAGTCTCCCCAGAGATTGTCTACCTCTAGACCTCAAATATTTCCCTTGTCTGAGAGTGCAAAATATATTGGCTGGTAACCAGATAGGATCTTTGCACTGTAAGGGGACATTTCCTTTCTTTCAGAATGGGAGCAGGGAGGGAAGCAGAGCACCTACCTTAACACACACACACACACACACACACACACACACACACACACACACTCTTAAACCTTCTTCCCTACATTAACTTTGCAAAAGTCAGTTCACGTTGTGAAGAGGGATGTGAGAATTAACTTATCTCCTCTGCTTTTATAAACTGTGTATTTAGAAAATAATTTCTTGAGAAATAAGAAAAGATGGAAAATAAATCTTAATTGATGGCAGAAACCCAATAATAAAGAATGCCCCCAACATCTTTTACTAGATAAATCAAACTCACCATGACAAGTCACTGTATTATAGAATAGCTTGCTTTATTTTCAGAATCTAACACAAACAGTGGTAAATCCAAGTTGCTACTTTTCCTCAGTTTTGATCAAACATGTGGAAACAGTAAGACAAAACAGAGTCTTTACTTGAATAGATGAAAAGGAAACTCATATATCTATGTAACAGCCATTGTGAAAAAATTCTCTTCAAATCTAATGATTTTTTGTGTGTCATCACTCAATCCTATGAAAAGCTTCAAGATATTTTTTAGAACTCTTGACTAAACGATTTTTATTTGTCTAATTTTAGTAATTTTAATTAGGTTTTATTTTCCCAAAACTTTATAGAAATAGTGCTGGCTCTGCCAATATGTCTGGTAAATTTGGATATATTTCCAAAAGAAAATCTGTCTTTAATTTCCATAAGTAAGCATTTTCCCCTTTGAAAAGGGACTTCTGTCATACAATAAAATTACTTGCAAGAAAAAAACGAACACATTGGCAAATTAAATCATTACCCAAAACCGTAATGCTGGGAAAAGTCATTGTATGTTATTTTATGTTATTTTATCTTCTTAGAAAGATTTACGTCTGTGATATAAGAGCAAAAAGAAGAAGGCATGTCTATAAATTGTAGGAGTCAGTAAAAATACAGGTTATCTCTGAGGATTTTAATTTTTAAAAAAATAATTTATGATGAAAATAATTTTCAGTCATCTAGCACAATAAAAAATGCCCATGCCTTTGTGACCCAGAATTTACATTTTTAGAAAAACTGTAGGATAAGTGCATAAAAACATATGTACAAAAATGTTTATTACAGCATTACTGGTAGAAACAAAAAAGGAATGCTTATAAACTAAATGTCCATCAATAGGGGATAGATAGAACATATTTATAAGATGGGTTATAGCATATCAGTTACAATAAATGAACTAAAATTAATGTATCAAAAAATAAATCTCAAAACATAATGATAAAATAATTATAAAATTATAACATGTTACAAAAACATATGATACATTTATTTAAAAAAAATACTACATGCTCTTCAATAATACACACATATGTATATATAAATGTATTAAAAAGATTGCAAGTACATATACTCACTTCATGATAAAATCTATTTCCAGTGAAGGGGAAGTGACTAGACATAGGGGAAGGGGCTTCAAATTGATCTATAATATATGTTAGTGATTGTATAAAAACAGATCAAACAGTGTGATCACATTATAACACTTAAATTCTGGTTGGTGGATAATTGGTTCTGCATTATATTTTGTTTGAATATTTCTTCATTTTAGAATTTCTGAACCATGACCACAAGATAACCCAGGGAATTAGTTTAGTAAAATGTTAATTATTTAAGTAAAGATAAGCATCCCTTTGTTGATTATTTGGTGTGCTTAACATTAAGCAACCTTTACATAACAAGATTTGAAGCAAAATGTGAACCTGTTCAGATGTGTTAGGATGACAGAACCTTCAAGCCATTTATCCAGAACTTCTAGATTGAATTCATTTATGAGAGTACTGATTTTAGTGATGAAGCCATACATAGATCCCAGGATTCTTTGAAATTTTGGCTGAAATAAGACAATATCATAAGCTTTTTCTTTCTACGAATATACTATTCTACATCTAGTTTCTACTAACTACTTGAAGAAACTGTTATTTTTCAGAATTTACCAAAAGACCTACTGCTCTTTTTTAAACATTTTTTAATGTTTATTTATTTTTTGAAAGAGAGACTGAGCATGAGCAGAGGAAGGGCAGAGAGAGGGAGACACAGAATCTGAAGCAGTCTCCAGGCTCTGAACTGTTATCACAAAGCCTTTATTCGGGCCTCAAACTCACAGACTGTGAAATCATGACCTGAGCTGAAGTCAGACGCTTGACTGACTGAGCCACCCAGGTGCCCCGACCTACTGCTATTTTTAAATGTTTAATAACACTTAACCCTTTTTTTAGTCTATAAATTGAGATTTGGAGTTTCCCCCAAATTTTGGTTTGAAATTGATTGAATTTCACACACGTAAAGGATTTTCCTTCCATGTTGTCCCCCGGGCCCACATGAGAACAGATTAGGCACAATGACAAATGTATCGCCTCTCTATCCCCCAACTCATAGAGCACTTTCCTTGTGTGGAATTACTACCGTGGTCTGTTAAATGGTGATTTCCAGTACCTAGCTCCACCATGGAAGATGAAAAGGCTGTATATCCTTTAGTGAGGATTCAAGTACATTTCTGAGTTTCCACCAATAAGACATTTTTGCTAGGGACTTTGAATATTGAACATGTGGTTCCAAGTGGAGTCAATGGAGTGGGTAAGATCCTTGCAGTTTTGGTGGTACCAGGGACAATTTGGTAGCAGCAAGAGTCTCACTAGAGCCTGCAGCTGCAACAAATTAGCTGCATAATGCCAGGAATAGCAACCCCTTGGACTGTCCTATGTATGACCCAAGTTTTGCAGCCTCAATTCTGTGACCTAACTGAATACCTTTTCGTTAAAGTTATCCAAGTTCCTATCTGTTGCTTGCAACCAAAAAGTCTGATCTAGATCTACTAAACAATAATTTGAAATACCCCAAAAGCTAAAAAGGCCTATTTATGCCTGTTTTGGAATAGAAATGTAGAGAAAAAGTGAAAATTTCAATTTGAAGTAGAATCTTGGATACATATTATGCCTGTGTTTAAACAAACAGGTATTATAATGGTGTTGTTTTTTTTTTTAATTTCATGCACAAAGATAAGTTCCCTTATCAATCAAGAATGTACGTGTATTTTTTAAAAATCCCATTTCCCTCTATGCTGAATAACCTTCAAGTTTTCTATTTTAGATTCATGATGTAAGTAAGAGGGATGTGAAGGGAAAAGCATCATGCCGATCTCAGTGGCACGTTAATGCCATTGCTAGAGTTGGAAACCCACTTAATGAAAGTGGCTAACACTGTCTTTTAAAAAAGAATAATTAGAAAAACGTATATTAGTTTCTCAATATCAGAGGAATTGGTAATTATTATTTAATGACTAAAAATATAGTTCCATAGTTCCTAGAAGAACTAAATATATTCTTGCCCTCAGAGGTCACAGCTAACATGTAAAAGTCTCTGGATTTTTCAATCTTAATATCAGTTGGACTAAGTTATCTTTTAATCTCAGAGAAAGTACCAACTTTAGATAGGTTTATATTCTACTTTTAGTGGTATTGCTAGTTGTTATAGGTTGAATTGTGTCTCCCCAAAATGCTTATATTGAAACTCTAAGTAACTAGAATGTATCCAACTATATTTGGAGATTGGGTCTTTAAAGAGATAATTATGTTAAAACGAGGTCATCAGGGTGGATTCAAATTCAGTCTGGCATGTGTCCCTTTAGAAGAGCAGTTTGCACCCAAGGAGATGCCAGGGATACATCCACAGAGAAGAAAGACCATGTGAGGACATAGTGACAAGGCGGTATCTGCAAGCCAAGTAGAGAGGCCTCAGGAGAAACCCACCCTGATAACACTTGGGTATGACTTCTGACCTCCAGAGCTGGAAGAAAGTACATTTCTGTTGTTTAAGCCATCCAGCCTGTGGTATTTTGTTACAGCTGCCCAGGGAAATTCATATATGAGTATGACTTGGTTTTCAATGACAAATAAAATCCTGAAACAAATAAGATTCAGATTACTCTATGTATCTGATATAGAACAGAGATCTTCAAACTGACAAATAAGAAATCAATTAAATATGATGTAATATGATAAAATAAAATGTTAGGCTATGGTTGTTGTTTTGTTTTTTTTTTTTGTTTTTTTTTTTTGTTTTTTTTTTGCCTTTGTACATGCCCGTAGTTATTTCCTTGATTTTTGACTCTTGGGTATGTCAGTGTATGATGGCCAGTTTCCCTTTTTAGGAAAGGGCAGGCTTCTATTTTGGGAATTAAGCCCTTTCTACTTTTTGATATTAAAATATCTTTTTGTTGTTGTTATATGATGTTGATTATGGATGGTCTACTTTTGCTTTTTAATGATGTTATTTTCTTTTACTTAATAAAGCAAGTTTATAACCCTCTGACAGGATTGGTAAGAGAAATTTAACCACCTAGGAAGCAAGGACTAGATTAATTCTCTACAGAAGTTGACTGTAAGAAACCAACAATAATGAAATTTAGTGGATTCATTTTGGAAATAAAAAGAAACATTGCTCCCTACTGCTTAGCCTATTTACCAGGGGCACAAATGATAAAAAGCATGCTGGCAGTAAAATGATAGTCAAAGAGTTTGCAGGAAGGAAGAAAATGGTACAAGGTAGAATTCAACAGAACATTCTTAATTCCTAGTTCATGAAATCATTGTATTTTGACTTAGAATTACTTAATTTCCAATTAAATTTTAAAAGATGATATGTAATAAGTCAACTTTTTCAGCATTCTGTGTATAACAGATAATAAATGTTAGGGTCATTTCCTCCTTCCTTTATGTAAAATTGTGTTCCATAGTGACTCTACCAGTTTGCCTTCCCACCAACAGTGCATGAGGGTTCCTTTTTCTCCACATCCTCACCAACACCTGTTGTTTCCTGTGTTGTTGATTTTAGCCATTCTGACAAGTGTGAGGTTATATCTCATTGTAGTTTTTATTTGCATTTCCGTGATAAGTGCTGATGGGCATCTTTTCATGTGTCTGTTGGCCATCTATATCTTCTTTGCAGAAATGTCTGTTCATATCTTCTGCCCATTTATTTGTTCTTTGTATATAGAGTTTTCTAAGTTCTTTATATATTTTGGATCCTAAACCTTAATCTGATATGTTATTTACAGGTATCTTCTCCCATTCCATACGTTGCCTTTTGGTTTTATTGATTTTTTTTTTCCTCTGTGCAGTAAGTTCTTTATATATTTTGGATCCTAAACCTTAATCTGATATGTTATTTACAGGTATCTTCTCCCATTCCATACGTTGCCTTTTGGTTTTATTGTTTTTTTTTTTTTCCTCTGTGCAGAAGTTTTTTATTTTGATGAAGTCCCAGTAGGTTATTCCTGCTTTTGTTGTAAAAAAAAATGTTATTATGACCAATGTAAGAGAAATTAATGCCTGTGTTCTCTTCTAGGATTTTTATGGTTTCAGGTCTCACATTTAGGTCTTCGATCCGTTTTGAATTAATTTCTGTATATGGTTTAAGAAAGTGGTCCAGTTTCATTCTTTTGTATGTTGCTGTCCAGTTTTCCCAACACCATTTGTTGATGTGACTGTCTTTTCCCCATTGGATATTCTTTACTGCTTTGCTGAAGATTAATTGGTCATATAATTGTGAGTTTATTTGTGGGTTTTCTATTCTATCATATTGATCTATGTGTCTGTTTTTGTACTAGTACCATATTGTTCTGATTGCTACAGTTTTGTAATATAACTTGAAGTCCAGAATTGTGATGCCTCCAGCTTTGCTTTTCTTTTTCAAGGTTGCTCTGGCTATTCAAGGTCTTTTGTGAGTCCATACAAATTTGAGGATTGTTTGTTTTAGCGCTGTGAAAATGCTGTTGGTAATTTGTTGCAAATTGCATTAAATGTGTAGATTGCTTTGAGTCGTATAGACATTTTAACAATATTTGCTCTTCCAACCCATGAGCATAGAGTATCTTTCTATTTCTTTGTTCTGTCTTCAGTTTCTTTCATCAGTGTTTTATAGTTTCCAGAATACAGGTCTTTACCCTCTTTGGTTAGGTTTATTCCTAGGTATCTTATTGTTCCGGGTGCAATTGTAAATGGGATTGATTCCTTCATTTCTCTTTCTGCTTCTATTGTAGAGAATGTTTCATGTGCACTTGAAAAAAAAATGTGTATCCTGCTGCTTTAGGATAAAATGTTTGTGAAGTGAAGTCCATCTGGTCCAGTGTGTCACTCCACACCATTGTTTCCTTGTTGATTTTCTGTTTAGGTGATTTGTCAGTTGACATAAGTGGAGTGTTAAAGTCATTTACTGTTATTGTATTATTCTAGATTAGTTCCTTTATGCTTGTTATTACTGTTTTATGTGTTTGGGTGTGTCATGTTGGGTGCCTAAATATTTACAGTTTTTATATCTTCTTGTTGAATTGTCCCCTTTATTATTGTACAGTGTCCTTTGTCTCTTGTTGCAGTCTTTGCTTTAGAGTCTTTGTATGATACACGTATTGCTACTCTGGCTTTGTTTTGACATCCATTTGGATGATGAATATTTCTCCACCCCCTTTCTTTCAATCTACAGGTGTCTTTAGGTCTAAAATTAGTCTCCTGTAGGCAGCATATACATGGGTCTGTCATCCTTTGTCTTTTGACTAGAGCTTTTAGTCCATTTACGTTCATGATATGTATTTATTGCCATTTTATTACTTGTTATGTGCTTGTTTCTGAAGATTTTCTTCAATCTTTTCTTGTCTTTCTTTCATGGTTTATTCTTTCTTTAGTAATATATTTGAAATTCTTTCTCTTTTTTTCTTTACATAGTTATAAGTGGTATTTGATTTGTAGTTACCATTAGGTTTGTATATGCATGTAGCAGTTTATAATAAGTTGATGGTCTTTTAAGTTTAAACTCATTAAACTCATTCTTTACTCCTCTCCTCCTCACGTTTTAGGTATGTGGTGTCATATTTTACATCCTTTTATTTTGTGAATCCCTTGACTGGTTTTGCACAGAAATACTCATTTTACTGCTTTTGTGTTTCCTACATTTATACTTTCATTTTGGTCTTTCCCTTTCACTCAAACAGTCCCCCTTAATATTTCTTGCAGGGCTGGTTTAGTGGTCATAAGCTCCTTTGATTTTTGTTTGTCCAGGAAACTCTATCTCTCCTTCTATTCTGAATGATAGCCTTGCTGAATAGAGTGTTCTTGGCTGCAGGTTTTTCCCATTCAGCACTTTGAATATGTCATGCCACTACTTTCAGGCTTGGAAAGTTTCTTCTGAAAAATCTTCTGATAGCCTTATGGGATTTCCTTTGTATGTAGCTGTCTTCTTTTGTTTTGTTGCTTTTTAATTTTTTTTTTAATTTTTATTTATTTTGGAGAGAGAGAGAGAGAGACAGAGTGTGAGCAGGAAAGGGGCAGAGAGAGAAAGGGAGACACAGAACCCGAAGCAGGCTCCAGTTCAGCAAGCTGAGCTACCAGCACAGAGCCAGATGCAGGGCTCGAACTCACGTTCTGTGAGATTATGACCTGAGCTGAAGTAGGACGCTTAATTGACTAAGCCAACCAGGTGCCCCTTGTTTTGCTGCTTTTAATATTTTTTATCACTGTAGTTTGCTATTTTAATTACAATATATCTTGGTGTAGATCTGCTTTTGTGATTTTGTTGGGGTTCTTTGTGCATCGTGGAATTGGATATCTGTTTCCTTCCTCAAATTCGGCAAGTTTTCAGCTATTATTTCTTCAAATAAATTCTCTGCCCCCTTTTCTGTCTCTTCTTCTGGGATCCCTGTAATATAAATGTTACTATTGGTTGATGGAGTCGCTGAGTTTCCTACATTTATTCTCATTGTGCATAATTATTTTCTCTCTCTTTTGTTCAGCTTGATTACTTTCTATTACTCTTCTAGGTTATTAATTCATTCATCTGCTTCTTCCAGCATGTCCTTCATTCAAGGGTGTTTCTTATTTCATTTTTTTAGCCCTTTGTCTCTGCTATGTAATTCCTTATCGTCATCTTAATGGTCTGATGTCCTCCACTCTTTTGTCAAATCCAATGAATATCCTTATGATCATTGCTTTAAATTCTCCATCAGGCATGCTACTTACATCTGTTTTGCTTAGATCTCTGGACATGACCTTGTCCTGGTCTTTCATTTGGGACAGATTCTTCTGTCTTCATATTTTGTCTAAGTCCCTTTGCCTGTTTCTTTGTGTTAGGAAAATCACTTATATCTCCTATACTTGATGGTAATTAATTTATAAAGAAGAGATCCTATAGTACCCTGCAGTGTAGTGTCCCCTGTTCTTCTAAGCCTGGTGCTTTCAGAAGTGTCTCTAGTGTATGCTACATTTGCTCTGCTGTTGTGTCCTCATGACTTTATCCTTCAAACTAGTCATCTGCATAGGCTCTTTTTTCCTGTGTTGGGCAGTGTTTGGTCCAGATCCTGAATGTGGCACATTTTACCTAGTTGTGCCCTGGTCCACTTATGAATTGAGACCTGTTTCCACTGCCACCTGAAACTGAACTGAAACTCCTGGGTAGGGAGGTGTGGTGTTGGCAAGGGTTTGGGCTGGTCTTCTTGGGGAGGTGGCCTGCTGTACTGGGACTGAAGCAAGCATGACTGGGAGGGGTGGTTTTGCTAGAACACAGGAGTGCAGGGCTTGGTGTAAGCAAGTTAGGTAGAGAGTGTAGACACTGTTCTGGTTCCTGGAGGTGGTTTTGTGTTTCTGCCTAGGGGCAGGGAAGGGAAATGGTACCTACCAGTTAATTTGTTCCTGGAGGGGTCTCTCTGTGAATACTACCTCTCTGGGACATGTTCCAAGATGAGCAACTAACCTCCCCATTGTGTGCCTCAGGTATTCTTTCAATGGCTTTTTCCATGCTGTATATCCACATGCTATTTGCCCTGTGTTTTCTCCAAGAGCAGCCCCAATGCCCTGTAAGCTCTTCCAGAGCCAAGTATGCTGCCCTTTAAAACTTCAGGCTTTAAACCCTCCTGGAGTCAAGAACTCATGAAATTCATGCCCTCTAGCTTTCCAAGACAATGCTATGGGCATTCATTTTCCCTGTGTGCTCCCTTGTGTGCTAGTCCATCTCTCACCCTTCACTGCAACTGGGACTCCCTCCCCAAGACTGCAGCCATGATCCATTTCTTTCCCAAGCCATGTCTCTGCACTTCCTACTTTCTTTGATATGGCTTCTTCTCTATTTTTAATTGTTGAGTTTATCCTGCCACCCTCCAAGTTGATTTCTGCAGTGTTTAGGATGATTTGATAGTTATCTAGTTGTATTTGTGGTCCAAGGTGAACCCTTGTACTCTGTTTCTATATCCCTCCACTCTTCCATGGTGCTTTTTCTATTGGTGGACTTTTCAGGAAAAGTGTATACATACAACTATAGCTTTAAAGGTATATCATTATATAATCCTTCAGAAAGTACCTACTATTTTCCTATCAGCATTGTTTGCTTATCTGCAAGTTTGACAGTCTTTTATGAATTGATTTTGAAAAATAGAGTACTTGTCTAAGCTATATTCGTGGGATATGGATGTTTTTAATTTTAAATTTTGGTTTTTAAAAAATTTTTTAATGTTTATTTATTTTTGATGGGGGAGAGGGGCAGAGAGAAAGGGCAACACAGAATCTGAAGCAGGCTCCAGGCTCCAAGCTGTCAGCACAGAGCCTGATGCAGGGCTTGAACTCACATATGGTGAGATCATAATTTGAGCCTGAAGTCAGACATTTAACCAACCGAGCCACCAAGGCACCACTAAAATTTGTTTTGATGCTAATTAAAAAAAATAATAATGTTTATTTATTTATTTTTGAGAGACAGAGGGAGGGAGCCCAAGCGGGGGAGGGAGAGAGAGAGAGAGGGAGACACAGAATCCGAAGCAGGCTCCAAGCTCCAAGCTGTCAGCTCAGAGCCCAATGCGGGGCTGAAACCCATGAACCATGACATCGTGACCCAAGTCGAAGTTGGACATTTAACTGACTGGGCCACTTGGGCACCCCTCAATGCTAATTTTTAATTAATTATTTTTATTTTAATAAATTAAAGTTGGGGAAATATCTTTACACTTGGAATTAGAGCTGGAAGAGATTTCCCCAAAGTTACATAGTTAGCAACAGAGCTGGTTCTAGAATACAAGTGCCCTAAGTCCCTGTCCTGATCTCAGGGACCACTGAACTATACTTCCTCAAGAAAGAATTTCCCGGTCATGGACTCAGACCCAGCCAATAACAGGGAGAGTGCCAAATCCTAATCACCACACCAGTGCAGTCAGAAATCTTGAGTTTTATTTCCATCTCTGCCATTTTCCAATTCTATGAACTTAAACACTCAGCTTATCAATAATTTAGTGTCCTTTTGTGTAAAATGCCATGGGTCCCTTATACTACAAATATTCTATAATAGTGAATGTAAGTAAAAATACTACTTTAGCTATAAATATCTTATTTATGAGTATATTATTCCTATTACTTTTGAATAGCTTTCCCTCCTTTTTTAAAATTTGGTCTTAAGTACTTTCTTATTCTATTTACTATAATATTTACCATTTTATTGCAGACTAATAGTAGCTGGCATCTTCTACTACACAAAATCCAGAATGGAAAAAAAAATGCAAAAATAGATTTTGAAGAAATGTAGATAATTATTAGTGGAAAAGAAACTAGTTTAGTTCTGAGAAAACTATTTATGAGCTACTTAAACCCATAATTATTTAAAGTTTTTTTTCAAAATAATTTCTGATTTACAGAAAAATTACATGAGTAGTAAATAGAATTCTTGTCCAAGAATATTGCCAAGAGTCTTCAAATGTTAACATCCTACCATATTTCCTTTATCACTCTTTCAAGTAAATAGGTAGATAAAAAATTTTTCTCTAACCCTTTAAAAAATAAATTATAGACATGATGTCCATTTACCATAAGCACTTAAATATTTGTTTTCCAAGAACATAACCATAGTGTAGTTTTCAAAGAAGCAAATTAACATTGATGCAAGACCTTATTGTGATTTCACCAATCTCTGTATTAATGACAGTTGGACCAAAACAAATCCAAAATCATGTGCTATATTTAGTTATCATATAACTTTAGTCTCTTTTATTATTATTTTTTCTTTGCATTTTGTCACTGATAGTCTTGAGGAATAGAAGATAGTTACCTTTTCCAATATCCATCAATTTGAATTTGTCTGGTGTTTTCTCATGATTACATTGACAGTATGCACTTTCAGTAGAAATGCCATAGAACCAATGCTGAGTTATAGCTGGGAGCACTTGCTGTTGACTTGTCTCATTACTGGCAATGTTAATTTGATCATTTGGTTGAGGTGGTTTCTGCCAAATTTTTCCCCTGTAATGTTACTAGTTTACATTTTCTGATTATTAAGTAACTTGTCAAAAGATATGCAAAGATATTACAAATATCTTCTTACTTTCGATGGACTAATTGTTAGCATCTATTGATGATTCCTGAGTCAATTATTATAATTAAAAAAGGAAATAAAATATTATAATAGTGGTTGGCAAATGGTGATTTCAAATGTCATTATTCTTATACAATTATTAGTTAGCATGATACTAAAAAGAAGTAATTTGTCCTCTCCACTTATGTTTTTACTTATTTATATCCGTATGAGTTACAGACTCCTATTTTATTGAATGTAATATATTACTTGATTTTGATATTCACGTTGTAATACTAGTTCCTTAAGTTGGCTCCAGCCCCTTTTGACATTCCTCCATCATTCTTTGTGCATTTACTTACATTCTGGTGCAGAAATATTCCAGGATTATCTTGGTGTTTTCCTACCCCAGTTCTGGAATCAGCAATTTTCCCAAGAATTTTTGGTACTTTTAAGTAGAAAGTGGTATTTAGAAACCAAAATCCTAGGGGCATCTGGGTGGCTCGGTCAGTTAAGCATCTTCCTCTTGGTTTTGGGTCAGGTCATGAACTTGTGGTTCCTGAGTTCAATCCCCCTACCTGGCTCCACACTACCACTCTCACTGCTTGGCATTCTCTGTTCCCCCAACACCCCTCCCCTGTTCATGATCAGTCTATCTCTCTCTCTCTCTCTCTCTCTCTCTCAAAATAAATAAATAAATAAATAAATAAATAAATAAATAAATACAATTTTTAAAAAAGAAGTCAACATCATAGTATTAGGTATGTTCATTACTACTGGGGGGCCATTGTTTTCTGTACATTTTTAGAGTCCAGAAACATAATTATCACACTGATATTGCAAAGCAAAATCCAAATCCACAGGCCTTATTCTTTCTTCTTACATCTATTTTGTTTCTCTCTTCTCTGACTAAGAAACCTGTCTCCCACTTCTACAAAGTTTTACATAGGTGTTCAGTCCTAGAAAGCACAGAAAGTGATTTCAGAACTGCTCATTCATGCTTTTATCATAAAGAAGCTGAGTACTTGGATTTCAATTTATTTTGAGTGTTTTTAGAAAGTAGTTTTTCTTTTGTATTTACCTTGGGAGTATATAGTCTAATCACTATGTTAAAGGTGACACAGTTTTGATATTGAAGTTGAAATGTTATTCATTTGAAAGCATTTAAGTTAATATGTTCTTGTTTGTATTCAATTTTATAGTATTGTGTATTTAGATTTTCTGTATATATGAAATATTAACATGACTATGAAAGTCAGATGTGTAGAAAAAGGAAAACAGGGTTCCTCTGCTTTCTAAAAATTCACATTAAGTAATTTATTTTATTTTATTTTATTTTATTTTATTTTATTTTATTTTATTTTATTTTACAGGCAAAATTTTATTTTAAACGACAAATAATCAGTAGGTGTCCACAACTATCCATGTTTCATTAAAATCACATAAAACTTAGGTACAAAAGCACCACTGATTATTGGCTCTAGAAAAACTGTGAAAAAATTAAATATGCACAGTAAAAACACCATAGTATGCACAGGACAAAATTTTTAAAGCAAGTTCATGGAATGCTGAATGAATCTTACACATAGCTTTCAATATTAAATTGACATTTATTTTGCTTGATGATGATAGAAATTTCCAAAAAAAATGACTATGAGAAGGTAGAATGTTCATCCTTATATTTTTTGTATGTCAATTAATAGAACCCTAAAAAATTAACATTTACAAAATAATTGGTAAAAATAACTTTTAAAACTTGTCCCATGAGGTACACAAAATCAACCCCCATTTTTCATGGCAATTCATTCTCCCTTGTTACCTACAGATTCAGTTTTCTGTGCCTCTTCAGCTTTAGATTCACCATTTTCATAGTTTTATGAAAGACCTGCATTAGTACAGTAAAGACTTTTTTTTAAGTGGAAATCCTCTCTCTATTTTTTTTTCAGTTAACAAAAACAGTTACTAATGTAGGTCTTTCATAAAAGCAAAATGGTTTAATGTGAACTTTAAGAAAATGGGGACATTCTTTGCTTTAGGCTATTTCAGTTTATAAAAGGTTTCATAGGGATGCTCTACTTTTCGGATAGCAGGGGAAACATGTATTCGGGGGATATAGCAAATATACAATTTCCACCTACTTTTTGAAAGTAGCTAATCTTATTACTATCCAGTTATCTCTTCTGTGATTCTCACACATGTTTTATTTCCCTCTCTTTCTTACACAAAAGGGAACATACTAAAGATACCCTTCTTGACAGCCTTTTTAACATAACAATAAATTCTGGACATTTAGTTTCTCCTTATTCATTTTCACAGTTGCATAGTACTCTATCAGCTACACCATATAGATATATCAGAGTTCATTCAGTCACTCCTCTGTGTAGGGACATTTATATTGTGTCCAGTATTTTGCAATAACAAATTATGTTGCAATGAATATCCTTGAGCACATCATGTGTATTTTAGTACTGCTGGAGATTTGTTTTTTGATACATTTCTAAAACTGGGATTCTGAATCAATAAGTAAGTATTTTTGGTAGGTTTTACCATATTCTCCTCCACAAGGTTTTATAAATTTGTGTTCCCACCAGCAATATATGAGAGTCAGTTTCCCCAGTTCTACCAATAGATGTGTTATTTTACTTTTTAATTTTTTTCCATTTGGTAAGTAAAAGTAGTATCCCAGTGATGTATTCAACTGCTTTTCTCTAATTATGTGTGATGGTGAGCATGCTTTTATGTTTAAAGATAATATTTTTACCTTTTGTTTGAGAATTACCCATCACTATTTTTTGTCTGTTATGCTTTCAGGCTTTTGTAGTTTTCTCTGACTTTTTAAGAGTTCTTTATGTATTTGAATTTAGTCCTATTTCTGTGATAGGTGTTGTAAATATTTTCTCCCAGTTTGCCAGTTACATTTCTGTTTCATTCATGGTATTTTTGTCATTCCAATTAAAAAATATATAGCCAATTAATCACTTTTAATAGCTTCTGGATTTTTAGTCATAATTAAAAGCTTTCCCTTTACCCAAGTTAAAGACTATTTTATTTTGTAATTTTTCTTATACAATAATTTTCATACTTGTTAAATCTTCACTTCATATTAGTCAGTGTCACCTTATTTTCACTAGTTTTTTTTTCTCATTTTAACTAATAGCTATTAGGTATTTAAGTGACCTTCAATGGTTTTCATCTTTTAGTATAGTTGATACTAATTGATTTGCTATTAGGCAATAGTGTGTGATCTTTTTTTTTTTTTGAGAGATAAATGCCCACCACTAAAATTAATAATTCCTTTATTATAGAATATACTTAGAAAAACTAATAACAGTTTATGGAGCTGAATAGCTTCATGTTAATAAATTTATGATGACTTAAATGATTTGAGTTTGTTTATTTAAAAATGATAAGAAATGAAGCTAGAGAAATACCAGGCACTAAATCATTTAAGACCTTGTAAGATATACTACTTAATTTGGATTTGTTTCTAAGAGAAAAAAGCAGTAGATTTTGTTTTTTACTAAAAATTTTTAGTGTATTTTTAATTACTAAACTGACTAGATGATTATTTTCAGATGCTGTGGCTCTAATGTGAATAATGAGAGAGAATGTATAAAGCTTGAAAAAAGGAATTAAGATACTGAACTATGATGCTGGTTTGTTCAGAGCAATATTTGTAATAAAAGTGGATAGTTTTAAGATATAGTTAGAAGTACGCCTGTAGCTCAGTTGGTTGAGTGTCTGACTTTGGCTCAGATCATGATCTCACAGTTCGTGAGTTCGAGTCCCATGTCGGACTCTGTGCTGACAGCTTGGAACCTGGAGCCTGCTTCAGATTCTGTGTCTCCCTCTCTCACTCTGCCTCTTCCCCACTCATGCTCTGTCTCTCTGTCTCTGAAGAATGAATAAACGTTTAAAAAATATTAAAAACAAGAAAAAGATATACTTAGAAAATAAAATCAATATGTTTAGCAGTAGCTGAATTTTGTGGGTGATAGGGAATAATCCAAGATAAAATTCGAAGTTTTTTGTAGGTCAACTGCATGCATAGTTATAACAATCATTTAGGTATCAAAAAACAATAGAAGGAGATAAGGGAGGGACTAAGAAGGCTGGGAAGAGATGGCAAGATGAATTTTTGAAAATGTTGAGTTTTAGATGACTATGGAACCTGAAAGTAGAGGTTCAGTAAGTAGTAGTTGGATATATGGTCTGGTTCCCAAGAGAATTTTCTTGGGTAAAGTTAGCAATATAAACATCTTTAACAGAAGAGGACAAGTTTTGTTCAGTAAATTGTGGAAGTACTGTAATCATAGTCTAAATGTGACATTGTAGAAGGGGCAATGAACAAATATTGAAAGAAAAGTTTCTTTCTTAACATTATATATACAGATGCATTTCAATGAATCTATTCATTTCAACAGAAACTCTGGGGAAGTTGGGCTTGGAAAGAAAGCTTCAAACAGTTTGTGGCTAGGTGTAGCTTGAGGCCAGATTTTCTGGTCAACCAACTAGGACAATTATAGATGGAAGACTCCTTTACTACTGATTTTTTTTTTAAGGAAGGCCAATAGGCCAGAGGATTTTTGCTACATAGAAACAATTCTTGGCATGCCTTCCCCTGAAACCTTACAAAGCAACAGTGGGTGGTACAAAAGGGAAGGGGCTAAACATATCTAAACTCACGTGGGTTAGCTGCTGTTGCTTAATACTGGTCTAACAACACAAAGCTTCTGATCCATATACTGCACAGTGTTTTTAACTCCCGTATCTACTGAACCTTTGTGAACTTTGAAAGCATAATGCAGTAATGTGTTTGAAAGAGTTAATGAGGGAAGTCAAGAGCAATAAAAGATCACAAGACAAGAAGTTCAGTCTAGCCAAAGAAAATGGTGATAAATTGTAACCAGGTGTCCTTATTTCCTGATTCCTCAAGTACTGCACACTCAGCTTTCTCTTCAGAAAGAGAAGCTTGTGAATTCCATACAGCATTTGTCAACTTCAATAATTCCCTGCAAGATTTCAGAATTATTTGCTTTAATTGTAACTACCTCAGAGGCAAATGAGATAAACCATTTGGAAATTATATATGTAGCAAAAGAAAATCTAATGTTCATTGTGATTTAGGAAATTCATAGGAATGCCTTATCAATATCCTGTTGTTTGTCTGCTTTAATCTTTAAGGACAAAGAAGGTCTAATTGTAGCATTGCTCATGCACACAGATCAAAAGCTAAGTTGTGAAGCATTCCATAATTATATGCTGACTTTTGCAACACGAATACTAAAATTCCTGTGAATGTATTTCACATATTATTTATGTTTTCTCTGAGTTTCTTCACAGGTCCAATCTCTGTTCAATTGCATGCCTCACTATTTATAGAATCCTATGTTTTTGTATTGGTATTTCTTTTAGATCATGTTATTTTACTGGATTATATGGGCAGAAAAACATTCAAAGAACTCTCCATTGTATGGTAAGAGGATAAGGCAAAGCCTGAGATACAGAACAGAGAAACCATCTGAGAAGAGACAAAGTATGAGAACATTTACTAGTGTTGGATCTAGAAAATAGACTGATCAGAGTGAGGCAAGAAACAAACCCTTCTCACCCAAAGGATACAAGTCAGGCTTCCTCGTCTTATTCCAGGTTGAGGAAAGGGATAAAATTATAGAAAAATCCCTTGTATATAAAATACCAGTGTAGAAGAAGAAAGAACATTGTTTTGCACTGCAAGGAAATGCACCTTTCTATGTGAGCATTTTCATGGAGTTGTTCATCAAAATATCAACTCCCAAAATTACTTTCCTCGAGGTGTTTCAGTGTTCAGATACAGAACCTCAGGGAAAATTCTAGCCATATTGACAAGTGGATAATTAACCCATGATGTTTGAAACATACAGATTTTTTGGAAGGGGTATGTAGCCTTCTTGTGTCTTGACAATTGAATGCTACTAGATTATTTGAGCCAGCAGTAAATAAGAGATTCATTAAAAAAAATACTTACATATAATTTTCTTGACTAAAAATCATGTATAATTTGTATTCTTTCCAATTAAGTTTACAGAGGAAAGAAGTTAGAATGAACCAATTTTCAAATTAGGTCCCCTTATTTCAAAAGATCTCTCTCTCTCTTTTAAATAGTAGTCATGTTAAGGTGTAGAAACAAATTTACTCTGTCATGATCTGGTTGTTTTTTGTAAATTAAAAAAAAGGAAAAGAAATGCATTCAATTTACAATATGAGAAATTGAAAAAAATGACAATCTACTATCAAATGAGTGAGTGAGTGAGTTCGGAATATTCCAAGGCATTATTTTTTTTAGAGATGAAAATGATATGCTCCTGGATAGGGATAAATACATCAATATTGTGTTAATGGAATGTCATGAGGATAAGTAGCTTGAAAAGCATCCTACGGACCACCATCTGGTAACATTCTTAGAACTAGAGAGTTTGCACCCAAAATAAATTTTTAAAAAGTAAAAATTTCAAGTTATTAAATATGAATAAAAAAAGAAATAAGTGATGCCAAAACTTGGAAGCAACCAAGATGCCTTTCAGTAGATGAATGAGAAAATAAACCGTGGTACATCCAGATAATGGAATACTATTTGAATCTAAAGAGAAATGTGATATTAATGAAATGAAAATATATGAAGGGATCTTAAATGCATATTAGTTAAGTGAAGAAAGCAATCTGAAAAGGCTATCTTTTGATTCCAACTATGTGACATTCTGAAAAAGGCAATGGAGAGAGTAAAAGCTCTCTCCATTTACTCACAATGGAGAGAGTAAAAAGCTCAAGGTTGCCATGATTAGTGGGGAGGCAGAAATAAATAGGCAGAACATAGAGGATTTTTAAGGCAGTGAAACTATATTGGTAGAAACTATACTATATTAGTAGATCATGTCATTATACATTTGTCCAAACATATAGAATATATATAACACCAAGAATGAACCATAATATAAACTGTGAACTTCAGATGATTATGATGTATCAATGTAGACTCATCAGTTATAACAAATATAACACTCTAGTGGGGGGTATCAGTAGTGGAGGGGACTGTGCATGTGTGCTGCAGGTGTAGGGGAAACTTCTGTAACTTCTGCTCAAAACTGAATCTAAAGGTGTTCTAAACAATAAAGCCTATGAAAAAGAAATGAGTTGTCAATTTATGTGAAAGAAACCAATCTGAAAAGTCTGTACACTGAAAAGTCTGTGTGATTCTAATTACATGACATTCTAGAAATGGCAGAGATATGGAAACAGTAAAAGAATTAGTGGTTGCTGGGGGATAGGGGAAAGGGAAGGATGAATATGCAAAGCACAGAGGATTTTTAGGGCAGTGAAATTATTCTGTTTGATATTACAATGGTGGGTATATGTCATTATTCATTGGTCCAAACTTAAAGAATGTACAAATCTAAGAACTCTAATGTCAGCAGTGGACATTCAATGATAATGATGTGTCAATATAGGTTTATTAATGATAACAAATGTACGTATCATTCTGGTAGAGATGTTGATGATGAAGAAAGGTGTGCATGTGTACAGACAGGGAGGTTTAGGAGAATTATTTGTACTTTCTGCTTAATTTTTCTATGAACCTAAAACTGCTCTGAAAATAATTTCCATTAAAAAAAATGAAAACCAAATGGAAGCAACCAAACTGTAACTCAAAGAAGTGACTCATACTAAGAAGATACCTGGAATAAAAACCCTTGGCTTAGTCTTAAGCTTAATGACATGCAAATTGTCCATGTGTATAAAAGAGGAACTTATTACCTAGACTTTTGGATATTTTCTAATTGGGAGGTAGGATATTTTATGAAAATGTTTCAAACAATACATTGCTTCAAGACAAAAATGTAAGGGATATTGATCTGTTTGATGAGCCCTATCTCAAGAATAAAAACTAATAGCCAGAAAAATGTGTGTAAGAGCCTCAAGTTTCAATTTTAGAAAGGAAAATTAATCATTTTCCAGGAACCATGAAGTAGGAAATTTATAATTTTGGCAACTTGTTTGTATTTAATTTTGTGAAGTCTTGTTTTTTCCTTTTAGTGATTAGCAGTAAAATCCACTGACTTGTTTATTTTTAGTGGCAAGGAAGAAGCTAAAGAACAAGGGAGACAGCATCCCCATTTGACTTCAAGTTTTGAGGAAGACAAATCCCCAAAGGATAGATTAGTTGGCTGCAACCACAAATGTAGAAATAAAGAAAAATTAGTCCCTTTGGCTAAGTGGAGAAAGAGAAAAAAAGGAGCTGGCTGTGATGTGGTTGAAGATGGACCCTGGGGCAATGCATGTAAAAGGACTTTGAACATCTTTAGTGACAATTCATCATGTAAATTCCAAATAATATTAGCATCTTACAGACATTTGGAAGAAAGGAAAATGATGTTTGTTTTTCTTGATAAGGATACTAGAAAGAAGCTGAGTGCAACTGAGAACAAATTTTTAAAAAGAGCATTGTTTATTATTTAGATAAGGATTATTTCCAATAATCACTATAATTTGTCACTGGTGAAGTGAAATGTAGAGTCAAACCTATCGCTACCTTTTTTTTTTTTTCAGTTGCATGGCAAAATAGGATATATTGGTACCAAACTACATCTCATTAACTTCTTTGCCTCAGCTATTGACATGACAAGTTGTTTTTATCTTGAAACTGTGCTAAAATACACTTGGCTTTGCCAAGTCTCTAAAATGGCTCAGTGTTTTCTTGCCAGAAAACAAGAAACTAGCAATTTTTAAAATGGGTAATAATTTTTGCTCTAATGACCTACACCTACCTCATTTTGGGTAATATAGTGCAGTTTCATTTAAATGTTTTAATGTATTCAAACTTAATTTATTACTAGTAAAAACTACCCAGTTGACATTCACAAGACTGAACTCCTTTGTCTGTACTACATTACAGGTACAGCAGGGGTATAATTTGGTAATATAAAATGCTCTGCTTGATTACACAGCACATCTACCTTATATTTAATGGAATGGAAATCTCCAGCATCAGAATTGGATATTATTTTGTTCAAGTTTCACTTTATTGGTTATAGTACATTACCAACAATTTATATTTCATCCTTGGTATCGTAATGTGTGTATTTGATTATTGGAGGAGATAGTAATAATAATAGTAAATAAGATAACTTGCTCACTGCACATAATTCAGTCTAAATAACATGGCTTAAGGGGGATAGACCAAATAGAAACAAAAACTTAAAAACAACCTCCAGGTAGCTGAAGCTGAAGACAACAAAGTCTGCATCTTTCAATATGTCCACCCCAAACAATTCAAAACTATAAGAAGAAAGGCAACATAAAACAACAACAAATATAATAGCAAAAATACTATGAACAAATTGCGTTATCATGACTTGAAGATGAAGAATGACCAAACTTCAAAACAACAGTAAATAATAAAAGAAAAACATGAAATCCGAAGGAAACAAGCTTCCCACGATGGCACCACAGGAGTGAACAAGAACAGGCCAAGAAAAGCAGCAAGGAAAAGAAAAATGACAGGAATTTGGGGGACTTTCAGTAACAAAGGGGAAAATTTAGAGACCCAAATGGCAGAGATACATAACCTCTTCCCTAACCATAAAAAAAGAAAAGTCCTACTAAAGATCTAGATTATGATCTTTTTCGATTAACTGACAAAGAGGATGGCCTTGAACTAGAAGTTTTGTCAAACACCCACAGTTCACAACAGTGAGCAAAAGAAAACTCAATAAATCTACACAGAATTCTTATAAAAACCAGAAAACAAATAGTGAACATTGATAAAACTCTTCATCTCTCCAAAAAGTAACAAGAAGAAAAACCATGAGGCAATATTAGTTAAATATACTCAAACAAACATGTGGCTATGGAAAACAAAACTAAAAGACCTTGAATTATAAATTAAAAAATTAAGAAAAAAGAAAGAAAGAAGGAAAGATGGATTAACTTTAGTAAAGATGTAGAAGGCATTGAAAACATTATATCAGAAATAAAAACTATTACATGAGAGAATAAAATGAAATGTAAACCTCATAATAGTAATTTAAGAAAGGCAGAGGAACAACCAAGAATACAAAAATTAAAAAATGAGAAGAGTTAGTAAGAGCATGGTAGAATGGAAGACAGGCAAAGAAGACATAATATTCGTATAATTGGAGTCACTAAAGATTTTAAAAAAACACATTGGTACAAATTAATATTTATAATTGTTATTGAAGAAATATTTCCAGAAATAGAAATCCTGAACCTAAATATTGAAAAGGTCCACTAAGAAACTGGAAGAATAATCTGGAATCATCAACCTTGAGAAAAACGCTAATAAAACTATTAGACTTCAAAGATAAAGGAAAATAATTCTCAAGGATTCTACAAATAAGATTAAATAAATTACAAGAAAAAAAATAGTTATATTGGAAGAATTTTCAAAATCATGACATAAAGCCTTACCTCCTTTTCTTTCTGAGTGTTCTTTAGTTTTGGAAAGTTTCCAGGAGTATTTGGGAGATAAGTTAACCTTAGTGACTGGTGAATGTGAATTTTGAAATTGACTGAGGGCTAGAGTTTTTTTGATGAAGTAATGACAATGGAAATGTAATAAATGACAACTTTGGGCAGCTCCAATTTATTAGCATTCAAAGCACTAATAATGAAGACTCTGGTCCAAAGGATATAAAATTGGTATCAGAAAAGATTGATTTGCTCTGTGTCCTCCATTTGTACCCAGTCTTCTGACAAGCCCATGGCTTGTAACAAGCAATAATTGTTCCCAGAGCTTTTAATCTTCATTGGGTCAATTCTCAGACATTCCTCCATTATTTCACATCCAGGACTATGTAGCTGAGGATCCAGAGCAATGTAACTATGATGGATTGAAAAAAATTCTAATGTTTCATAAAGGAAGAACTTTAGAGTTATTTCAACTCTCTTTCAGGTAACTTAGTTAATTATAAAATGGCCTTTTAATTAAATTTTCCTTTTGTAGTCATTACTGTCTAAACCAAAGAAACATCTGTAAGTCAGTGAATTGCAGATCAGGAGCAGGGAAGAACTTTGCTTTAGCAATGAGACAAAAATGGTTTCACTACAGTGTGGAGGATTATATTTGAAACTTCTCAGGTCACTCCTATCTGGGAGGTATAATTACTTTGATTAATTGAGAGTGAAGTTTCCATGGGGAGAATAGATAGATTCTCATTTGGTATAATTATTTTGTATTATTTGGATATTCTTTGAGATATAGGTCTCTGTCTTTTAACATTTCTTAGTCTTATAAATTAAATTCTTTATTTCTTATGGAACTTTTTCTCAAAAGCTTGAGTACATTAGTTATAAAAGGATATATGTGAACCATATTATTTATATACATATATATGTAAATCATTTGAATAAGTAAATAATTTGAAATTATATATATGTAAAATTTTAACAGAACAATTAGATATAGTTTTAAATACTCTGCCATTGATTCCTTTATTTCTTCCCTCCTTACTTCTTTCCTGTCTTGTTGAATAAATCATGTCAAGATATACTCAATAGTAAAGCAAAGTAAGTATTCCCACAGGTAGAGGGAAGGGCCCAGTGCAGGATCTCATCATCCAAGCAGGTTAGAAAGATCATCCATTTGGGAATGGGAATAGCTATGCTGGGGGCTGCCTAGTTTGGGGTATTAAAAGCTAAATAAGAAGAGCATCTGCATGATACTTGGATGCCACTGTTATCCTTAAAAATGTGTGGGAGCTGAAGAAGAAGAAAGAATCTACAATGAGTAACAGTGGCACTGACATGAGATTTCTTACATTCACAGGAGATTGATCAAATTATTTTATGTACATATGAAATAATTGGAACCAGATTTTTTACTCAGGTTCAAGGCCCAGGAGACCCACATGATGGTCCTCTGTACCAGGAAGGCCACAAAAATTTAGTTCAGTGACACCCACATGTTTACTATTGAAGGCAAGAATTACAAATATGTAGAGAAAAAAAGTAAGAATGAACCTTATGGATATTGCATACAGCCTCATAGTGTACAGTGTGAAGAACAAAGTATCAGTTCAGTAAAATTGCCAACAAAACTTGTAAAATCTAAATCTAAATATGAGAACACATCAAATCCAAATTGAGAATAATTCTTGAAAATAACTGACCTGTAATCTTCTCAGGTCAAAATCATGAAAGTCAAGGGAAAACTGAGAAATTGTTTCAGATTGAAGGAAACTAAAAGAAACATGGCAGCTAAATGGAAAAGTGATCGTAGGCAAGTGGAGTCCAGGGCTTTATTGGCAAAATTGACTGGGCTCTATAGGTTGGAGATAGTAACCTATCAGTGTCGTTTGTATTGTGGTTACATAAGAGTATATCCTTGTTGTTAAGAACTTGCACATTGAAGCATTTAGAGTATTGGGGAATTCTACTGGTAACTTACTGTCAAATGATTTAGGAAATATTTTTTCTGGTACAAATAATGCAGTTTTGAAAATAAATTTAAAATTATTTAAAAATAAAATCAAATAGGGACACCTGGGTGGCTCAGTCGGTTGAGCGTCTGACTCTTGATTTCAGCTTAGGTACTGATATCAGGATTGTGGGATCAAGCCCTGTGTTGAGCTCCATGCTGAGTGTGGAGCCTGCTTAAGATTCTCTCTCCCTCTCTGTCTGCCCCTCCCCTGCTTGGGTGTGCCTTCTCTCTCTAAAAAATAAAAAATAGGAGAATAAAATAAAATCACACAGTATAAAAATTACATTTAAGAGGAAACTCTTATTTCTAAAACCTATGAAAAGCAAATATTATTTACATAACTTAAAAAGCACTTATAAAAGAAGCTAAATTCTAAACTAAATATTAAGGGGCGCCTGGGTGGCTCAGTCAGTTAAGCATCTAACTCTTGGTTTTGGCTCAGGTCATGATCCCACAAATCTTACGGAGCCCCGCATCGGGCTCTATGCTGACAGTTTGGAGCCTTCTTGGGATTCTCTGTCTCCCTCTCTCTCTGCCCCTCCCCCACTCATGCTGTCTCTGTCTCTCTCAAAATAAACTTAGAAAAAATTAAATATTAAGGTATAGAGATTCTTCACAAGTATGTATTGTTTTTAGTATTCAGTTTAAACAATTTATGCTGAAATAGGATAAATAAAACTGATGAAATAGAATCAATAAAACCAACTTATAAAATCATATGTAAAATATTTTTAAAATAATATAGCAGGTATAATTTATATGCATTCAAAGGGTGAAATTTGAAATTTAATTCTGTTAACTTTCATCATTGCTTATATATTTAAGTAACTTTTCTTAAATCTGTATTTTTCTCTTAAATGTATCATTTAGCTTTCTAAGTAAAGTAGAACAATTTAGAAGTTAGACTTTGAAAAGCAAACCCAAATATCTTACAGATTGACATTTCCAGTTCAATGATTTGAAACTGAGTTACTATTTGAGAAAATTTTTCAGCTATCAAAATTAACTATGCAGAGTTATCAGTTCTAATGAAATCATTATTTTTCAAGAATAAAACCACTACAAAATTGATTGCAACTCCATTTTTCCCTCTTAGGTTCGCATGATTTCTGAACAAAAACTTACTCTTCACCCTTGCAGTTATACCCCTGCTGACATTGGCAGAGACAGTATCTTCAGCAAATTTGATTTGCAGAATCCAGATTCTTGACCTTCACTGACCTTTTTTTGGCTCTGACTCAAGCACACCGAACTCTGTCAGTGAGGCCAAAAGAAATTATGAACTGTATGGGTGCCCTATTCTCTTGGTCTTCTCAGTAGTATAGATCAGATTGGATGCTAAAGTCTGGATTTGTCTAGAATCCTAAAAGTTTAATTTTACTGAGATCCTCTGGCTGTATGTTACTTTTCCATTATTTGGTGACTGAAAGTTTTCGCATATTACTGTTGTTCACATCACATTGGCCACTAAGTCCAGTGGCTACCAAGAACTGCAAAGGAGGTTGAGAAATAAAGACTTTACTCTAAATAGACTGTGCCTAGATAACAATGTTATTAATTTGGAAGACGAGGAAATAGATTTGGGATACAAATAATGCCCTATGTTATAACACTCCAAAATACTGTTTTTCAAGGTAGTATACAACCAGAAGATAGTTTAAGAAAAATCCTCTTGACTTTATTTTCCTCCAGTTATTACATCTTGTTATGAGAAATCCTTTAGGGGATCTGTTGACTTATAGAATATTTTGTTATAATGTTATATTTTTCTATAATGCCATAAGGTGGATTTGCGTTTTGAATAAATGTCTGGCTATGGTGAGGTGCTGAGAGTTAGGTATATCATATGATAGTATATGATATTATACCCTTGTTAGTGTCTCAAGAAAGGGATTCATTCAGCCTACAGGGCAGCTTCCGATTGAAAGAATACAGTTTGGGGCACCTGGGTGGCTCAGTCAGTTGGGCGTCCAACTTCAGCTCAGGTCATGATCTTGTGGTTCATGGTTCGAGCCCTGTGCCAGGCTCTACGCTGACAGCTCAGAGCCTGGAGTCTGCTTCAGATTGTGTGTCTCCCTTTCTCTCTGCCTCTCATACTCTGTCTCTCTTTCTCTCAAAAATAAAATAAACATTAAAAAAAAATTTAAAAAGGACAGTTTGTCACTGCTGTAAAGGTTGGGACATACTGGCAGACTAGAAAAAGATGAGCTAACTTAATCATATCTGTGAGCATCTCTTTCCCTTCTATTGTTATTTTGAATGCTTTGCCACCAAAAATATGAGACACTAGGATGGGACTTCTATCCAGGGACCCCTTCCCCACCTTCTGTTAATTGTCCTCCATCAACCCCCTTCTTTTCAGAGGTGAGAGGTGATGAGAGAACACAAAAACAAAATTTTTAGATATGTCTATTTACCCTAAAAATATTTGAAATTGATTTGTCTTTTTCTCTTTTTTTGTAATTAAAGCATAATTTATATACAGTTTATGTTAGTTTCAAGAGTACAATATATTGATTGACCAGTACTATACATGACTCAGTGCTCATTACAGTAATTGTATTCTCAATCTTCTTTATGTGTTGCACCCATTCCCTCACTCACTTCCATTCTGGCAACTACCAGTTTGTTCTCTGGATTTAAGAGTCTGTGTTTTGTTTGTCTCTTTACTTCTTTGATCATTTATTTTGTTTCCAAAATTCTACATATTAGTGAAATCATATGGTATTTGTCTTTCTGTCTGACTTATTTCACTAGCATATATCCTCTAGGTCCAATGATGTATCTGATAAGGGATTAATATCCGAAATCTATCAAGAACTTATGCAAATCAACACACACGCGCGCACACACACACACACACACACACACACATATGCACACACACACACACACACACACACACACACACACACACACAAAAGCCCCTACAAATAATCCAACTTAAAAATGGACAGAGGATTGTTTGTAATTATTTGGTGTTGGTTTTGATATCTCCCCTTTCATTTGTGGTTTTATTTATTTGGGTTTTCTCTCTTTTCTTTTTGAGAAGTCTGGCTAGAGGTTTATCAGTTTTGTTTATTCTTTAAAAAAAACAGCTCTTAGTTTCATTGATATATTCTATTTTTATTTATTTTTTTGATTCTATGTCATTTATTTCTGTTCTAATCTTTATTATTTCCCTTCTTCTGATGGATTTGGGCTTTATTTGCTGCTCCTTTTCTAGCTCCTTTGTGTATTTGGGACCTTTCTTGCTTCTTGAGATAGACCTGAATTGTAATGTATTTTCTTTTAGGTCTTCTTTTGCTGCATCCCGAAGAGTTTGGATTGTCATGTTTCCATTTTCACTTGCTTCCATGTATTTTTTAATTTCTTCTTTAATTTGAGGGCTTTCCAAATTTTTTCCTGTGGACTGAAAACTCGTGCAGCCACTCTGGAAAATGGTAGAGGTTCTTCAAAAAATTAAAAATAGAACTACCCTATGACCCAGCAATTGCACTAGTAGGAATTTATCCAAAGGATACAAAAATGCTGATTAGAAGGGGCACCTGCACCCCAACGTTAATAGCAGTGCTATTGACAATAGCCAAATTATGAAAAGATTCCAAATGTCTACTGACTGATGAATGGATAGAGGAAATGCAATATATGTATACAATGGAATACTACTCAGCAATGAAAAAGAATGCAATTTTGCCAGTTACAACGTAGATGGAACTAGAATGTATTATGCTATGCGAAATAAGTCATTCAGAGAAAGATACCCTATGATTTCACTCATATGTGGAATTTTAGAAACTCAACAGATAACATAGGGGAAGGGAAGGAAAAATAAGATAAACACAGAGAAAAGAAGGAAGCAAATCCTAAGACTCTTAAATACAGAAAAACTGAGGTTGCTGGAGGGGAGGTGGGTAAGGAGGTGGGCTAAATGGGTGACGGGCATTAAGGTGGGCACATGTTGAGATGAGCACTAGGTGTTATATGTAAGACATAAACCAGTGGGTTCTACTCCTGAAACCAAGACTACACTGCATGTTAAATGACTTGAATTTAAATAAAAAACAATGGACAGAGGACACAAATAGACATTTTTCCAAAGAAGACATACAAATAGGTTTGTTCCTTTTTTAAAACTCTATTTAAATTAGGATAACTTGAGACATACCCATAACATGTTCATGTTGTAAAGCAAAGCCAATAGCCATGTCTAAAATACCAGGGAATATGAACAGTAGTAGATCCAGATCCTTAAATCTCTCTAGAGCTGGTATTGTTTATTCTTTAAAAAAAAAAAAAAACAGCCTTTAGTTTCATTGATCTATGCTGGTTTTGGGGATTCTATATCATTTATTTATGCTCCAATAATTATTATTTCCCTTCTTCTGCTGCCTCAGGCTTTATTTGCTGCTCCTTTTCTAGCTCCTACTATATCTTCCAGTAGTAGATGCAAATCCTTAAATCTCTCTAGAGTGGGTCGTTTAATAATTAACTTATTTGCAAATGTTTGTAAGGCATTCCTTTTCCTTTCAGGAAGATTATGATAATATAAAAGACCAAAAAATGTTAAATGGCAATCTAAGAGCAGTATAAGTATAATAACAAGATTGAGGCTAAGTTCTTAATTGCAAACACAGGATGATCTCTGAATTTAGAGGAGGGGGTACAATCCCTACACCGTCACTAACCAGAAAAGGTTTCATTGAGGACCAGCTAGAGCCCTCAATGCTCCTGATTCCAGAGCAAATAAGATCTTATCCATGGGGATAGAATGTATTACTTTGCTTCC
The DNA here is from genome assembly GCF_024362965.1 of Panthera pardus. NCBI lineage: Eukaryota > Metazoa > Chordata > Mammalia > Carnivora > Felidae > Panthera > Panthera pardus. Next base: position 24,427,024 of record NW_026527002.1, read on the forward strand.
CTGGTTTTATTCAAGGAAATTTTCCAGAAGTGGTTTCTTTCTTGATCATTTAGCTTAGGATCAGCAAACTGCTGCCTGCCACCTGTTGTTGTATGGCCAGCAAGTTAAGAATGGTTTTTACAGATTGTATTAGTCAGGTAGCTTAAACAACAGACATTTATTTTCTCACAGTGCTGGAGGCTAGAAGTCTAAGATCAAGGTGTTGGCAGGGTTCGTTTCTGGTGTGGACTCTGGCTTGTAGACAGCTGCATTCTTGCTGTGTCCTCACATGGTCTTTCCTACGTGCGCACGTATCCCTGCTGTCTTTCCTACTTCTCATAAGAACACCAGTTCCTATCAGAGTAAGGCCCCACTCTTATGACCTCACTTAATCTTTATTCCATATTTATAAGACCTATATAAAAAATACTGTCACATTCTGGGTTATGACTTCAACATATGAATTTTGAAGAGACAAAATTCAGTACAGAAATGAGCATAATTCATAACACAAATGAACATTTTCAATCGACTTGACAATAGGGAATACGTTGAACCCTAATTAAGCAAAATGTTATCCCTTGAAGAAAAGAACTTCATTCTTTTCATTACACTTTTATTACAAAAAAAGAAAGAAACTATATTCAACTATTACCTTTATACTGTGAATTTTATCAATAAAATTTTTATGGAATCTGTTTCTCTCTTGTTATAACGCTACCTACATTACATTCTTGATTTTTCCTCTTGGCCTGCAAAGCCTAAAATGCTTACTACCTGGGAATTTTCTCACAATTAGCTCAAGGGGCCCCCAGATTCCTAAATGCCTTCAGTCCTAGGAATGTTTAATCCAGATCTGGGTGCCAGGCGCACAGTGGAGGAACTGGAGCAAGCTGTTCCTTTTCACTGCAATTGCCTGAATTTTTCTAGACCATTGTAGATTTACCATAATAGAGGTGATAGCAGTGGCTGCTGTATATAAATACAATATTCTAGTTAGTATTTTGCTCTGAAAAATATTTGAAAAATATATCCAGATAATCTTGCATAGAAAGGGCTCCTGGTTTCATAGAGTGGTGTACATTTGCCTTAACAAATATACTTGAACCATAATAATGGCAAAATAATAATAATAACTGAAATTTACTGAGCATTTACTATGTATTGGTACTTTGTTAACAATATTTTTATGATATAGATACTAATATCCCTAATGTACCAATGAGAAGATTAGTGTTAGAAGATATGTATATAACTTATCCAAGGTCACACATATTAACCAATTGGGAGAGTTGTGTCCCAAACCCAGTACCATTCAACATCAAATCTGTGTTTCCACCACTCTATTTGATTGGCTTTATGTACACTTTTTATATGAAAGGTATTTTAAGCAAGTATTAGAGAAACAGTCATTATCCCTTTATGCAGTAATACTTGCATAGAGTAATACTTGCAGCTTGTTCAGATAAGCTTATATAATAGAACCCGTAAAGAGCAGAGTGACTGACAGGGAGGCCTTCCCAATACCAAGGAATGAATCCTTTCTAGCCCTGCCCAGTGGGGTGTGGTGTATGTCATGGATTATTGACTACTGCATATTGGTTCCCCTTTGTCCTTTTTCTGAAATCAAGTTATTTTTTTCTTTTAATTTTATTTTCAACATCACTTGATTTCAGGCACTATACGTGTGTTATGACTGGTTACAGTTGCTTTTAACCACACAGGTTTGTAGAGCTAAGTCTAATAGTTGAAAGACATGAAAATTACTAACAAATCCTGAGCTTGGTGCTAAAGGGGAGAACTAGGTGGAAATATCAGTTGCCAAACTTCTTCTTTATTAATAAAATCTGAATTTTATATAACGCAGCAAGCTGCCCAGCTAGAAAACATTTTCAGGCTTTTTTTGTAGACTTTATAACCTTATGTTACACATTTGACCAAAAAAAAAAAATACAAGCTAAAATTTTATAGCTTTTCCATGACAATTTAGCTTTTCTAAGATTGGCTTTTCCCGTCCTCCTTTTTACTTTTTTTTTCTTTTCCTAATAACATGTGGTTGTGAGACTAAAGTTGTACAGATTCAAGAGATTTAATTTCTAGACATATGAGAATGAAAGCTATATGTTAAAGATGGTAAAGAGAAATATGGAAGGAGCCCAGGGCATTGGTGACATCACAGAGATACCATAGTAGCACTGAAGTGTCTAACTCTGGATTCTTCATTGTGTGAGAAAAATAACCCACCATTATTTGGATAAATGACTACTGATGGATTTTGTTCATTCAGGGACCTTATTGGAATTGTGAAAAGAAGGCAGGTGAGGAGTGTATGCAAAAGGGTGTCTTCAACCAAAGGTTGACTGAAAGCACATTTACTTCTTGGTCTCCTTTGAAAAATACCTCCTCCCTTTTGAGACATTATTCTCCTTTGTACCATCACATGTTCCACTTCCAAATTTCTGAGTAGAAGCCACCAATTTTTAAATAATTATCAACCTATTCTTGGTAATTAGTGGAATCATGAGCCCTGGAAGTATATGATTACATTCATAATACCTCCAGCCACTAGTCTTAGCAGTCAGAACAGGAATGAGCAGTCACACTCCTTTCTGGGAATTTTCAAATTGGAGTGAGAAAAGGAAGAGCCCTTTCCTCTCTTGTCAGAAGTTTGAGGATATGAACTTGCAACTTCTATAATCCTATGGCAAGGGGATATTGAATTTAACCCAGTGAGAGAACCAGAGATGAGAGACATTGCAAATTCTACTGCAAATGGGCCCATGACCCATTTTTCTCTGCTATTATTGTGACGCATAAGCCAGTGGATACTTTCTATGCTTAAATTAGATTATGTTAGATATCTTTCACTTGGAGATATCTTTCCAAGGAGTTTTGATGCTATCAGGTAGAGGCACCAGGTTTTGTTTGTGACTATTTTTAAACAGACTAAGTTCAAATTTGTGGTATTTAATACTTTGTAATCTAAGCCTTAGTGTGGTTACATGACCTCTCATCAACTAATTTGTTAATCTCTGACAGAAATGTGTAAAGTATAATCATTATTTTAAAATGCCCTGTGATTGAAATTATAGCCAATTAGTTAACAGATTTAAATTCATTAAAGACCCATGTACAGTTGTGACTAATAAGACTTTCTAAAAAATTAATAACTCAGAGTCAACAAGTATGATGACTTTGAAAATTAGAGGGGCGCCGGGGTGGCTCAGTCGGTTAAGCGGCCGACCTCGGCTCAGGTCATGATCTCTCGGTCCGTGAGTTTGAGCCCCGCGTTGGGCTCTGTGCTGACAGCTCAGAGCCTGGAGCCTGTTTCAGATTCTGTGTATCCCTCTCTCTCTGACCCTCCCCCGTTCATGCTCTGTCTCTCTCTGTCTCAAAAATACATAAACGTTAAAAAAAATTAAAAAAAAAAAAAGAAAATTAGCATTTTTCCCTCCATGATTTGGATTTGTATTTGGGTTCAGTTTCACTTCCCCAAAATAGTTTATGCCCAGGAACATTTCTCTTTTGAATAAAGTTAAGATATAGTTCTTAAAAAAGATTTTACTTTCCCAATGTTGTGGTTGTAAATCAGTGTTTCTTAAACTTTAGCAATAGCAAAAACAAACAAATGAAAACCTTGTAAGAAAAAAATTCTTTGGAAATACAGTATTGGCTAGAATGGTTTTGTTTGTAATATGTACATAATATTTTAATGAGCTACAAATTAATTTATGCATAAGTTTTATACCCTGATTCAATTAAACTCAATAAAACTACAAAATATTTAACATCCAGAATACTTATATTTTGATGTAATGAATTGTATGCTCTTTAATAAACACCAAGTAACTATCAGGAGCTAATATATGACATTGCTGTAGATATTTTTGTCCTGAATATAGTGCACCTGTGCCATAATTGACTTGGTTCTCTCCATTGTTATCCATCTGAACCATAAAATTTTTGTTTATACAGTACATGAAATCATTTTGATTTCATTTGGCACAAAACTTCTTTTATATGTTAGCCTTATCTCTACTTTTTTTATCATTAGTTTAGTAATACATAGTGCAAAACATGGTGTCATTCTCGTAAGGTTAAAAACGTATTAAAAACTAGTTTATTCTATAAAAGTATACATCTATTATGAATTATACCTCAAACAATGCTTTTTCTTTATAATTGTAAATAAAGTTCACAAAGACGCAAACAGATTTGGAACTATTATTTGTCATTTTCTAAGATGATTAAACATGAAACATTTGAGGAGAGGTGAATACTCTATATCCACATTACAAACAAGTGAAGAGGTGACCAGTAATATTTGTATGAGTCATAAAAAGATAGTGAATATGTTGAATATTGTTTTTAGATTATCAGCAACATGAGAGCAAACAAACTTAATTTCTAGCAATGATGATATAATTGAGAATTACAAAAAGATCATGGCAGTTTTATCTATGTTTAAAAAAAAAAGAAATCTAGAGGACTTCTATTACTTGATTTCAAGACTTACTATAAACATGCTGCAATCCATTTAGAAGTAGACCAAAAGACAAACATTCAGTTAATTTTAGAAAAGAATGCTTTCATTCTTGAAGAATACTTTCACTAGATATAGAACTTTGTTAATATTTATTTTAGCACTTTAAAGACGGTGCTCCTTCTGTCTTCTAGCTTTTATGATTTCTTTTTTTTTTCTTTAGTTTAGTTTATTTATTTATTTTGAGATAGAGAGCATGGGCAGGGTAGGAGCAGAGGCAGAGAGAGAGAAAATCTGAAGCAGGCTCTGTGCTGGCAGCATGAAACCTGTTGTGGGACTCGACCTCACAAACGATGACATCATGACCTAGCAGAAATCAAGTCAGATGCTTAACTGAGTGAGCCACCCAGGTGCCTCAGGCTTCTATGATTTCTGATGAGAAGTTTGCTGGTGTTCAGTTTATTTCTCCTCTCTGTAATTAATATATCATGTTTCTCTGAGTGCTCTCAAGATTTTCAGCAGGTTAACTATGATGATCCTAGGTGTGGCTCTCTTTCATTTTTGTCATATTTGGGTTTACTGAGTTTCTTGATTCTGTAAATGTATGTCTGTCATTGAATTTTGAAAGTTTTCAGACATATTTTTTTCAAATATTTTTTCCATTCACTTTTCTTTCCTCTTTTTCTTGTATTTCAATTGTTGTATATATACTTTAAAAGTTTTTTTTAATGTCTATTTATTTTTGAGAGAGAGACAGAGCACAAGCAGGGGAGGGGCAGAGAGAGAGGGAGACACAGGATCCGAAGCAGGCTCCAGGCACTGAGCTGTCAGCACAGAGCCCTATGTGGGGCTCTAACTCAGGACCCGTGAGGTCATGACCTGAGCCAAAGTCGGATGCTCAACCGACTGAGCCACCCAGGTGCCCGTATATAATTACTTTTGAAGTATTCCCACAGACTTTTGAGGATCTGCTTATTTATTTTGCTCAATCTCTTTTCCTCTCTGTCCTTCAGATTGTATAATTTTGATTTATCTTCATTAACTTTTTCCTTTATCATTCCCAATTTGCTATCGAGATGATCCAGTGAATTTACTTTTAGCTTTGTGTATTATAATTCTAAAATTTATATTTGGTTATTTTTTACTAGTTTACATGTCTTTGCTGAGACTTTCTCTTTTTTCATTCTTCATGAGTACATGTGTTTTTTATTCTATTAAACAGAATTAAAATAGCTGTTTTAAAGTCTGTCATAAAATTTTCAGCATTTCTATTACCTTTGGGTTGACATCTTTTGATTGTCTTTTCCTTTGAGGTTAGGTCCCATTTTCATGGTTCAATTTATGTTAAGTAATTTTCTTGCATATTATGACATTATGAATATAATATATGAATTCCAGATTATGTTATAAGCTCAAAAGTGTTGATATGTTTGTTTCCATCAGGCAGTTAACTTGGATACAACACAAATCTGGGCAGTAACTCAGATATCAGTTCAGTTCTTCAAAACTTAGTTGTTAGGTACTTATAGTTTGCTCTGCACAGAAGTAGTTCGGGGAACAGTATAGACCTTAAGGTGAATTTATGCATGAAATTGGGTATCTCTGGGTATCTTTTCTGGAGCTTCCTTCTCAATCTTTAGAGACTAAGATTGCCCCAGGATTCCTTCCTCTAGTTCCATAAAAATGGTGAAATTTTCTGTCAGAATTTGAGTCACTTGACATTACAGCCAAGGTCAGACTGCATATACCCACAGTAGATAGGGGAAAAAAGAAACAAAAAGCTCTCTGTGTTGAATGTTTACTCTAGATTTTGACCCCACTCCACAAATTTCCTGCTTTTATTCAGTCTCCAGAGCTTCAGATATTTGTTGTTGTTGTTGTTGTTCATTGTCTAGACTTACTGCTGTTATTTATGGGAGAATCAGTTTCTTAGGAACTAACCTCTATGCCAATTGGCAATCTGTTACTTTCAAATGGAGAAAAGCCCAGGGAAACTTCTGCTTTCTTTTTATGTGTTTGTATTAAAGTGGGGACCCTGTTGGAAACTTCTCATATCTTAACATTTAGAAAGTACCAAATATGTCCACCTGTAAGGCTTGAGAGATTTTCCTGATTCTTTGATTTGAGTGAAATATGAAGACTAGTAATAAGAGTTCTGTGACCTGCAAAAGAGATGCAAAGTTGTGTGTTAATTCTATTGACCAATAGACCGTATTTGCATTATCCTGCTGCTCTCTCCATCCCACTGGTTTGTAGTTTTGCTTGGGTATTTCTTTTCTCTCAAATATAGTTTAATATTTCTTGATAGTGCCAATGACTCTTTAGCCAAACATAACCTGTTTCTTGCCAGGCGTTGTTCTGCTATCACAGGCCGTGTTCCAGAAAACCAAATTCTTTCTTCAACACCATAAATATAGCTGACTATTCATTTCTCACTTCTCCCTTCTTTCTTCAGAATTATAAATCTAGAGGAAAAGATACAAATACACAATGAAATTAGATTAAAAGTTAAAAAAACTGAAGTGAAAATACCTTAAATTTCTTAATCAAGGGTTTACATTTTTATCTATTAATTCCTACTTTTTTCTTCCATTTTTTTTTTTGCACTACAGTTTATTTTATGGATCTGAATAAATGATCAGTGGGGAATTTGACAGATATTGTCAGGTTTGTTCTGTCTGTTAGGAGTATCATTTGCTGAAATTGCTCCATCGGAATGTAGATGACATTCTTTCAGAGATACTTTAGAAGGGATTCTTACTAGAGTATAAAGTTACATTTAGTGTCACCAAGGTCACTCTCAGTTCTGGGGCACAATGATGTATCTGCAATGTTATCGCATCACATTGGAAAGGAGCTATTATTTTACTTAACTCAGTCAGTATTTTAGAATTAATAAGTCTTTTGAATACATACAAATTATTTAAAAATGATATATCTTTTCATACTATTCTAAAACTCATGAGATTAAAGGAAACCAGGTTAATCAGGGGCTGATTTATTGCTTTACTATGCAAGAAGTCTGCCATTAACCTAATAGAGGCTCCACACAGGGAGTCTGTAAGGGAAGAAGCCAAAAAGCCCTTTGCCTAAAGAGAACTCATTATGGCTGATTTGATGATATTAATGGCATTTTCCTTCTTTTGCAGTATTGTAAAACCTAAACATACTAATGGTGCTCATTTCCTTGCCTAGAAGGGAAAGATTACATTGCTCTAAGCTCTTTGTAAATTTTAGGGCATATGTTATATAGTAATTTGGTTCTCAGACTTTATTGAGTTTCAGAAGCTTCATTCTTTTGATCAGAAGCTGTGAAGCGAGAGCCACTTGGGGCTCCAGATCCTGCCTGCCAACCACTGGCCTTCATGATAGTCCATCCTGCCAAGTGGACAGAGACTGATTATTTTCTGGTTCCCAATTTCTTAGTCCTACACTGTAGGTTACACCAGCCCATAAAGTTGACTTTGTGTACGCAGTGCTCTGAGATGGCATAATCGACACATTTTTCTTCCTGCACATGGCAGCAGAAGAGAAGACCATGCTCTATTAGTTAATCTGCTGAAAGCTTGGTCCATAGGGAAATAAATCTTTCAACCCTTGAGTTATAAGGACTGTAGTTTTCCTCAGGCAGTGCGGATCTTTTGATTTTCTTTTCTGTGTAAAGCCAAACCTTAGTTTTCAGTATTCCCATATATTCAGAAACACTAACAATCATTCTTCTCTACCTGATATTTTAATAATTATTATATTTTCTAATATTAGGTTTTTCTACTTTGCATGCCCATGATGCATATCTACAACAATGATCTCATTTAGAAGAAGAGTAAAAGTAGAGCGAGGTAACGATATATAGCCATCTTTCATTCTTAACCAGCATGCTAATTACTCAGCTCTTTCTATTACCGAAAGCCAATTGAGAATCAAATTATCGATAAAATTAAAAAAATATGCCTGTGACAGATTGAATTACCTTATCTTAATCACTCACCATTCTCTGTATTCATACCCTTTGTCATATAATTTTGCAAGTCCTTTTACAGAAGATGGGCTATATACTTTTATTACTCTTTGGCCTTGGTCAGTGGATATTGGTGAATGTGACAGGACCAAAGCCAAACAGTGCATGTAACATGACGAAAGCCAAAGAAAGCAATTACATGAATGGACTGGCTCTCTTGCACTTCTCTCTCTAAGAGAAGGATATTGTAGCTAGCTTTCTGGTCCAAGGAGATGAGATATGCTTTGGGCACAGCTACATGGCTGACCTGAAAACCTGAGGCTAGAGGCATAATCTAGCCTAGGTTAGGTGATTCCCAACTGAGAATAAATAACAGGAACAAGCTCAGCTAATCAGTGAGGTGGCTCAGCCAATTTCCAGTCAGAGACAGTGGCAACTATTTATGAGGAAAAATGCTTTTTTTCTGAGTTTGTGATATTTTAATATAGAGAAGATCTTACTGGTGTTATACACTTTTAATTTAAATAATCCTCACAAATTCACATTTACTGAATTCCATGTCTTTAACTCATGATGGGTCTTTTTAATGCCTTTTCAGAAACTCAATGACCTTAATCACCTATAACTCTAAAACTGTGGTCTAAAATTAAAAATATAAAAATTTTAATATATGAAAATATGTATTCTCAATTTCTTAGAAAATTAAAAGGTCAAGAATAAACCATTTTCTTGGATTTATATATTGTTAACCACCCACAGAAAAATAATTAAAGTATTCAATTAAAATGGACTTATTTCTAAAATTTTTGAAAATATGGTCTTGATTAAAAGTAAAAGTGTTATGTGTGTGTATGGAAGACCTCATCCACTAAAGAGAAAAGATATACTTATTTTAGCTGATGGAAGTCTCAAGAGCATGTGTTAACTTAGATATAAAAGAAATAATGAAATGATTTATTGTTGCATGTTAAATAAAAGCATTTCAAAGTTAAGCGGGTATTCCTCAGTTCTGTAGCCACCAAGAAGTATTTATGGCTTACTGATTTTATATTTTGAGAGATAAACTTTTTATTACCACCCATTCTACTTTAAAACTCTTTTTGGGGCGCCTGGGTGGCTCAGTCAGTTAAGTGTCTGACTTCGGCTCAGATCATGATCTCACTGCTCCTGAGTTCGAGACCTGCGTCAGGCTCTGTGCTGACAGCTCAGAGCCTGGAGCCTGCTTCAGATTCTGTGTGTGTCTCTCTAAGCCCCTCCTCCACTCATGCTCTGTTTCTTCCTCTTTCAAAATAAATAAAAACATTAAAAATAACTGTAAAACTTTTATTTTGTCAAGGATTTACTTGTCTGTGTATTCTCGTTTGGGGATAGAGTTGTTGTAATCAGTCTCCATTGAGCAGTAAGGATCACCAAAATTAATGAATCCTCACTGCAAAGGCAATTTTGCAGCCATGGCAGAATAGCTTTTTTTTCCCCACAGTTCTGTTTGTAAACCAGAAGGTCCCCATTTTTTTTTTTTTTTTTGTTCATCTAACGAAGTTTTACCTGTTTGTGAGTGTTCTGGCTCATACAAATTTCTGTGATTCTCTCTTCAACCTCATTCTACAGAATCATCGCCATGTTTATTCATAATCATACTTCAGTTTATGACATTCTCTTTGCTTCCTGGTTGTTAGCAGTCGTCTCCAGGCCATTCTCCTGGAACTGGGGGGGACCTTTTGATACCTAATGTGATTATTCCCTTGACACTCCGACACTTGCCTTTCATCACTGTCACTTGAGGAACTTCATATTCTGTGTTTATATGTATGAAGAATAGTTTTAGGCAAATGTCTGAAAAGTTGCCCTCAGGTAGGTAGAAGTAGGACAAAAAACAAGATTTCTGCCAACAAAGGAAATATACTCAAGCAGTGATATTAAGTGTTTTTTTGTGCTAGGACTGTGGTTCCAGTGGATGACTGACATTGATGGAAACTTCAATCAAATACCTTCAAAGACAGTACTATAAGAATTTTTAAAATTGAACTTACAATGGTAGGTGTTTTTTGTGTTTGGATGTCTTCTAAAGTTAAAAATATCTCAGCTTGTTCAACCTGAGCAGATATATTCTCAAAATTAGGAATGTCAGTACTCTGAAATTTAGCCTATCAGTGTTTTAATTACTTAATTTAACATATACTTATTTAAAATCCACCAAGGACTAGATAGATACGTTCATAGGAGTTGGTAGTGGTAAACATGTATCTACGCACTTCTGGAGCTTACATTCTAGTGGAGGACATAAAAAATAAACAATCATTATCTTAAAACTTAGTTACATTTATGGGAAGTGCTATATAAACTGCAGGTCTCAATTAGAATATATAACATAATCCTATGTGGTGAAGGAGGGCAGGGATAAAGCAATATTTAGCTGAAATAAAATTTCAAAGATGTAGTTAACTAGGTTAGTAAGAAGCTTTGGGTGAATTGTCCAGGAGAAGAAAGAACACCCTGAAGTTTGTGGGAAAATGGTGTGTGCTTCAGTTTCCTAGGGCTGTTGTAGCAACGTACCACAAAGTGAGTGGCTTATACAACAGAAATTTATTCTTTCACAGTTCTGCAGCTACAGGTAGAGATACAAATTAACTAGAAAATTAGACAAGAAAATTTGGGCATATATACTAAAAATGTGAGGACTACCCCTAAAATAGGAGAAGTATAAAGTTGAAATAAAAATGTAAGAACATTTTTTATCCCCCCCCTTTTTAAATTTAAATTTATTAGTTAACATCCAGTGCAATATTGGTTTCAGGAGTAGAATTCAGTGATTCATCACTTACATACAACAACCAGTGCCCATCACAAGTGCCCTCCTTAGCACCCATCACCCATCTAGCCCATCTCCCACCCACCTCCCTCCATCAACTCTCTTTGTTCTCTATCATGAAGTCTCTTGTGGTTTGTTGCCCTCTCTTCTCTTTTCCCCCCTTCCCATGTGTTCATCTGTTTTGTTTCTTAAATTCCACATATGAATGATATCATATGGTATCTGTCTTTCTGTGATTGACTTATTTTGCTTAACATAATACATACTAGCTCCATCCATGTCACTGAAAATGGCAAGATTTCATTCTTTTGGATGGCTGAGTTGTAGTGCAGTGTGTGTGTGTGTGTGTGTGTGTGTGTGTGTGTATCTATATCTATACCCATTTCTTTATCCATTCTTTATTCTAATAATATTCTTTATTGGGTATATCTATACCCAATTTTCTTTATCCATTCATCAGTCAATGGACATTTGGGCTTTCTCCATAGTCTGGCTATTGTTGATAATGCTGCTATAAACATTGGAGTGCATGTGCCCCCTTCAAATCTGTATTTTTGTATCCTTTGGGTAAATATTTAATAGTGCAATTGCTGGATCATAGGGTATTTCTATTTTTAGTTTCTTGAGGAACCTCCGTACTATTCTCCAGAGTAAAAACATTTTTTTGATCAGTATGTTGTTAATAAAGAGAAAAATAAGCAAAGAATAAGCATAATAGACATGAAACCTTAATAATGTGGTAGAAGTAAGTCCAAATGTGTCATAAACTACATGGATATTACTTTTGCCTATTAAAAGACTGAAAATCTCAGATAATATTATTTTTAAAATGTTCACTCTGGTTAGCATTACAGAGGGAAGATGTGTTACATGAGTGGAAGATGGATTAGAAGGGAGAAAAAATGTAAAGGATAGGGGCATCTGGGTGGCTCAGTCAGTTAAGCATCTGAGTCCTGATTTTGTCTCAGGTCATGATAGAGCCATGAGATCCAAGCCATGAAAACAAGCCATGAGATAGAACCCCATGCCAGGCTTTGTTCTGACAGTTCAGAACCTGCTTGGGATTCTCTCTCTCTCTCTCTCTCTCTCTCTCTCTCTCTCTCTCTCTCCCTCCCTCCCTCTCCCTCCCTCCCCCCTTTTTTTGTGCCCCTCCCTGGGTCTCTCTCTTTCTCAAAATAAATGAATAAACTTTAAAAAGTAGTGTAAAGGGGAAGAAAAGTTCAGAGAACATTTCAGTATTGGCGGTGGGAATAGAAATAAAGTAAAATAGATATTTTAAGAAGATACTTGGGAAGTAGGTTTGATAGTTTATTGTGTAATTCAATGATCAGAAGTTCATGTACTCCTAAATCTTACAACTTTCTGAAGTTGCCTTCACCACTGAAATCTTACGATAACTGGCTGTAAGTCTCATTCCACAATACTGACAAATCTAGTTCCTTGTTTCTGCTTGCAGTATCTCCCAAGACTCGTATGTAGCTATGTCTCTTAGTGATTTGATACTTAACATCCTGTCTCTTCTGAATTCTCAATTGTTATTATATGTTATGTGCCCTGTTTCTTTCTGTCCCACCTTGCTTCAAATCTGTCATAAAACTCATTTATTAAAATTTATAGTAGCTAATAATATCATAAAGTATTATCAGACTTTTATTCAAAATGGGGAATCACAGAAGAATGTAACAATTGTATTACATTTAAAGTATTAGTCATCCTTTAAGACTTCTTAGCCTTCTCTGCCGTCAAGTTTATATCTGGTTGTCATTATCCCACAGGCTATATCCCTAAACCATGTAATTGAGCTTTACTTTTTTCCTTCTTACATATAGCCTTTCTTACCCTTTTTGTGTAGGGCCATTCACAACACATTGCTTTCTTAAAAGAAAATAATAATTTAAAGTTAATTCTTCTTGTTGTCTTTATGCAAGCAATTCCATCCTTCCTTTGTATTGCCTCTTATTTCTAGATCATAATTTGGAGCACCCTTTTAGCATTCAATTAGGCCATAAAGATATTTTGTAAAATAATAACAATTCTCTTCCCCAAAGGAGACTTTAAATTTAAAAATGATTCCCAGTTTCTGGCTGGTGCCATTTATTGAAGTGGAAACATTGATGGGCTAATATTCTGGAGGGTGGAGGTAGAATTTCAATCATGAGCTCCATTTTGGGAATACTGAGTTTAAGGTACCCGGGGAAAATCCATTTGAAGTAAAACTCAAGCAAGAAGCTAGGAATACAATATTATAGTCAGAGAAATGTACATTCTTTCCATATAGATAATAATTGAAGCCATATAAGTCTCTGTGATGGACACAGAAGATAGTACAGAGTGAAAGGAGAACATTTAGTAAGCCATAATAATTCCAACATTTCAGAGTTTGAATAGATGATGCACAGGATAGACTAATAATTTGCCAAAGAGATAGAATGAAATCCAGGGGTTTCTAGTGATTGTGAAAGTATTTTTCAGGAAAATTGTGATCAAGCATGTGTCAGATGTTACCATGGGGTCCAACAACAACAACAAAAAGATAGCAAATAATCCATTGGGCATAAGTAGCAACTTTTAATACTAATCTCAATGGAGGGGTACCTGGGTGGCTCAGTCAGTTAAGTGTCTGACTTCATCTCAGGTCATGATCTCACAGTTTGTGAGTTGGACCCCGCATCTGACTCTGTGCTGACAGCTCAGAGTCTGGAGCCTGCTTCAGATTCTGCGTCTTCCTCTCTCTTTGCCCCTCCCCTGCTTCCTCTCTCCCTCTCTCTGTCTCTCTTTCTCTCTGTCTCTCAAAAATAAACATTAAAAAAATAAAAGGTAATTGTCTCCATGGAGTCATATGGTTGGAAATCAGATTGGAAAAGACTTACAGAATGAAGTAAGTGAGTATATAGAGGTTGTAACTCTATATAGAGTTTTTGAGAGGTTTAGCCTTGAGCAGACGAGTGGGTAGTTGGAGGGAAAAGTAGGAGGAAGTTAGAGGAAGGAGGATTTTTCTTTTCTTAAAATGGAAGAGATTTAATCATGTTTGTCTTTTTGTTTTCGTCATGTTTAAGAGCTGATGAGAAGAACGGAATAGTGTGGATGATAAAAAAGTAAACATTCTAGGGGCGCCTGGGTCCTTTCTTACCCTTTTTGTGTAGGGCCATTCACAACACATTGCTTTCTTAAAAGAAAATAATAATTTAAAGTTAATTCTTCTCATTGTCTTTATGCAAGCAATTCCATCCTTCCTTTGTATTGCCTCTTATTTTTTAACCAACTCAGTTGGTTAAGCTGTCGATTTTAGCTCAGGTCGTTATCTCGCAGTCTGTGAGTTCGAGCCCCGCATCAGGCTCTGTGCTGGCAGCTCAGAACCTGGAGCCTGCTTCTGACTCAGTGTCTCCCTCTCTCTCTGCCCCTCCCCTGCTTACTCTCTGTCTCTGTCTCTGTCTTTCTCTCAAAAATAATAAGCATTAAAAAAAATTTAAAAAAAAGTAAACATTCTAAGAGGAAGGGGATAAATGAGGCCCTTGACTGAAAGGATGCCATTAGGGGCTGGCAAGACTTAGTATTCACTTGAGTAAAATCAAAAGAAGTAAACACAAAACCCCACAGAGTCTAAGTATTGGATTCCTGCTATTCAGGTAAACAACAGAGCACAGATTAGTAAAAGGCAAATTATCTTGGAGGTTTCCAAACTTTGTGTGTTTTAATATTTTTTCAGTAAAACATTGTAAGCTAGAAAATGTAATAAAACAGTCTTCATTTATGATGTCCCTGAATATAGTAATGTATTTTTCTTCCAAATTATCTTATAATATTCATTTTTAATACTTATATTTTCCATTTCATTTTTTATGCAAAATATACTTTGAAAGAGTTTTTTATCTAAAGGAAAACATGTTTTCAGAAATATTTGCACATAATTTAAACAATGATGCAATGCTGAAGTCCTTACAGTCCTTCCATCATGGTTTTGTTAGCAGCTCTAAAACGAATAACTACCTTTTGGAGTGAGAAATGTGAAAAGTTACTTGACAAACATAATCAGTGGATAAGTAAATTCCTTTCTAGAATGTGTTTGTATAAAGACGTCCAGGAATTCAAAAGTAGATTTCCAGCACCAGCTTAAGACCGTTCCATTGAGGCTTTATCACAGTAAAGATGTTGTGCTGTGTAGAGGGGATCAAAGATGGACAGCACTCCAGGACCTGTCTAGTGGGATGTTTCGGAAGCAACACTATAGGCAACCATTTATCTGTTTGGGTAATGGACATACCATTGAAACTATAACCAAGATTTTACACATTGGCATCACATTTAGGAACCATTATCCAGATAGCATCCTCACTCCAAAAAAAGCATAAAATAAAATTAAAAAGAAATTCCAAAACTCATTTGCACATCAAGAAAGATATTAAGTGAGATTCAGTCCATAGACTCCTGACATATTTTTCATAGACACTTTCTCTCTTCCTTTGTTCCCTCTTGCACCCATACTCTTCAGATCTTCTCATTCACTGTTTTATACAAAGAGCACTATAACCTGCCACTCAAGACTTTCTGTATCCTCCATTCACCTCTCCATATATTCTCCACCCATGCAGTGTCCACCAACAGACATAATCTCCATACATGATTTCTACATTTAGAACATCTAATATCCCTACCTTGCTCTGCTGACTATTTTACTTTGCAGAAGATGAAATCATGAGGCAAAATACTTAGGAGAGTTGTTTCAAGTTCTTTCTCTTGACAACTGTTGAAATTGAGCTCATAGTTTGGAGAACAAGGCAAAGTGTTCTGTTTTTCTATAATCTATTCCTTATTGTTTACTGTATTTGTGTGTGTGTGTGTGTGTGTGTGTGTGTGTGCTGTTCATACATATGATATATGTTGTTCATACATGTATAATGTTTCAGTATACTGCAAAATATTGAATGATGCTATTTTTAAACTGGTTTCTTCTTTGTGCTCTCTTTCTCATAATTTAAGCTTTCTGGTTTCGCTTTTAAACCATATCATTTTAAAATTATATATGCATATTCTCATTTTATCACTTTGACTTGAGATAAATATTTTATTTTGTCTTATATACCTTTAACCTTCTAATATCTTTGGATTATTATTTATTTTAGCTTCTTAAACTATTGTTCTTAGTAATTTTTTTATTTCTTTTAATATTCATTTTCATATGTAGAAATTATCTATTTTAATTTATTCCTAAAGCTCCTGAAGTTGCAACTTTAAAGAACTGTTATTTCTTACCTTATCCCTTTTATTTATGCTCCTTTACATTCACAAGCTCAGTAGTCTTAAATTTTTGTCTTATTATAATTTTAGCCTTGCCATAGTTATATACTTTAATACTTAAGTTTTAATATTTTTCTATTCTGATTTTAAAAGTTTTATCTTCTAACTCTAATTTTGGGGTTTGCTTTATAACTTTAACATTGTTAACTTATTCTCATGTTTTAAAGTTAGTGCAAAATTTAACAATTTCAGGGGTGCCTGGGTGGTTCAGTCGGTTAAGTGTCTGACTCTTGATTTCAGCTCAGGTCATGATCTCATGGTTTGTTCAATCAAGCCTCGCATCAGGCTCTGCACTGATGGCGTGGAGGCTGTTTGGAATTCCCTCTCTCTCTCTCTCTCTCTCTCTCTCTCTCTCTCTCTCTCTCTCCCTCTCTCCCTCTCTCCCTGCCCTGCTTGCACTTGCTCTCTCTCAAAATAAATAAACTTTTAAAAAAATTTTAACAAATTGTTTGTGATAGGTGGGAAAGATCCAAATGATGGCTGAGATATGTTTTCAGATTTTCCATAATGCCACAGTAGGAGTAGTGTTGAATAAGAAGTGGTTAATTCCAGCTGATGGAACATCGGTGGATGGCAGAGGAAATGGTATTTCAAGTACAAAAGAGAATTCACTTCATTCATATCTATGTCCAACATGATGAACATGTTTAACTCTACTATATTCCTTTATTCTCTCAACAAACACCAGGCATGGTTGATATTATTAAATCCAATTTATAAATGAGTCAATTAAAGTTTTATGAAGAATGATTTTTCCTGGATTGTCCAGAGTAAAAAATGTAAGCGGTGTACATATGACTCTGATTCCTCATTGCTTTGCATATGTCATATACTCACTGAAATGGTAAGCCAGACAATGATAGGGAGTCACTTTGAACCTAATTACAGTAAGTGTGTGGAACCAGAACAAACTAATGTACCAACTGTAAGAAAAATGGCATTCTTCATAATAATGTATTTGAAATAATATGAATGAAGTCTGCTTAATTTTTCAAGGTCATTATGAAAGAAAGTCAGATAAGGGGCTTATCTTTTGTATGGAAAAGGAAAAATGCAAAGAGGGTGTCTTCTACTGAATTTTTTACTCATCAAAATTCTAATGTTTAAATTTCATTTACTAACATTGATGGAAAATTACTTCTACTTATTCAGCAAAGTAACTACTAACTGGCATCTAATCGTCTTAAAAATCCTAGGTACATGGGCCCATGTCACGAAATCACTGGATTTGCTGTAAATTTTTGTTTAAAATTCGAAACTAGTACTTCTGTGCTCTTTAAGCTTTCCACTACTTTATAAACACTCTTGTTGGCCACAGAGTATTTATAGTGTATATGCCAAACTTAATTCAACTAAGAGCCTTGATTTGTTTTTCACTGTTTTGAAAACTGAATAAATTTTGATGATTGACACTCAGGGTGTGATTCTTTTTCCTGGACTGAAAAATAAATGAAATCTCTCTACTTTTGAATAGTAAACACCCACAATTTAAACAGAGTAAGAGGGCTTTGGTTATTTGTTTTTCAAAGTGCATTCACTATTAGAAAGTAGACCTAGAAGAAGCAACTTTTTAAAAGTTCATTTGATTTTTAAATTTCTCAATAAAGATACTAGTGATTTGTAAGATTGGTTTCCCTAAGATTTATCAGTGTATTCCTTGTTGACCAAATCAGTTAAACTAAGCATTATTACTAGTGTAGGTTCCAAATATTTCTGATATTGCCATGTGGGTTAACTTGTCAGTATGCAGCATATGGAATTTTGGCTATAAATTGTATGTTTTGAATCCAATTCGTATGTTATCCCTTAGTGTGTTACATAGGGCGGTGCACTCTTATCTATATTATATTGATTGTTAATTGAATTTCTAAATAATTTGGTCATTACTAATAACCTTTGTCTTTAACATTTTAGGATCCTAAAACATCTTAGATAATTTAGTAACTTTTTTTTTTTTTTTAATTTTTTTTTTGACGTTTATTTATTTTTGAGACAGAGAGAGACAGAGCATGAACGGGGGAGGGGCAGAGAGAGAGGGAGACACAGAATTGGAAGCAGGCTCCAGGCTCTGAGCCATCAGCCCAGAGCCTGATGCGGGGCTCGAACTCACGGACCGTGAGATTGTGACCTGAGCTGAAGTCGGACGCTTAACCGACTGAGCCACCCAGGCGCCCCTAATTTAGTAACTTTTTAATTGAATTTTCATTGGCAATAAAATGTCAAGATTTTTAATAATGTGTTTTTAAAAAACCCATGCAAGCCCATATTTAGTTTAGGTAAAATGATAAAGACTATCAAAAATAATGAAACATCACAAATATTATGATAGTAAATCTTGAAAAAAAAATACCTGACATAAATGACATGTGGATTATAAACCACATTTCATTAGAAAAAAAGTCTATCTAATTTTTGTTTTAGCCAGGAAGTTAACTTTTTTTCAATCACAGTATGTCTCCTTAGTTCAGAGTTCTAGTAACTTCCAGATATGCTTCATTTTTTCTGTTTTATATTTGATTTTTTTTGCAATGTTGTTGATTTTTTTTGTAATGTATTCTCTGAGTTGGCTCTAGTAATCAGAAGGAAATTACTTATAAAAACTCACCACTACTTTCAGTACGAACAAATGAGGATTAACTAAAGTGAGTGTTATTTGCCTACTCATTGAAAAAAAAAAAAAGTCCTAAATAGGCTACTACACAGAAACGAATCGGACAAATAATGAAAAACATCCATCATCTATCATTTGTCTAGTCCTTCCCTCCTGGTCCTTAATCCTAGGACAAACAGAGTTGGCAAATGGATACATCATTAGTTACTCTCTTCATACAATGATTTGACTTCACTCGATATCCTCCTCAATCTCTTGTTTTGAGGTTGAGACCGAATGTTTGTGGACAGATAATGTTTGTTATAATGTGGGTATCGGGCATCATCTCAACAAGTAAGGTGTAAGTGGAATGAACAATCCAACCTCCTTTCTGGATTTCAGCTCTGGTATTGTGCTCCCCCAACGCTTTCTATTCTCCATCAGGTCGTCTCTTTAAAGTTACCAGATCAGAATTGGAGAGAGAGATTTGTAGGGCAGATCATCAGTGTTTGACCTTTGTTATGGGCCTATTATCATTTGACTTTTCATTTGTGAATGATAGAAAATCAAACTAGCTTACACCCATCCCTCAATTGTTACCTCACATAACAGAAACAGGTAAAGGTGACTCATTTCTGCATGGCAGGATCCAGGCTTCAAACAACAGGTCTTTTTCTCCATCTCTAAACTGAATTCTTTTATGTTGGTTTCATTTTCAAATAAAAATGATCACCAGCTGGGGCCTTACATCACCTTTAGACTAATGATCCCAAATCAAATAGAATGCCATTTCTCAGTTATTCCAATAAAATTTCTGAGTATGACTGTTCTATTTTGAATTATATGCCCATCTATGCCCCAATATCCATATTCACATAAATGTGGTACACTGATCAGTTAGCTTATAGTATATATCCAAATTTATGTAGACCAGGAGAGCCCACCACAAATTAAAACAAAATAAACACCACAAAGAAAAGGAGGGACACTACAATGTCCTATAAAATATTGAACATTTTGGTTTTCAAACTAAAAATAGAGATTTTTGTAGAAAATTGAAGATTGACTAAAATATAAGGGAAGCAGGGATGTCTAGGTGGCTCAGTTGGTTAAGCATCTGACACGTGATTTCAGTTCAGATGAACTCCGTGTGGAGCTCTGCTCTGGGTGTGGAGCCTGCTTAGGATTCTCTCTCCCTTTCTTTCTACCCCTCCCCTGCACTCTCTTTATATAAATAAATAAATAAATAAATAAATAAATAAATAGGAATCTTCTGAGAGAGAAACACTGGGAATATTTTTGAAGAGTCTGTGTGTGTGTGTGTGTGTGTGTGTGTGTATGTGTGTGTGTGTATTTTAACCAGCTGGGCTCAAGTTGGATGAGTTATTTCATAGCCTGTTTTTCATTTACCATTATGATAGTTGCCTGTGTTACTAAAAACACTTTTGTAAAAATTCAATGACGATATATTGCATTTTTACATGGATATAATATCTTTTATGGACATTTCTCTATTTTTGTTTAAGTTGATTTCTAAAATTATTCTCCAAACATTGGATTATTTCTGAATGGAAGATTAGTTTTATAGATGAATTCCTAAAGTTATAATTTTGCAGTAGGTATGAATGTTTATATAACTCTTAATCTGTATTGAGAAATTTATTTTTCTTTTTTAAATTTTTATTTATTTATTTATTCATTTATTTTTGTCATTTTATTTTTCATTTTTTATTTTTTTATTTTAATTTATTTTTTTTCAATACATGAAGTTTATTGTCAAATTGGTTTCCATACAACACCCAGTGCTCATCCCAAAAGGTGCCCTCCTCAATACCCATCACCCCCCCTCCCGTCCCTCCCACCCCCCATCAACCCTCAGTTTGTTCTCAGTTTTTAAGAGTCTCTTATGCTTTGGCTCTCTCCCACTCTAACCTCTTTCTTTTTTTCCTTCCCCTCTCCCATGTGTTTCTGTTAAGTTTCTCAGGATCCACATAAGAACGAAACCATATGGTATCTGTCTTTCTCTGTATGGCTTATTTCACTTAGCATAACACTCTCCAGTTCCATCCATGTTGCTACAAAGGGCCATGTTTCATTCTTTCTCATTGCCACATAGTACTCCATTGTGTACATGAACTACAATTTTTTTTATCCATTCATCAGTTGATGGACATTTAGGCTCTTTCCATAATTTGGCTATTGTTGAGAGTGCTGCTATAAACATTGGGGTACAAGTGCCCCTATGCATCAGTACTCCTGTATCCCTTGGGTAAATTCCTAGCAGTGCTACTGCTGGGTCATAGGGTAGGTCTATTTTTAATTTTTTGAGGAACCTCCACATTGTTTTCCAGAGTGGCTGCACCAATTTGCATTCCCACCAACAGTGCAAGAGGGTTCCCGTTTGTCCACATCATCTCCAGCATCTATAGTCTCCTGATTTGTTCATTTTGGCCACTCTGACTGGCGTGAGGTGATATCTAAGTGTGGTTTTGATTTGTATTTCCCTGATGAGGAGCGACGTTGAGCATCTTTTCATGTGCCTGTTGGCCATCCGGATGTCTTCTTTAGAGAAGTGTCTATTCATGTTTTCTCCC
The DNA here is from genome assembly GCF_024362965.1 of Panthera pardus. NCBI lineage: Eukaryota > Metazoa > Chordata > Mammalia > Carnivora > Felidae > Panthera > Panthera pardus. Next base: position 24,448,732 of record NW_026527002.1, read on the forward strand.
CATTTCTTCACTGGGTTATTTCTTTTTCAGGTGTGGAGTTTGGTGAGTTCTTTATAGATTTTGGATACTAGCCCTTTGTCCGATATGTCATTTGCAAATATCTTTTCCCATTCTGTTGGTTGCCTTTTAGTTTTGTTGGTTGTTTCCTTTGCTGTGCAGAAGCTTTTTATCTTCATAAGGTCCCTGTAGTTCATTTTTGCTTTTAATTCCCTTGCCTTTGGGGATGTGTCAAGTAAGAAATTGCTGCGGCTGAGGTCAGAGAGATCTTTTCCTGCTTTCTCCTCTAGGGTTTCGATGGTTTCCTGTCTCACATTCAGGTCCTTTATCCATTTTGAGTGTATTTTTGTGAATGGTGTAAGAAAGTGGTCTAGTTTCAATCTTCTGCATGTTTCTGTCCAGTTCTCCCAGCACCATTTGTTAAAGAGACTGTCTTTTTTCCATTGGATATTCTTTCCTGCTTTGTCAAAGATTAGTTGGCCGTACGTTTGTGGGTCTAGTTCTGGGGTTTCTATTCTATTCCATTGGTCTATGTGTTTTTGTGCCAATACCATGCTGTCTTGATGATGACAGCTTTGTAGTAGAGGCTAAAGTCTGGGATTGTGATGCCTCCTGCTTTGGTCTTCTTCTTCAAAATTACTTTGGCTATTCGGGGCCTTTTGTGGTTCCATATGAATTTTAGGATGGCTTGTTCTAGTTTCAAGAAGAATGCTGGTGCAATTTTGATTGGGATTGCATTGAATGTGTAGATAGCTTTGGGTAGTATTGACATTTTAACAATACTTATTCTTTCAATCCATGAGTATGGAATGTTTTTCCATTTCTTTATATCTTCTTCAATTTCCTTCATAAGCTTTCTGTAGTTTTCAGCATACAGATCTTTTACATCTTTGGTTAGATGTATCCCTAGGTATTTTATGCTTCTCGGTGCAATTGTGAATGGGATCAGTTTCTTTATTTGTCTTTCTGTTGCTTCATTATTAGTGTATAAGAATGCAGCTGATTTTTGTACATTGATTTTGTATCCTGCAACTTTGCTAAATTCATGTATCACTTCTAGCAGACTTCTGGTGGAGTCTATAAGATTTTCCATGTATAATATCATGTCATCTGCAAAAAGTGAAAACTTAACTTCATCTTTGCCAATTTTGATGCCTTTGATTTCCTTTTGTTGTCTGATTGCTGATGCTAGAACTTCCAACACTATGTTAAACAACAGCGGTGAGAGTGGACATCACTGTCGTGTTCCTGATCTCAGGGAAAAAGCTCTCAGTTTTTCCCCATTGAGGATGATGTTAGCTGTGGGCTTTTCATAAATGGCTTTTATGATGTGTAAGTATGTTCCTTCTATCCCGACTTTCTCGAGGGTTTTTATTAAGAAAAGTTGCTGAATTTTGTCAAATGCCTTTTCTGCATCGATTGACAGGATCATATGGTTCTTATCTTTTCTTTTATTAATGTGATGTATCACATTGACTGATTTGCGAATGTTGAACCAGCCCTGCATCCCAGGAATGAATCCCACTTGATCATGGTGAATAATTCTTTTTATATGCTGTTGAATTCGATTTGCTAGTATCTTATTGAGAATTTTTGCATCCATATTCATCTGGTCGGCGGGCTGCCCTTCTGCCCCGGCTCCCTCCCGCCAGTCCGTGGAGCGTGCACCACCTCTCTGCCCTTCCTACCCTCTTCCATGGGTCTCTCGTCTGCACTTGGCTCTGGAGACTCCATTCTGCTAGTCTCTTGGCGGTTTTCTGGGTTATTTAGGCAGGTGTAGGTGGAATCTAAGTGATCAGCAGGATGCCCGGTGAGCCCAGCGTCCTCCTACGCCGCCATCTTCCCAGGATCCCAAGAAATTTATTTTTCAAATTGCCTTATTATATTTATTTGTTTACTTATTTATTTATTTTATTTTTTAAAATTTGTATCCAAATTAGTTAGCATATAGTGAAACAATGATTTCAGGAGTAGATTCCTTAATGCCCCTTACCCATTTAGCCCATCCCCCCTCCCACAACCCCTCCAGCAACCCTCAGTTCTCCATATTTATGAGTCTCTTCTGTTTTGTTCCCCTCCCTGTTTTTACATTATTTTTGTTTCCCTTCCTTTATGTTCATCTGTTTTGTCTCTTAAAGTTCTCATATGAGTGAAGTCATATGATTTTTGTCTTTCTCTGACTAATTTCACTTAGCATAATACCCTCCAGTTACATCCACATAGTTGCAAATGGCAAGATTGGGTAAAGAAAATGTGATATATATATATATATATATATATATATATATATATATATATATGCACAATGGAGTATTACTCGGCATTCAAAAAGAATGAAATCAAATTGCCTTATTTTTTTTTTAACGTTTATTTTTGAGACAGAGAGAGACAGAGTATGAATGGGGGAGTGTCAGAGAGAGAGGGAGACAGAATCCGAAACAGGCTCCAGGCTCTGAGCGGTCAGCACAGAGCCCGACACGGGGCTCGAACTCACAGACTGCGAGATCATGACCTGAACTGAAGTCGGATGCTTAACCGACTGAGCCACCCAGGCGCCCCAAAATTGCCTTATTTTTAAATGTTCTCTTAGGATCTCTTTCTACCTCACTCCATTCTCCCACTAATATATTCCGATGACTCTAGTTATATCTTTAGTCAATTGGTTGACAATTCTGCATATCTAAACTGAGAATCATCTTCTGAGTTTTTGACATCCAAATCCAACAGCATATTGACATCACCATGGGACTTCAACTTCTACATGTACAAAACCTACCCCTTGTCATATCTCCATGCTAAAGTATGGGCTGCACTGGATGAATTTGTTCATTTTCTTTCTTTCCTTCTTGGGAGTACTTCTTCAGTTCCTTTAAGAGATGGAATCACAGCATTTCCTCAGAAATAGCTGGGATGCCAGGCCAAGTTTTCCCACTAGCAGTTCTTAGCCTTTTTCTGAAGTTGAATTTGAATTTATGGCCATAATAAAAATGAGTGCTGTGCATCTATCTGCCTTTTTAACAATCTTGGTCATCAAAATGAAGAAACAGTATGTGAAGTCTTTCATGTTGATTTAAAATAATTACAATAAATAATATCTGAGTTTTGAAGAGTTTAAGAAGTGAAATTATAAAAATAAAAATATAAAATAAAAAAGTGCTATTTTGTTAATCCAGATAACTTGTTTCAGTGTACAAAACATCTCCTGCTCCCTCAGATAAAAATTACATTAAATTAAATCATAATGTTGGATATCAAAGCAAAGACAGCAAACAGAGGAATTGAATTCCTACTTGGGCGCATTCTTGGAATATTCATAAATATATTATGTTCCCTGGTAAATACTGTGGTAATGGCAGAGAGCTTAATCTAATATCGATCTATAAAGCCACCCCTTCATGTGGAATTATTTCGTTGTTGTTGTTATTTAGTGTTATTATATTTTTAAATTTGTTAAATATCATGTTCTCTGGTTTTTCTTAATGGTCACTTTGAAAAGGAACAGCTAAAACGTTTCTCATGATCATTAGCACTGATGTAGGTTGAAGTTTTTTTCTGTACTGAATTTGCAAAGAACCATTTATTCATTTACCAGCTAATAATGACAAACCCCAAACAAATATTCTAAGAAATTTCAAGCAGCCTCAGTTTCTTAGTTAATTTTTCAAGATGACACTAGACTCTTGTTATTGCTCATAATTCCATACTTTTTGTGGCTCAGCTTTAGTAGGAGAACTAATCAAGTAGGAGCTTGATTATGGCTTCAAAATATAGCTGCTTGTTGGTCTGTCAGTAAGAATAGAGAGATACTGGGCTTCTCAATCTCTAATATTTTTTATACAAGCAATGAAAGACAGGGAATATAAAGTCTACTTATCTGAAATCACAGCCCTCTTTCTTATAGTTATTTCATGTTTATAGAGGTGTATTTGCTATCAAATATAGGGCTGCATGTGTAATTAAATCATTCCCTCTGAGTAGTCAGATACCTGTAGCAAAGATAACGAATAGTGCAGGGAATTCTCAGTGTAAGATGAAATAAGTTAAAAGAACGTAAATATGAATATATTTACCTAGAATAATTTATCTAAATGCCATTTCTATATTCATGATAGTCTTCAGATTTGGAGTCTCTTTGTAAAGGTATTTAGCAGAATATGATCAGTAAAGAAAAGGGAAGTATTTAGTAATATTGCATTCCAATCCGTTGTGTCACTTAAGGAAATACATATTCGGACTTAGTTTTTATATATTACATGAAATTTTTCATAATTGGGCCATTGAAAGCTGGGGCCTGAATTATTCCCAAGGAATTATGTAAATAAGTGAATAAATACATGTTAGTTTTGATAAAATCATTAACTTTGATTTTTTAAGAAAGCTATTATGACTAAGTCTTGCGAGTAAAAATTGGTGTTTTTCATTATCCCATCTTTGAACACTTCTGAATCAGCAATGCTGGGATTCATCACAGAGTAACTCCAAGAGACTACATGACAATATGACATCAAGTTCAAGATCCTCTTAAGTAAAGGTATATGCATTCTAACACTGAGCAATGCATACCCTGACCTTACAAGAGAGAGTGGTCCCTAATGGATAATGCAGAACACATAGTCCAAGTTTGATAAATCCTTCCTGAGTGCGTTTTTCCATATGGTACTGCACATGTTTAATTGTATTCAAACTTTGGACATCTTGTTTTAATTTATGGCTTACAAAAACTATTTAAAGTACATACGTAATATATGACTGTTGTGATAAGTAGGATAGCAGCTGATGTTTACCTTTATAGAAGAAACTAAAAAGTTTTGGGATATGACCATTGGGAACTAAAAGTCAACATGATGAGGTTGTCAGTACTCACTGGTGCTAGTAATGTAAACAATGTAGAATACATCACTTTAGAGTTATAAAATCTTGTAGCCAGCCAGAAAGAAGTCCTAGGGAAAAACTATCCAAGGCTATTATCAGGAATCACCATGCATTAGACATACAACACTGCACTAAATTTAAGTAGTTCTTGTGATAGATACCTTGCATCATTTTTGTCTTCTTTCTCTGGTAAGTTGGAGGAATGTAGCATTTTTTATGTTGGCCCAGAGATTTTCCATGTAAGGCAGTTTCTCCCAACACTGAGACCATCAGTGATAGGCTCTCAAAAACAGGTCATAGTTGTACTTGATTGCTCAAGTTTCCATGTCATTAAGATTCACAAAAAACCTGAGATAATGTATTGAAATAGCTGCTGATGGATACAAACTATCCCTTGTGTTTTCCTTAAAACCTATCCATGCTTGTGCAAACAGTCACTTTTAAAACATTTCTTAAAATGTACATATGACATTGATTTCTTATAGGACTCTCGCTGATACAAAAATAACAAGATATCTGGGGGTTTTGCTTATTTTTGAACATAAAAATATGTACTAGTATCTACCCAAAGTTTAGCCTACCAGGGATAGAATCTAAGATCCATGGAATATAAACTGGCATTCTTTATGCAACAATTATTCTTTAGAAAACCCCATAAAATATTGTTTTTAAAAAAAGGTAAAAAGTCAAGAATAATCCTTTCTAGGGACACCTGGGTGGCTCAGTCAGTTAAGCATCTGACTCTTGATTTCAGCTCAGGTCATGATCTCACAGTTCATGACTTTGAGCCCCACATCGGGCTCCATGCTGACAGTGGGGAGCCTGCTTGGGATTCTCTCTCCCTTGCTCTCTGCCCCTCCCCCACTGTGTGCTCTCATGCTCTCTCTCCCTCTCTCCAAATAAATAAATAAATAAATAAACTTAAAAAAAAAAAAGAAAAATCCTTTCTAGGATTTGGATGATCTAGTATTTCCTCACTGTTCCCAGAATTTGTCAAAATGCTATTAGACTTTTCATGTTTATGAAGACTGTATTCAGTGACTTAAATGATGTTTGATAAGAAGTCACTTCACTAAGTAGACTTTCCAATTTCCAAATGAAAATTTATTTTGATTCTTAGCCAATTGACTTTGCAAATGCATAAAATACTTGGCTATTATCAGATTTCACTAAAATTTGAACTTTGCCAAAACATACACTTGGTCTAAACCTGTATTATTTCCTTTTTTAAAGGTCAGAGTTAAATGAAACTTTATACATCTACTTTATCTTTATATTATTCATATCTTTAACTAAAAAAGTGCTTTTTTAAAAAAATCTTTTTTCAGGTTGCTTTTCATTATTTAATGTCACTGTGTTTTTATGAAAGTAAGAATTAAGTCTTTGAGGCCAGGTGTGTTTGTTTCTCTTCACTATATTAAACGTGAAAATTCAACAGAAAAAGGAGTTAATTAATTTGAACTATTATTACCATCATCATTGTCACCTCTCTCTACATCAGTGCCTCTGTAATGTTCCCTGACTTCTCATCCAGTGTACCCATCTGAACCACTCTGTCCTTGCCTGACCTTACATATTAATCCTCATTCTTGTATCTGTTTTAACTTTTCCACCTGTAACTTACGGCGTGATGTTCTGGGATGGCTGGCTTGGACTTAGTCCCGAATCTTTCATTTGTCTGAGAGAGTATTCTGAATTTAAACTAGCTTTAATTGAGTAGCTATTATGAGCTACACTGAACATTACAACAGCATCACGGCTAGCCTTATAGTGCCTTTTTACAGTTTAGAGAAAGCCTCCCTTCTCCTCTAGTGGTTGCAGCTCTCTGCAAGGGCACACACACTGGGTTTCAGCCACCAGTGACCATCTATCTTGCCTGAGTGTCTTTGAGCATTGCACACAATACAATCATGTGTGGTCAGTGCTATACTAAGGATAAAGGTGAGAAATTGGACACTGGCTTTGCTTTTGCTTTGCTTCTGAGGAATTGATAACTGAAATGGGAAGATAAGAATATATGAAAAAAATGTAATATTAAAAATACTCTGTAATCAAGGTATGAAGATATATTCTATGGAAACTCATCATATGAAGCTAAAAACATAAAGATTTAACAAAGTTCTACAACTCTTATATAACAAAGAATTACAAGCCTAGGGCCTAAATTGCTATGTTTTTGGAAAGTCCAAGATTACCCAAGTATTTTTCCTGGGCTTGCTTACTCTCAGAGAACATTGTTTTGTGAGTATTGAGAACAATTAACTAATCTTAGCATCCCCTTATGTGCAGAACACGTAAACTTCTACTAACTGCCAGAAACACATATACACCCACATTCAGATAGACCCTCATGCTAACAACAAATAAAGCACTTTTTTTTCTCACCTGTATTGTGGTAGTTGCACTTTGAGAACCTGAATATAATACTGCTTTGTAGTAAGGAGCAAGGTTTTCACAGAGAAGATGTCCTCTGAGTATTGCAGGATTTCTAGCAGAGATTTCTGCCTAATGGGAGAGAATATAGGACAGGACAGTATTCTGTGGGGAAGAAGCACTATGCCCAAATGCTCTGAATTGCAAAAGCACAAAAGGATACATGTATTCAGCAAGGAGCTCTGACTTTCTATAACCCAGTCTATATATGAGAAGTCATGGAAAAAGACAGTGAAGAAGTTGTATAAGTAAACAAGCAAACAAACAAGCAAAAAATGTAGGACTTGTGCCTAAAAGGCCATTAAATACCAGAGGTCTTTAAATGGACAGATGAATATAATCAGGTTGGTTTTTAAAAGGTAATTTGGACAATAGTGTAAAGCAGGATAAAGTAGAGCAAGACTGAAAACATTGAGAACATACTGGAAGTGGTTTCCATAGTATAGGTCAATGGTCCTCAACCTGGGGTGATTTTGTTCCCAGGGAACATTTGTCAGTGCCTGGAGAATATTGGAGGGGTAGTGTGCTGATGGAGTCTAGAGGGCAAGCTTGCTGCTGAACCCTAGAATCTATAACATAGCCCCCAACAACAAAGATATACTGTGACTAAAATGTCAGTGGTGCCTAGATTGAGAAAACCTGTTTTAAGTAAGGGTAGTAATGTATAGTATCACACTGAGGGTTTAATTTGTGCTTGATATAATGGCTAATGATGTTGACACCTTTTCCTTTGCTTAGCTAATACTGTTGAGAATCTTTTCAACTTTTCATTGCTTTAATATGTCCTTTTTGGTGAAATCTCTTAAAATAATTTTTACATTTGGGAGGAGCTAAGATGGCTGTATAGTAGGAAGACCCTAGACACTCCTTGTCCCTCAAACACAGCCAGATAAATATCAAATCATTCTGAATACCCAATAAATCTATCCGATGACTGACAGAAAACCACACAAAGAAAGATAAAGAAAAGGCCACATCATGGAAGGTAGGAGGTGTGGAGATGTGGCTTGGGGGAGAAAGGAATCTCAGATGCTGCAGGGAAGAGGAAGCCCTGGTCACCAAGAGAAGGAGAAAGAGAGAAAAAAATGAGCACACAAAGCCATTGACTGGGAAAATAAAAGGGGCTGATTTTTGTGAGTTTTTACAACCAGTGGCACTCAAAGACTGGAGTTCTGGACATTCATTGCATGCCTGGTGTGGAACCCTGAGGGTGCTGCAGTGCTCCTGTGGAGAAGGGCAGATAACCTGGGGGAAGATGGTGCAATCTGAGGGCTCCCTGGGATATATTGTGAGAGGCAGTTCCCCCTTCTTGGAGCACATCTGGAAGAGGTGGTATTGCCTCTCCAAGGACAAAAGAGATAGCAGGTGCCATTACATTCTCCTGCCCCTCAGCATAGGTGCAGAGACTCCTGCTGTTTGCTGCACTTTACTCCAAACTCCGTGCCTCTGAGCTTTGGTGTGACTGCCCTTTTGGGACAAACCTGCAGCAAGATCCGCCCCCCCCAGAGGCCACACCAGGTCCCTAAAGTTTGGAGTTTTAAAAGTCAGCCACCCTACCTAGGATAGAACTCAGGTGCACTGTTCTGCTGAGTGAGTAGACAGCCTGGATACAGACAATGTGAAGGCAGGTATCTGAGGGATACCTGGGGCACACAAGGGGAGGCTGTTCACTCCTATGCGAGGGCTTTGCAAACAGCGGTAGGTGCAAACTCTACTCTCCAAGGACCAGAGAGGGCGCTGGTGCCATTTCTCTCCCTTGCCCCTCAGCATAAACCAAATTCAGTAAGCAGTTCAGCACCAGCAGTGATGGCTTAAGCCACTTCTTACACCAAGCCCTGCCCAACCCCCTGCATTCTGCAGGTGCTGCTTTTCTCGGGCAAGTGTGTCTGAGAACCAGAGCAGTGGGTGCCTCCCTAGAAGACTAGCACAAACCCCTCTGCATGCACCACATCTACTAACCATAGGGTTCTGGAAAGATTCAGCTCTAGTGGAAATAGCATCAAGTCTCTTCACAAGCAGATGGCTTACCTAACACAAAGAAAACAGAGATCTAAGCAAAATGTCCAGATGGAGGAATTCATCCCAAAAGAAAGAACAAGAAGAGTTCATGGCCAGGGATCTAATCAAGACAGAGATAAGTAATATGCCTTATCCAGAATTTAAAGCAACAATAATAGGGATACCAGCTGGGATTGAGGAAAGCATAGAAGCCACCAGGGAGTCACTTACTGCAGAGATAAAAAACCTAAAAGCTAATCAGGCCTAAATGAGAAATGCAATAACTGAGATTTGAAACCAATTGGATGTGATGACCACAAGGATGGAAGAACCAGAGTAACGTATAAGTGATATAGAAGAAAAAATTATGGAAATTTATGAAGCTATAAAGAAGAGGGAAACAAAGATATTAGATCAAAATGTAGGCTTACGGAACTAGCTGACTCCATAGGCATAATAACATTCTTATCGCAGAAGTCCCATAAGAAGAAGAGAGGGAAAAGGGGGCAGAAAGTTTACTTGAGAAAATTATAGCCGAAAACTTCCTAATCTAGGGAAGGAAACAGACATCCAAATCCAGGAGGCAAAGAAAACTCCCATCACAATCAACAAAAGCAGGCCAACGCCAAGACATATTATAGTTACGTTCGCAAAATAGATTTAAAAAAAAGTCTAAAAGCAGCAAAACAAAAAAAATCCATAACTTACAAAGGACGACAAATAAGATTAGCAGCAGACATCTCCACAGAAACTTGGCAGGTTAGAAGGGAGTGGCATGATACATTCAACGTGGTGACTGGGAAAAATATGCAGCCAAACATAGTCTATCCAGCAAGGCTGTATTCAAAATAGAAAGAGAGATAAAGAGTTGCCCAGACAAACAAAACTAAAGGAATTTATGACCACTAAACCAGCCCTGCAAGAAATATTAAAGAGGACTCTTTGAGTGGGAAAGAAAAGCAACAAAGACTAGAAAGGAACAGAGGAATCTCCAGAAAGAATGACAAAGCAAGTAATAAAATGGTACTAAATTCATATCTGTCAATAAGTACTCTGAATGCAAATGGACTAAATGCTCCAATAAAATTCATAGGGTGTCATAATGGATAAAAATAACAAAACCCATCTATTTGCTGCCTATGAGAGACTCATTTTAGACCTATAGACACCTGCAGACTGGAAGTGAGGGTGTAGAGAACCATTTATCATGCTAATGGATGTCAAAAGAAAGCCAGAATAGCAATACTTCTATCACACAAACTAGATTTTAAGCCAAAGGGTGAAGAAAGGTTTTATATCATAATAAAGGGGTCTATCCAATAAGAAGATCTCACAATTGTAAATATTTGGGTACTCCCCCAATTTGGGTTGGCTTTAATGACACACTGGATCAGATAGACTTGACAGATATATTCAGAACACTTCATCCTGAAGCAGCAAAATACGCATTCTTTTTGAGTGAACATGGGACATTCTCTAGAATAGTTCACATAGTAGGTCTCAACAAGTACAAATATTTGAGATTGTACCATGCATAATTTTGGATTGAAACACTATTAAACTTGCAGCCAACCGCAAGAAAAGAAGTTAGAAAGACCACATGCTACTAAAGAATGAATGAGTCAACAAGGAAATTAAAGAAGAAATAAAAAAAAATATGGAAGCAAATGATAATGAAAATACAACTGTCCAAAACCTTTGGGATGCAGCAAAAGTAGTTATAAGAGGGGAGTATATAGCAATAAAGGTCTATCTCAAGAAGAAAAAAAAATCTCAAATATGTAACCTAACCTAATACCTAAAAGAGCTAGAAAAAGAACAACAAATGAAGCCTAAAGCCAGCAGGACAAGGGTAATAATAAATATTTGAACAGAAATAAATGATACAGAAACAAACATCAACCAACAAAGCAGTAGAAAGATCAATGAAATCAGGAGTCGGATTTTGAAAGAATTAATAAAACTATAATCCCCTAGCCAAACTTCTCAAAAAGAAAAAAGAAAGAAAAAAAAAAAAAAAAAAGAAAAAAGAAAGGACATAAATAACTAAAATCAGAAATTAAAGGGGAGGGATCAAAACCAACACCACAGAAATAAAAACAGAGTATTATGAAAAATTATATGTCAACAAGTTGGGCAATCTGGGAGAAATGGACAAATTCTTAGAAGCATATAAACTACTAAAATTGAAACAGGAAGAAGTAGAAAATTTGAACAGACCCATAACCAGCAAAGAAATTGAATCAGTAATCAAAAATCTCCCAACAAACAAAAGTTCAGGGGCAGATGGCTTCCCAATGGAATTCTACCAAACATTTAAAGAGTTAATACTTATTCATTGCAAACTGTTCCAAAAAATAGAAATGGAAGGAAAGCTTCCAAATTCATGCTATGAGACCAGCATAACCTTGATTACAAAACCAGTCAAAGACCCCACTAAAAAGGAGAATTACAGGCCAATACCCCTGGTGAACATGGATGCAAAAATTCTGAACAAAATACTAGCATATTGAATCCAATGCTACATTAAAAAAATCATTCACACAATCAAGTGGGATTTACTCCTGGGTTGCAAGAGTAGTTCAGTATTCACAAATGAATCAATATAATATACCACATTAATTAAAGAAAGGATAAGAACTATTGATCCTCTATATAGATGCATAAGAAGCATTTAATAAAATACAGCATCCATTCTTTATAAAAACCCTGACCAAAATAGGGATAGAGGGAATGTGCGTCAACATCATAAAAGCCATATATGAAAGACCCACAGCTAATATCATCCTAAATGGGGAAAAACTGAGAGTGTTTCCTCTAAAGCCAGGAAGAAGAGCAGAATGTCCACTCTCAACCATTGTTATTTAACATAGTACGGGAAATGCTAGCCTTAGCAATTAGACAAGAAAAATAAAAGGCACCCATATCAGCAGGGAAGATGTCAAACTTTTCACTATTGTAGAAGACATCATACTTTATGTAGAAAACCATTTCAAAGTGGATGAAATACCTAAATATGAGACAGGAAACCAGAAAAATCCTAGAGTTGAACACAAGCAGCAACCTCTTTGACATTGGCACTGGCAACTTCTTAACCAGACATTTCTCCTGAGCAAAAAAGAAATATTGGAACTTCATCAAGATAAAAAAAAAAAAAAAAAACTTCGGCACAGTGAAGGAAACAATAAACTCAACTATTGTTTTGTCTTTCTGAAGGCAACCTTCATAATGGGAAAAGATATTTGCAAATGACATATCTGATAAAGGTTTGGTATCCAAAATCTATAAAGAACTTGTCAAACTCAACACCCAAAAAACGCATACTCCAGTGAAGAAATGAACAGAAAACATGAAGACATTTTTCCAAATAAGATATCCAGATGGCCAGTAGACACATGAAAAAATACTCAACCTCACTCATCATCAGGGAAATACAAATCAAAACTACAATGAGATACTACCTCACACCTGTCATAATGGCTAAAATTAACAACACAGGAAACAATAGATGTTGTCAAGGATGGAGAGAAAGGGGAATCCTCTTACACTGTGGATGGGAATGCAAACTGGTGTAGTCACTCTGGAAAACAGTATGGAGTTTCCTCAAAAAGTTAAAAATAGAACTACCCTACAATTGCATTAGTAGGTATTTACCCAAAGAATACAAAAATACTAATTTGGAGGGACACAAGCACCCCAGTGTTTATAGCAGCAAAATGTTTATAGCAGCAGGAGCCAAATTATGGAAAGAGCCCAAATAGCTCACTGGATGAAGAATAGATAAAGAAGATGTGGTGTGTGTGTGTGTGTGTGTGTGTGTGTGTGTGTGTGTGCGCGTGCGTGTGTGTGTGTGTGTGTGTGTACATATTCAGCCCCCAGAAAGAATGAAATCTTGCCATTTGCAGTGATGTGGATGGAGCTAGAGAGTATTATGCTAAGCTAAATTGGTCAGTCAGAGAAAGACATATACCATATGATTTCATTCATGTGGAATTTAAGATGGAACAGATGAACATGGGAAAATAAAAAAAAGAGACAAGCAAACCAAGAAACAGACTCTTAACTATAGAGAACAAACTGGGAGTTTCTGGAGGGGAAATGGGGGGGGAATGGGTTAAATAAGTGATGGGTATTATTCAGGGTATTTGTAATATGCACTGGGTGTTGTACATAAGTGATGCATCACCAAATTCTACTTCTGAAACCAATATTACCCTTCATGTTAACTGACTGGAATTTAAATAACTTGAAACAAAGAAAAAATAATTTGTACGTTTAAGAAATTCAGGTTGGGGGGCCTGGGTGGCTCAGTTGGTTAAATGTCTGTATCTTGATTTCGGCTCAGTCATGATCTCATGGTCATGAGATGGAGGGCTCTGTGTGGGTGTGGGGCCTGCTTGAGATTCTCTCTCTCTTTCTCTCTGTGCCCCTCCCCTGCCTATCTCTCTCTCTAAAACAAAAAGGAAATTCAGGTTATTTTTTATTTTTACACTTTGAGAAATCCTTACATTTTTAGGTTTTACATTTAAATCATTGGTATGTTTTGAACTCATGTTTCTATATGGTACATGCATGTATCAAAGTTTTTGTTTTTTTTGATATAGGTATCTAATTATTCCAGCAAAATTTGTTGAAAAGACTATATAGAAAACTTTTGCTACCTATAGGTGTGTCTATTTCTGGACCTCCTCTTCTGCTTCATTAATCTATTTGTCTGTCTTTATGCCTGTAGCACATAGTCTTGATTTTATGGCATTATAATAAATCAGCATCAGATAGTGAATCTCCTCCAATTTTATTCTTCTTTCAAAGTTGTTTGTCTCTTCAGTCCTTCACATTTTCTTATGAATTTTATTTTATTTTATTTTTAACATGAAATTATTGTCAAATTGGTTTCCATACAACACCCAGTGCTCATCCTAACAGGTGCCCTCCTCAATACCCATCACCCAGCCACCCCTCCCTCCCACCCCCCATCAACCCTCAGTTTGTTCTCAGTTTTTAAGAGTCTCTTATGTTTTGGCTCCCTCCCTCTCTAATCATTTTTTTCCTTCCCCTCCCCCATGGTCTTCTGTTAAGTTTCTCAGGATCCACAAAGGAGTGAAAACATGGAATCTGTCCTTCTCTGTATGACTTATTTCACTTAGCATAACACTCTCCAGTTCCATCCATGTTGCTACAAAAGGCCATATTTCATTCTTTCTCATTGGCACATAGTATTCCATTGTGTATATAAACCACAATTTCTTTATCCATTCATCAGTTGATGGACATTTAGGCTCTTTCCATAATTTAGCTATTGTTGAGAGTGCTGCTATAAACATTGGGGTACAAGTGTCCCTATGCATCAGTACTCCTGTATCCCTTGGGTAAATTCCTAGCAGTGCTATTGCTGGGTCATAGGGTAGGTCTATTTTTAATTTTTTGAGGAACCTCCACACTGTTTTCCAGAGTGGCTGCACCAGTTTGCATTCCCACCAACAGTGCAAGAGGGTTCCCGTTTCTCCACATCCTCTCCAGCATCTATAGTCTCCTGTTTTGTTCATTTTAGCCACTCTGACCTGCGTGAGGTGATATCTGAGTGTGAGGTGATATCCTGATGAGGAGCAACATTGAGCATCTTTTCGTTTGCCTGTTGGCCATCCGGATGTCTTTTTTAGAGAAGTGTCTATTCATGTTTTCTGCCCATTTCTTCACTGGGTTATTTGTTTTTCGGTGTGGAGTTTGGTGAGTTCTTTATAGATTTTGGATACTAGCCCTTTGTCCGATATGTCATTTGCAAATATCTTTTCCCATTCTCTTGGTTGCCTTTTAGTTTTGTTGGTTGTTTCCTTTGCTGTGCAGAAGCTTTTTATCTTCATAAGGTCCCTGTAGTTCATTTTTGCTTTAAATTCCCTTGCCTTTGGAGATGTGTCAAGTAAGAAATTGATGTGGCTGAGGTCAGAGAGCTTTTTTCCTGCTTTCTCCTCTAGGGTTTTGATGGTTTCCTGTCTCACATTCGGGTCCTTTACCCATTTTGAGTGTATTTTTGTGAATGGTGTAAGAAAGTGGTCTAGTTTCAATCTTCTGCATGTTTCTGTCCAGTTCTCCCAGCACCATTTGTTAAAAAGACTGTCTTTTTTCCACTGGATATTCTTTCCTGCTTTGTCAAAGATTAGTTGGCCATACTTCTG
This sequence comes from Panthera pardus, assembly GCF_024362965.1. Classification (NCBI taxonomy): domain Eukaryota; kingdom Metazoa; phylum Chordata; class Mammalia; order Carnivora; family Felidae; genus Panthera; species Panthera pardus. The sequence continues at coordinate 24,464,205 of NW_026527002.1, forward strand.
TGGGTCCAATTCTGGAGTCTCTATTCTATTCCATTGGTCTATGTGTCTGTTTTTGTGCCAATACCATGCTGTCTTAATGATTACATTTTTGTAGTAGAGGCTAAAGTCTGGGATTGTGATGCCTCCAGCTTTGGTCTTCTTCAATATTACTTTGGCTATTTGGGGTCTTTTGTGGTTCCATACAAATTTTAGGATTGTTTGTTCTAGCTTCGAGAAGCATGCTGGTGCAATTTTGATTGGGATTGCATTGAATATGTAGATAGCTTTGGGTAGTATTGACATTTTAACAATATTTATTCCTCCAATCCATGAGCATGGAATAATTTTTCTTGTGACAATGGATTCTATGTTTCAGCTTCTTTGAATGTCTCATAATTTTTATTAGATTGCAGACATTGTCATTTTGACTTATTGAGTGCTGTGTTTATATGTCTATAAATATTTTTGTGATTCGTTCCTGAAATACATTAAGGTAACTTAGAAGTAATTTGGTTCTTTTGGGTCTTGCTTGTAAGCTTTGTTATGCAGGCCTGGAGCAATGTTTATTTTTGGTTAGTGGTTCTCAATTACAGGTGATTTTGGCCTGCAAAGTATATACTTGTTATATCTGGAGACATTCTTTATTTTCACTACTAGGTGATGGTAGTAGAGGTAGAGTGCTTCTAGAATCTAGTTGATAGAGGCCAGTGATGCTGCTGAACATAGTACAGTGCAAAGGATAGCTTCTCCTAATTCAATAAAAAACTATACAGATCAAAATGTCGGTAGTGCTGAGACTGAAAACCCTGACCTACAAAAATGATGATGAGTTTGTGCATTAAGGAATAGGCATGATAAGGAGAAGAGAAGCCCAAACTGAGAATCATTTCTGAGGTCAAATAAACAGAATTTGAATCCCAACTACATGAATATTAAGAGAGAAGTCAGTGGTGAAAAAAAGTAAAGTGGATGCTTATGATTCCATTAATTTGGATCAAGAACAGCGAGAAAGAAGACTTTAGAGAAAATTAAGGGCTGCTTCTAAAATTGAAAAGACAGAAAATTGTTTCCTCTTCTGATAGATTTGATGAATGTGGAAGAAAGCTAACAGAACTTTCAGTCATCACATTTGTAATACTTGACGATTGCAAGCTACTGTACAACTCAGAAAATATTCGTGAAAATTAAGTAGAAAATCTTTTAAATTAAGTTTAAAAATTTATTTGATTTTTGTTTCTTGATGCATGATTTATTGTTATATCACATTGTTGACTCAAACATAATATCAGGACTTGTTGAGATCAAGGTTTCTGTTCCAACATACAAGGTTCATATATCCCTGATCTTCTTGCATACCCTTCCCCAGTTGACGGAATGGTGAGACAGCACTGTCTTACTACTAAATTGTCATTTGTAACTTCTTTCCACATTCCCATCTGTCTGTGTATTATCAGCATGTGAATGTAAGAAAGTCATAGAAATAAGATAAATATTTACTACAGCTAAATATAAAGCTATCCCAATAAAATATTTAGGAGAAATTCTTTCCCAGAGGAAATATCATGAATTAATGTTGGACCTATTAAGTTCAAGTTTATCTAGCCTGGAAATATTCATTAAGAAGAGGAATGTAGATATTGAGTTTGGAAGAAAGGGTAAGGCTAGGGATATAGCTAACATATACATGGAGGCTTGGCAATAGAAGAGAACATGGAAAGTGTGCAAAGCAAGAAATAGAATGGAAAGAAATGGAGGAAAAGAAATCTGAGAAAATTTAATGTAACACAAGAAGGTTTTATAATGTGAGAGTTCATACAATCAAAGGGGAGTTCATATAATCCCCTTTCTACAGACTCTCAAATACTATAACCTTAAGTTTCTTATGTCTTAAATCAGGGACAAAAAAGGAGATTTAAATAGCTTTCTGATATATTTGTAAACATGAACATCATGTGAATGAAAACTTGGTAAAGTAGAAAAAGGCTACGAATTTTTATAATAGATTATTTTACAGGGGCATATAGGAAAACTTAACATGGTATGAAGTAATTATTGCACAGTGATTTTAATGAACCATTTTCTTTTGGTATAGTTTTGTTCTCAGTCTACTGAGAGAAACAGTACATATTTGGGATTGAAATTGGCACCAAACATCAAGATGACTTACATATCTTCATTTTTGCAATTAGGCATAAACTCTTCTAGAATTCCTTGTAGTATTCACTGTGACATTTTTTTTTTAATTTTTTGTAAATTTTATTCATTTTTTGAGAGAGAGACAGAGCGTGAGCAGGGGAGGGGCAGAGAGAAAAAGAGACACTGAATCCGAAGCAGGCTTCAGGCTCTGAAACGATAGCACAGGGACCAACGCGGGGCTCAAACTCACAAACTGTGACCTGAGCCAAAGTCGGACGTTTAACCAACTGAGCCACTCAGGCGCCCCTATTCACTGTGACATTGTAATAACTGCCATGTATAGAACAATAATAACTACTAGTTGACTGTTGGACAGCACGTTGTCACTGAAACTCCCAACAACTGAAGAGTCCCATAAGCATACTATCAATCTCCTTTCTCCCTTCAGTTTGACATTTTCTGATTTCTTAGTTAATAAATGTTGTTTTGCCTCCACATCTAGGAGTTGTTTGTTCTCTAAAGCAGAAAACAAAGTTAAGGTTAAAGAAATAGTTATATTATGAAATAGTAAGATTTATTTTCCATCTGCCTGCTCACTTGTGTTTCTTCATTAATTAAGCCTATGAAGAAAAGTGTTATTCAGAGTATGAAATATCATTACTGAGAAATAGTTCTGAGAAAACTGATATTTTGTGGGTTCACCCAGAATTTTCAAATATTTTAGAGGAGACTTGGTAGTAAGCTTATGTCTGGACTTCTATTAAAAATCAAATATTAAGCACAATTTGAAGAACATTGTGTTCTTTCGTCATATTTTCAGAAATGTCTACTTAAGAAAATTAACATTTGTTAGACTTTAGAGTATATGTTTTCCTAAACTGAGCATATTTTATACAACAAGTATGAAACTTCATACACCACAAGTTATAAGGGTTCTGATATGCACTAGTAATAATGATGCAGAAACTATAAATAATGTTTTTAATGGTATTCTCAAAGTAAAATACATTAAAAACATGGAGAAATATATGGGCTTGATAAGATTCATTCATTCATCCACTCATTCTTGAATTTATTCATTCAAAATATTTACTGATTATCTGCTGTTTCAGCAGCTCTGGGTATAAAATGGTGAACAGGTGAGCCATTAAGGAAATCAGAAACTAGTGGAAAGGGGAAAGATATGTAGATGATGATCACTCCACAACAGTATTGTTTTGCCTATTCTGTTATATAAAGAGTCCTTTAATAAAAGAGAGCCAAAGTACAGTGTTCGTAATTTAACCTATATCTTGATTGATCCTACTCCCAGTATAACCTGTATTTGTTCTTTAATGCATTACAGGTCTGCTACAATATTCTGTTGTCAATGACAGCATCTTATTTTTCAGAGAAACGTATATTTTCCATGACATCTATCTATCTATCTATCTATCTATCTACCTTTATTTATTTATTTATTTATTTATTTATTTATTTATTTATTATTTACACAAGTTTTTGAGAAAACTTGTGTGAGCACATGCAATAGGGATAAAACATAACCTTCTTTATTATCCAGTATATTGTGAGTGAGAAAGAAGTTAACGCAGCTGGGCTGTGATCCATTTGCTCCCTTTTCCAGAAGGATGCTCCTGGGGCAGTGGTGGGGAACCAGGGGAGGAAGTAGCCGACTTGGCCCAGTCTCCTTTTCAGGTGCACCTCTGAGTAAAACAAACAAACAGGTGAAATTTCCTAAAGAAAAAGAGCTATTTATAGAATGATCGTAGCAGAATGTCCCTGGCTAAAAATTACTGATGGTAGATAAACCTGAAGTCTATGAGTTTATGAAAGCATAGGTCTCCAGGAAATGTCATATAAGCTATACAACTCTATGGATTATAAAATGGAGATGTTTTATAACTTAAATGTTTTCTGATGAGTAAAGGAAACCTCGCCTCACACTTGGAGACCTCATCTATGATTCAGGGCCAAAGAGTATGTACCTTAGGTAGGAAAAAAAGAACACCGGGGGACAAACAAGATGTCCCAGGTATGTCTTTATTTCACTTATGCTTCTTAAGGATCTATATCCTTGGGATTATTAGGTCTTACAAGGGAGCAGAATTAGGAGACCAGAAAATGTCAGTGTATAAAATATTGGTGGATACACAACGGGCATGATGATCTGCAGGCCAGATGGTTCTCTATCTTCTTTCTAATATGAGAGCACTTTAAGATGCCCAGTTATAGGGATAGGGTCTTTATATCAGCAACAATAAAATTATTTAAAAGGTGCAAAGGATGGGGGCACCTGGGTGGCTCAGTCAGTTAAGCGTCCGACTCTTGGTTTTGGCTCAGGTCATGATCTCACAGTGGGTGAGTTCGAGCCCTGCAATGGGCTCTGTGCTGGCAGCGCGAAGCCTGCTTGGGACTCTCTCTCTCTCACTCCATCTCTGCCCCTCCCCTATTCATGCTGTCTATGTCTCTCTCTAAAATAAATAAATAAACTTAAAGAAAAGGTTCAATGGTTCAAATGTGATGGAAAGTAGCCAAATTGCAAATAGTTTCAAATCACGTTAATAATCTTTTGGCCAAATTACTAATCAATAATTTAGACCAGAGTGTTGGGTAGCTATTAACCTATGAGACAAATCTGGCCCACTGTCTATTTTTTCAATAAAGTTTTGTTGGCTTATAGTGTTTTGTTTGCATATTGACTATGATTGCTTTCACAGTACAGTGGCAGAGTTGTGGTAAGTGCAACAGGGACCATACGGGGCCCACAAAGCCTATAATATTTACTGTCTGGCTTAACCCTGATTAAGTCTCCATTTTATATCACAATGTATTATAATAAAAACAAGAATTCATTCATGTTTATAGAGATCTTTATAATTTGTTAAAAATTTTGCCATAATTTAACTATATCTTTTTAGGTAGGTGAGGATGATTTTATTATTCTTCCAATTTAATAATGTGGTAACTTCACTTACATCAGTGTATTCATATTCTTTGAACTAGTGATTATGTTTTAGGGTATATGTCTTTAAAAATAAAAATACAGAAAAATCATTAGTATGCAATTATTAAATATAATGCCATTTTCAGTGGTTAAAAAATGGAAGGCAATTGTTAATTATGACATAAGTGCTGGACTGAATGTTATATAATCATTAACTATTTTAATTAGGAGAAATATTCAGTAATGGAAAAAGTCTATTATGCATGTTACACAAAACAAGTAGACATCAAAGTGGTGTACATTATGAATATAATTAGGTATAGAGGCATGTTTAAAGGACAAAGGAAATACATAAAACTATAATAATTATGTTAAGTAATAGTATGATAATCTTTGAATGTGTTTGATGTGTCTAGGCTGTAGTCCCAAATTATTTAATCAAACACAAACCTAGGCGTGGCTGTGAAGGCATTTTGTAGGTGTTATTAAAATCCATAATCAGTTGACTTTAAGTAAGAAAGATTATCCTAGATAACCTGGGCAGGATCGATTAAATCTTTTGAGAAGCCTTAAAAATAGAGCTCAGGCTTCCATGATGAAAAGCAAAGTCCATTTCAGCATTTTCAGCTTTATAAGAGTTCCAGCCTGCCCTTCCTTAAGTCTTGTACTTTGGATTTTAGACTTATCTAGCAGCCCTCACCATCTTGTAAGTCAGTTATTTGTAATAAATACTTCAATATGTATCTCTTGCTCATTCTACTGCTCTGATTGAACCTTGACTGATACAGATTTTGGTAACTGGAAGTAGACCATTGCTGTGACAAATCCCTCAAAATATGGAAGGGAGTTTGGAATTGCATAATAGGTGGACACTGAGGAATTTTGAGAAGTATGATTGAAAAAGCCCACATTGGGCACCTGTGTGGCTAAATCTGTTAAGCCTCCTCCTCTTGATTTTGGCTCAGGTCAAGATCTCACAATTTGTGAGATCAAGCCCAGCATCAGGCTGTGAACATGGAGGCTGTTTGGAATTATCTTTCTCCCTCTCTTTCTGCCCCTCCCCCACTCACACTGTCTTTCTCTCTCAAAATAAATAAGCTTTAAAAAAAAGAAAAACTACATTGCCTTGAACAGACTGTTGGTGGGTGTTAACAGCTCTCTTAGAACGAAGCAAGGGAATACATAAATCATCAGAAACAAAACAAAATATTTGTAGAAATATGGACATGGAAGGAGCTGCTAATAAGGGCTAAGGTGAAAAAGAGAAACTTATTATTGGAAACTAAAGAAAAGGAAGTCCTTGCTATTTAATGGCTGAGAGCTTAGCTGAATTGTGTTCTTTAGTTATGTGGAAGAAATCCTTGTCTTTCTAGACTGCACAAGATGTGAAAATCAGGTTTGTTGTCAGGAAAGTATGCTCTTAAATGAAAGCCGAGGGTGTGGCTGGAAAACTTTTATTTAGTGGATCAGAAGGATAAAAAGGTCAGAGTATTCAGTTACATAGAGGGCTCTTTGAAGACATTAGGCATGTGATTCATAGGTCTTCTTGGCCATATCAGCAGAAGCCAGGAATGATTATCCAAGAGAAACGTGGAGAACTCTTGTCTTGAAAGAATTCTCATAACATAAATGGGAGAGCCACAAATTTCTTGACAATGTTATACCAGCAGAAAACACTGCCACCTTGGTTTAAAAGGGATATACCCAACAGGTTAATAAAACAAATTAGCTGAAAACATGTTCTACCTTTGAAGAGCAAGAAAGAATGATACCTAAGGCAGAATCAGGAGCCCAGAAAGTGTAATCACAAGGCACAGAGGATTATTTCCAAGACTTGAAACCAAATGGAGCTCTCCCAGATGATAGAGAAATTGATACCAAATTGGGACCAGTAATACTTTTTAAACAATTTGTCTCCCCTTTTACCTGAGAATGTCTATAAAATGTTATCCCATATCTGCACGCCATTTTATTATGTATGCAAATAACTTGTTTCTTGAGTTTCACTGGTTCACAGCTGGAGATGCATTGTGACTAAGGATGAATTATATCCAGAACCTCAGCCATACTTGATTTAGATAATGAGAGTGGGGCTTTTGAACTGATGATATTTAGATAACATATTTGAACTCTGAGTTGATGCTATAATTGATTGAGACTTTGGAGAATATTAAAATGGATTTAATATATTTTGAATTTGAGATAGATGTAACTATTTCAGGGCCAGAGGGTAAGCTATGAGGGGCAGAATAATGCTCTCACCTGAAAGATATGCATATTCTAATGCTGAGACTCTGAATAAGTAGCAAGGGGGGGGAATAAAGTGGTAGATATAACTGAGGTTTCTAGTCAGCAGGAACATTAAGATAAAGAGATTGTTCTGGGTTATCTAAAATAATCCAATAATGTAATTCCAACAGAACTTTAGTGTCAGAGTAATGCAATGAGAAAAAGATTCAGCTGACCACCGTTGGTTTGGAAGATGGAAGGGGGTAACTGTAGAAGTGGAAAAGGCAACAAACAAACAAGCAAACAAAAAACCTAAAGTCATTCTTCCTTAGAGCTTCCAGAAAGTAATGTGATCCTGCTAACACTTCAATTTCAGTTCAGTGAGATTCATTTCAGACTATGACCTGCAAGCCAAAACATGATAAATTTTCGTGTTGTTTTAAGCCACTAACTTTATGATCATTTTTATAGCAGTAATAGGAATGGAAAACACAGATTTAGAGGTAAAATTTTTCTTCCCCTTTCCCCCAGATTCTCTGCACTGTCTATATTATATTTGCAATTGAAAATACTATTTTTTTCTCAGTTTCAGAAAAGATTGGACATGTTCCCAATATTCCAAAGATATTAGATAGAAGAGCAAGAATTTAAACCTATGACTCCTAAGTCGTATATGCTATCTACTGTACCACCCACACTGACCTAAATATGATTAAACGGTGAAAAAAAATAAAGAGGATATAGCCTGGATGTCATTTTGTAGATTTATACATTCAGCCAGTAATGATTATGCTTCTTCCAGGGGCCTGCTTTCTAGAAAACATTGAACATACAAATCTAACAAGAGGGTGCCTGCTCTAGAGAAGCTAAATGTTACAGTATATGACAATTTAAAAGTCTAAAGTTGTTGTGTTGTGAAAGTAATCTTTTTGTCATGACAAAAATGCATGTGGGAGTCCAGGGAAATAAATTTTGAAACATATGATGGATGGGATCATATTCTGAGAGCTAACATATCAGGCACTTTCACATTGACTTGGTGTAAAAAATCACTAGAGATGTATTGGCTTGGGAGAACGGTCGTGAAATCATTTAAACAAGATTGCTCTAGTGTCTTTATAGAAAGAGATTCAAAAATGGAAACAGAGTAGGAGATGCCAATTAAAAAAAAAAAAAAACTCATATAGTAATTCGGATGCAGGGCCATGAGAGATTAACTCAATAAGTAGTGGTAAAAACAGAGGGAAAGGAATGAATATGAATATTTTTTAAAGAAATATTTATATATTTTCATAACTCTTGGACCTGATGAAAAGAAAGAAGAAATAATCATTGTGACTGTATATTTATAATCTATGAGGCATGAAATCACATCAGACCCAGCAATAGATCTAGTCTGTGTGTGTCAATGTCTAAAGCAGAAAAGGTCAGTCCAGTAGGGTTCTCTGAGATTAAATGAAAGCCTTTAAAGAGAAAAAAAAATGGTTTGGGGCTCAGGAACTGGCATCTACTCTGTGGTAGGTAACATTTGCAAGAAATGGAGTAAGCAACAGTCTGTGAAAAGGAAAATAAGATGCATCCCTAGGGGGTTGGGGAAGACAGACTATGGGCGCAAAGTACCCAACGCTTGAAAGAAAAAAAATGGACCTGAGATTTAATCAATAGACGATCCTAAGAGAATTTTCCAACAACCAACAGGCAGATAGAGCTAATAGTTTTGGGCAAGTGGGCTTTACCTCTGATATACCATAAGGCTGTCACCTGGCCCTGAATTCGTAGAGAATATGATTTGACTGTTACCATCACCTCATTATATGTCTAGCAAAATTACATCTATGGAATTGCATTATATACCTTTGTAAAGAACCTAATGTTGTTTTTGATATAAATCTTTGAATTTCATAATGAAAAACCATGTATGTTCCTAAAATGTGACAGTCAGCAAATGTATTAGGATTCAAATATAAATAAGGTGTGATTCCTACTTTTAAAAAAACTTAAAATCTAATTTTACTTATTTATACTCATTGATCAGAATCGAATGCATTGCTATATTTAAAAATCTGGTCTTGGGGAAGAAATTCCTAAATATTGAAAATTGGCTGAAAAGTGAATCTTAAGTGAATGCACTAATTTTTAATTAGGTCAATATTTTTATTTCAACGATAATGATTTAAATATAAATGAGGCTCCATTTTCTTGCTTTTTAGACAAAATGTAACTACTTTACAGTCAGAAGTCTGGTTTTAAAGAAAAATGTGGCAGATGTTGTGTGCCCTCTAGTGGCCACAAGGTATATCTTTACATCTAGCTGGAAGTTAGTTTCAGGGGTTTTGTCCAGAGCATTCTTCCACATGCCAAACATACTAATTTTATTAACATCACATTTTAAATATTCCATTAATTCTTACTTTATCTTAACTGCAATAGTTCAAAGTCTAATTCTAACGTTTTAGTATGTGGAAAACACATGCTAAAGATTTCCTAGAGAAAATTTTGTAACCACAGAAAATTTTGTAAAAGGCCACATCCAATAAATGCAAAAGAGAAAATATGCAAATTAAATTATCCCCCAAATAAGTATATAGCTCATATTGCCCATTGTGTTAATATGGACCAAAAGAAAAACTGAGAACATCTGGATACTAAACTGCTCTATTAGTCAGGGTTCTACAGAGAAACAGATCCAATGGGGTTTATAGAGAGATGTATTTTTATGGAATTGGTTCACATGATTGTGGAGGCTGATGAGTCTGAAATCCATAGGGCAAACCAGAAGCCTGGAAATTTATGGAAGAGTTAATGATGTAGTCTAGAATTCAAAATCGGCAGGGTATGAGTTAATGGTGCAGTCTAGAATTCAAAATCTACGGGGCAGGACAGCAGACTGAAAACTCAGGCAGGATTTTTATGCTGTAGCCTTAAGACAGAATTCCTTTTCTTGTTTGTTTTTTTTTTAACATTTTTTTAAATGTTTTAGTTTATTTTATTTTCGAGAGAGACAGAGCGTAAGCAGGGGAGGGCAGAGAGAGAGAAAGACGCAGAATCAGAAGCAGGCTCCAGACACCGAGCGTGTCTGCACAGAGCCAGATGTGGGGCTCGAACCCACAAACCGTGAGATCATGACCTGAGCCGAAGTCGGACGCTTAACCAACTGAGCCACCTAGGTGCCCCGACCTTTTCTTGTTTTTAAAGCCTTTAACTGTTGGCACACTTACATTATGTAGGTTAATCTGCTTTACGTAAAATCCAGTGATTGTAAACATTAACCACATTTGCAAATACCTTCACAACAACATCTAGACTAGTATTTGAACAAACAACTAGGCATTATAGCCTAGTCAAGTTGATACATAATAAAAACTGCTATCATTACCAAGAACCATTTTAAGTGCTTTAAATGTATTAAGCCATTTTTTTTTTGTTTTCATCATAATTCAATGAGGCAGATGCTCTTTGTAACCCATTCAAAGTAAACTGAGGCACATGTTGGTATAACAACTTGCCTAAGGGTCATAGTCAGTAAATGAGGGATTTGGGATTGAACCAGTGTCCTTGTTTTAAATACTAAATATTGATGTTTCAATGTATCTATATTACATTTTTTTCACAAAATATTTCAGGTAAACACAAAAAAAACTAATATAGAATATTGAACACCCTGTGCTTCACAGTCAGCTTTGTCAGATTTTACCTTCAAAGTCAGATTTGGCTTCATTATTCTTTGAATTTTTTAAAATAAATTAATCATTCAAGACACAGTTGAGTTCAGTTGCATATCTCCCTAATTCCGTAATTCACTCATCCCTTCAGAAGTACCCACTCTTCTGAATTTGGTTTTTGTCATTTCTAAGCATGTATTCTAGAAATTTTAAACACAGATTTATATTAATAAATATTACATTATATCCTTTTTCTTGTTTTCAGGTTTAACTAAATGGTTCAATATGATTTACAAATTACAGTTTGTTGAGTTAAAAAACACATTTTGGGGATTTATGTATGCTGATACCTGAGGCTCTAATTCATTCATTTTAACCAGTTTAGTATTTATTGTCTGGATATATCACAACTTATTTCATTCTTTTGCTAATGGGCATTTGGGTTATTTCAAGATTTTCACAGTTGCAAATAATACAACAATTAGTATTCCATACAAGTGTTTATGTGTCTCCTGTGAGATTTTTCTCAGAGTATACTAAGAAGTTCAATGACTAGTGAGGAGGCAGGTTCTAAGGTGAGCTTCAAAGATTTTCCTTTTTCCGGTGTCCACACATTTGTGTAACCCACTCCCCGCCTTGACTGAGCAACCCCCAAGATTTGCTTCTAATCAATAGGATATGGCAATCATTTCCATGATTCACTTATGCTATATGACTATATCATAGCACACTAGAGCCAGACATTCTCCCTACAGGTGTCATGGAATCAGCAGTTATGTTGGAGAAGCCCCTATGGCAAGAAACAGGAGACGGCCTCTAGGGTTTCAGGACTGCCTTTAACCAATAGTAAGCAAAAATTGGGATCTTTAGTTGTATAGTCACAATGGATTGTTTTGGCAAACAACTTGAACTTGGAAGCTTATAGAAAGTAAAATATGTTCTCAAAGATGTTCGCATCCTAATCCTTGGACCCTGTGAATGTATTACTTTACACGGCAAAAGGGACTTTGCAGGTGTTACAAAGATAAAGACCTTCTGATGGGAAGAGCATCCTGGATTATCCAGGTGGACTCAATCTAATGATAGGAGATTTTAGAGCAGATAACTTTTCCTAACTTCTTCTTTTTAGTAGTTACGGAAAGAGGAGAAGAAGGATCAGAGAGATGCAACGTTGCTGGCTTGGAAGATGGAGAAAGTACCACAAGGGATGTAGGCGGCCTCCAGAAGCTGACAAGGTAAACTAAAGTCCATAGTTGATATAACAGTCTGGTAAACTTTCCTTTTATTAACTGTAGCAAATATCTTTATCCTGAGTAAAGATCCTAGTACCCCTGTCTTGATGGTAATAGTAAACTACTTGTTATAATGCACCTAGTGTATCTTTTTCCATCCATCCTTTTTTTTCTTTTAAATAGGCTACTTTTTAGAGCAGTTTTAGGTTCACAGAAAAGTGAGTGAAAATTGTATAAAGTTTCTATATACCCTCTGTCCTCCCCTCCACAACCTCCCCTACTCTCAACATCCCCACCAGATAGGTACATTTGTTATAATTGGTGAACCTACATTGAAATGTCATTATCCCCAAAGTCCAAAGTTTATATTAAGGTTCACTCTTGATGTTGTACATTATATGAGTTTTGACAAATGTGTAATGACATGTATCTATTGATAGAGTATAATGTATGTATACTATATATAGTATTTACATATAATATATATATTACAAGTATAAGTTATTACAACATAATTGCATACACACACAATATAATATAGTATTATTTCACGGCCCCCCAAATCCTCTGGGCTCTGTATGTTCATTGCTACCTCCCCACTAATCCTGGCAAGATCCCCACTGATCTTTTTACTGTCTCTGTAGTTTTGTGTCTTCCAGAATGTCATGTTGTTGGAATCATATAGTAGATAGCCCTTTCAAACTGGCTTATTTTACTTAGTAATTTGAATTTGTTTCTTCCATATTTTTATAGCTTAGTAGCTCATTTTTTTATGTTTGTTTATTTTCAGTTTTAACATTTCTATTTTTAAAATGCTTAAGAAATACATTTTTCATATCAAAGCATTTCATATTTGTGTTTAATTTTGAACATTTTCTCTATCACCTAAATGGCTTCGCAAATAAGGAGATATTTGGGCTTACCAGGCAGTCACCAAAAAGGTTTCTAGTAGGATCTAGCCAATCAAATAATTTGTTTTAAAACAATCAACAGCACATATGTATATTTTTAAATAGCATGTCTGTGTATATAATAGCAGTTTAATGTGTATTTCTAAATATTACATGATTCAAAACCAAGACTTTATGCTTTTCCATTTTTTAATGGATTAACAATAGAAACCTTCTGACATACAATTTTTGAAAGTTGTTGAAAAAGCTAAAAGCTAGTTTTCAGTATCTCTATTCTTATGTCCAGATTCACCATGATACTGACACTGGACGGAAGAAGTGATTAAACACATTAGGTAGTAATTTATAATGTGTTATTTAAAGTCCAGGGGCGCCTGGGTGGCTCAGTCTGTTAAGCATCTGACTTCAGCTCAAGTTGTGATGTCATAGTGCATGAGTTTGAGCTCTGCGTCAGACTCTTTGCTGACAGCTCCGAGCCTAGAGCCTGCTTTCGATTCTATGTCTCCGTTTCTCTGTCCCCTCCCCCAGTCGTTCTCTCTCTCTCTCTCTCTCTCTCTCTCTCTCAAAACTAAATAAACATTAAAAAAAAAAAGTCCAAAGCTTTCTTAGAGGTTCTCTGAACCAGTGTGTATACTTTTTTGTTGAAAATACATAGATTAATCGTTTGTATCTATTTCACCTGTTTAAACCCAGTCTGCTTTAGTTCCCTGACCAATGGAATATAAAAGACCTATCCAGTGTACTTACATCTTGGTTCTGCTGAATCATGATTTCCCACACTTACCTTGGTGGTCATGATCCAAAAATGAAGTATGTCCTGCCTCTGAGAAAATAGTCTGCAAGTTGTGCCTAGAAATCTCCATTCTCTCTCAAGGTTGTCTATGCTTTATCCTCTGCTGTGTCATATCTTTTACCTTTAGTAAAGCTTTATATTAATGTATGTTGGTTTATAACCTCCTTGGGAGCTTCCTGGGTGAAATCTAAAACTGGCCTCCATACTTGGAGGGCAAGGAGAGACCGAAGATAGGGGCAGGCCACTCCAGGTTGGTAGGTGGGAGTTTTAGTGAGCAAAGGGAACTTACATATAGGGCTTGTCTTGGGCAGCAGCAAGGTGAGTAGATCTTTGCACCTGCCCACCAAATCTTAAAAGTTATATGGAGGCCTCAACTGGGTTTATCACAGTGGGACTGTATACTTGCCAGATGGTCTCAGTGCCACATCACTATCTCAAGGCTATTATGTCTTCGGGGCAGCTTCTGGGAGTGGGGAAGGCAAGAAAAACCCACAATCCATAGATGGGGGTGTTGAGGAGTCTCTGATTGCTGGGGTGCACCTCATAGGTCAACTTGCAGTCATGTCTTCTTGATGACCTTCCCCAATAGTATACTCTGTGGCCACATGAGTTCTTTGAGTTACCTGACCCTGTGCAATTTGCTGTAGTTGGTGTTCCAGGCAGAATACTTGAAGTGGCCTTGGGTCTATAATTAAATGATGGATAAGGCTTAGTTTGGAGGAAAGGAAGATGAAATGGGATATGGAGGACCTTTGATGCCAGGCTAGCTCCCTCAGGTTGACTTTTAATTCAGTGGTATTGTGACCATTGACAGCAGGATAAACATGTCGACTTGGAAGTGGGTAGATCTGGAGCTGAAGGAAATACCTAAGTGGATGAAAAAAGAAATTCAGACAGAAGGGAAGTCAGTCAAGAATTCTGTCCCTTGGCTACTGTTAGCTGCTTTGGCAAAATGAGAGTCACTAAGAAAAAAACACGAGGCTTTTTGTCTGCCAAGTTACCACCATTGATTCTGTCTGTAACAGGAAGGGGCATGATGAAATCAGGGAGTAATATAAATACTTCTTTTGATCAGAATGTTATCCTGCCTAACTCATAATCACTAAAAAGATTATATAGGCTTTGAATGAGGTAAGGGTAAAGGTGGGGCTCAAGAGATACCCCAAACCTGGAACATTGAAAGGGCTCAGTCTGTCTACTTACTGCATAAATAGGGATATCTTAACCTGTTGAGCTGGCTGAGTCCAGAAGGCAGGGTTATGTGAAAATACCTTGAGAGGGGTAATAGTCCAACTGCACTCTTATACGAAGCTGAGTAATCCTGAGGGCACTGAAATGTTGAAAGTACAAGCACCTTAAGATCGATCATATGATGATGAAGTATATTCCAAATTTAGGCTTTTAACCCAAGAAATGATTTATGTGTAAATGGGGTTCGCATGCTTGGGATTCTTGTATGACCCTCCTGTTGAGAGCATAAAAGCATGTGAGAGAAGCTGTCACAGATGTACTGGCTCAACTCCTAAAGAGTTAAGTGATGGGAAAAATACTATTCAGAGGAAAAAAGTTACATTAAGATTATAAGGGATGAAAAAACCTTAGGACAATTAAACAGAGTGGGATATAGTTCATTAAAAATGTCATGAAAAAGGAATACGTTGCTGGAAGGATTATGTGGCCCACCAGCACCACCAACTCCAGAAGTTATAGAAAAGATTTGTTCACTTTATCCTAGTCATAGTGAATTTTTAAAAATCTTATGGTGATAGGGAAAAAATAAGGATCCTCATAAGCAGCAGTGATTAAAACCAGGTGAGTTAAAGAAGATAGATAAGGTTGGTCCCAGAGTGGAAAGTGGGGTGCCATCAGTAGCAGGGTATCCAAGGCCTTTTGCATTGGTGTGAGTGAAATGTCGTGGGTGTGATGGAGGAATTTTATCAGAATTGTTCTATGCGGCTTATAGTTTACTGTCATACCTAAACCTGCTAGTAAAAAGCAAAAAGGCAACATAGTTAAGTTATGGGGATGTGGTAAATTTTATGGCTTGAAGTAGAAATTTATGAACAAAGATTATTTATGGTTGTGTATCAACTTTACCAGAATGTATTATTCGAATATATGTGACATTTGAATGGGAGGAAAGGAAAGCTCTTCCTTTACTCAAACAATTAGATAAAGGGATGTTGTAAAAATATGCTCTATATACTGTTTTAATTGGGTGTACTAAATGGAAATCCTTGGAAAGATCTTACCCATTCAAGTGGTTAATTTAAAACAATATAGTATACCTGAGGGCCATCAATAAATTCTTGATTTGGTTAAGGATATGTTAGACACAAGTATAATATCACCCACAAAATACTCTTTACTAATCAAATATTACTTGTAAGAAAAGTTGAGGAATCCTGGAAGTTAATTGTAGACTATGGAAGACTGAAAAAAAATGGCTCCTCCAACAGCATCAGCCATGCCTAATAGTATAACACCTCACATTTGCAACAAGCTAAGGAGGATTGGTATTCTGTGATTGATTTATCTAATGGTTTCTTTTTATATTTCAATGATGGAAGAGAGCCAAAATCATTGTGCATTCCTATTGGCAGAAATGTAAAATTGCAGCCACTGTGGAAAACAGTAGTTATGTTTTTTTAAAAAAAATAAAAATAGAAATACCCTATTATCCACTAAGTCCACAATTAGGCATTTACTCAAAGAAAATGAAAACACTAATTTGAAAAGATATATCCACCCCTAAGGTTATTGCAGCATTACTTACAATAGCCAAGGTATGGAAGCAATCCAAGTGTCCATCAATATATGAATGGATAAAGATGTGATATATATATATATCATATATATACATATATATATGTATATATATACACACACATATACATATATATGTATATATATGATATACATATATATGTATATATATGATATACATATGATAGGTATATATCATTATATATATCACGATATATATAATATATATTACATATATATATCATTATCAATATTACTCAGCCCTAAAAAAGAAGGAGATCTTGCCATTTGCAACAATATGAGTGGACCTAGAGGCCATTATGCTAAATGAAATATGAGGAAAACAAATGCTATATTATTTCACTTATATGTGGAATCTAAAAAAAACAAAACGAATAAACAAACAAAAGCAGAAACAGACCTAAAATACAGAAAACAAGCTGGTAGTTGCCATAGGGAAAGGGGATTGGAGGGATGGACAAAAAGGGCAAAGGGAGTGGGAGGTATAGGCTTCTAGTTATGGCATGAGATAAAAGGTACACCATAGGGAATATAGTCAATGGTATTATAATAGCATTTTATGGTGACAGTTGGTAGCTATATTTGTGGAAAGTATAACATAGTCATTGAAGCATTATGTTGTGTACCGGAAACTAATGTAAGATTGTGTGTCACTTGTGCTTAAATTAAAAACAAATCTTTGTCTATTCATGTTGGACAGAATCCAATACAGGTTTACTGAGTTTCCATTAGGAATAATTAAATTCTACTTAGTGCCATAACTAGTTCAATTTGATTCAGTTGAAATGTGCTGTTACACATTTTATTGATGATATAATGCTGATCTCCATCTGAAGATCAAGTTAAGATAATTAAAAATGCTGATTAATCATATCACTACCAGAGATCAGGTAAAAATGCAGGTTCAAGAATACATGATAACATTCATGGGAATTATGTGGCCCAGAGACATTAGCAACATTCCTCAAACAATGGAAAATAAGCTACTGTTTCTACCAGCTCAAAACTTGACACAAAAATTAATTGGTTTGTTTTGTCTCATAAATTTAGTACCCACTCACAAAGTTACCAGAAAAAGAAAAGCCAAATGTGAATGGGACTCTGAACAATAGTAGCCTACCATGGAGTGTCAAAAAGCCATTACATAATGGATACTTCTGGAGTCCTACAACCTCAAAGATGATCAAATGATAAAAGTGCCAGCAACTCCAACCATACTTGCTGAGCCCTTGGCCAAAAGCTTGTTACTGCCTTCCAGTAGTAACCACTAAGATTTTTTACTTGAAATTTTCCTAATGTAATTCCCAGCTCTAGTCTCTGACGATTGTTCACTTGTTATCGTGCTTTAGTTAAACCTGCTTCTATTAGAAGGGGGTAAAATTATTTTGAGATCTGAAATACACATCATGGCATGCATCATGTAAAAACAACATTCTAACAGGGAAAGAAATCCAACAGATACTCATCAAATGGACGTGGACCACTGCAATACATAAAAATGTGGCTTCCATGCCTTTGGGCCCTTTGTTAGATTCCCCCCACCCCCACCTCAAATGACAACATTCAGTCTGGAAGGCATTGTGACAGGTAATTGGTTATACTTTGAATAAAGAAGGTAAAGATAAGTCTGCTTAATGCATGGAATTAAAAATTATGTTCCTTGTGGCATCAGAGGAACTAGATCATAAAAATAAGGATATGATATGGAGTTTTATACATTTTTGGATAAAAGCCAATGAACTGAAAGTATGAAAGGACTGGAACATAAGAGGCATTTTACTCTAGAGTGCTACATTATAAAAAAACTTATGAAGGAGGAAAGTCCAAGTTGAAGCCCATCAAAAACAAAAACACCTACAAATTTATAAACAAACACAACACAACTGAAGCCATAAATTGCACACCCACCTTTGGTCTTTGGATGGCTTCTTTGTTATAATAGATGAGCAGCCATGGAAGAATTTGAGCAATTCAATGATGGGCAGTAAAAAATGTATCCTACTATAGCCTGTCTGATGGGAAAGGATCCTGGGAGCTGCACCGGGACATCTCAGACCTCTTTAATATTTGCCAATGCTTTGTTCCTACTGCTATATCATATTATTTAGCTTTATTTAAAGCTTAACATGTATAATCTCTGAAGTCTTGAGATCCTGTCATCTGGCTCTGTATAATTAATTTAATCACACAAATCAAATTTTAAAACAGGCTCAAACAATATTTCTGTTTTTTTAAGGATCACGATTATCTAATCTTGTTATGGTTGAGTCTTCTAAATCATATATATAATAGACTTTCCTTCATGTGTTTATTTATTATAGACTTTGAATTGTGTGATAATCTTTAGTGGGCTTTATATTGAGTAATTTTGTAGAGCTAAGGTGGAGGTCCCTCTAGAATGCTTTTGTGTTTGCTTTTGTAAGGTACCCCAAGCATTCCACCTCCAGAGGTTGGCATTTTATATTAATTTCAGCAATTTCATGATATTTTGAATTTTAAAAATTTATTTTTTATGTGCTTGCTGGCTTTCTTTTTTTTCTAAGTTTTTACTTAAATTCCAGTTAGTTAACATGTAGTGTAATATTTGTTTCAAGTGCACAACATACTGATTCATCCCTTACATACAATACCCAGTGCTCATCACAAGTACATTCCTTAATCCCCATCACCTATTTAACCCATCTCCCTTCTGGTAACCATCAGTTTGTTCTCTATAGTTAAGAATATGTTTCTTGACCTTTGAAAATTTAAATATAAAATGTTTAACATGATAGAATATAAAACACAGCAAGAGTGAAGTCAGCATAAATTGAATAGCACGAACTCCAGGGGCCTGTTCCTGACCAGAAACACTGAAAAACTGGCAAATCTGTCAGACTCAACCTTATATGGAATTCTGGAAGATAGTCAAAGGTTTAAAGCAAACAAGTGACTGTTTAACTGGGAGGAAAGCCACTGAAACGTGGTAGGAGAGGTTTTGGGCATTTTAACTTACCTTGGTTCTACCCTACTCTCCAGGATGTTAGCAATCTTGAAGACTTCAGCCCATTTTCATGGCATGGGTAGTTGGCTTCAGAAGGAGCAGAATGGACTTTGTTCCCAAGGAATCGTGTCTGTCTGTTTTGACCTGTCTGTGGGTTTGCTGGAGGACTGACGCAAGGATCTAATCTTAATTTCATCTAACTTGGCACTAAGTGCAGAGAAGTGCCTGTGTGGAGTATGTTCATCAAAGACACAAGTGAAAGGCAAATGAACAACTTGTTCTGCCTGGAGAATAAAATAACAGCTGTGGAAAACAATAGACATGCTGAAAGCCTAGGTGGAAAAGCTGGAGAATGTGGTATTTTGGGGCATCAAGATTTTAAAAGTTTCTGCATACACTGGGGAATCTAGAAAGCCATGTGCATGCACAGGGCACTGTGCGTGCTTAGTAAATACCTGAGAAGAGCATATGCTTTCACTTCTGGCTGATCTTTATGGTCATTAAAAATAAGAAGTAAAGGATCAAATGGATAATTAAGAGCACTCTGCCATCTTTTCCCTAAGAGCATTGATTTTTACCATCATCCAAGTTTGAGGGTGCCTTTGTGAAAGTCCAGCAGTTCAGCAGAGAACTTTTAGCATACTATTAGAGGGAAAAAATCCAAAATTAAATGCAGTGAAGAGGGGCACCTCGGTGGCTCAGTCAGTTAAGCTTCCGACTTTGGCTCAGGTCATGATCTCACATCTGTTGAGTTTGAGCGCCACATCAGGCTCTGTGCTGACAGCTCAGAGCCTGGAGGCTACTTCAAATTCTGTCTCCCTCTCTCTCTGCCCCACTCCCGCTTGCACTCTGTCTCTGGTTCTCAAAAATAAATAAACGCCAACTAATCTTTGACAAAGCAGAAAAGAATATCCAATGGAATAAAGACAGTCTCTTCAACAAGTGGTGCTGGGAAAAATGGACAGCGACATGCAGAAGAATGAACCTGGACCACTTTCTTACACCATACACAAAAATAAACTCAAAATAGATGAAAGTCCTCAATGTAAGATAGGAAGCCATCAAAATCCTCCAGGAGAAAGCAGGCAAAAACCTCTTTGATCTTGGCCGCAGCAGCTTCTTACTCAACACGTCTCTGAGGCAAGGGAAACAAAAGCAAAAATGAACTACTGGGACCTCACCAAAATAAAAAGCTTCTGCACAGCGAAGGAAACAATCAGCAAAACCAAAAGGCAACTGACAGAATGGGACAAGATATTTGCAAATGACATATCAGATAAAGGGTTAGTATCCAAAATCTATAAAGAACTTATCAAACTCAACACCCAAAAACCAAGTAATCCAGTGAAGAAATGGGCAAAAGACATGAACAGATACTTCTCTGTAGAAGACATCCAGATGGCCAACCGACACATGAAAACATGCTCAACATCACTCATCACCAGGGAAATACAAATCAAAACCACAGTGAGATACCACCTTACACCTGTCAGAATGGCTAACATGAACAACTCAGGCAACAACAGATGTTGGCGAGGAAGATGCGGAGAAAGAGGATCTCTTTTGCATTGTTGGTGGGAATACAAGCTGGTGCAGCCACTCTGGAAAACAGTATGGAGTTTCCTCAAAAAACTAAAAATAGAACTACCCTACGACCCAGCAATTGCACTACAAGGAATTTATCCACAGGATACAGGTGTGCTGTTTCAAAGGGACACATGCACCCCCATGTTTGTAGCAGCACTATCAACAATAGCCAAAGTATGGAAAGAGCTCAAATGTCCATCAATGGATGAATGGATAAAGAAGATGTGGTATATATATACAATGGAGTATTACTCGGCAATCAAAAAGAATGAAATGTTGCCATTTGCAACTATGTGGGTGGAACTGGAGGGTATTATGCTAAGTGAAATTAGTCAGAGAAAGACAAAAATCATATGACTTCACTCATATGAAGACTTCAAGAGACAAAACAGATGAACATAAGAGAAGGGAAACAAAAATAATGTAAAAACAGGGAGGGGGGACAAAACAGAAGAGACTCATAAATATGGAGAACAAACTGAGGGTTACTGGAGGGGTTGTCTGGGGGGGATGGGCTAAATGGGTAAGGGGAACTAAGGAATCTACTCCTGAGATCATTGTTGCACTATATACTAACTAATTTGGATGTAAATTAAAAAAATAAAAAATAAAACAAGTTTAAAAAAAAGAAACATGAAAATCACTAAAAAAAATTGAATAAAAATAAAAAAATAAAAAAAATTAGCAAATGCAATGAAGAGACTAAGAGGAAGAGTTTCACTTTCCCTGCATCACCCCTTCCCTTGATGATACAGCCCAGTGCCAAGAGAAACTTCCTGAGGCCCACAGTTTCTCTCACATAGAAAAATGAGAGCATGTGAGTGAGCACCTTGCTTCCCAGCTGTGTGGGACACTGGGAAGAGATCCATTTCCATTCAGAATACTGAGGTATGCTGATGACTGGAAGGTAGGAGCCATTGAAATCGTACCAAGTATCTTTGCTGAGCACATTGGGATGAAACAGTAATAGCAGGAAGAAAACTGGAAAATTCACAAAATCTGAAAATTAAACAACATACTACTGAACAACCAGTGGGTCAAGGAAGAAATAAAAGAAAAGAAAAATTTTAAAGGCATCTTGAAGCAAGTAAAACTGGAAACAACATTCCAAAACTTAGTGGGTGCATCAAAAGTAGTTTTAACAGGATACTTTTGAGTGATAAGCACCTACATTAAGAAAAAAGATCTCATAAGGAAAACCTTATACCCAAAGGAACCACAAAAAGAACAAATGAAGCCCTGAGTTAGCAGAAGGAAGAAATAACAAACGTCAGAGAAGAAATAAAAGAAATAGAAAACAGATAAATAATAGAAAATAAGAATGAAAATAAAAAGTAAAATTGACAAACCTTCAGCTAGACTGACAAACAACAAAGACTCAAAATCAGAAATGAAAGAAGAGGCATTACAACTGATATCACAGAAATACAAAGGATCATAACAGAATACTGTGAACAATTATACATCAAAATAAATAACATAACTTAGAAGAAATGGACAAATTCCTAGAAACATACAATCTAACAGGGCTCGATGAAGAAATGGAAAATCTGAACAGAGCAACAATGAGTAAGGTGATTTAATCAGCAATTCAAAACCTTCCAACAAAGAAAGGTTAGGAAAATATGGTTTCACTGGTAAATTCTACCAAACATTTAAAGAAAAATTAATACCTATCCTTCTTAAAGTATCCCAAAAATTTGAAGAGGAGGAAATATTCTCAAACTTATTTTGTAAAAACAGCATTACCCTGATGCCAAAACCAGATAAGAACACTACAAGGAAAGAAAACTCTAAGCCTGTATCCTTGATGAATACAGATGCAAAAATTCTCAACAAAATACTAACAAACTAGGAGGGAAAAATAAGATAAAAACAGAGAGGAGGCAAACTATAAGAGACTCTTAAAGACAGAAAACGAACTGAGGGTTGCCGGAAGGGACGTGGGTGGGGGGGATGGGCCAAATGGGTGATGGACATTAAGGAGGGCACTTGTTGGGATGAGCAGTGGGTGTTATATGTAAATGATGAATCACTGGGTTCAACCCCTGAAACCAATACTACACTGTTTGTTAACTAACTTGAATAGAAATAAATGAACATATAAATATGTAAATAAAATACTAACGAGTCAAATTCAACAGCACGTTGAAAGGATCATACACTAGGATGCCGGGTGGCTCAGTCAGTTAAGCATCTGTCTCTTGATCTCGGCTCAGGTCATTATCTCATGGTTTGTGAGTTCAAGCCCTGCATCAGGCTTTGAACTGAAAGCACAGAGCCTGCTTGGGATTCTGTCTCTCCCTCTGTGCCCCTCCCCTACTCACTCACTCTCTGTCTCTCTCTGAAAATAAACTTAAAAAAAAAAAGACAATCATACACCAGAATCAAGTAGGATATATGTTTTGAATGCAAGGATGGTTGAGCATATGCAAATCAATAAATGTGGTGATCACATTAATAAAATAAAGAATAAAAATCATATAAACATCTCATAGATGCAGAAAAAACATTTGATAAATTTCAACATCATTTCATGATAAAAACTCTCAACAAATCAGGTATAGAGGGAACATAACTCACCATAATATGACTGTATGACAAGCCCACAGCTAACATCATATTCATCAGTGAAAGGTTGAAACCTTTCCCTCTATAATCAGGAATATAACAAGGGTGTCCAATTTCACCACTCCTATTCAACATAGCACTGTCAGTTTTAGTCAGAACAGTCAGGCAAGAAAAATAAAAGACATCCAATTTGGAAAGGAAAAGTAAAATTGTTTCTATTTGCAGATGATGTGATCTTATATATTGAAGGTTCTAAGGTGTCCAGCAAAAAGTTGTTAGAACTAATAAATGAAGTTGCAGGACACAAAATCAACATAGAAAAATCAGTTGTGTTTTTATACACTAACAGTAAACTATCTGAAAAATAAAAAAAAGAAAACAATTACAGTTACAGCATCATCCGAAATTTAAAGAAATACTTAGAAGTAAATTTAATCAAGGAAGTGAAAGATCTGTACAGTGAAAACTATAAGACATTGAAGAAGGAAACTGAAGAATACACAAACAAGTGGAAATGTATCCCATGATTGTGGATAAGAAAAATTAATATTGTTAAAATGCCCTTCCTACCCAAAACTACCTACACATTCAATGCAATGTCTACTAAAATTTCAATGGCATTTTTCACAGAAATAGAAAAAAAAATCCTAAAATGTTTGTGGAATTATAAAAACCCCAAATAGCTAAAAATTCCTAAGAAAGAAGAACAAAGCTGGAGACACCATACTTGCTGATTTAAAACTTTATTACAAAGCTATAATAATCAAAACAGTATATAATTGGCATAAAAGCCAATACATAGACAAATAGAACAGAACTAAGAGCCTAAACACAATCCCATGTATAAATAATCAACTAATATTTGATAAGAGAGCCAAGAATACTCAATGAGAAAAACATAGTTTCTTCCATAAATGTTGGGAAAACTGGATATTCATATGCAAAGGAATGATATTGGGCCCCTAATTTACCTTGCTCACAAAAAATAATTTGAAATGGATTAGCCTTAAATGTAAAATCTAAAACCATAAAACTCCTTGAATAAAACATAGGGAAAAAGCTCTCTGACTTTGCTCTTGGCAACAATTTTTTGGATAAGATACCAAAAGCACAAGCAACAAAAATAAAAATAAACTACCTTCTGAACAGTAAAATAAAGAATCAACCGAATTAAAAAACAACATATGGAAAGGGAGAAAATATTTGCTAAACCATCTGAGGAGGAATTAATATCCAAAATATATAGTAAACTCGCAGCTCAGTGGTTAAAAAAAAAAAGGAAAAGAAAGAAAAAACTGATGAAAAAATTTGCATAGAATCTGAATAGATCTTTTCTAAAGGAGACCTGCAAATGGCCAATAGGTGAAATGTTCAACATCTCTAATCATCAGAGAAATGCAAATCAAAACCATGATAAGATAACTTCTCATACATGTAATAATGGCTGTTATCAAAAAATAAAAGAAAATAAGTGTTGGCAACTATGTTGAAAAAACAAGAACCCTTGTGCACTTTTGAAGGGAATTTAAATTGGGACGCTACAGAAATCAGTTTGAAGATTCCTCAAAAAATTAAAAAAAGCTCTGCTGTGTGATGTAACAATCCCACTTCTGGGTATATATCTGAAGGAAATGAAATTACTATCTTGAAGAGATATCTGCACCCCCATGATCTCGCTCATATTTAGAATCTAAAGCCAAATTTATAGAAACAGGGCAGAGTAGTGGTTTCCAAGGACTGTAAGGTGAGTAAATGGAGAGATGTTGCTCAAAGGGTACAAACTACCATCATAAGTTGAATAAGTTTTGAGGGTCTACTGTATAGCATGGTGACTATAACAACACTGAATTATATACTTGAAAATTGCTAACAGACTAGATCTTAAATGTTCTCGCTACAAAGTGTGTGTGTGTGCGCGCACACACACACACACACACACACACACACATTTTTATTATGTCAGGCAATGGATGTAATAACTTTATTGTGGTAATCATTTTGCAATATATGTGTATCAAATCAATATGTTGTACACAAACTTGCACAATGTTATATGGCAATTATATCTTGGTAAAGCTAGAAAAATAAAGAAGCTAAGGCAGAGTTGTAAATTACCTTGCTATATGCTGAAGGAATGTTTCAACAAGAAGGATTTTTAAATTTTCTTATTTCCTTTTTTTTTTGACTCAAGGCATTTATGGAAATCTATATTAAACCAATAGCTAGTGACTAAGCCAAAAGAAAAGAGACCAGAAACCACACATGATAAAAAAAAAAAATCCAATGCGGCCCCAAGAAAGTTTAGAAAAGTTACTAAACAAATAATTACAACCCTACATAAACCATAAACAAAAAATTCTGGTACAATGTAGAGCCTGATTTCCAGTGTTTTCTTCATATCATAGCATTCAAAATGTCCAGTTTTCAACAATACATTAAGATGCATTCCAAGAAATAAGAAAGTATGACCCATTCACAGGAAATAAAAAGGAGGAGGAGGATTAACAGAAACTGTCCCTGATGTAACATAAACATTGGATTTACAAGGCAGAGACGGTAAATCAATTATCTTAAATATGCTCAGGCAAATAAAGTAAACCATGGACAGAAAGCTAAAGGGAAGCCAGGGAACATCTCAACGAATAGAGAATATCAATAAGGAGAGAAAAATTATAATAAAGAACCAAACAGAAATTTTGGAGCTGAAAAGCATGATAACTGAAATGGAACATTCATTGTAGGAGTTCAAAAGCAAATATGAACAAGCCACAGAAACAACCAACAAATTTAAAGTTAGGTCAATTAATTTGTCTACTCTGAAGTGTCAGGAAAAAAAAGGAATGAAAATAATTGAACACAGCCTAAGGCACTGTGGGACACCATCAAATACACAAGCATACACATAGTAGAAATTCCACAAGAAAAGGAGATGAATGAGAATATTTGAAGAAATAAGGTACAGAAGCTTTCCGAAGTTGATGAAAATTATGGTTCTAGACATCCAAGAAACTCAACGAGTTCCAAGTAGGATGAACTAACAGACTTACACATATAGGCACATTATAATCAAACTGTCAAAAGATAAAGGCGAAGAGAATTTTGAAAGCCTCATACGAGAACCAAATCATACCATAAAAGGAAATCTACAAGAATAACATTTTATTTTTTTATCATTAACTATGGAGACCAGAAGGCAGTAGGATAATATATTTCAGGCACTGAAAGAAAATAAAAGAAAAAAAAACTGTGAAAAAGGAATTTTATATCTGGCATAGTATCCTGCAAAATGGAAGAAGATTTGAAACATTCCTAGAGAAACAATAGTTGAGGGACATCATTCCTAGTAGCCCTGCCTTGCAAGCATGCTACCGAGAGTCCTTCAGGGTGAATGTAAAGATGCTAGAGAATAACTTAAATAAATGATACAAATAAAGGTAACTAAATATGTAAATATAAAAACCAGTATTATTGTATTTTTGGTTTGTAACTTCTCTTTTTGTTTCCGTATAATTTAAAAGACAAATAAATAAGATAATAATTATAAACCTATGTTAACAGGCACATGTCATGATGTAATTTGTGAAGATGACACTATAAAGGGAAAGGAATGGAGATGTAGAGCAACAGGGGAATTGAATACTATGTAGGCTAAGTTGCTATAACTTCAAACTAGGTTGTTACAAGTTGGAGATGTTAATTATAATTTCAAATGTAACCACTAAGAATATCACTTTAAAATACTCACAAAAATAACTGAGAAGGAATAAGAATGGTATGTGACAAGAAGAAATAAATACGGGTGCCTGGGTGGTTCAGTTGGTTAAGTGTCTGACCCTTGATTTCGACTCAGGTCATGATCTCGCGGTTCCTGAGTTCAAGCCCTGCGTTAGGCTCTCTATGCTGAGGATGTGGAGCCTGCTTGGGATTCTGTCTCCCCCTATCTCTCTGCTTGCTCGCCATCTCTCTCAAAATAAATTTTAAAAATAAAAAATAATTAATTAATTAAAAATAAGTCATTAATGGAAGAATCCAGAACAACAGAAAAAAGATATACCATATTGAAAATAAATAGCAAAATGCAGAAGTAAGTTCTTGACTCTGTGTTATTAACTTACAATATGAATGGATAAAGTTTTTAGTTAAAAGACAGAAATTAGAAGAATGGTTAAATAAATAGGCCCCATCTATATGATATCTACAAGAGACTTAAGAGTCAAAGAATCTAGTAGGTTAAAAAGAAAGAGATAGGAAAATATATTCCCTGCAAACCACAACCGAAAGAGCTAGGGTGGCTATACTAATATTAAACCAAATAGACTTTTAGTAAAACATTGTTACAAGAGGCAATGAAGGACATTATATATTGATAAAAGGATCAATCTGTCAAAAATACATAATTATATACATATATGTACTTAGTAATAGGGCCTTAAAACATATGAAGCAAAACTTGACAAAATCAAAATAGACAGTTCTTAAATAAATAACAGTTGAACATTTCAATACACCACTTTCAGTAATGAATAGAAAAATTAGATAGGAGATCAGTAAAGAAACAGAGGACTTCAACAGCACCGAAAACTAATTTTATCTAACAGTCATGTACAAAACACTCTACCCAACAACAGCAAATATACATACTCTTAAGTGCACATGGACCAGTCTTAGGATAGACTGTATGCTAAACCACAAAACAAGTCTCAATACACTTAAAAAGACTTAAATCACACAAAATATCTTCTCCAGACATAATGGAATTAAACTAGAAATCAATCACAGAAAAAACATTGGGATGTTTATAGTAGCATTATCAACAATTACCAAACTATGGATAGAGCCCAAATGTCCATGGACTGATGAATGGATAAAGAAGATATGGTATATATTTATAATAAATATTATTCAGCCATCAAAACTAATGGAATTGACATTTGCAACAATGTGCATGGAGCCAGAATGTGTTATGCCAAGTGAAATAAGTTGGTCAGAGAAAGACAAATATATTATTTCACTCAAAGGTAGAATTTAAGAAACAAAACAGATGAACAAATGGGAAGCGGGGGGAGAGAAGAAAGAGAAACAAACTGCAAGAGACTCTTAACAATAGAGAACAAACTGAGGGTTGATGAAGGGAGGTGGGTGGGAGATGGGCTAGATGAGTGATGGGTACTAAGGAGAGCACTTTTGATCAGCACTGGGTGTTGTGTGTAAGTGATGAGTCACTGAATTCTACTCCTGAAACCAATTGTGCACTGTATATTAGCTAACTAAAATTCAAATAATAAATAATAAAAATAAATTATCAGTATTAGAAATAAAAAAGGACTACCCTGAGGTAATTTTGTAGCTATATCTGATTATGTTTTTTTAATGTTTATTTATTTATTTTGAGAGAGAGAGAGAGAGAGAGAGAGAGATGCTCAAGCAGGGGAGGGTCAGAGAGAGAGAGAGAGAGAATCCCAAGCAGACTCCCATGCAGGGCTTGATTTCACAAACTATGAGATCATGACCTGGGTCAAAATCAAGTCTGACACTTAACCAACTGAACCACCCAGGCATCCCTATCCCTGTTTCTGTTAAAAAGAAGAATGATCCCAAATCAAAAACCAAAGTTAAACTGTAAATAACAAGAAAAACAGGAGTAAGCTAAAGTCAAAGCTAGCAGATGGAAAAAAATAATACAAATTAGAGTGGAGATAAAAGAAGTAGAATAGAAAAACAATAGAACAAAAAGTTGGTTTCTTGCAAAAAATCAAGAAAATTGACAAATTTTTAGCTAGACCAGAGACAGAGAGAAAGAGAACTGGCATCAGAAATGAAAGTGGATGCATTATTAATACAAAAAAAAAGCTATCACAAAGGACCACATATTACATTATTTCATTTCTATGAAAAGTCCAGAATAGGCAAATCTATAGACAGAAAATAGAATAACAGTTGCCTAGGGCTGGGGGGAAGTGGGTTTGAGAGTGGTGGCTAAGAGGTATTACATTTCTTTTCGAAGTGATGAAAATCTTCTAAAAATAGAGTGTGGTGATGGACATACACATCTGAATATTCTAAAAGCCATTGAATCATACACTTCAATAGGTGAAATGTATGTATGTGAATTATATCTCAATAAAACTATTAAATACTTCTGAACTAAAATATATTAAAGAGTTTGACCCTTTACATTGGAATCTGGGGATGAAATGGTGACTAGAACTGAGCAAATGAAGAAATCAAAAAGAGATCTTTGTTACTTCCAGGGCCAACACAATTTTGTACAAGAAAGGACATGATATAAAGTAAATAGTACTTAGCTATGAATTGTGATTCACAAATAATTATAATGAGAGGGAAAATAA
The DNA here is from genome assembly GCF_024362965.1 of Panthera pardus. Taxonomy (NCBI): domain Eukaryota; kingdom Metazoa; phylum Chordata; class Mammalia; order Carnivora; family Felidae; genus Panthera; species Panthera pardus. The sequence continues at coordinate 24,494,369 of NW_026527002.1, forward strand.
AGGATGTGGTATAGTGGAGGACAGAATGGGAGAGAGTGAAATCCTTTTCTTTGAGTATGGGAATTTAATTAATAATATTTAAAAGAGAAAAAAACATCAAGATGTAAAAGTATATGTACATTAGTTAGATCTATAAATGTAAATACCATCAGTCTGGAAAAGTTAAATACCTCTCAGAGAGGGAATTAGAGAATACAGATAGGAACTCCTGTTTTTCATATGTATTTTTTAATTTTATGTAATCACACTTAATTTTGATTAAAAGTTTAAATTTAAGGAATGCAGTAATGTGTACACTTAATATATACTTAACCAAAACTGTCTTAATGAATAGCAACACACACACACACACACACACACAGATATATATCATCATAGCTAAGAAAGTAGTTTCCTTTGTATTCTCTAACATTTCTATTATTTTTTGATGTAAATAGACCAGATCTATGTCTAAGTAAAAGAAAATTAGGCCCCAGTAATTTGATTCTGCCTCCTGCCATCATAGCTTGCACCGTAAAATATAAAAGAGGCAAAGAAAGGATAAGAAATTAACAAAGAGACTATTGTAGATGGTAATTAATCAAGAACACAAAAATAGAATTCTAATGACTTTATACTAATTTAGGAAATGGCATGCTGGGAATAATTGCAAGTAGATTGCCCTATGCTGACACCTAATGTTCACAGAGAACTGTAAGAAAATTTTGAGTGTAGACCTGGGCAGAAAGTCAAGTTGGATCATCCAGCTGTGTGGATGTTCTTACTCAGAAGTTCCTTAAAAAAAATTAAAAATAAAACAATGGGTCACATACTCAGCTAATACACATAAGCCATAGCAGTTAAACCCTAAGAATGCCACTTGTTTGTATGAATAAGTCTGTTTTTAAAAGTAACTTTTCCACAAGTCAGTAATACAAAGTATGGGAAAATGTAAAAATTAATCATTCTACTTAGTCTCACTGAGTGTGCAATCAACAATTGGTACGGCAGAGATGGATATGGCAATTAAAACACTTTATAGATAAACTTAGGTTTAGATACAGATATATCTTCCTTACAATATATCAATAGGTCATTTCCACAGGGAATGGGAACGGACACAGCCTTCTAAGTTGTCTCTTAGACAGTGCTAAAAAGCAATACAGGGGCATTAAGCTTCCATTCAAACATTTATCCCTGTTAAAAAGCCTTTGCACATATTGTCTTTTGTTCAATATATATCCTAGTCAAAGCTTATTTATCTTGAAGTGGCAAGTTTTTTTTTTAATTCTCTGCTAATAGAGTGACATATCACCATGTAAACTGCTGATTAAGGTTAATATATGACTAGGCATTAAAGGAGATAAAAAGGAAACACAAACCCCCTGGACTTAAGATACTTAGATGTCTCAGCTCTTGATTAGCACATCAGATACAGTGCTGCTGGACTCTTACTAAAAAGACATTGTCATCAGTCCTTCTCCCATTTCCATGACAATAATATTAGACTTAGAAAAAATGAAAAATCTTCAAATACCAGTTCTGTTCAGTCTGTGTTTCAACATCAACCTCAATTTTTCCAGTGATGTTGCAAATACTACTCCCTGTGGTAGACTCAGCTGGAATTTAATCAAATAGAACTGGAAAAATTGTTGAATATTCAGATGGGACTAGGAATATATTATATTTTCTCTGTAAGTAAAGACTTAAAGGGAACTCATTACATTGTATTTCTCTTCAGAGGTCTTCTAAAATACTGTTAATGGTAATAGATCATCATTGTAATGTTAAAGGATTTTGTTGTTTATCAGGAGCAAATCAGGAAACATAAGCACTTTTATACACTTTTCACCATATAAAAAGAGATATTGTGTGTTAGTTAAAGGCTTGTATTTGAGTATAGAATTATCTAAAATATATCGATTCCTAAAAGCTTTAGACATATTTAATATTTGGAGCAAGTGAATCTCTATTATTAATGCTACTATTTGAAAAGGCAAGGCTGTTTAAGAGTATGAAGCTATTGGCTTTTAAACATACAGTTCTTCAAAGAAGAAATATTTTGGAAATAAAGAAAGTTTGTATTTTCAACAGCGACTTACAGGGTGTTGTTTTTTCCTCTTGAACCGAGAGCAGCAAGGGTGACTGAGTGCTGTAGGAAAAACCTAATAAAACCCTGTCTCATAACCAAACTTCTTCTTAGTTTTCAGATCTTACTTTGCCTAGTTCAATATTTCCCTATCCATCAAAGAATAGCTTTAAATAACTTGATTTATGAGCATTATGGAAGATTATTCTTTTCCTTTCCCCCCCTTTTTAATTTACACTAAGAATAGTGAAGGAAATCACTGTTTAATTCCTTTGAAAAGAAATGTCATTATTTCTTTTCAAAATATTCTATATAGTTTATGACTGAACCATAAATCATCATGCCCAGTGAACAGAGAAGCATTATTGTGGATAATAAAGAATAGTTGCAGATCCAAAAATTACAAAAAATATATGTATAAAGTCTATGTTACAGCAATCATAGATAAGAAGGTATCATTGATTTTCATTTCTTCCTCAACATCTGAAAAAAATCCTACTCTAACCCCACTCAAGGAACATATTGTTTGAGAAGCTGACCTTATTCTTCTAGTTAATTGTTCCCTGTTCTATGACTATTTCATATTACTTTGTAGATTACTTTGTACTATTTATGTCTGATTTATTTTAACTCCTGTCTAGACAATAAGCTCCTTCAGATTACTGTTCCTATTTTACTCTTATGTGCATTCTTAGCCGTCATTAATTGGTTCTTTCATTAAACATCATTTGTTGAGTATTCATTATGTAGTGTTGAAGGTGAAAGTAGTGTTGAATAATTGTTACCTTCTTTCCAAAGCTTCAGTCTAGTGGAGAAGACAAACAACATTTATTTGTTTGATTCTTAATAACAACTGAAATGGTATAATGGTATACCATTATTATATATGGTATATAAATTGTATATATGGTATACCATATAAATGGTATAATGTTATAATGGTTATAAACAGAGATATATAAAGCTAGCAAAAGGGTTAAAGCCTCAGCTGACATCTGTAGCATGATAATATGTTAATTAATCAAAACAATGGCAGGGGTGAGGTAGGGAAAAGTTTTAGGAATTGAGAAAGTGCAGGGAAATCCTATGTGGTGAGAGGGAACATGGCCAGCACAAGGCAGTTCCCAGAGTAATTAATTAGAACAAAAACAGAGGTTTAGGGATGAGGAGAAGCTGAAAAGGAAGGTAAAGCCAAGTCAATTAAGGGTCTTGCTGGCCATATTAATGGTCTTGTATTTTACCCTCAGAGCAATAATAAATCAATGAAGGGACTGAATGAGGTGATGTTTTAATAAGTTGTGCCATCACTCTCAATTTTACATATATTAATAGTTGCAGTATGGAAACCAGATTGGAGCAGAGTAAGAATAGATGATGGAAGCCAATGAATATAGGTCTTAGCCCAGTGCTGACATGATCAATGGATTGTTACCTCATCCGCAAATACATCTGGGTGGCTTACCCTCAAAAATTTTTATAACCCAATGAGAAAAATCTCAGAAACAGAAAGGATTGCATTGAGGATTTTTTTTTAATTCCAGCCTAAAAGTAATTCACTGAGATTTTGGAAGTCTAGAGAATTTGAAGTGATAATGGTTGTTAAAAAAGAATATTTAGAGGCTATTTAGATAGGTACTGTTTTCCCATCTTTTAAACACTGCTCTGTCCATTTGTTTTATATACAGTGAGACATAAAATATAAATGGGCAACAGTAAAATTATACACAATATAGAACTCTGACCCAAAGCCTATAGCAACGGCTGAGGAAACCAATCCATTATCTACAGTAACCAGCCCTTCAGAAACGCAGCCTGCTATTTGAGGGTCAAGCTTGTAAGAAGTCCGACTGCAATCTGTTGTAACAATCCAAGAGCCAAATAGTAACACTTAAGCCAAAAATACCAGACTTGATTAATACTGGAAGTTTCCATGATTTTTGTCTGACTTACTACCAACCAGAGAAAGCAAATATGTACCCCCAAATAATCACATAAAATGTCCCATTTCTTGTTAACTCATCTCCAGCTTCTGCCTACTAATAGCTTCCACTCAGGGCGGAATCCTTCCCTTTTTTTTCTACTCCTCTGCCTGCCTTTGACTCTGCCAGCCTTTGACTCTGCCAAACCCATGAGTGATGATGGCTGACTTCCTTGCTAAAACTCTGAATAAGTACCTTTTGCTTCTGCTCATTTGGTTGGTCTTCATTTATTTCCACAATAGACTCTCTGCAGTAGTGAGTTCTGTTGTGGAGCTAAGTATCCATTTGCTACTTCTAGCTGAGATATTGAATGGAAGAGCTACTGTGTCTTTGAGTTAATATGTATGTAACTGTACATGTGTAAGAGAGAGAAAGAAAGAAACATAGAGAGGAATAAAGAAACAGAGAATGAGCAGGATATTTAGGAGTGGAAGGTTGTTATATTCATTTGTTCAGCTCATTTATATTGAGTGTCCACAATGTGTCAGGCACCATTTAAGGCCTTTTTGATACATAGAGGACAAGCCAATGATCCTGTCCTCATGGAGCTTATATTGTAGAAAAGAAAAAGACAATAGGCAATGAACATAATTAAAAAGTAAATTTTAGGGGCACCTGGGTGGCTCAGTCAGTTGAGTGTCCGACTTCAGCTCAGGTCATGATCTCGCAGCTCCTGAGTTTGAGCCCTGCGTCGGACTCTGTGATGACACCTCGGAGCCTGGAGCCTTATTCGAATTTCATGTCTCCCTCTCTCTCTGCCCCTAACCTGCTCACATTCTGTCTCTGTCTCTCTCAAAAATAAATAGACATTTAAAAAATTTTTAATTAAAATTTTATAGCATTTTAGAAGATGGTAAGTTGTATTTAAAAAATAAAGGCAAGGTAAAGAGGTCGTCAGGGGTGTGGGTGGAGAGTAATTTAATAGGTTGTCAGAGAAAGCCACATTATGAAGCCGATAGTTGAACAGAAAGTTGAGGAAGAGGGTGAAGAGTGAAATAAGTACATTTATCTGGGGCAAAACTCTTTTAGGCTGAGAAGAGCTAAACAAGGGCCTAAAGATAGAAAGATGCCGTGTATGTTCAAATAATAGCAGAGAGGTGAATGTGGCTGGGGTGAGTCATAAAGAAGAAACGAGATGAGGCCAAGAGGTGGTAGGGTTTATATGGGGGAAAGAGAGAGAAAGCTGAGAGGCCATTGCAACAATAGTTGCTTTTTATCTGAGTGAAGTAGGGAGTGGTTGCAGACGGATGGGTGGTGGGCAGACGAATGGCATGACAGATTTTGAACAGACCCTCTGCAACTGCACTGAAAATAGACTAGAGGGGACAAGAGTGGCTTTATGGTACACACTATACATTTTAATATTTATATTTAAATATTAGTGTGTTTAATAATATAAATATTCACAAAGCAACTAAAAATACAACTAGACAGTTCTGGAAACACCAATTCCAGAGACGTTAGGGACTTGGGATTCTTTCAGTTTTCTCTTCCTCTTCACCTCCTCCCTGTTCCGTCCAACTACTGTAGACTACTCTAGAAATTTCATAAGCCTGAAAGAGGACATATGGCCTCAAATAAAATTACATTAGGACAAAACATTTTAGCGGTGCCTGGGTGGCTCAGTTGGTTAAGTGTCTGACTTCAGCTCAGGTAATGATCTTGCAGTTCATGGGTTTGAGCCCCACATCAGGCTTGATGGTGCAGAGCCTGCTTGGGATTCTCTTTCCTTCTCTGCCTCTCCCCAATTTGTGCACATGTGCTCGCTCTCTCTCTCTTGCATGCTCTCTCTCTCTCAAAATAAATAAACTTCAAAAAGAAGAAGACAAAACATTACAGTAACATCCCCTAAATTCAAGCCCAATTTACAGATCACATGATGCCTGTGTCAACTGTATAATTTTCAGTCTCAGTGACAGTTATGTCCAATATCATTCCACCATAAGTAATTGAGCAAGATGCATTGGGAAAGAGTATGAACCATTAGAGGAATTTACAATATACACATTCTTAGACAAATTGTGATAACTTTTAATTTTTAGGAGGAGAAAAGTAGAACTGAAATAAATGTAATTTAAATCATAACATTAATATTGAAGCTCCAAGAAACTTGCTTCCTCAGAATCTTGCCCACGGCTCATGTCAGAAAATCCCTGCATTTTGATGTTAAAGCGATGCTGAAAAGTAAGATACTGGACTGATACCAAAAGAAAAACACATGCAGAGAAAGCTGTCATATGCCATAAAACAAAACAAAATAAAACAACATCAACAACACAACAAAGAAAATGTGTGGTTCAGAGGAATTTATTACCTGAATATTCAGTCTATTTTCCAACTAATCATGTGAAGACAAATTTGAGATGGAGGAATGTAAAATGTCTTACATTTTGGCATCAAGAAGCTATTCTGCCTTTTTTCTATTTTCATTGAAGAGAAAAATGTAGGAATCCAGAAAGAATGCATGTCCAGTTAACCTGGCTGTGGTCCACTGTCAAGTTATTCCTTTCCAACCATAATATTTTCTGATGGTTAAGGGATATTCCAAGAGTATAACTTATTTATATATTCAAATTAAATGAACAAAGAGCTATCTTCACTACTTTTTCTGAAGCCAGTTATCAATACACTTGCAGAATATCAAATTGCCGATTATCTTTTTTTCACATCCGCACATTTAGCGGCACTAAAATTATGTACTTAAATTTCAAATAATCATGAATTTCAACTAAAAACTGCATAAAAGTTAAAATAGATGTGCCTCTACCATTAAATTCATGCAGTATGCAAGTGAAAATATATTAAACTCCAAGGGACTAAAAATAGCTTTGTTGAAATTATTGTTTAAAATAATTAATTTTAAGGGCTCCTGGGTGGCTCAGTCGGTTGAGCGTATGACTTTGACTCAGGTCATGATCTCATGGTTAGTGGGTTCGAGCGTCATGTTGGGCTCTGTGCTGAAAGCTCAGAGCCTGGAGCCTGCTTCAGTTTCTGTGTCTCCCCTCTCTACCCCTCCCTCACTCACGCTCTGTCTCTCAAGAATAATTAAATGTTTAAAAATTTTTTAAAAACTAATGATTTTATTTTATTGTTTAAAAATAATTTAATTTTAAAATGGAGTTTGCAAATCTTCTTTCCTTTCCATCTTTAAGACCTTTTACTGGAAATTGTATTAAATACACAAATGGAGACTCTTCAGGCACCATCAAAGAATCAAAAATTATTTCCCATTCTATGACAAAAAATATCATAACCAGTTCTCAGGTCTTTTTTTTATTAACCTGTTATTGACTATGGCACATGGCCCCCAGAATGAAAGCTGTATTCCTAAACCTGGCTTACAATCAGGTGTGACCACGAACTAAGTTTTTGCCAGTCTCTGAAACTTCTATTTTGGGTGTTTCTGTCTTCTAGCAGAAATTATGTTACCACTAACACACATTATAAACACATCTTATGTACCTGAGAGTACAGATATAAAAATTAATAAGTGTGGTATAGTGAAGGGCATATGGAATATGGATGGCATCAGTGTATCTGTGTTCAAGTCCCACTTTGGTCAATTCCAATAGCTGTTTACTTCTGGCAAATCAGTTAATTTTCAGAGCTTTGGTTTTCTCATCAGTAAAGTTATGATAATAAAAGTGATCTCATGGTTTTGATGGAGTAAAAATGTCTTATAAAGTGAACCGGTCTATAGAAATTCTAGTTACAATCGTGATATGCCTATCTGAATAAATAAACGACTATATAAAAGTACAAATTCTCTTCACCTATGTACTGAAAGAATGTATATTACTGATGGTCTAAAACTAATAGTCTTTTTGGGGTTTGATTTTATTCATTTCTAATTGATTAGCAAAAGATAGGTAATAAAGATGAGAAAAACTAGTGTGATTTTCCTTTTTGCATTTAGCCAACAGATAACTGGAAACAGGTGTGTACTCAGCCTTTTATAATACGAATGTGAGGCAGTGGGAGAAATTTGATTGTGTTAAGTATGTGGTGAGATTCTTTTGTGCTGTTTCATTTACTGTTATAAGCAACCTACCTACAATTGTTGACCCATACATCTTGCTTTGATGTATACAACATTCCTGTAGAATATCAGATTGAGTTAAAACTCATTTAGCCAAGAGAACAGAATTTAATTAAAATCAAGAGAATTCCTTTAGTCCCTAGAGTCCTTAATAGGACCACTGTCTCATGGAGGTAAGATCTAACCACACCCCACAAGCACTTGCCACTGTATTTTCCTGCATACTATGGGCTTATTCCACTCTCATGAAAGACTGTAATAATTGAGTGCTTCTATATAGGGAAACATTTGTTCTGAGTTCTGTTAGGTTTTGAAATAGGCACAGCATCAAAATATCTTGTCATTACTGGGTGAAAAGGGGAATAAGAATTAGTGCCCACGTAATCCTGAATAACATGTCTTCTTCCAGATTCCCAGCCTATTTTTCCCCATATGTGTGCATATTCTTACATGCATTAGTTGTGCAAACATTTTTTTGTGTAAATCTCTGTATATATTACCATAATTTTGCCAAATATGTCACTATTGGCTACGATCTTTAATGAAAACATTTCAATCTAATCTCATTTTCTTTCCATATATACACTTTCCACTATACACACATAGTCTACTTTGATGGATCCTAGTAGTTGAGTTGAGTTTCAGTAAAAAGTATAATTTAGTAGATTAGACCAGAAACACAATTGAATCCCTAAATCATCTCTCAATTGTCTGCAAAAATGGAGGTGGATAATTATATGAAAGTATAAAAGTATTTTCTCTGTGGGGCACCTGGGTGGCTCAGTCCGTTAAGCATCTGACTTCGGCTCAGGTCATGATCTCACAGTTTGTGAGTTCAAGCCCCTCATTGGGCTCTGTGCTGGCAGCTCAGAGCCTGGAGCCTGCTTAAGATTCTGTCTACGTCTTTCTTCCCCTCTCTGCTTGTTCTCTCTCTCTCTCTCTCTCTCTCTCTCAAATATAAAATATAAAAAAGAAAAAAAAGAGGCATCATTAAAAGTATTTTGTCTGTGGGTTTGGAAGCCATTTTTTTGACCTATTATGCAAATAGGCATGTTTTTAAAGACTCAGATATCATAATACTTTATTTCATACTTCTTAACAAAAAGTAACTATGAAGGTCTAATGCAGAGAAACTTGGGATGGAGCACAATGCTACATTCTGACATTGGACATGGACTAAATCCTCTGTGTATAGCATCTCATTGTGGAGAGACAGGCAGCAAAGCACACATTAAATCAGTGCACAGTGCTCACCACCCTTGGGTCATGAGGGAAGAGGTGTGGTATTCCCATGATTTTGACCTCTTTACATAGAGAAATTATTTAGGATTCTTGGATTAGTCAACAAAATCCTCCCCAAACAAGCTTAGCTGCAAATCCAAGCAAGTAGGCTAGAAAAATGCATTTAGATTAAGAAGCAAAAATAGAAAGGGCATATTAATTATCACTCTTCATAAAAATATTTAAAATATATATAAGAGATTAATAAGATCCCGCTGTAAATTTACAATGTTTGGAATTCCAACCTTAGCATATTGGATGATGGAATGTCAATAAAGCTAATTAAACATTTCCATAAGCCGCAGAAGTAAAGGGACCTGGAGGAATCATCTGTTGACATTTAAATATCTACTGTGCAAAGTGGAAAGCAAGATTTGATCCAACAATGCCACCTGGTTAATCCAGCAGTTTTTATTACCTGACAAATTGTTTTTGTGCAATAGTGCGTTTTTAATAAATTAGCTGGATATTGTCAGTGTTCTAATCAACATTTTTTTCTCATCTCCCTTGCACTGGAGTAACTCTATTATAACAGATGTTTCTCTCTTTAGTGCTGGGGTAAAACTGCATGTATCTTGACATAGGCAGGCAGCACTTGGCTTTGGAACATTAAGTCTTCCATCAGGTTATTCCTTCAGTTTCAGTCATTGGCTTGAATAGGACTGTTTCGTCCAAGCTCAACAACATGGTATCCAAACACTATTTCTCCATTAGTCACCTGGTTCCACACTCCAAAATGCAATTCAGACTTGGAAACAAGTGCGTATCCATGACCTTTTAGGTCTAACATGGTCTGGTGAAAGCATATTGGAAGAGTGTTAGTCTCACCAACTCACTTGGTGACCTTTGACAAATTACTTGACCCCAATGTGCTTCATTTTCCTTTCTACACAGGGAACAGGAGGTGATAATATATAGCTTCCTTCCTTATCTTTCAGGATTTTAAGGTTAAAATGAAATAGCTGTTACTTACATTTTGTTTTCACATGTTGATGCTGAAATGTCTTTTTCTGTGCTGGTAGAAACACGTCGCCACATTTATAAGAAAAATGTGGAAAAGGATTTAGTAGAAACACAATTTACTCCATTTTACTTCCTAGAACACATTTATTCCAGTAAATGATGATGCCTGGTATGTTTTAAAATGGTAAAAGCACAAGATTCAGAATTCATAACTCGATTGAAATTCTGACACAGCTACTTTAAAGGTCTCTGCTTCATTTCCAGAGACTTTGCCAATACCTAGCTCCATACATTTGGGCATACTTAGCTCAATCAAATTTGAGATAAAATCTTGGCTGAGATGTAGAGCATTCGAACAGCAAGTTCTTACTCCCCAAACCCAGTGACTCATAAACATCTGCTGGCCTTCCACAGTGTTCAGCTTGTCTAGCTCCTTGCAAATAAGGTCCAGGAAACAGGATTACTACTTAGGATATCCAGGGAAGATGTGCTTCAAGTCACAGCTCTTCCAGACCTTGAGCCCCTTCTGTATGAGTAGTACAGTTTCCATTCAGGTCTAGAGTTCTAATGAAAACTCAACTCTGGCATATTTTCTGGAATACAGAATCATTTGTGAATGATAATGAGGCTCTCTACCCTGCCTTTTTTTTTTTCTGTCCTCCTACCTAAGACTGACTCCATTCCCTCATAAATTAAGGTCTGACAACTGCTCATTCATTGGAAGACTGTTTCTGAGTTCTCTAAAGTTGTACTCCAAATTCCAAATGGAAATCTTTGTATCAGACCGTTTACAGAGTCCTAATTTAGACTTTTAGGTCATCTGGACATGAATAGCCTGATCACTGGAAACTCTGAGGTAAAATTTTAAAGCTAGATCAATTCTCTTGTTTCTATTCCATTGTGATTTATGAATATCCTAGAAAGGAGGAACTTCTCCCAGACAGTCCACAACATGTATTGATTACGATGTGTCAAGCATAGTGTCTGGATGGAGTTATAATGAATTAACATTTATTTAATATGTGCTATGTATTAGGATTATTCTCAGTGTTTTTTTTTTTCATCATCACAACAACATCATGAGTAGGTATTATTCCAATTTCCATTTTATAGATAAGAGACTTGAGGCACAGCAAGGTTAAATTATTTGCCCATGGTTACATACCTAGTTAGTGGTAGAGCTAGGATCTGAACGTGGACAGGCTGATTTCAGAATCCATGTTCGTAAGTGCTATGCTATCCTGAGTCCAGGGAAGTGATTAAATATTGTTTCCTGGGGAGGAGTTAAGATGGTGGGGAAGTAGGGGGACCCTGGGCTTTCCTGTCCCTCAAATACAGCTGTATTGAGGTCACATCACTTGGAACACCCAGGAAATCAATCTGCAGAATGGCAGAAGGATCTCCACAGTTGGAGGAAGACAGTTTGGCAGATGTAAGGGCATTGGAAGTGAATTGGGGGAGACAAAAATGGCAGTGCTGTGGAGGGAGGGAAACCCTTTTTGTGGAGAGACAAAAGGGAGACAAAGAGGGAGGGGCTGAGAAAGTACAGCATCAAGTGTGCACAAGAGGAAAACCATTGTGGACCACAGCGGAGAGAGAAGTACTGAGTGTCCCAGGTCTTTTTGTTTTGGTTTGGTTTTTGGTTTTGTTTGTTTGTTTTTGTTTTTGCAAACTGTTTGCAGCTCAAATTTGAGGTTTCAGAAGTGTGCAACTGTCTTTAGAGTGGTGCTGTAGCATACACTCCTGGGGAGGAGGAAGCTGACCCCAGAGTGTATAGTGTGGTGTAGAGATCTCCAGGGTGCACTGGGAGAGAATATTCCCCTTCCTAGAGTCTTGTGGAAGCAGATTTATTGCCTCCCCAAGGACAAAAGACCCTGCAAGTGTCAGTAAAAGGCCTTTTGTCAGCAAGAGACAGAGGTGCACCCAGAGGGAATATAACCTTTACTGCTTAAATGGTGCTATACCATAGATTCTGTGCAATAATGTAGCTGTGGGCCTGTTTTTCAGAGACAGAGGGCTAAAGACATAGCAAGGAAATGCTCTACTCTGGAGGAGGAGAGCAGATCTGCACAGTGCTTTGGGTTTTGTATCCCAGCCGCACACCAAAGGAAAAATGCAGGAGAGTTGTGTCACAGGGCATACTGACTGTCCTCCCTATTCTGTGAGGGCTGCCTGAACAGCAGGGGGTGTGAGATCCCCTGTCTGGGGATGACTTATTAGGGTGGCACCATTTTTCATCCAACACCAGCATGGTGGTACTTCAGAGAGCAGACCAGTGGAGTCAAGACCTGCTTACACCAATCCTGCCCCCCCACACGCATGCCTGGCAACTGCTTATTTACTGGGGCAAGACTGACTCTGAGCCAATGCAGCAAACCTCTTCTCCAGAAGACTAACACAGCCAGCACCCCCATGCACCAACTGTACTGAAAACTGAGTGCTTCAAAATGACACCTACAGTTCTTTTTTGTTTTTTTAATTTCTAATTCTTTTTTTTTTTCTTTTGGAACCGGGCTCATAGTTTCTTGTTTGTTTGTTTGTTTCATTTCCTTTTCTCTTTTTTGAATCAGACTTTTTAATATTTTTCTTTTTACTTTTTTTTCTTTTATTTCCCCTTTCTTTTTCTTTGGACTCAACTTTATAGGTTTTTGATTCTCTGTTTTTTACTGTTGCTGTTGTTCCTGTTCCTTTTCTCTTTTTCTGGGTTCAGGCTTTTTCCCACCATTTTTTCTATGGTTACTTCAACAAACAATAAAAGCATAGCTAGTTAAAGGAGCAAATATTCCACCCCTGCAAAAAAAAGAGGAACTCTGCATAGGACCAGTGAGAAAGAGCAGCCCAAACACAAAAGAGTGTACACACAGCATACACCAGAGACACTTACTGAAGCTCCTGACCCCTTTTTAATATAGAAATACTCCCAGGTTTAGGGAACATAACAAGCTTTTAAAACACACAAAAGACAGAAACTTAACCAAAGTGACAAGATAGAGGAATTCTCCCCAAAAGAAAAGTCAGGAAGAAATCATAACCAGGGACTTGCTCAAAATAGATATAAGCAATATATTTGAATAATATTTTAGAACAACAGTCATAAGACTACTAGCTGGGCTTGAAAAAAACATAGAAGACCCAAGAGAAATTCTTGCTGCAGAGATCAAAGACCTAAGAACTAGTCGGGATGAAATAAAAAGTGCTATAACTGAAATGCAAAACAAACTGGATACAGTGACAATGAAGATTGAAGAAGCAGAAGAGAGAATCAGTGATATAGAGGATAAAATTATGGAAAATAATGAAGTTAAAAAAAGAGGTAAAGAAATTGTTAGATCATGAGGGGAGACTTAGAGAACTGATTCTATAAAATGAAAAAATATCTGTATCATAGGAATCCCAGAAGAAGAAGAGTGGGGAAAAGGGAAGAAGGTTTATTTGAACAAATTATAGTTGAGAGCTCCCCTAATATGGGGAAAGAAACAGGCATTCAAATCCAAGAGGCACAGAGAATAATCCTCAAAATCAACAAATCAGGTCAACACCATGACATATCATAGTGAAACTTGCAAAATACAAAGATAAAGAGAGTATTCTGAAAGCAGCTAGAGAAAGAAAGTCCTTAACCCACAAGGGTAGACAGATAAGGTTAGCAGCAGACCTATCCACTGAAACTTGACAGGCCAGAGGAACTGGCAGGAAATATTCAATGTGCTGAATGGGGGGAAAAAAAATATGCAGCCAAGAATTCTTTATCAGCAAAATTGTCATTCAGATAGAAGGAGAGATAGAGTTACCCAAAAAACAAAAACTAAAGGAGTTCATGACTATTAAATCAGCCCTGCAAGAAATTTTGAGAGGAAGTCTCACAGTGGAGGAAAAAGAAGACCAAAGCAACAAAGACTACAAAGGACCAGAGAACATCACCAGAAACACCAACTTTACAGGTAACACAATGACACTAAATTCGTATCTTTTAGTAATCACTCTGAATGTAAATGGACTAAATGCTCTACTCAAAAGACATAAGGTATTACAATGTATATAAAAAAAATCGAGATCCATCTATATGCTGCCTATAAGAGACTCACTTTGGACCCTGGCAGATTGAAAGTGAGGAGATGGAGAACTATCATGCTAATGGAGGTCAAAAGAACCATCTATCATACTAATGGAGGCTAAAAGAGTAACCATACATAGATCAGACAAATTAGATTTTAAAACAAAGACTGTAACAAGGATGAAGAAGGACATTATATCATAATTAAGGGGTATGTCCATCAAGATCTAACAATTGTAAATATTTATACCCACAACTTGAAAGCACACAAATATATAAATCAATTAATTAGAAACATAAAGGAATTCATTGCTAATAATACCATAATAAAAGGAGACTTTAATACCCCACTTACAACAATGGGCAGATCATCTAAGCAAAAAATCAACAAGGAAACAATGGCTTTGAATGACACCTAGACCATATGAACTTAACAAATATAATCAGAACATTCCATTCTAGAGCAGCAGAATATACTTTCTTCCCGAGTGCACATGGACATTCTCCAGAATAGATCACATACTGGGTCACAAATCAGCCCTCAACAGGTATAAAAAAAATCAAGATCATACCGTGAATATTTTCAGATCACAATGCTATGAAATTTGGAATTAACCACAAGAAAATATTTTTAAAGTCCTCAAATACATGGAGGTTAAAGAATATCCAACTAAACAATGAGTGGGTTAAACAGAAAATTAAGGAAGAAATGAAAAAATACATGGAAGCAAAGGAAAATGAAAACATGATAGTCCAAACCCTTGAGATGTAGCAAATGCAGTCTTAAGAGGAAAGTACATTGCAATCCAGTCCTATCTAAAGAAGCAAGGAAGGTCCCAAATGCAAAACCTAACCTTACAGCTAAAGGAGCTAGAAAAAGAGCAGCAAATAAAGCCTAAAGCCAGCAGAAGAAGGGAAATAATAAAGATTAGAGCAGAAATAAATGATATAGAAACAAACAAACAAACAAACAAAAACAAATCAATGAAAGTAAATGCTGGTTCTTTGAAAGAATGAACAAAATTGTTAAGACCCTAGACAGACTCATCAAAAAGAAGAGAGAAAGGACCCAAAGTGATAAAATCACGAATGCAAGAGGAAGAGATTACAACCAATACCACATAAATAAAAACAATTATAAGAGAAAACTGTGAAAAATTATATGCCAACAAACTGGTCAATCTGGAAGAAATGGACAAATTCCTAAAAACTCAGACACTACCAAAACTGAAACAGAAAGAAATAGAAAACTTGAACAGGCCAATAGCCAGCAAAGAAATTTAATCAGTTATCAAAATTCTCCCAACAAACAAGAATCTTGGGCTACATGGCTTCCCAGAATAATTATACCAGATATTTAAAGAAGAGTTAATCCATTTCTTCTCAAACTGTTCCAAAAAATAGAAAGGGAAGGAAAGCTTCCAAATTCATTCTATGGAGCAAGCATTACTTTGATTCCAAAATCAGACAAAGACCCCACTAAAAAGGAGAATTACAGGCCAATATCCCTGATGAACCTGGATACAAAAATTCTCAACAAGATATTAGCAAATAGAATTCAACAGTACATTAAAAAATCACTCACCATGATCAAGTATGATTTATTCATGGGCTGCAAGGATGCTTCAATATCTGCAAAACGATCAATGTGATACATCACATCAATAAAAGAAAGGACAAGAACCACATGATCCTCTCAATAGATACAGAAAAACATTTGACAAAATACAGCATCCATTCTTGATAAAAACCCTTAAGAAATTAGAGATGAAAGGAACATACCTCAACATCACAAAGGCCACATATGAAAGACCCACAGCTAATATCATCCTCAATGGGGTAACACTGAAAGCTTTCCGCCTAATGTCAGGAACACAACAGGATGTCCACTCTCACCACTGTTGTTCAACATAGAACTGGAAGTCCTAGCCTCAGCAATCATATATTAAAAATAAATAAAAGGCATACTAATTGGCAAAGAAGAAGTCAAACTTTCACTCTGCAGGTGACATGATACTCTACATGGAAAACTCAAAAGAATCCACAAAAACAAAAAACAAAAAACACTAGAACTGATACGTGAATTCAGCAGTCACAGGATATAAAATCAACACACAAGAATCAGTTGCATTTCTATATGCCAATAATGAAACAGCAGAAAGAGAAATCAAGGAGTCTTTCCCATTTATAATTGTACCAAATCCCATAAGATATCTAGAAATAAATCTAACCAAAGAGGTAAAAGATCTGTATACTGAAAAATATAGAAAGCTTATGAAAGAAATTGAAGAGGACACTAAGAAATGGAAAAAACATTCCATTCTCACAGATTGGGAGAACAAATATTGTTCAAAATGTTGATACTACCCAAAGCAACCTATACCTGCAATGCAATTCCTAGCAAAATAATGACAGCATTCTTCACAGAGCTGGAACAAACAATTCTAAAATTTGTATGGAACCACAAAAGCCAAAGTTATGTTGAAAAAGAAAACCAAAGCTGGAGGCATCACAATTCCATACTTCAAGCTATGTTACAAAGCTGTAATCATCAAGACAGTATGGTACTGGCACAAAAACAGACTCATAGAGCGATGGAATAGAATAGAGAACCCATAAACAGACCCACACATGTATGGCCAACTAATCTTGACAAAGCAGGAAAAAGTATCAAATGGGGGGAAAAACAGTCTTTTCAGCAAATGGTGCTGGGAAAACTGGACAGCAGCATGCAGAAGAATGAACCTGGACCACATTCTTACACCATACACAAAAATAAATTCAAAATGGATGAAAAACCTAAATATGAGACAGGAAGCCATCAAAATCTTAGGGATAAAACAGGCAGAAAACTCTTTGACCTTGGCCACAGTACTTCTTACTAGACATGCCTCCAGAGGCAAGAGAAATAAAAGCAAAAATGAACTGTTGGGACCTCATCAAGATAAAAAGCTTCTGAACAGGAAGGAAACAATCAACAAAACTAAAAGACAGCTGATGGAATTGGAGAAGATATTTGCAAATGACATATTGTTAGTATCCAAAATCTATAAAGAATATAACAAACTCAACAGCCAAAAACAAATAACCCAGTGAAGAAATAGGCAGAAGACACGCATAGAAGCTTTTCCAAAGAAGACATCCAGGTGGCTAATACACACATGAAAAGATGCTCAACATCACCCATCATCAGAGAAATACAAATCAAAACTACAATGAGATACCACCTCACACCTGTCAGAATGGCTAAAATTAACAACCCAGGAAACAACAGATGTTGGCGAGGATGTGGAGAAAGGGGAACCCACTTGCACTATTGGTAGGAATGCAAGCTGGTGCAGCCACTCAGGAAAACAGTATGGAGGTTCCTCAAAATTCAAAAATAGAACTACCTTAGGATCCACCAATTGCACTACCTGGTATTTATCTAAAGGAAAATATGCTAACTCAAAAGGGCACATGCACCCCAATGTTTATAGCAGTGCTGTCAACAATAGCGAAACTATGGAAAGAGCCAAAATGTCCATCAACTGACAAGTGAATAAAGAAGCCAAAGCATAAGAGACTCTTAAAAACTGAGAACAAACTGAGCGTTGATGGGGGGTGGGAGGGAGGGGAGGGTGGGTGATTGGGTATTGAGGAGGGTACCTTTTGGGATGAGCACTGGGTGTTGTATGGAAACCAGTTTGACAATAAATTTCATATTTAAAAAAAGCCAATTTAAATATGAAGACAGATTTAAAGGAAAAATATGAAAAAAAAAATAAAGAAGATAAATAAAAGATGTGATACCACATCTTCTTTATGGAAGATGAAATCTTGCCATTTACAACAATGTAGATGGAACTAGAGTGTATTATGCTAAGCAAAAGAAGTCAGTCAGAGAAAGACAAATACTTAATGATTTCACTCATATGTGGAATTTAAGAAACACAACAGATGAACATAGGGGAAGGGAAGAAAAAATAAGGTAGAAACAGAGAGGGGGGCAAACCATTAGAGACTCTTTAGTACAGACAACAAGCTGAGAGTTGCTGAATGGGGAGTGTGAAGGGGCCTGGGCTAAATGGATGATGGGCATTAGGGAGGCACTTGTTTGCATGAGCACCAGGTGTTATATGTAAGTGATGAATCACTGGGTTCTACTCCTGAAACCAATACTACACTGTATGTTAACTAACTTGAATTTAAATACATAAATTAAATTTTAAAAATATATATTATTTCCTGGGAAGAAGTGATGTTTGTTAAGAGATTTCAGGAGTAAGTAGAAATGGCCCAGGCAATAAATTTGGGAGAGAGCATTACCAAAAGACAAGACTATGGGCAGAGTATGTGAGTGTGAGAGTACCTAACTGGTTTGGGAAGTATGAGAAATTTAGCACAGAGGAAAGGTATGGATTGAAGGAGCAATGGAAAGATGGGAAAGAGCAAGAAGAGTCAGGCCTAACATCTTAGCTGTTTGAGTTTTAGCATGGTGTTAATGAGAAAAGATCATATAGTTCCAGCACAGGAGTGACATAGATACTACCACCCTTAGACATGGGCAAGATGGATCCCTGTGAATGGAATTTAGAAGAGAGATCTGAGTGATACATTTACAATTCTGTGTCATTAAAATTAGTAGGGATCAGTTTCACAAAGAAGAATGTTTATACTATAGACTATAACATGTCAGAGACCAGGAAAGAGCTGGTTTTAAAAGAGAAGGGGAGTTAACCTATGTCAAATGCTCTAATATATCAGAAAAAAATAAAGAACTGAAACTTGTCAGCAAAGAGCATTGAGAGCAGAAAGCAATTTGCCAGTGAAGATGAATAATTAGAAACTGTGAGATTAAACTGCTTTTCCCAGAAGTTTGGTAGTAGAGGATAAAAGGTTTTCTGCTGAGTGTCAATTGTGACAATGTGGCAGTGTTTGAGAGAAGCAAGAGTTCAAGAAAGATAATGTTGTTTTCAAGGTTAGAGTGGTGAAGGATGTTTATATTCTGAGTGAAAAGAGATAGAAGGTAAGTCTGAAGACATAGAGGAGAGAGTGTTGATAACTAACGGCATAAGAGAAGAGTGGATCCAGAGCACATATAGAAGGACTCACCCATGATAGAAGAAAAACTATTGTATGAAATTGGAGAGAAAGAGAATGAATGGATGTGAATACTTGCCTCAGTAGAAATTTTTTTGGTTGCAAGTAACTACAACCCATTCAAACTAGTGTAAACAAAGGGAGTGGGGGTAAAATAAGCTGCAGAGGTATTTGCTAGGATCTCCAAGCAGAAGACACAAATCACCAGGGACTGGAAAGAGGAACCAGGGTCTCATTAAGATCCAAAATCAGTCTCTTCGGGGCTGTAGTTCCCTCATCTCAGCTTCCTTTGGTACCCCTGCTTCAGTATCACTTTCTCTCTGCCTTTCCATGTGCACATGGCTCTTGAGTGTACATATGGCAGTTCAAAGCATCATCCAAAACTGCCTATGATCTCTGAAACCAAATTTCAAATTCCCAGAAAAGATAATCTAATTGACCCAGCTTGAGTTATGGGCTGACACAGTCATCTGTGGTCAGGGAAACAGAGTTATGTTTTTGAACAAAGAAGAACCCTTCAGCAGCAAAGAACCCATCTCTGAAAATTCTGAGTCTGCATCTGAAACCCCCGTCCCTGACTCAAATTATTTATTATTTACCATGTAGGCAAGTTTGTTAGTGAGGGAGGGACAAGAATTGAAAGAATTCCTGTCAGATGGCCTTTATTTATTGAGTTGGGAGGCAGAGGTTACTTAGTGCGATTATGGCAATGTTATATAAAATAATTTTAATCAGAGTAAAAAAGGTTAAAAGTGGCTCTTTTGAGAAACAGGAGCTGGATTTCTATTGCAGCCTATGAAATTTCAGTAAGACACATTGGGTTTCCAGCTGAGACTAAAGACCATGAATCTATCATGGTGCCAATTCAAATTATGTGTGTATAGAAATTCTTGGCAGACTGGGTGTAAGAAGAAGCTGAATGAATGGACTAATCCTGTGTTAGAAAGTTTTTAGGGGGTATTGTAGAATTTTAAGTTTACTTAGAAGAAATAATAGATAAGGCAGTGAGATATGGGTGGCTTAGTGGTGTAAGTAATGAGGTTTTAGGGGACTGAGAGTCCGAGAGAGAGGGGGAGAGAGAGAGAGAATGGAGAAGAAAGGGGGGGAGGAGAAGAGAGGAAATCATGAACTTAGTAAATGATGTGTAAGCATAAAAATGTGAAACAGCTTGGTGGAAGTTGTGGTAGAGTTTGTATTTGGAATGTTGGGTAATTCTTAGCAATGACTAGTTCCAAGTTACGACCATGGGTATAGTTGGCTGCAGTAAAATTGAGGTGCAGGTGATTGACGTTAAGAAAGGCAGTAAATTGTGATACAAGGTTACTGGATAGATGAGCATAGATATTGAAACCGTCTTGGACGATAGTGTAATTTAGGGGTGTAAAAAGACTTGAGCCAGGTGCAGCAAATAATGTCTGACCATGAAGCCTTAGATACCAGCATTGAGGTGGAAGGTAGAATAGCATAACACCATAAACCTAAAGAAGAAACTTTTATTTGAGTGTGGTGGGATACTGTCTTTGGAGAAAAGAGGTAGAATCCTAACACTCTTTCCTTCTAGCCTGCAAAGTATAGAATTTTGGATAATAAGCAATCCCCATTTAAAGATATAACAGGGGAAGCAGAAATTCTCACATGATCGGATTTTGACTTTAAAAAAAGTCAGTAGCTTAGAATAGTTGGTTTCTTTGTCATGAAATTGAATTATATATGGCTCAGTGGAATGGGATCAAATCAGGAAATTGTTAAGAGGTGGAAAGAGTATCAATAATAATGAAAATTAATATTTTAGATGCTTCCTATTACCTAGACACTTCCAAGAATCTTAAATGTAATGTTATCTCATTTTTAATCATCACAAGAACCCATGCAATATATACTATTTTGCCTATTTTACAGAGAAGAGAACAGAGACATCAAAGGGTTAACAGCTTGCCCAAACTTGTGAAGACAGTAACAGGCAAAAACCAAATGATTCAAGCCAGAAAGTCTGATACCTGAGCATTCTCTTAACCGCTATGCTATAATGATGGAAAGATGCAGGCTAGTTGAGAGAGGAGGACAAATTTAGGAACTCAGCTATGGAAGTAAGGTGAAGACAGAAGGACTTGCATTTTGGCTAGTAGTACAAGATTACATCAGTGCCAGGCACGGAAGGTTCATATGGTAATCACATTCCCTGAGAATATAAGTGCCGTGTAACAGGTACAATGACTGCACCTCAAAACCTGTGGGCTGCAGAGTTTTCTCAGGGTTTCATAGAAACCTTTGGTGAGAAAAACTCACATACCTCAGAAAGTAAGGGGTAGGGAACCCTAATTCTAGTCCAAGTATGTAAGTGGAACAATTAGTTGGTTAAGGAAACATTACCCTCTTTTCAAAGAGTCTCTAATCCCTTCTCCAAAGATGAGTTCACATATTGAAACACCTTTAAAAGAGCTCCAGTCTAATTGTGCATCTAACTAAATTAGTTGACTTACCTTTCCTATGCTTCCTTTCCTTAAATAGCTGCCAGAGGTTTTTACATTTCATGAGGTGACCCTAGATTGGTTAAGTCACATAATCTCTGTGAATATTAGTGCCCTCACTCATAAAATACAAAAAAAATTACAAATATCAGAGTCATAAGGGAAAGTATCAAAACATACATATGAAAATTATTAGAAAAATCAAAAGCACTAAGTAAATAAATGTTGCTCCTGTTAATATATAATAGTATCTTTCACATTTGGATCACTTGTGATATATCAAGCATTTTATTGTTTTTTATATTTATTATCTCATTAAACCATCATCACAATTTTTAAACATGAGTATTACAGTATATATACTTTATACATGGAGAAAATTATGCTTAAATGCCAAACATTAAATCATGGAGTGGGATCCATTTTGACTTCAAAGCAGTGTTCTTAATATATACTATCCTCTTAATATTAGTTCATACTTTAGGTAATCATCAGTGCTACATAACAGTAAGCATAATTATTATAGCCCTTTGTATAGCCATATTTCAAAATATGGAACCCCTAGATATGTGGCTTAAATATAAACCATTTAGAGCGGAAAAGGGAAAAGTACTGTAAAACCTAGAATAGTCATTATTTCCAATATTATCTTTTGTTTCAGCCCCAACTGACTAAGCCTTCATGCAACAGACATATTTGGAGTTGTAGTTTGTGTGAGTATAGCTGTCAGCCCAAGTCAGTTTTTATCTGTGCTATTACCGTGGAATAATCAATTACCTTTTACTCCCCAAAGCTTCCTTGTTTGGACTTCGAATAATATGAACACCCTACTTGAATATTTCTCACTAAACCTAGAGGGCTAGACCCTGTCATTGCTGCTACAGGGACAGACTCTGCTTGTACTCATATAAATAGCACTGTCTCAGAGTCACTAGAATATCCATCCTGAGTATGATGCAACATTTACAAAATGCTTCCTGTATTCTACAACTCTTCTAGTAGGCACTTAGGTTAATTTACACTGGAAAAAGTCAGAAACCATGAAGTATAAAAAACTAATTGACATCCCTGTATTCTTACATAAATGTGATTTAAATATAATATTTTTATTTCTAATCTATATCATTACAGTTAATTTTGAATTATATCACCAATATGGAGTAACCTATGGTAACCTATCTCTGGTGATACATTTTCTATTTTTTTAATATTTTTTTTCAGAGAAAGAGAAAGGGGGGGAGGGAAAGTGAGCAGGGGAGGGGCAAAGAGAGAGGGAGACCGAGGATCCAGAGTGGGCGCTGCGCTGAGAGCAGTGAGCAGAAGTGGGGCTCAAACTCATGAACCACAAGATCATGACCTGAGCCAAAGTTGGTCGCTGAACCGACTGAGCCACCCAGGCGCCCCTCTGGTGATACATTTTCTAAAATAAAATATTATATTTTCTAAATTTTCACACTCAGAAAATTACTCTTTGTTTGACTTTATGCTGAATTTTGAACCTTTCCTTGTACTGTTCTTTGCATGGTTAGAATTGTAATCTCTCTTGCCTAACTGAATACAGTTCTCATTTTACAATGCTTAAAGTTTCATCATGTCACCTTAGAGATACTATTATATTTTCCTATTCTATAATTTTCATATATTTCAAATATATTGATACAAGGTTTTTAAGATGATGATTTCTGTCAACATAAAAGAATATAGATCAAGTGCCTTCAACAACACTGTTTTCTCCAAACAGAAAACGATAACAAGAAAGTTAAGAGCAACTCTTTAGACAAAGTACCTACGAACTGTTGAAATACAGATAAACTCCTGAGAAAAAGTTAAATGATATTTACCAATATAATAATTCACACTTAGATGGATTTTAAAAAGCAAAATACCTTTCTCTGAGTTTGATACACAGAGCTTTCCAGTAGAGGGCTCCACAAGACTGAAGGATGTTATATTCCACAAAAAATGAGGAGGTTCCTCTTATGAAGCCATTTTATGATTATACCCAACATAGTAAACTGTATTTTGAAACTCCACCCTTAGCATTTTCCACAACCCCCTACAGTAGATTGAGACTTTTTAAAATGGTAATCCAGTACTGATTACAGTGGGATCATTAGTTTGATTTTAACACTCTAAGGTATATGTGAACTAGCTGGCTTCTATGGACTCTTGTCTGGTGATACAAAGCAATCTACTGTCTGAACTGCAGGACGCTTGTGGACAAAAGAAGCTGTTTCCTTGGAAACGACTATGTGAAAGCTCTTGGAACATCTCCTCCCCAGGAGTTAATTTGTTTCAGATGGAGAAAGGTGATTACTTATGAGTCAGAGAGAGACAGAGAGAGAGAGGGAGAGGGAGGGAAGCTTCTAGGGGTTTTTTTCCTATCATCACTCTTAACTTTTTCAAAAATGTAGAGTAGATGGCAACAGCAAGACTAAATATCAATGATCTTGTCACTATGTAAAATTATTCCTTTACAGCAATTTTTACCAATCTGTAAAAGAGACAGAGTAAGAATAGAAAAGGAAAATTTCCTAATTGAACAAAAGTAGTCCAAAGTGTGCTGCCTGCCCTTCCCAATTTCCCAACTTGCTGGAAGTTGTCCAATGCTCTGCTTCTAAATTTAATGTTGATCATTATAAAGTTCAGATGTTTACCACTTGGGTAGAATTACCTATAAAAGATAACGACCTCATTTAATAAAGATGGAATTCCTGACTTCTTAGTTTTCCAGTCCACAGCTGACACTTGTATCTATTTGCCACAAAGAAGGACCTAAAATCTCAGTAATTGTCTTGCAAAGATACTTCCTTTTCAAAAATGCCATGAAACAAGTAGCTTAGTTCAGTTACTTAGGTCCACTTATAATTGGTTTGTTTTGGAAAGTACAATAAAAATTAACTATAGCACACATGGAAATTCCATATTAAAATGTAGGGATTAAATGGCAGCTTTTCTGAAATTTCTTTTTGAATGGCTAAGAAGTAAGTTTGATTACACAGTTTTTGGCCTAAAACACTGGGTTTTGATCTCCTATTTGTATAAGGACTTATCTGCATCTACATTGATACCAACCACTTTCTTCTGCTAATGCACTGTTTTCTCTGGCTCTTTTATACTTTTTCATTCATGTTTAAATGTGGGCCTTTCCCATTCTCAAAGTTCTTTTGAGACTCTGACTTTGATCATTTCACACATCTTTAAGTATAACTCATATACAAATTTTATCCTAAAATGTTCGCCAGTAGCTTTGATTTGTCACCACAATGTTTTGTTGATATCTTGCCTTGAAAGGTCAAAAATCAATCCTTGTCTTTTCATGCATCTCCTCTTGAATTCAGTATTTCTAAAGTTGTTTCGCTGTTTTTCCAGTATCCCAAGATTGAATCCTTGCAAGTGTCTTATCTCTCTCTTCAAGACTCCCACATAAAGTTAGTTGATAAAAGAAAAAAATTCCGTCACATTTCTTTACCTTAGTCTCTCACATCTTTATTCTGTCACCTTTGCTCATTCTTTCTCTCCTGTACTTTTATATGGTCTTGCAGTAGTACATTTTATGTCTTTCCCTTTTCATTCATCTTCTACATTACTCTCAGCAAAACTTCCTAAAGTACTGCTTGGCTCCCTTCATGTACCTGATTTAACTAAATAAAATATAAATCTTAAACTTGACTTTCCAGACTATCTGTGATGTTGAGAACTTCAAAGTACTGTTCTGAATTCTCACCTCCATGCCACCTCCAAGCACAGTGTGCTCCAGAAAATTTACATAAGTGCTTTTCCTCAAAAACACCATGAAATTCCCTACCTCTCTGCATTTCTTACGCTATTCCTTCTGTTAAGAATACATTTTAATTTCCCTTCTTCTACTTAGGTCTATTTATGTGAAATTTTCTGCTCTTTCAGGGCCCTTGTTGTTGTAGTTAATTGTGATTGTGTGACAAATTACTCCAAGACTTTGCAGCTGAAAACAACTAACAGTTATTATCTCATATGTTCTTTGCCTCAGGAACTCTGGGCATAATTTGGAGGATGTCTGTGTGTCAGTGTCTCCCTCTAAGCTGTAATCAAGGTGTCAGGCAGGGCCGCAGTTATCTCAAGGCTTGATCGGGAAGAGAATCACTTGCAGACTCACTCGTGTGGTTGTTGGCAAGATTCGGTCCACCATGGACTGTTGACTGAGGCCCTAACATTCTTACTGGCTTTTGTTTTGTTCTGTTTTTCTTTTTTTAATACCTATTTTTATTTTTATTTATTTTTTAATATAATTTATTGTCAAATTAGCTAACATACAGTGTATACAGTGTGCTCTTGGTTTTGGGGTAGATTCCTGTGATTCATCGCTTCCATACAACACCCAGCACTCATCCCAACAAGTGCCCTCCTCAATGCCCATCACCCATTTCCCCTCTTCCCCTGCCCCAACAACCCTCAGTTTGTTCTTGGTATTTAAGAGTCTCTTATGGTTTGCGTCCTTCCCTCTCTGTTTGTAACTACTTTTCCCCTTGCCTTCCCCCATGGTCTTCTGTTAAGTTTCTGAAGTTCCACATATGAGTGAAAACATGATATCTGTCTTTCTATGACTGACTTACTTCACTTAGCATAATACCCTCCAGTTCCATCCATGTTGCTGCAAATGGCAGGATTTCATTCTTTTTCATTGCCAAGTAGTGTTTCATTGTATATACAAACTACGTCTTCTTTATCCATTCATCAGTTGATGAACATTTAGGCTCTTTCCATAATTTGGCTATTGTTGAAAGCACTGCTGTAAACATTGGGATACATGTTTATGAATCATCACTCCTGTATCCTTTGGATAAATTCCTAGTAGTGCTATTGCTGGGTTGTAGGGTAGTTATGTTTTTAATTATTTGAGGAACCTCCACACTGTTTTCCAGAGTGGCTGGACCAGTTTGCATTTCCACCAACAGTGCAAGAGGGTTCCTGTTTCTCCACATCCTCACCAGCATCTGTTGTTTCTTGAGTTGTTAATTTTAGCCACACTGACCAATGTGAAGTGTAATCTCAGTGTGGTTTTGATTTGTATTTCCCTGGTGATGAGTGATGTTGAGCATCTTTTCATGTGTCTGTTGGCCATCTTGATGTCTTCTTTGGAAAAGTGTCTATTCATATGTCTTCTGTATGGAGGCTGCCCTCAGTTCTTTGCCTCCGCATAGGTCCCCTCCCACTGTGGCAGCTTACTTCATGAGAGAAAGCAAGTGAGAGATCTAGAGAGACTGACCAAGGTGGAAGCCAGTGTCATTTTGCAATGTAATCTCAGAAGTGACATTCAGTCACCATTGTGGTATTCTGTCCATTAGCAGAAAGTGACTCAAGGGGAGGGGATTACATAAGGATGTGAATATCAGTAGGTAAGAATTATTAGATGCTGTCTACCAGTTTTCACTTCTTAATTGTCACCTTTTTCCTGTTTCTCTCAGGAAATACAAGCTTACTTTGTTGGTATTTGAATTCCTATACTAGTCGATTGGCTCCTTTTTAGTGCCACTAATCACTCTTCTGTTTTTATTAGAATACATCCCTACATACTAGCTATTGACTGTAATATATTTAATTCTCAATTTATTTCTACCACTATGGTTTTTTTATTATTTATTTATTTATTTACTTATTTTTAAAGTTTATTTATTTATTTTGAGAGAATGAGAGCATGCACGTGAGCAGGGGAGGGTGAGGGGAGAGAGAAAGAATCCAAAGCAGGCTCCGGGCTGTCAGCACAGAGTCCAATGTGGGGCTCCATCTCACAAACCATGAGAGATCATAACCTGAGCCAAAATCAAGAGTTGGCAGCTCAACTGACTGAGCCACCCAGGCGCCCCAATCAACCACTATCTATTATGTTTAGTATTTTTTGACTAAATATTGCTGAATGGTTCCTATCTCTGTCATCATCTCACTTAACAGGAGAATCAGTGCCTTGGTACCTTCCTATTCAAACTCTTAACCTCAAATAGCATGAACACTCTAACCAGAAAAAGCAACATAAACTTCCAAAACACCCAGTGGAGGAAAACTGGTAAAATGATCCAAATTTTATTTTTTCTTAACAGGACTCTTGGTATGCCATTGTGGTTTTTAAACAGTGGAATGTTTTTAAACAAAGTTCTACTACAGCAAAATATTCTTGAAATCAAGAAATGGTTCCACTGGCATTTCCTCTGTATTTGCATTACTTTCCACAGAAAGCACTTAGACATTGCTGATTAACACATGGTCCTGAGATAAGCACACCACAAGGTTCCTGTCTCCTGCCACATAGATGCAAACCTTGTACCCTGGAAAGTAATCTAAAACTCATAGTAATGAAGATTGGCTTATAAGGAAATGCTCATACTTTCTTACTGAAACTTCGATCCAGACAATAATTTCATAAAACATAGTCTAACAGTGAACAGATGTAACATCCTCACCTCGCAAAATAGGGAAAGGGAGTAATTACTTACCACACATTGTATTAGTCAAACAACACCCTACATTCTTTATTTCTATACATCATGCTGTATAATTCTTCATGCTTTTTAAAATATTTTACAAATACATTGCCTACATTAGCTTATACTATTCTCTTACCAGAAGTGCTTTACTTGCTTCAAGAGCATCCACTACTGGCCACTTACAAATGCGTGTATATTATAAACAAGTGCCAAATGACAGTGATTTATTCTCTGCTTTGAATATACATAATAAGTAGGCATGCAAATTATGAATATATCATATTATTCAAGTATTTTTTACTATCAAAACATAGCACCATCATGCTTGATTTTAATCATTGATAATTTTTCCTTCAAAGACATGTTGTTTGGAAGGCCGGAGGAATTAGGTGATGTACAGAAACATTCAGAGAACAACATTGCCCCGCATGATACATGGAAGTGTCATAAATTAAATGTACCATCTTCTGCTGTTTAAATGAACTAGCAATTTAAAGGCCCTACGAAACATACACAAAGTTCAGAAAACATTATATGTTTTTTCTACAAAGGTAAGAACTGTAAAATTTGATTCCAGAGGTGGGGGGGGGGGCGGAGAAGGAAACCACAAAATCCTTGAATTCCCTCTGAGATTAAGTTAGAATCCAGATCTTCCTGAATTCAATTCCTTTTAACATTTTGCATCAGATCTTTAGTTGATCTGGTTTCCCAAAAGATATAAGTTTCGCTTTCATAATTCATTCCCAGCTTGGCCTGGAATAAGATAGCTTACCTCCACATTCTTGGCAAGCGACATTTCTTTGCTGGAAGAAAAGTTCACCTCTTAACTGAATGTTTGGCTAGAGATCAGGAAAAAAGTAAGATCCGATTTCTTTTACACTTGACTTCCTTTTTCATGTGACCCTTGCACAGAATTGTCTTTATTCTTCACTCTGTCAGCTGAAATATAATAAATTATGCCAGTTCCTGTTGATCTAGCACTCTTAGGAATTCTTAAATATATTCCACAAATAATGTATCTTTCAGTTCATTGAAATTTAGCAGCTTGAGATTTCATTCATCTCAAACAAAGGATATGAAATGTGTCTTCTCTACTTCTTAAGAGGCCCAATGTACCAACTGCCTTTAAACTACTATTTGATTTTCCAGGCTTCTAACTAGAGCCAATGTTCCTTTACAATGTTGCTGACTCCTCCATTTTAACCTTCTCTCTTTTCACCTTCTGGGCCGGCAAATTTTTCTCATCCAATTTTTAAACTGCTGCTACTTTCTGTACACAAATTAACAATCCCCTACCAACTCTCCTTCTCTTACCTCCTCCCCCTGCCCCCTGAACAGCCTAGTCAAGAAGTGAAGGCATTCAGGGAAGAGGTAGAGAGAGCTGTGCATTCTAAAACCATATTTGCATGACTAGAGTGGTTATAATTGAACCATTTTAATATTAAATTCTTGCTATTCCAGTGTATATGTGAGGGAACCTAACTATTCATGTAAAATAAGTAAAAAATTAGATTATTTCAGTCTCAAATTAAAATAAGACAAACATGCCAAGAATAATGACATTCATTAAAATTTACCAAGTATTGAGACAATATAAGTGTTTTGTTGTTGTTGTTGTTGTTGTTGTTATTTGGTTGATAAAGTATAATACAATATTGGAGGTCTTCTGTTATTGTTTATCTCAGATATCTATCTATGTACACATTGTTATACATCTATGGATATATTGTTGTATATATTGTTATCTATGTATATATTGTTGTATCTTTCAGTCATTCTCTCTGTCTCTCTGTCATCTATCAAGAGAACACCACTGCTCCACCATTGGTATTATGTACCCCTAATGGTGTCTTGTATAAGGTCTTGAACATTGGAGGCTCTCAGATTCTTGTTTAGTCATTTTGAAGTGAGTTTTTTTTTAATGTTTATTTATTTTTGAGAAAGAGAGAGACAGAGCGTGAGCAGGAGAGGGGCAGAAAGAGAGAGACACAGAATCAGAGCGGCCTCCCGGCTCTGAGATGTTAGCACAGAGCCTGATGCGGGGCTCTAACTCACAAGCTGTGAGATCATGATCTGAACCGAAGTTGGACGCTTAACCGACTGAGCCACCTAGGCACCCCTAAAGTGAGTTTTTAAGTAAAAAAAAAAAAAAAAAAAAAAAAAAAAATATATATATATATATATATATATATATATATATATATACATAAAACAGAAGAATCTCTTGAAGTTTCAATAGGAACAAAGGCCCCTAAAGTGTTTTCAGCTGAATGTTTGAAGTGAGAAGGAAAATAAAGAAACCTATCAGAATCTAATCAAGAAAACAGCTTTTTGTGCCACCTATTTTAATGGGGAAAATTTAATAGAGGAGAATTACAAAGGCAACAAATGAACAAACAAAACTGAGTTAGCAGATAGTAACTTCAAGGGGCAGCCTTCGTCTGTAGGGCTAATGGAACAAAAAGGAACAACTGGTCTCAGACTCTAGAAGCTTGGAGCGGGCTTCGGAAGGGGCTGAGACCCACAGCTTCTAAAGAGAAGTGCTGTCCTGTTGATGCTGGCACCTCAGATATTCTGAAAAGGAACCCCAAGGAGCTGAATTCACACCTCTGAGAAGCCCAGCACCAAGAGGGTGCTAGTACCTCCTATATGGCTATTTAGGTTACAAAATAATTATATAAGCAATGGGTGAACCAACTGCTGCTGCCAGAGGGGGGAGGAAGAGCCATTCCTCAGGTGACACAAATGGGAATAGCAAACAAAATGGAGGGAGTATTTCCCTTCTTCCTCTAGCCTTCCAAGCTCCCTTCATTTGCAGAACCTAATAGGAAACAGCTGGTGAAGCAAAACTGTGGTTTGCTAGTCCCAACCCCAGAATCACAAAACTGAACATGGAAGACTATGAGAGATGATAGCTTCATAACCAATGCAAAAAAGTTAGAGGGAACCCACTGAACAAGAAAGATATGCAACATGACTGGAGCACATTGTCTGAGTGTGTGTGATGATTGGAGGATATGGTAAGAAGGCTGGAGAAGGGTGCTAAGGTAATCTAAGCGGTCAGGAAATTTTTTGCCCATAGTAGAGCCTTGGCATCTGGTTCACATTTCTTTCTCCATGTCATGGATGCTGCTCTCCTTACCTCAGGCCTTTGATGACTCCTTGTTGGCTGTAGACTGAAATTCAACTGTCTTACCCTGTGCTCATATCCCTTTATGGTCTGGCTCCTTCCTTCCTTTCCCATCTCATCTTCTCATCCTCACAAGGGCCCCTGCTCCAGTTACCTAAAACTATTTGCAATCTCCCAAATAGGACATGTTGACACATTGCACATGCTCTTCTCTCTTTCCAGTATGCTCTGTTTATCATTCAGAACAAAACTGAATTGTCTCCTCACACAGGCGAGCCCTGTCTGTGTAGCCAGGACCTCTAATAATTTATCTGTATCACTCTTTTTATTTTTCTGACCTCATGTCATGCTTCCCTCTCCCCAGCTCACTCTGTATCAGCCACACTTGCCTTTATGTTCTCAGGATTTTACACTAGCTTGTGCCCTCCTTGGAGGGCCCTTTCCCCACATTTCCATATGGCTCACCCCCTCACTTCTTTTAAATATTTGCTTAAATAGCTCCTTCTTGATGTTTACTTAACCTTGTTAAGAAAATTGTGACTGCAAACCTATTTGCCCCACACTCTCTATTCCTTTCCTTGCTTTACTTTTCTACATAGTCTTTGTCACTTTCCAATATACTATATAACTTATGTCATGACGTCTCCTCAGTAAAGACAAAATTTACTGTTTGTCCACAGCACCTGGACAGGGTCAGCCACATGCTAGGTCTCAGAAAACATTATCGAGTTAATGAGTTGGGACTGAATAAGACATTACAGAGCACTAGGATGCTGGAAAATTTTAGCTGCTGTAGAAAGGTAATGAAACATGGGAGCAAAAGAGAGGTAGTGGATTTGGTGACTGTGGAAAAAGGAGAGTTGCAGAAAGCCTCTGAATGAACTAGAAAGTTATACCATCTGCCCACAATGAGAAGGGACACGTGCTCTGCAGCACCAGCAGAAAGAGGACTTCCAAAGAGAGAGACAGAGAGAATGACAAGTGCCCAGAATACCTGTCTAGCTCTGTGAGGCCATACTGGAGTACATTCACATGGTTCCTCCACTAGCTGTAGCTGCATTTCACAGAGCAAGCACACGATTAGTGGAAGGAGATTGGCATTTGTAAGCATTGTTTCTTAACTGAAGAAATGGCAGTGGTCTGAGAATAACTGATAGAAGAAGGCCGGTGTTGATTTGACCTTTTCTCTAGGACTTGGCAAGCGAGAAGTAGAAAAAAAAGAGTAAGTGCCACTTGGTTAGATTTTCAAGGAACGTAGGATGTGTGGGTGAGAAAGGTCCACCTTTCATTTAACATAATGAGTCGAAAGAACGTTTGCAGCAACATTAAGAAGAGATTGCCCTCCAGCTTAAGCCAACTCATACCACCCAAGCACACAGTGGAAAAAGATAGATAGCTGGCCTGCAAGGGGTGTTGGAAACAGGACTGGCCAAAGAGAATGAAAAGTGGACAGAGTAGAGATGAAGTCAGTCATCTGGGGTGGTGATCGAGGTCACGATAATGAAGAAAACAAGTCTGTTGTGAGTAGTCTTGAGGGAATTTAGGAAAAAGATGATCTCAGAGTAATGCATTCAGATGATGTACTTGTGCAGTGTGGTGTTTCTTAGGTTTATTCATATTTATTCTGAATGTCTTATTATTCCCCACACTCAGTGCTCAATTTACCTTGCAAGGCAGATTACTGATTCCGTAAAACTCAAGGGACAATGCCAAGACACCAGCCTGTTAAAATTACTTGTTTTTGAGAGTACGAGTTCCATTATTTAAAGTACATGATTTCTGTGATCATATGCTGATTGGTTGTTTTCAAACTACGGTTTTAAATTATTTATGGGGGCACCTGGGTGGCTAAGTTGGTTGAGCATCCAACTTCGGCTCAGGTCATGATCTCAAGGTTCATGACTTCAAGCCCCGCATTGGGCTCTGTGCTGACAGCTCGGAGCCTAAAGCTTGCTTCAGATTCTGTATCTCTCTCTCTCCGGCCCTCCACTGTTCACACTCTGTTTCTCTCTCTCAAAAATAAATAAGCACTTAAAAAATAAAATAAATTGTTTACAAACATTATTAAAGTGCTTAAACTCCTGAGGTCTGGAATATATACTTAATATGCAAGTAGCTTAATGTAATGTTGGGTATGGCAAAAAATAAGTAGAACTTTAGTTTGTATCTGTATTAACCCTTGAGTTATTTATCAGGCTTTTTATTTTTCTTTTAATATTAAATTCTGAGTATTTGAGACCACTAAATTCTGAGATTTGGTATTTTAAATGTGCTACTAATATATCTAATTTTCTCATTTATATCATTTCAACTTATTCAAAATGTTTATCAAAAAAATGGAATTTGTCCTTTTACAGATTGAGAGTATACAATTTTTTAAGAGGGATACAATTAAGAACTGTTGATAGGAACCAGTATTAAATACACCTACAGATTTTTAAAAATATTATAAAACCTCTAAATTTTTGAAATCACTGTATTCTCACATATTAGGTTATTATGGGCTCAACTATTTCCAAAATTATACATTTGACCTTTTAATCCATTGGCCACATTTTTCCATGAACAGAATTTTATATAGTGAAAAAAAAATGCTATTCAAAAATGTACTCAACTTTAATCCAGCCTTACAGTGCTTTTAAAAGTACTTTCTTTAACAATGGAAGAATCTACATAGCATGCCAAAGTACACATAGCCAGCACAGATATGCAAGATTTCGCTTGTTTGGTTATAATTTTTAAACTAGTCTAATTATCTACTTATCTGGTGTATGACCTGTATTGTCACCTAATATTTTCTCACCATATTCTGAATTTTAGAAAAACATTCTTCCAGGATATAATATCATCTATGGGGTAAACAATGACGTGCTCATTAAACTCCCCTACAGTATAACTACAAAGCATTCTTTGAAAACTTAGTACTTAATGTAATTAGATTATAAAGAAGCTCAATGTCACAAGGAAAGTTTTTGTAAATGTTGAAAGTACATATGGCTACAAAAAGAATGAAATGTATATAAAAGTATTGAATTCATAATGCATTTTTAGGTAAAACCTATAATATACTGGGAATGACTATAATTACTTGGATTTAAATCAAGAAGGACACCAATCCCTTCCGAAAATTTGATTCTGTCTTTAGGCATATAAATGCTATATCCATCTGTATATTTAACCAAAGACTCTCCCTCCCCAGAGAACATGCTCTGTAAGGGTAGATACTGTCTTTTTTTTTTCTTTTGTGGCAATCTCATCCATTGTATCCCCAAGACTTAGTACAGTGGTTGGCCCATACTAGGGGCTCAATATATATTTGAGTGAATTAATAGAATAAATCTTATGAATCACCAAACATTTTAATGCCCACATGGCAAAGTTTATTATATTCTAGAATACATGGTTCGAATCAAAATTAGTTAAATATCTGAAGCCTGTTGAAAGAAAAATCTGGGGAAATTTATTTTATTGTTATCATTTTTTCAGTTTTTAAATCTTCTATTAACCCTAAACATCCATCCTCAGGGAAATGTTTTCCTAGGCTCTGGGTACATGACCACAGATGTATTGGATCAGTGTTGAAAAACTAATTGGACAACTCAGCAAATCTGTTTTGCTAAGGGCTGTTTAACATATCATGAGTCTCAGGGCCAGTACTTCTAGTTTCCTACTGATGAATGCAGGCTTATAGATGAGTCATGATTCACTGTGGCAAGACGATTTTCAGATTTTTCTGATTGTTAGTTTTAGCACTCAAACCATGATACATGATATTCATGATCATCTCGCATTATTCACCAAAAATCTGAAAGTAACAGAAGTTACACTTAGAGATCTATCCAAGACCTTTGAACAATTACAGGATGAAAGAAAGTAGAAGAGCATTAGAGGCCAACAGAAGTGGCTTTCCTGGTATGTTTTCTGACTTCAGACTTAGTTGCTCATGTTCAGTAGCTTTATGTATGTCCTAACACCTTTAAACAAATTTGTTGTCTTCTAGGGAAATTATTTATATCTAAATTTATTGTATACTTAGCCTGACCATAAAGCAAAAGAATCATAAAGAGGATTTGATGGTCATGTCCTAGTATAATCTACATAAAGCCAGACTGATTTGTTTATGCCTAGAAGTCAGCCTCAAGACAGAGTTTTATTAAAATAACCAAGAGTCTGGCAATAGTAACAGATTAATGTAAAATAAACTATCTAATTGTCTTAGGTAGGATTCTGGAATAGAAAAAGCACATTGAGAAGAAACTAATGAATTTTGAATTAATTCTGTAGTTTAGTTAATAATAATGTAACAATATTGATTAATTAGGTGCGACAAATGTACTATAGTAATATAAGATGTCAATAAGAGGGGCAACTGGGTATGGGCCATTTAGCAACTCTCTGGACTATTATTATAACTATTTTGTAAATCTAAACTTGGATTAAAGATTTTAATGTAAGACCTGAAACCATAAATCTTCTGGAAGGAAACCTAGGCAGTAAGTTCCTTGACATAGATGTTACCAATGATTTTTTAAATCTGACACCAAAAGTTAAGAGCAATAAAGCAAAAATAAACAAGTGAGACATCAAACTAAAAGCATCTTCACAGCAAAGGAAACCATCTGCAAAATAAAAAGGCAACTTACTGAATGGGAGAAAATATTTGGGCTTCATATATCTGATGAAGAGTTAATAATATCCAAAATATATAGAGAACTCACACAACTCAGTAGCCAAACATACAAAAAAACACAAAAAAACAAAAAACAACAAAAAAATGATCCTATTAAAAATGGGCAGTATATCTGAATAACATTTTTTCAAAGAAGACATGCAAATAGCTGACACATGAAAAGATGCTCAACATTATTAATCATCTGAGAAATCCAAATCAAAACCACAATGAGATACAACTTCCTACCTGTTAGAATGGCTACTATCAAAAAGACAAGAAATAGCAAATGTTAGCAAAGATGTGGAGAAAGGGGAATTCTTGCATACTGTTGGTGGGAATGTAAATTGATAAAGTCACTCTGAAAAACAGTATGGAGGTTCCTCAAAACACTAACAATAGAAGTACCATAGAGGTGCCTGGGTGGCTCAGTCAGTTAAGCATCTGGCTCTTGATTTTAGCTCAGGTCATAGTCATGGGGATCTAGCCCTGTGTCAGGCTTTGTGCTGACAGTGCAGAACCTGTTTGGGAGTCTCTCTCTTCCTCTCTCTCTTCCCCTTCTCCCCTCTGTCTCTCTCAAAATAAATAAACATTAAAAAAAAATAGAAGTACAGTACAATCCAATAATTCCTCTCTGTATATTTACCTGAAGAAAACAGAAACACTAATTTAAAAAGATATATGTACTTCTGTGCTTGTTGTATTTACAACAAATAGCTATTTACAATAGCCAAGATAGGGGAATAACCTGAGTGTCCACTGAGGAATAAATGGTAAATAAATTGTGTGTGTGTATATATATATATATACATATATATATATATGCATATATGTATATATGTGTGAGAGTGTGTGTGTGTGTGTATACTCACACACACACACACACTCTCACACATATATATATGCAGCTTTAGAATTTAAACTTTTTTTTAATGTTTATTTTTGAGAGAAAGACCATGAGCAGGGGAGGGACAGAGAGAGAGGGAGACAGAGGATCTTAAGCGGGCTCTGTGCTGACAGCAGTGAGCCCAATGTGGGGCTCAAACCCACGAATCAAACCCACAAGATCATGACCTGAGTGGAAGTCAGATGCTCAACTAACTGAGCCAGCCAGGCATCCCTAGAAAAATTTAATCGAAAGAGGTACAATTTGAGATTGAGATTAGGCAAAACTGCAGTAAATACATACCATAACAACTGTAATTTAGTACAAAAAGAGCGTGTCATCAGGTTTAATAGTAAGTGGGGGTGGAATGGGAAAGCTGGTAATCTGTGTTTTATCTTGTTTTTAATATAGGATGGATAATACATTCTTCAGGTTATACATATTTTTTAATTAAAACTTTTTTTTAATGTTTACTCATTTTTGGAGGGAAAGAGAGTGAGAGCGGGGGAGGAGCAGAGAGAGAGGGAGACACAGAATCTGAAGCAGGCTCCAGGCTCTGAGCTGTCAGCACAGAGCCCAACTCGGGGCTGGAACCCACACAACAGTGAGATCATGACCTGAGCCAAAGTTGGACGCCCAACCACCTGAGCCACCCAGGTGCCCCTAGGTTATCCACATTAATTAAATATGCTTTGGAAACAAAATTCCACTTCATATTGTGGCAAACCCACCCTACGTTCCTTAGGTTAATATTTTTACACTATTAATCGTACTGCTATAGCTAAATCAACTAAATACCAGTTAATGTAGTGTTGCTCAAAAGACCTACAGACAGCAAGGTCTATACTTACCTCAAATATACTTACCTTTAAAATAAAGGAGGAAGCAATAATGTTCCATATGAGTGGTACTGGGCAAAATACATAATGAAATATTACTCAGCCATAAGAAAGAATGACATTTTGCCATTTGCAACAACGTGAATGGGCCTCCAGGGCATTATGCTAAGTGATAGAAGTCAGACAAAGAAAGGCAAATACCATATGATTTCTCCTATATGTGGAATCTAAAACAAAACAAAACAAAACCAAGCTCATAGATACAGAGAAAAGATTGGTGGTTGTCAGGGGCAGGGAGTGGGAAGATGGGGGAGAAATGGGTGAAGGAGATCAGAAGATTAAAAAAAAAAAGAAATTCAATCTTAAAAACCTACTTGAAACCATAGTTCTGTGACCCATCTTGACTGTTATTTTATAACATTAAAGTGGAAAAATGGAACATAATGTGATATTTTTAAAACCAAGTAATAAATTGGTTAATTATAATTATACAGAATGCTTAAATGTACCTTAGTAAAGATAGATATTTTGAATTATAAAAATGGTTTAATATTTATTATTTTTGGTCAATTTGTTTAAGTTTGGTAGGAAATTAAAATGGAAGAAAGAGATGTACAGAAAGATGATTCAATGCAATTTAAGTAGAATCATTTCTAAACAAGTGACTCTGTGATACTTTAAAATAAAATTTTATTTTTTTTTTTTAACGTTTATTTATTTTTGAGACAGAGAAAGACAGAGCATGAATGGGGGGAGGGTCAGAGAGAGAGGGAGACACAGAATCAGAAGCAGGCTCCAGGTTCTGAGCTGTCAGCACAGAGCCCCACGCGGGGCTCGAACTCACAGACCACGAGATCATTACCTGAGCCGAAGTTGGACGCTTAACCGACTGAGCCACCCAGGCGCCCCTAAAATTTTATTTTTTAAGGCAAATTGTGTTGAAATCACTCTAAAAAAACCCACTAAAGATTCCATTAAACACACCAAAATGATTGAAATGCAGCATTTTTTATTCTTCTTTTCTTTAGTATCTTATGCATCATACCTGCCTCAAAAACTCTTTACACTGCCACATGAAGATTCCTAAATTCTTATCCCACAACAGACTGCTAGAGCTATTTAATTCATCCTCCTGTTTCTCATTTCTTCCCATCTATACCACAGTTTCTCTGTTATCTGCTTCATTTTTTTCTTTTTTCTTTTCTTTTTTCTCTATTCTCTCCTTTCTTTCTTTCTCTCTTTCTCTCTTTCTTTCTTTCTCTCTTTCTTTTCTTTTCTTTTCTTTTCTTTTCTTTTCTTTTCTTTTCTTTTCTTTTCTTTTCTTTTTTCTTTCCTTCTATTAAAGTTTTGCCTCCCTCTGTTTTTATCTTTTTTTTTGCTTCCCTTCCCCTACGTCTATTTGTTTTGTTTCTTAAATTCCACATATGAGTGAAATCATGATATTTGTCTTTCTCTGACCAACTTCTTTCACTTAGCATAATACACTTTAGTTCCATCCACATTGTTGCAAATGACAAGATTTCATTTTTTTTTTTTGATCACTGACTAGTATTCCATTGCATATATACCACACCTTCTTTATCCATTCATCAGTCAATGGACATTTGATAGTGCTTCCATAAATATTGAGGTGTACATGCCCCTTTGAATCAGCATTTTTGTCTCCTTTGGATAAATACCTAGTCATGAAATTGCTGGGTTATAGGCTGTTCTATTTTGAATTTTTTGAGGGATCTCCATTCTGTTTTCCAGAGTAACTGAACCAGTTTGCATTCCCACCAACAGTGCAAAAGGGGGAAACCTGCTTCATTATTTCACCATATGCTCAGTCATACTTTTCTGCCGTCATTGTGCAAGACAAATTTTTGTATGTGTGTGAGAAAATGACTGTACATGTATTCATATTTTAGAAAGCTATAGATTATACCACAAGAGGCTTTCAGCAAAACAATATTCTATAAAATAGTTCAAATGAGGTTTGAAAAAATGTTTCTTTTATTATTTTTTTAATGTTTGTTTATTGATTTTGAGAGAGAGAAAGAGAGAGGCACAGAGAGAATCCCACGCAGGCTCGACGCTGTCAGTGCAGAGCCAAATATAGTATTTGATCTCATGAATCGTGAGATTATGACCTGAGCTGAAATCAAGAGTCAGACTCCCAATCAACTGAGCCACCCAGGCACCCCAACAATGCTTCCTTTACATAATCTAGCTGTCTTCCTTGACATGGAAATGAAAGCTTGATAGCATCATATTGCCAGTTCTCTACAAATTAATGTATGCAGTCATAGAAACTCTAAAGATATTCCTTCAAAATATTATGGAGCTTAAAAACTAATTCTAAAATCTGTATAGAATGGGATGGGTTCAGGAGTAGCCTAGGTAGTTCAGGAATAAGAAGAAGGATAAAGAGCTGTCATTGTAAGGTAAAGTTATCACCATCTGCTATACCTATATTTTATGGGTTTTTCCCTCTTTTTTCTACAAATAAAATATGTTTCTTGATGGAATATTGTCTCTCCACCCCATTATTGTATCCCTTATTTCTTCAGCAATGCCTAGCACATGATAGCACTTTATTAATATTTATGGAAAAAACTAATTATACACATACTATCTTTAGGTCAGTGTAGTACTTGTGGAAAGTAGTCAAATAGCAAAAGACCAAGAAACAAACACAAATATACTTGGGATCTTAGTATAAATCAAAGAAAGCATTAAAAGTCAGACTAAAAGGAATCAGGACTTTTTGGTCAATTTCATAACTGGGACAAGAAAAGAAAAAAAAATAACATGAGCCTGAAACCTCTTTTCTGCAAAAATAAGAGTAAGTAAAGATGTTAGGTAACTACATTAAAGACGGAACCAAAGAATGATGGGAACACCTGTAAAAGTCATAGAAGTCATTTTGAAGGGGCTGCCACTGGCCAAATTTGGGATAATTTACACGTCAAAATAAATATGATATATTGAACAAATTAAGAATCCATGAGTCAACATTGATATAAATGAATGAATGAATGCTGAATGAATAAAGGAATGAGTGAATAGTGAATGTTCTTCATTGCAGGAGAATGCCATCTCATAAATGTAGAAGGAATGATAGAAATATAAAATTACCATTTGCCAACCATCATAAGGAATTAGATGCAAGAAGGGGTTAATGTAAAAATGTGTGTGAATCTAAATAAACATTGGCTACATAAAATAATATAAATAAAATAATATAATCAAAATAATAATATTATAATCTAAGTTGTTGGATTAAAATTTAATAAGACAGAACTAAAATGCTGGACAAGACCATAATATAACTTTGGACAGGTTGATTAGAGTTAAAGCATACTACACTCTTTGTATTAATCAGAAGGAGGAAGAATAAGGATTGGTTTTAGACCTTTAAAGTTAAATATGTTTTGTTGCAAAAATCTGCAAGAAATTTTGTTTGTCACTAACAGTTACAAACAAAATGTTGGTTGGGGTTATGGTAATCCAGACTAGGAAAGCTGAAGAACTACTTGCAAAGCTCACTCATATGCCTGGCAAGTTAATGCTGCCATTGACAGGAGACCTCATTACCTTGCCTCATGAACCTCTCTATAGGACTCCTTGGGTGTCCTTTCAAAGCAGCAGCTGGCTTCCTCCAGAACAAATTATCTAACAGAGAGAGAGATTGAGAGAGAGAGAGAGAGAGAGAGAGAGAGAGAGAGAGAGAGAGAAGCCCCAATGTTATTATGACCTAGCCTTGAAAATCATACTGTTTTTTCCATAATATTTTATTGGTTACATATGATAGCTTTATTACATATAGAAGGAACTGCACAAGGGCAGTGAATATCAAAAGGTAAGGATAATTGGGGGACATTTTCTAAGTTGACTTTTAAAAAATGCGTATTCTACAGTTGCTGGATATGGTATTATAAATACACATTAGCCCAAGATTATCTATATTAATTAAATCTTCTATATTCTTATTTTTTAATTAAGTTAATGTATAGTACACTAATAATAAAGCATACAAGTCTTGAAATTTGACAGATGTGTACATCTATGTAACTAACACACATATCAAGAAGTAGGACATTACTGGGGCACCTGGGTGGCTCAGTCAGTTGAGCGACCGACTTCGGCTCAGGTCATGATTTCTCAGTTTGTGAGTTCGAGCCCCACGTTGGGCTCTGTGCTGACAGCTCAGAGCCCGGAGCCTGTTTCTGATTCTGTGTCTCCCTCTCTCTCTGCCCCTCCCCCACTTATGCTCTGTCTCTCTCTGTCTCAGAAATAAACATTAAAAAAAATTAACAAAAAAAAAAAAAAGTAGGACATTACTAACACCCAGAAATCCCCTCCAGGCCTCCTCTGAGTAACTACTTCTCCAAAGGAGACTGGCTTTTGACACTGTAGTTTAGTTTTTCATGCCTTTTTTAAAAAGGTACATAAATATAATCATACAGTATACACTCTTTTGTGCCTACCTTCTTTTGCTCAGTTTTATGAATTTCAACCATGTGGTTTCATATAGCAATGGTTCATTCGCCTTCAGTGCTATATGGAATTAGACTATTTGATTACATGAAAACATTTCTATTGTAGCTGTTAATGTTCATATAGGTTATTTCCAGTTTTCAGCTATTACAAAGAATGAACCTCTAAAAAGTTTTGTACTTGTATTTGGTGTACAGATGCTTATAGTTCTATAAATGTATATAACTACAGTGAAACTGTGGAGTCAGAGTCCCAAGTGGTTTCGAGTTATATTCCTTCCATAGGCATATGAAAGTTCAGTTGCTTCACATTCTCACCAATCCTTAATGTAAACTTTTTATATTTTAAAATTTTAGCCCTTCTAATGTATGCATAGTATAACTTGTTATAATTTTAATTTACATCTCCCTCCCTGACACTTAAAAAAAAGTTTGTGTATAATAAATATACATATCTATTAAATATAAACTTTTTTAATATAGAAGATATGTTCTGCACAATTTAAAAATAAAAATTAAATATTTATTGTAAATTCTATATAGGCAGTTGATTTTTATATGATGTTTTGGTGATTTGTATGGAACTCTTGTTTCTGTAGGTAATCTTTGGTTGTATTTCTTTTTTTTTTAAGTTTACTAATTTATTTTTGAGAGAGACAGAGAGAGAGAGA
Source organism: Panthera pardus (assembly GCF_024362965.1). Lineage (NCBI taxonomy): Eukaryota > Metazoa > Chordata > Mammalia > Carnivora > Felidae > Panthera > Panthera pardus. The sequence goes on from NW_026527002.1 coordinate 24,537,437, forward strand.
GAGGGGAGGGACAAAGAGAGAGGAAGAGAATCCCAAGCAGGCTCTGAATTGTCAGCACAGAACCCATTGTGGGGCTTGATCTCATGAACTGTGAGATCATGACCCGAACCAAAATCAAGAATCAGGCCTGGGGCGCCTGGGTGGCTCAGTTGGTTAAGCATCTGACTTTGATTCATGATCAAAGGTCATGATCTTATGGTTTGTGAGTTCAAGCCCTGCATTGGGCTCTGTGCTGACAGCTCACAGCCTGGAGCCTGCTTCAGACTCTGTGTCTCCCTGTTTCTCTGCCCCTCCCCCACTTGTGCTCTGTCTCCCAAAAATAAATAAATGTTAAAAAATCTTTTTAAAAAAAGATAGGACACATGATATTTTTGTTTATTATAACATTATAAATGAACTGAAACTAATTGGAGATTAATCCTCCCCTCTTCATTTTTCTTTGTTTTTAAAAGGTTAAGTTCATGGGGTGCCTGGGTGGCTCAGTTGAGGCATCCCTTTAGCTCAGGTCATTATCTCACAGTCTGTGAGGTCAAGCCCCACGTCAGGCTCTGCGCTGACAGCTCAGAGCCTGGAGCCTACTTCAGATTCTGTCTCCCTCTCTCTCTACCCCTCCCCCACTCACACGCTGTCTCTCTCTCAAAAATAAAATAAAAACATAAAAAAAAACTTTAAAAAAAGGTTAAATTCATCTTGTTATCAAGTTAAAAGAATTTAAAAGTATACAATAAAATATGAAAGATTCTTTTTATTTCACTTTCCTCACAACTGAACTCTAATTTAAGACAAAAGTAGTGAATTGTTTGGTTTGCATTTTTCCAGAATGTTTTCCTGTAAATCCATTTCTAATTTATTTGGTGTATACATGGAATTATACACAGTACTCTACAACTATATATTTTTTTTAATTGAAATAGTTTCATCAACATATATTCATGTCTGTACATTTGGGTCTCCTATATGCTTTTTATTTTTTTTTTAAGTTTATTTATTTACTTATTTATTATCTGACTGAGCCACCCAGGCACCCTCATGTGTTCTATCTTATTCTTTAAATTTCAACCATATCTCCCACAAATTAGATATTTTATTTTACCTATTTATCTTTGTAAATATTTTTTTCACTTGTCCCAAAATAATCTTCTCTAATTCTCTTTTGTATTATATTTTTATTTTTTTTTAGTTTTTATTTAAATTCCAGTTAGTTAACATACAGTGTAATATTCATTTCAGGCATACTATATAATGATTCAACACTTCCATACAATACCTGGTGCTCATCACAAGTGCATTTCTTAATCTCTATCACCTATTTCACCCATCTCCCCAAAATAAAAATTCTGCACAGTGAAGGAAACAATCAGCACAACTAAAAGGCAACCTGTAGAATGGGAAAAGATATTTGCAAATGCCGTATCTTATAAAGGATGAGTATCCAAAATATATAAAGAACTTATAAAACTCAATACCCAAAAAAATGAATAATCCAATTAAAAAATGGGAAGAAATGAATAGACATTTCTCCAAAGAAGACATCCAGATGGCCAACAGACACATGAAAAGATGCTCAACATCACTTATCATCAGGAAAATACAAATCAAAACTACAATGAACTATCACCTCACACCTGTCAGAATGGCTGAAATCAACAACACAAGAAACAAGTGTTGGGGAGGATGTGGAGAAAGTGAAACCTTCTTTCTTGTACTGTGGTGAGAATACAAACTGGAGCAGCCACTGTGGAAAACAGTATGGAGGTTCCTCAAAAAGTTAAAAATAGAACTGCCCTCGGTTCCAGCAGTTGCACTACTAAATATTTACCCAAAGAATACAAAAATACTAATTCAAAGGGATACAAGCACCTTGATATTTATGGCAGCATTATCAACAATAGCCAAATTATGAAAATGACCCAAATGTCCATCAGTTGATGGATGTATACGTATATATACATACACACACCACATATTCTTTATCTTTTATATACATATATATACATATACATATACACACACACACCACATCTTCTTTATACACACACACACACACACACACACACACACACACACACACTAGAATTTTACTCAGCCATGAAAAGGAATGAAATCTTGCCGTTTGCAATGATGTGGATGGAGCTAGAGAGTATTATGCTAAGCAAGATAAATCAGTAAGGGAAAGACAAATACCATTATGATTTCACTCACATGTGGAATTTAAGAAACAATATAAACATGCATAGGGAAAAAGAGAGATGCAAACCAAGAAGCAGACTGTTAACTATAGAGTATATTATATTTTTAAATTAAAAATAGAAAGACTTCACCACAAGGAAGATGCTAGGAAGACTAGGTATTCTGAATCATTGGAGGCTGTGATAATTTTTTTCAGTTATTTCTCTAAAGCCTTTTAATATGTCTAATTTCTTTATTACTGAATGGCAGCTAATGAGGAAGCCATTCTTTTTAATTGCATTCATTCTTACAGTGTGTTGTTCTCAACCCAATAATTGTTCTTCCAGATAATTCAACACAGACATACGTCAAATTTCTATTCCGGAAGGACAAGGAATGTATTTTTGAATATAGTACAGGAAAACTCCAGATGCATACTTATTTCTTGTGTATAGAAGAATTTATGTTAATTTATTAGGGTGGGAGAATTAGGGAGATTTTGTTAAAGGGTACACATTTGTGACTAATAGATAAATTAATTCTGACAGTCTAATCACAGCATAGTGATTATAGTCAACAATATATATTATAAACTTCAGAGTTGCTAAGAGACTAGATCTGAATTGTTTTCACTGCAAAAAAAAAAAAAAAAGATAATAATGTGACAAGATAGAAGCGGCAGCTAATGGTATGGTGGTAACCATATTGCAATATATAGATATATCAAATCAACAAGTTGTAAAATTCAATCTCACCCAATGTTATATCAATTATGTCTCAATAAAAATAAACTTTTAAAAATTTAAATAAACTGTTAGCTGTTAGATCAATTAAGAGTAAGAAAAACAAAAATCTTTATTTTACCTTCACTTACTCCTTCCTTTTCTAATTCTCTTCCTTTTTTTTTACATACATCTGAGTTTCTGACCTATATTATTTTCTCTCTTTCTGATGAATGTCTTTTAATATGTCTTGCAAGGTAGGTAGGTCTACTGGTAACAAATTCCTTTAATTTTGTTTGCCTGAGAAAGTCTTTATTTCTCCGCTTTTGAAGGATAATTTTATAAGGTACAGATTCTAGGTCTTTTTTTCCTTCTCTCAGCACTTTAAATATTTCACTCCACTATCTTCTTTCTTGCATGGTTTCTGAGAAGCTGGATATAAGTCTTATCCTTGTTCCTCAATGGGTAAGGTGTTTTTTTCCCTCTGGCTTCTTTCAGGATATTTTCCTTATTTTGTATTTACTGTAGTTTGAAAATAATATGCCTGGGTATAATTTTCTTGGCATTTATTCTGTTTGGTATTCTCTAAGCTTCCTGGATCTGCGGTTTGATGTCTGACATTAATTTGGGGGCGTTCTGTCTTTATTGCTTCAAATATTTTGTTTTTCATTTCTGTCTTCTCTTTCTGCTATTTCATTTTTCGTATATTACACCTTTTATAGTTGTCCAGCAGTTCTTGTGTATTTTCTTCTTGTTTTTCAATCTTTGTTCTCTTTGCTTTTCAGTTTTGAGGTTTTCTATTGAGACACCCTCATACTCAGAAATTCTTTCTTTAGCCGTGTCCAGCTTTGATGAGCCTATCAAAGGATCTTCATTTTGTGACAATGTTTTTGATCTCTAGTATTTGGTTTTTTTTATTTGTTCTTAGAATTTCCATCTCTCTACTTACATTGCCCATCTATTCTTACATGCTATCTACTTTATCCATTAGAGTTCTTATCATATTAAACATTGTTGGTTTATATTTCTGGTCTCATAATTCCAAATCCTTGCCATATGTAAATCTGATTCTGGTGCTTGTTTTGTTTCTTCACACTGTATTTTTTGCCTTTTAATATGCCTTGTAATTTTTTCTTGATAGCCGTACATAATTTTTAGAGTAAAAGGAACTGTGATAAATAGGCCTTTAGTAAGGTGGTGGTATGGTATGGTGGTGTGGGGAAGCATTTTAGCTTCCTATAATTAGGAAGCTATATAATTAGATCTATAATCCTATAATTAGATCTATAATTATATCTATAATTAGATCTCAGTCTTTTTATTTATTTAATTATTTTGAGAGAGAGAGAGAGAGTGGGGAAGGAGCAGAGAGAGAGGGAGAGAAAGAGAGTCCCAAGAAGGCTCTGCACTCTCAGTGTGGAGCCCAACATGGAACTCAAATTCATGAACCATGAGATCATGACCTGAGCCAAAATCAAGAGTCAGATGCTTATCTGACTGAACCACCCAGGCACGCACCCCGCATCTCAGTCCTTTAATGAACTTGTGCCCCTTGACTGTGAACTTTCCTCCTCATCCTACCCCATTATATATGGGACATAATAGCTGTGATGCGCTAGAGTTGTGTATTTCATTTCCCAGAGTAGATTAGGCTGTGATGAAATCCCAGTAGTTTAGACCGTGATGAAATAATTTCTCCTGAGTATAAGCCTTGTTAAGAACCTGGAAGATATGCCAAGTGAATAAGCCAGACACAGAAAGGCAAATTTCATGATCTCACTTATATATGGAAACTTAGAAAGTTGAACTCAGCTATAGAATGGTGATTACTAAGGGTTAAGGATAAAGGAAATAGGGATATATTTGTCAAAGGGTACAAACTTTCAGTTTTAAGATGAATAAGTTCTGGAAACCTATGTACAGCATCATGATTATATACAATATACAATATATTCTATGTTATACTACATACAGTGTACTATATTAAATAATAATGTGCATTTGAAATTTGCTAAATGTCAAGTGTTCTCAGCACATACAAAGAAAATACAATATATTATATACTATATTATAAACAGCATACTTTAAACAACAGTAATAATAATATATTGTACACTTGAAAATTGCTAAGAGAGTAGATCTCAGTTTTTCTCACCCCAAAACAAAATGTGACTATATGAGGTGATGGATATGTTAATTAGCTCGTTGTAGTAATCATTTCACAAAGTATACATATATCAAAATATCATGTTGTCTACCTTAAATATATACAATCTTATTTGTCTGTTATGCCTCGATAAATCAGTGGAAAAAACGGAATGAACATGCATGGTCCTTACTCAGTTAGATGCAGATGTGATGGTGGGAGCTGAACTAGCCACTTTGGTAGTAGACACAGAAGCCAAGGGTGATAGTGACAGAGCTGCTCTGTCAGCCCTGGTCCACTGACATCTGGGCTCTTGTAAGTAAGAAATAAACTTCTTATTTTTTTAAAAAAAACAAAATGCTACAGCATACATCCAAATGGTTCCTTTTCCTCTCCTTCTGCTAGAAGCAGGAGGAGATTCTTCTCTGATACTCACTGTGAGAATCTGGTTAAATTCCTGAAGGTCAAACCCACATAAGTATGGGAGCACCTTATGACTGCTCACCACTTGAGTTTTTAACTCTCAAACTAGTCCACTCTGAGCCTCCAGCAATTTGTAGAATTACAATTCACAGTTTCCTACCCCAGCATTGGTTCCTGTGGAGGTTCTTGCCCAGAAAGTTTCTGTTCTGGTAAGTTGTGCTTCTCTGTATTAACTAGTCTCTCTAATTATGAGGGCAGCAGTTTGTCCTGGGACCTCACTTCTCTGACAGACCTAAGAAGAGTTGTTCATTTTTCAGTTCTTTCAGTTTTTACTTGATGTTACAACGTAGTGATGACTTTTAAGCCACTTCCATGCTCTACCAGAATCTGGAAATCCCTCTGATTATGCTTTTCACTTCACTTTATCGGTCTGTGCTTCTACTCCAGACACACTAACCAAGATTTAGTTCTACTAATGTTCTTTGCTCTCGAATATGATTACATCAAAAGTGAGAAAACTCTTTCAAGAAAATTAGGTTTCCGTGGAAAAGAGAGTTATGATTAGTGGAGCGTTGATGGTGAGACTAGGGTCATGGTTTGATGAATTGGTTAAAGGGGATAAGGCAAATAGCAATTTTGAAGTCATTAGGCAAAGAGAACGTAAGTGATGGAGCAGGGCCCAGAAATGAAAATGAATTTGACACAACTTTCTTCCAAGGATGGCAGAAATTTAAATATCTCACTCTTGGGCAGCAATTACTGATTATGATTAGTGAGAAAGGAACTATAGTCTCAGAAAGTTTAAGTGACTCACTCAAAGTTACAGTGGCCAATTAGTGTAAGAAGATCCTGACATCCCAAACACACCAATGACTATCATAATTTGATTTTAAATACTTTACCACCTCACAGAAATATGATGCCAAAAATTTTATCTACCATGAGTTTTGTACCTTCGGACCATTGCTCTTTTTTTTTTTTTTTTTTTCAACAGTGAAGTTAATTTTGCAGGGTTGTTTTTAACAAAATTGACTCTGTCAGAAATATTTTTAAGAAAGCCATTAACCATCACATGTGTAGTACTATGGCTTCAGCTTGGGCCTTCATTCTACAAAACCATTTCTTCTGATTGTGAAAGGACTTCTATACTAAGCGCCATTTCATCTTGATTACTTTGGACATGATATAAATACACATTTATATGCAGGAAAATAAGAGATGGCATTTTATTTCAAAATTATCATGATATAAAATGAAGTAGATACGAATAATGAGAAAACTGCATTTTAATACTAAAGGAGTAGCTGAAACCATAGCACTTATTCAGTAGATTGGCTTTTTCAGTATAATGATGAAATTGTGCAGGCACACAATGCAATACATTAAATAATATATCAACTAAATACTGTTAAATCACAATTTAAATAGACTATCCTTGATTGCTGAAGTTCAAAGTATACACTAGGGAAATCAAGTTGTTTTGAACTAGTTATATGGTCCTTAAATAAGTTATGCTTTGCTAATGCATTTGCTTTTGTACATAATTTTGTTCTAGACAAAAGAAGATTCTTATATAAATACCTAATATAAAATAAGATTACCAAAATATGCTCTTATCACAATGAGAAATACAATCCTTCTCCAAGTCAGAAATTTGATCTTGGTAGTACTCGTAATGAAAGTGGCATTGTTTTAGAATCAAAAGGACATTAGATTTTGTTAAGAGAAGTGCATTATACAACAGTCTTTGTCATTAAGTAATCATACAGTTTGGGGATGGTCATCTAGCTTTGCCAGATTTCAGTTTCCTAACTGGAAAATGAGAGTTACATAAAATAACTCAAAGATTTCTGGTTCTAATATTAAGTATCATTTGGAAAGAGCTTACCATGTGCTAAACAATTTATAAACCTTTTAATTTTGTGCATAACAATCTGTAAGGGAGATATTACTCTCATTTACAGATGAAAAGCCAGAAGTTCAGAAAGATTGTGTATTCACAATTAAATAGTTAATTAGTTGTAGAACCAGATTTTGAATCTCTCTTTCAGTCCCCAAAACCCACTTTATTCCCTTTCTGTCACGGTAACTATTATTTTTGACTAATACTATTTGCTACCCATTTTTGAAATGACATTCTTTAAGCTTTGTAAAAAATAAAAGAAGCAAACATTAATTCCTCTTGTCTTTTCTGAAGAAAAACAAACAAACAAAAATTCTACAACACACAGTAGGAGGAAATCATCACTGAAGGGCTTGCAGTTGACAGACAAAGGCATGTCTCCCTCAGTCTCAGGAAGTATGTAACAATGTCGCTGTGAATATGCAAAACCTACAAACCAGAAAGTGACGACCTGTGCTGTTGGCACGACTCTACTCACAGTCGGACCTGCCCACAGTTATTTTCACATGCTAAAGTACGTCTGCAGGTGATTGATTTCTCCTTTTAATAATGGAGGAAAAGGAAAATTGACTTTGCAGTAACTGAGCACTCTATGTAGGGATTGTGGAGGTGATGTGGAACTATCCCATGAAGAAGGCAATAGTGAAAGGGAATGAAGGTGTATACCTTCCTTGCCCTTCAGGTGGAAGTTGTTATGACAAGTTAAACAGATGACCTTGAATCTCTCTTGAGTTTTGCATCCAGTTTAAAATCAGAGAAAATGGGGCCCCAGGTTGGCTCAGTCGGTTAAGTGTCCAACTCTTGATTTCGGCTCAGGTCATGATCTCACGGTTTATGAGTTCGAGCCTCACATCGGGCTCTGTGCTGACAGTGTGGAGGGATTCTCTCTCTCCCCACCCCCGATCACTCTGCCCCTACCCCACTCACACACACATTCTCTCTCTCTCTCTCAAAACAAACGTAAAAAAATTTTTTTTAAATTAAAGTTTTATGAATAGAATACTCACAGGGTAAATTTTAATTGAGTGATTCTTATGATTCATATGAATATTTTTAAGAGATAGTCTTGGGCCTACCTGGCATCAATACATTTTTGCTACTGGGGGGCTGGACCCTCTGCTCTTCAGAGTCACCTGTTACCCAGTCAACCAGCCTCTGTTAACACTTCTGAACTAGAAGGAGACATTACACTACAGGTCATTTGATCTGGATTTCATGAAGCCTCCAAATGGCTCATCCCAGAGTGAGGTAAGAGCATGAACTACTCATAAGTTGAACTTTGACCAGTGGGAAAGCAAGAGTTAATGGAGCCATGCAGATGAAGTCCCCCTTTAACCCACCTACCATGAATTACTCTGAGAGAGTATTGTCTGTATAGCCCATCCAGGAAAGTCCTGCATGCTGAGTGACATTGTGACTCTTCCCAGCCCATCATGAGATAGTAGTGAGCACAGTAATGTGCTTCACATGGCTTCACATCTTTCCTTGCCTCACTCCCCTTGGTACTCACTCTTGCTTTTCTGGTTTTGTACTCTCCTCCAATAAAGCATCATCACTGGCATCCTTGCCTCTGATTCTGTTCACTGGGAAATGGTCTGTGACAGTGGATGTGCTGAACTATAGAGATGATAGAATAATTTGTGAGAACCACAAAGAGTAATCTGGGTTCTGTCAGTTGGAAGGAGAAGTCAAAGTAAAACTAGTCTTTATAGATATTCAAGGTATGCTGGGCACAATGCCTCATTTTATCATATAATTCTCATTATAAAGATAAGGAAACAAAAACTTGGAGAGATCTGTTAATTTGCCCAAGCCACAGCTTTTATAGAAAAGTGCCAGGATTCAGAATTAGGGTTTTTTTTTTTTTAATCCCTAAACTGTAAACTGTCTATAACTAATAAATGGAGGAGGTCAAAAAAGACACATTTTTGTATGCAGACATCCTAATTAAAATTTCAGTATGATAATTCACACATAAACAACTAAATTAGGAGTTCTTCCTTAGAAACAACAGGAGCTAAAGTAAAAATATTATAACCATCCTGCCATTGTGTTCCTTCTTCCAAGTTGTGTCAAATAAAGTAATTTCATTTAGGAAACATTTTGAAAAGAGTGAAAACTCTTAAAATATAACTAGTGTATAAAAAAATGACTCCAATAAAAAAGAATGAAAAATCCAAAGATTCATTGTACTGCCGGCATATTGTTGGCAGGTATTTTAAAATCCCAACTCCAGAACTGAATGTTCAAGCTACGTAAGGGAAATGCCCAGGGGCAGTTGATCTGGGCCTGGACCACCACTCAGACCCGTACACTGGCAGCAGGTAGTCAGTGGTGAACTTTTCAGCACAGTTGAAGGCATTTACAGGAAAGCCAAGATTGAAGGTGAAGGGAAATGAAATGGAGGAAATGAAACAGCTGTATTATTCAAATGTGCTGCAGACAAATCTTCAGCTCTGGAAAAATGCATTCTGTATTCCAGGTAAATGTATTAGGTTAACTGGTTCCAGGTGTTTTAAAGGATAATTGATTCATTCAAAAAACATTTTTTAAGTACCTACTGTGTGAAAAGCAGTGCCATTAAAAAGAATGCGTGAACAGACTTCAGTCATTTCTGGAATTCTTCCCAAATCCAAATCATCAGTCTTTATTTTATTTTCATACACTCACAAAATCAGAATTTTCTCCAGTATAATTATTGCTTAAGGATCTGGGAGGTTAATATGCAGTCATTCTATTTACAATCTATACTTTACCTCAAAGGTTTTCTCTCCCTCTCCCCCAATAACCTGAACGATATTTACTCTGGTATTTTTTGTGAAAAATTCCATATGTTTAAAATGCTTTGACTTTATTGTTTGCTACAGAGAATTTTCCAGATTTTACCTAGAGAATTCTAAGGTAAAGCACATTATGAATACTAAGAGAAAATTTCATTGTTTCCTGAAGTAGAAGATCTGGATAAAACAAAACCACAGAACGTAGTATTATTCTTTGTCCTCAGTTTGTGGTGACTACAGGAAAATAATTAATACAACTGAAATAGAGTTGAAATTAAAACAACTGAGGATATTTATTATTATTACTTTCTTGTTACTTAAGCATATTTTGCTATGAGAAAATTCTTTTGACAGAGGTATTGATCCTTTAGAACTTCTGTTTCATTTCACTGTGCTGGAAGTGGAACATAATGTAGTGACTTCATAATTGTGATATATATGAATATAGATGTCAGCCAAGATTCTTTGACCAAATTTTAGTCAGGCTTGTGAACCCTCTCCTAGGCTCATCTGTGCATTTTCTTGTAAAATCCAGTTTTAGTAAGAATTCTAACTTAAGTTAGCAGGAATCCCCCCACCATCAATATCTGATTGGGTTCCTCATCTTTCATGATCCCCAAGTGATATCTGATTATACTGGTCTGTCTTCTGGGTAAGCCAGAATTCCTCTTACCACTGTTTTCTCTTAGTTCTTTTCCTTTTTTAAAGGGTTTATTAATTTTTGAGAGAGAGAGAGAGAGAGAGAGAGAGAGAGAGAGAGAAGGGGAGGGGCAGAGAGAGAGGGAGACAGACGAAACGAAATGGGCTTTGCACTGACAGCAGTGAGCCTAATGCAGGGCTCCAACTCAATAACTGTAAGATTGTGACCTGGGAGGAAGTCAAACACTCAACTGACTGAGCCACCCAGGCACCCCTCTCTTAGCAATTTTCTGCCCACTGAACTCCACCCTGCTTCTTGGCTATAAGTTCCAATTTGCCTATGCAGTATTTAGAGTTGAACCCAGACTCTCTCCTCCATTGCAAAATTGCATTGTAGTAGTCCCTATACCTATCACAGTGGTGCCCCATCCCTTTAAATAAAGCCTTCGTTAATGTGCTTAAGATGTATCATTAAACATTTATTCTTTGACATTCCTTAATTAATATTTTAAAAAATAAGAATACTGTGATAAATATCCTGGAGGGCAAAACCTTAGGCACATCATTTATTCTTTTTATTCTTTTTTGCTACTCTGACAGGTTGAATTCCATTGCTCTGTCTTCGAGCTGACTGATTCTTTCTTTTGTTTCATCTAGTCTTTTGTTGGACCGCTCTAGTGTTCAACTTTCATTTCCAGTTCAATTATCATTTTCTTCAGCTCTGTGACCTCTATTTGGTACTGTCTTATATTAAGAAGTTCTCACTGTGTTCATCCATTCTTCTCTCCAGTTCTTTATGACCATGACTTTGAACTCTTTATTAGGTACATTACTTATCTTCATTTTATTAAAGTTTCTTTTTCTGAGGTTTTATCTTGTTCTTTCATTTAGAATGTATTCCTCTGTTTCTTCATTTTGCTTGACTCTCTATGTTGGCTCATTTATAGTAGATGAAATAACCAATCTGTCTCTTACTATTGAAGGAGTGGCCTCATGTAGGAGATGAAACTTGTCTTTCAACCCTGCCTCAGTTCCTGGTTGTCTCACAAACTTCTGTGCTTATGCAAGCAACATATTACATTTTTAATAACTCCTAGTAGTTGAGGATGTGCCAAGACTGATCAGTGTCCCACAGGGGAGGATGTAGCACCTAAATTCTGGCTGACTGGAAGCAGCATCAGCGTTTAAAAGTGTACACATACATACATTCCTATGGGACTATAAGCATAAGCCCTACTGACCCCCAGAGCCTGGAGATCTAGAGGCGTCCCCTGAGCAGCAGTTATAGAAATTGCGACTCCAAACTAGCGTATAGACTTTTTTTTAGTGATACTGGTGAACTGGAGCAAGGCAGAGGGAGAGCACCAAGATGGCATCCATAGTCTATATTCCTTGAGAGCAGCTCCGTAGGCCACTAAATGTGTGCCAGACCTAAGGCCCGCCTGTCAGGCCAAAGTTCCAGGACAAAGTGGCTTCCTTCACAGAAAGACTGGGGAGTGTGCCTCAGCCCACTGTCTGTGCAGTTCCTGGGGGTGGTAACATGCCAAAAACTCTCTCTCCAATTTCCAGAGTCCCATGGGACCCAAGAATGCAAGCCCCCATTAGCAGGCAATCAAGGGGTGTCCCCTCGGCAACAGCTGTGAAAACCACAGGAGCCAGACACAAACACCAGGGCACCAGACATGTGTAAAACCCCCCTTCTAGAGACACTGGAGCACTGGAGCACAGCAGAGGGTGAATGCTAAGATTAAGCATATAAAATATATTGAGCAAAAGGTTTAACTCACATAAATATTCAAATATGCAGGAAATTAATGTAATAGCTTTTACTTAGTCTTTAAGTAACTGGGCTTTTTTTTTCCCTACGATTCTACTCACTTGCTAGCAGGAAGAAAATAAAAGGCCAATCTAAGTCATTTGCTGTTCTGATCATTAAAATAATCCTAGGTGGGGCGCCTGGGTGGCTCAGCCGGTTGAGCGTCCGACTTCGGCTCAGGTCACGATCTCGAGGTCCGTGAGTTCGAGCCCCGTGTCGGGCTCTCTGCTGACAGCTCAGAGCCTGGAGCCTGTTTCAGATTCTGTGTCTCCCTCTCTCTCTGCCCCTCCCCCATTCATGCTGTGTCTCTCTCTGTCTCAAAAATAAATAAACGTTTAAAAAAAAATTAAAAAATAAAATAAAATAAAATAAAATAATCCTAGGAAGAGTTCACTCTCCCCCAAGAAATAAACACATGTGGGGCAACTCTTAGGAGCTGCTTCCTTCTGTCTTCCCTAAATAATGCTAAATGGGGGTGGAAGATTACAGGAACTATGAGAAATTATCTTTCTAGGCTGTAGTCTAGCTAGAGAATTCTATTTTGCATATCAAAAAATGAATATAACTTCATGCCTTCGGTAGCGAAGTATAACTCTCTTCCATTTCCACCTACCTCCACCAGATAGATGGACAAAAACACCTCTTGTTTACCAAGATGAAAGTCACCTCAAAGGAAAAAGAGAACTAGACTGAATATTTTTCATAATGTTACCACATGACAATGAAATTCCTAGGAATGCAATGCATTCCCTTAGCATGTGAGAGTGACTTCATACTACTTTACTCTTTACATATTTCCACCTTTAAGACCAAATCATTTTTCTATTTTTTTAATTAATTAATTAATTGTATTTATTTATCTTGAGAGAGTGAGCAAAGGAAGGGAGAGAGAGAGGGAGAAAGAGAATCCCAAGCAGGCTCTGCGCTGTCAGTGTAGAACCCAATGTAGGGCTCCATCTACTGGACCTTGACATAGTGTCCTGAGCGAAGATCAAGAGTCAGATGCTTAACCGACTGAGCCACTCGGGGGCCCCATTTTTCTATTTTTGATATTTTATTTATTATTTTTCTTTCTTTAACCCACCATTCCTTCTTCTGTGTAATGTCATAACGTTTTTGCAAAATTTCCCATGAGTTCATTGATGCTGCTTTGGAAATATTAATCTTTCCTTGCCATTTAATTTTAACTATGTTTGTATGTAAGTACTGTTTCTCCTTGTTACCATTGTTTGACTTCTACAAGGTAAAAATAAAGGGGGTTGAAGATAGGAAGGTATGTGATAGAAACATAGATCCTCTTTGACTTATCCAATCAAACTTACATGGTATCAAAAGATGAGGACCTCTCATATAATCTGCTGGCTGCCCCCTGGCTTCCATTAACAGAGTCTTCTGCTTTTTAATGTATTTAAGTGATTCATGCCACATAATTTTTCTACTTTTGAAAGTACATTCACAGTTTTTGAAAACACCAATCCAAAATTATCTCAAAACCTAGTCTAAATTTAATATATCCATAAAATCAGGTTTACAAAAATCGAGGCTTACCTTTCCTTCTGGCCTACCTAAAATATTTTACAATAACCACAACAAACGGAAACATGAATACAGTACTTTTTTGAGCCAACTGTTAAACTTAATATATATTAATTTACTTAATCCTTAAAACAATCCCAAAAGATAAGTACTAAACTTTTCCAGAACATACAGATGAAGAAACTGAGGCATGGTGAGTTTAGTTAACTTATCCATAGTTTTACAGTTAGTGCAACATCATTTTTTGTAGGATTTTGTAACCAGGATATATCTTAAATTTTGAAAGATCTCTGAACCCCATGAAATTCTGTGAAAAATTTGGTTAGGTATTCAAATGTGGATTTTTCTAGGTAGAACATCTCTATCTTTGCAGTAGATTTTGAAAGTAGTCTGGGTTTCAAAAAATGGTTACAAACTAGCTAAAGAATTTCAAGTGTTATTCTCTAAGTTATCTAAAAGTATACTTTTTTGTAATTCTTCTCAATCTACATTGGAATCCAATAAATATGTTTTTTATTTGACAGAGCATCTGTCTTAACTTAGAGGTATTTAAATTGATAATAAGAGAACAAGTAAATTAACTGAGCAGAAATAAATGAAATCACAGTTCATTCATTAATCATCCTTACTAAATTATAATAATAAATGTAATCTAGAAATGGGTAGGAATATAGCAGTATTTATCTCAATATACGATTAAAATTATATTTCTCAAAGAACATAGCACAATAAAAATATATGTTATTAGATCAAGGTCAATATGTTTAGACAGTATATCATAAAAGTAGGTTTACTGAAATCCAACATGATACTTTACCTTAAAATTGAAGATTTTTCTATAATTCTTGTAGAATACAGGTGATAATGAATATGTATTTGTTTTTGTTTCAAATTACAAAATTTATTTGAGTCTGTGATGTGGGGTTATTTGATATCCTTTTCTTAATATTTATTTGACCTTATATTTGCTTGTCAACAAATATAATTTCAGCACTTGAGGTCATACGAGCTGTAATTATGACATAGGCACACACACACACACACATGAACATCTCTAATGTGTAATTTGTTTTTTAAGAGGCATATTTAGTAACGTCTTCTCTAGAATTTACTTATTTATATTCACATCAAAATGTGAACTCAAAAAGTATACTTTTAACAAAATCACTTTAATTCTTATCCAGTTGCTTTGATGGTTCATTCATAAATATCCAAACCTAGCATTCTGTGTTAGCATAATTTTATTCAATAGAGTAGATAAGAATAATATACATTTATTTTAGAAATGGGGGGATCTGATAACTAGACTGGTCAAGAATATCTAGAAATATGAAATGAGTCATTTAAAACAACTGAGGCCGGTGTGACATCTTTGGAGGACAAGATTACAGTCTTGAAATGGCAATGAGAATGGTTTATGTTTACAATTCTTCATGATTGCAGGCTTGTCATGAAAATAAATTGCCTGTAGTCCCTGCCATTTTCTATTCTTGTCTCATCATGATAATAAGGAATCAAGTTTTTTTTATATTCAATATATTCTGAAATGCAATTTCATATAAAGATGTGTAGGGTACTAAAACGCTTGCTACCTATGTTTACTTGTAGATTTCACTCACATTCATATTTCTGAAGGTGTTGCCTGCTTTGCCTACTAATACATAAAAATTAAACCAAGATTCTGAAATATGGATGCAAATGATAGTATCCCCCAATCTCACATTAATTTCTTAGACGTGAATTTTTTTTCTAAATTCAGAAATGCCCAAAATTTTATCCTGTAACCACTGGTAATTCATGAAGTAGAATGGGAAAAGGCAATATTATTGTCGTACTGTTTTGTTTTTTTTTTTTTTCAAAGAAACATGAATGTTTTGTGTGGTTAGGTCACTTGCTATCTTATTATTGTTTCCTAAACTACTCCCATACATCAGTCTATGGTTGCAAGGTTCTGATTTTGATATGTAAGATAATTTTCCAGTCAATCTGAGCAAGACTGTAGTGCATAACTGCTGGAATTATCACCCTATTAAGAGAATACAGTTGGAATAGAGCATGCTAGTATTTTTTAAACAAGAATGGAAGCTGTTAGGTTCAAAATCTTAAGAACTATCATAAAGATCAATACTATGTGTTTACTCTCAACATGATCATGTGATTATATATTTGGGGACTAGAAGAATGTCAAAAAATGAGTAAAAAAAAAAACAAGAAAATTGTGGAGATTTAAAAAAACTCTTCGGAATCATAAATAAACAAAGAAATAAATGTCAGGATAAAACTATCTTACAAAGTTTGAGAAAGAGCAAAATACCTCGTACTTTCTCTGTTATAAACCTTCTCAGAATTTAATCATTTAGTTAATTCTGTTGTATGTTACATCATTAGCTTCATGAGGACAGATATAGCATGGCTATATGTCTAGTCTCTGGGCACCTGTGTTCAACACATGGTGGACACTCAATAAATGTTTGCTAAACTTGTGAGTATTTATCTTGAATATCCAATAAAGAAAACTGAGTGGAGACTATAGAAATATTAATAGGTTTTAAAAGTAATAAGAATGCCAGCAATATTGTATCAAATATTGAGGTAATTAGAGAAAAAATAGGAATATATTGACAATACAAAAATATAAATACACGTGTAGCTTATAGAATTGTGCCTCACTTTATTGTGCTTCAACAGGTAATTACATAACTAACAAAATTGAAGGTTTGTGGCAACTTCACATAGAATAGGTCTATCAGCGCCATTTCTCCAACAGCATTTGCTCACAGTTTGGTAATTCACACAATATTTCAAACTTTTGCATTATTATTATATTTGGTACAGTGATCTGTGATCAGTGATTATGACTTATGGAAGCTTAGATCATGGTTAGCATATTTTAGCAATAAAGTATTTTTAATTAAGGTATGTACATTCTTTTTGTTAGACATACTGCTATTGCACACCTTAGTATAACATATACATAATTTTTAGTGTAAACATAACTTTTATATATGCATGGAGAAACCAAAAAATTCATTTGACTTGCTTTGGGATATTCACTTTATTGTGGTGGTCTATGATGGAAGCCATAATCTCTCTGAGGTATGCCTGTATAATATAAAAAATGGAAAATCTTATTGCCATTTGGGACGCCTATGTATCCTCCCACCCCTTAATATTATTATAAAAACTTTGTTTTAACTAAGCTGCTCTATTTTTGTTACCAATTTCCCTTATTACAAATTATATTTCCTTATTTAACTTTTGCACATATTTTCCTATCAGTGAAAATTGGCTTTACCCCTTATACCAATCATGATTGATTCGTATTGGCTATGTTGAGGATTGCAGAGACTACTCTGTTTAGAGAGGAAGAATGCTTGACCTATTAGCAATGTCTGCAGAGAGTAAAGGTATTAGTTGAGGCAGCCTGAACTCATATGTTTGCTGATGTTTAAAATCTTTGTGTACAATTGTTTCTCCCCTTCTTTATACTTACCCAAATGCCACCAAATCTTCAAGGCCTAGAATACATGCTATCTCTTCTATAATAGCTTTCATAAGCATTAATGCTAAATGATCTCATCTTTATAGGTATAAATATTTGCCTAATTTTATTGTTGATGTTATTAATTATGTACCCTAATGATTTTTTGAACTATGAGATTGTAATCTCTTAAGACCAAAGGCTGTATTCCATGTAAAATCTCACTGTATCCCAATTGAAAGATAGTTTTATATGTAAAATTAATCAAGGCAGGTTTCTATATTGGTATACTGGTGTGTTCCCTGTTAAGGTTAATTATCAGCAATATATGCTTAAAATTAGTATGTAAGTTCCTACAGTTTTACATATTACTATAGTATTCTACTGTAAATGTGTTTTATTGTGTAAAACTGGTTTCAAGTTAAAACTTTTCCAATTAAACTGTGTCATAAAGTCTCATCTGCATCTTAATTCTTTTATTATTTTTATTGGCATCATGCTTGAGAATTTTCCCCAATCCCTATTTTTAAAATATAACATATTTAAATATATTATAAAACAAAATTTCATTATTTTGAAACTCTGATCTGTTTAGAATAATCCTTTGCATTGTGAAAATTTTTCTCTATTCCAAAATTTGCTGTTGGTAGAACCAGTCTCTTTTAATAAACACAAAATTGTTCTTAGAGGAATGTTAGCATTAATATACTAAATGCAAAATGATCTTTCAAGTTCAGAGAGAGAGGGAGACACAAAATCTGAAGCAGGCTCCTGACTCCAAGCTGTTAGCACAGAGCCCAGCGTGGGGCTCAAACTCACAAACCATGAGATCATGACCTGAGCCAAAGTTGAACGGTTAACCAACTGAACCTCCCAGGTGCCCCCAAATTAATCCCAGTTTCTAAGTTTGAGGTTGAAATGTCCTTCTGTGTATGCATCATCTTTGACAACAGGCATCACCTGACAATCTCATCCTCAACCTTAAGTTTAGCTGAAGCTTCAACTTCTTCTGGAATGTTTGATATAATCACCTAGATCCTTGTCCTGAGAAAAAGGTTCAATCCTTTCCTCTCCATATTCCCACGGCATATGCTAAGATCCTCCAGTTACTTCCGTTAGTCTTTATCACCCACATTAAATTTGTTTGTTTACATGTATATCTACATCACAACTTGTATCTTTTTTGGAAAGCTATGCTTTTTGGCTTTTTTTTTTTGTTTGTTTTTTACATTTTATATCCTCAGGGCTTGCTACTGATTAAATAATGAATAGAATGAATAAATACACAGAAAATTGATTCACTTGGTGCTAGTAGAACTTTCAATGCATCCTACAGTTAATGAATCCAGATCCAAAGCTGTCACTGACACTTGAGAGCTTGGGAAAATTACTTAAGTTTTCTATACCTCAGACACTTCTTGAGGGAATGGAGATATATGAGATATATGGTTGTGAAGGTGAAATTGAGAAAAGCACAAAAATTAATTGTAAGCACACAGTGTGTCAAACAAATAGTATGCTGTAAATAGGTAATTTGGGTTATCTTTCTTTGTTTTGATTTTGCTGTTATTGCTATTTAAATATAATAATTACACTACTAAGTGACTACTATAAATAAAGTATGTTTAAGGGGTATCCTGGTTAACACCCAAACTCTAAATTCCCTAATCTCTCTTCTTGATCATGCACGAGGCAGAGAGATGAGGAAGCTCGTGGTGGGCAATGAAAGAGGTAGGAGGCTGGTGTAGGTTCCATGAGGTTTTGGAGTTAACTGCTTCTTATCCAGTATAGGGGAGAAAGGCCCTATATGGAAATGAAGCAGAAAGTCAAAGTCTAGAACAAGTTGGAAATCAAAGCAGATAAATCACAGAAGCAAAATATGATCTGACAAACGTGGCCAACTGGAAAGAAGACTAAAGCACACAAATGAGAATTGACCCTACAGTAATACCAAGGATACATGGGTGTACTATGGGTGGTGATTGTTTGCTTCTTTACTGGTATATTTTTAAATGTAGATTTTGGTTCAAATCATTTGGGGCATGACTACATGTTACACATGCATTTAAAAAGGTTGAAGCAGAATAGTATATTTGGGTTATTCTCTTGATCCAGCTAACATTTTAAAAATATTTTCAACCTACCTTTGAATGCTCAGGGCCCCTAATCAATTGAGCAATCAATAAAAAGTATATATTGATTACCAAATATGTCCAGCCCGTGCTGGTCTTTTAGAAGTCTAACAGACACCATCAAGGACTATTTAGGTGATTGAGTGGGTAAGACCCTTACACACATAAAACAGATCTGAAAAATCTGACAGTAGAATTTCAGTATTTATTATTAAACAACATTAATTGTGTATCTTTCTTAAATGTATTGAACAATTTCCTAATTTCATAAAAAGAAGAAATTTAATATAAGTAAATGGCTATTAATAATTAGCATCCCCAGTATAAACATTATTGGCTATTCTCTAAGTATAGTACTCAGCAATTTTTTTTATATCAGAAGCAAAGCACTTATTTCTAAAGCACTCATTTGTAAAGCAAAGCATTCAATTCAGAATTGTTGAATTAAACAATAAAGAATAAGGGCACCTGGGTGGCTGAGTCGGTTAAGCGTCTGACTTCAGCTCTGGTCATGATCTCACAGCTTGTGAGTTCGAGCCCTGCGTTGGACTCTGTGCTGACAGCTCAGAGCCTGGAGCCTGTTTTGGATTCTGTGTCCCCCTCTCTGTCTGCTCCTCCCCTGCTCATGCTCTGGCTGTCTCTCTCAAAATTAAATAAACATTAGCAAAAAATTTTTTTAAAAGAATAAAGACTAAGTTCTCAGGGTGCCTGGGTAGCTTAGTCGGTTGAGCGTAGACTCTTGATTTTTGACTCAGGTCATGATCATGAATCATGACTCAGGTCATGATTCAAGCCTTGCGTCTGACTCTGTGCAGACAGTGCAGAGCCTGCTTGGGATTCTTTCTCTCTCTTTGTTTCTCTCTCCTTTTCTCTCTGCCCCACCCCCACTCATGCATGCATGTACTCTCAAAACTAAACTTTATTGAAAAAAAGAATAAATTGTCTTATATTAAATATTCCTTATATAAAATATTTCATGTCTGAAGTGACATGTATACATTAAAGTGTATAATTAAATGCAACACTGTTGGATACAAGTTCCACAACTCACTTAATCTCAAAAATAAAAATATCTATGAAGTCTGCATAGTGAGGAAAACAATTAACACTCAGTATTTATGTTTCTATTGTGTCTCCTTTGGCATGTGCTGGGTACTAAGGAAAGCCTGAAATACATACTTAACTGAAAGAAATCTGTGCAGCACTAAAGGCATTTCAGGCAGACTGAACTGCATGTACAAAGAAACAGATTCAAGGGGAAGACAAAACTTGGTGAACTCAAGAGATGGCAAGGAATTTTGGTTTGACCTACATGAAGGGAAATAGAGGATAGGGCAGAGAAGAGAAGATGGGTGGATCCAAATGGCCAAGAACATGGAATATTCTGCTTGAATTATGAATATGGTTCTTAAATATCAGTGTGTTTCATGACAGAAAGAGAAATTAAGGAATCGATCCCATTTATAGTTGCACAAAAAACCATAAAATACCTAGGAATAAATCTAACCAAGGAGATTAAAAATCTATACACTGAAAACTATAGAAAGCTTATGAAAGAAATTAAAGAAGACACAAAGAAATGGAAAAAAAATTCCATGCTCCTGGATGGGAAGAACAAATATTGTTAAAATGTCGATATTAACCAAAGCAATCTACATATTCAATGCAATCCCTATCAAAGTACACCAGCATTCTTCACAGAGCTAAAACAAATAATCCTAAAATTTGTATGGAACAAGAAAAGACCCCAAATAGCCAAAGCAATCTTGAAAAAGAAAACCAAAGCAGGAGGCATCACAATCCCAGACTTCAAGCTATACTACAAAGCTGTAATCATCAAGACAGTATGGTACTGGCACAAGAACAGACACTCAGATCAATGGAACAGAATAGAGAACCCAGAAATGGACCCACAAA
Source organism: Panthera pardus (assembly GCF_024362965.1). Taxonomy (NCBI): domain Eukaryota; kingdom Metazoa; phylum Chordata; class Mammalia; order Carnivora; family Felidae; genus Panthera; species Panthera pardus. The sequence continues at coordinate 24,559,101 of NW_026527002.1, forward strand.
CGTATGGCCAATTAATCTTTGACAAAGCAGGAAAGAATATCCAATGGAATAAAGACAGTCTCTTCAGCAAGTGGTGCTGAGAAAACTGGACAGCGACATGCAGAAGAATGAACCTGGACCACTTTCTTACACCATACACAAAAATAAACTCAAAATGGGTGAAAGACCTCAATGTAAGACAGGAAGCCATCAAAATCCTCCAGGAGAAAGCAGGCAAAAACCTCTTTGGTCTTGGCCACAGCAACTTCTTACTCCACACATCTCCAGAGGCAAGGGAAACAAAAGCAAAAATGAACTACTGGGGCCTCATCAAAATAGAAAGCTTCTGCACAGAGAAGGAAACAATCAGCAAAACCAAAAGGCAACCAACAGAATGGGAGAAGATATTTGCAAATGACATATCAGATAAAGAGTTAGTATCCAAAATCTACAAAGAACTTATCAAACTCAACACCCAAAAAACAAATACAGTGAAGAAATGGGTAAAAGACATGAATAGACACTTCTCCAAAGAAGACATCCAGATGGCCAACCAACACATGAAAAAATACTCAACATCACTCATCATCAGGGAAATACGAACCAAAACCACCATGAGATACCACCTTACACCTGTCAGAATGGCTTACATTAACAACTCAGGCAACAACAGATATTGGCGAGGATGTGGAGAAAGAGGATCTCTTTTGCATTGTTGGTGAGAAAGCAAGCTGGTGCAGCCACTCTGGAAAACAGTATGGAGGTTTCTCAACAACTAAAAATAGAACTACCCTACGACCCAGCAATTGCACTACTAGGCATTTATCCACAGGATACCGGTGTGCTGGTTCGAAGGGACGCATGCACCCCCATGTTTATAGCAGCACTATTAACAATAACCAAAGTATGGAAAGAGTCCAAATGTCCACTGATGGATGAAAGGATAAATAAAATGAGGTACACATATACAATGGAGTATTACTCGGCAATCAAAAAGAATGAAATCTTGCCATTTGCAACTACGTGGATGGAACTGAAGGGTATTATGCTAAGTAAAATTAGTGGGTCAGAGAAAGACAAAAATCATATGACTTCACTCATATGAGGACTTCAAGAGAGAAAACAGATAAACATAAGGGAAGGGAAACAAAAATAATATAAAAACAGGGAGGGTGACAAAACAGAAGAGACTCATAAATATGGAGAACAAACTGAGGGTTGCTGGAGGGGTTGTGGGAGGGGGGATGGGCTAAATGGGTAAGGGGCACTAAGGAATCTACTCCTGAAATCATTGCTTCAATATATACTAATTTGGATGTAAATGTTAAAAAATAAAAAATAAAGTTTAATTACAAAGTTAAAAAAAAATATCAGTGTGTTTCAAAATCACCTGGTGACATTGTTTAAAAATGCAACTGTAACCAAGGAGGTGAAAGACCTGTACTTTGAAAACTACAAAACACTGATGAAAGAAACTGAAGATGACACAAAAAGAAAATATCCCGTGCTCGTGGATTGGAAAAATTAACATTGTTAAAGTGTCCATACTACCCAAAACAATTTATAGATTCAGTGCAATCCCTATAAAAATACCAAAAGCATTTGTCACATAACTAGAACAAATACTAGTGAAATTTGTATAGAACCACAAAGACTCCAAAGAGCCAAAGCACCTCTCTCCTCCCACTTCTTTCTCTTTCTTTCTTTCCTTCTCTTTCTTCTTTTCTTTCTTTTCTCTTTCTTTCTTTCTTTCTTTCTTTCTTTCTTTCTTTCTTTCTTTCTCTTTCCTTCTTTCCTTTTTTCTTTCTTTTTCTTCAGCTGCAATTTATTGAGGAGCTACTACCTACCAGTCATTTCATTAGTGAAAAGATTCAGTGTGAGCAAAACTGGGTACATTTCCTTGGAATGTCTTTGGTTTTGGCATTAGCACAATGCTGGATGGCCTCATAGAATAAGTAAGCAAGTATTCCTTCTGCTATCTTCTGAAGGAGATTGTAGATAATTGGTATGATTTCTTCCTTAAATGTTTGATAGATTTCACCAGTGAGTATATTTGGGCTTTGTACTCTCTGTTTTGGAAGGTTATTAATTACTGATTCAATTTCTTTAATGGGTATAGGCATTTTCAGATTATCTGTGTCTTATATAAGTTTTGGCAAATTGTCTTCCAAAAACTTAGCTCTTTTTATCTATAGGTTATCACATTTGTGGGCATAGAGTTATTCATAATATATTATGAATTTATTCATAATAAATGAATTTTATTATCCTTTATTATTATCCTTTTATTTTATTTTATTTTATTTTATTTTATTTTATCCTTTATTTTATTATCCTTTTAATGTCTATGTGATCTGTTATGATGTTACCTCTGTAATTTTTTCTTTTTTTTAAATGTTTATTTATTTTTGATAGGGAGAGAGTGAGCGGGAGAGGGGCAGAGAGAGAGGGAGATAAAGGATCTGAACCAGGCTTTGTGCTGACAGCAGCAAGCCCAATGCAGGGCTCAACCTCAGGAACCACAAGATCATGACCTGAGCCAAAGCCAAACACTCAACGGACACTCAGCTGATTGAGCCACCCAGGCGCCCGTACCTCTTTAATTTCTGATATTAGTAATTGATGTTTTCTCTCTCTTTTAGCTATCAAAAAGCCTTTTCAAGGCTTCTCAATTTTATTATTTTCAAAGAACCAGCTTTTGTTTTCTTCGATTTTCTTTTCTATGTCTTCAATTTCATTGATTTATGCTCTAATTCTTATTCTTTCTTTTCTTCTGCTTACTTTAGATTTAATTTGTTCTTCTTTTCCTAGTTTGCAAGTTGGAGAGTTAGATTATTGATTTTAGATTTACAAAAATTTTCTAATGTACATGTCTTTTTAAACTACAAAATTCCCTCTAAGTACCATTTACACTACAACTCACAAATTTTGGTAAGTTGTATTTTCATTTTCATACAGTTCAAGTTTTTAAAGAATTCCTCTCGAGATTTGTTCTCCGACACATGTGTTATTTAAGAGTGAACTGATTCAACTCCATCTGTTTGGGGATTTTCCAGTTATCTTTCTGTTATTAGTTTCTAGTTTAATTCCATTGTGGTCTGACAACAGACATGGTATGATTTCTGTTCTTCCAAATTTGGTAAAATGTGTTTTATGACCCAGAATCTGGTCTAAGTAAGTAGTCCTAGTGAGCTTGAGAACAATACGTATTGTCCTGTGTTGATTCAAGTAATCTGCGATGTCAGTTATACCCACCTCACTGATGGTAGGTTATTGAGTTCAACTATGTCCTTACTGATTTTCTGCCTGCCAGCTCTATCCATTTTTTTTTAATTTTAAAAAAATGTTTATTCATTTTTTTTGGGGGGTGGGGGGGGTGCCTGAGTGGGGGAGGGGCAGAGAGAGAGGGAGACCCAGAATCCAAAGCAGGCTCCTGGCTCTGAGCTGTCAGCACAGAGCCCGACACGGGGCTCAAACACACAAACCATGAGATCATGACCTGAGCCGAAGTTGGATGTCCAACCAACTGAGCCACCCAGGTACCCCTCTCTGTTTTTGATAGAGGAGTGCTGAAGTCTCCAGCTGTGATAGTGGATTCATGTATTTCTTTCTGCTGTTTTATCAGTTTTTCCCTCGCATATTCTGATGTTCTATTGCTTTGAGCATTTAAATTAAGGATTGTTTTGTCTTCTTGGAAAATTGACCTTTTTATCATTATTTAATGCCCTTCTTGATCCCTCGTAACTTACCTTGCTTTGAAGCCTGCTCTGTCTAAAATTAATATACCTACTGTTGCTTTCTTTTGATTAGTGTTAGCATGGTATATTTTTCTCCATCCATTTACTTTTATTCTTTAGGTATCTTTATATTTAAAGAGGGTTTCTTATAAGCAAAATGTAATTGAGTTTTGTTTTTTTTTATCCATTCTGACCATTTCTGTCTTTTAACTGGTCCATTTAGTATATTAACATTCAAACTATTAATATAGTTGGATTAATATTTATCATATTTGTTACTGTTTTTTATTTGTTGCCTGTTCTTTATTCCTATTTTTGACTTCCACTCTTTTTTGCCTTTTGTGGTTTTAATGGAGCATTTTATGATTCCATCTTTTCTCTTAACATATGTTATGCTATTTTTAGTGCTTTTTATTGAATTCCTTTGACTTTGAGATATATATTTACAACTAATCCAAGTTCACTTTCAATTTTTTTAGTGTTTGTTTATTTTTTTTTAATTTTTTTAACGTCTATTTATTTTGAGAGACAGACACAGAGTGTGAGTGGGGGAGGGACAGAGAGAGAGGGAGACACAGAATCTGAAGCAGGCTCCAGGCTCTGAGCTGTGAGCACAGAGCCTGATATGGGGCTTGAACCCACAAACCATGAGATCATGACCTGAGCCAAAATCAGACACTTAACTGACTGAGCTACCCAGGCACCCCAAGTCTACTTCCAAATAATATAATGTCACTTCACTGGAAGTGTGAATACCTTATAATGATAAAATAATTCCAATTCCCTGTACCTCTCTTTTGCTATCATTGCTGTCATTCATTTCACTTATATATAAGCTAAACATAAATATATATTTATACATAAGATATGCACATAAGCATAGGTAATCTGTTAGATCAATTAAGAATAAGAAAAATAAAAGTTTTTATTTTATCTTCACTATTCCTTCTCTGATGCTCTTCCTTTATTTAGATCTGAGTTTATGACCTCTTCTATTCTTTTCGTCTCTGAAGACTTTTTTTTTTTTTTAACTATTTCTTGCAAAATAGGTCTATCTGGAACAAATTCAAATTTTGCTCTGAGAAAATCTTTAATTTCTTTTATCTTTTAAGGGTACTTTTACAGGGTACACATTCTAGGTTGGTGGTGTTTTGTTTTGTTTTTTGTTTTCTCTTAATGCTTTAAATACTACACTCTGCTCTTTTTGCCTGCATGGTTTCTGAGGAGGAGTTGGGTATAATTCTTACCTTTGTTCCTTCACAGGTAAGAAGATTTCTTCTTCTGGCTTCTTTCAGGAGTTTCCCTTATCTTTGATTTTCTATAATTTGAAAATTATATGCCTACGTGTAGTTTTCTTGGCATTTATTCTGCTTGATTTTTCTTGAGCTTTCTGAATCTGTAGTTGGGTGTCTGACATTGATTTGGGGACGTTCTCAGCCATTTTTGTTTCAAATATGTCTTCTGTTCCTTTCTTTCTTCTTCTGGTATCCCATTATGTATATGTTACACCTTTTGTGGTTGTCCCACATTTCTTGGATATTCTGTTCTGTTTTGTTTTTATTTGTTTTATGTTTTTTTTTTTTTTTTTTTTTCAGTATTCTCTTCTCTTTGCTTTTCAGTTTTGGAGGTGTCTATCAAGATACCTCAAGCTCAGAATTCTGTCCTTAGCCATGTTCAGTCTATTAATGAGCTCATCAAAGGCATCCTTTATTTTTGCTACAATGTTTTTGATCTCTAATATTTCTTTTTGGTACTTAGGATTTCCATCTCTCTGCTTATTTTGCTCATCTGTTTTTGCATGCTGACTAACTTTATCCATTCAAGCACTTAGGATATATATCACAATTATCTTATATTCCTGGTCTGATAATTCCAGCATCCCTGTCATGTCTGGCTCTGATGCTTGCTCTGTTTCTTCAAATTGTGGTTTTTGCCTTTTAGTAGGACTTTTAATTTTTTCTTGGTAGAGACACATGGTATACTGGGTAAAAGGAACTGCTGCAAATAGGCCTTTAGTACTGTGGTGGTGATGTGTGGGGGGGAAGAGTTCTATAGTCCTATAATTAAGTCCCAGTCTTTTAGAGTCTGTGCCTCTGGGCTGTGAATTTCACAAGAGTTTCTCAGGCTCTCTCTCCTTCCCTTATGTAGAATAGATGGCTAGAATAGGCTGGAATTGGATATTTTCCTTCCCTCAGGTCAGTTAGACTGATAATATCTCACAGGTTAGACTCTGGCTAACTAGTTTCCCCTGAGGGCAGGCTCTGATGAAAACAAAGAACTGTGGCATATATCAAAATGATTCTTTTTCTTCTCTTTTTGCCTGAAGCATGAGATGATTTTTCTCAGATTACTGTGATAGCCTGGTCAGGCTCCTGAAGTAAAAACTGACAAAAGTATGGGAGCCCTTTATAACTGCATCCCTCCAGACTTTTTTTTTAACTATGAGGGCTGTCCACATTGAGCCTCCAAAAACTTCTAGTGGCAGTTTGGGTTTTTTTGTTTGTTTGTTTTACTCTGGTATTGGTCCAAAAAGCAGTTTCTGCTCATGGTTAAGTTTTTACTCCCTGTGTTTACATGTCTGCCTCCCCAATATTGGAAGCAGTGGTTTGCCCTGTGTCCTCCACTCTATTATGGATCAAGAAGAGTTGTTGATTTTTCATTTTGTTCATCTTTTTACTTATTGTTAGGGTGGAGTGGTGTCTTCTGGCTCTTTACATGTGGAACAGAAACTGGAAGTCTTCTAGATAGATGTCCTATCTTGTAGTTTGCTCTTCCTACCTAGATGTCTTACAGGGGAGAAGACTAATGGGAAATTAATGGACGTGGTTAAGGGCTTAGGAAGAGGTGCATTAGAAACTAACCTCATCAAACCAATGTGATGTCTTGGTGGTGTGAATGTTCAGTGGGAATAAAGAAGACACATTTATAGATAAGAATGATATGTTTCTACCAATGCAAAGAATTTTGAATCAGAAATCTTACATTCGAGTATAACCCCGTTCTTCCACCATTAACTTACATAAACTTTTTTTTTTTTTTAATTTTTTTTAACGTTTTATTTATTTTTGAGACAGGGAGAGACAGAGCATGAACGGGGAGGGTCAGAGAGAGAGGGAGACACAGAATCTGAAACAGGCTCCAGGTTCTGAGCAGTCAGCACAGAGCCCGACGCGGGGCTCGAACTCACGGACAGTGAGATCGTGACCTGAGCCGAAGTCGGACGCTTAACCGACTGAGCCACCCAGGCGCCCCTACATAAACTTTTTTAAGGTACTCAGTGCTCAAGACTTACTTATCTGTAAAATGATAGTAAGCGTAAAAATGTTAAAAGGCCAGCCAGCCCACAACATTAAAAGACCAAATAAGATGAAAGTGTTTTATAAATTATAACAGGCATGTTGATATTATGTGACACTGTTAAACAAAGTACCATATGAAGAAATGCTTATGCTCTCTTGAGCTTAATCTATAAATACTCATTGGCGATGATTTGTTTGCAAGCGTTTATTGTGACAAGAAGTGTAGCTATAAATTGCCCATCTCTTTGGCATTTAATTATCACAATAAAATGAGCAATGGTCATAGAGTCTGCACCTTTAGAACTGATTTTTTTGGTGATTGTTGAAATTCCTTCTTTTAACTTCTCATTGGAGGATTTTGAAGAACCAGCCAGTCTGAAATTCCTATACAAGCACATCTACCTTTAATGTAGTCACAGTTCCATACATTAAGTTATGGAGTTAAACTCAGGTTTCCAAAAAAAAATCTTCCTTAACAAAAAACATAAATACTCTGGCTTTCCAACTTTTATAAACTGGGTCAAAATTAAATTTCAAGAGTGAGATGTTTCCTTAATGTTTCCTTAAATGAACTGTTGACAACTCTTTGGACCATTTCAGTATTAAATTTGGCTTCCCTCACAATAAGGCTTCTTCTGTACAAATTGTTAAAATCCAGTCACCACACAACCGTAGATCCAGAATTTTCATTTTTGCTCCAAAATGTCACTGGAAGGGATTTTGTCCTTACAAACTGCATAAAATTTACAGTAGTATATTTGTAAAAGCAGAATGCTGAAATAGATCTGCTTTGATTCCTTGGTAAAGAGAAAAGGGCAAGAAGCTTCAACTTCTATTTACCCTGGCATTAGCTCAAGATAAGCCTTAAAATTGCTTTTTGGTGTACAAACAGTGTGGTTTCTCCATCAAAAGGTTATTTGTTATAAAAGGGCTTTATTCTGTAAGACATTGGGTACATTCACTTTTTAATTAGAGCTGCCAAACTCTAGGCCAGGGTGAGGTCAAAATCATCTTTTTATGACACTCTTTTTCCTGATTATAAAAGTAATAAGTGCAACAGAACCAATTTCTTTCCCAGAGGATTCTCTCAAGTTAACTGCACCATGAAAAAAAAATTAACCACAAACTGATGCCCCAGTGTTGCCCTTTCATGTCTTGAAGGCTTTTTTAAATGCTGCATTGTGGTACAGAGAAACTATGTTTGGGCTAAAAGTGGGGTTGTGTTGTTATTGTTATTTTTTCTGTACTTCTTTCTTGTAGTCCTCTGGCACTCAATGAATGAATAAAAGAATATATGAATGAATAAGTGAATGAGCTTTTACATGAGACATTCTTTATTTTCTCATGGCCTGCCAGATGGGCAAGCCACAAAATACAGTGGCAATCAAATACAAATTTTATGCCACTTCAGTGTTTATTGCTGAGAATTATGGTGCAATATCAGGAACACAGTGACTAAACATGAGAATTTTTATCACTTAAGTCAGTAATGAAACAGTGACAGTATATTTGAGACATTAATTGGATTATTTGTGGAGTCTTTGTTTTTTTTGGTTTTTTTTTTTTTTTTTTGGTGATGAGTTTTTTTTAGTTCTTTATATATAGTTTTTTACATTAACCCCTTATTGGATATATTGTTTGCAAATATCTTCTCCAGTTCAGTAAGTTGCCTCTTAGTTTTGTTGATGGTTTCTTCTGCTATGCAAAATCTTTTTTATTTTGGTGTAGTCCCAATAGCTTATTTTTGCTTTTGTTTCTCTTGCCTGAAGAGACATATCTAGAAGAATGTCGCTAAGGCCAATGTCTAAGAGATTACTGCCTGTGTTTTCTTTAAGGAGATTTATAGCTTTAACCCTTGCATTTAGCTCTTTCTTTAGTTCATTTTGAGTTTATTTTTATGTATGGAGTAAGAAAGTGGTCCAGTTTCATTCTTTTGCATGTAGCTGTTCAGTTTCTCAACACCATTTGTTGAAGAGACTGTCTTTCCCCCATTGTATATTCATCCTCCTCCGTTGGAGATTAATTGACCATATAGCATGGGCTTGTTTCTGGGGTCTCTTTCCTGTTCTAGTGATCTATGTGTCTCTTTCTGTGCCAGTACCACACTAGTTTAATTGCTATAGCTTTGTAGTATATTTTGAAATCTCTGATTGTAATCCCTCTGCTTTGTTCTTCTTTCTCAAGATTGTTCTTGCTGTTTAGATTTTTTTTTTGTGGTTCTGTACAAATTTAGAATTATTTGTTATGATATATTTGAGATATGAAATCAATGTGGTTTTTTTTTCACTACAGATTCCTGTTTTTCATGTCCCCTTATCAATTTAATTCTTTAATTTTTCATTTTACAGAGGTAAGGTGAACAGAGCTTAAAGCAAAGACCATTCTTCAACTTTGAGTATCAAGCTTTTTAAGTATGCTTTCACAGATAAATGAAACTTTTGAAAAATAAAATCTTGTTTCAAAAATAAAATAGAAAGAATATATTATTTCCAGTTCACAAAACACCCCTTTGCAAAGCCAGAGCAAAGTTTGAAAGTTTGAGCTTAGGGGTTTTCTATGAAAGACACAGAAGAGAGGCTGGAGCCATGTAAAAAATAAGTCCCTGCCATTCAAAGGGAAAGGACAGTCCTTTGGTGTTGGGATGGGATTGGAAAGATTTGGAAGAGAAGACATCATGTGCAGAATCAACTTTCCCTTCACTCAACCACTCAGCTAAACCCTGAAAGACAAGGCAGGATGTTCTGATAAGAAATAATAAAGCCCAAAGAAGGTGATGGGGATTGAAAGTAAAGGCCCTTTTTGTGCCTGGCTTCCTATTTAAAAAGCTGAGTGGAAACAGTGTTATAGGGCATATCATAGCATCATGGTTCTTCCAAAGCAGGATGAAAGTAGAAATTTCAAGCTTGGGCCAGTTCCCCATAGTCTGTGTGGCACACATATTGGTTCTTAAGGGATTAGAGAGGAAATATGGACATGATGAGAATCCTGGTGGACCATGACTTCCAGAGTGGCCCTATTGCAGGATACCAGTGATATGAAGTCACCAGGACACCACCATGAGACAGCATGGACTGAACTAGAAGACTTTTCTTTCCCAACTCGCAGGACAGGTACTGTTTGCCCTCCATTGTATCCTACAATATTCGTACAGAAAAGAGAAAGAAAAGACCCTTCCAGATCAGAAGAAATTTGAAATGTCCATCCAAAAGACACTGACAACAGGAATAAATATTGGCATACTCAGACTAAGGTTTGATTTTGCTTTTCTCTTTTTTTCTCTCCTTAATCAGTGAGAAAGAGTACTTCAGAGCAAGATGAAATCAGATACAGAAAATAAATCATACCACATTTTAACATGTCTGAGTTGTATATAAATTCTGACCCCGCTAAAATGGCATTACCCAGACTTTCCTAGGAACTCTTCAATCTCTGCTTCCATTTTTGACTATGGGACTGTAGCAAGGTAATATTAACATTCCCAGGTTAACAGTTGCATTTTTGGAGGAATAGGGCAACTTGTTCATTCTGAGGAAAATCCCACAATTGTGAATATGCACAACTATGCTCTCCCACACAAAATGATAGTAAAGGCTGATTATGCTAAATCGTTTCAGTATTATTGGTTACAATTTTAAATATAAAAATGTAAGTTATACTTAAAACCATAACCAAAACAAACTAACATAAATGGCTTGGAAATATTTCAGAAAAAAATATATCGAAATGAATGTTATTTTTGGAAAATAAAGGTGTGCTAAATTAATGTACCTTACACAAAGTTTTCTAAGAATTGATTATGTTAAAAACTAGTACTTGACACAGTTGTGGTACTCTTGGTTTAGTTATTTTCATTTAAAAAAATTTTTAATGCTCATTTATTTTTGAGAGGGAGACAGAGTGAGAGTGAGGAAGGGACAGAAAGAGAGGGAGACACAGAATCCGAAGCAGGCTCCAGGCTCTGACCTGTCAGCACAGAGCCTGATGTGGGGCTCGAACTCACAAACCATGAGATTATGACCTGAGCCGAAGTCTGTTTTGCCTAATTTTCCTTATGAATGCATTGACACAATGAAAGCAAAGTGAAAATTTGATCATTTGGATAAATATAATTTCTTGAGTAACTTCAAGAAATAAGCCTCTTATTTTTTATTTTTAGAGTAGTGTTAGGGGTAGTCCTGATATCCTTTCCCCAATCCTGCATTTTAATTATGCGAATATTGTACTTAGATTTTGCCAGTGAAAATAAAGCCCAAAAGATGGAGAAATGTTTATCACTTAGATCTCAAGTTCTTAACCTACAAAATCAAAAGTTTGGACCAGAAGAGAGTTAATATTTAAATGTTCAAAGTTTTGTGATTTGGACATTCTTTAAAATTCATCACATTAGTCTGATACTTACAATAAAATCAGAAGAAACAAACACACATACATAATTGCATTCATATCCATTATAGCATCACACTTAAGTTATTTCAAAACTCCATAAAAATTATGTAAGGAATTGCTTAAATCTTTGGTTTTGTAGAAGGAAAAAAAAAACCAAAACACTGAACTTTAAAACCAAGAAAGGCCCCACATAGCCATCTGGTGGCTTCTTAGGGAAATACATCTGAATCTTCCCACCAATATTTGAAAATTGTTATATTAAAGATAATAAATTATTCTAAGTATTTGTATGATTCTAAATATAATCTAAAACATTTTAATTACTTCTAAATTTATATTTGCTTTTATATTTTTCTTCAAAGCGTGAAGATTTTCCCATCCTAATATCATTGTTCTTTGCTATTTATTCTAAATTAGTTCATTGTTACATTGTTAAGATACAGCTTCTCTAAAACATCATCCCCACATAGACTAAGCACTTATAGTTAGATAACTTTCTACATTGTCTTTTTATAAATACCTATATGTATTACTTATATATATAGGATCTTTCAATCAATACAATATACTATTATATATATATATATATATATATATATATATATATATACACACACACACACACACACACACACACAGACACTATACTTTTACTATTACTTATATTGCTTATACTTATACTTAATATGTATATATATACTATTAAGTATCAGGCCTCATAATCATATGGAAGGCATAGCCCAAGTTTTATAAATAACACAAAAAAGTATCTGTGTAGTAATAGATAAACCTATGCTAACATTGTTAAGCTTCATGGAAGTATAAAAAAATCAGAGAAAGACCTCATGTAGCTCTAAATAAAGGTAATTACAGAAAAAAAAGCCTATCTGTGTATTGCTTTCATATACTATATATCATTTACATAATTTTCAAAGATTCTGAATATGTGTTTTAAAAAAAAAGGCTTTGTTTTTAAGATAGTTGTTTCTAAGCAGTGACATAAAAACAAGTTTATAATATAATATGAACATGATTAAATGAAGAAAAATTATAAATATTCTAACTGAGGTTTTGTAGGCAGAGACAAATATATGTAAATTTATTAAAAGAATGTTTTGCTATATGCCTGTATAAAAAAGGAAAGAAAGAAAAATAAATTTAAAATTATGAAAAATAATCCATGTAGTATATTTTCCCAAAAGGCAACAATATTCTCAATATATTAAAATATAAGGACTGTTCAATAAAGCAAGTAGATGAGGTTATCAGTTCATTTGCATAACACAATGATTCTGTTGGTAACAGTGTTTTGCTAGGCTTTTATGGCATCATTCCTTATGAAGGTTAATGTAATGTTCACTTAAATATGGAGGCTCATCTACACATATAACTGAGGTGAAAACTGCTTAGAATTGATTTTCAAATGTGTAATATCTTTATCCTGTATGATTTTATTGCCAATTTTAAGAATAGTGAGTTTTTCAGTCAATAAAACTTATAGAAGCAATATAGTGAGGTGAGGATACCAATTTAGAATACAATCACTCTGATAACTAAGGAAAACATTAAAACAGTCATCAGCACTTATTTTTCAATTCTAACATTTCAATCCAGAAATGTTAGTGTGAACAAGTTCTCATTAAAATTTGAGACTTTTAGGGTGCATCTGGGTGGCTCCGTCGGTTAACTGTCTGACTCTTGGTTTCAGCTCAGGTCATGAGCTCAGGATTTCATGAGTTTGAGCCCCACATGGGGCTCTGTGCTGACAGTGTGGAGCCTGCTTGGGATTCTCTGTCTCCCTGTCTCTCTGCCCCTCCCCATTCATGCTGTCTCTGTCTCTCTCAAAACAAATACAAGAAAAAAAAGCTTACAAGGGTGAGTTAAAAAAAAAACCCACAAAACTAAAAAACTGTGACTTTTAAAATCATTGTAGTAGAAGTAGAACTTAGCTAAGATGATCAAGACTAGTTTCCTCAACGTCAGACTTCTCAGTGTAATTTGTCCTCCTCTCATCCTCAAGCCAAGAAAAATATGGAAACATTAATTTGTTTAGATTTTATTTTTTAAAGGTGTGTTAGGCCACAGAAAAGTTAAGAGGAAGGTACAGAGATTTCCCATATACCCTCTGCCTTCCCCCATTGTCAACATCCTCCACCAGAGTGGTACATTCATTAGGACTGAGGAACTTATATTGACACACACACCAAATCATTCAGTCTATAGTTTACCTAAGGGTTCACTTTCGGTATTGTACATTTAATGGTACGTTTTATGGTTCTGACAAAGGTATAATGACATGTATCCATCATTATAATATCATACCAAATATTTTCATTGCCATAAAGTCCTCTGTGCTCCACCTCTTCATCCTCCCAACCCCCACCCTCAACCACGGGCAATTGCTGATCTTTTTACCGTCTCCACAAGGCTTGACTTTTCCAGAATGCCATATAGCTTGCAGCCTTTTCAGATTAGCTTCTTCCACTTAGTATTAAGTATTTAAACTTCCTCCATGTCTTTCCTGGCTTGATAGTTCATTGCTTTTTACGGCTGAAATATATCCCCTTGTCTGGATATACCACAATTTAATCCATTCACTGTTTTTGATTTTGGCCATTCGAATAGATGTGCAGTGGTATCTTGTTTTAATTTGCATTTCCCCAATGACATATGACATGAAGCATCTTTCTTCTTGATGCATCTGTGTATCTTCCTTGGTGATGTGTCTTCGGCTCATTTTTTAACTGGGTGGTTTGTTTCTTATTGTTGAGTTTTAAAAATTCATTGTATATTTTGGATAATAGTCTTATATCAAATATGTCTTTTGTGTATATTTTCTCCTATTTGTGGCTTATCTTCTCATTCTCTTGACAGTATCTTTCACAGAGCAAACATTTTTAATTTCAGTGAAGTCCAACTTATCAATTCTTTCTTTCATGAATTGTGCCTTTGTTATTGTATCTAAAGTCATTGTCATACCCAAAGGCAGCCCTATAGATTTTCTGTTATGTTCTCTTCTAGGAGTTTTATAGTTTTGCATTTTATATTTAGGTCTATGATCCACTTTGCATTAACTTTTGTGATGGATGTAAGGTCTGTGTCTAGATTTTTGTTTTTTTGCATATGAGTCTCTGGTTATCCAGCGCTGTTGAAAAGACTATCACTGCTTCTTTGTGTCTTTGTCAAAGAACGGTTGACTATATATGTGTGTACCTATTCCTAAGTGCTCTATTGTGTTTCATTGATCTGTTTGTCTATTCTGCCAATACCACACTGTCTTGATTCTTTCGTTTTAAAGTCTTGAAGTTGCTACCGTGTGTCCTCCAAATTTGGTCTTGTCTTTCAGTATTGTTGTTGGCTATTCTGGGTCTGTTTCCTCTCCATCTACACTTTAGAATAAGTTTGCTGATATCTACAAAATAACACTCTAAGATTCTAATTGGGATTGCATTGAGTCTATAGTTCAAGTTAGAAAAAACCGATATATTGTAATATTGAATCTTCCTATCCATGAATGTGGAATGTGTATCCATTTATTCAGTTTTTTGTAGTCTCTTCATCAGAATTTTGTAGTTTTCCTCATATTGATCTTGTCCATGTTCTGTTAGGTTAATACCTAAGCATTTCTTTTTTTTTTTTTTTTTTTTTTTTAGGTTCTAATGTGAATAGCACCATATTTTGATTTAAAATTAAAAATTTTTTTTAATGTTTTACTTATTTTTGAGAGAGAGAGACAGAGACAGAGACAGAGACAGAGAATGGGAGGAACAGAGAGAGAGAGGGAGACACAGAATCCAAAGACAGGCTCCAGGCTCTGAGCTAGCTGTCAGCACAGAGCCTGACGCAGGGCTTGAACCCACAAACCGCAATCATGACTTGAGCCAAAGCTGGACGCTTAACTGACTGAGCCACCCAGGCGCCCAACCATATTTTGATTTTAAATCTCACTTCTTCATTGCTGGAATATATGAAAATGATTGACTTTTGTATATTAACCTTGTTACCTGTAACTTTGCTATACTTATTAGTTCTTGGAGTTTGTTATTATTGTTGTTATTGTTAATTCCTTAGGATTTTCTACATAAATGATGACGTTACCTGTAAACAAAAATAGATTTATGTCTTTCTTCCCAATATACATACCTTTTATTTCCCTTTTTGTCTTATTGCATTATCTAACACACTGCAGTGTTAGAAAGGAGTGGTATAAAGGGACTTCCTTGTCTTGTTCTTGATCATACCAGGAAACTTTTATTTTCTCAACATTAAGTATGATGTTAGCTGTAGGGTTTTTGTATATATTCTTTATTAAGTTGAGGAAGCCTCCTGCTATTCTACTTTGCTGACAGTATTTAATATGAATGGCTATTGGATTTTGTCAGATGCATTTTCTGCATCTGTTGATATGATCATAGGATTTATTTATTTTGTTGATGTGATGGATTACATTTACTGATCTTTTTAAAAAATTTTTTTTCAGTGTTTATTTATTTTTGAGAGACAAAGAGAGACAGAGCATTAACAGGGGAGAGGGGAGAGAGAGGAAGACACAGAATCCAAAGCAGGCTGCAGGCTCTGAACTGTCAGCACATGTCCCAACACAGGGCTCAAACCCATGAACCATGAGATCATGACCTGAGCCAAAGTCAGATGCTTAACCTACTGAGCCACCCGGGTGCCCCCACATTTATTGATTTTTTCATGTTGAACCAACCTTGCATACCTTGAATAAATCCTACTTGGTCATGGTGTATAATTATTTTTTGCGTTAATGCGTTGAATTTACTAATATTTTGTTGAGGATTTTGCATCTATGTTCATGAGAGACATTGGGTCTGTAGTTTTCTCTTCTTGTAATGTCTTTGTCCAGTTTTGGTTTTAGGGTAATACTTGCCTCAGAGAATGAGTTAGGATGTATTTCTTCTGCTTCTATCTTATGAAATAGAATATAGAAAAATTGTATAATTTCTTCCTTAAATATGTGGTAGAATTCACCAGTGAACACATCAGGACCTGATGCTTTCTGTTTTAATTATTGATTCAATTCCTTTAATAGGTATAGACCTATTCAAATTGTCTATTTCCTTTGTCAGTTTTGGCAGATTGTGTTTTTCAGGGAAATGTTCCATTCATCTAGGTTAACAAATTTGTGGGCATAGAGTTATTCATAATATTCCTTTATTATTTTTTTCATATCCATAGGATCTATGGTGATGTCTTCTCTTTCATTAATATTGATATCGATATCTATGTCCTCTTTCTTCTTAATCTGGTTAGGGGGTTATCAATTTAATTGATCTTTTCAATGAATAAGCTTTTGTTTTTACTCATTTTCTCTATTGATTTCCTGTTTTTAATTTCATTGATTTCTACTCTAATTCTTATAATTTATTTTCTTCTACTTACTGTGAATTTAACATTCCCCTATTATTCTAGCTTCAAAGATGGAGAGTTAGATTATGACTTTAAATCTATTTTTCTAATATATTCATTAAATGCTATAAAGTTCTCTCTAAGCACTGCTTTTACTGCATCGCACAAATGTTGGTAATCTGTGTTTTCACTTTTAAATAGTTCAAAATATTTTTAATTTCTCTTGAGATTTCTTCTTTAGAAGCATCAAATTCTGAAGATACAAAAAAATAAGCAAATACGTGTGGGAAAAACTGAAATCATATATATGATTCATATATATGAATCATATTGTTTTGTATTTGGGGTTTTTTCAGATTTGTTTCCTACACCTACCTAAGATTTTTGTCCAAGCTTTGCGGAGTGGCAGTATCGTAGCCAATGAGGTTTACTGAGGCGTGATTATTGCTAATTGAAAGCTTTTCTCAATACCCCACGATGATGACTTGAAATATAGTACACATTGGCAATTTTTGATAGTCTCTAGGGAGACTGGGAAAAAAGGAAGATTTTTGTCCAAAATGTTGATATAAATGATGTATATCAAAAGGTTTATGCCCTTATTACTATCCTGAGAAACACGGGTTGCATTTGTTTTTGTGTGTGGTGTGTGCTTTTTAAAAAAAAAAAATGGGTGAGAGCGAAGATTCTGGAGTAGATATTCCTAATCTAAATGCCCATTCTACTGCTTAATAAATATCTCTTATTGAAAAATGTCTAAGAGTAGGGTAATATTGGTGATATTTTTTTCATTGTGAAATAAGGATTGTTTTCATGTTTATAAGTCACATTTTTGTGCTTCTTACTCTTTTGTTACTTTTGTTACTAGGCATTGTGTATAGAACAGTGGAGATTAAGATACAATTTTCTTTTATTTAGTTTTATGTATTTCTCAGAAAATTCAAGCATTTTTCTCTGCCTGACATTTAGGGTGAAGGGCTAATTATTTAGATACATCCTAAAATTGAGTTGAATGGGGGTTGGGTTATACCTTTAAATTCAATTGACTTTGCCCATGATAAGAGTAATATCCAACCTTTCATGTTGCTACCGTTTTGATCATATTATTATTGTTGTTATTATTATTATCATTATTTTAAAGCTTATTTATTTATTTATTTTGAGAGAGCGAGACAGACAGAGAGAGAGAGAGAGAGAGAGAGAGAAAGCAAGTGGGGGAGGAGCAGAGAGAGAGGGAGGGAGGAAATCCCAAGCAGGCTCCACACTCAGCAGGGGCCCTATGTGGGGCTCCATCTCACAATTGCAAGATCATAACCTGAGCCAAAATCAAGTCGGTCACTTAACCAAGTAAGCCACCCAGGGACCCCAATCATATTATTATTTGAGGCTGGACTGCAGTTTCAGATATTTTTGAACCAAGTGGCTTTGGAAAAAAGCAGAATAAAATAAGCCTTGGCTTGGGTACACATGTAACAACCCATGACTGAATGTGGTTCTGTTATTTCATTCTGGTTTTTTCCAAAGCCACTTTTTTTTCTTTTTTTTCTTTTTTCTTCCTTCCTTCCTTCCTTCCTTCCTTCCTTCCTTCCTTCCTTCCTTCCTTCCTTTCTCTTTTCTGTTTGTTTTTTGTGAGGGATGAAACTTACGTTTACATTGGAGGAGGCAGGGGACAATTGTTAGTGCTATTTGTTTTGTATTTGGGGGTTTTTCAGATTCTGTTTTGTCTTTCCGGCCCATCCTTTTTTCTAAGACCTAGATGATTCCTTCTCATCCTGCTCTCTTTTAATGACAGGGCCTTCCTCTGTCCATTCCTATCTAGACTAGATGCCCACTTCCAGTAATGGAAGCTGACACCATGGCTCTCTGCTTTCATATGGAGAGCTTATTTTGTCTGGAATTCAATTCATTGAATTCACTTTCCTTATATTCAATGTTCTTTACTAGTTGCATGGGACGTTGTTGTTGTTGTTGTCGTTGTTGTTAATTTTGTCTGTGTTTTATTGTTCTTGCTATAGAAGCAAGGGTTTCTCACAGCTGTACATGCTAAGAGGAATGCCATTTATCTGCATTCCATATTAGACACAACATCATGTAGATCCAAGTTTAAATGAGGTAAAATAAAAATTTAGAGAATTCTATTTATTAAAAATTTAAAAAGAATACATATGCTTAAGTCAATGCATAATTCCAAGTTGTCTGCTTATCTTTCTATGGCTGCACAAATATTTTCAGTGTCTCAATGTCTCAATGTAGCTTTAGGATAAGTATTGATAATTATTAGGGCAAGTTCTCCTTCCTTTTTCTTCCTCAAGACTGTCACGGTTTCTCTTGGCTTCTTGACACTTCATCAAAACACCCATTCCTTCAATTCTATTTTAAGAGGAATTGAAATAACCACATTAATATATGCCATAGTACAGTGACCAATAACCTTCTAAAAGCCTTAATGTCTTTTCAAAGACTTACTGTCCCACATTAGACTTATATTAATGAATTTTCAGGTAATTTGATAAAATGAACTAACTTCTCAGCCAAAGGTTATGTATATAGTTGAAATGTGTATGTGTGTTTTAAATAGTCTTTCTGCCTCCATTTCTTTGCTTGTGTACTTACATAAGTACAGAATTCTCTTTCATTAAAAAAAAGAGACTTCTGTTTCATTTTACCATTAAAATCTTCTATTCAAAATTCTTAACAGGATTTAGTACTGCATGATACCTTCTTTTATGGTTCTGTCCCACACATATCCCTTATTCATATGAACTTTTATTGAATTTTCATTATAGAATTTTGTTATGTATTATTCTCGTATTCTATAATCCTTTCACACCTCTTGAATTCGGTATTATGAAACTTCTGGTTGCAAGTGACAGAAACCCAACTCAAAAAGCTTAAATATAAAAGTAAATGTATTGGCTCTACATAACTAAACCATAGAAAGACAGGGGTAGAGCGTATTTCAGTAACACAGGCTGGAGCTTGGAATTCAAATAGCATTAGCACTCTCTTATTTTTCCTCCAGCTTTCTCCACCCGCAACCACCATCACTGGTGTAGACTCTATATATTTTTGACTCAGGTATTCCAGAGTAGTAGGTAACTTGTCTGGGTTTATATCTTAACCAGTTTATGATTCTAAAGGAAAGAGCTATTTTCCATCTACTGTAGAAATTTAAGGAAAGACTTGGATTGTCCCAATTTGGATCACTTCCCCACCTCTCGCACACTATGACCAAGCGGATACAAAACTCTCATTAGCCCAGCCTGAGTTATGTTCCTGTCTTCAGCTGGAGAATGGGATAGGCTAGGGTAGAGTACTCTGACTGGCAACCCATCGTCACCTGTCAGAACACGTAGGGTTCTGTGAAGTAGGCCCCAATGTCTGTATGTGTGTGTGGGAGTTACGTGTGGGGATGTTATGATATTACCCAGAAAAGAGGAGGATTTCTTGGCAGATGGAAATAACAACAAACTCTTAGAAAGAAGGAACTATAGCTTATCCTTTAGTGGCTTATTTTTCCTATTTCTCTTCTGAAGAGAGAGATCATAGGAAATATGTATGGCCTAAGTTTATTGATTAATGCTATAGTTTTAAAAGATACTTATAAGAAATTTTGTTTTGTTTTGCAATTATATTTGGACTGAATTGAAATGATCTTGTTTTTTATACCTTTTTTTTAACATTGGTGAGGTATATTTATTTTTGAGAGAGAAACAAAGCATGAGTGGGGGAGAGACAGAGACAGAGACAGAGACAGAGACAGAGACAGAATCTGAAGCAGGCTCCAGGCGCCAAGCTGTCAGCACAGAGCCCAATGCGGGGTTTGAACCACGAGCCACAAGATCATGACCTGAGCCAAAAACAGACACTTTGCCGACTGAACCACCCAGGTGCCCCAAGAAAGAAAATCAGAGAATGATAGAATGTTTACAGGATGGTGTAAAAATGTTGAATTCAAACAGTTTAAGATTCATATCAATCAGTGGTAGAGCATAGGAAAATATATTTATGTTGGTTGTAGAGCTGGAATAATTTTCGCTGTCTCCCCAAGTCTTATGTGTAATTCTAGGCATAACTTATAACCCTTCCTTCATAATCTTAGTGATCTGTGGAATTCTAGCCTTTACTAGCCTCTCCTTTGACTGATCCTACTCTGCTTATTTGTTTTTGTACTGCTCCGAAGTAGAAATTTGATCATTAATTTGAAATCACAGAATAATGGGATGTTTATCTCCCTTAGTCACTTCTCACAAATATGTCTTAGCTGTCGGGGTGGCTCAGTCAGTTGAACGACTGACTTCAGCTCAGGTCATGATCTCAAGGTTTGTGAGTTCGAGCCCTGTGTCGGGCTGTATGCTGACAGCTCTGAGCCTGGAGCCTGCTTCGGATTCTGTGTCTCCCTCTCTCTCTGCCCCTCCTCTACTCATGCTCTGTCTCTCTCTGTCTCAGAAATAAATAAACATTTAAAAAATTTTTTACAAATATGTCTTAGCTGTCTCAATTAGGTTCTATATTTTTCTAAGAAAACAGCATGCCTTCTGCTTCTCTTTAAGTCTGTATAGTACTGATCATAGTTCTGAACATACAGTCTTTCAGCTAATATTTGTGAATAGTAAGGAGTCAGAATAAATGTCAGGAACTTTCAATAGGATGTGTTTTGTTACTACTTTGAAAGTAGTTTGGGAAAAAAAGCATAATGCCTGCAAAACATGCGTTCTTATATTTACTGTTACAGATGCCAGATCTTTACCATCCTCTGAGAGATCTGGAAAAGAAGAGGATTAATGTCATAACCCTGGCTCCTTAATAGACAGGTGAATTTATGCCACTAGAAGTGTATAATCAGGAGAGGAAAGATGGGAAACTCTGCTGGCTTCTGTAAATATATCTTCAATATAGGGGGACCAGATATTTCTCTTCTTACACCATTCAGGCTGGAACAATAATTTAGATCCTTCTGGAGTTCATCTTCAATTCTTTGGAGAAAATGACAGCATATAAATAATTGAAAATAAAAGAATTCTTTCAAAAAATGACCAAAGTCTACCTTGCCTGTATTACCTGAAATAGAACAAAGAATATATCTATTTCCCTGAGAAAGCATCTGTGTTATGGTCCTTTTCTCAATTAAACTTATTACCAGAGCCCATGAAAGTTATAAGGCAGGAGAGCCATTACTAGAGAGCCAATATTAGAGCAGCAGTACATAGCGGAGACTAGAACCCAGGTACTAGCCCTATGTAATGTGGTTTTAACTGGTCTGCCCTTACTAAGAGGAAGATGGAGACATAGGTTTTCTGTATTCATGACAGCTATACCCTACGTCTGTGGCCTTGCTAATACACTGGATACACTTCCAACATGGCATAACTAAATCAAGCAAATCCATTTCTCACTACCATGCATCGCTCTCTTCTACACCTCATGATTTCAAATTTGGGTCACATGGGGCACCTGGCTGGCTCAGTTGGAAGAACATGCAACTCTTGATTTTAGGGTCATAAGTTTGAGCCCCATGTTGAGTGTAGAAATTATCAAAAACAAAGAAACCTTAAAAACAAACAAACAGGGGCACCTGGCTGGCTCAGTTGGAAGAACATGCAACTCTTGATTTTAGGGTCATAAGTTTGAGCCCCATGTTGAGTGTAGAAATTATCAAAAACAAAGAAACCTTAAAAACAAACAAACAGGGGCTCCTGGGTGGCTCAGTTGGTTAAGCACCCGACTTCGGCTCAGGTCATGATCTCATGGTTCCCGAGGTCGAGCCCCATGTCAGCCTCTGTGTTAACAGCTCACAGCCCAGAGCCTGATTCAGATTCTGTCTCTCTCTTTCTCCCCTTCCCCTACTTATATTCTCTCTCTCTCTCTCTCTCTCTCTCTCTCTCTCTCTCTCTCTCTTTTATCTCTCTCTGTCTCTCTCAGAAATAAGTAAACATTTACAAATTAAAAAATTGAGGCACCTGGGTGGCTCAGTCAGTTGAGCTTCCAACTTCAGCTCAGGTCATGATCTCACAGTTCATGGGTTTAAGCCCTGCGTTGGGCTCTGTGCTGACAGCTCAGAGCCTGGAGCCTGCTTCAGATTCTGTGTCTCCCTCTCTCTCTGCCCCTCCCCTGCTCGTGCTTTGTCTGTCTCTCTCTCTCTCAAAATAAATAAACATTAAAAAATTTATTTAATTAAAAAATAAAAACAAACAAATTCAGGTCACATAATTCTTCAGTCTGTAAATCACTTCTGTAAAAACTCAAATCAGTTAAGAAAAAGATAACATTTTTGTTTCCAAATACAGAGGAACAAGATCACAAAACAATATGACAGTGATAAAAGAACACAGTTGGCCTTATTCTTGAATTCCAGCACAGAAAACATTTAATTTCCTAATACATAAAGACTCACAGATAGTTAGCAGCTGTTTTTATTGTAATGCAGGCTAGTAAAGGTTAGCCCGATTTCTGACTTAGAAGTATGGTTCTTCTTGAGGCCCAAGCATGGCCCCTGGTAGTGGCTTATTTCTCTTTGCACCACTTAGACCACAAGTTTTTTGGGTGGGGTGTATTGACTGGCCATATCTGATTCCCTTCAGGAAGATTTGAAGCCCAGAATTTCCCTTGGTCAGTAGGGAGTACAGGCAGAAGAAAAGGTCGTGTATCTATGCATATATGAGTCTGAGGCAGCCTTAGAGGGGCATGGCCCAGAGTGAGATCCAAATGGACCTTGTGCCCCTGAGAGAAGTGTGGAAGTAGCCAAGAGAAGTGATTCTAGAGAAAGCATGCAGTCAGGACCCAGGAACAGTGACACAACAGCTGGTAGGTCAAGGACCAAGAATTTTCGGGGACCACAGGCAACTTAGGAGAAGCCAGCAGGGACAGATGGGTACTAGGTACTCTTTACTGTTCAGCGTTTGGTGTTAAGAAAGCTACTGAGAATTTTGATGAGGTGAAGGTGAAGGATTGAGGAAGGATCCTGAATTAACTAAGATCACCTGGAGTTGACTAAGGCTCATTTTCTCTCACAGAGACTGGAAACTTAAAAACACATTGTTTGCTATCAAAATATAAATTTCCATTTCCAGTACAACTGGTTTTGTGGACTGAGAGTCACATCTAATACATTTGCAAAGCAAATTTGTTTCAAGAAAACAGATAATCAGCGGCAGTTACTTTAGGTTTTAAACTTTGTCTTTTGTGAGTTTCCATTATTGTGGGAAATTATTTAGGAACACAGAGAGCTGAAGAAAAGCAGACAGCAGCAGTTCCAGAGCAAGGCCCTAAGCTCTTCAAATGTGAAAGCAGACATGCCCAGGCCTGTAAGGACTGTAGGCAAGAGGAGCGTTGAGAGGCCTGTTTGCGTCGGGGGTGGAAATGCTTTGTGGGAGGAAATGGATATTAGTGAAGTGGTGTTTTGTGACAAAATTTCTCAGTTTTGAAGAAGACAAAGGACAAAGTTTCCTCAGAAATTCAACCTAAATAGAGTCACAGGAATCTGGTTAAAGGATAGTTGAGGGACAGAGGCCCAGGGAGATTTGAGTATAACTTCTGCATGACACACAGATGGACACAAATGGCTAAGAACAATTAATTCTTCTGGTCTTAGTGATGGTGGAGCCATCAGTTCACTTTTTTGTCCCCTCCTCTCCCTGGTGGCCACTTGATGTTCCAGCCAGTTGTTCCATAGGGCACAAGTCACTGCGGCCAGTGTGAAACAAGGGGGCTTATAGGTTAGGCCTACATGAAATGTGAAATAGAAGGTGAACAATAATGTTATAAAATATGTCATAAAATAAACTGTTTCCTTTTACAATAAACACTTTTGGCAACAAGAAAGCAAAAAAATCATAATTGTCAAAAAATTTAGTACTGAAATTTGTTTCTCAGGACAATTGATGATAAATATATAACTGGTCTAAAATATTTGCTGACCCTATCATCTACGGTGGGAGTATAATGATATTACTAACCACATAAAAAACAGAAGAAACAAACCTGATCAAAAAGCATTAACAGGGGCGCCTGGGTGGCTCAGTCGGTTAAGTGGCCGACTTCGGCTCGGGTCATGATCTCGCGGTCCGTGAGTTCGAGCCCTGCGTCGGGCTCTGAGCTGTCAGCACAGCCTGTTTCAAATTCTGTGTCTGTTTCGGATTCTGTGTCTCCCTCTCTCTCTGACTTCCCCCATTCATGCTGTCTCTCCCTGTCTCAAAAATAAAATAAAACGTTAAAAAACAATTTTTTTAAAAAAAAAAAGCATTAACAACTATTTCAAAAAGCAGCAGTTAAGTTAAAAAGATTATGCTTGAAGACAAAGACTGAACGAGTGTGGCTGCAGAAGGTACATTTACCTATCACACTGTGATGCATGACTTTTCTTATGGATCAAAAATCTGGGAGCGCCTGGGTGGCTCAGTCCCTGGGTGGCTCAGTGAGTTAAGCATCCGACCTCAGCTCAGCTCATGATCTCATGGTGAGTGAGTTCAAGCCCTGGGTCTGGCTCTGTGCTAATGGCTCAGAGCCTGGAGCCTGCTTCAGGTTCTGTGTCTCCCTCTCTCTGCCTCTCCCCAGCTTGCACTCTGTGTGTGTCTCTCTCTCTCTCAAAAAATAAACATTTAAAAAAAATGTTATTCTGAATCAATTTCAACTCTTTTATATTGGAACTATGGGTAATCATTGTATAAGCCAATTTTAATAATAACCATAATTCCTTCATACAATTTATAGAATCGGAGAGCTTTGAAAGTTTATTTTTTCTGAAGTGAAATATTTGATGTTGTTATGAATGCCACTGTGAATTCAACTAAGAAGATAAGGTTAAAGATAATTTTTTTGTATTGATAATTTAAACTAATATGTTTTCATGAGATTTGGCATCATGATCAAACAATGTAATTTTTCAGTTAGAAACCTATGGACCAGAACTATACATGGAATTAGTTGTACTGCAAATGTAATTCACAATTGCATCTGTATTAGTTTTCTATTCCTACTGTAACAAATTACCACAAACTTCCTGGCTTAAGCAACACACATTTACTCTCTTATAATTCAGTAGATTACAAGTCCAACACAGGTCTCACTGGGTCCAAATTAAGGTGCACCAGGGCTACATTCTTCTAAGGAAGCTCCAGAGGGGAATCTATTTTGTTGTCTTTTCCAGACTCTAGAGGCTGCCTACATTCCTGGTTTGTGTCCCTTTTTCTCCATCAGCAAAGTAGCATCCTTTGGACCTGCTTCTGTCACCACACCTCTTTCTCTGAGCAGAAAAGGTTATCCATTTTTAGGACTCATGGGATTAGATAGGGTCCATTCAATCCAAGATAATCTCCCCATCTCAAGGCCCTTAACTGACTTAATTTACACAGTCCATTTTGCTATGTAAAATAACATGTTCGCAGCTTCCAGGTTAGGGCATAGAAGTCTTTGGGGGACCAATATTTTGCCTACTACAGCATCCAAATAAACTGTGATATCCTACCAACCCAAATATAAGCTTCTGTAAAGACTCTGAAGTTTAACAGTCTCACGGTTACAAATCTACAAACAATAATAAGCACT
Source organism: Panthera pardus (assembly GCF_024362965.1). Taxonomy (NCBI): domain Eukaryota; kingdom Metazoa; phylum Chordata; class Mammalia; order Carnivora; family Felidae; genus Panthera; species Panthera pardus. Next base: position 24,585,418 of record NW_026527002.1, read on the forward strand.
ATAAAACAAAATCAGAAGGGCCAGGAGAACATAGAGCAGAAAATATTTCCTTGAAGAAGTTTGAGCTGATACCTGAAGGATGGGTAGAAGATCAATAAGCCAAGATTGTTCAGCCATGTCAGCTATAGATCACAATCCTTTCAAGAAACTAAAAGAAACCCAATATAAAGGATGTCTAATGAGTAAGGGGAAGAGTGCCATAATCTAATACCCACACAAGAAGCAGAGAACAGATCAGACAGGCTTTTTAGATTGTTAACTTTTTTTTTTTTAATCTTAAGTGCAGTGAGAAGTAATTTAAGAGTTTTAAGCAGGAGGAAAAGTGTGGTAATCAAATTTGGGATTTTATAAAATGGTTCTGGCTTCACTGTGGAAAATATGGGAAGACACAAAAGTAGATGCAAGTTACTCAGAGGGTAGACACAGGTGCTATGGACTCATAATCTACTCTTAGACATCTGAAGGTCACCTTGATCAATCTCAGGTCTTCTCACACAAACCTGGTTTTCTTTAGCATCCTCCATGTGAATAAAAAACTATCTAGTCCTGCAAGCCAAAACCTTGGAGACCTCTATGCTATTCCCTCTCCCCACTTCCCAATATCCAAGTCCCATTAGCTTTGTCTCCTAAATAGGTCTTGAATCTGTATCCATCTTTCTATCCCCACTGCCAGACCCCAGTAAAAACTGCTTTCATTTCTTGCCTGAAATCTTGCAATAGCCTTTTAACTGATCATCCACATAGATTCTCGCCCTGTTATTTGTACTGCAATTGGTGTGATTTTTCAAAAGCGCATATTTTATTAAAATCCTTCGATTATACTTTGCATTCCTCACTTCCCCCTCTTCACATTCACACAACACACACACACACACACACACACACACACACACACACCATACACACATTTAGAACTCATAGGTATACTAGGCTCTCTCTGTCTCATGATAGGGCCTTTTCATGTGCAAGTTTCTCAGTCTTTCTTTCTAGAATGTTTTTCCCTATGCCTAGATCACTCTAATCTCTTTCATATCCAAATAACTCAGGGAAGCATTTCCTAATATTTTGGGGGTTTTTTATATGCTCTCATTAAACAGTAATGTGGACATCTGGACCCAAATCCAGCTGAATTTGATTCCTAAGCCCTTGTTTTTAATCGCTAAGATATACAACCCCCCTCTAGTATAAGTTCCCTTCTCCATTGTCCCATAGTTCAAGAAAGGCTACACTATTGAATATGTAATCGGTTTTCAATTTGATTTTCGATAAGGACATGAACCTAAAAAGCAAAAGCCCGACCAACATTGAATGAACTTTTTGTAAAAGTAATTTTTTAACTAATCTTTGTGCCCAACATGGGGCTCAAGTTCACAACCCTAAGATTAACAGTCACACGCTCTACCTACTGAGCCAGCCAGACACCCCTTTTTTTCTTTTTCTTTTTTAATGTAAAGGTAATTTAGTGTTTAGTAGTTTTTGTTTACACCTCAAGTAGACACTTAATAAATGAGAATTAATGATAAGGATTTCTAAAGTCATGCTTTAAGAACAGACATAGCAAGTGTATTCGTTAGTGCTTCCGTCTGGAAGCAGGACAAATGAACCAGAGCCACTGGGAGGGCTCTCACAGCCATTAACCTTCATGAAAAAAAAATTGTGAACTCAATAGGTAACTCTGCAAGTCGTCTTAGCAAGTAAAAGAATAAGTAAGAAATCCTCTGTTCTTAGAGAAAAGAGGTGAGATGTACTAATGAGGCTGCTTAGAGAGGTTTGCATTTTCACTATTTGTGCTGAGATAGATAAAAAGGGCTCCAGTCTCCAAGGCTGTCACTCCATCACCCTTCACAACACTAAATTCTCTTAATTCTCTTTTTTTACTTTAACAGCTAAGGATGTTATCACTTACTCTGAGGTCACTGAGAGGGTAATACCACTCTTGGTGACGCTAATGAAAAGGTACAGTGGTGTCATGAGTTAATTGCATAGTTACCACACAATTACCAATTTATGCTCTACGGATGTTAACAGAGAATGGAAGGAGCTAACATTATGTGTACTGAATACTGCCTTATATATAAGAACAGTGTTTGGTAGCATGTGACATTTGTATGAACGGGTTTAACTCACATAAATAGAGAGGATTGAGAAAATGTATGCTTTCCCATATTAGTGTTCTAAGGCTACTTAAAAAAAGACCTTATAACAATGATCTTTCTTTTAACTATCTCCTTCCAAATCATTCAGATTTCAACTACCTGGTTGCTACATTTAAAAAAATTAATATTCAGCGACAAAAGTAGTTGTTTCACTCCTGAATATAAGCTTCAATTCAACTTTGTTTTTCTGTAAGAAAAACATGGAAGTCATATGGTGAGTAAGATGTACAGAAGGTAGAAATAGATTAGGCTACACGGACTCAGTTTCCACAACAGAAAACAATTCATTAAAATACCATTTTTGTTAGATGTAAGTAAATCTCTTTTTCCGGTATTTGGTTCGTTCTTTACTTCCACCTAATTTTCAGGATCTTTGTATGTGTTTTCCCTTTTGAATCAAGTTTATTGAGGTATAATAGGCATATGGTGGAATTAACTTATTTGAAACATACAATTCAGCAAAACCCACCAAATTTAAAACAAGGCTTGTTTGGTGACCCTCTGAAAGGTGGCTTCACTAAAAGCTAGGAATTGATTGCTTCTATAAAATGATCCATGGCATCTCTAGAGTGACCTCTTCGGAAATTTTACCTGAACACTAAGCAGAGTCCATATCTTACCTATAACCATACAGATGAAGAGTAAATATACGTAAAATTTCTATCAAATAATGTCATGTTAAACAGTTTTCAGTTATACCCAACTTTAATCTACACATTTGCTGATAATGAGGCACAATAATGAGCAGGGTGATAAGAGGCTGTGATAAAAGTTATGAATTCCTGACATTATTCAATCGAATATGTGCATTAAGTATGAGGCACTTGTAGAAAGTAGAGATACAGTAGTGAACAGGACAGAAACCATGCCTGTAATTTGTTTCTTCATCCTTCTTAACATTTTTATAAGCTATTCAGTACTGTGTACTAAATCAGTTCCCACTTAAACTGACTAGAGTAGATTCTGTTCTCTGAATGCTGACCAGTAACAACTGCTAATGCTTTCTTTTATATTTGCATGGTCCCAAAGTCTTCTGTCTTTCACTGAATATGCCTTGACTGCTGACTCAGTATACTGCCCACACTGTAGAGTACATATGGGATTACCTCCCATTTCCATCGATGGGGAAAGCAATTTTCCAAATGTTTAGAGGTTGAATAGAATCTCCATTGCACAGAAAAGTGACCCCCATTATGCTCGTCCTTAAACAGCTCCATGCTCATGGTTACATAGGCTGAAAAATAATGTTAAGGTTAATACTTGTACACATCAGGATCAGGATTGATTAGAATAGGTTCTCAAGTGTGGTCGTTGGAGCAGCAGCATCAGCATCACCTGGGAATCTCTTAGAAATGCAGATTCTTGGTACAACCCCAGATCTAAGTCAGAAACTCAAAAGGTGAGGTCCCAAAATCTGTGCTTTAACAAATCTTCCAGGTAATTCTGGCACACACTTAGTTGGAGAAACTCTAGGCTGAATTATGTTCAAATAATAAACTTGTTATAACTTAAAATACCAAAGGTTTATATCTTGCCCATGCAGGATACTGTGTGTGTGTGTGTGTGTGTGTGTGTGTGTGTGTGTGTGTGCGTGTGTGTGTGTGTGTGTGTATCACCTGGGTGCTGTCTTCTATGATGTCCTTGCTTCAGAACCCAGGCTGAAGGGATGCTGCCGCCACCATTTTAGAGGGAAAAATATATCTGGCGATAGAATGTCCTGTCCTAAATTTATGCAAGTTGCTATCACTTACTTAGAACTCACTAGCTAGATGTGGTTACTTGGTCCCACACAATTATAAAAGCCTCAGGAATGCTATCTAACATATCCCTGGAAGCTTGGATTCAGAAAGTTAGTGAAAAGCTTTTATGATGACCACAACCCATAATCTGAGAATCAAATATTTGACTCATTCTCATTTATGTAGTCAAAACATACTCACCCTCTAACCAAGGGAAATAAAACAAAATTCCCATCCAACAGAGCATCAGGCTCAAAGTCTATATTCTTTGGGTGATGCCTCAGTTTTTAAAGTTGGGGGTGATGTGTGATAGTCTTTATAGTAGGCCTGGATGTAGTTCTTCCTGATCTAGACACCTGTGCATAAAAGAGTAATCTCACCCCAGTACCAATAGTGGGACCCTACACCCTATGAATAGTGTGTTCCTTCAGGCTCTCCAAGAAACAGATGCCAAGTTGCAAATAAACACATAATTAATTTGTAAGGGGTAATGCCTAGGAAAGAGAATGGGGATAGATCCAGAGAAGGGTAGGAGAGATATCAGAATGAAATGTAAATCTGACCCTGAATGAAGGAGAAAGGAAAGGAGTGTTGGGTATAAGCATCCTAGATGGCTGTGCTGTCAAAAAAAAAAAAAAAAAATGCTCAACCTAGGCTTTTAGGAGTTTCTATAGCCAAAGTCAGCTGTCAGAGTAATTCTTTATCTCCTAGAAATGGGCTACCTTAGTATCCCTGGTAACTCAGTCACCAACTGTGAGAACACATGGGAAGAGTGATACAAAGGTAAACATGGAAACAGATATCAAAGTGGAGCATGTGTTCAATCAAGATCCATGTTGTCAGAGGTCTGTAAGGCATAATCTCATGGACACCACAATCTTCAACCTGTGTCATACAGATACACTTCTCACACAGGTTCGAGGTACAGCTCCTCATGGTTCCTAGGGACCCCTTTTCCTGAATGGAACTTCAGGAGAGGGAGTTTAGTGAGATGAACTACAATCTTATTGTTGCGTTTGATCCTGGGGACAGAACTGGTAAGCTACCTCTCCCTCCTCCACCCTCCATTCTAATAACCCTCACCTTTAGCTACCACCTTGGTATTTGCAGGTGGAAAAGCAGCCTTACCTTCTCCTGATAATCAGGATTTGTCCAGTAGGATGATTCCTTCTTTTATCTGCTGGCCCCTGGAAACAAGGAATCCCAGCTGCTCTGATAGCAGCCATGACTTGTAGTTCGAGAACCTTGCTATGTCCTCTTCAAGAGTGTACCTCTTTGGGTACTAGAGCTTCCAAACCTACAGATACCAGAGTTGTGGGGATAGGAAACACTGTATTTCTTAGCGGGTCATTGGAATGATATAGAAGCCACTTTTGCTCTCATTTCCTGATTCCTGGACACAGGCATCTTTCCACGTGTAGACATAAGACCATGTAGAGTTCTCTGATTCGATAAATACTCCTATCTTGAAGGATGGCACTCCAAGCTTGCAGCTGTTTCTTCTAACATGGTGTTTCAGTTGTGCCTTTGGAAGGCTGATACACAGTTCTATGAAGCTGGCTGCCTCCGAGTCATGCGGCATGTGACACGACCCATATATCTTCTGGTAATGGGTCTGCTCTCACACCTCTGGTTAGATAAGCTGGTGTGTGGGTTTTACTGGAATTTACCAACCTGGCATACAGAAAGGAAATGTGGGAAGCTTCTAAACTGGAAGGAAAACATTTTTTCTCTTGATTGGGAAAGTTTTCTCCAGCATCTTCTAGCTCTTGTTAGAGAAGCCTGGACCACTTCTGTAACCCCAAAGGGTCCAGGGGGTTTACAGAGACACCATCCTTAAGGCCATCCAGCTAGTTGTACTGTGTGTTCCAAGTATCATGTGTATCATGATTCAAGATTCAAGGTTTTTTTCCTTATAGTGTCCTGACCTTTATGTAACAGACTTGCCATGGCTGTGCATTCAAATGTGTTTGATGTCCTATAATTCTACCAGTTAAGTCTTCAGCCTTCCCTCAATTGTAACTGTATTTCTACTACAGGTAATAAGGGTCTTTTTGTAAGCTCTTTGACTTTCATACTCAATTTCTAACTGCTGGTTAAAAGCCCTCACTCCCTCATCATTCTTCTGCATGATGTGACTACAACTGAACAGAAATAAGTGACCTCGGCTGTCCTTTTAGGCATTGTTCCCTTCATATTTTTATGGATACCTGAATCATGATCATCTGTTCCATAACATTCCCCTCCACTGGAAACTTTTTCCAGGTCACCTCTTATGAAATCTTGAGCAGTTCAGCCATTTTGTGCCAGTGATTATCTCTATTCCATCCACCAACCAATATGGTGTCCTCCTCACCTGCCTGGTGATAGGTATACTAGTTTATCTTTTACTCTATGGAGTTAAGAAATATTTGAATCTTCCAAATTTACATGTCCCCTAAGCATTTTTATTCTCTTTCAGTTCTTCTTATAAATCAGAAAAATCACCTTTTAGTCATCTTTTTTCTTGTAATAGTCAAACATACTCAACAGCAACAGGCATTGTACCTAACTACTACTTTCTGATCCTGTTTCCTAGCACTCAAGTTAACTAGGCATATAAGCTGACTTCCAAGTTAATACAATTTAGTTTACAAAATGCTTCACTGACACACTTCATGGATCCCAGTTTCTGAAACCAGTTTGCTCACCATAAATGTATGCCCAGCCCTTTAACTACTGCCACATATTTTACAGTCTTAGTTTCTCTGTAACGCAGCATCCTACCACTGGTACCAACTTGTTTCAGTTAAAATGGGCTAGATTATACTGCATTAACAAACAAACCTACAGATCTCAGCTTAAAAACAAGGATTTTTCTCTCACTTATACAAATATCCCCAGTGGAGCAGCTGCAGATTGTATTCTGCACTGTAGTCCCTTTTGCAACCCAGGCTGATGGAAGATCCACTATCTGGATCATGAGTGAGAAAGAAAGCTCTTAAGGATGTCCTAGCATCAATTAAATGCATCAGCCCACAAGTGGCACTGCTTCTGCTCACAACTAGTTACATGGTCCCACCTACCTATGGACATACAGGAAGTGAAGAAAACAGAGTAAGAAATATTCAGAAGGTATCATCAATAGCTATCATAGCACCAAAAGAATGACAGAGGGAAAAAAAATGTTTCTATAAGAATTCAAGAAAAATAGAAAACTCTCTGAATTATGGTGATTGGAACATTTTTTCCCCCTGAACGTACAGAGCTTTTATTGTTATGCCTTAAGAGAGAATTGGAATAAATATTCCAGGAGAGTGAGACAACCAATACAAAGGGGTGGATGGTTCCAAGCTTTATTTTTAAGAAGTGACAAATACCATGAGTTTACTAAGTTCCATTTCATCTTTTTCTTTTCATTGCACACAACAATTACAATTCCTTGTTATTCACTGTTAGGTGGGGCCATGTAGCTATTTCTGGACAAAGGGATGTGTATCTGTCTGAGGCTGAGGCAGTGAAAAGCTCCTTAGTGATTCTCCAGTCTCTCTTAGTTCATGCTGTAGTGAATATGGAGGTATCTTGCTGAAATGGAGAGCCACAAGTTCTGAGTAGCACTGATAATTGTTTTTTTAGAGCACACCTTCGCTGAAGCAGCCTTTACATGGAAAGTATACTACTTTTTTTTTTTTTTTTTTTTTTTTTTTTTGTAATTATGCCACTGAGATTTTGGCCTTTTGTGTTGCTGCCACCCAGCCTACCCTAATATAATTAATATAGGGAAAAAAGCTGTAGAAAAAGTTGGGACCAGATGTGAACATCCATGTGTGCTCCCGTTAGAAGTTTTAATAGTTCTTTTCAGTTATTCAGATATCATTTAAAATATTGGACACACAAAGCTTAATAAACAAAGTAAATTTTGTTGTAGGAAAAAAAATACACTTACAGCATGTTGCTTGGCTTGGGAAAGGCAGAAACTAAAGGCAAAGAAACCGGTTAATGTATGACTCCATTGATTTAATGGAAGGGGAAAAGAGACACAAAAGCTTTTGTAAAGAAAAACACCAGAAGTTTGTGAGTAAATGGCCATGAAGAACAAGGATTAGGGAGATTAATCTGAGGTGTCATGCAAACATGCTAAGGAAAAGGGTGGCAACTTTCTCAGAAATAGGAATTTTGTGGGGAGAGGATATTTCAGTTAGTTTATTTGAGGTGATGGTAAGGGTACAATCGGATGAAGATTCCAAGCAGATAGAAATACAAAGTTGGAATTCAAGAAACATAGGCCAATGAGATTTGGAGTATGGTTAAAGGTGAGTGAAGGCACAAATAATAAATAAATAAATAAATAAATAAATAAATAAATATTTATATACATATATACATATATACACACACATATATGTATGTACATATATATACACACATACACACACGCATATATATGTATATATATATACATACATATATATATGTGTATATATAGAGATATATATAGATATATAGATATAGATATAGATATAAAATGGGGGTGCCTGGGTGGCTCAGTTGGTTAAGTGTCCCACTCTTGATTTTGGCTCAAGTCATGATCTTAGGCTTCGTGGGTTTGAGCTCCTTGTCAGGCTCCACGCTGGCAGCATAGAACCTGCTTGGGATTCTCTCTCCCTCTCTTTCTGCCCAATTTTTAATTAATGATTATTGCCATTATTAGTAATTGTGGAGACATAGTAATAGTAGGGGTAGTATTTTTAGAGAATCACAAATGCATCTGCAAAACTTGACAAGCAGCCCCACAAAAATTCACTGGTTCCTTTTTTTTTTTTTAATTTACCATGTCTGCAATGTGTAAATTGGAACATTGATAACCTTATGCATAAAGAAAGAGATAGACAGAAATGTGGTTAAATTTAAAGGAAATCCCACTGCCCTGACTCTTGATGATGCCTGAAATTCCACCATTCAAGATTTAGTTCCTCGATTTAAAATCTTTGCCTGGTGGGGCGCCTGGGTGGCTCAGTCGGTTAAGTGTCCAACTTCAGCTCAGGTCATGATCTTGTGGTTTGTGAGTTCCAGCCCCGCATCTGGCTCCGCGCTGACAGCTCAGAGCCCTGAGCCTGCTTCAGATTCTGTGTCTCCCTCTTCCTCTGCCCCTCCCCTGCTCATGCTTTGACTCTCTTTGTCTTTCAATAATAAATAAACGTTAACAAAAAATTAAAATCTTTGGTACTATTAAAATGCATATGGTTTTGGAAGAAATAAATCATTAAACTATCAGTAATTATGAATTTGTTTCTCATAGTCCACCAACGGCTTATCTATATGGACTAAGATGAAGAAATTTAGAGCATGAAGTGCTTTCTGAGGTAAGGCTTTGGCAGCCAAAGGGCAAGCAACTACTACCACCTCCAAATTTTATTGAAAGGAAATGTAAAAGGAACCTCAAATACATATTACATAATAATAGAAGAATAAAACGTTCTAATAGGGAAAGCCAAATTTATTTGCTAATAGTCACAAAACCTGTTTTCAAGATTAAAGACATGTAAAAATTAACTTCAAGGGATGAAGAAATAAGACAAGTATGGTGTATATATATAAGGAAACTGAGGTAGTGCAGAGGTGAAAACTGATAGACTGTTGGAGGGAGCTTGATAGGGGGCTACAGGAAAAGATTCATTTACAGAAAAGGCAATGTGCATAACAATGAGTGAATGCTCATCAGAAAGCAAATTCTGTTTTTCTTTCTTTCTCTTTCTTTCTTTCTTTCTTTCTTTCTTTCTTTCTTTCTTTCTTTCTTCCTTTCTCTCCTTTTTTCTTTCTTTCTCTCTCTTCCTTTCTTTTCTTTCTTTCTTTCTTTCTTTCTTTCTTTCTTTCTTTCTTTCTTTCCTTCCTTCCTTCCTTCCTTCCCTTCCTTCCTTCCTTACCCTCCCTCTCTCTCCTTCCTTCCTTCCTTCCTTCTTTCCTTCCTTCCTTCCTTCCTTCCTTCCTTCCTTCCTTCCTTCCTTTTCTTTCTTTTTGTCATACTTTTTAGTTTGTTGGTAAGACAAACATATTTATAGCCCTTAGGGAAGAAGCCACTGGAGAGACAGAGTTTGAAGATATAAGAAAAAGAAGTAATTGATAGAACAGGCCAGGCATAGACAGGAAGGGGTGGGATCAAGAACACAGGTGATGGGATTAACCTTAAACGAGAGCTGAATCTCTTCTTCCTGTGACAATATCAGTATTTATTCCTGGGAAGGGGAAGGTGCACTTAGATCTACATGGATACACAGGAGAAATACAAAGGGCCTGACTGCTGTAGTCTCCAGCTTTTATTTGTTGTCTGATCTTGATTGGAGGTATGCAAGAGATCAGGAAGGCAGAACTGGTGACTTCATTTGTGAGTTATTAAGCCATGGCAGGAATCCCAAGCCAGCTGCTATCAGCCTTTGAAAACATTCACTACTTTTAATTCATACCTAGGTAATACAGTGCTACTTAATAATTAATATTTCAAATCTTAGGGATTAAAACAAACAAACCAAAGCAGGAAACACCTTGGATCAAAGACTAATCATTCATCTACAGTTTCTAAAATGACCAATATACCAACCTCGTTCTCCTGTCACAGCCATATGCAGAGAATTTGAATACATTAATTGTGATGATTTAAGATTCTTGACTCCTGAACTAAGTCATATTTATAAAGTAGCTGCCCTGAAAAGAGGAGAATATTTTGCGTAATTAGAAAAAAGATAAAGTATGTTTGGAATGTATATACGTTTTGTTTAGGAAATGAAATTTGAAATTAGCATGAGGTAAGGAAGGAAGATAATTGAGCTGACAACGCCAGTTGAATTCAGGGATAAATCTTTGGCAGTATGTTGGAGGGCTTTTCATGCACTGTTTTGCTTAGCATTGGTAACTTCATTACTTGAAATTAAGGAACCTGTGGACATAAACTATAGGACAAATCTACAGAAAGGGTTTGCATATCTGTCAAAAATTATACTCAACAGATGAGGTGAATGAATATGTTATTTACTCACAACAATATGTTTTTTTAGTACTTGATGTTTGTGAGTGGTAATTTTTTTTTCTTTTCATTTGGATGTCCAATATTCTGCAGACCAAATTTTAGCATTCAAACAAATGTTTCTTTTGGATGTATTTCATATCCACTGTATCCCATAACATGAACTTTGGTGGTCTCTTCTTGCCACTTTTCTCTATGGGAGGCAGTATGACCTGAAAGATGCCAGCCTTGACTCTGGAACCAGATCAGCTCTGCACTTACCAGCTTTATAATTCTGATCCTCAGCTTTCTCACCTATAAAATTGTGTTAATAATACAAATCTTCTAAGGTTGTTGTAAGCACTCAAGTGTTAACTGACTGAAAGCCCATAAAACTGTGCCTGGCACAATGTAAGCACACACACACACACAAGTCAGCTATCATTAAAATATGATGATGATCTTTTAATGACTATTCTATTCAGCAAACTTTCTTTTTTTTTTTCGATAAACTTACTTGTCAAAAATTTTCAATGTAAAATATTTTTTTTCAATATTTTATAGTGCGAACCTCAAGAAAATATAAGTTGCCATAAACAAATAGATTTTAACCTGTCCTGTTTTTGATATTTTGTGAAGTCAGTTTTTAGAGGAGTATGATACTTGTAACAAGGCATCAAAAGCAAGTGTATAAATATAATAAACTTTGTCTTCTCTATTTTTTTTCTTTCCTTCCTTTCTTTTCTCTTATTGTCTTGCAAGATGGAAGATGTTAATTTAAGAATCCAAATAGGAAAGATATTAGCTTCCTTTTCAATTTTTTTAAAAATTTAAATATCAACTGAAACCAAAACTGATAGTGAGATTAATCCAAAAGAAAACAACATAAAATCTATGTGAAGAGGATATGCAGAAGAAAAACGAGTATAATAATAAAATGATTATCTTAGCAAAGCTCAGTAACCTTAATGATTACTAAAAACAAAAGGAAATGGAGTTCAATTGAATGATTATGTTACAAAGTCCCCAGTATAATACAATTATTTATTTCCTTTCCTTCAGCTTTAAATTTTCTTGTTCATTTCTTAGACTTGTTTTGTTTACAAATAAGAAAACAGCTAGAAGAGACTTTAAAGGATGTGTTCAATCAGCATTTTCTTTTATGCCCACTAGATGGCAGGTATAGGATTCTGAATACCTTTCAGAAGCTATGTGTCTGCTATTCTTATTTGCAGCACTAGATGAGAAAACCGATTTGGTTCAAAGTAGGAAATTTTAGAAATTAGACTCTTTTTTACTTTTCCCACTCATCTCCTACACATAGTCTTAAAAAAAAAAAAAAGAACTGGTAAAACCAGTAAAGGGGTATAAAGCTTCTATCTACAGTTAGAGTAAAACAGCCCTCTTGCATGTTTGTTTTCTTTATTGAAAAACTATAAAACTAAAATATAACAACAAATCTATACGTAACTAGACATGTATTCTCATGTAAAATGTTTGAGATTTTTTTCCCCTCCTTTGGGCACATACAATCTAAAAGAGTGTGTTGTCTCTGTATGATTTCAATCCTTTTATTTTCTCTCAGTGGAAGGATCCGTGGATCCCTGTTTTGCAAGGGGCAGTTAGAGATTATGTTATAACTTGGTAATTGATTTTTTTTTCTTTATGATAAGAGATAGTAGGGATGTAGGGAACGTTAAAAAAATTCTTTTTCTTTTTGCCCCACAGTTTTGATTAGAATTTTTTTCCCCTGGTTTAAAACGAAGTTGAAATAATCAAATTTTCTGGTTTGAACACGTGTGCCTTTCCACTGAGGGGTCAAGGCCTTGGAAATGTAAAGGGCCAATCTTTGTTACAGAGGGGTTCATTGCAGAGAAGGGCGTGTTCTGCAAAGACAAACAAGTCCCACAGATAGTTGCCAAGGGCACCAAATACATCTTTGCATTACACCTTGAACTAGCATGCTCATATCACTTCTTTTTTATTGCATGCACCATAAATGACTGTAAAAGTTTGCAAATCTTGCAGAGACCTTGGCAATCAATACTTCAGTAGGAAATCTACAAAGAGAGGGGGTGGGGAAAAGAGATCCAGCCTAGCAGTTTGCTTTTTATTTTGGCAGGGGAAAAACGTTTGGAAGGTTGATGCTGAGAATCATTTAAGGTTCGATTTTCATAGTGTCTCAGCCAAATTAGTAACACAAGCAGTGCAGTTTCAATTTAGACATTATATCTGAAATGTTGGCTTTATTTATGTTCACAGGTGAGGTAGTCTGGAGACATTCCTGTGGCCTTACTTACAAGGGCTTATTCCGGGTGCTCCTGGTCTGTGACTTGAGCATAAAATAAAGACTAATTTTTATCTGGATCAGTGTGTGACCAAGCAGGGTGCCTAGCCCTAGAGGCCATGCCTTTTCCCAACTGTTTTTAAGCACCTGACTCCCCCAAAAGGGCCAGGCAAGGTTCTGGAAGTTGCTTTTTAGGATCTATCTGCACGGTGTTGGTGTTGGTGCTGCTAGACAGATGCTGGACAGATGCTCATGAATCCCTCCTCCGTATTCAATCTGCCTGTTCTACTGGTTTTGTTTTACCACGTTAAATTCAAGGCATTAAAGGTGGGTGTTCCATGAAAAGTCTGGCAAATCAGATAGCTGACGAGGGTACCAAAGCCCGGAATCGAAGTCACAATCCCCTACCGCTCTAGGCCCAAGGCGCAGACCTAGCTGGAGGCTAAGTGTGCAGGGTCGGAGGAGATGAAATGGCTCAACATTCCCCTTCCTGGGGGCGGGAGCCTGCAGCTCTACAGCTCCGGCGATGTGTGCCCTCGCTTTGGGCCGCTCTAGGGAGCAAAAAGGCTGTTCTTTCCCTAAAAAGGACGGGGGAAGCGAGCGGCCCTGCACCCGAGGCCTCGCTGGCTTCAGGGCTGTTCCCGCCTCCACCCCCACCCCCGACCTTGCTGACAGAGCCCTTCCCCCGCTCCCAGTCCCAGTGACCGGAATCCCGGCCTTCTCTTCTGATGCATAAAACATTCAGTGGCCTCCAGGGAGTTTTTGAAATTCTGGCGTAGGCTGCTTTACCGGTGCTTTCGCCCCCAGGGTCAAACACAACTCCAAAGGTTTTGTTGGGGACGCGTTTAGGGCCGCTCCAGAGTCTTTAATTTCACCCGAGTCCCCGTGGCCACATCCCGCCCGCGGTCCTTTACATTACGAGGACCTTGGAAGGGGTCACTGGGCTTTGCCCAAATCCAGAAAGGACCAGCAGGTGGAGAATTGTATGAGTTCTGATTTCTCCTTTTCTTTCTTTTTTCTTTTTTTTTTTTTTAATATCCTGGGTGCAAACGCGCGTGAGGGTGGTTGGTAATCCCCACTGATTGCGCCCGTGCGTGCGATGGCCGGCAGCAGTGTGGGTGTGACTGCGATTGTGGAGGGGCTTGGTGCTTAACCAAGTCAGCAAAGGTGGAGAGGAAGAGGGCAGTTCCGTTTGGGTCTTGTGATGATGTTATGTGCAGGGCGAGGGGAGTGGAGCTGCCCTCCGAAATGGGGTCTCTGAGTGCTGAAATTTGGAGCACTTTTCCGCTCGAGGTTCCCCGAGCCTGCCGGCACTCTCCCCACCTCCTGAGAGCTCTGCCCGTGACTTCTGCTTTAATTAATAGTATCAGAACCGCTCGTGGGAAAAAAACGGAGCTCTTATCAAGATGATCAGGTGCCGCTGGGAAAAAGAAACAAAACAAAACAAGACAACGGTCTAAAAAAGATGTTCAAAGCGGAAAAAGAACAGGCTAAATGAGACATTTAACAGGAAAGTGAAGTAAAGGGGTGTTGACTCTACATTTTCTGCTTAGTTTTAGGTTGAAAGAGTAGATGTGACAAATACACATGTGTATAGTCTCCTTCTAAACGCTAAATATTGAAGCAGAACTTTGTCTTCTGAGAACCCTTCCCTTAACATTTATCCTTCTCTCTTCTTTATCATTGTGTTCCTCCCACACCCTCCTCAATGCATCAGGGACAACTCTCTGTAGAACACATTTTTCATTTTCAGCATCATAAACCCATGCCATGAAAACTTGTAGTAAATTAGTTTCAGGGACAATATAAGTGATGCTCTAAAGTTTTGTCAGTTGGCATTGGCTGTTCTAGTAAAGACTGCTGAACCAACTTCTCCTACCTTCCTTTA
This sequence comes from Panthera pardus, assembly GCF_024362965.1. Classification (NCBI taxonomy): domain Eukaryota; kingdom Metazoa; phylum Chordata; class Mammalia; order Carnivora; family Felidae; genus Panthera; species Panthera pardus. Next base: position 24,600,464 of record NW_026527002.1, read on the forward strand.
GCTCTTAAGGTCCTTTTTTGTTTGTTTGTTTGTTTGTTTGTTTGTTTAGTCATCTGAAGCCACCCCCTTCTTGCAGTGGGCGAGGGAGGTTTGGCCGTGCTACAGAAACTCTTGGAGATTTTTCTAAATTAAACAAATGCAGTGCTTCCTTTAAATGATAACTAACTCTTAACAGAGTTTATACTTCTTTAATTGCACTGTCATTTCTCTCACCGCTAGTCAAAATCCTTGTGACAAAATTCTCTGGCAAAGGTTCTACATGTTGTGTCAAAATAACTGTGAACACAGAACATGGTGATGATCATTTCCTGGTAGATCAGTGAATCTACTACACATCGATGATGAATTGATCACCCCAAACCGAACCCATTCACATCACGGATTGTTAGTAATAAAGTAAACAGAGACTCTTGAACTAAAATATGGCTTCTCTGCTGGGAATACCGGATGGGATGTCAGGTAAGCATTAAAGCTTCCGTGAATGGGGACGGAGAATTTGTCTTCAGACTGTTAGCGTTTTGTGGGAACTATATTTATGTTTTCACAAATGATATGACAATATTCACTAAGGATCTGGGAATAGTTTTAAGGAGAATGTCCACAGGTGATCTTTAAACAGCACACCTATGAAAGACTTGTGTAATAAGCATAAGCCGTTAATTGTTACCCTTCTGCCTCAACTGTCTCTGGACGGTTTCCTGGAGCCCACGTGGACAGAGGCCGCTTTGGTGACTAGGTTTGCACACCGCGTGGGCAACAAGGACCCAAAGAATGTGTTTTGCTCAAGAGGGTCGATTTAAAGAAAATAGTATATGATTTCTCTCCTTTGTTCTGATTTCTAAAACAACCAACGACTTGTTTTTAAAAGAGCCTTTGAGCAAGAGATTCAGAAGGAGGAAACTGAGAAAGTTTTGTAAGCCCGATCTAAAAAGAAAAAGAAAAAATACCTAGCTCTTTGATCTCCTTGGCATTGTTATTACAGTCTTAAAATAACCGCCACCCCCCTGGTCGGAAAAGAAAAACCTTACGGATTAAGTAACTATTTATCTCATGAGGATAATTACTTGTTTGACCTGAAGTCATTCATTCCCGAAACCACCAAGTTAAATTGTTGAGATGTTTTTTAAAGCCACAGCTTTTGGGTTATATTGCCTAGTGAACAAAAGCCTGACCCAGATGACCAGCAAGTGCCGAAAGGGTCTGAGCATCACTTCGTGAAGTCTAAAGCTTGAGAAGACGCCTAGGGTTTGAGAGGGAGAAAGAAAGCTTTCCATCAGATACATATGTAAAGAGGTACTTAATGACTGAATCCACAGGTGGCTGGGTAGGCAGGGGAAGGGGAAACTAGTCTGCCACCTCTTCCCATAACTCTTGCTGAGCAAGGTGGCCACAACCATCCGGGCAGAAATTAACCCCAGCGGCCAAGGTGCAGATTAATGAAATGGTTGCGGCTTCCCCTAGTGGTGTGGCCGCAGTGCTGTCCCTAGGAACCTATTCATTTCCCTTCAATAATACTTCCGGCCCTTTTCTGGACCTCATTGGCTCAGAATTATATCTGCATTCTGGGGTCAGCAGGCTTTCTCCACCAACGTCGGTCCAAACGCACTGCCTCAAGGTTGACACCGCCCTAGACTAGGCGTGACCGGGAGAGGACGGTGCCCGCGGTGCGGGCCGGGCGCGGAAGCTGGTGGGGCTCCTCCAGTGCGGGAGGCTGGCGAGGACTTCAAACGGTCAAGCGGTGGAGGGCCTCACCCTGATGGTGGGAATTTAGGCATGTGGCGTGTGGCAGTTACCTCCGGGCGGCCTCGGGGAGGCCCCGGTGAGCCACTACGGTCAACGGGAGGCCGGGGTTCGGGGCTTGCTGGCCCGCCCGCCGGTCACCCAGGGGCCTTGGGAACAGGGAAATGCGCGCGCCGAGGCGGTGGCGGCCTCGCCGCTTTCAGTTTTCATTGAGGCTGCTGGTTACTGTTTAACATCCCCACCCACGTTTCAGTTTGTTTAGTAAATCGATCGTTCGGTGAGAGTCAGGCCGCTGCCTTGTCGCCATTGAGCAAAACTAATATCCTTCAGCATACGGTCAAAAGTCTTTGCTAGAGATCAAGACAAACAAACAAACAAACAAACCACAAAATCCTTAAGCCTCCTCTCCCAGCTCCCCCCAGCCCCACCCCCACCTCCCACCTCCGCGCTTTCAGCCAACTTCCCCGGCTCGGAAAAGTGCGGCACGGGACGCCGCTGCTGGGGTGGGTGGGGGGAACGTGCCGCCGGGAGATGCGGCGGCTGCGGCGCAGCTGACTGCGACGCGGGAGCTCCGGGAGCGCCTCCGCGCAGGTAAGTTTCTCTGCCCGCGCCGCGCGCGCCGGGGGCCGAGCCCGAGTCCACCGCCCCCGGCCGGTGTCGGGCGGGAGGAGTCTCGGGGCCCCTCGGGCTGCTGGAGGAGGGGCGCCCGCCCACCCGCCCGCCCGCGAGCGGCTGAGCCTTGGGATTCCTACGCCTGGCAGGGATGAAAGGAGATACCTCGAGGCCTCCCCCAGCCTGCGGTGGAGGGAAGAAGAAAGGGTTGCAGGAGAGGCGGTGGGGGGCACGCGCAAGCCGCTCACCCAGAAAAAGTAAAAGAAAAGTTGGATTTGTTTGGGAGACAAAGCTTTGGTGTCGTCGGCGGGTCACATGGTTGCCAGGGCTCCGGGGGGCTTCGGTGGAGTTTTGTTTTTGTTCCCCCCCCCACCCCCCACCTTGGCCTGGGGCAAGGCCAGGGCAAATGGATATCTACAGGCCCCTGAGGTTTGTGGGGAGGTGCTTGGTCCTGGAGCATCATCCCAACGCCTTGCTCCAGTCTTACTCAGTTCTCCCATAGAGACGTTTTGGGAGTGGGCATCTTCCGGTGAGGCTGCTGGGAGATTATATGGGAAACATACATATATAGTTGTATCTATAACTATAGATATAACTATGGATAATCTATAGATCTATAGATATAACTATGGATAATCTATAGATCTATAGATATAACTATAGATAATCTATAGATATAACTATGGATAATCTATAGATCTATAGATATAACTATAGATAATCTATAGATCTATAGATATAACTATAGATAATCTATAGATCTATAGTTATAGTTATCTGTAATATATATCAATAGTTGTAGTTAATATCTATCTATAACTATAGATACGTATAACTATATATGTACATGAATATATAAAATTCTATCTAAACCAATTTTGCTTCCTTTGGGCAGAGATCCCTTGCAAGCTTGTTTGAACACTGGGCCATTTGAGTGTTTCCGTGTCTAAGGAGAATAAGCCAGCATGTGATGTCATCTTTGAATTGAATATAGTATGTGCTTCATACCTGATGAGCCGGTTACTAAGGCTTGCTCAAAAAAGTCCAAGGACCCCTCTCCAACCTGCAGTCTTCAGTAAACTTTCATTTGACAACAAGGGCTGGAGAGCACAGAATACAGAAGCTCTAAACCTAAAGGGTTGTCCTGAAAGCTTACCACCTCATAGATAGCAACATTTCCTGGTTTTGTTCTGTTCCTTTTCCCACTTTTCCATCCGTTTTATCTGTATCTTCTCCCTCTTCACAAACATTTACTCTTCATTAAAATATTCTTCCTCTCCTGCTATCCCTACTTTTACATAATAATCCCACAGTTCCCACCCTCTCACCACACCTTTCTCTGTTTTTCCTCTTTTGTGGACACATCATCAAGCCACCTGATATATTATTCTGTGTTGAAGTCAGTGGCCCAGTAGGGTTGGCTCCTCCCTGGGGGAAGAGGAGACAGAGGTGTGAGTGTTGCTAAACTACTCCGTTTTCTCTTTTCAAAGTGGAGAAGAGGGGTTCTTGGCTGGCTCTGTTGGTGGAGCATGTGACTCTTGGTCTTGAGGGTCCTGAGTTCCATCCCCTCATTGGGTGTAAAGATTACTTTAAAAAAAAAAAAAAAAAACTGGAATGGAAATTGAGAGCCATTGTTCTCTTTCCATTTCTCCTAAGCTCCATTTATGGGCCTACAAATATGTAATTTTTCTCAACATGCTTTAGGAGGGTAGTACAATGCTTAAAGTACTATATGGGTCTATTAAGATCTTTTAAGCCTTTTACTCTGTAGTTGTTATCTAAGCATATGGGACAGTGCAAATTTTGGGGGGATTGCTAAGCTTTTTTTTTTAATACCCTCATGCAAATAATTTTGGTTTTGAGTGCCCCATTTCTTTGAAATTTTTTGTTATTTCTGTGAATTCTGAAAATAGTACTTGCTTATAAAGCAACATGAATATTATAGTAAAATATAAAGTGAACCCCCTTCCCTATTCCACTTCATATGTGTAACTGCCATTGATAGTTGGGTTTGTGTCCCTTCATGTGTGTGACCACAGGAATTTTTCTTTCATTATTGCAAAAGATTGGCTAATGGCTCACATCAATATCATACCAGTGTTTTGAAGTTTATTTTTCAGTTAATATTTATCAAATATTTCTCTGTCAATATATGAAGATTCTTCTTTTCTTAATGTATCGACCCAGTGTAGCCAGCCACCATATCCCAGAATATTCACTTGGTCGTAGGGTTGTTCACTGCACAGGGGTGACCAGCTAAGGGGAAGTGAGGACTGAAACCTTGATCTTACAAATAGTGATGCAGTGAATGTCTGTGTACATTATCTTTGCAAGGGTACTGCAGAAGATTTATTCTGAGAAGAGAATTGCTGGCTCTAGGGGGATGTTCACTTCAAATTCAATAGATATTGCAAGGAAACTTCTTAAGTACCCACAGCGTATTTGCTGTGCTCTTGCCAACACTGGATAATATCAGTGTGTTTAAAATGTTGCCAATCTGATAGAAAAATTGATTTCTCCTTGTTGGAGTTTTATAATTTGGAAATTATATAAACCAGTCTTGGAACATCTGACTTGGAGAGCTTGAGAATTTTGTTTTAAAAATATAAGAAAGTAGAAAAGGACTTGACTGCGTTTCAAAATACCATCTCATTTTGAGCTTGTAAATGATACCACTGCATTTGCTACTATCTTTCCATTTACTAAATGGCTAGAGATGCTGATACATGGTAAGTGAGAATTCCTGGGTCACAAACATGTGGCTCTGGTGTGCCTTGTAGTTGCTGTTGGGATTTTTGGCTCTTGACTTACATGTTTGCCACCTTCGTTAAAGAGGTTTCACACTCCTGGGAATGAAAGCTCAATTTTAGACGAGATATCATAGCTTTAGATCCTTAAGCTATAGATGCAAACAAAATAACCAGATGTGCAATGATACCTTCAGGTAGAATCCGTTCTGTTCGCTCTCCACATAGGAACTGTCACCTGCTAATATTGATCAGCTCATACACAGACACAAGGAGTGTTTCAAAAATGGCTTACTCTTACAGCTGGACAACTTGTTTAGGAATATCAAATATATATATAATATATACTTATATGTATGTGTAATATACATATTTAGCTAATACTGAATTCTTAGTATGTGCTATAAACTATTCTAAGTTATTTATATGCATTTTTTTTCTTTCTCGTATATTCTTTAAACAAATTTCTGTAGTTCATACTAATATTGTCCCCATTTTCAAATGGGAAAAATGAAGCACAGAGACATTTAAAAACTCCACTAAAGTTACACATGTCCAGGTGATAAAACTGGGGATTCAAATCCAGTCTCCATGGCTCTAGGCCATGAGAGTAACAATGGCTGCTCTACGGGGTCATCGGGTTGCTCACTGCACAGGGATGACCAACTGAAGGGGACGTGAGCACTGAAACCTTGATCCCACCCTGCAGGCCAAACTATGTTCCTTTGCTTTCATCTGAGTGTTACCTAGGGAAGGTACTTTTCTGAGTCACAAGTCTGTAAGGGCTCACAGAAACCCTCCTCCTGATGTATTGGGAGCTGTATGTATACAGATGTGCTTGTGAAACTAAGTGCCTTTGTAACTCAATACTGTTGTGCCCATTCATTATGGATACACCTTCAAGAACAGATCTGCCCTATTGCCTATACTTCTTGTATTTAATACATAATGGCACAGTATGATCTCTGCATGGGAGAGTTAGCTCATAGCCTCTGATGTTGTGTTGCCATGAAAACCATTGGTTTTATCAAGATGGTTTTCTGGAAAATGCATAAGGAGTTCATTGTCTTTTTCTTTTTTTGTGATTTTTCTTAACATTTTGATGGACATGAAGGTCTTTGAGGATGACCAACTCACGGCATATAAGCCAAGAAAGAAGGCTTTGTTTCATGTAGAGAGGTTTTTATTCCTGCCCTACCATTTACTAATAGGGGAGTAGGGAGGAGGGGACGTGGGCAAGTCCATCTTTTTCATTTTTGAAGTGTATGGGATTATAATACCTATCTTATAGAATTGGTATACTGATCATATATGTTAATACATGAAAACATTTAGAACAATGATTTGGCATACATTAAGTACCCACTATGTATTCTGTGTTGCTGCTGTTGTTTTCATAGAATGAGATAATGCATCTAAAACACTACTTGATTTACAGTAAGTTGTTAATAAGTGTCACCTGTTTTTATTGACCTTCTCTCTAGAGAAATTCTATTTGCATACACAAACAAATTACGTATGTCTTCAAGAGTTTATAGAGCCCTAGAGACCTGGGTAAGCCCTCTAATAGGCCTCAGAGATACAATGATGAGTAAGGTAGACATAGTTCCTGACTTCATGGTGCTTTTAGCTAAACAGGGTACAGGGATTGCCCTGAGTATGTTCAGTGATTAGAGCATGGAGTTTGGATCATTAAGATCTGTGTGCAAATCTGTTTTGCTCTCTGCCAGCTTTGTATCCCTGAGTAAGTTACTTAATGTTTCTGTGCCTGAGTTTAAAAAGTTGTAACATGAGAATAGTCATTACTCTCAAAGTATATGGGTATTAATGCTTGTATTATTTATACCAAGCATTTCATTTTTTGAAAGTTTGATACTTTCTCTATACTCTATTTCAGTATAGCAGAATCACAGTTATATATGATAGCAAAAAGTCAACATAAGCATCTAGGCATTGTGTCCTCATCTCATTTATTTTTTTTTAATATTTTTTAAAAATTTTTTTTACATTGATTTATTTTTGAGAAACAGAGTGAGACAAAGCGTGAGCAGGGGAGGGGCAGAGAGAGAAGGAGACACAGAATCTGAAGTAGGCTCCAGTGTCAGAGCAAGCGGTTAGCACAGAACCTGATGCGGGGCTCAAACTCACAAACTGTGAGGTTATGACCTGAGCCGAAGTCGGACGCTCAACCCACTGAGCCACCCAGGCATCCCATGTCCTCATCTCATTTAAAAGTATTGGCTAATAACATCATCTGGGCCCAGTAACTTAGTAATTTTTAATATTTTGAATCTTTGAGTATTGTTCCTCTAGGCTCACATACTGTGTTGTGTTTTTCTCATGCTCTTAGCATACTTAAGATTATGACATCTGTCCCACTATTTGTTTGTTTGTTTTGCATTTTCTTGTTTCAGACATCGTGGCTATAGGTTGCACATGAAGTTGATATATGTTAATTTAGCAGGCATTAAGTTATACACACCATACTAGGTGCCTGGAATACAAATATAAATAAAGTAGTGTCCCTGCCCTCAAACACAAATAATCTGCTTGGAAGACAAATACATAGAATCATCAATAATGTAAGGTGACAACTATTCCATTAGTATAATGGGTAGAAGTACCATGGAAAATGGAAGCACAAAGGATACATTTAGCCTGACTAACCTGGAGAGGAGTTAATGATTCTCTGGTTAGAAGTTGTTGAGTAGGGAAGAATCAGAAAGGTGTTTGGGACAGAGGAGATTACAGTTGGAACAGGTGGTATGGCAGGGATGACGTGAAGAAGGCACACAGGCCAGATTGTGACTGGGTGCCAAAGAGTTGGGCTCTGTCCTCTAGGCATTGAAGGGCCATCAAAAGTATGTAAGTAGGTTGGATTATTAAAGTTCACCCTCTTTTTTTTTTTTTTTCCCTTAAGATTGACTGGAAGCATTTGAGTCAGATTGTTAGGTACTTACGGAGAGGACTGTCTCCCTACGTTAGGCTAATTTTCAGCAAAATAATGATTATTTCTAACCTGAATTTTTGCACAACCATTTTCCCTTCCTAGTCTTACCAGCCTCCAGTCAGTTTCCCAAGTAGCAGTTAGACAGATGTAGAGAATACCGATTGGATCATTGTTTTATTTTGTTTTGTGTTTTCCTTTCATTTAAAATTCTTTTAACATTCATTCATTTTTGAGAGAGAGAGACAGACAGAGAGAGAAAGAGAGAGAGAGAGAAACGAGCAGAGGAGAGGCAGAGAGAGAGGGAGACACAGAATCCAAAGCAGGCTCCAGGCTCTGAGCTGTCAGCACAGAGCCTGATGCGGGGCTCAGTCACTAACTGTGAGATCATGACCTGAGCCGAAGTTGAAGTCGGAAGCTCAAGTGACTGAGCCACTCCGACGCCCCGTGTTTCCCTTCATTTAAAACAATCTGTTAACTTCTTAATGCCCTTAGCATGAAGTGCTATGTGACTTGGTCCATGATTTGCAATTAAAACTTCACTTCTCTTTTCTTGAGATCCCTTACTTTCCTTCGGCTGGAATAGATGTCTTAGTTCCTCAAATGTACCATGCTCTGTGCCTTCAGGGTGCTGCTTCTATTCTTTGGCACTCTTAGCCACCATCACCATCATTTTTCCCTCAGCATTTTAGCCAGGTTCCACTTATCTTGTAGGTCGGTGCTTAAAAAAACACCTTCAAAATCTTTCCTGACTCCTGATCCAATACATCAACTTCCTTGGATCTTGCTCCCTCCCTGACATGATGCTTACCAACTTTATCACACATCGTGTTTGGATATTTGATGATCATTCTTCCAGACCAATTGTTGGGCCTCTGAGGGCAGGAACCGTATTGCTCTTGCCCACTTCTTTAGTTGGGCATTTAGCTAAAGCTTAATGAGTATGTACTCACTGAATGAAATAACAATAAGGGAGGAGGAAGTTGAAATACCAAGAATAGAATTAAAATTTTTGTTAGAAACCTGATTTTTCAGCACTATATTCTCTATTGGGGATTAAGCAATGACTGGAAATGATTCTCTCCTAAGTTTTTCATGTCTGGTTGGGGATATGAATAAAAACACTATTACTGTGATAAGTGCAAATATAGAGTACTGGAGAAGGATTACAGAAACCTACCAGAAAGCCCACTAACTTTTCCTGGAGTAGGTTGCACAAGAGATGACATAGTAATCCTTTATCTTTAAGTTAAGAGGGATATAATCTCTTGATATTGAGATATAATTACATTGAGATAATTATATTGAGATAAAACTTCCATTGAGTAAAATCCATCCTTTTCAGTGAGTTTTGACCGATGTATGCAATCGTGCAATCACTACCACAATGCAGATGTAGAACATTTCTGTACCCACTTTACCCCAAATTCCCTCATGCCCTTTAGCAGACAGCCCCTTCCATCTCTCCACAGCAACCAATGATGTAATTTCTATCTCCAGTGTTGCCTTTTCCAGAATAATATATAAATAGAATAGTGTAGGGGCACCTGGGTGGCCCAGTCAGTTGAGTGTCCAACTCTTGATTTCTACTCAGGTCATGATCCCAGGGTCATGGGATTGAGCCCTGGGTTGGGCTCTACACTGAGTATGGAGTGTGCTTAAGATTCTCTCTCTCTCTCCCTCTGCCGCTCGTGCCCCCCCACCTCAGATAAAAAAAAAAAATTAAAAATAATAAAAAAGTAAAATAGTGTAGTAGTGTATAGCCTTTTGTGTCCTGCTTTTTTTCATTTAGCATAATAATTTTGAGATTCTGTCATGTTGTATGTATCAGCTTATTTATTCCTTTAAAAAAACCAGATATATGAGGTACAACTGACATATAATAAGCTGCATATATTTAAAGTGAACAATTTAAAAAGTTTTGACATATGTATATACCAGTGAAGCAATCACAATAAAGGTAGTGAATGTAGCCAACACCTGAAAGGTTTTTTCAGGGTCCTTTATAAACCCTACATCCCGCTCCTACCTCAGATAACTACTGATCTACTTTCTGCCCTTGCAAATTAGTTTGCATTTTCTAGAATTTTATATCCATGGGATCACACAGTATTCTTTTGTGTCTGACTTCTTTAACTCAGCATAATTCTTTTAAGATTCATTCATTCTGTTGCATCTCTCAATTCTTGTTTATTTGTTTGCTAAATAGCACTGTTTATATTGACCCGTTGATGACCATTTGAATTGTTTCATTTCTGTTTCAGTTTTGGCTTTTGCAAGTAAAGCTGTTATGAACATTCCTGAACAAAGTTGTTGTGTGAACATATCCTTCCCTTTATTTTGTATACAGTTGACCCTTGAAAACATGGGTTTGAACTGCACAGACCCACTTATACGTGGTACTTTGAATATATTTTCTCTTCCTTATGATTTTCTCAATAACATTTTCTTTTTTCTAGCTTACTGTATTGTAAGAATACAGTATATAATACATATAATATACAAACTGTGTGTTAATCGACTGTTTATGCTATTTGTAAGGCTTCCAGTTAACAGTAGGCTGTTAGTAGTTAAGGTTTGGGGAAGTAAAAAGTCCTATGTGGAGTTTCAACTGCATTTGTGGGGGGGGGGGGGCGGGGGGGGCGGTCAGTGTCCCTAACCTCTGTTGTTCAAAGGTCAACTGTAATTACTTAGAAGTATAATGGCTAGGGGCGCCTGGGTGGCTCAGTCGGTTAAGCATCTGACTTCGGCTCAGGTCCTGCTCTAACAGTACGTGAGTTCCAGCCCCACATCGGGCTCTGTGCTGACAGCTCAGATTCTGTGTCTCTCTCTCACTCTGCCCCTCCCCCACTCGTGCTCTGTCTCTCTCTCTCTCTCTCTCAAGAATAAATAACATTAAAATAAATGAATGAATGAAAGAATGAATGAAGTATAATGGATGGATCATATAGAAGAGACTGTCAAACTGGTTTCCTGAGTAATTGTACCAATTGATGTTCCCACCAGTAGTTCTAGTTTCTTTGCATTCTTGCCAACACTTGGTATGCCCAGTCTTTTAATTTTAGACATTCTAAAAGATACGCAATGAGATCTCATTGTGGTTTCAATTTGCATTTTCCTAATGATGAATGTATCTGAGCATCTTTTCATGAGCTTATGTATGTGCATGTACTTTGATGAAGTTTTGTTCAATACCTATGCATCTCCCTACACCTTTTAAAATTTGAGTTGTCTTCTTATTATCAAGTTGTAAGAGTTCTGTATATTTTATAGCTACAAGTCCTTTATCAGATATGTTTCAAGTATTCTTTCCCATATGAATTTATGTTTTGTACAAGGGGTACAATTTGACCAAGAGATGAAGAAAATAAATGATAATAAATAAATGATAAATGATAAAAATAATGTGCAAGTGAAAAAAATAAAGCTAGTTTTATGGTTTTATGAGGCTCCAATGTATAGTAAAGCAGGAGAAGGTGGTAGAAAGTGATTTTACAAAAATAGGAAGAGGCTTGAAAATAGACACTTTTTTATGTCATGTATGGAACTTAGACTGTCTTTTTTTTGTGTGAGCACCAATATTAATAAATACCAGTATAATAACAATAATTATACTAATATGTGACCTTTACAGTTTATGGAATTCTTTTATATGCACAGTTTATAGTGTTTTCCCCTACATTATTTTATTTAACTCCTCTGACAGCCATGGGAAGACAAAGACTTGGAGGTGTGTGTAGTCGATGTCAAATATAAATTTTTGGATTTTGAGCCAATTCTTTTTAGCTAATGTCTGTGTGTGTGTGTGTGTGTGTGTGAGAGAGAGAGAGAGAGAGAGAGAGAGAGAGAGAGAGAGAGACAGTTTAATGTGTGAGGCAAGAATGACGCTTGGGTTGGTCGCAACGGCTCAAGAGTACACTTTCCCAGTGGGAGAGAGGGCAGTGTCCTACTGAGCTCTGGGAGAGGGTATAGTAGACCCTAGTAAAGGTTGGGGAGTATAGTTATACTTTGAAAATGACAATTCACAGTTAATGTAGAAATGTTTTACAAAAATTCCAGAATCTCAGAGGATTTTCTAGACTCTGTGATTTTTCTTTTAATTTTCCTTTATTTGTAAACTGATTCTAGGTGAATAAAGTAAAACTGTATGTATTTGTTAGTTAATTTGCTAAGGAAACATATAGTGTGACCTAGTTTTTTATTTTTTAAATTTTATTATTTTTTTTAGTTTGGGGAAGTTCAAAGATAATGGGAAATTTTTAAATATCATCTGTATATTTTGGTTGAGTATATTCTGTCTCCATTGTCCTGTCCAGGGCCCTGACTTCTTTTCCCATACCAATCACATGTACCACTTGTCAGCTTCAGAAACAGGAAAAAAATTACATGCTGAACAATCTCACAATTTAGGATTTCTCTCTCCTTCTTTCTCCCTAACTCCCTTCCTTCCTTCCTTCCTTCATTTTTCTTTCTTTTCTCTCTTGGAAGTTTTGGCATTTCCCCATTTGCTCCGTTTTTTGCAAGTTTCATCCATTTCTAACTCCTGTGGGTTCTTTTCATGGTAAAGAAATAACAGGATGGTAAGCCAGAGTAACTGAAATACTCATATTCTCAAGTGAGGGATTTATTCATATTCAAAATACTCTCTTACCAAGAATGTAAAAGTGAATTAAAATTGATTATGTTTAATGTGTCCATACATATTGTTGTATATTACCTGTATATCTTTTGTGTAATCATTCCAAATTCACTTTAAGAAATGCTCTAGTGCTGTGTAGTATGTCTATGCAGATTTAGCATGGGACTGCAGTTTTCTCACAGATTAACCTGGAATGCCAGAGTGTCTTTTAAAGTATATTTGCAAAATCCTTCTCATCAAGTGTATACTACTTAGATAGTTTGGGGCATTGGAAAGACTATGCAGGCTTTGGAGTCAATTAGACTTAATTCAAAGCTGTAGGGCTTTGGGCATGTTAGCCAACTGACCAGAGCCCCACCTTCCTCATGGGCACAGTGTGTTGTTAGAGTTAAATGAGGAACTCCTGACTGGCTCAATAGGTAGAACATGGGATTCTTGATCTCGGGATCATGAGTTCAAGCCCCACTTTGGGTGTAGAGCCTACTAAAAAAAGAAAAAAAAAGTTAAATGAGATAGCATTTAAAGAGTTCAGTATAGAGTCAGACACAAGGCATATAATGAGATTGCTTCATAGTTTGCATCCTCTTTCTATCAAATTAATATTTCTATATATTTATCCCTATTTCTGTAGGTTTTATATACATACATATAAATATAAACACGTATACACATACTTATTACCATCATTAATCACTAGGACTAGTTAACATTTATTAAACACTTTCTGTGTGCTGGGCACTAAGTGCCTCACATAAATCATTTAAGCTTTACACTAACACCATAAGATATAAACTATTATTATCTCCATTGTGCAGATGAGGAAACTGAGGCAAAGAGGTAAATACCTGGTTGAGACTGCACAGCCAGGGGTGTTAGGGGTGAACCAAGGCCATTCAACACCAGAGCTCAATTCCTTTTTCTTTTTTTTTTTCAACGTTTTTTATTTATTTTTGGGACAGAGAGAGACAGAGCATGAACGGGGGAGGGGCAGAGAGAGAGGGAGACACAGAATCAGAAACAGGCTCCAGGCTCCGAGCCATCAGCCCAGAGCCTGACGCGGGGCTCGAACTCACAGACCGCGAGATCGTGACCTGGCTGAAGTCGGACGCTTAACCGACTGCGCCACCCAGGCGCCCCTCAATTCCTTTTTCTAATAGAGTTGTTATTCAATTAATCTCATCTCAATTTTCACAGTATCTTTTAAGTCTAAATGAAAGAAGTTAATTTTATTTTCCTTATGTTTTGGAAATAATTATCATTATTTATATGATGCATGTAAATGATTTTAATGGACTCATTTGATCATCTATCAAGTTAAAGTAACTTATCTGATACTTCATATATAAACAAATAGCATGGTGGATTGACGTCTGAGACAGAATAGATTGTAAAACACTGAATTTAATAAATTAATTTCGGGGCGCCTGGGTGGCTTGGTTGGTTAAGCGTCCGACTTCGGCTCAGGTCATGATCTCACGGTCTGTGAGTTCGAGCCCCGCGTCGGGCTCTGTGCTGACAGCCCAGAGCCTGGAGCCTGTTTCAGATTCTGTGTCTCCCTCTCTCTCTGCTCCTCCCCTGTTCATGCTCTGTCTCTCTCTGTCTCAAAATAAATAAACGTTAAAAAAAAATTAAAAAAAATAAATTAATTTCAATTAAAGTTAGCTTTTAATTGAAACTAATTTATTTAAAAAATTTTTTAATGTATATTTATTTTTGAGAGACATAGAGACAGAATGTGAGTGGGTTAGGAGCAGAGAGAGAGGGAGACACAGTATCCAAAGCAGGCTCCGGGGTCTGAGCCATCAGCACAGAGCCCGATGCGGACCTCGAACTCACGAGCTGTGAGATCATGACCTGAGCCCAAGTCGGACGCTCAACCGACTGAGGCACCCAGGTGCCCTGAAACTAATTTATTAAATCAAGAATAACAATTATAATAGCACATATTTGATGAAATAAAACGTGACGCTTATGGTATTGACTAAGAATTTTAACTAGTTTTTGAGAGGGTGCAATCGGGGGTGGGGTGGGGAGGAGCAGAGAGATGGGGACAGAGGATCTGAAGTGGGCTTTGTGCTGACAGCAGCAAGCCTGATGTGGGGCTTAAACTCATGAACCGCAAGATCATGACCTGAACTGAAGTTGGATGCTCAACTGACTAAGCCACCCAAGGGTCCCTGTTGAAAAGTTTCTTAGGTCTTGATTATTTGTTAAAGAAACTTCTTAGGAAGCAAGACTTACAATTTAGAAGACCTAGAGTGTTTTAAAAGATGATTTTCCTTTCTTAGTTTAGTTGATAAACTTCTTTCTGGACAAAGAATTCTGCTACCTGAAATTATCTTCGTTATAGATATGTCAAATAGGAAATATAAAGATATTTATACCTAGCATATGTAGTATATGTTGAAGTACTTTCTGTTACCACGTGACTTATGAATTTTAATGGTCATATTTTTCTTCTATTTATGCACTGATTCCCAGAAAGTTGAATCTTACTACAACTTGCAAAGTAATTGTTATCTAAGTAGAGAGTATTTTTGATATATGTCCTCAAACTGCATGAAACACTTAAATATTAATGGAGAACAAACAATATGCATGAGTAACATACTTCTCTTATTTAAGCCTAGAACAATTTTAATAACATTGCCATTTTCTACCTATAGAACACACATATTTTTTCTTATGAGTCTGAAACATGACATTTCATTTTGTGAAACTGAATTGATAACTTGTATATTTGAAACCAGTAGCTATGATAAAAATGTATCCTTCATTAATAAGTGTTATAATTTGGGGCACCTGAGTGGCTCAATCCATTAAGCAGCCGACTTCGGCTCAGGTCAAGATCTCACAGCTCCTGAGTTCGAGCCCCACGTCAGGCTGTGTGCTGACAGCTCAGAACCTGGACCCTGCTTCAGATTCTGTGTCTCCCTCTCTCTCTCTCAGCCCCACCCCCACTCATACTTTGTTTCTCTCTCTCTCTCTGTCAAAAATAAATAAAACATTAGAAAACAATTTTTAAAAGCGTTGTAATTCAATTAAGCAAGAGTTTTTGAGTGAGTATTATGTGCAAAACATATAGTGGCTTAAGTGATATAAGGAATAAATAGAATTCCTAGAGTTTAAGAATTACCAAAATAGTTGGAGAAATAAATACAAAAATAATTCTCATTCAAGTTGGCTTGTGGTAAATGTTGTAATATATAAATCACTTATTCCTGGATACTGACATATATATATATATATATATATATATATATATATGTAATAAATGAATTATATGAATCCATTTTTATACAAATATATACACCAAAGAGACTGCATAGTTCCTCTTGTTGATATAGTGTATGCCAGATATAAGGAAAGTATCCAGAGCTTATCTCAAAAATATTTTTTTTTCTACTTGAAGAAAACTAATGAATAAAATCTTTTTTTAACGTACGTGTTTTAGTATGCTGGGGCTGCCATAACAAAATGCCACAGGCTGGGTGTTTTGAAAACAGAAATTTATTTTCTTGCAGCTTTGGGGCCTAGATGTCCAGGATCAAGGTGTTGGCAGATCTGGTTTCTTCTGAGTCCTCTCCCCTTAGCTTATAGATGGCCATCTTCTTGTGTCTTGGTGTTACTTTTGTGAGTGTCTGTATCCTAGTCTTCTCTTATAACTACACCAGTTTTATGTTTTGGCTCATCCATATGATCTCCTTTTACCTTGATTGCTCTTTAAAGACCCTATCTCTAACTATAGTTGTATTTTGAGGTACTGGGGGTTAGGTTTGGGGGTTAGGGTGGGGGGGGGGGCACAATTCATCACATAACATCAGGGTAACCATAAGGTGAGTTAGCTTTATCACAGTCTTATACATTCAAATCTTCCTTATGGAAATGCATACATTTGTTTTAGACTATAAATTAAATCAGCTCAGTCCAAAACCAAAACCATTTGTGTTGACATCTAGAAGGCCTTCTTCTCTCTTAACACTCACCTCCTATACATACCTCTGTCATTATTGCCTTCATGCATCTTCCCTTTTGACCAGTCTGTCCATTTGGGACAAATGGTAAACGTTGATGTGGCTTGTGGATACCATCTAGAATCACTGAATAATACATAGAAGGATGACTCTTCTATGAATAATCTGGACTATAAATAATAAGTCTGTTTTTTTAAAAATATTTCTATATGCTCTGTATGTACATATTTCTATTTCCCATGTTGGCCTTTGAGTAAATGAGGTAATGTTTTGATTAGCAGTGGAGGGAAATTCTGTAGGTATGTATATTTGCATCCCTGAGACTACGAGAAGTTAAAGAGCTATGCCCAGTTAAGCTGAACTCCAAAATAGGGCAGGTACTGTGTTTGCATTTTGGGAAAAACATTTTAAATATGTCTTTCTTTCAGATTTCACCCTCTACTGTGTCCAAGGCCTCATGTGTGTAAGACATGCATACCTCATTTTAATTTAGAAGTGCTGAGTTTAAGAAGTGTTGGATGTACAAAGGAATATATGAAATAATTCAAGGATTGCTAAACTGTTTAATTCATGAATTAATGGGAAAGAGACATACAGCAGAGCACCACTGATGCTGATGGCAAAAGCGCAAAAATGCCAGACCAGTTCTGAGGGACACTGTCCATGGCTGCGTCCTCTCTTCCCTAGTTGAGAGAGATAAACAATTCACAAGGCCTCTAAGGTACAAAGGGCAGTGTCTGTATTTGAAGTTATGCATTAAACAGATTGTTTCAGAGTTTCTCAGGTAGAATCGTAACAACTCAGGTCACAGTAAAAGCTCCAGGATTCATTCTCACAAACACTTTCGTTTTACTAACAATAT
This sequence comes from Panthera pardus, assembly GCF_024362965.1. Lineage (NCBI taxonomy): Eukaryota > Metazoa > Chordata > Mammalia > Carnivora > Felidae > Panthera > Panthera pardus. The sequence goes on from NW_026527002.1 coordinate 24,617,985, forward strand.
AATTGCAAATTACGGGCCTTTGGAGCAGTGTGCTCACTCCAATGGGTCTGTTCTCAAATCTTAGAAGATTGGTCGCATTATGTCTTTAGCCATCTTGCAATAAATATCCTAGGAACAGTAGTTCACTGATTTAGAGAAAATGATCAGTCTTGGTATGGGGTGGTATGTGTAAAGCATTTAAGACAGAGGGAATTAGACAGTAGACTAAGCTACTGAGTGACCCTTGACAAGTTATTTAACTTGTTTGTGCTTTAGTTTGCCTGTCTCTAATCTAAAGGATTACTACCTACTTTCAGAGCGTTCCTGAAAAACTTAAATTGGACAACATATATAAGACACCACCCAGCACCATTTTCTAGTACTTGGCAGTTTCTTAATAAATGGAAATATCCTTTCTTTTCATCTTCATGATTCCTCTCCATCCTTCCTGTTACGGTGCCAGAAGTAGATATTTTTAAAAAGAACCCTCTAAATTTTTCGCTTAAACCATAAGCCAGGAGTTATCCTGAATTTCTGTTTTTTCCTTACACACCTGGTCTAATTTGTTAGCAAGTCAGAGACCTGCCAATATTACCTCCAAACGAGCCTCGCAATTTCCACTTACTCTCCCCTCTCTGCTGCCGTGTCATCCAAGCCACAGTAATTGCATAGCTGGGCAACTCCAGCTGTCTTGTTAACCGCTCTCTCAGTTTCCATGTTGTTCCCTGCAAGGGTGATCTTAAAACATAAATAAGAACCTATCCTCCCCTTGCCAAAACCGATCCAATTGGTTGTCCGTTGTGCCAGGAATAAAGTCCAGACAATGTCGTGGCCTCTGAGGCATTTGACATTCTGCCTTCCTATGGCCACTCTCTTACGTCTGGCCATATCCAGCTTTAATCAGTTCTCAAAAAGTCTAACTTTGCCCTTTTCATGCAAAACACCCTCCAAACTCACCCCCACCTCTCACACATAAACATGACCTGAATATCTTCATCCTTCCCGTCTCACTCAGATATCACCTTCATAGAGAGGGTGCCAGGAGTTTCCTCTGATTTGTGCCTTCTTCCATACTTATTGTTTGCAGATAATCACATCGGCCCAGCTGGCTGGGAGGTCTCAGCAGCAGAAGCTTGAGTGGACATTGTAAAAAGAGATAAAACAAAAGGCCAGGAGGGAGAGAGAAGAAAGGAAATACTAAATATTTAATAAAGTAAAAAAAATAAAAAAAGAGAGAGACATTCTTTAATCTACTTGAAAACTTTAATAACTTGAAAACTTGTTTCATGACATACATTTTTGTTTGGATTAAGATACGATTATTGCTAACTGCTGGTTTAGGACCCTACAGCAGCACTCTGCAATAGAAATGCCATGCAGCCCCATGTGTACTTGTTTATATTTTTAACATAGCCGCATGGCAAGAAGGTTGAAACAAGGGACAGTAATTTTCATAATCCGTTTTACTTAACCCAGTATATCCAATATATCATTTCTGTGTTAATCAATATAAACATAAAAATTATTAATTATATAGTTTACATTGTTTTTCATAGTAAGCTTTCAACATCTAGGAGGTTTTTATGCTTGCAGCACATGTCCGTTCCTGCTAGGCACAGTTCAGGTACTCAGCAGCCACATGTGGCTAGTGGCCGTGGTTTTGGTGAGTGTGGATCCAGTGGTGACTCCAGTAAGATCCAATCTATATACCACTCTTTCATCATCTCGGATGAGTTTTTACTTAATTTTGTGACAATCTAACTTTGAATTGGTTTTTTAGATTAGATATGTCAAAGACTTTTTAAAAAAATGGTTATTGATTTATTTTTGACAGAGAGAGAGAGAGAGAGAGAGAGAGAGACTGTGCTTTTGTGCGTGTGTGAAGAGCCCAGTGCAGGGCTCAAACATGCGTATTGTGAGATCATGACCTGAGCTGAAATCAAGAGTCAGAAACTCAAGCACCTAAGCCACCCAGGTGCCCGTGTCATAGACTTTTTAATCAATTTATGGGACAATATTTTCTCCCACTTATGAAAGTGAAAAGCCTATCATTTTTCTCTCAATTATATTTGAAGATAAAATAGAGTTAAAAAGGGTTAGTTTACACCAGAGAGTTAATGGTTCTTCTAGACTTTCTGCTACTTGTAAGATTTAGTTGTGAGGCAGTTTACACAGAATGGCACTTACAAGTGATTCTCAAAGTTGAGTGGACATTGGAATCACCTGAGACCTCGTGACCATGCAGATTATTGGGCCCACCAGCAGAAGTTTGATGTGTGGATGGAGCTGAGAATCTGCATTTCCGGTATGCTTCCGGGTGCCACTGCTGTAGCTGATGAGGACTGTCCCCTCGTCTGCCCTCGGGCACAGTGCCTGTCAGGACAGTTCTGAGCTGCACCTTTCACTTTGTGGTTGGTGATGGAGACCTTGGAAACCACTACTTTGATTGTCTGTGTGTTTTGTGTGTTGGGGAGTGGCGGTGATAGATGGAGGACATTACCTATCCATTCATTATAGTGCTGTATTTCATTTGTAGAGTAGAGGTACAAAAGAACCTTAAAGGTAGTGGAAAGAGAACCAAATAACAAATTTCAGAACAGACCACTAAGATCGGGGGTGGGGGGGGGGTGACAATACAAGCTCCTTGGTGACTACTTTTTTGTTTTTTCTAAATATTTATTTTATTTTTGAGAGGTGGGGAGGGACAGAGAGAGAGGGGAACAGAGGATCTGAAGCAGACTGTACTCTGACAGCAGAGAGCAGGATGCAGAGCTCGAACTCACAAACCATAAGGTCAGATCGTGACCTGAGCGGAAATCACACGCTTAACTGACTGAGTCACCTGGTGACTATTTCTTATGTTTTACTACTTTTGCTTAGAGGGGTAAGGAACAGTGTCTATATTCTAGGCCCAGATGATAGACTTTTACTGAAGCAATAGTAGCTCTGTTGAATCCTTAACCAAAAGTTTAATGTGTCCCCTCTGTAGCTTATCTATTTTTCTAGACACTGAATACCCACTAAGTTCCAATTCTTAAAATTAGCTTTGAAGCTCACGTGGAAACAAGTACCATTGTTTATATGAAAAGAGTAATGCTCATATAGCTACTGTATCATGTTGAAGTTCTACAAAGCTGAAATTTGTGTGAATCATGCCTCTGAATACTAGATAAAATTAATATTAAATTTCTGAGTAATGGGAAAAGTCATTATCAAACTAAATATAACTTTGATAACGCTGTGTGTTTGAAAAATCTCTAAATGCTAAACTTAGAAAACATCAGATAAAATTAATCTTTATTTCTTCTGTAAGTTTGAATTTTCCTATTGCATTATCTAATATTTATTGAGCACTTATTATTGGCAGGCATTGTTCTAAATGCCTTACCTGCTTTAACTTGCTTAGTCCTCAGAACAACCCAGTGATTCCATTCTTATTTTATAGATGGACATTATTCAACTAGTTAGTAGCAGAGGTAATATTCTTTTCTTTTTAAAAAAAACGTGTTTATTTATTTTTTAAGAGATACAGGGAGAGAGGGAGGGCCAGAGAGTGAAGGAGACAGAATCCCAAGCAAGCTCTGCGATGTCAGTGCAGAGTCTGTCCAGTATTCCCAAGGACAGAATTACTGGATCATAGAAGATGCATATTTTAGCTAACATTGATTTTTTTTATCATTTAAAATCAATTTAAAATACTAGCACAAATAATTCAAAGTTGTAAATTGATAAGAATATTACACTCATCATACAAAAGGGGAGAGAATAAGTAATTTAGGAAAGCAGTAACCAAGTTGAATCTAGAAATTCTGTCTTTCGTTCATGGCAAAACTTAACAAGTTACATCTACCTTGGATGATTCCCTTTCTTTCTGTATGAATTTATCATAAATGTAACTGTATAATTATTAGTCCACATACATATATTCCTAAACTGTTATGGTTTTCTTATAATAATAAAAATAGTGATAACTATTTTTTTAATTGAGATGTGATTGGCATACAACTATTATTACTACTTTGGCTATATAAACGTCTTTTACTTCTTCTCTTCATGCAGTTTGCTCATGTGTGTCACCTCACATTTAGTTAGAACTGAATACACACTACCAACTGACAGGTAGGTATTTGTTTATGTTAATGAACCTCACGAAACTATCCCCTTGCACTGTGTCTAAGATAGGGTGCATGTAATTAGTTTAGGTAAGTGTAGCACATACAAACACTACACACACAAATCCTGAGCTTTATTGTGTGTTAGTGACTACGATTTTGTGAACATGCTTTGTATTTAAGTAAGGTTATGAGAACAAGAGTTTTAAAGAACTTGAGCTATTCTTATAAATTTTATCTTCTGCTTATATTATGGCAAAAAATTTTCTAAATCAGATGATTCTTTTATATCCTCTCTTACACCTCTGAACCAGGAAGTGAGCACAAAAAACTCCTTTAACACAGGCTTTCATGCATAGTCATTAAGCAGCTTTTATTTGTTAGGGTGTGTTGGCAATAAATATCTTCTCTCTGGGACACCCAAATTATAGCCCGTTGTGAAGCTTAATTATATCATTGAACTGCAGACCAGACAATGTTTCCATTATTGCAATTCTTATTTATTGGAAGATTAAAGCGTGTAAAGTGAAAAGAGTAGTTGGGAAGTGATAATGATTGGCTAAGTACTATGGAACTTGCTGCCACTGATCCAACTATGTTAATGTTTATTTTAGGACTCAGGAGTATTATAGTCACCTGTTAAAACTTCATCATGTAAAGCCATTTCTAGACCTGGGGGTTATGATGAAGTAGGAGAGAAATAGAATGATTTATTTTAAAAGCAAGACAGAAATCAGATTTAAGCATTTTAAATCTGTGTGTTCTTTCCCATATTGTTATATAGGTAACTTTACTTTTGGGGAAACAAAACAAAACACAGTGTTGGGGGCAATGTTCAAAGATACTGCTATTACATTGGAAGTGAAGCAATAATAGGTAATTTTTTAAGGACAGTTTTAGCAACAAATTACAACATACCACATATTGGCTCTTTGTAGGTACTTTTTTACTCATGCTCTCAACTCTGGTTCTTAACATCAGAATGAACCCCACCTTCTGAAGACCTGTGGGTGGGCTGTGGTGTTGAGCTTCTAACAAGTATCCAGATTCTGTCTGTTGGAATAATTATAACAAAAATAAGAATATTGTGGCATCTGGTATAGTACCTAACAGTTGGTGAGTGTCTTTAATATTTGTTGAATAGATGAATGTATTAATGGAGGAGGTAAACAAATTTTAAAAAGTGTGTGCTTTGATTTAGATAACAGCAGATATATTGAGAAAAATATAGAAAATAAAATTTACATAATACTTCAATAAATGCATATGTATAGCAAAAAATAGAATTTATAATTTGTTAATTTAAATGGCCTCTGAAGGTTTGCGTAGCACTTTAAGCCAGCAGCTCTCTTCTCAGCTGTGTACCCTAGCCAAGCACTTGCACACATGTACGAGGAGCCATGTACAGCAAGACCTAAAGTTTGTTTACTTATTTTGAGAGGGAGGGAGAGACTGTGTGTGGGGGGGAACAGAGAGAGAGGGAGGGAGAGAGAATCCCAAGCAGGCTCTGCACTGTCATCACAGAGCCCGACGCAGGGCTTGAACCCATGAACCACGAGATCATGACCTGAGCTGAAGTCGGATGCTTAGCCAACTGAGCCACCCAGGAGCCCCAGAGAATGATATATTGGGTATGATTTCCTTTATATAATTTCAAAATCTAGAAAATCTAAACACTTTTCACATAATACCTAAATATGAATGTAATTAATTCTATTCTGTTAAGGGAAGAGTGGGAAAAATGATCAAAATCTCATGTTAATGCTTATTTTGGCATATACCTGGCAGGTGGATATATGATTGTAGAGAGGCACAAATGAGGCTTCCACAGGCTGTCAGTGTGCTCTTTCTCTATTTGGGTAATGCTATTCGGTGTTTCATTTACTATTAACATTTAACCTGTGCAAGTGCATTATATACATGGTTCCTTTTCTGATATATTTTACAATTAAAAATGAAATGAACTGCCCCTTCGGGGCAGGAGTGTGTTAGATAATATCCTTGTATTCTTGGAGTTTTCAGCTAGAGTAAAGGTAGACATTAATTCAATTACTGCAATTACTCTAGGCTTACTGAGTGCAAAGTATGTGGTGCTATAAGGCTAGGCAATAGGTGATATGATCTAATCAAGAAGTGCGGAAAGAGTTCCACTGAGAAGGTGGGAATTGAGCTAATACCTAAATAATGAGTGAAAACTAACTTGGAAAAGAAAAAACAAAGGTAAGAGTATTTCTTGTAGAGAAACTCATTCATACAAAGGCTTTGTGGTGCAGGAAGGAGCACTATGGATATGAAGAAAAGAAAGAAGGACAATGTAGTTGGTGCAAAGAGAGAAATGAGTATTGGGAAGAATATTATTAGCCGAGATCAAAACATGGATCTTATAGATAATATTAAGGCTTTTGTCTTTTCCCAGAGTGATGAGAAGCTATAAAGATGTTTTAAGTAGGGAACAGATTTACATTTTGAATATATCACTCTGGCTGCAGTTGGGTAGGGGCCAAGGTAGATAGGGGTAGACCAGCGGAGAGATTATTGTAGTAGTCCAGGTAACACATTATGAGAGCTGGGATGAAGGTACTGGTAGAGGGGATGAGAAGACATAGATTGATTTCAGAAAAATTTTGAGGGCAAAATGTAGGGGATTTGGTAATGAAGTGGATTTGGGAAGTGAGTGAGAAATACCTCAAGAATGATTCTTAAGTTTCTAGCTTGGCTAAATGAATGGCTGGTGGTACTCTTAACTGAGAGGGAATAGAGGAAGGACACATTGGTTATACGGACTCTGTACCTGTCTATTTATGTTTGTACATATTAAATATGTGCATGTTAGACCTCGGAGAGCAGATACTGATCTAATTTAGACAACCTTTCAAAAGTGTGTTTCTCTGCTGTGTATATTATGTCTTGCTCTGAATATTCAATATAAGACCAGTTTTTTCTCCTTGCTTTTTCAGACAACAGACAGACATATGAATATAAAGGAAGTCTTTTTTGTCCCTTCCTCTCTTCCATTTCAATTTCCAACCATCACCCTTTCCTTCTAGCATAGGAATCTCTTACTCTAGATTTAACATAGTGGAGGATTATTGGTTTTTTGCTGCTCTCCATGGTTAAAATAATACCTTCTCTCAGTAATGAAGCAAGTAATGCCCAATGTTAGGCCTGTTCCAGTATTAGTGAAGATCTTGACATTTCATAAAGGTGTAATGATTTAAAGAGTAGTTCTGTGCTGTCACCTTTGAAGAGGAAAGGCTAATAAGGGCCTTCCTGAGTCTGAATTTAAGATAGTAGGCTAGAATCGTAATATGTCATTGCTCTCTTCCAACCAGAAATCCCATGTTCGTTTTTCCCTTTAATTTCTGGCAATATGGTAGATGTGTGTCTATAGAAATCTTCCCATTAGTGAAAACTAAAAAAATACCAACAGAGTATAGTTTTCAAAAAATCTATTTTTTAAAAAGATTATTTAATTGTATAGCTGAGTTTGTGGGAAAGCAAAGGGAATTTTAAGAGTCCATGAACACCATGAAGTCACAATTCAAGAGAAGTTAACGAGCACTGAAGCAGACATTTTTCCTGGGATATTTGGCAGTTCCTCATGGCATCCAGTTTAGGATTTGAGAACATTTTTGATTAACAAAAAATACCATTGACTGGCAAAAATTGGTTAGATTGTACCGGAAAATGCTTTGCATAAATAGGATCTCTGGAAGAAAACCCTTCTTGTGACTTCAATTGAACAAATAAAACAGATATGAAAGAGTGAGTGAGAGAGAGAGAGAGGGAGAGAGGGAGAATATGCTCTTGAAAGAGAGAGTCGTAATAATTACTTTTCTTGGCCTCGCTTCTGGGTGCAGTGTAAGCAAAGGAAAGTTTTACCTGAAAAAAATTCCTAACTTCACCTTCATGTAATTCAAATTCACATCTGAAAATAAATTTCAGTTTTAAGGTTGATAATTTCCCCAAGTACTTTGCAGAAGCAAGCAAATTCCCGCAAAAAGAAAAGCACTTTAAGTCAAAGCCTTAAATAATTCTTACAGATAAAATTTCAAAGGGCATGAGATCATATCAAAAAATCAGCATTAAATAAGGCAGAACAAAAGGTAAAGTTATTTGGAAAAACAAACACCAGAAACAGATACAAAAAGATTGTAGCTACTAGAAATTTCATTTATAAAATACAAATTACTTATATTTAATATGCTTAAAAATAATATAGATTATCTAAAATATAGTAAAAACAAAAGACTGAAAACAAGCATAAATTTGAAAAAGAACCAAACAGTAGTTTGAGATATAAAAAAAATGAACAAACAGTACTTGAAATTCACTTTATGGGTTATACAGCAGATGAGACACAGCTGTAATGGGAATTTTCTGAAATAAAAGATAGATCTGAAGAAATTACACAGAATATAGAACAGAGAGACAGCTAGAAAATATGAAAGAGACTTAAAGAGCAATGGAGGATAAAAAAATTGTCACATATACCTAATTGAAGAACCAGATAGAGGGAAGAGAGAAAATAAGGGTGAGACAATATTCAAAGTAATGATGGCTGAAATAGATTTTGAATTGATGAAAGACACTGATCTTCATATTCACAAAGCAAAACAAATCTCAAGCCAATAATACAGTGTAGTATAATCAACAGAACACTTTAATATATTATAGCGAAATCACCGAACATTGATCAAGGTGAAGACCAAAAAAAAAGTTAACTGAAAGCAGAAGGGTAGTAGTAGATGGTAGAAACAAATCTAAACATAGCAGCGATCATTATAAACATGAATGAATCACAATTTCCAGTTAAAAGACGTTATTAGGCAGAAGACAAAACAAAAGACATCCAGGTTCTATTATTAATAGGAAAACTGTTAAACTGAAGAATACATAAAATGTGAAAAATAAAAATTGGGAAAGATATACAAAAGAATTGGTAAGCAACAACAACAAAAAAAGTTTACTTTTTAAATAACAGATAAAGGAAATTCTAAAAAATATTGTTCCATGTAGTAGCCAGCCTCTGAGCTGACCCCCAGTGATCCTTGCTTTCTGATATTCATGGCTTTGTATAGTTTCTTATCCTAATGAATAGGCATGACCTATATAACCAATAAGATATTCCAGAAATGATAGTGTGAGGTGGGGAACACGGAGGGAAGAAAGGAAAGTTATTAAGCTTTGAGAGGAAAGAAACGAAGTATGATTTGTTATGTAGATGACATGATTTCCCATTTAGGGAAAAAAAATCTACAAATTATTAGTCATTTTTAACTATAAAATCAAAATAACAAAATTCAAGTACAATTCCATATATTAATACTTAGTTAATATTTTAATTTGGGAAGATGTTCTATTTTAATAACAACATAAATTATAAGGTATCTTAAGAATAATGAAAATAAAGCAATTTTTTTTCATGGAAAATTATAAAATTGTATTCAAAAACATTGAAATACATCCAAGTAAAGGGAGAATCACACTATAGATAAGAAGATACTATTTTTAAAATGACATTTTTCCTCAAATTATTGTATGATTTAATGCAATTCCTATCAAGTCTCAACGAGACTTTTCATGAAGACTGACTAGCTCATTTTTACATTCATATGGTAGATCAAAGGGACAAGAATTACTAATGCACCTCTGAAAAAGTAGTACGGGGGAGCACCTCTTGTCCTATCAGATATCAAGATATGTTTTAAACCTATTGTAATTATTACAGTGTGTTAGTTCAGGAATAGATTGCCAGAACAGAGTGCTTAGCTCGTAAACAACCCACACGTATAAGGAAACTTGTTCTGGCCAGCATTGCAGATCCCTGGAGGACGCTTGGTCCTCTGGCAAAAGGTGTTGGGAAAATTAGCAATTAGTATGGAAAAGATAAAACTGGACCCCACCTCACTCCTACTTAACAAAAATCAAGTCCAATTGGATTAATAAATTAAATTTGAAAGGGGGCATTATAGAATATCTTTCTGATCTCTTTCTATGAAAGGATTACTTTTTAAAAGATGCACAAGATTCTGGACAGTTTGATAAATTTCACTTCCTTCAGATTAAGGGCTTCCTCTATTGAAAGGCACTGTGGAAGTTGTGAAATGACAGTTCCCAAAGCTGGAATAAAATATTTGTGTTGCCCATGACCAACAGAATTTATAATCTAGAATATATAAAAAGTTGGTATTATTAATGAAAAAGACAAACAACCAGTAGAGAAGTGGGGATAAGGCATAGATAGTCATTTCATAGAAAAGAAATCAAAACAGCCAGGAAGTATTTGTAAACAAACATGCTGATACTAATCTGTAACAAGGGAAAGGCAAATTTAAACCACAATGAATGTTATATCTCACCTTATTTCCAGGAATAAATGACAATGTCAGTATTACTGGACAACCAGAACTGGCACACACTGTAGATGACAGTGTATCATTGCACAATACTGTAGACAACTATTTGGAATTGATGGTAAAAATCAGCATTAATGGTGAACAGCAGTTCCATTGCTAAGTGTACCCCAGAGTAGAGCTTCTTGAACTATCCAGGACAAAGGAATCCTAGTTCTGAAATTTTCCTCCTTCCCTCCCTTTCTTTATTCCCTTTTCTCCTTTCTCTCCTCCCTTCCTTTCTTTCTCCTCCTGTAGGGTTATGATATTCATTTGAAATACAATTTAACTACATTTGTTTCACCTTGATTTCAGGTTTCTGCACCCCCCTGCTTCTTGCTCTTAATTATTTAATTTTATTTTTCCAGTATGTATGTTATGCTTTCAAAAATAAAAACTATATATAAAAAGGGATTCCTTTCAGAAGCCACACTCTCTCCTGTTTCCCTTCTACCCTGTACCCTTCTCATGTAACCAACTGTATTGGGATTTTTTTTTTTTTTGCCATGATTATAAGATATATGTGTACTAATGTATTTTTCTTTCTTTCACAAATGGGGCTATTATGCTTTTTGCATTTTGATTTTCTTTCACTTCATTCTTTTTTTACATACTACTCCATTGTGTCTATATGTCACAGTATATTCAACTAACATCTTTTGAAATCACTTCTTTTGTCTTTATTTTGTTTATTGGTACTACTACATTCTTGAAAGGTACGTTTTGTCTTAACAACAGCAAAAAATCAATTGGGGGCCCCTGGGTGGCTCAGGAGGTTAAGCTTCCGACTTCAGCGCAGGTCATGATCTCCTGAGTCGTGGTTCAAGCCCCGCATCAGGCTCCCTGCTGACAGTTCAGAGCCTGGAGCCTGCTTCAGAGTCTGTGTCTCCTCTCTCTGCCCCTCCCCCACTCAAGCGCACGCGCTCTCTCTCTCTCAAAAAATGAATAAACATTAAAAAAAATTAGAACAAAAACAAAAAATCAATTGAAGCTTATATTGCTGTCAATAAATTAGGCACAAAAATAAATGACACAAATTTTACTTCTCTAATTTAGTTATAAGGTTAAATGATATATTTTTAAAACAGGATTAATTACAAATGAAAAGAATGTGCAGACATTTATAAAATATATATGTACTTATATCTTAGCCAAATCTATTCATTTTTGGATTACAGTTGCCAATGTAATCTTAAAAATATCACATGATCAGGGGCACCTGGGTGGCTCAGTCGGTTAGGCATCCGACTTCGGCTCAGGTCGTGATCTCACAGTCCATGAGCTCGAGCCCCACATCAGGCTCTGTGCTGACAGCTCAGAGCCTGGAGCCTGCTTTGGATTCTGTGTCTCCCTCTCTCTCTCTGCCCCTCCCCTGCTCATGCTCTGTCTCTCTCTGTCTCAAAAATAAATAAAACATTAAAAATTTTTTTTTTCATATCATATGATCATAACTGCACTTGACTCGCATGTGGTTTTTGTCATAGTGTGACTCACCACAAGAGCTCAACACCATCAAACTGGTAAAGCCCCATTAAATGAGATGAATTCACTGATCATCTTGGGTGTTATAGCAAAATCCAATTACCATTAAAGCTTCTAACTGCTTACCCTCCATTTCTGTACTTTTCCCATCATGCACTTATAACAAACAATTCATGAACTGGCTTATGTCTACAAACCACGTGTTTATATGTGTGCCTGGAAACATTTACCAGAATATTTATAGCAGCACTATTTGCAAAAGCAAATATTGGAAACACCCCAAATGTATATCAATAGTAGGATGCATAAATGCATTGTGGCATGTTCACATGGTGATTTATCATAAAACAGAAAATAAATCACTCCTCTATCCATCAACATAAATAAATCTCATAAACACCAAGTCCAGTTAAAAAAATCAAAGAAGAATACATTATAGTAATATTTTCATTTATATAAAGACCCAAACAGAAACAATAGTACATTGTTATTAATTTATAGATATGTGGTAAACTCAAAGTAATGTAAGGAATTATTAACTCTAGGAGTGGGGTTCAATCAAGGAATGGTATCCAGGGGCCTTCAAAGTCATGGTTCATGTTCTACTTCATAAACTCAGTACTGGGCATGTGGATATTTGTTTCATTATTATTACTAAACTGAACAGAGTCAAGTGCAGTTACGATCAAGTGATATTTTTAAGATTACATTGGCAACTGTAATCCAAAAATGTATAGAAGTTGGATAAGATATAAGTACATATATATTTTATAAAGGTCCGGTCATGGTCTCACAGTACCTGAGTTCAAGCCCTGGATTGGGCTTTCTGCTGTCAGCATGGAGCCCACTTCGGATCCTCTGACCCTGCCTCTCTCTGCCCCTTCCCCGCTTGCACGTGTGCTCAATCTCTCTCTTTCTCAAAAATAAACATTAAAAAAAAAAAAAAGATAGGAATAAATAGGAAGACATTCCTGCATGGAAAGACTCAGAATTATAATGATTCTAGTTTACATGAATACTACACATTTGATCCAATTCCATTCAGAAAAGGAAACAAAATAAAATTCAAAAATTCATATCTATAAATATCTTAGTATCTGGGAAGGGTAGGAGGTCATTATTGCATACTGAGTTTCAATATAAGTATTTGAAAATGACAACATAAAAATTCGGTTGTTAGAGTGTTTTGGGATAAAATATATAACAAAATGCCTACATTCAGTGAGTCGGCCAGACCCAGTTTAAAATTAATACTCAGACCTCTGTAACTGAAAATCGTGACAGAGCGCAGGGGTGCTGAATCTCAGGCTCTACTATTTACTGACCTCATGTTTTTAATTAGCACACTTAACTGCATTATCCAATTTGCTAGTATCTAAAGTGAAAATAATAATATTTGTCTATTACTATTACTTGTCTTGGCCTCACTGTAATGGAGAACTCTATGACGTTAGATTATTTGCAGGTTTACTTTTGAAAATGAGAACATATGACATATAATGTTGTAGTGTGATTTTTTTCATCCATAGTGTGAACATCCATGTTGATCTTTTTCTGTAGTTGTGATAAATAAATTAAATAAATTATAGTTTATTTTATATTTATACCTTGACAAAATAGAATTTTTAAAAAGCACCCCATTCCCCCAAAAGTTAAAGACTAAATATGAATGAATAAGAATGACTTGACATACTAGATATTAATTGAATTCTAAAACTATAATTAAAGCTTTATGATACTACTTTGAGAAAAGAAGAATAGAAAAACGGAATAACATAAAACTCTGAAATCCTAAGGTTTATAAATTTATAATATATGGTTATATAATATACATCTGAATAAATGTTATAAGATATAAATAATTATAACACATCTATGGGGGAACTATTCAATAGTACTGCTAGGTGCCATTTGGAATGAAAAAGATAAGTGAAATATAAAGATTATAAAAAAACACACCAAAAAAGGGCAAATATCTACTTATGCTTGGAAAAAGGAAAACTATAACTATAGAACAACATGAGAAGCCCTAAGAGGAAGTAATGTTAAGTTTGATGGAAGAAATATTTTAAAAATTATATGGAAATATCATTAACCTGAAAGTCAAACAATATATGGATATTATTTTCCATAAATATTTTGACATAGGTTTAAATCTCTAACATACCAAAACTTCATAAATTAAGAAGAAAAATTCTCAAATTTCTTTTTTTTTTTAATTTTTTTTTTCAATGTTTATTTATTTCTGAGACAGAGAGAAAGCATGAGTCAGGGAGGGGCAGAGAGAGAGGGAGACACAGAATCAGAAGCAGGCTCCAGGCTCTGAGCTGTCAACACAGAGCCTGACGCGGGGCTTGAACTCACAGAGGGCGAGATCACGACCTGAGCCGAAGTCGGCCGCTCAATCGACTGAGCCACCCAGGCGCCCCTCAAATTTCAATAAAAATGACACACATAGCATAACTTCATAAAAACTCAGCTTTCCTGGTGTATTAGTCAGGATGAAAATTATGCTGCTAGAAGTAAATGGCCCAAAAGGGTTGCTTAGATAAAAGAGAAGTTTATTTCCCTCCCACTTAACAATCCCTAAGTCTCTGGTCTAGGTTGAATGATTACTTATGTTTCACATGGTCATCTGGGGACTCAGATTGTTTCTCTCTTTTTGCTTTGCTGTCTCCTAGGACAGCAATTGACCGTTTTTGTTTTGTTCTTTTCTGTAATGGGCCAGATAGCAAATATTGTAAGATTTGGGGGCCATATGGTATCTGTTGCAATTACTCAACTCTGCAGTTGTAGGGTGAAAGTGGCCACAGACAATGCATAAACAAATGGGCCTGGCTGTGCTCCAAAAACACTCTTGTTTACAAAACAGTCAGCTCTGTAGTTTTAGGACCCTTGCCCCAGGGCATTGTCCTACTCTGCCTGGTAGAAGGTAAATCACAGACACATGTGTATTTCAGCTTCAGGAAGGCGGGAGCATGGAGATCCCATGCACAGTATCTTGAAGCCTAGCCCTGTAAGTAGCAGGCATCACTTACGATCACATTGCATCCTTGGAAACTTAGCTATACCCAGCTGCCAGGGTGGCCGAGAAATGTGACCTCCAATTCCAAAGTGTCCATTACTTATCTCTTGCTGTGAGAGGAGGAACATATCTAAGGGAACTGCTAGTTGCCTCTGCCAGACTGTAATCAAATACGTTCAAAATTACTTTAAATTTTATACTAAATGCTATAAGTAATTATGATCAAAGAACAAAAAAGATAATATCCAGTGTTGGCACTATACCATTACTAGTGGGTGCAGTAATAATCTATGCAGTTTTAATATGTGTCCAGCATCCTTTGCTCCCAACATAACCTCAAAGCATTTATTGTCACCACTTTGCAAATGAGTATCTGAGTTTTAAAGAGTTTAAAGACTAAAGTATGCGATTGGTGAGTGGTTGAGCCATGATTCCACTGTGGGCACCTCTGTTCCAAAGCCTATGCTGTTCACTAATGGATGATGAAACAAGACCACTTTTGTGAAGAGTACCAATGTACTCTATAGGTATAGAGTATAGGTATATGTACCAATGACACTATAGGTCATCATCTATAAAATAATTCATACCATCTGACAATTATTCCACTTCTAGGATTTTTTTCTCTTTTAAAATAATTAGTGACATAGTCAAAGTCAACACAGTTTATTTACCATCCAGCCATTAAAATAATGTTTTCAAATAATAACGATAATAGGACAATGCTCAGGGTGTAATACTGTGTGAAAACAAAAGGTTGAAAAAACTCCAAATAGAGAATAATCTATATAGAGAGAATAATGTATATTGTACATTTGCTGTATGTGGAAGCATATGCATGTATCTGTATAACATGTATATGTATGTGTGTGCGTATAGTGTACATGCACTTACAAACATTTGTAAATATCTAATGTAAGACTATATTAAAAGTGGTACTTCAGATGATAAAATTATAGGTTTTTTAATAGTTCTGTATATTTTACAAAATTTTCAATAACAGGTATATATTTTGTTTATAAATATCAAATTTAACAATTAAAAACTAGACTTTCTAACTATTAAACCTCTGATTTCCTAGTTTTGTTTTTTTTTTTAAGGTTTATTTATTTGAGAGAGATGTTGTGAGCAGGGAAGGGGCAGAGACAGAAAGAGAGAGAGAATCCCAAGCAGGCTCTACACTGTCAGCACGGAGCCCGATGAGGTGCTCCAATTCATGAACCGTGAAATCATGACCTAAGCTGAAACCAAAAGTCATACACTTAACCAACTGAGCCACCCAGGTGCCCCAAATTTTCTAGCATTAATGATAATGCCTAATATGATTACTCAAACAATAACTAACATTAAAAAAAAAACTGATTAAATCAAGTAAATTAAATTTAGACTTTATTCTGTGTGTAGATGTGTCACTTATTTATGAGTGCATTTTCCTAACATATGTATGTCTTTATTTTTATTAGTTTTTAGTCCTATATATGTACCATTGGTAAACCACTTTATATTCTTCTTGGTTTTAATTTCTGCCAGGAATGACATATTTCCGAAGTCCTTTCTGTTTTAGTGAATAGAATAATACCAGTAGGATTTCAGCTTATTTAATTGAGCATTCCATTTTAGTTGACAAGAGAGTGGATCAGTGGCACAAAAAGCATTTGAAATGGCTCATTAACTGTTATTTCAAAAGAAGTAAATCCTAATTTTTTTCTTTTCTCTCTCTGATATTAAATTTAATTATTATTTATCACACTGTTTTTTATTTTAATGTAAGCACTATGCTCTATGTGGGCTTGAATTCACAACCCTGAGATCAAGAGTCAAGATCAGAGTCTCATGCTCTGCAGTCTGAGCCAGCCAGGTGCCCCGTGACACTATTTTAAGGCTTGAGAAAAGTGACAGTATTCCCAACCATAACTCATCTTTCAAATCAGGAAACTTTTGAGAGTAGCAAGGGAAGCTATTATTAAGCATGCTTGGGCAACACTCTTGTATCACTCTTCTGTGCAAATTTGGGCTGCTGGTCACCGTAAAAAGGGTTAACTATGACCAAATTAAATTTTAATGTTTGAATGGAAGATTTCTTAGTCAGAAATTGCAAAGTAATCATAAGCCCCTTTTAACATGGCATTTCTGTTAAAACATATTTGATTCTACTGATTCCCTCTTTTAGAATGGTAACAACATCGTTTCCATCTTTATGATGTATTATTTCATTTCCAGGAAGGTGGAGACTATAGGAACTGACTTTTCTTTGTTTCCATTGGGAACATTGGTAAGTTTGTGTATGTCATAGATCCAACCTAAAATTCAACATTTTACTTTTGAATTTATCAAAAATTTTAATTTTCTGGCTCAGAATTATTAATTTCTTAGAATTCTGCATGTTTTCTCTGTTTTACCGGCACTGCGGTAGAGAAATAGGATTTTAATTCCTCAAGAGGGATGGCATCTACTTTATAGAGAAAGCTGCTTCAAGATGGAGGTACTGAGTTCAGCTTAATTCGCCCTCCAGTTCATTGACCTGCTCTTACATTTAGTCTCTTATCTAGAGTTTCGTTATGTAGGCCTCAGCATATAATTTATCACTGGGCAGGCTCCTTTCTTATTCTTGGGCTTATTCAAACCCTCAGTAGCTAAATTTGCAGATGTAAATTATCCAGACTAGTTGTTACTGAAGATACATGTCACTGGTTATGTAAGTTTGAGCCTTTCAAGCTTACTGCCTCTAAAATTATACTGTAAAAAACCTGATTTAATTTAAAAAATTTTTTAATGTTTATCTTTATTTTTGAGACAGAGAGCATAAGCAGGGGAGAGGCATAGAGAGAGGGAGACAGAATCTGAAGCAGGCTCCAGGCTCTGAGCTGTCAGCACACAGCCCGACGCGGGGCTCAAACTTGTCAACTGAGAGATCATGACCTGAGCTGAAATCGGACGCTCAACCGACTGAGCCACCCAGGCACCCCCTGATTTAATTTTTTAATGTTAAAGGAAAGTAGAATATGCATAGTTTCCCTATGCACGTTTCATTGTTGAAATACTTATATACTTAGGTTAAATTATTTCCATCCACTGTTGTTGTTATCAATGAAGAAATTCGTGACTTGTGAAGATTTCTGAGTATATGACTTATTATGGGATTATTACAGGAAGGAGAGAGAGGGGAACCCAGCATAGCCTCATGTCTGCCAAAAAATTTTTAGGTTTTATGATGGGAATTTATGCAATATTGTTTCCTCACAAGATGCACAGACTATTACTCAATGACTGACATAATAAAACATTAGAGGTGAGGAGGTCCTAATGTGATCATGTATCTTCATTCCCCAATTTTCCTGGCTTTGTATTTTTATAACACATTTTCTACTTATTTATTGGACTTACATTGTCTTGAATGATATGTCCATAGGTGTGCTTTCCACTTGAATGGGGGATCTATGAACATGAATATTGAATATGAGTAACATTCAGTTATTATTCATTATAATTCTTGATCACGTTGCCTACTCCATATTGGGCCTTTAATAGATATGTTTAGAGTCAATTAATGAAGAAATGAATGATTATATAGGGAGTTTACATTCACATGGAACATTTAGAGATTAAATGATTGCTCAAAACCATCCAGTAGGGTAGCAATGATGTCAGGCCTCCAGAATTTAAGCTTTCTATTCTCTATACCAGCAGCCTGTTCTAGTATCTGCAGCCAGATTCCTTGTTCCAGGACTGTAGGCTGTGTCTGTGTTATTCCTCCCGGAATTAAGTGATTGATCTGCCTCAGTCATGGGCTAGTTATTCCACATTTCTGATCTTAATGTTTTATGTTTTGTTTTGTAAAATGAGGCAAATGATGTATATCACATGTGATGGTACTGAACATCAAGTAAGATAAATCTTTAGTATGTTTGCTAGTACATCCTAACTTACCCTCCTGTTCTCCAGTTGCACTGGAGTTTGCAGAAAGTACAGGGATTGTTGGTGCTTGGGTGTTGCTGCTGCTGTGCTCTCCCCAGAAGCTCTTTTCTCCCTGATTATTTGCTAGGTCTTTTCCTAAATGTCCAATTCTTAGAGACTCTTATCAAATCAGCCTATCAAAAGTAGCCCTGCTCATGCTATCCTCTCATCTTGTTTTATCTCTCTTCCTTGTACTTAGCAGTCCCTGACATTTTGATATATCGATTTTATAGTGCCCCTCTTGTTCACAAGAATGAGATCCACGAAGGCAGGGACTTTGTGTTCTTTATTCACTGCTCTCTAACCCCAGTGCTTAGTAGAGAACTTGGTCTGTGACATCATGAGATATCTATTTCTTCACTGAATGAAGGGAATGGTATAAGAAAATGCTGCTATTAAGAATCAAAACTACTTAGAAATGCTTGCATATGTGCATATCACTATAAACGTTAGCATTTTGTAGGGAATAACATAAAGTTGTCAATCATACATGAAAAATGATATGTAGGTCTTCAGTCCTTCCCTGTTGCTCCCACACCCATACCTTTTGTGCAAATAATGTAGTCCCATAAATGCATTTTTCTGTCTCATCAAAACCCAAACAAGAAAATTCATCTTCAAATTACATATATCAACCCTCAACAGAATAAAACACTAACTATACATTTTTGGAAAATTAACTTCCTAAAAAATGAATGTCAGATTACTATATGCTATTTGAGGACACAGAATGTGGTTTTTAAGAACATAAAAATTTATGAACTTTTTAAAATCTAAGTGATATATTTCATATAGCTCTCCCATCTGTCTCTATTTAGAGATATTTTATTTATTTTGTTGTATAACATTGCTTCTAGATGATTAATAATTAAAAATTACATTTCACAGCATGTTGGTATCTTTAGTTACACACATTTCCAACAATGACAGTCAGTGTGGGAAGTAATGTTCAAGTAGTTTATACTCTAGAGAACAATTAAATCATCTGCTACAACCTGGTGTTTTCTGTTTGCATGAACATGGAGGACTATAATTTTCTGGATAGTTCTTAAAGTATAGCAAAATGAGATGTGCAAGTCACTAAAGAAAATGTTTTACTAACATTTATCTTGATAAATTATTTCAGTTCTACATTTGATTTTGCAGACATATCCACAATGTCATTTAATTAGTGAAATAACTGGAAAGCTCATGAAAGTGGTAATTACCTTTATAGTTTTGGGGAGGATATTAAAAAGATTTTTAAAGATAACCATGATGCTCTCTTAATATACTTTCTTGTATAAGTTACTTTTGCTGCTTTTAAAATACTAGTAGTTGCAATGTTTGCATATTTTCTGTATGCAAACTTATTTAATCTCATCTGCAAAAAACTATAGCTCTATGGAATTAGGTATTCTAAATCAGAGCTAGTTATAATGAGTTGTATGGACTTATCCATCTAGTGAACATTATTGACTAAGTGGTTATGGGAACCATAAAATGCACTCCTTATCTGGGACTTCTTTGTCCAGAAGTACACAAAATTTTACAAATCTGTCCAGAGCCACATGTATCTAACAGGTGCATTTTCTACACTTTGGAGATCTCAATTTTTTGTGTGACATCTTAGTTGAATCATTCAAAATTCAACATAAACATTATGAGGAAATAGAAATGTGGAGTTAATATTGAATACATTGAGCATCTACTAAGAATGAAATTACAAATGTTTGAGAGTGGTATGATACCTAACACAATTCAAGACTGGATTTCTGGAGATATTATAAGAATTTGTTGATTTGTATACATGAGATGTTTTTAAAAAATCTTTTTTTCTATTTCCTCGAAAGCACAGTCCTGTGAAAAATGTAACTCTTTCTGTGTTTTATTGGATAACTTAGTTTTCATTTCAAGTTTTGTATTTACTATTCTATCTTATTTGGGCCTTTTTAGGCCTAATTCCTTTAAAAAATGATGCATAAAGAATTGACTTCAATATTTCCTTAGAAAGTATAAAAAATACAGTTTTTACCAGGATGGTAACTGAAACCTCTTCTTGGTATTGTGAAGGTAAAATTAACACTCTATGTCAAAGCCACATAGAATAAATAATCTATTTTAGTTAATTTTTTTAAATATTTATGAAGCAATTGTCTGATATATCCAGAACAGATCTATTGATTAATTAATTTAGTCATTTACCAAGTATCCGAAGTATTCAGAGCAGATTCCAAGGCTCCATATTAATAGCAATGGACTATTCTGCAGACTAGTTGTAAAAGAATACATGTGCATCAGTTTTCACAATGAAGATCCGTATCTCTTACATGTCTGTTCATCTAAGAGAAAGTGAGAAGATGAGGATGTGCATTAACTCCCGCCTCTCTGCTCCTTTTTTGGCATAATAAGGTAGCCTTGATTAATCAGGTAGCTTTATATGACCCGCTGTGCTGGCCTGAAGATAGAAGGGAAGTTGGTGTCCACCATGGGCCATATATTTTATGCCTGCTCCTCACCATACCCTGGGTAAATCTTTCTTTAGATGAAGAAACTGAAGTTGTCCACAATGAGGTAAGTAGCAGACCCAGGATTAAAACCTGGGTCTGTGTGACTCAAGCCATTCCCTTAGATTTTACTATGAATTATTTGAGGAGACAGGTAATATCTTAGAGAGGCTGAAACGTTCACAGAGCATCACATATAACATTGAATATGCTAGGTGGATCTTCTGCTGTGTGCTCTAGAGAACGTGTCTGAGAAGGTATGTGGAACATCTGGGGTGAAGGAGTGGTGGAGGTAGGATAGGTTGGTGGCTGCTCAGGTCTTGTTCAGCAAAAAGATATTTACTCATGGGAGCATTACTGTAGGGTAGAGTAGGCTCCTTTCTAGAGATGAAGAGGCAGGATCTAGATCTTATATCTAATGGAGTCAGAGCCTGAGCGGAGCATCTGTAGGTGAGCTCATGGGCCCTAGGCAGCTTCAAGGGGAGCCTGGTATCAGCATGAGGCTGGATTCAAGATGAAATGGTTAATTAAGTGAGAAGAGTGACCATAGTAAGGAAGCATTCATCATTAGTTAAAATTTTTAAGAAAATAAAAACTTGCTGTCACTGCTGCAGAAATGAGCTTTTCCTTCCTAAGGAATTATCAAAATGAGTTTGTGACAGGTGCAGTATATAGAATGAAAGACCTGCAATACCTTTTAAAAAAATACAAATCTCTCTCTATATATATACTTACAATTGTGTGTGTGTGTGTGTGTGTGTGTGTGTGTGTGTGTGTGTGTGTGTGTATGTAGTTATATATATTGCCAAGAGTGAGGTGATAGACATTTTCAGTAGAGGACAAATTGGAGAATGATGCTAATTTTAAGGAAAACATAATGAGCTGCTATGTTTTAAGACTGTTATGTTTTAAGACTAACACTGGTACGTGGTTAGGATTAGAAATATAAATTTGGGAAGTAATAATAATACTAGGAGGTCCTGTTTTTCATAAGGTGCATGAATTAATGTGTATTTAGGTAAACAAGATAAAATTAAAGACCAAGTCTTACATTAAGGATGGGAGGAAAATGTATAACCCAACAGAAGAAATAAGCAAGGAAGAAAATAAGAGAAAGAAGACCAGTGTTTGTTTGTATTTAAAGGGCTAGACTTTATTTACTTATCACAGAGGAATAGTTGTCAAAATGAGAGAAACCCTGAGAACAAAGAGATACTCTGACTCATTTTTAAAGGCTTCATTTTCCCAAAGGGAACAGGAATCAAATTTAAATTCATAATTTCCACTGGAGACCAAAAAACAAATGAACAAAACAAAACAAAACAAAAAAACAAAAAGAAAGAAAGAAATAAAAAAAAAACCCAAAACAAAAAACTTGTTCTGACTTTGACCATTAAATATACATGTATTATGTAAATGTCTCCACTATCCTGTAAGCTCCTTGAAGGCAGAGGAATTGTGTCTTCTTTCTTCGTTTCCTAAATGCCTGGTACATGTGGTACATTTGTTTAATTGAATTTACACTCTCATAGGAAAAGCAATAACCTCCACTTACAGGTTGGCATTCGGGGGCAGAGTTCATGTTGCTTCAGCATTGCAACTGGGTCAAAGTTAAGAACGGTTTTAATCTCACGTATGCTTTTTAAATCAAAAGTGAAAGCTAAAGAGAATAATGCTAATCACTCTTGCTCAATTTTATTTTTCTAATGGCTTTCTGACTTTTTAACTATTTAATGGATATGATATTAATGGAAAAGAAGTTGATTATCTTAAAATACATATTTTTAAGGGACAGTAATGGTTTCTGTCTTAGGCAGGCAAGATTATGAAACAAACTATTATAATTATATTCAAAATACAGCAATATAAAATATTAGGCATTTTTAGTTTTCTCATTTATTTTTTATTCACTGATAATGACTGTATTTGTTTGACATTCATTGAACAAATGTCTATTATCTATCTATCTATCTATCTTTCTCACTCTTCTAGGCAGGGTGGGATTCTATAAAGAGACATAATTCCTATTCCCTAATAGGATGGAGCTTCATTGTAGCTGGGCAAATAACATATAAAATTGAACAGAATGCAGGCTAAATAATAATGCCAAGTGTGTCTTATAACAGTATATGGTCGTGTCCCTAGTCATTAGGATATTCATAAAGTGCCATGAGTTCTTAGGAAAGAGAGATCACTGTAGCCTGTCAAGATTATGAAACCTATTATATGTGCAGAATTTTAAACTTGTGCCTGAATTGTTCTCATTATGTGGAAAAAAATAGTCTGATTTTTCTGTGCTAAACTATTTAAAATATGATCAGGAAACTAATAGGAACATGAAAAATATAGTTGTTTTGTTGGGTGATGGGATTCTGAATAATGAAATAATTTATTCTAGTCTTCACTTCAAAATGTTGCTTGTGTAGTGGTGTTTATAAATGAACTGTGTACTTTGGCTTCATGTAGGCAAAGAGAAGTAAACTCTGCTCTGTCCTTGTGTAAAATCAAGTAACTAATTCATACATATGTTCGTTCAGGAAATGTTTGCTCATTTATGCATTGAATCATATGCATGTTTATTCATACCCCCTGTCTTAGTCAGTTTAGGCTGCTCTAACAAATTACTGGGTGGCTTCAACAACAAACACTTATTTCTTACCGTTCCGGAGGATCATGGTCCAGTTCCAGGATCATGGTGCCAGCATGCTCGGGTTCCGGTGACAGCCCTCTTCCGGGTGGTGGACAGCCCACTTCTTGCTGTATCCTCACAAGGCTGAAAAAGAGCTAGCTCGCCCTCTGGCCTTTTCCTATGAAGACACTAATCCCATTCATAAGAACCCCTGCACATAAGACCTAGTTACCTCCTGAAGGCTTCACCTCACCTTTAATGTTTCCTTAAAGAGTGGATTTTCAGATAACACAGGTCATATCTCAAAGGGATGCCCATACCAGTGAAGAACCATACATGATGGAATAGGGGGAATGATGTCGTAAATCATTTTTTCTTAGTCACGCTTTATACTTTTTTGAGTGATTATGGTTTTCAGTGAGAATTCGCCTATTTGTGATGCCCCCTGGGTGGTAATTAACTGGTGCAATGTTACAATACGTACACAGAAAGCTTAAGATGTTGCATCTGAGGAGAAAAATATCCTTAAATACAGTGTGAACACAAAGAATTCCTGCCAAATGGCTGGTGTTTAAGTGGTTTGAAAGAGTTAATATAGTTCCCTACAGGCCTAGTTAATGAAGGAGTATCTATCCCTATATTGACAAGATGGACATGGTTTTCAAATATAGTCAATTTATGTGGGGAGACTGTGGTGACAGAAAATACCTATTTCCTTTAATTCAGTTTACCATTTAATCTATAAATGCAAACTATGTTAAAGGATACTTGAAAAAAATAAGCTTGAAAGTCAACCTTAACCTCCCAAGGACCAGCTGAAGGTGCTCAAAAGACAATAAAAGTAAAATTTCATTATACAGACTTCAAGTGGGTTTTTTAAAAAACACATAGCCTTTCCAACTAAAATGATGAATGCTGTCCTGATTCTAATTGACAAGTATCATATAAAAAAGAGTTCTTGCCTTCGTTCTTATCAAAACTGTGGGGATTTCCAATGATAGGACAATATTATGTGGGTGGAAACTTCTCAGAAGAATAGAGAACTTATCAGTATTTACTTAAGTTCTATTACATTCAGAGCCATAAAAGCAACTACACTCATAAATTTATAGCCAGTCAAGGATATTGCCTCTTCCCCAAAGAGGCTAGATATTAAAGGAGTACAGTGAATAAGCTCAAATCATGAAGTGGTTTCAATATTGGAAGAGTTTTCCTCCTTCATATTTCAACTTGTAGCCAATATGTTATGAAGAATCACTGGCTAGCTAACTTCGGGAGTTTGGAAGCAAAAGACAATCTTAACCATTTTTTTTCTTACAAATTTTGTTTTTCTTCTATTGTTAGTACTTAATAATAGCATTTACCCATTAATGAGCTCTAACCACAGATGAATGATCACCACACTTGCTATTTACAATTTCAAAATGCAGATAAAGAAACAGAAATTCATAGAGGTTAAGAATCTTGCCCCACATCACAGCAGAGACAAGACTTAAGCCCAGATCCTGCTGATTCTGAAACTATTTCTGCATTAGCTTCATATGTGTGTTGTAACAAATTACCACAAACTGAGTGGCTTGAGATAACATTTATTATTATACGTGTTATTATTTTACAGCACAAGAAGTTCCAAGGGGTCTCTCTGGGCTAAATTTAAGATGTCAGGAGGGCTGCATTCCTCTGGAGACTCTGGTGGAGAATCCATTTCCTTGCTTTTCCAGCTTCTTGAGTCTTCCTCCACTCCTTGGCTCGTGGCCCCCTCTTCCATCTTCCACCTTCAAAGCGAACAATCCCATTCTAACATCTGTTTCTGTCACCACAGCTCCTTTTCTGATTCTTCTGACTCCTCGTTCCATCTTTTTAACATACCCTTGTGATTCCATTGGGCCCACCTGGCTTAGTCAGGATTCTCACCCTGTTTTAAGAGCCTCATCTTCATCACATCTTCAAAGTCACTTGCCATGTAAAGTAACATATTTAGAGCTTCCGAGGACATTTTTGGAAGGCCATTACTCTGCTTACCACAAAAACTAAGGAAGATCTAGGTAAACATAGTACAATTGTGTGTGTATTTTAAGATTAGTATTTTGATATTATAATTTAGTAGACTAAAATGATCATCGGTAAGATTAATGATCACTAAAATGATTATAGTAGCCTAATATAATAGTAGTTTTGGATCCAGAACACTCCTTACTCCATCATTTACTAACCTCAGATAAATCTCTTAGTGCTATTGCTTTAGAGTTGATATGATGGTAAAATTATGCCAAATTTTAGTCCTGAGAACAGAGACATATTTAAACACTTCACTGGTAGGTGTTTAATAAATGCTTATTTCTTCTCCCCTATTTCTAGAAAATAAAAAAGAGAATACAGGTAAAATGGTACATGCTACGTGTAAATATCATAAGTACTGAATGATAATAAATATGCAAAAACTGTTTATTTTCTAAATATGTTTAACATTCTGCATTAAATATATTAAATTTGGGCATTTGAATTAATTCATTAGCCTGGTGATGGCTTTTTCTCATTCCATTTTAGGTTCTTAATTTTTAAGGTGAAGGTTTATTATTATTTGTTGCTATTATAAGTGTGCAGCTAGTAGTATTATGGGACATGAATTCTGAGTCATTCTTTTAAAAATCTTTTTTTTTTTAAATTAATCACAATCCCATGTTACAGGATGGTTATAATAAAAAGTACTCTACCTTGTCATTCCTTCACTCTCATCAAATTCTCAGGGCAACTCATAACTGTTGTTTTTTAATTCCTTCCTGTTGCAATGCTACTCTATAAATGGTGATCACACGCTTGTCAACTTTAAAGCAGAATCATCGACTCCTGCTCTGATAGTTGAGGATCTGTCCCCCTTAACTTACCCATCTTTCCTTGCCCTTCCTTTCAATGTTGAACATTTTTATTTTTCATTTTGTTCTTTTACTGATTACTTTTATCACTTGAAATAATGTTAAGAATTCTCTTTTTTTTTTAACAAGTCTATACTTTTAATTTTTTAAGACAAGTTATTATTACTTCTGCTAATTTCCTCAACTTTTCCTTTCTCCTGTGGCTTACTTTTGGTCAGCTAAACTTTTATGTTGTCAAGCTTACTTATATTTATATTTTTTTCTATAACCATCACCAAGTCTTCCTTTTTTTTAATCTATTGCCTCTAAAAGTTGGAAACAGGTAAACAATATGGACAGTCCAGAAGCATGTCTAATGTGCAGTGTGCTCTTCTACGGGGATATAGGTTCACCCCCAGAAACCTAGGAAATGCTTGGGAAAAATTGTTATGTGTTCAAATGGAGTTTCGTTCTTTCTGTTTAATATTTAACTCAATTGCTTGAAATTATTCCAAATTTACATCTGCTTTATGTCTGGGCTTTGATTTTTTTCAGACAAGTTTGTTTTTAACCCTGAAATTTCAAATTCGGTTTCTTTCTGTTTTCTCCTCTAAATTTGCTGTTACCTTATCCTCAATTTTTTTTAATACTCAAAGTCTTAGGTTGTCTCAGATTTTCTCCCCCCCCCCCCTCCAAAACTTCCCTTGTGGGGCTCTGCATGTTTTTGAAAATCTTAGGATGCACTGTGTTACAAAATTTCAAAAGGATATGAGTGTGGGCCTTTTTTCATTCTTTGTCTTGACATCCCCATGGTCCTGTTCAATTTTGAAATCTTAGATTTTGCTTTAGTTTGGGGACATTTTCTAGTGTTGGTTTGTTTTTTTAAATGATTTTTTTCTTTCCTATTTCTTTGTTTTCATTTTCTTATTTTTGTTTCATTTTCTTATTTTGTTGGACCTCCCAGATTAGTTTTGTCTCCTGACTTTTATTTCATATTTTCATTCTCTTTTTGCGTTTATTTTTTATGTAAGAAGTATTTTTATTGTTTACTTTTTAGGCTTCTGATGCATTTTGCATTTTGGTTATTATATGTTTAATCTCTAAGATCTCTTTTTAGTTCTATAATTATTTCCATTATTTATTTTAATATTTTTAAATATACATGCATAAAAGCAAATAAAATAGTGTCTTCAAGATTGTCTTGGATATTCTTATTCTTTTGTTTAGAATGAGCTTATTAATATTCACTACAAATCATGCATGAATTTCCATTGATATACTATAACTTTACTGATAAATTTGCAGAGTTGAAAACCTTGATTTATAGAGTCATCTATTGATACCATCTTCAACTTTGGGGTCTTCTGCACCAAAGCATTATATATATATTTTGCAAATATATTATGCCTTGGGGCACCTGGGTGGCTCAGTCGGTTAGGCCTCTGACTTTCGCTCAGGTCATGATCTCGCGGTTCGTGGGTTTGAGTCCCACGTCGGGCTCTGTGCTGACAGCTCGGAGCCTGGAACCTGCTTTGGATTCTGTGTCTCCTGTCTTTGCCCCTCCCTTGTTCGTGCTGTCTCTCCCTATCAAAAAAATAAATAAGCATTAAAAAATTAAAAAAAAAACCCACAAAGTACATTATGCTTGTATAGCAAACCATAGTCTTAAGGGAAAAAACACACACCTCTGTTTCCTTTACTCTGAGGTAAGGGAAAACCTGTTGTAGTCAGCTGTTGCTACAGTAATGCTGCAGAACAACAACAACAACAAGCCATAAAATGCTTAGTGTCTTACTGTTACTTTATTTATTTTCATACTCTCAAGGGTGTAATAGGGCTGATCTAAGCGAGGCTCCTTAGGATTAGGCTGTACTGCAGGCTTCTGGCTACATTTCCGGTATGAGGTGCAGTTGAAGGAGCAGTAGATCGAGTGGCATATTCTTTTTGTGACAGATCACAGGTACACAAGAGAGCAAGCCAAGCCATGCAAACAATTAAAGCTTCTGTTACATCATGTCCACTGACATTCTATTAGTCAAAGCAATTTCGTGGCCAAGCTCAACATTACTGCGATAGGGAAGTATATTCCACCCACAGTGCAGGCACTGTAAAATTACTTAGCACAGGATGTGGATGTCTAAACCTAGTGAGAGAAGCTGAATGATGGGGACAATAACCCAGTTTATATCAGAAGGGAAGTATATGAATATAAGTATGAGTATTCTTGATGTGTATGATTTTTTGTTTGGCCATTATTAGAAACTTCAAACTTTTTAAAAACATTTTTATTTAAGAAAATTGTTTCTTTAATTTTTTTTTAATGCTTACTCATTTTTGAGAGACAGAGAGAGACAGAGCATGAGCAGGGGAGGAGCAAAGAGAGGGGGAGACACGGAATCCAAAGTAGACTACTGAACTGTCAGCACAGAGCCTGAAAGTAGGGCTCAAACCCAGGAACCATGAGATCATGACCTGAGCCGAAGTCCGACCCTTAATCAACTGAACCATCCAGGCACCCAAGCTTTTTTGTTTTTTGTTTTGTTTTGTTTTGTTTTTAAAGAATTTCACTTATAAGATTAAAAACATGGGGTGCTGGGGTGGCTCAGTTGGTGAAGCATTCGACTCTTGATTTCAGCTCAGGTCATGATCTCTTGGTCCATGAGTTCCAGGCCCACATCAGGCTCCATGTTGACAGTGTGGGCCTGTTTGGGATCCTCTCTCTCTCCCTCTCTGCCTCTCCCTGCTCCCTCTCTCTCTATCTCACTCGCTCT
Organism: Panthera pardus; assembly: GCF_024362965.1. NCBI lineage: Eukaryota > Metazoa > Chordata > Mammalia > Carnivora > Felidae > Panthera > Panthera pardus. Next base: position 24,647,670 of record NW_026527002.1, read on the forward strand.
GTCTCTTTCTTTCATAAATAAATACATAAATAAACATTAAAAAAAGATTAAAAGCATTACTTACTTGCTAGTGATATATAATTAGTTACTTTACTGTAACGGTGATGAAAATCAGAGGAGAAAGGACCTCAGTCTTTCTCTTGGATAGAAGACCTGTGTTCAAACTGTCCAGTGAATAATCCTCAGTATGCACCAGTGATTTCATTAACTCTTCATTTGCCCTAATCCTGCTCTCTCTGAGTTATCCGTTGGTTTTTCTTTCTTCTCACCCCTCTCTGCACTTGGTGGACAGGTCCTGTCAGTTCCAACTCAATGGACCTTTCAAACCTACTGACTCAATTTTTATTCCATTAGGAGTTTTCATCCTCAACCAAGAGTTTTACCTCACAGACTTTTGAGTCAGAAACATCTTAGAAAAGAGAAATCTGAGTGTCCCATGTTTAGAGGCCCCAACTGCTAGAGCCCTGGCTTCCCATTGACTACAGGATAAAATCCAGATGTCGTTAGGTTGGCATCTAAAGCCCTTGACAGCTTGGTCTCCTTATTTTTCTCTCCTGAGGAGCATTCAGTTTCCCACATTTCTCCCTCATCCATCACTCGAACTGTATGGAAAGCTGACTTTAAAACTTTTTCTTCTTCTAGATGATTCTCTCAGTACTACAGCTATCATCCACTGTCTTCTACACTGTCATTGACCATCCAGAGACAGTTCAGAAGTCACTTTTGCTCCCAGGGTTTGCCTTACTCTCAGTCAGTGGTCTTCTTCTGGGATTTTTACAGCATTCTCCCAGACATTCGTTAAAGAATTTCTCTCTTGAACCCTTTACTTTTGATTATAAGTGTACAAAAAAAAATTCTTCCAAAAACCAGAAAGCAGAAAATAAAGTCTAATAATCACTGTTCTCCTCTGCTTAAGAGAATGCAGTTAATGTTTTGGTACTGTCTGGTTTTAAAGGTCAGTTTACTTCATTTAACAACATGGCAGAGGCATTTTTTCAGTGACATCCCATTGTAAAAATTAACTTAGCTGTTTCTCTCTCACGCTAGATGGCTCATTCCTCCAAGGAGCATCTATTCTCAGTTTATGCCTTCTTTCCAGTGAACAGTGCAATGTCTGGCAGATAGGAAGCATTTAATAATAGTTTTGTGAATGTTAAATGAAATGGGAATATGTTTCTAAGCCCAAATACCTCAGTGAATCTAAAGAAGTTTAACTGTAGTCAGTGACAGATTCCAAAAGTTGTAGTGTTTACTAGTGTCAGGATATATTGTTATGTTGAATATCATTTTTTTTGGAACGCTGGCACTGTGGCAAGGCAATAATTATGTTGTAATTGTTCGTTAATCCAGTTTCTCGGTTTTGACCTTTGGAAGTGATTTGCCATAAGGAATTCAGTCACATAAGGCTTTAATATTGATCAAATAATGCTGCAGCTTTAATGCTGGTAAAAGATACAAAGGGTTAAATCATTCTGGTCTTTTTAAAAGACATGTAACTCTTTTGTCTGATCTCCTTATGGTCCTTGTCACAACTGTATGGCTTTTAATCACTCATACGTTCAGTGAGTTACTGCTCTGCTGGAGCCTTAATAATGTTCTAGTTTGTTTGGATGATCTTCCTGATAAGGTCCTGACAATCTCTCAGTATAATGGGAAGACAATCAAAATAAAAAATGTTCTAAGAGTTCAGGTAGTAGAGCATGCTCTTATTTTTCACATGGTACAAGGATATTAAAATACTGACTTCCATGCTTTTGATTGAGTTTGTGATGAAATTCAAGAAAAATTGAAAATTTGAATTATTCTGCTGCTGGTAGGGATTGTATATCATGAACAGAAAGCAGGCATATATAACCAACTGTTGTATCATAATCTCAAGAGTGTCAGATCGTCCTTGTTTTATAGGAGTTTCTGTAGTATATCTAAGCAATTAATTCATTATATAGCTCTTTTATTTTTGCAATTACCACATGGAATTTTACAAAAACATAAAATGTCAATGTCAGTGCACACTGTTTGAATAATTAATAATAATGGCTGATATTGATTATTTCAGATTTTTCAAGGTGCTTTCCATGATCTCATTTTCATTATCTCATTTAACTCACTAGCCCTCTTAAGTAAGCAGTGGAATTGTTATAATTCTCCACTTGTGCCATCCATTCTGCCTCCTTCCCTCTTCCTGTTTCCTTATTTTTCTTTCTTTCTTTTAAAGGAGAAAATTTGGTGTATGGAAAGAGCACAGAATATGAATTCAGGTATTGTGCTCCATGCTTGCTCCCATTGAATTATTTTACCATTGGGCAGATCACTTTCATTTCTTAGAACCTTGGTTTCCTAACTGGCAAAATAAGAATAATGCAGAACTATATTCCTCAAAGTTGTGAGGATTAAGGTGAAATATAGGAAAAGCAAAAAAACAAACAAACAAAAAAAATAAAAATAAAGGGCATATGTAATGTCCTTGTTAGTTTCTTTTAAGGGTAGCTTGGGATAATGGAAAGAGAATATTTTGGCCTCATTGCTTCTTAATTATAGTACCTGATCAAGTATCCAACCTTCCTGAGCTTCATTTTTCTCATGTGTAAAATGAGCCTAATAATTCCTATCTTGTGAAGTTTTTAAATAGAAAAAATAAAGTAACATATATACTGTTCCTAGCAATTTTTGAAACCCAGTAGTGTATAAACTCTATTAGAAGTATTTTGTCTTCTTTCCTGCCTCTTTCCTACCTCATTTCCTCCTACCTTATTCTTCTTCCCCCACCTCAACTTGTATGGCAGAGAAGGTAGAGCACACGATTGCAAACTCTGGAGATTTAATAATTAAAACGTTTTAAACACTGAGACCTGTCTTTTTTCCAAACAGAATTGTAAGCTGCAATTGAGGAAGGAGAAGGGGATCCAAGCCCTGATGTCCCTTTTTTGAGTGCTTCTTCTCATGCTTTGGAACCTGCATTGAATCCTGAAAACTTTTTGCAGTAGAATTTGAAAACCACTGACCTAGCCCAACCCCCTCATTTTACAGATGAAGAAACTGAACTTGAGAGAAGTTGAGTGACTGGCCCACCGTTGCAAAGCTGGTAAGTGGTGCACTAAGACTAGAACTCATTGTGTTCTTACTTTACCCCATTGTTCCCCCTACTAAATGAAGGTACAGAGTGCAAATATGTGTAATTAAGATTCCTTTCTTAAGTGGCCTGGGTGGCTCAGTCAGTTAAGCATCTGACTCTTATTCTTGGCTTAGGTTCTGATCTCGGGGTTATGAGTTAGAACCCCATATTGGGCTCCACACTGGGCCTGAAGCCTACTTTAAGAAAAAAAAAAGGGAAAAAAGGGATTCCTCTCTTGAAGGAAATTATAGTTTATTTGTGGAGGTAGGATTTAGATTAAAAAGATGAAGAAATGTAAAGTAGCATGATGTAGCTATGAAATGGATAAATTAGGTAAATATTTTAAGAAGAGAGGAGCATGGATGATCATTGTCTTTTGGGATGGACTCTACAAACTCCATGAGGGCAGGGATTTGTTTGCTTATATTTTAATCCCAGTGCTGACAGAAATGCATGACTTCCAACAGGGCATTATTACTTATTCTTTTAAATTTTGTTTTTAACATTTGTTTTTGAAGGAGAGAGAGACAGAGCATGAGTTGGGGGGGGGGGGGGCGGGCAGAGAGAGAGGGAGGCACAGAATCCAAAGCAGGCTGCAGGCTCTGAGCCAACAGCACAGAGCCCGATGCGGGGCTTGAACCCACAAACCGTGAGATCATGATCTAGGCCGAAGTCGAACGCTTAACCAACTGAGCCACCCAGGCACCCCTATTACTTGTTCTTTTGAATGAAATGAATGATGGCATAATGAAGTACATAATTGAATCAAATTTAGAAAAAGGTTAGGGATGTAGATAATCTACATCAGGGTGTTCAAACTGTGGGTTGCTCTTTATTACTGGGTAAAGAAGTAAGTTCAGTGGATCGTGATTTACATGTAAAAAGTTACAGAGTGTCATTATGTCAAGAAATTTTTTGGATTTATATGTGATACTGACATACATATGTTTAATTGTGTGTATACTTGGTCACAATTTTATGTCTCACTTTAGGTCATGGTTAAAAATGTTTGAAAAATGCTGTTTTAGACAAAGGGAATACTAAAATTTGAGGCAGGCATGTAATGTTTTGTGGAAGAATAGTGACTTTAAGAGTTTTGTTAAATCAGAGGTGAAAAGAATAGTGAAATGAAATAAAATTTATCCAGAGGAAGAGGAATCAGTTTGGTTCTGTGGCTGCCTTCCACTATCACCACGCTTCGCACTAAAAGGATTTAACCAAACTACGCTTTAGAAAGATTAATTCATCAGGAAGAGTGAATGTGATTGGAATTGGCGAGACCAGAGAGAAAACTATGTAAAAGAGGTATCACAGGATGAGGATTTGTGGCCTCGACTGGTGACAGCTAGTAGAGAAAAAGTTTCTTAGCATGACTGTGGTAGAGTGAGGTTTAAAAAAGTGAGTGGGTGATGTTGACATGGAGCCCAAATAGCAAACAATTTCTTAGAACTGAGGGGGTAAGATTAAAGAAAAACAGTAGGACAGTAGAGTCAAGACAAGATTTTTGTTAAGATGGGAAGAAAGTGAGCATCTCTGTGGTCAAGTAGGGAGACTCAATAGAGAATGCTCCTAGACATGACTAAAAATGTATCTAGAGAAGACATCAAGATTCTAGCTAAAGAGAATATATTGAAAGGAGGAGAAGTCCCTTGTTCTAAAATACCAGAGAGGAGTGCCTGGGTGGCTCAGGCTGTTAGGCCTCTCCTTTTTATTTCTGCTCTGTTCATGATCTCAAGGTTCATGAGTTCGAGCCCCACATGGGGCTCTGCACTGACCATATGGAACCTGCTTGGGATTTTTTCTCTCTGCCCCTCCTTGCTCCTGCTCTCTCTCTCTTTCTCTCTCTCTCTGAAAGTAAATAAATAAACTTAAAAAAATAAAAATAAATAAACATTGCTTTCTGTAAATTGAAGGTTGACCAGGGACAACTATTTTAATCAAGGATATGGCATTGCTTTACTAATTTTTTTTGTTACTAATAAGAGATATTTTTAAGTGTGTAAAAACATTTTATTTGTCATGTAAGAAACATATGCTTTATGCACCCTAAATTTGTCTAAGACACTACTGTCACTTGAGAGATTACATAGTTTTGAGCATTCTCCATATTATGGGTAAGTTAGGAAGTTAGAAAGAAGGTGAGTACTGTATGAAAATTTTGGATTCCCTGTCCTTAAAAACTACTTAAAATGAATTTGATAATGATAAAACAAGTTCAGAAACCTAGAAATGTAATTACAGAGGGTTATAATATATTCATATTAGTTGAACCTTTCTTTCTGGCTTGGGTTTATCTGCCATTCATAGGAAATTTAGAGACTTCAAATTATAACTAATTATAATTTAAATAGAAAGCCATTGCTTGGCTGATTTATTTAGTAAAGGAAACTAAATAATACCGCTTTGTTGTTTACTAAAGGAAAGATATGATGGCATTATAGATGTCCCATAAATGTGTGTCTGTGAGTTTACATAATTAGAGAGAGAGAGAGAGAGAGAGAGGGAGAGAGAGAGAGAGAGGGAGTGTGTGTAATGAAACTGTCTCTAGGCATGGTCAGGTACAAAGGTCCATCACTTAAGTCTCAGAACTAAATAAACATGTGAGGTTATGATTATTTTATTGAGCTTTCTTATTTTATGAGCCACTAATGGCCCTTGGATCAGTTATTTTCATGAGCACTGGCAACCTACAGCTTCAGTGAAGCTTTATTTATTTATTGTTTTTATTTTAAAGTGCCAAGAAGAAAATGCCCAGTTCCCCGTCTTATTTTTCATTTACGATAAACCATAGAAATAAAATTTTTTTTTATTACAGAGAAAGAACTAAAATATATGTTAAGTGTTTATAACTGGCAATTTGCTTACAACTTTCTAATTTACTTTCAATTTCCAATGCAATTAGTTGAACTTCTGAGTTTGAGTATATGTACTGTTATCAACTTTAACGTCAGGCTCACTTATGTTGCTTTTTACACTTGTTAGGCTGAACATGCTGGCAAAATTAACAGGGTTATGTGGTTGAGCATTTGTGAGGAAATGCTGTGTAATGAAACACAATATTTTAAAATTTATTTTGTTCTTGCATCTACTGTAGTGTATTCATGTAATTTATATGTATTCATGTAATTTATTCATGTCATTGTTTTGAGAATTCCTTTCTGTGTAACCTTCTGTGGGAACTTGCAGGCAGAAACAGGGTCTAGAGAGAGCTCTGCATCCCACTTAGTCTTTCCAAATTTGCCAACCAGGTAAGTCCCTCACCATTCTAGGGGTGGGTTAATAAATCAATTTTACAGATTGCACTTCTCCTAGACGTGGTCGGGTAAAATAGAGGCACTTGCCAGTTTAGCTTCAAGTATCTTAAATATTTTTTTGTTTTTAGATTATCCTAAAACGAAAAAGGAAACTATTTGACTTGATATGTGCATGTGTTCCCTGTAGCCAAAGCCTACCGTTAAATTTTGAAAGGATTCTTAGGTTAATTTTTTAAATCATGGACTTTTAGCATTAAAATATTTATTAAAATCACACTATGGAGAATGAGAAGTATTATCAGCTGAATGTGGTATATTTAGAATTAAATCCTTCAAGTTTCTTTATATGTATAGAAGTTGAAGAACAGTTGGTTTCTGGTGACCAAATTTGGAGTGTAAGGGCAAAGGGTATCTAATCAGAAGAGAAATACCTATTTTTCTAAGTATATAAATATTCTAAATAGGATTTATGTCCAAGTCAAATAAAACCAAAATCTAGGGTTTGTTATTCTGCTAACCCTTAGAATTTCTTTGTATTTCTTGTTATTCTACTAACCCAAAGAATTTCTTTGTATTACTATTTGCACCATTATAAAAATTACTAAAACAAATTCTCATGATTCATGACCTTACATAAATTCAAATGATCTTGAAATTCCAATGATTCTGGGGATAGAAGATAAAGACCTTATAAGGGAATTCCTGGATATGAGAGCTCTAGTAATATTTCCACAGGAATTTCTAAGGTTCTAAAACTTGTTTAGATTCCAAAATCCAAGTCTTGTAGAGTGGATTTTATAACAAATATTTTTCTTTCCGTAAAGATGGTAAAATTTATAGCAAGGTAAGAGCTAGATGTTGAGTGTGGGAACAGAGTAGCTAATGAGCCCACTCTAAAAACTAAATAAAGTGGCTTGTTCAGACTCTGGAGTCCCTAGATGAGACAGTGACCCCTGAAAATGCATTCGGTATCAGGTACATTTAGGTTAGAATCTTGTCCTTGTCAGTGGTGCGTGTCCCTGCTCAAGTTCCTGAACCGTTTTGAGTGTCAGTTTTGTCATTTATAAAACCTGGACAGTAACACATCTCAGTGTAAAATCTGGTTAGGATTAAATGAGAAAAGGGCCTCCTAAAATGCCTGGCTCAGAACTGACCCCTCCTATCTGTTAAGCACAGTACCCGCCTTTCAAATGCAACTCTCTGAATTGCCCTGCCCAAGCTCCAACCCTTTTTAAGAGATAGATTGGCTTCTTAGATTATTCTCCTCGTTTTGTTCATGAATGAAGGCAAATGATTGTTTTACTTAAAGAAATAGAAATGATTGCCTTTAACAGCTGCTGACATATACACTAAAAAAGCTGGAGGTGGGGGTGGGGGGGGTGGCACTGTATTTCCTGCAAGTTAAACTTTTTCTTTCTTGCATATCTTAAGAATTTTAAAATCTGCATGTTTTTTTGTTTAGTTTTATAATCCATATGGACTATCTGGATTTTCTTCTACCTTTGAAAAAAGAAATTTGTGAATCTTTCATTTGTTTATCGTTTAGGACTAATAATAACACACTGAGTATTTTACAAATGTCAGTTACAATACTAAGCGATTCACTGTATTAACATACTTTTTCCTCAGTTACATATGAGATATTATTTCATTTTTACACGTAAGGAAATTGAGGCAAAAGGAATTTAGGTACATTTCCCTGAGGTCACATAATTAATAAGGGGTAGAGCTGGGATTTGAACTTTCAGAGATTGTCTTTAGAGCCATATGCTTATCATGGCACAGTAAATAATAAGACATAAAGTCAGTCTGGAAAATAATACCAGGCTATGTCATTAATGAGGTTCTGTCACTTGTTTTTAATGTTTTTTGGTGTGTGTGTGTGTGTGTGTGTGTGTGTGTGTGTGTTGTGTAAAGAAATTGTCATGCTGTGTATAAGTATTATTTGCTGAATGAATGTTTTGTTTATTAGAAACTGGATAACAAGAGGGAATATAACAAATGTAATGGATGTGGACGTGAAGGAGCACTTTACCATAAGCTGAGAGAATTTGAAAAATGTATTTTTTGAATCCCTGATGTTTAAATATTTTTTGGTGTTTGGGTAAGAATTTTCTTATTGAAAACAAATTCTGTGCAATTTAAGAACAATGTAATTTTTATTGAATGCATGCTTACTCGTCTTATAGCTCATATTTGACTTATTTATGTTATATATAAGGGACTCATTTTATTAATCAAAATAATTTTATTTTTTATTATTTTTCTAATTTTGAAAAATATTTTATTTATTTTTGAGACAGAGAGAGACAGAGCATGAACAAGGGAGGGGCAGAGAGAGAGGGAGACAGAATCCGAAGCAGGCTCCAGGCTCTGAGCTGTCAGCACAGAGCCCAGTGCAAGGTTTGAACCCACGAATCGTGGGATCATGATCTGAGCTGAGATGGACGCTTAACCAATTGAGCCACCCAGGAACCCCAATCAAAATATTTTAGAAGCTTATCAATAATTAATACCACAAAGCCTTAATAGGTAAACTAGAAAATATGTAATGTGCAGTGAATTAAATCTGAACTTGGGCAAAATAACCTTCATTTCTCTGAGCAGGACACAAATTGATCGCCCATGTTGGAAGTGTCCAAGAGAGCAAAGCTGGAAGCTCTGGCAGAATCCTACGATATGACTGCGCTTTAATGTCCAGCTACAGGTCTTCTAGGGGATTTTCAGTTTTACATTAAAAAAAAAGTTGTTCATCAGGGAAATTAAGAGTGAACAATAAAGATCACATTTAAAATAAAACCAAATTCGGCTGGAGGTTAAGAAACGGTTCACCACTGTTATTTTTCTTCATATCGAAGTATGGTATCTGAGTAGTATTTTACCTTATTTCTCGAACCTTGCCTGAAAATTGCTTAGCTAATCCGTAGTGCTATACATGGATAGCAGAGTAAGGAGAGTAAGTAAAGGACTCTTGGTCTCCAATTCTAATAATGACCTTGAGTGAGTAGCTTCATTTCTCTGGGTCTCATTTTCTCCTCAGAGGATAGAATTAGGTTGTTAGTTTTCAAACAGTGCTCTGCCAAGTCTAACAGATCTGAAGTGCTTTAGTTTCCCACACAAGTCTGTCTTTGATATTTTACCTATTGGTTGCACGCTTGATATTTGTTTAGAAGATACTTCCATAAGTAAAGATTTGAAAAGCTCCTGGACTAGATTACATCTGGAATTCCTTCCACCTTTGACGTTTTATTATCCATTTCTTCCTTTCTAATCCCTGTGCTAGAATCAGACACACAAATTACCACTGCTTTATACTCCAGCCTTTTCATGAAATGCCCATTTACCCCATTTTTACCAGTTCTACTTCTTTTTTCAAGGTCCGACTCTATGGCCGTCTCTAATGAATAGCCTTAACAAGCCAAGGAAAAACTCTCATTCTTTGGAATTTTAGTGAAGTATTTTAGTATCTTTTTTTATGAGGCACTCACCTGGTCTTCATTCTATCATGGTTATTATGTATTTGAAGAGTCGCTGTCTCTAATTCCTGTAGGGGCTAGCAAGAGTATCAGGATGAATAAAAGATAATGATGGGATGATAGCACACTCCCTGGAGAGCACGTGTGTCACCAGGAGGGGTCAGAGCCTTAATGGGCTTCCTGGAGAGTGTCCACAGGGAAATTTAAGATCAATATTACCAAATTGTGTTTCAAAAAAAATTAAAAAAAAATAAAGAAGTACACTCGAATGTCTTATGAAAGTTTTAACTTTTTGAAATGTACACAAAAAATAAATAAATAAAAACCAAATAATGCCAGAACAACAAAAAAAATATGTGATGACCGCTTATGTGTACCTCTGGACTGAGCATGCATGTGTGTCTTCCTTCCCTAACATGAATGCAATCCATTTACCTGTATCTTTGTTCACCAAAATTTAGTGAATCCTATTGGAAATGGTCAATTTCCAATAGAAATGGCCTTTCTATATAGGCTGGAGTAAAATCATCATAGTGTAAGCTTGACTGTCAAAAGCAATATGACAATGTCCTCAAAATGATAAAATTGGAAGTAGGTCATCTTCAAAGGTAAAATCTTTTGCTCTTAACTCCAGTGTCCCCTACCTGATGCTTTGCAGTATAATGTAAATACCTTCCAGAACCAGAAGGACATTAAAGAACATTTCACAGTTTTACTGCAGTTAAGCAGAGGCAGATGGATTGGCCAGTTGCCTAGAAGAAAAAAATCTCATCTGAAAATTTAGGTGGGTTTTAATGCAACCTCCTTCGGTTCATCTAAAGGAGATAATTTCTAATTAGAGCTTGTTTTTCTTTTTGTTGCTTTTCTTCAGCACCTTTGGTACTCACTAAATACCCCAGAATGCCAGAATGCTGACGAGTTTGTATTCTTTTAAATGTTGATCTGCTGGTGATCACATTTACTTATTCTCATCAAAAACAGTTTTAATTTTAGACTATCCAAACAAAATTTTAAGCACTCATATTTTCATTCTCTATATAACAGTGACAGTGTTTATATCAGATTCACACTATTGTTTCCTATTTGAAGTAATCCCCAATTAAGTTTCCATATTCTAGTTAAAGTTTTAATCTAATCCTTTATTCTGTTTATGACTAAATAACAGAGTATTCAGTAGTGACTGGGGGATCTGAACTCAATGACCTATGAACTTAACACACGCACACACAAAATAAAGTTTGAAATGCTGTGTTTGTGATAAGATGATAGCGTTTCAATTATGAGGAAATCCCTATTGTTTATCATCTTACATTTTACTAAACTTAAGTATAAAATTGATTATATTTCTAAAAAAGTATTGATTTATTAAAATATTCATTCATCTGTTTCAAATATTTTGAATAAAATTTTTCCTAATTTTATTTTAATAAATCAGCCAAGTGCAGTTCACATTTTCTTTCCAGCACAAATGAAATTCTTTAAGTGGTTTTCATGGTTTAGAGCTCCCTGCACCACTCAAGTACCTTTTCTTTTTAACAGTCCCATTAACAAAGTAGGCAGAGATGCTCTCTCATTAATAAAGAAGAATAATCCACCTATTCTGCCCAGGGAAATTCCCACAGGAGCACAGCCCCTCCCTGCACAGACTGCTACAGTCCTGACTCCTTTCCTCAGCCTTTGTTACACTGCCCCCTGCATCTCACCAAGTGGCCTCACAGTGTATATTGTTCAGGTTGCTCATCTGTTTTTTTCTCCCTAAAAATGTGTACAGTCTGTGCAGCTTTTCATTAAAGTTCAGTATCATTGATCGAAAGTTGGGTTTATTCAGTGGTAAGTCTACTCTCTTTAAATCTAAGGAAAAAGATAATATATAAACAAAGTAGATAATATTTTTAAACTCAATTTGCAATATCTCAATATTTGCAAATGAATCATTGTGATTCATCACTGTAAGAGAAAGAATAAGAACCACATAATCATCTCAATAGAACCAAAAAAAAAGCATTTGAAAAAGTTTGACAAATATTATCTAACTTGTTTAAATATTATCTTTTGCCTTGAAAAGTTATCACAATAACGTCCATTACAGGATTAAACAGGCTAAGATCTTATTGCATATTATTAGTTATAGTTGCTTAGAACTATTATCCCTATGTCACTACGCTTGGTCAATAGGAACTAACCGCATTGATAAAAGAATAACCAAGGTAACACAACTTTCTATATAGATGACCCTTTCGTATGAAATACCTCATTGGATTATATCTACCCTAGTATTCGTAGTTGTAGTAGTAGTAATAGCAGCAGTAGTAGTATTATTATAGATATTATTAAAGATTCAAAAATAAAGCTGGGGCACCTGGGTGGCTTAGTTGGTTAAGCATCTGACTCTTATTTTGGTCAGGTCATGATCTCTTCGTGAGTTCGAGCCCTGCACTGGGCTCTGCGCTGACAGCACAGAGCCTGCTTGGGATTCTTTCTCTCCCTCTCTGTTCCGCTTGTGCATGCATATATCCTCCCTCTCTCAAAACCTCTAAACCTACTTTGTTGAGGGTTTTTCTCATGAATGGATGTTGAACTTTGTCAAATGCTTTTTTTTTTTGCTTCTATGGAGATGATTATATGGTTCTTATTCTTTCTCTTACAGTGATGAATCACGGTGATTGATTTGCGAATATTGAGCCACCCTAGCAAGCCAGGAATAAATCCCACTTGATCGTGGTGAATGATTTTTTAATGTGTGGAGTCTATTTGCTAGTATTTTGTTGAGGTTTTTGCACCTGTGCTCATCAAGGTTCTCTTTTTTTAGTGGTATGTTCATCTCATCTTGGTATCAGGGTAATGCTGGCCTTACTGAATAAATTTGGAAGATTCCCTTCCTTTCTATTTTTTTGGAATAGTTTGAGAAGAATAGGTGTTAACTCTTCTTTAAACGTTTGGTTTGATTTGCCTGTGAAACCGTCTGGTCCTGAACTTTTGTTTGTTAGGAGTTTTCTGATTACTGATTGAATTTCTTCACTGGTTATTGGTCTGTTAAAATTTTCAGTTTCTTCCTGTTATGATCTTGGTTATTTATATGTTTCTAGGAATGTATCCATTTCTTCCAGGTTGTCCAATTTGTTGGCATATAGTTTTTCATAATATTTTCTTATAATTCTTTGTAATCTGTGGTATTGGTTGTTATTTCTCCTCCCTCATTTGTGATTTTATTTATTTGAGTCCTTTCTCTTTTTTTTCTTGGTAAGTCTTGCTAGAAGTTTATCAATTTTATTGATTTTTTTCAAAGAGCCAGCTCCTGGTTTCATTGATCTGTTTTATTGTGTGTATGTTCTTTTTTTTTAATTTCTACATCATTTATTTCTGTTCTAAACTTTATCATTTCTTTCTTTCTGCTAGTTTTAGGTTTTGGTTGTTGTTCTTTTTGTGGCTCCTTTAGGTGTAAGGTTAGGTTGTTTATTTAAGATTTTTCTTGCTTCTTGAGATAGACCTGTATGGCTATAAACTTCCCTCTTGCAAATGCTTTTGCTGCATCACATAAGTTTTGGACCATTGTATTTTCATTTTCATTTGTTTACATGTACTTTTTTATTGCTTCTTTGATTTCCTGGCTGACCCATTCATTGTTTAGTAGCATGTTATTTAACCTCCATGTATGTGTGGTCTTTCCAGATTTTTTCTTGTTGTTGACTTCTAGTTTCATAGCACTGCAGTCAGAAACGATGCATGGTATGACTTCAATTTTTTTAAATTTTTTGAGGCTCCTTTTGTGGGCTAATATGTGATGAGTTCTGGAGAATGTTCCATGTGCACTTGAAAAGAATGTGTATTCTACTGTTTTAGGATGAAATGTTCCAAATATATCCTTCTGTTTCAGTTCATCATTCAAAGCCACTGTTTCCTTGTTGATTTTGTTTAGATGATCTGTCCTTTTTGTAAGTGGGATGTTAAAATCTCCTACTATTGGGGCGTCTGGGTGGCTCAGTTGGTTAAGCATCCAACTTCGTCTCAGGTCATGATCTCAGGTAGGGTTCATGAGTTCGAGCTCCACATAGGGCTCTGTGCTGACAGCTCAGAGCCTGGAACCTGCTTCAGGTTCTGTGTCTCCCTCTCTCTCTGCCCCTCCCCCGCTTGTGCTCTGTCTCCCTCTCTCTCAAAAATAAACAAATATTAAAAAAAATTTTTAAATAAAGTCTATTGTATTATTATTGTATTATTGTATTATTATTGATTAGTTCCTTTTTTGTTTATTATTAATTGTTTTATGTATTTGGGTGCTGCTGTTTTGGGTGCACAAGTATTTACAATTGTTATATCAGAAAATGCTCTCAGGTAATGATAAGTGAAAAGAGCAGGATATACAAATTTATAATGCATATTATCACAATTATGGAAACATACCTCTGAGTCCTGAGCCTGAAATGCTCCAGTACGCAAAGCATCCACTCCTCTCAGGGCTTTTTCTGGAATTCTCTTGGTCCACTTCTTTGCTCGGCTGCTCCTCCTTCAGGTTCCATATTAAATGTTACTTTCTCAGGAAAGCATTTGCTGGTCTTCAGGGTCACTTCAGACTGGGTATGCTCTCTCTCCAGTTACATATTTTCATAACACTTAAATTTTCCTTGATCACACTTATGATTACAGTTAATCACCTTGTACTATCTTTTGAATATCTGTCTTCCTCAATAGACTATAAGTTTCATTTGAGCAATAACTATGTCAGCCTTATTTGCTCAAAAGCCTGGCACAGAATATGGGACATAGAATGAATTCAGTAAACACTTGTTGAAGAAATGAATGAATGAATGAATGAATGCAAGGCACTGTGCTAAGAACTTTTCACGTAATCTTTTTGAGACCCCACAAAAAACTTAACGGAGTAGGGAACATCTTTATCACATTTTTTGGATACTGTATAACTAAATCTAAGAGAAAATTGTCCAGTTTTATCGCAAGTAAGTGGACAGCCTAAATTTAAACGCTGATATTTTGGAATGTAGTGCCCAAGCTCTTAGACACTGATTGTGTAAAAGTGGTTGCACTGAAATTTTTAAAATTTCCATTTGAAATTCTATGTAAAATCTAAGACTGCAGAACAAGAAGCCACATTACGTCTTTGTCATAGAAAGTCTTAATTAAGGTTTTGAGCTGGTTAAATATATATATATATGTGTGTGTGTGTGTGTGTGTGTGTGTGTGTGTGTGTATATACACATATACACACACCTTTTACTTTTCCCAATATTTTCTCTCCCAGACACTGCTAGCAATCAAATTTGTAGCATCCAGTTTTAGAGATACATGTTTTATTTATTACAAGCATTAGTATTTAAAGATAAACCTGGCTTTCAAAAGTTAGTTTTGATTCTGAAACCTATCAAGGCAACATAATTTAAACTTTATTTCTATAGTTTCCCCATATTTTTTCTTTTGACTTCCCTTCCTATGATTGTATTTTGATTGTCCCTGATCTTTAAGTAGGTACAAATGAGCAAGGATTCTGAATAACAGCAAGTTCAGACCACCCCAGTTTGTTAAATACTTTTAACAGGAAATGGTCAATTATTTTGGGATATGGCATTTGATGGGCATGGAGTTAGGTCATGCTACCTACACACAGAACCTGAAGATTGTCACAGCTGTTGGCTCCATAGAAGTTGGCTCCAGCAGCCTATTATTCATTAGGTCCAAAAAATCAGATATGAATCCTAAGTGATTATACAGGGCCTTGTCTTACATATGTCTCACCAGTCTTGAGTGAATGGATGAATGAATGAACAGCCCCCACCTTAACTGGATTCGGAATTTCCAACTATTGTTTCTTGACAATCACATTGGACTTCTTGGCCCTGCATTTATAAATGAACCCGATTGTTCTTCCTATGTGCATTTTTCTTAAAGACCAGCCTTTGCCTAAATATTTCCCCTTAAGCTCTCTACATGTCTCAAAGTATAACTTTCATTGTCTCTCTTGAAGGGACCCCAGCATAACTTCTTTTTGAACATTGACAGTAATTTTGATATATTTTATAACTGGATTTAATTAACCGGATTTGGCTTTCCTTTTTTCCTTCATTGATCATATGCATGTTGAATGTGTATTATCTGCAAAGAAGTGAGCTAAGTCTTGAGAGAGAAGACAAAATACGCTTAAACAATTTGCTAATGTTTCATTTGCAAAATCAGTCTGTATCTTTATAGATGGAACCTGGCCAACTTCAAGCAAATAACAAACAAAATTTTAAAACCGTTTCTAGGCTTAAAATTTCAATGTTGATTTTGGAAATTCACTCTACAAAAGTCAATTCAAAAACTGAGTAATTTAAAAATCTCACTTAACATCTCAACAATTTAAAGTATGATAAAACTAGTAACCCATTTGTTTGTTTACTCACTCTTTTCTGAATGATGTCAATGCTTTAAAACTTATTTTCAAAATCTTTCTTTCATGTTTATCTTGGGGCAGACTCCATTTGCCAACTCACAGACAGGCTGTTCTTTCACATGTAATTGTATGTATGGATCAGCCATTCTTTTTATATATTATAATGTATATAATATACAATATATATAAATATATAATAGTATAATATAAGATAATGTACTCAATAATAAAATGTATATTATAGTATATTATAATATTTTATACACATATATCCTGTTCTTGGCTCCAGGACTTGCCACATTTAAGACTTCCATGATAGATGTATATTTGGTCATTATTTTATCTTTTGATTTATATACATATTTGCTCAAAAAACCTTTAATGCCTTCTGATCATTCATGGAAACAAGTCTGAAAATTTCTGCCTAGTTCTCTCTAAACCTCCATAATATGGTCCTACTCTAAAAGTCCAATGACATTTCTCACACACTCTTTAAAATATCCATTACTTGCTTTGCTTTTACCACAAAGTCTCTTTTTTTCACCAAGCAAAATTTGCTCATTTTGTAAAGCCTCGCTTAGACCTGATATCATTGATCCTTGTCATCTTCAATTATGAATCATCCTCTGAATGTCAGAAGCAACTAGAGTTAGAATAATGTGATTGCCCAGTTATTCATGCTAATAATTCTTAACAGTTCTCTCTACAAATAGGTTAAGACTCGTTGAGAGCAGAAGCTGTGTTTTCTATCTTTATGTCCTCAGACCCTAGCACAATGGTATTCTTTACCGTTAAGGGCCCCTTAATAGGGAGTTTAGAAATTGCTTCTGTTATATATAATTTGACCAAAGTGAACATCTCGACATTCTAAAACACAAGCTTAGAATCATGCAATCTTAGAACTTTTAAGCATTAGGGATCTTAAAGATTAATATACCAAATTCTTCATTTTACAGATAAAACTGAGATTTAAATGGGGACAGTATGGATCAGCCATTCCTGGTAGATTTTATCTCAGTGTCTTTGATATCCTTTCTCACTCTGTATCCTCAAACTTTAAGTGGAAAACATGTGTTGTGATGTTTTTGGTCTATTAAAAATATTAAAAGACAGTGTCTCATGCATGATTTGGTCAGAAAAGCAGAAATCACTTTAGGAATTTGAAGCAGGAAGGGATTAAATTGAAAAAACAAAGTGCTCACAACACAATTGGAAAGCCTAGAGAAACAAAATTCAGGAAGGAAGGCTATTAGCTTTCAGGTTCACAGCTAACTTTGGAGTCAGGGAGCTGCCATCATGGATCAAACTATCTCCAACATCAAAGGTGGCTGAGTTCCAGGAAAAGAACACAGACCATTAGAGAAACTTCTATATGGTGAAGCCCAAGCATTTATTTACCTCCTACTGCTGCATGAGCAACAGCTTCTGCATTTCTTCCACCTTCTAACTGGCAGAAAAAAGAAACGTATTCTTATGTTTGCATCTTAATTTTCTATTTGGCACCTTTCCACGCACCTCAGTAGCTTACAAATGATGAACCTGAACAATAATTGATGTTTATAATAATAGAACTGTTAGTGCCGAAAGGAACCAGAAGTGCATTGAACTCATCTTCTCATTTAAAAGGTCAAAGTCACATATCATTGGGGTTAGAGAGCCAACTTTTTAAAACCTACCTCCTTGGCTAGACATGGAGGGTTTTCCATCTCACGTCGCTCTGAACCTCCCCCTTGCACTATGATTATGGTCCATTTAATTTTATGACCTTCTGATTTAATGAGATAAGTACTTCTTATGCCTAATTATTTACTGCTAAGATCATGTTTTAGTTTTATAAGACACACTTCAAAAATTGTTACTTGATCTTTGTCACGTAAATACAGACTAAAAAGGAGTTAAGACTGCTCATTGCTGTTCCAAGATGAAATCACCGTTCTACCTGATGACTTACAAGCGGGAAAGTTGACCAATAAATCTAGTTAATCAGATCTCTCAATATTGTGAATGATCCTCCTGGTAGCCAGACATTATAAGTCTATTGTGGCCACTTCTCATTTTTACTTGTTGTTCTGGATGGAACTTGCTGTGGCACTAGGGCTTTCTTAAGAATAAACCATTCCAAAATCACACTGTTATTATATGTTGCTTTGTCCTCAGGCTTTCTAGTATTCCTTTTGGGCTATTGGTCTTTCAACATGCAGTTAGGGGATTAAAGTAAATCATTTAATCCATGCAGCATGTCACTCAATAGTATACTTTTGGAAATTGTTTCCACAGGAGCACCAGTGAAAGCAGCCAGTCTGAGATATTGACACTATAGAAAAAACTGACAGCTTACTCCTTGTATTGATTCTGCTCTTCCCTACAAATATAGACTCCGTTCCCTACCACAGCCTTGTAAGTGGTGACTGCTGAGGTTTCTAAATTGCTTTGTAAATTATTTATTATTCGACACCTTGTAAAGACCTCTTTTCTTCTTGTCTGACTTGCTTGTGATTTCTAAGGTCTCATATATATTGAAAGGTCTCAGTGTATACTGACCATACCTTCTTATAGAATGGTTTTTCTTATTATCTTATATTGGAAATGTGACTTTTTCTACCATATTATGATCATACCTTTTGTCATTCTTATTTCTGATACATTGTCTACACACTGTCATAAATGCTTATATACATATGTTCCCAACTGAGCACTAGACAGGCTGGCCGATTTGAAACCTGGAATTGGGCCATTAATTAGCACATTTTCAAATTTAAAAAGTTGTAAGTATTTGAAGACCGTTTATTTAATAATGGAGGAAACAGCTTTTATTAATAAAAATTATTTACCAGATCAGATACATATATTTAATTCACTTGCACTGATGTAGTAGAGTCAGTGTTCTGAAAAAATTTGCAAATGCTTTTTAAACAATTATTCTCTTTTTAGATTTTCTTTTGTGATTTTGTGAGCCATAAAATTTTTAATGTTCGTAACTTAGATCATAAAAAACAGAGATTTGTGTCGAGTAATCGGAGCAATTTGAAGATTGACTGCCTACCTACAGCTCACTGAAACCACCTGTATACATATAAATATACTCAACAGAAAAAGGTCTGTGCTTAATAACTGAGTTTCTCCCTCCCTTTCCCCCTGGCTTTCTACATTGGTCCACTCGGGACCACTATACACTTTGTGAATTAGGGCTGGAGTGCTTGCAGCATCCCTTATAGTTTGGAAATTCGAGAAACTTTTTTGTGCCATCCGTTCCTCAAAATTCATATGATTATATCTGAAGAGTATGGACTTTTCAATGTCATCTCCACCATTTATGAGCTTCTGTGACTTGAGGAAAGTAATTTAGTCTTCATAAAAATAGCTTCTTCTATAAAATGAAATGACAATAATAATATTAATAGTAACTACCCAAAGGGCTGTTGGAAGAATAAATGCGATGATGTAGAGTTTTAGCACAAGCACATATTAGTTATCTGTAATGGTTATGACATAAAACTGGAATATAAGTTTTGCTAAAGAATTTACTTTTATGACTGTTTTAAATATAATACCAATAGATCTTGGTGAAAATCAAGAAAACATGCAGTGAATAATGGTACGTGAAAACCATAGCCTCTTTTAGGAAATTTTTTCTAATTATAGAAATTTAAGGAACATGGAAACATACTTCTAAGATCACTGTAATTCTTAATGAGATTGAGAATATAAATCTGTTAGGAAACAGAGGTTTATATTCATTATGAAGATTTAAAAGCAGAGGAAGCCAGCTACTTCCACACAGACTACTGTGGGCAAGAGAAAGCACAGGAAGAGCAAAGCTGAAAACAAGCAAGCATCTTTGGAAAATGAGGCCATTGTAGCCATACGCGTCACTCCCGTTTCAATGATTTCCTTTCCAGGCAGTTTGCTGATTTTCTTGTCCACTGCTTTGTGCCAACATATATTGTTATGACCTTGTTTCGTTCTTTCCTTGCATACTGAATGCAAATGCTTTTAAAAGGAGTTGTCTATACCTATTTTCATTCTCCATTTCTGGCTTGGAATACTGTTCGTAAAATTATTTCAATGTTTCAAGGTCTAGCTAAAGTGCCACCTTCCCTATAATCTGTCCCTATGGTTTCCACCCACTTGTTTCTTTTCTTTCTAAAGTCTTTCAGCCTTGATAGTATGAACCACCCTAACTATTATCTGAGATTAGATACCATTCTATTTGGTTAAATATTTATTTCTTGTGAAACTATTCTTCCAGCTAGAAACATGTAAGGCAAAGAAGATTCTTTTATAGTCCCTGCAGTAGATACATAATGAAAGATTAAAAGGAGAACAGAAAAGCTGGTTAAAGCAGAGAGTATTTTCAGATAAAATGCACATTCTATCACTAAATTGGAGCTTTCTAGTAATCCTGTATATTGTGCAACATTTTACATATATATCTTCCTGTCACCTAATGATAACTGACTTTACCAGACTACTTCTTAGATGACATGAAGCTTTCACATAATTTATTTCATTTATTTTTCAAAACAATTTTCTGAGATGAGCCTCATCCTCATTTCATAGAGAAGAACCAAAGACCATAAGAGGTTATGTGATTTGTTCTGAGTTGCACTGAAGTTCACTGCTTTTCTGTCCATCCCAGCTGATCTCACAGAGTGGCTCCTTCATCCCCACGGTAACCAAATGAGGAAGGCCAGAAAGACACATTGTATGGCTTTGATTGGTAAGCAATGAGGCTGATTTCTCTTGAGAAAAAGTGAGAGGATGAATACCCATTTTGAGCAGTCTCTGCCTGTTCTTTTTTGGACATAGCAGAGGAAGAACGGGCAATTCTCTGAACAGGATTGGTTTGACACAAAAAAACAGGTGGCAGCCTGCAGTAAGACTATCTTACTGTCTGCAAGAGCTGTGTGAAGGAAGAGAGTTGGGAGGCGATTAAATATATATATATATATATATATATATATATATACACACACATCCACATATGTGCATAATATTTATATATGTATGAACAATAAAATATTAAAATATATGTAAAAACATGTATATCTGTCTATATTTCTATTGTTAAAAATAAACTGAAACATATAAAAATTTTAAGAGTTTATTTCAGCAAAAATCAACTCTTTGCTACTAATTTCTTTAAGCCTGATTATATTTTTATTATGATTCATTTCCAAAAGAAATTTAAACATTTGTCCCAAGTTACTAGGAGAATGTATTCTCTTATTTCCTCTGTTGCTACATTTCCTACTTCAAGCAAGCTTGCAGACATAGACATCAATGCCAAATAATAGAATGACCACCCTCACTATATTAATATTTTTTCAAGGTGAGTCTTCTGAGCAGCATCCCATTGATAATTAAGTTATAATGTTTAGTAGGGTTACTAACCAAATGATTATAAGCTTTGAGTTCATTCATGAAAATTCATTGAGTCCATACTTTATTGAAAAAAAATGTGGGCAAGTCTGAGTTGTATCAAACATTGAACCTTTCTGCAAAAACCAGAGTGCAATGAGGCTGTGAACATGTATTTAGTAAGTTAACAGCATGAAATAAATGATATAATAAAGTCAGACAGTTTTTTTGCAGGGAGTGAGGAAAAAGCGTTCCCTGTCCTTCTAGCACACATGCGCGCGCACACACACACACACACACACACACACACACTCACACACGGCTGACAATGTAGAAGGAGACTAAGGAAAAATCATGTGGTGATAAGTGAAAATTTAAGTCATTTTTATTGTCTAAAATAATGAGACAAACACTAATAGGGTTTTTATTATAGTTGCATAAATTGGGCTTTAAATTTGTGACCACTGAGAATACTGCTACTGACTGGAGATTGAATTTGTTTTTATTGAATGTAATAAATAAAGACTGTATATTCAAATATCATGAATCATGTGTATTTAGAAATGGTTTTATCAAGTGCAGGTACTATAACTTATTAATCCTTGAAATGATTGCCTAGATTAGTGCCTAGCACATAAAAAGTGGTCTTTAACTTTTTTTTTTTGAGTAAACAAATGATGGTAAAATGTAGTCATTGAAAAGGCCAAATTTGAGATAATGTCATTAACTTAGCATATGTAGAAATAAGCATGCACTCAAACGCAAAATCATAGAAAGATGTTTTAGTTTAACAATAAACATCTACCTTAAGGTGACAATAGCCATTTCTATTTAAACTGATTGTAAATTATGCCCCACCAGGTGTGCACAAGGTAATTGTTTTGGTGGTGAGGAAACTACATATTTTCATGAAGTTGGGTCTCCGTCAGTGAATAATTGTGATCCAATAGTAAGCTAGTATATGTCATCAAATAACAAAAATTGAAGACAGACTGAGTTGAGTATCATAGAAGAGGGAGAAAAGGCAGTGATTTGGGGGCAAAATGGATTTGTGCTCATTTTACTCATGCTTGTGCGACTCACAGAGATTATATTTTTAAGATTTTTTTTTTAAATTTTTTTTTTTCAACGTTTATTTATTTTTGGGACAGAGAGAGACAGAGCATGAACGGGGGAGGGACAGAGAGAGAGGGAGACACAGAATCGGAAACAGGCTCCAGGCTCCGAGCCATCAGCCCAGAGCCTGACGCGGGGCTCGAACTCACAGACCGCGAGATCGTGACCTGGCTGAAGTCGGACGCTTAACCGACTGCGCCACCCAGGCGCCCCATATATATTTTTAAGATTTAAAGATTAAACCGTGTCCTCCTACCCCTCTCATCTTCTTCTTCTTTGAAATCAACAATAGTATTTCATATCACACAAAGTCATATGGAAAACTCTAATATAATTGTCATGTCTCTGATCTCCATTTGTAATATCCCCATGTTGTGGCATTCACTATTACCACTTTTATTACAGTTGTTAAGAATAAGAAGTTATTGTTAAAGAGAACTTTGTGGTACTAACCATTAATATTAGTGTAGACCTCAGAATTCACCACGCTCAGAAGCTGGCAGGTCCCTGAGCATGCTGTCACTTTGGAATTCGTATAAAGCAAGTATAACTTACATAAAGACAGAGCACTTCACATTTTTCATAATGAAATAATTAATATATACAAATGTATTGCATATATAGTATAAAGAATAATACTAAAATAGGCTTGGGATAACAACTTCCCTACTTAAGAAACAGAACATTATCGGGACGCCTGGGTGGCTTAGTCGGTTAAGCATCTGACTCTTGGATTTGGCTCAGGTCATGATCTCCTGGTTCATGAGTTCTAGCCCCGTGTCATGCTCTGCACTGACAGCCTGGAGCCTACTTGGGATTCTGTCTCTCTCTCCATCCCTCCCTCTCTCCCTCTCTCTCTCTCTCTCTCTCTCAAAATAAATAAGTAAAACTTAAAAAAAAATTACCTTTAAAAAAAGAAATAGAATATTTTCAATATTTTTATATTTCTCTCTTTACCCTTTTTATTTATCAATTGCATATCCCATACCTCCTCAACAAAACATTTGAATTTTGTGAACTCTTGTATTTATACTTATAAATATGTACTTATTAATAATTTATAATTTACAAACATACAAAATACCCATGGGAAAACGAACATAATATCAAAACTAACATGTAAAATCTGTTACTTCTTCAAAAATAATTTTATATTTATATCCAATATTAATATCATAAGTGACAATGCAGAAAATGTGGAAGGTATGGAAAATCATTCACAAGATAAAACTAAATTTACAATATAATGTATTTCTTAAAGTTAGTTATTTTAAAAAATATTATTCTAATA
The DNA here is from genome assembly GCF_024362965.1 of Panthera pardus. Classification (NCBI taxonomy): domain Eukaryota; kingdom Metazoa; phylum Chordata; class Mammalia; order Carnivora; family Felidae; genus Panthera; species Panthera pardus. Next base: position 24,671,662 of record NW_026527002.1, read on the forward strand.
ACTTAACTATTAGCCTTTATTCTTTTGCTTTGTGTCATGAACTCTACCTGACACTGGCAGGGTTCTAGAAGCTTCCTGAATTTATCTTAAAATCCTAATTTATTTTCAACTTCGTGGATGTTACTTTACCTTCACGACACTTGAGATGTTTTTATTTATGCTCCCTGCAGCCTTCAACTATTAGCCAGTCACAAAAAAAGTTCACTTTTACTATAGATTCTCTTAGCTTCCTAATTATTTTGGGCAGCCTGCACCAGAATTCTCCATCACTTAATGTTAGGAGGAAATTTATTCTCAAAGAATCCTGCTATTACCATTTACTTTATAAAGAGGGGGAACTTCCCCTGCAAGTTTCAAAAACATTTAACTGGTTGTCATGAAAGAGTTTCTATAACATTTGGCTTTTGTTTCACAAAAATCAACAGGACTTAATGTTACTGCAATCAGAGAAGTGGAGAAAAGATACAGGAAACATAGGAACAGTGTCATGTGGAAATTATACTACAATGGAGCAACATCAAATATATCATTGCTGCAGGTGTAAATGACCTGAAAATAAGTATAGAAAAAGTTTGCTTGTCTCAGATAATCAGCATAATATTTTGTGACTATGAGAATTGCAGAGAAAATCACAAGCAGTGTCTACCAGATTTTGACATGTTATCAGATCAATCAGGTACAAATTTTGTTGTAGAAAGTACATGTCCATTGGGGCGCCTGAGCGGCTTGGTCGGTTAAGCGTCCAACTTCAGCTCAGGTCATGATCTCACAGTTCGTGAGTTAGGACCCCACATCGGACTCTGTGCTCTGACAGCTCAGAGGCTGGAGCCTGCTTTGGTTTCTGTGACTACCTCTCTCTCTCTGCCCCTCCCTGCTTATGCTCTGTCTCTCAATAGATAAATAAATGTTAAAAACTTTTTTAAAAAAAGTACATGTCCTCAGTTCCAATAACCTCTCATTAAAATAGCCTTGTTAAATTGAGTCCACAGCCCTTTGCTTGCTCACCACTAGATTTGACTGGGTTTGATTGGGTATATAAATGCTGTGTAGATGAGAAGGTTTAATGACTGAGAATCAGAGCTGTGTATTTGTATTTAAATATACATTAAAGCTATCCAAAGTTCCTGAGGTACATACAAGAGCTGTTTTAAAACAAAATCTGTTCTCTCTATTGGCAGAAAGAAATGCTTTGTGTGTTTGTGTGTCACTGAAACATATTTAACTAAAAAAGTTAATAAAGGCAGAGGACATCACATCTGATTCGTTATAGAAGGAAGTCCTAACTGCTGGACATAATAGAAAAATTAAAAGAGGTATAAATCTCAGTAAATAATATAACTAATACATATCACTGAGGGAAAGATAGCATTGTTTCCTATAGCTATTAAAGAGGAACAAATCATTGTAAATTCAGGGCAGAAAATCTTTATTTCATCTTAATTCCTATTATCACATATATTTTCCTTCTGGTTTGCTCACTGATCTTTCCTAGATATTTTTGTTTTCATTACAGAACTGAAAGGCTCTCTCCAAATACTTCCATGTTTCTACCTTTTGTTCCTCTGTTTGAATTTATTCATAGGATTCTTTGGAAATTATTCTTTTATTCTTTTTAAATGTTAATTTATTTGTTTTGAGAAAGAGTAAGTACAAGTGGAGGAGGGAGGGAGGGATGGAGAGAGAGAGAAAGAGAGAGAGAGAGAGAATTTTAAGCTATCAGTGCAGAGCCTGACGCAGGGCTAGATTACACAAAACATGAATCCTGACCTGAGCTGAAATCAAGAGTCAGATGCTTAACTGACTGAACCCCACAAGTGCTCCAGAAATTATTTTTTTAAGAAGATTATGCTATGATATGCCAAATCAATTTAGAAACTAAACTTAATTGCATTTAATATTGGCCTGCTGTCTTTGTTTTCAGTCAAAAAATTTTCAAAAAAAGTACAGATACTCTAAAATGTATATTATAATATTATAAGTATACATGTTAATAAAGACCTCACTGAATTTTTTAAATAAAATGTAAGGTATTTATACCAGAAGCAAACATGAAGACATTTGGGAACCACATAAGTTCCTTAAATTCATTACATAATTACTTAAATCAGAGTATCAATACATAACTCTTAGAAAAACCATGCTTAATGCAAAGGATGCATATATATTCTTATTCAAACAACATTGTATATAAATCAAATTTCTCTGAGAGAATTATATTTTACCAATTATGATTATTTATTTTAGAGTATGCTATTCAAAAGCTATATTCATCTTTTGGATCTTCTGTGTCAAGTTAATAAATAAGAGAGAAAAAACAAGGAAACTACACTATAAGCAATTATATGCCAACAAATTTAATAATCTAGATGAAATGTATAAATCCCTAGAAAGGTACAAAGTATAGAAACTGAGTCAAGAAGAAATAGCAGATCGGAATAGACTTACAGTAAGTAAAAAAAAAAAAAAATCAGTAGTCAAAAACTTTTTACAAAGAAAAGCCCATAACCAGATGGCTTTAATGATGAATTCTGACAAGCGAACTAAAGAATTAACTCAAATCCTTTGAAAACACTTCCAAAAGCTGAAGAGGAGCAAACACTTCTAAATATATTCTGAGTTCAGTATATTACCCTTGTACCAAAGCTAAACAAAGACATCACAAGAAAATTACAGACCAATAATTCTACGAATGGATACAAAAATCTTCAACAAAATACTAGCAAACCAAATAGAGCAAAATAAAAAAGGATTATAAATCATAACCAAGTCTGATTTATCTCAGAAATGCGATGGTAATTCAACATACAAAAATCAACACACATACAATCAATGCATATGAAATGGTAAAGGACAAAAAACACATAATCATCTCAGTAGACATAGAAAAAGCATTTGACAAAATCCAACACCCTTTCTTGATAGGGGCACTTAATTATCTAGAAATACAAGTGAAGTTCCTCAACCTGATAAAGTGCATTTATGAAAAGACCACATCTATCATCATATTTAATGCTTAAGGACTGAAATATTTACTCTAAGTATCAGGAAGACAAGGATGTATGTTTCTGAAACTTCTACATAACATTTTATTAGAGTTTCTAGCTAGGGAAACTAGGCAAGAAAAAGTATTGAAATGCATCCAGACTGAAAAGGAAGAAGTAAAACTATCTGAATTTGCAAAGCATGATGTTGTGTATAGACAATCCCAAGGAATCCCCAAAAAGTTTTTAGAGCAAATGTAAGTTAAATATGGTTACAGGACACAAGATCAATATAGAAAAAAAATAAGTTGTGTTTTTATATACCAGCACTGAACAAACCAAAAACGAAATCATAAAACTGTTCTATTAACATAGGATTAAAAAGAATAAAATATAAAGAATAAATTTAACAAAGGAATGTAAGATTTGTGCATTAAAAACTCTAAAACATTATTACAAGAAACTGAAGGCCTAAATAAATGGAAATATATACCATGTTCATGGATTAGAAGACTTAATATTGTTAAGATGGATCAAATTGATCTACTGATTCAATGCAATTGTAACACACACATTCCAGGTTTTCTGTTTGTTTGTTTTGGCAGAATTAGACAAGCTGATTCTATTTTTTTTTTTTTTAATTTTTTTTCAACGTTTTTTATTTATTTTTGGGACAGAGAGAGACAGAGCATGAACGGGGGAAGGGCAGAGAGAGAGGGAGACACAGAATCGGAAGCAGGCTCCAGGCTCTGAGCCATCAGCCCAGAGCCTGACGCGGGGCTCGAACTCACGGACCGCGAGATCGTGACCTGGCTGAAGTCGGACGCTTAACCGACTGCGCCACCCAGGCGCCCCAAGACAAGCTGATTCTAAAGTTCATGTGGAAATGCAAGGGACCTAGAATAGACCAAACGATCTTGAAAAAAGGGACCCACACTTTCTGACTTCAAAACTTACTACAAATCTACAGTAATGGATAGAGAAGATGTGGTACATATATACAATAGAATATTACTCAGCCATATAAAAGAATGCAATCTTGCAGGTGGACTTAGAGGGTATAATGCTAAGTGAAATAAGTCCGTCAAAGAAAGGCAAATACCATGCAATTTCACTCCTGTCTGGAATTTACAGTACAAAACAAATGAACAAACAAAAAGACAAAAAAAAAGAAAGAAAGAAAGAAAGAAAAAAGAAAACTGACTCTTAAATACAGAGAAAATTAGTGGTTGCCAGAGAGGAGGTAGGTAGGTGAAATAGATAAAGGGAATTAAGGGTATTATCTTGATGAGCACTGAGAATTGTGTAGAGTGTTGTATCATTATGTTGTACACCTGAAATTAATATAGCACTATGTTAATTATACTTGAGTTAAAAGATGTTAAAAGAAGAAAAAAACAAGACTGTTGATATTGGCATAAAAATAGATATGTGGATCAGTGAAAATTTGAGAGTCCAGATAAAAACCCATGAAATTACAGTCAATTGATTTTGACAAGGACACCAAGACCATTTAGTTTGAAAAGAATTGTCTCTTCAACAAATAGTGTTGCGACATTTGGAAATTTATACGCAGAAGAATGAAGTTGAAACCCTGCTTACACTATATTTAAAAATTAACTTAAAATGATCAATGGCCTAAATATAAGAGCCAAAACTATAAAAATTTCAGAGGAGAACAGCTTTACATCATCATGATCTTGGATTAGGCAGTGAATTCTTAGATATGATACTAAAAGCGTCAACAAAAGAAAAGAAAAATAATACAACCACCCCCAACAAAAAATAAATTGGACTTCACCAAAATTAAAATCCTTTGTGCTTCAAAGGCCACTATTAAGAAAGTGAAAAGGTAACCCACAGAGTGGGAGATAGTATTTGCAAATCATATATGTGATATCGGTTTTAGTATTCAGAATATAAGAACTCTTTTGTTGCAGTATATCATAAAAAGCCAATTACAGATGGGCAAAGGATTTGAATAAGTGTTTTTGCAAAGACCATCGTATATATAAATAGCCAATAAGAATATGAAAAGATACTCATCATCATTAGTCATTAGGGAAATGCAATTTAGAACAATGAGAGAGATTTCATACCTACTATGATGGCTATCATGAAAAAGACAGACAATAGCAAATGGTGGCAAGAATGTGGAAGAATTGAAACCTCATACATGTTACTGGATGAATGTAAAAACTTGCAGCTGCTCTGTGATAACGTTTGGCAGTTCTCAAAGTTAAACATGTAGTTACCATATAACACAGCAACTCCCTTCCCAAGTAATGTACCCAAGAGAATTTAAAATATATATTCATATACAAAACTTGTATGTCGATGTTCATAGCAACATTATTCTTAGTAGACAAAAAGTGGAAACAATTCCAATTTTTATCAACAAATGGATGAATAAACAAAAATAAGGAATATCCATTAAATAGAGTATTATTTTTTCATTTCATCATTTCATTTCATTTCATTTCATCTCATTTATTTTATTTTTGAAAGAGAGCACATACAAGGGAGGGACAGAGGGAGAGAGAGGAATAGAATCCCAGGCAGCCTGTACTCTCAGCGCAGAGCCTGATGCAGGGGCTCGATCTCATGACCTTGAGATCATGAACTGAGCTGAAATCAAGTGCCAGATGCTCAACTGAGACATCCAGGTGCCCCTAAATAAAGTATTGTTAAACCATAAAAGGAATGAAGTACTGATATATACTACAACATAGATGTACCATGAAAACGTGCTAAGTGAAAGCAGGAAGACACACACACACACACACACACACACACACACACACACAGGCACAAATATTGCACAATTCCATTCATATGAAGTGTCCAGAATGGGGAAATAAAAAAGAGAAAAAAAGCATAATTAGTTGTTCCCAGGGGCTGAGGAGTATGAGTTTTTTGGGGTGTATTATGTTCTGTAATTAGTGATGATAGTACCACATTTTGAATGTTATCAAAACATTGAATTATAAATAAACATACATGTATAAAGTATATATTTACTACATATGTATACACATATATTTATTTGTAAAATTTATGTATACATGTGTATGTATGTATGTAAAATGTCTGGTCTATACAAATAATTAAAGAAATAGAAGTCTAAACAACACCATAATATTTCTCCTATTCAGTTTAGCAAAACTAAGAGTGTCTGCTCATATTAGTATTGATGAGGTTGTGAGAAAACAGGTATTCTGTTACCGTATAGTGTTGGTGTATGTGAAAATTATTACAATCACTTTGAAGTAATTTGATCTTATCTCTTAAAAAAAAAGGCTATACCTGTCTCTACAAAAACACATGTTAGGAAAGTTGTTTGTAGTTGTTCATGATAACATTATCTATATTAGGAAACCCCTGGGGACAACCTAATTGTGCACTGGACAAGTGTTTGCACTATAGATGATGATACAAAAGCATTTCCTGAATATTTCTCAAGCAAAAAAGACATTTGCAGAACATAATGTATATTATTACTGATTTGCGTTTTAAAAGTGCATAAACATACACAGTTTTTATATGCATAGACTTTCTCCAGACAGACACACAATAACTCAGAAATAGTGGTGGAGCCACTAGGAGGAGCACTTTGGGGTCTGGAGGGAGAGGGAGGTTATTTTCCATAAAGAAAACTTCATAGGTAAACCATTATCAAATACTTGAAGAATTTTCATGTGGCAAATGAAAGCATTGGTTAAGAGAACAGACTTTGACATTAGATTGCCCTATATTTGTGTCTAGTTTTGTCACTGACTTCATTTGGAGAAATTGTTGAAACTCTCTGTTTCAATTTTCTCATAAAATAAAGACAGAAATGATGGTCATGTACAGAGGTAATGTAAATATTAAATAAGATATGGCATGTAAAGTAACACAAGGCCTGGCAAAAAGTAATCATCTAATAAATACTGTATAATATTTTTATTAGCCGTAGCTAATCAAATCTGAATGTACAAAGGCTTTCACTCCTAGTGAGAAATGTTGTCAAGATATTCTTGCAGTGGCAGTTGATCTAGATCTGAGTTTTCAATTCATGGTGCCATAACAAACTGATATATTGTAATTATTGTGTTTTATAAGTAATTTGTTTCTTTTTAAAAAATTAATTTAATTTATTTATTTAAATTGAACTTAATTAACATACAGTGTAGTATTGGTTTCAGAAGTAGAGCCCATTCATCACTTACATACACCCAGTGCTCATCCCAACAAGTGCCCTTCTTAATGCCCATCACCCATTTAGCTCATCCCCCCCCACCAACCTCCCTTCCGGCAACCCTCAGTTTCTTCTCTGTATTTAAAAGTCTCTTATGGTTTGCCCCTGTCTCTGTTTTTATCTTATTTTTCCTTCCCTTCCCCTATGTTCATCTGTTTTGTTTCTTAAATTCCACATGTGAATGAAATCATATATTTGTCTTCTCTGACTTATTTCGCCTAGCATAATATACTCTAGTTCCATCCATGTTGTTGAAAATGGCAAGATTTCATTCCTTTTGATTGCTGAGTAATATTCCATTATACATGTATGTGTGTGTACACACACACACACACACACACACACACACACACTCACACACACATATACCATGTCTTCTTTATCCATTCACCAGTCGATGGACATTTGGGCTCTCTCCATAACTTGGCTATTGTTGATAGCACCGCTATAAACATTGGGTGCATGTGCCCGTTTGAATCAGCATTTTTGTATCCTTTGGATAAATACCTAGTAATACAATTGCTGGGTCATAGGGTAGTTCTATTTTTAATTTTTTAAGAACACTGCGTAGTGTTTTCCAGCATAGCTGCACCAGTTTGCATTCCGACTAGTAGTGCAAAAGTGTTCCCCTTTTTTCGCATCCTCACCAATACCTGTTATTTCATGAGTTGTTAATTTCAGCCATTCTGACTGGTGTGAGGTGGTATCTCATTGTGGTTTTGATTTGTATTACCCTGATGATCAGTGATGTTGAGCATCTTTTCATGGGTCTGTTAGCCATCTGGATGTCTTCTTTGGGAAAGTGTCTATGCATGTCTTCTGCCCATTTCTTCACTGGATTGTTTGTTTTTTGGGTGTTGAGTTTGATAAGTTCTTTATAGATTTTGGATACTAACTCTACCCGCTATGTCATTTGCAAATGTCTTCTCTCATTCCATCAGTTGTCTTTTAGTTTTGTTGATTGTTTCCTTCTTGCAGAAGCTTTTTATCTTGATGAGGTCTTAATAGTTCATTTTTGCTTTTATTTTGTCTCCAGAGACATATCTCATAAGAAGTTGCTGTGGCTGCGATCAGAGAGGTTGCTGTTTTCTCCTCTAGTGTTTGGTCGTTTCCTATCTCACATTTAGGTATTTCATCCATTTTTAATTTTTTTGCACGTATGGTGTAAGAAAGTGGTCTCGTTTCATTCTTTTGCATGTCTCTTTCCCGTTCTCCCAGCACCATTTGTTGAAGAGACTTTTTTCCTTGGATACTCATTCCTGCTTTTTTGAAAATGAAAACAGGACAGCCCAAACTCTTTGGAATGAAGCAAAGGCAGTCCTAAGAGGAAAATACATTGCAATTCAGGCCTATTGCAAGAAGCATGAAAGGTCCCAAATACACAACCTAACTTCACAGGTAAAGGAGCTAGAAAAGGAGTAGCAAATAAAGCCTAATGCCAGCCAAAGAAAGAAAATAATGATTAGAGCAGAAGAAAACAATATACAAAGAAAGAAAGAAACAAACAGTAGGATAGATCAATAAAACTAAATGCTGGTTCTTTAAAAGAGTAAACAAAATTGATAAACCCCTAGCCAGACTTATCAAAAAGAAAAGAGAGAGGACCCAAATAGATAAACTCATGAATGAAAGAGGAGAGGTCACAACCAACACCACAGAAATACGAACAGTTGTTAACAGAACACTATGAAAAATTATATGCCAACAAACTGGGCAATCTGGAAGAAATGGACCAATTCCTAGAAACACCCTACCAAAACTGAAAGAGGAAAAAAAAATAGAAAATTTGAATAGGGCCATAGGCAGCAAAGAAATTAAATCAGTTATTAAAAATCTCCCAACAAACAAGAGCCCTGGGCCAGATGGCTTCCCAGGGGAATTCTACCTGATATTTAAGAGTTAATACCTATTCTTCTCAAGCTCTTCCGAAAAATAGAAATGAGAGGAAAGCTTCCAGGCTGGCTTCTATGAAGCCAGCATTACCTTGATTCCCAAGCCACACAAATATCCCACTAAAAAGGAGAATTACAGGCCAATAGCCCTGATGAACCTGGATGCAAAAATTCTCAACAAGATACTAGCAAATCGAATTCAACACTATATTAAAAGAATTATTCACCATGATCAAGCGAGATTTATTCCCAGGCTGCAGGGCTGGTTCAGCATATGTATATCAATCAACTTGATACACCACATTAATGTAAAAGAAAGGATAAGAACCAGATGATCCTCATCCTTTCTTGATAAAAACCCTCAAGAAAGTAGAGATATAAGGAACATATCTCGACAACATAAAGCCCATATGCAAAAGACTCACAGCTAATATCATACTCAATGGAGAAAAACTGAAAGCTTTCCCCCCAAAGTCAGGAACATGACGGGGATGTCCACTCTCACCACTGTTGTTCAACATAGGACTGGAAGTCCTAGCCTCAGCAATCAGACAGCTAAACAGATTAAAAGGCATACTGATTGGCAAAGAAGAAGTGATACTTTCACTCTTCTCAGATGACATGATACTCTATAGGGAAAACCCAAAAGACTCCACCAAAAAACTGCTAGAACTGATCCATGAATTCAGCAAAGTTGCAGTTGATACAAAATCAATGTACAGAAATTGGTTGTATTTCTATACACCAATAATGAAGCTGCAGAAAGAGAAATCAAGGAATCAATCCCACTTACAATTGCACCAAACACCATAAGATACATAGGCATAAACCTAACTAAAGAGGTAAAAGATCTGAAACTATAACTATAGAAAGCTTATGAAAGAAATTGAAATAAAGACACAAGAAATGGAAAACCATTACATACTCATGGATTAGAAGAACAAATATTGTTAAAATGTCAATACTACCCAAAGCAAACTACATATTCAGTGCAGTCCCTAGCAAAATAACACCAGCATCTTCACAGAGCTAGAACAAACAATCCTAAAAGTTGTATTAAACCAGAAAAGACCCTGACTAGCCAAAGTAATGTTGAAAAAGAAAACCAAAGCTGGGGGGATCACAATTCCGGACTTCAAGCTATATTACAAAGCTGTAACCGTCAAGACAGCATGGTACTGACACAAAAACAGACACATAAATCAATGGAACAGAATGGAAAACTCAGAAATGGACCCACAAATGTATGGTCAACTAATCTTCCACAAAGTAATTTGTTTCTTACAATACTTTATCAAAGTTTGAGGATTGTTCCTGTTAGAACTGAATTATTACTGTGCCTGTAAAAACTGTCTTACTTTCCTGAGTTTTGAAGTGCGTTTTCGAGTGGGATAGAAAAGGAGTTAATTACAGCATAGTGCTGACAATTCTGGGTGTGCCAGTAGGAGTGTATGAGGACCTATGAGAAAATCATGTCATCACAAACTATAATCCTTTGCTATGGATAGGAACTAGTTTAAAATCAGTAAACACAAAGTTCCAGGTGATCTAAGGACCTAGGAATCGTTGTAGACTATTTTCAGAATACATGAGCCTAAGTTGCCTCCAAATTCTGAAGTCTAATAAAATTCTGGACATGATCAGGAAAGAAAACATCATAACTTTACTGTTTATATTAAACAACAGTGTTTCTGCTTTTAAAATACCAGTGCGGTTCTGGTTATCAAATCTCAAGAAAGAGATTCTTAGAACTGGCATTATTAGGTCAAAGTTTATAAGCATTTTAATAGTTTTTGATATATACATGTTCAGCAGAAGGTGGCTTGCATTGTTATCAGCATTGTAAGAGTCATACTGGTTATCTGTAACATATAATGTAATTTACCAAATACACTATTTACTAGGAATAAAATTATATTTTAAGGTGAATGTCCTTTGATTATTACCAAATTTGGACATTTCCCCATATATTAGTTTTCTATTTACATTTCCTTTTGTCTAAATTGTATATTTATGTTCTCCTGATGACTAATTAGGTTATTGATATTTTTATAACAAATTTAAATGATCTCTTATTACTTACATATAAGTAACCCTGAGATATAGTGAATTATGGATTGTGCAAACTAGTTTGAGTCTTATCTATCTGACTCTATAATGTTGTGATTTTGAATTATACCTATTATATTTGGTGGTCCATGAGTGCAAAGGAGGGTAGATATTTTTAGTTCCATTTACTCATGAAGGTGATTATAGAAATTTTATCAGAATCTGTAATATACTCAATTCCTAACATTATGATTATCATGGAGAAATTACTTTTCAGAGGATTTTATTAGTAGTTTATTAGGGTTTAGAAAGGAGGTCTCTGTTTTTGTAGGGTGACATTTTCTGAAAGTATGTTAGTTTTGGGGTGTACCGATTTTACCGGCTAAATATTTGATGTAGTTACCGATTTCTAATCCCGATTCTTCCACTAACTCATTAGTGAACCTATGACAAGTCACTTAACCTTTTTGTTTCCCTCAACTACAAATGAAGCATTGGTCTTAGCTGACTCCATGCTTGCTGACTCTTTCTGATTCATTTATACTATGCATTTCTTGCTCCCAAATGCACCTTTGGAATTTCCAAATGAATTTGGGACTGTCTGTGATCTACCATGAGCTGGCTTCTCTCTTTATGTAATCCAGCACAAGATAAGTAGTGCAAAGGTTTCAGAAATTTGGAACTCAAAAACTACAATGTATTGAAATTATATTCATTCAGTAAAATAAGGACAAAGTTAAGGCAAAATATGTAAGAACATTGTTTTATCTTGCAGTCTTTTTTTATAATGTTTATTTATTTTTGAGAGAGAGAGAGAGAACACATACGTGCACACTCACAAGTGGGGTAGAGGCAGAGAGAATGGGGACTGAGGACACAGGCTCTGTGTGGGCAGCAGAGAGCCCTATGCGGGGCTCGAACCCACAAATCATGAGCTCATGACCTGAGCCGAAGTTGGAGGCTTAACTGACTGAGTCACCCAGTCATCCCTGTCTTGCAGTCTTATTGAGCCAATTTCACTGTCCAGTCACTCATAAACAAATATAAATGTGCCTTATGCTGGAGAGAGTTATACTCTAATCTCCATAATACAAAAGTCAGGAAAAATACATGATACAAGAGTTGCAAATAAACATATTTGGGGTTTCTTGCCACTTGTTCAGCTAGTTTAAAAATCGTCTGAAGAAGAATGTGATGAATTCATTAAACTCTGTTACATTTTAAATATTTTGTAGATACACAGACTCTGAATAATTAACTCTGCTTGCTACTCAATGATTTAAGTGGAATGACCCTTGACAGCCTGTTTGTAATAACTAACACGATGCATTTTAGTTATTTATTTTTAATTGGGAAAAGATACCCCAGAGTCTGAGATTCTCGGAGGTAAAATTGTACTTTTAAAATTAGTAATGATATTTCTCTTTTAATGAAAATGGAAGTGCCTGCGTTCTAAAAATGTGAGCATGCTTTTAAAAATGATTATGTAAGTAATTCAAGATCAGGTGTATATTATAGACTGTTGTACCCTTTCTTGCTACCACAGCATACACATCTAGTGTATCACAAACTGTATAGTCTACAAGCTAAATAGGTCTGAAAGTAGATTTAGTGATTTTTATATAAGAATCTGATTTTGAAAGTTCAAACAAATACTAATTTCGCAAACATAAAAGTTATAGATAGCAAAAATAAAATCTATCATAAAATTTACGAGCACCTTTAGTAGTTATTAAATACTAGGTTTAGTAAGCAGGGAACTCTTATCTTCCATTTTAAGTGCCTGTTTATCATGTACTTGAACTCTTCCCTCATTTTATCCTTTTGAATAACACTGTGCTAAAGTGGATCTCTGATTAATATTTAAATGTACATGGGGATAAATAGGTAACCTAATCAGAGAAAATAATTAACAAGCCACCTCATTCTCATGTCCCTTAATTCCTACAAGGTAGCATATATCTTGATTACTAGAACATCATTTCCTTTGACCTCCTTTTTAATTCAAAGTTTAGTAGATTTCGTGATTGAACTGGCTCACTAACACTTAAGTATAGTTCCTAAATATTTTCTGAATATGCTTCTTATTACGCACTGGCTTTTCCCAAATTCTACTTTTCTCCTCCTTTAAAATATCAAGAGGTAATCTTGTAAGGATTATTTTCCCCTTCCAATTCTGCCATTTTTTTTTTGATGGGTACAAATCCACACAAAAGTTTAGGTGGGAACCACTGAAATATCCTTTTGGCAAAAGTAATTTTATTCAGTGATTAAAAATGACATAGATCTCTATGTATCAATGTGGATATTCATGTCTCAATAGTTGAACATTGCAGTTCTATTGGGCTGAAAATTTCTATAAGCATATGAAAAGCTTATATGTGTAAAAAATTCTACATGTGTGTGTGCATGTTGTGTATGTCAGTGAGTGTTCATGTCACATGTTATTTATTTATATAAAGCTTATCTATCGAAATAATTACCTATTTTTATTTATAGCCCATCTACTTGCCTTTCTACCCATTTTATTAAAATCTTTGTCTCTAATACTTCTGTAACTGGGGAGTGAAATTGGGAAGGGGAAGGATCAACTTTTAAATTTTAATTTACATACATTGTAAAATTTGCTTTTTTTTTTTTTACAAGTCAGTCTTCTAAGTTTCATAACTAAAGATGCAAGGAAAATAAGCATTTTTTTACAAATCTTTTTTATAAAACTATTATTTATAATAAAGTTTCAAAACCGGTTCAAAAAGTGTTAACTAATTCCATTAAAATTTAGTAATATGTTTTCAAAATACATAGTGTTTGGAAATAATTGTGAACAGAGATGTCAAGTTTAAGATGATTTGATACTTATGTGCTTTAAAAGAAAACATAAAAAGTAGTAAATGGAATTACCAGGTATTGGGGTAGGAAATCTAAAATGTGTAAAGAATTGAGAAGCTTTTGAATTTATTTACAGGTTTGGGTAAAACTTGTCCCAAGGATTCTAAAGTTAACATTATAACATTATAAACAGAATGAAGTAGTAATTTTGAAAAAAGGACAAAAATGAATGGAGACTAACCAGATTGATATTAAATAATGTTATTATAAGGCTACAATGATGATGCTAGTGGTAGGAATACACAGAATATTTTAACAAATAGACCAGATGGAGACTCTCTTCTAGAGATGAGAAAACGCATTCTCCTGGGGCACCTGGGTGGCTCAGTTGCTTAAGCATCTGACATCGGTTTGGGTCATGATCTCACAGTTGTTGGGTTCGAGCCCCGTGTCAGGCTCTGTGCTGACAGCTCAGAGCCTAGAGCCTGGTTCAGATTCTGTGTCTCCCTCCCTCTCTCTGCCCCTCCCCTGCCTGTGCTCTGTCTGTCTCTGTCTCTCAAAAATTAACGGTAACAAAAATTTTTTAAAAATTAATAAAATGCCTGTCGGACAGCTATTATTAAGTTACAGTTCACTCCCTGTCTCCTAGCTGTTGTATGTCTTCCTTCCCAGTACTTCTTTATTATAATTGACTTTGAGGGTGTCTGGATGGCTCAGTTGGTTGAGCATCCAACTTCACCTTAGGTCATGATCTCACAGTTTGTGAGTTAGAGCCCCACATCAGGCTTTGCACTGATAGCACAGAGCCTGCTTTGGATTCTGTCTCCCTCTCTCTCTTTCCCTCCCCCGCTAGCATGTGCTTTCTCTCTCTCAAAAATAAATAAACACTAAAAAAATAAAATTAAATTAACTTTGGAGACAACAAAGTCCTTTTTCAGTGAAAACCAAGAAAGCTGTGTTTTTTTTAGATTTCTATGTAAAAGATTCTGCCCAGGAATTACAATTGTTATGCTAATATAATAATTCATTTATTAAACAAACGTTTTAATGTACTGCCTGACTATGGAGATACTGGGATTATGATAATGTATAAGAGGCTGTGACTATATAGCTTAGAGTATACCACAATATATTCATATAAACTTTTATTTCATAATAATAAATTTAAATAAATGATTAAACAGTCCTTTATAATTTCCAAAAGGCTCAAGTATATGATCACGGCTGATTCTTGTAATTTTCAGAATGCTTAAATACATTATTCTTATTGATTCTCATTTAAAATATTTTGAATTTGGGAGTGTCTGGGTCGCTCAGTCAGTTAAGCATCCAGCTCTTGATTTGGGGGAACCTGGTTAAGATTCTCTCCCTGTCTCCCTCTGCCCCTCCCCTGTGCTCTCTGGCTTTCTCGAAAATAATAAAAAAATAAAATAAAATAAAATAAAATAAAATAAAATAAAACGATAAAATAAAATAAAATAAAACAATAAAATAAAATAAAATAAAATAAAATAAAATAAAATAAAATTTTTGAATTTTAAGTGAGGACACATAACTCAGGTGTAGGTCAAAGTTTCCTAACCTCAGCATTATGGACATTTGGCCTGGTAATTCTTTGCCCTGAGCCATCGCTCTGTCACTGTAAGATGTTTGCAGCATCTCTGGCCTATACCAACTAGGTATCAGTATCACTATTCCCCTCAGTTGTCATCACCAAAAAATGTCCCCAGACATCTTCACATTTTCCCTGGGCAGGGAAAATCACCACTCATGGGAACCCCTGCTATATCCTAATATGCCACCTAAGCTTTAGTGAAGTGGTATTTCAGGAGTAATATTTCATATACGTTAATATAGATGTGTAATTACGCCATGCCTATAGAACGGAAATACTTTCAAGGAGTTTGGTTATTTACCTTTAAATAGGTAGACAGGTGAATTGAAGCATACCATGAAACAGAGGGCATAAAAAAGGAAAGCCTTTGGAACTGTAAAGACTTGTTTTGAATTCCAGCTTTCTGTCAAAGATGCAAAGGAATGGTAACCTCCTTGAATCCAGGATGATGAATTTCTTCTCCCTCCTGCTTTTCCTAGATGCTAATTCAGCCTTCTAGAATCAAGGATTTGAACATTATACCTCCATCATTCTCTGATAGGCTCTCTAAGTAGCCCCTAAGTCCCATTGCTGCAATCACTTCTTCCTATAGAAAAAAAAATTCATTTTCTTCTTCCCTCAATTATATAAGCAAAACACATTGATCCCACTGCTAGATATATAATAAATTAATTATCCTAATATTTTGAACCCTAGTGATGAGCAATAAATGAAGAAGTGGAAAATTGTGTGAATCTTCTTTGAGTACATTAATGGGGAAGCTGGTATATACAATAGCAGTATATAAGAAACTAGTAGTATATGAGGAATTAGCGAATTATTGAAGTTTTTGTAAAATGTTTATTTTTGAGAGAGAGAGTGAGAGCGCTCACGCAGGCATGAGCGGCGTAGGGGCTGGGGCGGGGCAGAGAATCCGAAGCAGTCTCTGTGCTGATAGCAGAGACCCCGATGCGGGGCTCACGCCCACAAACTGTAGATCATGACCTGACCCAAAGTCAGAGGCTTAACCAACTGAGCCACCCAGGTACCCCTGGAGATTTTTTTACGGGAAAGAGATTCAATGGATTTTTAAAAACTTCTCTAAAATCCATAATACTGATTAGACTATTGAGCTTAGTAAAAAGGTTACATTTCATTAACAAAATTAATTGATTATAACTGACCAGAAAAAATAACTATGTATTTGCTTGTCTGTAATTTTCATGAGACTGTCAATAACTGTTACTTTTCTAAGAATATTCCTAATGGGCTGCTGTGTGCTGTATAATGAAAACATTTAATAGAAGATACTTTATATGGGCTACCTTAAACTGCTAGAAATAGTAACACTTCCTTAAGATACAATCTTACAGCAGATTAATTTTTATACTCTTTATTGAAGTATAATACAGATACATAAGTGTACAGCTTGATAACGTTTTGCAACTATACACTCCCATGAATCCACAGATTAGAATTTGAACATAGAGATATGAGCACCTTTTAGAGACCTATAGCATACACACATTTCATGTGGGTTGACTTCCTATTAATATATTTACTAAATAAAAATTTATGCTACACATATGCATAGTATTGTGCTAGGCACAATAAGGAATATGAATAGGTAAGATTATAACTCTGGAAAGAATTGCTGTAAATTTGGAGACAAGTAAAAGGAAACTTCAGTCATCATTTCAAAACATTCTGTAATTACATATTCAACCTCATCTTCCTCAGTAAGGAGCAATGACTCAAGAAATTACAAGATCAGTCTGTCTGATTAAAATGATTGTCTTGAGAAATATTTCATCATTTAGGGTTGTATCATAAGTAGTCTTGAAAACCTACTTTATGTATTTATGTCCATACCATATGCTTTTTAAGTTGTTGGAGTCATTACATTTTTTTTATCAGAACAGTAACATAAAATATGTATCTTAGGAATAGTAGCCTGTATACAGAATAGAATACACATGATGAAATGGATGAGGGAGAGGAAGGAGCAAGTGAAAAGATTGGGAGGCTGTTGCAATAGTTCACACAGGAAGTGATTCCATCTTGAATTAGGAAGACTGTGGGGATGAATAGGTACGGATAAATGAAAAATGTATTATTTAGGATAAATATGACTTGGTCATTGAATCAGTAAGATTAAGGTGGGCTGAATTTGCTGTCATTGTTAAATGTGTGTGTGTGTGTGTGTGTGTGTGTGTGTGTGTGTGTGTGTTTATTACTAGAAGAACAATTTCACCAAGATAAAGTTAGGAAAATCAGAAAAGAAAGCTTTTTGTTTTCTGTGGGTAAATGAGTTCCATTTTATATATAAAAGTCTTTGTGTATATTTATATATATATATATATATATATATATATATATATATATATATATATGTATATAATATGCAATGACCTATTTCATAATATTGAGAGTTTGGAGATAATGTTTTTGACCATTCTAGTATTCTTGGTGTCATTCTAACCAATGACAATATCCAGAATCTTCTCCATTAATATTTCAGCCTTGATGCTCAGATGTTATCATGTCCAAACTACCTCTGAAACCTGGAAAGACTTGGATTAAGGCACCTGACATTTCACCTCTAAGCCAACGAGGCTCACCTGGGTAATTTTATTGACCTCATAGTACCAGATTGAAGTTTTTGGTCCCCACTTATAATACTATGGAAAAGTTTTACTCTATGTGACAGAAAAACATTCTAGGGTGAAAAGATTAATTAAAAAGTTAAAGATGCAGGGACACCTGTCTGGCTCAGTTGGTAAAGCATGTGACTCTTGGTCTGAGGGTCATGAGTTCAAGTCCCACATTGGGTGTAGCTCTTAGTTAAAAAAAATTGAGATCTAAAATCATATTTTAAAATGGAGGAATCATTGCAATAAAAATTTAGAATCATATTTCTAAATAGTGATGGTAATTTTAAATGCATGAGACTCCAAAATAAAATAGCAGCAAACAGAAAAAAAAAAATGAGTATTATGAGGAAGAGAAAAAGAAGGAGTTGCCTCTTTTTCAGTTGTATTTAGTAAGTCAGGGTTAGATTTCAAGGGAAGCTAATGAAACTTCAATTTCAAGGCACATCTGTTGTATGAGCCCCTTCTGGACCCTGTCAGGGCCTTGGCAGTGTGTTTCTAGAAATTTAATTTCTCTTCAAGAGTCCCCTCAAAACTGTTTAAGCTTCAGCTCTGTGAAAAATATATCAGATACTGTATAGTTTTACTATATAGTTTTTTAGTATATAGCTTACTAAATAGTTTTTCTACTTGAAAGAGACTATACTAGTGAAATTATTCTGTTAACTTTTAATCACTTTAAAATATAGTAGTAATACCATAAACATTATTATGATGTGCTCTTAACACTTAAGCAAAACAATTTTTGCTCCTAGTATTCTGATATAAATATGTATTTAAATAGTACATATTCACGGCTTAAACTTTTCCAGAGGCCCATATTTCTAACCTAAGTTGTTCTTTTCATTTTCTTTTCTTTTCTTTTTTAACCACAGCTAAAGGGAGAACAGTAGGAAGAACATTATTTCTGCTATCATGGTGAATATTTATCACTGAAAAATTAAGTTACCTTAATTAATGCGACTGTAACAGTGCTTGCCTGAACAAACTTTCCATTTACTTTCATAACCTAACATCACAGTGAAATTACTGGCTGATTTTTTTATTATAAATTTAGAAATACAGTTTTTAATTTTAGGGGCTTCGAATTGAAAAGTTACTGTTTGGTTTCTTATATCGAATAAAATGACTTATAGGGGGTCTGTATATCTGTCAGTTAAGCGTCTGACTCTTGATTTTGGCTCAGATCATGATCTCATGATCATGAGATCAAGCTTCAAGATGGGGTCCACGCTGGGTGTGGACCTCCTTAAGATTCTATCTCTCCCTAAGCCCCTCCTCAGCATGTACATGTGCACGATCTCACTCTCTCTCTGAAAAATAAATAAATAAATAAATAATAAATAAATAAATAAGATAAATGATAAATAAACATTAGGAGGTTGGATCAACAAAAATGGACAAACCTCAAAGGGAAAAAGTTTATATATATATAATATATACATATATATATATATATAATATATACATATATATATATGTATAATATATACATATATATATGTATAATATATACATATATATATATATATGTAAAATTTTTCTTTACATTTGAAACCCAAATACTAGTAACAGAAACATAACTTTTTAAATATTTAATTTAAAGACTACAAAGGACTTTACAAATCTCAGGAAGTTTTATTTCAATATATAATTAATATGTTACACAACCAATGAATAGTTTTCTTTTTGCTGCATATTGAAAACCTCAGTAATAATTGCATATCTGTATATATAGTGGATCTTCATCATTTGTGGGTTCCATGCTTGCAGATAAGCCTATTTGCTAAAATTTATTTCTGACCTCAAAATCAATACTCAAGGTACATTCGCAGTCATTTGTGGGTCTGCTGACTGGTGAAAAGTTTGAATTGCTCCAGAAGCGGGTTCTCAGTTGAGATCATACAAGACAATGCTCTGCCTTCTTGTTTCCGCTCTCGTACCAAAAAGTATCCTTTTCACATCTTTCATGCCACGCTTTTCTCATGTTTGTGCTTTTTGTTGGTGGTTTGGCTATTTAAAATGATCCCCAGATGTACTACTGAAGTACTGTCTAGTATTACAAATTGCAAGAAGGCTGTGATGTGTCTTGCAGCGAAAGTACATTTTAGATGAGCTTTGTTCAAGCATGAGTTACAATGCTTTTGGCTGTGAGTTCAGTGTTACTGGATCAACAATATATACATATATATACACATATATATATTACATAAGGGATATATATATATGTGTATATATATTACATAAGGGATATATATATGTATACACACACACACACACACACACACACACACATATATATATATATATATATATATATATATATATATATATATATATATTACATAAGTGATCTTTGGACAGAAACTCACATAAAGCGAGGTTGCAAATTGATTGGTTGATAAAATTGTGACCAGAAGCTCACAGGAATTTAGCCCCATTTCCCCTAGGAGCAAAGATTCTATTTGCCAATTCAGGTTTTGCAGCATTGTCCCTCTGAAATACCTAAGGATAAACAACAATGTAAATTAAGACAGTCAGTGGGGAGTCACTGAATAAGAGGGTTTACTTATACCTATTTGTATTTACCTGCAAACCAGTAAGTTAGCCATTTCAAGGTCTAAATGTATAAAATACTAATTATATTTTTCATTCCAGTTTTGTGGATCCACTGGAAAGACAATGGTTTAATGATCTCTTTATGAAAAAATATGTAATTATTATTTATTATAATAATAGTTAGTATTATTACTTGATAAGAAGTTTCATGAGAGTAGGGACTTTCTCTATTGGCTCATATAAAATTACTCAGTGATTACAAAAGTGCTTGACCTACAAAATGTACTTATATGTTCAATATGAATGCTGTCCTGTGTCAAAGTTAATTATTTGCATCTTTATTTTATTCATATATTCAGTAAGTATTTGGAGAGTGTTCACCATGTGGCAGACAATATTCTAGGCCCTGGAGATACAGTAATGAATAAAGAACATAAGGTCTATGCCTTCAGGAACTTTCAGACTTTGTGGCACATGGGAATCACCTACAAATTGCTTAAAAGACTGACACCTGATTCCACTCCCAGACATTCTAATTAAGTTAGAATATGATGCAACTAGGGCCTTGAGGTCTTTAAAAGTTTTCCAGATGATTCTAATTTTCAGCAGATTTTGTGAATCACTAGCCTAATGTATAGGTTAAATATTAAACAATTACAAATTACTTACTTGAGAGTGATAGTAACTTGTGTTAACTTTGAAACTTAACACATTGCCAAAAGCCATGACCTTACTTACGATGTGTAGTTCAAGTTAAGTTAATATTTGTTTGCTATTAATATCACTTTAATTTTGTTCTGTATTTTTATTCTAAAAGAAACACTTCATTATGGTATTTTCAAAAAAACAATTGCTTTTTTCAAAAACAATCTATATAAAAGGAAGTGAAATATTTAACATTTCAAATGAGTCAATCATATACCTACCTTTACTAAATGGAGATGCAAATGTTGTTTAGTTTTATCTACATAAAATATCACATTGATATGTTGTTTTTCCATGTAGATAAAAAAAGCTTTAAGGAGGAAGTTTGAGTTCTTGACTCTATGACTGTGGGGATAGTCTGTTACTACATCTTTTACATGAAGAAACAGTAACTCTTATGTGTGTATGTGTGTATGGGTGGGTGGATGGATAGATTTGGCTCCCAGATGCTAAAGTTTACGATCACAATACATTTGTTCAAAATGTTCAAGTCTAACTGTGCAGTCAGCATACTAAAACTGCTGCTATTTTTATTTAACATTATACCTCTTCAGAACATATTTGAAATAGGTACTGGCCCAAACTGATAACTTCCTTCCCTTCATTTTGCATAATACAGCAACTTTGGTATCAGAATGCTACCACAATCTTAAATATTCTGACCAACTTTGCTGAGTTTGCAGTGGCAACAATGATAATACCCATTGTAAAAAGGAAATGCAGAAGTAGTGACTATCGAATCCTAACGTTCCTTATACCCTGGCTTTTTTTATTTTCCTTGCCAGTATAATCTATATTCCAGTTAATAATTTAGTACTAATCAGCTCCTTATCTTTTGAAAAGGAGAGTCTGTTTTGAATCACAAGGCAACTGACCTTGAAGCTAGGTTTAATATATGCAGATTTCTCCTATCACCTCTACGCTGTTACTCAGAGTGTTTTCTTGGTTACATTTAGGTCTCAGATGTGCAGTGCCCCTTTGTCTATCCTAACAGTAACTGATTTCATTCTAATACAGCTTCCACTCTTCTTTAGTTGGGGTTTTACATTTATTTGTGTAACTACTTTTAAATCATAAGCTGATGTTTTAGTGAGAAAATATGAACAGTTGAGAGAATAGTTTAGAGGAAAATATATGAATAGCTGAGGTAATTGTTAATATTATAAAGAGTAGTAACGTATTTTTAACCTAAGTCAGCTATTTCATAAGGTGTTGTGTATCTTTGTGCAATGTGTTTAGATTTTACTATCAAATGGCATCTTTTAGTAGTGATGTGAGCTATTTTCATTGATCAGATACAAGATGGATCTAAAATAAGGATTTACAATTGTTTCCTTGGGCTACAGTCATGAATTAAAAAGCAGCAGAAATTTGGGGCGCCTGGGTGGCCCAGTTGGTTAAGCGTCCGACTTCAGCTCAGGTCATGATCTTCCGGGTTCAGGTCATGATCACATGGTTCATGAGTTCAGGCCCTGCATTGGGTTCTGTGCTGACAGCTCAGAGCCTGGAGCCTGCTTTGGATTCTGTCTCCCTCTGTCTCTCTCCGCCCTTCCCCTGCTCATGTTCTGTCTCTCTCTCACTCTCAAAAATAAATAAAACATTTTTAAAAAAGCAACAGAAATTGAGCCATGGATAATTAAAGAGAGATTTATAAAAATATGTAAACAAAATCTATAGAAGTTCGGTTTAAATTTTAAATTTTTTTGGCAATTTTAAGATAGAAGTGTGCTTCAAAAATAATAATAATAGGCATTTTTTAATGTTGGGAGTGGCTTTGATTAAATGAGTTATTTGGCTCTGCTGCTCATTGCATGGTCGTCAGCTAGATCTAAGAAGAAAGAAAAAAAAACAAGGCCAAAAAAGACAAAAAGCTTTTGCTTATATAAAAATGGTATCTAATCCGGACTTTAAGAGAGGACTTATGAAGCTCTTTGAAAATAGAATCCCATCATTACAGTCAATTCCAAACTGCTTTCTTTGCATGTCGGTGATAACAGCTTGCTTTGAAGATTCAAATGTCTATTTTGTTTGTTTTAATTTTTTAACGCTTGTTTTTTGTCACTAAAGTAGAGAGAAGACACAAAATTTCTATTTCAGAAGAGCAATCACAGGTCAAGACAGTGGCGGCAAGGAAAATAATGATTTTTTTAATGAAGTGATTTTTGAGATGTGAAAAGTAGCTTAATAAATCATTTTCCTGGGCAGATCCTCCATTTAATAATGGTGTCCTTCCATTGAAAACCACACTGAGCTGATGTGGATGGTTATTCACGTTTGTGATCGCATTTGTGTAATCTTCCTACTTGAAAAGGTGGAATATGGAAACAAGAGGGACTACTAATGTGCTTTGGGGATTAATATAGTATTTTTGGTAATGAAAAGTAACCTCAAAGAAATATGATCACAGAACAAATTTTATTAACTCTGACTTTAAGATAAACTGTTTTAATATTGATATTAACATCCCAAATTATTCTCATGAAGATTGTTTTATGGAATGTAAACTAGAACACAGGCGAATAAAAATCAAAATCATTTTCATGAAAATTCTTTTATGAAAATAACCTTGATTTTTGTTAGCTGTGTTCTAGTTTAAATCATGCTATGAAGGGATGACTAAATCAAATATGAAGTATAGAACAATTTAACAGGCTTAATAGTCTTCCAGATAAGATAGAAATGTTTCTACTAGTATCTTGAGTCAATAGTGAATTGAGTTGATGTCTTCTTCTTTTTTTTTTAATATGAAATTTATTGTCAAACTGGTTTCCATATAACACCCAGTGCTCATCCCAACAGGTGCCCTCCTCAATGCCTATCACCCACCCACCCCTCCCTCCCACCCCCCATCAACCCTCAGTTTATTCTCAGTTTTTAAGAGTCTTTTATGGTTTGGCTCCCTCCCTCTCTGTTTTTTTTTTCCTTCCCCTGCCCCATGGTCTTCTGTTAAGTTTCTCAGGATCCACATAAGAGTGAAAACATATGGTATGTGTCTTTCTCTGTGTGACTTATTTCACTTAGCATAACACTCCTTTAAACACCCTGTAGTTTTCATCTCGTTATGTTGCTCTAAAGAAATTTAAATACCATATTTCATATGTCAGTTTAGAAAACCATTGCTAAGAGAGAAACCTTTCTCAAGAACATTAGTTGTGCTTTTTAAAATCGACCTTTTAGCTACAAGTAATATTCTCTTTTCTGTCTGGGGTATTTACCTTGACTAGGACTAAGAAGATCCATCTTTGCCTACAAACCATGATATCGCACTAAAGAACAGTAACATTTTGCTCAGCTTACAGAACGTTACTACAAAGTGACCTCTGTTAAGAGAGATTTTCAGTAGGTCATAGTTTACCATATATATTTATATTTTTAGGCCTAGATTAA
This sequence comes from Panthera pardus, assembly GCF_024362965.1. Taxonomy (NCBI): domain Eukaryota; kingdom Metazoa; phylum Chordata; class Mammalia; order Carnivora; family Felidae; genus Panthera; species Panthera pardus. The sequence continues at coordinate 24,696,549 of NW_026527002.1, forward strand.
GTTAATATATTTCTACTTTAGAAAATGTATGCTACTTACTCTAAATTACTGCCTTAGGAATTAGCATGAATATTTGATGTTTTCCCCAATTAAACCTTTAAAAGTAAGCTTGAAAGTACTCATAAATTTATGCTGAATATAGGGTTACTAAACCCATTTATGTAGGATAATTGTTTCTATGTCACCTAGACATAAAATTAATATAGTTTTTTAATAACGATTTAAGCTTTTAATCTAATGTTGCCTTAATGAATGTTACCCATAAGAAGGGCTTGGGGAAACAAGAATGAAAGACTCCCTGTGTGATGTCCATTTGTCCTTTTCCTGAAAATAAATGAATTTTAATGTGAAAATATACAAATACCATAACTGTTTTATGTATCTAAAGTTTATACAATTAAATTATGTTTTATTTTGTTCAATTATGCCATGGATGTGTTTCCAAATATCACATTTACTGAATTATGAAAATTCCACAATCACTATTGAGTGGAAAACACAAAAAATACTAAAGAATGTGATACTTCCTTAGATTGTGATGCATAATTAAAACTCTAAAAGTAACCATGACTAAATGTTTCTCTGTGACACTTTCTTCTTTTTCTTTTTTTTTCTTTTCTTTCTCACCCATCTGATTGTCCTTCCCTATTCTTCTTAAAGCAAATAAAAATATTCTGAATTTAGCCTAATTAATTTTAGAAGTAGAGAAAAGGGATTGGTCATAAGGAGGAATAGAAATTACTTAACAAGTTATCTCATGTTAAAATCAATACGAGAAAAACTTTAATCTCCATTTAGCCAACTCCCTGAGTTAACTCAGGTTTTCAACTTCCTTTGTGGAACACACTAATTAGTTTCTAGGATGGGCTAACTTCCTTAAGTAGTAGACACTTTTTTTGTTTGTTTTAATAGCATTGTTTTATCTTACATTTTTCTAATTGCTAATAAGGTTGATCTTTTTCCCATGATGTAGTTTAGATTTTTTTCGTAAATCTGTTTTATTTTATTTTACTAAGAACACTTAACATGAGATCTACTCTTTTAACAAATTGTTAAGTGTACAATGTTATTGACAGTCGCAATGTTGTACAGCAGATTATCTATAGTTTATTCATCTTGCTTAGCTGGAATTTTATACTCTTTTATTATCAACTCCCCATTTCTCCCTTCCCTGGTCCCTGGCAACCACCATTCATTTTTTTTAATCTATGAGTTTGACTCTAGATTTCTTATATTAGTGTAATCATGTAGTCCCTGCCTTTCTGTGACTGGTTTATTTTACCTAGCATAATGTTCTTAAGGTGTATCCTTGGTGTAGTATGCATCAATAGTTTATTCCTTTTTGAGGCTGAATGGTATTTTATTGTATAGCATACTTTCTTTATCCATCCATCCAGTGATGGACATTTCTATTGTCTCCACCTTGGCTGTTGTGAAGAGTGTTGCAATGTTCCCTGACCATCTCACCAACTATATATAGTTATCAAAGGTCAACTGTATTTGTTACATCATTTATGCTTATTATTTCATCATGCTTTAGTTAAACATTGCATAATCTGATGAAACGTGAGTATTAAAAAGAGATTTTTTTCCCCAATAAAAACCTAGGGAAATACTTTGGAAGTGGATAAAAGCAAGTTGATTAAAACATATAAAATATTTTGAAAAAGTATAAAATTCTAAAAGGCTTCTGCACTTAGTGTTTACATATAGCTTTGACTTTTTTCCTCCATTAAGACAAAAACTAGACATTAAAGACAGTGTATGAGATTTATACAAGCAAAAAATTAATAAAGAATCACAAGCAGTGGGTTCTTATTCAGACGAAAACTCTTGGTTTTCCAACAAAACACTAGCAATTTAGGGGAGCTTGGGTGGCTCAGTCAGTTAAGTGTACAAGTGTTGATTTTGGCTCAGGTCATGATCTTATGACCTCACATTATCTCCACTGACAGCTCAGAGCCTGCTTAGGATTCTTTCTCTCTGCCCCTCCCCTGTTTGCACGCTCTTTCTCTCTCTCTCAAAATAAATAAACATTTTAAAAATGTGTTGAAAAGAGCGATTTGCATATTCAAGTCAAATATGCTATTAAGTATGGATACACCATTTTCACAATTCTGTTTTAATTATTTTATTTGCTCATCCAGTTACCAATCCTCGCATTGAAGAAAAGAAGACTTCTACTGTACTTTGTGATTTCTTTGAGAATAACAAAACAAAAAAAGCAAACAAAAAAAAAAAAACCTAAAGAGAGTCTGTCCTTTGCTAGACTGAGGCTGACTGGACTCTGTGGGTGTTTCCACATCTGAATATCATTAGGAAGACAAACTGCCCATTTGAGGAGATATGCTTGCTATTTGCTGCTATATTTTCTGGAAATTCGCAAGTTTTTACTCTATAAAATGAAGAAAATGATTTACAATAACATGGATGAGAAACAGGTTTCATCTTGAAAGCTAGCTCTGATTAATTGCTAGTGACTACTTGAGGATCTGTGCTGAGATGAATGGGTAGCTCCTTTCCCCTTTGAGGAAATAGCACTGATCCAATAGCGACGGCACCCCTAGGCACAAGATGGAGTAGAACAATAAATTATGATAGTATTGTTTTCCTGAGCTGTAGTCACATTTCTTTTAGTGATTTGAATCTTATATATGAATAACTCTCTACCTTCTTCTTTTCTTCTTTTCCTTCTGTCGGTACACTTTCACGGGTGACATTCCTCATCATTGTTTAGTTACTACATAGATGGGAAAGATGGTGGGCTATGCACAGTTCACTGCTTTGGTTGACACAGGAAACATGTCTGTGTCACTTCACCACAATGGGAACTGCCTCATGAGAATGAAAACCACGGGATTCGCTTGCTGTCCACTTCTCCAAAAACTGAATAACTACCAATAGCTCTTACTAAAGAGAATCAGTCACTTAAATGTATCCCTCAGATATCATCCTCACAATTAAGAGTGCTACAGAATATGAAGGCAAGTAGACAATTCCAGTGATTGCTGTTTGATTTAATGAATTTGGTTGCTAACGTGACTCTTGTTTTCATCAACAAATGCTTCACATAGTTTCGAGTTTAAGAGGCCAGCCTTCCCAGAGGAAAAGATAATAATTTTTAAGATGCACTATTCACAAGGTTTATTGTATTAAGAAATTGAATAAGAAATATTACTTTGCAGGAATCTTTAACAAATGTAGGAAATGAGATTCTGTGTTTATAATGTAAATGTGGCTGGAATTCTTTCTTGGAAGATAAAATCAATAGACGTATTCTCAGAAGTAAAATATAATCATTGGCTAGTATCTTCTAAATGTTCCCTGAATTCTAAATGCTCCTTGTCACATGTGCTTGCAAAAGTTATAGTGTGCCATGTGGATGCTAGATATTAGAAGGTGGATGATGGGAATGTGTAGACACACACGTTAAGGATAGGTTTATTTCCGTGTAAGGCTTAGAATGTAATAGCTGTCAGAAGTCAGAAGAAATGATACCTTAATCATGTAGCTCTTAGTCACAGAATGCCCACAATATACTAACAACTTTACTAGTTCTGTCCTTGGGCAGTTTACAAACATTCAAAGGACACAGATTCATAAGTAGAGAGTTAAGGAGGATATGTTAAACCATATTAGGGTAATGCCCAGGCTGCTACTGAGCATATCATAAATCCCTGTCACTTCAAATTACAACATAAACACAGCTCTATTGTACAGTAAGAAAAATTGAAATTAAGAGCTTACGTTAAGTGTTAACTTACAGTCTTGACACAGTAAAGTCCCATCTTTTAGAATCCGTGGTAGGTGATTTCAGCCCCTTACCTGGGATAAATCCTGTTATAAATTGTTGAAGACTGAGAGATTCTCTTTTCTATTTTTAACTACTTAATGACATCATTTATTGTCTACTGGGAATCAATTTAGGAAATCATGTTAGTCCACTAAGCACTTCAGATAAGGTGATTCCACGAAGCATTCCAAGATTATCACAAGGAATTGCTTTCGTATGCCATAAAAGAGAAAGAAATGAGCAGAATATGGCCTGCTGAGGAGTTTACAGTTTTACAGCTCCTCCCACGGCAGCGCATAAGTCACTCAGTTACAGTTAACTTTGGATTATCACTCACAGATTGAAAGCCCAACAGCCATCACACACGCTGGCCTGTGGCGCCACTTGTATGTGTGTTCCTCAGTCAATGATGAGGGTATCGGAACCAATACTGGACATGGACATGGCAAATTACAGTGAAGTTTTGGACCCAACGTATACAACCTTGGAGTTTGAAACTATGCAGATTCTATATAATTCAAACGGTGAGTTCTCATCTGCTTGTAGGTATAGAGAAAAGTAGGTATAACGGGAGGGTTAAAAGTGAGCTACCGCTCAGGAGGTAGCTCTGAGTTTTCTTGCTGAAGAATTCGGAGCTTGTTTTTTAAGACCACAAATCTGAGCTTTTGCATTTCGTCACAAAATTTAAATTAAGAATGCTACGGCTATTTTATGTGGAGGCTTTTAAAGAGTCAAGCTATGTGTAATAAAGTGACCTCAGAATTCTGTCATGGGCCTGTCAGAGTAAAAAGAACAGTTTCAGCATTACTTTATTTACAGTAAATCACAGCAGTAGGTAATATTGGCAGATTGGCTGTGAAGTACATTTTCTATGCAGTATTTAAAATGACATACGGAAGGCGGGAGGCTTTACTGGCTGCCTACCCCTGTCATTTCAGTTCTCAGTGACTACTGATGAGAAACTGCATTTAAAATGACTATCAAGTTTTAACACCGAACACAATATGAAAGGAAATAAAGGCTTATATTATAACCTTACTACTTGACAGGCTAATGTTTAGCCTCACGGAGCCCTTGGTATTTATCTACTGTAACATTTTAACTTTAAAGAAGGCATGAATTGTCTAGAGTTCGCGGATTTGAATAATAAATACAACAGTTTACTGTTGACTTTGTATTTAGACTTTAATTCAAGTAAAAATCTTGTCCAAGATTAGCTGTAATTGTTAGAACTACTAAAATCCGGTAATTATGTATACTTTGAAAGGGGTGTGTGTGTGTGTGTGTACTTCAGGATTGAGAATGTATCTTGTACTCAGGATATGGTAATGTTCTGCTATGCTCCTCAAGTTTACAACTGCTATTCTTGCTATATTTAAATAAACAATAGCTTATTAGTGGGAAGATTTTTTTTTTAAACCACCAGAAAAGGAATTCTGAAATTTTAGCACAAAGAGAATTAAAAAGAACATGTAATCTTAGGTTCAAATCTTAGGAAGTCACTATTTTTCTTCCTTATGTTTAGATTTGATTAGAGACATTTAATAATGTGTTTGTCAGATTAATCATGATTTTTTTTTAAAGACTGTAGATTACTAAATAGTAAGGGCAGGTTTACCCTAAATACTTAACACTACTGACTTTTCCAAGTGTTGTCTATGCTGTGTGTTTTAGAATAATGTTGTTAACAATATATTAAGTATAGCATTAAACTGGAAACAAGAGTTGAATTTTTTCCTACTTCCAAAAGCTTCCTAGAATATAATCAATCCTGATACTTCTAGCTGCCATATTCCTAATGTCTCTTTTATTTATGTTACCAAAAGAAAAGTTCCTAGATTTAAACGCTGTAATGTCACATGATTAACCCTTAAACCTATTCCCATTGAGGTTTTTCTTAACTTGGTGAAATTATATATGGTAATGTCTTCCTACTCAAAAGTATCAGTAAGTAGAATATATGTATTTTCACAGAATATAATCGGAGGTCACAACCTTTAATTTTGCCTTTTGTTATATTCAAAATATGATGAGCTGTTACCATGTTGATATTTTCATACAATTTTATGTTGATTTATTTAAGAAATACTTAAATGAAAACACTCATGTGGAGGTTTTTAAGTCTTTTCCTTCAAAACTATGCATTAAATGTTCACTTTACACCAGGCACAGTTCTGAGAGCTGGAAGACGGGGGTGTGTGCCTACAACAGATCTGCATTCTCTAACATCATGAAGTTTATATTCTGTAGTTAAAGAGGGGCGATAAATGAACAGACCCATACGTAATATAGTTTTAAAAAATGAAGCAGCTATTTAAAAAAAATAGGCATGGTTCTAGATTCTACTTGAGGGGCGGATTAGAGCTAACTCTTTGAGATGGGTGTTCAGAGACTATTTCACAGAAAAGTGTGACATTGGAGCAGCTCACAGACATCCTTGGGGAAGAACGTTTCTTGGTGGCAGAAGGAACAGCAAATGTAAAGACTGAGATGGAAACAGGCTTCAAGGGAGTAAAAAAGGCAACATTGTTGGAGAACAGCGAACAGGATGAAAAGTAGTACCAAGTAATGGGATCAGAGAGGTGGGAGGGGGCTTTACCATGCAGGGCTTTACATGATGTATAAACTTTATTCTGTTTCTGAGGGTTGGGTGCAGAAGGCTAATAGGAGGCGAATTTCTCATTCCAAGAGCACTTTGGGGTAATAAACAGTAGAGGAGGGAGCAAGGGTGGAAATAGAAAAATTAGATAAGAGGCTATTGCAGTAATCCAAGTGAAGGATGATAGTCGATCGCTTACGACTTGCCTTGGTGAAAGGATGAAAAGTCGTGGATTTGATATGTGTTCCAAACATGGACTTACTATTAGATTGGATACGAACAATGAAGGAGAGAATCCAATGAAGACTACCATGTCATTGATCCCAAGTACTGGGTACCATTAACTGACATAAGGAAGACTGAAAAAGAACAAGTTCAGGGGAAAAATAAAGAGTTCTCTTTTTGATACATTAATTTGCAATTCCTATTAAACTTCAAAGTGAAGTTGTTAAATAGGTATTTGGGCATTTCAGACTGATACTCACAGAAGGCATCAAGGCTAGAGATAAAATCTGGGGATTTTTCATCGTACACATATTTGACATCATGTGACTGGATAAGCTTTCCTTGGGAAAGAGTTTATTTGGGGGGACTGAGACCTCTGGTATCCCAAAGCTCAATGTTCAGAAATATGAGAAGGGAAACTGGAATGGAGACTGGCAGAAGTGGTCAGCAGTTAAAAGGAGACCCCTGGTGCACTCCAAGAAGCCAAGGAATGGACTGTTTTGAGCCTGTGAATCATTAGTAGGGTAACTTAAACAAAGAAATACTTAGTATTAACTTGAAGGCTACTCTGCTTTTTCTTCAACAGAGAGCTCTGCTCCAGAGACAACAAGTATGAATACCACAGACAATGGTGTCAACTGTCTATGTGCTATATGTGGGGACAGAGCGACAGGAAAGCATTATGGAGCATCAAGCTGTGACGGGTGCAAGGGCTTCTTCAGACGCAGCATACGCAAGAGTCACGTTTATTCCTGCAGGTACTTGAGATGCTCCTTTTAAGAAAGTTACCTTTAGAGGCGTTTCAAAATGGTGTGCAAGAAGTAAGGGAAGAAGATGAGTCCTTTCATATTTCTGTAACTCTACAAACAAAATCTGTAAGCTACATTAAGAGTAATATGTGGGGGCACCTGAGTGGCTCAGTTGTTAAGCTTCTGACTCTTGATTTCACCATCGTGATCTCATGGTTCATGAATTCCAGCCCTGCGTTGGGATCTCTGCTGTCAGCACAGAGCCAGCCTCAGATCCTCTCTCTCCCTCTCTCTGCCCCTCCCCCATTCATGCACGTGCATGCTCCCATGCTCTCTCTCTCCCACAAAAATAAATGAACATTTAAAAAAAAAAAGAATTCTTGGGGCGCCTGGGTGACTCAGTTGGTTAAGCGTCCGACTTCGGCTCAGGTCATGATCTCGTGGTCCGTGAGTTCGAGCTCCGTGTCAGGCTCTGTGCTGACAGCTCGGAGCCTGGAGCCTGCTTCGGATTCTGCGTCTCCCTCTCTCTCTGCCCCTCCCCTGCTCCTACTCTGTCTCTCTCTCTTTCTGTCTCAAAAATAAACAAAACATTTTAAAAAAATTTTTTTAAGAATTCATTAAGAAAAGAGGATATGTGGGTGCCTATGCAGGATGCGTTCCTACAGCGTGGATCTTTTTTATGAAACATGTTAGACACAAATGTATTAAAAAACCCCACATACTTACCACCCAACCTAGATCAATATAGTTGAAGCATCTAGTGAACCCACCTCCCCTATCACTTTCTCTTTCTCTCCTCTCTCCCAGAGGTGACTACTGTCTGAAATTTGCTGTTTGGCTTTTCTTTGTGTTTCTTTATTGTTTTACCACATGTTCACATACCAATAGACATATTTAAATCTATATTTAAATGGATTCCCAATCTGTGTATTTTTCTGCGTAATAATTTTATTTTCAACATCTACAGCCTGAGTCTTTTAAAACAAAATTATAAAAGTGCAGATGATTTTGGTAGTTTGTTGATGTCAGTGAATGAAATGAAATTTTCAGTCCCAAAATTTTAAATATATTTGTCATGCCACAATTTTGCCATTGAATTTAATGTTTTGTCTAAAACATATTTAACTGTACTGTATATGTCACGTATTTCTAGTAGGCCTTCAAAAAAATAATATCTAGTTAACATCATAGTACAAGTTAGGGTTAGATGTTCCACCTTGAGTGTTCAGAATGACAGTTCTTTTTTTTTTTTTTTAATGTTTATTATTTATTCTTGAGAGAGAAAGAGAGAGCACAAACTGGGGAGGGGTGGCGAGAGAGAAAGGGAGACACAGACTCTGAAGCAAGCTCCAGGCTCTGAGCTGTCAGCACAGAGCCTAATGTGGGGCTCAAACTCACAAACTGTGAGATCATGACCTGGGCTGACGTCTGCCGTGGTTAACCCACTAAGCCATGCAGGCACCCCGAGAATGACAGTTCTTGAGTGCAGATTAGGTCTCTTAAATGTGAACTATTAAAGAATGGCTGATGGTAAGAGAAAAATATCAATGCTTGCTCTGTTGATGAAAAGCTTGTATAGAAAAGCTATGTTACTTTAGGAAAAATTAGACCTTTAGGAAAAAATTAACTCTCTCACAATATGGTGCAACCTGATTTCTAGGGATCTGGAAAAAGTTAATAACTCTCTGAATAGCTAACTAGTATTCTCCAGTAATTTTTCCAGGAGGGCTTAAAGTTGGTTTAAAAAATGTGAATACCCTACTTTAAAATCGTCTTGATAAACAAAAATATATACATAGTTAGATGACTCTTGCTTTTATATATTTCAAAACTCTAGAGGTAAAACGTAGACCAAGTAAATTTCCTTCATTAAAATGTTTTTCTCTGATTACATTAAATATTGAGTGCTTTTACAAAATTAACAGCTAAAATAAACACAAAATTACATGTATTGTAATCAAAATTACAATATATTTTGAGTCATGTGTTCTGTTAAAGATGTAATACATACATATGAAAAATGGTGTGATCCAACAGACTTGTAGGAATCAAAGAACATCAGCACCACGGGCTTCCAAGATTCCCTTCCTTATTGGATGGGAAAGTGAGAAAGGAGTGTTCCTGTAGCAACTTTTGGAATTTAAAGAAATATTCCCACCACATATAGAGTTTAAGTCCTCACACCTTCCCAACATGAGTATTGCTGCCAACTTAGCCTTCTTTACATATTTTGGCATTAAGCAAATGCTATGATTTTCCATTTGGAAAATAGTTATTATTATAATGATGGAAGTGTAGGACCATGAAGGTTTCTTAAGCTCAGATTTTGCTGGTCTCAAATTTATCCATTTCCTCAGATGTGCAAATTTCATTTCCACTCTTAACTCTTCCTTATATTAAAGTTGGGCTTTCCCTCCCAAAGCACTTTGTTTTTGTTTTGTTTTGTATATATATATATGGGTGTGTGTGTGTGTGTGTGTGTGTAAATGTTTATTTATTTTGAGAGAGAGAGAGAGAGAGAGAGTGTGTGTGAACGAGGGAGGGGCAGAGAGAGAAAAACAGAATCTGAAGCAGGCTCCAGGCTCTGAGCTGTCAGCACAGAGCCCAACACGGGGCTCATGCTTACAAACTGCAAGATCATGACCTGAGCCGAAGTCAGAGGCTTAACTGACTGAGCCACCCAGGCACCCCTGTTTTGTTTTGTTTTTTAATTAGGCTCCACGTCCAGCATGGAGCCCAATATGGGCTTGAACTCACAACCCTGAGGTCAAGACTTGAGATAGATCAAGAATCAGATGCTTAACCGACTGAACCATTCAGGCACTCCCCTCCCAAAGCACTTTAAATTACTGTTTCAATACTTCTCACATTATGGTTGTTTTTTTTTTGTTTTTTTTTTTTTGTTTGTTTGTTTTATTATGGCTGTTTGCAAATTTGTATGTATACTCTGTTAGACTCTAGTTTCCCTGAATAGAGGAGACAGGTAATATTCCTTTTTTTAAACTCCCTACACCAGGATCTTGTACAGGTGTTTAATAAAAATGTTTATTCAAATTTTTCACTAATGTTAATTGGGTGTGTTTTCCTCTTGTATTTATTGCTAATCCAGTTCCCTCTCCTGAAGCCTCCTCAGCCTTGCATTCCCAAGTGAACAATTCTTTTCTTCTCACTCTGAAAATATCTCTCTTCTGACTCAATTCATTTATAGTAGGCTTTATATTCATTCGGTGTAAAGTAGCTACCCATCATTTTCAGAAGCAATATCTTCTTTTATTGATCACAAAATAGTTCTTTATTCCCATCATTAATAATCAGCCACAAATAATCAGTAATATACCAATACATGTGGGCAATTTTATGATAGAATTTTGTTATTATTTTATCATTTTGTTATTATTGTTAGAAAACGTTATTATTTTACTATATGATTGATATTTGCCCCAAAGCCTTAAAAATACCTTCTCACAACAATTTTTTACTGCAGCTCCTTCTTATTGGACAACTGTAAATTAATTTGGGAATGTTAAATAATATCCCCAAGTCCTACCAAGAGCGAATGGTGGGTGCACATGGGTGGTTCAGTCGGTTGAGCGTCTGACTCTTGGTTCAGCTCAGGTCATGATCTCATTGTTTGTGAGTTCGAGCCCCGAGTCGGTCTCTACGCTGACAGCACAGAGCCTGCTTGGGATTCTCTCTCCCTCTTTCTCTGTCCCTCTTCCACTCACTATCTCTGTCTCTCTCTCAAAATAAATAAATAAACTTAAAGAAAAAAAAGAGAGTGAATGATGGACCTGAGAATCAAGCTCACATCTGATTCCAGAGACTGTATTTTTCTCTTTTTTTAAGTGTACAACACAGTTTTGAGTATGTTCCCAGAGTTGTGTAACCATCACTTCAACCAATTTAGGACACTTTTTGTCACCATGCAAAGAGACAATATACCCTTCAGCAGTCACCCCCCCCCCCCCCATTTCCCTAACTCCCTCCCCTCCAATGATAGGCAACTACTAATCCACTTTCTATTTGTATAGATTTGCCTTTTCTGGACATTTGATATAAATTAAATTACAGACACACCTCACTGTATTGTGCTACACAGATATTGTGTTTTTTACAATCAAAGGTTTGTGGCAACCCTGTGTTGAGTAAGTCTGTTGGCACCATTTTCCCAACTTTGTGTCTGTGTGTCGCATTTGGGTAATTCTTCACAATATTTCAAACTTTTTCATGATTATTACATTTGTTATGGTGATCAGTGATTACAACTCATTGAAAGTTCAGATAATGCTTAGCAGTGTTTATCAATAAAGTATTTTTTTTTAGGTTTATTTATTTGAAAGGAAGAGAGAGTGCGAGTGGGAGAGGGGCAGAGAGAGAGGGAAAGAGAGAGTCCCAAGCAGGCTCCACACTGTCAGTGCAGAGCCCGATGCGGGGCTCAATCTCAGGGATCATGAGATCACAACCTTGGCTGAAATCAAGAGTCAGTCGCCTAACCGACTGAGCCACCAAGGCACCTCAGCAATAAAGTATTTTTAATTAAGGTACTACATCGCTATTTTAGACAATGCTGTGGCACACTTTACAGACTACAGTATAGTGTAAACATAACTCTTATATGAACTGGGAAAGCAAGAAATTTCATTTGACTCACTTTATTATGATACTTGCTTTATTGTGGTGGTATGAAACAGCAGTCTGTCTCAGGTATGCCTGGGTATAATATGTAGCCTTTGTGTCTGACTTCTTTCTCTTAGCATAGTGTTTTCAAAGTTCATCTGTGTCGTAACATATATCAGTCCTCCATTCCTGTTTATTGCCAAACAATAATAGGTATCGTGTCTGTGTACCACATTTTATTGATCTGTTCATCGGCTGATGGGCATTTGGTCTGTCCCTGCACTTTGGCTATTATGAATAATGGTGGTGTGGACATTTATGTACAAATTTTTGTGTGAACATATGCTTTCATTCTTTTGTGTATATACCCAGGAGTGTAATTGCTGGGTCATAGAGTAACTCTAACGTTTAACTTTTCTCAAAAAACTACCCAACTTTCTTCCCAAGCAGCTCCATCATTTTATATTACAAAAAGCAATGTATTAAAAAAAAAAAGCAGGGGCGCCTGGGTGGCGCAGTCGGTTAAGCGTCCGACTTCAGCCAGGTCACGATCTCGCGGTCTGTGAGTTCGAGCGTCAGGCTCTGGGCTGATGGCTCGGAGCCTGGAGCTTGTTTCTGATTCTGTGTCTCCCTCTCTCTCTGCCCCTCCCCCGTTCATGCTCTGTCTCTCTCTCTGTCCGAAAAATAAATAAAAAACGTTGAAAAAAAAATTAAAAAAAAAAAAAAAGCAAAGTATGAGGGCTCCAGTTTTCCCCACATCTTCATCAACATTTGTTATTGTCTGTTTTTTCGTTTTTTTCCCCCTGATTATAGCCATTTTAGTGAGTGTGAGGTAGTACCCAATTATACAGAGACTACGCTCAATGCTGTGCCTCTGGTTATGTAACTGAGCAGTTAGAGCAATTTCAATTGCATGTGAGGCACATTTAAAATTAATAAGAAAATATTTAAAGAGAGCAAAGCATGAAAGGAGCAGAGGAATGAAGTCCTGATATATTCTCCATTACACTGAAACCATTTAGTAATAAGCAATTAGAATTCACATGTCAAAGATTTTTAAACCAGATTTGGCTTTCATGACTCATGATTGAAGTGATAATGTATACCGGGGAGAAGTGAGATATCATTCGGTTTTATTTTACTGTAAAGACTGCATGAGAGGTGAAGCCTTTATTTCCACATTTTATTGATCTGTTCATCAGCTGATGGGCATTTCCATGCACATGCTGATCACTGACTGGAAATGTCGCAGGTAATTGTTCTTATACATTCCTTTTGGGCCACACTTGACCATACTTATTCAAGTTTTATTTATCTGTTCATTTGTGTGTTTTTTGAATAAATAAATAGTTGTCTGCAAGCTAATCTTTCTTTGTTTGATGTTATAGGTTCAGTCGGCAATGTGTTGTTGACAAGGACAAAAGGAATCAATGTAGATATTGTCGATTAAGAAAGTGTTTTAGAGCAGGAATGAAAAAAGAAGGTAATGATATATAGTATAATAATGACAATTATTTAAGCAAAAGTGTTAAAAAATATACATCTTAATTTAATCACAATAACCTTTTCACCTGTGTTCTGAATTGCCTAAATGAAGAATCTATAATTCCTTGAGTGTAAGAATTTACCCAAGAACACTGACACCTAGTCTCTGATGACTATCTGATTCTAGAAACTATTATCTCTATTACTGTCTTATCCCTGGAAACAAAATTATCATCTAAATAATATTCCAATACCACGTTCCAAAGATAAATGTCAAAATTGATTAATAGGTTGAAGTTACAAATGTATTTTTAAACACATATTTATTGTCAATAGCAACTGAATATATTCATTTCATCAACATTGACTAAACATGAGCTTTTTGCTCATTCATTTGTTTATTTAAGAAATATTTATTGAGCACTTCTTTCTAAAAATTGTTCATGGCGTTAAGGCTGCAGCAGTGAACATAACAGAAAAAAAGAGTCCTTCCTCTCAGGGAGCTTACATTCTATCGAGGAACAGAGACAATGGAGTAGATACTCTATTTTAGTGTGCATTAATTGCATTTCAAACATAGTAAATAATCTGATTATACTATCCTACATTCTAAATATGGTTATTTATTTTTTATGTTTATTTATTTCGAGAAGAGAGAGACAGCGAGAGCAAGCACAAATGGGGGAGTGGCAGAGGGAGAGGGAAAGAGAGAGAATCCCCAAGCAGCCTCCCTTAGCACAGAGCCCAACATGGGCCTTGAACTCACCAACTGTGAGATAGACTTGAGCAGAGATCAAGAGTCCAATGCTTAACCGACTGAGCCACCCAGGCACGCCTCCTAAATATGGTTAATTCAGAAACAAATCTGGGGGATTTGTTGGGATGAGCCTCTGCAAGATTTTATGCTTATTCAGTTTTGTCACAGGCTTATGCCTATCATAGACAAAGAAATATTTTTCAGAACTATTTTACAAACCATAAAAATTAAATCAGGTTAATACACTGCAGAAGTATACCTATCTTGAACATAACTCATTTTTTCTTTGTCACAATATTTTAAAGAGACAAAAAATTCCATTAGTTTCATTCAGACTGTTAATCTCAAAATAAAAGGCAAAATAAAGTTTACAGAACTAAGGGAGAAGCACTTTGTCATTACAAAATGACTTATTTCTAATGGCATATTCAGTAGTTTATGGGATTAATTACATACTCTGTCAGTCAACTTCACCTATTTCTACATGAACCCCAGCATTACTCCTACAAAAGTATAAACAAGTCTCCATCCTGTATTTCCTTTAAGAGTGTACAGGTTTTGAAATAAAATTACTTTCAAAAATAGTTAAATCATGTCTTCTATTGCTCATAGAATAATGCATTGTTGTTGTTTTTTTCCTAAATAGACTAGGAAGTAACTTTTGGGTTTCAAAGTAGATATATTTCTCTTATTTACAGTAATAGCATAATATCAAAGTTAGTTAGATGGAAACATATATAAACATGGTTTTATGTCAAAAATGATAGCAGTAAGAAGATTACAAATGTTCAGAATTTCTTTTGGCATGTTTCCAAGGGTTGATCATGTAAATGAGATTCATAAAATCATAGCTTACATTTTAATTTTTTATCTCCACATATGCATTTCCACATGAGTCAGTCTGGGCTACAAATCAATGACAATTTCTGTGGGAGGAGAAAAAAAGGAGTAAGCTACCAGTAAATATGATTTTAAAATAAAATATTAATGATTCACTCCAACTTAAACACTACTCACTCTTAAAGGCAAAAGTCCAGTATATTCTCTTCCAAATTAATGAGTTGGTGGTTAATAGTATGTTTGGGTAGATAGTAGATTTTGGCATAGGAACTGATGAATCTCTTTAGTATTAAGGAGAATAATTGCATAAAAAATTCTAATAGTGTAATGTCTTATCTCTCCAGCAATACAGAGTAGAATCTTGATCTAAAAAGATTTAAGGACTATAGGCCTTGTTTTTGTTCTTTTTGGTTAACAGAAGATAAATTTATCTCCTAAGTTTTAAACACTAAGTTTGATATTTGACTTGTATTATTCTTTGTATGACAGGTATACAAGGTAATACTCCCTTGTTCACTCTTCCTTATGTTTAAAATGTAGTTTTCAATAAGGAATTTGGCTCTCTCTTAGAAGCTTTTTGTATAATACTTAAGAAGTCTTCATCTTTCCAAAATGCTGATGTTCAAAACCTCATTCTTCTCGGGAGAGACCCCTTGCTGCAACTTTTGCTTTATTAATGTTAGTAAACTGTCCCAAGGACATGGTTTCGCAAGAGATTATAAGATTGCAAGCTTAAATTCACCTTCACTAAATAAATTTAATTTCCATTTTGGCTAGTGTTTAAGGGAAAAAAAACGAATATGGAAGTTTCAAAATCTATGACTCATATCTTCTAACAGTGGATACACTCACTCTCTGACTTGGTCAATCTTATGGCGATACTCTTCATCTACTTATCTTATGGTTTTATTAACTTTGAGAGAATGGAAAGTCATCCTGTTATACAGCGTGGCTGAACTGGCTGACCCAACACTTTGTGACACGCATGCAACCATGAAGTTTCAAAAGGCAGGATTTTATGAGCTCTATTGACAGGCCTGGCTTTCTACTTTTTTTAAAAGCAGTACAGAATGAAACATATTTTCAGTCATACTTCCCCCTCTGTCTTAACCCCTTCCCCGGTCTTTAAGAAATATCCATTTTTATTTTTTATTACTATTTTTTAATCTTTAAACTGTATGTCCTGACGTGGACTGAAGAGAACTGACCAGTGAATACTGTGATTTTCTTCCCTAGCTGTGCAAAATGAACGTGATCGAATAAGCACCAGAAGGAGCACATTTGATGGCAGCAACATCCCCTCCATTAACACACTGGCACAGGCAGAAATTCGGTCTCGCCAGGTATGCAATGCACACCGGTACTCAATCCTGTTTAAAAGAATCAAATGTCTGTTTCTGCATAATTCTAAAATAATCTACGTTCCTTTACATGTGCTCACTACTTAAATCAGTTGCAGTTTTACTTTGAAAGTATTAGGTGGACTGTTGACTTAATTTTGACTTTCCCTGGACAACTTCCTGTTTTTAAACAGAAAAAATACAAAAAACCGAAATGCATTTCAGTGCACTATTGTTAAATAAAAGTTAGCTTATGAGGTTGATTTAAAATTCTGAATGAGGAGCACGGTGTTCTGGGGGCACTGTCTTGTTTCACTGATTAAATCTGTAAAATTGGTTACTATGGCTTTTTGGGAGTTTGGTTGAGACCTATCATCAGAGCTTGCTTCCTTGAAAATGGTTTCTGGACTCAAGAACTCATCTTGGCATCAGCTTTGGAAACAAGTATTTAAGAGAAGAGCCAGAATTCAGAAGCCAATGGAGAAAGAGTTTATTATTTTAAACTTCTAGAATGAGAATATCAGTTCCACAGTTTAAAAAATGTCTGTCATTAGTTATATACATAAAAATAAATCGTTTAAAATTAAGATGAAGAAACCTTTTGAAGACAGTTCATTTTGGCATTGCTGCATTAGAAAAGTTAATGGTATTTTTCTATTGTAAAGGAAATTATGAAATAGCTAACTA
Source organism: Panthera pardus (assembly GCF_024362965.1). Taxonomy (NCBI): domain Eukaryota; kingdom Metazoa; phylum Chordata; class Mammalia; order Carnivora; family Felidae; genus Panthera; species Panthera pardus. The sequence goes on from NW_026527002.1 coordinate 24,713,641, forward strand.
TTAATCAGGTCCTATAACAAGTCAGTGCAACTACTTTCGTTTTTAATAGCATGAGAGTAGTATGATGAGGCTAACATCACCATTATCATCAGTATTTGAAGATTACTTGATAGTCGTATAGAGCATTTATGAAATGGCTTAAAGGGAAGCTGTGAGGAAATAAACATACACATAGAAAGACATGTATACCACACAGACACATATTCAAAAATTAAGTTTATAAGGACTTTTAGAAAGAGATTTTCTTTAGTAAAAAAGCATTTTGAAGCCACTTATATTTTATATAGTTCAAAATTATATATAGTTTGAAAACTTTTTGATTCCATGTTAAGCTTTTCAATGTTGCTGAGTCAAAAGTTGGTTTCTTAATTTTATGTTGTTGGGCTTTTATTTACTACAGTTCTGGCTTCTCGTCTAAATCTTTTCTCCTCAGTTTGGTAAACTGTATCCACTGGAAACGTTTTCTTCGGATATTTTTGAAAGTTAAAGGTGGGCTTTCTTAGTGGAAATATCATTTTTTAATTAAAAATAAAATCGCAGAGTGTATTTCAGGTGAATACTGCATATCTTCCTGTATAGTCATTTTGAATTAGGAAACTCCCTGAAAGTTGAGTAACTTATTTTATGGGTTTGCCAGTAAAAGAAGGCACTGCTCCCAGAGCCATGGTACTGTGCAGTGAATGTTTTCAATTTAACTTGTACTGGTTGGTATTTTTTTTTCTCAATTTTAAAATGTTTCATATTTTTCAAGATACTGTGGCAATGATAGTGTCCACTTCAAAGGTGTTTACTTATTGGAATCATAGAAAAAAGAGAAATGGTACTCAGGTGTTATTCGAAATGATAAGTTAATGTAATCTTCTTAATGCCAGATCTCAGTCTCAAGCCCTGGAGCAAGCACTGACATAAATGTTAAGAAAATTGCAAGTATCAGTGATGTCTGCGAATCTATGAAGCAGCAGCTCTTAGTCTTGGTGGAATGGGCTAAATATATCCCCGCCTTCTGTGAGTTACCGCTGGATGACCAGGTATAAGTTAAAGATTTTACGAATGCTTTCAGAAATGATTTTTGAACTTTGCCCAGTTTATGTGTTTTTTAAATTATATTTAAAATAGGTTTACCATAGTTGACAAGTTAAATTATCTTGTGAGGGAAAGACTGGCTTTCTTGTCCAGTCACCTTGTTCTATTAAGAGGCACAACTGTTTAACTTCTGTGTTAGGGGTCTTGCAAATTTATTAATTGGGTGAAGTTGAGGAAGACACTGATCTTCCCTCTTGGAGTTGAAAAAGCTTAAGTGAAGAAGAAAAACAGGATAGCAAGTAATGGCCATTGTGAGACAAATGTCTGGGAGGGAAAAGGTATACTCTCGTGTCTTGGTGTATCTTGGAAGGCGCCATATAAAATTCCATGGAAATACCAGGCCACTCCTAGACAGAAACCTCACAGGTTGTGTTGGTGTCTTGGTAGGAACTCTATGCAATTAACATAAAATTTTGCCTTTCATGTTGTCAATTCTATCCTAGCATTTACTGTATAAAAATATGGGTTCGGCAAAAGCATCTCTAGAATCATGCTCTGAAGTCTACAGATTTCAATAGTATTTCGGACACAATAAACTTTTCATAATACATATATTTTGGTGTTTTGTCATATATACATTAAGACATTTTAATGAATAGTTAAGAATTTTAATTTCCTAGTCTGTGAAAATTAGATTATTAGCTTCAGATTCATTTTTAATGCCTCCATTTAAATAGTTTATAATATTTTGTAGATGCATATAATTTGAAAATTTTTAATTCCCCACACTCAGTAAACCATGATATGTATTATGCCCAGTGTATATTTTTACACCCTCTGGCCATGTTCTTTATCACTGATATACAAAAACAAACAATTAAAGGGAAAGGTGCATTTTGATTGTTTAAAAATCAGAGAAGGGCAAAATATTTATACAACCAGAACAAAAAGTGATCATAGGAAGTCAGAAGTTATATTTCTAGGACAGGTGAAATCCTGGTGACCAAAAAATAAAAAAATAAAAAAGTACTATGAATTCTGAAATCATTCTTAAAATGTTCTGTAACTGCCTTCCTGGTATGAGTCATGGTTATTGACATGTCATAAAGATAGCTAAGCTCAGAAGGTTATTTCAGAGTGAATAATGCTAAATTGCTAAAACATACGTGTCTCACCCCAAGCCATATAAGTAGGTTATGTTATTTATCAGTTTTATATTTTTATTATCACTCCTCTTTAAAAGTTGCTGACTTATGTGTGAAGGCAATGATTTAAAAATTGGAAAATTAAAATCTAGTAACCTGTCAAAAATGGTTTTTATTTGCTAAATGACGCTTGAATACTAACAATATAACATTACTAGCCTTGGACAGGCAAATGTCCAGTGTGGTTAAGGCATTAGAGAAGTAGCTTTCAGTTGCATTAAATATTACATTATTTTATTGAATCCCCTCAGGACCTCTGACATAAATGTTATTATCTCCACTTAACAATTTTTAAAACCGATCCTAGATCAGTTAAATTCACTCAGAAAATTCATCAAACGAATATTTATTGGGACTACAGTTCCATTTTAGGGTCTGTGACGATCTGGCAGTAAAAATACAGACTCATCATGATTCTCATAAAGTCTGCACTCTATTTGGGAGAGACAGACAATAAAAAAGATACAGATTATGAGTAAGTTAATTCTAGGTGGGGATAAGTTCTATAAAATGGAATGGGGTGAGTTGTAGAATGACTGTGTTGGAATGGCAAGACATACTTAAAATTGGGGATCAGTGACTTTTCTTGAGACCTGAATGACAAGGGACCAAACATACCAACATCTGAGGACAAGACATTCCAGGGATAGGAACAGCATGTTCAAAGGCTCTGAGGCAAGTTGAAATAATGAGTGCAGAGAAAAGAGAACAAGAGAACAAGGGATATCATAAGCTGAGATCAGAGAAGTTGGGGGGGGGGAGGCAGAGGGGGGAGAGGAAGGAGTGGGGGAGGACAAACCATTGTGCTGTTACCTGGGAGGCCATTGTTAACAACTTTGGGTTTTATTGTAAAGGCAATTAGAAACCAGTGAGGAGTTTTCAGGAGAGGGATGATAGTAAGTGACTATTGTTTCACAAAAGTTATCTGGGAAGCTCTGTCAAGAAGGATTTAGAAAGGAGGAACCAGAAGGGAAGCAAGAATCAACCTATTAGCTCTGTGGAGCGCATTGTGGCAGGCAAGATGAAGAATGGCAAAGGCTCGGGCTGGGGTGGTAGCTATGGAGAAGCAGTACCTGGATTTGCTGTACAACTAGAAAGGAATCAAAATGGGTTTTGGGTTCTGACATGAACAAGCATTTTGGATGAGCAGACCATTTAGTAAGATGATGAAGATATTGGAGAAACATTACTTTGATGTTTTATATTTGGAATGCTTCCTAGTCTTCCTAGAGGTGATGGCAAGTAGACAGTTGAGCGTATGCATAAAGCTCAGTTGAAAGCTTAGTGCAATTAGCCTCAGTCTACAAAGTGTCAGCAATGAGGTTATCCATCCTCTTCTTAGTTTGCCACAAGTCCTTGCTTTGCTTTTGTTGATTCAGCCTATTATGTGTAATAATAGAGTGTTTTTTACATATGTTTTCTTATTTGGTCCTCATGACTACCTTTGAGATTTTTATCACTACCACCATTTGACAGATGAAAACAATTGAGTCCCAAACATACTGGTTAACTTATCTAAGATTCAACAGGTATGACCAGGCAGCATTTGAACTCTGTTTGATTCTATTTCACTCCAGATCTATTTTGTTTGTTTGTATTGACTTCTAAGCTTTAGAAATTATGAAAAGTAAAACTCTATTGACATGCTGAAATAGAAAAATAGAAGGCTTAATGATGGCAAGCATCTATGAATATTATAGTTTATTAAAACCAAAAAAAAAAAGGTCCCAGGCTTAAAGAGCACTGAATTAATCAGATACATATTATACCATCTTTTAATCATTATATTTTATAATTAATTGTTAAACTTGAAATTTTTCATTAAGGTGGCACTGTTGAGAGCTCACGCAGGGGAACATTTACTGCTTGGAGCGACAAAGAGATCCATGGTGTATAAAGATATTTTGCTTTTGGGTAAGTTTTTTTTTTTTAATTTAAGAAGAAATTATGCATGCTTCATCCTTACGCAGGATCTATTCTGTATGTAGCAAGCATTCAAGACACTGTCAAATGGTACTCTCATTTCACAAATTGGATTTAATTAATTGTATCCTCATTCAAGACCCTATGTTTCCTTGACTTCATTGCAGCGAAGTTCAGAAGGCATTGAGATGTTTCGGTTGCATTAACATTTAAAAATAAGAGTTGGAGAGGGCACCTGGTTGGGTCAGTTGGTAAGCATCTGACTTTGGCTCAGGTCATGATCTTGTGGTCTGAGAGTTCAAGCCCCACATCGGGCTCTGTGCTGACAGCTCAGAGCCTGGAGCCGGCTTCAGATTTTGTGTCTCCCTCTCTCTCTTCCCCTTCCTCTCTCACACCTTGACTCTCTCTCTCATAAATAAACATTAAAAATTTTTTAAAATATAAGTTGGAGATGGTGGTCAAAAGGTACAAACTTCCTTGGCGCGCCTGGGTGGCTCAGTCAGTTAAGCGTCAGACTTCAGCTCAGGTCGCGATCTCGCGGTCCGTGAGTTCGAGCCCTGCGTCGGGCTCTGGGCTGATGGCTCAGAGCCTGGAGCCTGCTTCCGATTCTGTGTCTCCCTCTCTCTGACCCTCCCCCGTTCATGCTCTGTCTCTCTCTGTCTCAAAAATAAATAAAACGTTAAAAAAAATTTAAAAAAAAAAAGGTACAAACTTCCAGTTACAAGTCAAATAAATACTATGGATATGATGTACAACATGATGACTAGAGCTAATACTTGCAGTATAATATGTGTGGACATTGTTAAGAGTGTAAATTCTAAGCATTTTCATTACAAGGGGATTTTTTTTCCTTCTGTTTTCGTTGTATCCATGAGAAGATGGACATTAATTGAAACTACCATGGTAATCATCTCACAATATATGTAAATCAAACCGTCATGCTGTCCTTCTTAAACTTATACAGTGATGTATGTCAATTATTTCTCAATAAAACTGGAGGGAAAAGATTTAAAAATAAAAGAGAAATGTTGCTCAATAAACATAATAATGAAGTATCTTTAAATCCTATCAGGACAAATAACTGCTGATTTATGTGACCACTTTATTGGAGTCTCAGTGTTGTTTCAACTCCTTCAGTGGCTGCTTAATACTTGTAACTTGTTTTATACACTTCCAAGGAACATGTCTATTTCCTATGATCTCATTGTCTATGATATGATGCAAAATCCCAAGTAAAAAAAATTATTTGGTGACTATGTCTGAAAATCCTGATAGTTAAGTAGTAGTGCTGGAAGCGACAAAGTAGGATGGCAGGTTGAATGGGGGAAGAAGACACAAGGGGAAGCTTTTGTCTTCCTTAAGCAATTGCTTCCATCCACCCACCTTACTTACCTTTTAAAATTAGTTTTCCTGTTGAGAGAGTTGAGATGGCTGTAATGATTATTATCTCCACTTCTGTCTGGCTGTGTGAAATGATGACTAGATTGCTCATTATGTCTTTGTGTTAGATATTTTAACCCAAAATAGGAATAAATAAAATATGATATATTTTTCACATATAATATGATATAGCTAATATAATAGATATAGCTAATATCTATTGAGGACTTACTATGCAAGATGCATTCTCTAAGTGCTTTACATATAAATACATGCTATCTCATTTAATCCTCATGATAACCCTAAGGGATAGGTACGTACTTTTATTCTGCAGGTGAAGAAATGCAGGCAGAGAAAGTTAACTTAAGGTCACAAAGCTAGTAAGGGATAGAGCCAGGATTCTAAACCACATAATGTGACTGCAGAGACAATGCTCTTAGATTCTATTAAACACTCTCCTGCATTTATAAGACTGCTATAATACTGCTCTCATTATAGATTGAATACAGTATACTTAAAAACTCAAATGTATTTGCTACCTATTTCTAAATTGTTTTACCCTGAATAATTAGGTAAACTAACTTTTCATAAGAGCAAGACTGTATTTTTTTAGATCTTTTTACATGTTGTTACACTGAAGATTGTCTTTGCCTGCAATGAAAGAATTCAGAATATTGACTTCTTATAAAATCAGAAAATAACAATTTAGCTGTTATCTTAGGAGCTCTAATAACTTCTAGTTTCTAATATTTTCGTAGCTATACTATTTGTCACTTACAGCCAGAGACATTCTAAATTGGAGCGTCCTCAGGGATTAGGGAGTCTAGTCTCTGTTCAATTTCTAAACTTTCTTGAATTCATCTACTTAGGCCTGTTAAAGTTGTGTTTCAAAAGTTGTTACACCTACATATACCTAGACCACTAAAGGAGTCCTCTTTTTATCCACTGTAAGCAAGAAAGTTTCTTTAGGTTTTGTGTTACGCTCATTAATGATTAAGACACTAATAGATAACTGACATAGTGGAAGGGTAATCATTATATTTTGTTTCTCTCCTGTCAATTATTAGCTTGTTATTAGTCTGCACTTTCGTGTTATCACTAGTGACTGAGTCTGTTAAAATGCATGTGATCATATTATCAATGTCATTGATCCTTGACGTGTTCTTAAGTTTTTCTTTCTTTTTTTTTTTTAATATGAAATTTATGGTCAAACTGGTTTCCATACAACACCCAGTGCTCATCCCAACAGGTGCCCTCCTCAATACCCATCACCCACCATCCCCTCCCTCCCACCCCCCATCAACCCTCAGATTGTTCTCAGTTTTTAAGAGTCTCTTATGCTTTGGCTCTCTCCCACTCTAACCTCTTTTTTTTTTTCCTTCCCCTCCCCCATGGTCTTCTGTTAAGTTTCACAGGATCCACATAAGTGTGAAAACATATGGTATCTATCTTTCTCTGTATGACTTATTTCACTTAGCATAACACTCTCCAGTTCCATCCACATTGCTACAAAAGGCCATATTTCATTCTTTCTCATTGCCACGCAGTATTCCACTGTGTATATAAACCACAATTTCTTTTTCCATTCATCAGTCGATGGATATTTAGGCTCTTTCCATAATTTGGCTATTGTTGAAAGTGCTGTTATAAACACTGGGGTACAAGTGCCCCTATGCATCAGCACTCCTGTATCCCCTGGGTAAATTCCTAGCAGTGCTGTTGCTGGGTCATAGGGTAGATCTATTTTTAATTTTTTGAGGAACCTCCACACTGTTTTCCAGAGCGGCTGCACCAATTTGCATTCCCACCAACAGTGCAAGAGGGTTCCCGTTTCTCCACATCCTCTCCAGCATCTATAAGTCTCCTGATTTGTTCATTTTAGCCACTCTGACTGGTGTGAGGTGGTATCTGAGTATGGTTTTGATTTGTATTTCTCTGATGAGGAGCGACGTTGAGCATCTTTCCATGTGCCTGTTGGCCATCCAGATGTCTTCTTTAGAGAAGTGTCTATTCATGTCTTCTGCCCATTTCTTCACTGGATTATTTGTTTTTTGGGTGTGGAGTTTTGTGGGTTCTTTATAGATTTTGGATACTGGCCCTTTGCCTGATATGTCATTTGCAACTATCTTTCCCCATTCCGTAGGTTGCCTTTTAGTTTTCTTCATTGTTTCCTTGGCAGTGCAGAAGCTTTTCATCTTGATGAGGTCCCAATAGTTCATTTTTGCTTTTAATTCCCTTGCCTTTGGCGATGTGTCAAGTAAGAAATTGCTGTGGCTGAGGTCAGAGAGGTTTTTTCCTGCTTTCTTCTCTAGGGTTTTGATGATTTCCTGTCTCACATTCAGGTCCTTTATCCATTTTGAGTTTATTTTTGTGAATGGTGTAAGAAAGTGGTCTAGTTTCATCCTTCTGCATGTTTCTGTCCAGTTCTCCCAGCACCATTTGTTAAAGAGACTGTCTTTTTTTCCATTGGATATTCCTTCCTGCTTTGTCAAAGATTAGTTGGCCATACTTTTGTGGGTCCAATTCTGGGGTTTCTATTCTATTCCATTGGTCTATGTGTCTGTTTTTGTGCCAATACCATGCTGTCTTGATGATTACAGCTTTGTAGTAGAGGCTAAAGTCTGGGATTGTGATGCCTCCAGCTTTGGTCTTCTTCGTCAAAATTACTTTGGCTATTCGGGGTCTTTTGTGGTTCCATACAAATTTTAGGATTGCTTGTTCTAGCTTCAAGAAGAATGCTGGTACAATTTGATTGCGATTGCATTGAATGTGTAGAGAGCTTTGCAGTATTGACATTTTAACAATATATATTCTTCCATTCCACTACTGAAAGAAAGTACTATTCCTATTCCTTCAAGGGAAGAACCGTTTAAAATATTTGTGAAAACTTAAATCATATCCGACAATCTTTTGTTGGGGTGTGCTGATCTTTTTTTTTTTTCCTCCTAGGAAACAACTACGTAATTCACCGCAACAGCAGTGAAATTGAGATCAGCCGCGTGGCCAACCGGGTTCTAGACGAGTTGGTACGACCATTTCAAGAAATTCAGATTGATGACAATGAATATGCTTGTTTGAAGGCAATTGTATTTTTTGATCCAGGTTTGTTTTCAGATTTCCATTAAACAACAATTAAAATGAAAATTAACCATTATTTAATATTGGAATATTTTCTCTCACACTCTAGCAAGATGCGATCTCTTAGATTGCCCCTTTTCTTCCTTTCTTAGATGCAAAAGGGCTAAGTGACCCGGTAAAGATTAAGAACATGCGGTTCCAAGTGCAGCTCAGTTTGGAGGACTACATCAATGACAGGCAGTATGACTCCCGGGGGAGGTTTGGAGAGCTGCTCTTGCTCCTGCCCACACTGCAGAGCATCACCTGGCAAATGATTGAGCAAATACAATTCGTTAAACTTTTTGGGATGGTTAAAATTGACAACTTACTTCAGGAAATGTTACTGGGTGGTGAGTACATTTAAGAATTTATTATTTATTAGCATTGCAGTCTGTAATAGGTTGACCTGTTTGTTTATCTTCTTCCAAGTTTTTTAATTTTATTTTATTCATTTGAATTCAAGTTAGTTAGCATACATAGGTAGTATTGGTTTCTGGAGCAGAATCTATTTATTTTTTGTCTGTGACATAGTGGATTCATTTTTCTTTTTTTTTTAACATTTAGAAAGTCTGCAAAACCCATTTGATGGAGACAAAAATACTTGAACATATTGAAATCCTCATTCTTACTAGTCTCTGCCATCTTTGTCCCACACAGTTCTTCTTGCCTCAGTTTCTATCCTTTCAAATATGGTGAATAGAAATGGATTTTCTATTTTTAGGACTCCTAGGGGTGTATTATATTTTTCTATGCCATGACTCCTTTCAAAGCTCAAGGATACCAGCATTGCAACAGAACCTAAAAATATTTCTAGTAAATACCTTAAAACTAAACACTTTGCTCCTGAAATAATTAATTGACATAACACAATGAGAAGGGAAAAATGAGATTTCATTGCTGCAATAAATGTCAGGAATAAGTTAAGAAATCATTTATTTTGTGTTCTGATCTAAATTAAATTTCCTTGTAAAATCACTTTATTTTATTTTATTTTAGTTTTAGTTTTCTGGTGCTTAATGTGTTTCTAATGACATCTTTCTGAAATAAAAGTTGTTTATGCTATTAGTGTGATCCCAAATACTATAAACTTGAGGTAAGTGATTCTTGGAATTGCCTTAACAACAGGCAGCAAACCTAATGATTCCAGGAAACAGCACACAAGGTCCATTATTAATATACAACATAACATGATACAACATTAATCTAGCCAATGCACAGTGAAAGCTGACATTGTCCTTAATATGGCAGCAGTTCTATTAATTTATTTTTGAAATCCCAAAAAGCACTTTGCAAAAATAGCAATATTCCAGCTGTCAATCAAAGCATGTGTTGCAAGGTAAACTTGCTGTCGCTGATTAAATGTCACTAACGCAAGCATCTTTTTATCTTCTGTAGGTGCTTCCAATGACGCCAGCCATCTCCATCATCCGGTGCACCCACATTTGTCTCAAGATCCATTAACTGGACAAACTATACTTTTAGGTCCCATGTCAACACTGGTTCATACAGACCAGATCTGTAAGTATTTTGCCAACCATAATATTTTTTAAACTTAATTAAGAAAAAGTGGAATTTGGGGAAAGAATCTATCAGTACCCAGCAATAGCAAAATTTAGGCGCAGTTTCCTCTGTAGGACTCCACTGTGGGAGATTGTGATATTCAGCAAGTCTTTGTTCTCCTAGGGATCATGGGTTTGCTCCCTAAAATTGGATGTGAGTGCATAAAACAGAATGTACAGGCAGTCCTGGTTTGGCCTGGTAGTGCAGGGCTGTGAAAAGGACTGTGCAAGCCGGAAGCGTGCAAGGAAATCTTAATAATCAATAGGAAAATTATAGTTGATCGTGACCTTTAAAAATGTTTGCCGGGGTGGCTGGGTGGCTCAGTTGGTTAAGCATCAGACTCTTGGTTTCAGCTCAGGTCACGATCTCATGGTTTGTGAGATCAAGCCCCATGTTGGACTCTGCACTGACAGCACGGAGCCTGCTTGGGATCTTCTCTCTCCCTCTCTCTCTCTGTCCCTACCCTGTTCTCACGTGTGTGTGTGTGTGTGTGTGTGTGTGTGTGTGTGTGTGAGTGCTCATGCTTTCTCCCTTTCTCTCTCTATCTTAAAATAAACATTTAAAAATGAATAAATAAAAGTGTTTGCTGAAACATTAAGAACTCTCCTAACTACAGGTTGTAACTCTATAGTGAAGCTGAATAATAATAATCCTAATATCTATTTAAGACACTGTAATGTAAGCATTAGATACAATGAGAATTCACATGTTTTTGTTTGTTTGTTTGTTTGTTTGTTTGTTTGTTAAAAAATTATCAAGAAGGAGTGCCTGGATGGCTCAGTTGGTTAAGCGTCTGACTCCTGAGCCCCACGTCAGGCTCTGTGCTGACAGCGTGAAGCCTGCTTGGGATTCTCCCTCTCCCTCTCTCTCTACCCCTCCCCTTTTGTGTCCCCTCTTTCTCTCTCAGAATAAATAAAAAAACATTTTTTAAAAATCTGTAAAAAAATTATGAAGTATAGTTTCAACAGTGCATCCTGCTTTCCTCTGTTCTAAATTGCAAGTGGAAGTGAGCATCTTTTCTATGCCTTGATGAATTTTATTCTTTTGGGAAGTTTGGATCAGCTTCCAAGATTTTACCCTTTGCAATTTCCATGTCTGAAATATCTCTGAGAAATTATTTAATATGAAGTTTTTTCACTAATGTCCATCACTTTACCTTCACTAAGACCCAGAATGCAGATTTATTTTTTTGTTTTAATTTAAATTTCAGTTAACATACAGTGCAGTATTGGTTTCAGGAGTAGAATTCAGTAATTCCTCACTTACACACAAAACCCAGTGCTCATCACAAGTGCCCTTTTTAGTACCCATCACCCTTCTAGCCATCTCCCCACCCCCCCATCAACCCTCAATTTGTTCTCTATCCTTAAGAGTCTCCTGTGATTTGTTTCCCTCTCTTCTCTTCCCCCCACCTTCCCATGTTATACGTTCATCTGTTTTGTTTCGTAAACTCCACATATGAATGAAATCATATGGTATTTGTCTTTCTCTGATTGGCTTATTTCACTTAGCATAACACACTCTAGCTCCATCCACGTTATTGCAAACAGCAAGATTTCACAGAATGCAGATTTAGAGACTCAAAGAGCAGCAGTGTCTGCATTCCCAGGGGAACTATTTCTTCTGCAGCTCCATCCATGTTCCATTCACTTCCTGCATTGTCACTTTTTGCTTCTTTTATTTTATTTTATTTTTTTGCCAATTCTGTTTTAATTGTCCATTTTTTTGAAAAATGTCATGAGAATTTATCACTAGGAGATGAGGAGGCAACACAACTACACACTTAGTTGTCAGTACATGAACTGAATAAAATATGTTCAGTGACATCCCAGACAGACTTAAAGATGTGATGTGATTGGTTACTGATCGCAATACACATCTGTTACTGAGGTGATTCATGTAGACCGAAGAGTTAGCAGTGAAGTTTGTATTTATGCAGTTACTCACAGTTAATTGTGAGTTACCATGCTAAATGAAATTTGAGCCATGTTTTTGCCAGACTGGTGCTATTTATCCAAGCTGTCATAACTGAAATCCATGCATGTCAGATTTGTGCAAAGTGAGGGCCACTGGGAAAACACTTTGGAACTAAAATGATTACATAAATAGTAGGGGTTAGTAGCAAAGTTAATATGATAATATTGCAGATTTAACAAAAATTCTATTTTTCATAAGCTACTCCAGAGATAAAAATCTGTATTTGACAAAATACCTAGGATCGTTTCTGAGTCTATACTTAGTATTCCCACATTTACCTTTGATCTGTCTCCTCTTAACACTAAACCAGCTAACTCGCTGAGATTCCTTGAGTTATTGTGATGTAATTATTATGTGTGTCTGTATTAACTACTGAATTTACAGTAGCCCTCAGTAACTGATTACAGTGTGGTTTCATGGAAATGTTCAAACAATTGTGACAATTTAGTGAGTACCACCTGACTGCTACCTAGTGGTGTAGGGAAAGTGGAGGCCACAGAAATGGGTATTATCCCTGTTGCCTTTTAGATACAGCCCCTGGTAAACCTATGTGTAAATAGTGTCTGAAACACAAAGTTCTTTGACTACATGATAAAGGCAGAAATAAAATTGTTAAAACATAACTCAAATTATGGAAACAGAACTTGAAATGTGTTTGAAAGACATCAGTTTGGGACCATCCTTGCAAAGCAAATGTTGCCATATTCCTTTCATAGTCAAGAGCAGACAGGGCAAGTCCAACGTCATCTCTCTTAGGGATTAGTTATTCATAAACCCAGAAAACAAAACACTTTAACAACATATTAAACATTATAGGCATTGGCTGGCAAGAACGTTTAACAAGTCTGCTGGTGGTTGAATCTTGTACTTTTTAAATGTTAGTTTTCTAGTATTTTTAAAAGCATATTTGCTGACCCCAATCTATTTAAAATCACATCACATTTCTCATTTTTATTTTACCTCTTTCAACATAATATTTATGAGAATCCATTTGTAAAGGAAAAACTTCCTCTGTTAGCACCTATTTGGAATAGTTTATATTTTATGCAAAACAAAACATTACACATACACACAAAATAAATTTAAGTTCATGTGTATTTTCCTGGCCTTTTAGAGCATGTCCTGGCAGTCTTAGATTCATCCCAAATATCCAGAAAAAAAATTTTAAAGCAAATATGGTTATTCTTTTGTTAATTAAACTGTATGTAAATATGTTGTTTCCAACCATATTTAATAATATAAAGTCAATATGTGAAAGATCAGGCAAAAAGGAAGTGTTCTTATTTTTGTATCAATTTTTAAAAGCTACTTTGAAAAAAAAGTCTATACAGTTTGCAGTGCCTCAGGCTGATTATCAAACATTTTCTATTCGTTCTGTTAAATATGGAATTAAAATCAATGTGAATATTAAAATATTTCAAGTTTTAAAAAATTAAAAATCTAAGATAGCTCCCAGATTATTTTATAATATAGTAAAAGTTTGCAATAGGAGGAAATACTATTCTAGACAATGAAGTATTCACACTGTAACTTCTTTTTTCAATTACTTGGGCTTGCTCTTTGATGAGGAAGGGATGGGTGAGCTCAACTGTAATAGAATAATTTTGAAGCAAAATGCCAGTATTTTTCAGATGTTTTTAATTCCGATATAGGTTTCAAAGCACTTGCAAAATGTCGTAACTTTTTATATCGTCTATTATGTTTGAGTCAGTGGAATCCAAACCAAATATATTTTATGTGCATTTTTCATTGTAGAAATTGTACAGTTGTTTTCAAAGATTTTAAAAAAAACAACAACAACCTGGCATTCTGTTCATACTCTTCATTAACTTTTTTTCTGCGGGGTTTGTGAGAGAATCGAATGCTCATAAATGCTATTAAGAAAGACAGTAAGTGACTGTTGAGTGACTATGAAGAAGTTTAAGCATCTCTATTCTGTTTGGATGCTATCTGGGAGGGAAGAGGGCCGTGCAACTCCAATAGCACCTCAGTGAGCTCATAACGGATTAGATAATCATACTTTATATATGATCTTCATATATATGATAATATCTCCAAAATGGAATAATGCATATGGGTGTCATGCAGGGCTTACTAGGCCGGGCCAGGGTGACTGTCACCATCACATACAATTCTCTGATTCTTTTTTAGCAACTCCTGAGACCCCACTCCCTTCCCCACCACAAGGCTCTGGACAAGAACAGTACAAAATAGCGGCAAACCAAGCTTCAGTGATTTCACACCAGCCTCTCTCCAAACAAAAGCAATTGTGAGAATATGTTTACTCCTGAATGGCACTGCGTAAATGTGAAAACTTGTTGGTCTTAAAATAACTCAGGATAGTACTTTTGGCAAACTCTTAGCCAAGGCTTCTTCATGGTGCTGTTGTAAGATGGTATCCTCTTTTCTTGTTTATATGCTCATTTTGTTTGTTGTTGCTATTGTTTAAAACTTTCAGATGCAAATAATGTATATCTGAGTTTCAATTATGTTTGTATAGTATATTTTTCCAACTTCCCTTGCACTGCTCTGGAACCAGCTGAATCTTACGTACTACTTTCATTTGTTGTCTCGATATTAATTTAAATCTGTAAATAATTGCTTCACTGTGATGTGATGCAGAACTGAGTGTTCTTTTGTGACTAAGAATGGTAGGTAGATCAGCAATTCCAGATCAGTGTAAAATGAACCATTTTTTTTTTATCAATTTCAAACTTGCAAGTTAGAAAAATAAAGCAGTTGCTATAAAATAGGAAATATTTATTTGAAGAATCACTTGTGGATATCCAGTGGCTAAGAAGCATCTTTTTGGCCCACAGTTAAATACACCTCTATCTTAAGCTTAGAAAATTATAGTCATTCCAAGGCTGACTGGCTATTCCTTGTAATCCTGCCTATATTTGAAGACGTATTTTAACATAAAACATGTTTGTTTTACCAATCAAGATACAGGATAAATGGTAAAAAAGGAAACCCTTAACACAGTGGCTCGACCAAGAGAAACCCTGCCTTCTCTCTCCTAAAACAATCTGATAGTCATCCATTGACTTGAATTTTAGCGTATGCCTGCCTCTAGTTCCCAGGGACCCTGCAAGAGCAGTCTTTGGGTGATAAGCCTTGTGCCAACTAAAACGGCACCACTCTGGGAGGCTGATATTGGGAGACAAAATGGCCATTGTCACACACACAGTGTCTCACTTAGACTTTACGGCAACCCCGTAAGAGAGGTATTATTGTCTTTCACTTATAAATGAAGAAACCTATTGCTTGGAGGGTTGAAGTACATAACTGAAGTTTGTAAACCTGAAGAGCAGGACAGCCACCTTGATGCCCAGATCTGCTTGACTCTAAGGAGAATAAATCTGGTGTGGAATGAAAAATGTGAGCTTCTTACTATGGTTTTGAAATATATGCAGTTGATGTGATGACTGAATCCTGCCCATCTTGTTACCTGTAACACATATTTACATGTAATCAATGAGTGTAAATTTGTTGCAGCATGAATAAGAAACCACTGTTGTCGCTTTAATGTCTTCCCCCCCAAACAAAAAACAAAAAAAC
This sequence comes from Panthera pardus, assembly GCF_024362965.1. NCBI lineage: Eukaryota > Metazoa > Chordata > Mammalia > Carnivora > Felidae > Panthera > Panthera pardus. Next base: position 24,729,387 of record NW_026527002.1, read on the forward strand.
AAGACAAAAACACAAAACAAAACCTTAAAACAAATTAAAGGAAATAAAAGACATACCAGATAGGTTATGATGAAAACACAAATGCAAATCACTGGCTCAGCGGATTTTCAAAAATCCAGTGGACTGAGGAGTACAGTTCATTGGAGCCCTATTTGATATCATCTAAAGCTGAAGTGTATTTGAAACAATACATGATGGGCCACCTCAAGAAATAGTGATCTCTCTCACTCTCTTTCTTTATCACACACACACGCACACAGAAGCAAGGAAATATCACTGAGTAATTATGAGTGATACAAAAAACAGTGTCCCAACTTGTAAGAGACTAAATTAACTGATTTTTACAGAATCTCTCAAAATTTCTAAGATTTCATAACCCCCCATTTACCCTACGAATAAAAAAGGTTCTGTTAATATTAACTAACTTATTAAGTCACTGTAGAAAAATGGTTAATTGGAAGCTATAATGGATTTAATAAAATCAAAATTCCTTCAGTAGCTGGTACCTGAAAACTGTAAAATATATCTTTGAGAGTGAGTGAGGGAAGAGGAAAGTTTACTTCACTCTTATTTTTTGGAAATGTACTCTAGCGTCTCAATTTCATGTATAAGAATGCTTTTGATCTTTATAAATAACAAATACTTTTGTAGGTTTCTGTTTTACTTGTTGTGCTGTTCTTTTAGTAGATATTAAAAAAATTCATTTTTAGTGAACCCTTTAACTTATCTGCATATATTTACTAAACAGCTTTGTTTTAGAAATTATTGCTAACGATTTTGTTTTAATAACTATGGTCAGGGAATTTTTAATATAATATTTTTGTATACTTAACTGCCAAAAATGCTGGACAAAGAGGAACTGAAGTTTTCAGCGTATTTTCAAAATATTGATAATGAAACTTATTGCTTTTATATAGCACAAAACTTTTTCAGGTGGTAAATATGAATAATTTATTGTGAAATAATGATTCATTTTATAAATGTAAAATTATTTTTATAAATTTTATTGTTGAAAATCAAAACTTACTAAATTTTTAAGTGTAAATTATAGTGAGATTAAGATATTTCTAAACTGTGATATGTTGTTTCACTGAACTTTCTAAATAAAAATTGAGAAAAAAAACTGAAGTAGGGTGCTTCATTATTGTTTAAAATGATTTTGTACTTTTAGAGATATGGATAATATATTTTATATGGACATTTAATTAAATTCATATATAGTTCACTAATACTGGTCTTTAGAGGCCAGAGCAAAATTAATTAGCACATCTCCAAATAATCATAGAATTGGCTACTGATTGAAGGGAGAATCCTCACATTTGAGCTTTATGATGTAGTTATTCTTTAAAGTTTTGTGATAGTGATTAAAATAAATGAGCTAGCTTGGCTTAAACGTTGTATCCATATACTCTGGCAATACATTTTTAACCTAGATGTTTTAATTGCCGTTGTCCTGTGTTCATATTTAATTGCCTACCATATTTTAAAATATGAAAGCATGTAATTTTTATATCTTTGTGGAGAATACAAGAAATATACTCTAATTTAATAGAGAAAGAAGAATTCTTGCTCTAGGCCACAGGAAGATTGCAACCTAGAATAAAGATAAAACATTGCATGTATTAGTAATAAGGTTAATTTACTCTATAGTCAAGTGCAATTTGACATCCATTTCAACCTGGGCATTTGAGCTGATCTTTTTATGTCACTTCCTTCCTTCCAAGATTTCACTGAACAGCCCAGAGAAAGACTTTTTAAAACATAAGAACCATCTATACATCTCCTGAAATTAAATTTTAAATTTTAAACTAAATTAAAATTTTTTTTCTGCAAAATATAAGGCAGATGACATCAGAGTAAAAGAAATGCAGACTTGTCCATGATTAACCATGAATATAATGGTGCTGCTGTGAAAGTGATATGAAATTCCACAAATAGAGCCCTCAAAATCTTCAGGGCCACCGGGGTGGCTCAGTTGGTTGAGTGTGCGACTCTTGATTTCAGCTCAGGTCATGATCCCAGGGTCTTGGGAGCAAGCCCTGCATTGGGCTCCGCGCTGAGCATGGAGCCTGCTTAGGATTCTCTCTCTCTCTCTCTCTCTCTCTCTCTCTGCTTCTTCCCTGCTTCCTCGGACCCTCCCCAGCTTGTGTGTGCACTCAACCTCTCTTTCTCTTTTTAAAAACAAATATCAAAGTTGTAACACAAGAGGCTAAGACCAAGATAAGAGCATGTGATAGTCAATGAACGTCAAATCAAAGGACGTAAGGAGCTACAGCGGTGACCCACTGTGGAAGACTCACTATGTGATTCACCTGATTTCCCTTGAGGCAGATGGCTTGATCAGTGAAGGAGGGTCGGGGCCACAACAATTTCCAAATTAGGAGAGTCAGATTCAGCTACAGAAGAGATAGATCCTGACTTCAGAGTACTCTAATAATCTCGTGAAAGAACATACTCAATTCAGTAGTGAACTTCCTCCCTACCATGTTCCCCCCACCTGCCAACCCCCCAAGAGTCTCCTTATAGACACAGATAACTGAGGTTTTGATATACATAGACTTACCTAAGTAGAGGTAATGCCTTGGGTGGATACGATGCAACTGGATAGGATGAAGGACAAAGACAATTCTATCTACCTACTCAGACACGGAAACTCTGAAAATTAGCAGTTACTGAAGAAATCTGTAACCTTTCCTGCTGTGACCATCTTTCAAAAGTAGCCAGTGCTCTATCTTGTATCCAGTTTGATCCCTTATCTGGAAAAATAATCATTTAGAAAATGCAAAGTTTGCCCTATAAGACAAAAAGTAAGTGCTTCGAAGAGGGTCCAGGGACAGGTGAGAGGGAAGAAGAAACTATACCAGGACTCTAATTTTACATAGGTAGCAAACAACAAGGTACAACTATATGTGTGTGTGTGTGTATTTCCTCTTGATATTTCATAAAATAAATGCAATTAAAAATTAATTTATAGATAATCATCAATAGAACAAAAATAAGATTCATAAGATACACTATTTTAAAAAAAGAATAAGAAAAATTGAGCAGTCTGGTGAACAAGTAGTTTTTTTAAAAAAGAAATTATCGGGGTACCTGGGTGGTTCAGTTGGTTAAGCATCTGACTTCAGCTCAGGTTGTGATCTCGCGGTTCCTGAACTCGAGCCCTGCATCGGGCTCTATGCTGACAGCCCAGAGCCTGGAGCCTGCTTCGGATTCTGTGTCTCCCTCTTTCTCTCTATGCTCCTCTCCCACTCATGCTCTGTGTCTCTCTCTCTCTCTCAAAAACAATTAATAAAAAGAAAAAAGAAAAATTATCAAGGAAACAACTAAAAATAATATGAGAGATATATGACAAAACTCAGATATCTCATCAACTTTTATAAGTTAAAAACATCACCTAGTACCATATAATTACTTTTAGATTAGAATACAAATTCATCTGTTTTTATTACATAATTCATTACATAATTCTTTAGTACATAAATCTTTACAAAGCAATCTAGTAAGTGACATTTATGCATTATCCAATATGTATATATTAAACCTCTACACTTTGGCAAAAATTTATAGACATTGGAGCTCTCAAGTTTCTAATGGAATTTTGAGGCAGAAAAACATTAAGCCATAATCATACAAATAATTAAAGATAACCAATGATTACTTTCTAGTCCAAGAACTAGATGTTCTGAGAGTTTCCTAGATGAATTTACTTCTAGATCAGGAAAGAGCTCTCAGAAAAAAACTGAAAGAAGACTGTAACTAAAGCTCAGTGAACAAAACAGGGCCAAAACCTGAGGGTATGAAGGTGACAGGAGGCAGATGACAGGGTTCCTAATGGACCATGGTATTTTAGGTTTTAGTTTAACTATATCCATGTGATTCACCAAATGGTTTTAAGTAGAGTGGAACATGATCCAATTTGATTTTTTGGAACAGATCCCTCTGCTAAATGGAAATGAGTCAAGTTGGAGCAGAAACATCATCCTTAAAAGGAAGTAAGAAGAGATGTCTGTATTTTGGATTAGGATGAGAGTACCAAGTTTGGTACCAAATATATGCTACCAAATATATACGAATATACATGACTATCATTTGGAAGCAGACACAATAGAACTTCCAAACTTGATATTTGGTATGTCCGATGGTGTAGTTGCTTTGAAAAGAATGTTCATGTTCTTACGGGGGTTAAACACACAATTACCAGTAGGAGCCAAAAGAAATGAAAATTTGTGTCAAGGGGCACCTGGGTGGCACAGTCAGTTAAGCATCAGACTCCTGTTTTCAGCTCAACTCATGATCCCAGGGGATCCCAGAGGTGTGGGATCGAACCCTGTATCAGGCTCCACACTAAGCATGGAGCCTGCTTGGGATTCTCTCTCTCCCTCTCTCTCTATCTCTGCCTCTTCCCCACCACTAAAAATAAATAAATAAACATAAAAAAGGAAAGAAAATATGTGTTAAATAAGGACCTGTGAAGTTTTTTGACACAAAAGTATATACTGTCAATTAAAAAAAAAAAAAAAAAAAAAGGAAACTAGTCTATAGTGAGAGACTGCAAATCAATTATTGCCAAGGCTTGAATCTGATTTCAAAGAGGCAGGAGGGAATTTGTGGGTGGGAGGTGGGGAATGATACCTTTGCATATCTATTTTGGTGATGGTCATATTTGTATGCTTTACATTTAAATGTGTGTATTTTACTGTATATAAAGTATATCTCAATAAAGTTCACAAAAACAAAATATACTAACTGTATTATTTAAAAACTACAGGGGCTCTGGGTATCTCAGTCAATTAAGCATCCCACTCTTAATTTTGATCCAGGTCGTGATTTCAAAGTTCATGAGATTGAGCTCCATGCCTGGCTCTGTGCTGTCAGTGTGGAGCCTGCTTGGGATTCTCTCTTTCCCTCTCTCTCTGTCCCTCCCCCACTTGTGCATTGCTCTGTCTCTCTCTCCTTCAAAATAAATAAACTTAAAAACATTTTTTAATTACAAAAACAGCAAGAAATAAACATAATGCTGTAGAAAATAATATATAAATAAGAAAGTAAAAACATATAACTTAAGAAATAGAAAAAATATATAATTTGTAATAAATCCAGCTACTAGTGCTCTGAAGTGATAAATAAATTAGATGAAATTTTGATTAAAGAAAATGGAGCAAGTACAAAGAAATGTACAAGCCAACAACTTTTTAAAAATATTATTTTTAACGTTTATTTATTTTTGAGAGAGAGAGAGACAGAGCACAAGTGGGAGGAGGGGCAGAGAGAGAAGGAGACATAGAATCCGAAGCAGGCTCCAGGCTCTGAGCTGTCAGCACAGAGCCCGACATGGGGCTCAAACTCACAAGATGTGAGATCATGACCTGAGCAAAAGTTGGAGGCATCACCGACTGAGCCACCCAGGTGCCCCACCAGCCACTAATTTTTATGAATATAACTGCAAAATGTCCAGACAAAATACTGGAAAATTAAATTTAGTACTATAATGAAAGGATAACATAACATACTCAAGTGGGCTTTTTGTTCCAAAAATGAATTACTGGGTTAACATTTGAACATCAAGCTTAATGGCAGAACTATCTCTACCGAATGTGCATCATAGTTTAACTTCTGCCAAAGTTGGCTTCCATCTTCCCTCTTGGATATGCACCCTTAAAGTCTTCCCTGCTGAGTATGCTACAGGCTAACTTCAGAGTCTGATTCCTAGGTAACCCACCTAAAACAACCTATAGAATTCATTTATACTTATGTGCTAATGTAGGTAACTGTAAAATGAAATTAATCAACCACATGGCTTAACATATCATCAAAAAAATTGGTGAAAATCAGATTTATGAAGCATCGATTACACTATCATCAGAAGTCAAATTTACAAAAAATAACCTAATGAAAAGGGTTACACTGAAATGCTGAAAACTCTGAGGCATTTCTGAAAGTTTAATTTATCTTCAGATAAATTAAGGCACCGATTAAGGCAAGGATGTTGATGAAGTAGAGTTACAGATGTATGGAAATAGCCATGAAAATGAAACGGCTGGCCAGACCAGAGATTCCATTAGAAAAGTTATTATACTTACAGATTTTGTAAAAGAGGAGTCCCAGATGACAAACTTCCAGCTTTGCCTTTTTCACAGGCTATTTATTTTTCTGCTGGGGTCGTCTTCTTCTTCTTCTTCTTCTTCTTCTTCTTCTTCTTCTTCTTCTTCCTCCTCCTCCTCCTCCTCCTCCTCCTCCTCCTCCTCCTCCTTCTTCTTCTTCTTCTTCTTCTTCTCTTCTTCTTCTTCCTCTCTTGGCATGCTCCCATGTGTCTTATAAAATGCCATTAATATATCACCTTCACCCTTCTGTGAGCATGTTTAAAACTTTCTCAGGTAAAATTAAGGACTTCCTTACATGTTTTATTATTTGTTGTTTATACTGCTATTTTACCATTTATTTCAATGCTTTAATTATTGCTTATTGTCAGTTAGAATGAACCCCAGAAGAGCCGGTACCAGTTGGGTACATTTTGAATTCCAAAGATTCAACAGAATTCCCAGCAATTAATAGGTGATCAATAGTGATTTCTAAATTAGACAAGAGAATAGTCACAACTATGAATTCTTGTTAGTAAAGCTGAAGAAGGACATGAACTGAAGATAAAAAGAGCATATTTACCTCTTATTCAATGGATTATTTTTAGATAATGGCAACTATTTCTACAAGACAGTTTATATTAATTTGTAAAAGTAAAAATAGTAAAAAAAACATCAAATTATTTTTATCAGTGAAACATTATCACTTAATCCTTGTCTGTGGTATTTTGTGATCTTTTCTCAGATATGTTTTTTTTAATCTTTTAAAATTTACATCCAAATTAGTTAGCATATAGTGCAAAAATGATTTCAGGAGTAGATTCCTTAGTGCCCCTTACCCATTTAGACCATCCCCCCTCCCACAACCCCTCCAGTAACCCTCAGTTTGTTCTCCATATTTATGAGTCTCTTCTGTTTTGTCCCCTTCCCTGTTTTTATATTATTTTTGTTTCCCTTTCCTTATGTTCATCTGTTTTGTCCTTTAAAGTACTCATATGAGTGAAGTCATATGATTTTTGTCTTTCTCTGACTGACTAAAGTCACTTAGCATAATATCCTCCAGTTCCACCCACGTAGTTGCAAATGGCAAGATTTCATTCTTTTTGATTGCTGAGTAATACTCCATTATAGGTATATATATATATATATATATATATACACCACATCTTCTTTATCCATTCGTCCATCGAGGGACACTTGGGCTCTTTCCATACTTTGGCTATTGTTGATAGTGCTGCTATAAACATGGGGGTGCATGTGTCCCTTTGAAACAGTATACCTGTATACCTTGGATAAATGCCTAGTAGTGCAATTGCTGGGTCGTAGGGTAGTTCTATTTTTAGTTTTTGAGGAACCTCCATACTGTTTTCCAGAGTGGCTGCACCAGCTTGCATTCCCACCAACAATGCAAAAGAGATCCTCTTTCTCCGCATCCTCGCCAACATCTGTGGTTGCCTGAGTTGTTAATGTAAGCCATTCTGACAGGTGTAAGGTGGTATCTCATGGTGGTTTTGATTTGTATTTCCCTGATGATGAGTGATGTTGAGCATTTTTTCATGTGTCGGTTGGCCATCTGGATGTCTTCTTTGGAGAAGTGTCTATTCATGTCTTTTGCCCATTGCTTCACTGGATTATTTGTTTTTTGGGTGTTGAGTTTGATAAGTTCTTTATTGATTTTGGATACTAACCCTTTATATGATGTGTCATTTGCAGATATCTTCTCCCATTCTGTCAGTTGCCTTTTAGTTTTGCTGATTGTTTCCTTCTCTGTGCAGAAGTTTTTATTTTGATGAGGTCCCAGGAGTTCATTTTTGCTTTTGTTTCCCTTGCCTCCAGAGACGTGTTAAGTAAGAAGTTGCTGCGGCCAAGATCAAAGAAGTTTTTGCCTGCTTTCTCCTCAAGGATTTTGATGGCTTCCTGTCTTACATTGAGGTCTTTCATCCATTTTGAGTTTATTTTTGTGTATGGTGTAAGAAAGTGATCCAGGTTCATTCTTCTGCAGGTCGCTGTCCAATTTTCTCAGCACCACTTGCTGAAGAGACTGTCTTTATTCCATTGGATATTCTTTCGTGCTTTGTCAAAGATTAGTTGGCCATACGTTTGTGGGTCCATTTCTGGGTTCTCTATTCTATTTCATTGATCTGAGTGTCTGCTCTTGTGCCAGTACCATACTTTCATGACGATTACAGCTTTGTAGTATAGCTTGAAGTCTGGGATTATGATGCCTCCTGCTTTGGTTTTCTTTTTCAAGAATGCTTTGGCTATTCAGGGTCTCTTATGCTTCCATACAAATTTTAGGATTATTTGTTCTAGTTCTGTGAAGAATGCTGGTGTTACTTTGATAGGGATCGCATTGAATATGTAGATTGCTTTGGGTAGTATCAACATTTTAACAATATTTGTTCTTCCAATCCAGGAGCATGGAATCTTGTTCCATTTTTTTGTGTCTTCTTCAATTTCTTTCATAAGCTTTCTATAGTTTTCAGTGTATAGATTTTTCACCTCTTTGGTTAGATTTATTCCTAGTTATTTTACGGTTTTTGGTGCAACTGTAAATGGGATCAATTCCTTGATTTCTCTTTCTGTTGTTCATTGTTGGTGTATAGGAATGCAACTGATTTCTGTGCATTGATATTATATCCTGCAACTTTGCTGAATTCATGAATCAATTTTAGCCATTTTTTGGTGGAATCTTTTGGGTTTTCCATATAGAGTATCATGTCATCTGTGAAGAGTGAAAGTTTGACCTCCTCCTGGCCGTTTTGGATGCTTTTTATTTCTTTGTGTTGTCTGATTGCCGAGGCTAAGACTTCCAATACTATGTTGAATAACAGTGGCGAGAGTGGACATCTCTGTCTTGCTCCTGACCTTGGGGGAAAAGCTGTTAGTTTTTCCCCATTGGGGATGATATTAATATTGGGTCTTTCATATATGGCTCTTATGATCTTGAGGTATGATCCTTCTATCCCTACTTCTTGAGGGTTTTTATCAAGAAATGACGCTGTGTTTTGTCAAATCCTTTCTCTACATCTATTGAGAGGATCATGTGGTTCTTGTCCTGTCTTTTATTGATGTGATGAATCACATTGATTGCTTTGTGGATACTGAACCAGCCCTGCATTGCAGGTATAAATCCCACTTGGTCATGGTGAATAATTTTTTTAATGTATTGTTGGATCCGGTTGGATAATATCTTGTTGAGGATTTTTGCATCCATGTTCATCAGGGAAATTCATCTATAGGTCTCCTTTTTAGTGGGGTCTCTGGTTTTGCAATCAAGATAATGCTGGCTTCACAGAAAGAGTTTGGAAGTTTTCCTTCCATTTCTATTTTTTGGAACAGCTTCAAGAGAATAGGTGTTAACTCTTCCTTAAATGCTTGGTAGAATTCCCCTGCAAAGCCATCTGGCCCTGGACTCTTGTTTCTTGGCAGATTTTTGATTACTAATTCTATTTCCTTACTGGTTATGGGTCTAATCAAATTTTATATTTCCTCCTGTTTCAGTTTTGGTGGTGTATATGTTTCTAGGAATTTTTCCATTTCTTCCAGATTGCCCACTTTATTGGCATATAATTGCTCATGATATTCTCTTACTATTGGTTTTATTTCTGTTGTGTTGATTGTGATATCTCCTCTTTCATTCTTGGCTTTATTTATTTGGGTCCTTTCCTTTTTCTTTTTGATTAAACTGGCTAGTGCTTTTTCAATTTTGTTAACACTTTCAAAGAACCAGCTTCTGGTTTCATTGATCTGTTCTACTGGTTTTTTGGTTTTGATAGCATTAATTTCTGCTCTAATCTTTATTATTTCCTGTCTTCTGCTGGTTTTGCATTTTATTTGCTGTTCTTTTTCCAGCTCCTTAAGGCATAACATTAGGTTGTGTATCTGAGATCTTTCTTTCTTCTTTAGGAAGCCCTGGATTGCTATATACTTTCCTCTTATGACTGCCTTTGCTGCGTCCCAGAGGTTTTGGATTGTGGTGCTATCATTTTCATTGACTTCCATACACTTTTTAATTTCCTCTTTAACTGCTTGGTTAGCCCATTCATTCTTTAGTAGGATGTTCTTCAGTCTCCAAGTATTTGTTTTCTTTCCAAATTTTTTCTTGTGGTTGATTTTGAGTTTCATAGCGTTATGGTCTGAAAATATTCACGGTATGATCTGGATCTTTTTGAACTTACTTAGGGCTGATTTGTGTCCCAGCATATGGTCTATTCTGGAGAACGTTCCATGTGCACTGGAGAAGAATGTATTCTGCTGCTTTAGGATGAAATGTTCTGAATATATCTGTTAAGTCCATCTGGTCCAGTGTGTCATTCAAGGCCATTGTTTCCTTGTTGATTTTTTGATTAGATGATCCGTCCACTGCTGTGGGTGGGGTGTTGAAGTCTTCTACTATTATGGTATTACTATCAATGAGTTTCTTTATGTTGGTGATTCATTGATTTATATATTTTTTGTGCTCTACATTTGGCACATAAATGTTTACAATTGTTAGGTCTTCTTGGTGGATAGACCCCTTGATTATGGTATAATGCCCTTCTGCATCTCTTGATACAGTCTTTATTTTAAAGTTTAAGTTGTCTGATATATGTATGGCTACTCTGGCTTTCTTTTGTTGACCATTAGCATGATAGATGGTTCTCCATCCCCTTATTTTCAGTCTGAAGGTATCTTTTGGTCTAAAGTGGGTCTCTTGTAAACAGCATATAGATGGATCTTGTTTTCTTATCCATTCTGTTACCCTATGTCTTTTGATTGGAGCATTGAGTCCATTGATGTTTAGAGTGAGTATTGAAAGATATAAATTTATTGCCATTATGATGCTTGTAGAGTTGGAGTTTCTGGTGGTGTTCTCTGGTCCTTTCTAATCTTTGTTGCTTTGGGTATTTATATATATGTATGTATATATATATATTTTCATATTTTCTCCCCTCAGAGAGTCCCCCTTAAAATTTCTTGCAGGGCTCGTTTAGTGGTCACAAATTCCTTTAATTTTTGTTTGTCTGGGAAACTTTTTATCTCTCCTTCTATTTTGAACGACAGCCTTGCTGGATGAAGAATTCTTGGCTGCATATTTTTCTGATTCAGCACACTGAATATATCCTGCCACTCCTTTCTGGCCTGCCAAGTTTCTGTGGATAGGTCTGCTGCAAACCTGATCTGTCTTCCCTTGTATGTTAGGGATTTTTTTTCCCTTGCTGCTTTCATGTTTCTCTCCTTGCCTGAGTGTTTTGTGAATTTGACTATGATATGCCTTGTTGATGGTCGGTTTTTGCTGAATCTGATGGGGGTCCTCTGTGCTTCCTGGATTTTGATGTCTGTGTCTTTCCCCAGGTTAGGAAAGTTTTCTGCCATGATTTGCTCACATAACCCTTCTGCCCCTATTTCTGTCTCTTCCTCTTCTGGGACCCCTATGATTCTGATGTTGTTCCTTTTTAATGAGTCACTGATTTCTCTAATTCTTAAATTGTGCTCTTTTGCCTTAATCTCCCTCTTTTTTTCTTCTTCATTATTGTCTATAAGTTTGTCCTTTATATCGCTGATTCCTTGTTCTGCCTCATCCATCCTTGCTGCTGCATCCATCCGTGATTCCAGCTCAGTTATAGCATTTTTAATTTCATTTGGGCATTTCTTCTTTTATCTCTGCAGAAAGGAATTCTAATCTACTTTTGACTCCAGCTAGTATTCTTATTATCGTAATTCTAAATTCTGGTTCAGACATCTTGCTTTTATCTGTGTTGGTTAAATCCCTGGCTGTTGTTTCTTCGTGCTCTTTATTTTGGGGTTAATTCCTTCGTTGTGTCATTTTGAAGGGAGAAAAGGAATTAATGAGGTAGAAAAATTGAAATTAAAAAATATTAAAATTAAAAATTAAAACACACACACACACAGAAGTCAAATAGATGATGCTAGATCCTAGGTGTGTTTTGGTCTGGGTGTTGAAAGTGGTTTGACAGATTAGAGAAGAAAAAGGGTCGGAGGGAGGAAAAAAAAGGAAATCGTTTGAGAATTTGATAAAATTAATACACTGAAGTAGACGAAAATGAGATGATGGGGGTAAAATATAATTTGAAAAAATATACACAAAAGTAAGGAATATAGTAGAAAAAAATTAAAGAAAAATATTTTTAATAAAAATTAAACATAAATATGAATTTTTTCTTTTTCTGCATTCAAGAAAAAAGTAAAGAATTAAAAAAGAAAAAAGATTAAAAAAGGAAAGAATAAAAGGAAATATCTTGAATATTTGAAAAAGGCAATACACTGTAGTATAATAAAATAAAATGATGCAAGTAAAATAGAATTTCAAAAAATTTACATAAAACAAAAATATAGTAAAAAATTAAATAAAAATATTTTTAAGAAATTGAAAGTAAAAATGAATTTTTTTCTCTTTCTGCATTCAAGAAAAAGAAAAGAAACAAAAAAGAGAAAAAAAGAAAAAGAAAGAAAAAATAAGAAAGAAATTGAAATTTTGAAAAGGTGAATACACTGAAGTAGACTAGAATAAAATGATGGAAGTAAAATAGAATTTGAAAAAATTTACACAAAAGTAAAAGGATAGTAGTAAGAATTAAAGAAAAATATTTTCAACAAAAATTGAAAATAAAAATGAATTTTTTCTCTTTCTTTATTCAAGAAAAAGAAGCCCAAAAGAGAAAACAAAAAAAAAAAAAAAAAAAAGAAAGAAAGTTGAATAGATGAACCTACTAACAGATTGACATAGGACTGAAATTACTCTGTTTTCCCCTAGAAGTCAGTCTATGTAGCTCTTTATAGTCCATAAATTAAGCGGGCAGTGAGACTTGTGTTCTTGAAGAGGGAAGTTGGCCCAGTTGGGCGGAGCTCAGTGTAATAACTCCGCTCTCCACTAGATGGCGCTGCTAGCCTACTGGGGTGGATTGTTGCGGGGCTGGCAGGTGCGTTTGCGCATGCGCGGGATTGTTGAAAATGGCGCCAGCCAGCTTCCCAATCTGTTCTTCCGGATCAGCAGTTGTGCACCCGTCCTCTGTCTTCAGCTCTCCTCCACTCCCCGCTTTTTCATTCTCCGTGACCAGGCCCCAGGCAATACCTCTCTCCCAAGTTTTGTCTCTGATGCGCCTGTTTTCCCTGGCTCCTTACTTCGGAAGGACTGCGATTTTGACCCGTTCTGCCCCTGTGTGGGAGGGTCTCACTGAGCAATGGCCGAATGTCAGCTGCACCCAGGAACACTTGCTGGAGCCTGCAGCTGCCAGCGCCCTGAGACTGCGGCCAGGTGCCAGCCGCCCCAGAAAAAGTTCGCGAGACAGTGTAGCAGCAGCATTTCAGGGATTATGGAAAATCACAACACACATCTGGCACCAGGCTTCACCCTTAACAACCTTGCCCCAGCACCAGCGAATGTGGCTGTTTTCTGGGGTCTGCTGGGCCTGGTGGCTTCAACAGTCTCTACCAAATGTCCTTCCAGCAGTGGAACCGCTTTTCCCCGTGTGGCCCAAGAACCTCCCGGACCCCACTCTGCTCCTGAGGATTCTCCCTTCCCACCAGAGCACCACCAGGTATGGAGCTGCGAAGTTGCAGCCTTTGTTCTCCCTTTGTTTACAGTCTTAATGGAATTTAAACTCTCTCCTTTCTCCTTTCTCCCTTTTTAGTTTAGTCCCTGTGGCTGTTCCCAATTTTCCACCTTCTCTCCAGCTGCTTTTGGGGAGGGGTGCTTTTCCCATATTCTCCCCCCCACTCCCCAGTCTCTGTCCTCTCTCCACCCTCAAAAGCGGTTCTCTACCTTTTGCGGCTTCTTGCTCCCCAAGTTCAGTGTTCTGCGCCGCATACATGCTGAATTCTGTGGTTCAGGTTGTGTAGATTGTTGTGTTAATCCTCCAGTCAGTTTTCTAGGTGTGTAAGATGGTTTAGTGTCGGTCTGGCTGTATTTCATGCACACGAGACGCACAAAAAACTTCATGCTGTTCTGCTATCTTGGCTCCTCCCCTAATATTCACCCAGATATGTTTTTAGCACAGATTTCAACAACTTATTTTTCATATTTTATAACAAAAACTTTGTTAAAAAGAACTTTTGCCTCACAAAACTTATTTTATAGGACAAAAAACAGCATCAAGACACAAAAGTTTTTTTGTTTTTTTGTTTTTTTGTTTTTAACGTTTATTATTGAGAGGCAGATCATGAGCCTGGGAGGGGCAGACACAGAATCTGAAGCAGGCCCCAGGCTCCAAGCTGTCTGCAAAGAGCTCAGTGTGGGGCTTGAACTCACAAACCGTGAGATCATGATCCGAGCTAAAGTCAGACGCTTAACTGAGTCACCCAGGTGCCCCAAAACACAAAAGGTTTTTTTTAAAGAATACATTGGGAATTTGTGCTCATTCAGGCTAAATTGTAATTTACACAAGCCATTTACCTGCTTATACTAGACATTAGTGGTACAGGAAGGTTAGTAGATAGTTACAATATTGCTTGTTTATTTTTTTTTAAAGCTACAGAATGATGTGGAGTTAACACACTGATAACTTAGGAAAAACATGTAAAGCCCATTCACCCTAAGATAATGACAGTAAAGGAGAGAAATGAAATTAGGTTATATTATTGATTATTTGTAAGTCATTGGTGCCCTTGCACTGTATAATAATTCAATTTAAATATAAATGTAAGGATCTAATGAGCAGTTATCTGGCAGATAAATAAGATCAGAAACACAAATCAAAACATGTAGTGGTGTGTGTTTAGAAAAACACTGATCTTAATCTAGAGTTGGATTGCTTGGTCTAAAAAAGGAAAATCTGAAATGACCTCTAACAGCATCACAAGACACCCAACATGACAGTATTTCTGCAGCATAATTAAAGTGTTTATGCTATGGAATTGCAATAGATCTTTATCAATGTACAGGAAACACTTTTACAGTAAAACATATCATGATAATTCTTGAATAAAAATAAGATTAAAGGGAATTTTCATATAAGCATTTTAATATCTCACAAATATTTATTTTGGACATACCGGGTTCAAGGAATGAATTAATTTACTAAGCTGAATTTAGTCAGAATAACAAAAATGAAGGAAATACATTTCTGTTCTCAAGGGGTTTGAAATTTAGTGAGGAAGATTGACAAGTTATTAATACTTATAGCAGAGAAAGCAGTAAGTGTTAGGATGCAGTCTACCATAGAGATGAAGAAGAATTTAGGCTTAGCCTAGATTCTAGTGTGTAATATCTGTAAAATTATTTGCAAGTTCTGAGTATCAATTTACTTGTCTTTAAACAAAATAAAACAAGACAAATACCAACAAAAGAGTAATTGTACTATTAACATCAGGTAGGCTATGATCAGGATGAATTGAGAAAGTTTATGAAATGTGCTTATCATGGGATCTGAGGCTTAGTAAACAGTAAAAAATAATACTAGCAAGTATTATTAAAGGTATACACAAGGTCTGAGAGCACAGATTAAAAAAAATCAATGATTTCTGATTATGAATATTGTAATGATTAGTTCAAAATCATGGTCCAATGCAAGTATTAAATATTTTCTTAAGTATATTTTAGCATCTACATATTCCTTCCCATAGTTTCTTAGAACATATTTTGGAGAAATTTCACTTTAAAAATATCGTCTTGGAAAATAATGAAGTTATTTTTCATACTATTTATGATAAATCATCTTAATAATGCTGTAATGTGAATTTCAAGAGCTTAACTGAATAAATCCTTTTTAAAAAAATACTAATTTATTTATTTATTTAGAGAAAGAGAGTGTGTGCAAGAGTTGGGGAGGGGCAGAGAGAGAGGAAGAGAGAGAGGGAGAGAGAGAAAGTCTCAAGCAAGCTCCACTCCATCAGCACGTGAACCATGAGATCATGACCTGAACCAAAATCATGAGAAGGACACTTAACTAGCTGAGCCACTCAGGAGATCCAATAAATCCATTTTTTTAACCAGTTAAATAAATTCTCAGGTTAAAAGTATCCACGTAATCTAGTATTTATCATAGCTTGAATATATACAAGGAGTTCTTAAACATATCGCATATTCCTTTTTTTATATGGTACTCTAATATGACAATGCTATTTTCACATTGTGGTAAAGCATTGCAATAAGGAATTACATAAACTAGCCAAGAACTTACTGACCAACATTTTATAAACACGAGTTGAAACATAATTATTGAACAATTGCTTGTATATTGTATAACAAAATGCTTTTTGACTTTATAAACAACAATTTAAAAGGGATACATGATACCTACTTTAATACATATTTCTATTATATAAGAATCTCCTGGCTGAAAAGGAAATGATAGACACGCAAGGAAGTGGTTAATTCTCATCCAGGAATTAATGGTGCACCTGAACCAGGTAGCCAGAATGACCCCAAGTACACACCCCAAGGGTTCAAATTTTATGTGGCAATCTTTAAGATCCAGACAGTCTGAGTGACATAGTCTGTGCTCTTGGTGCCCTACGTGCCATAAATAATTACACAGGTGCAATTGCAAGAGAGCTATAAATGAGAATCACTCTAAGTTAATTCCTATAGGCTGAGAATTTTCCATAATTACAGAAAGCTCAGAGTGGATTTTGAGATCTGGCCAAGTATTCACAGCAATTCACTCTGGGGCCAAGACAGTCTGTCTCCTGACTCCCAGATAAGGTCAGATACAAAGAACAGCCTCCCCTAGGAAACCACCTGAAAAATTGCAAAATTAGTTCTTCAACTTGTGCATTTGAGCAGCTAAAAAGTCACGAAATTTCAGTAGCAATAAGTATAAAAAGGAAGACAATTAGTTACAGTTATATTTTTTACAGTTACATTTTAATAAATGTAATTGTAATTCATGCAAGTGAAGATATTTTGGTTTGTTTAAAATAGCTTTAGAAAGAGTCGTTTTTGGCACAGAAAAACACCTCAACAAATTATAAACTTGGACACTTGATTAGTGATATTTAGGGCTTTGGACCATGCTGTTTTCTTTATTCAGAATACTCTTCACATGGTTAACATATTATTAATAGTTCCTGTGTCAGCTCTGAGTCACCTCTTCAATTTTTTAAAATATTTATTTATTCATTTTGAGAGAGAGCTAGAGAGAGCAAGTGGGGGAGGAGCAGAGAGAGAGGGAGAGAGAGAATTCCAAGCAGGCTCCACACTGTCAGCACAGAGCCCTACACAGGACTCCATCTCACAAACTGTGATCATGACCTGAGTCGAAATCAATAGTCAGACACTCAACCACCTCAGCCACCCAGGTGCCCCTATGTCACCTCTTCAGAGAGATTCTCCTTGACTCTGTCCTCTGAGTTATCTTCCCTATCATCAGAATAATGAGTGCTTTCAAAAATGTATTTCCATGAACAATTATTTTATTATTTGTTCATTTGTCTTCCCTCCTTTCCCCCCTCTCCCATTTAGAATGTAAGCTATATGAGGCAACAAACCATGTCTAATTTAGTCATCATTGTTCTAGTAGAGTTACAGAGAAGGTAGCTTACATGGACAAATATTTGTTGCATTAACTAACTGAAAGACAGGCATTCAGCTTCAGAGGAATTGTACACAGCCAGTACTTTTTATCCCTAGAGCAACCAAAAGAAAGTGCTACAAAGAGCTATAAGTAAAATGATAGAGATGAAAATGGAATCCTTAAAAATGCTAAATTGACTTATAGTAAAGCATAAATGAGAAAAAGAGGGGAAAAGAACATAGGGATAAATAAAGAAACAAATACAAGACAGTAAACATAAACACAAACCCATCAATAATAGCCTTAAATATAAATTAACTAAACATTTAAAGTCAGAGATACTCAGACTGGATATAGAGCAAGATTCAGCTAAATGTTGTTTATATTTTAAATATAAAGCCACAGATGTACTAAAAATAAAGGGCAGAAATATTCTTTCTTAAAAAATGTTTGCTTATTTTGAGAGAGAGAGAGAGCAGGGGACGGGCAAATAGGGAGACAGAGACAGAGAGAGAAAGAGAAAGAATCTTAAGCAGATGCCACACTGTCAGTGCTGAGCTGGATGTCGGGCTCAATCTCACAAACTGTGAGATCATGATCTGAGCTAAAATCAAGAATGGGGTACTCAAACAACTGAGTCACCCAGGGGCCCCAAAGATGGAAGTATTCTTAAACAATTCAATAACAAAATTATTGACTATGTTAATATAAGGGGCATTTTGTAATATTAACAGACTTAATTCATTAAGAATGTAATGATCATAACTCTGCATTATGTAATAATAGAGCTAAAAACTAGAAATAAATTGATAACCAAAGAGGGAAATGGACAAATTCACAGCCAAAGTTAGAGAAGTTTTAGACTCATCTTTTAGTAATTTATAGAGACAAAATGAGAAATAGACAAAAATGAGTGAGGATATAGAAGATGTAAACAAAATTATGATCCAATTTTATTTAATTGAGATGTATTACACCTAATAACCAGATTAGGTACTCTTCCAAACCAGATGGACCATTCACAAAGATAAAAAATATGTGGTACCATAAATATGTCTTGATAATTTTCAAATTTCTGAAATCATATGGAATATGATTTCTGACCCCAACAAAATTAAATTAGAAACCAATAAAATTAGCATATCTAGGAAGTCACAAATATTTAAAGTTAAGCAGCATGCTTCTGTAACCCTTGGGTCAAAGAAGAAATCACAAGGAAAATTAGAAAACATTTCTGCTGAAATTTGATAAAGCTTAACATGTCCAAACTTGTGGAATGTAGCTAAAACAGTGCTTAGAAGAAAATGTATAGTTTTCATACTTGTTTTATAAAACAAATGTTGAAAAACATCAAAGATGTACACTTGCTCTTTAAGAAGCTAGAAACATAAGATAAATTAAACCCAAAATTATTAGAAAAAATAACAAATATTGGAAGAAGAAAAATAAATGAAATAAGAGGAGACAAATATTCAAGAAAAATAATATATGTAAAAAGTTATTCTTGAAAAAATTTATGAAATTGATAAACCCCTAGAGAATAATCAACAACAAAAAAAAGAAAACACCAATTACCAACATAAGGAAAGAACAAATAGTTATCAATATAAGTTCTTCATACATTAAAATATGCAAAAAGCATTAACATTTTATGGTAATATAAAAAATTTATAAGAAATGAATGTTTCTTTTAAAAATATATGTAATAGTCATAAGAACTATAAGATTTAAGTAACCATATATTTATCAAAACGATTGAATTCTTAATGTGAAGACTTCTCCCAGGCCCAGGTGGCTTCAGTGGCAAATTCTGTTAAGCATTTAAAGTAGAAATATGACTGACTTTGTGCAAAACTTTAAGAAAATGAATAATAACAAAATGCTTCCCAGCTTCCTTATGAAGGCAGAATAATCCTGAGACCTAATTTTGAAAAGGACCGTTTAAGTAAAAAAAAAAAAAAAAAGAAAGAAAGAAAAAAAAAAAAAGCTGACAGACATATAGTTTTCATGAACACGGATGCAAAAACCCTTGACAAAATGAAATCAAATAAACTCCCGCAATATATCAAAAGGTAATATATCATGATGAAGAGCAGTTTATTCCAGGAAGGAATGGTTGTTTTACCATTTAATAAATGTAATTCAGCACATTAACAGAATAAAGGAGGAAACTCATCTGATAATCTCAAGAGATACAGAGAAAAACTGGTAAAATTAATTTCAAAACTCTCAGAAAAATAGAGTGGAACTTCCTCAAATCTGAAAACTATAATAAAATACCCATTGTTTTCCTCTTGAGGATCTAGTCAAAAATATCCACTCTTGCCACTTATATTCAAAATTGTACTGGAAGTTAAATCCAATGCATTAAAGTAAGAAAGAGAAAAAAACGACATAAAGACTCAAAGAAAGAAGACAGTCATTATTTACAGATGTCTTGATTGCATACATAGAAATTGCTGAAATTACTAGAACTAAAAATAAATGTCATCAGATATCAGTATAAAAATAAACAAAAAAATTCCTGTATAATATCAAGTAACAGTTGGGAAATAAAACAAACATTTCATTTACAGGACTACCAAAGTTTAATTAAGAAAAAAATAAAAAAATATGCAAGACCTATATAATCAGTACTAAACATATTTGTGAGAAAAAGTAGAAAAGAAAGAGACACCAGCGTGAAGATTGGAAGACCCAAAAGTGTTAAGACTTCACTTATTCCCATACTACTATATATCAATGCAGTACCACTCAAAAGAGAAGTAAGAGGGGAAGGAAAAGAATGAAAAAGAGGAGAGAGACAATTATTTTTCCGTATATACTTCTGTTAAATGAACAAATGCCTTATGTCCCAACAATTTAATTTCTAGGTAGATACCTAACAGGGTATGTGCATATGTTCTTAAAACAAGCTCTTCAAGAATGGTAATAGCACCACCAGTAATAGCTTCGAACTAGAGATTGCCCAATTGTGGTATGTATATGGAACAGACCACAATACTCTGCAACAGTAAGATAAGTGAACCACATGCAACAACACAGTTAATCACAAAAACATAATGTCGAGTAAATGCTATTAGAAGTCAGAAGAGTGGTTATTGTGGTTGAAAAGGGACATGCAGAAGGCTTTGGGCTATTGGTGATGTTTTATTTTTAATCTGAGTGTTATATACATGGATGTTTCTTTTATTGAAATTAGTCTATGTGTTTACGATTTGTGCACTTTTTTTTTATATGTGGGCTACTCAGCAATTGAAGAGTTTATAATTCAAAAATGGATGTAGGGATTTCTGTTCCATGTCCTGAGGAAGTCATTGAGAATGGATTTGTTCTCCTAACTGTAAAAAAATAAAAAATAAATAAATAAAATAAAAAGAGAGACAATTGGACAAAGTAAATGCAACTGCTGTTTTAGACATTGAAGAGCTGAAAGTGCTGGCTTGTGATGCCTTAGAAAGAAAAAAAGTCATGTAATTCCTACAATTACCTCGGCTCTTTGCATGGAGAAAGCCAACCCCTGTAGACCATGATGTAGGGAGAGGACTCTGAAGCAGACGGAAGTGGTCTCACTGAGTTGAGGAGGCCAGAAGGCAGGTATCAGAATTCAGGGCAGCTCAGATGGCTGAAATTTGCTAGTCTTATCTTTTTCCCCATACTTCTGAGAAAAAAACCCTTGATTTGGGTTTTAGATGACCTCATGCACAGTACATGTTCAATGCTGAGCACTCAAATTATTCTAGCTAATCCAATATATATAAAGTATATTTAATAATCATCAATAATTTTGTCAAGTCATAAAATAATACAAAAACCCAGAATTGAGCTTGGACTAGAAAAGGAATGTGCTTTTAAGGTATCTGAAACTGGCATTGAATTTGCTTTTTCTCTTTAGGTCCAGAAAGCACGTAAACCAGACAAACAATCTCCGCCTGCCCCCTGCCATTACTATACCCCCCACATACAATGGACTTTGGAAAGCAGTGGCTTTTCTCTTAGTCTGAGGGGATCATTGTCACCTGTAACATATGAGTTAGTTGAGCCTCTGAGAGGCCCCATATTGACCTCAGTCATTTTGTTCAGCAATTCTTCAAAAGCAGGCCAGGGGCTCACTGGTGAACATGCTTGCAATACTGATGTTTGTGCTGTGGAAAATTTTAGGAAGGGAATTCTATTTCCCTGAGCAAGTTCCCAAGCACTAAACTCTCTTTCAAATAATAAAAGAGGTTAGAGACTAACTTAAGGAACAGATTCAATTTTTCAATGTGGCATTAATAGGGGCAAAGCAAGAGACCGATTGCATTGACAAGGAAACAAAAATGGATAATGGATTTAATGGTTTGAGTTCCAATGGAAGAAATAACATCGTCCATGAGATTGTCATATATTTTTAAAATGTGGCAACCGTTAATAGCTCATATATGGACCCCCAAAATGAACTTTTATGGTAGTATATAAATCATTAAAAAGTTCTCAGCAAAATTAAGTAAATATTTCTGTTTCCTTTTATTTATTTTCTTCATTATCCATATCCTCAGTAATTTCTTAAGAACTCACTATCATTGATAGCAATATTTGCTGCATACTAACCTGTGGTTTTCTACTTTTTAAAGGGAAAACATCAATAGGAGGAAACAGAGCCAATGTGTATGTTAGAAAAATAATTTGCGGGGTTTTTTTTTGGGTAAGTGTGTATGATGAAAATTACTAGATTCAGTATGTGATCATTTGGCTAATCAAAGGCCATTTCAGTTTATAATTTTGTTAGTTGTCCCTGCCTGTTATATAAGATATTGATAAAAGGTCAACCAACTAAAAACTTTTAAAACCCCATGAAAGTGATGGGCCCATACTATGTGACCACAACCCCAAATTTTGTACATAATTTAGGTGATGAAAGGAAATTTAGAAATATCAGATAAAAATCTTTGATTTAAACTGTAGAGTAACAATTAAGTAGAGCGAATTATAACAATGGGTTAAAGGTAGACTTAAAATTTTATTTCCAACAATATGCAGAGAAAATACCTTAAGTATGACAATTGATCCTACCAGAAAAAAAAAGGCTTAAGGACTCAGATGGATACAATATAATAACAGGTAGATATTTAAGTGAATTCGGTTCTGTCAATGTATAAATGGTAATTGTGATTATTTTATGAGAGACAGAGAGAGACAGACAGAGAAGTCCTGGGCAAAGAAAAGGGAAGCACGAAATTAATGTTAAAATGCCCAATAAGAAAAGACAGTGGAAAACTACAAATGAGAAAATTATTTTCAATTCTACTTCATACAATATTTGTTCAGGTACTTGAGGAGATATGCATTCACAGTATGGAATGGTCTATCAGCTGGGTTCAATGACTTTGCCACAGTGTTATTTTTCCTTCAAAAACAGTTAGATAAATTAATGACTACATCAATGAAAACAACTAAGAGTGGCAACAATTCAAACCTAAGAAACAGAGAAAAACATCTCAGTTGTTAGCGCGTCTTTTTTTTTTTTAATTTTTAAAAAATGTTTATTCATTTTTGAGAGACAAAGAGAGACAGAGCATGAGTGGGAAAGGGGCAGAGAGAGGGAGATGCAGAATCTGAAACAGGCTCTAGGCTCCGGGCTCTGAGCTGTCAGCACAGAGCCTGACGTGGGTCTCAAACTCACAAACCGCGAGATCCTGACCTGAGCCAAAGCCAGATGCTCAACGGACTGAGCCATCCAGGCACCCCTATATTAGCTCACATCTTAAGGCAAGAGTGTTACTCTGTTTAATTTGAATTTTCCATTGTAAGGATTTCTTTCAGTTTATGATCATTAAGACTTTAATTAGACATCCCTTGAAGAACTACCATGGGAAGCACTAACCAAAGAAATGTTATATAAATAGTTAGGACTTTAAAATATTCTTTGGGAAGCAAGTAAAGAGAATTTTAAATTAGTCATAGAAGCAACTCTTCCATCCTAATATACCACGTTCTTCAAAGTTAGATATATTTTTAATGGAACTTGGAGTTAGCTTCGATGTATTAGCTTACCATCTAATGACTAGTGACTAGTGACTGAATCTAGTAACTGAATCCCTATATATATCTCATAGATGTTTCCAAACTACCAAAAACAAAAATAAAGCAAACAAAAATTTTTCTTTTAGTGGCTGCATTTCTATAGAGGAGTAAATGTACTAAGATTATTAACTTATTGAGAACTTAACTAAAACTTGTGGATGGAAGCAGAAAACCAAGAAGAAGAAATGGTAAGCTAACTTGGAAGTTAGAATAATTTTTTGTTGTTGTTGTTATTTTGTTGGCAGGGTGTATACGGTGAAAATTTTTAGATTCAGTGTGTCTTCAATTGGCTAACCAAGAGATATTTCAGTAGATAATAATTTTAATTGACTCTTTCTGTTATGTAAGATATTCCAAAGATATCAACTAGCTAAAAAGCTTTTATTTGGTGACAAAATGTATCCCAATCTTTGCTATTCAAAAGTATCTATAAAGATCATTTTTCTTTTACTCTGAAGCCCCATGGTCATTTATTGGTTTATGACTTTATAAAATCTCTGGTCTCCTGTGTTCTCTTGTTGCTTTGGATGGTAATGTTACTCAGATAGAGTTTTCTTTATTTTTCAGTTTTATTGAGCTATAATTGACAAATAAAATTTTATCTATTTAAAGTAAACAATGGGATGATTTGACTATAGATTAAATAACACATCCATCACATACTTAACTGTGTGTGTGTGTGTGTAAAATGAGATGGTTTAACGTCTACTCTCTCAGCAAATTCCAAGTATATCACACATTATCATTAACTATAGTCATGATGTTGTACGATAGAACTCCAGAGCTTATTCATTTTATAACTGAAGACTTGAACACTTTGACTAGCATCACCAGCCCCTGGTAACCACCATTCTATTCCATTCTATTCTCTGTTTTTATAAGTTCCTTTTTTTTTTTTTTTTTTTTTTTTTTAGGTTCCACATACAAGTGAGATGATATACTGTTTGTCTTTCTCTGTCTGGCTAATTTTACTTAGCAGAATGTGATTCATCCATGACTCTAGATTCACCCATGTTGTTCCAAGGGCAGGACTTCCTTCTTTTTCGTGGTTGAATAATAGTCCATCATATATTTTATTGTGTATATATTTCATATCTTTTTGTCTACTCATCTTCAATGGAAACTTAAGTTGTTTTAGTTTTATATATTTTGGTTATTGTGAATAATGCTACAATGAACATGGGGGTGGGGATATCTTTTCAAAGAAGTGATTTCATTTCCTTTGGATATATACCTAGCATTTTAATTTTTAGAGAAATGTCAGTGCTATCTTCCATAGTGGCTTCACCATTCTACATTGCCACTATTTAAATACACGAGTTGCCTTTTTCCCACATTCTCACCAGCACTTGTTACCTGTTGTCTTTTTGATAAAAGCCATCCTAATGGTTGTGAGATAGCATTTCATTGTAGTTCTGATGCATTTCCTAATTATTAGTGATAATTGAGAATCTGTTCATGTACCTATTGGTCATTTGTATATCTTTTTTGGAAAAAAGATCTACTCAGGTCCTTTGCCTATTTTTAAATCAAATTATTTGGTGTTTTGCTCTTGTGTTATATAAGTTCCTTATATGTTTTGGATATTAACCCCTTATCAGATATGTGGTTTGTAAGTGTTTTCTCCCATTCCATAAGTTGCCTTTTCATTTTGTTGATTGTTTCCTTTGCTATGTAAAAGCTTTCTAGTTTGATGTAATCCTACTTGTTCATTTTTTTATTTTGTTGCCTGTGTTTTGGTGTCATTTCTAAAAAATCATTGCCAAGACCAAAGTCAAGAAGTTTCTTTTCTTCCCTAGGTGAATGGTGTAAGATAGGGATCCAGTTTCCTTTTGCATGCAGATATCCAGTTTTTCCAACACCACTTATTGAAGAGATTATTTTTTCCCTATTATGTTCTTAGCAACATTGTCAAAATTTTGGGGCCGTAAATATCTGAACTCTGACTCTGTTATATTGGTCTCTGTGTCTATTTTTATGCCAGTACCATTTTGCTTTGATTTTTATACCTTTGTAATATTGTTTATGTCCTGCAAGTTTACTGAATTAATTTATTAGTCCCAACGGTTTTTTGGTGGAGTCTTTTCAGGTTAACTATATACAAGATAAGGTCATATGCAAACACAGACAATTTTACTTCTCACTTTCCAGCTAGGATGCTTTTTCTTCCTTCTTCCCTTCCTCCCTCCCTCCCTCCCTTCCTTCCATTCTTCTTTCTTTCCTTCCTTCCTTTTTTCCTTCCTTCCTCCCTCCCTCCCTCCCTCCCTCCCTCCCTCTCTCCCTCCCTCCCTCTTCCTTTCTTTCCCTTCCTTCTTTGCTTCCTCCCTCCCTCCCTCCCTTCCTTCCCTCCTCCCTCTTCCTTTCTCCCCCTTCCTCCCTTCCTCCCTTCCTTCCTTCTTTCCTTCCTCCCTCCCTCCTTTCTTCCTTCTTTCCTCCCTTTTCTTTCTTTCTTTCTTTCTTTCTTTCTTTCTTTCTTTCTTTCTTTCTTTCTTTCTTTCTTTCTTTCTTATTTAGGAAGCCTAAATAGACTGAATACTATGTTGAACAGAAGTGACAAGAGTGAGCATCCTTGTCGTATTCCTAATCTTAGCATGGTGTGAGCTGTGGCTTGTTATATATGGTCTTTATTATATTGAGAATATATATTACCATAGTCCTTTTATACCTAATGCATTGAGAATTTTTAACATGAAAAAATGTTGAATATTGTCAAATGCATTTTCTGCATCTATTGATGTGATTGTGTGATTTTTATCCTTCATCTTATTAATGTGGTGTCTCCCATTCATTGATGTTTATATGTTGAACTGTTCTTGGATCCTATGGATAAATCCTACTTGATAAGTCCCATTTGATCATGGTGCATGTTCATTTTACTATGCCATTGAAATCTGTTTGGTAGTATTTTGTTGAGGAGTTTTGTACCTGTATTCATTAGAGATATTTGCTTGTACTTTCTTGTGGTTCCTTGTCTGGCTTTTGTATAAGGGTAGTGCTGGCCTTATAAAATGAATTTTTCTGGTCTCTATTTTATTTATTTCTGCTCTGATCGTGGTTACCTCTGCTTGGGCTTAGTTTATTCTTTTCTTTTTAATATTATCATGTTCTAATATTAAAGTATTCTAAAATTATATATTACATCATGCTAAGATCTAGAACCAGACAAGGGCACTTGAGTGGTTCAGTGGGTTGAACATCTGACTTGATTCCAGCTCAGGTCATGATCCCAGGGTTGTGGAATTGAGCCCTGCATTGGGTTCTGCCCTGAGTGTGGAACCTTCTTAAGATTCTCTCATTGGGAGCATCTGGGTGGTGCAGTCAGGTAACCATCCAACTCTTGATCTCGGCTCAGGTCATGATCCCACAGTTCGTGAGTTCAGTCCCCACATTGGGTTCTGCCCTAATGGTGAGAAGCTTTCTTGGGATTCTGTCTCTCCTTCTCTCTGCCCCTCCCTTGCTTGTGTGTGCATGCTTG
The DNA here is from genome assembly GCF_024362965.1 of Panthera pardus. Taxonomy (NCBI): domain Eukaryota; kingdom Metazoa; phylum Chordata; class Mammalia; order Carnivora; family Felidae; genus Panthera; species Panthera pardus. The sequence continues at coordinate 24,756,461 of NW_026527002.1, forward strand.
CTCTCTCTCTCTCTCTCTCTCTCTCCCCCTCTCTCTCTCTCAAAATAGGTAAACTTGAGAGAAATGAAAAAAAATTTTTTAAAACTATTCTTTCACTCTCCCTCTGCCCCTCTCCCCCACTCACTCTGTCTCTCTCTAAAACTTAAAAAAATAAAATAATAAATAAAATAAGATAACATAATAAAATAAAACAAATTAAAAGAACAAGACAAGGATGAACACACAAGGATTGAGGCTAAATGATTAAATGACTTTGGGACTTAAAAATGTGAAAAGCTTTTGTTCCTACTCAATATATGACAAACCATCCCAGCTAGCTGTTACACCCTCAGCTACCCTTATCCAATCCACATAGAAGAAATTCTATTAATAATGCCACAAAATCCCATGACAAATACAGCTTTGCACAAACTCTTTTACCCTGACAACTTTTTATTTGTTACTGCACATGTTCAGAATCCTGCCTGGTAGCCATCTTGCTTTTTCTAGTCTGTGCTCTTACCTTGCTTGTCAATCATCCCCTCGAGCACAGTTCCTGTGTTTTGGGAATTCACTGTTAAGTGTCTTGCAGCCCTGGCTACTGCCTGAACATAACATCTGTCAATGCAAAAGAATCCAGCTATATCCCAGCTATTTTCCTCTAAGGATACAAAACTTGCCTGCACCATATTGGAGACTCTCTCAGACTCATGCCTACCTTATATCATCACGTGACTCTGTAGAGATTTTTCCCAATTTTGCCTTTGCTTTTCATTTTTCAAACCAGATAGATAAGCTTCTGCTTGTGTTGGCTTAATATTTTGCACAGCGTCAAAATGTATTTTGTCTTTTCAAGTGAAATAAATAGGAACTGCTGTGGTCACCCGTGCAAATGAGCACATTTCAGGCTCTACCATAACCTATTCAGGAAAGCAGGGCAAAGCAATACCCTGCTAAAATTAATAATAAAAGAATAATAGAGAGAATTATATAATTCTTCACATAGTCATTTGCAAAAGTGAAGTTTCTCTCCAAAGAATAGGAGTTTAAATAATTAAAAGTTACAGACTCTGCCAAGTTATGATGAAAAGTAAAGTTTACTCTGTAAAACAGTACATATGCTGCTGATCTAAAGAGAGAGAGGGAGGGGCGCCTGGGTGCCTCAGTTGGTTAAGCATCCGACTTTGGCTCAGGTCATGATCTCATAGTTCCTAAGTTTGAGCCCCGTGTCGGGCTCTGTGCTGACAGCTGGGAACCTGGAGCCTGCTTCAGATTCTGTGTCTCCTTTTCTCTCTGCTCCTCCCCTGCTCGTGCTGGTCTGTCTCTCTCAAAAATAAATAAACATTAAAATTTAAAAATACATAAATAAAAAGAGAGCGTGAGACAGAGAAAGTGAGACAGACAGCTACTATAAAGGAGAAAGCATATCTTACAGTGCATATTATCAGTTTGAGTTACTAGGTATTTTGAATATTTACTTTATGTAGCAAACAAAGTTAAATTATTTAATAGTGTCATGACATCCTTCAATAATCTGATGGCAAGATAATGCCAAATGAGGGGAAACTGATAAAAACTGATTTTCTTCTAGGTTTAAACCATGCAGAACACCATGATACTGCTGTATTTTATTGCTATCTTTTAAGAAAGACAAACTAAAAACAATTAGTTTTACTTCCCAATTTCTGGAATTAGGATATATGCATTATAGTTCATATTCCTATATGTATCTAGCAGATGGGAAGTGTTGAACTATAGACTCTGCAAATTGCAAATTAGCCTGCTGGCTGGCCACAGAATGAAATATCAAACAAATACTCTTCCCCTGCTCTGTCTTGTGCCTTCCGTCCCTTTCCTGACAGAATGGCCAAAACTAGTCAAAGAGGTTCTGGAGAATTCCATAAAGGGTTACTGCTGTGACGATTCATGCCAAATCATCGCAATAGAGCAAAAGCTTTTTTCTTTTAATTCAAATAATAAAATACACGTTAGAAATGGTATAAAAGAAAATCATCTCATTCAATTTGCTTTTAAAATTGCTATATGTTCCATAATGTTTATTTGGACAGACACGTTTTAATTAGAGTAGTCATATTATCACTGAATATCAAGCAAGCTGCATAGTACATCATTCATGCACCTGAATAAAAATGATGGGAAATATTAATATGATATCCACACAGCACTTCACACAATTGTTTTTTTCTATTACTGCATTTTACTGTTAGGGAACATAGTTTGAAGTTGTGGGTTTTTGGACATACATCTAAATACTTGAGAAGAGCATATTATGGGTATTGAACTCATGATCTTTAAAAAAAAACAAACCCAACTTTGAAGTCAAGAATTAACAACACCAACACAAATGCTATGAGAAATGAATTACATATAGAACAAAGATGAAACTCACTATGATTAATTTTATTGTCCTCTTTATTTTCTCTGCATATTTTTATAGACATGCTTTTGTAGACATATGCAAATATATGAAAATAGTAATGCTGTGAAGCTGCTCTTTGAGGTAAAGATGAAGAATTTATGTCCACCAAAATCCAACTTCCTGTTCTTAAAGTACAAAATATTTGTGTTTTCAGTTTTATCTTTCCCACCTCAATTATCACCAAATTTAATTAAAAGAAAAAAATATACTGGAGCATTAATTTGTTTCTCTGTAAACTTTCCATCTCAGAGAGAACCAAGTTTCAGATTGTAGACCTGTCTTAAATTGCCTTATTATTTGTTTAATGTATTTATTTATTTTGAGAGAGAGAGAGAGAGTAAGCAAGCAGGGGTGACAGAAAGAGGGGGAGAGAGAGAGAATCCCAAGCAGGTTCTGGACACTGTCCACACAGAGCCCAGTGCAGAGCTTGATCCACAAACCATGAGGTCATGACCTGAGCTGAAATCAAGAGTCTGACGCCTAACTGACTGAGCCACTCAGCACCCTCCCTTAAACTGCCTTTCTATCTGTTGCAAGAAGTTTCACAATGAAAGGAAAGTCTTGGAAAAGTCGTGATGGGTGAATGGTTATCAGAACTTGTTTCAGTTATTCTCATTGTCGTATACATTGGTGCAGGTGAACCAAGTTGGAATGAAAAAATGACTATATGCTGGTAGCATGAGTTCATTCAGAACTGGGGATCTGAGCAGCTTCCACTGTGATGCTACAGATATGACTATGAGTAAGTTCTTTACCTTCTTTGGTGCAGTTTTCTCATATCTGTAAAATGAGAAGATTATGTTATGTATTTTCCAAAATGAAAATCTAAAAATCTACCTGATTACTTGTTTCCTTAAAAAAAAAAACCTGACTCATTTTTAAGCAAACGTTTAGCCACATACATGGAATCTTGGCTTTCTTGCTTTCATTTGTATCTAGATTATTCATAATCTGTAAATTACTTGAATATTTAGGGCCATTAGTAGTTGGTATTTCCATAATGTTTCCATTTTGGAAGGCATATAAGAAAAGTATAAATAATGCCATGAAAACGAAATATGTCAGGAATGTGTAAAGCAAAACTACTACTGTCATCTATTTATTTAAAAAATTTTTTAATGTTTATTTTTTAGAAAGAGAGAGAGAGAGACAGAGTGTGAGCAAGGGAGGGGCAGAGAGAGATAGACACACACAGAATAAGAAGCAGGCTCCAGTTTGTCAGTACAGAGCCCGAAGTCAGACGCCTGAGCCGACGTCGGACACCTAACCGACTGAGCCACCCAGGCGCCCCACTCATTTATTTTTTGAGGGGGAAAATGTATTCCAAAAGGTTCCTCTGTTTAGAAAGGGCTACATTCTATTCATATACTGTGTAAACCCATTTTGTAATATACATACTAATTTGAAACAAAATATGTAAATTTGGCATAAAATTAAACCCCAGCCCTCTTTTATCTGTCTTCATTGTACCAAGAACTGTCTAGAAATTGATCACTCTGAGCCAAGTGACAATCATGTTCAAATATGACATATAGTTCCTACGAGAGTTAAAAATTAGTGAATTGACATAATTCTAGTTCAGCCGTGTTTACACTGCCATTCTACAAATGAGCTTTTCTTTCTAATAGAACAGCTTGACAATTCTCAGAAACCCAGACTACTTGAGTGAAAATTCAATAAGTAAGTTAAGAATACCAAATGGTAACCAGGCCTTGGGGAAGCTATAGAATTGAAACACAACTTTTTTTTTGACAGTTTGTAGTGTAGCTCTGGTGCTCTGTTTCAAAATCTGTCAAAAAGATGATAACTGGACTTAGGAGTTTAGTTTGATTTTTAAACCAAATAATCGGACAGCCTGTCTGGCATTACTGCCTTTGGCCATTTAGAAAAAAAAAAAAATCTGAGTTCTGAAAGAGCAAGAACATTAAAATCATCAAATTGTTGCCGTGTACTGGCAGAAACATTTTCTAAGTTTCACTGCATGAACATCCAGTCAGGGCAACCGGATAATGAAGGCATCCTCACTGATGTCAATAGGACTCGACAGCAAACACATCCCCAAAGAAATAATCTTTAACAATGATGTCATCTAAAGTGATGGGGGAATCATCAGCCTCCATTTGTTTCAATGGTGATTTTAGTTTCACTTTCTCAACATCAATAAACAGGTACCCCCACATTTATTTTATTGGATACTCAAGGAAAACTAAGGAAATTGACACTAGAATCTCATTGCTTTTGAGTTTCATCAGGTTGCTGTTAGACATCTACAAAGAAAAAAAGGATAACTAAGAAAATACATTAGTAATATTATATTTAGGGTTGTATTTGACTGGACACTTATTCAAAAAAGTAATTCATAGTTGTATGAATCATAGAATCATTATTCCCTAGGGACTGAAAATACTTTAAAGATTATGTCATTTTAAACTCTGCTATTTCTGCATTCTGTAACATTTGAATACAGAATATATTAAATTAAGCCATTAAAACAACAAGATCCTGATTATTTTCATGATGACTTGAGACAAGTAACAATCGTAGAGAATATTTATTACAAGTCTTTTATTTCTCAGTGCTATACTTAATACTTTATGTACCTTTTTTTTAAAAATTTTTCTCTCAAACCCTTCTGTGATATCCCTTCTGAGGATATTGAGCTTAGAGAGGCTTCCTGACCTCCCCGGAGCACAAAGTCTGTAAATGGTATTCATAAGCGACTCTTAATCATAGTCTACCCAGCTTTATACAGAGATGTTTGACAGGTGTTTGATCTCAGTTCCTAGATAAATAATTACCTGAAGAAGTATTTGTAAATATTCAACCTGATGTACTTAAGGGATTTGAAATGGTCTACCCATTAGGAAAAAAACAAACAAAAAAACAAAAAACAGCTCATTGTGGACCTGGTCGAAAATTTATATCAATTAATTCAATAATACAAACAAATTATTAAGGAACTTACCTGCATCCCATTATGTCATAATTCATCAGATCCATAACTATTATTCCGAAGGCAAGTGGCACCAAAAGGTAAGTTTCAAGAGAGTAGGTAAGACAGGGACAAATCTTACTAAAAGGATTAATGTGTGACATGAGACTAGGGAAAGAAGTTCTGACATGGGGCTTTGTGTAAGGAAAAAAAAAAAGAGAATTGCTGAAAGAAAAATGAGATAGAGATAGAGAGAGAAAGAGTAGAAGAGAGGGAGAGAAAGAGGGAGAAGGAGACAGAGAAGAGAGGGAGAGAGAAGGAGACAGAACTCTTTGGTGAATATAAGCTTAACCCTTTGGCATAGGATTGGCACTATTCATATGTCTCTAATGTTTTTTAAAGCCCATTTGTATATTGAGTAAGGAAAGAAAATTTTTAAAAAGTCATTATATCTATAATGCTTATAAGATGTAGAACTAATATCTGTCAAAGAACTCAGACAACTAGGATTGATGCTGAAATTACAAGAACTGGTTTAAGGGTCAGGACGGTATGGAAATTGCTCAATGTTCTCTAGCCATGCAAACTCCACCAGAAACATAAGAGAATGAAGAAAATTGTACTTCCTTGAACTCTCTTCATGGGAAGTTATGTACATAGTGGAAGGTGGAATACTTAGGGTGAGCTTTGGCTCCCCGTCCCCAGCTGTCAAACTAGATTCTTCTCTCAGGAATTTCCAGTCTTCTGCTAAGTGGAAAATGAAAATTTGGAGCTTGGAGTTTGGAGATGAATTCTTCAAGGCATTATGGTATTGCCATAAGCAGTTCTTTTTCCATTCTCCTTCCTATAGATCCCAGCATCTTCCTTATTTAAAAAATGTTAAACAGTCATCTGACAATATTTATCTGAAGGAGTATCAGGTTATGAGCCTTCTTAGGGTGCCCATATGACTTTGACTAGCCCTGATCACTGCAGAATCAGGAGAAGCAATGAAAGAATATCCTACTGTTTTAAGTAATCACTGACATTATAATAAAACTAAGCAGGGACGCCTACGTAGCTCAGTTGGTTGAACATAGAACTTCGCTCAGGTCATGATCTCCTGGCTCATGAGTTTCCAGCCCCGCGTTGGGCTCTGTGCTGACAGCTCAGAGCCTGGAATGTGCTTCGGATTCTGTGTCTCCATCTCTCTCTGCCTCTCCCCTGCTTGTGCTCTCTGTCTCTCTTTCTCAAAAATACATAAACATTAAAAATTTAAAAAAAAATAATAAAACCAAGCAAATATTGAAACTCAAACCAACAAAAAGAAATCAGAAAGAAAAGTTCATACATATTTTTCTTTCACTCTGTATATCTTTTTATCACTTCTGTCCTTTAGTACTGGATAAGTATCCTCTAAATAAGCAGTAACTTTTCCTCTGCAGGCTAAATCGATTAAAAAGTTTGTCCTCTTTTCATAGAGAACTAAATATCTGCAAAGGAGACTAAGTGCTCAGTTCATATGCAGCTGCCTCTCATTCTTTCTGGATAGTTGTGGAGGAGAAAACTGTACTTATATTTGTGCTATGCACTGTAAAGAAGATGAGTTGAATTTGCATATTCACTGGGATAAATACCTACAAAACAACACCCTAAGTAATATTTGGACTATTTTATAGAATCACAGCCATAAGGTGGAATGTTGGAGATGTTAGGCAAAATATAACTACGGAATTTCCACATTTGGAAAAAAGGTTTTTACAAACAGCACCAGTAATAGAAGCTGTTTCCAAACTACCAAGTGGCATGGAGGACGAGGGAATTCTGTCACTACATCAGCACCGAGAGGAAGGCTGGTCACCTGCCACGTGCACGCTGGTCATGTGGCACATCTGAGACACCTACAGTAGGAAGTAGAAACAGAGAGGGCCAGACCTTGGGAAATCCTGTTTATAACAAATGTTTTACTTATCGAAATTACTCTTGAACATTTATAAACTTCGAAAAGAATCCTTTGCAAATTTATCTTACTGCTATGGCTACAGAGGAGACAGACAGAAATCAGTTAGTTAGGTGACTGAAAGCCAGAATAACAGAATTTGAGGATCTAGAATGAATCAGAACAGAGACATTCTCCAGGGCCATAACCGACTGATGGTTTTATCAATTTTGGTGGGAAAGACTTAGCAGATAACACCAGAATACCAGATCAATTCCACAATTCATATATATCTGTATGTGTGTTGTGTGTATCAAAATTGCTTTCTATATTTATGCTCAAATTGACTTATATTTTGAGAGCATTTTGTGTTTCGATGAACTTTTCATTAAGGACGTGAATTGAAAAAAAAAAAAAAAAGGAAAAATACCTTCCAAAGATGGTAATGGGATATTTATATATTTGAAGCAATTATTTAAAACAAGTGTAGAAACATAGTTAAATGTTTTTCAATATAATATAAAATGAAAAATAATTGGGCAGCAAATTATATGTGGTAAGGTAGAAACTGTTAAATGTTCTAAAATATGAGAAGGTATTGTAGTACTGCTCATTCTGAAATAATGGTTTTTTTTTCTTAAATAAAAAAAAACCTTTATTTATTTTTGAGAGAGAGACAGAGAAAGCAATTGGGGGAGAGGCAGAAAGAGAGGAAGAGAGAGAATCCTAAGCAGGTTCTGCACTGCCAATGCAGGGCCCTACGTGGGGCTTGAACTCACGAACCGTGAGATCATAACCTGAGCTGAAACCAAGAATCAGTCGCTTAACTGACTGAGCCACCCAGGTGCTCCTTGAAATGATGTTTTAATTAATTTCTTTCAATATGTTTTTCAGTTTTTAGATCACTATGCATTATTAAAAATTTTTTTTAAAAGTTTCTGTTTCTATGAGGAACCAGTTTAGGTATTAAGACTGAATAGATCAAATGACTGTCCCCATTCCAGTGACTGGTGCCACCTGGGAAGCCAGGTAAACAGCACCCTCTGCAAAATGGTGACAAATGGGATCTTTTTGATTTTGGATGAACTAGTCCTTGACTTAAAACCAACAACAACAATAAGAGCTGTTAACAGGTTGTGTTATGCTTAAATATAATGATGTACTTTTGTTCTTCTTGTTACAGAAAAAAAAAATGGTGCTGACAGTGATTGCTTGCTAAATTAGAACATTCTTTTTATTCTTTCCTTCTACGTTCTGCTCCATGCACACCTGCTTTCAAGTCTCAATGGCATGTAAATTTGGACCTGCCAAATTATACTTGTAAATTTGTACTTGCTGAATGCAGAGACAAAGTTTATTTAAGTCAGATATTGTGTTTATAAAAAACAATGAGGTATTGTTATGTTAGTTATGATGTTAGTTCCAGGGCACTGTCACAAATAAAAAGCATTGACTTTAAATAACTAGGTGGGTATAATCGGCTGATTGTTGAAAATAAAATCTTAAAATTGAAGTACTTTTAAGACTATCTGCACTCATATACGAACATTACACCATTGTTAGTAATCTTTGGGAAAATACCTTGTTCTTTTCTATTCAACTCCAACCAGATTTCATTAAATTAAACAAAGCAAGTTTTAGAAAAAAAGTATACTTCCTACACTAACTTTCCAGCCTTTATATTTCTTTTTTATTTTTTATAATTTTTTTTATTAGTTTTCTTTATTTTTGAGGGGCAGAGAGAGACAGAGTGCATGTGGGGGAGGGGCAGAGAGAGAGGGAGACAGAGAAGCGGAAGCAGGCCCCAGGCTCTGAGCTGTTAGCACAGAGCCCAACGCAGGGCCCGAACTCAGGAACTGTGAGATCATGACCTGAGCCGAAGTCGGACGCCCAACTGTCTGAGCCACCCAGGTGCCCGCCTTTATATTTCTTAACCTCACTTTTTCTCACTATCCACACTTGCACATGCATGCACATGCACACTTATGCCCGCAAGCATGTACATGTACACAGTCACGTGCACATTCACCTACAGTGAAATTCCTTTCATCCATTTATCCACATTTATACCCCATTGGGGAACTGACTTATTAATTTAAAAATCTATTTCCTACTTCTCTTAATTCTATTCAGCTCAGTCTTATCCTTTGCAAAGTCAACCTTTAACCAATTGCTCATGACCATTCTCCCTTCTACCCTATGGATTCTTTAACATACTGCTGCCAATTCTTCTGACTCCTCTGAAATTACATAATTGTTTCTGGCATCTTTTTATCTCTTCTTGTGAATTGTAGTTCTCTACCACTTCCCTTCGATACTGTAGCCTTTGTTTCTTCAGTACCCTCTTGAAGTGGGAGCACCCTTTACTTCACACTCTCATTTTTGGAACTTTGGCTGCACCACATCTCAGCAACTCAACTTTGTTAACATTTTTGCCCTCTGTTTAACACATTCCCTCAGAACCACATACTCTTAATCCCTGGGACACTCTCCCAATTTACTACTTTATTATGAGCTTTTTGAAAAACAGACCAGCTACTTACTTTTGCTTTATTGAACACAGTGACTGTTACCAAGTATGAGCTCAATAAATATTATTTAAATGAGTTTATTCTGAAATTATAGAACAAGACTTGTTTTATTTCCTCCACTCAAAGCCCTCTCAATAACCTCTGTGATTTTAATATCTATGTTAATGCCTCTGTTATTAATGCTTTTCCCCATATTCCAGAATCCTTATATTCTCTCAACTACTTCAATCATCCATCGGGACACCTATAACGGAGACCTCACTGTCATTCAGAATGGGTCATCCCCAACATCTTTTGTTAAGTACCTTTCCCATACCTTCATTTCCATATAAACCAATATAAAATAAAATCTTTTGATCATTGGTTTCTTCATCCCAATAAAAAAAGTTTATAAACTTATAAGTAAATTGTCACATTTCCTCTTAAATTGATAATTCTTGCAATTTCTTTCAAAGTCATATACGTTGGCAGAGTGAAATTTACTCACTTGGTTTACATTGTCTTATGCCTTTCAACGTTCATTTCTACAAGTTTCACTTCTCTTGCACATCCCCATATATTCTTCTGGTTGGATACTTTCCATCAATTTGTTGCAAAGTTACTATTTGCTCTGTCATCTCTATTCTGCTATTATGCCCATGCAGTGAATTGTAAAATTATGTATATGTAAAATTATATATATATATATATTATATATATAATATATATTTATATATGACAGTTTTAAAATTTCCATTTGATGATTGTTTCTGTTTCCTCAGGCAGCTGCACATCAATTACCACAAACTGGGTGATTTCAAACAATAGAAGTTTACTCTCTCCCAGCTCTGAAGTCTGAAGTCAAGATGTTAGCAGGTCCACGTTCCGTCAGTGATTGCTGGCAGTTCTTAGTGTTCCTTTCCTTGCGGTAGCCTCACTTGAATCTCTGTGTGCATCTTCCTGTGGCATTCTCCCCTCAGTCTCTTCTGCGTTTGCGTCTTTTCTTATTAAGACGCTGCTGATTGGATTTAGAGCCCACATCAATCCCTTATGACTGCATCTTAACTGATTACATCTTCAAAAGCCCTATTTCCAAATGAGGTCACATTCACAGGTACCAGTGGTTAGGACTCCGACATGCTTTTGGCAGGGGTGGGGGAGGGGGCGCAGTTCAATCTACAGTTCTTGTTTTTATACTCCCTATTTGTGGCTGAAAGTTTACTATCTTGTCTTCAATGACAAAAATATTTGCCTTCATCTCATTGAGCAGAGTTATATTCGCTGCTTTAAAACCCTTATCTCATACCAGCATCGGTACCGTCTCACAGTCGCTGCTGTTGATGATCTTCTGTCTTTGGAATAAACCATAGTTCCTGAGTTCTTTGTGTACTGAGCAATTTGCAATGGTATTATATGCATTTTGAATATTAGGTTGTGGAGTCTTTGGATTCTGTTAGCTTCCTCCAAAAAATATGACTCTTTTGTTCTGTCATCTGATGTGGTTCGACTCCAGCAAATTCTGTTCCAACTGCTGTGGGCAGCTGTTTGAGAGTCTTCATTAGCTGAGAGGTTTATAGACTTCTTACAGGCTGGGTCCAGGGTTCAGAACCGGCATCGATTTTATTGATGGAACTGGGTTTCCTTTTTCTGGATCTCTTTTGTGCAAATTCTTCCCTTGCCTTCTGGCTTCTCTGGTTGTCCTGTCTTCCTTTTCCAGAGGCCGGAGAGATGGCATTTTCTCTAGGAGCTGTGCCATGCTGCAATCTCATCCTGCCGTCAGGCCGAAGCCACAAGGACAGGAACCATCCCTTGAGAGATTCTATTTCCAATCCTCTGGTCTCATGCAAGACAGGCTTGCTTCTGTTCACTCTTTAAACCCAGAAGGTAGTTGTTTTATGGTATTCTGCCCAGAATTTATAACAATAAATAGGTGTTGGAAGGTGGGTTCACTGAAAACTTACTCCACCATATCAAAAGTTAAACTTACAACATCTGTTAGATATATCTAGTATCTTTACATTCTGGCCTTGATATTTCAAAGTCGTGTTCATATTTTTTGTTTCCATCTCTCTGTAGTGCATTCGGGGTAAATTTATTGAATCTGTCTTCTCATTTATGAATTAGCTATTCAGTTTGCAAGGAATCTCTTTTCCCCCTCCCCACTTTCCATTTATGTTAACTAGTAGAGCTTAAGTAAGAAATTGATGAAAAATAATAACTAAGGAAATTAATAAAGACGGTTATAATCCCTTTGAGGAGAATAATAATGGATTCACCTACATTTTGTTTTATTTCGTTTATCATTTCCCCTTTGGGGAATATTCCTTTTTTTTTTCTTGCGAAGATTTCCTTTTGCTTTTTTTTTTGTACTCTATTCTTGATTTCCTATATCCATATCCCAAACAGTACAAGATAGCATAATTTATCTTTGTAAATTGCTTTCAAAAATCATTATCATCTTACTAATTATATTGTCTGAAAAATTTGCATTGACTCTAGTCACATTTACCACAGATAAAACTCCATTTCCTGGATGCCTGACCAAATACCAGTTTCAGCCAACATTGTCTGCATCTGCCCATATAAATCATTTCATAAATTAGAGTCTGCATTCCTCACAGAAAATGGATTCGTTTTTGAATCCACACAAAATAAATCATAAAGGAGAGTCATGAAGTTAGGATTGCAGCCTAATTTTCATTAAGTTCCTTCATTAACATAGTTTAAAGCTTCAATTCATAATCAAAATATTGTAAAATTATGCCCATCTTCATTGTTATTTTTTCTTCTTCTCATTTAATCCAAATATACTAGTCACTTAGAAGGTTTTCCTGCCTTTGTTTTCAGGGTCTTCGGGCATTCATCAGCTGCTTAATATCATTTATGACTTTCAGGTTCCTTTATAGGATCCTGCAGAAAGTTAACAAGTATTTTTGATATTTTAATGTGAAAGGGGATGGAGTTTGGATTCAGTTACAATATCAACATTTCAACTATCACAGTCCTTATTCATTCTTTTAATATTAATTAGTTCGTTAATTCATTTAACGTTCATTGAGTGCTTACCATGAGTGAAGTATTTGATGGTGATAAATGTTATGTTTTCTGCTCTTAGTCTCACAGTCAAGTGATAGAGACAAATACTGATACATTCGAGATATGTGCTGTAAACGAAACATGTGCATAGGAAGAACATCTTCACCGGCCATTGCCAGTTAAATGTCTGATGCAAACCTAAATCAGTTGGAAGGCTGTCAGGAATCATTGCTCATATCACTGACGTTATCACTTCCATAGCTGCTCAGTCTTTGTTTCTTTATTGGCTAGGAATTATGTAAATTGTTTACTCTTTATGCTTAGAAGGTAAGGATGATTGTTTCTTATAAAATTTTTTTAAACTTGTCCAAGCATTTTAAACAGTGTAAAGGGTGAGAAGTAGGAATGTCACATGTCACAGTGTATCAGACTAATGAGATGTCTAAAAAAGACTCAAAAACATACAGCCTGAAAAACTCTTCTTCACATTCATGTTCTTGATAATTTTTTTGTTTATACTATTGCATAAGCAAAGAAAGCTATTTCTTTCAGTAGAATCATGGGTCATCTCAAGGTAAGCCATTATTCTATAAAAACATTGTTCAGAAATAACCTAATTAGGTCTTATAACCACATTTCTAAGGGCTACTGTTCCGTTATTATGTGTAAAATATAGGAACACTTCCCAATAAAGTGAAAATGAGGAAAACTGATAACGATATCTACAGGAGTAAGCTAACAATTTCCCAGACAACAGAGTTATATATTTTGCATTATTGTACTGAAGACCTATAGGCTTTGATTACTTGGAACTGCCTTTTTTTTTTTTTTTCCCCTGCCCTTCCTAGCAGAGCTGCAGATTTAATTTTATCGGTATGAGAAATATGAAGCTAGGGAATTTAATAATTGTTTCACTAGGTAAGAGATGAAGTAAATTCCATTGCCTTTCGTTTGATTACAATCTTCCCTGCTGGTTTAATTAAAAATATCCATGTGAGGAAGAAGAAACATGGTAGAGGATCTAATTGTTTTATTGTATTGGATGTAGAGTAGGAATAATGAAATTGAAAGTTTATAGTTGTAAAACCTAAATGTTTCATGTAAATCTAAAATGCAGACACAGGTCAGCTATAGACAAATGTCAGTAGAGTAGATTCAAAATGCACTGCAGGCAGAAAAGATGACATTTATCAGTCATCCATACATCAGTAACTAAAACAATTTTAGGGTTGTCTAGACAGGCATTTATTATTTCTTAAATTTAAATCTTTAGCAGAAGGACAACAGCAGGCATAGTATCTATATTTAGTTTCACAAGAAATGAGAAGAAGGCCTAGGAAACATTTCAAAAACATTTGCAGGGATATATAGAAAAAAGTTTCATTGCTCTTACTACATATTGGAAGCAACTATGTGACTCGATTTGTTTTCTCTCCTACCATGACATAGGCCTGAAAAATTATACAAAAGACATACACATAATTCAGTTTTCTGATCTTTGGATAATTTGCCAATTACAATGTTTTAATTTAAAATAGGAACCTTTAGTAACATTTTCAAGCTTTAAAAAAAATTGTCATTAAATTAGAAAATTGTTTTTAATACCAATTTTGAAAATAGTAAAATTAAGTAGCAGGAAATGAAATGTGCTAACATTATGAAAACATCATCCAAAACTTTTTCCAAATACAAAGCCAGGAAAGGATTGTGAGAAATAAAAAACAAACAAACAAACAAAAAAACAAAAAAAAAACCAGGATGGTGTGTTGTAGGGCTATAAATTAGCTTTCAATCAAAGGGAAAACAAAATTGGACAGGAAATTTTATTTAAATTATATTTGAAACTATCAATTGGAAGTGTAGTTAGACAACCTGATCTGTAAAATAACAATTAATTTGTCACAAAATTTCTAAATGGAAAGAATGGAATAAATCATATATAAGAGGTTTGGGAAGTTAAAAACAAAACACAAGAGAAACACAAAGAAATAAACAAAGCACAAACAAGATAAATCTCAACCTATCAGTGGATGGAATATTCTGGAATTTTATTTATTTTCCTGCTGCTATTTTATTTTACTTTTCACTTGTAATTACAGCTTTTAATGGTATAATTTATTATTATTGAATAAATTTGCTAGTATTAATATACCTTTCTACATGTGTAGATATCTAGTCTATCAATTATTAGTCTTCATCCTTATCTACCATCAAGAGTCTATAGGTTCCAATATTTTTCACTGTTCAATGCTAAAGAATTCCTTCTTTTCTTTTTTCTTTCTTCATATTTTTCAAACAAAATTTTTGATTTTTTAAGACTTCCTTAGTTTGGGTCCAACAATTTTTAAAAAACTACCAATGAACTTGATTTTCTAGCAGTGATTTATTTTAGGTATACATTTTTTTTTGTGTTTGGAAATCATGGTATTTTAATGCTATCTATTCTTTGGCTTTCCAGGAAGTGCATTTTACCCTCTCCCCCCAACACATACCCCAGATATCTGTCTTTGTGATGAACAGTATTGTGCTAAATGTATTACATGGTGCAGATTACCTCAGTCCAGTACTTCTAGATCTTATAGCCGTAAATCACAGCTTTTAAATATTTATAACATTCCCTTGAACACTTAAAGGAGAAAGCCAAAATAAAATTTTTCATTTGCTCTTAGAGTAAAAATTCTTTTGTTGGTTAAAAAATACTAGTTATTCCCTCCTCCTCTTCCTCCTCCTCTTCCTCCTCCTCCTCCTCCTCCTCCTCCTCCTCCTCCTCCTCCTCCTCCTCCTCCTCCTTCTTTTTCTTAAGAAATTAAGTTACATCAAATAACCCCACTTAAATCTTTGGTACTAAATAAGTATGCCTGAGTGTTCAGCTTTGCCTTTATTAGCATCAAAATAATGGCAAATAGGAAGATCCTTCATATGATCTAAGGTTCTCTTTTTATCTTTTATTTTTTATTTCACCTGGAATTACCTTCAGCTTTCAATGTTATCATCAACTTCCCTGTTTTCTTTAGGCAAAAAATTTGAGGCAATACCCACTCAAATATCCAACAAATCAAATAAAACAATCCCAATTCCATGTTTTCCTATATAAGACCAGCTACAATACACACTTCAAATGTACAAACATAAAGTTGGTTTCATGTTCAGCGAAGACACCTTGCCCATGAGCAGGGACCATTTTCTAACATCTAGAGAGAAAATAATATGGTCCTAGATTTAAAAAAATAAAACACACTAGTATCCTAGCATTCCTTAGAATTTCTCAGGACATCATAAACCAATTTGGGGTTCATGTCCAAGATTTTTATGGCAAACCTGCTTTGCTATTTTACGGTGGGAATTTCTTAGCTTTTACTCGTTATACCTGCTTTACCATCAGTATCCACTAGGTGGAGATAAAATTATATATTTTTTTAGGCTTAGGACAACTTGAGCATTTATGATGCTCTATGAAAAAATGTTCATCTTCCCAATTGAACATGCACCCCTTAATTGGTTGCTGTTTCATAATACTCTTATGTCAGTCTGTATTTTTCCTGAATATTATTTTTATTATCAGTCCACATTTCTTTCTTTCTTTCTTTCTTTCTTTCTTCCTTTTTTTTTTTTTTTTTTTTTTTGGTTTTTGTGTTTTATTATAGATTCTAAAATATAGACCACTGATTGAATTGACTTAATTTTTGTAATTTCCTTTACCTATGAGAAAATACAATTGGATGAATATTCTCAATTCCAGAGTAGAGTTAAATGTAATCCCTAGCATTATTACAGATGCTGTGAGACTAAGCACAGGTTGTTGGTAGGGATTTAATTGGAGGGGTTAGACAAGAGGTAGGAGATTTTCCTATTTTCTGAATCAGGTAAGAATGCTCCACTTAGCTCTATGACTACTAGGAAGCAAAGGATATCAGACCAAATTAAGTGGTTACCAGATCCTGCAAGATCCCTAAGTCATAAAGATCTGTCTATTTTCTCTACTTTTTTTCTTCTCTCTGCTTTCTTCTTTCTTCTCTTTCCTCTCTCTCTCTTTCCTTATCTCTACATCTACCATTTGGATACCCATATCCATGTAGGTGGATATAAATAGTTATATGTATGCAGACATATACACATACCTAAATTTATATTAGAATTTTATACAATGCAATTTATGTCATATATGCATACTCAATAAACATACATAGTTAAGAATTTTATTTTAAAAAGGAAGAAATAAAAGAAGTATCCACTTTTAAGAGGACTCCTTTTGTTGCTCTCTTTCATGTGGATGCTTGTTTGACTATTTGCTAATTGCCTATTAGATCTCTAAGCATTTTATTTCCTCCTTCTTTCTTATTTTGCTAGAGAACAGAATGTTTCCTGTGAATCGTGTTCAAGTGCTTTCCGGGAACCTGTGACTTTAAACTCTTCAGGCAGAAGGCAGAAGGGTGCTCTTCCTTACTTAAGAACAAGCTAGATTTAAAACAAAGAACTTATAACTGCCTTAAATCTAGGGATGGCAAGATTTCCAGAACTAGTTTAATGTGAAGCTCTGAGTTACCAAGCACAGTAACTAACCCTTGGAAGACAGGATCTCTTACTCTCTTCCTAAGAAACAAAATTCTAAAGTTCAAGGATCTCTCTGACAATAGCGCTTCTTATCTTTTGTGACATACGCACACAAAGGTTCATTTGTGAATGACAGCACCTCTACCAAAGTCTTGTAAGAGCAAACACACAAGAGCAAAGGAAACATGATTACTTTGCTTTTGGTAAATTGTTTAAGCTCATTTAGTACATTTGATCATATGTAAATGAACTCAGTGTCTTTGAGGTTTGAAGAAATAGTTTTCTCTCATTCTCTGTGGTTATCTGTGTGGATGGTCCTTTAATTCTAGGTTACCATGCTCACAGTAACTTTAGCCAGCCATATGTCAAGCAGCCTGTCATTTTTAAAAATAAAATAGAATTTTGTGATATGGAAAGTAAATAAATCATGCTCAATGAAACACAACCTTTACCAATTTGAGTCTTTGACCAATCCATGTTGTTAAAATCAATGATATAATTGCCCTTAGATCCTAAAAGCTTTTTAAGCCTAAAGCATTTAAGGCAAGTTAGTTTCTCAAAATTTCAAATTGCTTCCAGTTGGTAGCATTAGGGCAATAATAATGTTTGATGGGTTTAGGCTTTTCATTTAATTCTTAATTGGAATAGAGACAAATGTTACTGATTGTGAAAATGTTACATCATATAACCAAATAAAATAAATCATCAAGAAGACAAATGGTGTCAATCTTCACACTGGTATAAAGAAATAAAAAGTAATAAGTAATAACATACTATTACTGTTTGAGAGTAGGCACATGGGCTTAATACTGAGCATTTCTTCACCATTCCCACCCCCCCATCCCATATTTATTGGCAGTCTTTTTAAGACATGCAAATAATCAAAGAAAAAAACAAAGAAAATAACTGGATAATGTATACTATTTATATTTTTGATGCTTAGAAATATCTTTTATGCACTAATGTTATGTACTAATACTGTTTTGGTACAGAAACCACCATTGTTATTGACAATGGCCCCCAAACTGCAATTAATATCAGTATTCATCTTCCTCAGAAATGATAAATTCAAAAGAATAGTGTTTTAATATATCTTAAAGGGACAAAAATCATCATGAAGTTCAAGTCATTTTTCCCAATGTTTTTTCTGCTCCATGCTGACCTCCCATCACACACACACACACACACACACACACACACACACAAACACACATGCAAATGCACACACACACACACACACTCTCTCTCTCTCTTTATTCTTTCATGTAATATTGAAAGCATAGGAGTAACAAGAAAGTTTCAATACTGAATTTCTGTGAATCTGGAGTAATTCTTACTATTGAGTTATGGTTTTGTTATTCAGAGAATCAAGAGCTGGTTTACATTCATTATCTCAGATTATGAACTGGACTATGTGAACTGAAATGAAAACATTACTAAACAACATTACTAATCTGACAACATTACTAACATGACAACAACATCACTACTAATGTGACTTTGACCAAATAAACTACTCCTCATAATTTCACCTGTAAAATTAAAATGATACATACCTGATTTTAATATTAAAATATTAACTCAATTTAATATTGAGTTAATGCATGCAAAATTCTTAGAAAAGGGTCTGGAACTCAAATGTAAAATGTTACTGATGATGATGACAATGGTGATGATGATGGTGATGATGATGGCAGCGACCATGGAATCTGGAAATGTTTTAGCATTTCTTGGCATTAGTTGACTTATTTTCAAATTTTCTTGCATGGTATTTGGCACTTTTATATTATCATTTATTCCTTTCTCTTTTTTTTTTTTTTTTTTTTTGTTGTTGTTGTTGTTTGTTTCCCGGAAGTATTGAAAGCTTGTAGAAAAAAGACAATGTGACTTTTCCAAAATTTTAAGCCTTATACATGAAATAGAGCTGAGGGTATGGAAAACAATCATCATTGAAAAGACCCATCATGCTTATTCATCACACATGCTACCTAAAAAACAACAGTGCACTAACAATGAGAATGGTCTCTATTCAAAATTAAGAAAAAAATAACAGAGGCCCTTGGTGGCTCAGTCGGTTAAGCACCTGACTCTTGATTTGGGCTCAGGTCATGATTTCACAGTTTGTGAGACTGAGCCCCACATCAGGCTCTGTGCTGACAGCATGGGGTCTGCTTGGGATTCTCTCTCTCTCTTTCTCTGCCCCTCCCCCACTTGCATACACTCTCTCAAAATAAATAAATAAACAAACACTTAAAAATAAAAAAAGAGAAAGAAATAACAATACTTCTATAATAGCTACAATTTGAATAGGTAGATTTAAAACTATTTTTCATTTTGTTTTATTTGAACCCAAAATAACTGTGTAAAGTAGGCATCATTAGCTCCAAATAAAAAAAAAAAAATAAGGCAACAGAAGCTCACAGACTTAAATAACTTGCCAAGACTCACTTAACACGAAATAGTGGAACTGTGTCTGGGAGGCAGGTTTTCTATCTGTGGAGCTCCCACTCCTAAATAGATCATTAGGACTTAAATGGACCTTCACATTTTCTAGTCTAAATCATTATTTATTCATTGAGAAGATGGGGGACAGAGAGGAGAAGGACCTGGACAACGTGAGAGAGAAGTACAATCAGGACAAGTCTCCTTCGTTGTAACTTATAATTCATTGGCCTTTTTTCTATACTACAATATCCTATAAACTGCATTTTAAATGGTTTTTTTCCTAAAAAATTTGAGAATGTCTAAAGCTTTTTTGAAACCCTCCTAATACTTATAATATTGCACAATTGACCTGATCCTTTGAGTTGGAAACAAGAAAATGGTTTCCATGCGCTGCCTGTGAAGAAGCACAGAGCTTTATCTCGTAAGATCCCACATTCTGTTATTTGTACAGTGGGGATAGCAAATGAGGTTAGCAGTGCCTTATAATCACGGTTTTCTCAATTGTATGATTCTCACAGACCTAATCAGAAGCCCTGTAGTTTGCTTTATATGGAGCCCCAGGTTTTTTTCCCCAAATCCCAGTAGAGGGGATGCAAAGAAGGTAAAACTTCCTCAAGCAGTGATGAACCAAAGAGACATTTCTTCAGGAACAATGCATTTGTTTACAAATACTACCTAGGAATTTATATCTAGAGTCCCTGCAGATGACCATAGTAGAATAACATTTTCCTAATGACAACTTTATTTGCATGTCAAATGTAGATGGATAATACTACCTTGAAGAAATCAAAATTTATGTCTCAGGTTTTGGTACGTGGAGTACCCTAAGACTTCATTCATTTAACAGAGGCTTTGAAGATAAACATTATCAAGTGAATACAAACTGAAAAGTCTAGAAGGATGCACTTAGCCTTCTCAGACTGAATTAAATGTGATTCTCTGCAAAACTTAGATTTCTTTCATTTACTCATTCATTCATTTTCATTCATTTATTTAGTAATATGGATATTCATTCTACAAACACTTATGGAGTCTACCAAATATACAGGTCTGTGCTAAGTGCAGCTAAGGAACAAACAAACAAACAAACAAAAAGGTATGGGCTTCTCTCTAAGAAAGCAGGTGGCAACTGTAATATTAATACAAATAACTGTTTTATAAAATTGAGACCAGTAAGTGTCATAAGAGCTCATTTTAAGCAAGAATTTTGGAGGTTTTAAGAAACAAGGGTGTGTTCTCAAGGAACGAAGAATTGGCGAATGGTTCACGAAGGAGGAGAGTTCTGGTTAACCAAAAAGAAGATAACCTGAGTTTGTGCAAATAGAGGTCAGGGCAATTAAAGAAAAGGGCACAAAATGAATGTCAATAGAAAGTCAGGCAAACTAGAGGGTAGTGAAGATTAGTGAGTCATTTATTTTGACTAAAGCAGAGAATAATTCGATAATACATTGCGAGAGGGGCACCTGGGTGGCTCAGTCAGTTATGCATCTGACTCTTAACTTTGGCTCAGGTCATGATCTTATGGTTTGTGGGTTCAAGTTCCACATTGGGTTCTGTGCTGACAATGTGGAGCCTGCTTGAGATTCTCACTCCCTTGCTCTCTGTCCCTCCCTCACACTGTCTCTCTCTCAAAATAAATAAATAAACTTAAAAAAATTAAAATATTAAAAAAACAATACGTTTGAAGAAAAGATTAAAAAGAGGTTGTTTTGTTTTTAAATAAGCAATTTTATGCCTCGAAATTTATCTTGCATATATACTTGCTCCCTTGAGCAATGACATCTATAGACTATAGCCTTTGCAGTATTACTGAAAATTTTAAGACACCTAAGCACTCATCAACAGGTAAATAAATTATAGTACTCCTATGCAATGACTGAGCAGCTATTAAAGCAAATAAACAAACAGATAAAAGAAACATCAAAAACAAGTCTAGATCTTTTCATATGTATGGATAATGCTGCAGCCTTCAAGAAAATTAGTGTCAGGTGAGAAAAAAAAACAACTCATGGAATGATGCTCATTGTATGTAATTGATTGTATAAAAAAATCAGGATATAAACATCTATGGTTAAATACATTTAGACTACCTCTGGAAGTGTACCCTGATAAAAGTGATTGCCTCTGGGAAAGGAGGCTGGGCAGTTGTTGGGAGAAAGAAGTATTTTACACTGAGTGGTATTTAATGTACTTTAAATGTTATATATATTCAAGTACTTATAATATGTATCATTTAAGGTTTATCTGGAGACAGTTGGTGGAAAGTTAAGTTTTTGAAAACACAATTGGAGAAAAAATAAAATACATACGAATTGGAAGCACCAGTGTTGAATTTTTTTTCTTTAATAGTAAATGTCCTGGGTGCGCTCGAAGGCAGAAGTGAGGAGATGGATGGATGGAGAGGAAATGAAATAGAAGGTAAGTGAAAATTATAGGATTTAGGGCAGAAGTAGAATGGCTGGTATCTTACAAGACAAATGTTCTTTCTGTGTCGTGTCTAAACAGAGCCACTGAATCACATGTTTTGGACAAAAGCTGATGGGTTGTTCTCTGGTTTGTTTTTCTATCAACAGCAGTGATTGGGGAGATGTGTGACTGAGTGTTTTACCTGGTGCAAAGGTGAAAGTACAGTTGCTTTAAGAAAATGGTTGAGTGGTTGAGGTCTACAGTTGAATGACTGCTTCCCTAGCTGCTACTTCCTCATAGAACATTTTGTTCATAGCCAACCAGGTGATGGGGGACTTAAATGGGAAGGACTGGGATGGAAACTTAAATAAACTTGTTTGCCGTTCTTAAGGGCATGTGCTTTTCTCATCTATTACTTAATTGATAAATCTGTGGCAGTTCCCTAACCTACCCACTTGTTGTGAGGATAAAATTAAGTCAATATACTGACACTACTTTGGAAGAAAGTATAACATCTTATTCAAAGACAGGTAGAAGACAAAATATAGATGGAGAAGATTTTGCCTAATTATTTTAGTCTCCAAAATAAGTTGCACTGATGGCAAAGTCTGAAATTAGGCTGTGGATTATTTGGTTCACATCAGATAAACATTTTAACGTTTAATATAAATGTGGGTACTTTACTGCATTCACTCTGAAGATGGGCAGGTAAAAAATAAAGTTTGTTTTTGTTGTAAAACAAAATCCATTTGGTTTTCATTTATGTGGATCTTAGCATAATGTTGCATGCATTATTTGGTGGGTGAATGGTATTGTTGAGAGGCATTCTGGAGGGTTGCTATGACCTCCACCCTCTCCTGTTCCAAATTTTTGAACCAATCTAAACATAACTGAATAAATATCCAAAAAGTGTTAAATAATGAAAGATTAGTAGAGCAACAAGAAGGTCATTTTTAGTCATGGTTTCTGATATTTGGGGACTAGGGAATAAGAATCTTGGGGCGCCTGGGTGGCTCAGTCAGTTAAGCGTCCGACTTCAGCTCACGTCATGATCTCAGAGTTCGTGAGTTTGAGCCCCGCGTCGAGCTCTGTGCTGACAGCTCAGAGCCTGGAGCCTGCTTCACATTCTGTGTCTCCCTCTCTCTCTGCCCCTTCCCTGCTCATGCTCTGTCTCTCTCTGTCTCAAAAATAAATAAACATTAAAAAAAATTAAAAAAAGAATCTTGATTAAAGAACTATGGAATAAATAAAAAGAAAACACTTTTGGGGTCGTACTTAGCCTGGCATTTATTCTCTTTATTTCAGATCCACAGTAGACTACAGAAGCTGACTCTAGAAAAGGGTAGAAGATGACATTTTGAAGGTAGAAAATGCATTAAAAGAGTTGAAAGTCTTTCTCTCTCTCTCTCTCTCTCTCTTCCCTGCCCTACATCTCTCTAGCTATCCATCTATCATCTTGTATCTGTGTATCTATGCATGGGTGTGTATGACATATTAAGTAAGAAAAATAACTAAGGCAACGTAACTTTCCCTAATAGGGTAAGTATTAAACTTTGAACAGTTGGTTGAAGTGCAGAGTCGTAACTAATTGAAATTAGTATATCAGCTCTGGTAAAATAAATTTGACAGTAAAATTGGGACTAGCAAATATTTCTTTTAATATATAAAACTTCAAAATAAATAAATTAGAACCCGAATTATGACGAACATTGCCCCAGCCATTGCTTGTTAAATATATCACCATTACCTCAGGGAAATATTTCAAAAATTTCATTCATTCAGTCAAACACTACCTTTGTAATTCTTGTTATGTAAGTTTGCCATGTCAGAAGTATTACTGACTTCTTTATAATATTTTTAGATCAATATTAATTTGACTTAGAATTTTTAAAAGTAGTTTCTTCCTACACAAGGATTTATTTGAAACTTTAAGTTTGATATTTTAGTTACGTTGCTTCTAATACAGATACAGTGAATGTATAACTAATAAATAATATTTACCTGTTCATCTTCTAAAGTTGTGTTGAACACTGTAATTTAGCCATAGTTATTAACTTTGGCATAGTGAGAAGAGATAATTACAAAAACCCATTATTTTGACTGTTGCTAATCTATTTAGTAAATATAAACTTTATATGTGTAAAGTAAACAATATAGATGTAAAGAAGTAGCACCAGAATTCTTAGAGAGGAAAGTAGCTTGTAGTGACTTTAGGGAAGGTAGTGAAACTCTGAAGGTCTAGGCAACAAATAATTTGGTTCTCAAAGAGGGGATATAAAGAGAGGAGAAAGGAAGAGAGATTGGGGCATGAGAGACAGTATGATTCAGGGATGGCTTTAGCTAAAGCCAGGGTAAAATCTGTTACGGTGTAAAAAATATTTTACTCCCCACCTCTCCTTCCCTCTGTCTCTCTGTCTCTCACTCATTGTGCCCTCTCTCTCTCTCAAAAAAATTTTTTTATAGCACAGAGAATAGTCACCAGGTAATGTATTGACAATGGGTTGTGCAGTGCTCTATGGGAGAGAAATGGCTCTCTTTCTTGTTACAGTATAAACTATTTCTCCCTTCCCACCTCTCCCAGTAAAGTCTCAGTGAAGTCACCACACTGAGTGCTAATTTGTGTGAATAAGAATTAAAGAGGCTGGCATAGAAGTATGGTCCCGGAGACACAGGTGACTATGGAAAGTTACATTTTTTCCCTAGGAATTTCAGGAAATACATGAAGGACTTTGGACTCTCCCAGTGTGGAATTCAGGGGTATGAGATGATTTCAGACTCCTCAGGGTCAATTACATTACACTTAGTGCTTCTATTGCATATAGAGTACATTCAGTTCTCAGCTAGTTCATTTTTGATTTTGGTAGTTTTCGTATTGGTCCCAGAAAATAAGTGTTCGAACTTGTAGGAAAAGACAATGAAGTCAACTGGAACTCATAACAATTGCAGTCACAAGCTCAGACTTCAGAGTAGGTTGATCAAAACATTAGCATCCCTGAGGAAGCTGTTTATGTGTGGGTACATCACAACTAACAGAGCTTCCTCCTACTCACTCTACAGAGGTGTAGTGGTTTTCGGCGGGGTATTACTGGAAGCAGACTGAGACAAAGCTGCAAGCACAAATAGCTTATTTGGAGTGTGAAGTAAACACTAGAAGGAAAATAAAGAAGCAAGTTTATTCTCCCAAGGAAACTCAGAAATGCACTTACCTCAGAATTATCCCACCCAATGGCAAGCGAGCTGGGGGATTTATACCCACCTCTTAAGAGTCATTACTTAAAGAATAACAGGGGGTGTTAAATATTGATTTCACCAGTATGTCCAGCCTGTTTCGTGTGGGCCACTCGGGCATATTTAGCCCACAGACAGCAGACTAACAACCAGGAGTTGGCGGGAGTATCCTGACAGAGTAAAGTCTGCAGGATGTGAGCGTCCTTCACAGGAACTAAATAGGCAAGGTTACCTCCCTCCAAATGCCAGAAGGCTAGGAAGAAAAGGGATCAGAAAACCAGCAGGCTTTCCTAAGGCTACTATATATCACAGTGCCACAAAGTTGCTGGGGTATTAACACAGCACACACATGCATACTAGTAACAGTTGAGTTGGTTGGTCTGATACTTAGATTTTATGTAAATGTCCTGTCACACACTAATCGTCTCCTGACTACAGAAGCAGTTCTAAATTTGTATACAAGGTGACTTGCATAATCTTCATATCACTTTAGCACTGCAGAATTACCGTATTCAATTTTAGGTGAGAAGGCTAAGGTTGAGTATGGAAATGGTTCCATGATCCATAGCAGCAAAACCTGCATATGAAGACAAATGTCAAGACCACTGTCCTTTGCACTTTTAAAAGTCTCTACCTTGGGGCACCTGGGTGGCTCAGTTGGTTGAGCATCCGACTTCAGCTTGGGTCATGATCTCATAGTTTGTGGGTTCGAGCCCCGCATCAGGCTCTGTGCTGACAGCTTGCTCAGAGCCTGCAGCCTGCTTCAGATTCTGTGTCTCCTTCTCTCTCTCTCTGCCCCTCCGCTGCTCATGCTCTGTCTCTCAAAAATAAATACACGTTAAAAAAAAATTAAAAGTCCCTACCTTATAAAAGATTGAGATGTATGGTCCTGTGTAGGTTAAGGAGAGAAGAAACTTTGGTGGTCCAAGGATATGATATGGGTAAAACAGGATATAAAATGAGAAATCATAAAGCAATTGTCTTTGTCTGTTTTGGATGTTATGACAACATGCCATAGTCTGGGTGGCCTAAACGAGAGACGTTTATTTCCTCATGGTCCTGGAGCCTGGAGGTTCAAGATCAGGCTACCAGCAGAACGGGGTAGCGGTGAGAGCCTTCTTCCTGGCTTGCAGATGGCCACCTTCCTGCTGTGCCCTCACCTGGTCTTTCCTGGGTCCATGTGCAAGGAGAGAGGGAGGTCTGGTGTCTCTTCCTCTTCTCATAAAGGCACTAATTCCATCATGAGGGGGTCCATTCTCAAGATCTTGTTTAAAACCCAATTAGTCTCTAAAGGTTCACCTCCAAATACCATCATACTGACAGTTGTGAATCAAACATCTGGATTTTGGAGAATTTCAACAATATAAGGAGTTATTTACAAAAATATATTTTTGCAGAATGTTCATAAGTATTTTATAGAACAGGATGGAGAACGGAAGTCAAATAAATTAGGGAAATGTTAAGTTTAAGCAATGTGACTTTGGTTAACATATATTTTTAAAAAATTTATTTGTTTTCCTGCAGGACATTTCAGATTTTTTAACATGTTAAATTATATTGTGGCTAGCCAAGAAGAAGATAGAGTATGTCTTTCTCCCAAGATTATTTGATTATAATCCCGAGATTATTCCCCTACTTTTCATGGAATATATTCCGAGTAGAGATCCTGAGCTCTTTTATACTAGATATCTTCCCCCACACATAAATACTGTTCAAGTTAATTTGTTAATAAATTTTACATTCTAAATTTCCTAAATTAAGTACTTCTAGATTAAGCATTAGAAGAATTTATGCTTCCTTTTCAAAAAATTGTGTCAGGTGAACACATTGCCAAAAGATAATTATAAATGTCAGAGATGGGTTCATACGCGGATCTATTTAGTGATTAAGGCCACAAACTGCCCACTATCATTTTCACACTTGCAATTATTCATAATTTCAGACTTGTCTCAGGCAGATCAACTAAATTTCCCTTGAAAAATGGAGAAGGAAGCCAGTCCCATTCAGTCACAGTCCAGAAGGAATTCCCTGATTTCAAGGACTCACATGACACGATTTCTTTTTACTTCCATACCTTGTATATCTTTTGGTAAATCACCTTCTATATTCCTTTATTTTTTAATTCAAATTAATGAAGTCCGACAGGGAATTCATTTTCAGTTTCTTCAAAATTCTCTTCAGTGGTACAGAAGTCTTCCAAATCACAATAAAACCTTTTTTAAGGTCTTTATTCTCTCTCCTAGACTGAAGTGACACTCTGAAGTTTCATATAATTTCTAGTCTGCATCTCATAAAATACTGGCAAAATTTATCAATTCAAATTAAATAGATGTAGCACAGCGTAATCTTTCTCTATTAAATATGTCACTTTTTGCAATTGTTTCTTAATATCCCTCACAGCTTCCATCTAAGATTAGCACTTTCTTTGCTGCCAGAGTTTCACTAACCTACTGAATTATTCACTGAAGCATAACCTTCAGATATCAGGTTAGAAAGACCTTGATTATGGCAGGAAGTGAACTGTATAAACCATTTTTCTTTAAAAGAAAATTTCTCAGTATAGCAAAGTCTGAAATGAGATAAGTATTAAATGTGTGTAAAAATTAAGTTCCTAATTGATAGGAATTTAGCCAACTGTGACATTCCTGTATTTTGTTTATTATAATGTATAATACTGTCTTAAGTACCGCAAAGCAGCATAAAAACATGTGCATTGTTATAGTGGTTTATGTGCATTGCCATAGTGGTTATTTAACCTGAGAGGACACCAGGTGTAATGAACAAAATTGTTGTGTGTTAGATCACGCAATGTTTTACACACTCTCTGAATATTCAGCATAATCTTTAAAAATTGTATGTCCTCTTTATGTTCCATTCGCTTCTTTTTTTCCTTCACTAGAGCTTTGGTTTAGTGTCCTGCACCACTAGAGTTCATGGTGAAGTCAGCAATTCACCACGGGCCTCCCTGCAGCAAATTCTATTAGTAGCGTCCATTGCTTTATCTCAATTCGGTGCTGAAAGGTTATTAGAATACCGACTGAGGAGACAACACTCTTGGAACACCTTTGCTAGTGTTGAAATCAGAAAACTCACCACTCACAAATCAGCCGCTTCATGACCAATCCACTGGGTACCCAATAGCTAAAGTGCAACACAGCAGTATGTTCCTACTAGATGAGAAGAAAATGCATAGAGACAAACACTAGTCTACATTTATCTACATTTATTCCATCAGCCATTGGGAGAGATTTTTTTCCTGACAATATATTTGACCTAAGACAGCATTCAAATGACTTTCCAAATACTCAGGTGGAGCATATATATTTTAAATATCAGTCTACTTATTAATGTTAGGCTTCTCCTACCATTGCCAGTGTTGTAAAAGTCAACACAACTTAAGAATGTCAATAGCGAGACATGATGCATTATTAAAGAGTGTGCTTTGATCAGATTTTCTACGTAGACTTGCTGTTCAGATGGAGGCAATAAACTAAGAAACATTTTTCACCATGAATCAATGTAAATGGTATAGACAACATTAACAATTTTCTTTTAATGTTGCCCACCCTATCCCCACCAAAACTACTGATTGCATTCTCTTCTAAAATTTTAATCTGGTTGAATGATTATTTGAAAGGCTTTTTATAAGCACTTAGGGAAGGGCCAAATAAGCATGCGAAATGACAAGTTGCTCAGACCAAACAGTGCACTGGGGGAGAAAGACCCAAGAAATGTGCTGGTAAAAAGAAAACTGTGAAAACGCTTTTTCCTTAAGAAACAAAGAAAATCTTATTAGAACCAACATCTCAGTATTTTGTGATTTTGTGCAGGTTAAAAATTCAATTATTATACATTCATACCAACAAAATGTTTTTAAATTTTTTTTTCAACGTTTTTTATTTATTTTTGGGACAGAGAGAGACAGAGCATGAACGGGGGAGGGGCAGAGAGAGAGGGAGACACAGAATCAGAAACAGGCTCCAGGCTCCGAGCCATCAGCCCAGAGCCTGTCGCGGGGCTCGAACTCACGGACCGCGAGATCGTGACCTGGCTGAAGTCGGACGCTCAACCGACTGCGCCACCCAGGCGCCCCAACAAAATGTTTTTAATGGAGAGAAAACTATCAGAATTTGGAGGTTTTATAAGAGGTTGCACATGGTTTATTAGAGTACAAATGCATAGTTTTTCTTTTTTCTCTCTATGAATTTTTTTCATCCCATAAGTACTTGAATTATTGGATAAATACAGTAAAAAAAAGTAGAAGAAAAGATTTCCCCTTTTATTGCATCTATGCCATACCTTGCCAAATTGATACAGCTTCCTTTTTCTGCATTTGGCACTTGCATCTTTTCTGGGTGGACTATGAATTTAGAAAATCATAGCATCAACATATGAATGTGAGAGACATCATATGAATTAGAAAGATGCAGTTCCATCACCTGGTAATGACGTATGGAGCCATCGGTCATATTCCAGGAAAATTCCCAACAAACCTTCTTCCATTAAACAAAAAAATGTGGGATAGAATTAAATTACAAAGAATTTTCCTAGTGATAATTCTCAGCGTTGGGAGGCTATCTAGAATTGCCCTCTCATTTACAATGATTAAACCCCTAAATAAGTGCAAAAATGAGTAGGACCCTGTCTAGTCCTCAAGAAATTCTTTTATGGAGGTGTTCTCAGTCTAGTCCAAAAGGATGTGCTCCATCTAGCACAGGGCTGGCAAATAGAGTTATTTTTCTTATGTTCACATCACTCATACTTTTATTGGTCCTTTTTCTTCTGGTCTCAAATGTGACTCAAGAATCTTTCTTGACAAAGTGTAGATTAGCCTTTGACTTGAGATTGCATTGCTGTCTTTGATTTAATGGGCAGTCCGTATTCTATGATATTTCTACTGTGTCTGACATTATGTATTCAGGATTTACATGGATGGGAAACAAAGTGCGAGTGTTAGTTATGTCAGGAGAATGCCTCAGTAGATTGCTTTGAGGGCAAAGAATTTAATTGTTCTAATTTATTTGAGAGTCAGGATTTTTTCCAGTGTGAATCAGAATTCAAGAGAGGGCCTGGGATTCGTTTTCCTACCTGTCTTTTGCAGGTTAAAACAGGACATGATTTGTTTGATGCTCTTGATGGTAGTTACAATGAGCTCCAGAATCATTGTGTACATAACAGTCATCAAATTTCATTGAAATTTTTTATATAATGCCTGCTTCCATGCAAGACCACATCTTGTCTGCAGGCATAGAACACGTCTATCTTGTTCACTGCTTTATATCCAACATATCATAAGAGGATCTCTGGGATAGCCTAAATGCTCAATACATTTTTAATAAATTAATAAATTAATTGGATGATTCTCTGAGGGTGCTTGATATTTGAAAGTTCAGGCAAAATTAAACAAAATTCTAGGGGTGCCTGGCTGCCTCAGTTGGTAGAGCATGTGACTCTTGATCTCAGGGTTGTGAATTCAAGCCCCATGTTGGGCCTAGAGCTCACTTAAAAAAATATGTGAATATAAATGCAAGACCAGATGACTGGATATACCATATTCATCAGGCTGAAACCAGGCATTCTCTTGGCTTCTCAGAAGTTCCATTGGCAATGGATATAAACTTTGGTATACTCAAAGTCACCCAGTTCTTAACTGGCTTAATTCATGCTGGAAATGCAAAAGTCAATGGAGACCCCCAGGGAAGGGTAGATCTCATGGAAAGTTAATTAAGTAAATTAGGCATGTGTTGGGATGGGAGAAGCTTCGGAGATGGGACAGTGAGTAGCAGGGTCCAAAGTTTCATATGAATCTGAGGACTGCTGGATGCCTGGAGCCAAGGTTTCCTCCAAGGTGAGGATTCATTTCTCCCTTTATATTTTTTCTTTAAAAAAATTTTTTTTTTAATGTTTATTTTTTTTTGAGAAAGGGTCAGAGTGTGAGTGAGCAAATGGCAGGGAGAGAGGGAAACACAGAATCCGAAGCACGCTCCAGGCTCTGAGCCGTCAGCACAGAGCCTGACACTGGGCTCAAACCCATGAACCGCAAGACCATGACCCGAGCCAAAGTCAGATGCCTAACTGACTGAGCCACCCAGGCGCCCCTTATATTTTTTCACTTTCCCTATTTTCCCTTCTCAAACTGATAACAGCAACTACATATTATACAGCAATCCAGTGTAAACGACACTTAATCTGTGGCACTAAGATCACTCATGACGAATTAAACCAATCCATACCCATTCTGTTAGTCTACTTTTGCTAAGTATATTTATAAGAAATGGAATAGTTATATGCAAGAAATTACCAAAATAAATTGAGCAAGCAATTTTTTTCCTTCCCAAACAATTCTTTCTTATTAAGATCCTTCATGAGATTGCTCATGAAGACTGTGATACAAGCATTTTATTGAACACCTTTCTCTAGTTTGTCAGGATACAGTGTTTACAGTGCTATAGAAAGACCTATTGCTGGCATTCTGGAATTCACCAGTGGTTTTTCAAGAGCTGAACACCATTATTTCATTGAGACATCTTTTGCCTCTGTCCCTGATGTCTCCTTTGTTACCAATAAAAACTATACCTGAGCTACCTGGTAAGCAATGGTTGTGGTTTGCCTCGGAAAATAGGCCACAAAGATGGCAAATGGAACTTCTGCTGGTGGTCGTTTCAAAGCACTTGCTTCAAAACAAATTTGAGTGATGTCTCCAAGCCATATAACAAACTAAGTTAGATCATTCTTGGAACAATTACTCATTTCTGTGGCCCCCTTATCACTTCCTTGACTAGCCAAGTGAATATTTCACTAGTGGGCTATTCATGGAAACCCAATCAAGATTTGTGGCAGGGTGATAATTTATTTCAAGTTTATGATTGTATTCCCAATGTGTATGAAAGGAAGTAGTTTGCCCTTACTTTTCCTATGTAGAGCCATATGATGAGGATTTTCTGAGTTAGGTGACTATTTCATAACTAAGTCTGGGCTGCAGACAGAGTAAGCTACCACCTAAACAGCATGATTTATAGATTTTTCAAGAGTGCTCTCCTACTGATTTTATTTCTTCCAATAGCTTACTACCATACCTGAAATTTTCACTAAAATCGCACCTTTGGATCCCCTCAAGGCAAAGCTTTTAGCAACTTTGAGGAGTCTGCTTTGTGGGGGAGTAAGCGATTGAGGAATTAAGACTCTGAATTACCAAATACTAGAATATTCCAGGATTCTATACTCAGGTGACTTTTCTTCTCTGTTGAAGCTTTCTCCCTAAGTGATCTTAACCAAATCCAGTTAAGTGAACTTTGCAAAGAATATTTCCAAATTTTATCTTACTCTAACTTTTCCATCGTGCTCTGTATTTTACATCTGATTTCCTATTAAACAACTCCACTTGGATGTGTAATTGGCATCATAAATCCCATCTGGAAGCAAGCTTCTCCCAGCTTCCTTCATCTTAGCAAATAGCATCGCCATGGATCTGGAGCTATTATTGATTTCTTTATTTCTTCACCTTGCACATCTAATTTATTAGTGAGTCTGATCAGTTCTGCCTTAAAAATATGTCCATTTTCTGCACCATGCCCAGAATCAACTTATAGAAATGTGAACACGATTAGTATATTTTCCTACTTAAATTTCTCCAGTACTTTCCCACAGAATTTAACAAATAATTGCAAGGACTCTTGCCTTAGGTAGTACTACTCTCTTCATGTTCACTGTGTTTTAATACTGTAATCACCTTGGATTTCTTTCTTTTCCTTAATGCGTTAAGATCATTTATACCCAAGGACCTCAATCTGAAATGTTTGGGCTAACTCCTTTATTTCTAAAAAAAAAAAAAAGAGGCCTTCCATAACTATTCAATTGAATAGTCTCCTAGCCAGCTCTCTCACATTATATTAATATTGCCTTTAACACATGTTCATTTTTGAATTACTTATCTAATTTATCTTATTTTTATCTTACCCCTTTTTCTGAGAACAGGGATTTGTCTTATTTACTATTCCCAGGGCATATCTGAAACAATGATTAAAATACTGTAGAAACTCTATACATATTGTCTGAAGGAATACAGAATGGACAGAAGTAAAATCCTAGTGTCTTAAAATATGGCTTGTGTATTCTCTCTAATTCGCGTGCTGAAAATGAATACCAATGTACACATTAGTTTAAAATGTAGCTTAATGTTGTGTGTCAACTAAACCCAAATAAAAAATTAAAATAAATAAATAAATATTAAGAAAAAATTAAGAAATATCTCTGTGGTCATCTTTGGAAACATACAGTCTGCCGTATTATACTGCATTGCATTTTAGCTCCACTAGAGTGATAGCTCTGTGACAGCTGTGATTTCTTACTCATCCCTGTATGTGTTTGCTGAGTAAATAAATAACAGTATCCACCCACACAAATAAAATAAAATAAATAAAATATAATAAAATATAGCTTAATGTATAAACTAGATTATGCTGCAGGAACAAATTGTCCTCAGAATCTCGATAGTTTAACATACAACTAACTTTTAATAATTTTTCATGGGAGGTCTGATGCCAGTCAGTGGAGGTGCTGCTTCATCAGGTGACCCAGGGTTCCCTGCATGTTACCCTCTCCCCCGGAACATGGAACACTAGCTCTTAACTGCTTGGCCTACAAGTGAAACAGGTCACTTCTGATAAGTTAGTATTGGCCGGAACTAGTTTCGTGGCCCAATGTAATTGCAAAGGGAGTATGTGATGTATAATTTGGGAGAGTGTATGATATGCATGGTAAGCAGTGCTGCCTCTAACACATCAGCGGCAAATTAGGCAAGTTACAGGAGAAAGATGCAGAAGGGATGTAGGAAAAAAGGTCAAGTGCTTGAAATTTTAAGAAGAAAAGAGAGAGGGAAAGAGGGAAAAACAACGTAACTAAAATACGCCCACATTGCTCTCAGGGCTCTGTGAACAGTTTATGCAAGGCCAGCATCTCTACACTGGTGGATGCATTTTCCCATTTGGTTTGCAGCTGTAGCTACATTATTTCCTGTGCCTACTATTATTTGAAAGTTTGCTTCTTAAACTCATGTCCTTCTTGATCCTTTGGCTCTAAAGTATCTTCCCACCCTCAGATGGCTCCACCCCAGGCTCGCTTTTGTGTTCCACTTCACAGCTAATCATCTTAGATTAATACCAGGGGCACTTTTTCCTAATGGAGTTTCAGCCAGAAAGAGAGAGAGAGAAAATCCAGGGAGAAAGCTCCTGCTAAGTGAATATGTCTACTCATTTTCTTCTGTGTTTTACATGCTCTCTAGTATAAAAGAAATCACAGAAGTCAATGGATTAAATATAAATGTGAAGTAAGGAAATATGAGATAAAAGAGAGGCGGATAAAAACGTACTTGAGCCCAATGGGCGGACCATGTGGTGAGCTGATATATACTTTAATTCTGGCATCCCCGTGGCTAGCCAGGTTGACAACATTTCAAAGATGACAATTATTTGGAATAAATCCAAGATTATACTTTAAATAAAAATGTTCATAAATCATAGCTCTTCCACTATGAATAGGACAAGCACATAAGCAATTACTTACAGGAGCAGTATTATCTTGCAATTCAAGCTGTTTCTTAAGTTGATTTGACTAAAAGCTTATTTTTTTCCCCAAAGTGAAAAATGAACACATTCAACTTGTCTTGCTTTGTCCTGTATATGAAGTTCAATTAGATGAATCACTTATTCTCTCAAAAAGTTACATGAATGAAAAATGGGAATTCAGGGAAAAGGAAAGAGAGAGAGATTGAACCTGGGCCAGGTGCTGCAAAAGGAAAGCTGGATGGCTGGGAGAGAATTGTGACCCAGTCCCCCCAGTGAGAACATAAGGTGCCTCAGGGGACTCTGGATTTGGGAAGAAGAATCTCTCTGTCTATTGGCATCCAAAATAATGGAACCCATAAAACAGCTCCTTTTTTTTTCCCCCTGCCCTTTTGGTAGTGTGTAAGAGTGAGCAACTCTGACTTCTGGTCTTGGATGTACCAAATTTCAGCTTTGTGTACTTGGGTAAGTTTATAAACTCCTAAGTGTCAGCTGCAGCATTTGTACAATGGAAGTTTAAACCTCACAGGCAGAGTTTAAATAAGGTGATGCATGTCGACTTCTTAGCACATCTCAGGCACATATTACATGCTGCTATGAAGCTTTGGTGCTGGTAAGGATACTATAAAGAATTTCATATATAGCTATATCTATCTGTTTCTGACATTGAGACAATTCATGAATGCTCAATTAGTGTATAAAAAATTATAATCTCATCACTGTTTTCCTATCACAGCTTATAATACCACCAGGTGATATAAACTTTACTCCTTCAATTTCTTAGTGGAGACAAATGTTTCATTGCTACATGTACTCTCAGTGATATGTCAATTGCTTCTTAGATTCTAAGATAAAAATGATACAGGGTATGCTACCCATTCATTTGGTATGGAGAATGGCTCTTACCTACATACCAACGGAATAGGTTTTCTTGATACAAAGGGAAGTTGTAAATTCATTGAATAAATGTTACATTGCCTAGTAGCGAATCAAGTTCAGGGAGATGCAGAGAAGAAATTACAGAAGACAAATCCATGTTGGTTCCAGATTAGAACATGTTTCTTTAACATGTTGAGAAATGTTAAAATGTAATGGGAATGGATATAACCTGCAGACTACATTTGACAAAATTACCTTTTAAAATGGGAAGAAAGATGGTGATCCTTAATATAATGCCAGTATATATCCACGTGGACAAATTTTGGTAGGGGGCATTGAAAATTGAAAAAAAGGGATGCCTGGGTAGCTCAATCAGTTAAGCATCTGACTTCAGCTCAAGTCATGATCTCATCATTTGTGAGTTAGAGCCCCGCATTGGGGTCCGTGCTCACACCTCAGAGCCTGGAGCCTGCTTCAGATTCTGTGTCTCCCTCTCTCTCTCTGCCCCTTCCCCACTCATGCTCTGTCTCTCTCTCTTCCTCTCTCTCTCAAAAATGAATAAACATTTAAAAAAACATAAAAAAGTAAAATAGACTTTTATAAAATATTCAATTGAATTATTAAAAATAAAAGCTATAAAGGAATATTTACATTATCATGTACTCACATGTATAAGAAAGTATAGGCATAGGAGTGAAATAATATAAAGTCCTGAGTTATACCTGTGTTTATAAGAAAAATTGCACACAAAATAAAGATACGGTTCCAATCAGGGATAAGATCATGTTATACACAAAAAATTATTAGTGTAAGTGTTAGTCATTTGGATAAATGATGTTTAGATTCTCTATTTCACAAATTATGCCTAAATAATTTGCAAATGCATTAAAAGATAGGTATAGAAAACAACAACATAGAGAACAACATAGGTATAGAGAACAATAATGATGTGACATGCTTGTCACATCAAGTGCCCTCCTTAATCTCCAGCACCTGTTTTACCCATCCCCCCCGCCCACCTCCCCTATCAGTTTGTGTTTCTTGGTGGAATAAAGCTGCTTTATGCAATTTGGGGGCTGTAGAGGCCTTTCTAAGCATGACAATAGTCAGAAATCATTTTTAAAAAGTTATAGAATCAATTACCTATAATGTAGAATTGAAACCCAAATGACAACCTGAGAATAATTTGAAACATATATAACATCCAAACTATCTCTAATATATAGATCCCTTTCTTAATGTTTAAAATAAATGCCACCAAAATAAAAATAATGTGTAAAAAGTATAAATAAATAATTCATAAAGAATAAACCTAAATCATCTATAAGAAAAGAAAAAAATATTCAAGCTGATTATTAGAGAAATTCAGGTTAAAATAATAATAAGTAACTTTTGTGCTTATCAAATTGGCAAAGATGTACTTTTAGAGTTAGAATGCCTACTGACATTTATTGACTGCTTTCTATATGACAGGCACTGTTTTAATCATTCAACGTCTTGTTTACTCTTTCTAACAAACCTCTAAGAAGATAACTACCATCTCTATTTATAGAACAATGAGGCTGAGACTGGTTAAGTAACTTGCCTCATACAGCTAATAAGTGGTGGAGTCAGGTTTTGATGCCAGGAAATCTTACATTAGAGCCCACATGTTTAATGAGGAGTGTGAAAAAAAAAATATTGTTAGAGGAAGTGCAAGATGGCACTATATTTCTAGACAGCAATTTTACAAAATATCTCCTAAATGCTAAAAATGTGTATACTGTTTGGAATATCAATTGCATTTCTACAAATTTACCCAAGATACAGATACAAGCTTATGCAAACAATCACATCAATTTCCGTAAAAACTTTTTTATAATAGCAGAAAGTTAACAGAAGAAGAGATTAAATATTTACTAGTTGAGTACATTATTTGTGGCATATGCATGTAACAGAATATCTTTCATCAATTGAAATACTGCCTTTGTTGAATAGTTACTGACAAACAGAGAACGTATAAAAAAACAGATTATGAAACAATATGTATAACATGAATCAGGAGGAGGGAAGAGAGTGATCAGAGTAATAATCTTGGCATCCTCCCTGTAAGTTTTTCTTGAACTGGCTGAGTCCAATGACCATGGTCATGTTTGCTAACAAGATAACTTGACTCTACATAATTGTCTATCCTTCTAAGTTCCAGAGACAATACTTTCATTCCCATTCATTTGTACATAAGGTTTAGGTAACAGCTCACCTGTGACAAGCTCTGGGTTATTGTCCTAATCTTTGTGGTTTCTCTATATTCCAAACATTTGTAATTTACCGACTTTTAAAATAAACCTCCTCAAATATCCATTAGAGTTCATTGTGTATCCAATCTGAAGAAGATATACATAGAAGAGATTAAGTAAGCGCCCTATAGGACTCACTTTGAATTCAGAATATAAGTATAAACTCTTAAAGTATTTAAAATTTTTTTTTAACGTTTTATTTATTTTTGAGACAGAGAGACACAGAGCATGAACGGGGGAGGGTCAGAGAGAGAGCGAGAGAGACAGAATCGGAAGCAGGCTCCAGGCTCTGAGCCATCAGCCCAGAGCCCGACGCGGGGCTCGAACTCACGGACCGCGAGATCGTGACCTGAGCTGAAGTCGGCCGCTTAACCGACTGAGCCACCCAGGCGCCCCTTAAAGTATTTTAAAATATTTATTTATTAGTTCTGTTCACTGAAAAGGCTGATAGACAATGACTGGCCGAGTAGTAATGAGCATCATCAGGATATAGACTGTGCTGTTGGAATAATGGATGATACCACACTGGGACAGAGGGGAAGGGTAGAAGATAACTCTAGAGTTTCTTGATATACCAGAAAGCATGACAGTTATCAAAGATTACTGGGACAAATGGGAGAATTTGAACTTGTAGAAGGGAGCCCACTGACACCCTGGATGATTGAATCAGGAGCTCTAGGGATGTATCTAAGCTGCAGGTGCTGCAGAGCTCTGAGGGTGGTTCTGAGAGCGGGGGGGGCCCTGCACTGATGATGTGTCCCTCACTTCCTGGCCTCAGTACCATCCCCAAACCCACCCTAGCTAGCCTTGGTGACACTCTTGCTCTCCAGATGTAAGGCCATGCTTTCAGGATGACAGGCTGTATTGGGAAGCATAGGCCAGTGAAGGTGGCAGCCATTTCAATTGTGTCCACGACCAGAACCAGAAGAACTTGGGAGGAATGCAAAGCATGATGTGTTGAGATAAACTCATGACTACACTTGGAGAGACTGAAGCATCTTACCTCCATTTACCATCATAATTTCATTACATTCCATGAGAAGTGTCTTGGCATCACAGGGATTTGTGTTTGTAAAGTGTAGCTCTGAATAGATGTTTCCAGTGTCCATGTGAATAGTTGAAAATAACTGAAATCAGTATTCAAAATTTACTGTTGACTGCATTCTCAATAAAATGAAGGTAGTTAAAAGCTCAGGAAAAATATAAACAAGAAAATAAAAGGGTAAACATTGAAATTGATCTGAGTTTGTTAAATATGTTTAAACAAACAAGTTTAAAAAATATACCAAAAAACTTAATTGGAGGGTGCTTGGGTGGCTCAGTCTGTTAAGTGTTGGACTCTTGATCTCAGCTCAGGTCTTGATCTCAAGGTGATGAGTTTAAGCCTGGGGTTGAACTCTGAGCTGCGTGTGAAGCTTACTTCAAAACAAAACAAAACAAAACAAAACTTAATTGGTTACCTGCGAAGATAATAGGGAACCAATTCATTACCTTGAAAACTTGTTAAATCAGAGGAAAGAAATCAACATTATCCTACCTTTCCATATGAATTAAAACCTCGGACAAAAAGTTAGTGGGTGAGGGGAGTTGTCTTTGAAAATATTTCTTAGCTTTGGATATTGAAAAGAGTCATAAGACTCAGCAGAATGTTCTCATTTAAGGATATTATCTAAAGTCAAAGAGGGTGATACATCAGAAGGAAGAG
Source organism: Panthera pardus (assembly GCF_024362965.1). NCBI lineage: Eukaryota > Metazoa > Chordata > Mammalia > Carnivora > Felidae > Panthera > Panthera pardus. Next base: position 24,796,326 of record NW_026527002.1, read on the forward strand.
AATGTAGGTAGGCATTGGGGATCCAAGAGACATTCAGGTGCAAGCTCTCCATGGTTCTTATTCATAGACAGATACATTTCATGTTTTGATTTAACCACCAAGATCTGAGCAATGAATTTTGGCCTCAAAAGAGCTCAAGGCAGAAGCTTCCAAGAGGTCTTTCATATGCCTCTGGTTACATAACCACTCAGGTTATCTAACAAGTTATGCCAGTAGAAAACTCTCAGTAAATAAACTGGCCTTAGGGTTGGGGAGGGGTCACCAGAGGAGTTTGAGGTTTTAAAAAAAACATCATAAATTCCAATGCAGTTATTTTGGTCAAGAGTCAAAGCCAGACATCTAGGCATGCCTGGAAATAAAAAGACAGCTTTTCAAGGCCAGGTGTAGATTAATTCTGTCTTGTAGAGCCTCCTTTTGAAATTATTCCACCTAATTAGTGAATACAAAATAATAAATTAGAATATCACTGGTTTGCAATCCTTAATGAATTAATGGATCTAAGTATTTTGTATTTCAGCTGCAAACATCACAAAAAGGAAAGACATTTTGTGTCTCTTGATGAAAGAGCACAGCATCAAAAGAATCAATCCTGAGACCAACAGAGTCTCTGCACACAGTGGCCAGTTTTCAGGAAATCTGAAGGACAGAAGAAAATGTGACATTGCACCATGAGAACTCAATCAGCACATCTAGACTCAAAAACTCAGGTCACGTGTTTGTAAGTTCTTTAAGATATTAACAGTCATGAGGACACCTGGGTGGCTCAGTTGGTTAAGCCTCCAACTCTTTTTTTTTTTTTTAATGTTTATTTATTTTTGAGAGAGAGAGACACACACAAAGCATGAGCATGGGAGGGGCAGAGAGAGGGAGACACAGAATCCTAAGCAGGCTCCAGGCTTTGAGCTGTCAGCACAGAGCTCGAGGCGGGGTTCCAACTCATGAACCACGAGATCACAACCTGAGCCAAAGTTGGATGCTTAACTGACTGAGCCACCGAGGCGCCCCACAAGACACCTTTTTGTATCTCATTTGAGGATTTTTGCCTATGGTCATTGTTAAGGCCACTGATTTGTAATTTTCAATATTTACCTTTTGTCCATCTTTGGAAGTCAAAGCTATCTCCAGCCTCCTTTTTTTTTTATTTTTTATTTTTTAAAATTTATATCCAAATTAGTTAGCATTTAGTGAAACAATGATTTCAGGGGTAGATTCCTTAATGCCCTTACCCATTTACCCATTCCCCCTCCCAGAACCCCTCCAGTAACCCTCAGTTTGTTCTCCATATTTATGAGTCTCTTCTGTTTTGTCCCCTTCCCTGTTTTTATATTATTTTTGTTTCCTGAAGCCTCCAACTCGTAATTTCAACTCAGGTCATGATCTCACTGTTGTGGGTTTGAGCCCCACCATCGGGCTCCACGCTGACAGTGCAGAGCCTGCACTGGATTCTCTCTCTCTCTGCCTCTCCTTTGCTTGCATTCTCTCTCACTCTCTCTCAAAATAAATAAACAAACTTTAAAAATATATATGTTTTAAGAAAAGATACCATTGGTCACATGCTCTCCACTTGAAAAATTGTATAGAAAAGAAGGGTAGAGTAGGGGAATGTAAAGATTCATTTTTAAACTTGAGAGATATCAAGTTAAAATTTTGGCAAGACTATATTATAGTGACTAGGGCTGCACACACACTTAGGTGATGAAACCCTAAACAAATGTAAAGAGAGTGGGCTCCCATTGGGCTGAAGCATGTAGCGGTGTTTCTGGGGTGGCAGAGAATGTTCTATTTTGATCTGAGTGGGATCACAAGAGTGTTTGCCTTATAATATTTCACCAAGCAATACTATTTTTGCATGTGTGGTTTTCCAGATCTGGGTTTTATTTTACAATAAAAAAATTTTAAATTGTAGAAAGAGAGGTTGGGACCTTGAGTGCAAGGATAAGGAATCTGAATTTAACTTGATAATGTACAACTATTTATCGATGATCTTTAATATAATAAGCAGATTTTGGAGAAATATAGTCTTGAGCCTGAATCCCAAAGAGTAATTTGAGAATAGCTGAGTAATTAGAAAGGCCACATTTGGAGCCATCTGGCATTAAAACTTGGCAATTCTTGAGAATTCTAGACCAGATATGAATAAGAAAACTGTGTCTTCATATATCACAGACATTTTGGTGTAATAACCACAGTGTATCTGTGACAGCTTCATAAAAAGAGCAAGCTGGCTCCGGAGTAAGGGAGAGATCTATACATGCCAGGCATGCTGTGGTTTAATGCCACTGTACCTTTTGTCTTTTTGAGCTTGTCTATTGCAACAATAGATGGCAGAGAATGTGATCTTTGCCCAAATAATATATTTAATTTTTAAACAATTTGCTGATGTTCTTTCTTCCTGTTTATTACTACTTCCATACAGTAGTTGATGACCTGATTTTCAAATGGGAGCTCTGCTGTCCTTACAACGATTGGATTAACAGGCAATGAATTTGTTGAGAAAGAAAGTAATTGAGACCAGAAAACCAAAGTGTAAAAGATTCTATTAATAGTTATCATTGGACTTCCCTGTGATTTTAAATGGAAAGAGTAAGATGGGGGTTAGGACCAATGGTGGAAGGAAGTAGTCATATGAATAGATTTTCTTCAAACACTGGGTGAGGGTGGATATTCAAGATAATATCATGATATATAAGTGCCTTTAATTTGTTTGTTTGTTGGTTGGTTGGTTCTTGGCTAGGATAACAAGAAAGATGTGGTCTGGTGGTAACATGTATGCATTCACATGCACTGTGGCAATGTATAAAGGGAAGAAAGGACAAAAAAAAAGTAGATTTTATATAAAGAACAGAAAGCAGCACTAACTATCCAATTCTGAGCTTTAGATGATGGCAAACCCTTCTATTTAAAATGACCTGTTAGATAATCTAACCATTGGTGTTCTTAAAAGGATAAGTGCTTTTGGGGTGCCTAGGTGACTCAGTCAGTTAAGCATCCGACTTCAGCTCAGGTCATGAACTCCCTATTGATGGGTTTGAGCCCCGTGTCGGGCTCTGTGCAGACAGCTCAGAGACTGCAGTCTGCTTTGGATTCTGTGTCTCCCTCTCTGTTCCTCTCCTGCTCTCTCTCTCTCTCTCTCTCTCTCTCTCAAGAATAAATAGAGATTAAAAAAATTTTTTTTAAGACGTGCTTTGTACTTTTAATGACTATCATTCTGTTTTTTTTGATATATAAAAAACTCCTACATTGTTTTTTTCTTGAAATGATGACCAATTTCTAAGGTAGTAAGAGAAGCAAATGAAGTGTAAATTGAGAAGGTTTATACATTTCCATAAAGTAGCTGGGGAAACCCTCCCCCATACACATGCACGTGCACACACACACACACACACACACACACACACACACAGTTCCATGGGAATGGTAAAATTAGAGTTATTTGAATTATTACGTTTGGTAACATCACAGGCTGAAGTAATACCTGGTCAGACCCAGAACACATGAAAATGGGAGAAAAAAGCTAAATACTAGCCTAGATAGGCTTGTGATATGGTAAAAATGAATTTCAAGTACTAAAAGCACTGCATAAGAGGAAACTATCAAAAAACTGCCAAGTTTGAGATTTAGAAATGTCATTCACTGATGCTGTTTCCAAACAAAAAGCTTTTATTCTTATGGCAGGTTTTCACAGCTTAACAGATAAGCTTGTGTTAGGTGTTTGCATGTTGCCTTTTACAGAGGTATTTTCTAAAACAAGGAAGTCAGTGTGCATAAGGAAAGAAGAAGTTAATGGGTTAAAAACTGTGTAAATGTTACTCCAGTAAAATTACAGCTTGTTGTTCAGATGAATACTCTCCACTTCTCGTATAGCTTTAAATTATGGACAAATGCTTGCAATTGTGAACTCCCTACATTGTGGCTGCCTGTTCCCAGGCTTCATCAACCAGGGCTGTCCAATGGGATTACTGTAAGCCTTCACGGCAGTCTGCCAGCCACTGATGAGAAACTCATACCCCTGGATGTTAGATTGCTCTCTTTATTCCATCCTTGTGATGGCTGTGATTGCTGTCATGGTGTTAGGCTAGAAATTAGCATTTTGTGCCCCCAAATTTTGCCATCCAGAACGCACTAAAAAAAAAAAATCGGAGAATAGTAATTTCTTCTGTCAAAAAAGGAACACACGGCTAGCATGATACAGATGTCTACAAAACTTAGGGCAGGAAATGTTGTGTGGTCCCGGTTGGCAAAGCTAATGAAGGGGGTGTTTTACTGTTGTCACAGGCCTCTGCTTAGAAAACAGTGGTTTTCATTTTTGGAAAACTAAGACTGATTGAGGAAAATATGGATGAGCTCTTACAAATGTAAAAATTAAACAATAAGCTTGATTTTAGCATTAAATTTAAAAATAATCTGAATCTTGAGGCCCTCCCCAAACTAATTTTTAGCATCATTTCAGTTCTTACATCTAGAAGCAATGACAATATATGTGCTCTCTTGTAACAGTTTCTTTCTGACACGTGTTTGAGTAAACTATGAAAAGATGAAAGATAAAGGAGTTATGAAAAATACAGTGGTAATTATCACCAATTTTATTTGTGGTTACTCCTTAAATCATTATGACAAAATGACTAATGTAGTGCTTTTATAGCAATCTGGGTTTTATGTCATTAATGATTCTCTAAATATCCTTGCATTAATATTTCCTCTCTATCTGGTATTTTTTTATACTGTTTACTTACTAAATAATTATTAAAACTACTGACTTTGTAGTTTTTTTAGTTTTATATGAACCTGCATTGTGCTTAGGATGTATATGTAATTTAATTCTACTTTTTATGCTGGGGCTTAATTACAGGAAAAAAAAGGGAAGAAAGTGATTTAAATTTTACTAAGAAAAGATGATACAGTTTCCTTATCTCTGGTTCTTCTTAGGCTATCCACAGACATGCTAATTTTTCCTGTCATTAACAGTGAGGAAGCTAGAAGGATTCTGACATGTGAGGTGCACAGATTCTGTTAGGAGCCTTGATATTTATCCACCCAAGCTTATCCATCATCTTTAATCATGCAAAAGGCAGAATTACTTAATCATTTCATTTTATTGAAAAGAAAAAGAAAGATTTACATTAAAATGATGACATGCAAGAAAAAAATAAATTGAAAATGATTACGAGGAGAGGGGAATGCGGAGACTACAGCTCCATCGGTTTTGTGATGCTCATTTAAAGCAATGATCTAGTCAAGCTGAGGCATAAAAGCAATGATGATGTTCGCTATTGGGGTATAGCCATCTTATCTTCACATTCCTCGTTTGCGTTCTTAGAAAATTATGTGGGGAAGCTAAGGCAAGTAATTAAACATTAGACCTAATTACCTACCCCTCCTCATTCTTATTCCAGATTGAATTACACTTTAATGATACTCTTATATAAAGAAACATGACCCCCAGATTTAAATTCAACACCTTGAAGATCTTTATACAAAATACTTGTTTTAATTCCGACAGCACAAAATAGGCCAAACCATTTAGACTCCAAGAATTATCACGTTCTGTCTATATACATTGATGTATATTTATTTTTCTCAAGCAAGCAAGTTCTTTTTGGTTTTGATGTGTATTATCAGTGTTCTTTACTTTTATGGACAATAATAGATGTTTTCTATAAGCAGTGTCTCATGCCCTGCTTTATACAGAGACGGTTAGGATATTTCAAAATAATTGGTTGGTATATTTCCACTGTTCCCCTCATCTAACTTTTCTATTATATGTTGTCTTTATTTTTCCAGTTGAAATATAATAAGTAATTATTTTAAAGATAAAGAATTTTAAAAGATTTGTGAAGACATTAATGAACAATTTTTAAAGTTTTTTTTAATATTGTATAAAAGATATTTGAAAAAATAGATTTCTCCCACAATTTTTTTTGACCTCAAAATATATGTTGTCTTGTAAGGTTAACATATTTCTGAAAACAATCTATACTTGAAAGGAACTGTGTTTAAAATAATTAATTACATCAAATAAGAAGAGCAATTATACACAGAGGAGATGAAATTGAGAAAAAAAAATGCTTTTGATCCTTCCAAGGCCACACAGTAATTGTACTCATTCTTTTAACCTTGGATAGATAGGTGTTTAACACCTACTATGTACCAAGAACTATGCTAGCTTTTGTGAACAAAATTCCTGGTCTATAAGATGCTTTATTACATTTTGAGACACAGCACAAATTATTTAGAATCTAGAAAAAAAGATATTTCCTACTCTCCTAAATATGTAACTGGCCATATTTTCTCTAAACTCGAATGTCTTCTAAACATATACACAGCTATACAAACAGTCAGTGATACTAAACTAATTCAATATTTCATCAGACTCAGACTGTCCATGGCATTCATAAAGTTTATTTTGAATTTAAATGGCACAATTTGAGATGATCCAAGAATATTACCATTTGTCATATAAACATATACAATGAACAAAACAGTTCAATGTAATTCAATATAAAAATTAAAAGATATAATTGAAAGATTGGAATAATTTTTACATCTAAGTTACAAAGATTATATACAAACTACAGTAATTGTAATTTTGAAAACCATATAATCTATATAATTAGGTTTTAGAAATACATGATTTATGATATCTTCCCTAAGGACCAAGAAGCATGTCTTAAAAATCATCTGTTCTTTTGCTCATCTAAAGTATCTTTAAATTCCAGACTCTATAAATACCACTTTAGACCACAATCCATTTGGGGAGATAAAGAGAAAATTCTGCTTTCTAAAAAATTTGACTTCATCGATGACTTTGCTGCTGGAAAATTCAAGAACTTCCTTTTACATTCTTGGACAGTCTTAAAATTTATGCAGCCCTATGCAGTTGCTTTTAACATATAATAATGAAGAAACAGAAAGCATCACAATATAGCTAAAGGAACTAGCAAATAAACATTTTATTTTTAAACATATTAAAAATTTAGTTACATTAAAAAGATATTCTTATGCATGTTTTTGAAAATAGGCAACTGATATTAATTGTATGAATGTGTATGTGTAGTAAATTTTGAATTCTTATTACAAAATAGAAACAATGAAATAAAATGTGCAAATGATTACAATTTACATATTTTTACATGAATCCAAATTAGTGCTATGAACAAGTTTTTGAAAAGAATTTCACAATTTTTATCACAACAAAAGAAATTGTATTTTCTTTTTCCAGTGATCTATTTTAAATATATTTTAGTATATTTTTTCACAGATGAAATCAAAGACCTAATATTTATGCTTGATACTGATATAAAATAATTAAGCATACAAATTTCTGCCATACATTTTTTTGGATGCTGGTTTTCAAAAATAGAAAAAAAAATCAAGCCTAAATTATTTTATTTTTATATTGATTATTGACCCGTGTGGTCTATTTAAACCTTCAAGTAAACCTCTCTTTTTAAAATGTACTTTTCCTGAAAGCATTAATATATTTGAATTACTTGATATCATCCATTACTTTAAAATGAAAATGAAAACTTACAATAACAGACAGAAGCAGAAAAAATAAGGATTGTAGCATCAAATACTAAGGGCATGAAAACAAATAGGGTTACTTTAACTTTATAGCAATAGGTGGCACTGTTACCTAAATACTCTTTGATTTGAGTTGAAGAACAGTGGAAATGGGTTGTCTCTGTATATAATTTCATATATGTAAACAAATGAGAACACAGATGTAAACTTTAAAAATTCTGGGAATTATTTTGTTATCATTATTCCTTAATTATTATTTTTATTTTTACACCCAGCAGTAATTCAAACAGAAAAGCAGACTCATGAAAATGTTGACATTTTAATACAACTAAAAAGAAACCCCTTAATATTTTTCCCACGAAATTGTACTTTATGAATTCCTACTCCTGTGGGAATTAGTACCGGACATTTTCAGGTGTTCTCAATACCAAACAGTAATTCAGAATGCTTAAGTTGATTAATAAAATTAATTTTCTATTGCCACGTTTCTTCTAGCCTTGTTTTGTGAAGTGGTGTAAATAAGATAGGTGTCATGTGATGTATATGCATGTTAAATAGTGATTTTTTCCTAAAAATTTTTTATTTATTTTTTTAAATATTTATTTATCTTTGACAAAGAGAGAGAGAGCGTGCACGTGGGGGAGGGCAGAGAGAGAGGGAGACAGAATCTGAATCAGGCTCCAGGTTCTGAGCTGTCAGCGCAGAGCCCGACTCAGGGCTGGAACCCACGAACCGTGAGATCATGAGCTGAGGCCAAAGTGGGACACTTCATCAACTGAGCCACCCAGGGGCCCCTTAAATAGTGATTCTTGACAATGCAACCCATTAGGCTGATAGTGCAGAAGTGTAATTCTTTCACCACTGCCAACATAGTCACTGTTAACATCTGAAAGGGAAAACAAAAGGAATAAGACTATATATGTATTCACAGTGTTTATTTATTTTAATTTTTAAAAATGTTTTAATTTATTTTTTGACAGAGAGACAGAAAGAGAGCAAGCACGAGTGGGGGAGGGGCAAAGAGAGAGGGAAACACAGAATTCAAAGCAGGCTTCAGGCTCCCAGCTGTCAGCACAGAGCCCTACATGGGGCTCGAACTCACAGACTGTGAGATCATGACCTGAACCAAAGTCAGACGCTCAACCGACTGAGCCACACAGGCACCCCCACAGTGTTTTTATGCAAGTGAGAATAGCAATAAAGACTGAGCCCTAACTACAACACACAGCACTTCTGTGAAAGCTGGATATGTTGACCCTATGGCACACAGATTGCCAAAAGACCATTCCTTCCTCTGGGCAGACAGCCTGTCACAAGTCTTGCTAAGTTGGACAAAGGCTGGATTTAACCCCCGTGCTCCCCGCAACTTGGCGATGCAGCCCAGTGCAAGCCGCAGCCCAGTGCAAGCCACAGTCCGCACCAAGCCTTGCAAATTGATTGTTACACCAGCTACTGTTGATAGTCCTTCTCCCAGAATTCTCAGAAACGATGGCCAAATGGTATGATGGTCTTCGTGACTATGCTGTCTTGTGCTTAGGCAATTCTACTGTCATAAGAGAGAACCAGAGCACTGTGGCAAACACTGATGCATGATGCAAACCCCCTCCAGAAAGGAAGGACTTACTTCCTGCTCTGCTGCTAATGCTGGGGGAGACAGGCTTCAGCTGCCCCAAGCAGATTCCTTGTGCTGAACAGGAGCTTGAGGCCCAAGGTCACATTCCTTTTCTGAGGAGATTCCTGCCTAATGAAAACCAAGGAGGGGGGGGGGGTACTCTTAGTTTCAGTTTGGGGCAACTATTAATGTTCAACCCAACTCCAGAACTTTCCACGGAACTGGGTGGGACCTCTGCGGAGAGTGTCTCACAGGTCAGGCCTTTGCCCAGTGCTGCTTGATCACCTCTCCTTGCACAGGGGCTGATCCCTTGGGCATTCAGGGATAACCCTCTTGCACAGGAACCTCTATCTCCAAGCCTACTTCCTGAGGAATTCAAGCTGTGCCCTGCACGGATAATAGGATGCCAGTCTAACTGGAGTCCAGGAGGCCAGAAACTATAGATCATAACCATGGCAAGAAATTTCATAAACAAGTTTTTGATAATAAAGAAGACCTTAAGGAATGAATAACTGATTGAAGAAAAAAACTTAAAAAAAATGTTATTTTGAGAGACAGAGACAGCACAAATGGGGGAGGGCAGAGAGAGAGAGAGAGAGAGAGAGAGAGAGAGAGAGAATCCCAAGCAAGCTCTGCACTGTCAGTGGAGAGTCCAATGCAGGGCTCAAACTCACCAACTGCAAGATCATGACCTGGAAGAAGAAGAAGAGAAAAAAACAACAAACAAAACAAAACAAAACAAAACAAAACAAAAAAAACAAACCTCTTATAGGAACACCTAACACTGCTTGATACTAGAATAAGTGAATACTCAATAAATGTTTGAACTGAATGCTATACTGACTGGATACAGTTGAACAGTATGATTTTGTCCGATTTACTGTACATCATTTATGCATCTGTCCCTAGGGAGGAACACAAAGTTAAGTAACTCAAGAAGCTACTGGACCAGCAGCATTTATAGTCTGTCCAAAATCCACATTAATTTATGCTCTGCTATTTAGGATGAATCAGATACCAATTGTGTGGAGCAAACAATTTTCCAAGCATAAAACATTTTTCATGTGATATAAACCAAGTCTATTGGATAATTTGGATTTTTGTGTAAAAAGAAAGATTTCTGTTTACACACAGAATTGTACTAATTTCTCCATCAGGTCAAATACATTCCAGTTGAATGCCATAGTTAAAATTTATTTTCAAAAACAGATGGCCCAGAAAGTATTATTACAAACAATTTTAATGTAACCATAAGGAATTCATGCATTTGTTTTAGAGCTACAAAGGATCTTATTTATACAATTCTTCAGTAGTAAAAATAGGACATGTGGGCGACCACTACCTCATCCATGGCCTCCTTCTCTCTATGGCCAAATAGAAATAGAGTCTAAAAATGAGTCTTAACACAGGACTCCAGGGAGTTATCATTAATTGGTTAAAATAGATGTTATACCCTATTTGCTATCCAAATCTAGTCAAATTACATCACTTTATAGTACAAGGCACTAAACTGAGATTTAGGAAAATAAAAACATTGCCTAGATATCTTTATCTAGGGTTGTGGTGCCCTGATTTTCCAGTCTAGTTTCCTTTAAAATTAAAAAAAAAAAAATTTTTAATGTTTATTCATTTTTGAGAGAGAGAGAGCATGAGCGGGGAAGGGGCAGAGAGAGAGGGAGACGCAGAATCCGAAGCAGGCTCCAGTCTCTGAGCTGTCAGCACAGAGCCCGACGTGGGGCTCGAACTCACGAACTGTGAGATCATGACCTGAACTGAAGTCGGGCGCTCAACCGACTGAGCCACCCAGGTGCCCCTTTAAATTTTTTTTTAATGTTTATTTATATTTGACAGAGAGAGACAGAGCATGAGCAGAGGAGGGGCAGAGAGAGAGGGAGACACAGAATCTGAAACAGGCTCCAGGCTCCGAGCTGCCAGCGCAGAGCCCGACATGGGGTCGAACCCACAGACCGCAAGATCATGACCCGAGACAAAGTCGGATGCCCAACCGACTGAGCCACTCAGGCGCCCCTAGTTCCCTTTTTATAACACTCTCTGGGCAAATATTCGTGGTGCTGAGCTATTAAACCACTGTATTACCAAAATTATTCTTCAATGAAAATGGAAAGCAGTTTATAGATTGATTTTTGTACTATGATCCGAGATGTATAGTATTTAAGCCAAATTGTTTGGCTTCAGAATCATCGTGCTCTGTATTGTGCTGATTAATCATGTGAAATCTCCAACCAGATTAAATGTAGCATTTATCTAATTTCTTGTATTACTAAGCCAATTATCAAAAGCCAATAGCCAATTTCAAGCTTTCATCAAATGGTGGCATCAGGCATTATTAAAATTTCTGATGATTTGTTACATTCTAGAAGCAGAGGAAAGAAAACTTGAGTGTCACAGTTTTACAACTGAGAGTGTTACCTTTTTTTATTATAAAACATACTTTTTTGGATAGGTGAAATAATCTATAATAGTACACATGCTTCTAATTCACCTTGCCACATTTTGTAGTTGAATAAGCCAATTACTGTCATGATTGTACTCAGTTCATGAAGTCCATTTCGTGGAGGGATGATACTTGGCAAAGCAGAGCAAATCAAGCAAACAAACCCACCCCATTTCTTCTCCACCACTACAAGTGGGAATTTTAATAACCTATTAATTAGAGGAAGGGTATGCAATAAAAGATGAAACAGGACAGTTCAGAAGATGGCCAAAGAAGGCACAGAGCAGCATTTATATCAATACCTTAAGAGATAGACTTTGAGAATACTAATAGCTCCCCGTGACTGATGTTTTCAAGTGCGAGGCCCGCTTTCGAGTGTTTTGTGGGTACTTTAACATGCTTAAGATGTTTTATAATTGTTTTTATTCATGGTTGGAAGATAAGGTAACTGAAGCCCGGAAAAGTCAAATGACCTACCAATGAATCCAATACTGGGAGAGGTGAGATCTGTATACCCAGGCAGTCTGATGGCCAAATCGGGCTTCTGTATTATTGTACTATAGTTGTCTTTTGGCAATTTGTAATAAATATTAATAATACATACATAAACATTATTTGCATGAGGCAATTTTACACTTTATTTTTTATTTATTTATTTTGAAAATTTTGTAATTTTTTTAATTAAAAAATTGTTTATTTTCGAGGGATAGAGGGAGAGTGCGTGACAGTGCATGAGCCGGGGAGGGACAGAGAGGGAGAGAGAGAGAACCATGTGCTGTCAGCACAGAGCCGGTTGCCAGGGTCCATCTCAGGAACCGGAAGATCATGACCTGAATTGAAGTCAGACGCTTAACCAACTGAGCCACCCTGGCATCCCATATGTTTTATTTTAAAGAGTAACAATGCCAACTAAGACATATCTACAAAGGTAACAAGGTTGCTAACTCATAGGGTTGAAGGCAGAAACTGCAGTTTTCTGTAATTAGAGTCCAGGGGTGTATTGGTCCTGAAATGATGTGCCAAACACTGCATGTGTGAGCAGACAGGCTTATTTGTGGGGAATGAATTCATAGAATTCATAACAATCTCAAAGAGATCAGACTGGTAACACAGGAACTTTTACTTAGTATACTATTTAACTTTACTCACAAGGTATACATACATATATATATATATATGCAAATATACGTACTTGCATATATATAATAGCTAAGTGTGCATATAAAGGCAAAAAAATATTCGTGACTATACACACACACACACACACACACACACACACACACACACACAGATTCCTAGTAAATGTTATGTTGCACATTTGTAGCAGGAGAAAGCATTGCATTGTGTTTTGAGTAGCCCTTTACCTTTCTATTTATCCCAAATAACTTTTATCGCAGGCTTATCTCAAAAGGTCGTGTCAGTGCAAATAATTTCTCAAGAAATGTTTTCATTTAGTTTTCTTTAAAGACTTTGTTTTCAATGGAACTGAAAAATTGTGATCACCTGTTGACTTGTGCAGAACTATTGAAGCAAAGGCTAACAGGCGTTTGTTTTTATGGGTGGTGTGGTTTATACTTACTGTATACATACATAATAAGGACAATCTTTGAAAAATTTGGTTCTAAATGTCAAGAACCAAAAAGAACTCTATCATGTGTGTTATTAATATGTTTCACTATCTAAAAGAATATTCCATCATGTAGTAGGAATGTCACATTACCATAATTTTCTTATATCAAATGCATACATTTAGCAAGTACATTATGATAACGTCTGCCCTGAAAGAAGAAAATCCAGTTTGTACTGAGATTCACGATGTGCTGATGCTGAACTGTCCAATCTACTTTAAAAATAGATCAATATTTTAGAAGTAATTTTTGTATCCTTTGTTTAGTAATTAAATATATTTACATAAACTCCTTTGTGTCCGTCTACAGAATACAAAATATAATAGAGTCTGGTAATTATCTTGTTAACAGGATCAGTGTGGACACAATATTAAGTGAACAAAGTTGTATCTCTTTATTTTTACTATGTGTTAAATTGTGTATTTCGTCTAAGTTTAAAAATAATTATTAAATCTTCATTTTTTGATTCTATATTAGAATAGTCATGATTCTTTTCATATGCTTACAAATCAAATATAATTTATTTATGGGGATTTTTTTAGGTTTAAACACAGTTAAAAAAAGAATACTTGTACACCAAAGAAAGTAAAACTGGGAAATTTTTACTTGGCCTGTTACAATATTTTTAACTTAAAATTTAAAATTTAGAAATCCATTAAATATATGAATATAAATTATAGGCAAAAATACAAAATTGGCAATGTTTGACTAGTTGGGGTCTTCATATTTTCACATGGTTCAACTTAACATATCAAGGGATAATAGTGCCATTGCTATCCATGTTATATTTATAAAAATATAGCTTTGCTTTGGAAATAAATACATTTATTTCAATTGTATATTTAACAACTATGGTTATAATATTAGTTCATCTGCCTCACATGGGAAACCTTATATTGTTTGCTTAAATTTGGTAAATAATCATGTTTTCATTAGGAGCTCCAAATTCCATGGCTAGAATGCACATTACTCTAACTTTGCAAAATTATAGATGCTATAGTCATCATCTGTTATCTTCTCGGGTAGAGTTTGTGTTCTAATAGAGATCAGTAGAGATCTTATCAGACTTCTATCCAGTAAAGATCTAGTAGAGATCTTATCAGACTTCCATGATAAACTTTGTAGAAGTTTGTTTGGAGCATTGCTTTCTGATATTCAAATAAGACATATTTAGGTTTGCTCTGCATTGACTGTAAACTACCTTATTCATCTCCATACTTCCTTGGTTCCCAACTTGTCAGCTTGTTTCAAATAGCATGTCTCTGGTGTCTGTCCACATCATTTACCTTTACACACTACTTTCTTAAACTCTGAGCCTGCATTTCTAAATTTCATGCACACCTATCTCTGAATACCAATCTTTATTTAAGACTGAATTTCTGTTTACTTCTAAAATGCCACTCCAAAACTGGCATCTGAAGAGCACTATCATGATCTTTCCAACTCAAAAGCCTTAGAATCATCTTTAACTCCTTTTTCCTCTTCTTTCCTAGTGGGTACATTAAATTAGTGTTTATTTTCCTTTAAAATAGCTCAGGTTTCTCTTCCTACTACTACTCTTGTTGATTCTGAACCAACTGCAGTGGCCTCTCAATTTTTCTCCCTGTTAGTTTTCTTCTCTCGACTCCATCTTTTTTTTATCATCACTAAATAAATGAGCAAATTATATCCACTTCCAAAAATTCCATAGGTCCTAATTTTCTACCAGACAAAAGCAAGATGACTTCCTTTGTTGTTATAGTCCTGAATATTTAAAAAAAAAATATTTTTATCTAGTTTTGAGAGACAGAGAGAGACAGAGCAGTAGCAGAGGAGGGGCAGAGAAAGAGGGAGACACAGAATCCGAAGCAGGCTCCAGGCTCTGAGCTGTCAGCACAGAGCCCAACACGGGGCTCAGACTCACCAACTGTGAGACCGTGAACTGAGCCGAAGTTGGACACCTAACCAACTCAGTCACCCAGGTGCCCCTATAGTCCTGAATAATTTGATTGTGCATTCCTTCCCACATATTCTGCCCAGCCTTACCTCAACCTCTTTTGTAAACAAATTATTCTTCTTAGCAAAAACTCTACTTATGGTGGTACCTCTGCTCAATTGTCCCATTACTTGCACTTGTAATACTACATGTGCTAGAATGTTCTCTTCCCTGCTTACCTACCAGCTGTGCTCATATAAACTGTCCTAAGTTACTCTAATTCATTGAAGAGATTATTTTGTATAGTCTTTCTATTACTTTTGATAATCTTTCTATTACTGTCTCAAATTACAAATAATAAACTTATTGTTATTTACTTCTAATGTTTTCTTTTCCCCAACTAGACTATGAACTTTTTTTTTTTAATTTTTTTTTTAACGTTTATTTATTTTTGAGACAGAGAGAGAGCATGAACGGGGGAGGGCCAGAGAGAGAGGGAGACACAGAATCGGAAGCAGGCTCCAGGCTCTGAGCCATCAACCCAGAGCCCGACGCGGGGCTCGAACTCACGGACTGCGAGATCGTGACCTGAGCTGAAGTCGGACGCTTAACCGACTGAGCCACCCAGGCGCCCCTAAACTTCTTGAATGGAGATTAAAACCTAAACTTCTTTTACCTTTTCAATGCACCTTAGGGCTTATCATAATTCCAAATGCTTGAAGTGTGCTCCCAAAACACTTTCAACTCTCTATTATATAACTTATTACACAATTGCCCAGTTTTTGTTTATGCTCCATAGGCTTATTTTTCCCCCTTTCCTGGGATGCTGCAGTAGTGTGTTCATAAAAATTTATAGTGTCTTGTCACCCTGTTCTCTGACAAAGTTGTGCTTATTTCACCTAACTTAATCTCTAGACCATTTTAGTTAGTTTTATTGTCTTAGTTTTTAACCCCAGATGTAGAGTGTTTAGTTTCCTTATTTATACTATTCATCCACCTCTAAAATCTAACAGTAGGCGAAATTAAAAATTCTTTGTTCAACAATTCAATCGTTTTGAAGATATCCTTATGAAAGAAAACTGGGGGTCAGAGGAGGGAAGTGGATTCCACAAGTCTATAAAACTGCTAGGTGACAGAATCAGCATTTGAACAGCTATCATCTGCTTCATGATACATCAAAACTCCCACTCATTGTGGGGTGATATTGTCCTGGTCATTCTCTGTTTGTCCTCTAGGAATCCCTAGATGCCATCTTCATCCTTTCTGACTTTGTTCCCTGAGATATGACACTTCTTTTCATTCACCCAGTCTCCCTTACTTATTGAGTTCGTTTTTTTTTAATTTTTTAATTTTTGTTATTTAATTATTTTTAGCTAATATGAAGTGCCAGGAGGAAATGAATAGGAGAGGTGATGGGGAACAGTGTATTTTTTTAAAGCTTATTTATTTTGAGAGAGAGAAAGAGAGTGAGCAAGCAAGGGAGGGGCGGGGGGGGGGGGGGAAGAGAGAGAATCTCAAGCAGGCTCTGCACTGTCTGTGGAGCCCGATGTGGGGCTTGAACTCACAAACCACAAGATCATGACCTGAGCCGAAATCAAGAGTTGGATGCTTAAATGACTGAGCCACCCAGGTGCACCCAGTGTATTTTTTATCTGCTCCCTTCTGCTCTGGGCTGCAGTTACTGGCAGTCACCATGTCCTTCTGGAACTCTAAGGCTATAGTATCTCTCGAGCAGCTCCTCTGTGTCTCCAATTTCCACTGGGCTTCAGTAACTCTGCTCCCACTAGACTGGCTTTCACAGTTCTTTGTTCTCTTAAACCCAGTTATACCTCCGTTAGTAGATCTTCGTTTAAAATCTTTCCAAATATCTGAATTATATTGTTTTCTGCCAGGAAATAAAACTCAGCAATAGACAATGGGGCGCCTGTGTGGCTCAGTCAGTTAAGTGTAAGACTCTTGATTTCAGCTCAGGTCATGATCTCATGGTTCATGAGTTCGAGCTTCACACCAGGCTCTCTGCTGTCAGCACAGAGCCCACTTTTGGATCCTCTGTTTCCCTTTTTCTCTGCCCCTCTTCTACCCATGTCCTCTCTCTCTTTCAAAATAAATAAACATTAAAAAAAAGGGAAATAAACAATAGGTAAAAGGACCACTTGAAAAATGGGAAGACTTTTTGATTCAGGTTTAAAATATAAATTCAAATATTTAACTAAGTCTATTATTCATTCTCACATCTTGTGCAATAATTTTTCTTGGATTTTCTTCATGAAGACTAATCAAAATGCAAACTTTTCCTAATTCTGTTAAGATGAAGAATGAAAGAAAAGGGATTAGATTTTTTTGTCAAAGATAATTAAAAATTATATATTTGGAAATATTATCATTTATTTTGATCAATAAAGTGCTTCTGGTAAAGAGTAGCTTTTTCCTTTTCCCTTTAAAAGGCAGTGAGGTTGTTGAAGGATTTCTGTGTGATGGTGCAATGCTTAAATTAAATATAGATTTGGGAGTCTGAGCCTGCTGAGATGAGTGTGCTGAACACACGAATGGACCGATCACAACAAACGGGAATGAATGATGGTCATGGAATTGGTTGGCACTTGTTTATTTTGTAGACAAACAATTTGACTTTTTCTCAGCCTGAATGGAAACAAATGGCTTTAGTGTTGTCAAGATTAGATGATGTAGTCAGAGTTTACCTTTTAAGCAAGTCAGTTCTTGGGTTCCATTAAAATTACAATAAATGTGACACTAAAAAATAAATTTTGTCATTGCTACTTGCTTTTCCTCCAGAATTTTGTAGAGCAATGAAGAAGCTCTATTTTTTGTCTATTTTTACTGTTGTTATCTCCAAGTCCAGAACAAATGCTGTCAATCCATGCAATTACTTCCCATCTTTAAAGATGTCCGTCAAAACTTTATGGTTTACCTAGACTGTGTCCTTAGAGACAAGAGTCTTATAGACCTCAAAGGCACACTGAATTTTGTTCTGTCTACTCAGCTATAAATTTTTGTCAGAATAATCTAGCCCATTGTGTCTCAAAAACTCTTTTAAATTTAAAACATTTTTTCCCCGTATGGCCCTTCTTTGTCAAACATAGACTGATGCCTCATAAAGCCATACCTTCATCTAGCACTTCATTAAATTTAAATAGATAAATATGAAAACATATGGTCACATCTATGATTACCTTATTGTACAATAGAGAAGTTGAGAAGTAGACCCCCTCGAAATAAAACTATGACACCACACATGAATTTAGTAAGGGAAGTACAAATCGAATGCCTTGAGATTTCAGAAGAAATGGATTATTAACATTATTTTTTGACACTAATAAAGTCATGCTACTTGTAAGAATGTGATATAAGGTGTCTAGCTAGGCTGAAAGTTCTTTGAGGACAGAACTGGCTATATGTATCTCTTCATGGACAAAACTACTTCTTGCCCACAGTAAGCTATAACTGAGTAATGAAATGGGGGTGATATTCTGGTGTGAGAGAATTCAAAATGGCACGGCACTTTTTGAGCAAATGTTCTGAGAAGGATCAAATGTTCCTGGGAAGGAAACCAAATTTCAAGTAGAAATCATCAGAATAAAATACATGAGCATGCAAGATGAAACCCTGCCCCTCACATCTGATGCACCCAAACAAATAAGTAATCCCAGAATACCAAGACTATAACGATCTCTTCATTTTCCTGTCAGTTGCTATCTTCTGTCACCAATTCCCAAGACCTACGACAATAGGAAATAGTCACATCCAAGAGCTGGACCTCCTGTACCTATATGTGCCATGGTTAAATTCTAAGAGTACTGAGTATCCACCTCACCTTCGATAACTTTCTGTCCTACACTACTTTTGCTACATATCTGATGACTAAACTCTACTTTGCTCTCACTTGAAACAACTCTAATCCTGAAATTAAACTCCATAGAGCCTCCTTTCTAACTTTCTAGCTTGTACTCCAACCACACTGTTTTTTAGATCATTTTGGAAAGCTTTAATCCATTGATTGCCATACCAGACAAAATTTATTGAATGTTTTGTATGTACTGAACCCTATGGATAGCATTTGCTCATGGTTTTCCCCTCATGCTAAACTCATAAATTCCCAATTTTAAATCATTCCAAATACCTGCCTTTTCCACATCTGCATGCAGCCTATCTAACACCGTTGGGGAACTAACCCAATAGTGTAAATTGTTGCCACTTGTTTTCATGAGGAACTCTGCTGGGAGAATCCAACTCTTCATCCTCATTCATTCAGTTTTCTTTTCTCCACAACAACTGTTTCAAATATCTTCTGTTTTCAAAGTCTGTGTTCTTCCTTTGATTTTCAGAATTAAAAAAAAAAGCATTTCTTTCAACTTTTCCGATGAAATGGAAGCTGTCCGGTAGGACCTCCCTCAACTTCTCATCATAAAAATCTACAATTCAGGTCTCTGCACCATTCTTTCTCCCTTCCCTCCTGCTACAGTGGAGAAAGGACTCATTCTTCTACCAGAGACAGTTCTTCCAGCTACACTCGTGTCCGTGGACTGTCACGATTCATCCATCATTCTCTCCCTTGCATGACTCTAGTCCCTTCCAATTTTACTCCCACTCATGTGCCCTGCGGCCTCTCCCACACCCTTATTACACACAATTTAAACTGTCTTTCTGGATCTGTTCTTATCCACTCAAACACCTTGCAGTTAATTGTCTGCTTCTACCCCTCCTTCAAAGTCATATTTTGCAAATAGTTTTGTACATTCCTTATCCATTTTTTTCTTCCTTTGACATCAGTCTTTTATCTGTTATACCACCACCTTCTTCCAAATCACCATTGGCCTTACTATCTCTAAATTCAATAGGTAATTAGTACTATCTTGCCTCTAAATCACATTTTCATAATATATTAATAACTCATTATTGGCCTTACTGTCTCTAAATTCAATAGGTAATTATTATGGTCTCACCTCTAAATCACATTTTCATAATAGATTAATTACTCAAGTGATATATGTAAAAAGTAATGCAATTGTCCAAGATTAATTTTATGCAGATTAGCTTTCAAAAAAGAATATGACCTCCTACAAAACTCCATAGAAATAGGTCACATCTCAGTGCTTAAGGCAACCAAACTTAACTAACCTCAAGATTTGGACCCCTGCCTCTTAATTATGCCGTGGAAGGAGCCGTTGCTTCTGTAAGCAAGAATGCGGATATGGTGAATTCTGCAACCAGCCTGCTAGACAATTAGCTGCAACAGCAAGTCGTGGACCCCAACCCTTAATTAGATCATGGAAGGGCCAGTGACTACTGACCCAAATTGCAATCAATTAGCTTTCAGGCTAGAGCTGGGATGAGGATTCTACCAGATCATATTTCTATTGTATCCCCAGAGTGACCAGGTGAGAGGCTGAGGTTTGCCTGTTCCTGCAACTAAAAAGTCACATAGGGGGCGCCTGGGTGGCTCAGTCGGTTGAGTGGCCGACTTCGGCTCAGGTCATGATCTCGCGGTCCGTGAGTTCGAGCCCCACGTCGACAGCTGACAGCTGACAGCTGACAGCTCAGAGCCTGGAGCCTGCTTCAGATTCTGTGTCTCCCTCTCTCTGACCCTCCCCCGTTCATGCTCTGTCTCTCTCTGTCTCAAAAATAAATAAACGTTAAAAAAATAAATAAATAAAATAAAATAAAATAAAATAAAATAAAAAGTCACATAGCCCAAGTTATTAAGGCACCTCACCTGGAGTCTGATGAGCAACCTTAATGGAGCTCTATGTGCTGCATAAGAATAAGTGGGAACTGGGGACCTGCTTGCTGGCTACTCATCTGGTCTTGGCAGTTTCCTCCATTGAATACTGCTGTAGTAGGTAGGGAGAATGTATGCCTTGGTAATTTGCTTTTATTTGCAGGGTAATTGGTAGACATTTTTCTTTTAAAATTTAAACAAAATTTATATAATAAAACTATTAAGTTCTTTTTCATCGTCTCAGATTTCATTCATTGCCTCCAAAGTAACCATTATTAATGTATTGGTTAATTAATATATACTTTTCCTATGGATGTAGAATATACAAATGTAAGAAAGCAAATATATAGGGACAGGAAGATAGAGATTGAAAGAGAAATGCAAAAGAATATCTGTGGAAAAGTACATGCAGTCATTTACATTTATTATTCTGCAAATTGCCTTTTTCGTCATCATTTGGAGATCTTTCCCTGCCAATATTCATAGCTCTGCCTCATTCTTTCTGACAGAAGCTTATTATCTGCAATATAGACAAATCATAATTAGATTAGCTATTCCTCATACTGATGGACTCTATTGAATTCCAGTTTTGCATTATTATAAACAAATCTGTAGTGGACATCCTTATAGATTCTTCTTTATAAATACTTTTGATTACTCTACTGAAGCATAGGAATTGTAAGGAATGATTATATTACTATATTACATAAGAATGTTATTTCGGTTGAACATCAGACTTCAGCTCAGGTCATTATCTTGCGATTTGTGGGTTCGTGGGTTCATCGGTTCATGGGTTGGAGCCCTGTGTTGGGCTCTGTGCTGACAGCTCAGAGCCTGGAGCCTGCTTCACATTCCATGTCTCCTTCCCTCTCTGCCCCTCCCCCGCTCACACTCTGTCTCTCTCTCTCTCTCTCAAAGTAAATGACCATTAAAAAAATTTTTTTAAATGTTATTTTTTGATGATCAGTCTGGCGTGAACATGAAATAACACCACGGAGAAGTACCAAAGTGAAAGAGATTTATTATATTCACAAGTCCTAGAATAGAGAGGCACAGCCTGCTGTTCAGGAGGCCATGTAGGAGGTGCTCCAGGAAGTGGGCTTAACCAAGCAGGTGGGGAGCTGAGAGACAGATCGCAGATCCACGGGCAAGTGTCTTTGTTAAGAGTCAGGGTAGGGTACACAGAAAAGGCATGAGGGGATTTCACTGGCGTGTTTAAACATCACCAGGTTATTGTCAGGGGTGGGGGCAAGAAGGAAGACTTGACAGGGGCCAGCCTTATCACACTGGTGCACCAAGTTACCTGGGTGGGGTGCTCACACAACTTGGTTGTGGGGATGCGGAGGCATCAGGAAAATACAAAGTTTTCAAAATTTACAGTGTGGTGTGTGTAAGAATATAAGCTCCATGAAGACAGACACCTTTTATGTTTTATTCTGCTATATCCTCAATGCCTACACGTGTTCAATAACTAGTATGTAGGTGCTCAATAAATGTTAAACAGAGGACTATCTATAGGTTGATCTGTACATGTGGGCCAATAGCCTTCCAAGAAGCTCTATCAGTTTAGTGTCTGTCAACTACATATGAAAATATGTTTCCTCACACTCATGTTAATGCTGGGTATTATAAATATATGTATATTTTTAGTTCTTCCTAATCTAATGGGAAAAAAAACCCAAAAAATCTATTACTTTAATAATGAACTTGCTACTTAATGAAGTGATTTACAGGCTTTTAAAATATTTATTGACCATTATGGCGCCTGGCGTCCCAGTGAGTTAAGCATCCAACTCTTGGTTTTGGCGTAGGTCATGACCTCACAGTTAGTTTCCTGAGGTGGAGCCCTGCATTGGGCTCTGCACTAAGAGCGTGGAGCCTGCTTGGGATTCTCTCTCTCTACCTCTTTCTCTCTCTCTCTGCCCCTCCCCTGCTCCTGCTCTCTCTCTCAAAATAAATAAATTAAAAAAAAATAAAATATTTATTGGCCATTACAGGCTTTTCAATAAATTTTCTATGTTTTATTTATCTATTTTTAATGTTTATTTATTTTTGAGAGAGAGAGAGAAAGAGAAAGAGAGACAGAGCATGAACAGGGTGAGGCAGAAAGAGAGAGGGAAACACAGAATGTAAAGCAGGCTCCAGGCTCTGAGCTGTCAGCACAGAGCCCGAAGTGGGGCTCAAACTCATGAACTGTGAGATCATGACCTGAGCTGAAGTCAGACTCTTAACTGACTGAGCCACCCAAGTGCCCAAATTTTCTATGTCTTATTGTTGTCTTTCTTCATTGATAGAAATTCATTGCAAATTCTGGAGAGTAATAATTTTTCCAATAGACAATACATTTATTTTTCATAAACTTTTAGTTGTATTGTTCAATGTATGGGTGTTTAAAATGTCATAAAATAAAATTCATTGATATTCTTTGTGTTGGTTTCTGTCTTTTAGGTGTTACTTAAGAAGGCCTTTTGTACTTCCTCAGATTGTGTAAGCATTTTCTCCTAATATTTTGTTAATTAAAATATTTACTTTGTCCTCCAAATATACTCATATCTGAAAGAATTGAGCTAATAAAGTCTTCAACTACAGTTAATAAATGTCAACTTCTATTTGTATTTGGAACATTTATTTCTTTATACACTTTAGGATTTTTTTTTTTTTTTTTTTGGTTTAAGAATTTTTCTTTTTTCTGTCATATTGATTCTTTTTCCCTATTTTTAAGGCTCTTAAATTCTGAAACTCTTATAAGAGAATGGTAGACCTCCTGGAGTTCACACTCTTCCTCCACCCCCAAATACTTTCTACAAGTATTTCCTTTTATTTTTTCTATATTCTGAATATTTCCTTAATTTATAATTTATTGATTTTGTTTTTTGACATTGTTTTTCTCATTAAGCCCATATACTTGGTTTCTTTAAATTTTACAATTTAACAACCTTAAATTTTCAAAGACTGTCTTGTCTTTTTACTTAGCCATTTGAGAAAACAGCTCACCATTATTATTTTATAAAGTATCTTGAATTTCTCTGAGACGACTCAAATTCATCTGTTTTCTGAATAATCTGTTTTCTGTGAGATCATGTATTTTGGATGTTTATTCAATACTTATCTTTTGTGAAATATATTTTCCTCAGTCATCTAGAGATATCTGTGTGTCATTGATACCCTTGGGAGTTGAATATACTTAACAGCCATGGGTCCTTGTAGTGATGCAGTTTATTTTGTAAAAGGTCACTGTCAAAATGTAGGTGCTGATTCTGAGAACTGTGCATTTGTCTGGGTGTGCATTACTGGCTGACTTTATTTTAGAGTGTATAGATTTGCAGGTAGATGCTGCAGAAAATTTTAGTATATTTCTCTTGTTGGAGGTATATGCTTCTCTTCCTTCTTTGGGGAGTTGTGGCAATCCAGTGCTAATGCAAGTTCTGCTTTGTTTCTTTGTTTTTTTTTTTCTTTTTTTTTTTTTAATTTCTTTTTAACATTTATTTTTGAGAGATAGAGTGAGACAGAGCATGAGTGGGGAAGGGCAGAAAGAGAGGGGACACAGAATTTGAAGCAGGTTCCAGGCTCTGAACTGTCAGCACTGAGCCCTACGAGGGGCTCAAACTCATGGACCTCGAGGTCATGACCTGAGCCAAAGTCGGCCGCCCAACCCACTGAGCCACCCCCGCCGCTCCAACTATGTTTTGTTTCTTTTCCCAAACTCTCAGTCTCATTAGGTAGTTGGCATTTTTCCTCAGCACAAAGAACACTTATTTTTTAACGTCATACAGTTACTTTATTCTCTGTTGAATTGGGGCTCCCAGATGCAGCTCAATATGTCTCCCACACCACCATCAATGGCTGCTTTTTAAGAATGCAATTTCGTTGGGGAATCTGGCTGGTTCAATTGGTTGAACATCCGACTCTTGATTTCAATTTACATCATGATCTCACGGTAGTGGAATAGGCCTCCACACTGGGCTCTGTGCTGGTACGAGGAGACCACTTGGGATTCTCTCTCTCCCTCTTTCTCTGTCCCTCCCCCATTCTCTCTTTCACTCTCTCTCTCTAAAAAATAAATGAATAAACATTAAAAAATTTAAATAATGCCATTTAATTAACTAATAACACTAATTGTATTTGTTTTCTATTGCTATGTAACAAATTGCCAAAAATAGTGGTTTACAGCAAAAAATCCTTTACTATCTCACAGTACTATTGGTCAGAAGTCCATGAATGGCATAGTTGCGTTCTTTGCTCAGGTTGTCACAAAACTGCCAACTGAGATGTTAGCTAGGGCTACGGTTTTGTCTGAGGTTCTGGGTTCTCTGCCAGACTTATTCACAATATTGGCACAAGTGAATTCCTGTGGTTTTAGGACTGAGGTACCCAGTCCCTTGTGGCTCATTAGCTACATACTTCTTTTGGCCCCCTGAGGCCACTTGCATTCATTTCCAGAGTCTTCTCCATCTTCAAGGCCAGCAGTAGAGAATTTCCCTCAAGTTAAATCCTTATCATGCTTCAAATCTCTCTGATTTCTCTTGCCTCCACCTTTTAGCCTGGCTTTTAAGAGCTAATCTCATTAAATAAGGCCCACTAAAGACAGACTCCCAATTGATTGTATCAACCAATTATACACCTTCATTGCCCCTGCCAAAATCCTTTTCCAGTATAATGCAACATAATCATAAGAATGATATTCCCTCATGTAATTGGCTATGCCCACACTCATGATGAGTATATAGGCAGGCTATAATGGGTACTAGGATTCTCCCCACAATATTTGACTTTATATTTTGCAGTTATAGCTCCACAGGGTCAATGGAGGTAACATGATATAGTTAAATACCAAATGGATCACAACATATTAGATAAATTTGTTTTCTGAGTTATGTCAGATAAAAACAAAATGATCAACAATACTATGTTTTGAGTCCAACTCAAAGGAGTCAACGTTTTTCAGAGTTCACATAGTGTCCCCCAAATGTGACTAAATTTCAATAAATTGTGGTGGTATTTCCTCAGTCCTCTTTGTCTTGATTTCTAATTTATTAGGATCTCTGATTTATCCAGAGAGAATACTGTGTGTAACCTCCATCAGCCTGTATCTCAGCATGCCTCTTGCTGGGGTTCTGAGTCTCCTGGGGACAGCGGCCTCTTTTTGCCCTGCTGTTGATCAGACCTCTGCAGTCATGGACCTGTGGCAGGGCTTAGGCTGCTGTATTACCACTGCTCTGGCCTTACAGGAAATATTGCTTTTTTCTCACTACTTTCTTTTAAAAAATGTTCTCAAATACTTGTTTGAATTTTCTACCATTTGTCTGAAACCAGAGTATAACATGTAGCAAGTTTTTTTTTCTGAGAATGTGAGGGCCAGGAAAACGAATTGCAATTTTAAGTAACCATCTTCTAGTCCTGGCTGTTCTTGTAACCCACAGATTTAGGCTCATGGTCATTCATCCTTACCATTCCTATTTCTAATCTGCTTCTATTCAATAAATTCCAGCTTCCTTCAAGCACCAGGAATGCTTTTCATCATCTCCAAGCCTGACAAAGGAAGGGCTATTCTTTCCTCCTCCCCTAGTCTAAAGCTTCCTTTTTTCCTTATTACTTTCTTCTCCATGACCAGCTTCTTTCCAGGAAAGTTGGCAGTGTTAATAATATATTACCACTGAATTCTGGGGCAGAATTCAGAAACATTACAGTATTTTAAGTAAAGATTTAATATTGAAATTCATGTCTTACAAGATCTCTGGATGGAGTGGTATAATGGCAGTCAGAGTGCAGCTACATGTGTTTAAGAGTGTAACACATCCCAGGCACCTGGGTGGCTCAGTTGGTTAAGCATCCAACTCTTGACTTTGGCTCAGGTCATGATCTCACAGTTTGTGGGATCTGAGTCCCACGTCAGGCTCTGTGCTGACAGTGCGGAACCTGCTTGGGATTTTCTCTCCTTCTCTCTCTGCCCTTCCCCCACTCATGCTCGCTCTCTCTCTCTCTCTCTCTCTCTCTCTCTCAAAATAAATAAGTAAACTTGAAAAAAAAAGAGTTTAACACATCCACTAAATTCCAGAAGTTAGAACATTTTTCCTGCTGCTATTACTATTGCTGATAAAATGCCTTTTAACATTCACAAAACTGGTGGCTAGACACAGGAATACTGAGATGGACTACCACAACTTTCTCTAAACATTCATGTCACCATGACTGTCCTTGCCAGGAGAAAAAAACAAGAAGTTGGCTATAGTAGACAGAATTCTAAGATGGTTCCCAAGATTCCAGCCCCATGTTGTATAATCCTTGTAATCCCCACCTCTTGAGTGTGAGTGAGACTTTTAAATATGATAGAATATCTCCTGATTATGTTATGTTATATGGCCAAATAGATTTACAGATGTAATTAAGACCCCCAGTGAGTTAACTCTGAGTTAGTTAATCAAAGGAAGATTATCCTGGGTGGGTCTAACCTAATCAGGTGAGCTCTTAAAAAATGTCAGAGGGATTCACAGAAGTGCTGCCCTGTTGTTGTACTTGAAGGTATAAACAGCCATGTTGTAAATTGTTGTGGAGAGGGTGGCATAGCAGAAAGCCTCTAGGAGCTAACAACAGCCCTTAGTTGATAGCTGGCACGAAAGCAAGGACTTCAGTATTAAAACCTCAAGGAACTAAATTTGGCCAATGTACAGTGAGCTTCAGATAAGAGGGTATCTCCCTTTGACACCCTGATTATATCCCACTTCAACACTGTGAGAGGACTCAGCTAATCTATATCCTAATCAGTACCCATGGAAACTGTGAGATAATAAATTTATGTTGTTTTATGCTGCTCAATTTTTTGGTAATTTGTTATACAACAATAAAAACTAATACAATACCTTTTGCCTCATTTGTGTTTTACAAATATGTGCCTGTGCACCTATATGGTGGAACCCTAGTGGTAAGGGAATCTGGACTATGTAGCTTTTGGCTCCTTTGCCCCTGTGGCATTGGAAAATACGTAAAAAGGAAAGGGAATGGAGGTCAAGGAACAATAGACAATATCCTGCATATATAATATCTAAATATTTCAAAGGAAACCCTGGTTTTTAAATTACATGTGTGGTTATGTCTAGTTGCCTCAATAGCATATAAGAATCCAAAATCAGTTATTCTGCATGTTTTGTTTTAAATTAGTTAAAATAGTTAAAACTAATGCCACTTCTAAGGCATTAGTAGTGCTATCTAGGTTCAGTTTTATCTAACCTGATCCATTCCTTCCTCCAATGTAAAGAGGACAAGTGTTCTAGAACTTTTTTGGTATCTAAGGATCTGACAAAAATACATCCATACACTTTCAAGATAAATAATGGTTTGCCTCTGCATGCAGTTGGGATATTTAGAAAATAAACAGGTCTCTATGTTCTACATGATCACCTACGTGTTCACCAAAAGAGATAAATCCTTAGAATTGCAGCTCCTCTATATTTCTCTCCCCCCTCTCCTCTTTCTTTGTCTTTTTTTTTGGTTTTTCATTTTTGTTCTTGTTTCTTTGTGATCGCTGGTTTACATTTGCAAAACAAGGACTCATTTTGTGGATTTGCTAGAAAATCTGAACTTTTTTTTTTTTTTTTTTAATCTTGGACAGTTTCTGAGGGTTGAGAATTTGGGTGCAGTTTAGCTGGCAGTTCTAGTTCATGGTATCTCATGGGACTACAGTGGACCTGTCAGCCAAGGCTGCAACTTCTGGATACTTGAGTAGGACTAGAGAATCTGCCTCCAAGATCACTTATATGGCTATTGGCAGGGGCACTAGTTCACATGCAGCACTTCTCCATAGTGCTGCTCATGATATGGTTTTCCAAGCATGAGTCATCTGAGAAATTGAGAGAGAGAGAGAGAGAGAGAGAGAAAGAGAGAGAGAGCTAAAGAGAGTGCACGTGCCTGAGAGAGTACAGAAGAACCATCAGAGCAGAAACCTTTGTGTGTCTTTTATTACCTAATCTTGGAGGTGGCATGCTATCACTTCTGCTATATTTTATTGGTCATAAGTCAGTCACTATGTCCAGCTTCAATGGGAGGATATTACACAAGGGCATAAATACTAGGGGGTAAGTAACACTGAGGGTCATATGAGAGGCTGCTTCCCAACATGGCATTTTTTAAATTATTTTTTATTTTTTTAATTTAATTTTTTATTTTTTTTTTAATTTACATCCAAATTAGGTAGCATGGAGGGCAACAACGATTTCAGGAGTAGATTCCTTAGTTCCCCTTACACATTTAGCCCATCCCCCCTCCCACAACCCCTCCAGCAACCCTCAGTTTGTTCTCCATATTTATGAGTCTCTTCTGTTTTGTCCCCCTCCCTGTTTTTATATTATTTTTGTTGCCTTTCCCTTATGTTCATCTGTTTTGTCTCTTACAGTCCTCATATGAGTGAAGTCATGATTTTTGTCTTTCTCTGACTAATTTCACTTAGCATAATACCCTCCAGTTCCAGTTCCATGTAGTTGCAAATGGCAAGATTTCATGCTTTTTGATTGCCGAGTAATACTCCATTGTATATATATACCACTCTTCTTTATCCATTCATCCATCGATGGACATTTGGGCTCTTTCCATACTTTGGTTATTGTTGATAGTGCTGCTATAAACATGGGGGTACATGTGTCCCTTCGAAACAGCACACCTGTATCCCTTGGATAAATGCCTAGTAGTGCAATTGCTGGGTCATAGGCTAGTTCTATTTTTAGTTTTTTGAGGAACCTCCATACCGTTTTCCAGAGTAGCTGCACCAGCTTGCATTCCCACAACATGGCATTCTTAATAAAAACTAACCAGGAAATCAAAAGAGAGAAAACGAAGAGTAGCCACGGCAGAGTTGAATTTCTAGCCTGATTTAATATGGTAAAATCTGAGTTTTATCATGTCCTTCCTTTATGTCTACCAAACATAAATGTGGCAAGATGGCTATTGGTGCCCAAATTTCCATTTCTCCATGTTACAAAGTTAATTAAACTCTGGATTTTTGCTAGCTATCTGTCTGCCCAAAATACAGATCATACTTCCCAATCTCTCTTGGAACTAGATATAGCATCTGCTGTGAATAAAAAACTGTGGACAACTTTGAGTCGTGCTCTCATATTTCCCTTCTCTCTCTCTCTTAATGATTGAAATGTGGACATGGAAGTGAGCCATCTTGGATCACGTGGGTGAGAAAAATTCTCCAGGGATATATCACAAAGCACAGAGGAAGAACTGATCCTGTGGAGATGCCATGCTAGTCTTGGATTGTTTATCTACAGATCTTTAGAGGAGAAATAAACAACTGCCTTTGTGTTTAAACCAAAATTATCTATGCTAACAGAATAGCCAAACTCATATTCTAACTGCATATTTTTTCAAACTTTTTGAACCACTGCCCTTAGTTAAAAATACATTTTAAATTGCAACTAGTATATATAAAACTATAAAACTCATCAAGAGTTCTTACAAAAGTGTAACTGTCTTTAGTATGTGCACTCTGATATTTTCCATTCTATTGTACTGAATTCTATTCTATTCTATTCTATTCTATTCTATTCTATTCTATTCCTCTATTCTATTCTATTCTTTTCTTCCATGCTATTGAGAGAAATATTGCTGAACACTACTAAATCAATTTCAGGACTCACTAATGGATAATAATTTATAGTCTAAGAAACACTGTCCAAACTGTTTTAATAAGATACAAATGATGTATATGTGTGATATGTTCTATTACAGAACTTCCCACCCCCATTCTGCCAACCTCACTCTCCTGCTTAAATAAAATGAGAAGTAGAAACTTTAAGTTATTATTAGTTCTTATATGTTCAATTTATTAGCAGTTTATCATGACTTCAATTCCAATTCAAGTTTTTAAGAAATTTTTCCTTATATTACTGAAGGAATACTGAGTGCCTTATGTTACTAGGTTTTGTGCTAGATGAATAAGAAATTATTTCCCTGAAAGAGTGATAGTCAGTTGGCAGAGACCAACATGTAAACAGATTAATTAAAATACAATATGATTATTACTATTGTAGCTTTGACACAGTGGTGATGGGCTGATGAAACAGCAAAACTTCATGTTTGTAGCCAAAGAAAGTATTGACAGTAAAACATGAAATATCACAGATGCAAGGTTGGAGGAATCTTCACTTCCTTCTGGAATTTGTTCCTTCCCTACTAAATAGCCTGGAACAGAACACTTTTAAATTTTAGGACTGAAAACAAACAAACAAACAAACAAACAAACAAACAAACAAAACAACCATTTGAGTTAGAAGCCCAAATTCAAACTCCTTTTCTTGTACACAAGAATGAAAGATATTCTTAGGATGAAAAACTGTGTACATTAAGACTATGTGATGAATGTTATAAAACTAGCGTTTCAGTAGTGGTTTTTGCCCATGTTTATTGAGACTTATTACAGTGTAAAAACATTTATAGCTTTAATACTCAAAATCCCTTTGTCCCTTCCAATATCTTTGACATTTTAAAGTGACTGATCTATCACTTTTTTTTTTTTCAAACTAAAATCTTAGAAATGTGCTTACTTGTCTACTTTGTATTAACCTACTCTAACTGGAAGAATTTCCTTATCTTAAAAGTGGCAGGAATGTGCTCTTGTAACAAAAATCTTAGGGGCAAGACAAGGTTCAGAGAGAATGAGACTATTTCTTATTTGGATGGAAAGTGTTGTGGACAGTTGATGCCAATCTCAGATTCAGAGTTGAAAGGTATAGTAAGAATTCAGATGAGCTTAAGCTCAAGAAATAAAGGGACATCAGTATGTTGTGAAGAGAAAGGGAAAGACGGACAGTGTAAAACTTTGAATTTCTGCTTGTTCTGTATTAACCACAGTTCCTTTTAGCATGTATCTCCTTGGAAATGGAACCACAGCACATTTGGAATATCTTATATAGGATGGCAGAGAACAGGCTATTTAACTAGTGGCCAAGAACAACCTGATGTTCTGAGCTACAAATTGAAAGTGAAGGTTACTTTCTTGTAGACTTTATCTTAAAGCAGTAAAACGGGTAACTGCAGCTACAACTGAAAGTATTGATTTTGTAATTTCAGCAAATTAAGAACAAGACAGAAAACCTATTAAACCTTTCCACTGATTGCCAGGGTACTTTTTGGTGATTCTGAGGTTGACATTAAAATTACACACACCTATCTCTTGAAAGTAAAACATATACATTATATAGAAGATGATAAATGAAATTTTAGTATGTTTTAAATGTGAAACTTGCAAATCCTGATACTATAAATGTCAAACAGCATAACTAATTTTTGTACATTTTCATAAATTAGGGTTAAAGTTAGATGTACATTTATTATGCTTTAATAAATTAAACTTTTTACAGAACCAGAAGATATTTTTTAAGTAGAGAAACTCCAATAATAACATTACGTGTCAGAACATTGTAAGTAATGACTATGTAAGAAATAGATTACAAAGACTACTGAATAAGTATCAAATTATATTTTTTGTGTCCAAGAGCAGAACAAACCTATTTTAAAGTTTTGTGGAACATGTGAAACTTTTAAAATGTAATTCTAAGATTCTTCAAACGAATATATTAAAATTTACATTAATCGTAATGCCAAAGAAGAAACTGGTTATAAAAAATTTGATAACATGATAGAAAATAAAATTCAGGAATTTTTTTCAGTGAAATAAATTGAATTAAATTTATATCTTCCTTTCACATTCACTCTACCTCAAATATCATATTTTCTTAGCAAGTAGATAAACTAGAGAAAATAATATTTTAAAAACTTGGGAGGTAGCTTTTGTCTACAATTAAGGAAAATCACAACAAAAAACTCATAAACTGTAAGAAAAATTAACAAATTAGGGCAGTCCAGGCTTAGTTAATTCAGTGATTCAACCATGCATTTTTAAAAAAATTTGTTCTTTTTAAACTTTCTATTTTTCCTTCTTCAGTGTGTAATTTTTGTCCTAATGATTGCGAGACAGTGTTGATGTTCACATACAAACACAAAAATGTTCATCAAAAGAAAAGGATCATTTCTGTCTTCACATCTCCTTTTAAGAGCAAGGTAACTTTTCTCAGGCACTGTCTAGATTATTTTCTTTCCTGCCTCACTGAACAAAATTTCATACAAGTTTTATGATTTCACTAATCTCTGGTAAAGTAAGTGGAAAAATCAAAATTAGCTTAGAGTTTTAATCACAACTAATTAACACAGGTTTTGATTGAGGATTTTCCCTACAGGTATATGACTCTATATGGTATAGATTTCTGAACCAAGTCAGGGCCAGGAAGAAGGAGGATTGATTTGGAGTAGTCAACCACAATGCCTGCCACTGGGGTTGTGTTTCAATAAACTGAACACACACATAGATAATATACAATAAGTTGGGAAGTTATCTACGCTTTCAGTAGTGCAATCTACACTTCATAATCGTAAAAATAAAAGCTGAAAGAAAATTCTCTGAAATATCTGAAGAAATGCAGATAAAGCTCCATCTATCTTCCAAAAAGTGAATAGAAATAATATGGTGCATAATATCTTACGCAGTTATTTGAATGTTATTTGAAGCATGAGGAAAAATAGTATTTCGAATATTGTTAATTAACTAATTAATTAATTTGAGTGAGAGAGAGAGCACACGTGTGCAAGTAGGGGAGGGGTAGCAGGAAAGGGAGAGAATCTTAAGCAGGCTCCAAGCCCAGCAGGGAGCCTGACACAGGGCTTGATCTCATGACTGTGAGATCATGACCTGAATCGAAATCAAGAGTCAGAAGCTTAACTGACTGAGCCACTCAGGAACCCTGCAAGTAATTTTAGATCACTTATAAAAAGATCTAAATAAGTCACTGGAACATGTGTTTCACAGTTTATTTGTTTGTTTTTAACTCAAACACTTGGCTTCCTCTTACTGCTCTTATTTTAAGACTGCCATATTTTCAGTTCCTCAAGAGTTTGTAATCATACCATCAGTTATACTGATATTTGATCTAAGGATGCTTGATTCTAAGGATGTTTGATTCTATTGCTACACAGAAAAATTTTTTCACCAGTGTCAAGAGAGTCCGTTTACATTTTTTTAAGTTTACTTATTCATTTTTGAGAGAGAGACAGAGAGAGTGAGTGGGGGAGGAGCAGAGAGAGAGAATCCCAAGCAGGCTCCACAGTGTCAGCATAGAGACTGATGTGGGGCTCGAACTCACAAACTATGAGATCATCACCTGTGCTGGTCTCATGCCCAAGAGTTGGATGCTTAACAGACTAAATCACCCAGGTGCCTCTTCAGTGTTAGAGTGTTTTGCAAAAGGAATGGCATAACCAGTTAAGTCACCCTCTCTATAGTGAAGGTCAAACAGCATTAGAGTGTATGTTTACAACGAAACCCCAGATGCATGAGCTCTATCTCCATTAACTCATATTTCATGCATAGACATTTATCTACCATTTACCATGTAGCTAGCACTGGAATAAACATTTTGAAAGATACAAAGATGAATCAAATAACCATTTTCCTTTTATAAAGAGATAAGTCTACTGAAGGAAGTAAGATATGTTCAGAAATAAAGTAGAGGAAGTCTGTAGTTCCAGAAGAGAAGAACAGAGAAAGGAAGTTAAGGAAAGAGAAGTTTAAGTCCTGGTGGAAAATCAGGAACTGATCTATAGAAACAGATATACTATTTCCATATCTGGCTTACAGTCAGCATTTCTCTGCTTCTTCATTCCATTTAAACAATTCTCTGTAATGAGAGGGAATAAAGCAAGGGATTTAAGAATACGATATGAAGTAAGACTACCTCACTAGGTGGGAAAATATCCAAAAGAATATCAGTGTATAGGTAGGCAAAAAGACAGACAAGTACACACCCCCACAACATAAAAAGTAGAAATATTTTAAAGAAGTAGAAGTATTTTCCAAAATCTCTTTTATTCTAGTCCAAGGAATTGCTTACAAATGTTGGATTTACAAGTTATATGATTATTGTCAGGAGAGATGAATTTATTATCAAGTACTTTCCCAGAATTCCATGTTACTAATGGTATGCAAAGTCTTATATCATCAAAAAAAATCTTTTAGCATCAAAATGTTATCTAAATAGAATTATTTTTAATGATGAATTTTTGTGAAATAGTAGTTGGAACCTCCAACTGCATTTTGTATGATTATCAGCTAATAAATTCAACCTGAAAATAGCCTTAGATATCTGATTGGACAAATATTTTGTTATGTGCCCTTGATACAGCTATGATAAAAGGTAAGGTTATTATACTTGTAGATTCTTATACTGAATAATATAACTTCTGATCTACTCAAGTGAAATCTTAATCAAAGAAATTGCCATAATACACAGTATAGTCTAAAGAAAGAATATAAAATAATATCATCCACAAACATAGGAAAGAGAAGAAAATTAGAATATAGTATCAATAAAATGTTTCTGAAACATTCATATCAAAAGATTTCTCATAATCAGAGACATAAATACAGCCCAAACGGCACCTAATGTCCATATGTTCAGCAAGTTATTTAAGTTGAGGAAATACGTTTGAGACATTCAGACAAGACTGAATTTATTTTGACATTGAAAAGTGCGCAAGAAGTCTCCATTTTTCATGAGACAATATGAGAAACTAAATCATTGGCTGACAGAAGATATTTTGACAGCCTAACTAATCAGTGTTTCATCTATATTACTAAACATAACACTTTCAAGGCACTGCAGAATGTAAATTGTGATCACTGACCCAAAGGGGCAAAGTACTCCATTCAAGCCCTGTGCTGGTCTCTGTCAGATTGTTGCTAGTCTGCACAAGAAACTTGTGTCGGTCATCTTTTCCCCAACCTGCAGCATCATATAGTTGTTACATCGAACTAAAACCAGATAAAGTCAGGAATGAAAAGATAAAAAATAAAATCGAACCCTCATTTTTATGTCCAGATTATTTGATGAATTTGGATGCATTTTAAGTATGCAAGTATTTCTAATTAAGAAAAAACCCACCTGTTTCTAGACAGACTAGCATATACAGTGGTAATTTAAGGTCACGCCATAAAATGAAAAGTTCTCCAGATAGACTCATTTTGGCCTAGATGGCAAATATGTGTATCAATAGTACACTCTCCAATGTCCATGACAGATATTGCTAAATAATCAGAGTGGAGTTTCCAGCTGAAACTGAATACATCTTCAGAATTGAATATAATACTCAATATAACACTCCAGGCATCCATTGCTCTTCTCTTACGTTGTTTGAAATTTGTCATACTAAAATCATGTCAAATACTAGTTCTATGAGTGTCTGAATAATTGTTTTAATGGATCTGATAGTAATCTTTTTTATATTTTGAATATTAAAAACTTTCTATTTACATTTGCAAGTTACTTCTAGTAGGCTATTTCTTAGAGTGAGAAAATGATTAAAACTTGCAAAAAAATAAAGATCTTATTTGGGGAATGCACAAATTGAGTGAATTAAAATGACTTAATTGTACATATATCTATATATATCTTATAATTTAAAAATAATATATTTATAAGAAAACAGTAAAGATACAGAGATTAACCATAGGAGCAAACTTAAATAACCTATTTCAAGTATTCATTATTTGGCATAGTATGAAAGCAAGTTAATTGTTCTTTCTTGGTGTGAGATCACACTATTAAATCATGAATATAAGTTAACAAACATATCTGGAGACTTAAAACAGCTACTAGGACCCACCGGACAGCATAAGGGCTGGTAGATCTTTCACAGAATCTCTTCTCACTGTTGTTCAGTAGCTCTGCACCCATCTTTAGACTATCTCCGTAATTTACAAGTGTACAATGCAAATAGACGTAACTGGCAACTGGTCCACTCTCCCAAATGGTCCCCTGACTCACAGAGCAAAGGT
Organism: Panthera pardus; assembly: GCF_024362965.1. Taxonomy (NCBI): domain Eukaryota; kingdom Metazoa; phylum Chordata; class Mammalia; order Carnivora; family Felidae; genus Panthera; species Panthera pardus. The sequence continues at coordinate 24,833,080 of NW_026527002.1, forward strand.
TGTTATGGTAGGTGGAAGTAAAGCGGAAGCTCCTAGAAATGCCACCCCTACCCCTACCTCTCTCCTCCTACACAATACCACACCAATACTAAGCCAAAAGTACTTTCCTAAGGGAATTATTGGTATTAGTACCACCATCACAAACCAAAGATGCCAAAGATGATGATACCTACCCAACGTCCATTTAATTCTCCTTTGGGTCAGTACAAAAACCAGATGGGTCTTAGGAATGATTGCAGATTATCATAAACTTTAAGAAGGTCGTGATTTCGACTGAGGTTGCCATTTAAGATATAGTATTTATGTTTTTATCACTGAGCAAACAACATAGCCTCTGTCACCTTGTTTGTAGCTGTTGACTTGAAAACAGTTTTCTTTACCCATACTAATAAGGATAATCAGAAGTAGATCGCTTTCACCTGGGTGGGAGAGTAGTACATCTTCACTGGTTTAAATTACACTTATAGCAACTCTATATTTGGTCATAATATAATTGGTAGGAATACTGAACCTTTTGATATTTCACAAAACTCCACGCTGGTCCATTCTTTTTGTGAAAATATGCTAACTGGACTTGAGAAGCAAGAACTAATAAGTAAAGCACGGGGTGCCTGGGTGGCTCAGTCAGTTACAGTACTGACTCTTGGTTTCAGCTCAGGTCATGATCTCGTGATTCATGGGGTCAAGCCCTGTATTGGGCTGTGTGCTGACAGTGCAAAGCCTGCTTGGGATTCTCTCTCTCCCTCTATCTCTGCCCTCCCTGCTCTCTTTCTCTCAAAATAAATAAATAAACTTTAAAAAATGTTTTAAGAAGCACAAGCATGCTAGAGGATGAGATATTAAGTCAGGAGAACCCCCAAGCTCCTGCCACAGTAAAATTCAGTTTAGTTTTCTGGAGCTTATTGAAGTAAACCTTCCAAATGTAAAGGCAAGTTCCTGCCCTTTGTAGTGTCCACCATAAAGAAAGAGCACAGTGCATGTTTTGAATTTTGGAGGCCATATGTACCACATCTGGGTATACTGTTCTGATTTTTTTTTCTTAGTAACCTATAAGTCTTCCAGATTGGAGTGGGACGCATAAAAAAAGGGAGCTCTTCAAGTCCAGGCTGCTCTGTAAGTTGCTTGAGACTTACGACCAATGTTACCTCGTGTGTCTTTTGCAGCTGGGGATGCTTTCTGGAGTTACGGGTGAGCTCCAATAAGAGAAACATGGGATCCATAACTTCGGGCAATGCAGTATCATCCTCTGTCAACAATTATTCTCCATTTGAGAAGAAGTTCCTGGCTACTGGACCCTGTGAAAGATTGAACATCTAATTATAGGACATCTAGTGACTATTAAATCCAGTTACCTATCACAAACTCAATGTTTTCTGAATTGTGATCATATGTGAGAGATCTACTGGGTCCAACTAGATCCAGAAGATATAAATAAATTTTACTTGTAGTTGAGTCAGACACTCATAGTACTTTTCCTTCTGGCTTTGTTACTCCTTTCTCTGACCTGTCCTTTACCTTTTGGGTAGTTTCTATGACCAGTTAACAAAAGAAAATTTTTGGAAGTCTGGTTTAGAAATGGATCTGCATGTTATGTTGGTACTGCCAGACCTAGGCATCTACTGTCCATATTCTCCAACAGCTCAACCCAGGGTAACTCTAAAAGATAATTGTGAAGGTAAATCTTTCTAGTGGGCAGAACTTATAACAGTAAATTTGAGGTGGGGGGGTTTTCCTATAGGGTGTGGTATATGCTTTATACTAAAAACAAATATATGTGGTGCTATTTTTACCATAACTGTAACACAAAGGGCTGGAAACCAAGGAATTTTACTATTGCATGTTACAACCCACTCACAGAGTGATTCTTCATATTTCCCCAGCCTTGGACTTGGAAGGTACAGAGAAGCCCTTGTTTCCAAAGGAAGAAGTTTCCACCAAGGAACAAAACCATGATGCCATTAAATTGGAAGCTGAGGTTGCTCCTGGGTCATTTAGGGCTGCCCATGCCTATAAATCAATAAAGAAAGTTACTAATTTGGCCCCTGTAATTCAACCTGATTCTTTACTTATTAACATTGCCAGAAAATGGGCTAACTCAATATTGAATGGACAACTGAGAATCTAGAACTTTTAGAAATAAAAATTCGGGGTCACTCCACCAGGTAAAAAACATAGATGAATCAAAGTTTGGGAGAAGTTAAGGGAAACATGGATGGAAAGAAGTTTTAATACCCCTGACCAGCTGGAGAAGTAAAGACTGTAGTAGTTATGCCAATTTTATGCCAAAGGTATATAATTTTTAAATTTTCTTAAACTTATTTATTTTGAGAGAGAGCACAAGCAGGGTAGGTAGGGGCAGAGAGAGAGAGAGAGGGGAGAGAGAGAATCCTAAGCAGTTTCTGCCCCATCAGTGCAGAGCCCGATATGGGACTCGAGTCCATGAACTGAGATCACGACCTGATCCAAAACCGAGTCAGACACTTAACTGAGCCACTCAGGTGCCCCCCAAAAGGTATATAATTTTTAAAGTCAGAGGAATTTTATTTAATTTTTTAATTTTTAATTTTATTTATTTATTTTCTTGAGAGAGAAAGGGACAGCAGAGTGGGGGAGGGGAAGAGAGAGAGAGAGAGAGAGAGAGAGAGAATCCCAAGCAGGTTCCACACTGTCTGCACAGAGCCTGATGCAGGGCTCACACCTACGTAACCATGAAATCATGACCTGACCCGGAACCAAGAGTTGGACACTTAGCCATCTGAGCCACCCAGGTGCCCCTAAAGTCAGAGGGAGTTTGAAATCTAAATTTAAAAATAAAGGAACTGAATGTAAGTAATTTAAAATGAACTAATGATGGTCATGTAACTAGTTAATGGCAGAACCCACATTTACTGACCTGCTGGGCCTGTGTCCTTTGCACCACATTATGCCATAGCACCCTTAATGCCACAGTCCAGGGAAGATGAGAGAAAGGCTCCATAGTGCCTGGGGCCAGGGCTGGAGCACTCATCATCTGGTCTAGAGACAGTTCTCCATTGAGTGTTTCCCCAGTGTGAGATGCCAAGAGCAGTGTGAGCATCTCACCTGAACTGCTTTTCTTAGACTCAAGCTTGAGAAGGAAATCTGGGAATGCATTAATAAGCACAGCAGATTTTCATCTCATCTGAATTTCCGTATCTAGGATAATAAGAACTTCATAATTCTCCCCAAGGATATTCCTAGCTTATTTGTTCACTATTTTCTTTTATCACTTGAGTGCTTATGCTAGTGGTTTTCCTCAACTGAAGATTATTATACAAGAGAAATGATGTCTTTAGCAGCAACTTTTAAGTAAACATTTTTTTAGTTTAAAAAAGAATGTTTTTTGTTTATTCATTTATTATTATTATTTTTTTAGATTCCACATATGTGTGAAATCATACAATATTTGTCTTTCTCAGTCTGACTTATTTCATTTAGCATTATACCCTCTAGGTACTCAAATAAAATAAAAGGAAAAAGAAACAAAACCACTACGGTAAAAGTCTAGAATTTAATTAAAGTAACATCTATGTTTTTTGCCTTATAACAAAAAAGAAGAATGTTGTTACCACTCAGCTCCTTTTCTTCCTTTTTTAAACTCAGAATTATAGCGTATATACTAAGACTATAATTTCAAACATAAGAAACTATCATTTCTTTTTATCTTTTTATATTCTTGTAATGGCTTTGTAATAACATATAGACTCATCATAGATTAACCAGTGGGCTATTAGATATTTAATGTTTTGATAATTTTATGACTATAAAAACCACCACAATAAGCATATTTGCATCTGGATCTTTATACACATTAATAAGTAGCACTTTAGGAGAAAATCTTCAAGGTAAATCACTAGGTATATATCATTTTTAAAATGCTCACGCTAAGATATGGAATCATATCAATGAATTATATCTATACAATATTAAAATACCTATTCAGTGATATAACTTGTCTCCCTATTAATTTCTTCTTTTATGTCCTTTAGCAATGCCCTATAATTCTTTTTTATGTAAACTTTTGTATATTTCTTAAGTTTTTCCTAACTATGCCATATTTTTGTTGCTATTCTGAATAGATTTTCTCTTTTATTATATGCTCAAATTAGTTACTGCTTGCATAAAAAAAGCTATTGATTTTTACATATGTATTTGAAAACAGATACCTTTTTGAACTGTTTTATTAGAATATTAAAATATTTTTACTAGAATACAGTACTTTTATTCCAGTAGGATTTGAAAATTGTATTTTAGGTCTCAGGGGTCTTGAATATATAATGTTTTATAAAACTAAAAATGTAGGGGTGCCTGGGTGGCTCAGTCAGTTGGGCAACCGACTACAGCTCAGGTCATGATCTCACAGGTCATGAGTTCAAGCCCTGCGTCAGGCTCTGTGCTGATAACTTGGAGCCTGGAGCCTGCTTCAGATTCTGTGTCTCCCTCTTTCTCTCCCCTCTCCCACTCACACTCTCTCTCTCTCTCAAAAATAAAATAAACATTAAAAAAAAACTAAAACATGTAAAAAATAATAAAAATAACTCACCTAGATATAAAATTCTTGGGTCACAATATTTCCCTCAGATTCTGGTTTAATCTCATTTTGGTCAGATATTATTCTCAAGTCTGCTCTTGAAAGGTTACTTAATACTCACAAAACTCCTATACAATTTCCTGATTTGAATGGACTTCATTTAGCATCCCTTAGCCCCCTTGTGATGATTTTTTCTCCTGCCCCAATCATTTGATGATTCGATCACTGTGACTTCCAAACCCTGCATCTAGGGTACTTCCCATTACTTTTTGACAAGCTCAGTTTTTTTAGGAAAATGTTCTTCCTAGGTGTTGAACATTCGGAAACTTCCTCTGGTTGCTTTGGAGACTTGTACTTGTGACATGAGGTATAATGGTTCAGTTTCTGTTACAGCTATAGACTGCTGGGTTTCTGGGACTTGAGACACAAGGGGACGTAGGGGAAACTTTCCAGTTTTTTTTTCCGTTTATTTATTTATTCTGAGAGAGAGAGAGAGCGAGAGAGCGAGAGCACTGCAGGGGCAGAGAGGGAGAGAGAGAATCCTAAATAGACTCTGTACTGCCAGCGTGGAGCCCTATGCAGAGCTCAAACCCACGAACCATGAGATCATGACCTGAGCCAAAACCAAGAATCGGATATTTAACCGACTGTGCCACCTAGGTGCTCCAGAAACCTTCTGGTTTTTTAACCTAAACGATTTTGTAGATGTTCCGTGAGGCAAAACTTTAATAGATTTTTCTCCATCTAGTGAAGAAGTCTCCATTTTACTTTAAGGCAGATGGAAATTTCCAATATTCTTGTATAAGGCTGTCTGACAGTGAGATTTCTGCTTTTTCAGTCTGTCTGTGTATGAATTTTAGTGGAAAGTGAAAAACAATATTAAAAATTGCTAGGCAGGGGCGCCTGGGTGGCTCAGTCGGTTGAAAATCCGACTTCGGCTCAGGTCATGATCTCACAGCTCCTGAGTTCAAGCCCCCTGTCAGGGTCTGTGCTGACAGTTCAGAGCCTGGAGCCTGCTTCGGACTCTGTGTGTCTTTCTCTCTCTGCCCCTAACCCACTTACATTCTGTTTCTGTCTCAAGAATAAATAAACACTAAAAAAATTTTTTTTTAATTGCTAGGCAGATGCCATTTTCTCTTCTTTTCTTTTTAATTTTTAAGTTTATTTTTAAGAGAAAGAAAGAGTGAGTGGGGGAGGGGCAGAGAGAGAAGGAGAGAGAGAATCTCAAGCAGGCTCCACACTGTCAGCCCGTAGCCCAATTCGGGGCTCGACTTCACAAACCGTGAGATCATGACCTGAGCCGAAACCGAGTCGGATACTTAACTGACTGAGCCACCCAGGTGCCCCAAGAATTTCCCCTTAAATAGTAGATACTTGTAGAATTACATAATTTTGATTTCTGTAAAAAAAGGTGTGGAAATACCTTAAAATTCAAATTTATTACTAGAATAAAAGTATTAGAATTATTACAAATGTGCCCTGAAAATTATAATATAAAACTTGACAGCTTATCAAAACTGCTTCAAATTTTGTCAACTTCTATAACTACTTGTAAAATTTCTCTTAATTTTTAGAGACTCAGTATTTGAAACTCTTCCTATTTTGACCTTTTCTTTCTTTCTACTTCTTTTATTTTCTCTGTTTTGTTCCCCAACTGCTCAAATAATCTCTGTACACATTCACTAGACATACAACATATAATTCTTAGGCATCAATTTACATTTTAGTGACTTTTCTATTTGTTTTATGTTTTTGCTATATCTTACTTGTGAATCCTTTTAAAGTCTTCTCACCTATCCACCTCCCTGGGTAGTTTTTAGATAATATAGTTGGCTTTGCTGAATCTGTCAGAAAAGACAATTGCTTAAAAATATTTCTTTGTAGAATTCTTAGCCTCTGACATCAAGTATACATTGCTACACCCCCTATAAAAATTGCTACACTATTGTTTTCTCCTCGCATGTAATCCCAGAATGATTTAAATTTGAACTTTTAACCTGATACAATAGAAGCTGAATTAAAAGTTAATTACAAAAACAGGTTTCATAATTGTGTGCTTATTTCTACTATTTAAATTTATTCTAAAGCATCAGGCATCTATGTGATTACAAAATTAAAGGACAGGGAATTAAACAGATTTTCAGAACTGGCATATTTTTACAAGTGTGATATGTACAGTACACTTTTCTGAGCGGAATGAAATTCTGTGAATCGTTAAGTTCCAAACAAATTGAGGAAAACTGTTTATATGGAGGATCTATTTTCCGTTAAATATATACATCTCTCCCATTTCCTTGCATTTTACATTTAAAAGGAGTTATTTTGGTTGCTACATTTTTTTTTCTTTTTACCTAGCTCTACTTTTTGTCATGGCTTAAAACATTATATTTCAAAGACAACACTGAAAGTTCTCTAGGGATTGGTGTTGCTTTATTGAGTGATCTTTGATCAGATTGTAATGGAATATCCCTGCAGGTGATATAAAATGTGTACATATATTTGAATACATAAAATATGTATTTTTTTATTTCATCCATCTTTGACACTTCTAAATATGGACTTATTTAGCATGCTGGCCCCAAAATGATAGGATCATCTTGAGGGTATGTTTCAAAAGAGTGACAATTTTAAAAATTGATGATGAAAATAATTGGATTTATAAATTCTTTGGAAACCAGGGCATATGTCCCCACAACAAAAGTAAAGGCTGTTATGGAGCATATAGAAACTCAGTGGAAAGATATATAATATTCTTGTTCCATGAAATATGTTTTAAATATTGTTAAACATCATGGTGTTCACAAGCTTAGATGACTTAAAAATTGAATACTAATACAGTCATTTATTTCAGAAACTGAGAGATATTTTGTATGTAAGAGAAATATGTGATATTATTTTTATTGACATTAAGTTCAAAGATCCTCGATTGTAGATATTATGTGTTTTTATGTAGGTTCATGTTAGATTTTGACAAAAAAGCAAGAATTCTAAAAATTAGGGTTATCCATTTCTTTAGATGTCACTCATTAAATTATCATTTACCTCTGAGGCTACATTTACACTAGTTTGTTTACATTGTTAGATGGGGGGTGCTGAGAACCCATGTCTAAATTTGAAATAATTGCAAGTAGGAGCGCCTAGGTGGCTCGTTCAGTTAAGCGTCCAACTTTGGCTCAAGTCATGATCTCATGGTTAGTGAGTTCAAGCCCCACATTGGGCTCTGTGCTGACAGCTCAGAGCCTGGAGCCTGCTTCAGATTCTGTGGTCAGAGGTGATGAACTGATTGATGGTCCGTCAACTGTGGCCATAAGAGGGAACACAGGAGAGGTTCAGGAAAACACAGTTTATTATACTTCCAAGTCCTACAGATACAGGGTTACTGCCTGCTGTAAGGGACCATGTAGGAAGGATGGGAGTGGGGAAGTGGACTCAATCAAGCACAGCAGGAATCCATAGACAAAGGAACAGTACAGGAGAAAAGCATGAGGAGATTTCACCCATGCGTTTGAATGTTACTAGGTCATGGTCAGGACAGGGCAGGAAGTGGAATTTGTGCAGGGAAGTCATCCTTATCACACTGGTGCACCTGGTCACCTGGGCAAGATGTGCACAATGGGGATGTTAAGTTAGCAGGAGGAAAAAAACAAAGTTCCAAAATTTACAATACACTTTAACACTCCTAAAAATCAGGAGATTGTGTTATTCTATGAATGGCATAGTGTGTCCTAGGTCCCCAAGACCACCCTCAGGTTCATCACTGGAAGGATTCACAGAAATCAGAAAAACTGTTATACTTATGGTTTATTACAATGAAATGGTGCTGATCAAAACAAAAAAAGAAAAAGGTGCATAGAGCAGAGTCCAGGAGAGACCAAGCACATGTTGCCCTCTCCCAGTGCAGTCATATGAATAGCATTTAATGATTCAAGCTTCAATGTGTGACAGCACATGGGACATATTGTCAACCAGAGAGGTTCATCTGAGTCTTGGTGTCTGGGATTTTTATTAGAGGTAGGCATGGAGCATCCATTGCAGCCGACCATAGTTACTGAGGCTCCAGTCCCCTAGATGTCAATCTGATTCCACATGGCCCAAGGCCCCCAACATAAAGGACATTGTTAATATAAACTATCTGATGTATTCCAAGGCCCCAGATAAACAAAGGTACTATTACCAGGGAGAATATTCCAAAGGCTTCGATGTTATCTCTCAGAAGCAGTTCAAGAGACAGACCTTTCTTTGGAATGTGCTGGGCTTGAACACCCTAGACCTGCTAGTCAGACTTTTATTTTTTATTTTTTAGCGCTATTGAGATATAATTGATATGCAAAAAATAGCACACACTTAATGTGTACATCTTAATGAGTTTGGACATGTGTATACACTCATAATACCATTACCACAACCAAGATACTAAAGGTATCCCTCATCTCCAAAAATGTCCTTGTGCTCTTTTGCATTTTGTTTTGTTTTATTTGGGTTTGGTTTAGTTTTGGTAGGACACCCAACATGAAATATACCCTATTTACATATTTTAAAGTCTACAATATCATGTTGTTAACTTTAGGTACCATGTGGTACAGCAGATCCCTAGAATTTGTTCATGTTGCTTAATAGAAACTTTATATCCATTAGAACGATCTCCCATTTTCCCACCACTCACACTTGAACCCACCATTCTATTCTCTGCTTCTCTGGGTTTGACTGTTTTAACTACCTCATATAAATGGAATCATGTAGTATTTGTCCTTCTGTGATTGACTTATTTCACTTTGCATTATATCCTCTATGTATCATCCATGTTGCGGCAAAGGGAAGATTTCCTTCTTTTTTAAAGGCTGACTAATATTCCATTGATTATATATTTCCACACATGTATCCATTTATGCACTGGTGAACATTTGGGTTATTTCTGTGTTTTGGCTACTGTGAATAATGCTACAATGTGGGAGTGCAGATATCTTTGATATGCTGATTTCAATTCTTGTGGACATACACCCAGAATTGGGATTCATGGATCACATAACAGTTTTATTTTTGAGGAACTGCCATACTGTTTTCCATAGTGGCTGTCCCAATTTGCATTCCCACCAACACCATATAAGACTTATCTCCACGCGCTCGCTAATACTTACCTTCTTTTTTAAAAATAATAACCATCCTAACAGATGTGAGGTGACATCTTGAGGTTGTTTTAGTAAGTATTTCTCTAACAAATAGTGATTTTTGAGAACATTTTAATATATCTAGTGGCCATTTGTTTGTCTTCTTTGGAAAAATATTTACTCAAGTCTTTTGTCCATTTTTATTAGGGTATTTGTTTCTTTTTCAGTTGAGTTGTAGTAGATTCTTACATATTCTGGGCATTAATCCTTTAGCAGGTAGATAGTGTGCAAATATTTTCTCCGATTTTGTATATTGCCTTTTTACTCTCTTGATTGTTTCATTTGTGGTGTGCAAACTTTTTAGTTTGATGCATTCCCAGTTGTTTATTTTTTATTTTATTGCCTGTGTTTTTGGTGTCAAATCCAAGAAATCATTGTGAAAACCAATACCGAGAAGTTTTCTTCCTGTGTTTTCTCCAAAGAGTCTTACAGTTTCAGGTCTTAATATTTAAATTTTTAAATCCAATTCCGGATTATTTTTTTGTACATTGTAAGATATGAGTTCAAGTTCATTCTTTTGCATGTGGATATCCAGTTTTCCCAACATCATTTATTGAAGATACTATCCTTTCCCCATTGTGTGGTCTTGGCACACTTACTGAAGATCAGTTGGTCATATGCATGTAGATTTGTTTTTGTACTCTCTATTCTATTCCATTGGCCTATATATCTGTTTTATGTTGGTGACAAACTGTTGTCATTACTGTAGCTTTGTACTACATTTTGAAATCATGAAGTGTGATGCCATCACCTTTGTTCTTTTTCAAGATTGCTTTGGCTATTTGAGGCCTTTTGTGATTCCATAAGAATTTTAGTGTTTTGTTTTGTTGTTCTATTTCTGTAGAGACAACTGTTGGAGGACATTTGGGAAAAAGGATTCTCTTGTAAATTATAACTTAGTTTTTCTCTTCCTGGTTTTAAGATTCTCTTTGTCCTTGATTTTTCATAGTTTTATTATATGTTTCTTTGAGAAAATCTCTTTAGGTTAACTTCCTTTGGTAACCTTAGAGCTTCATGAACTTAGATATCCAAATCTATTCTTAGATTTGAGAAGTTCTCAGCGATTATGTAATTTTTAATTTTTTTAATGTTTTATTTATTTATTTTTTTAATTTTATTTATTATTTTTTAAAATTTACATCCAAATTAGTTGGCATATAGTGCAACAATGATTTCAGGAGTAGATTCCGTGCTACCCCTTACCCATTTAGCCCATCCCCCCTCCCACAACCCCTCCAATAACCCTCAGTTTGTTCTCCATATTTATGAGTCTCTTCTGTCTTGTCCCCATCCCTGTTTTTATGTTATTTTTGTTGCCCTTCCCTTATGTTCATCTGTTTTGTCCTTTAAAATCCTCATATGAGTGAAGTCATATGATATTTGTCTTTCTCTGACTGACTACTTTCACTTAGCATTATACCCTCCAGTTCCAGTTCCGTGTAGTTGCAAATAGCAAGATTTCATGCTTTTTGATTGCCGAGTAATACTCCATTATATATATATATATATATATATATATATATATATATATACACACACACACACACCACATCTTCTTTATCCATTCGTCCATTGAGGGACACTTGGGCTCTTTCCATACTTTGGCTATTGTTGATAGTGCTGCTATAAACATGGGGGTGCAGGTGTCCCTTTGAAACAGTACACCTGTATACCTTGGATAAATGCCTAGTAGTGCAATTGCTGGGTCATAGGCTAGTTCTATTTTTAGTTTTTTGAGGAACCTCCATACTGTTTTCCAGAGTGGATGCACCAGCTTGCATTCCCACCAACAATGCAAAAGAGATCCTCTTTCTCCGCATCCTCGCCAACATCTGTGGTTGCCTGAGTTGTTCATGTTAGCCATTCTGACTAAGGTGGTATCTCGTTGTGGTTTTGATTTGTATCTCCCTGATGATGAGGGATGTTGAGCATTTTTTCATGTGTCGGTTGGCCATCTGGATGTCTTCTTTGGAGAAGTGTCTATTCATGTCTTTTGCCCATTGCTTCACTGGATTATTTGTTTTTTGGGTGTTGAGTTTGATAAGTTCTTTATTGATTTTGGATACTAACCCTTTATATGATGTGTCATTTGCAGATATCTTCTCCCATTCTGTCAGTTGCCTTTTAGTTTTGCTGATGGTTTCCTTCACTGTTCTTCCTTCACTTTTCTCCCCTCAGAAAGTCTCCCTTAAAATTTCTTGCAGGGCTGGTTTAATGGTCACAAACTCCTTTAATTTTTGTTCGTCTGGGAAATTTTTTATCTCTCCTTCTATTTTGAGTGACAGCCTTTCTGGATGAAGAATTCTTCGCTGCATATTTTTCTGATTCAGCACACTGAATATATCCTGCCACTCCCTTCTGGCCTGCCAAGTTTCTGTGGATAGGTCTGCTGCAAACCTGATCTGTCTTCCCTTGTTTGTTAGGGACTTTTTTTCCCTTGCTGCTTTCATGATTCTCTCCTTGCCTGATTGTTTTGTGAATTTGACTATGATATGCCTTGCTGATGGTCGGTTTTTGCTGAATCTGATGGGGGTCCTCTGTGCTTCCTGGATTTTGATGTCTGTGTCTTTCCCCAGGTTAGGAAAGTTTTCTGATATGATTTGCTCACATAGCCCTTCTATCCCTATTTCTCTCTCTTCCTCTTCTGGGACCCCTATGATTCTGATGTTGTTCCTTTTTAATGAGTCACTGATTTCTCTAATTTTTAAATTGTGCTCTTTTGCCCTAATCTCCCTTTTTTTCTGCTTCGTTATTTTCTATAAGTTTGTCGTCTCTATCCCTGATTATCTGTTCTGCCTTGTCTGTCCTTGTCGCTGCTGCATCCATCCATGATTGCAGCTCAGTTATAGCATTTTTAATTTTATTCTGGCTATTTTTAACTTCTTTTATCTCTGCAGAAAGCTATTCTAATCTACTTTTGACTCCAGCTAGTATTCTTATTATTGTGACTCTAAATCCTGGTTCAGACATCTTGCTTGTATCTGTGTTGGTTAAATCCCTTCTTGTCATTTCTTCGTGCTCTTTCTTTTGGGGTTAATTCCTTCGTTGTGTCATTTTGAAGGGAGAAAGGAATTAATGAGGTAGAAAAATTGAAATTAAAAAATATTAAAATTAAAAATTAAACACACACACACAAATCAAATAGATGATGCTAGATTCTAGGTGTGTTTTGGTCTGGATGTTGAAAGTGGTTTGACAGATTAGGAATAAAAAAGGGGGGGAGAAAAAAAAAAGGAAAGTGTTTGAGAATTTGAAAAAATGAATACATTGAAGTAGACTAAAATGAGATGATGGGGTAAAATATAAGTTGAAAAAATATACACAAAATAAAGAATATAGTAGAAAAAAATTAAAGAAATATATTTTTAATAAAAATTAAAAATAAATACGAATTTTTTCATTTTCTGTATTTAAGAAAAAAGAACAGAAATGAAAGAGGGAAAAAAGATAAATAAAGAAAAAAAGAAATTGTTTGAAAATTTGAAAAAGTGAATACACTGTATTAGACTAAAATAAAATGATGGGAGTAAAATAGAATTTGAAAAAAATTACATAAAAGCAAAAAATATAGTAACAAAAATTAAATAAAAATATTTTTAATAGAAATTGAAAGTAAAAATGAATTTTTTCTCTTTCTTCATTCAAAAAAAAGAGAAAAAAAGAAAAAGAAAGAAAAAAAGGAAATTGTTTGAAAAGTTGTAAAGGTTAATACCTGAATTAGACTAAAATAAAATGATGGAAGTAAAGTAGAATTTGAAAAAATTTACACAAAAGTAAAAATATAGTAATAAAAATTAAAGAAAAATATTTTTAATAAAAATTGAAAATAAAAAGAATTTTTTCTCTTTCTGTATTCAAGAAAAAGAAAAGAATTGTGAAAGGGAGAAAAAAAAAGAAAATAAAAAAAATGAATAGATTAACCTGCTAACAGATTGAAGTAGGACTGAAATTACTTCGTTTTCCCCAGATGTCAATCTATGTAGCTCTTTATAGTCCATAAATTAAGCGGGCAGTGAGACTTGTGTTCTTGAAGAGCGACCTTGGCCCAGGTGGACGGGGCTCAGTGTAACAGCTCTGCTCTCCACTAGATGGCGCTGCTAGCCTACTGGGGTGGATTGTTGCGGGGCTTGTAGGTGTGTAGGCGCATGCGCGGGATTGGTGAAACCGGCACCACCCAGCTACCCAGTCTTCTCCTGGATCAGCAATCGTGCACCCGTCCTCTGTCTTCAGCTTTTGTCTGCTCCCCGCTTTTTCACTCTCCGTGACCAGGCCCCTGGTAGTACCTCTGTCCTGAGTTTCGTCTCAGATGCGGCTGTTTTCCCCGGCTCCTTATTTCCGAAGGACTGTGGCTGTTCTGCCCATCTGCAGGAGTGTCTCACTGAGCAATGGCCGAAAGAGCAATGGCCGAATGTCGGCTGCAGCCAGGAACTCCCGCTGGACCCTGCTGCTACTGGTGCCCTGAGACTGTGACCAGGTGCCAGCTCACCCCAGAAAAAGAGTTCATGAGACAGTGTAGCAGCAGCGTTTCAGGGATTATGGAAAATCACAACACACATCTGGCACCAGGCTTCACCCTTAACGACCTTGCCCCAGCACCAGTGAATGTGGCCGTTTTCTGGGGTCTGCTGGGACCAGGAGGCTTCAACAGTCTCCACCGAATGTCCTTTCAGCAGTGGAACTGCTTTTCCCCATGTGGCCCGAGAACCTCCCGGACCCCACTCTGTTCCTGGGGATTCGCCCTTCCCACCAGAGCACCACCAGGTATGGAACTGCGGAGTTGCAGCCTTTGCTCTCCCCTTGTTTACAGTCTTAATGGAATTTAAACTCTCTCCTTTCTCCTTTCTCCCTGTTTAGTGTTTCCCTGTGGCTGCTTCCAATTTTCCACTTTCTCTCCAGCTGCTTTTGTGGAGGGGTGCTTTTCCCATATTCTCCCCCCTTCCCCAGTCTCCATCCTCTCTCCCATCTCAGCGGGTTCCCTACCCTCAGTGGCTTCTTGCTCCCCAAATTCACCTCTCCATGCCGCGTACCTGCTGAATTCTGTGGTTCAGGTTGTGCAGATTGTTGTGTTAATCCTCCAATCAGTTTTCTAGGTGTGTAGGATGGTTTCGTGTTGGTCTGGCTGTATTTCATGCACACGAGACACACAAAAAGCTTCCATGTTGTTCTGCCATCTTGGCTCCTCCCCCAATGTTTTATTTATTTTTGAGAGAGAGAGAGAGACAGAGACAGAGACAGAGTATGAGTTGGGTGGGGGGGGGGGGACAGAGAGAAAGGGAGACACAGAATCTGAAGCAGGGTCCAGCCTCTGAGCTGTCAGCACAGAACCCAACACAGGGCTCAAACTCATGAACCATGATATCATGACCTGAGCCAAAGTGGGACACTTAACTGACTGAGCCCCGCCAGGCCCTCCAGTCATTATTTCTTTAAATAAATTTTCTGACCCTTGTTTTCTCTCCTCCACCTCTGGGAGTCCAATAAGTCTTGTAAGGCATTTCTAGTGGTGATTCTCTTCTGCTGCTGCTGCTGCTTTTTCTTCTTTCCTTTTATCTCTTCTTCATTTCTGAAGGACATCTTTGGCAGATATAGTATTCTCTGTCATCAACTTTACTTTCAGTGCTTTGAATATGTCATCCACTTCTCTTGGCTTGCAAAGTTTCTGCTGAGAAATCTGCTTATAATCTTATGGGTGTTCTTTTGTATATGATGACTCACTTTTTGCTTGCTGATTTCAATATTCTCTCTTTGTCTTTGATTTATGACACTTTGGTCAGTGTAGATCTCTTTTGATTTGTCTTAATGGTATTCTTGAAGCTTCACAAATCTGGATGTCCATTTACCTATTTCAGATATGGGATGCTTTTCTTTCTTTCTTTTTTATTGAATATAATTGGCATATAACATTTTGTTAGTTGCAGGTATACAGCATAATTATTCAATATTTGTATATATTGTAAAATTATCACTACCATAAGTCTAGTTAATATCCATCCCTATACATAGTTACAATTTTTTTTCTTTGGGATGAGAACTTTTAAGATCTACTCTCAGTAACTTCCAAATATACAAAACAGTATTGCTAATTATAGGCACCAGAATTTACATGATATCTCCATTACATTTATTTTATAATTGAAAGTTTGTACTTTGGACCACTTTCACCCATTTCACTCACCCCTCATCCTTACCTCTTGGAACCACCAATGTGTTCTCTATATCTGTGATTTCAGTTGGGTTGTTTTGTGTTGTTTTTAGTGAGATCATATGGTGTTTATCTTTCTCTATCTTACTTAATTTAGCATAAATGCCCTCAAGTTCCCTCCATGTTGTTGCAAATGCTGAAATTTCATTCTTTTTTATGGATGAATAATATTCCATTGCATATTACATACCACAATGTATTTATCCATTTATCTATTGAGGGACACTTAGGTTGTTTCTATGTCTTGGCTGTTGTACATAATGCCACAATGAACATGGGAGTGCAGATATCTTTTTGAATTAACATTTTTGTTTCCTTTGGATGAATACCAAGAAGTGGAATTTCTAGATTAGATGGCAATTCTATTTTTAATTTTTTGAGGAAACTCTATATTGTTGTCATAGTGATTGCACCAATTTACATTTCCATCAATAGTGCACAAGTGTTTTATTTTCTCTACATCCCTGCCAACGCTTGTTATTTCTTGTCTTTTTGATAATAGACATTCTTAACAGATGTGAGATGGCAGCACATTGTGGTTTTGGCTTGCATTTGTCTGATGAGTAATGACATTGAGCACATTTCTGTGTTGGCCAAGTGTGTCTTCTTTGGAAAATGTCTATTTAGATCTTGTGTCCATTTTAAAATCAGGTTGTTTGTGTTTTGTTTTGTTTGGTTTTTTGTTTTGTTTTTGCTATGAATTGTAGAGTTCTTTATAGATTTTGGATATTAGCACCTTATTGGGTATATGATTTGAAAACATTTTATTCCATTCAGTAGCTTGCTATTTTTTGGTTTCTTTTGCTGTGCAGAAGCTTTCTAGTTTGATGTAGTCCTATTTACTTATTTTTGCTTTTGTTGCCTTGGCTTTTCAATTCCAAAAAATTGTTGCCAAGACTAATTTCAGTGAGGATTTATATGATTTAAAATCTTACATTCAAATTTTAAATCCATTTTGAGTTACTGTTTGTGTATGGTATAAGATAATGGTCCAATTTTATTCTTTTGCATGTGCCCAGTTTTCTTAACATTTATTAGAGTGATAGTTTCCCATTGTATATTTTTGGCCCCTTTGTCTTAAATTAATTGATCATATCTGCATGGCATTAAATCTGGGCTCTATTCTGGGCCATAGACCTATGTATCTACTTTTATGTTAGTACCATATCATTTTGACTATTATAGTTTTATAATACAATTTAAAATCAGATCTTGGAGTGCTTGGGTGGCTCAGTTGGTTGAGTGTCTGACTCTTGATTTCAGCTTAGGTCATGATCCCAGAGTTGTGAGATCGAGCATTGCATCAGGCTTCACACAGAGTGTGGAGACTGCTTAAGATTCTTTCTATCCCCCTCTTCCACCTTGGCACTCTCTCAAAAAAATATAAATAAATAAAATAATTAATTAATTAAATAAATAAATAAAATCAGGAAATGTGATACCTCTAATTTTGTTCTACTTTCTCACGATTGCTTTGGCTACTTGGGATCTTTTGTGGTTGCATGTGAATTATAGCATTTTTTTTTAAAATTTATGTGGAAAATGTCATTGGAATTTTAATAGGGATAGCGCTGGGCCTTTCAATTGATCTGGATAGTATGGACCTTTTAACAATGCTATTTCTTCTAATCCATGAACATTGAATAATTTCTTATTTGCATCTTCTTAATTCTTTCAACAATATCTTATTGTTTTTAGCATACAGGTCTGTCATTTTTTTGGTTACATTTATTCTGAGGTATTTTATTATTTTTGATGTAATCAAAAATGGTATTTTTTCTTAATTTCTCTTTCAAATTGTTGTTAGTGGATAGAAATACAACTGATATTTGTATCAAATTTGCATCCTGAAACTTTGCTGAATTCATTTATTAGTTCCAAGTTATTTTGTGGAGTGTTTAAGATTTTCTATGTATAAGAGACTGTCACCTGCAAACAGATACAGTATTACTTTCTTTCTGATTTGGATGCTGTTTATTTCTTTTTCTTGCTTAATTGCTCTAGTGACTACTTTCAGTACTATACTTGAATAAAAGTGAAGAGAGTAGGTATCAATGTCTTATTCCTCCTGATCTTACAGGAAAAGTTTTCAGCTTTTCACTGTTGCATATAATTAAATGGTTGAGTCAGGATTTAGAGCCCAGCAAATCAGATTTTCTCTCTACATGATGCTAAATTTTATAGTCTAAAGATTTAAATATGAATTAATTAATTTTATTCAATATGCAACAGATGTGTATTGAATGTTTTTGATACATATTATTCTAGATCCAGGGAACACAGTAGTAAAAAAGGCCAGTAAGAATCTTTTTTTTTTCCATGAAATTCACATTATACAAGGAGCAGGCACCAAATAAACAACTAAATAAATAAACATAATGATTTCAAAGCTTTAAAGGTAATTAAAATAATAAAAGAGTGTCATGGAATTGGTAGGTATTTGGGTTAGATGAATTATTTTAGACTCTGATCAGATCAGATAAGATCTCTTTGAAAAGGTGATATTTGAGAGAGATACATGAATGAATCACCAACACTAATGTAAAAAATAAGAGAAAACATAGGAAGTTAATCATTGAAGGTAACCAGTGACATACACTCATTAAAAATGTAAGTGTTTCAGAAAAAAAGATAGAAGTCTAGCATTGTGAAGCTAGATTTTATGGGGCATGTGAGTCTTGAGAATGTGTTGGATTTGAAAACAAAGAGGGCAAAGTGTTTAGGATAATAACTCAAAGTATAGAAGTAGAAATAAGTATGGTATGTCAGTGGATATTACATCAAGACTATTTTGTAAACAAAACAAAACAAAAAAAACTAGATAAAAGAATTGCCATTGTTGATTTGCCAATCCCCAGAACTGTCATTTTGTATGTTTGTTTTGTAAGTTTAAAAAAGGGATATAGTGCTTTTTATTCCACTTGAAAGTTCTAATTCCTTCATATATATATATATATATATATATATATATATATATATATATATGGTTACTAGGAGGTGGTGGAAAGTAGAGATGGATAAATGGAAAATGGGGAACTGGAATCAATTTAAGGGGTGCTTTCAAAACCAGTAAATGGGGCTCTTGGGCATTTATTATTATGTAGGACTAAGGAGATATTATTGTATTCTTTATATTGCCACTTAACAGTTAGTGGAGGAAAGGAGTGAATGGGTCAGAGAGGCAGGAGGCTAACTCCCAAAATTCTTCATAAAATGTATTAATTATTGCAAAATATGACATTAATGACTAAAAAAATGGCATTACTAACAGTGTAGCACTATAATGCGGTGTAAAGGGCATAGACCTAGCAGGTCAGTAAATCTATGTCTGCCATTAGCTGCATGTGTGACCATAAATAGGTCACTTTACATCACTTAGCTTCAGTTATTTCATTTTTAAATTAACCTCTTAAGGTCATCTGAGTTTAAAAATTCTATGATTTTATGATACGTGCTTTGTAATAAGATTTAGTCATAATTTGTGTTAAACCTTCTACAGAAAAAAAAATCAGAGAGTGAAAGGGTTTGCAAATTCATACCATGAAGGGTTGCATTTGCTGAGTCTTCTTAATTACCTATATACCTTAATGTGTTTGTCCATTAACAGTTATTGTGAATAGTATATAGGAAAGAGGGTTTGCTCTTTTTATTCCTGGTAATTCTATGACTTAATTTCCTCTTCCTCTCTACCTTTAATACAGTTAATGTTATACTTTTGTATATGCTTTACACAGATTTCAAGACACTATTAAATAACATGACATGTTTATTTGTGATTTTACCATCATGGGAATAATATCAGACACAATGTTTCGAGTAGCATGTGCTTTATGAATGAATGAGATGAATCATGGATTGACAAATCTCTTTTTTTTGGGGGGGGAGGGAGAGAGAGAGAGAGAGAGCACTCAAGTGAGGAAGAGTGGCAAAGGGAGAGAGCGAGAGAATCTTAAGCAGGCTCCGCATGGAGCCCAATGTGGGGCTCAGTCCCATGACCCTGGTATCTTGACCTGAGCAGAAATCAAGAGTCAGATGCTCAACCAACTGAGCCATCCTGGTGCCCCTCATGGGTAAATCTTTTAAAGGAAGAAAAATTCAATTGTAGAATTACAGAACTGCCTAAGGATGTCCTGTTGGAACTCTGTCATTGTCATATTGTTAATCTTCTCTCTGTTCTCTCTTCATTACTAATTTTAAAAGGGGCTATTCTTCGAGCGGCAAAATCTTTATGTATGTACATGGCAATTATAAAGGAAAAAACCCAAAGTGTTAGTTAATATAGTAAGAATTCTAAACCAATAGATGGTTATATACCGTATATATGTTACATTTTTACTTTTGGAAAATAGTAACCTTTTCATAAGAAGTTTAGGTATTTCTATTACTGTAATATTTTTGTCTGTTAGAATGATAGATAATTTCCTGGAACCACAATTTTTTTCATTATTCCAAGTGATTATAATCAGCTACAGTATTTGTATATTTAAGATATCATGCAAATTATCAATACGCTGATATAATTGACACCAACACATTCATGTAATTGACACAAAGACAAGTACAGGGTCAAGAGAAGATAATATTCTATTAAATCAAATATTCTATACCTTTGAGCATAACATTTAGAAAACTAATTAACTTTTTTCAAGCAAGCTCCCTCCTCACCCCAACAACAATTGTTAACCTTGAAATTATTTCAGTCTTACGCATATATGCCTACTCAACTTCCATCTCTGTATGGAATGTTTAGCAACTACTGAATCCAAGAAATAAGATTTCAAACTCTCCATGCTCTAGTGCACATGCACACATCCCCTAAGTTGTAAATAGCTGTTATCACTTGTTAGGATAACTTAATTAAACTTGCTTATTAAAAACCTTTAATTCGTTAGTGATAAAATCTTGATTAGTACATTTTCCTGCTAGGTGACCTTCTAATTTAATAGAAAATGAATTTTTAAATGGGGAAAAATGCCTGTGGCAGAGATTTTGTGCTAGTGAATAGAGTTTGCAATACACACAGGGATATATTTGAGCCTAATTAGTAAGGGTGCAAATGAATTTTTATTTCATACACCAGAAGTGTCATTGACGAACCACGGTGAGGAATTTGAAATGCATTCAGATTGGCAGTGTGGGACTGAAATCTGTGGGAAAATCACAAGCTAATTCATTGATTGCCCCTTGGAAATTACTGCTGTTAATTGTTAGGTAATTAACATGGAGCTACAATTATATTGGCCTAAGGGGGTGATTAATGTTTCAACATGTCACATTAGCAGTGGCTGGATTTTCAAAGCTTTTCTTTTCACATGGTTTAAGAGACAGATGGTATATTGTGTATGGATTTTTTTTTTTTTACTAAAGTTTATGCTGAGAGTAAGTGTGTGAATTTTCTGTTCTTGAATCTCCTTTAATAGATATGAATTTTAACACAAGAATTTGATAACTTCTATGAAATAATGTAATATTTGCTAATAATATTCCTCTACCTAAAATATATATTGTTAAACAGGAAAGTTATTTTAATTTTATGTAGTGGTGTAAAATCAAAACTGTCAAATTTGAGGAGTTGGCATTTTTCTTTATGATAGGTCTTAAATTATTTAGTGATGGTAAGAAGAAAAAGAATTGTACAATATCATATTTATAACAATCAATATAATTTAAGCAGAAACCAAATAAACCATGCTGAACAAATGCATTTAGTAACAGTAATATAGAGTACATTAATATTTCTATCCTTCAGCATTTCACTACCTCTGTCATCTTTTTTTTTCCCTTAAAGCTATGTATTCCAAATCCCATTTTAGCCACGTTTACTGTAGCATGGATTTCTCAGAACTATCCTCTGAAATCACGTTGATCCCTAAACATCAAGGCTAAAAATGAATAGACAGAATGGATCAAATGAATTGTTTATTTAGGGAGGAGTCACACAGAAAGCAACACTACTTATTATAAAGTTAGTTTAAGATATTCATTATAGGTTAAGTATTTGCCTACACCAATACTTTTTATCTCGATATCACGGTTTATTAAACTGTCATCAAGTTTTGGGGGCAGCTATTTTATGAAAATAACTATGGAAAATCAGACCAAAACTATAGTTACTTCTATAATTGAGAAAATTATTTTTGAACATGCAAAATTAATTTTATTTGAAAATCAATCAACCCTTTGTGGATTCCACAAAGACAGATTTCTAAAGCAATATTCTTTAGCCATCTGTTTTCATTTGAAGCCTGTTATGGCTGAAACGGTTAAAAAAGTTTTCAAAATATTTTATTTTTTAATACAAGTTTATGTGGTACATTACCTCTTGTTAAAAAGATATATTCAATACTAAACCTAAGTGAATTCCAAAAAATTTGTAAGGTCTCCAAAGGTGGCCTTTAAAAAATCCAATTAAGGTACATTATCTAAAAAGGTAGAACGGATTTCTAGCAGTTCAAAGAACAGCTTCTTTTATAATTTTTTTTCTGTGAAAATTTGAGATGTCATCTTTCTTGGTAGCCTCATACTGAGGTCTTTGTTGTGACTGCAGTCTCTAGCTTTTATATTGATTTGGACTACTTCAACAAATGACAGAAATCTTTATTATCTATAGCCAAGCCATCTATTAACTTTTAATGTCCATTAAAACCAAAAAATTGTGAAAGAAAGCCAGTACTCCTAATTTAGCCTTTTAAAAATAGAGAATTACTGAAATCTTGATTTTAGACAACCCTGTATTCAGATCTTTCTGCATTTCTTTTACATTCAAAATCAATTGCAATTGTTCAAATGCCTATTTTACTGCCAAGTTGACATTTCACCTTAGCTCTTCTTTACTTTGCTTATTATAATTTTATTTAAAAAAATGCTTGCCATGCTAGAAATAGCAGAATATGCAGCAAGGCTAAATTAGGTGCATACATTTTTATTGGATGGAAACTTTCATCAAATGCCTCCTTTCATCCTGTTCTAATAATGGGTGTAAGGTGAAGCAAGGAATCCTGACTTTGATTAGAAATGGTAAGCAATAAGTTAAAATTTGCATTTAAAAGTTCCCAAAGGAGAGTGAAGAAGCTATCTACTTAACTTGGACAGTAGGGGTCACTCTAATTCTTTTAAGATAAAGCCATAGGAAGATTATTAGCCATAATTAAGACTGCTCTTAAAGCTACTTTAGGGGAGCAAAGAAAAGTCTTTTCCAAATAGAAAGACCCATTAACGGAGTTATAAATTTGATGAACATACCACACACACACACACACACACACACACACCCTTACCCATATGTACAGTTGAATAGATTTTTAAATGAACACTATGGTTAGTTATCCTGCATTAATCTTTGATGATATTTTAGGGCTACTGTCTTTGTAATTCCAGCATTGTGGTTTGCCATATACCAAACACTCCATGATATCCATGACTAGCCCACTTCCTGAATGTTATTTGCACATTGCTATTGGTTCTTTTTATTTTACCCTAATTATAACAATCTTCATGTTTTTTCATCTCGAGTAAGTAGCAGTCAGAAAATTGTTTAGACTTAAAAAATTAAGCTTTTATTGTGAATATCTATGTTGGCTTGATATTCTTTGTGATCTGTTCAGTCTAAACTGTAGAAGATATGGACTGGCCATCAAGAATGATATGGCACATCATATCATCATGTTGTATGCCTGAAAATGATATGATATATCTGTAAATTAGATCTCAAAAAAAGTTTTATTTTTTTTAATGGCGTGACACAGGGGCTCCTGGGTGGTTCAGTTGGTTAAACATCCAACTCTTGATTTCGACTCAGGTTGTGGTCTTGCAGTTTGTGGGATCGAGCCTACATTGGGTTCTGCATTGAGCATGGAGTCTGCTTGGGATATTCTCTCTCTCTCTGTCTCTCTCTCTCTCTCTCTCTCTCTCTGTCTCCCTTCCCCTCCCCCACTCATGCTTGTGCTTTCTCTTTCCGTCTCTCTTTCTCTCAAACTAAATAGATAATTAAACATTAAAAAGTTGTTTAAAAAAAGACATTGCATAGTAAAATTAGCCATTCTCAAGTCCATTATTTTGTGATCCAAGGCTTTGACGATCTCAACTTCTGGTGAGTGAGACAGATATGAAAATAACCATTACAGTGTTATTTTTTAAAATATATACACATATTTTAATGTTATTTATTTTTGAGAGAGAGAGAGAGAGAGCAGAAAAAGGGCAGAGAGAGATGGAGATGGTATCTGAAGCAGGCTGCACTCTCTGATCTGTCAGCACAGAGTCTGATGTGGGGCTTGAGTCCACAAACCATGAGATCATGACGTGAGCCAAAGTCAGATGCCCAACTGACTGAGCCACCCAGGCACCCCCATTATAGTGTTATGAGTAAGGGCTGTTCTTGAGATGCAAGCAAAGTTCTGGGGAAGAGAAGAGGAAAAACTGAGCCTACTGAGATGAATTAGTGGCAGGTTTTCAGCCAAAGGAGGGTAGGCTATTTCACAAAATGTGACATGCAAGGCACTGAAAATGAAAGGCCACCGGAGTAGTTGAAATATGAGTAAAACATGGGGACTGGAACTCACAGTTCATGATTGTAGGTGTTATATTTGGTGGAAGGGGTCATGACAATGGATGGAAATGAAGAAGCTCAACAAGGATTTGGTACAAATTATTTAGTAATATTTACTTAGTTCCATGGAAAGTGAGGATCCAACATGATGGTATGTAGTCCTTTTGAAAAACAGTCACAAAAAAAGAAAAAATTATATTTTGGCATCTAAAAAGATATTCCTTTATAGTTGCTTCTTTGTTTTATTAATCTTTTCCTTATCTCTATTTTTGTTTTCTTCTTTGGGGAGAAGAGTAGTGGCATTAATCTAATACTGTTCTGCTAACTTCTTTAATAGCGTGAGAGCTTTCACTTTGTATTGGTTTTGACTGACATATTTCAACAACTTTTTTTTTTGCAATAAATATCATGTTATAGCGTCCAAAAAAAGTCACAAAACTATCAGTTTAGCTATTACCCAAAAAATGATTTAAGAAAATCAAGGTTAGACAATTTTTCCTTATTTATAAATTCAGCACAAGTTTATTAAGTACCTTCTATGTGCTAAGTGCTAAATTTACAGGGATTAACACTACAGATGAGAATACTGCTCTCATACAGCTTCCCTGATAGAGGAAGGAGACAGATTACAGAGAAGTAAAAAGAAAATGATTAGGTTAATTTTAAAATACTGAAAAGGCTGTGGGGAAGAAAACAGCGCTGTTGGGGGGGTGGGGAATGGCCTGGGTAGAGCAGTCACTTGGCTTAACTCAGAGGAAGAAGGTCTCTAGAGAAAGGGGCAGATGAATTGTCACCTGCACCATGAAAAGAAAGCAGCTCAGTGAGGATTTGGAAGACTGGCTTTTCAGGAAGAGAGAATAGTAAGCACAAAAGCCTGAAAGCAGTTTAACATGAAACATTTGGAGAATTGCAAAAGCATGGTTCTCTTCCCTACTTGGAGACAGATAACACAGTGGAACAATTATGAGTATAGAATCTGGTGTTCATTTAATCTGAATTCAAATTTGGGTCAGCCCCTCCTGGGAACTTTGGCAGATTATTTCTGTATTCTGATTGTGAACTTTGTCTTCTCAAAAATGTAATAATACCATATATATTAGAGAATTTTTGTCAACAGTGAATGACGAAACAGTGATAGGACTTAGCAGAGTGCCCCACACATAGGCAGGCAGTTAATAAGTTGAGTTTACGTTGCCTTAACCTCTTCTGATTCATCACCTCCTCCGCAGCAGGGAAACGTATTGCTTATTAACCCATCATGTTTTTGTTTGTTAATCCTCAAACAACATGTGTTTATCTTTTCAATGAACTCTTTCTTTCGTCTTATTCATTCAAGATTAGATTGATATAGAAGAAACGCTGGTCAGTAGAAGGGAAATTGTTCTCCGCTATTCTTGATTCTTAATCATTGTCAATATCATTCTTAATTTATGAGAAAAAAAACCCCAACATATTTCAGGTCTTTTGGGAATAAATAATATTGTAGAGTTTTTACAATTTTTTAAGTGAAGGAACTGCTAAAAGAGGCTATTTCTACAGGCCTGCCAATTTTGAGTGAGGCTTTTAAAATCACTTAGCTAGCTGCTATTGTTATTGCTGTACCTCTGATTTATTTGTAGACATTGCTTCTAAATAAGACTTTTCTTATCCCATAACTAAAACACTTCCTTTGGCTTCAGCATTTCCAACAATCCTGTTCTTAACTTTTCTTCCCTTCTTTTGTTGACAATATATCTCTTACTATTGAGCCTCATTGCTGATTCCCTAAACCTCTTCTTCAAAATAAATCCTCTGACCTTCTTTTTCTAAAGTCTAATGACCAAAACAGACTCCTCACCAGCCCTCCAAGTAATCTTATCTTTTCTGTCACTGCCTGTATAAATTTACTCCTGCCACAGGCAAACTGACTTCAGTCATGTTTTGTGAATACTTACCACAGAACTTCCTTGGACAATGGTGTCCAATTTATTCTTCTTTTCTCTTTTCTCCATAACCTTCTCTTGCCTTTTTCTATAATAGACTACACAGTGTATTTCTGGAATGTTCCAAGGGCTATATAAGTAAACATCCTTATTTTGTGGCCTAGGTCTATATTTCACACATTTTTCTGCATACAATAAAAAGATAAGTTGTTACAGCAGAAAGGAACCTTACCAATAATGTAATTCAATCTCTATTTTATATAAGAAACCTGAAATAAGAGGAATTTAGGTTATATTTACTATCCAGACTTTGTCATTCTTACTCTCTTTTCTTTGCAGTTTACAAAAGATCATAAAGTTATAGCTGGGGGACTAGCTCCCATCAGCAGACAGGCTTTGTTTGGTCTTCATAGAGACTTTTTGTTTTTAGTTTTCTTCACACTTTAATATTCTGATATTTCATGTAAAACTCTGAAATTCTAGATTCTCTTAGAAATCAGATGATTTGGTAATACTGAATGCTCATGACTAAATGGCAGTATTTGGCTAAAGCTAATAGGTAGCAGCCCTATTGGTGAGAGGGTGCTCTCCAGTTGGCCAGTTTCAATTACTGTAATATTTCATGCTCTTCTCTGTATTACTTATTTATATTACTTGCCTCCCCCCATAGCAATTTGACTTACGTCATTCTTTTTCTGTAACCAAGTGCTTTTCATTTGAGCTGATTAAAATGTGAATAATTTGACCCAGGCCCCATGTCTTTGGGAATCTAGGACTGTGAAGAAATACCAGTCAGGCAGCTCATAGGTGTTCTGTTGACCTGGGGGTGCACAAGGTTGCTTCAATGGCTCAGTGCAATACCACAAACAAACAATACCACAATACTTAGAGTCTTTTTGTAAGGCATTGAATTAGGCACTCAGTTCCCAATGGCAAATGAAACCATCCTCAGAGGATTTCATTCGATGACAAAACTGGATTGAAATATCTTTAGGGGTGTGTGTGTGCTCATGCGCTATGTCTTATTTGCATCAAAACTGTAGAATAACCAGCAAACCAGCACAAGATATATTTATTTACGTTAACAACGTGACATAATCATAAGAATACGGTTTGTTTAATGAAAAGTACTACGTAAAGCAAATAGTGTTAAAAATAATCAACCAACAACAGCACAAATGATGAAACTTTACTGGGCCATCTGACCATTGGTTGTTATCAATTCAGATGAGTATTCCTACTGGTCATATTAAACAGAGTACTTTAATAAGTAATTCCTTGTTTAAAGGTGTACAGACATTTCATAATGGAAATGTGACCCTAAGGTTTTTATGTGTTTGCATCCCTAATGTTTGCTATTACGTAGGGATTCTTAGAACTTTAAACAGTTTATATATCATATAGCAAGCACATTGGCATTGCTGTGGTTAAACTAAACTTTGATGGAAAGCTAACAAACTAGCTCTTCTTTATTAGCCAAACAGATGCTATTCAGTCACTATTAGTAGTGTATGCACACTAAATAATTTAGTCAATAGTGATGATAGATTTTTGCAGATCTATTTACATTCTGTGGCTTACTTACCCTTTTGACTTAATGGAGATATGTGTTAGGCATCTATTTATGTTATGGGCAGAACTAGTGGCTTAAGAAAAACAGAGCCATTGTTCAGCACAGGATTGTGCCTTCAATTACCACCACAATCTAATCAACTGAGGACACCAACATCCAGCATATTCAAGACATCAAAATTCTTTGCATCACCAAACTTTGTTTGCCTTAATTATTTCATTGAGTGAAAAAGAATATATTGAAGTCATTTATAATATTTATTCTCATTTCCTTTCTAGAGTGTGTTGAAACATAGGATGGCAGTTACAGTATGGGAAATACAATGCTTTCTATATACCCTTTAAAAGCTCAGTGAAATCATTCATGCAAATAATAATACAGTGAATTATGGCAAATACTAGACATGGAAAGACTACAAAAGTTAAGGTCTTCATGATTCCTGTTTGTTGAGTGCCAGGTGAGCCCAATACCCTATAAACCATACTGAAGGACCAGATTAAATTAAACAGGCAAGGACAACTGAATTAGCTAAGCAGGTGGTTGGCTCTAAAATAGGTCTTTTTTCCCTAAATATTTGTTTAGAATATTTTGTCTAAATATTTTTTTCTAAATGTTATTTCTGAACATTTCTAAATAAATGCCTATTTTTTGGCATTCTACACTTTTGTTTCTCATACTTTTGTCTTTTCAAAATAAAACAAAGTAAAGCCTTGCGTCTGACAAGGATCATAGCAAATTTGATTTAGTGAAAAGAATTTTTTTAAGTAAATGTAAAAATAGACTGGATATATGGAGGGAGACGGATTGGTACAAGCATGGCTAGAAAAATAGCAATGCAAAGTCGGCATGGAGAGATGAAACGTATAAGGAATGTTTCTGCATAGATAAAAAGAATGTTGAGAATCAAAGAGTGGAAAGCTGACTTAGCAACAACTTACAAGTCTGGTTTACTTCAAAATGAAAATGATGGTTTGCCAAACTGAATTTCTATCTGTTCCAGGGTTGTCCAGCTCTGCCTATTATGCTCTTTTAACAAACAACAATGGTGACAGGTTTTGAAAATTTATTTATCTATTTTGAGACAGAGAGAGAAGGAGAGAGAGAAGAATCCCAAGCAAGTCCCATGCTCTCAGCACAGGGCCTGATGCAGGGCTCGATCTCACAAACTGTGACATCACTACCTGGGTGGATATCAAGAGTCAGATGCTTAACTGACTCAGTCACTCAGGCGCCCCAACAATGGGAACTTTTTGAAAGCATTTAATAAAATATATTGTTTGGATTCTTTGTTTACCTCAATCTTCTCTAAATTTCATTTGTATGAAAAATAGCTTGCCCAGCTAATTAGGTAGCTTTTATTATTATTCCATTATAAAGTGTACAAGTTTCATATTTAGTAAGAAAATGAACAATCTGTTCACCCAAATTAAAGAGACATCTTCCATTTGAATTATGCTTTCAAATTATGATTTTACTTTAAATTAGTGATTGTAAAACACATAGGCATTTTTTTTCTGTAATATGTAACATCTGGTTTTGTTAAAAATATTAGTTTTGCAATTTCTTTAACATTTAAAGTATTTTATTTTGCCTTGATTAGTTTAGTTTTTAAAAGAAATGTTCCTCAATTCCTCTTCCCAAATTATGACAAATCAGAATATGTAACAAGGATTAAGCTAAATGGGTATTAGAAGAGTAAAGAATTCACTGAGGCAAGACTAATCATCATTAAGATTATCAATAGAAAATGATTAATAAACAATGCATTGTGTGACAAGTTCGGTTGATTCTGTGTTTGGGTAGCCAAATGCTTTAGCTTTACAAATGGAAAAAAAAAAAATTCCTAAGCAGCTTATGGGAGAAAGTAATCATTCCAGTTACAAACTTAAGAATTTCAAATTGCATACTTCATCAAGCTGAGCTTATTTTAACTTACTGAGTAGATTTGGTATAACAGAATAAAGTAATTACTTAGTGTTTCAAGTAAATGGAAATCAGTATTCCTATGCTTATCATTTCTTTTCTGTACAATTGCAACTGTAGATATCTTGGGAAAATTATTGAGAACGCATCTCTAGAAGATAGTGGTCAGAAATATCCAAAGTATGCTCATTTATAAGCTTTTATACAGATATGTTTTCTTAGAAATTTCTTTTGCCAAGGTAAATTTTTTGAAATAGTTCTACTTTTTGGAAATCTGATTTTGAAAAACAAATCTGATGAGATAGTAGGGGAGAGACATAAAGAAGATTTTTTTTTTCACAATAAGTTCTTTGAATTGAAGCCAAATATTTGGCTCAATAGTTTTTCAACACATTGTGTGTGTGTGTGTGTATGCATATGAACTTAATATTCCCCAGTTACTTTTTTATTGATTAAAATCTTTATTAATTTCTAAAGGATGATTAAGAGTAAAAACTCCTAGAGTTGCATAATTTGTGTTCCAATCCTAGTTTACCACCTAAATAATGCTGCTGAGCAAATTATTAAATTTTCCAAAAAGACACAATATTTTTACCTGTAAAATGATGGTAATAACAGCACTTATCTCATTATTGCTATTATGATAGCAATGAAGTAGGGGGTGTAAAACATTCAGTACTTAAGATATTCAATGCACTTAGCTCATAGTCAATATAGGTTGTTACTATTATTATTATCAGAATTTCTTTTAGTTGTTAATATGTTGTAATTTTAGGTCATTTCATATTGTCTCAGACCCTCAAAAGAGTGCAGAAACTGTCCTAGTTCGTGTTTTTTTTTTTTTTAATTCCATGAAAGAAGGCAAGTTAACAATACCATGAGACTAAAAAAAAAAAATTCTAAATGAGTGTTCCCTAGAAGTCCTTCCTCAGTTTCTACAAATAATTCACTAAACTATAGGTTTCAAAGTATTTTTTCATAGAGATTTGAAAAAGGTGGCAGTTTGGATTATTTTTTAAAAATTAACCTTAATTTCACTGGCATCATGGTCTTTCTATGGTTCTTGTGAGACTATTGAATTTTTCTAGCAGCGCCTTATGCTATACAATGCTATGAAACATTGAGATTTGTATGGTGGTTAAAAGAAATTGAGAAATCATGATCTCTCAAGTCTAGCTTTGAACTGATGCTTTGTCAGTCATCCTTAACTTTCAGAAACTTATGGCTTGACCCTTACTTATGTGACACTATTACCCTAGCAATAACCTGCTACCACAAGATAAATATTACTACAATACCAAATGTAAAATCTAGCTCTCTGGGAGGGGGTGGCTGGATCAGAATTAAAACATTAATGTCACAAATTGCAGTGGAGACTGAAGAGGAGCTATCACTGTTTTTTTATGTTGAATCTATGATATTAAATGAAAGTAAACACATTCAAATTAAGAGTGACTGACTTTGAGCTCTGTAGTTTTGTGTAAAGCAACATTAATTGCAGATTTATCTTGTTAATTTATTTCCTTTTGGTATTTTTAAGTTTATCTCATATTGTCTTCTAATACACCCTCTTCATGCAGGTTATTAGGGCCTTGAATTCCTTTATGCTCAAATTGTTTCTTTGCTTTACCTGAAAGAGAAGTAGCAGTTCAAACTTTTGTTGTAAGTGGGTCTCTAAAGAAGAGATTGAGGGCCAATGCTTACCTGTATTCTTGCGACAATTTTCTTCTGGCTGACAACTTCATAAAGGAATGATGGTAGATTAAGGGATATAGGTTGCAAGAGACTTTTTGATTTGATACTGCTGTATTTCACACAAAATTTATGACACAAAACTTTTTAATAGATATGGCTTTGAACCTATCTTCTGCAATCAGGAGCAGACATATATCACCACCTTGCAACTTGTGAGAAGTTAATAAATAATAATTCATGGTTGTTTTTTAAACTCCCATATAAACAAGAAAAAGAAAGACAAGGATGCAAGAAAAGACTTCAAAATCATACAAGAGGTGGATAAATAAGCATATTCTTAATAGATAGTTCAAATCTTGGAGTTGACCTCTTATAGAAGCTTGTACCCTTCAAAAGAAACCTGAATTACATGTTACTATTTATTTATTTATAATTTAAAAAAAATTAAATCTTTTATTTGTATTTTTGAGAGAGACAGAGGGAGACAAAATTCTATCAGGGGAGGGGGAGAGAGAGAGAGAGGGAGGAACAGAATCAGAAGCAGGCTCCAGGCTCTGAGCTGTTGGCACAGAGACTGACGCAGGACCTGAGCTCATGAGCCATTAGATCATGACTTGAGCCAAAGTCAGACCTTTAACTGACAGAGTCACCCAGGTACCCCTTACTTTCTTACTGTGTGCTGGGTTATAGCAACTTCAGCACACTTGTGTGATTGAACATTTTATGACCATTTTATCACTTGCCCAAGCCCATTCTCTTCATAACTATGCTAAACGATCTCTTACACAGATAGCCCTGTATTAAATACTTCATATATATATTGCTTAATTTAATTCTCCCCAAAACTTTTTGAGGTGATTAGAGTAGTATCGTTAACTCTAATTTATGGTTGAAAATATAGAAGACGAGAAATGGCTGAAGGTATCAGGCAGGTCTTTGTCTTACCCCTACCTTTGCCACCCAGTTCCAAATATTTTCAGTTCAAGAACTATTTCCCAGCATCTGTGGGAATTAGTGCATTAGTCCTGAAGAAGTGATCTGACTGGACCCTAGAGCATCCTCTGTATCATTTAACACCTATACACCCTCCAAGTTTAGTTCAACCTTCATTTTCATATGGAATTACTCCCTGGTCCCCATAACTAGGTCAAATTTTCTCTTATATGCTGTCAGAGTACCATGCACTTTCACTTTGTAGCATTTATCAGAGTTGCAATTCAGTTTACTTGCGAGCTAATATAATTGTCTGTCTTCTATGTGTCTCATGCTCCATGAGGGTCTGGCCAATGATCGTTTTTACCCAACATTAGATCCCAGAATCAAGTACAATATCAAGTACATCGTAAAGGGACTATGAATAGAAAAGAACTGGCAAGCGTTCAACTGGGCCAAGCCAAACAAATCAGGGTTTCTTTAACACAGGACTATTGGTGACAACAAAGTGGGAAATGTTTCCTACTTTTCTGACTTGACCAACATAAAAGAGGCCAGAATGAGACACCTGAAATAAGAAGCTGAAACTAATATTACACTATATGTTAACTGGAATTTAAATAAAAATTAAAAAAAAAAAAAGAAGCATAGGAGTGGGGTAGCCAGAGTCCTATATTTTACCATTAGGGGGACTGATTCAGGAACTAGGTCGTATTAATGGATCTAGCTAGGAAAAAAGGCAGGGCTTTCTATGTGCATTGGCTCTCTCTGTGGTCATGGTCTTTCTGCCTAGGGCAGCATATGAAAACTTGGGTTGACAATGGCTCCTCATCAGCTAGTCATCAGCTCTTGACAGCTTCTGGGGGCAACAGTTCAGATTGCTTGTCTCTACAAGTAAATTGCAGTCATGGAAAACTTAATAGTGGTTTCTTCTTGCTGTCTTTTTTAGGGTTCACTATAAGTGCATTGTGGCTTTCCCCAAGTTTCCTAGGTAATTGGAGTTTGTAACTCAAGGTTATTGTCAATACCTAAGCTAGAGGACAATCCTTCTAGTGGCAACTCCAGGCTGTGCTATTTTTTTTTTTTTAGAACACATTTGAGGCCTTCTGGAGTTGTATTACTATGTAATAGTTACATTATTGTATATAATAATGCAGTGTCCCATAACCAGCCACTCATTTGATTCATTTTCCTTTGTCTTCAGGCAGAGCACCATTCTGTTCATATTCTGCTAGTTAAGGCTGAATTACCCTATATTCTGAGGGTGCTGTGCTACTGTAGGAGTTTACTTTGTAAAAGAACCCCTCTTCCCAGCCTCTCCAGATATCAACCTACTCTTGTTTGGTCAAAGATAAGTGGATGTCTGGCATGGGATGGAGTCTGAACATCTATATTTTGATGGAACCAATCTAAGTTGTCTGGGGCAGAGGACCCTGATAAACTTCCTCAATTACAGAATATACTTCAGAAGTATGTAATATAATCAAAAACAGTGTAATTTGGTCTCAATCAGAACTAATCACTTCATTTTTATAATAAATATTTTGCAATAACCCTTACTATTATGCAATAAATTAAGTCATGTTTTCAGTTACCAATATATGTGATTAAACAAAAAGAATCATCTAATATCTTAACTATAAAGGAGAAATACAGAAGAAAATACTGTTTAATAAAGTAGTATAATTTGCAAAAGACTGGTCATGACTGTAATGAAAGACAAACAATTAGTAAGAGGCTAGCACTTGTATGTAGAAATTCATGAATATGACAATTATAGGTAAGATCTGTCCAGATGCTTACTGACAACTCAAATCCCATGGACAACCTTGCCTTTAAACACCTGCTATTCAAAATGGTGATTAACTCTTGGTAAAATTTCAGGTAAGACACAGTATAATCTTCTTTGATTTATATGGTAGATGTAGTTCTGGAAATTTCAATACATACTAAAAACTTGCTCCAAATATTTTAAATTTATATATAAAATAGACCTTATTTTTAGGATAAGGTGAATTTAAACAGATTATGCATATATATATATATATATATATATATACACACACACACACACACACATATATACATATATATATGCATAATGTATATATATATATATGCATATAGTGATATAATGTCTGGTAGAGCATTTAAAAGTTGTGTGGGACTAACTATTACATTGCAGGGCACTGAACATCTCAGACTCCTACCACCTAAATGATGCAACATATCTTATCATTGTTACAATCCAAAATGTCTCCACAGATTACCAAACCAGAAATTGAGAATAATAGTTGAGAACCACTATTTTTGATCTTCTGAGATGCTTATTGATTTAATGCATGCACTCAAATTGTCTACTGAGGACCCAGAGGGAAAAGCTTTATTGGTTGCAAAAGATCCTCAGACCCATAGTCTCAACAAATAGCCTTTACATTTACAAATGTGTGTGCAGAAGTGGGTATTGTACAATATGAAAATTTTGGGTAATTTTCAAATGTGTATAGTATATCCTGTTATAATTCATAAAGTAACAAATTTAAAATCATTTCAATATTTGTGGAAAAATTTTTTATTTCATATTGTGTTAGCTCAAGGAATAATAAAAACTGTTATGTGGAAGAGCAAGAATATGTCTTCAAGTAAAAAGAGGTCTTCAAAAAAATTTTGGTTTTAAAGTGGAAGCAGTAATTGTGAAGGAAAAGTTGATTTATTGTCAACAGTGTAATAAAGATGATATCAAGGTGTGGGCCAGAATAAAAGGTAAGAAATCATACTATAATGGCCACGGTTTGTAGCAGATAAATGGAGGCCATGCAGTAGCAGCTGACAAGTTAGTTAGGAGGCAGATAAGCAGCCAAAGTGCCCTAAAGGCTGTCAGAAATGCTATTGATTAGTCAATGATCAATTTTATCAATGTTAGTAGGGTGGAGAGGGCAAATTGACTTCTTCTCCTTTTTAATGTCTCATTGCCCTCACAACTTATGGATACACTTAAGCTTTTTATAAACTAAACAACTCACCCGTTTTAATATAATCAGTACATTTGCTATCAAATATATGAAGCTATTTAGTTGGCTTTGCATGAAAAGGTGACAAGTTGATTAAAAGATACTTTACTTACTATTAAGCACTTTGTAGCAGGTACTTTTCTGTATTTAGCTTATTTTAGCTGCCAATTATGCTGTCCTGGAAGTGTGATCACACCCACTTACAAATAAGCCAACCAGAGACTCCAGGGACTCGTGTCTCACTCAAGGTCATACTTAAGTATGCCAAGAATTATATCAATCTTAACAAAAGTTCAGGGTGGCTTGATTTAGGGCAGCCTCGAACAGTGAATGAGAAGTTCTGGGGTGTCTCATCTATAAGAAAAATACTAAATTGAAACCTGTCTTACAAGCTGATCAAGTTTGTGAGTGATTCAATTGCTAAGACTCTCATTTTAAAGTTCCTCTGTTTCTCTCTTACACTTTTCAGGTATGACCCAAAAGAAGAATTTAAAAAAACACAACAAATGAACAGCATGCATACTTCATAATAGACATTTGTAGTGATAATTTTAGATCTAGGCTTTGCAATGAGAGCTAAAATAAATATTAATAAAAATAAAGCAATGGGAGTTGTCAGAGTTGATGTCAATTAAATCACGTTACACTAAATAGATGGAGAATTCTACATTTGTGAATGGTCAGTTTTAAAGGTAATGGACATTTCTATAAATTGACAACAGTTGAGTCAGCATGAAAATAAAATAAGGAGGGGCTCCAGGTTTACTTTATAGACATGCTGAATGTTGGATTCTGCTAAAGTAATTTTTTAAACTTTATTCCTGTAGAAAACAGTGGATCTAATTTTTAGTCTTCTCAGCCTTCTAAATTGACAAATAGAAGCACTTCTACAGCCAGAATCATGCAGAAGAAATATTTATGCTCAGTGCTGGAGTCTTTTAAAGATTTTTGGATGTTTGATTCAGAAAACAAATAGGGTTGTGAGAGGTTGGGTCAGAGTTAAGAAGGAAGTAATTTTTTTTTTTCCAAAATCTTGTTCCAAAGCAATTACATTTGAACTTGAGTGTATGTGTCACGAGTAGTGAATTTTGGATTACTTCCTAATAATCCTGAATTTGTTATTTTTGTGAATATTAGGTTTACTCTAATGCCTATATCATATTCTTTTCATTTCAATTTTAAGGTATTTTTTGTGAATGATTTTGAACTTTGCTTTTCCCCCCAAAGAACTTTGTCTTAATATCTCGACCAGCTCATATAAATAGAATGTTATTTAATAACATTTTAAAGTTATGTTCATTTTTATAATTTAGAGGATCATTAGTTTGGTTGGTATTGAGTAGAAATAGCTGTTGGACAATTTTTGTCAATAATATAAACAGCATAACAGCACGCATATTTCTCCAAGTTTTGTCGGATCATCACTAGCATTTTAAAAGCAGACCTATTATTTATTCTCCTTTTCTCCTTCATATCAGTCTCATTTGTATGAATGACATCACCCTATTTCCAAGCATACTACAATTCCTCTAATTTCTCTTTTCCCTTTTTTTTTAAATGTTTATTTATTTTTGAGACAGAAGGATACAGAGCACAAGTGGGGGAGGGGCAGAGAGAGAGGGAGACACAGAATCTGAAACAGGCTCCAGGCTCGGAGCTGTCAGCACAGAGCCTGACGCAGGGCTCGAACCCACGAACCATGAAATCATGGCCTGAGCCGAAGTCAGGCGTTTAACCAACTGAGCCACCCAGGCGCCCCTCTCTTTTCCCTTTAAAAAAAAATATTTATTTACTTATTTTGAGAGAGAGAGAAAACACGCACATGCGTGAGCTGGGGAAGGGCAGAGAGAGAGGGAGAGAGAGAATCCCAAGCAGGCTCTGCGTGGGGCTCAGTCTCATGAACCTGGGAGATCGTGACCTGAGCCAAAATCAAAAGTCAGACGTTTAACCCACTGAGCCACTCAGGCGCCCCTCTTTGCTTTTTATTCAGTCACTTAGCTGTGGCCTCCCTTCACAATTCTCCAGATGCTCCTCTGCCATTCTTCATTATACCACCTGAATTTAGACCCTAGGAAAGCTTCACTAACCCTGCACGTCATCCAAAGTGAATTTTCCTAGAATTAGGCACTTATTTGCTCAAAATGCAATATCTGATAATTTCCTATTAGATATACTCCAAAGGACTTATCTTGATATGTGATTCCTGCTATAAATCACTCTCCAATAATTTCATACTCATCACCTCTTCCTTTAGTTTCCTTTTATTTAGTTCATTACTTTTTCCTAAACATTTAGAGCTTTCCCAATTTCTGTGATTTAATTCATGCTCTTTGATCTATCCGGAACTTTGTCTAGCCTTCCAACCCACATCTAAATTTGTTTGATCCTTAAATCCCATTTATAATACCAATAATTCCCTGATTATCCTAGCCAGATGTAAGCTCTTCTTTTTTTCAAAAAAAAGAAAAAATTCTAGAGTATTTATTTTCTCTACCCCTTTTGGGACACTTGGCACTAGAAACATTCTGGAGAGTTTTCTAAGGTTGTTTGTCTGCTTAGTGGCAGGCTACACGGAGGTTAGGTCTCCTGAGTCTTCGTGTCATTTGCACCGGGTCACATTAATTTACTATTTAAATTATCTGAACTTATGCTATCTAGATAAACACAGGCTTGGCTTCCTTGTGCCTTTGAGAGAAGCCAGATTCACACTGTGTGAAAAAGAAGACCTTCACAGCAGTGGAGTCCCAGCTGAGATGCCCATCAGAAGTTGCTGAAACAAGTACTCAACGCAAGGAGTTCCTAGGCAGTCCTGCCCTCTCCTGTGAAGTCAAACTCATCAACGCTAAGTTCCATCTCAGCATTTTATGAGATCTTCAGAGGTTGAGATTTTTTTCATAAGAATGTCCAAGATCGAATCGTGCACAATTTTAACAAGAATCTTACCATAAGTTTTTTTTTCTTTTTTTTTTTTTTTAGTTGACACAGATGATGTTTTGATTTCATGTCCATGAATGAATCACTTGGCTTTACCCTGCTTGGGATGGGTAAATTATGATTTTTATCTGTATTCCCATCAGGATATGGATAAATATGAAACTCTGGCTGGGATAATTTGATGTGAGGCTTTTGGCTTCTTCAAGCTGCTAGGCAGCATGAGTCAGTGATGGCTGGAGCATGCTCTGTACTCCATTGCTTGTCTCTGTGTGTGTTTTCATCAGTCACACAGCAGTGGGTGCATGAATCACTGCCTCAAGGACTTCCGTGAGTGCTTCTATTCTGTTGAGGTGAAAAAGCTTCCTAGAAGAGAAAAATTCTACCTTCCCCTGGCAGAGTAAAATGGAGTTAAAATTAATGCGTGTGTGTGGGTGTGGGTGTGTGTGTATTCATACCAAAATTCTATCAGAGAAAGCTAATCAAAGCTTTCTGTGATTGATTAAATGTACGTGCATACATAGCTGTCAGAATATTACACTTTCAAGAATTATTTCAGACTGTGGATATGAAAATAGGTGAGTCCAGAAATGTTGACTTCTTTTTCCAGATCCTTAAATTCTATAGTTTTAAGAGGTAACTGATAAAAGTTTTCTTATTTATTAATACTGCTTTCTGAAATCTAAGTTGACTTTCAATTTGTTCTATAGTTTGCCAGAAATTAGTTTAATAAGTTAATCATTGCTCTAGCTTGATATTTATTTCATCCTTCTTCCCCTAGATATGCAAATATATGTCTCTTTGCTAATATCTTTTCTCCATTCTCTGGTCTGAAAGCTGATGCGAAGAAGTCATTAAAATTGATAGCAATATTCACCACTTCAGTGAATAAATTACACTTTCCGTTTCATGGAGGTCCCATTATCTCCAGCCCTGACCCCTTCTTACTTCTCTACTTGAAAGGATCCTGATTTATCTGCAACTCTTGTGCAATCTCCCTTTCATTTTCTACCCTTAATTTTCTTATCATATTTTTTACACTTTTAACTTCATTCAGTCACCTCAGTGATTCTCTCTGGCTCATGTTTTATCCTATATATTCTCTTCTTTCTTGGCTTTGATTAGTTTTTGGACTCTTCTTCTTTGCCACATTTTTTATTCTACCTAAAACCATATTTATTTCTAGATGATATGCATAGTCCTTGAACATACTTTAATTCACCCTTCAGCATATTTCATTTACTCTTTCTCAAAGTCCTTTAACTTTTCCCCTTTTTCATTTGGTTACATATATGTCTCTACTCAAAATTTACTTTTCTTTTTGTCTGTTAAAGATCATACCTTTGCCTTTTTTGTATTCCCTTGGTTGCTCTGTTGGCCTAACCCAAAATCCAACTTTATTACTCCGATTTAACTGTTATATATATTTTTTATCTGTAATACTATCTCCTATTACTTAAACTACCTTTGGAATTACAAAGAAAGCACACTTTCCTGGCCTTTGAAAAATGTAAGAAAGTATTGTAAGCAGAAAAGTGGTAAATGCAGGAAACACTGTGTTGGTAGAATCTTTGTTGAAACTTTCAGCTTTGAACTTTCTACACAGAAAACCATTAAATGCTGGGATAATAGAACCAGTTTCATTGTATCCCCTTTGTTTGGCTATCTCTGTGCTTTATCAGTCCCCATAGAATATAGGACTGGAGGGGGTCTCAAGAGGTCATTTAATCTATTGCTCTATGGCCTAAAGGTTCTAAGGCCTCATAAGCTCTACAAGATACCTTTTCACTTTAGTTCTTACCAGCTTAAATGGTATTTGGAATTCTTGGTAAATATTTGGGAAGACCACAAATGTCATAAGGAAGAAAGAACTTGTATAGACAGAAATTATAGAAACGTCACCTCCTAAAAATTTTAAACCCAAGGTTGTTAGAGCAATCAAAGCATTTAGCAATTAAAAAGTATAGGTCTCTGAATTACTGCAGACTTTTTGGTACAAACCAAGACAATAGATTTAAGTGGTTTGGCCTCATGTTTTGTAAGGATGAATACCCTCAGAACTAGAGATAATATAAGCTTTTATATCATATGGGCAAAGAGGAGTCAAATGTATTGAGAATAATGAGTCCATCTACATTCTATACAGAACTGCCATCCATTTCAGAAGTGATCACCTATTTTCTCCATCGGATTAACATTCTGAGAAGAAACAGGAATAATAGTGGAAGTTCTTGCAAGAATGTAAATACAGGGTCATTCATTATAGATTCAACTAAACCATGACAACTTAAAAATGAGTCATTTTGATACTAACAATATTTCTGACTCAGTCTCTGACTCATATTATTAAATGCCATGGGTTTCCAAGACCAACTTTTCAATTGATGTTTAGAAAGATACAGTGGGGGCAGACTGAATAGCATCTAATTGTTTTTATGGATGAAATAGTTGTCAAATTCATATCTCTACATATTAGATAGTTTCAATTTTAGGAGGACTTAGTCTTTAGTGATTCATTGACAAAAGTAACAACAAAAATAAACTAAAACTAGACCAAATAATAATGAGCATTACTTTCAAGCCAAACATCAAAATAAGCTTACTCACTTCGTATATGTAAATAATTTAAACTCTATAGATTTTTTAAATTCATTATCACTTTAAGAATTATTAAGAATTTCAGGAGTGGCATGAAAATGATTTGGAATGAGTGCCTGCACATCAGCACAAATGTTGAACAGATAACTTACTGTGATAGATGTGTTTGTTTAGTGGCAACCAAATTATTGAAATTCAAAGGAATACCCATAAATGTCCAGTAGTTGAGAGTGATTAACAAACATCAATGAAAAAACTGGAAAAAACATTAAATCCTCACGTGGAGCCATGTTAATACATTTTGATACAGAAACAAAATGTAGGCATTCAGTATATGTTGGATGTCCATGTTAGACTACTTTT
Source organism: Panthera pardus (assembly GCF_024362965.1). Taxonomy (NCBI): domain Eukaryota; kingdom Metazoa; phylum Chordata; class Mammalia; order Carnivora; family Felidae; genus Panthera; species Panthera pardus. The sequence continues at coordinate 24,874,493 of NW_026527002.1, forward strand.
GGCTTTGAGAAAGCTTCTGATATAGGCCTCGAACATGTTATTTTAACATGAGCATGTTTGTAACAAAATATTGCATTTATCACAGGAGAGTTTTGAATTAAAGAATAATCCAACCTGTGAAGAAACAGGTGAAAAATTCCAAGACAATTTGGGATAATGTCAGTGTTATGCTAAATAAAAATAACTAACAACAAACCAAAAAAATTTTTTCCAGCATTAATATTTATGATTTTTAAAGGTAGCAACACAGAAAATTGATATCTGGCATGGTAACTAATGTATGCCAACTTTTGTGTTCATAAACATAGTCTTTGGATCATCCAAAATAATTCCATTTATTTCACTTCATTACCAGTAGTTTAGATAAGGCCCTGTCACTTATTCATTATATAACTGTGGGAATCCCGCTGAAATTCTCTTATTCGTTGTTTGTCTGTGTAGTCAGATAATGATGCTTAGCTTGAAGAATTGTCATGAGAATCAGCTGGAATAATGCTTATATATAAATTATGTAGAACGGTAGCTGGCCCATATTAGGTGAACAATAAATTACAGCTCTTCCCCACATTGCCATTATCATTTATGCCCTAAACAACTGTAATTGTTTCCTTGCTAGACAATGTTCCTGAATCTTCCCAATACCATTCTACATGCAATTTTTAAATTAATATTCTCCAAACAACATGTCAGTTGCATCATATCCCTGGTCCAAATTGTCTTCTCATTAAATTAAGTCTTAACAACTTAGCCTGACCCTCATATTTTCCCATGTTGTTACACTGCTCCACTTTTCCAGCCTAGTGTTTCCATGTGTTCCAGATGCAGCAACCAAATTGAACTGCTATTCTGGCATAGACTTCATCCTTTCTCACCTGTATGCCTTTGTTTACACTATCCACTCTAGTGTGCCTTGTGGCGTCATGGAATCTGTACTGGTATTGCCTTTTTTGTTCTCAAGCCAATGCCCTGCCCTGCAAAAACATCATAGAGCGTTACATTTCCCAGATAGCCTGAGCAGTTCATTTCTGAGTAAAAGGAACTAATGGGAGGCATTGCAAGAAAACTGGAAGGTAAGCAGAAAGGAGAAGTAAGAGTATTTCTCTATTTTTTTTTTCTTTGTGTCCTTAGAGCAATTCCAGCATTTCCTTCATGTTCCCTGATTCAGCAAGTTAACCACTTACTCTCTGGTCTTAGATTCTTCTGGAGACTCTGTATGTGAGGTTCTGATTAAGCTATCTATTTCTATTCCCTCCAACCTTAGGGTGGAGTTAGTTCTCAGAGATAGGTATTCTCAGAAATAGCTCTTTTGAGTTGTTGGTTTGGTACCAGAGCACTTCCATCACATGTGTATCCATTTTTCTATTTGAAGTTCTCTTAGGTTAAAGTGTTTAGGGTAGCATCTGTTTCCTTATGGGGCCATGACTGCTACAGAGCTCCACAGATTTAGATTTAAATATGGTCTTTGTGATGCTGGGGAAGCTAATTCTCAGAGTCACAGTTTCTTCACCAATAACCTAATAGTATTTTATGGGGACATATCTATGTGAGAATACGTAGATAATATTGGTTAATACTTGGGTGTTCACCCCTCATCTTCTATGCTATGAATCCTTTAAACACATATGGGCTGAAATTAATTATTTGAATATAAGGGAATAAAGAAAAGTTTTTTACAATATTTATCCTACAGAAACATCTTATTACTTGTATCATTTATGCTCTGAAAGTGTGTGTTGTTATTAATTAGAATCTTAAGTTGTTTTAGTAGTAAGCATTATTAGATAGATTTAGTGAACCATTAAATAACCACTGTATGATAAATGTCACTTTCTAAGTAAATATAGAAGGTCCTATACCAAGAAAATATTATGTGGCTCAGGCGAAGTGTGCCAGGTGAATATGGATGAACTGAGGGGAAAACAATCCCAAAAGTCCAGAGGGAGACAAGTAACAAGAGGAGTAAAGGATTTGCTGGATAAACATTAAGGTCAGGGGATTAGAATCAGGAATCGGAAGGAACTTTCCAATTACTGAGGATTTTCTCTTTCTGCCCTCAGTCTGAACAAAGAACTAAAACAATCTGGGACTATTTTCCACCAATGGAGGCCACCAAGTTGGGGGATAAGAGACATTCTGTCTTCATAAGGGTGGGGCCCTAGTATGTCTCATTATTTTCTGGAGACAGTTCTTCAGACCCTAAACTATTTTTCTATTATTTCTCCCAGAACCATGACCACTGTGGTCTAGTGTTGCTTGTAGTCAGTCATTCACATTTTGTCTCTGGAAGAGTCCTTACCAATACATACTTTATCTTCTGCATTTCAGATGTAACAAGTCTGTCAGCTCTGTATGAAGTATCCAATTCCAGGATGATGTCTTCAAAAGAGAACAAAAATCAAATCTATGTCCCCCAAATAAATAGACTTCTGATTTAAAAACCTGGGATCTGGAGAACTTCATCTAAACATTTCATTTGCTGGGTTGGAAAGGATAAGTATAAACTCTTTTTAAAACTAGGACATTTGGACTCTACCACAAACCATTGTATACATTTGGGACAAATCTTGGTTAGATATGAAAATAACACAACCTGTATTGGATATTGTTGAAGTAGGAGTAACCTAATTTCCCCATGGGTTAAATGTAGCAGCCAGAATAGGATGAGATTGGAAATAAGCAAAAGCTCTTCTTAATTTGTTGTGACTTGTGATCTATATACCTCAAAAAAAAATTTTGTTTCCTTCAAGCTGAGAACTCACTGGCCCCATTACCTCTAACTTTTAACCACCTAACCCAGAGAACATTCTAGAACATTGAACAAAGATCTATTAAATACTTGATTGAAATAATACAAGTTATTTGGTGCGATGATCTGAAATAATCTTGCTAGTCTAAATATAGAGGCAGCTAGGTAATTTAAAACACCCTTATTGCCCTTGAAAACGCATGGGATTTAGAGTCCCCCTCGCCCCTTTGCTAACTGTAGCTCCTACCAGTGTAGTGGAGATTAACTCAGATTCTTGATATAGGATTGAACCAGTTTACTTTAAACCATATAAATAATTTTTTATTTTTTTATTTTGGGAGAAAGAGACCATGCATGAGTAAGAGGGAGAGAGAGAAAGCGAATCTTAAGCAGGCTCCATGCTCAGCACAGAGCCCATTGAGGGGCTCAATACCATGTCCCTGGGATCATGACCTGAGCCAAAAATAAGAGTGGGTGTTCAACTGACTGAGCCACCTAGGTGCCCCAGAAATCATTTTTCTTCAATAGCTTTACTCTATTTGTTATGGTCTTAATGGGAATGATAAAAGATAAAGGTATTAGTGTCCAGGATCGATACATGTAATGGACTATGTGTAATATGACACAGAATTACATAAGTGCTGAAAGTGAGGTTCTATGAAAGGAGAGCAAACAGGACAATTACTTCTGATTAAAGCATTGGGGAAGATGTAATGGACACCACATTTAAGTCAGGGATTATAACATGGGGAGTGTTCAGCTAGGTGGAGAAAACAATGAGAGCAACGCCACAGAAACTGGAGGGAGGAGAGGATGTTGGAGCACCATTTGGTATGGACTGGAGTTAATAATTCCTGCTGGAATGAATTGGGAGGTGAGCCTCCCAATAGCAAGATAATTTGGGACATAAATCACAGGATTTGCACCTTGAGACTACAGGACTTTATTATTTTAAGAAAGAGCTATCTTTTCAGCATGTTGAATAGGTACGCAATTCTATTCAACCTCTATTTTGGAAAGGTAAATGTATGAGTATCTTGAAAGGTATATTGGTGGGGAGACTAGGAATAGACCAGACAAGAGCTTTGGAGTGCTTGGGCTAAGTTCAGTGGCAGTGGGAATGGAAAGTATAGGTAACAAGAAAAACATCATAGTAGTTGAATCAAAAAATCTAGTAACTAATGGGAGTAGTGAGAATCCCAAACGGACAGAGAAAAAAACATTTCAAGGTTTCAGAAATTCATAACTGAAAAGTGATTGCAGTATGAACAGGCATGTACAACACAATAAAGTGGAATAGATTATCAAAGAGAGCAAGTAGGTTAAGATATTGAATTAGAAATATATGTTACTTGAGTATATAAAGTTTCTGTGAGTCTGTAGCTCAGAAGAGAGGCTGGAATCATGGCTCAGTCTTGCAAATACAGCAATTTGTAGGTTTTTGTGCTCAGTCTTTTTTTTCTGACACAACCTGCCAAAAGGATTCCCGTTCATGCCCACAGGAGTAACTCCCCAGGAAGTTTCTCCTGAGTCTCAGACCCAAATTTTTAATTACCTGTTTGTTGCCCCCACCCAGACGTTTAAAAAAAATAGGTCAAACCTAACATGTCCTAAACTGATATCACTTCCATTCTCTGGTCAAACCTGCTCTAACTCCTGTTGGAATGGCCATGCCAGTAAATGTCATTACCATCAACTCAGACTTCAGCAAGTTCAAGTACAGTGAAACAAAGTAACACATACACAAACTTGTGAGTCACCATAGACTCTTCTGCATCCTGATATCACTAGTGTAGGCCCTAAATCTTTCCTTTTAGGATAACCGAAATGAATTTCTACCAGAAGCCCTTACCTCTAGACTATCTGTCAAATCTACTTCTACCTGAGTGGCATATAAAATGCCAATACAATCATTTCACACTTATCACATTTCAGTCTGTTTGCTTGTGTATCTATTACTCTCTCCATACATTAAATTCTATGGAAGAAATGCCAACTCTGTTGTTATTTTTTGTCATTACTTTCTGGAGTAGTCATCTGTAAGGGGTTTGAATGAATACAAATATTCATATTTAGGAAGAGTTAATATATCATGGTAGCCAAAACTGTGGCAGTGGAGAATGTCCGAATTTAGAGTACAGAAAAAGACAATCAAGGATAAAACTTTGAAGAGATAAAGGAGATAAAAGAAAATGAAAATGGAGAGGGTATTAAGAAATGCATAATCGTGTGAAAACCAAACGAAAGTAATAATTAAGGAAAGAATGTTTTAAGAAGTAAGACTTATTTACTTACTTTCCCTCTGCAAGAAAATTATTACAGCTCTCTCTTTGAAACATTTTGCTTCTTCCTCCCACTTGTTGGCCTCAAGTGTTCTCTTCCTTTTTCTCTAAGAGTTGCATACATCCTGGTTGTCCACTGTTCTGTCCCCTCCGTCCCATGCCTACTTCTCTTCCCACTCTGTGTGATCTCCATGGAAACTTACTGGCAGTTCTACGATATAAACTGTCATTTGGAGCACAGTGCCTCCAAGTCTGTATTTCCAACCCTCTTTAGTTGCTTTGTTCAAATCCTATAATCCAGCTTCTAGCACACGGTATACTGTGTCCATATTTCTCAAGTGAAGACAGCCTTCCAACTCCCAAATGTGTTCACCTCATTCGTCCCATATCCTATAGCTCCTGATAAATGTAAATATTCCTTTAAAATTTTTTTTTAACATTTATTTATTTTTGAGAGAGACAGACAGAGCATGAGCAGGGGAGGGCCAGAGAGAGGGAGACACAGAATCTGAAGCAGGCCTCAGGTTCTGAGCTATCAGCACAGAGCCCCACGCCGGGCTCTAACTCACGGACCATGAGTTCATGACCTGAGCCAAAGTCAGACACTTAACCGACTGAGCCACCCAGGTGCCCCAACATTCTTTATGTTTCACAAGCTTGGCGTGTGCTTTATTCTTGACTCCTTCCTTTCTTACACTCCATGTCAGTCTCCAAGGTTCATCAGCGTGACCTCATAAATATCTTACATTTTCTCTCCTTTCCATCTCTACTTCTGTTTTCATTCAGTTCAACATTTGTTGTACGGATTATGGCAGAGGCCTCAAACAGTATGTTCATCACAATCTCTCCTAATCCAAAGTATCCTTCATATGATTGTCAAATATTTTTCTAAAGTATAGTGTTGAACAAACTCATCTGTTTAAAAAAAACCCAATAAATAAAAACTTAACTCCCTAACGATCAGAGAAAAATGTCCAAACTCATTAATATACATGGACTTTTAAGATATGACTGCAACTGTATTTTCAGTATCATCTTCCTTAACTGCTTTTTCCACATCACAAAAACAAATAGAAAAATTCTCATTTTTTTTTTTAACTCAACATGTCTTGTTACATTTCCCTGCCTTTCTAGGATATGTATCCTTATCATGGATTTTTTTTTTCACCTGTCCACTGATAGTTACTTTTTGGAGAATATCTGCTTAACCTTGAGGAATTGTTTTAAGCGTCACCCCTTTTATGGAAACCTTTTCAGATGTAAAGTGTTAAATCCAACTTTTCAAAGATGAAAGCCTCTGGTCTATAGTTACAAGCTACGCATTCTAAAAATTTATATCTGTGACAACCATTTCAATTGTGATCTTAATAAAAGTTGTCTGGTCAAAAGAAAATTACCTCTAGTTACTTTTTCTGCCCTCTGAATTATCTCATTGGTGTAGTGTTCACCTTTAATTTTATTAGTTTTTCAATGAGTGTTTGCTTTTGTTTCACTGCTAATATCAAATGAAAACCTATAGCTTTGGAAAATGCAAATACATGCATTTGGACCATAATGCACAGCTTACAGCTAATTTGTATCAGATGCTCAGCCATTAGATCAGGAGGCATTTCTTGACTGGAAAGAGAACTGTGAAATTGTTATCAAGAAATGGATCCCATTTTTAAAATTTTATCTTGCTGACAAAATAAAAGACATAAACTTTTTCATATATCAGTGCTGTACTGATACATGCCCCCACACCCCTGAGATCTATGAGGCATATTTAACAACACACAAATAATCAAGAAGCACACAGCACAGAGACGAACCCAGTCGACAGATGACAGTCCCTGCCAAATGCCATCTGAACCATGATCCTCCAAATTTTGGCCTGAGTAACCAGAAAGAAAGTGGTGTGATGCAGAGGGGGGTACCAAATGAAATCTTATCATGCTAAGCATCCCAATTGTAAAGTCAGGATGAATAAGAAGAAATGGAAAGCTATTCATTGAAGCTGCCTCCACATGGGACAAATGATTCTTATGCTTGAAGGAGATTTAACTGTCCCCAAACGGCAATCTCAGTCTCGCACAGGAAATGAAAATAAAAGCAAGCAAGCAGCCAGTCAGAAACAGTCACCACCTTCTGGGTATAGCCACTTGAGAACTGGTAGAATGTGCAGCACTGTAGGATCCACGCAATTATAAAAACATCTGAACGGGAATACTTGAAAATGGTCTTTAACTCTACTGGGATGTTGAAATGACTTTTTTGAACTTTTCTCATTTTTCTCAGGTTTCTTTTTCCTGACTCTCTGAGGTAAATTATGACTTCAATGTTTCATGCTAGGCTTTCTGTGTTGGATTTGGGGGCTTATCATAATTTTATTTTGTATATGTTGAGAGGTTTTAATAAATTGTGTCAACTAGAAAAACAGTGGGAATCGTTGTTTCAGATGTGAAGTGACAGCCTGCAGGCCTAAGCTGCTCTTACTTGAAATTCCATTGAATTCTAAATTTCAACACGTTTTTTAAAAATTTAGCTGTTCATGCTTCATATGTTTGCTAATTACAGAATTTAATTCTTGATGCCCAAGCATTATATAACAATTAAAGCCATGTTGTAAATGGGGAGGCCAGTGGGGTTTTTATTATTTATGTTCATTTGTTTTCGTGTGTGTGTCTTTATCCATTTGGGGTGCTGTAACAAAATATCACAGACTGGGGTAACTTATAAACAACAGGAATTTATTTCTCACGTTTCTGGAGTCTGGAAGTCCTAGATCGGGAAGCCAGCAGGGTTTAGTGACGACTCTCTTCTGGGTCACTGCAGACCTCTCATTCGATCCTCACATAGTAAAAGGGGCAAGGAAGCTCTCCTGGGTCTCTTTTTACAAGGGCATTAATCTTATTCATGAGGGCTCTGCTCTCAAGACTCAATCACCACCCCTCTCCCTGCCCAAAGTGTCCACCTTCAGATAACATCACACTGGGCATTGAGATTTCAACATATGAATTTTAGCAAACACACACATTCAAACCAGCAGCAGTGTGTGTGTGTGCACGTGTGTGTGCGTATGTGTGTTAGTTTAACTGGATCTATCACTTACTAGCTGTAGTAATATGGGTGGGTCCTGAGAGTCTCTCTTTCCAAATTTTCAAAATATTTATGTATTGGCAATAAACCCTGGCACACTCATATCACAGATTTGTTGTGAAAATCACAAGAGATCAGGTGTTAGGTCAGTTTGTAAATTCTAAACTTATACACAATGAAATACTTTGCTATTTAGATGGCCACATTGTTAAGGAACATTAAATTCAGGGTCATGTGACTTAAATTCTAGTTTCCATTCTACTGCTTGCTTGTTTTGCTAGTATAGGTGAATCAATGAACTTTTCTGAGCCTCTGTAAAAAAGAAACTGCTTTTGTGGTCCACGATCATTTCAAAGAAACCTATTTGCTTCATTTTTCCTTTTGTAATTTTTAGCTAGTAGTTATAATAATAAATAAAATAGTTGTCACTTACTGAACATAGAATTCAATATTAGTAAGATTATCACCAATCCAAGATTGTAATTGTAATCCAGCTACGGATCATATGATTATAAATATTTGATATCTTGATAGAGAGTTCACTTTTACCATAATCCTTTGTGCATAGTGCTTGCAGTCTAAGGTATTTTCACATATTGGAAATGGATACGTTGGTTCAATCATGGCCTCTTTATTTTCCCTGTAGCTGAGGGCACAAATTTGAAATTTATGACAAAATTTAGAGTTGTGATTTGGGTCAGGGTGCAGAAGAGCTATAACTGATAATACAAATAGTGGTAGAATAATGGTAGTTAATATCTAAATTAGACAGTTTATGTGAATATAAGTTGTCATCTTCCTAATATCCTTAGGAGGTAAACACTATTATTATTTTAAATTTTACAGATAGAGAAACTGAAGAACTGAGGAATTTAGTTCACATGAGTAGCAGATAGAGCCTAGATATAAGCCAAGGACTCCATAAAGCCACTGTGCTCTACTAGTTGAGAATCATGATCTAACTAGGTAAAGTAGCCTGAAAATATACCTTAGTTTTATTAGTCTGTAACTCAAATGCTAATAATAATAATAATGTCCTCTAGCTGTTTTACAGGTGGATTTTCAAACATTCCAGGGATACTTGATTGAGAACATTCAAGTTATTACATACATTTCTCTATGTGATTGTGTCTTAGTCAGCTCAGACTACTAACAAAGTAGCATAAATGAGGTGGTTTATCAACAAAAGAAATTTATTTCTCATGATTCTGGAGGCTGAGAAATCAAAGATCAAGGTGTAAGTCAATTCTGTGTCTGGTGAGGGCCCTCCTCCTGGTTGCACAAGGCTATCTTGTTGCTGTGTCCTCAAGGGGCAGACAGAGCAAGCTAGCTTTCTGGTCTTCTCTTCTAAGGGCACTAATCCCATTCAAGAGGGCTCCACCCTTAAAACACAATTATCTCCCAAAGGCTCCACATCCACATACCATCCCATGGGAGATTAGATTCCAACTTATGAATTTTGGCAGATAAAACATTCAGTCCATGACAGATGATTTGATGCAGATAAGTGATTTCAGATCTCATATCCCAAGCAGTGATCTGTATGATCCGTACATCCACAAACACATATATACAATTAGAATTAAACAAAACAAATATACAATCTATATTGTTTTTATAACAGGCTTTGTGTACAAGTTCTTATACGTGCTTTTTCTTATGAACAAAAATGATCTTATAAGGAGAAATTATCCCCTATCTCATGCAAAATTTATAGGCAATTTTCAGCCAATCCAGACAAGTTTGGAATGAAAATTCTGTGTTGTGTCTTTTGGTATGAGCTTCTAATACTTTGGAAATCTCGTTTAGCAGTAACATAGACAGCCTATTGATTCAGTGGACAGAGATGGGAATCTCAAGAAATATTCTGATACAACTTGTACTTTTACAACCACTCAGCAGCTTTTAATTAATTATTTATTGATCTCCAACTAATTTTTTTCTAGCAACTTTTCCCAGCCTTCTTCACTTTCTATAATACCTGACCCTCAGCAGATTTACTTATCTCCCATACTGAGAAAATTGAGTTTGACACCTGATCCCATTAACTTCTCTCAGCTCAAAATCTAAAACTGGCATACCTGTTCTGATTTTTACCATCAGTGGGCCAAGACAACCCACTCTACATTTTACTGAAGATCTCTTTAGCAACTTTAATTGGTGCTAGGTAAAGTTTGGGCCCATTACTAAACCCTGCAGGAAGGTGATTGTTTCCAGATTTTACACACAGAGGGATAGAGATTGAGAGTAGCTACGAAGAGGTAGAAGTAAAAGCCAAGGTTTGTCTCATTTTGAAGACCATCACTCAATTTCTTTGGACTGACAGTTAATTCAGACTTGTTTCAGTTTTTTACTCTCTTTGCTGTGTTGATTTTTTACAATGCTTAGAGCATGGTTAGATGTTTTATACAGTAAAAACAAAAGATGCTTGCAACCCATTTAATTCTTCAAGCTATTAACTTATTGCTTTACTTCCTTTAGCCATCAACATTTACATTTTTTTAAATGTTTATTTATTTTTGAGAGAGAGAGAGAGACAGAGTGCTAGTGGATGAGGGGCAGAGAGAGAGAGGGAGACACAGAATCTGAAGCAGACTCCAGGCTCCGAGCTGTCAGCACAGAGCCCAATGCGGGGCTTGAACTCACAAACCATGAGATCATGACCTGAACCTACGTTGGACGCTTAACGGCTTAATGCCACCCAGGTGTCCCAACCATCAACATTTTTGAAAGAGTAATTTGTACCTTCTTTCTACCTACAAGTAGCATTTGTAATTTGGCCTTACTGAAAAAAATTTGTTTCTATGTGAAACAAATCTTTTGAAACTTACAACTGTGTTTATCATCACACAATTGGTGACCACAGCTTTCAACTCCTTGACCTCTTGTTAGCACTTTGGCATGCTTGATCTTGCACCCATTGCCTTGATTCCATCTCCATTAGAATTCAAGGAATTTCAGAATGCAAACTACTTACTACCTGTGTGTCCACCCTCTATGTGATTCCTCAACTAATTCTCCTTATCAACCCCCAACCCCAAAATGTAGGCATTTCCTGTGGTTCTATCATCTGTTCAGGGCTTCATCTGCTCCTTTCCCTTTGCCTGGCTAATTCCTATTCAGTCTTCAAGTCTCAGATTCAAATGTTTTCCCTCAGTGTAGCAGAATACTCAGGGATGGGGGAGTTTGAACTTCAATATTAAGGAAGCATTATTTAGTTGGATAAAGTAATGAGTTCATTGCATAATTATATAACCAATGATAGAATATTTTTTTGGGTGAGCCTTCCAGTGCTTTGGTCACGTTATGGGGAGAGATAGCTATAGGAGTGGATGCAGATAGTTGTAACACAACGATTCAAGCCAATGTTATCATGCAGGTAGCATATTAGGGTTGATAGAAATCTCTGCACCTGTGTATTTGTGTTTATATCTATGTGGTATATATGCATATAGAAAATGAAATAAATGAAAATAGCCAGGAAATTCTAAAAGAGAAGAGAATTGAGAGGGTTGAAGGAAATAGCTCTGTTAGGTATTTAAAATGTTTAAAATTTATTGTAATTAAAACATTGTGGTACTGACATAGAACTAACAAGACAGATCAATGAACAAAATAGAAAGTCCAGAATAGAGTACCATGAATGAGCAACTTAATATATCTAACCTTCTTTAGAAAGGCTCATTTTTTTTCAATTTTATTTATTTATCTTGACAGAGAGAGAGAGAGAGAGCCAGCACACAGGATGGGCAGAGAAAGGAAGAGAGAGAATCCCAAGCAGGCTCTGCACTGTCAACACAGAGCCCAATGCGGGCCTTGAACCCACAAACTGTGAGATCATGACCTGAGCTGAAATCAAGAGTCAGACACTTAACCAACTGACCAGGCACCTCAAAGGAAGCCTAATTCTTTTTATGAAAATAGAGCATACAGAAAAAAGTGTTAAGGTGAAAAAGCTATTACCTTATTTTTCCATGAGAAAATGTTGTAACTTATTCCCTGTCTTATAAAATCACATTATTTTTTAGTATATATGATATGTAAATTATAGATTACATAAAGAAACTAAATAGAAATTAAACTAAATAAAAATAGTTATTTAAAATTTTAAATAAACTACATTTATTTAAATGAAATTATAGTTATTTAGTGTGAAAAAGTAGACACACTTGCAAGGAGGGAGTATTTTTCGCCTTTTAGCAAAATCCATCATAACATAAATTTTTTCTAATTATATAAGACAGAGGAAAAAATATGCTCAAGTTCTTTTCCTCACACAATACAGTATTTTTTCATTCAAAGTAAAAAGAAAGAAAAAGGCAACATAGAAACTGACAAGCTGATTCAAAACCATATGGAAATGCAAAAGAAGTAGAATAGCCAAAACAATTTTGGAAAAAAAAAAAGATGAAGGACTCATTACGAGGTATTGAGGCTTACTGTAAAGGTATAGTTATAAAAATAGTAGTATGACAGGTGTAAGGACAGACATATTGATCAGTGAACAGAAATGGACTCACACATATATAGTCAAGTGATTTTGGTAAATATGCCAAAGTAATTTAATTGGGAAAGACTAATTTGTTTTTGTTTTTGTTTTTGTTTTAGCAAAGTGGATATCTATATGGGCAGAAATGGTTCTCTAACCTTCCCTCACAAAAATTAACTCTATGTTAATCTTAGAGGGCTTACATATAAAATACAAAGAAAAAATTATGAAAAAAATCAGAACATATTTCTACTTGAATGATATAAACACAACATATTAAAATTCAGATACAGTAGTGCTTAGAAGAAAGTTTATGGCTTTACCCCCATTCTAAAGAAGAAATGTGTAAAAATTAACAACTTTAGCTTGTACATTAAGAAGTCAGGTCGGGGAACCTGGGTCGCTCAGTCAGTTAAGCGTCGACTTCAGATCAGTTCAGAACTCACGGTTGGTGGGTTCGAGCCCCATGTAGGGTTCTGTGCTGACTCAGAGTCTGGAGCCTGCTTTGGATTCTGTGTCTCCCTCTCTCTCTGCCCCTGTCCACTTGCGCTGTCTCTCTGTCTCTCTCAAAAATAAATGAACATTAAAAACATTAAAAAAAAGAAGTCAGGTAAAGATGAGCAAATTAAACCCAAAGGCTTTTAGAAAAAAACGAAAGTAATAAAAATAAGAATGGAAATAAACAATGTAAGAAAGATAAAGCAATAATGAAAATCAAGTCCAAAGGTTGGTTCTTTGAAAAGATTAATACAATTAACAAACCCAATCAAAATGAATTGAAGAAGAGAGAGGGTGAAAAAAAGAGAGAGAGACAGAGACAGAGAGAAAGAGATACAGAGAGAGGCAGAGAGAGAGAGGACAATTTCATTCCTAGGCATTTACTCAAGATGTCCACTAAAAGAATCTACAAGAATGTTTAGAGTATTATTATTTATAGCAGATTGAACCTAAAAATCACTAAAGATCCATCAGGTACAAAATGGATTAACAAATTACAGTTTATTCAAATATAAAATATTGATGAAAAAATAATACACAAATGTCTGGAAATGCTTCAAAGATGTATTAAACAAAAGAAATCACATACACAAATGCTAAATAGTTTATTATTTTATTTGTATGGGCTCCAAGAACAGGCAAAATTAGTATATGGTGAAAGGAATCAGAAGAGTGTCACCTTCAGGAATGCATGTCTTGATTGGAAATATGCATAAAGAAAATTTCTAGGTCAATGGAAATGTTATATGCCTGGTTTTGGGTAACAATCACATGGGTATACAAAATTATCTAAATTCATTTACCTAAGCACCTAAGATCTGTGTATTTAATTTTATGTAAATTATATAATAATAATTAAATGAATTTATAAATCAATTAGAAACAGGCCAAGATACATTGGCTATTAGGACTATATTTTATTATTTTTAACAGATATTAATGTAAGAAATCTTGACAGCTAGAATCAATGGCTAAAAGGGCAATGTATTCAAATACTAGAATAATGGTCACATGGAAATCATACAATATACTTTATTTTTAAAAAATTTATTTATTATTTATTAGAGAGAGAGAGAGTGAATGGGAGTTGCTGAGAGAGAGGGAGAGAAAGAGAATCCCAAGCAGGCTCCACACTGTCAGCACAGAGTCTGATGAGGGGCTCGAACCCACAAATTTGTGAGATCACGACCTGAGCCAAAACCAAGAGTTGGACGCTTAATAAACTGAGCTACCCAAGCATTCCTAATTTAGTATAATTTCTTATATTAAAACAAATTAAGTGAAAGACAAGTCAAAGACACAAAAGTTGTTATATAATTGATATATATAATTAGTTATAATTTTTATCCTATACATGATTATTTTTATATAAATTTTAAAGGTACAACCATTTTAATGGCTTATCCTTGATTCCTACAAAATTTATGTGGGATGGAACGAGCCATATTTCTTGCTACTTTCTCACTCTCTCCTATGAAACTTATGGTTAGTATTTCATATATATGATAGGACATTTATTTAAATTTACATTGAAAATGTAAGCAAGATATTTTAGACCATGTTGCATCCAACGGTTTGAATTCTTACAAATTAAAAAAAATGAGGAATGATTCCTTTGAAGAACTTTTGAGAGAAAAATGTTAATAACAATGTATTATTTTCAAATATATCCGTCTATATGTATAACTTATTTTTTTTCCTATAAAAGTAAATGCCAAAAAGTAGGTAGAAGCTATATGGGGAAAATTTTAGCATAACTATAAATAGAAAACATCAGATTTGCAGCCGTCATCTACTTTTAATATATTCATGATCTGTTCTTATTGCTTAAAGCTGTGTTACATGTGCATTTTAATTTCACTGTGAATGGGATCTTTTGCACACGTTTGACAATAGAGAGATAAAGTGTAGGTTGTCAGGAAGCAAACC
The DNA here is from genome assembly GCF_024362965.1 of Panthera pardus. Lineage (NCBI taxonomy): Eukaryota > Metazoa > Chordata > Mammalia > Carnivora > Felidae > Panthera > Panthera pardus. The sequence continues at coordinate 24,889,515 of NW_026527002.1, forward strand.
ACAAAAGCTCTTGCTGAGTGTGCAGTAAGCTGTCCGAGTTTTACATGAAGAGGTCAGAATTTTCTTGAAGAGTCACTTTCCAAGTATAGCATGCTTACAATAATTAGTATCCTGACTACTCAGGAGATGGTTGTAGACACAGCTGTTGTTTAAGGTAACGGGCACATCAATGGCAAGGCACTAGGTATTGATCTGTGCAGTGACATCCTTCTAACTATGTCATCTGAGTGAAAGAAGCCCCAAATTAACCAATAATAAAGTGTTAGAAGTTGTAGTAGCTGATCTCTTGGGACTTGTTCTGGAAGAGTATAGATGCCTCTCCCCACCAAAGGCCATCAATCCTGCTAAAGGACTCACAGTGACATTAAGTTGACCAGTAAACAGTGTAAAGCCTGCAACAATGCTATATCCCATTTAATATGTATGTATGTGCATGCACCATTTTTATATTAGTTTTCTGCATGTAAATACATAATAATGTATGCATAGCTACATAAATAAAACACACATATATGCTATCATGATCTGAAAAAACCTTAATTAATGAGAATTATATTTAATAGTAAAACTGTCAGGCATTATACATCTTTGATAAAACAATTTCACTAATTTGATGAAATAATTTCAAAGGCAATATGTATAAGTGATTATACATATTTCCATCAGAATTAGATAAGGGATAAACTTCTTGGTGAGATTTGTCTTTTGTTGTTGTTTACTTTCTGATTGGATTATATTTTCTATGTTAAATATAGGTCCTAGTTACACAGTTTAATAGACCTGGATTAGACTATACTAATGTCACTAAAGCCAGAGACAACATATGTTTTAAAAACAGTCAACAAAAAGACTATATTTATTTTTGTCTAAGTTATCTCTTAATCTATCTTTGTATTAAAAATAATTATTGATCTGTAAACTTTCAGATATGGTCTTGTATTTCGATATAAACTTCAGGAGATATATTTTCTTGTGTTGGTCTCTCAATTTTTGTGGTCCTTTTGAGAGTAGTCATTGGACAGCATGGATTTACTCTTATACCTGAACAAAAATTAAGATTTCTTCCTACCATTCTCCCTTACCTACTAGATACGGGGTTTTTCTCTGATGGGTTTTATAAAAATAAAAGTAACTTTAGGAAACAGCATTTCACTTTTAAAAAAGTAGATGCCGGTGTCAACAGGAGTGATATAGGCATCCACAAACTGGGTTCCAGCTTGCAATGCCTTCATAGCTCATTCCAGAATCTCCACACAAGTCTTCGATTGTCTCTGTCCTGTTATATGGTCCAGTCATCTATTAAGAAAGGGGAATTGGCTTTATAAAATGGATCAAGAAAAATTTTACCGATTTCTTTGGTGAAGTTAATTATTACTGAATTTCCCTGGCTGTTAGTCAGTACAAACATAAGACATAATTTCCTCTCCAGTTGTGATCAGGAAAGGAAAAAATGGTAAAGAAAAATCTTAGCTGGATTACATGCTATGGGGAACACCTCGTCATTGGCCATCATCTCTGGCAATTTAGTTACTTTCCCAGGCAAGTAAGGGAGTTGAGATTAAAATTTTATCTAAAATATGCCTCTTATTAGTGAATCTCGGTTTGCCAGAGTGGATTACTCTCCACTTGTCTCTTGGGACCATTTATTGGACTCCTCTCCCCTCCTCTTTACTCCAGGAAGCTGCTTATCTACAAATTCCTCACTTGTGCTCTCTTGTTCTCTGAATTTTTATTGGGTTTGGCCAATGTAAGACAGCAAGAGAATAAAGGTGGAGAGAAAGAGAGAGTCCAGGGTATTATTCCACCTGCCCTTCATTCCCTTGCTGTTTTAAGCAGTGGTTACCTCTTTTTATAGCCAGGGCTCCTTGCTGGTGACCCCAATCTTATGGTTCCACTTTTCTCTGGGTTCCATTGACGTCATTTCCTTACCTATGCCTTCAGGCTTGGAGTAGTAATGGCTGCATGTTTTGCTCCTCTTTAGAGCTTCACTACCACTGATGGATTCTCTTCACTCTGCTGGCACCACATAATCCCTTCAATAAACTCTGTAGTTAAATTACTTGGGATCCAGGCTGGTATATCACACACAACACATATATGCATAGGTAAGGGTTGCTGAGACATGTTTTCTATCATCTTTTTGAATTGAGAACAGATTTCTTTTTTAATGTACAAAGACATAATTGTTCCATCAGAGACATTTACAATGTCAAGCTTTAAATTATAGAGTATTTATATATGTGCTAAGCAGGCCTTCAGTGCATCCACATTTCCATGGTAAAGACCCTGAGGCCTGTGATATTGCGTCTTCCAGAGATTCAGGTGGTCTGCCAACAAATGCAGTGCCCTAGGAAAGTCTACAAGTTATGATCATATCTCTTGAGGCATAAAATCAGGAAGTTTGGGCTTTTGTCTTAGGTAGTTTTACTTTGCTTTAACTAACCTATTAAAATGCTCCCATCCATACATTCATCATAACTTATTTGTATCCCAATTTATGACATCTCAGATAAATTATTGTACAATTTTGTTATCTACTGTGTATCATAGTAACTTGGTTCGGTAGTGAAGCTTGAGTGACTACGTCTATGTTTCTTCCTCTTCAGTCTGAGCAGAGACTTGTGACCCCTCCAAACAATAGAAGTGATACTGTGAGGATTTCTAGGCTTGTTCATAAAATGAGACATCTTTTGCCTCGCTCTGTCTCTTAGACATCAACTTTGGGAACTTGACAGCCATGTGAGAAATCTGTTCATCCTACAGATGCCATCCTAGAGAGACCGTGTGAAGAAACAACAAAGGAGATGCCTGAGGAGATTTAGCTATTTGTGTCTTCTCAAATGAGGCACCAGTCATGTAAGGAAAGATGCTTTTGAGAGAACTTCAGCCACATTCACCATATAACTGCAACCCCTCACAGTGCCCAAGCTAAAACCACCCAGTTGAACCTCTCCCGAATTATTAACCCACAGAAATCCTGACAGATATTAAATCTTTGTTTTCGTTTTAAGCTATTATGCTTCTAAATAATTTGTTACACAGCAATCATAACTGAAACAAACACCAATGACAACAGAAGATATTGAAAAATAAGAGTGTCCCATTTCTCAAAGTTACACCACCACTTGTATTAGAACCTCCTAAAGTTATCATTATAATAAATATTTCTGGATTCTACCTCTTTAAGGAATCAGCATCTTTTTGCCTAAAGTCCCTAGGATTAGCATGGAGTCTTTCTCTCCCTGTCTCTCAAACTTTCTTTTTCTCTCTCTCCATATACACATACCTAATATTCATATTATTGTTTTTGTTTTTACTTCAGTACTGAAGTACGGGGGAATCTGGGTGGCTCAGCTGGGTAAGTGTATGACTTCAGCTCAAGTCATGATCTCACTGTTCATGAGTTCAAGCCCCGCATTGGGCTCTGTGCTGACAGCTCAGAGCCTGGAGCCTGCTTTGGATTCTGTGTCTTCTTCTGTCTCGGCCCTTGTCTCGCTCATGCTCTGTTTCTCTCTGTCTCTCTCAAAAATAAATAAACATAAAAAAATACTGAAGTACAGTAGTCTGCGGGGGAAAAAACTCCAAATTGAAGAGGCCACAGCCATTGTAGAAAGAGCATAGATTTGGAATCAGACAAAGTTAAGTCCCACTTAGCTGCTTCTACAACCTCCTGTAATGATATAAATTAACTTTCTTGGTCTCAGGTTTTTTATCTGTAGCATGGGGACCACTGCTGCCTACCTACCTTGTGTCAGGATTGCAAGGATTCAACCACATGAAGCAGCATATAAAAAGAGACCAACTCATCCCTCAGTTAACGCCAATTCTTTCCATTTCTTTCAGAAGCTGAATACATAGTATGTTACAAATATTAAAGGCACACTAGCTGAATTTAAGAAAGAATAAATTTATTTATTTGTGTTGAACACATTAAAGACTGTAGACAGTTTTTCATTAAAAGTTTCTTTATGAAGCTTCCCCAAACGGCCTCTCTTGATTTTGCTGCCTTCATTTGCTTATTTTGGTACAGTTCACACCAGATATGATTTTTTTTTAAAACTTCATATAGTTGCAATATTTATAGAGAGGTAATGAGGCACAATTTTATCCTAACCAAAAATCACAAAATCAAAATGACATTCTGAGTATTAAGTAGGTTTTGAGAGTTTTATTTTTTCACTAATCATGAAATCCATATGTGATTTTATTCAAAAATTTTAAAGTGATTGTAAAAATATACCTTATAAAGATTAATTGAACAAATCAAGATCACATGCCAATGTAAATTACTTATTGATATTGACTTTCTTTGAAAATGTGTTTTTTTCTTTTTTTTTTAATTAAATAATCATCAGGGTTTTTAAGAAAAAAATTTTTAATGTTTATTTGCTTTTTGAGAGAGACAGAGACAGAATGCAAGTGGGTTAGGGGCAGAGAGAGAGGGAAATACAGATCCAAAGCAGGATCCAGGCTCCAAGATGTCAGTACAGAACTCGAAGTGGGGCTTGAACCCACCAGCTATGAGATCATCACCTGAACTGAAGTCGGCAGCTCAGCCAACTGAGCCACCTGGGCGCCCCTGTGTTTTGTTTTTTTTTCTAAATTAATTAATTTACTTTGAGAGGTGGGGGAAAGGGGCAGAAAGAGAGGGAGAGAGAGAATCTCCAAGCAGTCTCCACTCTGTCAGCATGGAGTCCAACGCAGGGCTTGAACCCATCACCTGTGAGATCATGACCTAAGCCTAAATCAAAAGTTGGATGCTTAACCGACTGAGCCACCCAGGCACCCCATTTTCTTTGAAAATTTCTTTGAAAGTTTTCTCAACCAAAATATATTTGAAGACTTCTTAGATTTACCTTTGAAATAATGTCAAATATATCAATAAAATATTGTCAGCAATGAATATCAGAATATAGATGATATACAAATACCAGAATTTTGAGGAATACCTATCTGAGACACTATCATTTACCTATTGTGCAACTTCACTGTGTTAATATCTGCCCTTAGGTTCTATCTAATAAACTTTCCTGAAAGGATAATTTTTTTTCCTACAGAACTTACTGGCAGTCGACAGTATTTAGAAGGATTAAATAGTATTAATTACACCATGAGATCAAAATATATAGGTCATCAGTTTGGAGTCTGGAACATTTCCGGAACAGTGACAATTTCCAGTAGTATCCCTGACATGGAACAAAATACATAGCTCATTAGGTGTGCTTTTATACTAGAACCACAGGAAGCGTTTCACTGCCCCCATGGATGCTATCATGTAAGATGTAGTTCTACAAATATGGGCAAGAAGCCAAGTGGGCTAACCAAAACCCTTATATTAACATAAGATGCAGCTTTGCATATAAGGCTATTAATAGCTGTATGTATTTATTCTCCTTATTTTCTCAAAATCAGACATTTAAGTGAAAACTATGTCTTGGGTACACTCTCATCCATCACATTAAAATTTCTTTAATAACTTTAAAGTACAATTTTTCCAGAAAGACTGTCTTTGCAACATTTGACCCACAAGTCTAGACTCCAGGGGGATAAAGTCCAGAGATGTACTTAACTAGCACTTTGAGCCCAGAGAGACTTGACACATTAAACTAATAAAAAATGACTGTAAAACCATCGGTAAACATGAAGTGTCATATAAGTGCTTATTAATAAGCATTTTTCTTCAATTTATATTTATTTTTATTCCGTGATGCCTCTTAAAAAATGCATTATGGTTTATTGTGTATACTGTCTTTGAAACAAATTGTATTCAAGGTATTTTAGAGAGTTAAATACATGTCAGTGTGTGGCATAAATTATGGAAGGACACTTTGAATGGTAAATGAATTAGTGCATTCAGTCATAAGGGCAGAGAGAAATGGGTTGTGTAAGCGTCTGGCTTGAAATATCTAGACTCCCTGGAACCAACACTTCAAATCCCAGCAGGCCAGCTCTGTCCTTCATCCTTCTGAGATAAGAGTCCATTCAGTTTACAGTCTGCTGGTTTTTTGAATGATCCCTTGGAACAGTAGGCATGTCGGCTCTGTGTGAACATTTTACAGAGACAGGGCAAGGAAAAAAAGAAAACATTCAAGAGAATTTAAGCAGAACCGAAGTATCATTTTATGCTGGCAATATCTTAGTGGTGAAGAGATAGGACATAGCAGGAGTGAAGGGCTAGAGAAGAATATTCAAAGTTTTAAAAGGGGAAAGAGAAGTTAGTATCTGATTGATTGCTACTACTGACCCCTAGAACTGTTTTTAAGATGGGGTAATGGATTCCAATATAATGGTAGTCTTTAGAGCAGTGAGGAATTGACCTATGCTACCTAGTTGATATTTTGGATTGCCCTGTGATTTTTTATGAAGCATTAATCTGAATCCATAATGAAAAGCATTTATTATGTAGACAAAACTTATGAGTATGAGGCAGAATAGGGCCCTATAATGTAATAAAAAGGACACAAGGCATATTTGAATATGGCCTTTCTAAAGGCTTAAGCATGGTACTTCTAAGTGGTGATTTTCAGCTTTCCCCAGCCTCCCAAAACTCTGCCAAGTGTCAAACATATAAGAAAGTGGAATTTGAATAAGCTAATATTGGGGATTCTAATCTTTTCCAGGTAGTGACTTACATTGAATTGTTCCAGATTCTGATTAGGGTTATGAGAATGCTTATAGCATAAATCACAATGGGGAATGGAGATAGCCCCAGGATGTTCCTCTTTCACTCTGAAACTCTCCACAAGTCTTGGTGGTAAATGAGGAGCTAGGATAATCTACTAGATCTTAAAATTTCACCAGTGGATTTTGGCCAACATGATTGTGATCAACTGTTTAAGAAAAACTTTTTTTTTCCCCTAAGAACTAGTATTTGATATTTTAGTTTTCTAAGCAACCACCTTAAATCTATCTCTTTAAGCTTTCATTATGTCTGAATCATCCCTTCTCTTTGCAAAGGGCCATAACAACAATCCATAGTAATGATCAGTTGCCATGCAGACAAGCTAGAAGGAATATCAACCTGTTCTGGAAGAATAAATTCACAGAAATGAAATAGAAACAGACCAATGTCTAGATTTTCATTAATTACTTCTTCAATATAATGCAAGTATATGTATGGACAATCTTAAAGCAAAGTAACTATGGCTGTCTATGTTTATATGACTAAAGAAGAATTATATTGTCATGTCAATAGATACCTTTCTGTCTTTATTTTAATCTTTTACCTAGACAAAGCTTGCTCTTTTTTTTTTTTTTTTTTTTTTTTTTTTTCAAAACTCAAGGTTCTTCTCTATTTAAAAGGTTTTGCCTAACTCACTTGTCTGGCTTAGATCAAGCCAGACTTCCTTTGGCTCCAACCACACCCATGTGTCCTTCTCATATCCCCCTTATGCTACCTCCTATCCCTTTATACTATCATAGGGAAACTAACACAGACTTCCCTAAATCGTCCTACTGAAATTGCAAACAGTTCTCTATATTGTGGTGCTACACAATCTTCTTTTTGTCTTTATTTTTTAATAATGCTTATTAAACTCTACCTTACTATATAATTTATATACATATTTTGTTTATTTTCTATTTGTCTCCCTTCACCACAAAGCATAAGTTTTATGTGGGCAACTCTTTTCTTTATTTTTATGATTCATTAACTTTTGTAATTCCAGTACCTTGAATAAAGTATAGCATATGATAGCAGTCATAGAATGTATTTGTAGAATTAATAAATATATGCACGCACACATGCATGAATAAATGAAAAACACATCTACAACCTATTTTGGAGGTGATACACTAGAACTAAACCAAGAAGTCAAAAAGTAATACACTTAACAAATCATCCTAATACCTGTAATACAAGTTCAATAGGAGCCAAGGAGGAAGACTGAATCAAATCCCATAGAAACGTGTAGGGTCATAAGCAACTTATTGCTGATTAGATATACCATGTAGGAAATTCATCTGCTCTGTGGTCACAGATTTGAGTTTTTAATTTAAATCGCAAATAATATCAATAGCTAGCAATTTTGATTTTCAACGTGTGCTAGCTTTTTCTTTACTGTTCCTTGGGTCACTAAGTGCATTTAAACTACAGTTTTCCTGGTAAGGTGGGCAAAATGAAGGACACATTTTTTATCCAAATTGCAATAAGACACAGAAGCAAGATATAACAGAAATGGGGATTTCACGTATCTGTATATCTGCTGAATATTTGTTAGTATAAAAACAGTTTTCACTTTTTGTAAAATTTAATGTTTTAAAATATAAAGGGCTTAATCATGAGAACTACAATTCTGTATCTAATTTTAGTGAGAAGTAATTGATTCTTATAATAAAAGTGAATGATAACATGGAAAAATAAATGCCATTTTAGATTTATAGCCATACAAAACATTACTGGGAAGCGTTAAAGATGTATCCTATTCTATGATAAGATAATTTAAAACAATTTCAGTCGAAAGACAGACCCTAGGGGCGCCTGGGTGGCTCAGCCGGTTAATCATCCGACTTCGGCTCAGGTCATGATCTCGTGGTCTGTGGGTTCGAGCCCCGCGTTGGGCTCTGTGCTGACAGCTCAGAGCCTGGAGCCTGTTTCAGATTCTATGCCTCCCTCTTCCTCTGACCCTCCCCTGTTCATGCTCTCTCTCTCTCTGTCTCAAAAATAAATAAATGTTAAAAAAAAAATTAAAAAAAAAAAGAAAGACAGACCCTGACCCATAAATGGTATTCTAAGCAAGAAGATAGCATCAAAAGTTTGGCCCTCAAATTTGGAGTTTCAGATGATCTTGAAAACAAAAATTTGATTCAATCAAATAATACCTAAAAATAACTAATGCTTTCTTTTGGGGATTTTTTTTAAATTTCACCCTAGTTTTGGATGGCATATTCACAAATGGACTAGTAGGCATGAAATCAAAGACAAACATTAAAGAGTCATATGACTTAAAACAATGCCAGAAGACCAACAACAAAGGGCAATAAAAGGGAAGCCACTAGTAATTTAGAGAATGAAGACAGACAAGGAAGACACATAACGCAAGTTTGGGGACAACAGAGTAATGTTCTTGGATTACAAAACACATAGCACTTATAGGTCAATTATGTATTAATAAAACTGGAGAAAAAAAGTAGAAATTTTGAACTCATTTATTCCTTCAGTTAAGTCTGCCAAGGAGAAATTTCTGCAGATTTAAAAAACAAAACTACTTAAAAGAAATTGAAGCCCTAGATATGTGAGAAAATATGAGAGAATTAACTATTCCAAAGTATTCACAACTTCAAACTCAGAAGAATTTTACCTCAGCTCACTGAGAAAATCATTTGATGAGATGCCTGAACTATAGCTTATCATCTCACATTTATCACCTCAGCATTTACTAAGTAAACACCTACTACATGCTTTAAAGTCAGATTGGCCAGGGTAAAAGAATGGGTTGCTTTCTGAGATATTCAATGCATAGGTAGCAGAGAGAAGCATGAGACAACATGGCTCATTAAGAAAACTATATATAATTCTCTGGGTGTGGTGGGCAGAATTTTGAGGATTTCCAATGACCCATACCTTGTGTAATCCCCTTCTCTTGAGGATGGGCAGGACCTATGAACCATTTCTACAGAATACAACAAAAGTGATGGGATATCACTCCCAGGAGTATGTTGTCTTATATGGCAAAAGTGAAGGGATTTTGCAGATGCAATTAAAGTCCCTAATCAGTTGATTTAAAAAAAATTTTTTAATGTTTATTGATTTTTGAGAGAGATACAGAGAGAGAGAGAGAGAGAGAGAGAGAGATACAGAGAGATCTGCAGGGGAGGGGCAGATAGAGGGGGAGCCACAGAATCTAAAGCAGGTTTCAGGCTCTGAGTTGTCAGCACAAAGCCCGATGTGGGGCTCAAACCCACGAACCATGAGATCATGACCTGAATCAAAGTTGGACGCTCAACTGACTGAACCACCCAGGCATCCCAGTTGATTTTTAATTAATTAAAAAGAATATTGTTCTGAGTGGGCCTGGTCTAAAGGGGCAAACCCTTTAAAAAAACCACTAGAGTGTTCCTGAAATCAAAGGCTCAAATTATTAGTGAGTCTTTCATTTGATGGCCTCGAAAAAACAAGCAGCTATAAATTATACAGACACAAAGAAATGAATTCTACCAACAGCCCAAGGGAGTTCATATGTGGATCATTTTCTAATCAATTCTCCAGGTGAGAACATAGCCCAACCAACACCATGATTTGAGACTTGTGACACTCTGAACAGAGAACCTTTTGAAGCTGTGCTCAGACTTCTGACCTACAAAAACGTAAGTAATAAATGGATGTAGTTTTAAGCCATTACATTTATGGCAGGTTTTTTACATAGCATAGAAAACTAACACAATAGGTGCTATAGATTGATTGTAAATTTGACCAAATTATTCCCCTCCCTGTATTCATATCTCTTGTGCTATGATTCTGAATAGATTTCCATTAAGAAGTGGAGTTTCTTTTCCACTCTTTTACTCTGATCTGCAGCCAACTTGCTTCAATCCATAGAATGAGGCAGATGAGATGATGTGCCATTTGCAAGTCACCTATTTTCTGTCTTTGATCCCTGCTCCTGTTGTGACAAGTGTCAGCTAACCTACTGGAGAATGAATGACCTTGTGGAACAGAGCTCAGCTGTCTCAGCTGAGGTCAGGCTAGACCAGTCTACAGATAGCTCCACAACATATGTAAGAAAGCCTACCCAGATGAGCAGATCTGCTTAACTGACCAAGAGCTGAAAACGTTTTTGGAAATTTACTTGTCCAGAAGCTCCGTATTTGTTTATATAACATAGTTGACAAAAAATTAAATGAGCTTAAGCAGCCACAACAGCAGGGGGATGTCTAAAAACAGCAAATTAATATTTCTTACTTGATTTTAGGATGCTTAGTTGAAGTAGAGTGTTCTATCTGAGAACTATGGCTAATGTGCAGGAATTGATAAAATTATTTTCCCTAAAAGGAGTGTATATGATGATGGGAATTTGAGACAGTATCCATGTAGAAATAGATTTTTTAAAAGACCTGATAAGAAAATATAGATGATAAAATTGCATCTTGTGGTGTGGTTAAAGACCAAAAATTGCTCTTAATTTTAATTTTTGTAAATGTTTCTATTTATTTTTTGAGAGATAGAGTAAGCAGGGAAGGGGCAGAGACGGGGGGGGGGCAGAGGATCTGAAGTGGGCTCTGCACTGATAGGCTGACAAAAGTGAGCCGGATGTGGAGCTCAAACTCACAAACCCTGAGATCATGACCTAAGCTGAAGTTGGACGCTCAACCGATTGAGCCACCCAGGTGCTGCCAAAACCAAATATTTCTAACCCATGAATGGAGATTCCATTAAAAAAGAAATTGGTTCAGTTGAGGGAGTAATGTTCTGAAATTTAGAGCATTAAAACATACAAACGAACAAACAAGCAAATAAAAAGAATCCTGAGAAATCAGTGCTTTTCCAGTGGCTAGAATTTTTTCAGGCCTGTGATTACTGCTTTTCATGCCTTGGTGGGAGCTGGAATTTGGGATTACTGCCCTCATGCCATTGATCAGACCAATATCCTGGGCAGAGGATAGAACCAGATTTCTAATATTACCTCTGAGTTCAAGAATTTGAACTTGTTTATTAGTTTTTTTTTAATCTTTAAAAATGTGTATTTATTTTTAGAGAGATAGAGAGACAGAGTCCAACCAGGGGAGGGGCAGAGAGAGAGGGAGACACAGAATCTGAAGCAGGCTCCAGGCTCTGAGCTGTCAGCACAGAGCCCCATGCGGGGCTTGAACTCACAAACTCCAAAATCATGACCTGAGTGGAAGTTGGATGCCCAACTGAGTGAGCCACCCAGGCGCCTCAGGAATGTTTGTTAGTCTGTATCTTGGAGCTTGGGTTTAATTACGTTAACATTGACCTAATATTATAATTTACTTTTACATTTCCTAATCTCTTACTTTTAGATAGTTTCAATGAAATTAGTACAGTAGAAGCTTAAAAATGATTTCAAGATAGAATCCTTCATACGATGTAATAATATTGTCAGGTCTGGCCACTGAAGTTTTGTGTTCAGAATATATAACAAAAATACAATATGCAGAGTAGTTACTTTAGGGTATGATTTTCTTTCTGTCTTTTTGAAATTAAAATATATATAACAGAACAGACACTTATATTTTTAAAGAACTCTCAATACTATAACAGCAACATACATTCAGATTACATTTTTAAGTAGAATAAACAGATCATGAATATTTATGTGGTTTGGAAAGACGTGTTTTCCACACTCTGTATCACCAAACCAAATAATTATGCAAAGATAGTTTCACTTAAAATTACAAATGCCATATTTTAGTTTGTGTTCAACAGTTTTAATGCATATTGATAATGGAAGGAAATCGCATCTATTTAAAAACAATGCATTTAAGTTGGAAAAATGCCATTACAGCATATTTTAAAATGTTAAAATGGCTGGAATTGTGTTAGGGTAAGAGCTAACAAAGGTCCAAATGCTGACTGATGTTTAAGAACAAGACATAATTGCCTCTTTTGAAGATAATATACTTCTAAGATTTAGTCTGATAAGTCTTTATGCTCTGGTTTATACATTTATTGTGTTTAGCTTGTCCGGTTTGACCTGTACATACAACAAAGTGCACGAGGAACTTCAAATAGAGGTTATTATGAGTTAGGAGCAGAGTGACGTATCTCTAATAGAAAATCATGTGAATGCCAATTTAGTTCCTTTATCTTTTTCCATGATAGATCATATAATTAATCTTTTTAAAAAAGAGTTTGTAGTTATAATATTTACCTAATATTTTGCTAGGCATTTGGAGATGCAAAGAATATGTCACTAGAAAGGAGATAAATAGTATGCCTGTGAAACAAATAGTTCTGTGTACGTATGCATACTTATGTAAAGAAAAAGAAAAGGAGACTTGTATTTTATGTTTACAAATATATGCTGAAATAAAGCAAATAGGTATTAGTATAAAAATTTACAGAGCTAGACAATGGACACCAACTGTTGCTGCTAAACAATGGCATGGGCATTTAAGCTTACACTAAATATTAACATTACTGATCCTGAGAACAAAGTGTTTTCAGATCCTGAGAATTAAAGCTTGAGAGCACATATGAAATGCTTGAGAGCACCTAAAATATTCAGGTAGTGGAAAGAATGATCTTTGAAATCATAATATTGACTTTCATATGGAGGTATATGTTCAATTTATCAAAATCTTCTAAGGCAAAATTCCAAAAATAATAATCCTAGTCAGACATATAGCATTAGTTTTTGGTATGGTTAAACCTCACTTAGTATCTATTTCTTCAGGTATAAAACAGATTGATATGTCTGCTCACTGTCTTCTGAAGCTGCCAAAATTATTAAATGAACTGCTGTGTGAAGGCAAATTGAAGATGGATATGCTGTAAAATACTTGATCATATTATCATTATTGTGAAAGTCAATATCAAAAACACTGGTCCCATAAACCTGTACAGCATTTTTGTCAAGTGCTCATAGAATATCATAAACAGAAAGCAGTAATTACAAAGAAGGAAGGAACAAGATGATTAGATGTTTCTATTTCAAGGGAATATTGGGAAAATTGAAAAAAGTTCCAAGCAGAGCCATAACAGTAATATTTATGAGATGAAACACATGTCTTATGAATATATAAAAAGGTAACTGGAGTGGTTCTTTCAGATAGAATAAAATTTGTTTATCAGCAGCATTTAAAAAAGGGCCTATAAAGATATGCCATTACTCTACATGTCTTATTAAAAAAGAGAAATTGACATAAAGTAAGAGATGTTTTGGATGAATGTAAGAAAGATCATGTATGATAGCATCAATACCAGAGATAAAAAAATATAGAAAATAATCCAAACTTATTTTTGTAGATTCTGTATCTCTGTATCTATATCATCTATCTTTCTGTATCTATCTATCTATCTATCTATCATCTATCTATCATCTATCTCTTATTCTGTATACATGTTTTGGATTATCTGTTTGAAAATCAAGAACTAGACCAATATATCTCTGAAATTCCCTCTAACCCTATCATTTCCTGAGAAAATAAACAAATTTGCTATTTTCTTTTCATGTCAGTCTTTACTAAATCAACAAGATAGATGGAACCAAAATTTTTTATTGTTAATAACTTCCTGCAATTATTATAAGTGCCTAGACTGATTTTGTGTGTGGCTGGTAAAATATCTGATGATTTCATGAGTTTTCTTTACCAGTGTTTTTAAAGTTATGGGGTGAAATGGAGTCATGCAGGAACATATATTCAAAATATAGGAACCTCTACATTAGAACCATCTAAAATGAAATGAAGAGTGAAGATGATAATATAGAAAATACTATTTGAAGAATTCGTCTAACTTTTTGGAAAGTGATTAAAGAAATCAACAGAATCTGGAATATGGGCTAAAATAGAATATATTATGGACTATAAGGGTAAGATAGCTCTGAAGTGATTTTTAACAATAGTATATAATAATATTTTCTGTATTTGAAATTCAAAATTATCCAGTTCTGTTTTGATTGACTTAAACAGTCAACGGTCAACAGATACAGACAATTTAGTTAAGGCAACTAATTGATTTGAGGACTTTTCATTTCAATAATGACCTTGAGGTTTTGCTGCCTAGAATGCCCTCAGATCATGTCATGGGGCTCTAGTAAAGATCTATCGTCAAATCAATTACAAAAAGCAATGGAACATCTGATCCTTCCCTTGAAATTAACTAGTGAAAGTAGGTCAGCACACCTTCAAATGACACAATGAATTATTATGTTCCCAATGACCCAGGAAAGAAAGCACTAGTGATTGATGGGAGGTGATATTTAAATGAGAATTGAACATTTCTGGTATTAAACATGTAGCGATGGTCAGAAAAGTACCAGAAATTTAAATATATTAAAATAATTTATTTTTTCATTATAGCCAGGGAAAGGTTTTCTTCTCACTAATTTCTACATCCACAACTCTAATTCTGGGAAGATGCTTATATATATAGTGAGGTTATCGCTGTACTATTTAAAAGTAAAACTGTGAGTAGAGTAGATTTCTCAATTTTATTTTTATTACTGTGTAGAGAAAATATACAAAATGTTCCATCATATATTGCTATATTGATACTCTGGAAATTCAACTAAATAAAATTAGAAAGATGTGGTCAAAGGTAACTACTTTAATGATAGTAACTGAATTTGCCAAAATGAAAATTAATATTATTTAGATAGTGATCTCATTCTGCATTATAAAAAGTAAAACAAAGGTGCAACTGCCTCCTTCCAAAAAAAATCCCCAATATTTCTTATTAAACTGATATTTTAGATAGTTATTGTGTTTTTATATGGCCCCTGGGAGTCTTTTTCTTTTAATTAGGTGATCAAGCACTAGACTTATTCATAATGGTACGTTTTAGTTTAGAGCTTAATTTTACATATCTTTGTAAGCAATATAAATTGCGTATGTGCTTTCATTACAAATAGCTATAAGATTAAAAATTTGAATCAAATATCAAATTATGAATAGTTTTCTTTGATTACACTATAAAATACAAATTCTTATAATACTTAACTATATACTATCCTATAATACTGCCTGCATAAAAATAATTTCTTACAACTGCAATATGGTAGTTAAGCATGTGGGCTCGGAAATTCAGATCTTGCCCCAACTTTAATTTTGAATTGTGTGGCCTTTATTAAATTATTTATTCTTTACAAGTCTCAGTTTCATCATATGTAAAATGATATTGATGATAGCTATTGTCTCATACATTTTTTGTGAGGATGGCATTAGAAAATGTATATAAAATGGTTATCTAGAGTCTGCAATGTGGTAAACAGTGTTAGCTATGTGATGGTCAAAGAGTCAATAAATATTCCTTTAGTTATGTTAAATACTTAAATGTTCCCATTCAATTAATTATGAAGACTTCAAAGTGGTAACACAGTGTATTTTATTTAATAATGCATGGGGTTTAGTTTTCTTTTAAAATGTTTATAAAGTCATTAATAAGCCTATCGTACTATTGTATGAATTTTTATATGGTAATTAATATGATATTATGACTTTGTTTACATTATGGAGTGGCTGTGAATTAATATAGTTATTTGACACGGTCAATAGTATAAATTATTATCATTGTGAGACATAAACTGTGTCCAGAAAACACATTCAAGTACCAAATTTCACATTTTCATGCCCATGGGATTAATGAGTTTTCTATCTTATTAGCAGAAACTCTTTAATAACACACCACATAAGTGAGGCATAGAAAATACTATCTAAATGTGCTCAGAGGTTCATCACAGTCACTTAATAGAGCAGACATGTTTAGCATTGGTTTCTGGGGTTTCTTACACTTTAGCACAAGTATTATATATAGTATTATATATAGTACTATATACAGTATTCTCTGGGTAGGAGCCAAATGCTTAGATGAGAACAGATCCTCTTAACCAGCATCTTTTCCTTCCTGGCTTTACAAAGGCCCAAGAAACCCTCAATTCAGCCTCACTTTGTACTCAGCCTAGTCCCTGCCTATAAGAGCTGCAAGATGCTGGAGGGTGTCATAAAGGACCCTATGGAGTGTTTTTCTCTTCAGAGATCTTAAAGGAAAATGTAGCTCTTATCTTTATAGTCTTACTGGGTTAAAGGTAAAAATGGGGAAAAAAGCTCTTTAAACTCTCCTGTGAAGAATCAGGAAGAAAGAGAAGTAAGGAGTGGAACAGAATCTTCCACAGAAACATAACATGAAGTAACCTTGGGTACTTGCAGTTAGGCACTAACTTCAAATGTCTGTCTGGAATAGCGGTAATTATGATGACTGTTTAAATATGGAAGGAAGAAGAGAGAAATTGACATACTTTTTTACCTTTTCCCAAAGAAAAGGAGTCCTTACTTACTGACTTTTAAAGACCTAGAAATCTATTTGGAAAATGTAGATATAAACATATACAATTTCATAATAATAAGATATTAAATGATATTTGAAGACAATAGTAGCAGAGCTATGATTGACAATGTATAGCTAAATACTAGATGCAGTCAAAAGTCACACAGCAAAGAAGGTGATTTTACCTTTCTATCTTAAGCCAGAAGGTTCCATTGGGAAGAAATGGAATGCAGGGGGTGACATCAATGGTAAACCCTTGATGGCTGCAAGCAGAAATGAGGTTAAGCCGATATTTCTGAGAAAATGCATAGAAGAGTTTCAGGCACCACTAAATAAAAATCCCATTTGCATATGAAGCAAAATTAAAGGTGACACGGAGCAGAATGTTAAAAGCAGTGAACCAGTTCAACACATTCTCTGGTCAAAAATGGTCATTCAAAGAGAAAACAGTAAAGGAGAACAAGGTGCTTGTGTTTCAGGAATGCACAAGATTGTACATAAGCAGTTGGCACAGACATAACTAGAGAAATGTCAAGGACACTTTCACTCTGTGTAAACTTTTTGTGCTAGTGTAGGCAGAAGGACTTAAAAAACACTTATATTTTTGTAGTTAGTGTTTAAAAACTTATATCTGCAGGCATTATGGAATGAGAGTATGTCAGAGAAGAAAATTAATAAAAACTGAATAATCAATGGTGAAAGGAACTGGAAAGGCCATGGTTGAGAGACAGTCAGACCTATCATTTTCTTGGTAAGGAACGACTGTGTCATGGAGGAGAGTCAGAGACATACTATATACTATTTATGGTTTATCATATTTAGAATTTGGCTTAAGTGAACTATAAACTCTTAGCTATTCCATTCTATTCTGTTTATTCCATCCTGTATGTTTAGCTATTCTCAATTTAGCAGGTGATCTTCTTTATAAAGCCACAAGTTAAAAAACAGTACTGGGTCATTTAGTATCTAGAATGGTCTAAACAGTAAACATATTTCAGAACAGTATCTTGGTGAAGCCAATTTTTGTCATAGAGGTGGCTAGGCAAATCTATACTTCCCTGCCACTGGCAGAAATATCGGGTGGAATACACCACCCAATATGCACATAAAGAGATAGTTAAGCTAATAACTAGGCAAATTTAAGACCTGAGTTAACTATATGTATTAGTTTCCATTGAGGCATCAAACATGTACTGACGTAAAACAACATATACTTATCTTGCAGTTTCTCTAAGAGTCCATGGATGGTTTGACTCATTTCTCCACTCATGATTTAATTAGGCTAAAATCCAGCTGTCAGTCAAGGCTGTAGTTCTCATTTGAGGCTTGGGGTCTTTTTCCAAGCCTACTGTTATCGGTAAAATTCAGCTCTAGGCAATTATAGGATAAAGGCCCTCTGGCCATGGGGGCTGCCCACAGTCTCTGCCATGCGATTTTCTCTACAACATGGCAGTTTGCAGGTTCAAGGCCAGCAGGTGAGCTTTGTTGCTTGGAATTTTTCACTCAGGCAAGGCCTAAACTGTTTTAAAGGGCTTACACTATTAGGTCAGGCTCACCCAGGAAAATCTTCTCTTTGATGAACTTAAGGCAACTGGATTAGAGACCTTAATTACATCTGTAAAATCCCTCCACCTTTGCCATTGTCACATAACCTAATCCTGGGACTGAAATTCTTTCGGAGTCACAAGTCCTACCCATACTTAAGAGTAGGAATCTTGGGGTTCATCTTAGAATTCTGCTACCACATTACAATGTAACATACTATTAATGTGCAGTGGAATTACAGACAGTTCTGGTAACTTCTTGTAATTCTTTTCCTTCATCTCCATAGAATTACAATGATAGTTCTGTTTCATAAGATGGTAAGGATTAAATAAGGTAAGAATTACAAAGAGTTTGCAATAGTGCTTGAACGTAAAATTACATAAATATTTGTTAAAAAACAGAGTGAGTATTAATAAGTATTTGTTAAAAAAAAGAGTATTTAAAATAGTTACTGGCACATACTAAGCACTCAAGAATGTTAGTTGCTGTTATTTAAAAATATATATATTATTAATTACTGAAATGTAATGTTTAGCCATAAATATTTAGTGGTTTTTGGTTTATATCCTGAGCTGTGGTATAAAAGATAAACATACAGTATGCATTTATCTTCGTAGTAATACTATGATTTACACAAAAAAGGTATTTGAAATTAGTACCATGTATATTCTAAACTGTATACTATCTCAATAACCACATGATAATTAGGAATGGTGTGTTTGAAGAACTGATTAATTTCAGGTAATGATTTTCCAGTACACAAGAGACATGGGCAGTTTTTAGTATAATTAGACTTTGAATGCCAAGGTCATGATCAATAAGAGTTAAAAGACCATTTGAAAAAGCTTTACTTATGGAATTTATACAGACAACTAGATTTTTCTTTAAGAAAAGTCAAACTTCATTGTTAAAAATATCTGACGGCATTATTTGCTAACATCTCCAATTATTTTAACTTCAATCAGTATTTTATAAGAAAAGAGGACTACCAATAATTTTTTTAAGGAAGAGACAAAAAAATTAGTTTTAATTTGACAAGTGTCAATTTAATTAATAATGAGCAAAATGGCATTCTAAATTTGCTTCATATGGCAGTTCAATAACATCTATCGATTTTGTATTATTGGATTGAATATTGTCATTATTATTTCTACATGGCATGCTTTAGAATTTGAATTATGTCACATCACAGAAAATTTTGTTTTCCTTTGTGAAATATGTGCATGAATTGTCTTAAATGCTACCAAATTTCATATTGCTATGGCCAGAATCTTTCTCTCAATATATATTAAATTACATATGTATGTACAAAACATTTCTCTAACACAGACTATAGCTATTAAATTAATTCTTTTTTATTCATTCAGCCTTTATAGATTACCTTCCACAGAACACTCTGCAGAGCATAATAAACCTGTTATAAGTGATGAGTAAGATTAAATTTTTTTTTAATGTTTATTTATTTTTGAGAGAGAGAGACGGAGCGTGAGTGGGGAAGGAGCAGAGAGAGAGGGAGACACAGAATCCAAAGCAGGGTCCAGGCTCTGAGCTGTCAGCACAGAGCCTGACACGGGGCTTGAACCCACAAACCATGAGATCATGACCTGAGCCGAAGTCAGATGCTTAACCGACATTGGACACTTAACCAACTGAGCCACCCAGGTGCCCCTATGTGATGAATAAGATTAAAAGGGCCTAGGAGTGTGACATTCAGTGCAGTCTTAAATATCATGCTAAAAAGTATGGACGTTGTCCTTTAGAGAGTGGAAATTTTGACATATCCACATGGTGATCAAATACCTTGGAATCATTTTTGGTTTCTTTCTTTCCCTTAACATGATACAACCCTAACTGTATTGGCTCTACCTTGGTGATATATCAGAATCTGCCTTATTTACCATCATAACTGTGACAACCTGAGTACAGGCCATTCATATCTGGATTGAATGTCTCCCAATCAGTTTATTACCTCTACTTTTGCCCACTTTCAATCTGTGTATCCTCTTTGTCTTTTCCTTTTCTAAGGGAAATCATTCTTCTCTAACATTTCTTTGAGACTATGAAGAACTTTTATACCTTCACTGTACCCCAAAAGAGAAGTACATATTGCATTTATGTAATAATATTTAAATAATAGGATTTTGGGGGCTTGAGAGTAAAATTCTCCATAATTAAAATTACTTCCTAAATAGGGAATGATCCAGTGGGCTTCACTTATAGAAACTGGTTTGTAAAGGATAATAACTATAGGAAGCAGTGGTAGTCTTGTTTTCTTTTTTAATGTCTTTTTTAATGTTTATTTTTGAGAGAGAGAGATAGAGCACAAGAAGGGGAGGAGCAGAGAGAGAGGGGGACACAGAATCCGAAGCAGGCTCCAGGTTTTGAGCTGTCAGCACAGAGCCCAACACGTGGCTCAAACCCATGAATTATGAGATCATGACCTGAGCCAAAGTAAGATGCTTAACCAACTGAGCCACCCAGGTGCTCAGCAGTGGTAGTCTAATTCATCTTTTTGTGAATTGTGTGGAAAAAATAACTTTTGTAATTCTCACCTTTATTGATATATAATGATCTCATTTTGACTCTACAAGCAGCTTTTCGGAAAGGCTAAAAATATGATTATAGAGGTACTGGAAGTCACAGTGATAAAGTAATTACAACACTAATTCAATCAGTACCTATTATTAGCTCTAAACAATATTTTCATCTTTTTTTCATGTTTCCAATTACCAAATCTCTTCTACTATCAAACTCAGATATATTATTAATATTATTCCCAAAATATCATTAACTTTAAAATTTGTGAAATAATTATGTATATCTCAAAATAATGTTTGGCAATGAACTTACATTTCATCTTCTTATAGTTAACCCATTTTGTTTGGTTAAATAATTTAAAGTAAAAAGGCCCCTAAATACATTTCCTACAAAAGAAAAATGCCTCACCATCAAGTACCGGTGGGTGTTTTTTTTCTCTTCCCATTCACAGTGACACACAGCAAAGAAACTGCGCCAGAGGAACAGAACGACACAAGGTGCATCAATAACACCAGTCATCAAAATAAAGAGTAAATCAGGGAGGGGCGCCTGGGTGGCTCAGTTGGTTAAAGCATCTGACTCATGATTTTGGCTCAGGTCATGATCTCACATTTTGGTCAGACCTCTGCCACTTGTAAGTCACTTCACCTCTCTTAAGACGCACGTTCTCCTCTACACGATGGAAGAGTTGAACAATGTTAGATGAAGTCCAACATGTCTTCTAGCACTAAAACTCCATGAGCTTTCATTTAATTCATATGTCAACAAAGGTGGAGTCAACTCTTTTTGTGGTATAGTATCCCGAGTTATTAGTCAACAACAATGGGAAAAAATGTACGAGGGAGTCTCAAAGTAAGAAATCGAGTTTTTGTTTCATAAAAATGTGAGTCCCCGGGTAATTCATTTAGAGTTTTTAAGTCTCAGGTTCCATATTTTTAAATGAAACTTTTATACTATGTGATAACTAAACGTATCTTCTTGGCCTTTATTTATTATTATCATTGTCAACACAGTTGGCACCTTCAAGGGTTCTATGAACTACACATTTTACCTCTCCTCCTCAACAGCCCAATTCCCTGTTTCCTGTGTTGTGTTGTCGTTGTCTCAGCAATGTTCTACGCAATACTACGTTGTTCTCAGCAATGTACAACATTTTGTACACCAAATCAATAAGTATTGAATGTAGTCTGAGTATTACAAGAGTGCGTGGAAATGTTCTTTGTGGATAGTAAGGGAAAACATATTAAAAAAAAAAATTTAATGCTTATTTTATTTTTGAGAGAGAGAGAGATAAAGAGACAGAGTGCAAGCAGGGAGGGGCAGAGAAAGAAGGAGACACAGAGTCTCAAGCAGGCTCCAGGCTCCGAGCTATCAGCACAGAGCCCGACGTGGGGCTCAAACTCAGGAACCTTGAGATCATGACGTAAGCCAAAGTCGGATGCTCAACCAACTGAGCCACCCAGGTGCTCCAAAACATATTTTTAAATACACAGCATAAGAACATTAAGAGTTAAGGTAAAAAAACAAACATAAAAAAAATAAAACCCAAGTATCAAATAATGCAGTTATTGTTTTCTGCAATTACAGGTTACTTGGTTTAAAGAATTCCTCCTGGATATTGTTTCAAAGAATCTAAAATTTTCTCAATTTGGAAACCATAAGTATGCCTAACTATATGTTTGAGACTTTCTACACAGGGCACATTGTATCTCTATATATTTCTTTTTAAATGTTTATTTATTTTTGAGAGAGAGAGAGAGAGAGAGAGAGAGAGAGAATGAGCAGGGAGCAGGGGAGGGGCAGAGAGAGAGAGGGAGACAGAATCCCAAGCAGGACCCATACTGTCAGTGCAGAGCCTGAGGCAGGGCTCGAATGTGAGATAATAATTTGAGCCCAAATGGACAGTGAGATCATGACCTGAGCTGAAATCAAGAGTTGGATTCTTAACTAACTCAGCCACCCAGGAGCCCCTGATCATTTTATTTTCCAATAAGCATTGTTGAAACTGGTTTTCATCGTCTACCTCACATACTGATTTGCGCAATTTAATTTTTTTTGTAAACACGTTTTGGTTGATGTCTTAAAATCAAAGTATTAAAATACATATTTGTGCACAAATTTTATTCAAAGGTTGAGACCTAAAAGGTGGCTCATTTCCTAACATTTGCAATTTTAATTAACTTTTGGTACAATGACATTTATTCCATATATCTTGAATGTCTTACTGTGTAGTCTATCCGATCCACATTGAAGTCATTTATAAAACAATTGAAATCACAATACATACTTAAAAATATTGGACTACTTCAAATTTTATTACCTCTTAAATTTGGAGGTGATCGGGGTGTGAGCTCGTGCCTTAGGAGATAATTTAAAATTATTGGAACACTTCACATATTTTTAAAAACCACTTCAGTGGGGGAAATGATGGTGTTTGGAAAATGGCTATGAGGGTATAAAATTATCAGAGAGCTTAAGTGCTTCAGTGTGAAAGTGATCAAGGTTCTTTGCTTGCACATCACAAAGCAATGGGAAATTACTGAAGTGCTTCAAGTGGTTCATGTTTCCAGAAGAGTTTTCAGTCTTT
This sequence comes from Panthera pardus, assembly GCF_024362965.1. Taxonomy (NCBI): domain Eukaryota; kingdom Metazoa; phylum Chordata; class Mammalia; order Carnivora; family Felidae; genus Panthera; species Panthera pardus. Next base: position 24,913,130 of record NW_026527002.1, read on the forward strand.
CCTCCTCAGAGTGCTTTAAATTTCTGAATGTCTGAATAATTCCAATCTGTTGTATATATGTATACACACACACACACACATACATACATATACATATGGTTCTGATTATCAATTTAGAAGTCAATGCAAATATTGAACTTCTAAGCTACATCTAGGCAAATATGAAGTGATTGGAGATTGTTGATTTCAAGGGGCCAAAATAAATCAATGAAGCCAGGTCTACATTTAAAAATTACAGTGAAAGATTTGACTATTATTCAGAAAAATGAAGCTGGAGTGGAGAGATTTAGGGTGGGAAGGGAAGAGGAAATGATATTTTTCTTTTGTTTTGCCTCTAGATAATATGAATATCAGTTTCAATTTTTTAAAAAAAAATTAGAATTCAAGTTTATTGTAGATAACTGGGAATTAGGTGTTAAAGAATATCAAAATGCAGACAGTTATTAGCAACTTAATTTGGGATCTGAAAGCTGTGAGAAATCCCATCTGCTTTTTAAAGTTAATGATGAGAAATAATGCAATTCTACAATTGTTAATGCAGAGTTTTAGAATGATTCCAACCACTTTTTTGGCTCCAACTTCTGCTGGGTTAGTTAATACTCAAATACCTTGATTTTAAGGCCATCTATCTAATGCTTTCAGCATTTGTAATCTGATAGGTGGCCAATCAACACAGATTTATTGAACACCTGCAGTGGGCTAAGTACCATACTAGGCGCTGCAGATATTATAAAATATACACAGAACAACTGCCCTCATAAGCTTCAGAGTTAGAAAGACTTTAGAAGTTTTACAGGCAACCTTCCCTTACAGAGAAGAAAACTGAAACCCAGAGAAATAATGCATCTGGCTCATTGTCACAGTCCTAGTGTGAGAGGCTGAACAAAAACTGGTCGTTAGTGGTGATACCCTCTCCTCAGACTAACACCACTGAAATCCATTTCAATTTGGTTTTTCTGGCCATTAGTAAATATTTGAAGTCTGTGAGGTGATGAGGTCAAAAGGTTGAAAATGCAGAAGCACAATAGTGGTAATTACTAGGGATAATTTGACTGCAGTTCTCAGTCAAGAACATTATCAATAAATAATATAAACAAGGTACATCATATGTGATTTAGAGCCATTGCTCTTACCTGAATGTCTGAATATTCACATTCAGGTAATATATATTGGAAATCTAATAAACTAACAATCTAAAAGTCAGGAGAAGTATGAATGTATATTATTACAATAAGAATAAAATTGTGGAAAAAAACCCTCAAAATTTATATCCAAAAACAATATTAAGAAAATTATAGCAAATAAGTAGGAGGTTTGTGATGCTTTCTTAAATAACTTTGGTTAGGATATTATATATTTTTCAGTCAATAGGTATTTATTGGAATGAAAATAGCAATGTAAAGAAATATATCATACATGTAATTGTATAGTCAATATTATAATTAATATGTATATATAGAGTATATTGTGTATATACATATATACAATATTATTTTGTATATATGCTCTCAAAACTACACAAAGTAATGTTAGTTACTCTGAGTTTTAATAAGATAATTCTATTTAGGCTATGACATTTTTGTGTAAAATTTCTTTTTATTAATTATTCTTACCTTGTGAGAATGAATTAAAAGCCAAAAGTCAAAATGTTATGAGTAGGGAAAACATTAAAATAAAGCACAACATTCAAGATAAAGTATATTTGATCAAGACATAATAAAGAGAAGAAATAAAAGAGGGAAGTTTTAGAGAAAAGAGTTTTTTCCTCCACCAGTTCAAACATTTGGATTCCAAGGCAATAGTACAAAAAGGGAGCCAAGAATCATTTGGCTAAATATTTAAAAGTTAACAAACTTTGGGCACCTGGATGGCTCAGTCAGTTGGGTATCCAACTCTTGATTTCAGCTCAGATCATGATTCCAAGGTTGTGGGATCAAGTCCTGTGTGGAGCTCCATGCTAAGCATGGAGCCTGCTTAAGATTCTCTGTCTCTTTCTCTCTCTGTCCCTCTCTCCCGCTCATGCACACTCTCACTCTGAAATAAAAAAAGTAACAACCTTTCTTGATAACATAACTTTATAAAAACACAATTAAAAAGTTAGTGTCAGCACATGGTTTTTAACAATACAAAATAAAAAAAAAACATTAAACATAATTTCATTTAATTACTGATTTCCTTTATGTAATAATTGCTTAATAAATGATTTTTCCCAGAAAGTCTCTTACAATGTTTCATTCTATTTTGGAAGACTATTTTTTCTGGCCTAATGACTTTTCCAGTCTCATTTTCATTAAATAGTCTACAAATGATATTTCAGTATTATAGAGTAATATGGCATATGTATTCACATGAGAAAAAAGAAATTCATTATTATGTTGGATAGATAGCATGGCACCAAAGTATACCCAAACAAGGTAAGATAAGTAATAAGCCAGGAAAACACCTTTAGGACAAAATAAAAGCTGAACACCAAAGTACTTCAGACACATAGGAATACTCCCCGCACACAATGTTCTGCTTCACAGAAGATGTCCTCGTAATCCCTGTTGCTCCACATACATAAACAAAGCAAAACATTTGGGATTTATTCAAATCTAGCATGCAATTCAAATTTGTTCTTTATGAGATGCTCTCTCTAGAAACTGCTGCATCAAACAAATTGAAGAGCATGAATTTGCCTGAAACTGTGAGTCCAAACATCACTTATGCTAAAGCCTACATACACACTAAACAAAAATGTTAAACTTGACAAATATTTCCAACAGTTACACCAAAACTACAAACTCAGGATACAAATTTTTTTTGTAGAATATTATTATCTCAGTTATTTCAAACACACTCATAGAAAAAGACCGGGAGTAATCTTATCTTTAAGCGTAGATGGGATTTTTAGTCGTTTGTGATTGTTTCTTTATCATTTTCGATGTTGAAATAGTGCATGTGTTCTATCTTTAAATATGTTGAACAGGGGCACCTGAGGGGCTCAGTTGGTTTTAGCTCAGGTCATGATCTCATGGACTGTGAGATTGAGCCTTGCATCAGGCTCTGTGCTGACAGCATGGAGCCTGCTCAGGACTCTCTTCCCTCTCTCTCTGCCCCTCCCCCCACTCACTCTCTCTCTCAAAATAAATGAACTTAAATTAATTAATTAATTAATAAGTTGAACAGGTAAAAAGTCCTATAACAAGCCTCAGAAATATTGATATATGTTGACACAAAGCAATTAATTAATTTTTTTTTTTGTATGAATGATCAACTATCTTCAATTCCACGTGATAGTGTTAGGACCCAGGTTACTTTCTAATCCCAAATAGAATCCTATGGGAAGTTTTGTCAACAGTTTTTCTGTAACCTAGATATTCTCTACCTACTTCATTCCATGTGTGTACAGAGTAACAAAATGTGGTTGTGTTAAGATTGAAAACAATTTTATTGATTTATTAGGAAGGTAAGAAAAATGCCTCATACACTTGGCTCATTTTAAATACTTAATCCAACAGATATTTATGAGAACAGTTCATTTCCAGGTGTAATGTTCCAGTGATGAAAAGCAGAAAATGTGATTCCCTGCTGGTAGTTCATAGTTTTGGAAAAGAGAAAGGTATATATATTATAAATATATGTTCCGTGCATGTGTGTGTGTGTGTGTTTGTGCGTGTGTGCATGTGTATAGTGTATATTTATATATAGTTGATATATAGAAGGTATATATACACAAGTGTATGCATTCATATATATGTGTATATGTATATTTGTGTGTACATTCTATGCATATTTACTTTTTAGATAAAGAATAAAACCAATGAAAATATATTTGTATTTGACAGAATTAATCAGGTAATTCATTGCAGTATGATTTTAATATGGGTTCTTGAACTTTGTGAAATAAAGCTAGAATTCGAATTTGAATTTTCTGTATGCTTATGATGGAAGCGAATCTAGTGATGGTGCCCCCAAATCCCCAACAGTAAAAGTGTGATTGGATTTGAGTTTCAGTGCTGACATTTATGAGTCTTGTGACAGTAAACAATTTAGTTCACCTGGCTGAGGCTTACTTTTCTCATCTGTATGCTACAGATTTATTTCAAGGAATAAATGAGACAATTAAATAAGATTAAATAAATTGATTGGTACAGTGTCTGACATTTAGTAAGTGCTCAATTATAAACCTGTGTGCATAAACATATATATGAAAAAAAATTGAGGTGCAGAAAGTAAAATGGCTTATAGTCACACAGCTAAAAACTGATAAAGACTACGAATCCAAAGCCCATATCATTTCCACTCCCAATGTTTTTTTAATGTTTATTTTTATTTATTTTGAGAAAGAGAGAGAGAGAGAAGATGAGCAGGGGAGGAGCAAGACAGAGAAAGACAGAGAGAATCCCAAGTAGGTTCCCCACCGTCAACACACAGCCTGACACAGGGCTTGATCCCATGAACTGTGAAATCAACTGAGTCGAAATCAAGAGTAGGACACTTAATCGACTGAGGCAGCCAGGCTCTCCAGAACTCCCAAACTTTTAAGACTAGAGTCACCATGACTCTTCCCGGATTCCATGGGATATTAAACAGTACTGTTTACCTACTATGGGTCAGGTATTAGTCTATGTTTTTTATTTAGGATTTATTAATTATCTGTAATCAAGATTTGATCTTGAAGTGGAAGTTCATGTTATAAATATTATCTCTTTTTATTAATATGGTTAAAATTTTTAATGATTCTGGTGTGCAAATAATAGAGTCAAGAAATTTACTTTTCTATGCAGACTCTAGAATGAAAACGTGTGGGAACTTTCTGATACTCATTCAAATGAAAATATGTATAATATCCTGGAAACAAAATAGCAACTTATCAAATATCTTGAAAGCGATTTTGTACTTTACACTGCCGGTGGCTAAATCCCAGTCATCCCATCTGACCAAAGGCAAAGAAACATTATTACTTTAGTGTACAGTAACATGTCTGTCAATTAGGAATGGCTGCAAGACAATCACTCAATACCATTAACTGAGTACCCACTTTGCACAAAATACTAAACATCACTACATAGCCATGAAATTACCAGGGGAGCCAAAGAGCCAGACTGTAATAAAGGTGTTATTTGATATTTGTGCTGTTTGATATTGTTTGGCAAAGTTAGTTTACTGTTAACTCTCATATTTTTAAATCAATTATATGCCTACAAAAGTATCTGTAAGACAAGTCAGAATAACTTCACTAAGCTACCCATACCAAGGGAAAAATCCAATAGTCGTGCCTTTACTACTGTAATCTACCATCTATCTCCTGTTGGCGGCACATCCTAAAGAAAAAACGCAATCATGTCATTCCTTTGCTTTAAACCATTCAAGGGGTCTTTATAATCTACACCATTCTTTCTGAAGAAAGTGGTCCAAGAGACATGTTCTGTATCAGAATCCTCAGAGTTTTAGGTTAAAACCTAATTCTTGCCCACTCATAGGAGCAGAATTCCCGAGGTTGCTGCCTAGAATCTGTATTTTTATAAAGCACCTCACATGATTGTTTTGCACGGGAAAACGTCTTTGCTCCTGGAAGCACAGGATCATGCTGATGATACCTGGCATGATTTACAGAAATCCCGATAATGAGGTCCTTATTTGCCTTTTGCAGCCTCATTTCCCAACGCCTTCTTTGCTGGTTATTAAGTGATTGTCCTTAGTTCCAAATCCACTTTTCTTTGACCTGTTTCATGATACTGGCATTGGACCCTGTAAACATTTCTCACTGGTCAACTGTTGCGTTGTGAGGCATTATAAGTAGAGGATGTGGGAGGGGCATTGTAAAGCCATTATCAAGGGTGAGTCCCTTTACAGTTCTGAGAGCTATTTTTCTAGGCTGCTTACTGACTTCTATGGCAAGGTTACCAGAGGTATGGCTCATAGTGTTCCCATTCCGACACGTTTTGCCACAATCCAGGAGGTAGCTTCCTGCTTTCCTACTGTTTGGTGGCACTCTAGTGGCCTCTCTCATCGAGTGGGCAGCAGTCACAGCCTCCCCCTGAGGTATGAATCTTACCCTTGGGGAAGCCATTTTCCAAATTTGTTCTTGCCTCGAGTTCTTTCTGCAGACTAAAAGAGTAGCTACTCTTTACATTTGTTGTCCCTACATTCTTTGGAATTCTCTTTTGTCTGTTTAGTAAACTTCAAGTTTTTGTATAACCTTCTTTCTGGATGCTCTCTGGCCCATTCTTGTTTTACAGTTTCTTCCAGTTTCTTTGAAGATTGCCTTTCTTAGTATCATCAGCAGCATTGATCTCCCATAATCAAAATTGTTTATTTAATTCTCTGCCACTCTCCTTAGTCTTTGAAACCCAAAGACCAGTATTCTATCATTTAGGTGTCTAACTCACAGAACACATACTAGGTACATAATACAAAATTTGCTCCTTAAATAGCTTTTTCTTCTCGTTCTCCTCTTTCCCCTTCTCCTCCTCCCCCCCTCCCCCTTCTTCTTTTTAATTTCTATTTTAAAGGGGGAAGTTTTGAGGGTCTATAATTTGGGGTGAGTGTTGAATAGACATACTTAGGGATGAATGAGCTTTTTGTCTTGTCTAAATCCATACAGCAACGTGCTTTGTAGACAAGGAATCTAGCACACTATAGTGATTTCTGTAACATTGAACACTGAGCTGTTAGGAATTGGACCAATGCCAGAATACATTTTTCATTGACCATTGACAATTAAACACCCATCAACTGGTAATGACGACTCCTAGTCACTTGTGACACAGACTAGGCAGAAAGGCTATGATCTAGATGGGAAAGGAATTTGATTTCATGACTCATCCTTGGAATCATGCACTGCCTCAAAATGTTGAATGACTGGAGCCCTCAATGAAAAGAAAGCTGCAAAATATAGGATTATTTATGAGAAATGTATGCATTCTATTGTAAAGAATATAATGTGCTATTTGATTTATGTATGTATACTTTTGGTGAACATTAAACATTTTCTCAGTTATTCCAGTTTTCAAAAGTTGCAAAACTGTTGCGTGATGTACAGACAGAAACTTGGCGTCCAAAAGGAACACATTTTTCACATAGTTGCTCTTCAACAGTTGATTTTAAAATGTTAATAATAAATTTATTTAACATTTAACTTTTATCCCATTCACAAAATGAATATAATGGCAAGGATTATTTTCAGAACACAACCATTAGGAAATCTGTCCTGCATATGGAATAAGTTCAAGTTTGGCTTCTGAAGCAAGTAAAATGCAGTTGATTTGAATACATTTTTGATACTCCTCCAGCACTAATAATATGTAGCAACCACATCATTTCTGACTCAGAATATATGACTTATCAAAGAATTTCTGACCCTTGGGTTTTCAGTCTTCTATCTTATTCAAGAACTTATTCAAGTTCTCAACTAAGAAAAGTAATCTGACAATCGATAGAAGTGCATTTGTCCTAATATAAGCTACTGGCAGGAACATGGCGTCATGGTATGGGGATATACTCTGGATAGAATACCTATATAACTTACCTCTAAATTATGGGTATTTCATATGGTAAAAAACAAAAAACAAAAAACAAAAAAACAGGCTTAAATAACCAAAGGGTATAGATTTCTAAAAATTTCCTCTTCTGATAGCATTTATCTTCTAATTTTGTGACATACATACTTACGTAAAATGCCATTTTATTACTGTATACAATATTTGTTGTGCATCTCAGGAAACTTGCAATTATATATGGGAAAAAGAACAATTTTTTTTCCTTATATATACATCACTGAATCCTTGGGAATTGAGTTTTACCCTCGAGGCCAAAATGTTTGTTTTCAATTATTTCATTTGGATTAAGTTATAAGTTGTTTTTTTTTCTGCTACATATTGCAACTAAATTATATTATTTGCAAATGAACAAAGGAAAATAACTGTATACATCTATTTTAACTGGTACAAAGAAGAGAGAGATATGGAGCCAATGTTATTCATTGTTTAAACAAATTTGTTAATCTACTAGATTTTTGTAAAAAATGTTCAAGAGTACTCCATATTATAAGACAGATCAAAAACTCTAAAATTATACATATTCCACAAACATTTATTAGGTGCCTATTAACACCACAAATCATGTACCTTTTATATCATTTAGTTTACTCCTCAAAACTGTGAGGTTTATAAAATATTTTTATATTTTACAAAATATAAAATGTTTTATGTTTACAAAATATAATTACAAAGTAAGATTACAAAATTAGATTCAAAGAGGCAAGATTAGTAAGATTCTAATTAGTAAGATTCCAAAATAACTTGTGGGGTAAGGAAAAAAGTACATGCCATGTGAAATATTAAACAGCAGTTGCCATAGAATCTCTTGTTAAGGAAAGGGTTTAGTAGTGTAATACAGAGTTAGGTAAAATCAAACATGAAAATCAAACATATACCATTGGAATGATGCCTGATTTGATATCTGGTACAAGTTTACCTCTTCAGTTTTTCCTGTGGGTGAAACTGAATTACTGTAATAAAATTTGCACTCCTTACCTTTTTGCAGCACAGCGTGGTGGTTAAAAGCTTGGAGTCAGACTGCCTGGGTTAGATTACTAGGTCTGGAATTTACAAACTGTATAAATTTGGGCATGCTATTTACACATTTTGCTTCTCAGTTTTATTATTTGCTAAGTGGAAATATAAGTATCACCTATCTTCCAGCTTTATTGTGTGGATTAAATAGTATCTTACAGATCTTACTTGACTTAAAATGGGGTTACATGACAGAAAACCCATCATTACTTGAAAATATTGCAAGTCAAGAATGCTTTTAATATATCTAACCTCCTGAGCATCATGGCTTAGCCTAGCTTGCCTTAAACATGGTCGGAACACTTACATTAGCCTACAGTTGGGTAAAATGTGGACTATGTCATGTAATTTATTAAATACCGTACTGACCTTGAAAAACAGAATGGTTGTTTGAGAACAGACTGGTTACAAGTATATCAGTTGTTTACCCTTGTGATTACTGTCTGTCTGTCTGTCTGTCTGGGAGCTTCTGCTTATTACTGCTGCCCAGCATCATGCAAGGGAGTATCTTACGCACATTGCTAGCCTAGGAAAAGATCCAAATTCAAAATTCAAAGTGTGGTTTCCGCTGAGTTTGTATTGCTTTCACACCGTAGGTCATAAACCATTGTAAGTCAGAGACCATCTGTATGTGGCATATATTCATTACTGGCTCTTAAGCTTCAACTGTTTTTTTAAATGACTAAATATTATGATTAATAGTTTAGTCTTTATCAGATAGCTTAATTACAAACACGTGCATATAATTGTCACACGTTCTTTTTACGTGATTTTTTTTATTAGGTTCTTTTTAGTTTTCGAAAGAAATTCTACTTTTTTTCTAATGTGTTTTGCTTAGCATTCTAAAGGCACTTTATCTACTCAACAATTCTCTAAACAGGTTTAGTTGATAAACAAATGAATGGATGCTAATGGCTTCTGATTGTTTTCCAGTGTCATTTAATGCTGTAATACAAATCAATTTAATGATGCAAAATTCTCCAATGTTATGAAAAAAAGTTGCTCTGCTTAGGTATTTGCAGCATGACTATCATCATTCTAAAAGCAGATTATAAAAATGCATAGTAATTTCTATTATGATCTACATATGATGATTTGCGAGGCACTTCAATTGGTGCAACATTAAAACTGACTTTATTTTGCATTTTGAAGAGTTGCAAGGGCAAGGGTTGTAAACATACACAAATAAGGATTATATTATGATTTGACACATGTGCTTGACATGCCTCCATATACTAGAACTTACCTTTCAAAATGTAGAACTAGGTTGTGAGAGATGTCAAAATTACAGGACCTAACAGCTCTTATCTCTAGACATGTCTTGGTCAGCCATCATTAAAGTTCCCTGATCTTGCCCACAACAATGTGGAAATCTAAACATAGAGGTCTCACTGCCAATCATTATTTAAGGTGCGTTGTTGCCTTTGGAGCAGTCACCATAGCAATAGAAGTGAATTCATTAAAAGTATTATAGCTTCCTAATACACTTGAAAAAATTATGGGCTCCAGTCAGCAGGAAACCCAAGTTGTCCATTTAGTTTCATCTGTTTCAAATGAAGCCACAGAATATCTTCTGTAATTACCTGTCTCATTATAGAATGTCATAAGATTCAGTTTTTTTTCCCTAAGAAAAGATGTTTAAAAACATATTTCCAAAGCAAGCTCTGAGTATGTTTTCATATTGTTGGAAGAAAGATGAGGCAGAATTTCAGGAACAAATATGCAGATAAACTTTATGTAAGAATTTTGTACATCAAAAAAACGACTCTGAAATTGTTTACCTACTAAAATGACTGAAGTTCTAATCTCTCCAAAGTAGTGTTAGCATAGAAGTTGTATTATGTTTACTTTACATTAAATTTACATGGTTATATATTTTCTCCCCATTAGTCTCTCACTTTTTTTCTATTCCTTTCTTTTCCCCTTTTACTTTATCTGTAAATGATCACACATAATATTCATGAAATATTTCTATTTATTGTTTTTCTTGAATACAGTTTCTCCCTTGTTATTAACAAGTGCAAGTAGGATTCACTTCTTCATGATAATGCCAACTAAAATTTATAACATAATGCATAGTCAGTAAAGTATTTTTTAATTAATCATGATAGTGATGATGATGATGATGATTGATGATGATGAGGGTATTTAGTTAGAACACTTGACTCCTAATTTTTTTTCTATTTATTATCACTATTTATCTATTTATCTATTTATTCTATCTAACCTATTTACTATCACTTATTATCACACTTATTATCACCAATAAGTGTTCTTATATATAGACAATGTCACACATTCCTGATTTCCAGTTGAGCATCTTCTATCTAGTCTCGTTAACATCTACCTAAGTATAGCAACCCCTTATTGTGAATATCTGCGTCGAAGATACTTTGTATGTCTGTAATCCTTGTAACATCTTGTAAGCTAGGTATTTGTTGTCATCCAACATTGACAAGAGCAGCTGAAATTCAGAAAAGAAAGGTGACGTGTCCATGGTCACCCAATTAAGATGTGACAGATCCACAATATGAACTCTGGTTTCTCCTTCAACTGTGTGACACAGCATTTATGAAAATTGAGTCCTGTTTTTAGAGTCAAAAAAAGTGGATGTAGCCTCCTTACTGAATGAGCAAACTTGGGCAAGTTGTTTAACTTTTTTGAATCTGAATCTCCTCCTCTATCTAAATATAACATTAATCTTGGCCTAATGTCCAGCAATTGATGCTACAGAATGTAATTTTCTTTATTACCATTTTTTCCTTTCTCCCTCATTTTTACTTTTTCCCCCTCCTGTCATCTTCCTTCTCTGTCATGGAAGGGTAAAATAACTGTCCACGTTCAATTTCTGGCTCCATTTTGTTACAACCTATATGATGTTGGGGGCATTACTCTGGCATCTGAACTACTTTTCCTAGATCACAAACAAGGGACGCCCAGGAAGAGTATGTACCATGGTTAGTATATTGTAGGCACTCGATAAATGTTGATTCTCCCCTTTCATCTTTGCTTTTTAAAATATGAAGTTCTACGTAAATGTCAGCTCTTATTATTATTAGGAACCGAAAGGGTGTCATCAAATTTACATTTAATTTGGTATCCAGAGAGACCCAGAAAAGGGCATTTAAATGTGTTCTAACATTTCAAGTGCTGTTTGCTGACGCGGTGCCATGGTGTTTGCTGATTATTTGGAAAACAACACTTCTCTGTTCTCTAGACAGGGGAAAAAATTCTCTTTCTACTCATAATTGACCCTTGAAGGTGTCTATTGGACACCAATGTCTCATATATTATTTGAGCATTGGTCTTTTCCAAATACTCTCGCAATGCTGAGATTTTATTATTCTCAGGTTGAAATTTGCTCCTTTCTCTTGGTGTTAATTTCTTTTGTCGTAACTATGGAAATCGTGAGATCTGGTTCTCCTTGTTAAATTAGCTAATTTAATATTTACTCAGTAGCCTCTCCTGACCACTATTCTAGTCCCTTTCCATCACTCCACAGTGGCCCCCAAATCAAAACTTTGTTTATTACTTATTCCTTCCTTGCCAACTCTCCTTCAGCCTGCATTTTCCTTCTTTACTGGGCCTGTTTTCCTCACGATTTCCCCTTTTCCTTTGTCTCCCTTATTTTCTCTTCTCTTTCTGGTGTCCTCTGCCTTCAGCTTCTCTGACATCCTTTTTTTTTTTTTTTTTTTCCTTTTCTTTCTTGCCATTTCTTCCTGGCTGTGATCTAATCTCCCCTCTTCAAAATCAAAAATGACTATTTTTCACAAGGTACAAAGAAGGTGGGTTCAAGGAGGTAGGTAGGATGTCTGTAAAGAACATAAATGTTTATATAACAAAATATATGGCAAAAGAGGGATTCTGGCTCGGAAGTGCTTCGTGTGGGTAGTTAGAATTTTCTGTGGTGGATATATTTGAAACATTCCATTCCCAGTGCTAACGAGTGGAGGTTTGAAGTGTGTCCAGTAAATGAAAGCATGTCTGAGGAGACCTTAGAGAAATCATAACCTTGCTAGGAGGTAGTGCAAAATTAATTCTGCATTTTTAGTGCGTTTCAGTTCCTCGTCTGGGATTCCATTGTTATGTCACTCCTGTCACTTGATGACTATGGCTTACTGATGTTATCTTTCCGTGTTTCATTGTTAGTTGCATGGAATGTATTTAACTGTTCATGCTGCTGTCTGTTTTCTGGTGTTCCACTTGCCTTTCAAGTCTTTATTTTTTCCTGCTTGTTGAAGATGAATTTGTAATATTTTTCTAGAGGTGAGTTACAACTTGTGAAGTTCAAACACATGATGTTGACATCTCTTTTTGTCGAGTGTCAAATTTTTGTGGATATTTCCCTCAGATGTTTTTGAAAGCAAAATTTATGAATGTATAAATAGGTAACTGAATCAAGATACTGCTTTAATAAATTTTCTGCTAGATTATTACAAAATATTTGTTTCATTTCTCAATATATATAAACATGTACTTCTGTGAAATGATTCTAAAGCTTGTAATTTATATGAAATTATAATAAAATTTCACATATATCATCTTTAGATTCACATAAACTCTGTGAAGTAGGTAAAGCAGATATTGTCCTTGTTACTTATAGATGAGATAAGGGCTTCTAGAAGTTTTGTGACATTCTCAAGTTTACATGGCTAGGAAGGGGTCAAGACTGGAATACTTCAGTGTACTGTTTATTCATAATTCATTATTCTTTCCAGAAATTTAAAAATCACTGATATAAATGTGTATAAAATGTTATCTGTCTTAATGACTTTGGATAAAAATCATTCACATTTTCTGTCATTGTTATCATAATAGCTACAATTTGTCAGCCACCAGACTTATATTATTTCTTGTTTTTACAAGAGATCTATAAGCCACGTCTAATTAGTCCCAGATTATAAATGAGAAAGATGATGTCCAAGGATTTTAATAACATGTCCAAAGTTATTATTTCAGGAACTAGTCTTGCATTTTAATTTATTGAGTGTTCATCATTTCTTCTGCTTTATACAACATAATTTCTAAATAATTTCTTTAGTCCCACTTTGTTTTACAGTTAGGAAATATTTTATGACTGTTATCTGGTTGAAAGGAAAACCAGTGAGAAGGAAAGAAAAACCAATGAGCTGCAATATAGCAGTAGCAGAACTTTGAGGTAGTAATGTCCTCTCTGAACCCTTTTGTCTAACACTGATTTATCAGTGACTTAGATACATGTGTAGTGGTCAGCCTCTCAGTGACCACTGAGGCCAGCTTCAGACTGAGATACAAAATAATCAGAATATCTTGCACAAACGTATGCATATACGCACTCATATACTGCTCAAGTGTAATGAATTTCAATGATATCAACTGTATTTGTTTTCTACTGCTATGGAACAAATTGCCACAATGTCAGTAGTGTGAAACAATACAAGCTCTGCCCTGGATTTCCACCAAAGAAATCAGTGTGTCATCCCGGGTTGTTTTTCTTTCAGGACCTGAGGTTGTCTTGCAAGCTCATGCGGTTCCTCCTTTTCAGTGGTAGGACTGGGGTCCCCGTTTTCTTGCTGGTTGTCAACAGGGTCCCTCTCAGTCACTCAAGACCACTGGCATTGTTTTGCCACGTGATTCACTCTCCGACTCTCCTAGCATGGCAGCTCACTTCTTCAAGCCCCAGGAGGAGAATGTCTCACTCTAGTCTGCTAAGACAGAATTGTCTGTAATGTAGCACAATTACAAAGTGACTATCCCAATACCTTTGCCTTAAAATGTAATGTAATTGAGAGGACCTATCCAACCATTTTGCCATACTCTCTTACCTACAACCAAGTTACAATTCAACTCACACTCAAGGAGAGGAGTTTCTAAAAGGACATGACTCATTGGGTCATGGAAATATTGAAACATTCATCTTAGAATTTTGTTTAACATACCAACTCACAAAGCAGAATTTACTAAGAGGAGAAAACACATCCCACTTTCTCTTTCCTCTTAAGCTGATAGGAAAATGACATATGATTACAGAGAATCTAACATCAGGCACCTGTTCACAACAAGCACTGAGAAGAATCAAGTTTTTCCTCATCCATCTATGGCAAATAGATGATGTGCGTTTGCTCACTATTGTCTGTTGAAAATTATATCTTGCATTGTCTTTTGCTGTTTCTCATCTACTTGCAACCTGATAGATTTCTGATGCTGTGAATTCATTGAAACAAGTAATAATTAGAGGCAATTAAGTTGCATATATTTTTTTAAATATGAGAATATATAAAAGTTTATCAACTGTAGAGAATTTAAAATATATTTACCATTTCTTTTCAATTTGTATGTACAATAAGAGCACAGGGGAGTTTTAAAATGTTCTTAAACATTACCTATGTGGTTTTTTTTTTTTTCCTGCAAATGTTTTTAGCTTTAATGAAGACTAAAATAGGATAACATTGAACAATAATGTTCCCGAGAAAACACAATTTCGCAACTGGTAGGTTATAAGGGTTTCCACTCAGTGAGAACCCAAGAGTCAGGGTCTAAGATTTACTAACAGTGAATCCGTGTCTTACGAGGGAAGCCTTATTTGCAGCTCAGTACTCTCTATTGGCTGAAGACATGAGTGGCTGTAATATGGATGATGATTTATCACATAACAGTAAGATTTTCCTATTGTAGCATTTAAATTAGTCATGTAACAGGGAGGATCTTTTCTGTTCTTATTCATTCAAAGGCATTTGTTCGAGTTGTATCTTTCCTTCTCACGTCAAAGAAAACATTAGACATGATTAGCTGCAGGTATCTGTGCTTCATGATATCCAAGCAAAGTCCTTTTCATATTTCATCTTATAATTGTATTTGCAACTTAATGTTTGAAGTGTCAGTCTTTGTAAAATTAGCTCATCTTGTTATGATCTGGAGCTTTGATGTGAGTGAAAGGCTTCAATTGCAATGCGGAGTCACATCTGAGAGTAAACTGCATAGACAAAGAGACTTACAAGGCTAGTAAATCAAATACTCTGAGCTGTCTATGTGGATTATGAGATAGTATTTGCATAACTTTGAAGTATTTATACTGATGAAATTACAATAATTAAAATCATTGCTGTGTCAATTGCTAGATGCCACAAGGCATAGCAATTACTAGCATGCAAATCAGACTTTGTGTAAGCATTTTAAAGAATAATTACCTTATTTGATTCAGATGTGCCTGAAAGGCATTAGGAATCATTTGAGCTATTTTGCCTTCAACAATTTTAAGGCTCGTAGATAATGTTGTTGTTATTATCAATTATTTACTTTTGTATATCACTTTTCCTTATTTTGGTTGAAACTAAATGCCACAGATAAAATAAAAACACACAACTTTGCTGTAACTAGGAACAATTTACAATATCAGTTCAATCTGCATCTTTCTTAAGCAAACATTTTTCTTTCTAATGGGCTTGACTCTGTTATGTCATCAGTTTCATGCTAAATAGCTAATATGTACTCAATGTGTACGTTCACACAATTTAAGATCACAGTTGTGAATTGCAGGAACATACCAGAGTAAAAAATCCACATGTAATAGTTTGTGAAATATTCTCTCAAATATATCTGTCACAGGATATGAATAGGTGGTCACTTGGCCAGCTGAGAATTTTAGGTCTTCACATTGCAAACGTTTTACTTTCTAAATTTAGCACCAAACTTGAAATAACACATTGAAATCAGAGCTGACGTATTGCAGTATGTGATAATTTAGAAACCATGAAGTACTTTCCCCAAGACTTTAAATAAAGTGGCAGCTAATACAGGTTTATTCCATATGATGTTTCTTTAACAGCATACCAAGTCTTGATCCATTTTTGATCTACGGGGTTAGTAATATGAATATAAAGGTTTTTTAAAAGCATGCATCATGCAGAAAAATTCAGTTATACATGACTGAATAGAGGCAGTAATTTTTATGAGGATTATTGCCCAAACTGTTTTCTTTTTGGAGGCTTGATCAATTTGCTCAAGTCTCTTAATAAATAGTTTCATTAAATAGGTAGCTTATGAGTTATTACTATGAAAAATTCAGGGAGTTTTATGATAAAAGCTTTGCTGTTTTTAACATCTATTAGTTTGGTTTGTTGTCTGGAAACTCCGGAAAATATACCAGATTTTGTTTTGACTTCTCTTTCCTGTTGAGTGACTGTGAGTAATCTATTTGACTCTTTCCATGTATTTTAAACTGTAGTTTCATTATTTTAAATAAAGCTTTCAGTCGATTTGTTCCTTTCAATTCTTTTCTATCTAATAAAGATACTTAGAAAAAAAGTTCCACTGATGACTCCTAATTACATTGGTTTATAGCAACATTTTATGCGACTTAGTTAGAGGGCCTGTTACAACCCATAGTAAAGTAAAAAATGTTCCTTTGTTCCCTGTGGCAAAATAAATTGATCATTAATATACACACTGAGCAGAAAGTTGGGCAACATGAATACTTTTAGCATTACAATGCATTTGAATAATAGTGTCATTATCGTAAGTTCTCTCCTTAACAAAAGATATATGTGCCCGACCAAAATGGATCATAGTTCTCTAGAACACATCGAGTCAGGATTTGCAAAACAATCTAAATTCTTTTAAAGTAATTTTCCAAAGCTTCTGCAGAAAGCCTCACCAAAAATTAGCACTGACCAAATTATACCCCAATTTTGTCTTAGTATACTAAGAAAAGGAAGTGGCCACTTATACATGGGTTATCTTATTTCATTTTTTAACATGGTTTGCATTCAGAACATGTGCTTATTAGCACATGCTTTCTGCTGACATGCTTATATTCATGCAATATTCTTAATGTTTACAGAATAGCATAATACTGTAAAGCCGAGCATACAATGCAGTATAGACTTCATATGGTCCAAAGCAATGACTCAAAACAAGCTTAATCATAGAATGCCCTGGAGAATTTCTTCCCTAGGGTTGCAGAATCAGAACCTCGGAGAGGTCAGCCTTGGACTCGACATTATGAAGTTCTCCAGAGATGTTTATGCATAGTCAGGTTTGGGTTTCAGATGTTGGGTTTCAATGTCCATGGAGAACACCTAGAGCATATAGATGTGTCCCAGACACCATCAATTGGGTGAGCAATTGGTACTTAAAAGTTTGTTAACCATGTATTTATTTTTCTTTCTTAAAGCAAATACATTTTACCTGTTTTGTATATAGCCTCAGTACAAAGTTCACTGTGAAAAAAATTTATAGCCAAAAATAATTTAAAACATTTGTTTGGGGGTGCCTGGGTAGCTCAGTCGGTTAAACATCCTACTTCGGCTCAGGTCATGATCTCGTGGTTCACAAGTTTGAGCCCCATGCCAGACTCAGTGCTGACAGCTCAGAGACTGGAGCCTATTTCTTATTCTGTGTCACCCTCTTTCTCTGCCCCTCCCTGTTCATGCTCTGTCTCCCTCTCTTTCTCTCAAAAATAAACATGTATAAATATATATATATATATATATATATACACACATATATATATGTATACACATATATATACGTATATATATATACGTATATATATGTGTATACATATATATACATATATGTTTTTATATATAGTGCTTTTATAGTAGATGTAACTTTTGACAAATATTTATGTCTCTAATAAGATCTCTTTTCTTCATAAATATATAGGAATGGGTGGATCTCTTCTTAACATGATAATAACGAAGTATATATCAGAAAACAAAATTTGCCATCATGTATAATGGTGAAATAGCAGAATTTCCAAGAAACCACGCAAAATAGTTTACTATCTACATTTTTTAATACTGTTTTGAGGTGCTACTTAATACAGTGGAGGAATACAGAAAGGAAGAAAAGTACTAAAAGGTGTCAGGTATCTCAAAATCCATCTGTATCTTCAAAGTCATGCTAATGAGAAACAAACTGATTTTGCTAATAGTGTCTGTAAAGACTGAAGTTTATGTGGAAAAATAAAGCTATAAGAATGAGAAAATTATAAAAAAGAAAGAAATGATCACATGATTGCAAATGACAGAAAACAAGGCCTAACAAATAGAGACATATGTTATGAAGTTTTATTCACAAAATGTATGTTACACTGGTACTGCCATTCATAGATGAAAGAGTCCAGAAATTAAGCAATGTATGTATTAGAATATGGTATAAATAGCATTTCACATTAGTAGGAAAATATGGTTTTAAAAATGTATTGAGGGAATTCTGCTTCTGGGTAACGTATAGTCGTAGGGACCAGAAAAACTGTCCTGCCTGAAAAAATAAAAAAAAAAAAAAAAACCAGACAATATACATAAATACAATGGTTTGCAGACACTGAATATAGGACAACATAGTACAGTGACCACTGAGACAGGACTGGCAATTAAAACAAGCCCTAAAAGTTTCCCAGTTTACTGCCTGGAGAGAAATTCCAGAACACAGTGCAGTACGGATCACCAAGATAGAATTCAGCCATCTCCTTAAAGTATGGAGATAGAATTGGGAGTACAGAGAAGTCACAGATTACCAGAGAGGAAAGAACTGCACAGAAAAAGAACTCCAGAGATCTGCAAGGGGATCCACCTCAAACCTTCATGTAATTACTGATTGGATTGGTGCATCCTATCCAAGGCTGGGAAACAAACAAACAAACAAACAAACAAACAAACAAAAGCAACAAGGAAACAATCCCCATAATTCATGAGAGTCAGGAGATTTGTATTATCACCAGCCAGAGTGGAAAACCTTGTGATTCATGGGACATCAGATAGAGTACTTAAAAAGATATTTTCTCACTAGTGGAGCACAATTAGTCTTGAACCACAGACGATCTGGTCTTGCACATTGAAGCTTAAAAAGCAAAGCCCAGGGGTGCCTGGGTGGCTCAGTCAGTTGGGCGTCTGACTTAGGCTCTGGTCATGATCTCACCGTTCGTGGGTTCAAGCCCCGTGTGGGGTTCTGTGCAGGCGGCTCAGAGCCTGGAGCCCGCTTCCGATTCTGTGTCTCCCTCTCTCTCTGCCCCTCTCCTGTTCATGCTCTGTCTCTGTCTCAAAAATAAATAAACATTAAAAAAAAATTTAAAAAAAAGCAAAGCCCAAACGGATCAAGTTATTTCTAAGTAATTTAACTGCATCCTAGTGCAATGCCCAAGAATATTTATAGAAATACAAAAAACAAAACAAAACAAAACAAAACAAAACAAAACAAAACAAAACAAAAAACCAATCCAGCATTCAGCAATATGACATTAAAAATGCCTGACATCTGGGGCGCCTGGGTGGCTCAGTCGGTTAAGCGGCCGACTTCGGCTCAGGTCATGATCTCGCGGTCTGTGAGTTCGAGCCCTGTGTCGTCAGGCTCTGTGCTGACAGCTCAGAGCCTGGAGCCTGTTTGAGATTCTGTGCCTTCCTCTTTCTGACCCTCCCCTGTTCATGCTCTGTCTCTCCCTGTCTCAAAAATAAATAAAACGTTAAAAAATAAAAATTAAAAAAAAAAATGCCTGACATTTAACCAGGGACGCTTGGGTGGCTCAGTCAGATAAGTGTCCAATTTTTGATTTTGGCTCAGGTCATGATCTCACGGTTCATGGGTTGAGCCCCACGTTGGGCTCTGCACTGGCAGTGCGGAGCCTGCTTGGTATTCTCTTTCTCTCTCTCTCTCTCTCTCTCTCTCTCTCTCTGCCCCTCCCATACTTGTGCTTTCCCCCAATCCCAAAATAAATAAATAAACTTTTTAAAAAATGCCTGACATTTAACCAAAGATTATTAGAGAAACAAGAAATACAATCCACAATAAAGAAAAATCTTAATCCATAACTACACTGTGAAAAATGATAAAGATTATATAATTAGAGAAAAGGATAAAACAATTATAACTATATTCCATATGCTCAAGAAAGTAGAGAAGGATTTGAGTAGGTTATTTCAAGACATAGAAGATACAAAACATATACTATAGATCTAAACACAGGAATTAAGAACCCCAGAATGGTAAATATGTACATAAATATAACATTTCTTTTTTTTTCTTTTAAAATATTTTTGTAGGTTAATCAACCATTTTATTTATTTATTTTTTCAAATCTTTCCTTATTTGTTTTTGAGAGAGAGACAGAGACAGAGAAACAGAGAGACAAAGAATCCCAAGCAGGCTCTGCACTGTCAGCACAGAATTCAATGCAGGCTTTGAAACCACGAACCATGAGATCATGACCTGAGCCGAAATCAAGAGTCAGATGCTCAACTGACTGAGCCAGCCAGGTGCCCCTAATCAGCTATTTTAAACCAAAATAACAGTTATGAAGTTTGATATTTTCAACATATTAGGACTAAAATGTATATTAACAATAATACAAAGGCCAGGAAGGGGATAGTGGAAGATCACTCTCCTGAGAAAACTACGATGTATATCGCACAGAAGGAAAGGAAAGGTTGCTCTCTTCCTATTCTGAGTTACACTCCTCATTGAAGCTTATAAGCATGACTGCTTATTTTCCATGATTTCTTAAGATTCCTTTCTAAATTCTGGCTGAAATCTCTCTCTTGATAAGGCTCAGACATTAGTTCCCCCTGCACAGACCTGGAGAACCTATGTTGTCATTGTGGTTTGATCTCACGATGCCATTTTTCCCCTCGGGTTACCCATGCCCACCTATTCCCCCTTCATTCATCCCAAATTTCTCATGTAAATCACCCTTGAAAAATGAATCTGACCACCCGTCCATCAGACACACGCGAATGAATTCCAGCTAAGTCTGAGATGGGTTTCCAGTTACAAAAAACTAACAGTGGAGCTGAGCCAACTAGGGAAGTGATTTTTATTTAGAGAACAGAGACGTTTTAATTCAGTACCAAATTATGAAGGCTGTATATGCGCTTTCCTTTTGTCCTTTTATAATGAACTATTGAGAAACTTGCCAGCAGTGAAAATTAACCTGGTGTCCATGATCACTTTTGTTTTCTTGCTCTGGCTACTGTAACCTTAGAGGAACAAAATATTCTTTCAATTGCCTAGAAGATTGAAATAGAATCCCACATCACGAAGGAAGGACTCTGAAATAACTACTGCACATTGTAAATTTGATAAGCATTGTTAAGTCAGCTTTTCTCCTATGAACTTCCCAACCTGTGCTCTGGTTTTCCATTTTAACAGAGACATATCCTGACATACTTTTAAGCAGACAGAGTGTGACAGACCTGTGAATAATCTGAGATCAGTCCTCAGTTCCTGTTGTTTCTCCAACACCACAATTTAAGAGCTGCCCTTTCTTGCTTGGATAAAGGGAAAGGGAAACAATGACATCGAAACTCAGTGGAGAGTCTCCCTTGATACAAATTTATTCCTGAAATTTAACATTTTACAGAAGATATCTACTTTAATTTTTAAATAAATCAAATAGTAAAATGGATGTGGTAAGCAAGAAAGGGCTATTTAAATGAATAAAATAGAATGTAAAAAGAGAGTACAATTAAATAAGTAACAAAAACAATGTATAGTAGGCTTAATAATATAATACAGTGAATTACTTGTGAAAAAGTCAAATAATAAGTATTCAGAGAACACAGGAAATTTTAAAAAAGATAATTAATGGAAAAAATCCTCTACTGATAGAGGCTGATCATGGAAACCTAACCTATAAATAATGACTCTTTTCAAAGAAAGAAATAGAACAAATATAATAGAATGTATAATAAAAATTATTTTAGTTTGTTTTAAGTATTAAGACCATTTACTCAGACTTGTGATTTGGGAAAAATTATTGAAAGGAAATCCATTCTTATATTTCTTGAAAAAAATTTCTAGGATTCCAAAAATAAAGAAAACAATATAACTTTTGTAAATATCCAAATAGAAATAAATAACTTTTAAAGGAAACATATCAGAGACATAAAGAAATTAAAAATAAAAGCATGAAAAAAATTGCATGAGTCAAACTTCCATTAAAAGGGCAAAAATAGCAATATTAATTGTCTCAAGTACTTTTTTGTAAAAAGATGGTTGAAACAAATCAATTATTAGATAATATAGAAATAATAGAGAATTTAAAGTATAAGTCATAAAGGGAATATTTTTATCTTACTAAAATATTCAATCACAGTGAGAAAAGGGTTGTCCTATATTATTCATGATAAGTCACCTGCTATAACAAACCATTTCAGTGGTTTAACACAATAAATCTCTTTAATGTGGCACTTCAATACATGTACTGGGAGTTCCTTATTCTGGAAAATAGTCTGTCACAATTTAGTTGCTCTCTTATTTTCTAGAGCCTCACCATTCCCCATGGAAATTTTAGAATATGGACAATGCACAAGTGAAGGGACACTGTAAGGAATTATGAGAGGGAGAGCAGTCCTAAATTGGCAAAGATCATTTCTGTACACATTCCATTGGACAGAGCCTCATTATACGACCACGCTAAAACAGGAGAGAGTGGGAACTATATTAAGCACTGTTGTAGGAACAAAAGGAGAAAACCGATATTAGTAGAATTAGTGAGCACTAGCGTTCTTTGTTTCAAGTACTAAACACTTACGTGTCAAAAAATAACATGGGGCGCCTGGCTGGCTCAGTCGGTTAAGCGTCCGACTTCAGCTCAAGTCAGGATCTCACAGTCCGTGAGTTCCAGCCCCGCGTTGGGCTCTGGGCCGATGGCTCAGAGCCTGGAGCCTGCTTCCAATTCTGTGTCTCCCTCTCTCTCTGCCCCTCCCCCGTTCATGCTCTGTCTCTCTCTGTCTCAAAAATAAATAAATGTTTAAAAAAAAATAACAATAAGAACTAAATACTAAGGGCAAGAAAACATTTATAGGAAACTTGAAGTATTATAACATTTTAATATATAATTATGCTAGAAGAGAAGTTAAAAATAAAGAAGATTATAAACAATGAAATTAAAATTCTAGATATGGCAGCTATAGACTAGCCTGTCTTATTTATTTATTTATATTTTTATTTTTTTATTTATTTTAGAGAAAGAGTGCAAGTGGGGGACAGGGGCAGAGGGAGAGCAAGAGTGAGTGAGAGAGAGAGAGAGAGAGAGAGAGGGACAGAAAGAAAGTCTTAAGGATGCTCCATGCTCAGAGCAGAGCACAATTGTAGGACTCAGTCCCACGACCCTGGGATCATGACCTGAGCCGAAATCAATAGTTGGATGCTCAACCAAGTGAGTCACCCAGGCGCCCCTAACCTGCCCTCTGAAATATGTAGGAAATGTTTACAAAAATAAGTAGATATTTTTCAATGAAGAAAACTTCAATGGACGATGCTAACACTAAGTTGGTTATAAATTGACTTTATATAAATTTTCTTTTCATAATTTGTTCAATTCATGACAGTGTGACTATCCATGGATATAACCACACAGACATGGATCTAAAAGAAACCTTAGAATATTAACATGGAATCAGGAATGGACTGAGAAATGACAACCAATTTAAAAATTTACATCAAGATCACATCAGAAATCCATGAAAAATGGAGCATTACTAAATGAACATTGCATGGTGGTTTATTAGTAATTTGAGGAAAATTGAAATCTCTTCAGACAATTGCATTTAAATAAGTTCAGTTTGATGGACTCAATATAAAAAATCAAATTTTTGAATAAAAATGGAGTATTTAAAATCAGGGTAGGAGAAATATGTTGCAAGTTTTTTTTTTTAAATAAAATAAAGAAATGTCAAGAGGATCATGTGATTTGTGTATGATTATTAATTTGTTTTTAAATTTTATTTTTAATTTTTTAATGTTAACTTATTTTTGAGAGAGAGAGAGAGAGCATGAGTGGGGAGAGGCAGAGAAAGAGGAAGACAGAGAATGTGAAGCGGGCTCCAGGCTCTGAGCTGTCAGCACAGAGCCTCATGTGGGGTTCGAACCCATGAACTGTGAGATTATGACCTGAGCCAGCGTCGTACGCTTAACTGACTGAGCAACCCAGGCGTCCCCATGATTATTAATTTATGAGTGAAATGTAAGTCTATGTCAGGGCAATCCAGCAAATATGTGTGCAGAAAATAATACCACATTATATAGACTGACGTTAACCGTCTGACACTAACCGACTGAACCACCCAGGTGCCCCAGAAGGTATATAACTAACATTGATATAGTTATGTCAAACCCAGTGGTTTTGAATTTTGATTGATAGTGATAGTATGAATTTATGATACACTTATCTTAAGAAATACATATTTCCCAACTCTATCCTTTGGAAAATCCTAGAGAACATAACCAAGTAAGTATCACTAAAAACATGATTTCATGCCCAAATTGTGGTCTCTAATTACTATTTCCCACTAAGAGAAATTTCTTTTCAGAGAAATGGCTGACTTCTAGGTTGACATAGGAATTGTACAAGATGTTAAGGCCGAGATCAAAGGATCTATTAAAGACTGAAAGAATCATATCAAAAGGACTCAGAAGCTAACTGGGATAGGTTTCCACTAGTCAAATCTGGGGCAACTAGAGCTTTAATAAACATAATAACTGTAATGGATTGAAGGCAGTCTAATAGGCTTAAATATATCAGTCCATAATAACACTAAAATAAATTTTTAAAGAGTATAATCAGTGGGCACTATTGTTAGAGAAACAACCTCTTATTTTGAAAGTGATAAATAGAGGAAGCAAAGCAAATACTTTTCCCCATTCCTATAAGAACTATACTCAGAGGAACCAAACAGGTGACAAAGGGAAGTTGTACTTTTTTATATGTTGTTCCAGATAACACATGGTGAAAGAATAATTAGACTATTGTTTTGTAACCCTAATGGATTAATGCATTTATGCAATGACTGTCAATGAGAAGAAACAGCCAGAGAAAAATTATTGCATATTACATCTGTAGGCATATATTGTCTAGTTGTCTCTCATTTGATGACTCTAAAAACCACTAATGTTTCCTTTTGATTCTTTTCTGCTTGCTCCTCATACTTTCTCTATTTTATAGTGGGATATTCCAGGGCTCTATCTTTGGATTCCCTATATAGACTTATTCCAGCTCATGGCTTTGGATACCATTTATATATATGTATATAGTCAAGTCCTCATGACTCAGAAAGTTACTTCATTTGGAACTAGGGTTGTTGCAGATGTAATTAGTTAGGTTAGGATGAAGTCATACTGGAGTAGGATGGGCTCGTAATTCAACATGACTGGTCTCCTTATTAAGAAGATTACCATGTGAAGTTAGAGGGATACAGGGAGATTGCCATGTGACCGGGAGGCAGAGACTGTGGTTATGCTACCATAAACCAAGGAATGCCCAAAACCAGAAGCTGGAAGAAGCAAAGAAGGATCCCATAGAATCATTGGAGTGGCCCAATTGACACCTTGATTTCAGACTTCCAGCCTCCACAGCTTTGGAGAACAAATTTCTTTTTTTTTTTTTTTTTCAAGCAACCTAAGGTGTGCAACTTTGTCACAGCTGTCCTAGGAAAACAACCCAACAAATTCCTGATTTTCCACCTTACCTAAACCTGCTCCTCTCTCAGTCTTCCCCAACTTAGTGACTCCTCCTCCCTTTGTCTGGATGTTTGAGGCCAAAGCCTAGAACTCATCTTTGACTCCTTCTATCTCACATTCTCCACATTTGAACCACCAACAAATCTTATGACCTTTAAAATATACCCAGAATTTGACCACTTTATACAACCTCTTCTTCCCTCACTCAGTTCCAGGTCGCTATTGTCACTCATCCGGATTACTGAAACACTTTTCTTTTTTTTTTTTTTTTTTAATTTTTTTTTTAACGTTTATTTATTTTTGAGACAGAGGGAGACAGAGCATGAACAGGGGAGGGGCAGAGAGAGAGGGAGACACAGAATCTGAAACAGGCTCCAGGCTCTGAGCTGTCAGCACAGAGCCCGACGCGGGGCTGGAACTCACGGACCGCGAGATCATGACCTGAGCCGAAGTCGGCTGCTTAACCAACCAAGCCACCCAGGAGCCCCTTGAAACACTTTTCTAATTGGTCTACCACCATCTTTCACCCTCTGCTGTGGATTCTAAATGCATCAGCCTGAATGGCTGTTACAGAAAAAGGTAGAGTGTGTCTCTAATCAATCAAGATCCTCTAGTGGCTTTCCAAATTAGATGGAATTAAAGCTAAAGTCCTTAATATGGTCAAGCTGAACCTTTATGATCTATTTTTTATTTCCTCACCTCTCAAATCTCTTTGACCTTACCTCCTACCAACTTTGCCCCCATTCCAAACACATGTCACAGAGCCTATTTGTTTGCTGTTATCAATGTCTAAAATATCCTACAGATATCCTATAATTCACTCCCTCTGTTTCAGTATGATTCTATCAATGTGATTCAATATGATTTTACCACTGAGATCTTCCCTGACCTCCTTATTTACTGTTGTAACAACCTCAATCTTTATCCTCTTATGCTTTATTTTTTTCATAGTACTTATCTCCAACTTGCACAATATAAAATTATTTGTTTGTTTGTTATTTGTCTTCTCCT
The DNA here is from genome assembly GCF_024362965.1 of Panthera pardus. Lineage (NCBI taxonomy): Eukaryota > Metazoa > Chordata > Mammalia > Carnivora > Felidae > Panthera > Panthera pardus. Next base: position 24,940,135 of record NW_026527002.1, read on the forward strand.
ACTAAAATGTATACTCCATTAAAACACATTTTAATTCTTTATTCACTGATGTACATAAGATCCTTAAAAAAATAAAGGTCTAGAACATATCAGGTATTTCATAGATATTTCTATGGTATTTCATAGGTATTTCATAGGCATTTCACTTGTATAAATTAATGATTCCAGGGGAGGAATATTATCAGTCAATTTGAGCAAACAAGCTATTTTAAAAGACTAACTGTATTTAATATATCCTTGTGACATATTTTAACTCTAGATGACATATTTCTTCATTAAAATATGTCTATCCAGACCAGTTTTGGGGGGGGGGGCACCTGGTTGGCACAGTCAGTACAGCATGCGACTCTTGATCTCGGTGGTGCAAGTTTGAGCACCACATTGGGTGTAGATATCATTTAAAAAAATTGAGAATAGAGGCACCTGCGTGGCTCAGTCAGTTAAGTATCCAACTCTTGATTTCGGTTCAGGTCACAATCTCATGGTTCTTGAGATCGAGCCCCACGTTGGGCTCCGTGCTAACAGTGTGGAGCCTACTTGGGATTCTCTCTTCCTCTCTCTCTGCCACTCCCCACCCTCCCACCTCTCTCTCTCTCTCAAAATAAATTAAAAAAAAACTTTAAAAAGTTAAAATGTTAAAAAAATAAAAAAATAAATCAAAATTTTAAAAGACCAGTTTTTAGAATTAAACAGTGTGGTTTACTTTCTTAGAGTTATACAACTGCATTTTTTAGTGATGTGAAAATGGTTAGAGGGAAATTCATTCCTATTGGAGTTAGGAAGCCAGGAGAGGAGAGCTCTCCTACACGACCACTCAGTGGCAGCTTGCATAGGTCAGCAGGGTGAAGGAAGACCATCACAGTAAGCCCACAACAGTAAGCTGCCCTTGCCTATAGCCGATGACAGGATGCCACTACTTTGAACTCATTGCTGTTCTCCAATGAGCTCTTGTTCAAAACCACTCCTCCCAGCTTCCCCCTTTCTTCTTTAAAAAGATGTCTTCCTTTGTTTTCTGGACTTGCCTGTTGTTTTGCCATAGTTTGCGTGTTTGGAATTGTCATCTTGCTGCTCTTCCTGTATACACTCATTTGCTGCTTGATAAACATTATCAATTAATTTTTAAAGTTGACAGTAATAAGATTCAACTATTTCACTGAATTTTATGATTGTGAGATTTATGCCAGAGTATCTGTCAGAGAATGCTCCCCAAAGTAATTAAATTTCCTTTTGTCTAAAATAATCCATTAGAAATACATATGATTGTTATCAATGATAATACTTTTACTTTTACTCATGTATTTTCTTTGTATAAATTGTAGTACACAATGGAAATCTAAACAACAATGACCCATCAACTCACAAATAATCTGTTAATTTAAAATTTGATATTTCTGTTCAGAGAGCTTAATATTCCTGGCCATGGAAGAATACTAAATAATAATATCTGATTTCCAACAACTTTGCATTCTCATGAAATGTTGAGTTTTCATGCAGAGTAGATGTCTATTGTATTTTACTGCCAAAATAACATGTTTCAGATAGTAAAACAGCAGGGGAATACTGACTGAGCTATTAATAAAACACACCAGCTTTTAGCTGGCAAAGCAGCCTTCTTTCCATCAAACATGTCTCAGCCTTTAATAAAGAAACTCAAATGGTGTAGGTGAAAAATTACTTTTCTCACCCGGTCATCTGTCTGTCATGTATTATTCAGGTCACCAATGTTTGTCCTGAACTGTATCATTCTGTAGTTGTGTCAGGTCTGAGATATGTTCAGTGTAATTCCATCAGACTTCGTGAAGTTGATTAGAACAGATCACCTTTCGGCATGGGTACAAGTTATCTCAGCAGATTGAGTGAAAAAGACTTATTTATCTTTGCCTTATAATAAAGAAAGAGATGAGCAAATTTATCCATTAACTTGAAAAGAGTCACACATTTGGTGTGAAAACAAACTATAGTCAGTAATTCTATTGAAAATACCAGAGCGCGTGGATGTTTCTTCACGGGAAAAAAGCTTATGCTGGAATCAACATTTAATAGCATGGAATACTTAGCCAAAGCACATGCATTTTATTATAGTCCTTAAAGTGGCAAATGTCTGTCCCGCAACAACATGATAGAATGTAAAAAAATATGCCAAATCTTTGATGGCTTCCATTGGCTTTTACTCAGCACTTTTTCTGCAAAATAACTTGTGCTTTGATTTTACAGAAAATAATCTTCAAAGTTTATCTAATCATTATACTAGTATGCCATCATGGAATCATCAACTATTTTACTATAGGCATTCTAAAATATTTAGCAAGTCAAAATAGGTTGTAAAAAGGTTTGTACTAAAAAAAAAAAAGGTATGTGAGTTACGTGTTAAAGAAACATAAGATTATGTCTGACATGACCCACAGTCCTCAGGTTCCTCATCTGACCAATAAATTATTAAGGACTCATGGATCCCTCAGGTGGGGAGCGAGTAGAGTGATACATACTGACCATGCAATGGGACTAGTTCTACCTTTAAATTTGAACTTTGTTACTTATTAGATTCATGGTTTCAGACATGTTTCCAAAAATGAAAATAAAATTAGAGACTATAAGATATCGTATCTAGCACATAGTAATATGTACATACATATATATGTACACACATACACTGACACACTCATACATACACAATGCTTAAGCATTGCGTCATCTTCAAATGATTTAAGATAGCACAAAGTAGAAATCAGTTTATATTCTTTATTCTCACATATCCCAATTGCTGACTTTAAGAACATTTTGAAATATTTTTTGGAAATATAGGACATTGTCACTAAAGGTGAGCCAGGAGGTTTAGTAATTTTCCAAAAAAATGTGAATCGCTATATATAAAAAGCAAAAATACATGTTGTGAAATCTCCTGGGAATTCTTTGATTGTCCCTTTTTCATATACTTTATCTGTAGTTGCCACTAGATGCTCTGGAAAACAAAGTTAATTTCTCCTAAGTTGTTTTTCATTCCCTGCTGTCTAGAACGTGTTTTGAAATAGAAAACTTAGAAACTGCCTTAACTCTTCTACATCACTGTTATATATTTTGCTGTAACTTGTTTGTGTAAAAAGAAGAATACTCACCTTTTTCCCACTCTGTAAGCCAATAAATTTCCTTTTGCTAGATGCAACAACTTCAAGCAACAAGTATTTATTAAGCTTCCAGGATGTGGCCAATTTTTGCTGGGCCGTGGAGCATATTTAACAGGTATAGTCTTTGTACTCACAGAGGAAAATGCACTTTTGAGTAGATGAACAGGAAGCCTTACATGTAAGGAGCATACTGACCACCATACAAGACAGGTCTAAACCAAGTGCTAGTACCTCATAGAGCAAATTTAAGCCTCTAGAGAAATTCTGAGACAGGAAAACACCAAACAGTATTAGTTTTGTGTCAAATATTTAGATTTAAAGAGAGGAACTGAAAAGACAAACTAAACTGATTACCATCTTACTTTATATTTTAAGACCTTACATATTTTTAAATTGTTTGAGATCATCAACGTGGAGGCTGCTTTTAGGCAACGGGCTTGAGCAATCGGATGTAGAAAGGACCCACAGCAACCACCTGGCTGAATCCAGACAGGCCCATCAGGCAAAACACCTGAAAATATCCAGAGGCCCTAACTGAAACCAATGGGCTACTTACAACTAGGCACAGTTGCCAAAAAATGAAAAATTCCATACCTCCTCACCTTCCCTTTTTATTTTTTTTTAAATTTTTTTTAACGTTTATTTTATTATTTTTGAGACAGAGAGAGACAGAGCATGAATGGGGGAGGGGCAGAGAGAGAGGGAGACACAGAATCAGGAGCAGGCTCCAGGCTCTGAGCCATCAGCCCCGAGCCCGACGCGGGGCTCGAACTCACGGACCGTGAGATCGTGACCTGAGCCAAAGTCGGACGCTTAACCGACTGAGCCACCCAGGCGCCCCATCACCTTCCCTTTTTAAAAACAGCCTCCTCCCACTGCCTCATGGGAGACAGCCTCTCCTGTGCCATCCTGCTCACCCCTCCCTTGCGGTGTATTCCATAAACTTCCATCTCCCTTGTTCTGCCTTGGGTGAGTCCTTTCACTGCTCACACGATCGGCTTCCACCCCATCATCACCACATTTGGGGGCCCCCACATTATATAGACTAAGTTGTCTGTGTGAATTATTCTATGCAACCCTTTTATTCATGGTGATCTAAACAGGCATCCAGCTCACACTTCCATTGTACATGTCTGGGGTCACCTTTAAGATTAAGGGGAATAATCTCTTTGAAGGGTAGACACACGAGCTAAATTTCTCCGATCAGAGTCCACCTCAGAACCTGTGTTCCATTCGTGAGAGAAAATAAATCCTCCATCTCTTCACTGATTTAACCAAAGAAGCAGCAGCTTTTCCTTTCCTGATGGCCACGAACGCTATCAGCTTGAGGATGAAAAAGACCTCGGGAGGAAGAGGTAAAAGAATGCCAGAGGAATCATCCCAAACTTCCTTACTTCCTGACTTTTCACAAAAGCCAACACATTGCTCAATCTGGTTTAGAGTAGTATGTGCTCTTATGTGTTGCCTGAAGTGCTTTTCAAAAATAGATTAGCATATATTTTTTTTAAAAATAGAACAAATTCTTGGAGGGCCTGGGTGGCTCAGTCAGTTAAGTGTCTGATTCTTGATTTTGGCTCAGGTCATGGTCTCACTGCCATGAGATCAATCTCCACATTGGGCTCCATGCCCAGCACGTGCCATGCTTAAGACTCTCTCTCTTTCCCTCTTCCTCTACTCCCCCCCTGCACTCTCTCTCGCTCAAAAAAGAAAATAATAAAATAAAATCCTTTAAAATATAAATAAAAATAAAAATAGAACAAATTCTAACTATCATTATTTATTCTTCTTAAAGAATCAACCCAATTATTATAGAATTTAAAGTTTATTTAAGTCTGGAAATTAAACTACTAAGAACATATGATAGAATATATATCAATTAAGACCACTAAAACTTCCCCAAATACCAAAATTAGACAGGGATGATATCTGAAAGCAATTACATGTAAGAGAATCTATATCACTATGAGTTATAAAAAATAAACAGCTATCTAAAAAGTATAAGAAAAGCATAGGTTACCAGTGTCTGTTGGTGGTAAAGAGTACACGTTGTGGACTCAGTTTAAATGCCAGTTCAGTCACCTGCTAGCAGTGTGATGTTGGGAAACTCATTTAACCTGTTTGGGTCTCAGTTCCTCATCTATAATAGGCAACTAATAATAGCACCTATTTAAATGGCTTTGTTGAAAATGAAACAGCCATAACCAACATAGAGTACTCTCCATAAGTGTTATAACAAGCAATCAAATAAACATTACATTCACAAAAATTTTAAAAAGCATGATTAAACATTTGTCTGAATTTTAAAATGCCACACCAATCATTTTGCAGGGCATTTTGAACAATTAAGAAACCATAAAATTTTTGAAAGCTTGGGAAATACACAATATAGGTCTGAATAATGCATCATTAAAGAAGAAATTACAAAGGAAAGAAGAAAATACTTTGATTACATGATAATGAAATTAAAACAGCTAGGATGCAGGTAAAACTATGCTGTGAGATATATTACTTTATTTATTTATTTATTTATTTATTTATTTATTTATTTATTTTAAGTTTCATTTGTTTTGTAATCTCTACTATGCCCAACATGGGGCTCAAACCCAGGACCCCAAGATCAAGAGTTGTATGCTTTTCTGACTGAGCCAGCCAGGCAACTCTGAGATATATAACTTTAAATGTATATAATAAGAAAAGAATAAAGGTTAAAATCAGTGATCTATGCTTCTTAAATGGAGTTAGTAAGAGGACAGTAAAATCATACCAAACTAGGATAAAGTAAATATTAAAGACAAGATTAGAAGGATGTACTATGTTCATTAATTAAACAACCAGCAGTGTAAAAATATCAACTTATTCAAACTTATCTGCATAGTCAATGCAATCCTTCATCAAAAGCTATTTGTGTATGTGTGTGTGTATGTGTGTGTGAATTAACAAGCTGATTCTACAATTTATATGAAAAGGCAAAGGATTAAGCATAACTTTAAATGAGAAGTATAATACTCAAAGATTTCTTCGACCAAATATCAACACTCATGAAAAGGATACACTTATGTGGAACTGACACAAGAAAAAATACTAAACCAGTGGAATATGAGTGGAACTCCAGAAACAAAGGCAAAAATATATGAACTCCTTATTTAATACAATGCTGAACCTGCAGTGTTGATAGGAAGGAAATCTCTTTCTTTCTTTTTTTTTTAACGTGTATTTATTTTTGAGACAGAGAGAGACAGAGCATGAACAGTGGAGGGGCAGAGAGAGGGAGACACAGAATCTGTAACGGGCTCCAGGCTCTGAGCTGTGAGCACAGAGCCCAATGCGGGGCTCGAACTCATGGATCGTGAGATCATGACCTGAGCCGAAGTCGGAAGCTTAACCAACTGAGCCACCCAGGCGCCCCGGAAGTCTCTTTCTGATAAACAGTGCTGAGGCAACTGAATATATGTCCCTCTGCAAAGAGGCTCTTACCTCATGCCATATACAAAACTCAGCTTCCTTGGTTTGTAGCTCTATATGTAAAGGCAAAATAATAAGGCTTCTAGAACACAATATAAAAGATTATGTTCATAGCCTTTGGGTGAAAAAATATATTTTAAGTGGGACAAAATTTAGAAGCCATAAAATAAAAGATTTTAAATTGAATGGACGTTAAAGCTTCTCTTCATCAAAAGGCACCATTAAGAATTGAAAAATCATTCCACGGTGACAGAAAAAAAAAAAACCCTCAAAATGTATAATGGCAAAAGCTTATGTATCTCTAATACATAAAGAAGGAGAAATCAATAATAAAGAGACAGAAAGCTCATTGGAAAAAGTGGACAAGAGTGTTGAAGTGTTGAATGAGTATTTTGCAAAAGAGATTGTCCACATGGACAATACACACACAGTTCAACCTCAGTGGTACTTGAGAAATACACAAATTAAAATCACAATGAGAAGCCAATGCTAATATAGCAGAATAGCTAAAATTGAAAGACTATCAATGCTAAGTATTGACTAGATGTAGAAAAATGGAAGCTGTCTGCTTTAGGACTAAGTATCTGTGACTTTGGAATACTGTTGGGCATTATCTACCAAAGCTCTTGAGGAAATCATTTTCTTGTGATCTAGTTCTAGTTGGTCATGTGTCTCCCAATGAAGCAGAAAAATCAGTGTCTTTCCTAAGCTTAAATGTGCAAATTTGTCATGTTGCCAATTGAACATAAACAAGCAAAGAAGACCATTCTATGCTCATGTCTGGAATAAAACATAGAAAATATCATACTGTAACCACACACACACACACACACACACACACACACACACACACACACACAAGATAGCTTAGCATCCCCCTCTTCTACCTAATGTAAGTGACTGCTTATCTTTTACCTATGAAAGCTTGCTTTCATCCATACATGTCCTAGATAAAAATTAAAGTAAGCAATCACCAAATTGTCCTTGCTTTTTGACAATATCCAATTCATAATTGGTCTTGGTTTCCTTAAATGTGCCTTAGAATCAACCAGCACATTCCCAAACCCTTCACAAAGTCTCATCCAAATCTTTTTGCTGAGATGTTTCACCTTCCTTTGGAGTGCTTTCTCCCTTGCTACATATGATCTAAATAAATTACGTTTTGAACTACAGGTGCTCTGGTGGCTTTTGGTTGGTGAGCTTTAACAAGACATAGCACTGATTTGTTCAGTCAATCCTCAATTGTATTTTTTTAATATTTAACTTTTAGTTTGAGTTATAATTGTTTCCGATGTTTTTATTTTGAAAAAACTCAAATCTATGTAAAAGTTGCAAGAACAATTGAATGAAGACTATGCTCACCAACTGAATTCACCAATTCCAAACATTTTGTCGTATTTACAGTATTAAACACCAACTAAGCCCTCATCTTATTTGCATTTGATAATGTTGAGCGCTCCTTCAATTCTTAAAACCCTCTATTTTCTTGACCCCTTTTTCACAGGATTTTTATGGCTATTCTTCTATGTCTCATCCTACACTTTGTTGTCAGCTTCGAGAGGCACAACTTTGTCTCTTCATCTGTTACCTGCAGGGGGTCATTAAAGGTTCATCCTAAACCCTTTCTTTTCCTGACTCCATGATCTGATTTCTAGTTTCTTAGTTTCAATCAACATTTATAGTCAGAAAAGTTTCAAATTTATATCTCTTCCTTTTCTATTTTTAGAGCCGTATACATGACTTCCAACCTTATATGTCTTTTAGAAATATCAAAGCTATGTCAAACTCAATAGGCATAAAACCAAACCCTTGATCTTCACCACCCATTTCTTGTCCTTGGTCATTGTTATCTACCACAGGGACCAGCGCTGTCATTCTTGCACTTAGAAAGGCCATTGACACCTTTCCTATTGATCCCTCTCTTATAAATCTGATAGATCTTTCCCACTGCCAAATACCAGCTTACTCTGTCTATCATGGTCTCCTTTGTTTTGGCCACCATCATCTCTTGCGTGGAACTACTGCAATAGGTTGCTAATTTGTCTACATGTGTTTTCTTTGGACACTTCCAACCCGTTAACTAAAATACAAAGGGAATAAACTTAAAGATTAAAAAAACCCAAACCCTGATCATTTCATACCTCTGCTTGGTCTAAAAGAAGATGCCATAATAAAGACAGAACTCTGTAATAGCATTTATAGGCTGTAATCTCCATCTTCAGATTGAACCACCCTTTTCCATTCCATTCTCTGTACACTCACCTCCTTAGGCTCCTCTGGGTTCCTTCTCTTAGGTTCCTTTCCCTATTTTTTCATAGCTCATCTCTTCACCAAGGTACTTCCTACTCATTTTTCATATCCCATGGCAATGGTCACTTCCAGGATGCCTATGTATGTAACAAATCACCCCATTTTATGTTTTTTGAGATACTATGTATTTCAGTTCTGCATCACTCATCACAACTGAATTTCATATCACTAAGGAATACGCACACCTACAAATCCAAACCAAATGAAGAAGCAACAACAATAGGAGTTTATTTGTCTCATAGACTAATGAGTCTGGAGCAAGGCCTTTCTGACCTCTCACATTACAACATCTGGAGGGCGTAGACTTTATTTTCACACCTGTCACTACAAAGTCTCATAATACATGTTGTACACCCATCCACATTTCACATTTATATTCCAGGCAAAAGCAGAAGTGGGAAGTTACATGCCAGTGGATTCTGCTTCTTTGTATTAGAAAAGCAATTTCCTAGAAATTCCTAGCAGACTCCCCCTTAGATTGAGTTGGTCAGAATTCTGTTATAATTCTACCACTTACTGTGGTGGGAGCTGGGAAACAACAACGCAGAAAGATATTGGAAGGACTAACAGAATTATCTTGTGGATTTATATTATTTTTTAAAATGTTTGTTTTTGAGAGAGAAAGAGAGAGAAAAAGTGGTCAGGGGTGGGGCAGAGAGAGAGGGGGACAGAGGATCCCAAGTGGGCTCGGTGCTGACAGACAACCCAACGTGAGTCTCGAATTCATGAACTGTGAGATCATGATCCGAGTCGAAGCTTAACCAAATGAGCCACCCAGGGCCCCATGGATTTATATTATTTATGAAGTTATTTCACTGATATTTGCCTATCCCACTAGAATAGACTTTAAGCTCCTTCAGAGCAGGGATCATTTGCATTTCACTTGTACCAAGTAGTCGATTGATACAAATTGAATATAAAGTGAAAAAGTTTTTATTTATAATTTGAATTAGTAAAAAAAAAAAAAATGCCTGTGTTGGTCAAGGAGGGAATACCCAGGGGTATCTAGCATCCATTCTAATGTCTTATAGTTTCAAAGCCTTTTTTCAGACAGAACAAGGGATAACACTGGAGCTCTTTAGCTCAAATTCTCAGCTGCATGTGCTGCTTGCATATGTGAGTTCAGTATAAAGTTTTGGTTTTAATCTTATGGAAAAATTTAAAAGACTAATTTTAAGGAATTATGTTTTCAGTGTTTTCAATGACGATTTCAAGCTTTAGGTTTTGGTATTGTCTGATGAAGGCAAGTAATGCATCTTTGGAGACTACATGTGCACACAAGTTCCTGAAAGGGAAAAATTAATTTTAGTTACTGATATGTGCATAAGAGCAAAAGAAATGGGTCACACAAATAATCTTTCGGGTATATTTTCTATCAATATTGCAAAGGGCATAATGGGGGAATCCTTATAATTACTGTCTATTAGACATAGCTACATTGTAACAACTTTTCTAAACATAATTGATATAGTTTATAAATCTAACATGAAGTTGAGATACATGCATATAATTGAATGTAACACAGAAATTAAAAATACACATCTATGCACTGATATGAAAATAAGTGTCATAGGGGCTCCTGGTTGGCTCAGTTGGTTAAGTGTCCAACTCTTGATTTCGGTTCAGGTCATGATCTCAGTTCGTGAGTTTGAGCCCCACATCAGGCTCTCTGCTGTCAGCACAGAGTCTGCTTGGGTCCTCTGTCCCCATCTCTCTCTGCCCCTCCCTCGCTTGTTCTCTCTATGTCTCAAAATAAATAAGTAAACTTTAAAAAAAAGAAAATAAGTATCATAAATTAATACATTTAGAAAAAGAAAATTGGAGAACAATGGCCGAAAGCCTGTTGGAGATAATATATTTTTTTTAAATGAGCAAAGGAAAAAAATGAAAGTAGATGAAATCATTGTACTTTTAGGAAATAAAACAAACATCCATTTACACAAGGCATTACCAGTCATTTTTCTGTTAATATTCTGATAATAAATATGTTAGGCTTTGTGGACTATAATGTCTCTGTTCCAACTACTCAAATCTGCCAACATGGAGGCAGTGCTTGTCTTTGCCATAGACAAGACACAGATGGACAGGTCTGTGTGACAATAAAACTTTATTTGCAAAAACAGTCACAGACAGGATTTGTATGGTATCAGAGCCCCCTGATTTATCCAAAGAGAAACCATTGGTCAGTTAGTAAATTGGTTAAAATATACCAAATGAAACAAAATGAGAAACTGTGTTCATTGTAAAGGCAAGAATAAAAGGGAAACTTGAGCTGCTGGCATCCAAACTCAAAACATTTGTGACACAGAATAAAAGACTCTTCATTTTCATTATGTTTTGACTCAGAATTTCTAACTTCTAGATTTTATGCTAAGGAAATAATTCACAGCTTTCTGTATCTAAAGCTTAATTAATTAATTAATTAATTTTTATGGATTCTGCATTTGACAAAATGGAAGAGAGAAAAGAATGAAAGTAAAACATGACTGATTTAGAAACTTATTTGGGAGGTTTTTTGGGAGTATTTTCCAAAAATTCTGTGTACATTTGGAAATTTTATTCCTATTAACAGCAAAAAGTCTTTTTTTTTTTTTTTTTTTTTTTGAGAAAGACAGAGAGAACCCAAGTTGGGGAGGGACAGAGGGGAGAGACAGAGAATCTTAAGCAGATTCCAGGCCCATCACGGAGCCCGATCTCATGGCTGTGAGATCATGATTTGAGCTGAAATCAAGAGTCCGATACTTAACCTACTGAGCTACCCAGGTGCCCCTAACAGCAAAAGGTCTTAAAGATTTGTCTCTTTAGTTTAAAATAGTCATAGCAATTAATACAGATATCTCTGCTTTGATATGTTATTTCAATAAAGCAAATTCATCCTTTCTGTAAGTTATGCAATTTTAGTTTCCTGATCATCTTACATGGGCAAAATGATGGACTAGCTTTTTTTTCTTTGTTTATATAAAGAAGACCATAAAAACAATAACAAAAAAAATAACTGAAACATGTTTATCTTGAAATTTTTAAAACAGCATTTTCTGATTGATATCTTGCTTAGTTGATGGACTCTGCAAGATGCACGAAATTTTGTATGTGTGCGAAATTGTATCCCGATGACCTATATGTGACAATAGTTAGCAAAAAAAAAAAAAAAAAAAACCCTCATAAAAAACAAACAGAACACTGGATAAATCCATTTCATACATGTGGATTTTATTTACTGCTCCCTAATGGGCAAGGTTGTTCAAGCACAGAAAAGCCTGTTTCTTACTTCTTCACACGAAAAAGAGAAGCACTGTTCCTCTTCAGTGTACTTCTAAATTCAGAATCATCTTGGGTTAACAGGGTTACCATTTCTGGGCCAACTGTCAATCTGGGGCGTCTGAAACTTCAGGCACCTAGAGTCAATGTTAGCTTGTTAAGCCATTCCTACAGTCTATGATGGTAGGTGCTTTAGTTACTGAGCCTTCAAACCTTCACAGTATTCTACTTTCATTAAAAAAAATGTTTCTCTACATTTCCTCTTAATATCAGTGCCCTAACAGCATGAATTGCTAGAACTATGATTAGATATAGTAACCTTGTCTTTCCTGATGCCGACCAATTGACCTCCAAATAGCAAAGGGAGATCTGAAAAATAATCCTCCTCAAGTTCTCACTTCTATGGTTGCCTTAAGTTCTTTTCTAAGCTGAAAGTCAGAATGAAAGGTCAAAACTAGATATAAGGTATACTAATGAAATATACCTGTGTTCAACCAAAGCTATATTACATGAGGTAAAAAAAAAAAAAATGACAATAACATGCTGTCCTATCTAAATAGGGGTTGGAGGTGAAGATTTGAGAAAAAACAGAAATTTGAAATGACACATTTGATGAAGGTGTTTAAATATCAAGCAGTATGTTCCAAAATGCACATATTAATGAATCCCTATCTTTAAATATCTAAGATAATTATACTTTTTTTATACTTATTTTTTTTTAATTTTGAGAGACAGAGAGAGAGAGATAGAGCCAGAGAGACAGAGAGAGAGAGACTCTCAAGTAGACTCCATACTAAGCACAGAGCCCAATGCTGGGCTTGATCCTATGACCCTGGGATCATGACCTGAGCTGAAATCAAAAGTTGGATGCTCAACCTCCTGAACCACCCAGGCAATCCACGATACTTATACTTTAAATTTCATGTTTAGCTGGCATATACTAGGGGAAGGATCACATTTATTTAAATTTTGACAGGGGATAACTGTACCTAATATATAACTGTGGCTTCAGGTATATAACCAGAAACATTTTTCTGTTAAAAACTTTTTTCTTGATACTGCTTTCTGGACCTTATGTGGCTATCTGCAAGACTTTTCATTCCTTACTACACCAGGAACACATGAGTAAATTGAAGAATGACATTGCAGAGCCATGACAAGCCTCTCAACCAGCCCCTGCTGACATGAATTATGAGGGCCATTATGGGAGCTCTGAGGTGAGAGTGAGAAACCTTAAGGGTTTGATATTTAGTGAAATGTTTAGAAGTTTGGATGTCAGTATTTCTTTATTAGAGTTTTTAAACTTTCTCAAACATATCTAGGACAAAAATCTCTGATAAAAATGATCTACAGCGCTGTTGCGGCTTTTATCTTTGTCCTTTTGAAGTGAGGTGAAAAATGAGAGTTATTTTTCATCAAAAATAATGTTTAAGTAAAATTTAGTATTCGAAGACTAGACAAATTAAAACTCAGAATATAGCTTTAATTTTTTAAATTTTTTTAATGTTTATTTCTGAGACAGAGCATGAGTGGGGGAGGGGCAGAGAGAGAGGGAGACACGGAATCAGAAGCAGGCTCCAGGCTCTGAGCTGTCAGCACAGAGCCCAACACGAGACTCGAACTCACAAATGATGAGATCATGACCTGAGCCAAAGTTGGTCACTTAACCGACTGAGCCACCCAGGCGCCACTAGCTTTAATTTTTGATAGTGCATTCTTTGGTGGGTAGTTAAAAAACATTTGAGTTCATGCGATCAATACCATGTTTACATATATATTGTATTAGAAATGCAGATGAAAATCAAAACATACTAAAATCCATGTTCTGCATATGTGATACTCATAATTAAAATTGAATCCCATAAATATTCACCTAATGGAGAATATTAACTGGAGCAGACCAGATTTTGCAATATTGGCTCATCAATACTTCTTCCAGTAATGTTGAAAGTTGCTTCTAGTATTGTCGAAATTAATTATGACTCTTGAATTATTTAAGAATGTGTCAGGGAGTAGTCTATATATTTTGGGTGATTATTTCCACCATTTCTCTGGCAAAGAAGCTGCCTCTGCATACATTCCTTCTGAGAGTGATATTTTCCCCTAAGAATTATATATTTAGAGGCTATCTTATATGTATTGTTATCCTTTAAAAAGTTGTGAGCAACTTACTAGAGCTTTTTCTTTAAAGTTTATTTATTTTTGAGAGAGAGAAAGAGACAGAGCAGGGGAGAGGCAGATAGAGAGGGAGACACAGAATCTGAAGCAGGCTCAGAATCTGAAGCGTGCAGAATACTGTGTTGGTTATTAAATTTCCAGATAGTATTTGTGAATTGGAAAAAAATCTGAACTGTTTTTTTTAAAAAAAATTTTAATGTTTATTTTTGAGACAGAGAGAGGCAGAGTGTGAGCAAGGGAGGGGCAGAGAGAAAGGGAGACACAGAATCTAAAACAGGTTCCAGGCTCTGAGCTGTCAGCACAGAACCCGATGCGGGGCTTGAACCCACAAACTGCAAGATCATGACCTGAGCTGAAGTCGGATGCTCGACCGACTGAGCCACCCAGGTGCCCCTGAGCTGTTTTTATCTACCATTAACGAAGATAATATGGTGTAACATCTTTAGTGCACACAGTCTACAGCTACTGCTTAAGGTAATTAAAATAATGATTTCTATTTTGCCTTCAGGTTTAGGAGTGCAATTTACGGATAGCATAAGTCACAATAAGTCTCTAGGTATTTCCTCCCTGATTATTTTTTCCCCCTTGCTCTGCTTAGAGGTGAGGTAGGGCTTTCCAGACCAAACTTTCCATGGAGTAAAGATAAATCCACTCCCACCTGAATGTAATTATTTGCATTGTCTGTGTGTACATCAGACTGTTTGAGATAATTAAGGCATGGTGGGAAAAGAAACGGATTTAGAAACAAAGAGTCTAGGTCCTAGTCCAGGGACCTTTGGGCAGGAAATTTCATCCATTTGATTTTCATTGTTTTTCATCTACATAATGAGAGGATTGAGTTAGGCTACTCTAAATTTCCTGTAAACTTTTACATTCTAGGGTTCTACAGGAAATAGCAAATTACTTTTTACTGCTGATGGCTTAACTATGTTCGTTATGTAGTCCTAGGATCTTGAATATAAAAACATGCTAGGGCCATGATATGCATAGGGAATATTTATTTTTCCTACTCAATAAGAGTTTGGAAACAATGTTTAGAATCCTGAGAAGTCAAAGACATTCTAAAGATTCCATGTATTTTCCTGATATTCTAAGAAGGTATATACATATTTGTCTCAAAATATTTATATATAATCCTGAATGGATCATCAACCATATATACACACTTCTCTATTTCTTCATCTGTCAGATTATGGAGTGGGGCAGAGGGAAATGTGAAAAGCACCCAGGGGGATAGATGACTTCAATTGTCTCCTTTCTATTTAATGACTTTTGCTTCTATTATGTCAACCATTTTTTTCCTCCACAGTTTTCATTAAATTCTCCTTAAAACTTTTAGTTGTTTTGACCTTTTAGACCATGTGGGTGCAATTACCCAAGCAGTGCTCTGATAACCTAAAGCATAATGTTACCTCACTGACTCTCTCACTGACAATCATTTGTATCAGTGTAGGAAGAATAAAAAGTTCCTTAGATGGGAAACATTGCCTTTGTGCCAATTGCCTCGGTCTTTTAAAGATTAACATTTAAGGGTAAGGAAATGTTTTAAGCGAGGACACTGAGCAGGTTTTATTGTAATTAGTTTCTATATTCAGATTAATTCATGGGTTCATTGTCAACTACAGAAATGCCCGGACTAGATAAAGTAATCCATCCCTCAGGGGAAAGAATTAATTCAAAGTGTCATGGATATGAACACAGAAAGCACATGGAGAAAAATATTCAGTGTGATGGGGGGAAGGGTGAGAGGGAGAAAAGGATTTATCTTTAGTCTATTTTATTTTAATCCTGTAATGTCTTTGTATTATTTATCTACTACATGTTTGAGAGACCATTATTTTTGTTGTTTGTTTTAAAATCATTGCTCTTTAGATATTTTGATTAGTGTAAGTCACTTGGGAAACAAGTTTATATGATGGAGGGGGAGGGACTTTATCTTTCCCCTCTTTTATTTTAATCTTGGAATAACTTTGTATTTTTATATATTTGGGAGTCCTCCTTTTTTTTGTATTTTTAAACATCTATTGTTTACCCATTTTGATCAAATGTAAAACATGTGGAGGAAAGATCAGAGAGGTATAGGGAAGGAAAATGTCTATACTGTTTTAATCCCGGAATATCCTTATATTTTTGCCTATATGTCTAAGAGGCTATTATTTTTTAATCACCGCCCCCCTTTTTGTTAGCTATTTCATCAAATGAAACACATTGCTTCTTTGATTTGTGCTTCTGTTGAGCCAGAAATAATTAAAAAGCAATTCCATTCCTTGGAGAAATAGAGTCCGCTTTTACAGCACATCCCTGTGGCCTAAAACAAGCAAAATAATGTGCTACGACCAGAGACAATTTGAGTGGTGCTTAGAAAGATGTTCATCTTCACAATCTATTATTTCTTTTCAAACAACTATCTTTTCGCCACACACATCCTGACAGCCTAATGAGTATGAATTTTTTTTTACCCTGTTTTCTCCTACCTGCTTAGTCTAAAGAACCAATGACTCCTGTGCCAAGACTGATATCTGATTGAGAAGTCACTGCCCTCGCTCTTATTTGGATGAGAGTTTGAAAAATTTGAGCTTGTTTGTTTTACTACTTCTGCATCTTCCACTTGTGTTGACTTTGAGATTTGAAGCATTTGTTCTCAGCATGGGTTCAGAATCTTTAGCAGAGCTGCTCAGAGTTGTCTGGTACCAAACAGAAATCACTAGTTCTTTTGAAAAAAGCATATGAGTCTCAAAGTGTACAAATTGAGTTCACATTTTTTGACAATAACCTTTAACTGCCTTAAGTACCGGTAGAAGCAGTAGAGACATTGCTGAGAACAGAAAAGATAACTAGAAATTTTAGAAAGACATTTTTTCATGGTTTGTAATATTTTTAAATCATTATTTGCAATGTGTATTTGTAGCAGGATATATTCCCTTCGGAGATTTGGGAGTACCTGTATTTTGAAAGAACCAAAATATGTTCTCCTGAATCTTCCTTACAGTCAAGTTTGCATATTTGGAATTCAATCATACTTGTTTGCTGCAGGTTTCCAATTTCAGATTTAGTTAATTGGAAATTAATTGGACCCTTTTCTCCAAACTAAATAAAGACATGGCTTTGTATTTGCATTTTACTTGTTTGTTTTTTGTATTTCATGTGTCCGCACCTGCAGCTTCTTCTCTTCATTCCAGTTGTTTGTTTAGTTGGTTGGGTTTTTTTGAACAAACTCAGCTGAACCTGATAATTTGGGTGAAATTATAGGTGCTAAATAATGATAGGAAAATGTTTAAATTGCAGACCCTACAGGAATTCTTTCCTTTCATATTAGGCTTACCGTAAACACAATAAATTTGTATCTCTTATACATATACTATACTCTAAAATGCTCACCATCAATAGCCAGGTGGCTTTTAAATTTGCTGTTTTAACAGGTTGTTGGTGATTGAACAAGAAATTTTTGCATGAGGAAACAATTCAGAAAATTTCTCATAAAAATTTATTTTAAAATAGTCTTCCTTTGGGGGATGGCTGGGGGGCTCAGTCAGTTAAGCATCTGACTTCAGTTCAGGTCGTGATCTCACCGGTTTGTGGGTTGGAGCCCCGCATCAAGCTCTGTGCTGACAGCTTGGAGCCTGCTTCAGAGTCTGTGTTTCCTTCTCTCTCTTTCTCTCTTTCTCAAAAATAAATAAACATTAATTTTTTTAATTAAAAAAACAAAATGTGACAAATACAGATGAATTTATAAACAAACAAAAAAAAAAATGTAAGGCTCCTCATTTAATCCTGCACCTGTATGGGCACAAACATGTTTGGATAAATTTCAAAATAGATTCTCTAAAATATTGTTCATTCCTTCAGTATATTGATGCTGATAAACAATAATCTTTACAAAAACTCAGTTCTTGATTCTATAAACGGATTATGCCTCCTGATTTTATTCCCAATAAATAATATTTATAGAGCTCTGCATAGTCTATGAAATCACATTTTGAGTTTAAAAATGGGTCTCAAAAATCTTTAACTCCAATCCGGGCAAATGTATTGTTGACTTCCCCCTATAACCTCATTTTATTTAATTTACTTAGAATTAGGTTAATTACTTTGGCTTGCCTATGGAAATAAAAGCACTTGCATACTTCATGGGGGTGCCATGTAATTAATGTATTGAAATGTGGATTAAATAATACTGGAGTGATTCCAGTAACTGAAGTATTTATATAATGGTTACTTTGCCCTGTATGTATGCACAAATACAATCTCAGGGGATGCATCAGTACTCATTAGTGGCTGTTTAAAAGCTCTCTTTGGTACCCAAAGAGAACTCGTGAGAGGAGATGAGTATACTGGGTTGACACCCATAGCAGATGTGCACTGATTGTGAACCACTGAACCCTTAATAGCTGGTAAAATTCAGAGATGCCTCAACTACATCTTACTTTAGTGGATTATGATCAAACAACACACAGTGTTGAGTGGACTTCCTACTGTATAAAATGCATACTGAAGGGAAAATGGTTTATTTTGCAATGCTATTCTAATTAGGTAAGTACTAATGACAGCAATCCAAAGACAATAATGTAACACTTTACCGCTCTCAGAGTCTGTTTAACACATTTATAACAGAGGAATTGGTAGATGAAGACTATCAATTGTGGAGAACAAAAGAAGCCTCCGCTTTGAGAAAGAAACCTCAGGAATGCTTTTAAGGTACCCTTTGCTCTTTGGAAAAGAGAGAGAGTGATTAACACATTTCCTGCTAAATGCAACTGCTTTCATTTAAAAATAATTAGAAAGGAAAGCAAGAAACAATCATTGTTGTGTTGTTTGATACAACTGAGTAATTGTATGTACTAATAGAAAACTCCTTGGCAGTGTAGAAAAGCCATTGGCTTTAGAGTGAGATACTTAAGTTTGAGTTTCAGCTCAGCGTTTTCTCTCTCTGTGACTAAAAGACAAGACATTTAACTTGTCTGCACTGTTGTTCCCTTATGCAGAAAATGGGGGTGATAGTATCATAAATATAGGGCTATTCTAGGAGTTAATATAATATTTAAAAAAGTTTTGCATGAGCTATAATGCATATTTAACACGTGCTCTTTTTTGTTATTATAAACTTAAGCCACGTTGGAATCCTGCACATGGACAGTTCACATTCATCTGGTGGAAATTCCATTTATTACTTAGAAATATGCTTCAGAATATTATTTTCTTATGTTTGGAATCATATGATATTATAGATAAAAACAACAACTCTGGTCATTGGGCATCTTCATTTTACAAATGAGGACATTAAATACAAGAAACGTCTAACTGATTTGTTTTAGGTCCCTTAAATAATTACTGACCAAGAAGACTGGAATGAACATCTATCTCTTAACTTCCTGGCCAATGTAAATTTTCTGCAGCTGACATTCAAGAAATGGTTATTCTGTCAGTTCTCTGAAGGAGCTTTTTCATCAGACCTTGATAAGTCTTGACTGATTTGCAAATATAACAAAACCAAGACCATAAAATATGATTTTAAAATGCCAATATTTAAGCAGAAAGCCAATATTAGATATAAATAGGGTAAGCTAATTAAAATGAAAACTTCTGAAGTTGTTACTTCAATTCTGACTTCCAAATGTTTGTAATTTTTATATATTTTTATTGTGAAAAGAAGCATTTTTTCTAATTTCAGATTTAGAATGTTCTGACAATGGTAGTGAAATTATATCTTACAGTCTGCAAAGATTTCTAACTTGAAAACTTTTCTGCTTTGAATGGAACCTCTTTTTTATGTTTTCAAGACTGACTCATTATGAATATTCATTTTTCTTTTAAGGAGTGTGCATCCAAGTCTGGGCAGGGTAAGAAACTACCAGTGGTGCAACACCCAACAATGAAAAGTATGAGAAACAAGGGCCACATTCACAAGAAAACCAACAGGGAGTTTTCTGCCTGCTGTCTTGAAGAGTTGTCATTGGCTACACAGTTGAGTGGGTGGGTTAGAGAGAGAAATATTCTAGTCTTAAATATACTTTGAAATCCCTACTAAACGACGAAAAATACATTTCTTGATTGCACAACTTCTAGAGTCTTCATAATACAGGTGTATATTATGACTCTCTGAAAAGGGGAAATTATGCAATAATTTTTCCATTGAGTATCACTTCTAGGCATAGCTATTCCAAGACATGGGCACCACAACAGATATTTTAGAAAAGAAGGTTGCAATGAAGTAAAGGAAGACTGTGTTTTGTTATCTTTTATATTCTTCCACTTCTGATTCCAAAAGTCCCATTCCATTTTCTGTTATCTATTAGGGCAGTACTATTCTTAAAATGTTTTGGTACTTTCCATAAGAAGGAGTGAAGACAGGTATTTTTTGATAGACTGTCGCTAAGCTTTTCTTTCCTCTAATACTGGTAATGTCATTTGAACAGATTATTGTTATATGTCCTTAAAGGATGAAGGCAAGAGACTTTGTTAAAATAAGATGAAGTACAAGTTTGAGTGAAATGAATTTTTGGAGAGAAACACACAGTAGATAACCTTCTGAAGCTCAAAACAGCATCATAAGCGAAATCTAATTTATTGCAAGTTCTCTAAAGAGTTCAGTTGCAGATGCAAATGGCTATAGCAATGAAGTATTTTTTTTTAAGTTTTGCACAGACTGTTTATTTTTCCCATAAGTAGGCAAAAATAATTCACCATTGTCATACTGAAATTAATACTTCATATTGAGAATAGGTTTTAAAGGGGAAAAAAGGGGGGGGACTTGAAATAAGGTGACAAAACAGTCCAGCCCGAATAACATACTCATGAGTTTTTCTTAGGACATACACTAAGTATAAGGTTGTATGAAAATAATTGGTGCACTTTTTGAAGAATTTAAGTTTTAGACTTTGGAAAGCAGCTATGCTCACCAGTATACCACCAATGCAAATTTTTGACTTTTAAAATAAATCTGTTAACATTTTCTTTTTTTCTCCTCAGCTATGATTAAATAAGTTATTTCATAAATATCAGTAAGGCAGATAAATATTAATACACGCAATATTTTAAATAAACTGGAGCATTGTTTAGGACTTGTGCCAATAAAATGACTGAATCTTTAAGAACATAAAGTAGAGCATATGCATTTGAATTCTTGCCTTATTCTCCAATATGGTCACCTATTCCTACAATGAAATATATATAAATATATATTATGTATATAAATATATAAATATATATAACATATATATATATATATATATATATATTACATTATGGATATCTCTAGGACCTTTGTGGTAATAAATCTCCACTTTTTAAAAATACTGTACTCAGTATAAATCTATATATAAACTTTGTGATATTGACTTTTTGAAATAGCAATTCAATGGGTCAGATTTAAATATTTTCAGTGAAAGAGTATGAGAATATCCACCAACTATTTGTATGACCTCCTATTTCTCATCACTATGGTCTCAAGTCAGATGTTATCCTCTCATAGGGCCCCCTAAGGTAGCCACAGCCTCATCACTCTCTAATGTTATTATTCCCAAGTATATTTTCTTCATAGCAATTACTATAGCAACTGCCTTTTTATAATTTATTGACCTTGTTATATGTTAATGGTGTTGATATATATGTTATTGGCATATTTAATTTCTTTCTGTACACCCTAGTTGTGGGATGCACAAAGGTACATGGTAGATGCTCAATAAATGAGGATCAAGTCCATGTTTTGTTTTGGATTATAAAGAAAAATGTATCTGTGAAGGGATGTAATTGAATTTATCTTTGAATATTATAGGGATGGAAGGTAATCAACACCAAGAATTAAAAAAAAACTTAATTGGTAATAAGATTACAAGTAGTAAAGAGTCAAATTAATATAGACCCCAAATGTCTATTTTTATAAAGAAGATGTGGTATGTGTGTGTATGTGTGTGTGTGTGTGTGTGTGTGTATAATATATTGGTATATAATATGTGTGTGTATATATATATATATATATATATATATATATATATATATGTATATTACTCAGCCATCAAAGGAATAAAGTCTTTCAATTTGCAACAACATGGTTGGAGCTAGAGTGTACTATGCTAAGCGAAATAAATCAGTTAGAGACAAATCCTTACGATTTCACTCCTATGTGGAATTTAAGAAACCAAATAGATGAACATAGGGGAAAGGGGGAAAAAAAGAGAGGGAGGAAAATCATAAGAGACTTGAATGTAGAGAACAAACTGAGGGTTCCTGGAGGGGAGATGGATGGGGGGATGGGCTAAGTGGGTGGGCACTTGTTGGGATGAGCACTGGATATTATATGTAAGTGATGAATCACTGAATTCTCCTGAAATCAATATTATACTTTATGTTAACTAACTATAATTTAAATAAGAAAGTTGAAACAAACAAAATTAATATGTGGATTCTAGAATTTTATGAAAACATTTATCTTCTTGTTTTATAGGTCTAACCTAATCAGGCATTAAGATAATGATTACCTAAGATCATCAAACTTAGTTTTTTAGATCATGAAAATATATCTACAGATTAAATTTTCCTATAACTGGTTAGTTAAATTAGGTTAAAAATAAATTAGGAGCATTGTTTAGTATTTGTGCCAATAAAATCTTTAAGAACATAAAGTAGAGCATATATATTTGAATTCTTGCCTTACTCCAATATGGCTACCTATTCTCACAATAAATAAATATATATATGTATTTTATATGTATATATATATATATATATATATATATATATATATATGTATTTAAATTAAGGATATTAAGTTATGGATATCTAGTTAGTTCCATCCTGCCCACACACAGCCTGCACAGGCATATTTTAGACAATTATAAGATACTATGGAAAATATGCAGAAGTATCAGTTCAAGTATATATTTCTCATGGGAAAATATTCTAGAATTAATTCTGCATTAATAGACAATTGTTCTAATCTTCAGCAAAGATGATGTAAGGGTTTTCTATATCCAGGCTTTGAATTATTTATTTCAAATGTTTCAGTGACTAACACAGTCTCTGCCTTCTAGAGACTCAAAATAGTGAACAATGTAGATAAATGAAATAGTCTGTTAATGTCTCTGGGTATACCGAATGTGACTGACTGAACTGCAAGGATTAACAGGTAAATTAGCAGTCCTAGCTAAAGAGTTGAATATACCTCTTTCAAAAATTGATAGATAAGGCTGACAAAGTACAAATTAAGAAATGATTGAATAAATGATTATACACTCTACACCCAAACACACACTCTTTTCAGGTCTTCACAAACTTTTATCGTACGCCAGGGCAAAAATAATCCTTAAAACATTTTTAGAACTCAACACCATATATCTCAGTAAAACTGAAAACTAATAACTAAAGGAAATTGGAAAAATTCCTATCACTAGAAATTAGATAATATAGTATTAGGTAATATTTTATTAAAAAAGAAGTCATAAGAAAAAAATATTACCTAGAACAGAATGATCTTTAAGAGTATTCATCAAACATTGTGAGACATAGAACAGTATTTAAAGGGAAACTTATAGTTAAAATATGTTTGCCAAGAAATGAGAGAGATTGATCCACATTCTTTTCCATCTCAGTGAAGGGCACTTCCATGTTTCCATTTGCTTGATCCATTTCCTTGTATTTTTATTCTTCCATTGCATCTCATTCACGGCACTCCTTTTTTTCTCAAACTTTCCATTCAATCATTCAGCAAATCGTTTTGGTTTTGCTCTCACCCCAGGCTGAGCCATTATCCTCTCCTCTCCTCTATGCATTATTTCAGTAGCCATTTACCTAGTACTCCTTCTTGTCTTCCTTTCTTTCTTTCATTTTGGTTGCACCATGTCATGTAAAAAACCCTGGTTAAATTTAAGTTCATATCAGTCCTGCTTAAAATCTTTGAGTGGTTTCTACCAATCTTAGAGTGAGATAAAAATTTTTTAGCAATGACCTGAAGCTTCTACATGCTTTTCCATCACCTCCTTACTTTTCCAACCCCAAACTCCTCTGGCCTCTCATTTTTTCCATGTCAGTCACACTGGCCTTCTTGCTATTCCTACCCTTTGTTACACACTCATCTGCTTTGGGCCTCTGCACTGCCTCTTCTGTATTGCTGGCCTTCTCTTTTTCCAGAGAAACAAATGGTTTCCTCCTTTACTTCCTTCAGGTCTTTACCTTAATGATAAAATTTCAGTGAGTATTTTCCTATACGACTCTGAAATTTCACAAACATATCTGTTACTACCTATTCCCTTTCCCTACTTTATTTTTCTTTTGGATATCTATCACTATCTAACATAAGCTACACATACTTATTTGTTTACTATTTGTGTCTTCCACTAAAACATAAGTCCCATAAGGGCAGAGATTTTGTGTGTGTGTGTATTTTGTTCACTGTTGGCTTTCCAGTGCTTAGAACAGTGCCCGGAACTCAACAAATATTTGTTAAATAAAAGATGAGTAAACTGGGCAAAGATAGAGTCTTTATTCAGAGGGACTTTAATCTGTTTTGGAAGGAATTATCTTCAGTGGATGATTTATTTAACTTGAACCGTTAGCATTGTATCACACGAGGAACATTTGCTAAGACCCAGTCAGAAATAAGTATACATCAATAAAGAAATGGTTTTATTGAATTTGACTTATGAGGCCGGAAATAAGGAGCCTCTAAATTTCCACACTAAAATCTGAGGTTCTATTATGGCATTCAAAAATTCAAATCATACATAAGATTAACTGCAAAAATTCCATCTCTGCCTTCAAATGCCCTCAACCCACAGGGCTGTTTATTACTTGAATTTTTCAAACCAGTAAAAATTTTGTATTAAAAGGATTTGTGCTTGATAAGACCCTAGGTAGACTTTTTGAATGTTAATTCCAATTACTTTACTAACCTTGCCAGATTTTTATTATTTTCATTGTAATTTTCTTGTTTGTGTATAAACTAACCTAATATTCTTCAATAAAAATCTGGCACTAGAAGAGTAAGACATATTTTCTAGAATACAAAGTAGATAAAACTTGTTTTTAATTTGTCAGTAACTCATGGATAATCATTAATAAACGATTGCCTTTCCCTTAAAGACTCAGAAAGTTTTAAGTATCTTTATATAGAAAGGTACTGTATGGGCATTAGAAAGACTCTCTCCTTTAATACAAATAGACATTGCACACAACAATAAGACCTTTTGTTATTTATATTTGCTACTTGTAATTAAAGTTATGAGACTTATTAGGCACTCCATACGTGATATTTTTGATATGTATAAAATTTAAATTTTTATTTGGTAAATGCTGAGGGCCCCCTCAGACTTCTAACAGTAAAAAATAAATAGTACTAAATATTAGTAATCTTTTATGACTTTAAACATAATTATCTCTGTGAACATTCTTGTATCTCTTTGGCAATGAGGGGCAGGTAAGGACATAAAACATGTCTAGGTTTATGATACAACACTTATATTTCATAACTTTATGGAAACAGGGAAACATGGGACAAGCACATACATGATTTTTTTCAAGGTCAATAAATAATTATGGTGAGAATTTTAGATCATACTTACCCTAATGAACAGGGAATTTTACAGAGCATTAAAAAGAAGGGCAAATCAGTGAATCAATAATTACCTTCTCATATAATAGTCAGCTTGTTGTGATATATTTCGATGTATGGATAAAACTTGAGAAATGATAATGAAACTAAAACTTCTGCATTTTTAAAAATTATTGAGACTCCTATGAGGATAATTCTCCCTCCCAGTTAAGAAAAATACACCAAAAATGTTTTCAGATTTACCAACCCCCTAAAATGACTTAAAATTGAAAATTCTTTTGGATATTATTTACCTTGTGAACTATTTGGAAAACCTGTCAGCATTCAAAACTATAATTTGAATGGCAGAGATTCAACAAAACCAATAATACTACAGAAGAAATGGCAGAGAAGAAACTCCTAATATCCTATGACATCATTAAAATATGTGCAGGAGAAATTAGAAGAACTTATTTTGTTTGGTTTCTCTCTTTGTAGAAGGCAATGCAAAACAAAACAAAACAAAACAAAGGTCATAGTTAATATTAATGTAATTGTTCAGCAATATAGCTTACCAAATATTTTTATAAACATTTCTGGCACGTAATCTTCACACCTGACCTTGTTGCAAAGATTAAATCTGTTTTCTAGAAAGTGAAACAGACATGTAGAGTTGGAACAAAAGAGTCCAGATTACACATCAAGTAATGGGGTGGAGAACCATGCCCACCAATAATTCTCCCACTTGCTCAATTAACTGACTGAGCTTCTAATAGCGAGTGTTAGTACCCACTGTGAGCCAGCTTCTGTGCTATTGTGTGGTGTATAGTGTGAAGAGACAGACATGGTCTATGTTACAGTGGAATTTAGAGGTAGGCAGCCAGAGCTCCTAATTTTCCTCTGTACCATTCTTTCTTATACTGATTACATCGAATCTCTCGTATTAGAAAACCATTTGAGTCATGAAAAATAGAGAGCAATCCTCTTTAATAAGCAAAAGATATTAAATTTTTATGAAAAGGGATATACTTCAAAAATTCCATTCATCAAATATATCTATGAGTTGAGCATTTACCTGGGTGCTGGGGAGAAAGGGATGAATAAAACAAGAGCCCTTTGTTAGACACTAATGGGAAATACAGAATAACTTGAATGCCAAAAGAAAATACAAGTACTTTCCTATGGGAGGGTAGAGGACTATGAGTTTCTCATGTTTACAACCTTGGTTCTTAGCAAAGTGCCACATGGTAATACTTTAAGAAGAATTTGTGGAATTAAAGAAAGTAGCACTAACTTCTGAATAAGGGAGCTAGGGAAGATCTTAAGGAAAAGGTGGCATATAAGGTGGCACCTAAAAAATGAAAGATTAAAATATCATCTCATCTATATCTAGAACTACTAGAGTAAAAAGCTAACTAACCAGAGGTAGTTGGCTTATTTAACTTTCAAAGTAAAATGTCTCAAATTCCTACATTGCCCATAATCTAATAAACAACACAATACATGAATGATGTTATCTCCTGAAAGCAATAAGGAAATGTCTGTAAATCTTAGAAAGTTGATTGACTTATAATATGAAGTTTAGGCCCATTATCCAGCAGGTGTGAAGTTGTATATTTTTTAAACCACATGAAATCGCCTGGTTAAATTCAATGACCATAGAGACTTTTAAATGTGTTTTCTAATTTCAAAATTTAAAACAATTTTAAAGTTTCTACTTTATATATATATATACCATATATATATATATATATATATATATATATATATATATATCTCAAGCTTTTGTGTGTGTGTATATATATTCATATATATATATATGAAACCCCTGCTCATTGAGATATATGATTTTGCTTATGAGATTGAAGACTTGAAAACAATTTTAATGTCTTATATTCCCAAAATGTTTCATAGCAAACTTTTCCGTGCTGATTCTCAAATACAGAAGATATTAGCAATTATGAATTTGAACATGATAGAAAGCTGATTAGAAGTAGTCGAACTTCAATTCTTCAGGAGGATTTCTACAACTAAAAAAAGTCAGTTAGTTTGTTGTGTTTCTAACAGCACTTAACTTTGAATACTATCAGCCTTAAAGTGGTTTGGTTTTGTTCCATTTATGATTATAGTGAAAGATTATTTTCCCACAATTGCTTTGTCCATTTTTTTGCTCAAAACTATTAAGTGGAATAGGGTGATAAAACTGCTCAATTTCAACAAAGACAATCTAGCGAAGAAGCTGAGAAGTAACTTGGGCAGAAACATCTGTAAGTTTGTCATAAAATTGTGAGCATTCAGAATCTGACATTCCAAAGAGGCCTTGGTATACATGGAATAAAGAAATTATCCAAGCACGAGCTCACTGCTCACTTGTCTTCAGATCAAGGTGTTAATGGCATTTTCACTGCCATCAGTAGTTTTCAAAATCTGTGTTGATAAACTTGATCAGTGAACTGCAAAATTCATTAAAAAAAAAAAAAGAACAAAGCAGCCCCCCAAAACAAACAAAGAAAAAAACAAACACAAACCCATGCAAACTTGAAAAACAATTTCTTCCAATCATATTGCTGTTTGTATTTTACTACCCGTACCAAACTCCATACACAGGTGAAAAAAAAAAAAAAAAGAATTCTACAGTGGTTAGAAAATATATAATTTGTTTCCCAGTATTAGGTTTTTGGATTCTTAGTTGGTATGATTTACCTTCTGGCTATACAATCATCAAAACAAAAGACAGTCATAACCATACAAGTAAAAATTTGTAGTTCAAAAATATTAGTGTAGTTTGAAGTACAGTACCTCTTAAACTCTTAAAATACATACCCATTTTTAAATTATCATCATTTATATTACATGCATCATTTATATTACTACTACAATAATTTCACCCACATCCTTGTATTCTTAGTTCCAATCAACTCCTTCTAGACATGACAAACAGAAAAGACAACATTTATGAACTCCACTGTAGAATAAAAAGGTGTATTTTAAAAATTTCTTAAGAACTTGAACGGCAAATAAAAAATGTATTCATATCCATGGCTTAAACTATCACTTATATACCGTTCACTGGCCTTTCCCCACAACTAAAGTGTGATTTCTATAGGACATAGATTAGGATTTAAATAATCTCTTTATTCCTAGATCCAGTACAATTGCTAAAATATGTTCAATAGATGTTGAATGAATTAATAGTCCAAAGTAAGAATTACAGTTGTTTTCAAATACATATGCCTTTTTTATCAGGCTTCCAGATAATATCCAAAAGAAAACTCCTGGTTTTTGGAAGATGAGTTTGATATATGCATAACTATCTGTTAAAACAAAAAGCTCTCCCACAGTCTGAAATGCCATGTAATGGCATTGACTTAGAAAGCTGCAGCATTGAAGATGGTTTTCAATAATCAGCTGATAACCTGAGATTTGATTTCATTGCATGAGTACGGAAGTTGACTTTAAATCCCCTTGACTCAGCTAATTCCTGAGGCTATGTAATCTGGCTGTGTGGCAAATTGTTCTACAATAGAACATCCTAAACAAAATCTGACAGCTACTCCTCAGAATATCATTAACGAATCATTTGAACTTCTCTTCTGCATAATTGAAGGATTTTCTCAGATAATTCAGATCCAACTTCCTATCATATAGTTATTTTTTTCTCTAGATACCTCTGTCTGGAGTTGGTTTAAACCTAGGGTGTGACAATAGAGCGGAAGAGATACTGTTGGTGGAAATTCAACAGAAGTAACGGTTACACCCATTATACATGTATTTTTAATCTATCATGTTGAACTATGTGAAATTACCATTTTCATAATTGGCAACTTCATGTGGTTCAAGTTAATACTAAATTACGTGTGGATTGTTTAAATATTAGGGAATACATTTTTATTTATGGAGAATCATAAATCATATCTACTTATTTTCAAGTTCACATATTAATTTATAATTTGAGAACTATTCTCAAAAAGATTCAGTACTGAATTTTAGATTTCAAGTTAAAAAAATAACCATAGATTTTTATGACAGTGAAGCACTGATGAAAAACTTCAGCACATTCACACTCTGGCTTACCTGTGTCTTCACATTCTTATCTTCAAGCTAAGCTACATTATTCTCTCAAACACCCATGAGGCTAGATAGGTGGAGGGAAACTTGAGTGAACAGGAATTCAGGACACACACCTAAATTTTATCATTGTAATTCTATTCCATGAAGATTTGAATTTTGGAGTGAAACTTTCTGAGAAGACGGTGTTCTGCAACTTATAAAGCAATATTAGTATAATTGGATATTTTGGGTGATTTCTGGGTGTGAACTGTCTAAAGGCTTTATACTCATCTTTTCCAAAACCATTTAATCTTGCAATATTGTCAGTTCTTAAGGAAAAGAAATGGGAGAATTAAAGGCAGTAAGGGCTTTGAATTGGATGGTCCTTATATTCCTGATATCATCACTTATCGATTTGTCATATCTATGTTATATCTGGTAGGATCTGAAAGTTATGCTATTGTATTGATTGGTTAATCCTATTAAAAGAGACCTAAAACTCTTTTTGCACCTGTCTGGTAGATCATTAGTAAGACTGATCATAAAAGCAATTCTGTCCAATAGAAATTTAACATGAGATATATATATAATTTACAACTTTCTAATAGTCTTATTAAAAGACAGAGGTATATTTAATTTTCACAATTTATTTTATTTAACTCAGTACATCCAAAATATTATTATCTTAACATGTATCAGTAAATAAGGTAAATTCTCAGGCTCTTCACAATTTCTGTTTTAATTCTGTGAGTCAAGCTTTTGAGATGGACTCTGAAATTTGATATTAATCTAATTTTTTAATGTTTATTAAAAACATTAAACACTTATTAAAGCATTAAAACATGCTCAGACCATGCATGGGGGAGAGGCAGAGAGAAAGGGAGACACAGAATCGGAAGCAGGCTCCAGGCTCTGAGCTGTCAGCACAAAGCCCCACGTGGGGCTGGAACCTATGGACCGAGAGATCATGACCTGAGCTGAAGTCAGATGCTTAACCGACGGAGCCACCCAGGTGCTCCATATATTAATCTAATTTTTATGTGTCTCAAAATCTAATTCTTCTTTTAATTTTCTTCAACTGTTTAAAGATATGAAAAACACTCTTGGGATGCCTGGGTGGCTCAGTCAGTTAAGTCCCTGAACTCTTGATTTAGGCTTAAGTCATGATCTCAGGATTCATAGAATCAAGCCCGGTCTGGGGTTCCACACTGCCAATGTGGGGCCTGCTTGGAATCCTTTCTCTCCCTCGTTATCTCTTCATCTCCCCTGCTTGTGCTCTCTCTCTCTCTCTCTCTCTCTCAAAATAAATAAATAAACATTTTTTACAAAGATATAAAAACTAGTTTTGGATCATGAGTCATATAAAAGCAAATGGCAGGCTGCATTTTGCTCTCAGGCTCTAGTTTGACAACCTCGGAGCTGACACATTAGTGGGTACCTAATTCAAAATGGTATTTAAAATCTTTTTTTTTTTTTTTAATGTTGATGTATTTATTTTGAAAGGCTGGGGGTGGGGGGTGGGACGGGGGAGGAAGGACAGAAAGGAGAGAGAAAATCCCAAGGAGGCTCTGTGGTGTCAGCCCAGAGCCTGACATGAGGCTCCATCTCACAAACTGCGAGATCATGACCCGAACTGAAATCATGAGTCCAAGACTTAACTGTCTGTGCCCCTAAAATCTATCTTGACTTAATTTAATACTAATCAATAGGAACTAGGATGGTATAAAAATCCAAGCTATAGATAAACTAAAAAACTTCATGAATTATGACCTTATTTTTTTTAAGAATGAGCAAGCGAATAAATTCCATTAAGATTTTGGCATTATTGGGGCACCTGGGTGGCTCAGTCGATGAAGCGTCCGACTTCAGCTCGGGTCATGATCTCACAGTTCATGGGTTCGCGCCTCACATCAGGCTCTGTGCTGACAGCTAGGAGTCTGGAGCCTTCTTCGGATTCTGTGTCTCCCTCTCTCTGCTCCTCCCTCACTCACGCTCTGTCTCTCTGTCTCTCTCTCTCGGAAATAAATAAACATTAAAAGTGTTTAAAAAAAGGTTATGGCATTATTCTGGAATCATAATTTGTCCTTACTTGTAATTTTATAGGACTCATTCCTCTTAAGAGGTCAGCAAAATGACCCTGGCATCTGGTATCTTTCTCATAGTCTGTGGTAGAAGTTTTTGTTTCCCAGGGAGAATACGTTGTACCTAGGTCTATCACTGTAGTCATTCATTTGGGAAGTTTGTCGATACACCTTTTGCCTTCAGATATATTCCCATTTTGCACCAATGAACTGATTCCAGAAAAACTTATAACTCTTGTTCGTGATTCTTAATTTGCAGAGTTCCGAGTTGTCAACATTCATTAGGCATAGGAAGATGCAAAAATATTTCCAGCTAGAGATGTCAATTCTTCTATGATCCAGAAAAATTAAAAACTGTTTCATCTTTTCATGACTCCCCTAAAATAGAAAAATTCTCAATATAAAAATTGTGTTACTATATAAATGAGCCTCTTTGCACCCCCTTATTTAGCTGTCCCTATCAATTCTTAGTCCAAACAAATGGAGGACGTTAAGCATTAAATCATGCTTTAATTTGAATTTTGAACTTTTAGAGCCAGATTTCTTTTTAAAGACTAAACTGCTTTAAAATAGTCATTAAAACGTCATTTTTCTTTTTACCAACTATTTCTAGGGTTTAAAAGAGTCTAATAAAACCCCATAGATTAATTAGTCATGACCTGAAGTCATAATTTAAAATATTAGAATATTATGTTAATGTATTATTACATCAAAAACACATTTAACTGAAGTCTAAATGAAATGGATTATGCTCTATTATTAGACTTTGGAATAATATCTTCAAAGTCAATGCACAATGTTCCATTTTAAAATACTTTAAATGTCATTTTATCTTATTCTTGGGAAGTTGAACTTATGATTCATTTCTGCCTACCTTATGCTATGCAACAATTCACCTTTGTTTCATACTTGCTTGGGGAAGGAATATTAAGTCACTATTCTCCTTTGTTTATTTTCATTATCCTCTGACTTTATGTTGGGCTTAGAGTTTATCTTGACTCCTCTAGCTATGCAGGTTGTGTCCTACAAGGTATTTTTTGAGCAAAGGCTAATTTTTTCAAAACTCGTGCCACATACTATGTGATTTGCCTGGAATCCTTTATGTGCACATGATTGAAATGCCTAATGCTTTATGTTCTTCCTTTTCTTTGCCTTAACTAAAAGGTAAAAGGGAAGATGAGTAAGTCACAACGTGTGATTGTGCAATTGGTTGTTCTTTGTGTACAAAGGAGATGGAAGAGGAAACAACTTACATATGTTGAATCCTGAAGGGTCTGTGGCTGCACACAGATATGCTTAATATGGACTTATAGAAGTTTAGCAGTTTTATGGTGGAGACATTCCGCAAACCAGGTGGAGGTGTTATCAGTTATGGAATAAAGATTCTTCCAAAAGGTAACTTAGTCTTAAGTTAGTAAACAGAAATGGTATTAACATCTAAGCTGGACTTACGCGAGGATAGAAATAGTGCCACTTGAAACTAATTCTTTTGCCAAAACTACTTGGCATTAGAACTTTGTAACTTGAGGGGCACCTGGGACGCTCAGTCGGTTAAGCGTCTGACTTCAGCTGAGATGGTGATCTGGTAGTTGACAGGTTTGAGCCCACATTAGGCTCTGTGCTGACAGCTCAGCCAGGAGCTTGCTTCAGATTCTGTGTCTCTGTCTCTCTCTGCCCCTCCCCTGCTCTCTCTCTCTCTCTCTCTCTCTCAAAAATAAATAAACATTAAAAAAAATGTAAAATAAAAAGAACTTAACTTGAGACAGGAAAAGTTTTATGTGTAGTATAATCGAGCTAAGAAAACATTAACATTTGAGTCCTCTTCTTTCTCTCTCACTATTATCAGGTTGCTTTAAGACCAAAACTGCAGCTGTAGTGAAACAGAATATTGACTAATTTTAAAAAGAGAGAGAACTTTCACTCTCAAGCAAAATGATGCAGTCCATGGCAAGTCAATCCTCCCACTAACAAAGCTGAGAAAAAACGATATATTACAACCACCTTATATTAGGCTATCAGAGAGCTGTGGAAGCACAAAGAATGAAGGGAACACATTTCCAGAGAGCAGAGAATAGAGAAACTCTCAAAAACAAACAAACAAAAAACCCCAAAGAACAACAACAACAAAACACAATAAAACCAATAATCAACTAACAATTTGCAAGTATCTCTGGGAAATTTGGCAGTTCTGAGTATAGGCTGTACACAGAGACTAAGATTCTGGGTTACATCTGGATAGAGGGTTGCTATCAAGGAGAAACCAGAAGCGGTGTTGGATTTTATGTAGGACTGGAGGGTAGATAAAGTTGGAGACTCAAGGAACCTCACACATGCTGCTGCTCTTAGAAATATTCTGAATTCTGAAGTTGCATGTGTTAGGGAGCCTCTAATACTAAATACAATATTTCTGAAATACAAGGTTTATTTCCAGGCTACAATATTTATGTTGATTCTTGTTTTCAAAGTTATCTGGCAGCACTTTTGTACTATTTTATTGTTTTAAGACCAAATTGGCAAATTATGTATGAGACCATTTTTATTTCTTGGTTAATATATTTATTTTCAACTTTTTTCATTTTTACTATTTTTGTAGGTTTATTTAATTTTTCACTTTTAAAACTCTGAACCTGAATATTTATTTCATTTACTTTCATATATCATTCTTCAATCATTTCAAACTAAAAATAAAAAATATGCAGAACATATTTTAAAGTAAATAGGTATGAAAATACTTAAATTTTTATTATAAACTTTAATGCTTTATTTTTAAATAAGCTATTAAAGTTATTTATCTATAAATGAGTACAATCTTGCATTTTTCCTCAAAATTTTGATATGTATTCCCCCCCCTCAATTCTACCACTTTAATTTTTTTTAAGTTTATTTATTTTGAGAGAGAGAATGTGCGTGTGCACATGCAAGTTGGGGAGGAGCAGAGAGACAGAGGGACTGAGAGAGAATCCCAAGCAAGCTCTGCACTGTCAGTGAGGAGCCCCATGTGGGGCTTGATGAGGGGCTTGAACTCACAAACTGCGAGATCATGACCTGAGCTGAAGTTGGACACCTTACCGACTGAGCCACCCAGGTGCCCCCTTCAAAATTTTTTTTTAATAAATAAATATTCAGATGTGAAAGTGTGTTTTGGAGGATATATATACCATGTGGCTTATGGTAGTGTTAGAAAAAGGGGATATACATTAAGTATTCTGTAAGCATTATTTTAAGTTTGGTATATATTTTTAATAATGTGTTTAAAGAATGATGTTTATAATTTTTTCTTTCTTATATTTAGAAATTTAAAATATTCTCGCCTTGTGCAGTATTAATGTTTGTAAAATAATGTACGAGCTTTTGGAAAGAATAAAGCATCACATACATTTGGGAAGTTTAAAGGTAGCAATCACTTCCTTCAACTTTATTGTTCAGATTTTCCCTATCTTTTGTCATTTAATGTAACAGATATATAGAAATATAATAATGTTTCTCTATCATGTTTCTGTATTTTCCTTCATGTGTATATAACAGAAGATGTGCTGCCTTCTTCTGAAACAGATATGACTTATAAAATGAAGACAATTCTAGAAAAGTACACAAATTTGTGGTCACATCATGTAGAAATAAGAACAGGGTATGTTTCCTCTCCCAAATTCCTACGTTTGATAAATCAGATTTTCTATATCATCCCATCAAAGTTATAATTTTCTCTCTTATGATTATTTTTAAATTCTCTCTTCCTAGAGAATTTGCTGAGTTTGTCTTTTTCATGTTACTTTACCTTCTATACTGTCTGTTCTTGCTTATGTGTTGCTGTCTTTCAAACAATCAAAAAACGGAATGTCTTAAAATATCAACAATCAGTATGCTCATGAATCTGCGATTTGGACAGGTTAGGTGGGACAATTTGTCTCTGTTCCATGCCGGCTTCCCTAGGAGATGTTTTTAAGAGCTGAGAGCCAGAATGGTTGGAGGGCTAGTGAAGCAAGTTTTTCTCTTCATGAAATCTCTAGACTACTCTAAGTGGTTTTTCCATATGGTCTCTGCAGCATGGCAGCCTCAGGGCAGTAGGATCTCTTACACGGCAAGTGTTACAGGCATCAAGAAATAGAAGTCACCAATTTCTCAGGGCTGGACCCAAAAATGGGCACAGTGTCACTACCACTGTGTTGGTTGGTCAGGCAGCACAGAAACTGCCTAGATTCAAAAGAAGAGAGAAACAAACTTCACCTGTCAGTAAAGTGAATAACAAAGTAATTTTTTAAAGTTTTTTATTTATTTTTTGAGAGAGAAAGAGAGAGAGAGAGAGGGAGAGAGAGATAGAGCTCTATTGGGGAGGGGCAGAGAGAGAAGGAGAGAGAGAGAATCTCGAACTCACGAATTGTGAGATTATGACCTGAGCTGAAGTTGGATGCTTAACTGACTGCGCCACCTAGCAACCCCAACAAAGTAATTTTTAATCTATCATCAGTCTGACGGTTCCTCAGACACATCATCACGGTTTATAATTTAGAAACATTTTTTATCTCAAAATAGTTTTCCCTAGTTGGATTATTTCCATTTTGATGGCTTCCCTAGGACTTTGTAGCATGTTGTTGCTTCCACGTCTTTTGGTTGTAGAACACTTTCATGGCATTGTGGCATCTTTCAATTATGCAAGCATGTCCATGTCTAAAAAGATTGAATGAGAGCTTTCTTATTGCAATGGAAGTGGCAGTTAGAGGCCAAAGCCAAGTAAGAAGTCCACATAAACTACTAAAGTGGTAAAAGAACTACTGGGGCCAAATATTTCTCATAGGACTCATTAAGAATTGGTTGAACAGTTTATGCTATTCCCCAACCATTACACAGTATGCTATGGACCTTGTCAACAAGCAAAAAGGCAAAAAGACCAGGGAAAGGAAAAACAAGTTAAAATTGCATTGTTCTTCATAAGAAGGAAATAAGATAGATGAGGGGGCTAAGGAAAATAGGGTATCAAATGGGTAAGTCCTGGAAAACAAAGGTGCCTAAAAGGAAGCATGTCCTTTTTGTCAACAACTGTATACAAACTACATTCACTCTAGGGATGACTTTTGAATAGTGACAAGTACGGTGAGGGAAAACAATACATTTCATGTTTGTACACCATTGAATTTAGACAGTTTAATAAACTGATTCCATATACTTGTCAATAATGACTTGAAATGGAAAACAAGAATTGAACTGGGTTCTGTTGATAATAAATGTGTATCTCCACTCAAAATTTTCACAAAGAAATCTTCATGTTTGGGTGGCCTCAGATAAAGGGAAAAATATTGGTAGGTACCTTTTGAGGATTCAGCCATGCAGAAACATTATGAGAAGATAGTCATTTTGGTAATGTCTGTTTTCTTAATTTCTTTGTTTCTTAAGGTAACAGTATTCAAAATATTGTTTAATGAAGATTGTGCAGTTAGAGACTCTAAATTAAGGGGATCGTTTGGATTCTATTAAGCACCCTTAGTACCTACCTAAATACTATGTATTCCAAAGAAAGGGGAGAAGTGACATTGTGTAAAACTGTCAATTGTGATTTATTTTTGGTATTTAGTTTGGTACAAAATGTTTCCTTTGACATTATACCTAGTGGAAATTCCACCAGTTTTCTGGTATTCGGGTGATATTCCTTTTTTCACTATCTTTGCCAGTGTGGACATTTATCCCCCACATTTTCATAGTTTGTTGACAATTTAATGGGAATTTTGGAAGCGAGATTAAGGAACTTATCACAAGCCCAAGAATCTAATCTTGTACTTTTGATTTATGATTTGAATCATGAACATGTATCTTTAAGGAAAAATATACGAAAAATAGAAAATACACAAAATAGGCCAGAAAGACACTTCATGTCTTAGCTGGATCTAAGGAAATCTCTTCCTAATCTACTAATCATTTATGGTAAATTTTACTTCCTTATACACTTTCAGCTTAAAAAAGGTACAAAATGGCAGTTATTTTACTTATGTGGCATACGCTTTAAGTTAATTGGAGATCTCCATCTGTACAATAAGAAGGTTAGCTGAAACTAAAGTAAAAATGAAGCCTTAACAACTTGAGCAAATCTGAGATATAGTTAAATTCACAGTTATTTTTTAGAATGTAGAAGGAACCTCCATAGAAAGTTCTTTTTAACTGAATTAAGATTTTTGGTTACTATTACTTAATTTTCCTCTCAATAGTCATGATATTATAGATTACTGACAGAACACGTTATGTCCCTTCTAGTTCATCATTTTCCATTCTCTGATTATCCATGTAACAATTTCCTCAATAGCTTTAAGAAAAGAAGATAGTTGTAAAGGATGAGATATAGTATTAAGAATATCAAAACTCAGAGACAGAAGAGAAACCAGAAGAAAAACAATGTTATCTTCAGAGTCCTGTTTTCAGTTGCCTCCCCTCATTTTTCTTCTAATATAAATCCCTCAGTTACTTAAAAAAAAGTAAGTAATGCAGTCAAATTGAACCTCAAAATTGTTTTGTCCCTTTTGTTGATAATTATACATGTTGTGTGTGGTATTTAAATGGTCAAGAAATCCAAGAGAAATTTTCAGATATTTGTCCATATTTTCCTTATTGAAATGTAATACACTTAATTCAAAACAGGAACAGGATCATCCATATGATAGCTTTTAAGAACAGAACCATTTCAAAATACAATATTTATTGA
Source organism: Panthera pardus (assembly GCF_024362965.1). Taxonomy (NCBI): domain Eukaryota; kingdom Metazoa; phylum Chordata; class Mammalia; order Carnivora; family Felidae; genus Panthera; species Panthera pardus. The sequence continues at coordinate 24,978,802 of NW_026527002.1, forward strand.
GGATCGGTCTTTTATTGAGGATTTTATTTCCTTGTTTAATGAACTGGCTAAGTGTTTCAGGAACCATCCTTTCTTATCACACTATTAATACCCCTCTTCTAGAAATGAAATTTTTAAAAGTTTAAAAAAACATAAAGAAGTTAGTCTGCAATGACTTTCTCATGTTATTTAACAAAAAGTAAGGTATAACAACAATTTATCTGATTTCTAAGTGGCCATGATAATAGTGGTTATTTACTTCCCCCAGGCACTAACTGTTTCTGTTTGCTCCAAAAGAGAAGATTTTCTTTAGTCTCCTCTGTGTAATGCCACAGATCTATCAGTTAAGCAGAACCATATGTTAAGTATTTCAGAGTTTAAAAACTGAACAATGGGAGGAAATAACAGCAACTTCTTCTCCTTCTTCCGCTCCTCCTCCTCCTCCTCTTTTCTTCTTCCCCTTCCTTCCTTCCTTCCTTCCTTCCTTCCTTCCTTCCTTCCTTCCTTCTTTCCTTCCTTCTTTCCTTCCTTCTTTGTTTCTTCCTTCTTTCCTTTCTTTCTTTCATTTCTTAAGGGGAGGGGAGGTCAATGAATATGTTATTCTTGAACTGAATAGCTCCACTGCCACATTGTAGAACAAGTTGCAGAGGGGTTCAGAAGAAGAGTCATTTATTAGTTGAATACCCAGTTAAAGACTATGCTCCCTAGCCTCCCTTTTATATAGATGTGGGCATATGACTAAGTTTTGAGCAATGAAAAATGAGCAATAGTTAATGTGTAAAAATTTTACCCCAAGCAGAAAGGTTATATGCCTCTTCTGCCTATATTCCTCTTTCCTCCTGACTGTAGTGTAAATAGAATGGTGGGAAATGGAATAATCTTTTCATTCCAGGAAATAGATGTTCTAGAGGTCAGAGAAATAAACCAAAGGAAGTTCAGCATCAAAGAAGGAGGTAGACGTGGGCATAAATGTTGGCTCTTCTAATCTCAAACAGTGTAATAATGTAAGACAAGTTACTGAATGAGCTTCATTTTTCTCATTGAAAAACATGGATAATATCAAAATCAAGTGAGAATGTTATTGTTGTGAGAATGATTACATTGTGAGGACAAAAGGAGATAATGTGTGCAAGCTACCCAGGTTGGTGCGCAGCTACAGGAAAATATAATTTCTATCCCCTACTCTTTTCTATTTAACTTTAAGCCCATGTTCTACTTACTTTTTGCAACCATTTTTCAGTAGATGTGCAAACCAAGTTAATTATGAAAGTGTAATTTCTTCCCTCTAATCTGTTGTCAATTCTATCCAGTGTGTTTTTTATCTCTCATGTAGTTTTCTGTCAAGAAGTTTGATCTGAGTCTTTTTAAAAATATAGATCTTATACATATCTACTTAATATTTTGTGTGTGTGGAAATGAGTTATAACTGTTTCAATGTCCTGTGCTAATTCTAATATCTGTGTCAGTTTTGAGTTCATTTTGATTGATTGATTTTTGTCCTTGTTGTAGGGTGTATTTTCTTGCTTCTTTGCAATCAATAAAAACATTTTTTATGGATGCCAGACATTGTAAATTTTACCTAGTTGGGTACTGGGCATTTTTGTACTTCTATATAGATTCTCTAAAGATTCTTGAGCTTTGTTTTTGGATGTTGTTACATAACTTAGAATTAGTTTGATAAGTTCATGTCTTGTTTTTAAGATGTGTTAGGTAGTACTGGAGAAATGTTTAGTCTAGGACTAATTATTCCTCACTAGTAGGAAAGACCCTTCTGTGAATTCTACCCAGGACCCCTAACCAGTCTGGTTGATGAACCACATATCATTCCTGTCCCTATGTGAATCCACACCCTGATACTTCTAATCCTCTCAGGCACTTTTTTTTTTTTTTTGTCTCTAAGCCTCGGGTAATTCCCTCCTGTGATCAGAACTCAGTTGAATACCCCAGGGGGACTCTCTGTGGAGATACATAATTCTGTGTGTCTGTGCATCCCTCTCCTCTCTAGTTCTTTCTTCTATGAATGCTAGATGCTTTGATCTCCTTCTCAGTCTCCATACCTCAATTCACAGAGCCCATTGGGGCAATCCTGGAGACACTTCATTTTCCTCTTGTTTTTCAAGGATCTTCATTATCTGATGTTCAGTGTCTTGAAAACTGTTGCTTCTCATGTTGCCTTTTTTTGGGTTGCTCTCTGAGAGACAAGCAAAACACATAAGCCCACCATTGAAATAGTTTAAAAAAATCTCTGATGGAGGATTGTTCAAAATATTATTAAAAGACAGGAAAAGGAGCTAAAGTACTCTTCACTTTTTATTTAATAAATACTAGACTTTTAAAAGAGAACACTATAAATATATGGAAACTATATTTTATATAATCAATATTCTAATGCAATTTGAAAGGTGGTTTCCAGTCTCTATTGCTGCATACAAATCAACACAAAATTTAGTACCTTAAACAACATAAATCATTTTAATATGTTCACAATCTGCACATCAAGGATTTGGCTGAGACTAGACTTTGAGAATAGTCTATTCCATGTAGCATCAATTTGGATCACTTGGTGGTATTTAGTTGATGACTGAACTGAATGATGGCTTCCTTCATGTTTGTCTTGGCAAAGGTAGCTAGAAGGCTGAGCTTATCTGGACCCTTTTCCTTCTTAACATGATCTCAGGGCCTCTCTATATGGTCTTTTACATGCAGGAATGGGTGAATGTTTCAAATGTGTGAGCAAGAAAATGCAAAGCAGGTATTTCAAAGAAAGATACATCATATTTGATTCCATACTAGAACATGATGGAAAATAAAATCTCTATAACCTTTTTCTGTAGACAGTGATGCCCCAGGAAGTATTTTAAAATGTGCTAAAAAATAAATTCTCAGCATCATTTATGGCAATTGGTGGAGATCTCAAAAATAAGTGATACTTAAGCCTATAATTTTCTAACATAAAAAATACTTTCTATTAAAAATCCTAGCATGTAACAAACGGACATCCTGATTCATAATCCAACCACTACAATATAACAAATTTGAAATGATTAATCTCACAGCACAATATTTTTAAGGGCCAGTGTGCTAATAATTTCCAGAGTCCTTAAATCTACTGAGATATTACAAAGCATCACACCATTACTTTTATAAAAACAATACATGTAATTAAAAAATATTTCTGACAGATATATAAAATGTTCAGTTAAAAACTTAGTAAGTCATATGCACATGAAACCTTTAAAGTGGAGGAATGACTTCTATGGAAAAAAAAAAACCATAAATTGGAAAAGAAGATGCTAAATTGTGGATAACTATTTTAAACTTAAAAACAGGATGTAAAGATGCTCCTATAGTCATAGTTTTACTACCTGTTTTTATTATCATGATATTCAATATGTTCTTTCCATACTCGATTTTAAACATGTGTTACTATAGATACATTTATAGATTTGTTCTCTTTTGAATGAAGGTAAGAATGCTGTTTTTTAAATAATAACTTGTTCCTCATGTCCATAAAGTGTTGTGTCAATAGACTAAGCAAAGTGTGTTTGAGAATGAACTTCAAAAGAGACAGTAAAACACACACACATACACACACATTCCCCCTACAATTGTGAATCGAAGACTGTAGGAAAAGAAAAGTAACAAAAAAAAAAAAAAAGAAAAGGAAAAGAAAAAGAAAGGTAACATATACAGTTCCCTTGAGTACTATACTAGGGCCAATCTTATTCAGCTTCTGTATAAATGACCTTGAAATTGGAGTAAACCTGACCATACCTTGCTTTAAAAACAGTAGACAGAGCAGAGTCGGCATAAAGCTACAGGGAAATCTTAATAGAATATAGCCGTGACTGGGAATGTTACAGATGAAATTTAATGTGGTACGGTCTCATTTTAGCATCACATGGGAAAATGCAAGCATGTGGTGATGGTGGAGGGAGAAATAGCGTATATAATTTAAAGCCAGAAATACAGGTGTTTTCTTTAGTCCAAATAATTTCCTAAAATGCTATATGTGGTGTGATAGGGTACACTTTGGCTATTTGCATATAGATTCTAAGATACTGAAGTAAACGTATAGATGATTACTGTTAAGTCATATATCCGGAAAATCTACTAAAAACTTGGAATCGTATGAATTACACATGAGTACATCTAGGTATTGGGAGTTTGTTTCTGTTGCCCTCAGTTTTCATCTGTCAGACAGTAAAAACTCAAATAAGTGGCAATGAAAAACAGGGGGTGTATATGAGACATTAAAATTTTACTTCTAAGCAAAATTAGATAATGGATAGAGTAATATAAAAATCAGTTAATGACCAACTGTTTTTCTACTTTTAACCAGTATCTTTTGAAATTCTGTTGCTTTTGCTTTTGGGGCCGTTGTGGTGCCTCTCTTTTGACAGCGATGACCATGATAGCTCTTCATGGAGTGACCCCTGAGAGGAAGCTATTCAGAGGTGTGTGATCTTGAAGTTTTGCTCTTAATTTTTTGTTGCTGTTGTTAATTTTCGCAAATGAATTAATAGAGAATCAACTCCTGTTCATTTCCCCCACCAAGGTTGAATTCATTAATCAGTTAAAAACCCTCTTCCTTTATGTATATTCGGAATATTTTTTGTTAATGTATTATTTCAGTGTTTAAAAGTAAACATTTTACAAGTCACTCTTTGCCTATTTGAGGGTAAGATAGTAGAGAATGTGGAAATGGGATGACAAAAGATGAAATTACTCAGGTTTATTTTTTTCAACTCTGCCTCCAAACCAGGCTAAGAAAATTAAGTTGGCTGAAACATAGATACCATCCTAGAGATACTGGAAATATCTTGATGGAAATGTTTCTCCTTTGAAAAGCAAATATAGACACATCTTCCTCTAAGGAATGGAGTCGTAGAACTACAGAACTAAGCCATGTCACTGAGCTTTGAGAAGCACTTCTCATACCAATCAATTAAGAGCTTGGGTAACAAATTCATGTTGCAACTGCACAGCTTTACAAGTACAGGTGTGAAAGTTAAGCAGAGTAATCCTTGTTCTTTTCTTGACTCTTTCTCAACTGAAGAGCTTTGGCCCTGGAGTCAAAAACTCTGAGATCAAATTCTGGCTCTAACACATGATCTTGAGGAAATTATTTAACAGCACCTGCCCTGGTCTCTTTATCTTTACCACTAGTCCATAGAGCAGTGATGGTTACCTGGCATAAGTCATCTAAGGAAGTTAGCACTATGTTTGGAACTTAATGAGTACTCATTAAATGTTAGGCACTGGTGATATTGATAAGGTTGATAATTAGGCTTTCCTGCTTGTACATGTTTATAAAAAAATTAGAACTGCTGGGGCTACAGAATACTGACTCATTGCTCTGCTTCATGATGAAGAAGATGAAGCTACTAACAAAGATGAGGAGGGGCAATTTTTCACCAGGAGTTTTACTCTAAGAAAATGACTATTAAAATTATTTATTTGTTTGTTTATTAAAATTTTATATGAAACTTTGTGTGGTACCATTTATAGAGAAACATAGACAGTGGTGATGATGTGACGATATTGAAGTGATTATTTCCCTCAAGTGGGCCATATCTTCTTTCAATCCAGTTATGCCTCTCTATGCTAGATATTCTTGAATAGGTCTCTCATATAAAAATCAGTAAATCAGTAACTAATCACCAAGTGTCTAGCATTTGCTAAGTACTACAGAAGACCCAAGAGGGTCTTGTAAAATTTTGAAGGAAATAAAATTTTTGTGGGCAAGAAATTTAACAAACTCACCTGACTATTTATTGCCTATCTTGCACAGGGCATGTGTTTAGTAAAGCACTATTTAAGTGTGTGTAATATATATATATATACATATATATATATATATGTATATATACATATATAACAATAATTTATAAATAGAATAGTTGTAGAATTAGAGATACCATGAATTGCTAATTGAATTATTATAATCTCTCCAAAAAACTGAAGATAAAAAAGTTACTCAGATATTTAAAGCATAGTATTTATTTTAAAATTTATTTATTTATTTTGAGAGAGAGAGAGAGAAAAAAAAACATGCGTGCATGCGTATATGAGCAGGGGAAGGGTAGAGCCCAATGTGGGGCTCGAACTCACTATGAGATCAAGACCTGAGCCAAAATTAAGTGTCAGAAGCTTAACTGACTGAACCACTCAGGTGCCCAAAGCATAGGTGAACCATGTCCCTGTAACTGCCTAAAATAGGCATCTATTTCTAATCCACTTTCATTCTACAGAGACCTTAGTCTCTTACCCTAGGAAAGCAGCTATCCTGAACGTTCCAGACTGTGAAGCAAAACAGGAGAGATATATTATTAAGTTTATTGGGAAAAAGGTTTTCTATGATCAAATAAATTTGAAGAGTGCTAGGATAAACTGAATTAAATGAGTTTCATTTCTGCAGGACTTCTCAGACTATCGAATATGGTCATGTGAATTGGAGTATTTCCAAAATAGATTAGAATGTGCCACCCTTACCCTACCTTAAGCATCTTACTGGAACTGATAGTATTCTGTGGAAAACACTTTTCTAGGTAAATTATATGTATACCACAGATTCAAATCAATGAAGCAGTTCTCATCACATGTAGTACTACCCTGTAGGTCCATTTTGGAAAATTTTGAGGGTGCTTTAGTCTTTTAGATTAGTGTTTAACAAATTTTAACATATATTATTCTATTGATATTATACATTATTTTATTTTTTCTTTATGTTTGAATTAGGGCATCACATTGCTTATTTTTAAATATTATTTTGAAACTATATTACATTATCTATATTATCTATACCTTTTATTTCATGGCCTGTGAACAATATTTGTTGCCTTGAATCTCAAAGTCTCAATTACTACTCTGATATTATTATCTCAACTAAAAAGCTGTAATTATTTGAGGTTATCCATGCTTACAATAATTCTCTCCTGTGTTTTTAAAAACTTCCTATACTAGAAAATAGAAGAGATAAAGAGAAGGCAGAGAATGTACTCTGGATTTCTGGAATACCATTGAGGTAGTTTTTTTTCCCTCTGGTTGAAGGACACATTTATCTCAGTCATCAAGGGGCACCTGACAAATGGCTACTGTTAGGAGGGAAAATTCCATAGTGTGTCCTTATTTGAGCCCAGACTCTAACTTGCAACTCAGGATCTGTCATGTGACAAGCTAATGTCTCTTAGCAAACAAATCTACCTGTTTACTTAGCAATTTGAGCTGTGGGTGTTTCCATTAGTTCCCTGACCATTGTTTTTAAATTAGAGAGTTGTCAGACCAAGCAAGGAAAAGTACACTTCTACTTAATTGCTAAAAGGTTAGTTCAAGTCTTACTCTGAACTGTAACTCATGAACCTTCTGATTAAGACAAGAGTTCTCACTGAAGTCTTTAAAACACACCCCTTTTCTGAATTTTCATATTACTTCCTGGTTCCAGCTTCATCTATATGTGTTTCTAATTCAGTCTAGAGCATCTGGATTTCACAGTGCCCTAAACGATAATTTTTGATGATTTTAAGTTGGCTGCCGAAATTGTTAAAATGTGAAGATGTTGTATGAATATATGAATTTATTGCGTCTCTTGAAAAATCAGACTATCTGGCCACAGTAGTTGTGCATTCTCACATGGAAACAATCAGTTGGACCTGAGTAGCTTCTAGCCCTTTTGAGAAGATATATTTTATCCATTCCCCATAGACCCTCTTAATCCCTTGTGTCTCCCTAACTCCAAGGCCAAGTTTTACTTGCCATCCTTGACTGTGCTTGATTGTTACTTTCTTCCTACTAAAAAGGAAAATAAATAAAGTGACTGTATGTCTCATGAAATAGATTCTTTAAAAAAAAATTTTTTTTTAAGTTTATTTTTGAGAAAGAGATACAGAGCGCGAGCAGAGGAGTTGCAGAGAGAGGGAGACAGAATCCGAAGCAGGCTTCAGGCTCTGAGCTGTCAGTATACAGCCCGACAGGGGACACAAGGCTGAGAAATCATGGCCTGAGCCTTAGATGCTTAACTGATTGCGGCACCCAAGCGCCCCTAATGAAACATGTTCTTATGTGTCTAATATTCAAGGTGTGTCTCTGTCCAGAGAATACTAGTCAGATTCTGTTTTGTAGCAACTCTGGTACCCTTCACTTGTTAATATTGTCTTCTGACCCCTCAACTCATTTAAGTTATAACAGTTGGCCTACAATCTTAGATTCAACAGTCAGGATGTAGTGAATCTATTTCCTCTGCCAGTTTCATGAAATTCTTTTGCTCTTGTATATTTGATATCTTTGACCAAGTAGAAGTATAGCTAACATCTACTCATTCAGGGTTTGTTTTCGGTAAGGAAAAGAAATGGACTTTGAGGTATGTTAACAAGGTAAGTATATGATTGAAGCTATACTTAAGATCATTTTTTAAAACAGAATATTGGCTTGAAATAGAGCATCTTAGAAGAGTTGCAGACATTAAGATGAATGCAAGCCTAAAGATGAGTTTTAATAACTTAACAGTAATAACTATGCCACAAAATGCAAAGAATATTGTCCTAAGAATCAGAAACTTAACTTGTTGTAAGCCTTTAAACAGACTACTTAATCTCTGGGGACATTAGCTTACTCATATATAAAATGGATATTGTAAGATGTTCTCTATAAGAGTTGTGGGATCAAATGAGAATCTATTTTAAATTATTTTTGGACAGTTTAATATTAGTTGTAAGGTTTAATTATACAGTACCACAGAAGAAGGCAATGTATAAATTTTAAATTTATAAATCAAATGGAAGTGAGAAATAAAGTGGCCCCCAGAATTCTGATCTAGAGAGCACCAGGTTCTTCCCCAAATATTCCTTATCTTTGGGTAGATAGTGGCCACAGATGTGTCTGGGATGTGAGACAGAAGCGGTGGTCAGAATGCATCTGACAGCAAGACCCAAGTTGTCAATGATAGAATGGCAGATCATAAGGAGATACAGTAAACTATGTTACCAATGGAATCATAGAGCATGACCAATTGACCGTGTTAGTGATGTGAGTAGAAAACACTAAGAAAAAGTCTAGAGCAGCAAATGAATCAGAAGATAATGCTGCCTTGAACAGTTGTCCTTATTTCTACCTATTTTCTTATTCTGAAATACACTTTTTCATGTTGTTCAATCCAGATGGATGTTTGCATAATGCTCTCATAACCTTATGGACGAGCGTGGTAAGCCATCCAAATTAGGCTGCTCTGATCTTGTTTCCCAGACCACAGGGATTACTCCAGAAATTGGCAAGTAACTAAGACTGGCTGAGAGATTCCTTCTCTGAGGTTTTATGGATGGAGATTGTTGAGGAAGACATTTTTTAATTTCCTTCCTTTCTGATCATGGGGCCTATCTGATTCAAGTCTAAAACCACCAGCAGCCATCCCTTTGCCTCCTTGCACATCTCCGTGGACTGGGAAAAGAGAATATAAACTGAGAACTAGAAAAAGTCTCAAAAAAAAATTCAACTCCTTTGTTGTGCTACCCATTTCCATTGTCTTCTTTTTTTCTTAATTTTTTAAATATTTACTTATTTTTGAGAGAGGGAGAGAGAGAGAGAGAGAGAGAGAGAGAGAGAGAGAGCACATGAGTTGAGGAGGGGCAGAGAGAGATGGAGACACAGAATTTGAAGCAGGCTCCAGGCTCTGAGTTGTCAGCACAGAGCCTGATGTGGGGCTTGAACTCACAAACCATGGGATTATGACCTGAACTGAAGTTGGACGCTTAACCGAGTCACCCAGATGCCCCCATTTTCTTCCTGTGTCTGGGGTCTCTGTTCCAATAAATACCCCATTTCTCTCTGAGATACTGTGAATAGCCTGCATAAGTATTGTTTACCAAAGGATTCTGAAAATGGTCATAGAAGATAATGCCAAAATCTATTTTTAGGGAATAATGAAATTGTAGCTTAAAATCAAAAGTAGTAAGACATTTAGAAAGGAGAATTAGGGGTTAGTTTCGACGGGGTTCTATTTATTAATGTGTCCGAGGAAAGAAAGATTTTAATTAACAAAAATATCTGCATATTCTTGTTACCACCAGAAGAAAATTTACTCTGAGGAAATGAAGGATTTTTTTTTCAGAAGTTCAGAGATTAAATTGCATAAAATGTGATACTTATCACAAAGTTCAGAGATTTAAATTGCATAAAATGTGATACTTATCACAAAAAAAGCCACCTCTCATCATAATATCTCTTGATTTTAAAAGAAAAAACAAACTGTGCACATACTTAAGACTGAAAAAAATATCTTCTGAGTACATACAAAGGATATTTTTTCTCATGCTTATCACAATCCCATTCCCAATCACTTGAATGCAATTTACCATCGTCATAACGTTCTGTGGGGGAGCCTATAGAGATTGTGTTGTGATGTCAAATTGCTTTATGAAAACATTTTGATAAGTGCATGGACACCACATTATAATGACAAATTATAATGACAAAATGGTTTCAATGTTTCCATGGAGACCAAATTACAATGTCAAATTGATGGCAAAATGAGGTCAATACAAATCTACACAGACCAGATTGTGATGTTAAAACAATGCAAAGCAATATCACCACAGGTCTGGGGAGGCTATGCTATGATGTCAAGATGATGGGAAAGCAATATCTCGGATGATGTCAACGCAGTAACAGAAAAGGTGTCAGTGGAAATCTCTGCAGCATCCTTCATGGTGACAATACAATAGAACACTATTATTAATGCAGATTTCACCAACGGTAAAGTAAATTTAATGAAAGTATGAAAAATGGGAAGCTTATCTCTTTCACCATTCTGATTCTAAATATTGTCTTATTTTACCTTCTTCGAAACTACGTGCTTAGTCATGGAAGTTAGAGAGGAAAAACTAAGCTAGGTTACTCAGTGGCAGAAGTTATTTATTGAAGAATCTGTTTTGATGTAAATTACTTTCTTCATTTACAATACCACTGTGAAAGGACCCACAGGGAGACAGTCTGATTAATTCAGTTCTCTCTGGAAGGCTTCACTGGCCGACTTTTCTGTTGAAATGTCTTTGGGGCATGCACACCCCTCCCCTTGTGGTGGTTGTCATACCTTTTAATTCTTCTTTCTTAAGGATGTTAAAATATTTACGGTTACATTTTTGTATTTTATAAATTATAAACCAAGTAGTTTAACACTTAAACCTGCCCTTGTCAAAAATAGTATGAAGCACCATGTTATCTTCACCGATGCAGATTATTTCCATTTGTTCTTAAATAATAAATTATGTTGATGCAATTTATCTTGAATAAGTGCAATAAATATTTTAACCTAATGCTAATGCCAATCAGTTGGATGTTAAATGCAAATGGAAGAGAATACATTTATCATGGTTTCTCAACCCAAATCGTTTTTTCTTCGCTCCAGTAGTAAACCTGACTTCTCATGGAAACAAAAAAGACGGTACCTTATAGGATTGTAAAAACATTCTGATTATTTCAAAATAAACTTTTGCCAAATTAGGAAAATATTATGACACTTTGCTATATTGTTTGCATTTGTGTTGGTTTTTCAAGTGTAAGCCATTCCAGGTTTGTGGATTTACCATTTTATGTGACAGTTAAGCCCACGCCTCAGTATGCACACTCATTTAACCATGTTTACTAAATTAACTGGATGATTCACTTACATTCAACAAACATATTTTAGTTGAATACTATGTGCCAGATAGTATGCAAGGTCAATTAAATCAAATGGTTTTAGAGATTTGTTTTACAATCTGCCAATTGTTTTAAAATGCTCAGCATTTAAGTTGAATTGATTCATGTGCTTGTGAGGGAGGGAAATCTCTGTTCCTTAGGTTTTGGCTTCTTTTTCTTTTATTTTGCTTTCTCTTCCTTTTTGAGGAAAAAGTGGATAAAATGTGATCAAGGAAGAGTTCCTTGAGACCCGTTGTTCAAATTAGTTAATGTGGTAAAAGACCCTCGCAGGCTGAACAACACAGGTGTCTCAAGAAAGAGCACTTAGTTTTCAGTCATTCTTGAAAGGATACAGAGCCAGGGACAAAACATACCCACACCAGCATATTTATCCAACTGAAACCTGTTCCAATTAAACACGTGAAGAGAAAACGTCACGAAGAATAGTGATAGTACTACTACTAATAAACCAATAGCTTTCCTAATGCAGAGGCTATAGACTTTCACTGGGATACCAGTGCTGCCACTGTGTGAAGTTCATTTACTTCTGTGAATCTCAGGCTGTGTTTCTCAAGGTATTGGAGACAAATAGGAAACCATCTGTCTATGAGGTGGGGTAAACATGAATACCACCTGTTTTTCTGGGAGCTGTGCTTTTAGAGTCTCAGAGGAAAACATAGGAACTGTTTGACTTTGTGGCACTTTTGGGCCACATAATTGTCCTCTTGAAGATCTGTTAGGAAGCTATGGCGGTAGAGTATACTTTGTATTGTGCTCCACTCAAAGAAAAAAAATTATCACAGAGATTTGTAATATCACTATGGCAATATTTTCTCCAAATCCAAAGGACAAAATAGATCTCCCTTATATCCCTTTATCATTATTTAAACACAGCTTATTGAAACTCATGGCCTATAACCATTTCAGACTTTTTAGAATTTTTTTGTAAGGTAAAATATTGCCTGAAGTCAAATATTACCTAAAACGGAACTACAGAACACTACAGATATGATGAAGTAGAAATACTTGAAAACATTGTAATGGAACAAAGTAACACAACAATATGGTGGCTATGCAAAAGATGAAATCAAGAAAGAATGCTCTACCTACACAGTCTAATTTTTTTTCTTTCCTTCTACTTCTTATCTTCTACAATATACTTTTTGAGTGTGGCTCACTATAAAATTTTATGTCTACCTCAAGTTTTCATACAATACCTTGTGCAATAGAAAGGTCTGACCTTTGCCCCCAGTTCCTGGGAGGTAACTAAAGCCCCTGGAATGTCCTGCTTGGTAAGGGTGTCTGTTTACCTGGAGACCTTGGGTCATGTCTGATAGTCTATGCTAACACTGTGATTTATATTGAAGATCTTGGGTCATGCAGTAGCAGCTTGACCTCTGAAGGGATTATAGACTAATGTCATCCATGTGAGTGATCAGCCATGCCAACATGTCCAACCCCTAGTAAAGTGCTTGCATACTTAGGCTCCAGTGACCTTCCCTGGTTGGCAATGCTTCCTCCGTGTTACTGGGAAAAGTAAGTGAGGAGTCTGGCTCCTGGTTAAAAGCCTATGTATGATTTGTCAGGTCTGACCATAGGCAAAGGCAAAGGCTTTACCTGGCAGGGCTTTTGGAGTAAAGCTGTCCTCCTCACTCCAAACTATGTGCATAGCCAGTGCATGCCAGTCTCTGAAGGGAGTTGCCATCAAGGGTCCAGGCTTCTCTGGCCTGTCATGCTCTTATTTATTTATTTATTTATTTATTTATTTACTTACTTACTTACTTACTTATTTTTTAATGGTTATTTATTTTTGAGAGAGAGAGAGACAGAGCATGAGCAGTGAGCTGTGGAGGGGCAGAGAGATACAGAGACGCAGAATCTGAAGCAGGCTCCAGGCTCTGAGCTGTCAGCACAGAGCCTGATGCAAGGCTCAAACTCACAAGCTATGAGATCAAGACTTAGAGCCGAAGTCAGACACTCATCTGACTGAACCACCCATGCGCCCCTGTCATGCTGTTTCACTATTTACATTCTTAGCCCTGGCACCTTCATTCCTAAGACTTCATCTGAGGCCTTCCACCAAGATCCTTTTCAGGTACCTCTGCTGAGGATTTCTTACTGGGGGAAGGAAAGGGAACTTGAATACATTCTTCCCCCTGTCATTTAGTACCTAGTACTTTTCTACTCCCAACCCTTCTCTTCCCCTTCCCTCCAATATCAGCATCCACAGAACTACTTGAACCTTTTGTGCAGATCTCCCTCAAAAATGAGACGAGTCCCACCTCAGGCTGATCCACCTGACCCTCCATCAGTAGCCGTTCCCCGGGGCAAAATACAAAATGGTGAGTCAATGCTTTCTCAAGTTTCAGACTGTTGCTTATACCATCAAAGCAGTAATTATGGCTTAACTCCTTCATTTTTGACTTGTTGCTCTAATTGACTAGTAGGATACCTGGCAACTCAGCTTTCTCTGTCTTCCAGCTCAGTGGAATGCCTGACAGTGACACCTTTCCCACATCCCCCAACTTCACTGGTAGAGGACACCTAGAAGTCCTGTGCCTAGACTCTCCTTTTTCCCATCCTATGTGCCTTTTCCTGTTGCTAATTTTAATATGTATGCGCTGATTGTAATAAATTGTCCCAAGGATATATTGCTCTGCTGAGTGCTGTGAGTCCTACTGAACTATTGAATCTGAGGGTAGTCATGGGGACTGGCAGATCATACATGCACTTAAAATTATTTTGTTAAGGAAACAATGTGTGAACACTGCTTTTATTTATTTATTTTTTTTCTTTGAAGATTTTATTTAAATTCAAGTTAGTCAACATAAAGTGTAGTATTGGTTTCAGGAGTAGAACTTAGTGATTCATTACTTATATACATCACCCAGTGTTCATCACCAATGCCCTCCTTGCTACCATCACCCATTTAGCTCACCCCCCCACCCACACCCCTCCAGAAAACCTCAGTTTGTTCTCGATAGTTAAGAGTTTCTTATGGTTTGTGTCCCTCTCTCTTTTTATCTTATCTTATTTTTTGTTCCCTTTCCCTATGAACACTGCTTTTAATACAGGTCTGTATTTTCTAAACCCAAATAGAAGAAATCAGAAAACCCCAGAAATATATTAAAACTTTACATAGTGTCATCAATAGCATTGGGATGTACTTCTGCTTCCATTGAAAGGACCAAGAAACTTGGGGCGCCTGGGTGGCTCAGTTGATGAAACGTCTGACTTCAGCTCAGGTAATGATCTCACAGTTTGTGGGGTTTGAGGCCCCATCAGGCTCTGAGTTGACAGCTCAGAGCCTGGAGCCTGCTTTGGATTCTGTGTCTCCCTTTCTCTGTCCCTCCCTAGCTCACATTCTGTCTCTCGCTCTCTCTCTCTGTCTCTCAAAAATATAAACATTTGAAAAAATTTAAAAAAAAGGACCAAGAAACTCTTGACAGGTGACTTTCAGTTTTAAAATCAAAGTCTCAAACAGGGTAGATGTATTCAGCTACAGTGGACATGAGATATGAAAGTGAAATAGTAAAATTATAGCAGAATAATTTGCTTTAAAAATGGATTTTCTTTTTAAAAATGATTTCTGTAACTACCAATATTTCCCGTATCATTAAAAGATCAAAGTTGGTGTTTCATAGCTGAAAGGGCAAATAGTCTGCTAAATCAATGTACTAACTTTCATAGGAAAAAACCGAGGCACAGATTTATAAAACATAGTTAAGATTGTAGACTAAGTTAGTGGCAGAGAATATTTGAGTCTAGGTCTTCTGACTTCATATCATGGCCCTTTATATAAATTTTATGTTCAAAACTTTAAAGTTAAATGCACATTTACCAAAATTAAATTTCCAACATTTTCTACCACTTTTTACACATAATTTTGGGAGAAAAGAGATGGAGATTTACTGCCATAGTTCATGCAAAGTCATCGATTTCTGTATATAATGCTGAAATACAACAAAGCCATTTTGTGTGTGTGTGTGTAAGGTTTTAAAAATAGCATACTTCACATGTAAGTCATGGGAGGAAGGAATAAATATTAATGGCTAAATTAATATTCTTGCAAATTTATTATTCAAACCACAGCCAACGATAAAACTTTTACAAATGATACCCTGGATCAGTAGGTATAAATCTGGCAGGAGCTCATAAGATGACTCTGGTATCTTCCCATTTCCCCAGGTTGAGAAATATAGCTCTAATTTCTGCTCAGAAGCTAATATATAAGAATATGTAAAAATCTGAGGAACAATCAGTATCCCTATTGGTACTAAAAAAGCACAGACATAGGGCACTTGGGTGGCTCAGCCGGTTGAGCAATCAACTCTTGATTTTGGCTCAGGTAGTGATCCCAGGGGCATGGGAGTAAGAACCATATTGGGCTTCATGCTGAGCATGGAGTCTGCTTAAGATTCTCTCTCTGTCCCTCTGCCCCTCTCCCCCAGTTGTGCTCTCTCTCTCTCAAAAACAGAACAAAAGAAAACAAAATACAGACCTAAAATAGTTCAGAAAATACTAGGGAAATTAATCGCCTTCTGTTCTTCTGAAGTTCTCCTCTTTTGTATCTTATGAAGACACTTGCCATTGGATTTAGGCCCTACACAGTTAACCAGATCTCATCACAAGATCCTTAACTTAATTACATCTATAAAACACTTTTTCCAAATAAGGTACTGTTCAACAGTTCTGGACATTAGGACATAAACGTATCTTTTTGGCAGGGGGCACCATTCCGTGGAATACAATGACTAATATATTTAGGACCTCTTAGCTTATTCAAATCTTTAGCAATGTCTCTAGGATTACCTAGGGGGTTATGACAAGTGTTTGTGCACTAGCTTGCCCAATCTTACAATTTTTCTGATCCTGGTCTTTTCTGGACACATTTGGTGAAATCTTCTGCCAATGTCTCTGTTGTCTATGAAATCTTTTGAGGTAACTTCATCAGAGAGGCCCCCTATTAGAACTGCAATGACCCTGCCATTCTGAGGCACCTGTGTAGTTCAGTCCATTGGGCGTCCGACTTAGGCTCACATCATAATCTTGCAGTTCATGAATTTGAGCCCCGCATCAGCCTCTGTGTGGACAGCTCAGAGCCTGGAGCCTGCTTCAGATTCTGTGTCTCCCTATCTCTCTGCCCCTCCCCTGCTCATGCTCTGTCCCCGCCCCCTCTCAGAAATAAATAAACATTGGAAAAAAAAAAAAAAAGAACTGCAATTACCCTACCATTCCATTCATACCATTTCATGAAAAGCTATCAAGTTTAGCTTCTATGCCAGTGTTGCTCTTTATGGTGCCACACCTGCCCTGGCCACTGCTACCTCTACCAGATACTGCCTCTGGATGCTGCCAATTGTTTTTTTAATTTTTTTTAAGTTTATTTATTTTTCAGAGAGAGAAAGCATGAGATGGGGAGGGGCAGAGAGAGAGGAACAGAGAGAATCCCAAGCAGGCTGCACACTGTCAGTGCAGAGCCAGACGTGACTCAAGCTCATGAACCGTGATATCATGATCTGAGCTGAAATTAAGAGTCAGAGGCTTAACTGACTGAGCCACCCAGGCACCCCTGGACTCTGCCAATGTTTAATGCATTGACAGGAGCCTTTGTAGTTCCAGAGAAGTAAGGAGCCCTCTCGGCATGTGTGCCAAACTTCCAACAATAATCAATTCATGGTCAGTATTGTTTCAACTCATTTCACAACTATAACAATGGAAGAGTTGAAGGAAATTTCTGATATCCTATAATTTTATCCATAAGTGTTTCATTCCTGTGAATCATTTAAATTTAACAGGGATTCCTATTAACTTTATATTTAAACATATCTGATTTTATTTTAAATATTTTCAGTTCATTTACTGAATCAGAAGCCAAACAAAATTATCTCATTATAACAAATTGATAGTCTCTTTCATATATACACATATGTATGTATATATATATACATATACACATACATATACATATACATATACATATACCTATATTTTTTTTTCTTTCTCTCTCTCCTTCTCCCTCTCTCCTCTGTCTTCATGCATTTTGTTATATACCTTTATCAGGAGGCCCAAAACTGTCTGGTGGACTTCACTGTAATGGTGTTACAATCAATCTATTTGGTTGTTGTCAACCTGATCCAATCATTATAAAGCCTCTCTTCAGCTTTTCACTTGATAGCTTTAGCAGGCATTGACAATTATTACCCAGATTCAATATTTTATTACAGAGTACACATTGATAAAATTCAAATTGTATCATTTCTTCTTCATTTATTAGCTAGAATACTAATAAAATATGGTTTTTAAAAATGCAAAAACACATAGAGTGGTGAGTGGTGTGTTCTCTTTTATAAAGAGAAACTTCTTTTCATCAACTATGTGGTTACTCAAAGATACTAATCGTACAAGTGAGACAGGATATTTGTAAGATTCTTTTTTTTAAAAAATTTTTTAAATGCTTATTTATTTTTTTTTTGAGAGAGGGAGAGAGACAGAGTGTGAGCAGGGAACAGGCAGAGAGAGAGAGAGAGAGAGAGAGATAGAGAGAGACAGAATCTGAAGGAGGCTCCAGGCCCCAGACTGTCAGCACAGACCTTGACGCGGGGCTTGAACTCACCAACTGAGATCATGACCTGAGCTGAAGTCGGAGGCTTAACCGACTGAGCCACCCAGGCGCCCCTAATATTTGTTAAGAATCTTGCCCCTCACCAGGTTTCAGCATAGTTGGTATCCTAAGAGCCCTCCAAAGATGAAATAATGTGTGCCTGTATTTTTAGCATCATTATGAACTCATAGATCAAAAACATACTTTGTTATATTTCAATCCACTGCAGCTACTACATATATAACAGTATAATCTCAATATTATACCATAATAGTGTGTAAAATTATTCCTCATTCCTCTTTGTGCTATGTCTGCATAGTACTCTCCACCATTGTAGATATACCATAGTTTATTTATACAACTCTTTATTGGTGGAATTTTGTTATATTTGATAAATAATCAGTAATACTTTTAAGATTTAGATTATTCATTTACTTTAAGATGATTTCTCTCCCAAGAGGAATTTAGTTCTTTATTTGAATGCATGTTCACTCAACCTGGATCTTCTATTACAGTTACAGTGTGTTCATGGTTTCAGTTTTTATATAACACTTTAAAAATATACAAATTATAAAACAATGTAATTTGTTAAAAAAATAAAAATCTATGCTTAGGACAACCACTTGGGATATACCCAAAAGTTGATTCATTTGACAACAAAATATTTTGGATGATTAATGTGTTGAAGAATTCAACTGAAAATAAATCAACTCACTCCCCTTAAAATGTGGCTTGAAAATAATTTATATCTGTGGAGATCAAAATAGGAAAAAAAGTTAGTTAATAAGTTATTTGTAGTCAGAATAATAGATGATTATATCATTAGGAACTCACCACTCTATGTGTTTTTGCATTTTAAAAACCATATTTTATAGTGGAAATTATAAACTTATATACCTAGAAGGAAAAACTAAAATTATGATTAGTTTCCCATTCTTGTGAGATGTTGGTTGCCTGAATGTTAGAGAAACAATCTCAAATGATATCTTTAATTTTAAAGTAATTTTTACATCCTTGTTTGTCCATGGTTGTTTTTCCTCCTTCATATTAAAAAGAATCATTATTTTCTTTCTTTCTTTCTTTTAATAACTATTTATTTGTAATATGATTTTTTTTGCTAATTTCCCTTCCTAAATTTTACTTGTCTTCAGTCTGAAACTAAAGAGGATTTGTTATAAAATCATGATGCACAAATTTCATATAAAAAGTGGTAACTTTTAATCTTCTCCCACAGCATTTACTAAACAGAACAATATACAAATATAATATCCAAGAGAAACATTATTCATGAAAATCTTTATTGAATCATAAATTGTTTTTAGATTTTTTTCTTCTCTTTCCTTCTTTCATTCTTTCTTTTTTCTTTTTCTTTTTCTTTTTCTCTTTCTTTTTCTTTTTCTTTTCTTTTCTTTTCTTTTCTTTTTCTTCCTTCCTTCCTTCCTTCCTTCCTTCCTTCCTTCCTTCCTTCCTTCCTTTCTTTCTTTCTTTCTTTCTTTCTTTCTTTCTTTTTTTTGTCATAAGTGACAGGAAGCCAAATGTAAATTAGCCTCATTGTAGGGGAGGGTGGGATAGAATAAAGGAATTAATTGATCCTTAATAGAAAGAATGAAAAGTAGATCTACCTTTAGGTATGGGCCAAACAATTCAGGACTGGGATTCCCTCCATCTGTTGGGTCAGCTTCCACAATATTAATTCTGTTCTCAAAAAGACTCATTCCCTGCTGGTCTCAGGAGGACTGCCAGCAGCTCATAGGCCTGTGTCAGAGAGCAAGAGTCTTTATTTGAAGGCTTCTAGAATATATCTTGAGATTAATTTCAATGTGATTCAATATGAAGCAATGTCTGGAGTCAGGGGAATTCATTGTGCTGGGTTTTTTTGGCCTGAAAGCCTCACTACATAACAGGTTGAGAGACTGGGGGAGCAGTGGTTTCTAAAACAAAATTCCATCTTTGGTTTGTGAGAGGGCAAATGGATGGAGGAAAACAATGAAAAAAAATGTCCTAAGAGTTTCTAACAATTGCCAGTGCATTAGAAAACAAACAAACAAACAAACAACCGAACGAACAAAAAAACCTTTCCTAATAAGTCAAACCAATGTTTTAATAGGTTTTGTATATGCTTGTATATTCTTCATTGTTTAGAAGATGTCTTGGTCTTTGGAGCCTCTGCTGAATACTGCACTTGGGATATTGATTTACTTATGAGACAAATAGGGATGAGAAAAAGTGAGAAAGTTAAACACTGCTTTATTTCTTTATTCTGCTTTCCCTGATTCTTCTCTTTCTTTCTTTCCTTCCTTCCTCTTTACTTTTTATATTCTCTATTTCTCTTCATTTCTTACTCCTTATTTCCTTCTCTTCTTTTTTCATCACTTTTTTTGTCTTCCTTTTTCTGTTTCATTTCTCCTTCTTTTCCTGTCTTCTTTCTTGGCTGTACCTTTCCCTCATTCTCTAATCTGCTTCAAGCTCCTCCCCTTTAGTCTCTGAAATCTCCTTCCCATCTGTCTAAACCAAAGGGTAGAGCCAGCATGACTTAAATAACTTCTTAATGGATAAATTTCTCTTTGTGTAGGGTAAAGAAGTACTAGACGGACTAGACTCCCCTGTGCTCTGGATCCAGTTCTATCAAGGTTCTTAAAATAAGTGATCCTTGTCGCTTCCTTATCTTCAACTACTTTATACATTTTCTTTCCCTGGCACAGTGGCAATTGATCTTACCAAAAGCACAAACTAAATAGATGCAGTTTAGTCTTAGCCTAATATTAATTACTTTGTGGCACTTGCACTGTTTAATTTATCCAACTTGAAACATTTTCTTTCTTAATTTTCAGGACACAATACTTCACTCTATCCTAGATAGATTTCTCCATTTATATGACACCATAGAGCAATAACTCTCAGTGACATTCAATTGCTGTAAATATACTCATATATATGGTCAATTTTCTTTTTTTGTGTGTAGGCTCTTTTCTCTGTGTCCTTTGGAAGAGACCATAGTATAAACATGTGTATCTCCAGCACTTGGTACAGTATTTTACATAAGATTTTCTGTAAAAAACATTTAAAAAATTTTTTTAGTTTTATTTTTTATTTTTTTAAATTTACATCCAAATTCGTTAGCATATAGTGCAACGATAATTTCAGGAGTAGATTCCTTAGTGCCCCTTACCCATTTAGCCCATCCCCCCTCCCACAACCCCTTCAGTAACCCTCAGTTTGTTCTCCATATTTAAGAGTCTCTTATGTTTTGTCCCCCTCCCTGTTTTTATGTTATTTTTGTTTCCCTTCCCTTATGTTCATGTTTTGTCTCTTAAAGTCCTCATATGAGTGAAGTCATATGGTATTTGTCTTTCTCTGACTGACTCATTTCCCTTAGCATAATACCCTCTAGTTCCATCCACATAGTTGCAAATGGCAAGATTTCATTCTTTTTGATTGCTGAATAATACTTCATTATATGTGTGTGTGTGTGTGTGTGTGTGTGTGTGTGTATATATATATATATATATATATATATATATATATATATATCTCACATCTTCTTTATCCATTCATCCATCGATGGACATTTGGGCTCTTTCCATACTTTGGCTATTGTTGATGGTGCTGCTATAAACATTGGGGTGCCTGTGTCCCTTCGAAACAGCACACCTATATCACTTGGATAAATACCTAGTAGTACAATTGCTGGGTCGTAGGTTAGTTCTATTTTTAGTTTTTTGAGGAAACTCCATACTGTTTTCCAGAGTGGCTGCACCAGCTTGCATTCCCATGTAAATAAATTTTTGACAGAGTGATTAATCTCCTTCTGCCATCAGGTTTTATAAAGGATTCATTCAAAAGCAAGTGATCTACATGCAAGAAGAAAACTAAAATTACAGCACATGAGTTTCTCTTTAGCAACAGAGACCAACATAGTATATTTTGCAGCAGTTCTTGGTACTAGAATGGTTGGGGTTCAAATTTTTTTTTGCATTGCCAGATCTGGGCTAGTGTGGTGGGCATGGCCAGACCTCGAAGATCTGTTACATAAATGAAGGTGAGATGAAGTTAGCAATGGCAGGCCATCAGGTACTAACTCAACAGAGCTTCCAATCCAATTCCCACAGTGGGATTAAAATATTTTAAGCAAACACCACAAGGCTATGCAATCTGCAGGCCTTGCAGGAGTATCAGCGTGGTTTCTGAGGGAGCCAATGAACAAGGACCATGTCCAAGGATCTCTTCTCCATGTCCATGGAGGCATGATAACCACATTTTGCACTGAGGTGAAGAAAGGGAATTGGAGAGACTGGACTACTTAACAAGAATTGTTTTAGGCCTTCCCAGATAGGGAGTAGAACTTTGAAAAGACTGGATATTGTAAGTGAAAGGAGATTGAAAGGACTGTTTATTCTAGCAGATACTGGAATATTAATACTGGAAAGCTGCAAAATTTTCCTTTGAGGAAAGTCAAAGTGGTTTTATAATATGAAGTAACCAATTTTTCCTAGACATATGAGTCTGAGTAGTAATTCTGACCTGTTTTTGTCTGAATTCCCCCCAGGAAGCAGTTTGATTGTGTGTGGGAGGGGAGCAGGGGGGCCAGGGAGGCTTTAGGGAGAGTGATGACAGAAACAAGTAAAATCAGGAAGTCAGGGATGAGTGATTGAACCAGTCACCACTCTGAGCGAGTGGGACATAATGCTGTTGTGACTTGCCATCAATGCCCATGCCACCGTGATTAAGTGTTAAGTTCCTCAGACTTCCAGGTCTGCACGGGTATGATGATCCACTGAGTCCTCGCAGGCATTCCTTCATCATAAGAGAAGATCCTGGACAGCAAATGAGAAATGTGAGGTACAACTGAAGCAAGGAGCTGCCAGGTCACTCTGTGCAAAACTGGTAGCTACAAAATGGCTGACGTAAAAGGTGAAGTAACAGGTTGTCAGGGGGAGCACAGAGCTATCCAGAATCCAGGCCCACTACACACAGGAAATACTCAGCAGAGTTCTTGGTGCAGAATAAATGCTTAAATGAGAGCTATTTTTATTAGCAGGCCCTGTTCCTATGAATCACACATACTCGTAGAGCCCATTACATAAAATGGTGCCACGTATAACAGCAAATGGTATCCAAAGAGAGGGCTTTGGATGAATGAACAAATATAAACAGAGATAAATTGCTGTCTTTAGTAAGCTCAAAGTCTTCTAGAAAAAAGAAAATTTTAAAGTAATTATAATGGCTTCATTAGTAAAATCGTAAAAAATTTTGTGTTCGTTGGCTGATACCTTTACGCTGTAACTTGTTCTAATCATTGTCATTAGACAACAAAACTATATACAACATATAGAAGCAGTACTAAGAAGGTGGAGAGAGACGAGATCAGGAAATACTTCCTAGGTGAGGAAATATCTCACAAGTATTTTGCTACGGAGTCAGCACATAATAAAACATGCCTTATAAAAAGACAATCCCTGGGATGTCCACAGCATAAATTTATAAAAGGAATTAGCAAGCAAGATAACATAGGATCACACATGTAGGACTGCCTAGATCAGATCCCATCTTAATAGCTTTGTACCTTTTAGAAAATTATTCAATCTCTGTGCCTTATTTTCTTCATTTGTAACAAGTGTATTAAAAATAGGAGCTCTTGTGAGGATTAAATAGTTCAATTCTGATAAAACAGTTAAAATAATGCCTCATGCACAAAAAATTCTGTATAAACATTTGCTGTTTTTTAATAACTGTTTTATTATTTTAATATTCCTGGCTAAAACAGAAAATATATATAAGTAAGGGAGAAATGATTTCATTTTGGTTTTCGAGAGCAAGACAAAATGATAGATTTTTTCATATCTACTCTTTTAAATAGTTTATGTCAAATTAGTATTATAATTTTCTTTGGTAGAATTTGGTTTGGTTTCATGATATCATCTAGGCCCATATTTTCTTTCTTTTTTTTAATGTTTATTCATTTTGACAGAGAGAAAGAGAGAGAGAGAGAGACAGGGTGTGAGTGGGGGACGGGCAGAGAGAGAGGGAGACACAGAATCCAAAGCAGGCTCCAGATTCTGAGCTTTCAGCCCCACGTGGGGCTCAAACTCATGAACCATGAGATAATGACCTGAGCCGAAGTAGGATGGTTAACCAAATGAGCCACCCAGGCACTCCGGGTCTGTATTTTCTTTGCATAATTTGTAAAATAACATTTTTTAATGTTTTTTATTTATTTTGAGAGAAATAGAGAGCATGTGCATGAGTGAGGGAGGGGCAGAGAGAAAAGGAGAGAGAGAATCCCAATCAGGCTACATGCTGTCAATGTAAAGCCCAACTCAGGGCTTGAACTCACGGACCCTGAGATGGTGACTTGAACAGAGATCAAGAGTCAGACGTTTAACTGACTGAGCCACCTAGGCACCCCTAAAATAAGATTTTAAAACCATTTAATATAGTGGCTACCTGCATGGCTCAGTCAGTTAAGTGTCTGACTCTTGTTTTGGGCACAGGTCATGATCTCATGGTTTGTGTGTTTGAGCCCCGCATCGGGCTCGATGCTGACAGTGTGGAGCCTGCTTGGGATTCTGTCTCTCCTTGTCTCTCTGCCCCTCCCCTACTCGCTCTTTCTGTCTCTCTCAAAAATAAAATAAACTTAAAAAAATAAAAAAAATAAAACCATTTAAATTAAATGCATTGTTAATTTATTTGTAAAGGGTGGGAGATATGTAGTAATGTTTCCTTTGTCATTTTTAATATTGATAATTCATATTCTTACCTGGTGTTTATGAATTTGTTTTGCTGTTGTCCTTTATTGTAGATTTATTTTCTAACATTAATTTTGGCTCATATTTATTATCTTTTATTGCATATCTTAGGAGCTTGATGTGCTCTTCTTTTATTAATTTCTTACAGGGGTGCCTGGGTGGCTCAGTCAGTTAAGTGTCTGACTTCTGCTTAGGTCATGATCTCATGCTCTGTGGGTTCAAGCCCTGCATCAGGATCTGTGTTGACAGCTCAGAGCCTGAGCCTGCTTCAGATTCTGTGTCTCCCCCTCTCTCTTCCCCTTACCCACTTGTGCTCTGTCTCTCTTTCTCTCTCAAAAATAAACATTGAAAAAAAAATTCTTATAGTAGTTGCTCAGATCACTAATATTTAGCCTTTATTCTTTTCCAATATATACATGTAAGATTACAATGGCTCTTGTAAGCATAGTTTAGTTGCATCCCACAAATTTCAAAATTATTATTTTGCTATTGTCATTATTCAATTTCAAGTATCGTCTAAATCCCATAGTGATTTTTTTTTCTTCGACCTCTGCCCATTTTAAATTGTGTTCTGAATTTTCAGTCTTACTGGGATTCTTCAACAATTAGCCAGTTTTATTGTTGCTTCTGGAAAGGGCAGTTACCATAATTAAAAAGTAATCCCAAATACCAAACTCATTACTTTTGTCCTCTCTCAATTTTTGGATCTGGTTCTGCAAATTCTTACTCTAATTATTGTAGGTAATTCTTGTGGTTTTTGGTAAATCTCTAATGTGTTTTAATTTGTTTTAATTTTATTTTTATTATAATTGTTATGATTATTATTTTATTATCTTACCTAACAATAGCTAGTCGTTGCAAGAAGTAATATTTTAATTTAACCTTTACTTACTTCATTTAACTCAAGAACAGACTCAGATTGTTACCTTTTCTTGACTGCGTGTTGGTAAAGTTCTTCCTTCCTCTCCATGACTTCCTACTTGGCTAGTTGAGGGAACCTTTTTCACCCTGCAGAATTGTTCCTTTATAACCTCACCTGAAGATTGGAAAAGGCCAAGATGAGTTAGAAGGAGAAACAATAGAGCACTCTACTTTTTCCTATAATTCTTCTTGGCGTTTTGCACATGAATCATACTGTAATGTTGCCAAATACGGTGATTTTGGTGAGCTCTATGTTTTTGAGTAGTCACACATGACCTTGTTTACTGAATTCCGAAGAAACAGCTATTGTAAACATTCAGAAAAGCTAAAATCATTGACTTAGTTACTTTCTATACCTAATCATCTGTTGCAAGTCATGAGATTATAACATCACTTTTTGTTACAGATTTTCATATATTTCCTTTTGACTTATAACTTCATTTTTCCAAAATGACCACAGTGACGTTTAGGCACCTGAACTACTGCACAATCTAGACTTCAGTGAAAATATGCAGCCATATGTGGCTTTAGTAGGTCTTTTTAAGGCACATATATGAGGGATAAAAGCATAAAGATAAACAAGGGAATATTTTACACGCTGTCAGTGCAAATTTTAATTTTTAAAATGTATTTTATTTTATTAAGTAGGCTCCGCACCCAATGTGGGGCCTAAACTCATGACCCTGAGATCAAGAGTTGTGTTCTCCACCAACTGAGCCAGTCAGGTGCCTAAAACAAGGGAATATTAAACATAAATTTGAAGATGATGGTTGCTCTTAGCTGAGAAAAATGAAATGATTGGGAAGGGACTCACAGTGGGTTTCAAAACACTATTTTTTCTTGATGTGGTTTGACAATATGGGTATGTAGTTTTAAGCTATTCGTTGAACTTATTTATTTTATAGGCTCTTCTAAGTATCAAAAATATATTTTACATACACATACACACACATCCATGATAAAGCAGCAATTATCTGATCAAGTTTAGGAAAATCTACTATTATTTTTCACGGTCCCACTTTTTTTTTCCATTGGCCAAATCAATGAGGTAAATGGGAATGTAATGGGAATCTTCATTTCTGTATCTTTCAAGTTTTGGAGGATGGTGCTAATTTATGTTATTGCCCCCAAAGATGTGGTTTTGCATTTAGTTGCTATTTTGGAGGGAGTTTTATCTAGCCCTTCCAATCCTGAGAGGTTTTATTCCATAGGACAGAGAACCATTGTGAGGAATGTGCTAACTCTTGAATATATCTATTCCAATTATACATTCAGGAATTTGAGAAATTAATCCAGAATTATTTCAGGGACTCATTTAATACACTTTGGAAGACACCTGGAGAAGATTTCCCTTTATTTCTCATTCCCACAAGCCTTCACCTGAACTAGTTGTCCACATAGCTATCTAGACCCCAGGGATTAATATGAGCTCAAAAACAGTATCTAATAATGACCTAGATGTTCAAAGTTATTTTTATTGCCCTAATTTGTAATTATCTTTATAAATGGTCACAGGTACCTTTGGAAATGCTTAGTAGGAATATTTGCAGTGCATAGCTGTGATGGATCTTGTTTAAGAGTCCTATCTTTCCCTTCATTTATGAGGTTCTTGTCTCTGAACTGATTTAGGCTTGGGATTTTGGTAAAGAGCTGTGATTCTTCATTACTGTGACTCAAGATATGCCTCAATTTAACACTTACCGATTTACCTTTTTTTTTTTTTTTTTCAGATTTTTACTAAAATAAGATTTAATGTGTTACCTGTCTTGGAATTCTAGGGATTACATGATCAGTTGGTCACCTTAATGATGCCCGTCTGATTAACATTCTCATTCTGACCCCCATTTTGGTATCTGTACCCATGTGGCCTGAGGTAGTTAATTTCCACCACCTTGCCTCTGCCATTCCCAGATTCCACTATCACTGTGAAGTCTGGAAGCCCATTTCAGTAATAGCATTAGTCTCTCTGACCTGCATCAGCTACCTACAGAAGACAAAATCTA
This sequence comes from Panthera pardus, assembly GCF_024362965.1. NCBI lineage: Eukaryota > Metazoa > Chordata > Mammalia > Carnivora > Felidae > Panthera > Panthera pardus. The sequence continues at coordinate 25,006,725 of NW_026527002.1, forward strand.
CAGCAATTTGAGGGCAATTGTAGCTTTTCCTAGCCATGTGTTCTCCAATTTTTCAGTATGCTTTATGCTCTTAGGGACATACCTAGAGGGTAGGTGAGTGTTTTGTACATAATAAGCCACTTTTAACATTCTCATCTCAAATGTTTTCTGTTTTCTTTCTCTACATTAAAATAAGGGATTTCCAATAGTTCAGTTTCATTCTATGGAGGTCACCATTGTTTACAGGACAACCAGCTTTCAAAGCTAAATTGAGAATCACTTCCAACTACTCAGTTTCATAATAAATCAAGAATCTTGCATAAAATTATTCATAATGAGAAATCCAATTTGATCTAAAATTATGTTTCTCTATGCTTAATCTGGCATTTCCAGAATTCATACAAACATATTCTCTGGATTTTTGTCAATAGAAATGATCAAGTAATTGAAAGGTTTGGTTCCTTTACTTCAGGTAAAGTTATTACAGTGTTTCCAATGAGGCAGGAATATCTTATGTGGAGTTTATGTATTTGGAATACTCAGAACCATCTAAATTATTTCAAATGAACTCATTCCATTTCTCAGCCTTCTATTGTGCCCAAATCAGAATCCTAACTCTTAAATAGTAAATCAAACTTATGTTCTAATCTAGGAACTCATAGGATTAGATCCCATGTCTGATTTTCAATTTATGTTAGCTCTGCAGCTGAAAGAAGAAAGAAATTATTTTAGGAAAGGGATAGAAAACAGTAACAGAAAATTATATCTTAAATACAAGCTAAATACAACAGTATTTGCTACTTTTTTTAAGAATTCTAAGACATATCATATTTGATTTAATTAAGATACATTTATTTACTTTTCATGGTCTGACAAATTTATCATTTCAGATAAGTTTGTTAATTAAATTAAGACCCCAACTTGTAGAATGGACCAGCTTTCAAACAGATAACCCCAGATCATCAAACTTGGACAGAGAGAAAGAGAGAGAGAGAGAGAGAGAGAGAGAGAGAGAGAGAGAGAGAGAGATTTTTCAAAGCTATCTTCAAACCAGTCAAAATAATTAGCGTACCTAAAATTAGATTGGTGTGTTGGATATTTAGGTAGGAACTGTCTTAAGAAAAGGCTATCAGTCAAAATGATGATAACATAAATAATATTGAAATAGATACCCGATGAGGCACACTCTGTTGAAATAAACATTCATTTCACCATGACACATCTTATCAGCCATTTATTTCGATACTGTAGATATATGTAGTATAAATAATAAGGTTTATAATAGGTTGTTATTAGCCAAACTCACAACTCTTCACTTGAGACTTTGATTGTATTTCTAGGGGATTAGGGAAACAGTGGAATGAGAGATACACAACTGGGGAGAGAGACCAGACGTTGCAGGTACCAAGACCCTCTGGATTCTTCCATCTCACCCTTGCCATCCATAGACTCTGTGTCCACTTCTTTAAGTCCTTTTCAGGGTGGTCAGGTCCTCTCAAGCCTCAGAGAACTCTCTTCCATTCCCTAGCCCACATACCAGTATATAAATGCCTGGTTGGCATACATAAGTTACATATGTATGCATGATGTGTCTTATGAATAACTAAATATATACATAAGCTATGGGAGCTAGGGATTTGTGATACAAAACACTTTTTAACTCTGAGTCAAGAAATATACAGTCACCTAGAATGAAGAAATTATTTATAATTAAATCTAGTTTATTCATCACTGGCTCTGGTGATTCAGACCACATTTTATCCTTGCAGCTGTAGTCCTTCAAAAGCATCATATTCAATTGGTAGTTGGAGTGTGGACAAAATACTCACTCCAGCACTCACAAGATTCTTTGCTTTATTCTCTCAGCAGTGACAGCAATAAACACTTTAACCATGACCTTTTTTATACCCAAAATATATAAAGAACTTACCAAACTCAATGCCCAAAAAGCATATAATCCAGTTAAAAAGTAGGCAAAAAATATGAATAGATATTTTTCCAAAGAAGACATACAGATGGCAACAGACACATGAAAAGATGCTCAATATCAATATTTATTTTTGAAAGAGAGAAAGAGATAAAGTGCGAACAGAGGTGGGGTAGAGAGAGGGGAGACACAACATTGGAAGCAGGATCCAGGCTCTGAGCTGTCAGCACAGAGCCTCACACGGGGCTGGAACCCACGAACTGTGAGATCATGACCTGAGCTGAAGTTGGACATTTAACTGACTGGGCCACTCAGGCGCCCCTGGACTACATTTTTAATGTAAAATTATTTTATAAAACTCCAATGCCCCATATCAGTTCATCATTCTAGCATAAGCCTTGTATATTTATGATGATTCATTTTGAGCATTTTTTCTAGACTCTAGTATCACCAATACCACCTTATTAATATAAGTGTAGGAAAGCTGTGGGACAAAGCAACAAAGTGAAATTACCCAGTGTACACAAAGACATAACTAGGTAGCCATTGCAAACATTCATACCTAGATGTCTACATCAGCTTTTGTCTATGAGTGTGCCAAAATGTGTATCGCTGTATGTTAATATACAAACACATGCACACACAAAGAGCATTTGTTCTGTTTCTTTCTCTCAATCAGCTAGCCATAAAAATCATATTCCTATTTTGTCTTAAGTATTTAAGAACATCAATATCAAGAGTTATGTATTATGTTATTTAATATGGTCAAGAAAAAAAAGAAAAAACAAAATGCCATTTTCCAGGAGGCATAAGGTTAGGTAAATAGCATCATTATCAAGTAAATAACTACTACCATGTGATATTTTACCACCTCACACTAAATAAAACTTCATTTCTGAAGACTTCATAGTTACCTTTAAGCTTTATGACCTTGAGTTTAGAATTAAGTTGACATAATTGACTTTTAAATACTTTAAATAGAAAATTCGCATTAACAAACATTTATTGACTACTTAATAAGCAAAAGAGAACTGTATGTAGCATAATGGGAGATATAAAGAACATTTAAAAATTATAAACAAATTTAGAAATATGTTGTTAAGCACCATCTGTTATTTGTGTTATTTTAATAGTTATAGAAATGCATGATAAGTAAACACAATTTTGGGTTTTTTTACCCCGTTGTCAATAATACAGGACAGTGTAATGGAAATTAGAAAACAATTTGATTGTAATTGTAAAATTAAGTTTGTTTTGTTTTTTATGTAGTAACTAATTCATATAGTGATAGAAATCACAGCATTGTTTTTATGTAATGCTTAAATATTGTTAACACACTATATTAATTATAGCTATCTGACAAAACATCTTATAATAAATAAGTTTTTTTTTTATTTGGAGACAACTCAAAAGAAAAACAAAATTTAAATTAGATGTGACAAGCCTGAAATATATGTCACAAAAGTGAACACTTAAATAATTTATTATTGAATTTTAAAAAATCATTAAAGATGATGCCCTATTTCCTAAACAAGTTGAGCAATTTTTGTGAATCTTAAGATATGATTATCAGTATTTTAAAGGAAATGTCCAACTGCCTGAGGTCTGTAATATAATTATACATGTTAGCACTATCTCTTTAATTTGGGTGTAATTTTCCTGAGAGAATACAACTTATGAAAACTATACAATGCCAGTAACCTTGAGTCAATTGATTAGCATAAATACATTTTGAATTTTAATTCCTATGTGAAGTCTTTGATTGAAGGACTCCTCTAAGTAGACTTTGTAGTAAGTATGTTTTCTCCAAAGATATAAAGTTGGACTGTTTATTGAAGTCAGTAGCCTACAGCAGCAGGTGTAAGTCAAAGACTCCATTTATCACAAAATGAACTTTTCAGATACTAGATTTTTTTTAATGTTTATTTATTTTGGAGAGAGAGGGAGCATGAACAGGGGAAAGACGGAAAGAGAAGGAGACAGAGGATCCAAAGCAGATTCTGTGCTGAGAGCAGAGAGCCCAGATGGGGCTCAAACTCATGAACCGTGAGATCATGACCTGAGCTGAAATCAAAAGTTGGATGCTTAACCGAATGATCCACTAAGGTGGTACCAGATACTAGATTAATAAATAGTTTTGTGATTAATGTCATTGAGAGTATTGGACAACATATTTCAGCTTCTGATTTATTTAAAATTAAAAGAAAATTATACAGAAAATACTAAAACAAATAATATATGATAGAATTTTAGATGCTTCTTATATGCCAACAGATTGAGTAGAAAGCATGTCGTTTTTAAGAATATTTCATTATGAAAGTGTTTAATACAATTATTCCTAATGCTTAATCGTATTTTAAATGCATATATTAAATTAGAAATCATTATAAATTGTCGTAAAATGGCCGAATATCTTACTTATGAGTATTATCTCGTTACACTGTTAAAAATAGTGTTTAGTATCATATCATAAAAACTGATGTTTGTCAAAATCATGAGTACAGTATATCTCCAGAATTCTTGATACTAGTGACAGTTTAAAAATATATCATGTGATGGCTCTACTTACTAGTTAACTGTAAGTTTAGTGCTTATTTGAAAAGGAAACTTAAATATTAGTATTGAGAAATGCTGATCTTCCCTTATGTGATTGTTAATGATAGCCTTGGAAATTTGTTTCTGGGCAAATAAGGTCATTTCAGTAAATATTTAGTTATAATTACATCGAAGAATAAAACACCTAGGAATGAATTTAACGAAGGAGGTAAGAGACCTGTATATTGAAAACAAGACAGTAATAAGGAATTGAAGAAGACACAAATAAATGGAAAGATGCTCATGGATAGGAAGAATTAATATTGTTAAAATGTTCACGCTGGTGATGTATGGTCTATCGAGTAACTATATTGTGTACCTGAAACTAATATAACACTGTCTGTTAACTAACTGGAATTAAAATTAAAAAAAGAAAATACATACATAAAGTGTCCACACCATCCAAAGAAATATACAGATTCATTAAAATCCCTGTCAAAATTCCAATGGTATTTTTCACAAAAATAGAACAAACAATCCTAAGATTTGTTGGAACTACAGACCCTGAATAACCAAAACAATCTTGAGAAAAAGGACTGGAAGTATCACATTACCCAATTTCAAACTATACAACAAAGCTATAGTAATTAAAACAGTGTGGCACTGACATAAAAACAGACACATAGGAACAGAATGGAGAGTCCAGAAATAAGCCTGCACGTATATGGTCAATTAATTTATGACAAAGGAGTAAGACCTGAAACTATAAAGCTCCTAAAAGAAAACATAGGCAGTAAGGTTCTTGACATGTATTTTGGTGATGATTTTTTAAATCTGATACCAAAAGCGATAGCAACACATGCAAAAATAAACAAGTGGGACCACATCAAACTAAAAACCTTCTGCACAGTAAACTATCAGAAAAGTGAAAAGGCAACCTACCTAATGGAGAAAATATTTGTAATCATATATCTGATAAGGAACTAAGATCTAAAATATATAAAGAACTATCATTCATACATCTGATAAAGAGCTAATATCCAAAATTTATGAAGAACCCATACAACTCAATAACAAAAAAAGCAAACAATCTATTAAAAAATAGGCAGAAGATCTCAACATTTTCCAAAGAAGACATACATGTGGACAATGGGTACATGAAAAGGTACTCAACATCACTAATTATCAAGGGAATGCAAATCAAAACCACAATGAGATATTATGTCACAACTGTTAGAATGGCTATCATCAGAAAGATAAGACATAACAAATAGGATATTATTCATTCATTAAAAAAAAGAATAACATCTTGCCATTTGTGGCAACACATATGGACTTGGAGGGCATTATGCTAAGTGAAATAAGTCAGACTGAGAAATGTCATATAATCTCTGTTATGTGTGCAATCTTTAAAAAAAAGCTCATAGATACAAAAAACATGTTGGTAGTTGTAAGAAGTGAAGGGTGGGAGAAATTTTTGTTTTCAGCTTAAATAAATTGAAAAAAAAATTTTGAAAAAGCTATCAATTTAAGAAAAAAAATCAGCTAACTAAAAGTAAAACAATATTTAGTAAATTATATTCAATTGTACATCAGTGTCTATCATTTCCCATAGTAAGTGGTAAATATTGAGAAGAAAACAGTGTACTCTCAATAAAAGTTTGCTTAATCTAGGTTGAATTTTACTATTTGGCATCGCTCTTCATAGCACCCTAAGATAAGCTTAATTATGCCAGAAAACTCCATGAGAAATTTTATTTCAAACACTTTCATCAGTATAGTTTTCTAAGGCACTAGTATTTTCTCTAATTGAAGCACTAAACTTCCTGCACTTTTTCTTTTTCTTTTTGCCATTATGCTAAGGATATATAATTTCTGCTGATTTAAGTATCTTATGTCAGGGCAGTAAGTATGCAATTAGCTTTAGTTTAAGTGATAGCAGCATGCTATAAATAAGATTCTTAATTGTGTTTGCAAGATTAAAATTCAGCCTCATTGTTTGTTCCCTTTATTTCTTTGGTGGCATTGTGGTATATTCACATTGCTACCTCTAAATGAATGTCAACTTGTTTTACCTCGACTGCAGTCGATCGATACTTCATTAGGCTGAATTGTCTTGTGCCCATGCAACCTTGAAGCTGTGGCTTAATTACCATCCGTATTATGCAGTGGCTCAGAGAGCTGTGCTCAGCTGTGTCAGTTTTGAAAAAAAATTTTAAAGCCATGGTGTTACCTATATCTTGGAAAACATGACCCCTTGGTTAAAAAAAATTGGCAATATTTGATAAAAATTAAGCATTGATGATTGTTAAAAATTCATTGAAATGCACAAATTAAGTTCAATTTTGAAACTTTTATTATTTTACAAAACTCTTTGAAAGGGAATACAATTCTCATGATAAGGCCATTGTGCAGTTAAGATAATTTAAAACTAATGGCAAAATTGCATTCATATGAAAGAGAAGAGGGGGAAAGTGCAGTCAAATGGCAATCATGACAAATGACATCTCTTGTCCAAGAGTCATTTTTCCTCACTAGACTGATTTGTCATCCTCACTTTTGACATTTTTCATCCTGCTATGAAATCACACTGACAGAATAAGATATTTCTAGACTTAACAGCAGGCCACAGAAGATGGTTTTGTGCCTCCATTTATTTTTTGGTTGGCTGTTTCAATTTTTATTTTCCAACAGCTAAAGTCCAGACATACAAAACTTGGTTCTAACAAAATGTTAGCAGTTAAGCAACTGCATGGAAGAAGACTATTTTAAAATAAAATGTGAAATGATATGTGATATTGCTTAATTGACAATAAATCTTTCTACCGGTCACATTTAAAATGTACCAAAATACCAAAAGTTTTGTTTGGCATGGCATTTAATGAATCATTTAATAGTTCCAGCAGTTGATGCCAAAGTCCTGGAATTGGAACAGTCCCATGGAAAAATAATCAAAACAAGGAGATTGTTCATCACCCCGTAGGACTACTGATGGGAAATTGGCCTTCGAATTTGTATTTTCTAGGGCTGTTAGAACAAAGGACCACAGGACCATAGCTTGAAACAGCAGAAATTTATTTTCTCACAGTTCTTGAGGAGAGATATCTGAAATCAAGGTGTCTGCAAACCTATTCTCCCTCTCAAACTTGTGGGAGAATCTTTCCTTGCCTCCTCCCAGCTTCTGGTGGGTTGCCAGCAATCTCTGGCATTCCTCTAATCTTTCCACATCCTACAGGCAAATTTTAGGGTTAACTCAGCCTCCTGAGCTTGAGTTTAAGACAGGGTCTCTTTTTTCTTCCCTCTTTTGCTTCCTTCCTTCCTTCCTTCCTTCCTTCCTTCCTTCGAGAAATATTTACTGAGAAACTGCCAAAAGCCAAGAAACTAAGCTAATATTAGGGACAATTGGATCCATAAGAATTTTCCATTTAGTACGTCATAGTTTACAGGTGGGGAATGGAGAACAAACTGTACATAAACCAAAAAGTTTCTCTAAAACATGTTTCTCAATGCCAGTGGGCATGTAAGTCACTTGAGACTCTTACTAAAATGTAAATTCTGAGACAATAAGTCTGTTTTCAGGACCAGATTCTGCATTTGAGACAAATTTCTGGGTGGTGCCAATGTGTTTTGTGGACAAAATTTGAGTAGCCATGTTAAAAGGCATGAAACGAGGAGAAAGGATGAGCTCTAAGTCAAGATCTGGAAAGCTCTTGAAGAATATGGTTTTATGTAATCTACAAATTGAAGAGCCAGCCCGGGTTTTTGCATATGGAACAGGGCAAGGCATTGCCAAATGTAAATAGATGTGCTGAAAGAATGACCTGAACTGCAGTGTGATTGAAGTGAAGAGCTCAGAGTGAATGGGAAGAGGATGATACATTGACCGATGAGTTGCAGCTTTGCAGGGCAGATTAAAGAGCACAAACATAACCTTAGACAATGGAGAACCAGAGCAATGTGAAGCAGGATATTCTGGTGTCAAGGAAGGATCCAATAGCAAGAATCTCACAGTTCAGGGGTGCCGCCTGGGTGGCTCAGTCAGTTGTGTCAGACTCTTAATTTCAGCTCAAGTAACAATCTCAGGCTTCCTGGGATTGAGCCCTGTGATGGGGTCTTGGCTGACAGCACAGAACCTGTTTGGGATTCTTTCTCTCCCTCTCTCTCTGCCGCTCCTTGCCTCTCTCTCTCTGTCTCTCTCTCTCTCCCCCCGTCTCTCTATTAAAATAAATACGTAAACTTAAAAAAAAGAGAGAGAGAATCTCAGAGTTCATTGAACAAATATTCACTGACGGGTTGCTAGGTTCTGAGTACTGTTCAATTCATTCATGAAGCACTAGTGAACAAGAGAAAGCCTCTACCCCACGGATACTTGGGTTCTAGTGGGGAAAACACAGGCTTAAGAAGACAAATCATCTCTCTCTCTTTTTTCAGTAGAAGGGCATCAAGGAATAGTATGAAGTCAAAATGCTATAAGACACCAGAGTGATGTCTCCACATAAAAATAGAATAGATAAATCCATCTGTAAACATCAAGATGAAATATATACTTCTGGTGAAGTCTATAGATAAATTGGTCATAGTTTCTTAGAATATTAAGCAGATGACAAGATAAAGCAATCAACTCTACAGTAAACAAAAAATATAAAAATTAACTATAGTCATTGTACACTACATGACTCAACCAAGCATATCATATAATATGAGTATAATAGTATATAATATAATAGTATAAACATGATGATGATCAATTTAAACCAAAACTTGAGTATAAAAGTTAGAAGGGTTTGGTTAGTATAAGAGACCTAACTTTTTATTTTAAATTTTAAAAAGCCAAATGACCACCTCTAAAGCAAACAAAAAAATAAATCAAGAAATAATAGACGTAGCAGACTATTTGGAAGCATGTAGCTAAACAACAAAAGAAGCCAGATTGAGAGAGGTTGAGGCTGGGGATGCAGATTTTATCTGAAATGTAAATTTATGTACGTTTACTACTTTGAAAATAAGAGTGGTGGAAGTTGACTCACAACCTTGGGAATTCCCCAGGGGTGAAATCTGAAATTTCTCCCCTGCCCCCCACGCCTCCACAGGGAGGGCAAAGAAAGACCAAAGAGGCAGGCGATTACAGATTGGTAAGTAGCAGTTTTAATAAGCAAGGGGACTTGCATAGAAAAGTTGTCTTGGGTGGCTGCAAAAGGAGTGGAACTCTGCACCTGCCTGACAGAAAATCCAAAGTTTACACAGAGACCTTAAACTAGGTTTAGGCACGTATTCGGTACAGACCGTCTCAACACCACATCACTCTATCGACGCTGTGTCCTTGAAATGGGTCCTAGTTCGAGACAAGGACTGAAGTACATTTCAAGGAGGAGGGGTGGGTGGGTTAGAAACCTCTGACCGTCCCAGTCTAGCTCACATGTCAACTGGTGGTCCCGTCCTCTAGATGACTTCTCCAGTACATGTCTTGAAAATCTTGTATACAAACTACAATGCAATAAGCAGAGAGATATGGTAAAGCCTATCCAGCTGGAGCAGGTAGTCAGTAGAACCTTCCTTGTGGCAGGTGGTATTTGAATTGAACCTGAGGGATGAAGGAGCCAGCTCTGTCAGAAGTCAAAAAGAAAGGCCTTAAAATCAGTGGTACCAACAAATGCACAAACTCTGTGGCCAGAAAGAGACTGGGTGATATAGGTGGTGAAGAAAGAATGCCCAAATGGACCTGAAACAGAGTGAGGAAGAGGGCAGAGTGACTCTGGGGAAGTTCATAAATATAGGTGGGGGCAAGACAACTTAGGGCATTGATGCTCATACTGAGGGGTTTTATCTGAAAGTCAAGGGGAAGCCATCCAGGGACTTCAAGTCAGGGGCCTGCAAGCGTAAAAAATAAAGTGGGGAGACTCCAGTAGCAGTAGGATGATCAGGAAGTGGTTGCTATGTTTTAGGATACAGATCATAGTGCCTAGGCCAGGTGCATGTTAATGGAGAGGCAGAAAAGTAGTCAGATTGAAGGTCTATTTCTTTTTTTTAATATTTATTTATTTTTGAGAGCATACAAATGGGGGAGGGACAGAGAAAGCGGGGCAGAGGATCCTAAGCGGGCTCTTCGCTGACAGCAGCGAGCCAGATGTGGGGCTTGAACTCATGAACTCATGACCTGAGCTGAAGTCGGATGCTCAACTGATGGAGCCACCCAGGTGCCCCTGGAAGTTGGAATTTCTGATGGAACTGCAGAGTAATCACAGACGGAAAAATGATGAGGACTAAAAGGGAGGAAATAGTAGGAACAGTAAGCATGTCCAGATTCAAAAGACATTGTGGAAAGAGAATTTACAGAGCTGGTGACTAATCAGATATTGAGAATAGATGTAAAAGTAGAGGATGACTCATTTGTCATCAGCAGCTTTGGATCTTGGTAGCAGAAAGTCTATCGCCCCTCTTTGAAATATTAGACTAGATCTGGGAAAACTTGGTATGCATTTTCTTAATAAAAAGTCAATATTTCACTAGGAGTATTTTGATACCAGTAAGTGCTGAAACCACACAGTATTTTTTTATTTTGAATCATTCTACAGATCTCAAATGTCAGACTATTTCAAAATAGTTCCAAACTATTTTGGTTCAATTTGGCATCCTCAAACTACATTACAGTACTCAGGGTGTTAGAATGTTATTTAGCAGTAGGATTATTATTCTCTTAGTCTTATGAAATGAAAATGAATTTTGCCAAGCTTTTTTTTCTTAGCCCACCCAGTCCAGTTTTGTACACTTTCCTTGTAGTTCTTCAGATCTACCTTTTCTATGCGTAGCTCATCTCTGTTCTAGCCTCTCCCCCTCTTTGCCCCCAAATATTACCTCATCTTGCTCGCTGGTCCGTTTATTCTTTTCTTCTTCTTCCTCTTCAGTATGGATTGTTGGAGTGGGCCCCTTACTTCACAATACCCTCATACATCTTTTGGCCATAGTATGCTCACACAGAAGGCTGTGATAGTGTTTGAAATTCCTGATGGTGAGTTTTTACTAGAGATTTCTTTTCTCTCTAACCCTGAAATGTGCTCTTGGAAAATGGTCTCTGTGTGTATGTGTGTGTCTGTGTATGCCTATGGGTTTTAATATGTCTATTTTGCTTTCTGTTATACCTATTAGAAACTGTTCATAGAGTAAGCAAAGCCCTTGTGTCTGTTAGGCATCATTGCTCTTATGCATTGTGTCCTGAAATAAAAGTTCGAGACTTCTAGCTTTAAAAATCTGTTTCCCTTAAGTGAACAAGTGCCTTTTCTGCTACATTTCCACTTCTTTGTTACCAAAATGCAACACTTTCAGAGATAAGTGGACCTTAAAAGTAAAATTCAGGTCTTCTGAAAATCACTTAACTGACTAAAGCACCTATCAGCTTCATTCGATTGTTTATTTATTGCATCATTTCTTTATATATAGACTTTTTGTGTAAGTACTCTATGCCAGACTGAGTTATCATTTGAAAATATGACAGTGTATTACCTGGGTTCTACTTTAGGGCACTATTTCCCCTGTATTCTTTTTTAAATTATTTTTTTAAGTTTATTTATTTATTTTGAGAGAGAGAGTGAGCAAGCAAGGGAGTGGCAGAGAGAGAAGGAGAGAGAGAGTCCCAAGCAGGCTCTGAGCTGCCATTACAGAGCCCAAAGTAGAACCCGAAGCAGAGCTCGAACCCATGAACCGTGAGATCATGACCTGAGCTGAAACCAAGAGTCAGAAACTTAATCCACTAAGCCACCCAGGTGTCCCAATTTTTCCCCTTGTTCTTAATTTTTTTTTTTTTTTTGCTCTTATAGTAGTTAGAACTTATGGTATAAAAAGATTTTGTTGATTTGTCTTTTAAATTATATTTTTAAGTTTCTCTTTTTGTTTCTGTGATATTATGGCATCTGATAATTATATGACTTTACCATTATGTCACCTGGCTTCATTACTATAAACACTAATTATATTTACCCTGTACCTCTGTTAGATTATATATTCTTAAGGAAGAGTCCATGCCATTTAACCCTTCACAGTTTCGAGAACACTCTCTGCTGTGGATTTATTACATCCATATTGAATTTGATTTTATTTTTCTCCATCTTCCACAGTTGCTATTTTTAACATTCAATTGTAGCATAAATATTCCATATAAAAGCATTTCTTTTTCATAAAAATAGATCCACATTTATATATATCCCTCTTCCATGTCACTTCAAGCAGTATCAAATAATCCTCTGAGCATATATCTTTGCTTTTAGAATAAATGTGCCAATATAAAAAGAAACAACTGGCTTTTATATAACTTTAATGGGCTCAATTAAAGGAGAATAGAAGAGAATAAACTGGATAATCATTTCTTATAAATATGGTTTATAACTAAGGAATACTTCGTAAGAATTGATTTCTTTAAATAGCTTTTGATTTTTTCTCATGGTATAGAAAACATAGTTGGAACTTTATTATATTTTCTTGGCTGAAATTATACATTTTTTGGATTATATTGATTATCACGTGAAATCTGCCACTCATTCTAGTACTCAAAGAAAATAATACAATTAATATTACATATAATAATATATTACAAGTAATATATATAATACATATAATATACATTAATGTTGTTTTAGTTAATGCTCATTAAAATTATTTGTCATATTTGTGGCTAAAGACCAAATTCATTTGGGGAAAAAAATTATAAAATATTTGCCTTTTTTTTTTTTTTAAGATTTTTCTTCTTAAAATGTTCTCATCCAAGCAAGAAGATGTAGTTAGTAACAGAGGAGTCTGCGGAAACCCCTCACAAAGTGAAGAAGGACAGTGATTGTTAAAACTACATAGTCAGGACTTGAGTTTTGAGTCCATAGCCTACAACAAGAGTCTGGTCAGGAATATTCGGAGTTACGGATGCCCAGAGGAGTGATGAATGGCACTGCTGTGGTTTTGCTGGGCCATGTGGATCTACTCTTCACTCCCTCACGGCAACATGTGTGTTCAGGAAATCTCAGATTCACTGCAGCTGGACATAGGGTAGGGAAAGTCACAATAATAATGACAGCATTTCCATGTTCTTAATTTTTTTCCCAGTGTTTGTAGGAGATGAGTCCCATAGAAGATGGCTGCTTTTCTTCATTGCTGTGTCACCAGTACCTTGTATTTAGTAGGCATTCAGTGTATGTTGTCTACACGACCATGAAAAGGACCTTCAGGAGGTTCATTTGCCATCAGCCCCTCTTCCTGTCTTCTACTGCCAATTTAGGACTTTTAGAAGACTCAACCATATGTTATAGACTACTTTATACATAAATTCTAAATTAATGCTAACATCGTATGAGATCTAAAACCTATGGTTAGGCTGATATTTAAGAAAGAGATTTCCATGTTTCTTATTATCACGGGTAAGATAATCTGAGTTTTTACTTTGAGGGAGGGGCGCTAGTATGTCCCTAACTGGCTGTTGCCCCTCTCTTGTTTTCTGGACTTTGGAAAGTGTCATCCAAATTTTAGAAGTGATACTTGTATCCACATTTGTGCTTTGTAGTTTAAAATTGAAGCATTTGATTGAGATATGATTGACATTTAACGTCGTATTTATTTCAGGTGTAGGGCATAATGATTTTATATTTGTATGTGTTGTGAAATGATCACAATAAGTGTACTTAACGTTCATCACCTTACAAAGTTAGTTTTTCTTCTTGTGATGAGAACTTTTAAGATCTACTCTCTGGGAACCTTTCAAATATGCAATATAGTATTATTAACTATAGTCATCATGCTGTACCTTACATCCCCGTGACTTATTTATTTTATAACTAGAAGTTTATACCTTTTGACTTCTCCACCCATTTTCCCACCCCTGCCTCTGGCAATCACTAATCTGTGCTCTGTACGTATGCTTTTGTTTTTCTTGTGGTTGTTTTTGTTTTGTCTTTTTAGATTTCACATAAGTGAGATCATTCAGTATTTATCTCTCTCTGACTTGTTTACCATAAAGACCTCAAGGTCCACCCATGTTGTCACAAATGGCAAGATTGTGGGCATTGCTTCCTTTTTTATGGCTGGATAAGATTCCATTATGTATATATATACCACCTTTTCTTTTCTTTTCTTTTCTTCTCTTTTCTTTCCTTTCCTTCTTTTCTTTTTTCTTTCCTTTCCTTTCCTTTTTCTTTTCTCTTCTCTTTCCTTTCCTTTTTTTCTTTTCTTTCTCTTTTTCTTTTTCTTTTCTTTTCTTTTCCTTTCCTTTCTTTTCTTTTCCCTTCCCTTCCCTTCCCTTCCCTTCCCTTCCCTTCCCTTCCCTTCCCTTCCTTTCTCTCCTCTCCCCTCCCCTCCCCTCCCCTCCCCTTCCCTTCCCTTCTCTTTTCTTTAGAATAATCAAGAACTTATTTCTTACAGTTCTGGAGGCTGGGAAGTCCATGATCAAGGTACCAGGAGATTCAGTGTCTGGTGAGACACCACTTATTGATTCATGGCTGTTACCTTCTTGCTGAGTCTTCACATGGTAGCATAGGTCAAGTCCTCGTTTTTATTTTTTATTTACTTATTTTTTAGGTTTTATTTAAATTCCAGTTAACATACAGTGTAATATTAACATACAGTATAATATTAGTTTCAGGTGTACAATATAGTGATTCAACACTTACACACATTACCTGGTGATCATCACAACAAGCACCCTCCTTAATGCCCATCACCTACTTTACCCATCCAACCCCACTTTCCCCACTGGTAAACATCAGTTTGTTCTTTATAGTTTAAAGTCTGTTTCTTGGTTTGCCTCCATGTTTTTATTCCCCTTTGCTTGTTTGTTTTGCTTCTTAAATTCCACATATGAGTGAAATCATGTGATATTTGTCTTTCTCTGACTGACTTATTTCACTTAACAGTATCTAGCTCTATTCCTGTTGATGTAAATGGAAAAATTTCATTCTTTTTTATGCCTGAGTAATATTCCTGTGTGTGTGTGTGTGTGTGTGTGTGTGTGTGTGTGTGTGTGTATCCATTCATCAGTCAATGGATATTCGGACATTTCCATATTTGATTATTATAGATAATGCTGCTATAAACATTGGGGTGCATGTATCCCTTTGAATTAGTATTTTTGTATTCTTGGGGTAAATACCTAGAGGTGTAATTGCTGGAGGGTAGGGTATTTTATTTTTGGCTTTTTGAGGAATCTCCAGTTTGCATTCCAACCAACAGTGTAAGAGGATTCCCCTTTCCCTACATCTTTGCTGACACCTTTTTCTTGTGTGGTTGATTTTAGCCATTCTGACAGGTGTGAGGTGGTATCTTATTGTAGTTTTCATTTGTATTTCCCTGATGGTCAGTGATGTTGTTTTTCTTTATTTTAAAATATTTTGGGGGTGTCTTTATGGCTCGATCAGTTAAGTGTTTGACTCTTGATTTCGGCTCAGGTCATGATCACACAGTTAGTGAGATCGAGCCCCACACTGGGCTCTGTGCTGACAGCGTGGAGCCTACTTGGGATTCTCTCTTTCCCTCTCTCTCTCTCTCGCCCTTCCCCTGCTTGTGCACACACAGTCTCTCTCTCTCTCTCTCTCTCTCAAGATAAATAACCTTAAATTTTTTTTTTATTTTGTTAAAAACCACTTTCAGAGTTGCTAAAATGAACAAATCAGGAGACTATAGATGCTGGAGAGGATGTGGAGAAACGGGAACCCTCTTGCACTGTTGGTGGGAATGCAAACTGGTGCAGCTGCTCTGGAAAACAGTGTGGAAATTCCTCAAAAAATTAAAAATAGATCTACCTTAGGACCCAGAAATAACACTGCTAGAAATTTACCCAAGGGATCCAGGAGTGCTGATGCATAGGGGCACTTGGACCCCAATGTTTATAGCAGCACTTTCAACAATAGCCAAGTTATGAAAACAGCCTAAATGTCCATCAACTGACAAATGGACAAAGAAATTGTGGTTTATATACACAATGGATTACTATGTGGCAATGAGAAAGAATGAAATATGGCCTTTTGTAGCAACATGGATGGAACTGGAGAGTATTATGCTAAGTGAAATAAGTCATACAGAGAAAGACAGATACCATATGTTTTCACTTTTATGTGGATCCTGAGAAACTTAATGGAAGTCCATGGGGAGGGGAAGAAAAAAAAAAGAGAGGTTGGAGAGGGAGAGAGCCAAAGCATAGGAGACTGTTGAAAACTGAGAGCAAACTGAGGGTTGACAGGGGTGGGTGGGAGGGGAGGGTGAGTGATGGGTGTTGAGGAGGGCACCTTTTGGGATGAGCACTGGGTGTTGTATGGAAACCAATTTGACAATAAATTTCATAAAAAAAAAATAAATAATAAAAACCACTTTCAACTATAGATTTAAAAGATTCTTGAAATATTAAAATAATAGGCTTAAATACTTTTAAAAAGTATTTATAATGAGTTTTTGATATTTCTGTGACATTTTTACAATGGTCTCTTGAAATGGCTGGACATAGCCCCAGGAACCAAGTACAAGATATAGATAGGTGAAGATAACTTTTTAGTTAGAGAAAAATGAACTGATCTATAAAGACAAGCAGGAAAAAAAACTTCTTATATGAGATATTCATGTGTTTGCCTTGTTGTGGCGGCCTGCATGCTGTCTTCCAAGAAATCTCATTTCAAAGGCATGAAAATGTAGATGGTGAAAGCAGGGTGATCGCTCCAGGAAGTACTTTTAGGAGTAGACTCACATTGAGTCTTGGCCTTTGAAGCAGGCAGGTAGAGAAATTATATTGGAGGAAACAATGGGAGTTGAGAAAATAGAGAGAAACAGAAACCCTTAACTTCTCTTTTTCTGGGTTTCTGTGATGAATTTATGAGGATAAACATACCAGTTTCAGAAGAAACCAGAACCCATCCATCTAGATTTCTAATTCGAGTTGAATCCTGCACACCAGTTCCCCTGAAATCCCTGTGAAATGAGAAAAGCTCTGACAAAATGTTCTGTGTGATAGCAGAGTGATTAAACCATGGTCTGTGCGTACATCAGGTGGTGTATTTCTCACCTTCTTTCTTTATCATCTCCTTGAAGAGCACAAACCTTAAATCAATGGGAGAATTCGGTGAGAAGTGACTCTTGGGGACTAGCATCCTGGCTGAAACTTGGCTAAATAGGTAAATGGATCACTGAACTTTTATGGATTCTTTCTAGGCTTACCTACATACCTCATATTATTATACCTGGGGAAAGTAAGTGCAAAGCAGTGCAAATGACGATCAGGTTTATGAAATTCCACACAATGTATCACTATTGCTCTCAAGGAAGCCATGCAGGGTTTTTGATAATATGGCTTAAATTCTTCTATCATTCACCCTTATCAATGTCATCCAATGCGAAGGAAGTCCAGGAGCTCCATAATGGTTTATAAAATTGTCTGCAGTGATGTGGACTTTACATGAAGATTAAAGCAATTAGGAGAATAATACAAGTTTTCATGTTAAGTAATAAATGTGACAATCTGTAGGCAGTCAAAATACCAAAATATTGACAGTGAAAAAATACACAATGTTGAAGAAAAATATAAATTTGGATTATAAAATGTAGTGTCTAACTCCAAAGTTGGAAATCACCAACTGGTTTATGAAGAAAGGAAAGATAATCAATGTGTGTAACATGAGGCTTTGGTATCAATTTAATAATTTGAGATCTTGAATATACAATGATTTTGTAAGTTTTTTTTTTTTTTTTTCTAGCAGATTGGCTTTTGCAAAACTTTCATGTGAATTAGGGAAAATCATTCTGGCATTTGTTAAAAAATGTTTACTGCTCACAAATAACCGATTTCTATCCTACACTGACATAACAAAAACACAGGGATGCTCAATGAATGTTTGAAGTACATTGCATATATCATTATTCTACATGTAGGAAAGGAATCTTGTATGTTGATTTCAGATAGTGTTGCACTGTTTATGTCTACTTTAGAAAATATGCCTTAGATTCAGTAATTTATAAGCACAGATTGTAATTTCAAATAAAAAATGCTTTGAATGTATTTTTAATTTACATGAAATATGGATTAAATATAATGTATTATCCATAGCCAACAATTCCATATTTTAGACTTTATCTTCACAATTAAATTCAATTCTTCATCCATACAAAGTTTTTTAATTCCCCATTTTAAACAAATTTTAATCGAGATTAGATAATTTCATTTGATATATAGATACTTAATTCATAGTCTGTCAAAATATGTAGAAAAAATATTAATTAGAAATTTTACATAAGTTTTTTAAAAATTACTTCAATATAATTAATTGTTTTTAGAGACTTTTGTGACTCAATCAAAAGAAGAAATTACGGAGGCATGTGGGTGGCTCAGTTGGTTAAGCATCTGACTTCAGTTCAGGTCATGATCCCATGGTTCGTGGGTTCAAGCCCTGCATTGGGCTCTGTGCTGATAGCTCAGAGTCTGGAGACTACTTCAGATTCTGTGTCTCCCTCTCTCTCTGCCCCTCCCCTGCTCATGCTCTGTGTCTCTCTCGCTCTCAAAAATTAATAAACATTACAAAAAAATTTTAAAAAAGAGAGAAGAAACTATGTTAATGGCATCTGTATGCTTACTTTGCATCTAAAACTCACTTATGGTTATGATTTAATACTTGAAAATATACTGAAATATATTAGCAGTGAAATGTTTCAAGATCAAAGCAATCTTGCCCTCTGTGAATAATTTCATGATTTCAGGCATAAGAAAAACATGATATGGACCTGGCATCTTAGTCCAACCCTTCTTGGCACATCTCTGCCAACAGAAAGGCAGCAGAGATAAGAAATATTTCATCTTTCTTTCTGGTCATGTTTTACCCTCCTGCCATACTCATTTTTTCAGACTGAGTTTTCACATCTTGTTTTTGTTTTAAATCATTCAGCATTCTATCCTGCATAGTTTTGTGCAACTACTTTTGACAAAAATTTTATTTGAGAGGAGTCATTATTGGATTTACTCATACACAAATGGTACTAATGATCTGTACTTGAAAAAGACTTTGAATTAGTTACAAAGCCCAAATGTCATTATCCTTTAAAAAATAATGAAGACAAAATGCAAGTGATGTTCTAATTCACGATTACAATTAAATTAAATTTTGTTTATGGACAGGAACAGGAAGGATATAAAACATAAAAGCATATGCAAGTTTAGTAGGGACTTTGGTCAAGTTTGTACTTCATTTGGATTAGGAATGATTTTTTGGTAATAAAACATCTTGCCAACATTAAAACAAATAAACAAAAAGCTTGAATTTTATTACTGTCAAACATTAAAATCTAGAGAATAACTAGTATGGCTTGACTTGTAAATTTGTCTTTACAACTTTATTGAGATACATTTCACATACCATAAAATTCACTCATGGCTTTTAACATATTCATGGAGTCGTGCAACCATCTCCACAATCTAATTTTAGGTGGTTTTCTTTACCCCATACACATGAGCAGTCACTCTTCATTCCTGCTCCTTTCTATTTTCCAGCCCTGTTCTACCTGCCACCCAAGCCCTAGGCAACCACTAATCTGCTTTCTCTCTTTGGGTTTTCTTATTTTGAATGTTTCACATAAATGGAGTCATCAATATAGGTTTTTATGAGTTTTCCATTACTGAGCACATTGGCTTCAAGTTTCATCTATGTTGTAGCATGCATCAATACTTCATTATTTTTATTAATGAATATTCCATTGTATCAATAACCACATAAATATATATAAACGTATCGTTTACCCATTCACCAGTTGAAGGACATAGGGAGTTATTTTTACTTTTTGGATAATATAAATAATAGTGCTGTAAACATTCAGGTACAAGGTTTTACATAAGCATATATTTTCATTTCTTTTGTATATAAACCTAAAAGTAGAATTGCTGGTCAAATGGTAACTCTACATTTAATATTTGAAGGGCTGCCAAATTGTTTTCCAAAGCAGCAGCACTATTTTATTTTTCTTCCAACAATGTCTCTGTCAACATGTTTTCGACACTAGTTATTTTCCGTATTCTTTATTTATCTATCTTGGTGTTTATGAAGCGGTATATCATTTGCATTTCTTAATAGCTAATGTTAAGCAACTTTGCATGTATTTATTGGTCATTTTTATACCTTCTCTTGAAAAATGTGAATTCAAATCCTTTGCCCATTTTTGACTGGGTTATTTGTCTTTTCATTGTCGAGTTGGAAGATTTCTTTACATCGTATGGATACAAGTCCTTGTCAGATCAATGATTGTTAAAGATTTTTCTCCTATTCTGTGGGTTGTGTTTCTTGATGGTATCATTTGCCACATAGATGTTTTTAATTTTGATTAAGTCCAATGTAAGTTTTGTTGTTGTTGTTGCTGTTGTTATCGTTGATGTTTGTACTTTTGGCTCATATCTAATCAGCCATTGCCTAACTTAAGGTCGTGAACATTTATTCCTATATTTTCTTCTAGGAAATTTGTAGTTTTCTTGAGCTTACATTTAGATCTACAAACTATTTTCAGTTAATTTTGTATGTTTTGTGTGGTAGAGGATGGAAATTCATTTTTGCACATGTAGAGATCTAGCTATTACAGTGCCATTGTTGCTTTCCCCAATGTATTGTCTTCATATCTTTGTTATAATTAATGAACCATAAATGTGAAAATTCATTTTGGGATTCTTTTTTTTTAATTTTTTTAATGTTTATTCATTTTTGACAGACAGAGAGTACAGAGTGTAAGTGGTGGAGGGGCAGAGAGAGAGAAGGAGACCCAGAATTTGAAATAAGTTCCAGGCTCTGAGCTGTCAGCACAGAGCCCAATGCGGGGTTCAAACCCATGAACTGTGAGATCATGACCTGAGGCAAAATCAGATGCTTAACGACTGAGCCACCCATGTGCCCCTATTTTAGGATGCTTAATTCTTTTCTATTGACCTAAGTTTCCTATGTCAGTATCAGACTACCTCAATTACAGTAGATTTGTAGTTAATTTTGAATTCTGAAAATGTCAGTCCTCAATTTTGTTCTTCTTTTTCAAGAAGTTTTGGACTCAAAACCCCATACAACTTTTAGAATTTAAATTTTGTAAATATGCACAATGTGTGGTTACAGTAAATATATATTAATAATTCTATATATCCACATATGTATATGTGTATATCAAAGAACAAGAATGATAAAGGAGATTAACTCAGTGTACATTTTAGGTTAACAAGTCTCAAGTTTCATTTAGATTGATATTATTTAATATAAAACAGATATGATCTTTATTTTTACAGACAAGTAAATTGAAGCTCAGGTTCATTAAAAATATTTAGTGTCATCGAGCTCATAAAGGTAAATTTGGAATTAAAATTTAGGAAAAGCCAATTCTAAGTGTCTTATACATTTGATTACACCCAATGTTCCATCTATAGGCACATACAGTGCTAATTAAATTGATTGGAAATTAAATACTGAAGAAATAAAATGAGTTATTACAGTTATAAATAAGCCTACTATACATGGACAGTGAAATCCTAATTAAATGCCTAATATTTAATCAGAGTATTTTCTTATATATCTCTGATAAAGCAACAGTATTCTTAGATGAAAATGGAAAAATCCATTAATATTCTAATCCAATCTACCACGAGAAAAACACCAAGTTTTAATTTTCTCCAAATTCTTCCTCTCAGAATAAAAAGTAATTCTAGCCACAATATTTGTAACATCCCACTGGAAAATTTGTCAGGAAAGAATAGTATTTGAAAAAGGAAATGTATTTACTGCTTCTAGGAGCGGCATAGAAGCACTCGTTGGACTAACCCTCCTTCCAGTCAGAAATGCTAAATTTAACTAATAACTTCTTGAAGTCATGCAAAAACTGGAGATGGACAACTATTTAAAGGAAAGAAGAACTCTAGGGGAAATCCACACTTAACTGGCTTTTCCCTTAAAGATACTCTTGTCTGTCACTACTGTGTTAGAGAATAGGCCCAAAACAGAAAGTGGCAGACTTTCTGTGCTGAGGAATTAGAATTTGAAATTTGGAGTGACTGGAAATCCAAGTGACTGCAATCCAAGAAAAGCAGCTACAGAGAAGGAATGCTCAAAATTTACATATGGATTGCCATTTAATATTTGATCAACCCCTAAACTGCACAAGCCCGACAAAAAAGCAATAGCTTAGAAGAGGAAAAGGGCAGAGCAGACAGTTCAGCAAATTCCCTGTGCCGTAGAAATAGTCTGAAGTGCAACTTCTGCCAAAGTAACAACTTAGGTTTTCAATTAAACTCCCAGAAGAACCATGCTGGAGTAAGGATCAAGTCCAAGACTAAGGAATATTCCTTTGGACTAAGGACAACGCCAAAATAGACCCGCCCTGACAAAGTGTCAAGAAGATACCCAGTGATTTAATTGATTACTGAGAAAAAAACCTTAACAATCTTCACAGGAAGAAAATAGATTCCAGAGTCCCTACCTCCATATTACAAAGTGTGTGATCAAAAATTGCTAGTTCTGAAAATGACCAGCAATACACAACACACGCATTCAAGATTATTATTTAAGAAATAATCAAGGGGCGCCTGGGTGGCTCAGTCAGTTAAGCATCTGACTTCGGCTCAGGTCATGATCTCACGGTCCGTGAGTTCGAGCCCCATGTCGGGCTCTGTGCTGACAGCTTAGAGCCTGGAGGCTGCTTCAGATTCTGTGTCTCCCTCTCTCTCTGACCCTCCCCCATTCATGCTCTGTCTCTCTCTGTCTCAAAAATAAATAAACATTAAAAAAAATTTTTTTAAAAATTAAAAAAAAAGAAATGATCAAGATTATTCAAAAACAAATAATCAAGATCATTCAAAAAATAATCAAGAAATAATGAAAACAGTTAACAGAAGCAACTTTTCCAGAAGACCAGATATTAAAAAGAGTAAAGATTTTTAAATAAGTATTATAAATATATTAAAAATTGCCAATAAAAAATTACCATATGATAGGTGAGAAGATAATAAATTTCAAGGAAAGATATGAGAGATCTAAAAAGAATCAAATGGAAATCCTAGAACTAAAACAATAAAATATCTAAGATAAAAAATATCATTGATGCGCTTAATGGAAATTTGAAAACTTCAGAAGAAAGACTCAGTGAACGTGAAAACAGGTCTATATAAAACATAGACCATAAAGCACATACAGCAAAAATTGAAAGAACTCTTCAGAATCTGAATGACTTCTAGGATATTACTGAGTGTGCTAGCATAACTGAAGTTCCAGAAGGAAAGGAAGGAGGAAATGAGGGAGGAATATTGGACATTTCCCCCTCAAAATTTGATAACAAAACCGCTACTACTAAGAGGCTTACAGATTATTAACAGGATACACACAAATAAAAATACATCTAAGCATCTCTACTCAGACTATTGAAAACCAAAAATAAAGAGAATATATTAAGAGCAGCTAGAAAGAAAAGACATTATATGCAGGGGGAGGGAGAAATTATTAGAATAAAGTCTTATTTCTCCTAAGGGGCAGTGGGGATAAAAAGAGTCCAGAGATAACCAGAATATCACTGTCAAAATGCTGAAATAAAAAAGCCAACCCTTAAACATATATTTTGATATATCTATATCAAAATATTGAGTGGATTTATTACAAGTATACATGCAATATAAGAAATACTAAAAGAATTTCTTCAGGCTGAAGGAGAATGGTGCCACGTGGAAATCTTGTTATATTGGTTTAGTCAGAATCCCCCTTACCCCTGATGTTTGCTCTTAGTAATTTTCCATCCACTGACCCTCACCCTGCTCTTTGGCTATAAATTGCCTCTTGTTCATGTTGTATTCAGAATTGAGCCCCATCTCTCTCCCCTGCTGCAAAATTTGAAACAGGGGTGCTTACACTTATTACAATGACTCTGAATAAATTCTGCTTTAACCATCTTTACTAAACGTCATGAATGCTTTTTCTTTAACAATGTATTAACACAGTTTTGCTCTTGTTTGGTTATCAAGTCTCTTAATGTAAAATTTTAATTCTGGTTATTATGGAGGAAGTTTCATAATTCTAATGAAGCACGTCAATGAACTGAGTCTGGTATAAGCATAATGTAGTGATGAGTCATATGAATTTTGGAATCAGGCCAACTGGGTATGACCTTGTAATACAGAAGTAGGAGTAACTTTCTGTAAATGACTTCCCATCTTGGCTCTGTTATTTCATCTGTAAGAGGCACAAAAATAACTTTTATGAGGACTAAATAAGATAAGATATGAATAGCAGAAGCAGCCTTTTGCTCAACAAATATCACATCCCATCCTTCCTAATGTAGTAAGAAATGCACAGATTTAATGAGCCCCATGGACACCAGTCAATTTCTCCTTTGCCATTGCATGTGTCCTACTATGTTGTGTTTGGTAGAATATCTGCAGTTGTCATGTCTAAAGCTTCAGGCCCTATCATAATAGAAAATAAAGTGCCCTCCCTTTGCCTCGCCCCCAATTTCCTTGTATTATAGAGTGGAAGCTCTGGCTTGGCCATATCCATCTGGAATATTATGCAAGTCAAGCATTCTCAAACTGTAATATGCATACAAGTCACCTGGATATTCTGTGGAAATTCATATTTTAATTCAGAACATCTTGGTAGCACCTGAGATACTACATTTCCAACAAGCTCCTAGAAAACGCTTATGTTGCTAGCCCAAGAACCATACTTTGAATATTAAGAATGCATGACACTTACTCATGGGCTGTTACATGTGAGAGAGAAACATCTATTTTCCCAAATGGTTGTTATTTTGGTCTCGGTTGTAGTGGAGAATTTGAATACTTGAATACTGACTAGTATAAAGTGTAAATGTCTTATTGTAGTGCCTGTTGGAGAAGAAATTCCAGTAAATGATTAGCGTTTCTTGGATTAGCACTGTTGATTTATTAGTAATTATTAAAAATAATGGAGAATAATGGAAAAATTATTTTCTAATTACAGTGTTCTCTCTACAGGTGTGCACATAACACATTTACACACGTGCATAAACATATATTTAAATATTGTATACATGTACATATGTGTATATGTATGCATAAAACTTGCATGTTTACATATTAAATAGTATCTTTAAAAGCGAGTACCGCCTAATATTTAGAAAGATGTCTGTAATCACATTTGTTTCTACAATAAGTAATGTGTGAAACACAGTCAGGAATTGAGAAATTCCTCAGAGATCAAATCTGAAGCATAGCCATTATGAGTTGCCCATGCATTGAAATTTAACCTCTCATCCCCATGGAAAACTTAAGGAATTAGTAGTCAGTATTATTGGATAAGAATTTAAATACATGATTTAGCCATGGCTTTAATATAATTTAGATTGTAAATTATAATATATCATGCTACAATTATACTACATAAATAATGGATAGGAAGAATAAAGGTAGAGAAAATTATTGTACCAGTAATTTTAAAAGATTTAATTTGATATAATCAGAAGAAAAAAAAAAAAAAAACGTCCTTTAAGGCAACCTTGTCTACACTGCTAAATGGATTTGAATTAAAAAAAAAACAAACTTCTATGTAAAACTATTTTCTGTAGGTCCATAAATGCTTCATAATTTTTCAGAGAAACATATATTCATTAAATGGATAATTAAGATGTAATTATATTTCAGTGACTATTGCTAAGCCATTGGAAGATTAAGAAATAGTTTAGATGCTATCTATAAGGTAAACAGGTATTGAAGTATCTATTTCTAATGATTAAAAACAGTCATTTGAATTATTAAGCTGAATTGATGTTATCAGTGAACAGAAGGCTACCTCACTGAGAAAGAAAGTATATAATTGTTCAGTGAAATGTAGTAAGTAAATGCTTATCTTTGGCAATGCTAAATGATGGGGGAATATGCTGTAAAATAATTAAATACAATAAGTTATTTGCATAAGAGTAAGTGGCTCTATAACTAATATTTTGCCATCATTAAGTAACTGCTGAAAAATTATGTTAAAGGATGCTTTGGGCAATGTTAGTTTCAGTCTAAACCATGTTAAGTCTGGTTGTCATTTTTTCTCTCTTCTCTGCCTCTCCCTTTCATATGCCAACGTACTACAACCTGACTTTTGCCCACAATGTTGTAGAAAAATTGTTCATCCAGAGGTCAGAAAATGATGTCTTGGTTGCCAAATCAAATAAAAAAACTTTTTAGTGCCAGTTTACTTCTTTGTAGCATGTTCTCCAGACCTCCTCCTCTCTGAACCTTCCGTAATTCCACTTTATCTATTTCCCTGTTCCCTATAATTCTCCTTCCCACAACTATTCTTAAAATACTATTTAAATACTGCCAGATCCTGGGGCGCCGGGGTGGCTCAGTCGGTTGAGCTTCTGACTTCAGCTCAGGTCATGATCTCATACTCCCCACGTCGAGCCCCGCATTGGGCTCTGTGCTGCCAGCTCAGAGCCTGGAGCCTGCTTCAGATTCTGTGTCTCCCCCCCTCTCTTCCTCTCCCCTGCTCATGCTCTGTCTTTCTCTGTCTCAAAAATAAATAGAAACATTAAAAAAAAAAATTTTTTTTTAAATACTGCCAGATCCTTTTCCCATCCTTCTCTCTTCTCACCTGTCCTTTGTGGTTCTCAAACTTGTTTTGTTCACTGACATCTTTGAGATTCCAATGGCCTATAGCCCTTCTCTTTAAAGAAAAATAAACACACAGCAGATTTTAAGTGCAACATTAGGAGATCCATGAATCCCCCAAAAGCTATAGGTAGGATATCCCTGATTAAGGCATTCTGTTCTACAAGCTTTCTCATAGATTTGCATGGCTTTCATGACTGTGTAAGCTGACAAATTCCATAGCTATTTTCTAGTTCAGTCCAACAGTTCAAATAACTGTTGCAACTTTCAATTGGACAGTTCCTTTGGAAGATCAGGTTGGTTTGTCAAGTCCAGCAGAAACCTATAAGTAAATTTGCCAGAGTTCCTCCACTAAAACCTCCACTGTCTCTCTTGGTTGATCCCATATCCACTAAGAAATATCTTCATACTTGACATTGTCTCTCTTCTTAACTCCATAACATAGAATAAATCACTCAGTGTACTTTTTGTTTCTCTAAAATATCACTTACCTTTGTTTCTGGCTGTCATCAACAGTATAGCCCCTGACCAGGTTCTCGGTGTCTCCTAAATTATTACAATAGCATCTAGTCTCTTCTCAAAGTAATCTCTCTCCTCAGAGCCACTGGATTTGATCATTTCAACTTTCTTAACAAGCTTCAATGGCTCCCTGTTGTTGAAAAAAAGAGAGGTAGAAAGGCAATAAGGGAAGGAGGGAGGGAGGTAGGAAGGGAGGAAAGGAAGAAAGAAAAACAAAACACATGCTAGCAATCTGATTAATGTACTAGGTAGAGCACTGCATACTTTACATACATTCCTTTTATACTAATAACTAGTACAATGAGGATTTAACTCAAATCTCTCCCTTGTGCTCTACTTAATTTCACATTCTCAGTGAATTCCTATCCCGTCATGGTACATATGAACCTCCACAAACAGACCCAGAGGCAGACATGGGTTTCTGCCTTCAGAACAGCCATTGCTAATTCTTTTATCTCTCATCCTCTTCTTCCTGTAAAAGAGGCAGACACATCCTTTTCCTTTTTCCCTGTAGATAGAAGGGATCATGGGATTTAGTCTTGGGACAAAGAAAGCCTGAGGGTATCGAGACAGAAATTTTCTCCAAGATAAAGAGAGAGAGGTAGGTGAAGAGATCCATTTGTGTTCCCTTGGTCTTTCTGCTTTAGTCATTTTAAGGGCACAATGTCTGAAATTGCAGAGGCCACCATTTGACCACAAGGTGACAAGCCCAATCATGAAAATCAACCCTTTCATACTGGAAGAGGAAGGATGGGAAGCACTTGGATTCTTGATGACACCAGCAAACCCCCAAACTAACTCTGGACTGTCACTTAAGCAAATAATCAACTCTTAAAATTTATGGCTTAAGCCACTGTTAGTGGTTTTCCTGTTATTTGTAGCATAAACCATAGTAAATGATAAACTACTATTTTGGTCTTAGCCATTTTAATTCTCACCACTGAACCATACCTGCAAATAGAATTAAATACCATTTCCCAAACCTGATATGCATTCTCACACCCACAGTCTTTAGGATAGCTTCCTGAACTGGTCCTTACTTATTTTTCTGAATGACTAACTATCTCCTCCTTTGATATCCAGTAAAATCTCACTTCTTTCAAATCTGTCCTTTGTGTTATTGAACTTTTCTATGGTAGTACAGTTTTTTGGAAAAACAAATTGCGGCAGGGGGATTATAAAATTGTATCTGTCTGCATAACCATCAGCCCTCTTAGATTCTGTTTCCTCCAGGTTGAGGACTTTAGTCACATGTTTCTCCAAATTTGACACATGTCCCTATTTAGAGAACTGGAAGTGCTAGACGAATACATGAATCCAAAAACTTGAGTCATTTTGGGGATTTCATTTTAGCTTTGCCCATTCTTTATTTTTGTTTTTTTTTGTTCAAAAATTCAAAATTATTTCAAAGAAATTTTCCAGCTAGGATAATCCATTTTCAATGGAAATTAATATGAACCTGCCACACTAAAAATGGATATATTTACAAGAAAATTCCTTTTCTCTGAAATATGAGGGGATCTCTGAACTTGAGCTTTACACCAAGAATATCAGCTGCTATGTGCTTAGATCTGCTTCCTCGGAAGCTACAAGACAGCAGTAGGTAGGTAAGCTTCCTACTGTAGTCCTCATGTTTCCTCTCTCTCGAGACTTAAAATTCATCACTACGTTATAACAGCACTTTAGTTTGTCTGCTTCATTAGAGTTTAAGCTCCTTGAGATCAGGTAGCTGCTTTTCTCTACTCTTGTATCACCCATATTATGCCCAAAGCCTGGTTCATATTTCCTAACATAAGAATACCTTTCTTTTCAATTTATTTTTAAATTACAATATCAAAATACTTCATCTCTGTAAGTTTGAAGTATTTTTTAATCTAAAGTCAAATATGTCTATATATATATATATTCCAGAACTGCATGCATTGAATAGTTTTCCAGGAAAAGTATAATTATACTAATATTCCAGTAATAAATAATTAACTCAGTACAGACAGATACCTTTTAAGAGACACATAGAACTGAATTGGCAATGTTGTCATTTACCCAGGAAAGGGTAGCTCAGACAAGACAGGACTTAACCTACCCCTGGAGACTACACCCTAGCTCTGCAGGACATTAAGCCCTCGCCAATTTCTATAATCTCTTCTCAAAGATTGCAAACCTCATCTCCCCAGGGTTTACAATCCCTGACAGTCTGTAAACCAGCAGGTATAAATTCCGCTTGTAATTTGTAATTACTGGGTCCACATCCCAACGAGATAGATATTGGGATTGTCTTTATTTAATTAGTGGACATGCTTCTCTCTAAATATAAAATAGTACAGTTTGAAATATAATGTCATGAAGCCTTCAGGTTGCTTTTTAGATTTTTTAAAAAAATTGTTCTATGATCTACTTGCTGGGTCTGTATTCTACCATAGCCTATTATTACCCACATTAATAATGCTCAATTCTATGCATATGTTTAAAGAAAATTTGTTTTTGCTAGAATAAAAACAAAGATAGCAGGTGATAGAATGGAGACTGTCGGATCTTGAATTCTTATCCCTTTCTCTGAGAACAGTCCCTATTATTAATGTATATTATTACTTCAAGTATGTCAGAAAAGGAGACAAACAGTCAGAGGCAGGAATTTCTCCCTAATTCACTCTGCCTAGCCAGCAAAATGTAACGCAAAATTATTCAGGGGAAAAATACAATTTTCTGTCATCTCTGTCATACACTGATAACAAAGCTACAGGCTAATATGTTTTGATATTTTTGTCACTCGTTTATCATGTGACCTTTCATGCTATCATTAATACAGCTGAGGGACAGAGCAGATACACTGAAATAAGGGTGTGGAGAAGTCAGATTGCTTCTCTAACAACCAATGGTCAGTCACAGCAATTTATGCTTTTCTCCAGTATAGCCCTGACTGAAGAAGAGAAATTGTTATTAAAATTTGATATTACTGTCTAGGTTCTGCCACCTAGAATTTGCAACTTTTAGCAATGATGGGAATACTGGAGGGTTAATAAATTTCCCTCTGAATTATGATATTAATACAATACAACGTGCCTGTTCAGATATTCAGAGCATATATATGAAAACATGTATCTTAGATATTTGAGCACTGACTATTAGTCATACTCTGATTTGGTAAATCCAGGGAGCACATTAAAATATAATTGTTGAAATTGCTCTGCATGTGTTCTGCAAAAACTGTTGATATTTTAAAAGTTAAGATGAACAAAATAATTTGTGGTACTGGGGATTGTGGTATGGACACCTGAAAGTTTAATCCATCTTGTATTTTCTTTGATGATAAATGATACCTGGTTTGAATTTGCATGCAGCCTAACACCATTTCTGACAATGGTCTAGTTTTTATGTTGCCCGTGGAGGCTAGACTGTTAAAATTCCAATATAAAACTAATTTATACTTGACATTAATGAGTTAAGAAATGTTTTATATAGTACATCAGGGCAGGGAAAGAACTTTACAGGAATATACTAAAATCAAATTATGTCTGAATACTACCATTATGTACAAAAATGAAAAAATCCTTTCCCAATCTTAGCTAAGCACTAGTACAAAGCTCTATGGTTTTAATGTTATATTAAGGCAACCATTTTGTTTTCTTTTATACCATATAGAAATATGATAACATGAAGCTAAAGTAGTAACATTTTAAAAGAATGTACATCTGTTAAAGATTGTGAAAAAAATTATAGGGTTTTCTTACAAAATTATTAGTATTAATTTAAACTATCTCTTATTAAACAAAAAAATCATTCTGTCACTTTGAAGGATATTTTAAAAATACAAATAAATCAGAAAATGACCTTTCCATAAGGAAAAAAAAAACAAACAAACAAGTAAGGGTGACAGCTTTATATAGAAGAATTGTTAAGTAGGTCCCAGGGAGACTGTGAACATGTATAGTGAATTCTTAAATCTTATTTTAATATGTATTGTGTAAGGTGCAGCACATTTTTTAGGCTCAAATTCAGTGCTTATTTACTAATAGGATAAAACCACCAGCATAATGGTTTTAAAAATAATTTTCTTTTGAATTTTTGCTTATTTTATGTTTATCTTAATATGGTAAAATAAATTTTCATACTTCAAGCAACTCTATAAGTAAAAACCATTTATAAGTGTCTTTTATTAGAGATCTATTCTGTTTGAAATTTTTAGACATTTTATTAGAAATATTTTGTTGAATGTTTATTTTACTGCATAATACAATATAAACAATATAAATACAATATAAATATAAATGAAAATATGCTCACGTCACAGACAAACGTAGAACATTTTAGTCAAATAGTGAGTGTGTCTGTGT
The DNA here is from genome assembly GCF_024362965.1 of Panthera pardus. Lineage (NCBI taxonomy): Eukaryota > Metazoa > Chordata > Mammalia > Carnivora > Felidae > Panthera > Panthera pardus. The sequence goes on from NW_026527002.1 coordinate 25,038,598, forward strand.
TAATTAATAGGGAATTTCAGGGAAATGTTAGTTTTATAAATCATGATATTTATTTCATTGAATGGTTTCTGACAAAATTTATTAACAAATACAAACTGTATATGATACTTTATAAAAATTAGAGCATCTGATATTTTAGAAGATGACATATAATTATATTTTAATATAATGTTCAAGTCTCAGTTTGTATCCTTTCATTATTCTGCACTAAAGCAAGGATTTGCTAAGACGAATTTTCATATGGCTTCTCTATCATGACACATAACTTTGACATGGGAGAGGAGATCCAATTGGAGGGTTAGAATGGATTTGGTGTGTGCCTGGTTCATCCCCCTGAATCCATGAACAGATTATTCACCAAAGTGAATTTTACAAAGTTCCATTTTTCATTTATATCACTGGAGGTTGAGAAGCTGGTTATGAGAAGAAAGTGGAATAGGTTGGGGCAAAGAAAATGAAAAGGAAGGTCTCTACTCTCCAAAGGCAAATATCTTGCATATGAAGTAAAGCCATCCAAAGAAGTTTGCATTAGGTCATTCCAGAAGGGAATTCTAAATGGCTTAGCCTCTCAGGGATGCAAACAATACATAAATGCTTGCTTGCCTAATTACCATTTAATGTAGTTTATGAAAATAGACTCTGTCATTAGCATAATTTAAAGGAGTTTATTCCTTTTCCTGACATGTAAATCTTATCATCAAATAAAGTATTATACTGATTTTGTGGAATCTTTTTAAAAGTTACATCTGGCTATACATACATATGTTTTCTGCTCTTGGGTAGAAGATTGATGGTGGGGTGCGAAGCTAAATAGAACAAGATCTTAAGTTAAGCTTCTACATACAGCTCTGATAGAAAATGTGTTCTGCTTTCATTTCAATTGTAACATTATTATAAAGCTATGAAATTAAGGCTTCCCTCCCCCCCTAATTCTATGATAGTATGCCTAGCAGAATATAGTGATTTCAAGTCTGGTATTCCTGTTTGCATGTAAATAAAGCCAGAGTCACAAACAAAGCCAACAACCTCACATACTTGCCTTCAGTGGTAAAGGATGGAAAGCCTGCCTGCTACCAATCAGCAAGTGGTTGCTATGGTTACAAGGTCAGGAAATATGCCTTTTCCCCAGTTGTCCAAGGCTTGCACATGTCACTTTTGAAACTATGAATTTTATATACAGGTCAGGAGATGCATACCAAGGAAATAAACAGTGAACTGGACCATAATGACAGCTAACGCTCAAACGTCCTTGGATTTTTTTAACTATGTAGCGAAACTCATTTTATTATTGCAAATGGTTTGGGTTTTGTTTGTTTCTTTATTTGTTATATATGTTCTTTGAA